>NC_135483.1:2867839-5350339 GCF_052094955.1 Ictidomys tridecemlineatus
TTCTAAGAAGCAGAGTCACACCATGGAGACTCTAGAACTGAGGTGAACATCACCAGCAGGCTCCCAGCCAACAGCACGCAGAGGGACCTTCCCAACCGCTGCAGCTGGGGCCTGGAATTTCCCAAAGGCCCACGTGGGGAAGGCCTCGTCCTCCGCCAGCCCCACTGCAGGGAGGACCCCTGAGGGAAGGCGGCGGCTCACCTGCCTCTTCACCAGCAGCAGGCAGTGGATCTGGGAGCAGTCCTGAAGGGGCACCGTCTGCGGCGGCCGGGCCAGGTCCTTCAAGCTCCAGACGTAGACCTCACTGTGACCCACACGGGCCGCCCAGAGCTGCTCCTGCTGGACAGAAACCACCGTGGGCCCGTGGCCAAGGCAGCCCCGCCCCTGCAGCGGGCAGCTGGCTGCTCCCCGGTACCTCGGGGAAGAGCTGGAAGCCCACGAAGGAGGTGCGTGTGTCGCTCGGGGTCTCGTCCATCCTCAGCTCCCGGCAGAAGGTGCCCTGCAGGGTCAGCACCACGATGCTGTCACCTGTGCCTGCAGGAGGAGAGCTTAGTGAGGAGTTGTGGGTGACACATGGTGGGCTGGAAGGGTCGGGGCAGCGAGTGTCCCTGTGACGCGGAGCGTGAGCCCGCCCACCGCCGCTCCACGCGTAACACGGGGGCCCATGGGCCCGAGCTTGCCAGGGGCCTCTCAGCGTGGGCAGTGGGGCAGAAGGCAGGGCGGATTGGGCACCTCGGGCCTCTGGTGTTTGGGGATTTCCCTCTCCAGAAGCCAAAGCGGGTCCTAGCCCCACTCAGTGACACCCAGCTTCCCTGTGCGCAGCACCAGCACAACCCTCGGTCTGTCACCCTGCAGGTAAGGGGCCTCCCTGCAGGCCAGCAGTGTCTGCCTCTCTGCCAGCTCCAAGCCGTCAAAACCAGCCCAGGAGGCGGTGCAAAGCCGGCCTGGTCAGCCTGGAGTTGACCTGGTGGAGCCACTGCGTTGTCCCCTGCCCCCTGGCACGCCAGTGTCCCGTGTGAACAGTGCAGGCCGGAGGGCAGGAGGACAAGCCTGCTCTCGGGTAGCATCCCGCTCACAAACAAAGAGGCCTGGGTACAGGGTGCTGGGAGACAGCGGGTCCCAGGAGCTGGAGAGATGCCGGTGGCTTTACACCACGGGGACGCTGCACTGCATTCCCCTCTAGCTGCCAGCCTCACCTGACGAGTGGGCCCTGGGACCCTGGCCGGCCTGATAGTGAAGGGACTCACAAGGGCTCTCCTCTTCCCCCTCTAAGCCTGGTTGGGAGCTGCCTCTGCTGCTGCCCGACAAGCACCGCACCCTCCAGGAAGCCCCGGCCGGGTGCTGTCACCTACCTGGACTAACAAGTGCTATGGGGCCAGTGGGAGTGTGGAGCAGGGCCACAGGAGGCCGGAGTGGCAGGGACCAGCTCCCAACCACTGCAGGAGCTTCACCGCCCAGCCCCACCGTACAGACCCAGAGGGCAGAGAACAGGGGGTAGGGCTCAGCACGTCACCGGTGTGTGATCCTCCCAGGGTGGGCCCAGCACACAGGGACAGGCCAGGTGAGGGCACAAGGAAGTCAGGAGAGAAATGGAGTCCTCCAAACAAAACCAAATGGAGACTCTAGAACTGAGGTGAACATCACCAGGAGGCTCCCAGCCAACAGCATGCAGAGGGACCTTCCCAACCGCTGCAGCTGGGGCCTGGAATTTCCCAAAGGCCCACGTGTGGAAGGCTTATCCTCAGCCTGCGCTGGGGCCTGAGAGGAGCAGAGTGGGTCACTGCTGGGTGCCCCTGGCCCCTCTTCTTTCTGTCTGAACCCTGCTCTGAGTCCCTCCATGGTGTGTACAACAGATGTTCTTGGACTGTGCCTGCCCGAAGCTACTCCATACTACAGAACAGAAGCCTGCCAGGAGCTGCTCCATTTTTAGCACAACCACCAAAGTAGGTGACTCTGCACCTGGTCTGTGCAAGTAAGCGTCCGCCATCTGCCCAGCACGGACACAAAGAACCAGGCAGTAAACAAGTGATTCCTGCCAACTGATCAAACGAAATCAGGAGCCTGAGGACATCCCAACCCCTCAGGAACCCCAGAATGCAGGTGGGGGTGGGGGTGGTTTGGTTGGCTATTTTCTGTTTTGGTTCAGGGATTGAACCAGGGCACTTCACCACTGGGCTACATCCCCAGCTCTTTTTTATTTTTTGATACAGTATCACTAAGTTGCTGGCCTTGAACTTGCAATCCTCCTGCCTCAGCCTCCCAAGTCACTGGGTTTACAGGATGTACCACCACACCCAGCTCACACCTGGGAGTTTATAGCCTCATCAGATGCAACCCCCTCATCCTAGACCCATAAAAGGAACCCCCCGACTAAACACGGCAGCATCCTGTCACCTGGTCACTCGTCAGAAAACGTCTGGTTCTGTCCTGGGCTTCAGCAGAGGGCTGCTTTTCCTGCCCATGACAGTGACGCACACCTCACTCCAAGATCACACCTCCAACTGACATTCCAGAACTGGCGTCCCCTAGAGCCCTGCCTGACGGCTCTGGGGAACTGGCTGGTTAAAACCCCTGCCCACCACAGAGACTCTGACTCTGGCCCCCACTCTGCCTGCTCTGGGAGCAGCCTCCCGCAGCTGCCTTAACCCTTCTTAGCCTTTCATGACACTGTCATGCCAGGTAGGTAAGTGGCCCAGAGGTGACGTAAAGCACCAGGAGGGTGCACGCCCCACACCTGCGGATGAAGGCCTTGAGCAGCCCTGGGGCTCCTGAAACCGATCCCCTGCAGAGACTGAGGGGGGTGTGGAGGGTCCTGTGCATCTCGCTATACTAAAATACGCTTCAATGTAAAAGAACTGAGGACAGCCACAGGCCCTGTCTGGCCACGCCCACAGGGAGGCCTTCAGCCACGGGCACCATCTGTGCCTTGGGTGTACCCCCAGGGCAACATGAGCCGCCAGGCAGAGGCTATGCCTCCCGTCACCCGTCACCCGCAAAGTGCCTGGCTTGGCCTGGAGGATGCTCAGGTCCCAGGGATGTGCTGGGAGTGGCAGGGGTGGCCCAGCGGGGCCCCAGGGGAGGTGGCTGTGGAGGGTGATGGGGCAGCAGGGGACTCAGGGACACCTGAGCATGTGCAGCAAGAGCACAGGGAGGCGGGCGAGGCTGGCACACCAGGGCGGCAGGGGCCTGGGCACAGCCGGCAGGGAAGAGTGAAGAGAGTGCCTGGAGGTTGCCCGAGGCAGAGGGAGACGGCTCTGAGCGCAGGGCCAGGGTGGTTTGGAGGACTTACAGCACCACAGATGGCCACTGTCTAGACTGATGGACGTGAGACCTCCGCTTGGCAGCTGGAACCGGCTGGTCACCTGCAGCGTGCTCACATTCCACGCCAGGACTGTCCCGTCCAGGCTGCAGGAGAAGACCTCGCTGGAGGGATCAAAGGCACGTGCACACACTGAACAGGGCCCCAGGGCCCCAGGCCTTCAGCCCCAGGAGAAACAAGTCGCCAATAAGCATCCATTACACGGGAGGCGAGTGCCGCCCAGCCGTCCGGGGCAGGAGCAGGCTGTCGGGGCACACAGTCGCACTGAGGCTGTCCTGGGCAGTGCTGGGCAGAGCCATAGCAAGACCATGGACTGAAACAAGGGCCGCCCAGCCCAGAGGGGCTACAGAGGGCCTGCACTGCAGCTGCAGGGAGGGGGACTGGCCAGCGCCACCCCTGGTCCTGCCCTAGCCAGCCTGTTTGTCTTCCAGGTGAGCCCCTGACCTGGGCAGTGCTGTGCCAGGCCCCATCCTCACCACAGGACACACATGGTGAGCAGAACCAGAGCCTGCCCTCAGGTAACTGGAACAGACAGTGAGTGATACAACCAGGGTCCTCACCCCAGGACCTCAGAACGGGACCTGACATGGAGGCAGGGCCTTATCCAAGTCAAAGTGAGGTCATTGGCCCAGCAGGAACAGAAACCCTGCCAGGCCTGGGCAGGCTACAGGCTGCTGGCCAGCAGGTGGCTTTGTGGGAGCTGGGACTTAACCATGACAGTTTTAAAGAAGACAACAGCGAAAGCCCAGGGGATCTCTCAAATACCGGTTTCAATGTAACAATGAGAAAGCTCATCCCTTCGCCACGCCTGCCCGTGCTGGTCACCGAGGGTCAGCGCCTTCCTCTGTGCCCACGAGCGGGGTCGCTGCCCACCTCTCCTCTGGACCCGCGTTGCTCTGAGCCCAGCACCCTTCACACTGGCACCCCTGACCCTACAGAGCCACCGTACCTGGGCTTCTTCCCATCCTGCACAGCCAAGCCCGTGACGGCAGAGCGGTGGTCCGTGAGCTGCTTGTTGCAGGACATGCTGTGGGTGTTGATGATGTAGATGACGGAGTCCTCGCAGCCAATCCACACCTGGCTCTGCTCCGCCATCACCATGCAGCTCTAACAGGGCGAGAGGCACGATGGGAACTGTTGGCCGCTGCCCCACTGGGCTCCCAGACACAGACGCGCACTCGTTTCCCAGGACTAATTAGAGGGCGGCGGGGACTGCGACCAAGGCAGCCTTTGGGGCTTACTGTCATTGGGATCCTATTATCAGGCTCTGGGGGGCTCTCAACTCAGAACAAGGACGCTTCCCCCAATTTCTCTTTCTGTTTCTGTCCAGTTCTGAGTGTGATCAGACACACACATTTTCACTTCTGGTAACTCAGACCCTCCCACTCGTCCACTGAGACTTGCGGACTATGGGAAGGGTTCGGGAAGCAGTTCCATGGCCTCTCCCTCCCCTGCGCGCTGCCGAGTCTGACATCCAGGTACCCGGACGGCCTGATCCCAGGCACTTGGTGCCCAGGCTGCAGTCACAGGGTTTTTGGCTTTGAAAGCACCCACTGGAACAGTGTGAAAACTCATTTTCTGCTCACGCCATGAGCGTCCTGTTATTTTTAGATAAGATGCAACCACCAAAATGGACCCTAAGCAGCTGCCTGATGCTTCGCTGGAACGTCCTCTTCACGTTACATGTGAGATCAGCGGGTTGTGCTGTGTGAAGCTCAGGGCAGGGCATCTCCCTGCAGGGTCCCTTGGAACAGTAGCTTCTCCTGGACAGGGTGACAGCCCCTGCACAGTGGGAGTACAGGGCACCAAACCGCCTGGCAGCCAGCAAGGGGAGAGCAGCACAGACTGGACAGAGGCTGGGACTCCAGAGAGGCCGCACCTGTGAATCTGCGAAGGGTCCTCAGAAGCCAGCCACGGTGGGTCTGGAGTCCCAGCTGCTCAGAAGGCCCAGGCGGGGAGGGGGTGGGGTGTCTGGAGCCCAGGAGCTCAAGGGCAGCCTGGGTAACACAGCGAGACCCCCCAGTCAAGGTGAGGGCAGGCGAAAAGAGAAAGACGGTCACGAGTGACCGGAAAAATGCAAACAGCTCAACGGGAGGTGCTTCTCGCACCCCCAGATTGGCCAGAAGGTACAGTCCTCCAGCAATGGTGGTCAGAGGATAGGGAAGGACTGCCAAGCGCCTGAAGAGACGGAGGACCCGTGCAGGGTTAGGGGCACCCTCGAGCTGCTGTGTCCACGGGAGGCCACCCCACGACCAGGCCAAGAAACTCCCAGCCATTCTGGTTATAAAACCCTCAACTTCATTCAGACTCAAAGGAACAAAAGGACCAAGCACCCAGGACAGGCCTGGCCTCTGCTGGCTAGGACACAGGGTGGTTGGACACCCTGGAGGCCACCCACTGCCCCTCACCAGGCATCACCAGAATCACAGAAAATACCACAGGGTTTCTGTGACCCTGGGCCCAGCACACCTGGGTGGCACGGAGCTGCCCCCGCCATGAGCGTGCCATAGTGGTGGGAGGGGCAGGCCGCATTCAGACCCCAGCAAAGACGAGACTGTTTCCCAAAGCTGGGGGCCGGGGAGAAGCTCTGGGCCCATCTGACCCTGAGGGCCCCCACCTGCTCACCACTTTGGAGGTGCCCACTCTAAAGCAGTGCTGGTGGACAGTCCAGGAGGAGGCATCGAACACGGTCACCTTGCCCCCACTCAGGGCACACCACAGCTTGGGGCGGGCGTCCTCTGCCTTCTCTGCTGGGTCAAGATGCCCTGAAGAGGAAATCAGCGGCAGAGACGTGAGGGAGTCCCAGGCACCACCAGGCAAGGAGGCCACACGTCTGCCCCGGGACGCAGACTGGCTGCCGAGAACCACACAGACAGAGCACCTGGGGCAGGTGCCCTGTGTGGCACCAGGCAGGTGCGTCAGGGCCTCTAGAGAGCCACAGTTCCAGAGCAGGGGACAGCAGGAGGGGCCGGTGAGCACTGGACAAAGAAAGCAGGGGTCAGCTGGAGAGGCCTAGGCAGTAGCTACCAAGTGCCATGCCAACCAAGGCGTAGGAGGGTCCCCCATCTCCCTGACGCTCAGTGGTGGCCTTTTAATTGTGGCCACTCTAAAGAAGTAAAAGTTTCGGGGTTTTGTTTTCAAGATGGTTCTCTACGTTACCTGGGCTGGTCTCAAGACCTCCTGTCTGGGGTCCCCAGGGGCAAGGGCCACAGGCACAGCACATGTGGCCTGCTTTCACATTTCCCTAACCATTAATGAGGCTGAGGCCCGAGCCCCTGGCCACTCTGCCCACCACAACTGGTGCTATTCCTCCCCCGTCTACTGTGGCCCAGCAGACATCCCCTGTGACTCCTGCAGGACCTTCAAAACCCTTTACTGCACCGTGGCCAAACCCACCAACCTGCCTCAGGGTCAGGGCTTTTATAGGCCCAGGGGCCATGGGCTGCCCTGGCATAGAGGCCCCTTCTGCAGGGCCTGGTGCGCAGGTCCGCTTGCTCTCATTTCTTGTTGCTGTGCCCTTCAAGTCTAGATTTCAGTCCCCTGGAACTGAGCGTGGGGAGAGGGGGCCAGGATTCGTCCTTGCCCACCCCCCTCCCAAGCACTGCCCGTCACCATTGGGAGGAGCCACACCTTTGGGGTGTCTACTGCACTGGTCCGTGGCTGGCTTGGCAACCCTGGGAGTCCAGCCGAGAGCCAGGGTTACCAGGACTCCCCTCTGGCAGGCCCCGGCCCTCCACACCACCGTCCCACAGGGGCAAGACGCCCAGAGGCCGGTCAGTTGTAATTTAAGGGAAAGGGCCTTGGATCTGAAAACAGCCCTCAGTCCAGGTGCCGTGGCGGTGGAGCCAGAGCCAGTGAGCACCACGGTCAGCAGCCACGTAGTCCGGGTCCAAGGCACACGCTGGGCTCTGCTCTGCTCATTCCCCACCACCCCCTGCTTTGCTGCTGCTCCCGACACGCGGCCCGACCCCGGGAGAGCACGCGGCCACCGCCCCAGAACGTGCGCCCATCGTCAATCAACGGATCCGTGAGGCCACGCGGGAGTGTTCTGTGGTGCTCGTGTTAAGTCCTTCTGGAGCAAAGAACTGACAACAAACTGAAAGTTCCTCCTGCCTGAAGCCAGCGGCCCCACCTGCCACCACCTGCTCTCGGCGTGGCCCCTGCTGCTGTCCTCCGCCATCCAGAGCCCAGTGCTCTGATGGGCAACCACAGCCCAAGGGGCCCCTGCTGATGCTTGGGGTCGGGGTGCACCACGTTCTCCCTCCCACCATCCAAATGCAGCTCTTAGAGAGCCGGAAAGTCATGTGCAGGAAAGGCACCAAACAGGAGGCGGGAGGGAAGGGCAGGGCAGCTCCTGCCCGCCAGCCCCGACCCGAGTACCAGGCCCAGTCTCCTTGTCACAGGGCAGCCTCAGTGACTCCCAGCGACCCACGTGAGCCGGTGGGAGCCAGTGCCCTGCACCTGCTCTGGAGGGCAGGGTCAAACACGCTGGGACGGGTGAGCCTGGGCATGGCCTTTGAGGGCTCACCCCCAAGCCCCTGCCGTGCGCCGCTTCCCACGGGTCTGCAGCCTCTGGCTTCGGGATGACCTCGCACCCAAACCCTAACTTGGCAGATGAGCTGTAAGAGAGCAGCCGACGGACAGCCCTCACCTGGAGTGTAGAGCAGCACGTCCACCGCCTGCGGCGCCGTCTCCCCCACCCAAGGGCTGATCTTATGTTTCAGGGTCTCCGCGGTCGTCATGGGGAACGCCGTGGGCACTGAGGACAAAACCTGGAGTCAGTTCACTGGCACGAGGACACAGGTGGCGTCCCTGCAGCCAGGCCAAGGAGAGCGGTGTCAGGCCCTTCCCGGGGTAGCCTATGTGCGGCAGCATGGGGGGCCGTGGGGAGCGCCCCCTTCCCAGCCCAAAGCTGCTGCCTAGCAGAGAGGGCACCTGAAACATCCCTCAGTAACAGAACAGCCCCGAGCTGCAGCGACCAGGGAAACCAGCTCCAGAGCAGCCTCTCAGCCCCAGAGTGACGATGCAGGCTGGCGTCCCTGCTGCGGGCTGCCCTGTGTCCCTGGCCGTGCCCCCCAGACGCCAGCAGCACCCCACACACACCCTCGATGTCTCTCAGCACTGCCGAGGCCTCTCCCCAGGGAGGGAGTACAGAGTCGCCCCAGTTAGAAGCCACTGGCCCGTGGGGGAGCCGACACCCCCTTCTGCAGAAAACCCCCGTCTCCATCCGGGCTGCCTCCATCCGGGCTGCTGGCACCACGTGCTGTAACGGGGTCCTGGGCACTTCCTGCCCACCAGCCCCGACCCTGAGTACCAGGCATCGTCTCCTTGCCACAGGGCAGCTTCAGTGACTTCAGGGGACTTCCTGGCCGCAGTTACCCACTGATCACTGGGCACCACAGTCTGGGCGGCTGTCCTCTGGTACCTGCCCAGCTGCCCTCTTGCCTTATTGTGTCACGCCTCACAGACTGACGAGGCTGATATTATCGTCCCAATTCAAACAGACGAAACAGAAGCACCGGATCCCACCCACCTGAGGCGACAGACGGGCAGGTCGGCCAGGTCGGCCAGGACTCCCACGGGCTCTGGTCCCTCTCACCAGAGGCCATGGCATACCCCTCGGAACCCTCCAGAACCACTGAGCGCCCGCTTTACAGGACAACACCCGGACTCTATCTCAGAAAACCACTGCCCACAGCCCCAGGGCCCCAGGCAACATGCCGCCACCCGCTAGCATAGAACCAGTCTTGTGCTGTTGGCCTGATTCCGGTGTCGACGGTAACAAGTGTCCTCGACGTTCCCACCTCTCGCGCACACCCCGAGACAGCTGGCCCCAGAGATCACATAAGATGGGAACAAAACGGGGGCCAGCACTGGTGGGCAGTCGTCCTCACCCGTGGGCACCCGGACTGAGAACCATCTTCCGGAAGGCAGCTCAAGCTGGGCCCAGCTGTGCGGCCTGGGAACATGGCCAGGCAGGAACAGCCTGCCCACAGGTCGCCCCGGCAGCGGGCCCAAGCCCACCAGGCCTGTCCCTGGCGTCCAGAGGCACCACACCACTCAGTGGCCGTCCTTGGATTTCCAGCCTGCTTCAGCAGCCAGGCACCCCGCTGGGACCGGGAGCCAAGGCGGCCACCGGAGGAGAGGCGGGTCAGGAGGCGGCCAACAGGCCAGGAAGCCAGGGGACAGCCAGCGCCATCTGACACACCTCGACACGCCCCAGACGCGCACGGTGCCCGGCCAGCTGCTCTTACTTTCGCTCTTCATCTTATCAAAGTAGGACAGCTTGGAGGCCGCATAGATGGCCCCAGGTGACCGCAGTGTGCCCACAACGGCATCCATCAGCAGGACGTTGGTCAGCGCTTGCTGGATGTACTGGGGGTCCTGGGGTGGAAATGGTGCATTTCAACGCAGGAAGAGCCACAGAGGTCCCCAGGGCGGCCGCAGGAGGAGCAGCGCGTCCCCAGGCACGCCCACAGCCCATGGCCGCGGTCAGTGGACAAGGAGTTTGGGTTTATGGGTGCAATTTTTAGGACAAACGTTGACAGTTACACGGGGAGCCAGCAGCGTCCCCCAGCCTTGCCGTGAGGAGCCCAGGCCGCAGGCTGCGCCTCCTCTGTGGCGGGCCCAGGGCACAGGCGTGTCACGGACCTCAGTGAGCACACAGGGTGGCTGCGCTCAAGCCAGGCTGCCCAGCAGCCCCCCGCCCGCGGCCGTAGCCAGATGCACTGGCTCAGGTAAATAAGCAGCGGGTGAAGTCAGCGGCTAGTCCACACACCACGCAACACTGGCCTGGTGGAAAGGACCGCCCTCCCACTGCGCGACTGGGAGCCCCGTCAGCGGTGGCCTGTTCTGAGCCTGCCTTCCTCTGGGGACCAGTGGGCCGTGACTCTCCCAGACCTTAGGAACTGTTCCTTTGGTGTGAGCGCCTTTCCCGTCCCGGCCACTTTTTAAAGGGGGTTTCCTGCCTCATTTTGGCACGTAGAGGATACTGACACCACGGGCCCGCCGCCCGCTTCCTCCTCTCCCTGTGTCCTTCAGCTTGCCATCCAGGGTGATCAATAAAGTGCCAAAATCCCTAGGACATCAATAACCTCTGGAAGGAATCCAATGCCACCCATCAACTCCCAGATCCTGTGCCGTTAGAGCCACTGAGAGCAGCGTGGGCCTAGCACCTAACTCAGACCCCAGGGGGGAGGAGGTCAGCCCAGTCCCACCCTGTCCCTCCACTTGCCGGGATGTCACCAGAACAGTGGGGGACATGGAGGGAAACGAGGAGGCGTGGTGTCCGGCCACCTGTGCCCTGCAGCCTTCCCACATGCCGTGAGCCTCCAGCTGGGTCCAGAGCCACCACAGCTTCAGGGCCTCCCTCCCTCCACCAGGAGGGCCAGGCCTCTCCCCGGCCCTAAGCGCTGGCGGGCACACCCGTCAGCCACGGAGTGCAGACCCCCAGTCTCGGACCTTGTGCTCCTCCGCCAGCTTCTTCCCAGCCCACATCTCCTTCACCATCAGGTGCCAGAGGTCGCACTCCGACTTCAGGTTAGCTTCAAACACTTCCTTCCTGGACGCCATTTTGATTTTTAAAGTGGGTATCCTCAGAAGGAAAAAGGTGGACGTGGTGCTTCTGACTTCCTGCAGAGGCAGAGAAAGCGGAAGCCTCGTGTCAAGCCCCGGACCAAGGGACACTGGGGCTGAGGGGGAGCGCAGAGAGAGCTCTGGAATGGAGCACAGCGCCCCGCCAGGGGCCCCAGGCCAGCTGTCAGCAGCCCTCGCACGGGGCCCGCACGGGGCTCCCCCAGGGCTGGGACAGCCTGCTCAACACAGCCCCGAGCCCTCGTCCTGAGGGTTCTAGGAGGAAGCCTGACCCCGCACTGGTCTCCGGACCTCAGCTGCCACTAGCCTCAATGCCCCCCGTGGCCACCGTCATGTGTCACATTAACAAAGCCAACAGGCCTCCCAGTTGAGGAGACGAATAGTGCAAGGCACAGGATGAAGCAGGAGCACAGTTCGGGTTCCTCAGCAGTGCAAATGACTACGCTAAAACACACGTGGAATCGCTCACTCGAGAAGCAACAAGAGCCAGGTGGTCTGATGAGAAAATGTGAGGTACGTGCTGGGCACACGCCTACAACCACAATCCCAGGGCTCGGGAGGCTGAGGCCGGAGGATCACAAGTTCAAAGCCAGCCTCAGCAACCCAATGAGGTCCTAAGCAATTCAGCAAGACCCTGTCTCAAAATAAAAAAAAGGGTTGGGGAGGTGGCTCAGTGGTTATGCACCCCTGGGTTCAATCCCTGGTACCAAAGTAATAATAATGATAATAAAATTAACTATTAAAGTAAAGTGAGGAACGGTGGCTCACGGGGGCTGGCCAGGTCAGTTTCCCTTGGAGGAAGTAGTTCCTATTCCTCTAGGGTCTGCAGCGAGAAGACCAGTCTGCCTCTCACCTGGAGCCTCCCAAGCACAAGGCAGCGGCATCAGAGCTGGCCATGGTCAACACGCTGCTCATACACATGCCTGGTCCATCCTCCCCATGACCCTGCCAGGAAGGCACCCACCCCGTCATTCCCTCTGGCAGATGGGCAAACTGAGGCAGACCAAGGGCCGCGCGCGGAGGGTCTGCACCAACGCTCAGCACAGCTGGGCGAGTGGGCATTGCTCCAGCCACACTCCCTGCTGACCAGCTAGATTCTGGAACTGGCGGGTGGGCTCACTGACCTCTATGTCCCGGAAGGTGGAGATGTCCACGTAGCCCGGCCTCCCTTCTGTTAGCAGGAACAGGCGCTTCTGGGTCATGGCAATCTTACCGACGCCGCGGCTGGTCTTGACGGAGCTGGACAGCTTGTAGACACACTCGTTTTTATCCAGATGCTCCATCACCAGCAAAGGCAGACTGACCTCTTGGGCCTCTGCTTCTGTCTCCTTCCAGCAGTTGTAGAAGTCTCTGAATGTTTCTGGGTCGATTTGTTTCTGATGTCCTTTTATAAGAAAAGAAATGACCTTAAGAAACAGTGCATTGCTCAAACCAGACAGCAGGTGGCGCCAGTGAGCAGGTAGCCCTGGATGGAAGCTCAGCACTTAGCTGCTGGCAGCCAGGTGTCCAGGGAGCCCATCTGTCCTTTCCAGCCACGAAACTTTGGGTGGGAATACTGCGTCCAGGACACTCTCTTTTCTTATGATGCAAAGACTTGGTTACTGGTAGACCTGGGGACAACCATCTGGGGTCATGATGGGAGATCATCCAAGAACAAAGCTGAGGAGGTCAGATCCCTGGTGACACTCCTATGCCACTGGATCAAGCCTTGCCTGAAACCAGTCCTTGGTGCTCCTTGGTTGTGCACAAATAACACACCCAACTGTTTCAACCAAGATCACCTTAGCCAATGCAGTCACCTTTCTAGGGTCAGAGACAGACCCCTGTCAGCTGCCACCGTCACCTGGGTTCAGCAGGGAGGGAAGGTGGTCCTTTACTTATAGAAGGGAGACAGGATCCCCTCCTGCTCGGCTCTATGAATACCAGACTTAGTCCCTGTACCTGCACCTGTACGGTTGGCCTGCCTTGGCCACGCACCCCGCACCTCTCTGTCCTCTGGCTCACACGGCCCCACTCAGTCCTGCCCAGGGAGACACTCCCTGGTGCTCCTGCCCGGCAGCTGCCCCTCTGGGCCCAGAATCACTTCTCTGAAGGCAAGTGGGAGCCGACCTCCTAGTTCAAACACGGCAGGCTGCGTGCCTCACCAGGCCCAGTTCTCCATGCCCACATTCCAGTCCTACCATCGCGTCCCCACAGGCAGACCGTCACCCAGGCCGTCACCACTGCGCATGCTCACCCTGGCTGCCCAGACCAGGGCACTCCTGCTCATCCCTCCCTCCAGGAAAACACCCCACGCGAAGCCTCCCTGGAAGCAGATCACCGCGGCAGGCACACACCACCCTCGCACCCATGCGTCCTGCCACAGGGAACACGGCAAGCACGCTCCACGCTCACAGAGGCCCGTCTGGTCCTCACCACCGCCCGAGGTGGCACCACCATCAGGCTCACACAACCCGGGAAGGGAGGCATGGAGAGGAAAGGCCCTCGCTGGCACAGCGGGCCTGAGGACCGCCACCTGGGTGGGTGGGTCCGCCCACCTGCAGGATTTGTGTCCT
Organism: Ictidomys tridecemlineatus; assembly: GCF_052094955.1. Taxonomy (NCBI): domain Eukaryota; kingdom Metazoa; phylum Chordata; class Mammalia; order Rodentia; family Sciuridae; genus Ictidomys; species Ictidomys tridecemlineatus. The sequence continues at coordinate 2,881,307 of NC_135483.1, forward strand.
CCCATCTCCAGCCTGGCCAGAGGCCCCGAGCCAAGTCACAGCTGGACTCCGTCCCTGCTCCAATCCACAAGGTGATGGCTGTCTGCACTCGTCCCCGCAGTGTCAAGACAACTGAGCCTTCGCCACAGCAATTACTGGACGGCCGTGACCAGGGTGGGGCTGTAACAGGTGCAGTAAGGGACTTCATCTTGCCTCCAGATAGGGACGGCTGCAGCCCAGGCAGGCGGCAGGGGGTGATTCTGCGGGATCTCCACCAGGTGGCGCCATTGTGGGCTACTGTGTTCCCTTCCCTATTTTTTGGGTGGTTTACAAAGATTGAACATTATTTTCTTTTTAAGTTTTAAAATCACTAAATCCAAACCGAAACAATTTAGATTCAGGCATCTGCAGTCACCGAAGACCAAGTACAAGGGTGCCAGGTGCACCCGTGGACAGGACCTGGCAGGCCGACCGGCCCCTCGCTGGCCAGAGCCCCCTTCCACCTCAGGAACTCCGTGAACAAGGCCGGGCAGCCCAGGCTGACTTCCCGGGTGGGGACTCAGGGACGGGTTCGTCAGGAGCGCCTATTGCTCCCCCAGACGCCACGCAGGCCTCGAGGTGGAGCAGTAGCAAGGAAAAGCCCAAGAAGCTGGGAAGAGAGGGAAGCGCAGCGAAAGGCAAAGCCACTACCAGGGAAGCGAGTTGCAGGGGCCAGAGCCGGGGAGCCTGGGCAGGGCGCTGCGGCCCAGCCCTCGCAGGCAGGGCCATGTCACCGAAACCCAAGAGCACTCTCACACAGGCAGACATTGGCGGGGCCTCAGACGTGCCCCACCGGGCAGGAGAAGCAAGGACAAGGACCCTGAAGCCCCCCTCACTGCAACCCACCGCCAACACTTCAGCAGAACTGGCCTGTGCCCAGGGCCAGCCTGGCCCTGGGCACAGGCTAGTTCTGCTGGGCATGCACTAGGCATTCCTGCAGCCACTGTGAGGCACATCCAAGCCCCTGTGCCCACACGAGACGCCCACCACACACATCTAGCCCAGGCCACAGCCAACATGCCATCCCAGCGATGGTCAGAGGCACGGTCACTGCATGCACACATGCAGGCACAATGACATTCCTTGTGTCTCAATTTTGCACAAAAATACCAACTGCACATCTCCCTCCCGTCACACGGTGCCGCACCCCAGCTCCTCCAGCCGCGTGCAGACAGTAGCCCCTCCCAAGCCAGCCCCAGCCCTCAGTCAGGCACAGGCCACCGAAGGCAGCCCAGGGTGTCCGGGAAAGCCAGCGGCCAGGGTGGAGCTGTACCAGGAAAACGTGTGACGCGGGCCCAGGAGAAGTCAGGTCAGAGCCAGGCCTGCCTCCCCTGCGGGCTGCCCAGGCGGGGCACTGGCTCTGGCGCGGGCGGTCTGCAGCGCCACCGGGGGCGTCAGGCTCCTGGATGCAGAACCCGAGGGACCACCCAGTCCGCAACAGGCCAGGGGACAGGGCCACTGAGGCTCCTGGTCCTTACCCAGGCCTGCCAGTGCCCTCCTCGACACCACCCACCTGTGCCACAGGCAGCCCACGCCCGTGCAGAACGCCCTTCCAGGTCCCAGCCGCTGGGTGGCCACAGGACCTGCCGATGCTGCCCATGGGGAAGAGGTGGAGATGCCTGGGGGACAGGCAGGCCTTCTTCTCCCGCCAGGGCCCAGCCACCCTGTAACTGGCAACGGGGCCATGCCAGGGAGGGAGGAGCCCGGCCCTGAAGACAGGAAGGGAGGAGCCGTCACCTGGAGTCCGTGGCTGGGGACAGTCACCAGGCAGGTCCTACAGCTTCTGTTCAGGCCTCCACCAGCCAAACCCAGGGCCTCTGGGACCCTGTGAAGCCCCAGCAGAGCCCCACACCCCTCCTGTCCTCCTCCACACGCTGTTGTGTCCGCCTCCCCTGCCTGCCACACCCGGGCAGCTGACCACCAACTGCACACCTCCCTCCTGTCACACGGTTCCCTGGGGGAAGCCGGCCAGGGCGGCCGTCCTCAGTCTCCCCAGCACACAGCACCTGAAGGGACAGGGCAGCCCTCCCATGGTGGGGTGGGCTCCAGGACCCCAAGTCCCCACACGAGGACGAAGCCCCCCACACCACTGCAGGTCACCTTCCCACTGCGCTGCTCAGGGAGGAGTGGCCAGGGAGCCCTGCGCCCGTGCAGGCGACGTCTTCCAGGGAGACCGCTGCAGGTGCTGGAGCCCAGGCATGCTGGGCCCCTGTGGGGAGAAAGCCGCAGACACCCCAGGACAGACCCTGCGGGGTGCCCGGCGGAGCACTGCCCCTGGGGGGCTGCTGTATCGCCCACTTGGCCTTGTGGGCACTACGCTGACCACTGGGCAGTCCAGTTGCTTGGCCACTGGGAGAGCACACGAGCAGCTGGCCCTTCCTGCAGAGGTGCCAGGACAGAGGTTCCGTCACCAGGAGGGCACGCTGCCGAGCCCGCCCACAGCAGGGAGACCCTCTCCAGAGCACGGAGGGCAGCTGCGCATCTGCAAGGGGAAGAAAGGCCCACACACGAGGCAGAGAACACGAAAAGAGCCAGAGGGTGGGTCAGCAGCTGAGCGGACGAGCCGCACCTACATGGCCATCTCACGCACCATGGGCAACACCGGTGACCCGACAAGCCCTCGCTGCCAGGAGGTGACAGCATCACCTAGGGCAGGCATCCCTCAGGAGGCCCAGGGCAGCACGCAGCCAGGGTGCCGGCCCTCACACCCCAACCCACAGGACGGGGTGCACAGGCTTTTGGGCACACATCTAAGAGGAAACAACCCACAGGACACTTGGGGTCAGTGTGGTCCAGTGTGTGCCACTGGACACCTGCCAGGGCAACATGCAGACAGTCTGCCTCCTCCCAAGCCCCACGGCCAGCAGTGAAAGACGAGGGCCAGCATAGGGAGGCCTGAGCCGTGGGGGCGGCCAGAGCGACTCCTGGACAGCACACACCCACACGGGCGTGCAAGTGCCCCACGCACAGTCTGTGGTCAAGGAACCAAACAAAGGAGAGCTCAGGTCTCAGATGGGGACAGTGCTCCTGGGGTAGGGGGAGCAGGGAGCACACAGGGGCCCACCCAGACCTCAGAAGCGAGGCCCTGCAGGAAACGGGCAGCAAGACACGCCCAAATCTAGGATGCCTTGTGTCCGCTACTGTGTCCCCGCGCTGCTATGTGTGACACAGTACAACAGTCACCGCTGTGCAGCCGACGAGCCGAAGGCTGGGACAAGGGAGTGTGGGGAAGCTGCCCGTGTCCTCCCACCACCAAGGGCCTCCCAGGAGGCAGGGCCAGGGCGAGATGGAGCAAGAGGAACATGGCCTGGGGCATCGCCAACCTGCCCACCTGGCACGTGCCCAGCACAGGGTGCGCCGTCACCCTGCGGCTCTCACCTGCCACGGGCGGCTGCCTGTCCTGTGACTGTCCCCTGCTGTCCTTAAGCCCAGTCCCCCTTGGTCTTGGTGGGGATCCAGGACCCCCTGGCCAAACCAGTCCACAGTTGCCCACGCGAGACAGAGGCCGTGGCAAGGTGCCTGCCACACCCGCCCACAGACCCAGTCCCGGGGTCACTCTGACACCTGAGGCTACCCGCGGGCTCCGGCCGGCCCTGCACCGTTCAGGTGGCCTGTGCCCCGCAGACGCAGCTCCTTTAACCCTTCAACCTGTACTTGGTTGGACCTGTGGGTGCAGAACCCACAGCTAAGAGGGGCCGATGCAGCCACCTGCACGGGCGCTGCGAGGTCCCCTTACCCACGGTCAGTGCGTCGAACAGCCGGTGTATGACCCTGGTGTCCTTCACGATCCCAGACTCCTGCACCCTCTTCACAAAGTCACCCAGCTGCATGTGCTTCTTGGGCAGCTCGAAGTGCTTCACGGGCTCGTCCACCCTGGGGGCCTCGCCCGGCTTGTCCAGCACCTGGGTGATCAGTCTCTTCAGCTCGGGCGTCTGCTCGGCCTGGCTGCGCTCAGGCACCGACATGGACTCCACCATGCCCCTGACGAGCGCGTCTGGGAAGATCCGTATGTCCGTCCTGTAGAGGTTCTGGAAATCCGAGAGGGCACTCAGCAGCTGCCCCCGCATGAGCTGGACAAGGCCACGCAGGTAGAAGTATCTGGCCAGGAGCAGGGAGCTGTCGGGGGCCAGGAGGCTCATGGCCTTGCTCAGCAGGCTGACGAAGTCGCTGTGGTAGGCCTGCACGCACTGGCGCACCAGCGGGAAGTGCACCTCTGGGATCTTGAAGGTGTACGTGGACTTAGGGGCCACGTTCAGAACTAAGGACCAAGGGAAAACAAGAGTCACCCAGACCTGTCCCGAGAGCACGCGGCCCAGGGCCACAGAGTGAAGCACGCGCCCCCAAAGGGCCCCTCGCCTTGCTTGCAGGGCGCCCAGGGACAGCAGCAGCTGGCACTTATGGACAACTGACTGCCCAACGCTGGCTGGACTCGAGGGTGTGCTCAGGTTGGCCTGGCCTAGTGACGGGAACAGTTCTGGGAGTGAGCACTGTGATCCCACTGCACGGGGCGGGGGGGGGGGGGGGGCGGTGAGGCCCTGCAGCTCAGGTTCCCGTGCCAGGGACACAGCCACCAACTGCACCTCACGCCAAGTTCATCTGTCCAACATGACCAGACCCCAGGCTCCTCTTCTCCGGGCAGCTCAGGCAGGCTGGGGACCTGGAGGAGGCAGGAGGCCACCTGGCCAGGACAGGCCGGCCCCTCTGCTGAGTGGCACTCCCAGCAGTCTGCCTTCAGATGCCCATGCTGGCTGCCAGGCTCAGCGCTGAAGGGCAGCGCTCCCTTCCCTCACATGCTGTGCCTCGGCCATACCAACCCCAGGGAGCCACAGCAGGGCGCTGCGTGTGCAGCTTCCTGGGCTTCCGCACACTCATCCCAAGGCACCCTGGGGCTCCTGCTGGCGTGGCCAAAGCTAGGCCCCCAGGGTCCCACTGGGCAGTGGTGGTGCCCGACCCTGACAGGCTTCCCACACTGTGCCCAGCAGAGGTTCCGTCCTGCCGAAGCATGGGGAGGGACCTGAGGGTGAAGAGTGGCATTGTATGTGACGCACTCCTGCAGCTCTGTGGGAATCAGAGCCGAGCTGTGCACACCAGGCTGCCCTTGCACTCTGTGTGCCAGGGACCGCCAGGCTGCGCGGCCGTGCACGCTCACCTTCACGACCCCAAGCAGGCCCCGTGGTCCCTCTGCTGGGGAGCGGTCCCCCAGGCACAGCTCCATCTCCCCACCCACCTGCACTGCACACAGTGCATCAGGCCAGGCCACTGCCCAGCCCCGCTGCTCTTACCCTGACCTTGAAACCATGTGTCTGTCCTTGTCCTTGTCTCAAGGACCATCCCTGGACTGCCCGCTGCATGGGCGGGGATGCCAGTCCTTTACCCCAGTCCCTAGAAAATGCCTGGTACTTGGGCACCAGGGGCCCAACAGGCATTGTCTCCCATCAGACAGTGCATGTGACACACACTCACACATGCACTCGCGCACACGCAACGCACACGGTGGACACGTGTGGACAACACCCAGCTGCATGCCACTCTGGCAGGGGCTCTGGAGGATGTTGCACAATAGATGTGGCTCGCAAAGCAGACCCTCTGGAGAGGATTCAGATGATGTGCTGGACTCCAGAGTCCAAAAGACCCTTCCCCTTCCCCAGGAGGTGGACCTCGTCTCCTCCACGACCGGCCGGTAAGCGAGAAGGCGGGGCGCAGGGAGGGCGGGGTCCCCACCTGGGCCGCTGCTGCTTCTGCAGCTTGTGGTGTCTGATATCCGCAGGGACAAGTTCCTGGGCAGCGGCTCAGGCAGGGTAATATCCTGCAGGTCAGGCATGCTGACCACCATGCGCCTGTGGGTGATGTCCAGGGGCGAGGACCTCCGCGAGGCCATCTTCTGCACCGTCGGTCTCCTTGGGCTGACGAGCATCCCGCTTATTCTGGGGGGAAAGCGAGGCTTGGCTTTACAGACGCAGTAAGGATTGAGGAACAGGCCCCTCTCCCTGTGCAGCGACCGTGTGGGACAGCCTGTGACCAGAATCTGGCCCCGGGAGGGCCCACAGTCAGGGGCGAGGGCAGCGCCCACAGCTGATGCACGTTCAAGATCAAGGAAACAGTAGGAATGGACAGAGAAGAGAACAGGCTCTGAGGAAGGGGAGGGGGAGAGGCCCGCGGGCAGCGGCACAGGCAGACCCGGGCGCTGCTGCCCGGCGGGCTCAGAGCACTGTGACATGGAAAGGGTGGGTTTCCAGACGCAGACTCCTCCCAGTGAACCCATCCCTTATCCTAGCACTCAGAGGCCCAGAGAGCCGTGTCCAAGCAGGGATGAGGCACCTGTCATCCTCAGACTGGGTGTCGAGGTCCATCTGAGCAAAGGCGTCCATCGTTCTGTTGAGCCGAGCTTTTAGGAAAGAGTGGAACATGTAGGTGTCCAAGACCTGAGGCAGACGAGACAGGGCACCCATAAGGGCCTTGGGACCTGCTCCCCTCCACCTGAAGCCTGCAGCCCTGGAGCAGGACCTGTCCAGCACAGGCTCCTCCAGACAGAAGTCCCTGGAACAGGGAGCTGCCCAGGCCGTCCTGTGCCGAGCACGTCCTCAGTTCCTCGCCTGCCCCTCTGAAGTAAGCAGCCACTCTGCACCCAGAAACCATGAAACACAAAGGCCAGTCCGCCTGGCCACTGCTACAGCCGTGCCGCGGCGTCTGTGAGTGGCCCGGCCTCGGCCCCCCAGCCCCGCGCCCCCACCACACACACTGCCTGCCACACCTGCTACCATCAGGCTCCTCCTCCTGGCTCAGGAGCTGACACCTGTGGGATTCTCACTTTGCAGGGGACCCTCCAACATCGGGGCCTTTGCTGCCACCTGGACACCTGCTCTCCACTGACCGTGACATGTGGGCAAGAGGCCTAGAGGAAGATGCTAGAAGGTCCACAACCTCCCCGAACCCCGGCCAGAAAAGGAGGGAAAGGGGCCCAGATCCACACTGGAGTACTGAGGACCAGAAAGGGAAAAGCAGGTGACCTGAGCTGCAAAACGCTGGCAGAAAACACAGGAAACAGGCCACACAGCAGGGCCAGGGTGTGCACTCCTGGCCAGTTGAGGACCTGGACACAGCCCTGGTAGCCCAGCCTGCAGCTGAGTGGCACAAGTTCGCCATGAGAGCACAGGACACCAGGAAGGCCTTGGAGCAGAGCACAAGGGGGGCCGAGAGCTCAGCAGAGACGGCCAGTGAGCAGCCAAGGCCCGCACCTCCGCGCAGCGGGCCCGGAGCTGGGCACTCTGGGCACTCTCTCCTCGGAGCCCGTGTCCCTCTCCGCCTCCCCCATGCTCCTGGTGGGTTCTCACACCCTGAGCATCAGGGGAAAGAGAGGGCAGGTGACAGTGGCCCCCACACGTGCCAGTACAGCTGCCGTAAGCCACACGGCCTGCACAGGAGCAGAGGAGGCCAGGGCGCATGTAAAGCAGAGCAGACTGGGAAAGCACAGGAGCGGGGAGAGCAGAGAGCAGCAGGGACTGCGGCTGCACCAGGAGACGGGCCATCGCGTTCAGAGGGGCAGTGAGCGCTGGGCTTCTCCGCGGTGTCACCTGCGTCTCCATGATCCCTAGCTTACTTCTCGCTCCTCCAAAGCCAGGTGGGGCTGGCAGCGCTCAGCTGGTGCACAGTGGCACAGCAGTATCCAAAGCCAGAGCTCCCCCAGGGTCAGCAAGGAGGCTGCCCAGGGCCTGGGGAGGGGCAGGTGGCGGGGAAGGGGCACCCGACTGGGTGCGGCCTGCAGATTGAGGATGTGGTCACACAGGTGTGCACATCTGTCACGGTCCACCAAACCTACACTGAAAATGGGTACATCTTCATGTGTAAAGTATATTCTGAAAGCTGACCAAAACGTAAGGATCGGAAGGAACCATGCCGAGCTGGGTGTGGTAGGGCACACCTGCAGCCCTAGCAGCTCGCGAGGCTGAGGCAGGAGGACTGTAAGTTCAAAGCCAGCCTCAGCAACTTGGCAGGGCCCTAAGCAACTCAGCGAGCCTCTGTCTTAAAAAGTAAAAAGGGCTGGGGAGGTGGCTCCGTGGTTAAGCAACTCTTGGTTAAATCCCCAGTACCATCAAAAAGGAACCATACCGGAAAAAACCTCTTAGAAAACCCAACACACTCCATGAAATATTAACACCTTGAAAAACATCCATTCTGAAGGATGTTTAAAAACAGAAAAGTAAAGCAGGAAGGACGGCCCGCGGCCTGCTCCACGCGGCTCACCTGCTTATAGAACGGCTGCTCCCCTGCGGCCCTCGTCTTGAGGAACTCTTCGCTGTTGAACACCCTGTGTTCGTAATTCACGTGGTTCTTCACCTCCCTGACAGAGACAAGGACAGCCTGCTGCCTCCGTCCCGCGTGGGAACAAGTGCTTTCAGCAGCAGGTGGCCAAGAATCACACTTGGAAAACTGCTCTTCCCAGAGGTTGGCGAAAGCCCGAGAGGGAGCGTGCACACAGCCTGGGGCCAGACGCGACTGCTCCCAGCTGCAGAGAAGCCTGGGGGACAGCCAGTCGGGAAGGCACCAGTAGCCACCTCGGCCAGTGCTGGCCACCAGCCACGTCCCGGCAGGTGTCCCCACCCTCTGCCCGCCTTCCTCATGGGACTGTAAATCCATAAGGTCTCCCACATTAAAGTACAGTCCACAAACAGCACGGACGGCCTCCCGGGCCACGCCAGCACCTGCCCATGTCCCCCTCCCTGAGCACTCTGGGCACTCTCTCCTCGGCCCGGTGTCCTCCCCGCCTCCCCCATGCTCTTGTGGCGTGGGTCTTTGTGGTGACACCCTGAGCAGCAGGGAGGAAAGACCCACAGGGAACCGCGGCTGGGCCCAGGAGACGGGTGGTGGGCGACAGGAGCAGCCGGGCTCAGGGTGGGGAGACTCAGGCTTCACCCTCTCTGGTCGCAGTTTTGCTTCTTTATCAAATCATCAATCTCGTGGGTTTAGAGAAGACAACCACCGCGACCACAGGACACTTCGTCCTCCAGAGCAGAAGGGCAGAACCAGGGCCTGGCCAATGCGGCCCTGGGAGCAGAGACAACGCAGCCTGCCCGTGACCGCTGACCGCCCCTCCTGACCAGTCTCTGGCTCCAGGAAGTAGAGACAGGTACAGAACAAGGCCACGACAGGTTGGGTTTTGAAGTGATCAGGGAACGGCAAGTCGGTGGCCCCACCGCCCCTCCCGCCAGCCAGCGGTGGGCACCCCCGGCTCCTCAGGGAGAAGCAGCTGGAGGAGGTGCAGCGGGGGAGGAGGGGCAGGAAGGCTGGCCCAGAAAGGCCCAGAGTCCCCAGTCCTCAATGGCCCCGTGAGGTCGGAGAGGGCAAGCCGAGCCCCCACCCTCGCTCCTCGTCCACTTGGCCAGCTGCAGAGAAATGCGAGGGAGCAAGAGCAGGCGGGGGGCGTCTGCGGTGGGAACTAGGAAACGTGGGAGAGAAGGCCCCGGGCCAGATCCCCAGGCCCTCCAGCCCAGAGACGCCCTGCAGGTGGCATCACTGTCTGGTTCACAGTGTGATGGAAATGCCCACCTGCCCCTCCTCCCCGGTGCAGGCGTCCCAGGCAGCCCTGGGCCAGCACATGACCCGCTCTCCCAGCAGTGGGACCAGGCTCCACCTCCCTGGGGACACCTCTGAGACAGCCCTCCACGGGGCCACTGACAGGGGAGATGGACAAACAGGGCCAGGCAGGACTGGAGGACAACACCAGCCGCCTAGCCCTCGCATGGTGATGATCACAGAGCATCATCTCACACCTGCCAAGTGACCTCAGTGCCACCAGGAAGCCCAAGGCCGGATGGCTACCCTCTCCCAGGTGCTAGAAACGGCCGCTAGATACCTGAAGATGCCCACGAGCAGCTGCAGGGCGCTGTGCTGGATCTGGCAGTTGAGCGTCTGCTGCCAGGCTCGCCTGCGGGCTCGGCCCTCGTTCAGGTCTGTGCTGGAGCCCAGGTGGGCAAGGTGCAGCTCGGGGTGCAGCCGGAGGTTCTGGACCCTGGGAGGAAGCAGACATGGCTGCACGGCTGAGCGTACCAACTGTCACCAGGCAGAGGGACACGTCAGATGTTGGGGGTGCCTGGCAAAACCTCTGGGGGCGGGCAGATCATCAAAAACACAGAGCCCAGGAGAGCATTCACCTCCCAGCACCACCACACCAAGCCCCGGCTCTGAATCCCAGCCCGCTCCTTCACATCCCGGGCACTGCCCCGCAGGGCCCGCCCATTTCAGGACACCACAGGGCTTCCTGCTGGGCTGTCCCTGACAGGCCGGGCAGGGCCACAGCAGGCGCAGGCACAGCCCCCGTGGCTCCTCTCGGCCTCCCTACCAGGCAGCTCCAGTGGCCCTGTGCCTGCACCATCACTCGCAGTCACCTCTCTGGACCCCCAAGGAAGGGCCACTGGCTCATCTTCAGGTCTTCACTAAGGGTAGGGACTCAGTTACTCCATCTTCCCCAAGCCGCCACTGTGCCAAGAAGCTGCCCCCGAGGCAGCTGTCCATCCCTGGCCAGTCTGACCCATCAGATATCAGGTGACCGCCCTGCAATGTTGCTGCTCCTGGGCATCAACCTAGACTTCACCTAGCAGAACAGACAGGCAGCCAGGGCATCCAGGAGGAGCCTCACACTGCCACAGTGCGCCTGTGCTCCCCTACTTCCTGCTGCAAGCCCACCTGCACCCGGGGGAAAAAGCCCCCCCCCGCCCGCCTCCCCAGGACGCATCCTTCCCTGCCATCCACGCGCCGAGCAGGTTCCCCATCCTTGCCTAAGAGGGGCTGGCGGCCGCCAAGAGGCCATGATGAACTGCGGCGCCCAGGGTTTCTGGGGGACTGGAAGAGGGGCCACCGGCCCGCGTTCCCTCCTTACCAGTGGATGCACTCCCCATATGGGACCCCGTGAGGAGACCCCACTGCAGCCTGGCTACAGGCTTGGAGGCTCGGAGGGAGCACAGGCATCCCAGTGCGCTCCAGTCAGTTCACGCTTCTAAACCACCCTTCGCAGGAATCCAGCAATGCCGACGTGGGCAGGATCCTGGCCAAGCACATCCTGAGAGGTTCTAAGACCTGGCAAGGTCAGGGGAGCAGCGCCTGCTTATCAGAAAGTAAATGGGACAAGTGTTGCCTTCCAGGTCCCTGTGGAGTGGGGGCGGGTTCATTCCCAAGGGAGAACAGCCACTCAGGTCCCTGAGGCACAGCCTCCAGGCGCCGGCGGCAGCCCCATCCACACAGCGGGAGGACAAGTGGCCAAGCTCTGGGTCTTGGGGGGCAAGACTCCTTGCTGCTTAAGACGGCAGCAGTGGTAACAGATCAAGTGTCCCTGATCCAGCGCACGTGGGCTGGGCATGCAGCTCAGAGGTAGGCACGGCCCAGCACGCCTGAGGCCTAGGTTGATCCCCAGCACCAGGCGAAAGTGCTTTGGCCCACAAGTTTCAGAGTTGGAATATTTGCATGAACATCATGAGATACACTGGGATGAGACGAGGTCCAAACAGGACACTTATTTATGTTTCATATGCGCCTTGCTCATGGACTGAGGGTATGTTGACAATATTCTCAGTGAAACTGTGTTTTGACTGTGACCCGGCACGTGAGGTCAGAGGAGGGCTTGGAAACAGCTCAGATCTCAAGTGTCTGGGTTAGGAAGGCTCCGCCTGGACTCTGAGACCCCTCCAGGCAGAAAGGGCGTCCAGCTCCCAGGTAGAGGCACGTCTGTCCTGCTCCCAGCTCAGCCCCCGTCCTCTGATCCCCCAAAATGGCAGAAAGCCGGTGGGCCCCCAGTGTCCTAGACACAGCCACAGCTCAGCTGCAGCAGACCCCAGGACAGCCCAGCTACTTGCCATGAGGCCAGAGAGCAGCTGCTGCGTCACTCACGGTCCCCACACCCTCAGGGCCACCTCCACGGCCCACAGGTCTGAAGCAGTATGTCTCCTGCCGCCCTTGTATGAAGCCCCCAAGGGGAAGGTGCTCAGGAGCACTGGACGCTGACCCTCCGCATCCCCTGGATGCTGTCACTAGCCACAGATCCTGCCTGGCTCCAGTATTCATGACCGAATGGACCAAGCAGGATCTCCAGCGTGGGGTTAGGGTCGGGGTTAGGTTAGGGTTGGGATTAGGGTTGGGGTTAGGGTTGGAGTTAGGGTGGGGATTAGGGTTGGGGTTAGGGTTGGAGTTAGGGGTGGTTAGGGGTTAGGGTTAGGTTAGGGGTTAGTGGCAGGGTTAGGGGGTTGGGGTTAAGGCTAGGGTTAGGGGTTAGGGTTAGGGGTTAGGGTTAGGGGGTTGGGATTAGGGTTAGGGGTTAGGGTTAGTGGTTAGGGTTAGGGGTGAGTGGTAGGATTAGGGTTAGGGGTTAGGGTTAGGGGTTAGGGTTAGGAGTTAGGGGTTAGGGTTAGGTGTTAGGGTTAGGAGTTAGGGGTTAGGGTTAGGTGTTAGGGTTAGGGTTAGAGTGAGGGCTAGGGTTAGGGGTTAGGGTTAGGAGTTAGGGTTAGGGTTAGGGGTTAGGGCTAGGGTTAGGGGTTAGGGTTAGGGCCTGGGTTAGTTGTTAGGGTTAGGAGTTAGGGTTAGGGTTAGGGTTAGGGTTAGGGCTAGGGTTAGGGGTTAGGATTAGAAGTTAGGGTTAGAGTTAGGCACAGATAGGACCTGAGACACAGAACAGAGAGGGGTGGAGTGCCTTGCAGGGGTTGTGACTGTCCCATCACTGTTGGGCTGTAATTAGTATTTAGACAAGATTAGAATAAAGACAAACCATTTGTATTTTAAAATGCTTATAAATAATTTCCAAACTCTAAATATATAAAACATCTGTCAGCAATATAAAACTGGAAAAGATACTCAAAGTAGCAAGTACGTAATGTGTCAAAGATGTTCTCACACACATGCTGTTTCCTGTTACCTCTGAACAAACGTCTGTGCCGCCAAGAGAGGGATGTCAGGAATGTCCACGTCACACTCAGAGGACTTGGAGCAGGTGACGCTCCCGTGATCAATATCTATCAGAACTAGGCCATCAGCTTCCTAGAAGGAACATAGGGTCTTTTAATCTGTGTGCTCCTTTTTACACACACCAACATAGTTTGCATTTGCTGGGACGGGTCCTCTGGACGACCCTGTGGACACAGGCACAACCTCCATTGCCCTGGGAGCAGGTGGTGGTGTCAAGAGTCGCACAGTGGCTGGGTCTGCCGGCCGTGCTCCCCGTAGACACCCGTCCTCAGGAGCGCAGTCCCACAGTGCGCATCACGCCAGGGTCCTGGCGCCACCACCGTCCATCCCCAGGGCTTGCTCGCTCTCCCAGACTGACGCCCCGCAACCCATCAACACAGCTCCCCATCCTGCCTCCCGTCGACCCCGCACTCCATGGCTCTGTCTACTGCTCCACCTCTGGCCACTCAAAGGGCTCCAGACACATGGACAACGGTGTCCTCAGGAGTGGCAATGTCACTTTGCACAGTGCTTCCAGGCTCAGCTGGGCTGCAGCGTGGTCACAACCCCTTCTCCGCCACACTGAGTGCCCCACAACATGAGGACCACATGGCTTCCCTCTGGGCCCCAGTACAGACCCTGCACGTGCTTCTGCATGGAGTCCTGGGGAACATTCCAGACCTCCAGGAGCACAGCCCCACCCTGAGTGCCAGCCGGACCACAGGCAGGGTCCTGGGCTGAGTGACACGCCCAGACATGTACATAGGTTACTTGTAAAGTCTTATCTGTGACAAAATGCACAAATTATGTGAACCGCACCAGAGATCTGAGAGTCTCGTCCCAGAATGTGACGCCTGAGCTCTTTGGAGGTGGCGTGCCTTTCAGTCTGGGCCTGCCTCTGCCCAGGTGGCACAGGAAATATGTGCAAACACAAGACCAGGGTGCACGGCGTTGCCCAGGGTGCTGGCGGTGCTGGCGAGGGGTGTGAGTGCTCAGGAAACGGGGGTGCTTGTGGTCACTCCAGCTCCCTCCTGAGCAGCCTGTGGGGGGAGGGCCCGAAACACACCCAGAGGAGCTGCTGCCACTGTGCTCCCACACGCCTGATGGCCAGAGCACCACGTAGGTGCCAAGCAGTGTCCTCCTCCAGAGCAGGAACAAGAGGGACTTTCCCAGTGACTAAAACAGAAGCACAACCTAACCTTCCGAGCCTGGCCTGTCTGCTCTCCTCCACGAGGGCCACCAGTGACATGGTTCCGTTTCTCCCCCACTCTAACTGGCCTCTTCCTACCGCGTGTCTTCCCCGTGACTCACAGGCGTTGGCATGAACACAGGAATGCGCGCCCCTTGAAGGAGGGACCAGTGCTCCTTCACCTTGGGTGAAGCGCCTGGGGGCAGAGATTTGCTTTAGCCTCCAGGAACGAGGGGGACAGGGGACAGGCTGACAGCAGCCTCTGGACAATGCCAGGAGCAGCAACCTTGTACAGTTTCCTAGACAAAAAGTCAGATGCAGACCTACTCCGTACGACTGCCTGCCAGGACGCACCCCGAAGGGCCTGCAGAGAGCCTGCCGCCAGCCCTGCGGACACATGCCCAACCGGACCACGGGCTGCCTGCTCACCCCCAGGAGGGCCAGGAGCCAAAAGACGGGAGGAGAACCCGGAACCTTCTGCTCGCTGTGGGAACGCACCCGGGGCAGCTGCGCCCACCCGGCCCACACCACTGTCCTCCACAGGGCAAGCCCACTCCTGGGAACGGGCCCAGGGCAGCAAAGCTGGCATTCGACAGAACCTGTGCTGTGACACAGCAGTGCTCTCCCCATCTACCACGTCCCAGCAGCAGGCGCCACGCAGACGCCCAGCAAGTGCCCTCCGACTGGAAGCTGTCCATCAGCGCTAGCAAACACAGCACAGGGACCCTCCTCAACACCAAGAACACAGTGCTGCCGGAGGCCACGACAAGGACGTGTCCTGAAGGAACACTGAGTGAAGGAGGCCAGGACCCACAGGAGCCCTAACAGCAGGCCAGCCACACAGGGCACTGCCAGGGCAGGAGGGAGGCAGTGGGGCAGCCTCACGGGCCTCTTGGCAGGTGGTGAGCCATCTGAATAGACAGCGAAGGCTGCATGACTCCAGGAGTAGGGGAAGCCACTGGCCTGTGGATGTGAACCAAGTGGCCTTTGTGTCACACAACTGGCCCCCGCTCACCAGATCCCTGGGCTGGTGCCTGCTGGCATCTGCGCAGCGTCCCCACCATCTACCACAGCTCACCACTGGACAGGCTCCCTCTGCAGTCAGCATGCTGTGATCAGCAGCCCCGTGGGCAGGCACCGTCCCCGGCCTCCCTGGACCCCTGCCCCACAGCAAGGAAGCTCACCACGGCCTCCTGACCAGGAGAGGAGGCTCAGCACTCCCCAAGGGTCACAGAACAGACGCACACCACACCGCCGTGCCTTCTTCCAGGAAGAGGGTCCGCGGGACCAGTGAACACAAAGGCAGGATTTAAAACTAGCTAGGAAGTCCGTGGAGGTGACCACAGAGCTGCCCGTGCTCTGAACAGAGCTGCACAGGTCTGCCTCAGCTCTGAACCCTGCTCACAGGACGTGTCCTGCCCCACTCAGAGGAGGAAACTGAGGCTCGGCAAAGCAAGGAACTTCCCCGAGGGTGTGGAGTGGGGGAGGCGAGGCTTGAAATTGGGTTCCCTCACTGGGGCCCGCGGGGCAGCTGGAGCCTAGGGAGGGAAGCCCCTGGGGCTGTGGTGTTCACAGGCTGAGGGGGAGCGCACTGCGGCAGCACAGGAGCCTCGGCATGCAGGCTCCCCCCTCAGAGCGCCCTCCTGTGTCCTCCATCTGTTCATGCTTTCCCTTTCCTGATGCTGGGGCTGAACCCAGGCCTGTGCACCCCAAGCACAAGACACCACCAAATGCAACTTCCCAGGACTCCCTCGGGGGACGCCCAAGAACCTCACGCTCCAAATCGGACCCACTATTCCTGACCTTGCTGACTTCTTCAAAGTGGTCCAGGTGGCAGCCCATGAGAAAGGACGTAGGTGCCATGATAAAATCCAGCATCTGAGCCGACAGGATGGGCACAAAGGTGTGCTGCCACTGCAGAGGGTGCAGGTAGACCATGAAGCACTCGGCGACGAGCGTCAGCAGGGCCCAGTTGGAGGAGAAGAACACGATCCGCTGCTCCGTCAAGATGCAGGTCAGGATCTGGGGGAGAGTCAGGTCCGTCCACGCTCTTGACAGGCTCAGGACACCTGAGACAGCTGAGCGCCGCCACCGGGCAGACACAGGCCAGCCCTCTCCTGATCTCCTGTCCGCTGCCCAAACCAAGGGGACCAGAGATCCCACGGAAAGCACTGTCTGCAGACACATGCCCCTGGGAAGCCGGCTCTGAGCAGGCGGACGGACGCCAGGAGCAGCCGGCCCTCGGCTATGACTGGCTTCTCACCACCTCTGGCAAGCAACACTTTTGATGCCATGATGCCACCTGGCAGAGGTGCCTGAGCCACCTACCTGCAGCACCTTCTCAGGTGAGAAGCACAGCAAGGGCAGGTGAAGGTCCAGGTCGATGACGGGGCTCTGGGGGTCCGCTCGGGAGGGGAACACGACGTGCAGGGGCTTCATGTTGAACACCTGTGATGGCCAAGGACCACAGCAGGTTCAGACGGTGGCTCCTGGCAGGCTGAAGTGCACCATTTTGGTGTAGAAAACACCTGAGTTAGAAACCACTTTGGAAGACTCGAGTCACCACGCCACGTGTGTCACAGAATAACACCCTGGTCCAGAGGCCCTCACCAGTGCCCTGAGGCTCACACAAACAAGTCCTCATGACCGTTTCTAAGTCAGCGAGCTCCCTTCAGCTGTCAATCACAACCTGGCCCTGCCAAGACAAGATAAACAAAACCCAAAACTCAGCTCCGCTGCGCACAAACTCTGAACCCAGCTTGTCGGGCATCTTGGGTATGAGCTGTTCTTGTGCCTCTTATGTATTCTCAGCACCTTCCAATTAATCGTCAAAGACTCCTAAAGACTTGTGATTCCCAAAATTTAAGAAAGTCTTTTGTTTTTCTAAGTGACATGATTTAGAAATAACGCTTCCCTTCACAGAATGCTCTGTGAGTGTAAAAGCCCTGTGGGGGCGGAAGGCCTCGAGAGGAGGAGGTATGAGCCCTCTGGAAGGCGCTTCACTGCTGTCGGGAAGATGGACACATCTCCAGCACCAGGTGTCGGCACCCAGTGCAGAGGGTGAGATGCAGGGTCGGGATGAGGGGAAGCGGGCAGACCAGTGCTTCCCAATCACAGACGGGGACTGGCTGGCTGGCAGGTGGTGCTGGCAGGAGAGTGGCCAAAGGGCAAGTGAGCATCAAAGGTGGCCCACTGGGCAGGAGTGGCAGCTGGACAAGAGGACACAAGGAGGATTGAGCACTGTCCTGCCGCTGGCACAGTGGGGAGCGCAGCGCAGACGCAACAGACCAAGGCCACAACACGGACACTCTGTGGACACCAGGCGGATGCTGCTGAGCTTCAAGGCACAGCAGGCGACAGGCCACCGTCACCGCTCCAGACCTCACCCAGCACCACTGAGCTCACAGGGCCCCACGACTGAGCGAGAGCACTCCACCTACAGCAGACCACCACCCAGGTCCAAAGCCCTCCAAAGCCTGGAACTTTCTGAGCACTGGTGTGACACCACAGGTGGGACAGGCTGCGGCCAACCCCGGGCACATCAAAAACACGGCGTGAAAACACCTGGGCCAGGTGTGTGCAGTGCCCAAGACACACATGGATCCACACTCAGATGGGTCCCCTCCACAAGACCCTCATGAAACAGTCAGATCTAAGATGCTTCGGCCCTGCCCTTCAGATAAGGGGGTCCTCAGCCTGCACCACAGCATGAAGCTGCTCTGCCCTGTGGGTCCAGGGCAGGGAGGACACCTGCTCAGCACCTGCGCTGGAACGCACCGGCCAGACCTTCCACCCGCAGACGGCTCGGTCTGGAGTAATATTAAAAACACATTTTAACCAGACGCACGCCTGTCATCCCAGCAGCTCCGGAGGCTGAGGCAGGAGGATGGCGAGTTCAAAGCAGCCTCAGCAACAGCGAGGCGCTAAGCAACTCAGTGAGACCCCGTCTCTAAATAAAATACAAATAGGGTTGGGGATGGGGCTCAGTGGGTGAGTGCCCCCGAGTTCAAACCCTGGTACCAAAAAAAAAAAAAAAAGACCACATATCTTAAGTCAGGATTGCATGTCTCCCTGATAAGAAAACTTTATTTTTTAATAGCTATAATAATTTTTTTTAAAGTACAGGAGCAAGATGTGTATGTATGATCTTCTAGAAGGGACTAATAAAGTCAAACTCAACTTGGTATGCACCAAACATTCAAGATGTTCAATAGGTGTCAAAAAGAAAAAAAAGGAAGCACAGGAGGTAGCTGTGGAAAATGTGGAGTCACAGGGCCCTCCTCTAGCTCAGCGGTTTGTTGTTACTCAACAAAAGGGGAACGTGGGCCTTCTCCACTTCTCCAGCCGGACCTCACCCAAAGCCCTGCACTGTGGGGCAGCCCGCGACACTTCCCCAAACAGAACCGGCGTGGGAAACGTTTGTCTATTAATTCAGTGATCCAGTGGCACTTCCAAGAACAACCAACATCAAACTAGGTATCAGACCGGAGAACATACCACCAAACACCATACTCATTGTTTAAGACAAATAAACCAAAGGAGAATGGCTAATTTATGTGGATTCTTCTAGTGATAGGCCGACAGCAAGAAGTGAGCCAACAGGTGAGCGCTGCGGTTCCCCAGGACACCTGACCAGCTGTGCTCCTGAGGCGCTGGCCAACGCCCGCCTAGACATTCCCCTTCCAACCTTGGAGAAGGCACAGAGAACACTCTAGAAGGACTGCATGCCCACCCGGGAAACGCAGCAGAAACCTGAGAACAGTCTAAGACTCTCAGGCCATCTTGAGCATATCAGTTTCACTGTTTGCCAAGAAAAAAACGTAATTAAATTCCAGATTCAACTTGCCAAATGGAGTGGTCCAGGTGGTGGAGTAGGAATCAGGGACAGTCTTGCAGCAAAATCTTTTATGTGATTGTCAACTTCAAAATCCTTACAGAGCTTCAGATGAGTCAGCAAGCTGAAAAACAGAAACCAAGTGGCTGTCATCCTCGGCTTTTCCAATCGGCGGGTCTCCTTCAGGGTGTCCTGGGCAATTCCAGAGCTTCCCCAAGTTATGGGGGGTGGTGGGGCTGCCTGGAACGGGCTGGGGGGCAGGCCTTACCGTGCTCTGGTTCTTGCTCTGTGCTGGGAACATGGGTTGTGCTCAATTTGTGAAAAACAGTTGGAATTGTGTATTTTTCTGCATGTATGTTCCACATCAATAAGAAATAAAGAACCAACAGCACTTTGAAAGAAAGTGCTTCAGAACACTTGTTTCCAAAATGCATTCTCACTTTATTTAAGAATGTGATTCCAAAACCATGAGCCTCCAGGCATGGGGGCACACGCATGTGATCCCAGTGTCTCGAGAGGCCGAGGCAGGAGGATTACAAGTACAAGGCCAGCCTCAGCAACTTAGTGAGACCCTCAGCAAGACCCCGTCTCAAAATGAAAAATAAAAAGGGCTGGGGTGTGGCTCGGTGGTAAGGCAACACACATACGTATGAGTATGTATCGATCTCATATATTTACACGAACCTGTAGACAACAGGCAAGTGGTCACCTGGGGCAGAGGGACTAGGTTCTGACCACAGAGGCCACGTCAACTTTGGGGAGTGAGAAGACTCCTGTCGGTCACAGTGGGGGTCACGCTGTGTGCGTGCACATTTGCCGAAAGGCTGACCTCTAGAACTTCACGTGTAAAAGTGCGATTGTTGGTATCTGAGAGCCTCATCCGAGAGCCCTGCAGAGGCCCAGGTCCTTATAGCCAAGGGCCACACCTGCAGAGAGCCCAGGCCTCCGTGCCCTCTGTCCTCTTAGCTCACTCCCAAACCTGACCCCAGGAATGTCGGGCGTCCACTGGTCTGGGACTGAGACGGGGCGTCCGCCCACATTTAGGGCGACACTCCTCCCAAACATGTTTTTAATATTTATCTTTTAGCTGTAGTTGGACACAATACATTTACTTTATTTATTTTTACGTGGTGCTGAGGATCGAACCAAGGGCCTCGCGTGTGCTGGGCGAGCGCTCTACCGCTGAGCCTCAGCCCAGCCCTTCCCCTATGGATGCAGCCGCCTCACGTATGCAGGTGACAGCACAGATGAGGGACACCACACCAGGCAGGAGGCAGAGGCCTCCCTGGGCACTCGGGGGGCGTGTCGTCTGACAAATGTTCCCGTGGACAGATCCGTGGGCCTTCTTGTTTGCCTCAGTCGTTCACTGGACAGACGTTTGTGAGGACACGGACAGTGTTCCACATGGGCCCACGTCAGGGACAACCTGGTCCTGAAGAAGACGGTCTGACCGGGAGGGAGGATGACCCTGGCTGGGAACCACATGAGGCATGGAGCCACCACTGAGTGTCCCGGGCTGGTGTGGGATGACAGTGTCTGATGGGGTCCCACCTGGTGGGCTAGTGACTCAGGAAGGACACCACGGCCTGCATTCCCCAGGGTGGGCTGGACATCTATCCCCATGGGGTGAGACTGTTATGTGGCCAGCTGACGGTTTAGCTGTGATGTCCCCCAAAAGCTCACGTGGGAGACGATGAAAGAAGGTTCGAGGAGAAATGAGTGGGTTGTGAGGGTCTTAACCCCATCGCGAATTAATCCTCTGACAGGGACTCGCTCCCAGGGTGACCGAAATGGCAGGGTGTGGCTGCAGGAGGTGGGAATGAGGCCTGGCTTGGGGTATATATTTGTATTTGGAGAGTGGCGTTTCTCTGCTTCTTGGTCACCGTGGTGTGAGCGGCTTCCCTCTGCCGCCCTCTTCAGCCACCTTCTTGGGCCTCACCTCAATCCTGGAGGAATGGAGCCGGCCTTCTGTGGAGGGGACCTCTGAGACCCCGAGCCCTCAAATAAACTCTACGGTCGCTCCGGTCAGCGCCTCAGCAGTGGGAGAGCTGACGGGGACACCCAGCAAATCCGCGGGCGTTTATTCTTACTTGAAGTAAGAATGATGATTCACGGGGGCAGCACCAGGATCTGGAGATAATTCAAGCTTCCTCCGCATTTTCACGTATTGTAAAATTTCTAAGAGTGCTAACAAAAAGTTTAAAAGGAAAAAAACTGCCCCTGATCACACAGGAGTGCTTCCCTCCCAAGAGCACAGCAGAGGCTCCTGTGCATAGGAACAGCTAACAGAGGAAGAGGTCACTTGAAACACAAATTGAGCTGCCCGGCTACAGCCCCAGAGTCTGGTCCCCGCATCAGCTGTGCAGCCTGGTTCCAAGCCCCGCGGCCACCACCCAGAGCCAGGAACTTTCATTACATGTTTGCCTTAATGCCCACAGGAGGGCAGGGCTGCCAGTCACCCACAGGGCAGGCGGAACCAGTGGGCAGACCCGGCTTTAGACAAGAGGACACGGGAGCCCGTGGGGAAGGGCTCACCTTCAGGGACGCAGGGTACCAGCCGGGTGCCAGCCTCACTGCCCACGACCTGCACTTGCTCAGCTCACTGAGGCCATGAGTTCCACGCCCCGTGAAGCGCTTCATGTTGACGGCAATTTTAGGGGCTAGACTGTGTTTTGAACTCTGTTCGAAACCCAGCTGTATTTTAGAAAGCAAGACGTGAAAGTGCTGGAACTTAAACTATGGATTCTGTGAACCTGAACCCTCAGATTCCTGCTCAGGGCTGGGCTGGGGCTCAGTGCAGAGCGCTCGCCTCGCACACGTGAGGCGCTGGGTTCGATTCTGGCACCACATAAAAATAAATTAATAGATATTGTGTCCAAAAAAAAAAAAGATTCCTGCTCAGCCACTGGCTGCTGGCCACTCCCTGTGGTCCAGGCGCAGGGTCAGACGCCAGGGACCTGCCACGGATGGCCCTTCGTGGTCACGACACAAGGGCCTCTGCTGACTGTCCTCGTTCAGGCTTTGATCAAAGCACAGGTTCCAAGGTGTGACTTCATCACTCGAAAGCAAATGGCTCTGTACTCCTGGGCCTGGGGACCGAGCGGTCCAGACGCAGGGGCACAGCCTCCCACATCACAATGACACCCTCGGACAACGGGAATCCGCCAGGTCCTGCAAAACGCCTCCTGACTTACGGGAAATTCCTCACGTCCTAAGACTTGCCACTCAACAGCAGCAGCAAGACGGTACAGAGTCCCGCTAAAAAGGCCAGTTTTTAAAAGGCAACAAAACACCTCAAAGAGCAGCCCGGTCTCCTCCAATCGCTAGGAAAGGAGCTTTCCTGAGACCCATCTTTCAAAACACAAAATAAAACCCTCCATATCAACTCCCTTCCGCAGTTTGGGGTCACCTTCAACCCGCACCCACCAGTCTCCCACCAGTCTTCCCACCCCGAGGGCCAGCCACACCCCTGCCCCAGGTTCAGGGGACAGCCAGGTGGCCGCAGACCAGCTCACCAGGAGAGGCAGTCCTTGAGGGAGTTGTAGTAGGGGAACTTGGAGACCACGCACACCGCAGAGGGCACGAAGCAGCCGGCAGCGCTGGCGGGCGGCCCGGACGGCTCCCAGTGGGCCTTGCCGTTGTAGAAGCAATACTCATCCTAGGGGAAGAGCACGGCGATGGATGGTGACGGTCACCTCCCACGCCGGTGTCCTCGGGCCCTCAGGGACGCTGAACCTCCCCAGGGGCTGGGGCCACCTCAGTGAGACTTGTGCCCACCCTGGAGAAGCCTCGGCCTCAGGATGAGGACACCTGTTGGCACACTGCAGGACCCCAGGGACCAGGCCTGCTTAGAGGACCCAGTGGGAAGCAGCAGCGGCACGTGCAGGAGCCTGGCGAGAGGAGGGGCTCACGCGTCCCTCCCTCCAAGAAGCCGCTCTCAGTGAGACCCAAGTGGCACAAGAGCGGGCTCACCAGCTGGGCCGTGTGGGAGGGTGGTTTGTTTGGGGATTTTATTTTTTATTTTGTGTAGGGAAGGAGGGACATGATGATAGCTTCAGGGTGCGTTCTTCTTTAATTTGAGATACTTACAAGATATCTAAGCAAAGAAGAAGCCAGAAGACAGCCGTCATTTGTTTATCCACCAACATTCAATGAATGTCCACTGCCTTAGGGTGGAGTGGCCCCCATTCAAACCCTCATGGCTGTGTAACCTCAGGAAAGTAACTTAACCTGTCTGTGCCACCATTTTGTCGATAAAGTGGGGCTGATGCTAACATTTCAACTCTTGCTCATTGGGTAAAGATTAAGTGAACCACACAAGGTGCTTGGGGCTGGCCATTCACACACGGGGGCTGTAGTCGCTGTGGCAGTCAGAGAGAGGCAGGGGTCACCCTGAAGTTCCTCTATTCAGCACTGCCCAGGAGCAAACAGGGGCAGAGTCTGTCTGATGATACCTTGTGCCCCAGATGCCTGGACACAGTCTTGGTGGAAGAGTGATGGGACCCAGAGGGGAGCACCCCCCTGGCCTCTGGGGGCCCAGGGAGCTGGGTCCAGGCAGCCCTGTCCACTGCAGGGACCTCCAGAACTCAAGCTGGCCCTCCACCGCGGAAGTGCGAGAGTGAGAAGCCCACCTGCCCTGGGGGGACTGGCGGGGTCTGCTGGGCACGGGGGCCTGGAAGCATGAAGGAGCTCTGTTGCCCTCCGAGCTTCCCAAGGCCAGCTGATGCCCATGCAGAGCCTGGCCCGGCCACCCCCACACAGGAATAAGGCAGGCCCAAGACCCACACCAGGCAGATTGCTCAGCAGGCGGAAGGACACATGTCCATCAGCAGATAAGTGAGGACCACCCAGGGAAATGGATAAAAGGAATGAGGCACTGACCTAGGCCATAGTGTGGGTGGCCCTCATCCTGCCACCAGGAGACACCAGACACACAGGCCCCCTGGTGGCACATGACTCCTGGTATGTGACACACCCAGAGAGACAGAAGGCAGAGGGGGCGCCAGGCCTGGCAGAGGGGAAGTGGGCAGTGAGGGCTGAGCAGGCAGGGGCCTGGGGGATGGAGAGCGTCTGGAACCAGACAGTGGTCGCAGGGTGCCCTGAGCACGGTGTACCATGAGCACCAGGTACCCTGAGCACCGGGTACCCTGAGCACGGTGTACCGTGAGCACCAGGTACCATGAGCACCAGGTACCCTGAGCACCAGGTACCCTGAGCACGGTGTACCCTGAGCACCGGGTACCCTGAGCACCGGGTACCCTGAGCACAGTGTACCCTAAGCACCGGGTCCTGCGCTGTGCACTTTAAGATGATCATGTGTCCTTCACCACAAAGACCCGCAGGAAGGAGTGGGCACCTACGTGCAGGGGCCGATAGTACTGGGCAACCACGCCGTAGGTTCTGTTCCCGCAGATGTCTGTCAGCACCAAGAAATGCACCTGGTCCTCCTTTGGTTCTGAGGCAATGCACACGCCCCCTGCAGGCAGAGGAAAAGAAAGACACTCATCCTGCCTGTGTGTCCACTGCAAGGCCAGGGCCACTTGTGAACCAATCTCAAGGTACATGACACACACCAGCTGCCAGTGGTCCACAGGGCACCTGAAGCTCCCCCATCCTGCTCTAGTGGCTGAACCCCCCACCCCCACGACCCGCCGCAGTTTCTTTAGAGCCGCTCTGGCTCTGAGCGATCCAGTGTGTGCGCATAGTAGGGCCAACGCCCACAGGGTCAGAGGTTCACCTCTGGGCCACTGAGGCCAAGGCAGTGGGTGCTTCTGGGCACAGCAGCCCACTCCACACCTGCTCCCCAGTTAAACCCTGTGACCAGGAAATGGCATGAGGCTCTCGACAGGAGCTGTGAGAGGAACTTGGGCCAAGCCCTTAGTCTAAGTGTCTGGCACAACCATTTTGAAATTCTTCAACTCAGAGAAAAGAATGAAGCCCAGAAACACAAGCTCCTGTCGGCAGAAGTGGGGGCGCTCAGGGAAGGATGCACGCCTGTGTTCCCTTCCAGAGAAGCGGGGGGGCTCCGCACACACTGGGTGAGAGCCCCACACGCTCCGGCACCCCTCAGCTCAGCTGCCAGCGCTCTGGGACGTGCTTCAGGTCAACGTGGAAAAGCCCCAGCCCTGCAGCTCGCCACACCCGTGGCCAAGATGCAGCCCCGCTTCCTGGACCCGGCTTTCCAGGGATCTAAATTTCCTGTTAGCTTTAAACCTCCCCAGACTGAAAGAACGGAACCCCCTGAACTCACCCTGAGCAGCCAGGGCACTGGCTCAGCTGCGCACCCCACTGTCCTCAGCAAGGGGACCTCCACCGCGCTGCAGCCAGCCAGCGCCGGGCCACCCGTCTGCCACCTGGGTACGGTACCTGGGAAGCACAGCTGGGGCAGGGCGAGGAGGTCCACACCGCCCGGGATGCTGATGTCTGCAGAATCCAGCCCTTTGGGGTCCCCCGGGCCCCCCTTCCCGTGCTCCATCTTGGGCTTCTCTCTCCTCTTCCTGAAGGAGCGCCTTCTGCCCTTCCCCAGAGTGCCGCAGCTGGCACCGGCCACCTGACTGTCCTCGTTACTGAGGAAAGGAGGCACAAAAACAGACAGGACCTCTGGGTCAAGGGGAGAAAGGCTTCCGATCCCCCTCCTCTGGGCAGCCTGGAAAAGGGAAAGTAGGAGTCACTGCGGTGTCCGTCCTCCTCTGGGATGTCCTTCCTAGCCCAGGGTCCTCCTCCCAGTTCTCTGCCTCCCCAACTCGTGGTCCTTTAAAGGTCTCAGCAGGAGTGGCTTCCCACCCAAGGCTCATGGCGGGAAAGAGCCCTGAAGATCCTCAGGAGCCCCCGGCCCTGCACCACAGCACCTCCTGGGGCTGGGTGCTACTGCTGTGCAGCATGGAAGCCACCCCCTTGCCACGCACTGAAGTTCAGAGCCAGGTGCTGGGATCCCAAGACCTGAGTTCAAAACCCGGCTCTGCCCTGCACAAGTCACTTGGCCCTCTGAGCTTCCCTCTCGAGAGACGAGTACAGGGAACAAGGGCAGCCATGCAGGTCAGGAGCTGAGCCAGCAGCAAAGCCTCAGGAACACAAGAGCCACCCAGCATAGGGAGGTCAGAGGGCAGACACAGAGAGAGGCTTGGTACAGCAAAACCCCTACCATACACAGTCCCAGGCTCCAGGTCCACTGGTCATCAATTGCATAGGCAGCTGGACAGAGCAGTGGAGAGGGCTCTGACAGACACAGCCTCCCCCGCTGCCCACGGGGTCCCTTGGGATCAGTAAGAGAGGTGTGCTTGGACTGAATTCTATAGGATTTCAAGCCGGTATGAGATCGGTTTGTATCTTTAATCTCTCCATTTTCCCCCCAAGTAATGCAAAGAGCAGGCAGAACCCAACTCTCCTACCAAACCCAGGGCCTGACACAGCCCACTACAGAGCTGGGTGAGCACGTAGTCTGTCCATCTTCCAAAGAACTTGGGCAAAATGCATCCCATGAGGCAAGGAAGCGCTCTGGTGCGGAGCTGGCTAAACACAGGAGAGCCCCCGTCCGCCGTTCTGGATGCACAGGATTCGGGAGGACAGGAGACGGCCGGTAGGGCTGGGAGTGGGCACTGGAGGGTTTCTGATGGACACCAGAAGGGCCCACTGTCCCCAGCAGTGAGGAGACCTCAGTGTCAGAAGGAAAGCCAGCAGTCAACATTCCATAGGACCCACAGGAGCAGGGGCACCAACGCTCAAGTGCTGCCAACGATCTGTTTCCATTTGGGGAAAACACACTAGTAGGAACAAAGGCCAAACATGGGAGACCCGAATCACTGCATCATCTGAACGTCCCTCAGTCCCTCACATGAAAGAAATGCACGTCTCTGGTCGCACAAAACCTCCTCGAAAACTTTCCCACCAGACCCAAGCTCTGAGCCCTGAACTGGAAGTACACACGTCTGTATCTTTCTCCCTCAGAGTTTCAGACACAAAGGCCGCTCTCTCCTGGTGGGATAAGCAATACTGTGCCACTGTTCACAAATAACAACAATGTACTACTAAAGGAAACACCAGGGCGGAAGGCCTCCCAGGACACCCAGCAACACCCTCGGCACGGCCCAGGACACTTCCTTCCATTTTTTCTATCCAGATGTAAACCCAGGACATTTCTTTATAATACAGTCATGGACTTGACTACCTACCCTGCAGCGTGGCGGCCCTCCCCACTCACAGCACACTAACGCATCACCCACCCTGGGCAGCGGCTGGGGGCCGCCAGTCTTCACCTGCTGATTAAACAGCAATGCACAGTCTCACCAAACCTGGCTGCACACGTCCCTTGTTAGACCACCTTCCAGGAGGTGGGAAGCCCCAGAGAGCGCAGGTGACTCAGGATGCGGCACACAGGCCAACCGCCCTTGCCGCCCCTGCCAGCCTGCACCAGGGCCCGCAGCAGCTGCCACCGCTTAGAAAGTCCCAAGCCCTGACTGACTAAACCTCTCTCAGAAGCCCTCATTTTAGTTTAAGCCATTTTGTCCCACTGTCCCAGATGGGGAACACCTTTACAAATGTAAATTGAGCAACAAATATGCACTTCTGGTAAGTCTGAAATAATGTATGAATATTTATTACGTTCAGAATTGAAAACTTGGGAATAGGTTTTTTTAAAAAGCTAACTACAAAGTAAAAACCATAACAGTCCTACTCATTCAAGCCACAGATTTATTTTTAAATCAGACTAAACAGAGTCATTACTTGTCACTACAGGACTGGTAATGACAAGTAATGAAACAACAGGAATTAATAGATTTGTTAAAATGCTCCAGAACCATGCTGACAGAGGCCACCTGTGGCTGCTCAATTTAAACTAAGCAAAACTGGGGGAAGCAAAGCCCAGGGGCAGCACTGGCCACATTTCAAGGGCAGCTGCCCAGCCAGGGGCTACCATAGGGGCGGTATGGACAGAAAGCACAGGGCCATCCGCCAGCAGGTTCTGTTGGAGAGCACTGTTCTAGGAACAGAAGGCCAGGCGGCCTGCAGAAGACCACAAAACCGCACCTCCATGCCCCAGGGCTCTGCCCGTGACCTGTGCTGCAGAAGGCACTGGAGCTCTCGTGGCCACTCTGGACTCCCATGCACCAAGAAAGGGGAGCCCTCTGCAGGTGGAGGGAAAGCCCTCACAAGCAGCCCACCCCGAGTTCCTTGCCACAACAGACCAACACCCACCCCCACCTGAGGCCCAAAACATAAAGGGCACCAGGATACCCGAATCTTAAACTGGATATCCTCAGACCTCTGGCCTCTGTTCTCCCCTGTGTGAATAAATGCCTGAACCAGAGAAATGGTGATTTTAAGAAGTAAAACTAAAAATTATTTTGAAAACCTTGGACGTTCAAAAGAGAATTGCTACAAAAAAAACAAAACTAAATAAAATCATATGATTGGTAAACTGTAACACTGGTGTTGATTTAGAAGTAGGGTTACCGCAGAAGTTTATCCATCTCCTCCCTCTTTTTTCCTTATCCCTTGACTGATTTCTTTCCACTCTTAACCAATCCCCTAGAAGAATCAGAGTACAGTAGCAACTGTGCCCTCTCACTTGACCTAGAGGAAGGTGCAGCCTGTTTTGTTCAGGAAAGTACCACTGAAAATATTCCAGTTGATTCATCCTGTGCTCAGAAGACATGCCTCACACTAAGCCACCAAGAGACGTGCAGTAATGGCTCGGGAGCAAAGACGATGGCCTGCCAAGGAGACCACAGTGGAACCGGGTTGCTTCCTGTTCTAAGAAGCCACTCGGCAAACTGAAGGCAGAGACAACAGAATCAATCATGCTCATCAAACAGGGATACCCTGGCATTGTCGGGGATTTAGAAGTAAAAAAAAAAGGAAAGGAGATAATCTCCATGTAGAGCAAGGCTTTCCACCCAAGTCAAAATGGGCTCTGTACTAAAGCCTAGCAGTAGAAACCACCGAGACATTAGCAGACATTCACCAGTTATAGTTAGTAATGCTTAACTTTTCCTGGGTGACCTCCACTCAGCACATGGTTCACTTTTCCTGGCCATCACTTAATCACTCATGCCTCTCCTGGAAAGAGGGGAAAGGGCTACTAGGAGACACAGACATGCTGGGCCAGGAGAAAAAGGGGCAGAGGCAGATTCAAAACAGAGCCTGGGTTCCAGAAAAGGTGAGAACACGGAAAGAAATTAGAACAAGATTTTCTAAAACTGCTGTTTTCCGGAGAAGGGGATTTGAATTTACTCTTAGGGGTCTAGGGTTGGAGGGGGAACCCTGATGGTGGGGAGTTACTGGTTACTGCAAGTGAGAAAAACAGCTAGGCTCCATTGCACAACTACAGGCAAAGTATCTGAAGCTGCTGGTGAAACCTAAAACTTGAAGTCTCATTATTCTGAGCCTACTGAAGAAGCCACTGTTTAGGAGATGATAAATCTTTGTGTAATGAAAGAAATCATTAAATCAGCTAATTGCAAGGAGTTGGTCCACTAGAGGTGAACTCCGGGGGTCCCGAGGCGTTAGCACCTTGCCCCAAGTGGGGGGATCCCGAGGGCAGGAGAGACCTGGAAGGCTAAAGGACACGGAGAAAGGCTCCAACGGATGCGAGCCCTTTTGCATCATGACAATCACTAGGTGCAAATCCAGCCAGCAGCTGCCCCAGAGAGAAGGTCCCCAGGGAGAGTAAGGGAAGGGGCCCCCATTAGGCGATGTTTGGCGAACAGCTGCTGGTCCCGGCCCCAGGCAGACGACGGTACCCGCCATGGCCTCGGGTGCCCTGTAGCCCACTGAGCAGGCGCGCGGGGCCTCGCGAGGGCATCGTGGACTTCATGGGCACAGGAGAGCTGGACCCGCGGGGAGTCCCGGACCCAAAGCGGGCAGAAGCGGGACGGGCGGGGACACGGCCAGCAGGAGCACAGCTGGCGGAAGCCTTCGCCAGCCCCCCGGTGCCTGGGCTCCCCCTCGTACTCGCCCGGATCTGACCCACTCTCCGCCTCAGTTTCCCCGCCAGCCCCTTACCTGCTCGAGGCCGCGGAGGCTCTCCTGGGGGGCGCCCAGCAGAGCGCACATCTCCAGCAGCCCGGAGGGCAGCGACAGGTGCTTTAGCTTGGCTTCCGCCATGGCCCGTCCGCGGCCAGCTGGGTGCGCCGAGCTCGGGCGCTGGGGCTCGCCGGCACCCTAGAGAGCCACCGCACCGCCTCGGGTCGGTCCCCCCGAGAGGGCCGCCCACGGGGCGGGGCCGGGGCGGGGCTTGTGAAGTGGGCGGGGCCTCAGAGTGAGCGGTGGGGGGCCGGCGAGACGGGGCGGGGCCCTCGGGGAGGGGCCTTGTGGTGGGCGGGGGCATCGGGGTGGGGCCTTGTGGTGGGCGGGGCCTGCAGAGGGAGCCGGGCCGGCGAAACGGCGAAGCCTGCGTGTGGGCGGGACGAGGCCGGTGGGTGGAGCTTTAGTGGTGGGCGGGGTCTAAGAGTGGGCGGCCCCAGCGAGACGAGGCGGGGCCTGCGTGTGGACGGGGCGGGGCCTTGGTGGTGGGCGAGGTCTCAATGAGCGAGGCCCTCGGCGAGATAGGGCGGGCCCCGCTGGGCGGGCCTGCGTCGTCACTTCCTAACCGGGTCCAACGCGTGCGCGGCGTGAGCGCGAGCGGCAGCCCCTTCGGCCCCGCCCCTCCCCTGACCCGGGGACGGGGGACGCTGGGCGGGTCCCCAGGTGCCTCGCCACGTCACCCGGCCTTGGGCGCCGCTCCCTCTGGCTCTAGGCCCGGGGCGCACGCTGCGGGGTGGGAAGGACGGGGAAAGGGAGTGCCTCCACGGGTCCTGCCTAGGGACTGCGGCGGTAACCTGAGGCCGCCGTGTCCCGCCGGAGAAGCGTGCAGCAGGAGCCTAGCTGGATGGGCGCTGCTGGAGGGAGGCGTGGGAACTCGGGGACTGAGGCCTGGCAGCGCCCTTCCCTGGTCAGCTGCAGCCTGACCTGATCCCTGGTGGGCCGTGGACCCAGAGAAGGGGCAGTCAGCGAGCCCAGGGCGGCGGGACCTGAGGGCGCCCCAGCGTAGCCTGCCTCCCGGGCGACCACTCTGGACTCCGTCCTGCCATCTGTAAAATCAAGAGGAAATGAATCCAAAGGACTTTTCTAGTTCTAATAACCTAGAAGTCTGTTTTTAAAATAAAAAACCGGAGGCACGGTGGCACACGCCTGTAAGCCCATCTACTAGTAGCAGAGGTTGAGGCAGGAGGATGGCAAGTTTGAGACCAGTTAGGAACTTAGCAAGACTGTGTCTCAAAATAAAAAGTGGAAAGGGCTGGGAATGGGGCTCAGTTGTGGAGCACCCCTGGATTCTATCCTCAGTACAAAAAAAATAAATGCTTAATGATAATGTCAAACATCTGGCAATGGGGGCGGGTGGGGGGGGAGGCGGGAGACTGATTATGATCAAGTCAAAATCAAAGGGCAGAGCTGGGATTGTAGCTCAGTTGTAGAGCACTGGCCTAGCACATGTGAGGCACTGGGTTTGATCCTCAGCCCCACATAAAATAAAAGTATTGTGCCATCTAAAATTAAGTATACATTTAAAGAAAAAAATCGAAGGGAAAGTTGGGCTGGATCTGGAAACCAGGGAATTCCTTCACCCTGGGCAGAACAGGGCCAGAGGACCACAGCCTGACTCCTAAGCAATCTAACCATTATGAGTCTAAGCTGGTTCTCACAAGCCTGGAGACTACCTGGGCTCAGTGACGGGTCCCCTCAGCAAGATAAGTCATTAAAGCTACTGATTCAACAAAAGGATGGACTTTGCTAATAGTTGTCTGACTCCACCATGTCCTCTGCATAGGGCAGGGCCTGAGTCCTCACCTTGGACTGCCCAGTGTGCAAGACAGGGGCTCACAGGTACCTGTTGGAGGCATAGACCGCACTCTGGAAGGCATCAAACCCTTGGCTCCTGCTCATTACCTGTGAGATAGGTGCCCTCAACAGCTCAAGCCTCTGTTTCCTTTTTGCTGAAACCCTGCAGGGTGTGGTCAGGATTCGATTGACAGCTCTTGCCACAGGTATCTGGTAAGGCTCAAGTGGAGCCAATCTCTGCTGTTCCTTTTCCTCTGATGGGTGGAATGACTTACTGAGGTTGGGGTGGAGTGTCAGGGCCAGTCTCCAGCTGTGTGTGAGGCTTCACAGTTCCTCTTCTCTAGTCCTCCCTTTCCTCCTCTTAACACCAGAGAAGGGGGCTAGATGACCTCCCAGGGGCTCTAGGCTCTGTGCTTTTAAATAAGTCCCCGTGGCTCATGCTACAGGTACTTCTCAAGTGCCCCATCCTTGAGAAACCATGAATGGGAGAAATGTCAGGTGGAGCCAACCAGCAATCAGATTGAGAAGTGAAGAGCCTTGGAGACGCAGATGATGCAAATAAGGGGACCCAGGGAAGAAGCGGAAGGTCACGGGCCTACTGAGCAGGATGCCCAGCTGGTTCAGACTGACTAGCCCTGCACACCCAGAGGCCGGCCACAGGCACTCTGCCCTCAGGGAAGTAGGTCTGCGCCTCTCAGGTGCTCAGGATTACTATAAAGATGGAATGACGGTGTGGATGATCCAGAGCGGAAACCAGAAAGTGCCAAAAAAATACAGGACACACACAGGTGAATGTGTTGAATGACGCCACATTTTCACCTTAAGATGGCTAAATCACGGTGGGTGAATTTCACCTGAATAACTTAGCGTTCATGAGTGCTCTGAAGCGTGACAGCCCCAAGGACATTTAAACAGGGCTTTAGATGTTTATAAAATTGTTTTAATGGGGTGAGGGGGAAAGTTTCACCCCAAATTCACTTTGAATTTGGCAATAATTTTGGAAGAATAGGCAAAATGAAAAAAAAAATTTATATTGACCATCAAAATGAGAAGCTTTTGTACATCAGAGAAGAGTACTAAGTGAGTACAAAGGTCATTCAATATGGGAGAAAATATTTGCAAATCATATCTGATAAGGGATTAATATTCAGAAAATATTTTTAAAAATTTCTACAACTAAAAAAAAAAAAAAAAAACTAAGTTGAAAATGGGCCTGAATAGAAATTTCTCCAAAGAAAATAGATGCCTAAGGAGATGTACAACAAGCACAAAAAATGATGCTCCACAGTCTAACCATTAGGGAAATGCAAATCCAAACCCAATGAGATACCACCTCACAGCCATTTGGTCAGCTATTTTATTTTATTTTATTATTTGGGGTAGGGGTTCTGGGGATTTACCCACGAGGGCCTTACCATTGAGCACATCCCAGATCCCTTTTTTGAGGGGTACGAGGGGTTGAACTCAGGGGTACTCGACCACTAAGCCACATCCCCAGCCCTATTTTGTATTTTTTTTATTTAGTCAGGTTCTTCATGCAAGAACACTCACCAAGCTTCAACTTTCCTTGGGAGAGTGTAATCTCTGTCTAGAAGCAAAGAAAAGGGTGAGTCTGAATAAACAATGGGAGTGACTATACGCAGGACAGTCCCCTTGTTGGAAAGTGGGCACACTTCCAAATGTGAGACCCCCTTGAGGCTTGGGCCTAGGAAGTCAGCTAACCTCCTGAGCCTGGGTTTCCTCTTTTGTGTTTAAACATTCGTTGAGCGCCTAATATATGCTTGGTCCTAAGATAATAGCGGGGGACACAGAAGAGTAGGATTAAAATAGAGAATCCCCCCAACCCTACCCACTAAGAGCTGCTGGGGCAGAAACAATAAACGCAGGGGTGGGGAAGAAGCAGAGGTGGCTGTGGAAATGGAGCACCAAATGGCCCATGGACACTCGGGCAAGAGGGGAAACAGAACCAACATGAAGGCTGAAGAGCCATTTTTCAGGAGAACAAAGTCACAGAGGGCAAGGCAGGCCAGGCAGCAGGGACAGCATCAGCAGACAAGTCTACAGGAACAGCAGAGCATGTGCAGAGGCCCCTGTGAGGGCTGGGGTGCTGCAGCTCTGGTGTGCTGAGGAGTCTGTCTCATGCTCCATGCTCATGACTCCGCCAGCCCTGGAGCAGCACCCAGCATGTGGCAGAGACTGTGCACATTGGATGGTGGGGGAGAGTGCTGCAGATGGGCAAGGGGCACCATGCTCAGGAGACTGGCGTCTATCCTGAGGAGGGCAGCAGGTTCAATCTTGGACTCTGGCCAAGAAGGAGAGAGGCCAGCCTAGAATTTGAGCAGGTAGACTGTGTTCCAGGGCAGAGGCAGGAGAGCAAACAGGAAAACACTGTGGCCCCCAGGCAAGGGGAGGGGCTGAATGGGGCTGGAGGGGAGCAGAGGGAAGAAGGGCAGAGTGGGGAACACTGGGCAGTACTGGGCAGGAGGAGCAAGGCGACCCCAGCTTTCTCCTCCCAGGCTCCATAGACTGGCTCCCACACCACCCCAGGACGACCCTCCACACATCCCTGCGGGTATGGCCTGTGACTCAGGTGCCTCTGCTTCCTGGGGCCTCCCAGAGCAGGCCCCACTCCAGCAGGGAGAGCCAGGAGCAGCAGGTGCTGAGTGGGTAAGGCAGGTGCAGAGGATCAGGGGAGGGCGGTTGGCCTGGACGGGGCTGTGGACATCTAAATGGAGACCCCTGGCAGGCTGCGCATGTGCACGTGTGTGAGCTGCACACCTGCCTGTGTGGCGGGGGTGGTGGGGGGGTAGCATCCTCTGGGATGCGTAGCTACACCCTTTCTTCCTTCTCCATGGCGGGGAGGAGGGGAGAGCTGTGGAGAGCAGAGCAGCTACAGCGGAGCATCTGGGGACAAGCCAGTTGCCATCCAAGGCAATGTTGATGAGATGATGATCTAAAATGATTCAGGAGTCCTAACCAGCATGGCTGACCCCAGAGGGGCTGCCTTGTAGACGCCCTGGCCTGGCCGAACTGCCCTCTTGCCCCAACAGCTACCCATGCAGTTAGCACACGCTGCCCGGGCTCACGGGAGGCAGCGTGGGCCCCGGGCTCAGAACCCCACAGGAAGTGGCAAATGGTAGCTCTCCGCAAATCTCTAGGCCAGGCCCTGCCTCAGGCTGCTGAGGGCTGTGGGCTGGGCTGGGCCTGGCAGCTGTGGCCTAGAGACGCCCAGGGGACTGTGCGGAGCAGCCAGGCTTGGCAGCCACGGGTGCTCTCTGTGTCATGTATAAAGCAGAAGTCACAGCACTTCTCTCCTGCATAAGAAAGGCCCTCCACTCTGCTCCCCAGCAGTCCTTCAGTGACACTCTGTGCCAGTCTCAGGTACCGGTGGCCCTGGCACACAGTGGGAGTCAGAGTCCGCACTGAGGTGTCCACAGCACAATGCCCACAAGCTGGTGATCCAAGCCACAGCTCGAGCCCTGTGGACATCACACCAGCGCCTGGCCCTGCACAGGAACAGGCGCACCACAGACGCATGATGGACAGGATAACAGGGTGGGACTCCTGTCAATCAACTGTGCTCCGCCTGGGCACTGAGTGCCAGTCACGGGATCCAGTGACTTATCCCAAGTGAAAGTGCAGCCTCAGGAAAGCGCTGCAATATCCCTTAGCCAAGGCCAAGAGTGGACAAGGCCCACTTAATGAGAAAAGTATGAAGAGCTCTCAGATGAGAAGCACTGGGTCAGCTGCCCCAGCCAGGGTGACACAGGAGCCATCGCGGAGCCGGTCCGCCTCCAGCAGGTGGGGCATGGGCGTGTATTCTAACTTAGACATGTTCTTTGTAAATATGCAGTGTTTTATCAGAAAAGAGTCCAGCCCGTGGTTGGGTCTATTTCTGGAACACTATTGTATTGAAAAGAATGTAGCTTCCCCCACTGAGCGGCTCTCCCATGCCCTGACTCCCAGGTAAAGGGACTGGGTGAAAAGAATGGCTAAGGAAGGAGGGCCACCAGCATGAAGCTGTGACACCATCTCTGTGGTTGTCACAACCAAATGGCCCCGCGACTCAGGAGAGCCTCACGCCCTGTCTCCCTGCCCCCGAAAGCCTGCGCTGAAAAGCATTGACCCAACAGGGTCTGGCCTCAAGAGAATCTAGGAAGTGGGTTGTCCTGGCTGCATCCAGCTGTGGCCTGTGGTGGCCTGGGCAGACACTGGGCCCTGGGGTCAGGACTGACATGGCCACCAGCACAGCCACCGGGCAGCGACACCCATGTTCAACACTCTCCTCTGTGTGAAGACAGACAGGAAGCTGTGGTCTGCTGGGCGGTGTGCTGGTGGGGAGGAAGGAGACAGGCGAGAACTGCCTTAGCTCATCCGGACTGGGAATCAGGAAAAGTAAAAATAGACAACCCACAGTCAACGAGCCGGAGAGGCCAGTGGCCGCCTGCTCTCAGGGACGCAGAGGGAAACTCAGACCTCTCGGGGTATTCAGGGTGTTCTCTGCACCGAGGGTGCCCAGTGCCCTGGATGCCCTGCCCTCCTCCACAGAGGACCCTCACTGGCCTTCCGTTGACCCCAACACCGTCTCATCCAGAAGTTTCTCTCACCTGCCTCCCACTCTTCCACTGGTGGGGGAGGAGTCCCTTCCTACCTCTCAGGACCTCACCATGTTGCCTCTGACCATGGCCAGCTGGTGGACAGGCCCAGGCCCTCAGACTTCCAACCCAATAATGGATGTGACCCTTCCTTGGTTCCCGCATGGCCCCAGCCTACCCCCTCTCTTGTGGGCATGCCTCATGAGGTGCCCAGTGGACAGGGCACTGCCATTGGAAGCAGAAAGACCTGGCCACAAGGGTCTCTGCCCTCCCCAGCTGTAAGATGGGGAGACGGCCACACAAGCATGAGACGCTGTCACAAAGAGGAGGGTGGACCAGGGCACTGCCCCAGTGCCTGCAGCAGCTGAGACCAGGCACTTCTGGCCGAGACCAGCGAGGGTGGCAGTAAGGGGTGACTACAGTAATGAGGACAGTGACGCTGAGTGCCTCTTAGTTGGTCTCGGTGCTTCACTCCTATCTTCGTGGGCAGAGATGTGCACACTGTGCTGTCCAGGTGGCTTCCTCCAGTGTGGCCAGAGCCTTGCTGCCCGGCTCCCACGGCCCGGGCCCACTCTGTGTGGGCCTAGGGCGGTAACAAGCCTCCCATGCGGAGATCATGACACTGGAAGGGCTTGCAGGGACATCTGGCCAAGCTCAGGCTGTGTGCTTGGTCAGGGACAGTCCACAGCCTCCCCCTGTTGGCCCTCAGAGCTCCTCGCGGGCTCCCTTTGTGTCCTGCGGCCCCACTCAGGCACATGCTGGTGGTTGCCGGAGCCCTGTCTCTGCATGCCTCAGGGCAGGGCCCCAGCTGAATGCCGCACCGCACCTTGCAAGAGGAGCAGAGATGGGGAGGGCGTCCCTGGAACACAGAGGGACACTCACAAAGCTAGACTGGAAAAGCCACCCTCCCTGAAAAACACATTCCCAAGAAAGGGGTTATCCTCAGGACTCGTCGCCCCTGCCCTAGAGGGGCCCGGGCCAGCTGGCAAGGCTCACTCTCCCAACAGCCCAGGAAGGTGGGACCACGGCCACCGCTGGGGACCTTGTGCAGGGGTGGGAGGGTGAGGCTGTGAGGCCCGCCTGGGGAGGCCGCACCCAGGCACAAACCCCTCCCCCACCCGAGTGTCACCTGAGCTCTGTCCCTCTTCCTGTACAAGGCCAGAGCCAGGCTGACCCCAGGGTGGAGGAGCTAGGATGTCCTTCTTCGGCACCTGGAGCCCTTCCAAGAACCACAAGCAGTTTTCACAGAGCCACGGGGGGGGGGGGGGGGGGGGGGGGAGCACGAGCCTCGCCCACTTCCCCAGCATCTAGGAACTCTTCCGCCAAGGGGGGAGGGTGACATCAGCTTCAGATGAATTACATCAAATGATTTGGAAAGGCCTGGTGGGCAGAGCTGGCAAGGGGTGGGTTTGTTTAAAGCTGACCGAGGCGCGGATCTCAGTGCTCACCTGCCTTGGGCGGGGTGGGGACGGTGGTCAGACGGTTTCTGTTTCAGCAGCTCTTTCCCTCCTGCTCTGCGGAGTCAGACGCAGAGAAGCCTGGGTGCCCGTGCCCTCCGGAGCCAGCTCCAGGCCTAGATCCTTCTCCCTTGTCGGTGCCACAACTTGGGGGGCCTCACGCCCTCCCCTTCCTGCCTTTCTCACTGTGGCAACTCTTCCCAGGATACAGGGTCACAGGAGCATCCCCTCCAAGCCCTGCCACCTTGGCCTCTGCCGCTGGCCATTCCCCATGGCCCTCACCCCTTCCTGCTCCTTGCTGCCCATATCCCCTTTGCTCAACAGGCTCCCCCAGCCTCCAGCACCAGGTGAGGGAGTCACATCTCTGCACTACCCTGGTCAGGGCGCCACCAGTGAGGGGCCAGGCCAGCCTCCCACAATGATTCCTGAGCCTCAGGACACTGCGTGGACCTCACACACTCTTGGGGTTCAGCATCCTAGGTCCAGGCCCATCCTCCTCCTGCAGGCCTGCTCCCCTCCAAGGGCCCCCATCAGTGACCACAGCTCCCCACTCAGATGACAGAACCAGACACCTGGGTCAACCTGGCCGCCTTCTGTTCATTGGTGAATACAGCCAGCCAGTTGCATCCTTCAGGGATAGCTGCTGGCTACTGAACACCCACCTGGTCTTCCTGTCCCCACCCCTGGAGCAGCCCCCACCTCCCAGGTTGTGAGCCCAGGTCCCCAGGGAAGGCAACACCAAGACAGGATTAACCAGGCAAGAACTATAGGGGTGGGGGATGCCCGTGAAGTTACTTGGGGAGGTGCTGGGGAGGCCAGTGGACCCTCGAAGCCTGCAGTGTGGCGGACAGTGCCTCTAAAGTTCAGAGTGTGACCTTGTTTGTGAGGACTCAGGTCTCTGCAGATTGAGGTCACCTGGACAAGGCTGGGCCCTAAGAGACTCTGTGAGGAAGAGGGAGGACATATGGAGACGCCTGCATGAAGAATGACAGGTGAAGACCAACGTGGAGCCGGGGGAGAGGCAGGGGAAGTGACCGCACTGGCAGCTACCAGGAGGGGAGGCCATCTCCTCACCGAGAGCTGTAGGAACACAGATGTGGACAGGGGAGTCTGCGCTCCTCACTCCGTGTGCCGCTGCTGTCCCGGGGGCTCGTAGTCTGTGCTCAAGGGCATCATTTCAGTGGACGGAGAGTGGGTGGATGAGTGGGTGGGTGGGTGGCTGGGTGGAGAGTGGGTGGATGAGTGGGTGGGTGGCTGGCTGGGTGGATGAGTGGGTGGCTGGTTGGGTGGATGAGTGGGTGGGTGGATGACTGGGTGGCTGGGTGGATGAGTGGGTGGGTGGATGAGTGGGTGGGTGGGTGGCTGGGTGGATGAGTGGGTGGCTGGGTGGCTGGGTGGACGAGAGGTCTCGCCATCGTTATTTTTGCATGAATCCCATGGGACTGGTCATTCATTCAGCAGCTGTGCCAAGCTCTGGAACACAGGGATGAGCAGTGAAGCCTAAGTGACAGGGATCGGGACAGGGGCCCAGGACACTGGTGGGTGCAGTTGAGGGCCTCAGCCACACGTGGGGTACAGGTGAGGGATATGAGGCACCATCCACCGCAGCTCCCACAGCCTGGGTGCTCCTCTGTACCACAAGGCTGGTGCTCAGGTCAGTTGGTCCAGTCCGTGGGCACCTGTTCAGGTGCTTCACCGGCTTGGCCCCACCCTCCCAGAGCCTCCTCTTCCCCCCATCTCCAAGGGCAGGGCTCCCCATTTTCTCAGGAGCAGCTTATCCCCCAATCCCTGGTATAACAGCCCTGGCGCCCTCTGGCTCACAATCACACACAGAGCTCATGACTAACTGGTCCATTGATTGCTTACTGACATGAGAGTATTTTGATATACAGAGTTAAGTAAAATGTGTTATTAAAACTAATTTTACTCATTTCTTTTTGTCTTAATGAGAGTTCTAAAGTCATACTTGTGGCCCAATTTCTACTTCTTTTGGAGGCACTTGTCCATTTTTAATGAGTCTTTTTAAAGGAAGTCTGTGAGAAAACTTCGCCAATGCATTTCACTTAACATTATTTGAGCACCTACTATGTGTCAAGGGTGTGGAGACAAGTTGGTCAGGTTCTTGCCTTCTGAGACCTTCCAGGGGGCCCACTCCAAAGTCAAGGAGGATGCGGGACTCGCAGGCAGGTCTTGGGAGCTGCTCCCACCCGCCTCCCCGTACTGTTGAGTATTGGTCTTTCCTCCTTGGAGACCCTGGCAGAGAACACAGGGCTTGGGCCCCTGCCCTCTGGGCTCCATCCTGGCTGGGGCATCTTCACCAGCCCCCGCTTTCCCTAAGTCAAGCCGGTGGTCCTCCCCGTGCTGCAGAGGGAAACTGAGCCAGGCATTCCCAGCCGCTCTCCCCACAGCGGGAGGGGGGAGGGGGGGGAGAATTTCCAGAGAGGACTTCTAGGGTTTTGTATTTACTCTGGGGTTTTCCTTACAATCATTTTGAACCTATTGTTATTAAAACCTTGTCAAG
Source organism: Ictidomys tridecemlineatus (assembly GCF_052094955.1). Classification (NCBI taxonomy): domain Eukaryota; kingdom Metazoa; phylum Chordata; class Mammalia; order Rodentia; family Sciuridae; genus Ictidomys; species Ictidomys tridecemlineatus. Next base: position 2,921,661 of record NC_135483.1, read on the forward strand.
GAAATGTAAATCAAGTGCCGGTCAACCTGTGATTCTGCTCTTTCCCTTAAAGTCTTCCTCTAGGCTGAAGTTTGTTGATGTGAGATAAACTTTCCTTGCAGAGATCAAGTGCTCTATTTTGGGTACTGGGGGTTGAAGCCTGGGATGCGCTACTGCAGAGCTGCGCCCTCAGCCCTTTTAACTTTTTATTTTGAAACAGGATCCCTTTAAGTCGCCCAGGCTGGCCCCCAGCTGGTGATCTTCCTGCCCCAGCCTCTTGCATAGCTGGGCTTATGGGTGTGCACCACCATGCTGGCCTCCATGCTGGTCAGAAAGGCTGTCATTGTCACTTCTCCACACCAGCAGTAACGGTGCCAAGATGGCTTTCCTGAAAGCACTTCCTTCTCTGGTTTTCAACGTCACCCCGAGGAGCACCTGCGCTGAGTGCGCCTGAGTTCTCCTGTGAACCTTCGGGCTCACCCACGCTGGAGAGCACCCACCCAGAGAAGCAGTGGTTCACAGGAAGGTGTGCCTGGCTCCAACCCGCAGGGCTCACTGTCCCTTCATTAACTCGGCAATGAGGAGGCTCCCATACAGACTCCCCGGGTTAGGGGTGCAGCTCAGGGGGAGAGTGCTCCCCAGCATGAGCCAGGCCTTGGGTCCATTCCCAGCACAGAAAACCAAAAGTTTCCTCTGTGTACAAGAATCACCTGTGTCTTTCGCTATTGTTGAAACTCAGAAAATGCCACCCAAACTCGAGCACTTTGGGGCTGAGGACTTTGAGCTGAAGGTCACTGGCAGGGCCTTTCTGACCTCTTCCTGCTCTTCATTCTCCTGCCACCCCCAAGTCAGCCCCTGGAAACCAGAATTGCTCTCCCCAGAGGGGTCACGGATACCCGTGTCCCCCTCCCAAAGCCAGCCATGAAACCTAGAAACATCACTCAACCCTTGCTTTCCCGGGGGAGCTGGCCGTGAGTAGATCAGTCTCGCCCTCATTCCAGAAGGGTCTTGCCCTGTACCAGGAAGGAAGGGCCCCACACAGAGAGGCCGAGGAGAATCTGGACAGACAGGCCCTGGGGGCTTTCCCTTGAGGAGGCCGCCTCGGGACAAGCATCACTCCTACTCCAAGACCTGCAGCTCGGAGGTGTTCTGCTGTGTCTGGAGCCAAGGCCAAGCCCCCGTACTCCTGGTCCAGAGGCAGCCAGGGGCTCTGCAGAGGGCAGCAGCATAAAGGGTCAGTGTTCTGCAGCCGGAGCCTCGTGCCCACTGTTTGCCAAGCTCTGGCTTGAGTGCCTTTGTTGCTCTGGACTCTCTGCCAGGTTCCCCACTTGGTCCATAGCTTTAGGTGATCCCACCCCAGGTGACCTCCCCCAAGCAGAGAGAGGGGCTGAAGGTTGAGTGGATGACCAGTGACTAATGACTTTATCAACCCCACCCACCTAATGGAGCCTCCATGGAACCCAGAAGTCAGGGTGCAGGAGGGAGCTGACCACACCGAGGTACCTGGGGGGCGTGCAGGGGGGACCGAGCCCCCTCCCACGCTTCGCGCCCCCTGCATCTCTTCACCTGTGCCCATCTGCCTCTGTGGCCTCCCTTATAACAATTGGGTGAACGTGGGTGCAGGGTGAGCCCGTGAGCCACTCCAGCAAACTGATGAGCCCCAGGAGGAGCGGGGGCACCTGGCGTGTACTGCGTGGTGGGCAAAGCACAGACTGCTGAAGCTGGCTTCTGAAGGGAGGCCTGGCATCTGGTGCCACTCTAGGTAGATGGCAGGTGCCTGCTGGAGAGAAGAAGAGCTCCTTGGCAGGAGCTCACGAACACAGTGTGCCAGAGGCAGGTGACAAGTGGGAGGACACCACCTGACGCCGGAGTGCACATCTGCTCAGGGAGGAGGCTGTCAGGGACCAGGGGCAGCCAAGCCAGGCGATGCTGTCCTTCCTGCCCTGAGAGTGGCCCAGGGGAGTGGCTGTTTGCAGAAGTGTCCGGGTCTGAGAGAGGACAGGGAGAAAACTGTGGTGTTAGAGAAGCTTATGGGTGGCCAGAGCCGTGGTGTGAGGACCCTGTGTTCCCAGTGTGGGGTCATCTGCTCAGGACTCATCTAAGCCCTCTGCGACTGGGTTCCCTGATCCATATGTCAGCAAGGCTGGGTCAGCAGGGCTGGGATTCCAGCTCCTGGTTGGCTTGTTTTTAACCCTTTCCTCCCCACAAGAGAGGCAACCCCAGAGGAGCTAGCTGAGCCCCATTCAGGCAGGTGGGACAGCTTTCGGCAGCTTTGAGAAACTTCTGGCCCAGGCAGCCGGCTGTGGAAGTGAAAGAGGAAGCGTCCTCCGACTTACCTCCCTCTGGGGATGTCACTTCCTTGCTTTGTGCAGAACCTGCAGGTCAGTGACCGCCCATCCCCCCGGGAGTCTCGCTGGCCCAGGCTGGCTCCAGAGCAGCACAGGGCAGCCCTGGCCAGCCTCCCAGGAGGACAGGCTCTTCCCAGAGCACTCTTCCCTTTACAGCAGCCTGGCCGACTTTGGGGACAGCTCTTTCGCTGCCCCACCCCATCAGCCAGCATGTCTGCCCCGCGTGCAGTTGAAGAAGCAGGATTGGGGCAGGATTTGGGGCCCTACATGCCAGGATTGGGGCAGGATTTGGGGCCCTACATGCAAGCTTACACCCCAGGTCCCCCGCTCCTCCTGGGCTCATTAGTTTGCTGGAGTGGCTCACGGGCTCACCCTGCACCTACGTTCACCCACAGAGGAGATGGGCACCGGTGAGAGTCCTCCAGGGGCCCCAGTTCCAGCTTGGCTCCTGCTCTTTAAACAACAGAACTCTGTTTCACACTAAATCTGGAGCTCCACCTCCCCTGCGCCTCCTGCCACAGAGCCCCTGGGACCTCAGAGGAACACAGATGCCCAGGGACACCACAGGGGTCCTCCTCACGTCCTTCTTGCAGAGTGACAGGAGCAAGGCACAGTAATGGTAGCAGGCTCCTCCGTTCTTTGGTGCCACATATACACTTCATGCCACTCTCTGGTTGACTCCCTGTCCCGGCCTGGGTTATGGCTCAGTGGTAGAGTGCCTGCCTCGCATGAGTGAGGTCCTGGGTTCGATCCTCAGAGCCACCTAGCAATAAGTAAACATAAAGGTATTGTGTCCATCTACAATTTAAAAATATATATATATATTAGGGGCTGGGGTTGTGGCTCAGCGCTAGAGCGCTCATCTAGCACATGGGAGGCCCTGGGTTCCATCCTCAGCACCACAGATATATATAAATAAATGAATGAATATATATATATAAAGGAATCCAGGGCTGGGGCTCAGTGGTAGAGCACTCGCCTAGCATGCATGAGGCTCTGGATTCGATCATCAGCACCACATAAAAATAAAAGGAAGATATTGTGTCCACCTAAAAACTAAAATAAATAAATAAAGGAATAATCCAGTGAGGGGGTTTAGACAGTCAGAGTGGCTCAGAAAGGGCAAAAGAAGAAACATCTGTAGGACACAGTGGTACTTCATAATGACCAGCCCAAGTGAGAGGCCCACCTCACTTGAGAGTCTGGACATCTAACTTCCAGTCTGGCTCTGTAACTAAGCTGGACTCCTCTGGGCCTCAGTTTTCCCACCAATGATACGAGGGGCCCAAGTTGGACCTCTAAGGCCCACCATAGGGGACCCTGCAGCCGCTGCTGCCAAAGGCAGCCTGGGGCCTGTGGCAGCCTGGGCCAGGGGTCTGCCCTGACTGTGGGCAGGGCACTCTCTCCCTGGCCCGGTTCCTCCTTGTCTGGGCAGCGTGGGTTCACGTGCTCAGACACCCATGGTCTGTGACCAGGACATGGGGCCTCTGGAGAGGATGGCCCCCAGACAGGGGCAATGCTGGGCAGGAGGTGGACTCCTATGGGGACCTGAGGCTGAAACCTACAGAAAGTAGAGGGGCAGCTACAGGAGGACCCTCTGAGGGGTCAGGCATTCCCCCCACTTACCTGCTTGTAAGTTCTCTTGTCCCCAGGGACATTGGCAATTTCCATGGTCACAGCCTTGGGAAGGGGGTGCCACTGCATCTTGTGGATCCAGGCAGGGATGCTGCCCAACAACCTGCAGTGCACAGCACCATTTCCCCCGTGAATCAGCCAGCCCCAAATACCAAGGGTCAAAGTTGAGAAACACTGGTCCACACGGATCCCACCCTGCAAAGCCTTGCTTCAGCTCCTCCTCCTCCAGGAAGCTACCCTGGTCCACTGTTCGTCACCAGTCACTCCAGGGGCTCCAACTTGGTCTTCTGATGTCCTTCGTTGTAGTTATAGGAAAAACTCTCTCTCCAAAGGGGAATAGCATCTACCGCCTTACAAATTGTGCTTCTAGTTGTTCATCTTTGTATTGCATATAAAACATACCTATGGCTTAGTGAATTATCGTAAAGAGAACTTCTAATCTAGCTATCCTGACTTGCAGAATAGCCCCACTGTAGACTTTGTATTGGAGTTTTATCCAATCATTCTCTAGATAATGTGGCTTAGTCTCATTTTTTGAAAACAATTTGAATATGTCCTCTGAGTTTCGTCCAACCTACAGGCCTGTCCACCCCCTCTTTCCTGCCGATGGTCCCTGCGGGCTGTACCCTCATGGTGCGGTGCCACATGTGCCTCTGTCCTCTGCATTCCCCACCAATTAGCAGCTGGCCAGGAACTCTGCCAGGCTCACACAAGGTGGCCTGTGTGCTCACACTGGGCCACAGGCAATGTCTGCTGGGCCACTTCTGCAGAGGCCAGCGGCTGCTGATGCCCATTGCCCAGGCCACTCATCCATCCGACTTGCAAGATGATGAATCCTGGTTAATGTTTCTTTGCAGATTACTCTTTGGGACCCTTTGAAAAGGAGATCCTTCTGCTGTTCCGGTGAAAAGTGGAGTTGAAGAGCTCAGGTCTTCCCCTGCAGCAATCTGGGGATAATTAATTAGCTCCCTCTCATTCTCCACAGTTCGTCACTTTAGCGTGACTAGAAGTGCATAGACTTAAACAGTTAAAAGTCCCAGGCAATTGCGATGATAGTCCTTTTCAACCTGTGGGTTGCGGAGGCTCTGGGCGTGCCCCTGGAGTGTGTGGCGTCTCTCCCGTGTGCCGTCTGGTATGTCCCAGTGCTCCCAACTCTTCTGGTGTGTTTCCTGCCCTAGACCTGGAATTGGTTTCTCCAAAGAGCCAGGCTAATCTTGGAGGAGACTGTGTTTCAGGAACCGAGTGCAGGCTCCAGGAGGCTCTTTGCCATGAATTGGTGCAACGGCTGAGTCCCCTTTCAGTGTCCTGCACACGGGCTGTTGCTCCTCACACACCTGCCCGGCATCAGAGGAGGCTCCATGCTTAACGCTCTCCTTAGTGACCTCTATCTGGCTGGTGGACATTCTCTGGCAGACCCTGAGGACCCTCAGACCAGGGATAGCACCTCCTGCCTCCCTCCAGGCAGCCATATACTTAAAAGTCAGTTTCACTGGATGGACGGTATTTTGCTCTAATTTTCTTTCTGTGTATTTTAAATGTGCTTCTCCGTTTTCTTCTGGCTATTGCAGCCTACACCATTCCATTCTCTTTTTGTTTTTGTTTTTCTTTTTTTGAGATGGACTCCCACTGTGATGCTGGGCTTGAACTCGCCGCCCTTCTGCCTCTGCCTGGAGTAGCCGGGATTGCAGGCATGGACGTCATGCCTGGCCTGGCTGTCATAAAATCTGGGGTCAATCTAATTTTCAGTTTCTTGTCACTTGCTCTTTTTACCTAATTCCCTAAGGATTTGTTTATATTTTTCTCTTTTAGAGTCTGATTATTTACCCCACGCCTTTTGCTGTTGGCATCTGGTTTGACGTTCTCAGACACGGGCAACCTCTCTCGGGGCAACTTCTCGCATCTTTCTATCTCAGGGAAGGTCTTTGAAAGGTCCCTTGCTGCCATTTATTTGGCTGCTTGGCTGGGGCTGTCCCGTGGGGAGCCAGGCGTCAGATCAAATGCTTTGCCCTAGCCAACTTGAATTGCCGTGTTTCCCAAACGTCACCTGCCACCTGGCTCAGGGAGGCCCTTGTTCCTTTTGTAGACCAGGGAACATCCCCAGGCTGTTATTATGGCCCAGTGCCTCGTGGCTCAGCCACTGCCCAAGTTCAGTGGTGGTAAGCCCCACCCCATCCAATGTCCATACACCCCTCAGGACCCTCCAGGGTGCCCCACATGGACAGGAACTCGACAGTGCCCACCATGGTGTCCAGGGCCCCTAGACACAGCCCCACTGTCTCCTTCCCCGTCCTCCCTGTTGCTGCCGTCAGTGGCCAAGTGTGGGTTTCCCCGACACCCTGCTGCCCACAGCCTATCCCATCTGGCCACAGCTGAGGGCTCGAAGCTTCTGGTTCAGGGACGAGAGGGCAGAGAGGCTCACAGATAATAGGGAGCTGAGTCTGGGCTGCCTCAGAAGCCCGTTGACAGGCCACCACCCACCCCTCCACGGCTGTGCCAGGACAGAGAGAAGACGGAGGCTGGGGCTCTCTGGGAAGCTGACTAGCGCCCCCTAGGCTGAGGCCCTGGAGGGTGGGGTGGGGAAGAAGAAACCAGAAAAGCTTGGGAGACTGAGTGCAGAGGGGGGTTGGAGCCCTCTGTCCAGCCCTGAGGCAGCCTCACAGATGTGGGGACAGCAGCTGTCCTCATGGCCTGAGGGTGGCACCGCCATGGCTGACCCACAGGAACCTTGCCTTCGGGCCCAGAGGACACGGCTATGCCTGCGCGGAGCAGTGCCCAAAGACAGAAGTCAATGCAGGGATGAGAAGGCAGAGGGTCAGAGGCCCCAGTCCAGACCTAGACAGAGCCCAGGACAAAGAGGCTGTCCTAGGGGGACAGGGACAAGATGGCTCTGACCCACCTCAAGTTCAGCTCTGTAGCCACATGCAGCCTTGACACCTCCAGGAGCAGAAAGCACGGCAGAGCTGGAATCACACTGTGAAGCAGAAGCAGGGCTTCCTCCATTCACAGGCCAAGAAACAGAGACCTGCCCGGCCCCCCAGCAAGAGCCTGAGGACCTGTGCTCTCAGCCCTGCTTCTCTGAGCCCAACTGCCATCCCCTTACTTGGAGCCATGCTAGTGGCTCCCAGCCTGGTCCCTGGCTGGTCTGGAATGTTCAGGCTTGTCCCCAGAGAGGGCACCTGTCCCTGGGAGGTCTGCCCCTCACCCCAAGCCAGGGAGTGGTGATCCAGGGCCAGGGCTGCGTGACTCAGCTTCCGGGAGAGTCGGGAGCAAACCAGCACAGACAGTGGCTGCCTCTGTCCTCCCCAGGCCCACCAGAAGAAGAGCACCCACTACACCATTCCCCAGGATCAGGTCCAGGGCTGGGCCCAGCTGCCAACTCACCTGGCCTGAGCCAGCTTGGGTTTCTGCTGCCTTGGAAGGAGGAGTCACCTGGGCCCCTCCTATTCTAAATTCAAGCCCCAAGGCCTGTGAGTTGCCAGGTGCCTCCCCTTCCTTCCCTGACGGTGGGACAGTGGGTGCGCACCTGCTGTGCCAGGTGCTAGTCGGGGTATAGGGCACGGCAGCAAGTTGCTGAGAGCCTGCCCACACACCCCTCCTGCGGGGAGTCGGACACCAGGCAGCACACGGCACCAGGAGCAGCCAGGAGGGTGCACTGCCAGCAGCTGCTCCAAGTGCTTGGTTCATGATAAGTCCCTGAACTGTCACAGCACCCGTGACAGGGCTGTAATATTGTCTTCACTCTTCAGAAGGGAAAACAGGCCCAGGGAAGCGCTGGAGCTGCCCGGGGTCAAACAGCTGGCACTGGACCAACCCAAGCTGCAGAACTGGGAGGTCTGAACGTGGAGTCCGTGATGAGCTGCAGATGGTGACGAGTAGAGAGCAGAAGAGCCAGGTGGCAGCGGGAGAAGACAGTGCACGTGTGTCCCGGGGGGTGTGCATGTGGTGCACATAAGTGCTTGTGTGCATTATGTGGGTCCCTGTGTGTGTGCACGTGTGCAGATGTAGGTCGTGTGCCTGTGTGTGTACCTGTGTGTGTGCGTGTGCATCTCTAGGTCATGTGCACGTGTGTGTGTGACTGAGTGCGTGGGAATCAGGCATACGAGTGTGCCTTTGTGTGTATGTGTACACAGGTGCATGGAACTGCATGTACAAGTTTCTGTCTAGTTTCTTTGTCCGTGCACATGGATGCATTTCTGTGTGGACTGTATGTGTCTGCTATGTGCCTTTGACACGTCTGTTCTTGTGTCCTGTGTCTGTGCGAGTGCGTCTGGGAGATTGGCTGCCCATTCTGGCACTCTGGTCTCCAAAGTGGAGGCTCCCATGTGGCCACATCTGTGCCTGGGGCGGCCTCGGTGTCTCCTGAGTGGTATGCCCTGGGCACCCTGGCACCTGGTTGGGGCTGGCCCACTGGGCTCTGGTGCCTGAGGGCACCTCGTCCATCCTTCCACGATCCAGGAGTCCTCCTTGTGCCCACTGGCACTGGTGGGAGAAAGCCCTGGGACCGGATCACCAGGCCGAGTCTCAGCCGCTCCTGGACCAGGAGAAGCAGAGGCTCACCTGGGCCCACAGGCTGTGGCAGGGGTCACAGGTGGTTTCTTCCGTTGGTTTATTGTAGAAGGTTGTTTCCCAACGCCTGTGGGAGTTAACATGAGGAAGTTGTGGCTATTTCAAAACCTTGTCGTCACAGAGCTGGCGGAGTCACCAGGACCCGAGGGGCTTTGGGCCCAGAGCAGCCCTGTGGCTCCCTCAGGGTGACAGAGGCTTTCCTTCCTTTCTCGCATTTCCTCCACAGCGATCCCGTTCTGGGATAGAATTCAGGAAGGGGCAGAGCGAGGGGGTCTGTGGGGGGGCCGGTCATGGAGGTGGGCATGGCGGGCGAGGGACCCAGAGCCCGGCAGCTCACTCTGCCTCCTGCAGCCTTGGTCCCATGGTCAATGGGTTGATGGCGCAGACCTGTGGCTGTTGGGCCTGACAGCCACCGTGGGACCTGTAAGGCCTCATTTCCTTCCCTTTTCCCTCCCCTGCTGCTCCCAGGGCGCAGCAGAACCTTGCTGACGGTTGTTTACCACCTGCAGGGTCAGAACCCACAGCAGCTGGCACCGAGTAGGTGGAGAGGAGAAAGGCTGGGCGGCGGCGGGAAGCAGAGGAGCTGGTTTAGGCTGAGCAGCTCCGTGAGCTCTGTCTCCAGGCCTGCTTTCCCCAGGCCTGTGTTCTAAGGGCCTGAGCTTGGAGAAGTCGGCACCTCGGGGACCAGGGACCGAGCGACACGAGCTATAGGGCAGGCTTTCTGTGGACTCAGTAAAGCCACCAGAAAAGGCCTGGTTAGAAACTTGTGGGTCTATCCCCAACATTGCCTGTTGCCTGGGGACGTCCTCCTGGAGATTCTGGAAGAGCCAGACCCCGCCAGCTGCTCCAGGATTAGAGCGGAGCCCACCAGGCTCACCCCCACTCTCTTCCCATGTTCGCTATTTACACGTTTCCTTTAAAAGAGGGCCCAAGACCCCAAAGAAGCATTTTGCCTGGGACTGTGCTCCCTCTGCCCTTGAGTGAGACCTGCTCTATCATTGGGATTCTCAGAAGACAGTGCACGTGTGTCCCGGGGGTGTGCGTGTGGTGCACATAAGTGCTTGTGTGCATTATGTGGGTCCCTGTGTGTGTGTGCGCGTGTGCAGATGTAGGTCCTGTGCCTGTGTGTGTACCTGTGTATGTGCGTGTGCATCTCTAGATCATGTGCACGTGTGTCCTCTTTGGACACACCCTAAAATTCCTTTCTGCAGCTGTAAGTCATGAACCTGCCCGGGCTGGGCTGAGGCCCCTGCTGCTTTCTGGGGACCTCCTTGGACCCTCTGGTGGCAGAACCTCAGAAGGACCAGCTCCTTCTTGTGAAACTGAGGAGGGAACAGGAGAGAGCCAGAGTGAGGCTCCTGGCCAGGTGGGGCCTGCTTCCCTGGGCCCCGCATCCAGGCCCAGCTCTGCTCAGCTGCAGACACTTGTCCCTGGTCTCTCCAGGCTCTCAGAGGGATTGCTCTGACAACGGCTGGCTCTGTCCAGAGGACCCTCTGTCCCCAGCCCACCCTCTGCACAGGGACCTGCACTTGTGCCTCCAGCTCTCAGAATCCTGCCTTCCACTGACGGAGTCCCCCCTCAGGGCCGCTCCCTGCTGCTCTGCCCTGCTCTGTGCCATCCCTCCTGGCAGACCTGAGCTGGCGCTGAGCAAAGCCAGGCCCCTGCCTTCCTTCTCCAAAACAAGCACAGAGTCTGAGTCTCAGTGCCTGTGTTGCTTCTTAGCAGTTTAGAGTAAAGGGGTAGGTGGGAGATAGAATCCTGGAGGGTCAGAGCCCATCCAAATGTAGAACTCCTGCCCAGTGCCTGCCCTGGCCAGACGCCTGGTAATGGGATCACTCTTCCTTCTTTGCAGTAAAACATCCGAGGCCATGTTTACCACATGCCCACACCACAACACTGTCTGGCTTCTGACAGACTTCAAAAAATATTTGTTAGAGGGATGAATGGGAGGGAGGATGGATGGATGGATGGGAGGATGGATGGATGGGAGGATGGATGGATGGGGGATGGATGGATGGGGGATGGATGGGAGGATGGATGGATGGGGGATGGATGGATGGGGGATGGATGGGAGGATGGATGGATGGATAGATGGATGGGGATGGATGGATGGATGGATGGATGGGGGATGGATGGATGGAAGGATGGATGGGTGGGTGGATGGATGGATGGATGGATGGATGGATGGGGGATGGATGGATGGGAGGATGGATGGGTGGATGGATGGATGGGGGATGGATGGATGATGGATGGGGATGGATGGATGGATGGGGGTGGATGGATGGATAGGTGGGGGATAGGTAAATGGATGGATGGGGGGCTGGATGGGTGAATCAATGACAAATGGAAACTTCTGCAGGTTTAAGGATGGAAGCCTGGATGGCTGGCTAGACAGACAGGTAGAGGGTGGAGGGGCAGGTGAGTGGGTGGGTAAGAGCTGTAGCCCCTGATATATGTCAATCAATGGCAGAGCTGGCAAGGGTCCTGCTTCAGATCCAGACTCCCCCACTTCTCCTCTGGAAGGTCTGTGCCTTCCTCCACTCACCCAACAGCACTTCTGCCTTGAGTGGGTCTACGCGTCCATGACTCCCACCCAGACCTCTCCCCAGCACCAGCACCATACCTTCTACCCAGGCCATGTTTATTCCTCCCAGACACCTGGGCGGGCTCTGTTCCCTGGTGTGCAATGAATGCCATCTCACCTGCCTACTCCGTGGACGAGCCCATCTTTAGTGATCCCTGGTCTGTCCACCATGAACTATATGAATTTCACCTTTGAACTTGTGTTTTGTGAGTGACATCTGCTGGGCACTGTAGGAAATGTAAAGGGAGGAGAGCCCTGTGGTACACAGGCCTCTGGTTCCCTGCCCACCGGTTCACATACAGCATTCTCCAAGCCCCGGGAGCCCAGGATTCCTGTGAACCCACAGTGCCAGGGGGACACACCAAAACCACCAAAACAGCAGGGTTAGGTGTGTGCAGCCTCCACTGTTCTGATAAGATGGAAATACATCTGCGTGTGCGAACCTGGTAGCACAAACTGTCTTTCTGGTGAGTGGGCAGGCAAACGAAATGCTTGGTATTTAAAACCGGCATCACACAGTGTGGAGATGGACATTATAATTCAAATAATGGTTTAACTTTTTAATTTCCCTTTACTCAGAATGACATTAAATGGCAAATTAAAAATACCAAGCCAAGTCAGGAAGAAAGAAGGGGATAGGCCAGGGCCACTGAGCCCCCAGACCCTGCAGGCAGGTGCCCCAGGTGGCAGGAAGATTCTCTGGCTCTTGACCTTGGCTTTATTTCATCACAGCAGAGCGATGACAGCACTGTGGCCACTCTTCTGTGCACTCATTCCTTCTTTCAATCCCTCGCTCACCTGTACTTCCCACGGTCAGCAGGCCATGGGCCAGGACGGGGCGGGGCCTTTGGCCCAGATGAAGGGCACAGCAGGTGAGACACAGCTGGTGAAGGCCAGGAGAGACTGCAGAGGTCGTGGCCTGCGCTTCATGTCACCAGCATGGAGAGTGCAAGGTGACCCTTCTCCTCCCCATGCCTCAGTCTCCTCGTGAGAAAACCATGGGCATTCCTCCAAACTCAGAAAATCTGGGCCTTTGAGGATGGCGTGGGCGCCCTCTAGCGGACTCCAGGGGAAGTGGCCAGGCTGCTCCCAGTCCTGCAGCATCTCTCGGGCTGCTGGGAGTGCTGACCGCTGCAGTCTCCAAGGAGGGTAGTGTAGCAACATCTGACCCTGCCATCTAGGTATGTCTCCATAACACGTGCGGGAAATGGCGGAGGTGGCAGGTGGAGGAGGCTATTCATGAAAAGATGACGAATGCCAGTCAAGATGACAGAACTCAGGGGATGCTGTGCAGCCACCAAACGCGGCAAGCTCTTTACAGACTGCCGAGAACAGCTCCAGGTTGCCGTCTTGGGTGGGGTTCCTGCAGCATTCCCAAGGGGAGGGCTCACGCAGGGGGCAGGGTGGAGTGGCCCGCAGGGCCAGGGCCTTAGCAGCTGTGCTGATAGGTGAAGTGGCAGGAGGACAGCCCTGTCAGCAGCGCTCCAGCTGAGGAAGGCCATCTCCCCCTTGCTCCACCTTTGGCTCGGGGCAACCAGGGAGTTGTGAACTCCCAGCAGGCACAGGCAAAGTGAAACCCAGTAGACCCAGTGCTCCAGGTAAGAGCTCCAGGCTCCAGCTGGCAGAGAGAGGGCACATCAGTGACCCGTCCCAGCGACACAGGCAGAGCCCCACGCTGCCCAACACCGTCTCTGCAGCTGTTCTGGGAAAAACCACATGCAGAGCAGCATGCATAGGTGCACCCTTGGCCACCCGAGGCCGGGGCATGTGCGGGTTTTCTTGCTTGTGTGCATCTGTCACCACAGTACAGTCAAGTCCTCACTTTCCCTTGCCGCCCACTGTACTTCCTTTGGAATTTTCCACCAACTGCAACTTCCATCTACACAAAAATAAATGAAACCATCTTAAAAACCAATCTTGCCGTGTCCCCAGGTCAGGGGACTTACAGAGTTGAGGTGGCACTACCCTCCCCCATTGATCTACAGGTCTGTGCAGTCCCCGTGGAAACCCCACTGACCTCCCTACAGAAACTGACCAGCTGAAACTAAAATTCTCACAGAAACCCCAGGGAACCAGAATAGCCAGAAAAATCCTAAGGGGAGGGGAACAGAATAAAGTTGGAAAATCCACACTTCCCCATTCCAAAACTTACTACAAATCTGCAAGAAGCAGGATTGTGTGGGACAGAGGAAAGGTAGATAAATAGCTCAGTGGAATAAAAGTGAAAGAGACAGATAAGAGACAGATAAGTAGACAAGGAGCCCTCTTCCACGGCTGGTGGGAATGGAAAGTGGGGCAGCCCTTTGAAAGCAGTGTGGTAGTTCCTCAGTTAAACGTCGCATCCTAGGTGACCCTGCCACCCCACACAGAGGTATCTGCCCCAGAGAAATGACACCACATCACCATGAAGAGCTTGCACTGAGCGAGGATGGATGAACTGTCCGTGCAACAGGGTGCTATTTGCAATGAAAAGGAATGAAGTCCTGATATCCGGCATGAGCTCAGCAGCACACCACGCTAAGTGAAAGAAGCCAACCTGCCTGTTCCATTCCTAGACCCTGTCCAGGCGGGCAAGTCCACAGAGCCACAGAGCAGATCCGCACCCTCGGGTGGAGGGTGATGGGGAATTGTGGGGTGACCACTAAGAGGTACAGGGTTTCTTTCTAGTGCCATGAAAATGTTCCAGGATGGATCATGGTGGTGGTGGCACAACTCTGAATTCCTAGAAGCCACTGAATGGGACGTTTTAGAGGGAGAAATGTAGGCCTCGGAACTGCACCTCCACAGGGCGGCTCCAAAAACCCCCCAATTGTGGGAGGAGGGCTGCATAGTCAGCTTTTCACCAGTGAGACCAAAATACCTGACAAAAACAACTTGGGGAGGAAAAGTTTCTCTGGGCTCACAGTTTCAGAAGATCAGTTGGCCAACCCCATCCCTCTGGGCCCAAGATGAGGCAGAACATCATGGCAGAAGGGTGTGGTGGAGGAGAACAGCTCAGCTCATGGCAGTCAGGAAGGGGGTGGGCAGGGACAAAAGACAATCCCTAAGGGCATTACAATCCTGTAACATTATAATCCCTAGAATTCCTCCAGCCATGCCCCACCTGCCCATCATCTCCACTCAGTAATACATTCAAATTATTAATCTATCAAATGGATTGATCCACTGGCTAGGTTACAGCTCTCAGGGTCTGCTTCACACAGAACAGGGTCACGGCTCTGGGATTTGGAACTAGGAGGGACCTCAGAGGCCACAGATTTATGGGTGGCGTCCTGGGTCGCGTCACCACCACACGTTGCTTAAGAACTTGGTAGGTACCCGTGGCTCAAATAACCTCGTTTGTTCTTGTTCATAGACCTGAAGTGTGGCAGGGTCACCAGCCCAGGCAGCTCAGCGCTGGACTCCCATCTTCCTGAGGCCATGTCCCCAGGTCAGGAGACTTACAGTGTTGAGGTGGCTCTGGATTCCCATCTTCCTGAGGCCATCGAGCTGGCTGGGACACGTCTTTTCCAGTGAGGCAGAGGCACAGAGGACGAGCCCAGCCACACACACACACACGTCAAAAGTCTTTGCTCATGTCGTGGCTGCGGATGTTCTGTGGGTCAGAGCAAGTCACAAGTCCACGAGGACGCCAGGGCCGGAGTGGTTGTTGCAAAGTTTAATGGAGCTGCAAAGACACATGGCAAAGCACACAGGCACCGAAAGGAGAAGACTTGAGGACAATATGCACCTGCCCTAGTGACAAAGGCTCAGAGAGAGCTGGCACAGCCTGGTCTCACAGACTCAGTAAAAATCCTGAGATGGATTTTTTTGTTTTTGGTAGCAGGGATTGAACCAAGAGGTGCGTAACCATTCAGCCACATCTTCAGCTCTTTTATTTATTTATTTATTTAGTTTTGAGACAGGTCTCCAATGCCTTCTCCTCCAGGAAGCCTTCCTAGTGCAGTTTCCCCCTCCTCCCTCCCACTGCTGACTCCACCTGTCTGTTCCCACCCCAGCATCCCCCTGCAGTCGGTAAGAGGATCTCCCTCTGCCCTAAGGTGGAATGTGCTAGGGGACCTTAAAAGGGTTTGGAGGAGGTTTTTTCCCTTGGAAGAGGTGACCCTGAACCAAGTTTGAAGGATGAGTAAGAGTTTCCCAATTGCCTAGTTGCAGTGCCCCATGCCTGTAACCAGGGAGACTCAGGGTCACAGTGTCCAGTCCAGCCGGGCAACTTAGCAGGACACTTCTCAAAAGAGGAACTCCAGGTTTCATCCCGAGTACCAAAAAATAAATAAAGTGCCAATGAGACCAGGGTTTCTGAGTCCACTTATTTAGTCATGTTTTCATCCATCAAGCAGTTATTAAGCCACCTGTGTGTGCACTGACTTGGTCACCAGAAGCAAGACAGCACCTCACTTATCTCTGCCCCTCCCTGGCTCAGGCTCCAAGGTCTGCAACGTCTGCAATCTAGGGCCCTCGAAAGGTGGAGACCTTGGGGACCAAAGCTGGCTGGAGAAAGAGGCGACAGAGGGACCTGGGTTGGTGACAGTGGGGCCCGCACTGTGTTGGAAGGACACGACTAGGAAGATGGCCCTGACGCCAGATCACGGCCCTTCTACTTCCCGCGGTGACTGGCGGAGCAGGCCCCAGAGTCCCATTCTTTCCTGTGAGCTGGGGCCCACGGCCAGCCAAGGGCAGGTCGGAGCGCACCTGCCCACCTACCTCCGCCCTCCCTCCGCCCGCAGCCTCCGGCAGTGGCGGGAACCGACCAGTAGGGGGCGCGCGCGACCGCCTCGTTCCTAACTCGCTATTCCTCCCCGCAGCAGGGTGAGGCAGGCAGGACAGTCCCCCTCCCTGAGGCACAGAGTAGGAGCCAGCCCACGGTCACCCAGCCCGAGTGGCACAGCTGGAAGTCGAACCCAGGAGATTCTGGAGGACCATACCCTCACCACCTTGCCTTAGTCTTGGTAGGAGCTGCTGGGGCTTCCTAGCCAGGAGGCGTAGGTGGACACCGGGGATTGTCCAGGGGAAAAGGAGGGGGGAGCTGCCCGGCAGGAACTGCGCTGCTGCCAACAGAGGAGGCCGGGCGGGAAGAGGGCAAGTCACTCAGAAGCGTTGCCCTGGGGAGAGCGCAGGAGGAGGGTGGTCAGGCAGGCACGGGCTTCAGGAGAAGCTGGTAGTCTGAACACAAGGGAGAAACAGGGTCCTTCGGTGGGAGAGGACTGGAGGGGACTGCTGGGAGCCAGGAAGGCCACCAAGGAGGCCAGCACTCTCCAGGAGATAGCCTCGAAGGCTCAGGACTCTTCAGGCTGCAGGAAACGGCTCCTCAGTCAGGCCTCCCTTGGTGACCAGAGACAGACACCTGCAGAGGACAAGGCGAGAGGGCCCAGGGTTCCCCTGTGAGGGTGGCCATGCCTCTAGTCCCTGGGAAACCAGAAGCAGGTCACGGAAAGCCCTGGAACCCATCCCTGGCTCTGCTGTGTGCTCCTCAGCCTGGGGCCTTCCTCCACTCGCTCCCTGAAGATGGCCTTTCTCCCCTGGCAGAAGCTGTGTCCCTGGCAACTCCCAGTGCCTGTGTGAAAGTCTCAGGGGAGGAAACCCCTGGCCCAGCTTGGGCAGATGCCACCCAGACCAGGTCCTTGGACTGTGGCTGGGAAGAGACGGGTGAGCGCACAGCAGGTCCCTGCAACCATGTGGACCAGCCAGGGATAAGGAGTTCCCAGAGGAAAGAACCATGTTGAGCTCTGGGGCCAGCAGACCCCTGTCGTGTCCCCTGTTTGTGTGAGCACTCATGAGAGGTTCAGCCAGCTGGGTGGGGCCATCCTGGGGTCATGCTTTCCTCACTTGTCTTCCCCATGGGCCTGTGCAGGCTTAAGGGCCTCAGGAGGATCCAGTCTCCAAGTTTGGTCCTGCCACTGGCCAGTGAAAAATGGCCACAAGTTCTTTGGCCTTTCATGGAGAGGCCAGCCTGAGGCTGCTTGATCAGCAGAGAGTGGGGGACATGATGTGGCCCTTGTCTCTGGGTCTGGTCTTGCACAGGGAAGCTCTCTGCCCTTGGAGCACTGGCTTTTGGGTCCAGGCTGCTGAGCTCCCAGTGAGAGCAGACTGGGAGGTGAACCCTCAGTTCCCATAGGCACCGGAGCAGATGCCACCGAGCACGGGCAAACATCCTCCCCAAGTCCTGCTCCACCTGCAGATTTGGGAGGAGGATAAAGTGGTTGGTAAAATGCTCTAAGTCACTGAGCTTTGGGCAGTTTGTGTGCAACAGTAGATCACTAGAACACTGAGGGCCCCCGAGACTCAGAAAAGCTTAGTTCTCTGAAACATGTTTGTTACTTGGAAAGTAGAGATAATGCCCACCTCTCAGGGTGCTGGTGAAGCCCACATGTCTGGGACAATGTGACAGCCGTGAGCTTCTCTGCCTCCTGGAGCAGACTGGATCTGCCTGCCCCTGCTCACTGCTGCACCCAGCTCCTGACCACGTCAGGAGAAGCAGTGGGGGCTGTGTTCACAGTCCCTCACAAGGAGTGCAGGGTCCAAGGCCAGATGCTGATCGATAAAAGGCACTTTGCAAAAGCCTTCCTCCTTTTGCTCCCACAGCCCCCTGGACCCACCAAGTTTGCTTCCCTTTTCAGAAGCCTCCTTGTTCTTTTCCAGAAAAATCCAATTTCCCAAAAATGGCTAAAATGATGCTCCAGGCCCCGTTAAAGGGCAGATGAACAGATCCAAAGGGACAGAGCCTCAACTGTCCATCACTCCTGCCCTGGAATAATTGAATCCCTGGCCCTGCTGCCTGTGGCCTGGGCAGCCTCCTGACCTGGCCTGACTTGGGCTCTCCAGCATCTTCCTGTGCTGAGAATGTGGGTTTTGGAGTTGGGACCTGGGCCCCAAATGGAACTGTACCAGGTAACCTCAGAGAAGCCTCCACCCGTAATTCCCCACGTGACTGCAAGACCTGCCCTTGCCCACCTCCCGCCCAGCCTCCAGGATGGGCTACGCTGCTGCCCGCACACGCTCCAGGTGGAAGGGGAACTGAAATCTCCGCAGGGCTGAGTGCATGCCTGGCACCTGCTCCCTGTGCCTCAGAGGCCTGCCCCCACCTGTCCACTGCTCCCCATAACTGGCTCCCCAACACGGGGGCTTCAGGCAGATTTGGGGGTGGTGATGGGATGGGCTTCAGTGTTCCACATTCAGCAGGGTCAGATCTGGGATGCTGATGCGGGTGGGGGCCTCGGGAGGCTGAAGCCGTGGCAGAGGCACATGGCCTGAAGGAGCTGGAGTGGGCAGCAGCCGCAGCTCCACTTCTCGAGTTGATGCAGGAAGCCAGTTGGGAGGTCTGCAGCAGCTGAAATCAATTTCTTTTCAAGGTTAAAAAAAAAAATCTGCTGGGAAGGCACACAGACAGGAAGAAGCAACAAGAATGAATAATGGCGCTTTGGCAAGAGCCGGAGGTCCCCACACAAGGCCCCTGACCCAATACAGCCCAAGGTCAGAGGCCGGGGCAGGGACGGAGTGGAAGCCCAGGTGCCAGGGTAAGAGGAGCCCCCTTGCTGGGCCCGGGACACTGCTCTAGAGATCCTGAGGCTTTTATGACTGGGACAGGGACACAGACTCATTTTAATCTTACTGCACTCCTCCAGGGTGAGGCCTGAACCCCACCTGCCTGAGGGCTTTCTGTCCCTGATCACCAGCCTGCTTCCCCGTCCTTCCCTTGACCCTGCCTAAGACTTCTTCGTGGACTCAAGACAAGCCCTTGCTCTCCTGGGCTCCTTGCCAACTTGTGTCTGCACAGTCCCAGCAGGAAACAGAGAGCGTGTGCAAGTGACTGTCTGGAAGGACTTTGGCAAAGGGACTGCTGGCAGGTCTGAGGGCCAGTATAGTGAGACAAAGGGGAGGCAGCACCCAGAAACCAAGGCTGTCTACGGTTGCCCCGACAGCCTACAGGGAGCCCTGGTAGGATTTATTTTGTGTATGAAAATGCAGCTGTCAGTGGACATTTTCCACCTAATGTGTATATATATTTTTTTTTAATTTTTTTTTTTTTGGAAAATGTACAGACTGTTTCAGCATTCATACACAGCTTTGTGTGCAATGCGGGCCCTTAGACAATTACTTTTCTATGATTGCTTTAAGAAATAAGAATGGCTGAGTGTTGTGGCGCATGCCTGAAATCCCAGCCACTCAGGAAGCTGAGACAGGAGGATTACAAGTTCGAGGCTGGCCTCAGCAATTTAGTAAGACTCTGTGTCAAAAAATTTTTTAAAAGTGCTGGGGATGTAACTCAGTGAGAGAGCACTTGCCTATTGTGTGCAGAGCCCTGGGTTTAATTCCCAGAACCACTTGGAAAAGAAAGAGGGAGAGGGAGGGGGAGCAGGAGAAAGAGGGAGAGAGGGAGGGAGGGAGGGAGGGGAGAGGAGAAGAGGAAGAGATGGATGGAAAATTTTATCTAACCCAGAGGTTGGAAGGCAGAGGTTCAGTAGATGTATCTGCACTGCTCTCCAACATTTTGCATACAGCAGGTACTTAATAAATGTGGCTAGAACGAATGAGCAGATTCCTCACTTCTCATTCCTCAGGAGAGGTGAAAGGTAGTTCTGTGGGCTGGATCGTGTCCCTGTACAACACTGAAGCCCCAGCCCCCAACATGGCTGTATTTGGAGTGAGGAAGAATTCAAGTTAAATGAGGTCCTGAGGATGGAAGGGAAGCCGGACAGCTCCTCCGGTCTCTACCACCTAAGGACAGGTAAGAAGGAAGCATCTGCAACCCCAGAAGCAACCTCACCAGGAATCCCATCAGCTGCCACCTTGATC
Source organism: Ictidomys tridecemlineatus (assembly GCF_052094955.1). Classification (NCBI taxonomy): domain Eukaryota; kingdom Metazoa; phylum Chordata; class Mammalia; order Rodentia; family Sciuridae; genus Ictidomys; species Ictidomys tridecemlineatus. The sequence continues at coordinate 2,941,566 of NC_135483.1, forward strand.
TTGGACTTCCAGCCTCCAGAATGGCGAGAGGCCAACTTGTGTGGTTTAAGCTCCCACCCCCCCCCCAGAGTCTCCCACTAGGTCAAGGTGAGAGCAGCCAAGGACACCTCTGATTGGTCCCCGCCCACACACGAGGTCCCCTGCGGCTCTGGGTCCCTGGTCAAAGCAGGGAGTCAGCAGGGCGACGCAGGCCCTGGGCCTCGAGGGGAGAACCGTTTCCTAGCCTTATGCAGCTTCTAGAGCTGCTCCCTGCCTTCCGTGTCCCTAGCCCGCAGTGCACTTGTGCTTCAGCCTCTGCTGTGTGCTTCCCCACCTCCCTCTTCAGAGCGCCCTGAGGCTGATCCCAGAGGGTAGCTGCAGGGAGCTGCATTCTGTGTCACTCGGGGATCTGGGGTTCAAGTCGTGGCAATGCTGTTTCTCTGTGAGTGATTAGAGGACCCCCACAGCTGCTCCCACGCAGGAATCACGGCTGCGCGGGCAGGTCTCCCGGCCCCGGTGTCAGCTCAGGACTCCAGGCCAGTCGTTCACACAGGTCCTCCAGGTGCCCGAGTAGGATCCCTGGCATCAGCACCCACCCAGGACTCCTGGCCACAGCCCATGTTCAGGAACTCTGGCTGCCACTCCCGTGCGGACCCCCATCTACCAATGTGGGGCTCCCCCGGTCGCCTACATGGTGGGGCACTATAACCACTGCCACAGTCCACTACACGTGGTATCCTGCACCTGGGGTCACTGCACTGAGTCTGGTGACAGCTGCCAGCCACAATACTGCACGCCACAGAGCTGTATCTCCCAACACGCTGCTCAAGGACACCGCCCAGCCCCACCAGGTCGACACCCCATCACTGAAAGCAGAGCCTCCATCTGGGGACACCTTCGTCACTGGCGACTCCCAGCTTGGAACATGGCCGGGGCTTAGAAACGATATTAAGGCACCAGAGGTCCCCAATTCCCCCCTCTACCCGGCACAGTGCCTGTGGCTGCACAGCCAGTCCTCAGCTTGCCAAACTGGGTGGCAAAACTGGGTCCTGAACTGCCCAATACAACCCAGCTCTCTAGACAGATGTGTAGCCCCAGAGCGCAGCCCACAAGACCTCCGGAGAGAGGTTCCTGATTGGGAAGTAGAAAGGGAGGGGGTGAGGGAGATAGAGCTTAGATACTAAGTTAGAGACCAGGAATTGCAAGGTCTACCAGCGATATAAGGAGATGAGACCAGGCACCCACATCCCACCAGGGGGCTCCAAAGGAGGCCCTTGGGTGCAGTCTGCCATCAGGAACCGGCAAGTGCCATACCAAACTTCCAGGAGCTCTGCCCCCAAGAGCAACCCTCCTGCCCTAATAACCTCCAGCATCCTGAGGGTGGAGACACCAGCAAACACCGAAACCCCACCTATCGCCTGAGAAGAGAGGCAGGAAAGACACTGACCTCCAACCAAAACTACCCTTCTATCTTCCTTCGAGATTTTTTTTCCCTTTTTTCCTTCTCTCTCTCCTTCTGCCCTCACATCCCCAACATTTGTGAAACCAAGTGCTTCTCATGAAGTAGGCTACTGAGGACTGGGACGTCTGCACGGTATATTGTGTTCTTTTATCTCTTGTTTTTCATTTTTTTACTTAATATTTAGGTTTGTTTGGTTTTTGTACCCTACTGTCTTCCCACTTAAACTTGTCTCCCCAAAATCACTTCCTCTCTCTTCTCCTGCTACTAACCAACTTCTTTAGATTCCTCTTTCACACTTTCTAAGACCTATGGCTCGGTGTCCTCCCCTTCTTCCCCCTCCGCATCTCATCCTACACCTCACCCCTGGTTCTTTGTCACCATCAGAAACTGTGGACCCTTTTGCAAACCTGCTGTTATATTGTAGAAGATAACTGAACTCACCATTTCTGTCTACTGTGACAAACTGTAAATGTCTCATCGCAGCCATCTGGTTTAAGGTTGTACATTGTCTGTATGGGAATCTGTCTACATTGCTCTTCCCCTTAAAAGAGAGGCACTGGAAACCTGCAGGGGCACTACAAGTCTATAGGGTAAAACCGTAATGCCTCGGATTCGCAGAGCTGAAGGGGAGACACGTGATCAACGTGGAGAAACAAGGGAAGAAAGTGCCCCAACAAACCAGGAGAGTAAGTACGTGATTAGAACCCATGGCCAGCCCAGCCGAGAAAGGACAGAGAGGGAGTTCAGATGTATGAATTAAAATCTTCTGTGAACTAGAGGGTGATGTAAGAGAGCAAGTACAGCAGCAAAAGATCATTTCAACAAAGAGCTACATGACCAAGTACAGGAAGCAAAACATTTCTTTAATAAGGAGATAGACGTTCTGGGAAAAAAAAAGAATCCTTGAAATGAAGGAGTTATAAATGATGGTGGAATGTGATGGACATGATTATCCAAAGTACATGAAGACACAAATTGGTGTGAATATACTGTGTACAAAACCAGAGATATGAAAAATTGTGCTCTATATGTGTAATAAGAATGGTAATGTATTCCGCTGTCATATAAAATAAATAAATAAAATAGAAAATAAAAGAAACAAACAAACAAAAAAAACAACTAAAAGCTCAATAGAAAGCATCACTTGGAAGACAGGACCTCAGACAATGAAGACAAAATATATAATCTTGAAAAGAATGTTGACTGCACAGTGAAGATGGTAAGGAACCATGAGCAGAACATTCAAGAATTATGGAATAACATAAAAAGACCAAATTTGGGGCCTGGGCTTGCAGCTCAGCAGTAGAGCGCCCACCTAGTGTGTGTGAGGTGCTGGGTTTGATCCTCAGCACCACATATAAATAAATAAAAAATAAAGGTATCCGGTCCACCTACAAATATATGTGCATGTGTGTGTGTGTGTGTGTGTGTGTGTGTGTGTGTGTGTGTGTATAGATATATATATATATAGAGAGAGAGAGAGAGAGCAAATTTTAAAATTATCGGGATAGAGGAAGGCATAGAGTTCCAAACCAAAGGAATGAACCATCTGTGAATTATCTCAATGAAATAATATCAGAAAAATTTCCAAACATGAAGAATGAATGGGAAAATCAAATACAAGAGGTTTCCAGGATGCCAAATGTACAATATCACAACAGAACTACACCAAGGCACATGATAATGAAAAAATGCCTAGCATACAGAATAAAAAGAAAATTTTAAAAGCCACAAGAGAAAGGAATCAGATTACGTATAGGGGGAAATCAATTAGGTTATCTGCAGATTTTTCAACCCAGACCCTGAAAGCTAGAAGATCCTGGAACAATATACATCAAGCTCTGAAAGAAAATGGACACCAACCAAGAATCTTATATCCAGCAAAATTAAGCTTTATATTTGATGATGAAATAAAAACCTTCCATGATAAACAAAAGTTAAAGGAATTTACAACTAGAAAGCCAGCACTACAGAACATCCTCATCAAATTATTCCATGAGGAGGAAACAAAAAACAACAACGAGGGCTGGGGTTGTGGCTCAGTGGTAGAGTGCTTGCTTGCACGTGTGAAGCCCTGGGTTTGATCTTCAGCATCACATAAAAATAAATAAATTAATTAAAATAAAGATATTGTGTCCATCTACAAGTAAAAACAAATTTAAAAAGGGAAATATATCTTTAAAAATATAATGAAAATCATCAAAGGGAGGTGTTACAGTACAGGAAATACTAACCAAAGAGAAACCAAGTCAAGTTAAATTCCAAATATAAACAAGTAGGGCTAAGAATACAAATCATATCTCAATAATAATCCTGAATGTTAATGGCCTAAACTCACCAATCAAAAGACATAGACTTGGAGCTGGGGTTGTGGCTCAAGTGGTAGAGTGCTCGCTTAGCACCTGAGAGGCACTGGGTTCAATCCTCAGCACCACTTAAAAATAAAATAAAGATATTGTTTAAAAAAAAAAAGACATAGACTGGCAGATTGGATTTTTTTAAAAAATCCAACAATATGCTTCCTCCAAGAGACTCTTCTCATACAAAAAAACATCCACAGACTGAAGGTGAAAGGTTGGGAAAGAGCAGGTGAAATGTTGGACGGCGGAAAGAAGCAGGGGTGTCCATCCTCATATCAAATAAGTAGACTTCAAGCCAAAGTTAATCAAAAGAGATAAAGAAGGACATTTCCTACTACTCAAGGGAACCACACAGCAACAAGACATAGCAATCATAAATACATATGCCCCCCCAAATGGAACAGCTATGTTCATCAAACAAACCCTTCTCAGGTTCAAGAGTCAAATAGGCCACAACACAATAATTCTGGGTGACGTTAACACACCTCTTTCAACACTGGATAGATTTTCCTAAGTAAGGCTAAACAAAGAAACTATAGAACTCAATAATACGATCAATAACTTAGCCTTAACAGACATATATAGAGTATTTCATCCTTCAACAAATGAATTCACTTCTCAGCAGCACATGGATTCTCCTCTAAAATAGACCATATATTATGCCACAAAACGACTCTTAGCAAATACAAAAACATAGAGATGTTACCCTGCATTCTATCAGTTATCCCACTCCTCGGTTTATACCGAAAGGACTTTAAAAACAGCATACTACAGGGACACAGCCACATCAATGTTTATAGCAGCACAATTCACAATATCTAAACTGTGGAACCAACCTAGATGCCCTTCAGTAGATGAATGGATAAAGAAAATGTGGTACATATACACAATGGAGTATTAATCAGCAGTAAAAGAGGATAAAACCATGGCATTTTCAGTAAATGGATGGAATTGGAGAATATTATGCTAAGTGAAGTTAGCCCCTCCCAAAAAACAAAATGCCAAATGTTTTCTCTGATGTAAGATGCTGATCCATAATGGGGTTGGTGGGGAGGAATGGAGGAACTCTAGATAGGAAAAGGGGGAGGGAGGGAGAAGGCAGGGGGTAGGGAAGATGGTGGAATGAGATGGACATCATTACCCCAAGTTCATGTATGAAGACATGAATGGTGTGACTCTACTTTGTGTACAACCAGAGACATGAAAAATTGTGCTCTATATGTGGAACATGAATTGAAATGCATTCTGCTGTCATGTATAGCAAATTAGAATAAATAAATTTTTAAAAAGCGATCACATTTAGTGCCCACCCAGACAGTCCAGAGTAATCTGCCCCATCCCCAAGTCCTTAATCCCTTGCCATTTAAGGTCACTGAATGTCTTTGGAGCCATTGTTCAGCCTGTGGTGGTGCACAAATGGCAGGGGCCACCACACCTCCGTCCAAGGCTGTCCAACATGTCCAACATGACCACAGTGCTGTTCCCACTGCGCCTGGGCATAGCATCAAAGGACATCTCGTCAACAGCCAGAGCTGGCCCAGGTGAGGCCCACAGTGGGCTCTGGAATCACCTAGCTGACCTGCACCACCGGAGAATTCTCTGGTCACGTTTTCCCTCAGTGTTCTTTCCCGTGGCCACATGGACCGGGTCCTGTGATGCGTTCTGGCTGCTCGGAGTAGTAGAAGGGTAGGACTCATGTCCACCTTCTCCTGTGAGGAGGCCCGTGGGTCTATTAGACAACAGACCATTCTTTAGGACGAGCTTCGCAGCAGCCTTCGGGGGGTGGCCTGTGGGTGACCAGACTGGCCATCCCATCACCTTGGCCAGCTCTCCAGCCACCACTGGGGTGGCGTCAACCTGAAGCCTGACCACATACCTCCCCTTCCCTGAGGCTTCTCCCAGGACAGGAGCCCCAGGGACCAGCCCTGCCCCAGCAGAAGTTTGGGGGATGCCTGTCCAGAGCTTGGGGGTGCTCTGCCCAGCACTAGGGGAGTAGAGCCAGCGGTGAACACAGCCCTTGGGTCCCAGGCAGCAGCTCTGAGAGGCTCCACTCCCCACAGCTCCCACAGCGTCAGCTCGACCACAGAGGGATTCTGCCTCCGTCCCTGTCTCATTGTCCCCTGCCCCATCACTCCTGCTCCCTGAGCTCAGCTCCCAGGTAAGCCACCTGGCTCTGGTGACCCCCTCTGCTACAGTATGATGTCTCTTCAAAGTTCATGTGTTGGAACCAAATCCGTGAGCGATGGTGTTAACAGATGGAGGCTTCAGGAGCCGGTGAGGTCACCAGCCTCCACCATCACAAATGGGGTTCAGGCTCTTGCAAAGAGGCAGGCGGGAGCATCAGTCCTCTTTTGCCCCTCCCCTCCCTTCCACGGTGGGAGGGCGTAGCCATCCCTCCCTCCAGAGCTCACAGCACCGCGCACCATTTTGAAAGCCAAGAGTGCGTTGTTACCAAACACCAAATCTGCCAGCACCTTCATCCTGGCCTTCCCAGCCTCCAGAGCTGTGAAAATGTTTTTTTGCTAATGACAAATTACCCAGTCTCTGGTATTTTGTTATAGCAACGGGAATGAACTCAGACATCAACAAAGTCATCACCATATTTTCTCCAGGTACCACTGGCTCTGGCCATCATTCAATCCAGTTGAATCAGAAGAAAATGAAGGCAAGAACAATGCAGCTGTTCCTTTAGAACTCTCCTCCGCGGTGGGTCTCTCTGGGCTCTTCATTCCAGAGTAATACACCTTCCTGCTGGTCACCGCCTCCTAAGGCCCTCAGCTAGGCCCCTGAAGGAAACATGGGGTGATGAAGACCACGTGGCTTCGTGTCTCCTGCTGTGTACAAACGACTCCAAGCTACCCGGCTTACACCAGCAACAGTCACGTATCATGTGGGTTTCCAGGGTGTGGCAGGCAGGAGGGGCGCCCTCCTGGCTGGCACGCTCACAGTGCCACCGTGGGCAGGAGACCCCAGCTCTGCATGGCGTTGGCCTCTGGTGAGCTGCTCAAGTGTCCCTGTGACACGGCTTTTGCTCCCCGAGCAGTGATTTGGGACGGCATGACGGAAGCCACCGCACCTTGAGGACCTGGCATCAGGCGTCACGCTGCTTCACCAGGTCCTCTGTTGCCAGCATCAGTCAGCCCGCCCGCGAGGGAGGACACGAGCGGGGCACACGCTGGGGGGTGCACTGCCGCAATGCTACGTATGGTGACAGTTCACGCCCAGATCCTGAACCCAACGGTGAACAAGGGACTGCTGAGCAGCGTGTGGGCTCCTCAGATCCGCTTTCCACGTCCCGTGCAGCACCGCCCTCGCCCCCTGGCCCTCTGCTTTCTCAGTGGACACCTGAGGGACAGCCCTGGGGAGTGGAAGGGATGTCTGCAGGGAGTCTGGAGCTGAAGGGAGGCTGGTCCCCTACCTCCTGAAGGCCCTCAGTTAGGCCCCCAAAGGAAACAACAGGGTGATGAAGGCTGGGGAGGCCAAGTGTCAGCTGGGGACCTCCACGGCCCTCCTCCACCTGGAACCTCAGAGAGACAACCTCGGTGAGGTCACAGCCAAGCCAGGGGCTTCTCCTGTGGACGTGGGCCTGTTTTAATCTATGTCAAAACCCAAACGTGATGTCATGAAGCACTTCAGAATCACTTCTGTTTTGAATGTTCATAAATGTCAAATGTCATTATTTATTAAAGGCTAATCGCTTATCTTATTTTTTAAAAAATTAGCGTTGGACGTGTAGTCATCGAAGCGCAGTGCACAGTGGTTAGAGCTGGCACGTTTTGGAACCTGGACTTCTGCAGCAAGGCACAGGGAGTACCGTGGCCTCTTAAGCTGAGTCTCATGGACAGTAAATGGTAGAGCAGCCCAAACCATGTGCTGCCCACCACAGCAGCCAGGGTGTGGGATACACTGCGCACAGGGCCCTGCCCCAACGTCCTGGGCGCTGCAGGGCCGCCACCCCAGCCTCTGTCCTGACAGGTTTGTGAGGCACCTGCCCTGACCCAGCAGCCCTGGAGCCCCAGCTGTTCTGGGATTTGCAGACCCCGCCCGCACAGGCCGAGTGGCCAGAAGCAGCGTCCATTCCCTCTGCATGGCGGAGTCTGAAGATAGCCTTTGGGCTCCTCTAGGGCCAGCGACCTTCAGTCCCTCCGTCCTCAGCTCTCAATAGGCATTAGGATGTGTCACATGCGTAATTCCCAGTAGGTCCTCTGTGTTTACAGAGTTGGCTCAAAGTTGGTCTGGGCCCTGCATTATGTTTAGATATGAGGTGCCCCCTCTAGCAACTCAAGAATGTTCAGAGGCAAAGTGATTGGATTACAGAGCTGTGGTCTGATCAGTGGATTAGCCCACTTGACGGATTAACCACTTGAATGGACTATTGAGTGGCAACTGTGGGCAGTGGGCATAGCTGGAGGAGGCAGGACTCTGGGGACATGCCCTTGGGGATTATATTTTGTCCTCCCCTTCCTCATTTTCCTCTTCCTTCTCTCTCTCTCTCTCTCTCTCTCTCTCTCTCTCTCTCTCTCTCTCTCAAACCACCCTCCCACCCGCCCCCACTCCCTGGCTGCCGGGGCCAGGCCTTTCTGCCAGAAGGGTCTCCCTCACCTCAGCCCAGAGCAATGGAGCCAGCAGCTGTGGACTCTGAAACCCTCAGCCCAGAATGAACTTTTCCTCCTTCCTCCTCCAAATTGTTCTTTTCTCTCTCTCTCTCTCTCTCTCTCTCTCTCTCTCTCTCTCTCTCTCTCTCTCATTTTCACAGGGGATTGAACCCAGGGGTGCTTAACCATTGAGCCACATCCCCAGAACTTTCTTTAGTATTATTATTTTTGTGGTTGTAGATGGACAGCATACCTTTATTTTATTTGTTTATCTGTATGTGGTGCTGAGGATGGAACCCAGTGCCTCACACATGCTAGGCAAGCGCTCTGCCACTGAGCCACAGCCCCAGGGCCCCCAGCACATTTTTTTATATTTTATTTAGAGACAGGGACTTGCTGAGTTGCTGAGGCTGGCTTTGAACTCACAAACCTCCTGCCTCAGCCTCTCAAACCCCTGGGATACAGGAGTGTGCCACAGCGCCCGGCCCCTACATTGTTCTGGTCAGGGATTTTGGTCACAGTGATGAAGCTAACTCAGCCTGTGAACAGATTCCTCATTCCTGCCCTTAGTAAAGCGACAGGCAGGAGAGGAGACAGGCAGAAAATCAGGTCTACTGACCCCCTTGTTCTAAGTGCCTCCTGCTGGCTCACTGGATTCTGTGAGGTGGTCTCTGGGGGTGGGAAGTGAGGAAAGGCCTTTCAAGGAGTTGGCATTCGGGATGAGACCCGAAGGAAACCTAGGAGCTGGAAAAAGCAGAGGAACAGAACAACGTGAAAAAACCCTGAGGCTGAAAGACCTTGCCCAGTGGAGGGGCTGGGAGAGGCCATGTCAGGAGGAAGGGCATTCAGGAATGTAGGATGTCCCAGGGACACACGGGCAGTGGCCGGGCCATGTGGGACCTTGCTGGCCACGATGAGGGTTGGAAACAACAGAGGGAGACCAAACCAGATTTCCAATTTTCCTTCCAACCCTGAGTTACTAATGTAATCTCTGACCCCGTAGCACTAGAAAGCCACTATAAAATAATATCCCCAGAAGTCCTGTTCTTTGGAAATTAAAAAATTGTATTCTCTTCCACTTATTTCCATATCTTTGGTATGCATAGTTAAATCTCCTTTTCCATCCAATATCTGATTAATTTTCCTCTCTTCCTAAATTTAGCTCATGAGTAGTTCATCTAGTTTGCTGGCCTCTTTCCAGACCATTCCTTAGATTTACTTTTTCCATGACTTGGTTGTTGCATTGATTTTAGCATTTATCTTTAGTAATCTTAGTAATCTTCTCTTAATCTACCATGGTTCTTACTACAAATTCTTAAGAAGGGTATTAGATTTCTTTATCTTCAGATTTACATTATTGATGTGATAGCAGATAAGACTATGAATTTCCCCGAGAGCACAGCTTTAGCTGTATCCCCTAGGCTTGGTAAAATATTCTCTTTTTCATTGCCTTTAAAAAAATATTTATTTAGTTGTAAATGAACACATAGTATCTTTATTTACTTTTTTTTATGTGATGCTGAGAATGAACCCAATGCCTCACACATGCAAGCTATGCACTTTACCAATGAGCTACAGCCTCCTCATTGCCCTTTTTAATATTTTTGTTTTATGCACACCTGAGGGGCCTTAGGAGCCAGCTGAAGTTGGACTTGGTACATCCCCGTTCAGGGGAAAGATCTCACCAGCTTCCCTCCCCCACCCAGCATCCATTCACCACCTGCTGCTTTATCCTTGGTCATGAACCTCTGTTCTCACTCTGTTGAAGATTCACATAAGCTCAGCCAGTATAAGTTATTTCCTCCATCCATCACCACCCACCCACCCATCTACCCATCCACCCGTTTGCTCACCTGCCTACCTATGCAATTACTTTTCATCCCTTTATTAGTCAGATTTGTTTCTATAATAAAATACTTGAAGCAGACGACATTATAAAGAGGTCTATTTTGGCTCATGGTTCTGGAGGTGCAAGCCCAAGCAGCATTGCCGGAGCTCTGGAGAGCAAGCTGGTGCTGCATGCATCCTGGCTGGCACTGTGTCCACCCATGTCTGCTCTCTTCCCCTCTCCTTTCAAAGCCACCGGGATTCCATCATGCGGGCCCCTATTGTGCCAGTGTGCCATCCTGTCACTGCGTGTGATCCTGAGAAGCTTCCCTGATGCCCCCAACCCAGCAACGTGGAAGTCTCCTGTCTGTCACCACGGCCTCAGTCCTGCCTCTCCTGGCTGTCACCACTGCATTGCCAGGTTCATTCAGGTGGGTTTCCTCCACATTTCTCTTTCCTGGCTGCTGGATACCACCTTTCTCACTTATATACACCACTATCCCCCAGGAGCAGGGTCTGACATAGCAGCTGGTCAGGGACGCCATCAAGAAGGAATGAGATGGGTTGATAGGTATGTGGGTTAGGGTTAGGGTTAGGGTTAGGGTTGGATGGATAGAGCGATGACTTGATGGAAGGATGGATAGATGGACGGAGGGAGGGAGGGATGATAGATGATGGATAGATTGATGATGATGATGGATGAACAATGGATGATGGGTAGGTGAATAGATGAGCAATGGATGGATGGATGGATAGATGGATGGACGCTGATGGGTGCACGAAGGGCTGTGGATAGGTGCAGAGGTGGACAGCTGGAGGAAAGCATGACTGGCACACACATAGGGAGGATCCCCGCAGCTTGAATAGCATTTGCCCCCTCAGCTCACACAGGCATTTGATCTGCAAGGCATGAGGCACAGCAGCTGCAGGGGGCGCAGGCGTGACTTTGAGGATGGAGAGTCTTGCTAGCTGGACGGTGTGGGTGTGAGCCAGCAAGGAGGACTGGACTGGAAATCTGGGCTTAGGTTTGGCTCTGAACTTGACCATGAGGCTCGCTGGCCTCCTGGTCAGCAGGCAGAACAGGTAAACAGGGTATCATGGAAGTCATACTGCACCCTTGAGCTTGTGCCCTGGTCTTGCACTGTGTGCCAGCCTGAGGGCTCTGCTCAGCACCAGGTGCAGTGCTGAGGCATCTGCCTGGCTCCTCACAGAATCTTCTGGAAAGGTCTGGGAGAGGAGAAGAGTAGATGAGGGGCGGGAGGGCTGGGAGGAGGGTTGGGAGGGGTGGGAGGGCTGGGGCTTGGCCTCAGAGCAGTGAAGGGCAGAGGGGAGGAGGGTTGGGGGGCTGCCTGGCAGGTGGCTTGTGTGGCTCCCAGGAGGGGCCAGTTGAGCATGGGAGTGCAGCAGTGTTCCCAAGAGAGTGTGAGGAGGCTCTCTGAGCAGCGCTGTGCATGCTCCCTGAGCGGCAGGGCAGGCCAGTTTCAGCGTCAGCCCTGCTTCCCCAAACCCCGCACATTTGCACATGCTGTCCCCTCTGCTGAAACGCTCTCCTGATGGACGAACTCATCTACCAAGCACTTCCTTTGTGACAGGAGCAGAGCCAGGGCACTCATTCACCTCCTCAGGCCCCTGTGGGCGAGTTGGGGTGTCCTCCCCAGAGGGGGACCTAGAGACAGAGAGGCCAAGGCACTTCCAAGGTCACTCCCTACCTGGTGGAGACACAGGTGTGAGGGGGAGCACCCTGGGCCCGGCCAAGGCCCGGGATGATTTTGGAACCAAGGAGAGCTGCACCAACACCTGCGGCCTCATGCTGACCCCACAGTCTGCCTGCAGCCCCAGGGCCGGGCTCTCAGAGTGCCTGGGGGTGGGAGTGGGGGCACCTTCCCCCTCTTTACGGCCCTCTGTCTGGCCCTCTCTCTGCTGAAGGCCGCGCGTCCACTGTGCCCCTCTTCCACACACTGGCTGGGCCCTCTGGACCATCACACTCCACTACTCCTGCGGGTGCTGGCCCTGCTTCCCAGCAGGGCTGCCCAAAGGGGGCTTTAATGGGTTGATGGCTCCCACCCCACATCCATGTCCAGGCTGGACCTTGAAACATGACCTTGTTGGAAGCAGGGACTTTGCAGGCATGATGAGTTAAGGCAAGGTCCCTCTGCATCAGGCTGGGCTCAGTGCCGCCCTGGGAGTCCTCACCAGGGGAGGGGACAGACACAGGAGAGGCCTTGCAAAGATGGATGATGGATCAGCAGCCGCAAGTGAAGGGGCCCCCAGGAACTGGAAGAGGCAGTTCCAGTGCCGCCTTGGTCTGTTGGCCCCAGAACTGAGAGAGTACAGTCCTGTGGTTGGAAGCCACTTTGTGTCCATCTTTTACACCCGCCTTGGGAAACAAGGACGGGGCTCCGGCCCCCGCCTCCTGCTTGGTCTGGTTCTGGAGCCAGCAGAAGCCCCAGGTCTTTGAGAGGCCTGAGACCTCCAACTGCAGGCCCTTCCTGCTGCCTGGCCTCAGCCACGCCTCACCGCCTTTCTGAGGACCTGCTTCCCGTCCTGCCTGCTCTGGGTCTGCCTCCCTGGACCCATCACCGTCATCTGCCAGTATTGTTACCCCAGGCTCCGGAGCAATCCGTCCAGGGCCCTGGAGCTGCCCCCTGCCACTCCTGGGCTGGGGAGCAGTGAGCGCACAAGGGGACAGGGGAGGCTAGCCCAGGCCCGCCCCCAGAGGCAGCTCTCCAGGCTCTGCCTGGTTACTACGGTGCTGGGGGGAGGGGCGCCTTCCTGAGACACACCCCAAAATACACCCGGCCAGCCCTGTCTCCCCACTTGTGTGAATGAATGTCAAAGCCTCTTTTTTTGCAGCCCCAGGGCCAAGATCACTTCCTTTCAAAGCAGCTGGGGTCAGAGGAGGCCAGAGAGAGAGGGTCCAGGAAGTGAGTCAGGTGACCCCCGACCCAGCTGTGGCCCTGAGGTCCTGGGCTCCAGGCCCCACACTGCCCTGCCCACAGTGGGGGACTGTGCACGTCTGGAAGGCCCTCTGACCCAGTATGTGGGGTCTGCACCTCGGCCCAGTGGTTCTCTTGGGGTACATGGGGCTGCAGAGGGGCCTCACTCTCACTGGGTCCCAGGGAGGCCAGGAGGGAGCTGAGGGGGTGTCAGCGAGGTCCCAGGTCACCTCCCCACATGCCCTCTGACCCTGGCTCCTGGGTCCTGCTTGTTGTCACACCTTGGCCCTTGTGGCCTGTCAGTTCTCAGGCCTCTGACAGGCCCACCGTGGAGGTCTCAGCTCCCTTGGCTGCCTCCTGAGGGTGCAGAGCAGGTGCCCGGGGACTGAGCCCCCAGGGTCCCGTGGCTCTGGAGACCTTCACCGATGCACACATCCTCAGCTCTTCCCAGGACTGGGGGCCCAGGCAGCCTACTGCAAAGCCAGTGCCATGGGTGGGCTCCCACTGGCAAAGGGAGAATACCCACCAGGGACCTGAGATAGCTATTCATGGCCGGCTCCTCAGTCAGCCCTCACCACGGCCTGGCAATTAGGCCAAGAATTGCCAATGAAGAGCCTGAGGGTCAGAGGGGCACAGTCACTGGCCACAGAGCCATGCTGCCTTGGAGGCCACCCACTGAGCACAGAGAGAGAGTGAGGGGCACAGGTAGCCCTGAGAGCGCCTGGGGGCTGGAGGTGTCCTGGGCCCCGGGCACGAGTCACTGACAGTTCCCCTGGGCCTTCTACTCAAGGTGAGGGAAACGGTCAGACTTGTCAGGCTTCCAAAACTTTCCACTGAAAACAGAGACTGAGGCAACTGTTGCCTCTGGGAGCAGGAAGGCTTGGGCAGGAATGACCAGAAAGGGCTGGGCAGGAAGGGCCTGGGCAGGAAGGGCCTGGGCAGGAGTGACCAGAAAGGGCCTGGGCAGGAAGGGCTGGGCAGGAAGGGCTGGGCAGGAGCGAGCAGAGGTGCCGGCCTTGCGCGGCTCCCTGACAACCCGGGATTTTACTGAAAGTGTAAATGACATTTTTATTTTTAAAATGAAATGACAAGGACTATCTGGTCTCGGCCTTCCTGGCCCTTCTTCCTCCAGGGTGCTGGGGCAGCCCTAGGGCTTCCCTCCCGCCAGCCCCCACCCACTCGGAGCTCAGCACACCCTTCACCTGCTCATCCCTTCCCCACCCTGTGCCTGGCCCTGCTCTGGGCCCCCAGAGTGGGAGACAGGGCCAGGGGCCACACACCAGGAGCACCCTGGGAGGCGAGGACTGCGGGGGCGGGAGAGCGGATGCACAGTCGGGCAGGCCAGCAGAGCAGGTGACCCTGGGGGTGGGAGAGCCAGTAGGGTTTGCCAGAAGGAAAAGGGCCAGGGACCGCGTATGGGACCCAGATGCCCTTCCTGGCCGCCTGTCTTGTGGACTCAGGGCTTCAGCAGGAGACCCAGGACATGGCTTCACAGGCTGCAAGCCAGCTTCTACTGCAGGTCAGGTCTGATCCAGGTGAGTGCATTCAAGTTTCGGAGTGTGAGTGACAGCGGGTGCCTGCCTCTGTTCAAGGGTGAGGAAGATCCACGCCCTTGGCTGAGTTCTGACTGGCCACCCTCCTGCTCGTCACGCAAGGCACCGCTGAGGTCACAGACCTGGTGGGGGGCAGAGTCGGACACCCCTCACCCCAGCACGGATGAGCGGGAGCGCTCACAAGGCTGGGTTTGGGAACAGAAAGGTACAAAGGCGCCCGACTCACTGTTCCCAGGCTCATCAAGAAATGATTTTCCTTGATTCCCAGTAGTGGGTGCAACTGGCCCCTCCCAGGAAAAGGCCGGCTGACCTGTTTCCAGGGAAGACCCAGTGCTCCACCAGAGGCTGCAGGGACGAGGGGCAAAGCTGAACCTGAGCCCCGGTCTGACTACCAGATCCACTCCTGCTATCCCACGGCTCTCTGCCGCACGCCTGGGGACACTTTCTCCTCATAGTCCCTTTAGTTGCCCGTGGGGCGTACCTTTCGGTACCCTGTCCTGTGGTTGGGGGCACAAAGGCAGCATGGACAGTCCCTGAGCCTCCTGCTTGACTCTGTGGCCTCTGTGTGGTGAGGAAGCTCTCCGAGGCCCGGCGGGAGCAGAGAGAGAGCAGGCAGCCCTGGGTCCCCATGTGACCAGCCCACCAGCCTGGGGCAGGCAGGTGCTCAGGCTGGAGCCTCTGTTTCCTCCTCGTAAGAGGAGGGCCACACCCCTCCTAGGATCACAAGGCCCTGGCCAGCAGCCCCGGAGCATGCCAGGATCTGGCACCTTCCGTCTCCTGCCAGCTCACCACGGACTTTCCTTACCCGCAGGCCTGAATCTGCCGCCAATTAGGAAGCTAGGTAATTACACTGTGATTACGACAGTGCTCTTTGGCTCCTTAATGAGCTAAGGGTGCCTACACAGAGAGGGCTCTAGGTCCCAAGACTCAGGAGCTGTACAAACTGCAGAGACCTGGGGGCCAGCCTGGAGAAGTGGGTCTCAAGGACCTGGGGGCCAGCCTGGAGAAGTGGGCTTCAACTTTTTTTAGGCCCCCTGGCCTCCTATGGACACTCAATATATAAAACGGGTAAAACCTGAATTACTTACGTAGAAATAGGAATTGACACAGGGCCATGAGAAGGGGCCAGAGTCCCATTTGTCCTTTAATTCTGGATCCTGGTGAGATGGGCAGGGTAGGTGTGGAGTGGGCCTGACCGCAGGTGCAGCTAGCAGAGTGCAGGGCTGGCTCTTTATGGCTGCTACTAGGTCAGGAACTGTATGCACGTGCCACCACCGAGGGCAGCCGATGCTTCCACTTCAGCAAGAAGCTGTCCCTGAGAACAAAAACTGAGACTGTATTCTTAGGAAGACAATTCCTGTGGGGTGCTGTGGCACACATCTATACTCCCAGCTGCTCAGGAGGCTGAGGGAGGAGGATCACAAAT
Source organism: Ictidomys tridecemlineatus (assembly GCF_052094955.1). Classification (NCBI taxonomy): domain Eukaryota; kingdom Metazoa; phylum Chordata; class Mammalia; order Rodentia; family Sciuridae; genus Ictidomys; species Ictidomys tridecemlineatus. Next base: position 2,957,704 of record NC_135483.1, read on the forward strand.
TTGAGGATAGCCTCAGAAACTTAGCAAAGCCCTAAGTAACTTAGCAAGACCCTGCTTTAAAATAAAAAAATAAAAAGGGTTGGGGATGTGGCTCAGGGTGAAGCACCCCTGAGTTCAAGCCCCAGTACCCCCCAAATTCCTAATGGCTTCAACCTATTAATGACTTCAACGCTTTTTTGTTTTAAACTCAAAGTAATATTTTTGGGACATAAAAGACATATTTACAAGAATTCAACAATTCCATTAATTTCCCTTTCTTTTACTTCTGTTGAATTCAAGCAAATTTAAGATAGTTTCAAAATACTATTCTTCTGAGTTTGTGGAAATATTTCCACCCATCTGTTCCTTCGTCCACCCCTCTGTCTGTGCATTCACAGAGCAAATCGTCCAAAGTGCCGTTTGCCTGATGTTCATGGTTATTTCTGGCTGACCATATTGGGGTTGACTTTTTCACTTCCATCTTTGGGATTTTAAGCACATTTTAAATTGTACAGGTATAATTTAAAAAAAAAAAAAAACTTTTAAAAGAATCAAGGTTTGTTTTGCCTGGGATTCTGGAGGCTGCAAAGTTCAAGCCCAGGGTGGGAGGCTGGCTTCTCCTGGGGTCTCCTGGTTGCATCGCGGCAGAGTGGAGGGCATCACATGGTAAGAAGAGCAAGCACCCAGGCGCCACTTTTACTTAAAAAGTAGTTTGTTTTTTTAAATAAAAGATTCTGATTTTTTTTCTTATACAGAAAGACTGGATGAAAACATATGAAAAATGTTGTTCGGAACTAATCCTGAAAATTTAGTATTAGAACCATGAATGATTGCTGTCTCTTTTATATGATTTTATCTTTTTTTTTTTTTTTTTTGAAATTTCTAAAAGCAAGGGGAAACTGTTTTACTTGTAAAAAAGGGGGAAAGAAATCATGGAGCTTGTGAAATTAAAGCAGGTGACAGAACAGCTTGTCAATGAATTATTCATTCCACAAATATTTATTGACTAACTTGGTGACAGGCTCCAATGTTTATTGTCATCTTATGAGTTTTTAGTTTTGGGTTACTACCCCCTTAAAACTTTTTTCTCTTTTCTCAACTCTTTCCCTACAATTATTAAGTCTTGCCACTAGGTGGCAGTAGGCACATCTGTTTTCTGGGAGGTGTTGGCCTTCAGCCAAGTCATCTGGTACAGGCTTGTGAGTTCTCATTGGTAATATTTTTTTGTTTGTATGTTCTGTTTTTTCCTAAAGGTTGGGGATTTTACAACTGAGAGCACAATCAAGACTTCCTCAAGCAAATTGTTTAGACACAGGTCAGACAAACGACAAAGCTCGTGCACACGATGCCCTGCAGCACACGGGGCAGGAGGATCCCAAGGTGAAGCCCCCAGCGTGGGCAGCAGGAAGGTCTGGGTCCAAGCCCTGGATCCGTCTCATGCCTCGTCCTTTGAGTCAAACTTCCTCAGCTCTTTGGGCCTCAGAATCCTCCTCTGCTGGGAACTGAATGGAGCCCACATTGTTGTAAAGAGTCGAGTGAAACTGTCCGTAGAGAAGCCAGGGACAAGCCCCCTTGTCCCCCCTGTCGCCTTTCCCACCTAGAACCCCTGCTCATCCTGGGGGACACCTCTTGGTCAGGTTGGGCTGCTCTCACAGAAGGCCACCACCTGGGAGCCTCAACGCAGAGTCATTTAGTTCTCACAGCTTTGGAGGCTGTAAGTCCAAGATGAAGGCCGGCACACCCAGGGTCTGCTGAGAGCCACCTCCTAGGGTGTGGACACCTGCCTTCTGATCGTCCCCTCCAACAGGGGCAGCTTGGAGAGTCCCCCTGTGACTCCTAGGAACTGGAGTCCCATTCATAAGGGACAGCACCACGGGGAGGATTTCAGCCTCAGAACCCTGGGGTGGGTGGGAGGGCGTCTGCTGCGACACCTTCACCCACTCATCTCCAGGGTGGATTCAGCTGACCCCGCCGTCTGGGCGGCTGTCCTCTGCCTCGCTCGCCACTCCCTGTGTGTCCTTCTCTGAGCTGCGGGCCTTTCCACATAGAGGAGGACCGTTCTCCAGTCAAGGGGACAGAGCAGCCGGCCCCCTGATAGAACCGCCAAACGCGCCCTCAGGAATTCTGGAAGATGCAGGCATTCAGTCCCCATCGCCCTCAGTGAAGCTTCCACTATGTTCCCGCAGGTTAGTTGTGACTCTTGTCTCCTATTATAGCTCAGCCTGTTAGGTCCTCAGTTTTCACTTCAACTTTTGAAGTGAATACAAATTTAGGATTTGATCTCTCTTTGGGGGGGTAGTACCAGGATTGAACCCAGGGGCACTCGACCCCTGAGCCATATCCCCAGCCCTATTTTGTATTTTATTTAGAGAGAGGGTCTCACTGTGTTGCTGAGGTTGGCTTTGAACTCATGATCCTCCTGCCTCAGCCTCCCAAGCCACTGGGATTACAGGATGTGCTGCCTCGCCTGGCAGGATCTGATATCTTATTGTTGAATTGAAGTATCTTACTGTTGGATGCATCTTATTGTTCTGACATATCCCTGTGTATTTAAGGCCACATTTGTCTGATGTTGGTTTACCTACGTCACTGCCTCCCTTCTTTCCTTTCTCTGTGTGCATTTGCCATTCACATTTTTCCATCCCTTCACTTTCCATCTCTATGTTTATGGCGGGTTGGTATTTATTTTAATGGGGGTGGGATGGGGCATGTACTAAGGATTGAACCCAGGGGTGCTCTCCCACTGAGCTGGGACCTCGACACTTTTTCTTTTTTCTTTTGAGACAGGGTCTCATTAAGTTGCTGAGGCTGGCTTTGAATCTGCAATCCCCCTGCCTCAGCCTCCTGAGTTGCTGTGTTTACAGGTGTGTGCCACCCACCCCGGCTGTTGTTTTTTAGCACAGTGTCACAATCTTTGTCTTTTCATTGGAGTATTTGTTCTGCTTATATTTAATGCAATCACTGATTTATTTGGGTTCAAATTTACCACATTAATATTCATTTTCTATTTTTCCTGTTCTTTGTTCCTTTTCCCCTCTTGCCTTTTTGTTAACTCAAATCTTTTATTATTCTATTTTTCCTTTTATTACATTGTTAATTATGCATCCTTTCATTTATTTCTAGTGAAAGTTACAGCATGCATCCTTGAAATTTTAGAGTTCACTATAGTTTTTTATCACTTCTCAGACAATACAAGAACCTAATGTTTATCTCCACAAACCCCTTTCCTGGCTTCTGAACTGTTGTTAATCATTTTTATGCTAAATATGTTTAATTTCCAAGAACTGTTGTTATTATTGACATAGCGGTTACTTGTTAGCTAGTTGTGTCTAGATGTTTACTTTTCTATCATTCTTTATTCCTTCCGACATTATTATCTTCATCCAGGTTAATTTTGCCTGATGAACTCCCTTCAGTGTTTCTTTTAGCACAGGTCTGCTGGTGACAACTTCCAAGAGCTCCTGATTATCTAAATCTACTTTCATGCTCATTTTGAAGTCTGCTCTGACCTTGTGTAGAGTCCTCGGTTGGTGGTGGGCTTCTCAGAACACCTTGAGGACACCCACCCCGTCTTCCATCATCTCTTTGAGAAGCCAGCTTCTTCGTTCTGTTTTTGTTCCATTTAAAGTCTTCCCACTGGCTGGTTTAAGGATTTCCTCTCTGCCAGTTCAGCAGTGGTGTACCTAGGAGGGATCTTCTCACCTTGATTGGAATTCTTAGTTTCTTGCACCTGTTGCTTGTCATCCTATCGATTGGGAAGCGCTCAGCCATGACATCCTGAAATACTGCTCCTGGCTTGCTCTTCAGTGTGGACATCACCACTGCCTGGGGTCTTCTCTGAACTCGAGGCTGGTCAGCAGCCTCCCTGAGCTCCCATAGTGCCTTGCAGCAGCCCTTGCTTTAGCATGAGATCCACCACTGTGGTCACTCCCCCAGACTGGAGGGCAGGCAGGGCTGGGACACACCCACATTCACCGCACACTGACTCATGGCTCTGCGTGGACTTCCACACCCCCAGGATGACGGGAGCTAGCCAACGATCACCCGGCACTGATGCCTCATGGCCCCTGGAGACCACTGGCTCCTGCAAGAAGCAAGACATCAGGGCAGAGAGGGCCCTGGTAAGAGAGACAACCGAGCCAGCCTTTGGGGTTTTTTATCAATGACTCTTGGAAGCCACTTCTCAGAGCATCCTGGCCAGGAGCCAGCTGGCTGCCCCAGCTTCAGAGCAGCTGACAGGGATGCCCAGGCCTCAGGGATGCTCTGGCCTTTGTGCAAGAGGGCAAGCGTGGGAGTGTGCCTGTGCGTCCAGCATGCGCACAGCCTGCACAGGGACAGACAGGAGAGTGCCTGTGCACAGGGACAAACAGGAAACTGAACAGGCCTCTGGGGAAGCAGGAACTGCCATACCTGGGTGTAAGCAGCTAACACTCATCGGGATCGCCTTGCGGCTGCTCTGCTCAGGTGTTCACGGTTACAGCTCTGACACTGGCAAAACGATTGTCTTCAATGTGCACATGAAAACAAGGCAGAGGGGCTGGGGATGTGGCTCAAGCGGTAGGGTGCTCACCTGGCATGCGTGGGGCCCGGGTTCAATCCTCAGCACCACATACAAACAAAGATGTTGTGTCCGCCGAAAACTAAAAAATAAACATTAAAAAAATTCTTTCTCTCTCTCTCTCTCTTTAAAAAAAAGAAAACAAGGCAGAGAATGTGCCTCATGTGACTGCCCACACATGAAGGGGTGGAGCTGGGATTTGAACCCTGAGCCCACTAATCATCACCTTCTCATGGAACACACACGTGCACACGTATGTAGACACACATGGATGCACCTGTGCACACGTGATCCATGCACATGTGTGCACGTGCAGGAGGGCGTGCATGCACACAAGAAACTGCCTCTTTCCACGTCTCCACCCCAGGCTGCCCACATTCGCCATGTCCTGAGCCCGAGGCTCCTCCTCTCCCCCACCGTTGACTGCAGGGTTCCTGCCCAGCCAGCAGGAGCCACCCTCCACCTCGTCAAGAGACCAGGAGCCTGGCAGAAGAACCCTGGGCTGTGAGCATGGCCATGGGCCCGGTGGACTCCACTGACCTGCAGAGGGACCTTTTGCTTGTCAACTCTGCCCGCCCTCCCTCCCTCCCTCCTTTCTGACTGCAAACCCAAGGCAGCGGGATGGGGCCGCTGCAGCAGGGCCCGAGGGAGCCTCTCGCTGTGCAGCCTCCTCGAGGGGCTGCCCCAGTCCTGGGCGGCCCCCTCAGCCCTCTCCTTTTGTGGGAACAATAAATCCCCGATGGCTAGCCACCATGGATGGTTGCTGGCACATGCAGCCAACTGAAATCTGATTGGCACAGGGACCTGGTCATGGGACCTCCTCCAGCCAGCCTTCCTGGATTTCTCCTCAAGATTCATCTGTGCTCTGCCACCTCGGGTTGGTTCCTTCATCCTCTCAGTCAACACATGGTGTCTCCGGTGTCTCCAGGGCTGTCCTGCCTGCCCAGGTGCTCCCCACATTTCTGGGCCGAGAGGCCACATGTGCAGAACCCAGGGCAGAGGGCTCAGCCATGGAGCTCCGCCCAGCTCTGTCTCCAATGTGAAAATTAGTCACACCTCTCCCCCCCCCTCTCTTTTGTACCAGGGGTTGAACCCAGGGATGCTTAACCCTTTTTATTTTTTGAGACAGGGCCTCACTAAGTTGCTGGGGCTGGCTTTGAACTTGAGATCCTCCTGCCTCAGCCTCCTGAGGCACTGGGATTACAGGCAGGCACTACTGCGTCCAGCTCTCTTACTTATCTTTAAAACTACAGTGACTCTCGTCTTCGGGTTTGTGATGTTCTGATGAGCTGATCGATACGGAAAAGATCTGGAGACGGAAAAGCACTGGTTTGCAGATGGAAACAGCATGGACGTCAGAGTCTGGTCAGGGCTGTTGGAGCAGACCCTGGCCCTTCAGCCAGGACCACAGCAGCAGACACACACACACTCCATCCTGTGTCTCTTACGGCAAAGCCGCTTGAGCTCCACTTGGAAGGCTCCCAAACCAACCTGAGCGGCAAGCTGGCTCCTACTTGATGACTGGTGCCGACTGAAGGGCCGGTCGGGTGAGTGTGTGTGTTCTTTGGACCAAACACGGTGTCATCACTTTATAGGTTGGTGTTTAGAATCCCTGTCCCCAACTCCCAGACATGAGGGAGGCCCTTGTGTGGGGCTTAACAACCAAGAGAAAGCTGGAAATGAGAAAACCTTCCAACCACGGCTGTCTAGCTGGGGATTTGGGGAAAGACCGACCCTTCCCGGCAAGAGGCCCCGCTCCAGGCCTGCACCCAGCCCAGGAGGAGCTGAAACCCTAGCCTGGCTCAGGGCTGGCTACAGGCTGGCAGACAGCTGGCCAGGCGCAGGATCGAAGGGCCCCAGCCCTGTGTTTGGAAAGAGGCAGTGTCCAGGTGGCCTGTTCATTCACCAGACATTGCTTAAGCACCTACCATGTGCAGGCCCTAAGTGCAGCCTCAGAGCAGACTGGACCTTGTCCAGGGGGCTGCCTGAATGAGGGATGCGCTGCAGAGGGAATGAAAAAGACCCGGCACGTGCTGGGCACCCTCCTCCTGCTGGGCACTGTACGGACACTTCCAGACATCTCCTCAGCCTCCACTGGCCAACTTTACCAGCTGAAAGTCCAGCAGAGCGGTTTCCACCATTCCCATTAGGGCAGGAAGCCACCTTCCTTCCTCTCTCTCCCTCTCCTTCCCTCCTTCCCTCTTGCTCCCGACTTACAGAAAGGAGAACCTGGGAGCAGTCCCTCTATCGGCCTCTGTTTCCCCTGCCATTGTTTCTGCCACACACAGTCACGTGTGGTTGGGCAGTGTCCCAACCCAGTGATGTGACCCTGCACATCTGCTCTGGCGGCAGCTGGGTGGAACGTGGGGAAGGGAAAGACAGATCGTCCTGGGGCTGCTGCCCCCCTGCAGGGAAGGGTCCTGCCTGGAGCCAGCAGCTGTTCTTGGGGTTGGGCACCTCAGCCTTGAGAGCCTGGTCAGGGCTGGCATGACCAGACCACCTCCGAGACCCACTCCGTTCCTCCTGTGACCCAGCTTGCCTGTCGGCAGGATGTTGCTCACGTCCACATGGCTCTTTCCCTTCCTTGACCACAAAAGAATATCAGAGGCTGGTTCCAGGGGCTGGTCCAAATTTGGATATAAATTTCCTAACAGCAAAATAAAGACAGTGGGGTGGGGGTATTATTCCTCTCATTAAAAAGGAGAAAAGGGGCCTGGGGGTGTAGCTCAGTAATAGGCAATTGCTTTGCAAGTGGGAGACTCTGAGTATGTCCCATGTACTGCAAAAACAAAGAGACAGACAAACAGGACAGGGAAAGAAAAGAGCGAGAGAAATAAAAATAAGACCAAGAGGGATGAAGTGACTGAGCTGAAGCTACTTGGCTCAGAAGTGGCAAGATCAAGAGGAGTCCAAGAACCACACTCGGGTCTCCCGGAGTCCAGGTGTGGGCTCTTTCTTTCCTACTCCACGGCTGTCCTCCTAAACAGAAGCAGAGGGTTCAGGGGCGCTGATTGGCCTGGGAGGTGGCCCCACACTGTCAGGGGAGTGGGAAGGAAATGAGGGAAGGGCACAGCTGACCACTGTGAAGGGTGCAGATGACCACTGCGGACAGCACCTGGAGGATGGCTGGCCATAGGGAGGATCTGGGGTACTGAGCCCCAATCCTGTGCCTCCTTGCTGAGGGCCCCCAGGGAACAGAGCACCGTGCCAGCCCAGCAGCTGTGGGGCCTGGAACCCCGGGATGGTTGTTGTTGCCACAGCCCTCGAGGGAGGCAGATGCCTCAGGGCAGCCCTGACCATGGCCCTGAAGATTCTGCCCACTGGCTAGATCTGAGTCCTGTGGCCATTTGACGGAAAACCCCATGAAGAAACGTGGGGTGAGATTGGTGAAGCAGCTGGAGAAGGTGCTGGGAGGGGGAAGGGTAGGTGTGGGCAGCCCAGGCAAGCCTCCTGCCAGGATCCAGCAGGGCACAGAGGAAGGGCACAGAGGGTATGTGCCCAGGAAGAGTCCCTAGTACTGTCACCTAATCAACCACTCTGCAGCCTCACCACCTAAGACAGCAGCAAATGCTCACAAAAGCCAAACAACTTCTTGCAGAATGGGGCTGAGGATTTGAACAGACGGCCGTATAGTCGGCCCATAGGACACGAAGAGGCTCCGCAGCATTAGCCATCAGGGAAGTGCAAGCCAGGTCCACCAGGAGATGCGGCTCTCACCCTGAAGTATGGTACTATTGAAAGCCTGAGAAACAACTCGAGCTGGCAGGATGCAGAGGAAGGGAAGCCACAGGCAGCGTGGCAGGGCAGCGTGGCCGGGCAGCTACAGGTGCAGCGCAGCGGATAACAGCTGGCGGCACCTGAGACATTGAAATAGAACTCCAGTGTGATCCGATAGTCCTGCTCTCTGTTTTGCCCAACTTATTGAAAGCAGGGACTCTAATGAGACAAGTATTTTTCCCAGTAGCCCAAAGCTGGAAGTGACCCAATTGTCCCCGCACAGGTAAAGGAACAGGCACCACGTGGAACAGCCACACAATGGAGTATTATTCAGCCTTCAAAAGGAAGGAAGTGCCCACAACCCGCGCAGTCCACATGCGTTAATCATCAGCACCCTTAGAGGGAAGGAAATCCTGACACATGCTGCAAGGACCTTGAGGATGTGACACTAATTGAAACAAGCCCCTCACAGGACAAAACCAAGGCCACTGCTGCAAGGTCCCCCGAGGTGGCAAGTTCCTGGACACAGGAGGTGGAAAAGGGTTTGCCAGGGGCAAGGGGCCGGGAGTGGAGTCGGTGACTGATGGGGACAAAGTCTCAGTTTGGGGAGATGGAATCATTCTGGAGAGGGATGGGTGCTGGTACAGACGACAGGAGTGTGCCGGGGCGGCTGAGGCGTACACTGAAACGGTCAAGTTCATGCTAGGCCGATTCCACCAAATCCAAACCACGTGGGGGGGGCGGGGCTCAGGGAAGAGCACTGGCTCAGCATGCACAGGGCCCTAACGCCACACCCACACCCACACACACACACACCCACACACACCCACACTCTCTCTCTCACACCCCCCCCCCACACACACACGACTGCAATCATCCTATTATTTCCCACCGTCTCTGTGGGCAAGGACTTGGAAAGGGCTTGGCTGCGGGTTCTGGGTGGTTCTAAAGGCGGCCGCCCTTTTCACCCCCTGGAGGGTGGGGCCTTGTCCAGCGTAGCTGGCTGCCACTTTCCCAGTGCTCTTAGGTGGGGACCTCGGGGGAGCCCAGGCCCTGCGCAGCTGGCAGCAGGGGGACCCAGAAGCCCCAGGCTACAGCCAAGAAGGAAGTGCCAAACAATGGTCCCCAAGAGGCCTGTCCTCCCACCCCAGATCTGTGCTTCCAGGGACAAAGAGACTTCCTCTGCAGGAAATGACACCTCGGGAGGCTTCCTGTGAGAGGGTGGGAGGATGAGGCCCACCATCCTCATCCCTGGGGACCAGAGGTGGAGGAGGGCGGCCAGACCCAGGCCACTGACGCCTGGCTCGGTCTACCTGAGTCAGAGACTGTAGCCTGAAGGTCGGAGGCCATCGCACGAGTCCCATTCCCGGGGGTGGGCTGCACAACCTGGAGCCTCGACCCCCTGCTGTGCAGAAGGAGGCAAAGCCTGGCTGATTCCCTGTGCTGCCCTCAGGTTGTTCCTTCATTTCCTGTGCAAGCAGACCCCAAACAACTGGAATCCCAAGTGTGGGAGGGTGAGGACACTGATCACACCCACCCACTCCTCCACCTTGGCAGCAGTCGGGAAGGTGGTGGGTGGGAGGGCCCATGCTGGCTCTGGGCTGGGAAATGAAACAAGAAGCCGTCGGAGGAGAGCCAGCCGCCTGACTCAGATGGGTTCTTGTCCATCCCCACAGTGAGGAGTTCCCCAGGAGTGGGCTAAGCAGGGCCATGTCCACCAGAGGAGGGCCCACCTGGAGCTGGCTGGGGGGAGCCAGCGAGGGCCACGGGCAGGCTAGCCTGCACAGGAAGGTGGCCTCGTGGGGGTCCTTTTCCCTCCCCTGGCAAAACTGGTTAGAAAGAGCCGAGGGAGGCTGAGACCTAGAGCGGGGGGTAGGGCAGGGGGTGACCAAACTACAGCTGGGCGATGAGGTGGCACCAGCCGTGGGCCTTTCTGGCGTGGGGGGTGTCTTCCAGCAGCCAGGAGAGCCAGCAAGGTGGGTAGTCAGGGGAGGAGGAGCCTTGGTCAGGAGCCGCAGCACGAGGCAGAGAGGACGCGGGTCCAGGGCCCACCTCCACACAGGGACGTCAGGAGAAGCCCGTCGGGGGGCATGTGGCCACCGTCCTGCTGAGGTGGAGGCTCCAGAGAAGGAGCCCTCTTGCCACCCTTCCCAGCAGTCATCTCTACTTGGAGCAAGGAAGAGGGATGCCGTAAGGAGAGCCGGGAGAGTGCAGGGAGCAAGGAGGAGAGCGGAAGAATGTGGAGAGCAGAAAGGAGGGAGGGCTGAGGGGTTCACCCAGGGTGCGGGGGAGGGGGGATGAGGTGGGAGGAGAGAGCAGGTGCAGGGCCAGGCACTGAGCTGCGGTGTAGGAGGGATGCTGCCCTGGAGCTGAGGTCTCCCTGTGGACAGAAGAGAGGCAGAGTCCTCAGGACAGGCAGAGCAGGGGCTGGGGTGGGAGCACCGGGCAGGCTGCCCCTGGGACAGGGCTTCTGCTGCTAGTTACACGCAGACCAGCAACCCTGCCCCACCCCCAACACATGGGTCCTATCTCTGTTCCCACATGTAGTGGGCTGAATAATGTCCAAGTCCTGACCCCTGTTCCTCAAACATGTGACCATATTTGGAAAAAGGTCTTTGCAGATGCTTATGAAGGGCTCACGATGACATCATGCTGGGTTTAGGGTGAGACTGAAATCCAATATCAGGTGTCTTTACAGGAGAGGAAGGTGCAGAGGGAAGACAGGGAAGGCCAGGGGCCGCAGAGGCCAGAAGGAACAGGGAAGCTGGCCCTGCCGGCACCTTGATTTCAGACCTCTGGCTCGGGAACAGTGGGAGTCCCCTTCCCTGGTTCTAGGCCCCCAGTTTACAAGTGGATACTCATGCACTGTAGCACATCCAGCCCACAGAGGGTCAGCACCTGCAAGCAAGAGACAGAACTCAGGCCTCCAGGGCTCCTTGGCTGTGCTGGAGAAGTGGCAGGAGGGGACAGGGAGTGGAGGGGACAGGGTGTGGAGGGGACAGGGTGTGGAGGCACAGGGGAAGCTGCTGCCTTAGACCTGCAGACCTCGAGGGGAAGTAATCTCAGCGAAAGTGCTGCTGCGGTTAGCGGTCAGAAGAGGAAGTGGTGACTGGGACACCGCTGCCCTGGGACCCAGGGGCATGCTCTTACCAGCACAGCCACCAGCAGCGTGAATTTGCCACCAAGCGGAGGCTCATGCCCACTTCCACAAACAGAGCCAGGGTGGTGTCTCCCTGGGTTTTCTGTCGTCCCACAACTACCCATCCAGGCCCTGTGCTAACTACCTGCCTTCTCCACTGAGTCTGTGCATGGGACAGATACACTCTCAAGAGACTCATGCTAAGGGGCCGGGGAAGAGGGCACAGAAGACAGGAAGCAGTTAAACCCACTCTGACAGGAGGAACGCACAGTCAGAGCAATAACTGAGGGGGGAGGGCTGACTCCACCAGAGTCTCCATCCTGCCAAGGGGCGCCGTGGTTCTGCCTCCACACAGAGGTAGGATTTAGCCCTTGGCACAGGAACAGCATGGGCAAACTGGGATAGTGCCGGGCCCTTGGGCACGCACAGGTGGCTTGGCTTTCCTGCCCTGAAGGGGCAGCTGGATTAAAAGGAAAGAGAGGGCCAGGCCGTGTTGTGCATACCTATAATCCCAACAGCTTGGGAGGCTGAGGCAAGAGGATTACAAGTTCAAGGCCAGCCTCAGCAACTCAGTGAGGCCCTGAGCAACTTAGTGAGAGCTGTCTCAAAAATAAAAAATAAAGGCTGGGGTTGTGGCTCAGTGATTGAGCAATCCTGGGTTCAATCCCTTGTACCAAAAAATAAATAAATGAAAGAAAGAAAGAAAGAGGGAGGGCTGGGGAGGGAGGCAGGTGTGAGGGCCCAGGGAACAGTCCAGCCTCCTGGGGCTGCTATATCCAAGAGCCAGAACCTGGCAGCTGGATGCCAGAGCTGAAGTCGGCCGTGGAGGCCTGGGCAGGGCAGGCTGTCTTGGCTCTGGGGAGCATCACCCAGGCCTTGTGCAGCCTCAGCACCAATCCTGGGTGCTCCCTGGCTTTAGCCACAGCACTCCAATCCCTGCCTCCATTCACGTGGCGCACCTGCCTGTGTGTGCCTCCCTTCTCTCTCCCTCCTCCCTCCGTGTGTGTGTGTGTGTATGTGTGTGTGTGTGTGTGTGTGTTTCTTTTATGTGGTGCTGGGGATAAACCCAGGGCCTTGTGCATGTAGAGAAATATTCCACACTGAGCCACAACCCCAGTCCCTCTTCTTTTAAGGACACCAATCATATTAGATTTGGGGGGCCTAACTGAATCAAATTTGATCACATGTGGAGAGACCCTGTTTCCAAATAAGGATTCACAGACACTGGGAGTTGGGATTTGGACAAATCTTTCAGAGAACATGATTCATCTGACATCAGGGAGGAAGACAGATGGGACTTGCTACGGATCAGAATATGTGGGGGCAGGGTACGTAGGAAGCAAAGGAGAGATGGGTCTCGGGGCTGGGGAGGAAGCTCTGGCCCAGATGTGTTGGGGCTGGATGGTCCCAGCCAGGAACTGAGCTTCCGAGATGTGACCTGGGCACAGTTCATGGCCTTTGGGAGCTCCCAGACCAGCAGCGAGGCAGGAAGGAAGCTCAGGCTTACCAGGTACAGCGATGAATGTGTCTTGGGGACATGGGGCAGGGACCACTGGAGCTGTCCCAGGGGGCAGGACAGGCTCCAGAGAAGTACTAGCAGGCCTGAGCCAAGAATGCCCGTTGGGCTCTGAGTGACAGTCCTTAGTGCCCCCTGCTGCCTCAGACCCACACACGGTGGCCACATTCACTAGCCTCGTTTCTCCAGAGTTTAGGACTTTCCAACTGCCACATAGGGCAGTCCCCCACCACCCCCACCTCAGGCCCTGCATCCCAAGGCCCCCCAAAGCTTCCTGAATTTAGGCAGCAGGTTAAAAAAACCCAACTCCCTGGACTCCTGGGTCTCACCTCAGTGTATTTGTCACCACTTCTCCCAGGGAGCTCTGGTCATTTGCCCCACCCATTTATGGCACTTAAGAGTGGTCCTCACTGGGCCCTCTTCCAGTTCCTCACTCCTCATGACCCTCCAGACCCTAGTCACCCCCAAGTAGAGTGGTCCAGGGGGGGTCCTGGACCCACATTTTGATGTTCTCATTCATTCTGCCGGGGCAAAGGGGTCCAGCAGCCTGCGGCTACCTCCTGCCCCATTCCCTCACTCTCAGGCAGCTGGTGGCAAGACTGGGATTGGGAAAAAAAGAGAAGGGAGAGAAAAAGAAAGAAAGAAAGCCCGCAGCGGAGCATCAGGCCCAGGGCTCCAGGGCAGACATGTGGAAATGACGGGTAGGGCCAGGGAGCTGCCGCCAAGAGCACCCAGCCAGCTGCACCCCAGCAGTCCTGCGCTGACCCCTCACGGTGCGCCTTGGGGCCTTGTCGTCCGCAGGTGGACGCCATCCTCCAAGACTTGCTGGGCCTTGTTGGTGGCAGGGCCAGGCCTCAGGCTACTTGACTGCTCAGTGAAGGTCTAGAGCTGGCTTTTCTTTTTTTAAAAAATACTTTTTTTTTTTAATTTGTAGATGTTCACAATATCTTTATTTACTTATTTATTTTTATGTGGTGCTGATGATGGAACCAGTGCCTCACATACAGGAGGCAATGCTTTACCCTCAGCCCAAGAGCTGGCTTTTCCTTCAGTTCCTCCATCCTGGGCCATTAGCCAAATGACCCGGGGCACATGCCATCCCCCAGCATGTTTTCTTATCTTCAGAAAAGAAAGCAATTGTGGTGTTTCCTTGAGTGTGTGGCGAAGAGTCAATGACATAATGCAAGTGGAGGTCTTAGCATATCTCCTGGCAGATGATAGGCGCTCCCTTGGGAAACCGCTCACGCCCCGCAGAAGCCAGCCGGGGAAACCAGGCCCAAGGTTCAATTTATTGGGGGCCTTATTGAAACATGCTGCCCACGTGGAGAGTGGCCGCGTCGAAGGTTGGCGAGCTTGGCAATGGAACTGTAACGCAGACCACCGGCTGCTCTGTACCTCGAGAGTCCCTCCCTCCGCGGTGATCTTGACTTCCAAAGACTGAGCCCTGCCCTGCAGCTTGCTCAAGTCTTCTGCCCCTTTCAGCTTCCTTCCCTCCTCATCTCTGTCACAGGGGTCAGGAAACCGCACGCTTCGGAGGGATTCACATGTACCCACAGTCGAGTTCTCGTGACACTTCAGTGTCACCGCTGCCACATCCGAAAGCCCCGTGGGGACGAGCTCTCAGGACCGGCAGCATTTGGAGGGTTCGGCTCACAGATGGTCCCCTCCCTGGCTGGCAGATTCCAGTCTGTCTTCCTTCGCTGTTGTCACGAGTTGCCGTTGCCATGGCACCTGTGTGTGTGAGGGAGACGATCGTGCATCCTGTCAGCTATGGAATGAGGTGGAGGGAAGAGCCTGCCGAGTGTGGGAGACAGCCTTCTGGGCTCCGCAACTGACGAGGTGGTGGCTGGGGACAGGAGGGATCCTAGGCCACCTCTCAGCCAGAAAAGAGATGAATTGAGGCCTAGTGCAAATCTGGACAAGGGTGGCTGCAAAGCATGCTGGGGCGTCTGCAGCACAGGCCACAGGAGGCCCAAGAAGCGAGAGGGAGGGCCTTTTGCTGGTCTTCTCCTGGTTCTGTGCCTGCCTCCCCTGCCCAGCCCCAAACAAATCTCACCACTCCCCTGTTCACACAGCTTCGGAGCCTCCACTCTCCTTCAGAACAGAACCTGCCTCCAGGGCTTCAGAGCCTCCCTCTGCTCTCATTCCTCGGTTCCTGCAGCCTCACCCCTGCAGTCCGGCCTGACAGATCCTTCTGCTGTCTCTCCCCTGTGGAAAGCGGGCAGACGGCCTGTCCGGAGGCTCTCACCCATGCTCCTTCTGCCTGGGAGTCTTTTTCTCAGGTCTCCTGGGGGCTCCTCCTGTCCTTCAGTTCTCAGATCCAATGTCACCCCTCAGAGAGCCCCTGCCCCATGTAAAATGCACAGCACACCCCCGACCCATGCCGTGTTCTCCATGTCAGAGGCAGCTGTGGTCTGCTATTGGCTGGGCGTCTGCCTCACCTGGTGGAACCCCTCCCCAGGGCAGGTCTGCCTGTTTCATCACTTCCGCCCAAGAACCTAAATCAGCATCTGTCCAGCATTCGCTAACGGGTCTTGAATGAAGAATGACCACCACTAGCTCTCCTTTCTGCAAGCCCATGCCCTCAACTCTGGAATGAACAAGGAGGGTGGGCATCGCCACGGAAACCTCTGCCAAGGCCCCCTCTGTTACAGGCGCCCTCAGCCATGCTACCTTTCCAAGGAGACTCTATTTCTGGGCATCCATTTCTTGATGCCTAGTGTGACTGAAATCATTGAGCTGTGCCAATCAAAAGGAGACTCTTGTAGGAGCCTGACTCTGTTCTTGGTAGTAAACTCAAAATTGTAAGCTTTTCAGCACACGCTGCCTCCTCATTACATCGTAACCTGCAAATCTGTAGCCTGGGCCCCTGAACCACACCTGCTCCTGTCTCCCTGCCACACTTCCCCATCCCTCAGCCTCGAGCCCAGGTTTCAGTCATGTCCGTGCCAGGGCCAGCCTGAATGGACCTGGGGAGCAGGGATATCTGTGAGCAGAACCCCATGTCAGTAGAAGCCTACCCATTTGTGGTGGGGGTGCTCAAACTGGCAGTGTGATCCAGGAAGCTGATTTTGACATGCAGCCTGGTGGCTGAGGTGGGGGCAAAACTCCCAGCATCCCACGTGTCACCAACTTGCAGGCAGCTGAAGGAGAGTTCAGAAACCAGGCGGGGTTTCAAGCAGATGACTGGCTTCCCAGAAACTGGCAAAGGAAAATAGTACCAAACCATGCCCAGGGAAGTGGAGTGGAAAACCAGAGAGGAGACGGAGGAGGCGGGAGAGAGGGCTAAAGTGGGAAGAGAAGGGTCCCGGGTAGGGCACCTACACTGGTGGAAGAGCCTGGGTAGAAGCTGGCCCTGGCACCAGGCTGTTTCTCCCCTGCTTGCTGCCCCTTGCCAGGTGCTAATCTCTCCATCGAGGTCGCCTCATCACTCCCGCATCAATTCTGAGAGGCAGGCACGATCAGTCCTTCCCACCTATACGGCAGGAGAGCTAAGGCACAGAGAAGCCACATGTCTAAGGGTTCCACAGGCAGTGGACATCAGTGGCAGGATCAGAGCCATGTCCATCTGATGTCCGTGCAATTAACAGGCCCCGTTTCCACCACACTCAACAAACGAGGATGCAAGGAGGAACAAGAAAGGACCTGGACCAAGCGTTGGTGGCAGGACACGTACACGGAAATGGCATGATGAAGCGGCAGGGCTGGGCAGTGGCTGCCCCATGCCCCGAGGCTCCCACGGTGAAGGGCCTGCCGTCGGAGGACATCCAATCTGCCTTAGCTGTGCAGGCGGTGTCAGGGGTGCCCCCCTCCCACATGGAGACCCAGGGCCAGCTTGCAGACGTCCGCTGGGCTCTGCAGTCTGGCTGCTTCTGCCCACCTGGTGCTTGGTCCTGGGCTCTGCAGCCCAGACAGGGAGGCCAGGCCTCTGCGATTTTCCCAGGTTGCCATCCCCTCTCCACACACCGCGGCAGCACGGCAGCTCTCAAGAAGAGCCAAAAGGCTGTTGGAAATGAAGGAGGATCTGTTGGAAATGAAGGAGAAGGACGCTGGGAGAAGCCCAGAGTGTCAGTTAACGCGCGCAGTCAGGATGATCTTCCTCTCGTAAATGAAGCTCAGTAGAGAAAGTCAGGTATCTTAATCGCAAGTTCCAGGGCAGCCTCAACAAAGGGAGCCTTCATCTTTAAAAAAATCAATATACACAGGGCTGGGGATACAACTCAGTGGTGAAGTGCCCTGGGTTCAATCCCCAGTAACGGGAGAAAAGGGTCTGAAGGGTTTCCTTGAAGGGAAGAAGAGAGAACATGGGCCAAGTTAGAATTCTTTACAGGGTGGAGCAGCCAGTCAGCTGGGCTCACTCAGGTGTCAATCATTTTGGTCTTATAATTGCATATACAGTTTCCCGTCCCTGTGTTACTTTGTGATTCACTGAAAGTTACTAAGCACTTTCTACAGTTGCCTTGAAGCCACTCTAGGTTTGCTATCCAGAAATTAAATACCACTGATTGAACACTGTGACCCCTGTTGAGCTGGTGGCCAGTAATACTGCCGTCTTGATGTTTTACCAGGCTAGCCCACTCTCAGTTGTAGGTTTTGCTCAACTGTTATCTTCTCAGAGAGACCTTTCTTGATTCTGCCTCTCCCCACCGAGTTCCTCGGCCATTACAAGGCCCTACTTTGTTTTCTTACAGCACTTTATAATGCCTGAAGTGAACACACAGCCTCTGTGTGCGTGTAATGTGTGCATACCCCTGCAGCTAGCTCCATCTCCGGCCCAGAGTTGCCACTGATACTGGATGCAGAAATTAGGAATTGGTTTGTTCTGAAATTCTGGGAGTGTCAGAGCAGGTAGGTTGGAGAGACCCTGGAAAAGTTGCCTCCCTGGATTTCCTAGAGATGATTGGGCCTAGAGATGATTACTCAAAGAAGACTGCTCTAAAGCATCCAGGGAGTCCATGCATAGGACCCACCCAGCCCCTTCTCACTTTATTTGGGAGAAGCTGGGTCAGCCAGGCCATTGTACTGCTCAACCTGGGCTCTGCTGCTCACAGTTCCTGGGGCTGGAGGTGGGTGGAGCCAAGAGGTGGGCAAGGAAGTTGCTGAGCATCATGGGAGGCACTGGTGGGGGACGTGTCTGAGGGAGAGAGTCTGGGAGGTGGGTTGAGGTTGGGCCTGCCCTTATCTGCCCCGTGCCCTGACTCTAGATGTGTTGGCCCTCTAGGGCTCTGTGCTTACTAGGTCCCCTGGGTGGCCAAGACCAGGGCCAGGACCAGAACACAGGAGAGATGAGGTTCCCAGCAAGGCCAGGAGGCAGGGCAGAGCCGCAGGGCCGTCTAGCCCCTCTGGGCAGCAGGCCAGGTGGTGACTCAGCGGCCCTCCCTCCTTGCCGACAGTGGGCTTGGGGCACGGGCTGACTCAGCCGGCTTCTTGAGGTTCCTGCTTGCTCAGGGCTTCTTGTGCTTACTCAGTACTTGACCTCCTTGTGGCCACCCTGAACCTCCTGCTCTAGAGCTGGCTCTCTGAATCCCTTCACCTCTGGTTAAAAGAATCTGGGGATTCTTCCTGTATCTCCCAGTCTAAATTCCCAAGGGGGACCAGCTGGCCAGTGTCCCCGCTTGGGCAGCTGGCCTATGGGATCGTTCCCAAGGTACGTTGCCCACCCTGCCCACTCTCACCAGCTGGAATTCAGTGAGGTCAGGAGGGAAAGAACAGCCAAGTAGCATGATGAGCGTGTCCCTACACCCCTCACCTGCCTGGTGTCCCAATGGCTCCATGGCCTGCCACAGTGCCTTTGCTCCCACACTGTCTTATCAATTCAGACGTTGCCTCCTCAATGGGGTTTTCCTAGATTTACAGTCAAATGTCACCTCTCCCTTCTTGGAGCCTTGAACTCCCTCTGACTGCTTCCCTGGGTGTGTCTCATGATACTGACTTAGTAATTTGTGTGGACAGAGTAATAGTCCCACCGAGATAACCACACCTTAACCCCTGAACCCTGTATGTGACCTGTGTGGCAAGGGACTTTGGAGAAGCAATTAGGGATCTTGAGATGGGAGGCTTCCTGGATTATCTAGTAGGCCCAGTATAATCTAGTAGGTTCTTGTAAGAGAGAGGACAAAGGGCCCAGGTCAGTAGAGGGGAGGCAAGGACAAGCAGAGGTCAACACGACTCCTAGAGAAGGTGGAGGCTACCAGCCAAGGAGTGCGGGCAGTCCCTGCCAGCCTGGAAAGTGAGGAGCCTGCAGAAGCAAGCAGCCTGCCAACACCTTGGTTAGCCCACGAGACCTACAGGGCACTCCTGACCTCCAGAACTTTAAACCAATAAATCTATTATTTTTTAAAACCTTTATTTTTTATTTATATATGGTGCTGAGAATCGAACCCAGTGCCTCACACATTCAAAGCAAGTGCTCTACCAGTGAGCCACAACCCCAGCCCAATCTATTATTTTTTAAAAATATTTTTTTAGATGTTGATGCACCTTTATTTTATTCATTTATTTATATGTGGTGCTGAGAATCGAACCCAGTGCTCTACCACTGAGCTACGGCCACAGCCCCCCCCCCCTTTTTTTTTTAAGCCTGTAAGTTTGTGATGATCTACCAGAGAAGCAATTGGAAACTAACGCAGTTGGCACAGGTGGGATTGTTGCTGCACCAGAAGAAATATCAGCTTCTTCAGGGCAGTGGCTGAGTCCACATCTGTGTACATCTTTGTGCACATTTCTAAAATATCTAGAGATGCTTGCATTGATCCACCAGTTATTAACTACACCAATCATGCATTCATCACCCCCCTGCCTCTGGGCTGCCCCCCTGGACAGCCTCAGGAGGAAACAGTCCTAGAGGAAGAGAGAAGCTTTTCCCTGCAGCACCTGCATCATCCACCTGTCTTTTCAAATACTTTTATAATGAAGAAGACATGGTTCTTTTTTCCATACGATTCCCAAATATTGTAAGGAAATGTCATAAAACTTCAAGGAAGGATCCTACTTCAGTCAGTCTGTTTTCACCTCCCCTACTGGCCTCCTGTTAAGGTTTGAGGATTAGCCAAAAGTAATATCATTACTTATGTGGTGTCGTGAGGCCGTTCAGCCTGTCCTGCCATCAAAGCTCCTTGGGGCTGTCCCTGCCACAGCTTCTGCCCTCAGCCTGCCTCAGCAGGGGCTCCCTAAAAAGGCATTTCT
The DNA here is from genome assembly GCF_052094955.1 of Ictidomys tridecemlineatus. Taxonomy (NCBI): domain Eukaryota; kingdom Metazoa; phylum Chordata; class Mammalia; order Rodentia; family Sciuridae; genus Ictidomys; species Ictidomys tridecemlineatus. The sequence continues at coordinate 2,977,798 of NC_135483.1, forward strand.
GAGCTTAAGAATCTCAGCAAATGTCATTTCTTCAGCCTAGAGAGACTGTTCCAATCCTGGACAGCCCTGCTTTTTCTGAGATTCCACCTCCTCTGGGAAGTGTCCTTTTGTACATAGAAGAGATCAGTGAGTGGAGGCTGAGAATGTTTGTGGTTTGAGCCACTTGTCCTCCATACCAAGCTGATGCCCTGAGGAGAGGCAAGGGGGCCCCAGGAGAGCTGCCCCCTCCTGCTGAGGATAAGGCAGAGCAGATGAGGTGGGGCTTCTCAGTATCACCCCAGGCACAGGGGACCAGCTATGTAATCTGTGTCAATGCAAAGGGATAAATGTAGTGCCCGGCTGGGGGTGAGGATGAGAAGCCCACTTCCCCTTCCCCTGCGCCAATACCCCAGCTGGTGGTGGAGGGCAACCCACCCCCCAAAGAAGGTGCCCAGACATGTTTGCTCCCTGGATTAGAGAGGGTTACCAAGCTCCACTCCAAACACTGAGGGGTACGGGCTTATTCCCCATCAGGGTGAGGTAGGAAGTGTGAGCTTGGACACAGTGCAGGGCACTAGGAAGCAGAAAGATAGGCGACATGGGAGTGTGGCCACGTGAGTTGAGGCTCTGCCCCTGGCATCACTTACAAAGTGCAGATCCAAATTCAAAAATTAAAGAATTTCAAGATGGCTACCACAGAGCATTCAGCCCAGTCTCAGGACCCCTCCTGAGCACAGGGTCATCTGAGGCTGCACCATCACATGCCCAGGAATCCAGTTCCTGATCTGCCAGACACAGTCTGCCTGGCCTGGCCACCTGCTTCCTGCAGGCGTGCCCTGCCCACCCATCAGGGTGGTGGTGGCAGCCCCGCCAGGACCAGCCTCCAGAGGTGCTCACCATGGTCTCCGAGGGCTCATCCAGCTCACTCTGGGCCGCCAGGGGTTCCTTGGGCCATCCTGGCCCCGTGAATAACCAGAGTGTCCAGGGCCCTGATAGAAATACTCTCCTCCCTGTCTGACAGGACTCCGTGCCCCCCACCAGGCCCCAAGCAGCACCCTCTACGCCTGGAGGAGGAGGATGGCCAGTCTCCACTGAGAGCTGCTACTGGTGGCCAGCAGGCCCTCTACCCAGGCAGACACAGGGGGGTTCAGAGGTCAGGGCCACAGCACGGAGGGCGAGGAGCCAGGCCGCACCCACGCCGTGGACCTGGACAGCTGGGCTGGCCTCCAAGGCCCTCCCACCTTCTGAGGTCTCAAGGCCACGGTGTGGCCTCCCTCCTGGCTGTCGGCTGTCTCTTCACCAGGCCACGTGTGCTGGCTCACTAAACCCACGCTGATGATTCCAGAGAACAGCACAGGCGCCTCTCAACAGCTGAACAGCTGGAGGACAGGCCTGCCCTCGCGCCGTCCACCTGGCCCCCTTTGGTCTGTAGCGTCATCTCCCACTGTCCTGCTTGGTGTCTTTCCCTGGGTTTATCATGTTCGTTCACAGTGGCGCAGAGGCCTGTGTCTAGTTGGTAATTTCCGTCTCTAGCGTGAGCCCAGGAGGGAGCCGCCCAACACCCGCCCTGTGGCCCTTCTCAGGCCGCACCCATCTCCCTCTCGTGGTCGTGGTCGTCCCAACTGGACTGATGGGAGGGTCAGCCAAGCCCAGAGCTCCGGAAAGTACAACTCTTATCTGCTTCCTCCCAGCCACTGCATTGTCTTAAAACAGGAGTGGAAGACTAAGGGCTGCGCAGGTCGCGGGGCTTAGGGACTGAAGACATGTGGCAGGCGGCATGGACCCAGGCCACGCTGCTGCTGAGGGTGAGCAGCAGGGCCCTGGGCAACAGGCACTTGGGCTCAGACCCTGGCTCCATTCCACCACTTGTTAGCTGCGGGGCCTGGGGTCAGCTACTCTCCCTGGCCTCAGTGTCCTCCCCAGTGAAAGGGGGCTAACGGAAGTGAACACCTCTCGGGCTGGTACATGGTTGACACAGGGTCAGATCAGTAAAGCTCTGGGAACGGGGCCTGGACACACAGGTCTGGACAAACATTTGCTCAATAAATGACAATTCCCTCTCTCCCTCCTGAGCTCTGGGCCTAACGAGAAAGATGATGCAGGTCCCACGTGGAGGAGAGGCCTGAGCTGTCCTGTCCCTTCTTTCAAGCCCCACAGAGGGAGGGGAACACAGGAGGGCACTCCCATCTGTGGAGGACTAGGAACAACGTGGTCACCTAGCTAACACCTCTGTGGCCCCTGCCTGCCACGTAGGGCTCACTCCTCGTGGCGGCCTTCCAGGGGAGTATCACTAGCCCAATCCTCCCAAGAGGCCACTGGGACTCACAAAGGGAGGCGACTTGTCCAAAGGGAGGCAGCAGCAGGTGCACACCAAGTTGTGCAGCCGTCCTTCATCTCCCTATCCCTGCTTCCTCTGGCGAAGTGCTGGTCAGCTATTGCTCTGGGAAGAGATAGTAGGGTTTGGCGACAGACAGCAAGGACCGTAAGACACATGCCTTGGCATGACATTGGGAGGATTCGGACCATGTGGTGGAGGGGGTGGGATTTGTCCACCATCCCTTCCCTCAGTCACGAGGGAGGTCCTCATGGGCCCTGCTCCTAAGAGGAGCAGCAGCAGCCAGGAGAGACAGAGTCCTCACCTGAGTCCAGCAGGCTCAGGGCCCCAGAAACCCTCTGCCTGTGGAATACAGGCACAATGTACCTGTCACCGTGCTGAGCGAAGCACAAGGAAGAGCCAGAGAAGAGCGAGGCCTTTGCTCTGACCTTCCAGGAGAGCCCACGCAGAGGGTGCAGGCCAGCAGACCAGTGCAGAGGGGTAGGAACACAGGGGACAGAAATGGGCTCTAGCATAAAAGGGGAACAATCTCAGGTGTAGGTCAGCTCTCGCAGTCAGGAGAGTGGGAGGAGCTGGCCTGTGCCACCTGCCCTCCCGCCTCTGCAGCACTCACGGAGGTCTGCACAGGCCCTCAGGCCCACAGGCCCCTTGTCAATTCATGGGTAGCTGGAACCCAACTGACCTCTGCTTCTTGGTCCTTCCACAGTACCCAGACCAGGGACCTGTTCAGCCACCATGCACATAGTAGGTGCTCAGTGACTGCTCAGAGTTTCATTTATAGATTGGAAGAAGACAGCTGCATGCAGAAGGTGCTCCCAGGTATGTCAGGTATGACACAGGAGGCAGCATCCACAGCCACACACACTGTGGCACCCAACCCTTCACGGCAAACACCTGTGCTTACCTGATGCGAGTCCCCAGCTGGACAGTTGAGTGAGTGGAGGGATGTGGGTTGACAGCCCTTCCAGCTCTCCAGCCAGGTGTCCTCTTGGGAAACACCACACACCCACACAGGCCACCCACTCGCACCAAAGGGTGTGCTCCAGGATGACCAGTACTCACTGGGCCTTCGCCAGGCCTTGCCCACGACGCCTCATTCACAGAAAACTCGGGACTGCCACACGTGACCCTCTCTCAGCATTCCCCTGTGGAGGGTGCTGATGCCAGGTCGGCTTCTCAGAGACCCACTGGGGCCCAGTCCAACCTACAGAAAGCCTTAGCTGGTTTGTGACACCTGCCAGCCCCAACTTGTTTACCATGGAAATCCACCTGCCATGTAACTCCTAGAGATGGTGAATTTTCCTAAAGCATTGTTTTAAAACCAGCACAATGATTTATTTATCGAGCACCCCTGCAGGCTTTGCAATTTGTGTGAGCACAAAGCTTCAGCCTTGCCTCCGGAGAGCTGCCAGTGGGTCAGCTGATTGCCTGTCACGGTCTAAATGTCACCCTTTTGTGATTCACAGTGGATGGGCCAGGAAGTGAGCCAAGGAAAGTGGGGTGACACGCAGCAAGGCCTGCAGCCCAGCTTCCACTCCTGAGAGGTGAAGCAACTCACCTCAACTCTTTAGGGAGCCAGGGAGCTGCTGCCTCCCAGGGGCTGGCCTGAGTCCAGCTCTTTTCCTGTCCCTGAGGCACAGGTGGCAATTTCACCCTGCTGAGTCACCTGGGTTTTTTCCAAGTGAAGATGGTAATTACCAACCACAGCAAACCCAGAGTTCCTCAGTCCCAGGTGGCAGCGGCTCGAGGTGGCCAATTTAGAAATGTCTCTCACCACATATGTGTCTGCAAATGTCATTTATAGAATATTCAGAGAGTCCCGGACATTTTACTGGACACACTAAACTAATCCCAAACTACAGACAGGCTTTATAATCTGTATCCTGACCACTAACATTTGTGTCCTTCACAAATGGACACATGGTCCATTTAAGCATCAACCGTTAAAGTGTAGCCTACCAGACAGGTGTCTGTGTGGGGAGAAGAATTCCGTACCAGTTCTTCTTTATGAGTAAATCATTGATGTTTTATGACAAGCCTATGAGGGGATCTCGATGATCTCCATCATCACCTCAATCATAGGGAGCCCAAGTCCTAAGGAGTGGATAGTTCAGGAAATCAAGAAGTGAAAACAGCCAAAGGTAACAGACATACGCAGGAGCGTGAGAGGAGGCAGGTTGTTAGGGAACCCTCAACACTGGATTCCGTAGAGGTGACCCCCCATTCTTTGCTGGGTTCTGCCCAGAACTCGTGACCCCTCACGTGCTTTGGTGCTAATTTGCTGAATGTCACAAGTGAGTCATTGACTTTGCTATGCTTCATTTTCCAACTTAGGGTGACCACACTGGTCCTCGACACGTTGGCACAGGTGTCCTACGAACAGCTAGATCCACGTGCGGAGTATTTCTGGCTTCAGGGGACTGAGGGGTGGGCACATGGTACTAGGTGCAAATGAGACAGAAGCAGCCCCCACATTCAGGAATGCCCAGGAGGGTGCAAGAGGATGGTGAGGGACAAGGGAACCGTGAGGGCACATGGAGCCCAGACTGAGAAGCTTGAGGTGGGGCGTCATGAAGGAGGGGACACCTGGGCAGGGTTGAAAAGATGGGTAAGGAGGATGGCCAGGCTAAAGCAGACCGCGGGCACTTGTGCAGCAGGGGCAGCTTGAACAGGGCCAGAGAAACCAAGAGGGATAAGAGGTGACTTGACTGGGTGGAGCTGAGAGCGTGGGGCCGGTGTGGGCAGATTCAGGTTCCGAAAGGCCCGTGAGTGGACTTGTGTGGGCTGCCAAGTGAAGCTTAAATGGGCCCCAGTCTGGCTACAGGAGCCTGGGGACAGGACAGAAGGGACCAAGCCAAGGAACAGTTCCTAATTATTCTGGGCCTGTTGGCAGAAAGGTACGCACACACTGAATATAGCTCGAGGTGATTCCAAGCTGGATTCTGCCCAGACCTCCCATGTCCACAAACCTCTGGTGCTAATTTGCTGAATGTAACGAGTGAGTCACTTACCTTACCTCAGTGTCCCCCTTTGGGTGACCATCCTGGTCACCAACATCATCAACAGGGTGCTGAGAGAACAGCGAGCTGCCATCTGCAGAGGGGTGGGAAGCAGGGGTGGGTGCAGAACTTACCCTGCAGTTTATTTGCAGCTCAGGAGCCTGTGGGCCTCCAAGCCTCTGCTGAAGCGCGTGTGCGCCTGTGGGTTGTCACACGCATTAATTATCTGGTGAAGGTTATAAACTACCACTTGCCTTGGCTCGATGACTTCACAGAAAAGGGCTTTATCACCATCTCGGCTAAATGCAGATGCAAAAAACTGGAGAAGACGAAAAGGAAAGTAGCTCAAGCCAAAGAATAAATGACATTTCAGAAAAAGCAGAAGAGACAGGGAGACCAGTGTGATTTAAAATGACAACATGTCAAATGACAGATTGCTGGTTTCCAGCTTACCTCAGGTGGAAAGAGGCAGGGGCACAGTGAGCTAGGCAAGAGACCCTGTGGCAGGAAGCAAAAGGTTCGCCCTGGGCAGTCTCACTCAGTCTCCTGGCTCCTCAGTTGTCTCATCTATAAAATGGGATAATAATAACATCTAACTTGAAAATGGACTCACATGCCTGCTCCCTCAGGTGGTGTTTTAGTCAGCTTTTTTCGCTGCTATGACTAAAAGGATCTGACCAGAACAACTGCAGGCAGGAAAATTTATTTATGGGCTCACAGTTTCAGAGCCCATAAATAAATTTTAGTCCATAAAAGGGTGGCTCCATTCCTTGGGGCTTGAGCTGAGGCTGAACATCACTGCGGGAGTGTGGTGGAGGGAAGCAGCTCACATCTCAGTGATCAAGAAGCAGAGAGAGACTCTATTTGTCAGATACAAAATATATACCCCATAGCCACACCCCCAATTAACCACTTCCTCCAGCCACATCCCATCTGCATCCAGCTACCACTCAGTTAATCCCATCAGGGAATCAATCTACTGATTAGGTTAGGACTCTTACAACCTAATCATTTCACCTCTGAATCTTCTTGCATTGTCTCACATGTGAGTTTTTGGGGGAGACCTCACATCCAAACCATACAGGCGGGCAACAATTATAGCTTCCATCATTTGCTAAAGATGCAAAAGGTAAGCACAGAATCAGTAGGTGCTTAGATTGGATTTCATCTTGCAGAGTTTTCACCTAATGTCCTATCTCATTTGTCTCCAGACCCTGTATCCTTCCATCAGATGAAAGACAGACAGTGGCATGCTGATTAAAAAGTCAAAACCAGACTTCTTCGAGGGGCTGGAAGCCCTGATTTGTGGTGTTCACCCCTTTGTGTGGGGTAACCCTATTGCCCATTTCCAGCTGCCATGTGAGTCTGGTTAAGTGCTGAGTTGGGAAGAGGTGCTTGGGAGCCAGTCACACAGCATTCCCATCAGAGATGCACCATGGATGAGGGCACAGGTAACAGTGATGATCTTATATGCCCAGCAGACGTCATCAAGTGGTGAGTCTGAATAATTAATTTGCTCTTAAAAAATTTAATGGAAGCTCATGAAATTTAACTTTGGGAGGATGCTGCAAATGGACCCAGGGTCCTTGTGCATGCTGGACAAGTGCACTACCCCTGAGCCATACCCTAGGCCCTCCCCTAGAGCTTAATCCTTAACAGTGGCTGTGTTTAACAGTGGGCACTCATGATCAGCACAGCTGGCACCTGCCCGCCACTACATGCAGAGCATCTGCCATAGAGTCTACTCAGTAAGAGCCTAATATATGCTCACCCCTTCTCTCCAGATCTGACATTGCCTCCTTGACTATTCCTGGATATGTGGTACAGAATGCATAGAAACATCTAGAAAGGTGAGATGGAAAGAGAATGGGGAAGAGACCATGGAAGAGAATGCAGAGGGCTGGGGATATAGTTCAAGAGGAGAGTGGGGAAATCTTGGGAAGGGAGGAGGAGCCTGGTCTGGAAGGCTCTGGGCAGCTGTGGACTCCAGGAGATGGACATCCTCTAGAAGAGGAATCCAATGGTGGATCCATGGGAGATGTTTGTCCTTTGTGGCTGCCCCACACAACTTCCGTCCTATAGGCTGCTACTCCGAATGCAGGGACTGAACAGGAATCTCCAGGACATAGTCACATGACCTCTTCACTCAAGTGATGCACCTATGGGAGTCTCAGTCCTGAGCAGGGAAGGGAAGATGAGATTGCTATAATAATGCATTCCTGGTGATATGCACCAGGGGAGTGGGGTTCTTCCCTATTCATTTCTTCTGCCTGGTCCCCAGAAGGCCCCCTAGCACCTGCCCAGTATCCAGGATTTACTGGCTAAAACATTTTATCTCCCATTTTCTTCAAAGCTGGTGTGGACAACGGGATGTAAGGAGGTCTGGGTGGTTTGGGGAGAATGTGTACCATGGAGTCTCTCTTCTTTCCTGCTTCATGGAATGTGGGGCTCTGGCAGCCGTCTTAGACCTTGATGTGATCTGAGAGAGGAAATCAGATATGGTGGAGCAGAAACAGGAAGAGCATGGGGCACTGCTGACTTATGGAATTTCCATACCAGTTCTCTTTTCTTTCTCTGGACTGTGTTCACAGAACAGAACGAAACCTTTTCTTCCCTCTTGCAGGAGGGCCTCTCTTACCCACAGATGGAGCCAACCTGGGGAAGCTTCCTTTGCAGTGAAACCCCTTCGCTGAAGGCCCCAGGCAGGCTTCTATTGCTAGGAAGCTCATGGATCCCACTCCCAGCCATCGTGCCCTCTTTAGTCCAAACCCACACCCAGGCACAATGTCTCGTGTGCCTCGTTCCTGACCCAATGGAGCTTATGTGCCTCCCTAAGGAGACATGCTGTGCCCCTGATCAGAATGTCCTTCCCTGATTTTGGCTCCTCTTGAGACTCCACACAATCATCATCTTTGTGGCAACATATCTTAGACGACTCTGTGTCACAGTTCCCTTTTACCTGTGTGCTTCCCGCCAGGCAGCAGGCAGCCCGGTGTATAGCTCCCAGGCAGAGTGTCCGAGGTTTGAAGGAGTGCAGGCAGGTTGCAGACACAGGGGGCTGAGGTGGCTTCAGGCTCTATAACCAGATCCATCAATCTCTTCCCACAGGCCCGCTGCCTACCTGGCTCTTTTCATGCACAGAGCAGAGTTGGATGTGTCACCAGGGCTAATTTCCTGCCATGAGGCAGAGATGCTCCTACTGCCTGCCAAACCCAGGCCTGAGTTTGATGGATGATGTCAGACTTGAAGGTGTTTTGGATGTTAACATTGTTCCTGGAATAAATATAAGTAAATAAATAAAGAGTAGCAATTATTACTCAAAGCAAAAATAAAAACATAAAAAAAAATCCATGAGTCTGTACAGATACCAATGGTTGAGTAAATGAACAAATGAGGGAGAAGAAATAACTCTCCCCTGCAGGAGAGCTCTGAATCATCTCTGCAGAAACTCTGCCCTCAAGGCAGGAAGCAATGCTCTCTGACTTCCTCCCAAAGTCTGGTTTGGAAGGGTCTTGGGGAGAGCACACTGCAGTGGGCAGACCCCATGGATGCCACCTTGGCCAGGTGATCAAGACCAACATCAACAGTCACAAGTTATGTTGACCGAAGGATGTGATGTCATGGCAGTATCCCTCTGGGTCTTTTCTCAATGACCAATGATCCCTTCTTACCATGGACATCAGACAGATTCCAACAATGACTCATCTACAAAGCACCTCACCAATATCTAGAAAAAGCTTAACATAAAAAAAATAATAACAATAAAGACAATTAATAAATGGGCAAATGTATTAAACAGACCCTTTTTAAACAAGAAATACAAATGGCCAACAAATACATGAGAAAAATGTTCAATATCTTCAGCAATTAGGAAAATGCCAATCACAACTACACTGAGATTTCATCTCACAAGGGTCAGAGTGGCAGTCATCAAGAATACAAACAATAATAAATGCTGGAGAGGAAGTGGAGAAAAAGGAACATTTTTACACTATTGATGAGATTGTAAATTAGTACAACCACTATGGAAATCAGTATGGAGGCTTCTCAAAAGACTAGGGTGAAACCACCTTACCACCCATCTGAACCAATCTTGGTATTTAGCCTAAAGAATTAAATCACAACAGTGTTACACACATACCCATGTTTATAGCAGCACAATTCACAATAGCCAAACTCTGGGACCAGCCATCAATGAATGAATGGATAGAGATGATGTGGTATATACATACACAATGGAGTTTTATTTAGCCATGAAGGAAGATAAAATTATGTAATTTGCAGGAAAATGGCTGGAACTTGAGAACATTATATTAAGCAAAATAAATCAAACTCAGAAGGTCAGGGGTCATCTGTTTTCTCTTTATGTGGAAGCTAGAGAGGAAAAAGGAAAAGAGAGGTGTGGGGGAATCTCATGGAAACCAAAGGAGATCAATAGAGTGGAGGAAAGGGATGGGGGAGGGGGGAGGAGAGGGAAAGGGGGAGTGCAGGGAATGAAGTGCTGGGCCAGATTTCATGTTATATCGTGTCTTGTGTGCATGCCTGAATATGAAACAATAAATCCCACTATTATGTCTGTAATAATAATGTAATGCACTGTAATGCACCAATAAAAGGTGCGGAAAAACAAGGAAGCACCTAAATGGTACTCTCCAAAACTCCATTTATCAAAAAACAAGGGAAGTGTGAGGAACAGCCAAAGCCAGTGGTGATGTGATGACTGGATGTCACATGGCATCCTGGAAGAGGAAAAGGATGTTTGGTAAAAACAAAGGCCACATGGAACACACCACGGACCTCTATAATAACAGATCACCGATGCTTGTCAATTAATTGGAACAAACATATCACTCTAATGTAAAAAGTAGTAATGGGGAAACTAGTGAGGTGTATGTGGGAACTCTGTCCTGGTGTTTTGATTTTGCGGTAAATCTAAGACTGCTCTAAAAAATAAAGTCTATTGAAAAGAAAAAGTGCCGGGCGTGGTAGTGCACACCTGTAATCCCAGCAGCTTGGAAGGCTGAGGCAGGAGGATCATAAGTTCAAAGCCAGCCTCAGCAAAAGTGAGGCACTAAGCAACTCAGTGAGATCCTGAGAGAGAAGAAATAAGGGCTGGGGATGTGGCTCAGGGGTCGAGTGCCCCTGAGTTCAATCCCCAGTGCCAAGGAAAAAAAAAAAAAAGCAAAAGAGGTCTCCCCAAGACAGCTGGGGAAGAACACCAGTACCAGTATCTGTTAGTGACTGAGGGCTTACAATGCGCTCAGTGGGTCATGTTGGCAGTGACCCTGCAGCCACCTATGGTGGGTCTCGCCATCACCCAGCATCAGCTGAAGGTACTGAGTGGTTAATCTAAGGGAAACCGTAAAGCAAGGGATGCAGCACAACTCACTGAACGGTCGGAAAGGTGCAGCCAGGTGAGCTCTGAACGTGCCAGGCAGGACAAGCTCTGGAGCCCTCCCCCTGGAAGCGCCCCAGCTTCTTGTGAGCCTCCAGAATCCCATTCCTGGGAGAGAGTCAAGTGCTTAGAAAGGAGGCCCAGGTTGGGCTCAGGTTTCATAACCCATGGGGACCCTGTGAAATGTATGGTCAAGTTCCTGAGGGAAAAGCAGGGTCCGGTCACCAGAAGACGCGTATGATGGCTGTCTCTGTGCTTTGGGCTGTCATCTTCCTTCTCTTCCTACTGGCAACAACCCTTTCAAGTTTAGGTCCCTGTGATTTGGGTAAGGCCAGCTCTACTCCTAGTCCCAGGGCAGGCACAGGATCCAAACCCAGCTAACCAAAGGCAATGAGAGTTTGACCAAAAATGCTGGAAAAGAGGCAGGATTTTCTGCCCAGCTCCCAGGGAGCAGCACCCCTGGGAACACTGCAGGACAAAAACTGGTGCCCATGGGATGTTTTTGCTGACTCAGGGAAAACAGTATAAGCAGCAGAGCTGGGAGAAAAGGGCTCCCCAGGTTGCCTCACTCAGCCTGATCTTGTGGTTCCATGATGGCATCCTTGCTTTAACTTTTTTTTTTTTTTTTTTGGTGAAAAATTTAGAATTTAATGATTATTAGTATGTGTAGTTTGTGCAGCATCATCGCTACCTCATCCAGCACCGTGGTTGAAGAACAACCACCCATTGCAATATTCAACAATGCTCTCTGTGCTAAGATTGCGTGTGTGCATACACATGCAGTAGTTGTACACACTGCCTTTATGTATTCTGTTTTGGGGAAAGTGTGCTCAGATGCACAGACTTTGAACATAGTTGGACCTTATTTTTTAATCCTTCTGATTAGTGCTGCTCACACTGTGGTTCCTGGAACCACCACTGGCCCATACGCTCTTATTACTCATTCCATGGAATGAGTACAGGCATTAGGAGTTTCAGAAACTCCTGGTAGCGCATGCCTGTAATCCCAGCAGCTCCAGAGGCTGAGACAGGAGGATTGAGAGTTCAAAGCCAGCCTCAGCAATGGCGAGGCACTAAGCAACTCAGTGAGAACCTGTCTCTAAAAATTACAAAATAGGGCTGGGGATGTGGTTCAGTGGTTGAGTGCCCCTGACTTTGAACCCCAAAGAGTTTCAGAAACTTTCGAAACAAATTGAAAGTTGTTTTGAAACTAATGATAAAAATCGGAGGGGCTAGGGGATGTAGCTCAGTGGTAGAGCACTTACCTAGTATGCGGGAGGCCCTGGGCTTGATCTCTGGCATACAAAAAAATAAATAAATAAAGTTGGGGTTATATTCTGTATGTCTTTGCTTTTCAATTTTTTCTTTTATTTGTAGTAATTTGATTCTTATTGCATTTTACAAAAGTATGAGTCCACGATGATTAGAAGGAAAAAGAGCTGCTCCTTCATCATAGGCAGGGCAAGCAGCAGTGCTCCCTGCCACTAGGAAACAGGGCAAGTTCAGATCAGGACGGAGATGGAAGACAGACGGGGGCCCAGAAAAGAAAAGCGAGGCTGAGAAGAAGGCAGAAATGGGAACTCTTCAAAGCCGTGGTCTGTTTAAGTTTTAAAAACTGGAAACCGTGAAAGCACACAGCTTCTGTTGAATTTGACTCTTACAACCAGAGGACACGCTTGTAATGAGGATTCGATGCTGATCAGAACAAAGGACCCCACCGAGAACTGAGTTCCAGCCATGCTGCAGGAGACCAGGGCAGAGAGGCCCTGCAGCTGGCGGTCTTCACACAGTGAAGAGAGCTGCACAAGCTCATGGCCTGGAGGACACTACAGCTACTCACGGCCTGGTCGCCCTCTCCTCAGGCACAAAGACCCAGCAGGACGCAAAGGCTACAGAGCACAGCCAGACAAGTTAGATGTGAATCCTGGCTCTGCCATCGACTCCCTGGGGAGCTGCACCTTCTGGCCTCAGTTTATCCAACTGTAGAGCAGGTGTCCCAGCTCCTCTGCTCACGGAGAAACCTCCACCCCACCAGCTGTTCCAGGACCCTCTGATAAATGAGATAATGGTTCGGAGCAGAATTATCCAGAAAACATGACAGGTCTGGATGAACTGTGTGATTGAGCCCCAACTATAAGTTCCAGGTCAAGTGGGGGATGGGGTTCGTCCCTGGCCTGGACCTGCTGAGCCCCGACGAGGGGATGGTTTCCTGTGACTCTCTGTGTGAAGATGTTTTGGGGGATGGGGTGGGTGGGTGGGTGAGGGTGGGTGAGGGTGGGTATGGGGCCCAGGCCAGGGAGCAGCACCCCTGGGAACACTGCGGGGTTGGGTCCTGCTGTAGGCCTGCGTCTCCAGGTAGCACCTGCTCGCTCTCATTCAGGGCGCCTTTGGAGGAAATGGGTGGAGGTGAGAAGTGGAGGAGGCCCAGTGAGTGCCCCCTGTATCAGAGGGTCCTGGAATACCTGATGGTGCGAGGGGTAGGCAAGGGCACCCACTGCAGGCCCTCCTGGCACTGCTGGTGGGTGTGCCCCCCCATTCAAGGGTAAGTAGCTGCACATCTCCGCACCTGACAATTTCATTTCCATGGAGGGTGAAATTTCCTATGTAGCAAAACCTGCTTATGTAGTCTAGACATCCTGCAAGTATAGGGCTCAGTGATCATGGTCTGAATGTTCTTGGTGGTTGTAGCCTGGCTTGGTCTATACCTAGGGTTGAGGGGAACAGATCCAGGGCCAAGGGGTCCCTCTTTGGGTCCGTTTTTCCTGGGGCGTACTCTCCCCGCTCTTCCCATTTTACAGACAGGAAGGTGACAGGCAGGGAGGTTGAGCAGCCTGTTAGGGACCACTGAGTTGTCTCCCCGGGAAGCGCCATCAGGCTGCTCCCTGCTCTCTCCTCCCTGAATTTTTAAACTTGAAGGCCAGGATCCCTGGCTGTGTGACATCTTACTGGACCAGTGTCAGTTAGGAATACTGACACTGTCTTCTGGGTCTCACTTTCTCTCATTCCAGCTTCTTGAGAATGGTCTGCAGGGTGCTCAGAGGCATGATGCACCCTGTAACACAGGCCTCGGTGTCTCCTCAGCTTCCACACCCTCATTGCTGTGCCCCCAGCCATGTATTTGTATTTCTGCTTCCTCACTAAGGGGGGGTTCATCAACCAGCCCAGGGAGTCAGGAGACTTTTCAAGGGGAACAGCCACCAGGGCTCAGTGAAGCTGCTCTGCCAACATACAGGAAGTCTCTCCTGAAGGCTTCCTTCTCAAGGGCAGCACTTGGCCCATCTGGTACAGGGCCGGAAGGGAGAAGTCAAATTGTGCTTTGTTTTGTTTCTTGTCTGGGTTTGAATACAGCAGAGACTGCTGGGGAAAGGGTTCCAGCCCTGCTACCAGACTCATTCTTTTTTTCACATTCATGAAATGGGGGTGATGACAATAGGGTCCCCATGGCAGGGCTGCTCTGAGGTTAGGGGTGGAGGACAGGACAGCCCTCCAAATACCACATGCTGGTAGCCTTTGAACATCCTCTCCATCCCCATTCTGGTTATGAGTAACCCACATACTACTGCTATGCTCCCCAGTGGCCTTTATACACCAGGCACTCTGATACGGTATGAGTTTGGCTCTCTTCCTCTTCACAGCAATCTTTTTTTTTTTTAAAGACTTCTCAGGGAGGAAGAAGAGGACCCAAGAGATGGAAACCGTGGAAGTGTGGTTGTTTCCCCTTTTTATAGTTCTTTTTTTTTTTTTTTTTTTTTTTTTTTTAAGAGAGAGAGAGGAGGAGGAGGAGGAGGGAGAGAGAGAGAGAATTTTTAATATTTTTTATTTAGTTTTTGGCAAACACAACATCTTTGTTGGTATGTGGTGCTGAGGATCGAACCTGGGCCGGACGCATGCCAGGCGAGCGCGCTACTGCTTGAGCCACATCCCCAGCCCCACAGCAATCTGTTTTTAATGTAGATCCTGTACAAGCCCCATTTTACAGATGAGAAACAGACTCAGACGTTAAACTTCCTATCCAGGGCCCAGCAGCGGGCGAATGGGTGAACTTGGGCCTGGATTGGCACCAATATCCATCTGATTCCTGAGCTTGAGGTATCAGGCACCCAAAGAAGGCCAAGAGAAAAGATCAGAAAGCCCATGACTACCTAGCTTGTCTCCACTTTCTGCTGCTTCTGTTTGCCTATCCCATTTCCATCGCTTCCTGACTTTCCCTATTAAGAAGTATTAAAGCTGCCATTAAAGAATACTGATTCCATATGAACATGGCAGGTCCAGGAACAAGGATGTGTCACTTATCTATTGTGTAACAAACTACCCCAAACCCCAGAGGCCTAAAGCCACATGCACTTTATTTGCTCACAATTCTGAGGTTTGACAGTGTGTGCTAATTCAGCTGGGCAGATCTTCACTCTTTTCTCCCAGCCTCATGTTGCTGCAACTGGCGGATGGCTCGGCTGGGGCCGGGAGGACTGCTGTAGCCACCAAACTCACATGCCTGGCAGTTGGCAGCTTGTCGGCTTGGGCTGGCCTAAGCGGATGGAGAGGATGCTGCTGGCTTCAGCATTTGTACCATGGCACTTGTGCTACATTCTATTGGTCAAAGCAAGTTACAAGATCTGTCCAGATCAGGGACTGAATAACTAGGGAGAGGTGTCAGAGAATTGGTGGCCCTTCTCCATCTACCCCACTGAGAGCAACCCCTCCCCCATGCCCGTCCTGCCTTTGCTCCCCTCCCCCACTGCCCATACACTTCTTATACTTCTCACTTCCAAAGCTTCATTCAGTCACTCAACAAATATTTATTATGTGCCAAAGATCCACTAGGGTACAAAACAAAGGCCCTGCTCTAATAATTCTCACATTCTAGTAAAGGGGAGACAATTGCGAACACAAGAACACAGTGTTGGATTGGGTGAACAATAGGACCCTTGGAGAACAAGAGCAGAGTGAGGGGTGGGGGAGTGTGTAAGAGGATGGAACCAAGAGCGGGTGCACACCGCCCCCCTACTGGGGACTAAACCCAGGGGTGCACCATCTCTGAGCTACAGCCCCAGATCTTTTAGTTTTTCATTTTGAGACAAGGTCTAAGTAGTTAAAATTGACCTTCAATTTAGGATCCTCTGGCCTCAGCTTCCACAGTAGCTGGGATTACAGGCATGGGTACACAGTACCTGGCTGAGTAGTTCTTATTACAGAGTGGTCAGTTGATATCAAGGAGGTGATATCTACTGAGTGAGTGAGGGAAAAAAAGTCCCCCCTTCCCCACTCCAGAGCCCAGTGCAAAAGGCCCTGAGGCTGCCCCTTGGAGACAAAATCCTTTACAATTTAAATGAAGTAAAACACAAGGAACAAAACCCTACCTTCATATATTTCACTAAAGAACAATAAAAATTAACAGTTAAATATGACAAAATCTTGCTAAACAAAAGCATTTTATTATACCTGTTCTACTGAGTGGAACTACTTCTCCTGAGAAAGGGATGATGCTTCTGGGGGCTTACCTTTCTAAAGGACTATGTGCCTGTCCTGCCGGCTGACTTGCTGACTTGCGGTGAGAATCAAACTGTCACCATAAAAACGAAAATTGCCCTGCTTCTGGGTTTCATTTCCTACCACAAGGATGCCAGAGTGATTTTTTTTTTTAAAGAACATAAATCAGTTATCATTTCCTGCTTAAAACCCGCCGGAGGCTCCAGCCACCTAAAGAGTAAGTTTCAGGCCCCTAAGCAGGTCTTGGTCCCCTCACCACCTTCAATCTTTCCAACCTCACCTTCTGTGGTTCCCCTAACCCTACACCTCACATTCCGTTCCAGTCAGCTCCTCTCCAAAACTGCCCCCATCCCAGAAGGCCTGTGCCTGGGGATTCCCAGGTCGGGACCCTCTGTCCTTGCAATGCCGGGAGAATGCTCCTGACTCAAGACCCAGGGGAGTGGAAGGGAAAAGGGGTGCAAGTGGCCCGGGTCAACGCCCCGCAGGCCATCATTTGGATAAATCCGTCCAGCTGGGCTTCCAACCCCAGTCAGAGCTTCCCTCCAAGATCGAATCTTGGCATCGCCCAGCATTAGCTATGATGCCATTAAAAGAATATCCAAGCCTCAGTTTCTGTATCTGCAAAAGGGGTCCACGAGCCCCTGGTCAGGGTGGTGCGGCGGGGGAGCGGCTGCTCTGGGGCTCGCGACGCAAGGGCCTCCAGAAGTTGATTTGATCCACTGCCCCCGCCAGGGCTTTCCTGGGCGGCGCCACGCCCGCGCTGCCCCGGCCACCCTAGACCCGGGCGCGGCGCCGTCTGGGCCTGCGCGGGCCACGGGGCGCATGCGTGGACGAGAGGCGCGGCGGGGCTCTACAGGCCAGGCGCACGCGCGGGCCCGCGCCGACTCAGCACGGCCCGAGGGCGCGAGCCCGCCGCCGGCCGGACCGCCGTGCGCCGGGCGTGCGCGTGGGAGGGAGCGCGGCCGCTGTCGCCGGCGCCGCCCCGCCGCCGCCTCCGCTCAGCCTCGCGCTCGCCGAGCCGGTGAGTGCGGAGCACGGGCGGGCCTCGGTGGTCGTGGGGGCGGAGGGCGGAGCGCGGCTGCCTCCGCGGTGCGGGCGGCTTCCCCCCGGACTCCCTCGGAGGAGAGGAGGCCGGGGACGCGGGGCGGCGGGGGTGGCCTGCGGGCGCGGAGGCCGGAGCGACGGGGACTTGAGGCGGCCGGGCGCGCGGGGCCCTCGGCGGGGCGCTCGGCGGGATGGGGCCTCAGGCGCCGGGAGGCCCGGCGCGGGGCGCGGGAGGGCGCGGGGAGGTCGGGCCGGCTTCCGCCAGAGGGACCCAAAACCTGAAAAACAAAAGGGGACACGGGGAGGAGGACGAGGGAAGCCCGGCTCGGGCCGGCGCCGTCCCCGCGTCCCGGCGCCCGGGCGTCCTTCGAGCGCCGCGCGCCGAGCCCGCGGCTTTGTGCCGCCCAAGTTTCCTGCCGCCGCCGCCCAACTCCGCGCGCCGCCCGAGCGGGCCGGGCCGGCCTCCTCGGCGGGCTGCTGCGGTGGCACCCCTTCCGCCCAGGGGCCGGGGCGTGCTCACCGGCTCCGTCTCCTTGCAGGGTTGTGTGGAAATGCACCGGGGATAAAGTTTTTTTGTGTTTTGTTTTCCTGAGAGCCGTTCCAACAGTGTCTCCTTCTTGCCTGGTTGGCCTGCAGCTGGGTTCTGGCAGGGAGACGGCGATAATTGCGATGTTGTCGTTACGGGGGCGGGTGGGGGTCGGTGGGGGTCGGCCCCAGCACAGTGCAGTGCAGGAGTTGGGGGGTTTGTATTTGAGACTTCTCTCGCCACCGAGGTTTTTACTTAGACTGTGAATGTTTTCATGTTGGTGAAAATAGTCCATTGAAATGAAATAGCAGAGCCTCACTCACTCGAATTTATTTGTAAAACGGGTAGTAAAAATTACTCATTTCGAAAGGCTATCAAACATTCTGAATCCGTGGCCGCGTCTGGGAAAACCTCTGAAGACTGAAACAAAGTTTGTGGATGAAGTGATTACAAGACACAAAGTAGCATTCAACTTATTTTTGTTGTGATACAGTATAGATGATACATTCATCTGGTTGTCTTGAGGTAACTAAAAAATCCCTACGATAACTAAACGGGAAACTTTTTCTAGGGATGAACCCAGGGCCTTGCACACGCTAGGCCAGCACAATACCACTGAGCTGCGTCCTGAGCCCAGAGGGAACTTTTTAAGGACGTTTGTATTCCATATCTTCATTAATATAAGTGTTGTGTATTAATGGCTGCCCTTGTAAGAAAAAACAAGCTGAATCGCTTTTGAACACTTAGTTTACTAAATGCCAGAGAAGCAAAACATCAGGATCAATATTATAGTATTTTCTGCTAAAGAATTTGTTGTTACTTTCAAATAAAAGATGGTTGTATTTGAAAGGAGCCAAAGATGGCATTAGCAAAGCATCAGAATCAAGTCCTCAGGATAATTCACAACTGTTCTTAACGGTTTGGGGCAAAGAATACTGGGGCTAAGCTCCTAGAGTTGATGGGGCTTCAGCAGCCTCTCTTGAGGGCAGCCCCTGGCTGGAGTAGGGTTAGAAGACAGGGGGAATCCTGTAGCTTCAACAGAGCTCCACGCCTGTTGCTGGAAGTTATGTAACTCAGCCTCAGTCCTCATGACCATGCTCATGAGCTGGTCAGGTAACTTTTCTCACTAAGAAGTTGAAGAAAATCATATTACTAAAGGTAGCTGCTTGGGATAGGGTGTAGCTCAGTGATAGAGTGCTTCTCCAGTGTGTATGAGGCGCTGGGTCAGTCCTCAGCACGACATAAAAATAAATCCATAAAGTTATTCATTAAAAAAAAAGCTTTTTAAAATTATGTTGCAGATGTTACACTATTTTATAATAAAAAACTTTTGAAAATTGGATGTTGATTTGAGTTAGAGAGGTGGGATCTTTGTTCACATCTCTAAATATTTTTAAAAAAATATTTTTAGTTGTAGATGGATGCAATGCCTTTATTTAATTAATTTATTTTTTATGTGGTGCTGAGGATCAAACCCAGTGCCTCAAATATACTAAGCAAGAATTTTGCCACTGAGGTACAAACCCTAGCCTTCTAAATATTTTATGAAAACTTTCCCCCTATATTTTATAGTGTCTTAATTTTGAGAAAATAATTAAAAATTGTGTTGAGTTACAAAAGATGCCATCAAAAGTGTTAATAAAATATATTCATCTGTTTTGAAGTTAAGCATTTTCGGTTTTGACAAATTTTCACCTAGAACATTTCTTGCTTTACATTTCAACAAATTAAAATTTATGGCCAGGCATGGTGGTACACACCTATATTCCCAGTGGCAGGAGGATGACAAGTTCAAAACCAGCCTCAGAGACTTAGCAAGACCCTGCCTCAGAATTAAAAAAAGGGGCGCTGGGAATGTGGCTAGTGGGAAGTGCCCCTGGAGTTAGTCCTCCTTCTATGCATGGGAAAAAAAATGCCATTTTAATATTTGTGAATTGAATTTTTTTGGTTAAAAAAATTTAAAAAATTTACCGATACTTGTGTAAATTATTTAAAATGTAAAAAATTTAAAGGATTTTAAATTCAGCAAAGTAAGTGACCTTATTTGAATTAGGTGGTTTCTGAATGCATTCAAATATCTGGATAGTGAGGTGCTTACCATTGCTGAGGCTGGAATAGGAAGTGGTGACTGTCAGGGCTGCCTCTGACTCTGGTGAACTACTGCCCACTGAGGTTATCAAATACACCATGAAGTTTTTTTTTGTCTTTTCCCTGAGTGGTATTTAGTAGTGGATTATGTTAGTTTTTTTAAAATTTTTCTCTCTGCCATCATTTTGGCAAAAGTTTATTTCATTTCATTACTGTCAGAAGGCAGCCTAGTGCTAGAGAGGTGAGATTTGTCTCCCAGTTCTGGTACTAACTCTTAGGAATTGTGCCAGATTTTATTGAGAGTTCCTTAAATATGTTTCTGATTTTGATGTGTACAGTCTATAGCATTTTTTTTTTCATTTTTCTGGGTTCTATGGAAATAAAACCTAGATAAGCATATATAGATCAGCTTTTCAGTTTTAATGGGATTTTTAGCTAATGTGCTTATATTCTGACCTGCATTAACACTAATGAAGTGGTTTAGGGACAAAAATGGGAATACAGGTTTCTGCCACATGAATGGCCTTATTCCCTTCTTAAGCAGTTGAAGCTTAAGAGAAAAACACCAGAAACATCACTCAAAGTTCACCTCTTTAAGAACATGAAGATGTTCTGCTACCAACCTTGGTTGTAATCAGTTAAAATAGTATTTAAGCCTTACTATAACTACATTTTTAGACACAGTAAACTGACTGAAGCTATAATTAGAATATGATCCAGTGGTAGGGGAAGAAGCATCATATTTGGGGCTCCTGAGTGGGTAGGTCAAGCTTTGGTAGAGTGGTAGAGTTATTGCCTTTGTGTAGCTTAGTGAAACATGGGAGAGGCTCTGGACTGTGCCACACCTGAGCCCAGATATTGACCTTATCTGTCCCCCATGGGAACTCTAGGGTTTCAGGTGCTGTTGCCATCCTCCTTGTACACAGGAAGCACTACATTCAAGTTAGAGTAGGTTGTCCAGGTCACCTTACCCTGGCCCCCGGTGCACAGTGGGGGAGCTCTGGGCTGCCCTGGGGCTGGCAGGGCTGGAAAGCAGCATTTTAACCTAGTCTTTCCAAGTAGTAGGTAAGATGCTACTGTAAATCGCTGTGTCTGGAAGTTTAGATAATTACAGTACCTGTTGGAATCTGACATTTGTGGGACTTGAACCTCTAGCATAGCATAAGTAAACATTTTAGACCAACTAGAATTAGTTAAATACAAATAAACAACATGTGGAGTAGCGATTGATGCTGTTTGTCAAAAGACATGCTTTAGTAGCCTCTATCTCCAGGGTGGATTTGGGTGGCTCTTCTTGGGTTTGTGTTTACAGGCGACAGGGTTTTGTGGGAAGCAAGGAGACATGGTTGCAGGTTTCTTCTCACACAGATGTGAGCCCTTTGTAGAAAACCCGAGTGTCTATAGTCAAACACATTACTCCTCTAAGAATTTCTGAAATGAAGGTACACATTCTCACTAATCTAGAATATTGTATTCTGCTTTTAAGAGTTGACACATTCTACTTCATTATTTGGGGCCACTGGACCAAAACCAAGCCTCAAGAACCTTGGAAGTCCTGTTTATGGTTGTCTGCGCCCAAGATTCCTGTTCTGCCCCCATGTTCAATGTTCAAGTTCCTGCTGTCATTGGTTTTGGTTCTGCTCTGAACGTAGGTGTTTGTTGCATCTGTTTTTCTCTTGACCAAAGCACATGATGGAAGAGTTAAAGAATTTGACATGTGTAAATGTTTTTAGTGGATTGTATGTCTTCCATAAAGGCAGAAGTGACAGCTGTTACATCTTCAGTGTCTGACAGTGCCTGTTGAATGAGTGTTTGACTTACTGGAGAACTGTTAATTTTGTCACTCTGTTATCTACTGTTTTGTTTGCCTTGGCTAAAAACCTCATTTAAAAGCCCAATAGGACTTGATACCAGGGAAGAACTTGGATTATCTACATTTTTACCTTTGACTGCTTTATAACTAGTATCATCAAACTTGGGTTGGGGGGGGAAAGTATTGCCTGGTCCCTTTTCAATTTTCTTTTTTTCTAGAAATTGATCTTGTAGAAATTTATCTTGTATTCATTAGGACTCATCTCACATTCTGTAGACAGGATTGCTCAAGATGACACAAAATTTAGAAGGATCTGCAGTTAGTGGTTGAGAACCTCCAGTCTGTTCTTTGCTAATCAGGTGGATTCTGGAAGCTTTAGGAGCCCTGAAGCCCTGTAGAGAGTAGCTTTCTTCCTAATGCCAGTTATACACTATATCAGCTCATTCTTGACCTTCCTCAGAAAGTCTTTTTCTGCCTTGCTGCTGTTGAGATAGGACATTTTGACAGTAAGAGGTGAAAATACCCTCATGCAGGTCAGGAAAATAAACATCTGGATACAAGGGCTTCCTGAGATTTTTCATTTTGCTATTCCTTAGAGAGTTTCTCCTCTGTCTTACTGTGCTATTCAGAGGGAACTTACACACATTACAGAGGTACCATGAGGTCTCAGTGGTTCTAAGTAGTAGGAGATCATCACCTTCACCAGGAGACTTATTAGGAAAGAATGAGGCCCTGCCTCTGACCCTGCTCAGTCTCTGAGGGTGGAACTCAACTTGCTGTTGGAACTTGCTCTGTGGGTGTTTTGGAAATGTGTGTAATCTCTTCCTTACCACTTAGATTTTGCTTATGAGTTTACCCTCAGTGCAGGAAAATTAAGTTTTATTTAAGAATTTTGAATGTTTTAATGCTGAGACTACTTAACCCATTAAGTCCCAAGTTTTAAATTTTATTTCAAAGTTATCAAAAGTTGTATATTGCTCAATTTATTTATTTTTGGTACTGAGGCTGAACCCAGGACACTTTTACCACTTGAGTTATATCCCCAGCCCTTCTTATTTTTTGTTTAAAACAGGGTCTTGCCAAGTTGTCGAGGCTGGTCTGGAACTTGGAATCCTCTTGCCTCAGCCTCTGAAGTAGCTGGGATTACAAACATGCATCACTACCCATGACTTGCTTAATTTGAGATTTCACAGGTGTTCCACATTTGAGACGATGGGGCAAAGTGGGTCCGTTCTTTTTGAGTCTTGGTTTGGGATTTAAATGAACAGTTGAGTGTTGAAATAGCAGTTTGTATGGTTTGTCAATTTGTGGCTTTTGGGAAACATCAGGAGAATGTGTACCTGCTGGTGCATAAGGCACAAGTTAGATCCCCTGGAGGCTTTGTTTTGGTGCTGAAACATTGGCTAGCATAAATTAGAGTCAGGGTGATTGCTGAATCTTGTGGTGACTAAGGAAGGAAGCAGTATTGTATACATTGATTTTATGCTTAACATTGAATTCATTTATAGATTTAATATATTTTCTTCTTCTTTCGACCTTTTTTATAGGAAAAAATCTAAATAAAGAACCTACAAAGAAGAAATGTGATATGCCTTATCTCTTATGCTTTGTACAAAATTGAGTTCATTTGTTGACAAATGGAATGTTGTAAGCCCAGCAAGAAGGGCTGTTGTCCTTCAGGTATCTTGGAGTCCCCTTCAACTTCCTCACACTGCTGTTGTAGGTGGTCGATAAATAATTTGTTGAATGAACAAAGAGACTCTTGCTCAGGTTCTTTGGGTTGTCAGTGTGTAGATAGTTGAAGAATATAGAAACATGATCTCTGGAAAGAGTTTCAAAAAGATCCTGTGCTGGCCAGGTGCCACTGAGCACGCCTGTAATCCTAGTGGCTTGGGAGGTTGAGGAAAGAGGGTCATAAGTTTGAGGCCAGCCTAGGCAGTTTAGCAAAACCCTACCTAAAGTGGGGGGGGGGGGGCGACAAAGAGTTAGGCAAAGAGTTTTGTGTTGGAGCACCTCTGGGTGCTGTTGGAGCACCCCAGCCCTGCCAAAGGAAAAGACATGGTAGGTCAGAAGTAATACCTCTTGGGGGCGCTTTGTTGTATGGGTATTTGAGTGTGTGAAAGTTGTTAAAGGGCACAGAAGAAACAGAAAAACAGATGAAATTAAATGTCATGTACTGTCAAAACAATGAGAAGGATGTTTCCATGCTTATTGTGTCTCTTCCCTGTTGACTCTGGCTCAGCTATGAGCAACAGTGATAGAAATGAGGGGCAGGAAGAGCCCTCTGGAGCCATTTCTTCCTCAAGTGGTGGAGTGGAGTTAAAGTCACAGTACTTCACAGTTATGGATGGTGGCCCCTGTTCAGTGCACTTCTAGGGGTGCCTGGCCTAGATAGCTCTGGAGCAGACTCACTGACTCTGTGCAGGTGCTATTGGCTCCTGCCCCAGCTATTCTTCTGTGGTCACTTTAGCAGTTGCCTCTTCTCTGCTCCTAGGATCTGTCCCTGCCTGGGGGTTTCTCAGTGTTATGCCTGGTAAATAGCCTTTTCCTGAAGTAAGGTTGCACATCTTATGCATTTGCTGGCCATTTGGGTTCACCTGTTTTGTTTTGTTTTGTTGTTTGTTTTTTAATTAGATCTGCTTTTTCATTGATTTGTAGCTTCCTTACAGTCAACAATATAAGTCCCTTGTTGGGAATGTTTTTTGCCACTCTCCTCCTGCTTTGGGACATGCAGTTTCTCTGGCTTTCCCTGGTGGGTTTTTTTTTTTTTTTAATTATCATTTTTTAGTTTTCAGCGGACACAACATCTTTGTTTGTATGTGGTACTGAGGATCGAACCTCGGACCGCACGCATGCCAGGCGAGCGCGCTACTGCTTGAGCTACAACCCCAGCCCCCCCTGGTGTTTTTTTTTTTTTTTAAATTTATTTTTTATGTGTAGTTGGACACAATGCCTTTATTTTATTTGTTTATTTTTATGTGGTGCTGAGGATCTAACCCAGGGCCTCGCACATTCGAGGTGAGCTACAACCTTAGCCACTCTCTGCTGTTTTTTGATGCATAGAAGTTCATGAAGAGTTAGGTTTAACATGGTCTTCTTTATTTGTTTTCCTTTGAGTTGGTGCTTTTTGTGTCATTCCCTGTCCTGAGGTCATAGCTAGTTCCTCTTTTCCAAATGTTTTATATTTCTGTCTTTCACCTTTAACTTTGTAATTTGCTTGGAATTGGTTTTAGTGTCCAGTATAAAGAAGAGATCCAGTATCTCTCTCTCTTTTTTTTTTTTTTTAGCTTGTGAACATCTAGTTGACTCAACACTATTTATTGAAAAGATGACAGTTTCCCTAATCCTTCGTGGTGCCATGCTCGTGTAAATCAGAGGGTCCATATATCTGAGCATCTGTTTAGACTCTTCATTCAATTCTATTGGTTCTGAGCTGCCTAAATGTTTTACCAGTCTTACTTATTCAAGGGTCCCTTGACTATTCTGGACCCTTTTCAGATCCATGTTTTAGAATTACTTGTCAACTTCCAAAAAAATTCTTCCAGATGTTGTTTGTGATTGTACTGGAGGTATGAATCTATTTGTGGAGGATTGCTTCTAGTTTTGACTTAAGCAAGTCTGGATATTTCTGTTCAAGTCTTAATGTAGATACAGGCTTTTGTTTCTCTTGGGAGTGATTGGACCTAGGGCTAGAATGGCCCAGTGTATGTTTAACTTTTAAGACTATTCCAGAATTTCTAGAGTGGTTGTACCAGTTTATATTCCCACTAGCATTGTGTCAGCTCTGGTTGCTCCATATTACTGGGTCAACACCTGGAGATTTTAGCCATTTTCTTTAAGAAAAAAGTTTTTATTGCTGCATTATAATTATACCTAGTAATAGGATTCATTGAGACAAGTCATACATGCATATAACATAATTTGGCCAGTTTTTTGTATGTGTGTGTGTGTGTGTGTGTGTGTATGTGTGTGTGTGTGGTGCTGGGGATTGAACCCAGGGCTTTGTCCATGAAAGGCAAGCACTCAAATTTTGGCCAGTTTTATTCTGTAGCACCTCCCCTTTCCCTTTCACATCCCCTTCCTCTACTCACTGGTTGCCCCTCTTTTACCTGTGGGAGAGAACAGACCTATGACTTTCTGAGTTTGGTTTATTTCACTCAACATGATGCTCTCCATTTCCATTTCCATCCGTTTTCCTACAAATGACATAATTTCATTTTTTTCTGGCTAAATGAAACTCCATTTTGTTTGTAAACCATGTTTCTATTATTCACTGTCTGTTGATGGACCCTAGGCCTGGTTTCATTACTTGGCTACTATGAGTTGCACTGCTGTGAATGTGGGTGTGTATGTACTGCTGCAGTATGCTGACTTGACTTTTTTAATACCGAGGAGTTGGGTCATGTGGTGGTTCCATTTCTAGTTCATTTGTTGTTGTTGTTGTGCTAAGGATTGAACTCAGGAGCATTCAACCACTGAGCCACATCCCCAGCCTTTTTTTTTTTTTCCTATGTATTTTGAGACAGGATATCACTGAGTTGCTTATGGCCTCGCTAAATAGCTGAGGCTGGCTTTGAACTTGAAATCCTCCAATCCTCCTGCCTCAGCCTCCCCAGCCGCTGGGATTATTGGCATGCACCACTGCGTCTGGCTGTTCCATTCCTTGTCCTTTGAGGACACTTCATACTGAAGTTTCTATAGTGATTGTGCTAATTTACAATCCCACCACAGTATATTTGTATTCTTGCTGACTGCCATTCTAGCTGGGGTGAGATGAAATCTCAGTATTAATGTAGATACAGGCTTTTGTTTTTCTTGGGAGTGATTTTTTTTTGAGAGAGAATTTTTAAATATTTATTTATTTATTTTTTAAGTTTTTGGCAGACACAACATCTTTATTTGTATGTGGTGCTGAGGATTGAACCCAGGCCGCACGCATGCCAGGCGAGCGTGCTACTGCTTGAGCCACATCCCCAGCCCTCAGTGTAGTTTTGATTTATACTTCCCTGATTGGGTTTTAGCTATTTTAACAGGTGAGTTTCATTGTGGTTTTAATTTGCATTTTCCATATGACTAATAATGTCAAATATCTTTTTCATTTGCTTACTTGCTATCCTTGTATCTTCCTTGATAAATTATTCAAATCTTTTGCCCACTTTTTTTTTAAGAGAATTTTTTTAATATTTATTATTTTTTTAATATTTATTTTTTAGTTTTCGGCGGATACGTCTTTGTTTGTATGTGGTGCTGAGGGTCGAACCCTCTCGCATGCCTAGCTCGCATGCCAGGCAAGCGCACTACTGCTTGAGCCACATCCCCAGCCCCATTTTGCCCACTTTTAAAGTTAGTCCTTCCCCTTATTCTGGGTTGAAAGTTCTTCATTATTTGAATACAAGTCCTTCATCAGGTATACACTATGCTTTTCTTCCAGGCTGTGGCTTTTTTCATTCTCCTAACAGTGTATTTAAGAGCAGAAGTTATAAATCTTGATATCTATTTATGGGTATTATTATTTAAAAAAATTTTTAGTTGTAGTCAGCACAAAACCTTTATTTTATTTATTTATTTTTTATGTGTTGCCAAGGATCGAGCCCAGTGCCTTGCATGTGCTAGGTGAGTGCTCCACCGCTGAGCCTCAGTCCCATGGATTTTTTTGGCATCATATTTAAGAATTGCCCAATCCTGGCACACAAAGGATTCCTCCTTTTTCCACCTTTTCCTTTTCCCTTCAAGTTCAGATATTTCACCTTTAAGTCTGTGATTCATTCTGAGTTAATTTCTGCTCATGATATAAGTTATGGATCCAAATGATTTGTAGGGCTCTTCCAAGGCCTGGAGTGAAGTTCACTTCCTCCAAAGGACCTTGTTTTTTGCTTCAGCCCATCTAGGGTCACCTTAAACACTCAGGCCTGCAGCAGCTCTCCAGAGGTTACTCTCCTGCTGGGTTGTCTAGTCTCTAGGGGCTCTGTGTCACAAGGCAGGGTTTGTAGTTGCATATCTGTGGGTTCTGTTCTGTATCTGTCAGTTGGACCAACAGGGGTCAGTAGTATTGTGAAAAAAAAAAATGCTTGTATTCAGTACGTACAGACTTATTTCCTAGTCATTATTCCCTAAACATTACAGTTTAATAGTTATTTACATGACATTTCCATGCATTTGGTATTATAAGAAATCTAGGGATGATTTAAAGTGCTAGGGAAGATGTGGTTTGGTCCTGTGGACACACTACATTGTCTTGTAAGGTTTTTGAGCACCTGTAAATGTTGGTATCTATGGGGATCCTGAAGCCAATCCCCCATGAATACTGAGGGATGACTCTGTGTACTTTGGAGGACCCAGCCTTTGAGTCCTGTCCCTGATCCCTGTACTCATATAAAAATGAAAATTGAGGGGCTGGGATTGTGGCTCAGCAGTAGAGTGTTCGCCTAGCACGGGCAGGACCTGGTTCGATCCTCAGCACCACATAAAAAAAAATAAAGGCATTGTGTTGTGTCCATCTACACCTAAAAAAAAATATATATATATATATATATATATATATATATATTAAAAAAAGAAAATTGAAAATTTTCATACTGGAAGATTCCTTCAGGGCAAAGGTGATTTCTGTGCATGTTCCTGGCTTTCCTTTAGCTTTGGACTGGTATTTCCTTCTTTTTAATTTTTTTTTTTAGTTCTAGATGGATGCAATATCTTTGATTGATTGATTAATTAATTAATTAATTAAGTGGTGCTGAGGATTGAACCCAGTGCTTCTATCCATCTTTTTAAGTCTTTTCCAGATAACGTAGCCCAAAGTTAAGAAGCCAAGAAAAGTTTTGTTCTTTCTTGCTTCACTCCATGGTCTAGAGTCTAGAACTGGACTTGATGTCTGGTGTGGTAGCTATTAGTATATGTGGCTATTTAAATTGAAGTTAATTAAAATTAAATTTAAAGTTCTGTTCCATAATCACTCTAGCCTCACTTCACCTGCTTATTGGCCATGTGGCCAGTCGGCCACATTGGACGACATGGAAGTAGAATGTATTTGTTATCACGGGATGTTCCAGTGGCTAGATTAGGAAGCCTCTGCAAGGTTCACCTCGATACCTATCTGCATTTCAGAGCCATGGACTTGCTTGTCCTGGAATCTATAGCTCACACAGCTGGACAGACAGTTGTGCTCTAATGGGTTATTGTGACCCCATTCTTAAGGCACTGTGTGAGCTCTTAGCTTAGGTGTGAGTGTTTAGCTATGGTGTGCGAGTAGCAGACCATTAAGTGTTGGTATTTTAATTTATAAATGCCTGTGAGATTAAGCAAAAGATCTAGTGAAAACCTTTTTTAGGTGTTGATCTTCTTCCCAGACTCAGGGTTCTCCTGTTATTCCTGCCCTAATACTTTTCCAGTGGGGTACTGTGGGCTGTGGGACAGCAATGCTACCTGCCTGGAGGGGAAGAAAGGATGAGCACAGCCCAGGTGTTGGTGGAGTGTGCAGAGATTGGTCTGCTACAGGTTCAGCTTGGTTTCTAGTATGGAAAGGTAGCAGAACCCACAGATATAAGGAAGGCCTGAAAGTCAGGACCCCCATTCATTCACCAAGTACTCCTTATGTGTAGTGGAGGGTGGTGGTTAGGGATGTATTGGAACCCCTTTGTAGCTCACAGATTACCAGTCCTGAGAATGTCCATACCTGTCAGGAGCAGAGGGCCTACCTGAAGTGGTTTTTCATTGTCCTTATTCTTTGGGTCAGCCTGACAACTCCTGAGCACGTTTCAAGGAACTTGGGGACATTGCTGATGGCCATTACCCTATCCTTCCTCACCTGGGGGAAGGTTCAGCCTGTCAGGAGGTTGGGCTGTGGCTTATGCCCTGCAGGATGGGGAAGGTCATGACAAAGGAGCAAATGGGGATGGGTGCAAGGGAAAGGCTCTTCATGGCTGCACAGGCAGGGGCTGCTCACTGGTCTGCTTATAGGTTTTGGGTCATAGCAAGCTTAGTTGAACTGTATAGGATATTTGAAGTCTATTAACAAAGCAACGTACACAGGCACTCTATCAAGCCTCCTCAAACTTTAATGTGTATATGCATAATCTGGGGATCTTGTTAAATTATAGGTCTAATTCAGACTGAGAGGCCTCAGCCTTGCATTTCTTGCAAGTAGGGGATACCAGCGCTGGTGGTCTGTGGGCCTCATTTTTTTTTTTTTTTAAAGAGAGAGCGAGGGAGACAGAGATTTTTTTTTTTAATATTTATTTTTTAGTTTTCGGCGGACATAACATCTTTGTTTGTATGTGGTGCTGAGGATCGAACCCGGGCCGCATGCATGCCAGGCGAGCGCGCTACCACTTGAGCCACATCCCCAGCCCAGGTGGGCTTCATTTTGAATAGCAGAGTTTGTGTCTTCAAAGTAAGGCTGGTAAGGTGACACTGAGCCTTACTTAGTTTGGAAGGTGACACTGAGCCTTACTGTTATGGAGGGCAGTAGTTAAGGGCAGGGCCTTTAGGTCAGAATTCTAGCTCTGTGATCTTGGACTCATTTGTTAATTTCTCATCAGCATTTCCTGTCACTTAAATGGGTCAAATAATACAGAACCCTAAATGTTGAAAGAATTGAGTAATACACTCTCTGATGGTACAAAGCCTGGCCTTATTAAATGTTGTACAGAAGACAACGATTAGAAGTAAATGTTTACATCAAAAGTTGGCAAGTTTTCAGAATACTCATCCCCCCTGCATCTTGGCTGGGCACAGGGAGTAGGGGTGCTTTCATTCAGGAAAACTGTACTTTCATTCAGGAGTGCAGCTTCCCTTTCTCTCTGGGACTGACCTATGCTGGAGGATACCACTGTCCCCTCATAAAGCCTGGCTGGCAGAGACAAGTTGCTGATATAGTGGGAAGTGACCCCCGAGAGGACTTGGAGGACTCCAAGATGATGCAGCTAGTCCCTTTAGACAGTGCTGTTCACTGTCAGTTCATGCCTGGACAGGGATGCTTGGCTAAGCTTTCTTTAGTTGCCAACAGTTGGGATGAAGGAAAACCACATTTTGTACTGAGGGTTTTGAAAGATGCATAACCGAGAACTGACTTTTCTGCTAAGTGGATATTAATAATGGATAAAAATATGTATTTCTTAGTTTTGTTTTAAAACTTAGGTGTTTCAGACACGTATGAAAACAAAGTTGTAATGAACTGCTGCGTATTCATCACCTTCAGCCATTGTCACTGGGTATCACTAGCTTTTCTGAGGTATGGGTTGTTAATGTGGAGATTGTGAAGGAACTTGCTTTGAGAATGTATGTGCTAACCTTGGGCAAGTGTCAGGACTCCCCCTGGAGGAGACTAATGATTCATGGCATATTTCTTTAAAAATATGCCCGGGAAGAATTGAATGTGGCTTCACTGCTTCTCTAAGGTCCTGCAGTGAATGGGCAACACAACTGGCTGTCTAGTGTCTATTTATCTGTCTTTATTTTATTTTATTTTTTTTTAAATTTTATTTTTTATTTCTCGGCGGACACAACATCTTTGTTTGTATGAACATCTTTGTTTGTATGTGGTGCTGAGGATCGAACCCCGGGCCGCACACATGCCAGGCGAGTGCGCTACCGCTTGAGCCACATCCCCAGCCCCTGTCTTTATTTTATTTATTTATTTTTGGTAGTACTAGGGATTTAACTCAGGGCCTCACTCTGTCTAGGCAGGCACTCTACCATTGAGCTACACCCCCAGCTCTTCTATTTTATTTTGAGATAGGGTTATGCTGAGTTGCCCAGTTTGGCTTTGAATTTTGTAATATTCCTGTCTCAGCTTCCTGAGTTGTTGGGATTACAGGTGGGCATCACTGTACCCAGTTCTCTTTTAGGCTTGCAGGTTGCATGTAGCCTCTGCTACAGGTGCTTAGTTCCTGTTGTTGCAGTGCAGAAGGAATTTTGAACAGTACGTAAAGGAATGAGCTTGTTATATAGAATAAAACTTCATCTGTAGACACTGGAATTTGAATTTTGTACAGTTTCCACATGTTATGTAAGATTATTCTGATTACTCCTTTAACCATATAAAATCTAAAAACTGTTCTTAGCTCATGAAATGTACAAAAATGAGTGGGGCCAAGTTGTCCTCTGGATGGCTTGCTGCTCTGGACTAGCGGGCAATAATAGAGCAACCCCTGCACCTCCTGCCCACTCTAAACTGTGGAGCATCCCTGTTACCTTCCAAGGCCTGTGTGATCCATGTCACCCCCTTTCCCCTCCAGTGTGGTGTCCCATTTTCACTCCAGAGGTGCACCCTGTGTCTCCCCGCTGTTTCTCAGCCCCGCTCCTCCTCAGCCCCGCTCCTTTCCTCAAGCTCTCCTCCCTCTGATATCATCCATGTTTTCTGAGTTTTGGCTTCTTTCTCTCCTGTCTGCTCACTGCTGTACTCTCACAATTAGAGCAGTGGTGTGAGTGACTTTTGCCTGTCATCTCTGAGCTGTGTGCCAGCCTGCTCTGGTTGCTCTTCCTCCCTCCTCCCTTTCACCCCAGGCTTCACCATTGCCTTCTCTGTCTGTGGTTGATGGGCATCTGGTTGTTACCAGCCTGCTGCTAGAGCTGTACACGTGTGGCTCTGCCGCGGGGTGGTGGTCCTGGCTTCTTTAGTGGTGATTGCTTGGTTAGGGGCCAGCCTGCCTTCAGCCTGATGAGCCCACAGGTCACTTTCTGTGCAGCTGCACCAGTGAGTGGCTTGCCAGTGCAGCAGCTCCTGGTTCTTCCCATCTGTGCCAGTGGTTTATCTTGTCTTAGGCTTTCAGCCTTACTCTTCTGGTGGGTGTGTCAGATCTCACATGGCTTTAATGTGAATTTCCCTTATTACTGTTGAAGTTGGGCCTCTTTTAATATACTGCTGTATCTATTTATTCTTCTGTGAAAGACCTCTTAAGTCTTTGGCCCAATTTTCTTTTCTTTTTTGGGGGTAACCTTTCTATGTATGGATTATAATCCTTTATCATTATGTGTTGTAACATTTTGTTCTGGTTTGCAAATGTGTGAATTTTAATCTTTGGTGTTTTGGACCTAAAGTTCTTTTAGGGTCGTTGACTTCACTCTTCCTTTATGATTAGTGGTTTTTGTTGTTGTTGTTTTGGCAAGAGTGAAAGGAGTATGATTTATTCAAGTGTGAAGTACAGAAATAGGATTCCTGTAGGGGCAAGAGGGACCTGATAGCAGGTTGCCCAGTTTTTGTTTCATGTAAGGAAGGGCTAGGTTATGAAGTAAAATATTTTTGATACTTAGTTCATGAAGTGTTTATTTCATTCAATAAATATGTTCAGTAGTTAGGTGTATTTTCTAATTTTTTTTAGGGTTCCTTTAATGATTTTTGGTTTAACATGTTTGAAAAAATTTCATAGGGATTTCTTTGAATAAATTTTGGTCATATTTCTAAAATTGGATTGTGGTCAGAAAATGTGTTTTGGTCAGGTATAGTGCGTGAAGTCCTGTAGTCCCAGCTGAGGCAGGAGGGCCACAAGTTCAAGATCAGATTTGGCAACTTAGTGAGACCCTGTCTCAAATAAAATAAAAAGGGCCGTGGAAGTAGCTCAATGGGTATATTCTCTAGTATCTCAACAAAACAAAACAACCCACCAGAAAATAGTGTCCTGTGTGGTAGCAGTCTTGATATTAATGATGTCTTAAATAGATCCATATTGTATTTGAATTTGATTCAGATCTTGTTCCTAACTCAGAGACTTTTGAGCACTTAAAAGTATTTAATTTAATACCTGGTTTATGGAAAGAAGACTAGACCAATAGGTTCTTAGTTGTTGCCTTTTTTTTTTTTTTTTTTTTAAAGCGTGTCTTATGTTTGTCTTCTGCCCTGTGAACACTTGCGTTGTTGTCTCCTGGCTGGGGTGAGGCTTAGTGTCTGTCACCAGCATTTGGACCCTGTTCCACCCACACTGGAGCTTGCAGACAGTGACTCCCTTGCCTGTGGCTCGTCAGCTGGCGGACACACTGTGTCATGCTGCGACTGCAGCTGCCCTCCTTTCAGTGGCATTTGCTAATTAAGCTGTTTAGTTTTGTGCTGTTGTGAGTGACTAAAAAAAAGAGGATATAGAAAGGAAATGTTTATTTTGTGGTTATTCCAAAGTATTTTGGGTGTCTGTTTCATCCTCCCAGAAGTTGGTGTTAGCTCAGATTATCAAAGTTAAGTGAGGGGTGGGAAATGAAGTTTCACCCTCCCTGCAGTCTCAGGAAGCCGCCTTGCTCATGGAAGGTGCCCGGTGTTGTAGTTTGTGTAGCATGCAGGTCTGTTTAAATGAAAAGCATTTTATCTAAGAACAAGATTCAGTTTAAAGATTGGTTCTCTCTTTCAGTCCTGTGGCTTTCCACAGGTGCTTGGCTTCTGTTCCTATCAGTGGCTGCATCCATGCAGGGTGGTGCTGCTTTTCTCAGCCTTTGCAGTTCCCTGTGAAGTGGAACATCAGTGTGTGCTGGCATCTTGAAGACCTGGGTCTGTTTTACTGAGAAAAATCTGGTCCTTTCCCCTGGGTTTTCACCAGATTGGTCTTGAGCTGGCTCATTCAGTTGATTCCTTTGTTGAGCATTCACTGGAAGCTCTTAGGTGTATGGTACAGTAAGACCTGGAGGTGCAGACACGAGGGCGACTAAGGCTGTCACAGCTCAGTGGCCTGCCATGTGGTTCTGTCCCAAGTCATGCTCTGAGAACTGGCTGTGCAGGTCCCCAGTGATGTGGAGATGGGGAGGTAAGGGGCGGGGTGGTGCAGATTGTCTCCATTAATGGCCAGCAAACCCTGTAGCCTTTGCAGGTTTAGAACCTGGCTATGGAGCAGATGTGGTGTCTCTCTGGTGGAAGAGGGGTAGGGAGGAAGGGTCTACCACTCCAGGGAAAGGCACAAGGTGCCAGAGGCCCCTGGAGCACAACTCTCAGTTGAGAATTACCCCTGGTTACACCTGGATTACAGGTTGGGCTGAGTACAAGAGATGAAGGAGAATCTAGGCAGGATTACCTGACCTGTACTCTTGATTCTGATGCACACTTTGTGTCCTGGAATGACAGGAACAGGCCTGTTGGTAGGAGGGTGGTTGGACTAGAATCCAGGCCCAGGGAGGAAGGTGTCTGCAGTGCCTGTGAGAAAGGGAGAGAAGAAAGGGTTCATTCTGGGGAAAATGGCTCACCTGCTGTCACTGGCTAAAGGGGTGAAAGGGCAGAGTCCAGAGGTCTGATCCAGCAGTCCCTGTGTTCTTTTAATTATGTAATTATGTTGTGTAAATAAATGAGGTAAGCCTTAATTAAGGCGACAGTAGAGGAAATGGAAAGAAGGGATTGATTTGAAGGCTAAATTTCAGGTTAATCTACAGGTTTTGACAATGTAAATGAAGTGGCAGGGCCCAGAGGACTCCAGGGTAATTTCCAGTTTCAGGATTCTTAGTTCTTTTTCTCTGCCCCTGGAGTATACTAGTGATCAAACATTTGCTTTGAGGAGGGAGCATTCTCTCCTGGGTCCTTGAGCCCTGCAGTTGTAAGCAGAACTGAGTGTGAATGTGAGTTGGTTTTCTCTGGGATAAGTCTTCTAAACTCTTGCCAGGTCTTCAGAAGGGAGGTTGGGGAAGAGGGTGGGCACTCCTTGTTAGGTCCTGCAGGTGTGGTGCTCCAGTAGGTTTGTGATGGTGAGGGAAAGCCAGCCATCCACATCACAGGAATCTTACTTTAAATGTGAAGGTGGCCAGTAAAATGCAGACATGCACCTATTCTTAAGGTTGGACTGTTTAAAGAGCAGTTAAAAGTGTCTTTCTCAGCCTCCCTGCCTCCCCTTGGAAGATAAAACAATACTCAGTATATAGAAGGCCAGCCAGGTGTTTGGGATTGCTGTGGTGTGTCTTCAGTGTGCTCTTGGTCACAGACTGACTCAAGTTTGTAGACTCGTGAGTGTGTCTTAAAGTTCCTATGCTGTGTAAGAGAGTGTCATTTTTCAGTAGGATGTTTCAACACCAAGAGTGAGTGACATTCCTGATCAGTCAGGAAAGTTTGGTGGTGAGCTGTAGAGCAGCACCTCCATGGTGTTGTGGTGAGCCCTTGGGTGACAAGAGAAACAGGGCAGCTGGTTACCTGCTGGGATGTGGGTGTCAGGCAGATCAGCCTGATGTCTACAGACTCCACTGGGTTGGCTCCTATTTGGTTTTGCGTTATCATATGGAATTGGGAAGTTGCAGATTATAGATGGTGGCAGTCCATGTAGAAATGGGGTGGACTTGGTGAGAGGGCTGCCCCACATGAGGCAGGGTTTAGGGAGGAGAGATGGAGACCATGGTCCTTTCTGAGGTTTCCCCTTTCTGCTGAGAAAAATTGTGACTTCAGCTAAGGCAAAGTGTCTCGAGTGGCAAAGATGTAAGGAATGGCAGTATTGAGTGAGGAAGCTCAAGTCAGAAGTGAAAACCTGGATAGTTTCAGATGTTAAACTCGGGGTGTGGGCTGGGATGGTTGTGGCTCCAGCATAGGCAGAGTTTGGAATGTCTTTGCTTAGGGTATGGGAAAGTGTAGCTGTATATTTGTATACAGGAGAGCAGCCTAAGCCCATGAGTTCCAGACCAGCTTGAGCAGCACAGTAGCACTCTGTCTCAAAAAGTTAGAATTCTGATAGACAAGTGAGAATGTCATAAGAGGTGTGTCATATTTGACACCTGTCCTGTCTAACACTTCTATCAGGGATTTGAATAAGAATAGGAGTCATGCTAGGAGACAGCTCATTTTTAGAATTAGAATTTTAAAATATTTTGACGGGTTGTAATGAAGTGCTAAAATCAATAAGGTAAAAAGTTATCAGGGATAAATGTAAAATGGCAATTGAGAAAATTAAAGACAGGCTAAATGTGTCTTGACTCTGCCTCTGTGCAGAAGACTAGGGGGTTTCACTGACTTAACCTGGGATAGGTGACTAGTTCTATAAAGGGGCAGGAGGTAAATATTTTATACTTTGTAGATTAATAGGCAAAATAAAGATATTATATAAGTATTTATTTATATCACAAGAAATTTTTTTTGCTAATTTCCACTGAGAAAATTCCAGACATTATAATAGTAAGTGAGCATAATTTTTTTAAAAAATATTTTTTTAGTTGTCAATGGACGTTTATTTTATTTATTTATATGCAGTGCTGAGTATTGAATCCAGTGCCTCACACATGCTAGGCAAGTGCTCTACCACTGAGCCACCACCCCAGCCCTGTGAGCATAATTTTTTATAGTGCAGGTCTACTGTGAGAAGAATGGAATCTTGGAGAAGGTGGATACCATTTTCTTTATTGGAGTTCAGAGTTAGTGTTCATTGTCACCAGAGTCACAGGTGTTTGCCTCATGATGTTGGACTGCAAGGAGAGTGTACATGTTTCGTTTTTGAAAACATCTTCATACTGAGAGCAGGCAGCAGTACGCTCCTTTAATTGAGCATGTTCAGTGCTTGGAAGGTCTCTGTAGCCTTCTGTTGTGTTTTTCTTGGTACCTATCTTGAAGCATGTTGTCATGTTGCAGATGAGTCTCTTCCTGTTGCAGTTAGGTGGAAGCTCCTCAACTGCAGTTAACTGGATCTTGAATATGTCAGTCTATTCTGTATTTGCATCAGGGTTCAGAAAATCTTGCTGGGTCAAGTTCCTTTTATTTCTTGAAGTGGTAGGGATGAGCTCAGGACCAGGCACATGGGAGGCAAGTGCTCTACCACTGACCTGCATCCCAGCCCTTGGAACTATACTTGGAACTGAGAAAATACATTTGCAGATTTTCATGATGAAAATCTTGCTTCTCTTGCTTTTGACAGTATGAGAAGTGTGTGAAGAAGCTTGCTGTGATGTCGGCTGTCGTGTAGATGACTGCTGCAGGTCAGTTCCTCATGCCATGTTGATTAGTCCGAAATCTGGAGAAGCATTATTGAGTCTGGAGTGAAAGTGGGGTTCCAGAGCTGTTCAGTGTGTGTGCCACTAGTGATACAAAGAGGGAGTCTTCAAAAACTTTCAGTGGGCTCTGCTAAAAGTCCTAAAGCTGCTGTTTCTGATAAAAAGTCAAAAGAACTGGCGATGGCTAAGGCGCTAATAAATTAGCTCATGCTTGAGGCCCCCGCCCCATACCTAACCCTTGCTGTGCTGAAGCACTGTTCACGTAGGGCCTGCTGGTTAGCTGTGGCCTCACCCCATGTGTTTGTTCTTGCGAGTCTGTCCAGCCGATCTTCTTCCTGCCTGTGTGTATTTTCACTGTTAGCACTTAGAGGCCAGCAGCTTCACACCAATGTGTGTTAAATCAGTGGTTTCCCACCTGGGTTGAAAATTGCCCTCACCTGTGCTGTTGTTCACAACCTATTCCTAGAATCTGATCCCTTCCTTGTTTCATGCTCGGTAGTGACTCCTCAAATACCAAGTGATGTTGATGATGTGTGTCAACTTCACAGTCTTCTCATACAGGGAAAGCCATTGGGAAGTACCTGCGTTGTTTTTAACTGACAACTGATGCTGTTCCTAATGTCCTCAACTCACCAACTGTTCTTACTGAAAAGGTGATGGTCTTAAACAGGTTCATTCCTTGTTGACTTGTTTCCCTGATGGATGCAGTCCAACATGGTTTAACTAAGGGATTGTCAGCATGTAAGATGAGCATGCAAGTGATGGTGTCTGGGTTAGCCTTGCCTCTGCCTCTGGTTCATGCAGGCCCCTGGTCAACCTGTAGAGTGTTGGTGGAAGAGTGGGAGTGTGAGCTGTTGGGTAGAGAGAAGAGTTTGTGATACTGGATGCAGTGTGAGTATGCAGGCTCAAAGGATCTTCTGTGTGGTGGTCTGAAAATCTGCGGGCAGTTCTCACAGCTGCGTCATTTTGGCATTGGCATGTCTTGGTGATCTCTTTCTGGAGGAGAGGAGTTGTTCCTAATTATGCTCTGGTGCCCCAGCGGACTGGCGTTCTGCCCCAGATGCCAGATACGTGGGTCTGGTCAGACTGCCACCTGGTGGTGGTGTGAGCTCCAGCCTCTCCGCGATTCTCCTGAGCTGTTCACTTTGCAGTAAGCAGAGGTGCAGCTGTTCTGTCCAGCCTTTCTTATTGTTTCCAGGGCAGAGGCAGGACATGTGCTTGTGCCTCCTCACTCTGACCTAGGGCTCTCTATTGGGCAGACTGCTTCTGTACTCAGGTGCTAGGCTCCAGTTTAAGCAGGGTCACAGCACCTAGATGACTTGTGTTGCTTGGTGAGTTACCTCCCCTAGTTGCTACAGGAGATGCTTTTCCATATACCTGAATTTGAAAAAAAATTTTTTTTTTTTTTTGGTGGTACTGGCGATTGAACCCAGGGGTTCCCTACCACTGAGCTACATCCCCAGCTTTTTTTATTGTTTATTTTGAGACAGAGTCTTGCAGAGTTGCTGAGGCTGGCCTCAAACTTGCCATCCTCTTGCTTCAGCTTCCCAAGTCAGTGGTATTACAGGCATGCACCATTGTTCCTGGTTAGATCTCCTTCTTTCGATGTCTCTTCCCATAGGACTTTCTCAGGGACACAACATAAACGGTTGTGATATACCATGTATGATAGCCATAGCTTATTCTGAGTGTAGGTGAAGGTTTGCCTTGTCTTGAAGTGTTTTGACTTGCCTGTTAATTAATCTCAGTAGAATAACATTCCTTTGACATCACAGTGCCTTTACTGTTGTGGAAGTGTGGGATGTTTCTTGCAGCAGAGTAGAACAGTGGTGAAGAGTGCAGGTTTTGGAGAGATTCTACTGAGTGTCAGATCAGATCCTTGCATGCTATGTGATGTTCTTCAAGTTACTTAACCTCTCTAAATCTGTTTTGTCCCTCATCTGTCAAATAGAGAATAGCAAACTTTTTTACAAATGTGGTATAAGTTAGTTTGAGTACACAGATAGTCATATAAATAATTAAAAACTTTTATTTTTAGGACAGAAGCATCCTGGAGTTTGGCAAGTACAGTTCCTAATCTTTATCATTCCTGATTTATATTAATCCAAGAACTGGAAAGAAATTTATTTTTAACATTTGCTCTGAACACAAAGTGGGCAAATTACTGTTGTTATTGTCAACAGTTTACTTTTCAGAATTCAGTAGCTTTACAGCTTCTTTTCCCTTAGGGTATTCATTTGGTCAGTGGCTCCTTTAGTCAGCTTTTTCACTGCTGTGACCAAAAGACCTGACAAGAACAATTTTAGGAAAAAGAGTTTATTGGGGCTCATGGTTTCAGAGGTCTCAGTGTATAGACTGTCGGCTCCATTCCTCGGGCTTAAGGTGAGGCACACCATCAAGGTGAAAGAATTTGGCAGAGGAAGAGGCTCAGGACATCATACCAGGAAACAGAGACTCTTTGCCAGATTCCGATTATAAACCCCAAAGACACACTCCAGTGACCTGCCTCCAGCCACACTCCACCTGCCTTCAGTTACCACCCAGGTAATCCCCATCAGAGGATTAATGCACTGATCATGCTAAGGTTGTCATAATCCAATCATTTTCATCTCTGAATGTTCCTTTACATCTCACACAGGAGCTTTTGGGGGACACCTCACATCCAAGCCATAACAGCAGCTTAGGACCATTTGGATGGCAAATTGTACCAGGCAATGGCACATGATGAACAAGACAGTCCCCACATTGACCCCCTCTGCAGTCTAGTGGAATGATGTTTTTGGCTAAAAAGTTATTTGAAGCATAAAGAAGCTTTTGTTTGTCCCAGTCATTTTCATGGTCATATTCACATTCCAGATATGAATGTGTTTCAGAAAGTCACCTCAGTCCTTTGTCTTTCAGAATGCAGGTCGCAGCCTATCTGGGTGTAGAAGAAGAGGGGCTAACCCTTGGTGGTGGTGTGCTTTGGACATTGGAGAGCTTCAGTGATGACTTATCTAGACTGTTAGGCTGTTGTTGGTAAAGGAGTACTGGGTTTGGGTTTTGTTACACAGTTAACATCAAACGTATTTTCTTTTCAGGGGCTCAGCCTACTTAATTCCAGCCAGATATCTCAAGATTGTCTAGTATATTTTATTAAATGCCACCCAGCTCTAGGAGTAGCTTTCTGCCCCATGCTTTGGAAAACCCAGCTCATGATTATTGTTTTAAGAGTCCTCTTATCTGGTTAATCTGGGATGCACAGTAGCAGTGCAATTTTCAGAAGTGGCTTGCAAGCCAGTGTTTTCTATGATCTCTCCCCCCTTGTTTGCCATGTGACCTCCAAGAATGCTTTGGCTTTTTAAAAGACTTAGCTTCTTTCTGTGTATAATTGAAATAATAATAGTGACCACTTAGGACTGTGAAGATTAATGAGCTACACGTAGCACATTTGTGAAGTGTTACCCTTCTGATTATTGGGGTTGTTTTTGGATTTAGTGTGAGATGGAAGGAGAAGAAGGCTGTTCACTGAGAACATTGTAGCAAGGGAGGAAAGGAAATACTCTATGTGATAATGAAGTCCAGATTTACTATGACTGGTGGATTTACTGTGCAGGTTAGAAAGGAAAAACCATCCTGAGCAGCCCAGACATCCATTTATACCTATCTTAAAATACACTCATTCATGCAAAAAGGGTAAGGAGTAACCATCTTACAGAAATTTTTGGATAGTTGAGAATATATTTTATTGTATAATAAGCCAAGTTTAATTTTTTTAATCCATCTGGAGCAAAAGAATTTATACATTTTAATTATAAAGTTTGTGGAATATCATCTTTAGGCCATGTTTGAAGTAGTTCATGTGTATTTTATCACTTTCAAACTCAAAATACATTGGTTTGTATTCTGCATGAGAATGGAATAAGGGAGAGCTAGAACTACACATCTTGCCTTAAGTTGAAGCAGCAGGAGGCAACGGGCTTAGTGTTGCTATGACCCAGTGTTCTCATTTGCTTAAATTCTCCTTAAAAATACAAAATAAAGCAAAGAGCAGTTTTTAAATCCAGTATATCCACTTATCCATTCATGAAATCAGTCACGCACCAAGGAAGAATTTACTGATCATTGTGTAGTGTGGGCCCTGTTTTAGGTGTGATGCATACTACTGGAAGTAGAGTGGAAAACAAAAATCAGGCATGGGGAATAACTGGGGTGGGGTGCTTCTGCATTCAGCAGGGAGAAGAAAGCAAGCTCCAGGACACTCAAGATATTTCAGTGAATGAGGCTTTTAACTTGACACCCCTGAATGAGGCAAAAGAGGCAGAGAACCTTCGAAGAGCAAGTACTTCTAACTGTAGCCGACTGTAGCTTTTTTGTAGCTTCACATTGGTTTTCTTTAATAGTGTTATTTACCTGGTGTGGAGGTTCTGTGGCTGCTGAGCTGGCAGAGGCTGTCATTGTCCCCAGAGTCTTGCACAGAGGAGAGCTAATGTTCATTCTAAGAAGTGTGTTAAGCACTAAGCTGCTCCATTTGATTTCTTTGGGGCTGGGCTGTGTCTCTTGTTCACTGCTGTATGTCCATTGTCTAGTGCAAGGTATGGCTGATGTCAGTTACTGAGTCATATCTGTGAATGAAGATATGCTGTGGAGTGCAGGGGAAGGCAGCACCCATCCGTGCATCCAGCTAGCCACGGAAGGTGATCCAGTGAAGGTAGCAGTAAGTGGCAGGGAGATGTGAGAGAGGGCACGAGTTACTGGTAAACTGAAAGCAGTTTAGTTCCTCTAGAAGATAGGTGTGTTAATTTTTTGTTGCTGTGATTAAAATATGCAAAAAGAACAACTTGGAGGAGGGACAGTTTTATTTATTTTATGTGTGTTATGTATTTTGGTTATCGATGGACCTTTATTTTATTTATATGTAGTGTTGAAAATTGAACCCAGTGCCTCACACATGCCAGGCAAGCACTCTACCACTGAGCCCCAACCCCAGCCCCAGGAACGGTTTATTTTTGAAGGTTTTGTCCGTGATTGACCAAGACCATTCATTGCTCTGGGCCTAAGGTGAGGCAGAACATCGGGTCTGAATCTAGTGGCAGAGGAAGGCTGCTCCATTCATGGCAGCCAGGAAACAAGGAGGAAGAAAGGAGGGGAGGGAGATGAACCAACCATTCCAGGGCATGACCCACATCCTTCAGCCGTTTCCCACCTGCCCACAGTTACTATCCAGTTAGTCTGTTTGAACTAGGATGGACTGACTAGGTTACAGCTCTCACAGTCCAGTAATTTCACCTCTAAGTACTTCTACATTAACACAGGAACTTTGGGCAGACACCTCATATCAAACCATAAGATTTTGTCCCAACCATGAGAAACAAGCTCATCTGCTCAAACCCAAGATTGGACAAAAGACATGAGGTACAGCAAAAGTGAGGTTTTTTATTGATGGTCTTGTGAGATCTGGTGTTTGGGTGAGCAAGCACACCCAGAGCAGTGACAGTCAGCATTTTCTCTAGAGAAAACTGTACTTCTACCTGAAGGACATGTTGCTGAACCTGGCTAGCCAGTGTACCTGGGCAGCAGTCCACCTGCATCTATCCCTAACATAGTGCTGCCTAGAGGAAGAACTGGAGTTATAATCTGTTCAATTAGCTAATTTTAAAATTGAAGCAGGCAAAGGGAAGGGCTGTAGGTAAAACGACTACAGTTCGATCTCACATTCCATTAAGGCTAAATACTGTGTTTTGAAAATTGACC
Organism: Ictidomys tridecemlineatus; assembly: GCF_052094955.1. NCBI lineage: Eukaryota > Metazoa > Chordata > Mammalia > Rodentia > Sciuridae > Ictidomys > Ictidomys tridecemlineatus. The sequence continues at coordinate 3,021,061 of NC_135483.1, forward strand.
ACTAGACTTTCTATTTCTCACAAAACCCCCTTTTTCTTTTTCTTTTCTTTGAGGGGGTGGGATAATAGGGATTGAATTCAGGGGCACTTGACCACTGAGCCACATTTCCAGTCCTATTTTGTATTTTATTTTTAGAGACAGGGTCACACTCGAATTGCTTAGTGCCTCACCGTTGCTGAGGCTGACTTTGAACTTGCGATCCTCCTGTCTCAGCCTTCTGAGCTGCCGGGATTATTGGCATGTGCCCCCGCCCCCCCTTTAATACCTTTCGATTTCATTTTCATTTTTGTACTGGTATCCTTTGAATTGACTTAGAACAAAGTTGAGACTCTGACAGAACCTTTTTGTGATATTTACTAGGCACTTCTGTATAAAAACCCTTGCTTTATAATCTCCCAGTTTTACTTTCAGGAGGATTTGTGTCAATAAATAAAATAAATAAAATAACCATTGTCTTATCTTTTAAATGTCCATATATGGCTGCTTTGGTTATATTCTTTTGCCTGGTTTAAGAGAAAGTTATTCAAAACTGACTTTTTTCCATGTAGTTGGAGTCAGCTGAGATTTGTTAGGGATCACTCTTGAGAAATTGTGAGAAGCCTCTTGGCTCCTTCAGCTTTTCCTCTACCTAGATAAGATAGGGTCTTTCTGATCATATGTGGCTTCCCTTGGAAGCATCAGGGACATTTCCCTCTTCAGGGACCCTCCTCTTTGCAGAAAGTGTGTTGTTTGTCCTCCTGTTCTCTAGGGTCCTCTTGATCCCCCTCATTGGGGGGTTGGGTGACTCACTAGACCCTGGGCCCTTATAGAAGTGCTATTGTTCCCTGAGTTTTGGCTGACAAAAGAGGGTAAGGGCCAAAATATTAACTGTTTTTCCTTAGCCCTTTTATTTCCTTGACTCTGGTCTCCAGGTCTTAGTTTTAAACGTTTAGCAGGCCAGTTTCACCAGTCTTAATGTGGGGGTAATAGGTTATACTTTAATGTGTTTAATTTTTACAGTAACCCCTTTTGTTTAATTACTAGAAGTCAGCATTATATCCTATCTATGATGGCTTATTGTCTCAAATTACCTCAGGTTGTTATGTTAGAAGCAGTGGTTCTGCAAAACATTAACAGGCAACAGTTACACAGTTTTAAAAAATATTTACTTTTTAGTTATAGATGGACACAATACCTTTATTTTATTTTTATGTGGTGCTGAGGATCGAACCTAGTGCCTCACGTGTGTGAGGCAAGCGCTCTTAACACTGATCCACAAACCCGGCCCACCAGTTTATACGCCTTAAAAAATTTATTTTTCTTTATTTTTTTAAAAAGGAAAATACAAAATGAAATTAACAAGCAAAAAACATTCAGTTTGTATAATAGCTATGAACCAAGAAACATGATTTTTATAATCATAAACCTTTACTTAGTTGAGTATTATATCCCATTTATTTTGAGATGTAATCTTTACAACAAAAACATAACTTTAAATGAAGTTAAGTCTCCCCTACTTTGGAACCACCCTAATGTGGACCTTATTTTAGGTAAGGCAGTGCTCTTGATAGTAATACAGCATTACACTGGAAACGTGAGTCTGACAAAAATTGAGTTTCTGGCTTTATTTTTGTGGAAAAGTGCCAAATACATCAATGTTTTACAATGTCAACCTTTAAAAACATCACCTTTTATTATTATCTTTCAAAAATATATTTAGCTGGGTGTGGTGGCACACTCAGCTCATGAAGCTGAGGCAGGAGGATCGAAAGTTCAAAGCTAGCCTCAGCAATTTAGCAAAGTCTTAGCAACTTAACAAAACCCTGTCTCTAAACAAAATACAACAAGGGCTCCTGGTGTGGCTCAGTGGTTAAGTGCCCCTGGGTTCAATCCCTGGTACAAAAAAAAAAAAAAAGATTTTAAATTCCCAACCCAGTGTAAAAAATAACACAAAATTCTATATATATCTTATTGATAACAGGTTACCTTTATCTAGTTACATACATGTTGTTTCCTTTGTGACTGGCAGCTTTCGCCCCCTGAAGAAGATAGGATAGTTAATAGTCAGGCACTCAGGGTAATGGGCCTCGATTAAGGTCCTCCCACCAAATGTAAAGGCCACCTTGTGATCTTAAACGTTTCAGTCAACTCCTTATTTCAGAGTGGTGGGAAAATGGAAGTGGGGTGAACCCAAATGGAAGTTAGAGAAAAACAAACCTTACTCCTTTTCAATAAGATGAAATATTCACACTTTTTTTTAGTACTTTAATCAAAATACAGCTGAAACTTTTTGTATACATATAGATTACACCTGTTAGAATTTTAAATCTTAGTAACTTTGCTTGTAGGTTAAAACCCAGAAATGAGCAATCTTAAATCTTTCTTTTTAAAATTTACTAAACAAAAAAACATTTTTAGTAGACCCAAATATGTTACCGTATGGAATTCAAGAAACTGAGAGTACTTGAATTTGTGCTTAGTTGATATTTTACTATTTTTACTTTACAAAATTAGTCAGATGACTCCTAAGAAACACATTTATGAAGAGTAATCCCATTCATGTTAAAAAACTAATTTACCCATTTCTAACTTACAACTCTAGTTAACACTTTAAGTCAGTTATTCCTGCCGAAGAAAAATTCTTAGAAGCAATGGATGTTGTACTTTAAATATTTTATAGAAACCAACACTCTGATTGTCAGAGTATGGGTTAGAAGTTTCAAAGGCATCTTACTCTTACCAATTTAAACTTTTTGTTGAAGTTATTTGAATCATATGAACTGAAAGGCTATTCATTAAATTTGAGTACTCATCTATACATGAATTTTTTTAAAAAAATTTGTTTTTAGTTGTAGATGGACATAATAACTTTATTTTATGTCTTCATATTTTTATGTGGTGCTGAGGATCAAATTTGTTAATCTATATGTATATAATCTATATACATATAGATTAACAGGTGTAATCTATATGTATACAAAAAGTTCATATCACTCGGCTGTACCACTGAGCTACAGCCCCAGCCCTGGACCTTTATTTTTTATTTATTTTTATGTGGTGCTGAAGATAGAACCCAGTGCTTCACACATGCTAGGCAAGGGCTCTTCCTAACACTGAGCCACTGCTTCAGCCCCATTTTTACTTTAGAAGAAAACTTTACATATGGAATCTTTCTATTGTCCTTCCCTGTCCCTAGGCCTAAAATTTTTATTCCCCCCCCCCCCTTTTTTTGGGTGGTTTGTGTAATTAAGCCCTTCCCCTCCGCCCCACACTGCTTCGTACTCCACCCTGTCTTTATTGGAGGTTACTTATACACCCTGGTTTTGTGTTTTTGAATAGAGTCTGAGTCACACACAATCTTCAAGATGTCCCTGTCACCAAGGAAGTACTTCTCTCTTGAGCTCAAGAATAGATTTTCCTGCCTTGGTCCATGCATGGGTTACCTGGTTGCCATGGTACTTGCTTGGGCCCTTTTCCCATGTTGCCAACTCTCTTTTGATTTTGGATCAGTCTCAGGGATCACCCTCCCACTCTAGGACCACTGCAAAAAGGCAGACCTGTCTTCTATAAGGGGGGAGTCCGCATGACCCCAGGTGACATATGGGGCCCCGTGTTGGGTGCTGAAATTGTTAGAAATACCAAGGTGTCAAACACATGTTTGGAAGTGGATCAGCAAGGCAAACTGTGCTTCTGCCAGAGAGGTGTGCTGCCAAATCTTGCTGACAAGTGTGCCTGGGTTCTTGTAGCTCATGTGGTTCCTTTTTCTCCACATTGGCATCCTCACCCCTTCCCCTTGTTGGTCTCTGTCTTCTGCATCAGAGGCTCTTCTCACATGCTTAGTAGTATTTCCTTGCCATGAATCAAGAAACTCTTCTTTAAACACATGGGTGGCTTCCTTCAACTGAGTTTTGTATGAGGGCATCTGGACAGGCCATTTGTTGGGGAATCCCATGTTGTTATCTTTGTCTTTCCTCTAGGCTGATCAGATTCCCCAAGAATGCTCTGACAGTCTCTTTCTTGCAGGATTAGGATTTGAATGCCAAGTGCTAGGGGCTGGAGTGTGTGTTCAGTGAGGGGATCTACCGCCAGTCCCATTGGCCAGGCCCACCCCATCCCAGTGGTGCCCCTTTCTAGAGCAGCCTCTAGTCTGGCAGGTGGGGTGGGTGGGGGAGCTCCCTGAGCCTCCTCCTGGGCCTTTGCCTTCTTCCCTGGTCTGCAGCCTTTGCTGCAGTGGGCTCTGGGCTTCCGCATATCCTGCTCTGGAGGGGGCTGGTGGCCACTGCTGGCCTCAGGTCTGGCCATCTTGGTCTATGGAGTCATTTACTGTGCCCCCGAGAGTTTGGTTGTTTGTCTTCCAGGTTTTTTTCTTTTTCCTCATTTGTTTTTGTTTCGGTGTGCATTAGAGACTTTTCTTACAATTTCACAAATGTTGATTTTTTTTTTCTCCTTTCAACTTTCCTTGGCCTGCATGTTTGGTTTTTAATTAAAAAAACAAAAAACCCCAGAAAAACTCTTTAGTGTAACTGTAGTTAGAGGGGGTGAAATAAAAATGTGCCTTCTGTTTCTTATCTTACCTTGAACTTATTAGCCAACTTTGTGGCAGGTTGATTTACGCTTGTTGATGTTTTAATGGTTTTTACCTCTTTTATTTGTGTATTTGTGTTTACTATAATTAAAGTATGGACTTGGACACATGGGTTGTGGTAATATATATTATATATATGTATAATATATACATATGTACATATATATTATACATACATATATATATTTGTAGAGAGGGAGAGAGAGAGAGTTGGTTTTTTTTAGCGTTTATTTCATTTGTTCATTATTAACCGGTGGATGATATCCATCACTTAACCCTCTTGTATATCAGGTGTCTTTGATGACACTGGTAATTGAGTGTCACTTGGATTCTTAATTGCAAATGGACACAATACCTTTATTTATTTATTTTTATGTGGTGCTATGATTGAACCCAGTGCCTCATGCATGCTGGGCAAGTGCTCTGCCACTGGACTACAACCCCAGGCCCTGTGGTAATATTTTTTTTCCTTCATTCAGATTCTAGCCCAGTTGGCAAGGTATGCACGCAGAGGCCGACTAAGGTGGTAGATACAGTAGTGCTTGAAAACACGGTGAAGGAAGGTAGTCACGTGTGTGTCTCTTGTCTCTTCAGCTTCCCCTGGACTATGATGGAAGGAGAAAGGAGGCACTAGCAGTGTTTTCAGATCGTCTTCGGATATTTTCACAGAGCTTTGCTGCCTTTTGAACTGTGAGTGTGATTCTTCTACACTTGTGTCTTGGTCCTTTTGTCTGCTTTCCTTCACCTGTCCTAGGATCTCTGTGACATATAGTAGCAGCAAACCAAACAGTTGGTTTTGTAGGGCAGGTGAGGGGAGAAGCATGGGTCGTTTGGTGCCACTGAGAGTGAAGCTCTGTGTTGCTTTTCTGAGATAGGCAGGCTGTATAATGATATTGGCTGATGCTAATAGTAACACTTGCATACTCTGGGCATTATAAACACTAAGTTGTAATTACTTATGAGTAAGGCTTTCATAAACAAAGACAGAGAGGCCAAACATTGCTGATGTTATAACTGGCAGTTCCTGGCTTCAGTGTAACCTCCTACAGGTTGCTCTCTTATCCTCCTGGATTCAGACGTTGGCTGCTTATTTCCAGTCATTCTCTCTTATCTGCAGCATGCATGAGGCTGCCATAGACTCTGACCACATATGTAGTGTGTTTTCCCCTATACATGTATTTCTATTTTTTTTTTTTAGATTTTTTTTTAAAAGTTGTAGATGGGCACAATACTTTTATTTATTTATGTGGTGCTGACAATTGAACCCAGTGCCTCACTCATGTGAGACAAGTGCTCTGCCACTGAGTCACAACCCCAGCCCCAATATACATGTATTTCTCTGATAAGCAAATTTATAAATTAGGCATGGTAAGAGATTAACAAATAACAGCTAATAATAAAATAAAACCATTGCCAGATGCTGTAGTAAAGGCTATGTGATTGTGGTCTTTTTCTCTTTTAAAATATCTTGTTGTATTTTCAACTTTTCACTTTTTTGGGTGGTGTTGGTGTTGGTGTTGGTGGTGGTGATGCTGAGAATTGAATCCAGGGCCGTAAGGAGGCTAAGCAAGTGTGTTACCACCCTTTACAACTTATCTTTGGCATATCCAGATTGCCAGAATTACTACTTTTGTGATTTGGGGACATTATTAAGGAAATAAGTGTTACTTGAATGCAAACACTGCAGTGCTACAATAGCCTTATGAGTAAGGTTTGCATAAACAAAGACATATACAGGACAAAGGGATGATTTATGTCCCAGGTGGGATAGGGCACATTTTATCATACTACTCAGAATAATATGTAATTTGAAATTTAGGAGTTATTTCTGGAAATTTCCATTTAATAATTTTGGGCCATGTTGACTGTGGGTAACTAAAACTTCAGAAAATAAAATTATGGATAAGGGTTGGGCATCTTGTATACTAATAATTCAACCTTAATCAAGTTGTTTAATCTACCTAAACCTAGTTTCTTCCCTGACAAAGGAGACTGTTATATGATCTTTCTTATGGATTGTTATGAAGATGCTGTGAGGTTTGTGTAATTTGTTCAACACTTAAAATAGCAAATAGTATTTGGTGGTATTTTTCTTCCCATTATCGTGAGAGTAGAACTGATCCCTGAAGAGATTAGATTATAGCTGAGTACGGTGGTGCACACCTATAATCCCAGCAGCTTGGGAAGCTGAGGCAGGAGGATCGTGAGTTCAAAGCCAGCCTCAGCAAAAGTGAGGTACTAAGCAACTCAGTGAGACCCTGTCTCCAAATAATACAAAATAGGGTTGAGGATGTGGCTCAGTGGGCAAGTACCCCTGAGTTCAATCCCTGGTACCTGCCCCCCGCCCCCCAAAAAAGAAGAGATTAGATTACTTATAATTTGTATATTTTGCTGATTTGTGACCTGTGGACCTTAGTTCCTGGTCCATAGTAGGGAAATCGTAGACGTGAGAGTCCATCCTCATTTGTACAGAGCTTAGTAAACTGAGGACAGATGTGTTGATGGAAGAGTCATTAGTCTCCCTTGGGTTAGTGCTAGCTAGGAGCATTTTGTTTAACCAGTATGTCACCACAGTGAGTGCCTCATGAACTTGGACTTCATGGAGTCAGTATTCTGATAATTTATATTGAATTTTACTTTAGCCAGTGTTTTCATTTTTTGTTTTGGTACTGGGGATTTAGCCCAGGGGTGTCTTACCATTGAGCTAGCCCCCAGACCTTTTTTATTTTAAAAAAGTTGAGACAGGATCTCAACAAGTTTCTTTAGGGTCTTGCTAAGCACTCAGGCTGGTCTTAATCTCCCAAATTGCTGGGATTACAGGCGAGTGCCACTGTGTCCACCATGGCAAGTGTTTTTAGAGTAGGAACCCTGGTTTGTTTTTTCCATTTCCATATGAGAGTCAGTTTGCTTTCCTCCTTTGTTCTCCTTTCTCCCCACATCTACTTCGGTTTCTAGGTATTAGGGAAGGGAAATTATGTGATGTGGTTTCAGTTTTCTGGTGAGTTTGCAGGTCATTCTCAGGGCTAATGGGTTATGGGAAGGTGGTAGACAGGAGGAGGACTGCCCTGAGACCCTCTGCAACCCTCTGTATTTGTGAATAGAGGCACCCTTTATAGCCCCAAAACAGTTGACATTTGGATTCTGAGGTCTGGGACTTCTACTCCAAAGAGCATTTCCTAAGAGACTAGAATGCTGGGCGCTATGCTAGGCTGAGATTTTCTGTGAGCCTTGTTCTTATAACATCCTTTCTTCAGGGGCTGGGCAGCTCATACAGGCTGGTGAGTACTGCATGGAGAAAGAGTTGCTCTGGGAGTGCTCATCGAGTTGCTCTGGGAGTATTCATTGGGCCTCAGCCCAACATGGACAGCCTACTGGACACTGCTCCCAGGGGTGCGGTGTCCAGGAGGAGCCCTGGAGAGTAGGAGCACATGTTCTTGAGGGGTGAGCAGGGAGTGGGTCTTGTATGGAGGCTCAGAGGTGAGCAGGTTTGGTGTTGAGTCCCTGTGGATGCAGTTTGCTATAGGTAGAACCAGGTTTGCCAGAGAGAACTGGGGGAGGTGTTCAGAGTGAAGCAGGAGGCTGGACTGTGTCTTGGCTGCAGGGTTTCTGCCCTCTGAAGGAGCTGTGCTTGGCTGAGGGCAGTGGGGAAGGACTGGTGGTGCTTTTTTACTTGTTTATATGATTGAAAGCTAGGAGAGTGGATGAAAAGCCAGCATCGGCCCCTCCCAACCCTGAATTCCATGCCACAGGCTTCTTCCTTCACCACTTTTCATTTTGGGTGTGCTGATGTTATCTCCAAAACGTGATATTTCATGTAAACCTTGCCATTTGTGGCCTCTCAGTTTTAAGTGATCTGTTGTGGGTTGGTGCTATTCCCACATCTCTTCCTGCGTCTCATTTTTGGATAGTCTCCATGTTGTATTTCTCTTGTAAAAGTCTTCTTTTGTGATTTTAACAATCTTTTCCTTGGGCCCTTAGTTTATATTAGAATCTTTGCTCTTCAGTTTGCAGGGTAAGGATGGTATTGTCCCAGAACTGGCTCTTCCCTCCCTTTCTAGCAAGTGTCCTTGTCCTGGGTCACATTTTTGTTTCTATCTTTACACTGCTGGGTTTCATGTTGCTACCTTTGCAGTTCCAGCCAAATGTTCAGGGGCTGCACATGGGTTGAACTCTAAAAACAGGGTATGTTTTTTAATTATAGGGATCATTTTGTTATTTTGAGTCTCTTGTTTTAAGGATTCAGAGTTCTTCCTAGATATGCTTAGTGAGGTTTTGCCTATCTCTTGTAGGTGTTCTTCAGCTTTCCATCTTGGCTTTTTCTTTCAAGGCTGTTTCTCTCTCTCAGTACTGACTCCTTTTGGGTGGAGGTGCATTCCTTGGGGTCTAGTGGGCTGTGGTTGTCTGAAGTGCCTAAGAAGCAGGGCTTGATGTTTGCCTGAGTTGCAGCCACGTTCTGAAGGACTTTAGCCTGGGCTCTCTGCCTCAGCATGCTCTGTTTTGTCAGCCCCAGATAACCAGGCAGCTGGGAGGTTTTACTCTCAGAAGGTCAACACTTGTACCATACACCTTTGCTTCATTTTCTAGAGAGATACCCTTGGATTTTTTTTTTTTTTTTTGGTCCAAGAGGAGATGCTGGGTTGGCCTGAGCATAACTTGTCATGGAACTAGGCCACACTCAGCAACCACACGGCCAGAAGCCTGCCTGTTCCAGGGCTCAGTGTCTGTGGGTCTCTGACATCATTCTACTCCCAGCTCCTTTTTAATATTTGGATATTTGTTCGATTCTCATCTTTTGGTGACTCTCCCTTTTCTGATTTTTATTATTAGAGATTTGTCATTTTCTCTAGTGCTTTTGTTTCATGAAGTCTTTAGAGCACTAGAAAGTGTTAGTCTTCCTTCTTGAACCTGAAGCCACTAAGGACTGTAAGGGATGGGCATGTGTAGTGTGGTGTTTTGGCGTGTCATGAGGACCATAGGGTAGGGATATGATATATTGTCCTGTCCTGAGGATCTTAGTGGTGGGATGTGACGTTGTCCTATCATGAGGACCTTAGGGGTGTGATGTGACATTGTCCTGTTGTGAGGACCTTATGGGTAGGATGTGACATCCTGCTATGAGGACCTTAGCAGTGGTATGTGACATGTTGGCCTGTTATGAGGTCTTAGGGGTAGGATGTGACATGTTGGCCTGTTGTGAGGACCTTAAGGTGTAGGCCACACAGCTTGGGTAAGAGCAATAGTTTTGGTGTCAGGTATTTCTGAGGCTAATGACACTGCCATGTTTGCTGTTGTACTCTGGGCAAGACATTTGCTTTTCTGTTCCTCATTTCTTCAACAGGTACTTATTGTACCCCTTCTTTGTTTGTAGCTGAAGTCGAGGCAGTGGAGCTGGTTTTCTTGGAGTGGCTTTTGTTCTGCTCTGAGGCAGGGCTTGAGGCTGTGCCCGTGTGAGCAGAGTTGGCACACCTGTGGTTGGAGCTGTGATGCCTCTGAGGGTTTGCAGCAGTGAGGAAGGAGGGGCAGTTGAGATCATGCCATCCTTGTCTGGTGCCAGCCCTCAGCAGCCAATTAGTGTGAGAGTAGTTCCAGTGTTCGCATGAACTGTGGAATGGGTTCTTTCCAGGCTGCTCCATTGGAAAGACAGTGGGAGCTGGTGATCCTGGTAAAGAATTGGTTTGTACTGTGGACTAGCCATTAAGTTCAGGGAATGTTTGCTGAGTTCTTGCTGATTGCCAGACGTGGTTCTCATGTCATTAGGTAGATCCAGCTGCAGCACAAGCCAGAGGGTGGATGGAGGGGGAGCAATCATAGCAGCAGCATAGTGAGAGCCCAAGCCACGAGCCACAAGTTGGAAGCTGGGAAGCAGGTCTCACCTAAATACTGTGGCGTAGGTAGGCTCCGCAGTAGGCGCTGCGGGCTACAGGCGGATGACTAGGAGAAAGAGCGTTGCTGGGAGGGAGCAGCACCATGGCGAGTGCAGGTATTTAGTGAAGGGCAGCTGGAGTGCTGTTTTTGCTGCTGTGGAGCGGAATATTCCTCAGTTCAGTAACAGAGAAAATGTAGGAATAGACACGGGTGAGTCCCCACTGGTTGTGGAGGGGACCAGGCAAGCAGCAGAGGCGTCATGGGCTAGGGTGGCAACGGTAGTGGTGGTAAGAAGCAGGTAGACCCTGGATGCATTTTGAAAGTAGAACCTGTGGGACTAGGCAGGGTGTGAGGAAAGTAGGGGCCAGTTGCCTGTGAGGCTGTGGGAGGAGCCTGCAGGACTGGGCTGGGACTCAGTGGTGTATGAGGAGTGCACCTTCAGGCATTTCTCATTTGGATCTGTTCCTTAGGGCCTCCTAGGGGTTTCTGGCAGTTGGAGTATGAGCTTGGAAGAGAATTTTGAGCTGGAAGTAGAAGTGCAAGCTAAGGGACACTAACTAGGTGGTCACTGGTGAGCATAGAGAAGCTGGCCAGAGACTGAGCTGTATGTTACTTTGCTGTTAAATGGTCAGGAGGAGTGTTAGCAGCACAGAGCAGCTGCTGGAAAAACCAGTATTGGTTGTTATGGAAAGAAGGGATGAAAATACTTCATGAGGAAGGGCATGTTCAACTTTGTCATGCAGCAGAAAGGTCAAGTTGAAGTTTTGGGTTGACCTTGTACTAAATAGCATAGTGGAGGTCATTTGGTGGTATTCAGAACAGTTTAGGTGTATGGGGAGAGGCTGCTGAAATGGTGGTTTAACTTAGTGGCTCCTGCTCTGAAGAGGGAAGACAGGCAGGTTGCATTTGGGTTGTGTTGGGCCTAAGGATGTGATCACCGCCATCAAATGTACCCTCCACTAGGGTGCTTAGTCATTCCAGATGCACTAGGGGTTGATGGTGGTATTGCCACTCTTCAGGCAAGAAAACTCACGTTCAGAGGTCCAAACTGCTTTCTGAGGAGTAAGCGATTGGCATGAGTTGACACTGGGCAGTGGAGTGTTTTGACCCCAGCTCACCCATTCTCCTTTTGTGTGGTCCTGGGGATTGAACCCAGGGCTAGTGAGGGCTCTACCACTGAGCTACAGCCCCAGCACCTCCCAGCTTTCTTTGACCTGCGCTTTGCTGGGTGCTCTTGTGCCACCTGGGTGGGCAGGAGTATGGGATCACCACACTTCATTTTCTGAGAAACTTAAATGCAGGAAAGGGAGCAGTGCAGTCTGGTTCTGGGGGAACGCTAGTGTGCTTCTGAAAGAGCATGTGTCAGAGGTTCTGCTCCCAGTTTTTGTTGGAAGTACTTCCATCAGAAGGCGGTGTGGTTCAGAAACAGGATGGCCCTTGAAGGCCATTTTCCCAAACTTGCTTACATTTGAGATGCAGGAGTTAAGGTGAAGAATGATAGTCACAGAACAGTTTTCAGGTGTGTGTGGACTCTGACTCTGGTGTGATTCTTATAGTAGCTCAGTAAGGCAGTGACTACTGCTCCCATTTTACAGATAAACTGAACTTAGAGATGGTGAAACTTGTGCAAGGTTCCTATGATGGTGTCAGGTTCTTCACTTGAAGCTTAGCCCTTGTGCTCAACCAGTGCACAGGTGCAGCCCTGTGCTTACCTGGCAAGAGGATAGTGCTACCTCCTGAGCTGGTTTACCCCTGCTTCTATGAAACACCACACAGTGCTCAACCAGTCCCAGCTAATACTGAGGGAAGGATGGGTTCCCATCAGGCATTTATAATAGTGTGAAAGTTTGGCTTCCTGACCCTAGAAGTAGGCAGGTACCCTTTCTTAGAATTCTCATATTTAGAGTTGGGGAGAGGGTGAGTGAGCCTTTTTTCTGCTTGTTTTTGCATTTCTTTCAGGGGTGGACAGGCTATGGTGAGTGGGAGTTGGCAAGGAGACATTTTATTTTTGTCTGTTTTTCATGAATTCTAAGTGGCTTATTACACAGACTTTTCAGTGTTTTTTTTTGATAAACTGTATTAAAAAAATCATGTGTCTCAATAAAAATTTCAATTAAAAATGGCCAAAAGCTTTGAACAGACACTTAATGCATTTTGTATGGATGACAGTGTGTCCTCAGAAAGATGCTCAGCATCCATGGTCATTAGGAAATGCAGACCACACCACAGTGAGATGCTGTCGGGACCTGTGGGGCTGGTAGCCTTGGACCAAGCAGAAGGCAGCAGTGCCAGAGCACAAGCATGTGCAGCTCCCACTTTGGCTGACAGGAGTTCAGAGCTGCTCACTGTGGAAAGAGGCTTGTCAGTTAAAAATGTAGTTGGACACTCATTTGCACAATCCAGAAGGCCTCCCTGAATATTCATAGCAGCTGTCTTCATGGTAACCAGAAGCAACTGAGACACCTCCGCTGGTAAACGGATGAACAGACCAGACTTTGGTCCTCTTGTACAGCCGAGTCCCGTTCATTAGCAGAAAGGAGTCTACTGCTGACTTCAGCAGCAAAATGGGGGATTCCAGAGCAGCTTCCAGGCAGAAACTCAGAAACTCGAGCTGCACCACCATGACTGCTGTGTAGCATCCTGGTTCTTGGTGGGGAGTCTGTCAGTGGCACCAGAGCTCTTCCTGGGGCGAGGAACCCCACCCCTGTGCCAAGCACCCTGACCAGGCTCAAGAGGCCAAGCTTTAAAAAGAAGGAGACATACGTAGGTGGAAACACAATCATTTCTGCTCAGTTCTTTTCTACAGTTGGATTAAAGTTTGTTTTTCTTGTATTAGAGGTCATGGAATGTGTGTGGCCCACATTTCAGCATGGACCCAAACTCTGAAAGCATTCATTTTTAATTTGTAGTGTTCAGTTGATTTTTGTGATCTGGTTTATTTATAGCCTAAAGGCATTTTGTTTTGTATAATTAAATTGTGTTTTATAGAGGTTATATAATTAGCACATGTGAAGGATGTTTTACATAAAAGATATTTTACAAGTTAAATTGTTTTAGATTCTTCCCTGTTGTTCTAGTTTTGGAGAACTAGAACAGTAGCTTTACAACTTAATAAACTTGCTTTCTCTGATACAGACGACAATTTAATTATGCATTCTTCAGCTCTTTATTTTAGTTACCGCTATAATTGTAGGGTGCAATTGTACTTTAAGCTGATAGAAATAAAAATGTATACAGTAAATAATGAAAATTTGAGACACTAACCAAGGCTTCACAGTTGTAAATTGAGTTTCTTGAAAGTGTGCAGGAGAGTTGCTTCTCACTATTTTGTGGCATTTGTCAATGTCCTATGGAGTGGCTATTTAGCATCTTCATTTTGGAGATAAGAAGGCCATCATTTTCTGCTACACCCTTGGTCACTTGGGTCAGGGAAGCACTGGAATGCGTGGTGATGGGTAATGCAGGAGGTATGTGGCAGGCGGCCCCAGCAAGTTTGCTTCCTTAGTGTTTGAGCTTCTGTCCTAAGCACTCTACTGTCTCCAGTAGGTGGTGCGTTACCCTGGCATCCAGATCTGCTGGCTGCAGCCTTCACGTGAGTTACCTGTGTGGTGTCTGCTTCTCGAAAATGATGTTTGGGATGGTGGTGGACCTTCTTTATGTTTTTCACTGTCTCAATCTACACTGTCAAGGTTCTCTTTGGTAAAGTCTCAGGAGGATAACTTTAGTAATTTGCTTGAATGAGCTGCTTGTGTTACTCATTGCTAAAGCACATGCCTCAACTGTGCGGGCACTGATTCTGATCCTCAGCACCACTTAAAATGATTAATTATATTGTATATCCCACCATGAGTAATATTGTTTAAGAAAATTAGGTGGAGAATCTTCTTGCATCTTGTATGATTCCAGACATTCCTGAAATTAGATCAATGACCTTTTAGGTTCAATGTGTTATACTTTGCCCTTAAGTAGCTAGGGCTTAGTTATTTGAGTTTTCTTTTTTCTTTTTTTTTTTAGCTTGAATTTACAAAACAAAACAAAACAAAAATAAATGAACAAATAAGCGAATAAATAAAAGTAAAATTGGCAGACCTTAGAAATCTGATTTGTTTGGAAGGTGTTTGTCTCTGGAAATCTCTTGGTGTCCCCTTGCAGGCTCCAGAGTTGATGCCATTCCCACTTGGGTCCATCAGGTGGCAGTCGCACACAGTCGTCTTGGGCTCCATTGTGAATGCTGGGTGGCTGTTTACACTGTGCTCATTCCCATTGCTTTACCTGTAGAGTTTAAGTGCATTTAAAGCATCTTCTAAGAGGTCATATTCCAACCTGGAGCATGAGTTTATTAATCATGTTTATTTTCCCATATCTTCTAAAAAGATATTTAACAGGCCTAAAAATGCATTGAAAGATACCGAACCTGCTTTTGTGTCTCAGAATGACTGAGGACTCTCAGATGAAGACTTCTGTGTGCACCCACACGCCCCTCGCCTTCCCCTGGCCTTCTCTGAAAGCCATTCCAGCATCCTTTCCAGTTTGCTGCCTCTGCCTCTTTGAAAAATCTTTGTTTTGAGAAGCTTTTTGTTTATGGAAAAGATGCAGGAATTGGAGTGATGAGCCTACTTGCCCTCCACTTAGACTCACCAGCTGACCTCAGAGTGTGCGTGAGGCCTTGCTCTTCTTCCCCTCTCTGTATACATGTATACATGCACATGAATATTCACATATGTTTGTTTCCACTGAACCTTATGCCATTGAGTTGCAGGCACTATGCCCTCTTCCCCAGAATATTCAGTCAGTGTTTACTGGGAGAAGGGTATTTTTACAATTCCATAATAGTAACATAATTTTCAAATTTACAGGATCTAACAGTGACACATGTCACTATCTGGAATGTGTTCCTTGTTTTTATTTTGGCAGTTGCCCTATTAATATCCCTTATGACAGTCCTTCTCCTTATTGCAGGAGCCTCTCCAGATCACATGGCGTTCAGTCAGCCTCATCAATCTTTTTAGTCTGGATATAGTCCTCAGACTTTCCCTTTTTGTGCACTGACAGTTTTGAAGGAGGCAGACTAGTGGTTTTGTAGGTTACCCCTAAGTTTGAGTTTGCACGATGTTCTGATGACGAGTTGAGGACTGTCACAGAAGTTATACAGTTTCAGGAAACAGGAGTGGGGATGGCAATGATACAGGTTCTTCTGTGATTGGTTGTGTGTTCACTGTTGTGTGTTCATGTTGGTGACTTTAGGCAGTGGGTGAGGGGTGGTCTTTGGATCAGCATCGTTCCCTGAGAATTTGTTAGACTTGTAAGGTGTTTGGGCCCCACCCCTGACATGCTGAATAGGAAACTTAGGGTGAGAAGCTGTGGTGTTTTTTGAGGGGGTCACTGGGCATGGAACCCAGGGCCTTGTGCATATTAGTCAAGTGCTCTACCTGAGCTGCATTCCAACCTTTTTAAAAATTTTTTTAAAAATATTTTTTAGTTGTAGATGGACACAATACCTTTATTTTATTTATTTTTATGTGGTGCTGAGGATTGAACCCAGTGTCTCATATGTGTAAGGCTGACCACGTCTCAGTGCCCTCAGTCCATCAAAAGGAGGAAAACTGTAATACATAGTTTTCACACGTATCCAACCTTCGTGGCCTTGGAGGTACAGAACAACACCATCATTATCACGAATTCTGCTCATTTACATCTTAGGTTCCACTCTGGCCACAGGCCTAGAGGTTGCCATTTGCATCACTAGGCTTTTCATTTCAAAGTCTCACCAGAGGATTAAAACGAGATACCAAACTGGGTGTGGTGGCACACAGCTGTAATCCCAGCCACTCAGGTGTCCAGGGCAGTAGTATCACAAGTTAAGAGGCCAGCCTCAGCAATTTAGTAATATCCCATCTCAAGATATAAAAAAAGACTAGAGGTATATAGTTCAGTAGTAGAGCACCCCTGGGTTCAGTTCCCAGTACCAGCAAAGAAAGGCTGGGATGTTGCTCAACTGTAGAGTACATCTAGGTTCAATCCCCCGTACCAGAAAAAAACAAAAGAAACTACATAAGAACAAAAGAAGCTAAGTAGTATGTGTACACTTATTTATTTTATAGTATGTCATTTCATTGAAGGTTTACATAAAATCATTTTGATAATATGGGTAGTGTTTTGGCATTAACTAATAATGACACATCTCAGTTTCCCAATTAACAAAAACATATTTTAAAGGGAGAAAGTTACTAAAACTTACATTGAAAAGTAGGTGGGAATAAAGCAAAAGCCAAGAACAACTGCAGATCTCCAACCAATCATCTGAAAGTTCAGAGGAGAAAACCCTCAGAAGAGCATAAGGCCTGGGCCACTGCATGTAGCATGGGGACTGAATCAGGGAAGAGACCCTCATTTCCCCCTAGCAATTCCCCACAGGTCCCTGAATGGAGAAGCAGGTGATGGAAGAAACAGGCTTTGCTTGCAGGTTTTAGGATTAGCTGTTAACATTTATGCAGCATCCATTTAGCCAGGAAGGAAATACTACTTTGCATTAAAAACAAGGCAGAGTAAACCAAATTTGGTAAGAATTTAGTAACAAAATAACACAGAAGTTCTGCCAAAATTAAGAATAAATTTTTTTGTTAAAATGGAAATTACCCAAGATCTTCTAGATAGTAAAATTGATAGCTAAACTAAACTAATATTAACATACATACAGTTTTATCACATTGCTTTCTAGAAAGTTTAGAAATAGGCAGCTTATGAGCTTTTTGCCTTTAAACAGCATTGATTCTGGGAGGTCTACTTAAGCCACAGAGGAGTGAAGGGTACGAGACATGCATGTTCTTCTCCATAAATAACAAGACTTGTGGACAGAAAGAGGAACCACTTCTGTCCAACCTTGAGGCGACAGGCCATGCAGGACTGTGATGCCAAGAGGGAAGAGAGCCACCTGGGAGCCCTTTTAGCTCCCTGGCCATCTAGTTGAAAGCAGTTTGACTGCAGCATTGTCAGTAGGTAGAGGCGGGAAAATTTTGAACTTTGGGAAGTCAAAGAAGTTGAAATTTGTAAGGTGCAGCACCTGAGCTGAAAAAATTACATATAAAATAAGTTTTAGAAATCTGCAGGAGGAGCCAGAAGGCACATGAACACCTTTAGTGCACTGAAAGAAAAAAATCCATCCAGAATTCTGTCTTAGCTTTTTCACTGCTGTGACTAAAGGACTGACGAGAACAACTGTAGGGGAGGAAGAGTTTACTTGAGGGCTCACAGTTTCAGCGGTCTCAATCCACAGAAGGCCTGCTCCATTTCTTGGGGCTTGAAGTGAAGCTGGAGACATCATGGCGAGAGAGGGTGGCAGAGGAAAGTTGCTCACATCATAGTGATCAAGAAGCAGAGAGAGAGACTCCAGCTCCAGATACAAAATATATACCCCTTAGCCACACCCTCAATTAACCAACCTACTCCAGCCACACCCCACCTGCCTCCAGCCACCACTTAGTTAATCCCAACAGAGATTGATTAACTGATTGATTTATGACAATCATTTCTCCTCTGAAACTTATTGCATTGTCTCATGTGTGAGCTTTTGAGGGGCACCTCATATCCAAACCATAACAAATTCTGTAATCCGCAAGAATTTCTTCCAAAAAAAGAAGCTGTTTATTAAGAAAAAAAAAGGACAAAGGAGATACGACCAATTCAGCGAAACCCAGACCAGCAGAAAGGAGCATGAAATGGCATGACATTACATGAAATGACATGGACAGGCTTCAGCAACACTCATGCCATGTGATGCTAACTAGAGGTGGGAGGAAAGTTACCTCTTTGGGGAGATGTGAGGAGGGCGCTGCAAGGCTCTACACCTGACGGGCATTAGGGCCAGGCATTCGGGCCAGGCATTCGTCAGTGCAGGGAGTGTGCCTGCAAGGTGTGGCTTCCAGGGAAAAGACGATTGCAAATAGGCACCAACTCTGGTAACAATGTGTCCACCCAAGTTCAGGGTGAAGTGATCTACCACCTTCCGTTTGCTTTAACACAGTGTTAAAAGAAAGGTGTGTGGTGGACAAAGGGACGGATAATTGGGTGTGCACTTTTGACAAAGCAGGAAAGTGTGGGTGCGACCTGTGCAGTGCATGTGTGGAGAATAATAAATTCTTGTAACTTTTCTGTGTGTCTAAAAATTACCACAAATACAGAAATCAAACAGATTAAGCTAGACAAGAAGGGAAGAAAAATGGCAGGAGGGAAGGCCTTCCTAGTGGAAAGGCAGCAGCAGTTTCTCTTGGACATGGGTATTGAAGCTGGACAGAATCCTTTATAAGACTGTTTGAAGACATTGAAATATACAAGGCAGGCAGGACCTGAGGCTTCTTGCACGCTCCTGCCCAGCCAGGCATCTCACTCAGCCCTGGCTCTGGGTAGCAGGGCACCAGAAGGTTAGCTGATGGTTTTCAGAACAAAGCCACTGCTGTTTTAAGGGAATGTGTGGAAACAAAAAGGGCAGCAAAAGGCCAAGTTCCAAACCTAATCCGAACTGCCCAAGTCCCTGGGAGACTGAATCTGTGCATAGCTCAGGAAACTCAGGACATCAAGAATGGGACCCGCAGAGAAAAGTGTGACCACTGCACATCAGTGGCTCCCATGAAGTCTGCTTTCTGCTGCTCTGACTCGGCACTTTCTATGACAGGCTTTGGGGGTAGGGGATGTCAGAGAAATTTGGGAGAAGGCTGCTTGTGGAAATAGGGGAGCCCAAGATAAACCCCAGAATCAATAAATCTACCCCAACCTACTGATCATCAAAGTCCAAAGGAGGGGTACTGGAACCTCCCAGGGAGCCATGGTAAAGCAAGCACCCAGTTGAAGCCAGTGAAGCTGGTCAGAGCCACCTCAGAAGAGCAGAACAAGATTCTGCATCCTGAGTCCAGGGCACATGTGGGTGCACAAGCACATTCTCCTTTACATGAAGGTGGCCTACAAGCACTGACACCCCCAGTGTCCAGATCTTGTCTTCCAAGTTCTGTTTCCCACCAAAAGACACAGGGCCACTTGGAGAATTACACATCTCAGCATGGGACAGAGAGATGACAAGAAATGCCCAGAGCTTCTACAGTGCCAAAGAGGAGGAAGATGCTTGGGAAATACTAGGGACATGTCAGAGGACCCAGGAGATGATCTGAGGGGACTTCCTTATGCCAAATCAGAAAGAAAAAAAAATGGCAGCAACAGATGAAAAGCCACTGGATAACATAAGGATCCACGAGGATGCCATTACTCCTAATGTGATAAGGAGCAGAATAACAGATGAAGGAGGGGAACCTGTCTTGCACAGAAGAACAGGGCTGGAGTGTGTGGAGGGGTAGCAATGGAAAGTCACTGTTCACAGCCACCTGGCAGTAGCTGCTTGGGGCGAGACCCTTTGTTGTAGGGACAAATGAGGCGAGGCACCAAAGATAGCAGGAAACAGTTTTATTTGGCTGCAACCAGGATCAGAGGGCACAGCTTTTGCTGTAATCAGTCAATCCCCTGAACCCCGAGTTCAGGGAATTTCAGAGTTTTATACCCAGCACGCAAGGGGAGGATTTCAAAAGTCCCCAATCGGCAGAAGTCCACATAAAAGCAGCTTTTTCTTTCACTGTTTTGGGCAAGTTAACTCTTCAAGGACAACACCTGAGAAGGGGAGAGTTTCTTCTCCCCTTCTTTCCTCCCCCTGCCAGCTATTACCATGGAACCCAGTTAGTAACTTACCTTAAAAATGTAGACATCTCTGTGAAGCCCAGCTCAAGGCCAGAGGCCTTGTTTGCACATTTCTACAAATTCCTATACAGGATACATGTTTGTGAAAAACTAGTAAGGGGGTGTCCAGCACTTGGAGTGCGGTATCTTCCCGGCCAGTGGCCAGGTAAAACAGGGCGACATGAAAATAGGAAGTTTGTCTACACTGGACTCTTTTGCAGAGACTCTTTTGCTGACAGTCCTAAAATCAGCCATGATGAAGATTTCTGGGGAAGCCTAGTTAAGACTTTTTAGTGGCGAAAGGGGTGCCACTTCACCTTGGTGGGGTCCACTTCTCCTGGCAGCCTTGATTCCTTTCAGTGGGAGTTGGTGTTTGGCGACTCACCTGGATACTGGGGTGGTTCATGTTGGGGTGTTGCTGTTTCTGGGTCTTTTTAGAATACAGAGGCAGAAAGTATATATTTTTAAGAGAAAAATAAAATAGTTTATTCTGATACTTCCAATTCAAATATAAGATCATATATTTTTACTTCCTACTTTTACTTGTATATTTTATTTTTCTTAAAATCTTGGTTCTTAACATACACACTCATGAAGTTGCTTTATGTTTTATAGATATAAAACTGTGTAGTTTCAGAATAACAGTATTATTACCGCTAGCCACTAGACCTCTAAATAAATACCTTCGAACAAGTTTTGTTTGCTTCACCTTGGTTTTTTCTATATGATAATGAAAGACATCTTAAAGTTTCATTACAGTTTCTTCCCTGGAGGGTGGTGCTGCACTGTGGGACATGCACTTCAGTTCCTGTGTTTCAGAGTTGGTGCAGAGTCTCATTTGAGTGAGGTCACCCTTTTGCTGGGCACATTGGCCTCACTGTTTCTTTTAACTGTGGGCGAGCATGGGAACTTCACACCCAGATACGGGGTATCCATTTGTACACCTGCTTTGCAGTGCTTACTAAGATTAAGCACAAGGTGTGACCTAGTAATTTTGTTCCCAGGTCCACATGTAACAGAAATGTGTGCATGTGTGCACAGGAGACATGCCATGAAGACCAGCAAATGCCACATGACCAGTTTGTTGACAATTACTCTCTCTGCCCTGCAGAGTGGTGGTTAAATACCCACCAGCACGGCTCACATCTGTGCATCCCTCTCTTTGCACACACACTGATGTATTCAGGATATCTAGAGCAGTGATTGCATGCAGTAGGTGCCCATTAAGTAATTCTTAACTGAATGAGGAGAAAAATAGTTCTTTTAGGATAGCTTTTGGATGGTTGGGAATGTTGCTTATTATTATGACTTTAGTTTATGAATTCTATTAGTCAGGAATTTGGGTTTGCAGTTGCCAGAAACTTACCTTGGACTAGGTAGAATCTAAAAAGAATGTCACTTTATGCCGCGTGGACTTCTAGGATTGGGTCACAGATGCTAATGTGTTCTCTTCCACTTTCTCCTTGTACCTCCTGTTACCTCCTCTCCCTCCCTCACCCTGTCTTGGAGAGGACTCTTTGGTTCCTCTTCCTCTTCATTTTCTGAGGTCTGGGGACTGACACACTCTGGTAGGTTGGATGCTGGGTGTGGAGTCATGCAGGAGCAGCACAACATCCTGTCCTCTGTTAGGCGGACAGAAGTGTTGGACAGGAATTCCTATGTAGGCTCCCACAGAACTGTCCAGTTTTACAGGAGAGTTTTTATTCTTAGAAAAGTAAAATTACTTGGATGTAAGATGTGCCCTTCTACAGATGGTGCTCAGGAGAGAGGCCAGTTTGTTGATGATCACATTGCAAGCTGAGAAACTGTACTGGAATGAAGTAGTTAACTCTAGGAAACAGGTTTTCAGCTGCACAGTAACTTGTTTTAAGTGTCGGCCACATTTAGCAGTGTGACTTTGTGTCTTCTTATAAATTTTAATTTTCCTGGGGTGCTGGGGAGGGAACCCAGGGCCTGGATCTTGCTAGGCAAGTGCTCCACCACTGAGCCACAGCCCAGTCTGGATTTAGTGCTTTAACACTGAAATATAATTCACATATGACACATGTCATCTGTTTAAAGTGTACATTCACCTCTGTCAGTTATGGAACCTTCCCATCACCCAGAAGGAAGCGCTATACCCACTGATGAAGGACAGCCAACCTTTGTCACTCCTGGCCCCTATACAAAGGAACCTATGATCTGCTCTCTGTCTCAATACAAGTTTGAGTATCTGGATTTTTCCCAAAAAGGAAGCAAACAGTGTGTGGTCTTCTGCAGCTGACATGATGTACTGCACATGAACCACAGCATGGGTGGTACTTCATTTTTTATTGCTGAGTAGTATTTGTCGATTAATGTCCTATTGTTGCTTGTAGGCTGTAGTCTGCCAAAGCTGCACCTGGTTTTTCTGTCCTATGGCAACAGTTTCCTGTGGACGTGGAGTCCAGATTCTCACCCTCCTTCTTGTTCCTGGAGTTGGCAAGTAAATATGAAGATAGAAGTAGCTGCAGAAGAGTCATCTGCAGAAGGTCTTGCTCTCTCTGCTGCCCTGTTGTCACTTCTGCATATCAGTCACTCTTTTCATTTTTCTGGAGGAACTCAGTTCTGCTGCAGCTGTTCATCTGTCTTGCATTTGGAAATTTCAAATCTGTTTTTGTATTGCAGTTATTAGCACAGTTCCGGGTTAAAAGTGGGATGATGGAGGGCTTGCACCCCACCCCCCACCGCCAGTGGTCCTGCCCTGACGAGGTGCGGCATGGGGGGTGAGCCCGAGTTACTGCTCTTCGTAGTAATGGCCCTTGGGCAGGATACAAGAGGATACATGTGAAAATTTTGCTTTGTCACAGGAAATTAAGATATGCATAATTGAGTATCAATTTTGCTAAACAATTTTTACAACTTGTCAGCTCACACATTTATGAATTTAGGAGTTCACTGGTCCTTTGTAAAAATGTTTTAATTGTTTCAGTTCGAGTAGATAAGACTTTAGCAATTTTAGTTACTGAAGTCTGGTCCTTGAAAAAAGAAACGTTAAAGGTTCCATTGTGAGAACAATAAAGATATTTAACACTGAATGATTATGTTTCGTGCACTGGACAGAAATGTCTTGAGTTTCACAAACTCCCTGGATGACATGCCTTCGATGTGGGTTTCCTCTGGCCCAGGAGGCCCTGGGGAGAGGAATGTGGAGTGGACAGGGCTGGGCAGGGAGAGGTGCTTGTGTTGGACACAGAATCTGAAGAGTCACCAAAAGTACTTAATCAGAAAATAATAGTTTAATGTAGTATTTTTAAAAATAGAAAACGAATGAAAATGATTCATAATGAAAAAGATACCAACATTTTAAATAAAGGTAGAAACAGTATTACTCATTTTTCCTTCTGCCCATGCTCTGGTGCACAGTCCTGTTCCTGATTCTCCCTTTACTGCAGTTACTGTGGGCTTAATTTTCTTTTATGTGTCTGGCTTTAAGGTAAAAATAGACAGTTGATAGTTTTTCCTTTTTATTATTTAAGTTTTGGTTCCTTTTAACTACTCCTTGACATGCATGCAAGATTTGGGGATTTTTTGTTTATTTTTATTTTTTTAAAGTTATTTTTTAAACATTTCCTGATTTCTCTTTCTTTTTCTTTCTTTTTTTTCGACCCATGTATTATTTACAGAAGTATGGTTTTGTTCCTAAAGATTGGGCCCTCAGTGTTCCTTTTACGAGTTGTGTTTTGTGTTCATTTATTATTTTGAACAGAAACTATAACCACATGGCACAAAGTTAAATGGGCGTGCCCTTAATCTGTTCTCTTTAGATTCTCTCCAGATGGATTCACAGCCTTTGACTGCCCATGTGCCCTCTCAGAGGTGTTTCCTGCATGTGCATGAAAGTATAGTTTTCTTTTGCTTTGCATCAACACATCACATGCAACACACTCTTCAATACCTCTTTTTTAGTCACTTAAAATTTTAACTTAAGAAGCCTTGTATTTTAGGACAGGTGCAGCCTTGATATTTTGTTTTGCTTTTTTCATTAATGAGCATTTTCCATAGGCAATGAAAACATTTTAGAAAACACCTTTTTAATGCTTGTGGAATTACATGCTTTGATATTCTTAGTTTTGTTTATTCATTCCTCTCCTGGTGAACATGTATGCTGCTCCCAGTTTGACAACATTACAAATAAACCTATGAAACATTGATGCCCCCTGACTGTGCTCAGCTTGAAGGTGATTTGTTGGAGATGTCTTGACCAGTTTGCCTGGAGCTAGGACCAGAGGTGCTCTGATTTATGAGTTTGTTTTCTGGTGGGTCAGGACTCTGTCCTGATGGTTTTGGGTCCCTAGTTACCTGGCTTCTGGCTCAAGCACAGTGGATGCAAACAGCCCTGCAGGAGGCATTCCTACAGCCCTTTGTGTGGGCAGCTTTTTCATTCTCTTATCAGCTGTGGAAGGTAGGTACAGGTTTTAACTTAGCTGAGGAGAAAACCAAGTCACAGACTTATAGGAAGGCTGCCAAGTCCACACCTCCAGTGTGTAGCTGGGTCAGAGATCCAGGAAGTTATGGACACATCTTTTTATATGCAGAGAGTGGTGGAAATGATTCTTCTTTGGCATTGCATGACTTTCTTAGTTTCACAAATTCTGATTGTATCACAAGCTCCTTTTAAAAAAAAAATTTATTTGTAGATGGACATAATACCTTTATTTATTTATTTGTATGTATGTGGTGCTGAGGATCAAACCCAGTGTTTCACACATGCTAGGCAAGCACTCTACCACTGAGCTAGATAGAGCCCCAGCCCAAGCTCCCTATGTTTCTAAGCCTGTTTCCTCATTCTTGGAAATAGTGGTATGGGTAATTGCCTCAGTTTATTGGGGACTAAATAATTACTTTTTTGTGTTATTTCTGCAGCCCTGGGCATCAGGCACAGCTCATGTGTGCTAGGATCTCCTCCATGTCCATTCACTCCACTTGGCACCAGAGACCCTTCCTTCTTGCAGCTCACCACTTTGTCCCCCTCCACTACCTTTCTCGTCTTCCTCCTCTTCTGGTGGTGGTGCTGCTGCTTCCGGACTGAACCCAGGGGTGCTCTGCCACTGAGCTGCATTCCCAGCCCTCTCCCCCAACACACAGTGTTTTAAACTTTTTATTTTGAGACAGGTCCTCACTTAGGTGCTAAGGCTGGCCTTAGACTTGCCTCCTGCCTCAACCTCCTGAGTTGCTAGGCTCACAGACGTGGCTGCCACACAGGGAAGGATTAAATGTCTGTAGTCACACACACAGGGCCTTTGTTGCAGTGCTGGTCAGGCCCCAAGGGCTGTACCAATGAGGGCTGTTATCTTTTCCCTGCCTCTGCTCTTTGTCTGGTTCCTGACCCTTCACCTAGGAAAGTGGCATTACATCATATTTGTAGGCTTCTTGTAAAATACATAAAATTTACTCTTATAAAATGATTTAAACATTTTTTGAAGTTTTTAAAATTCTGATTAAGAATAAGCACCAAAAAAAACGCACACCTGAACTATACCAGGTTTTAAGTATTTGGCTAATTTAAGTGCCTTACGTTTCTGCAAACAAATTTCCATAGTCTTTTCATTTAGACTGTGTGAAGTTCTCATCCACTGAACAGATACTTTTGTTCCCCCTCACTCCAGCCCTCGTAACCTCTCTTGCTGCTCTCCCAGTGACTTTGACTCTCAGGTACCTCTTGTATGGGAAGCCATAGGTATCTGTCCTTTGTGATGGTTTATTTCCCTTGGCAGCCTGTCCCCGATGTTTGCCATGTACCTGTGCCAGGTTGCCTTTTTTTCCAAGGCCGAGGGCTATTCTGCTGTATGTGTGTGCTGCATTGTGTGTGCATCTGCTAGTGGACACTTGGTCACTTCCCTTTTTGGCTTTTGTGAATATGAGTGCACAAACACTTCTTCAGAGCCAAATTTCTGTTCATCTGGGTGTATTTTCAGGAGTGGGATTGCTCAGTCAGACGGTGGCTGAGGGTTAGTTTTCAAGGAGCCTCCACATTGTTCTCTGTGACACTTGCGTCATCTTCCTTATCCCAGCAATAGAGCCCAGAGATTCTAATGCCTTCACATTCTTCTCAGCACTACCAAAATTTTTTAAAACAGTAGCCATCATAACGGATGTGGGATTAGTTTTAATAAAAAATTTTTGTTTTTTGTACTAAGGATTGAACCCAGTGGTGCTTTTACCACAGAGCCATGTCATCTATGTGTTATTTTGACCTGAGGTCTTGCTAAGTTGCTTAGGGCCTCACTAAATCTCAGAGGCTGGTTTTTGTTTTTTTGGTACTGGGGATTGAACTCAGGGACACTTGACCACTGAGCCACATCCCCAGCCCTGTTTCGTATTTTATTTAGAGACTAGGTCTCGCTGAGTTGCTAAACGCTTCACTTTTGCTGAGGCTGTGTGTGTGTGTGTGTGTGTGTATGTGTGTATGTGTGTGAGAGAGAGAGATGCTGGGGAATGAACTCAGGGCCTTGTGCATGCAGGGCAAGCACTATGCCAATTGAGCTATATCCCCAACCTGGCTTTGAACTGGCTTTGAACTTGTGATCCTCCTGCTTCAGCCTCCTGAATCCCTGGGGTTACACAGTGGTGTGTGCCACTATGCCTGGCTTAATGATAAAAATTTTAGATAGAATTAGACAAGTGGCTCCATGTATTTCTTGGTAAGGTGGAATAATTCTGCCAGCATGACAAAACCAAAAACAGAATGGAGAATGACAGGGAAGGCCAGTCATTGTACATCTGCTGGAAGAAGAAAAGCTGCTTTTCTGTGCCTGGGGTAGGGCATGGACCCTTGCTGCATGGTGCTGAGGTTTCTTGAAAACAGAGCATGGAGTCAGAAGGTAGCAAGACTCTACCTCTTCAGCTGTAACAGGGACCTTTAAAGAGGGTAGTGTTGAGGTTTTCATTTTACAGCTGAGGAGCAGCAGGCATGGAAGGACTGCACTCAGCACTCGGGGTGCTTGGTAGTGTGTCTGCGACCACTGAGCTCCTCCAGCCTTTGTGTCTTCATTCCCTAACGTGGAACAACACAGTTGCAATGAGGTGAGCAAACTGTAGACCACAGGGTAGGAAAGCTCATCTGACGTGTGAATGTGACATTCATAGCACACTTCCAGCCCTGATGACTCATGATTCCTGAGTTATGACTTGGGGTGAGCAAGTTGTGATGTTAGGTATGCTACCTGATTCCTCAGAGTTGCCTGCATTGTTGGAGGTGTTGAGAAGAGCCCAGACTCTGCTGTGTGACCATGTAGCCTTGGGGTACCTTTTTTGGGTTTCTGCTTCCCTGGATTTGTAAATAAAAACTGGATGTGCCAGTGTTTTGAAAGTGCCTGGTGAAGCTTGGGCATTGCCCAGGGCAAGGCCATTCTGCTTTCATTTCCTCAGTGCCCCCTTTGTGCTGTCATGGCTGGCACATGGTCAGTGCTTAGTAAGCCTCAGTATTGTCATTGTCCTATTTCACAGATACAGAAACCAAGATTCAGGCCAGCCAAGTGATTCTTTGACCCACAGGTAGAACTAGGGTTCCTTTGTTTCTTCCAGGCACAAATCCAGGGCCTTCTCCTGAGGTCCTCATGTGACAGAAGGGAGGTACAGCAGTTGCCGGGAATCTCTGCCAGCAAGTGACCAGCCTCTGGGAGCTGGGTTGTATTTTGAGACTTGTCTGTTTTGAGAAGGCGATTATCCTTATTATGACTAATGTTTTATTAAACTTTATCAAGCTATGGTTTTTGTTGATAGGCTAAAATTTTTCTAAAAATTGTTTGTTTTTTATGGTAGAAAAAGGCATAATGGCAGAAATGATAATTAGTGATCTCAATGGAAGTAAGTAAACTTGGTTTAGATACTGAGCATTGAGAAGTCAGTATATGTTGTAATTATCAGTTGCTAATTGGAGAGGCCATGTCATGAGGTGTTGAAGTCATTTAAATCTGTGACTCCTGGCGGCTGTGGACCTGGGAGAGCGGAGGAGTGGAGCCAGGAGCTTCATGAGCAGTCTCTCCCCTGCCCCCTGCTGGCTGACCTAAAAGTACTCATCTGTACCTGGCCTTTCCAAGAAGTACTGCTTGGCACAGCCATATGGAGATAGTTTTTATGCACTGCTTTTGGAGGCATTTTATAAGCAGCTCTTATTTGTTCTTGCCTAGGATCTTCTTAGGCAGTTTGGACAAAGTCGTCCACGGTGTGGGGAGGTTTGGCTTTGCGCTCACAGCCTCCCCCAGCCTCAGGACCTTGTCTCATTTCACCCTGTTTCCATTCTTGCTCTACTGAGAGTTTAGTGGGAGTACCCAAGCCTAACAGTTGTAGGATTGACTGATCATTTTGCAGTACGGGGGATGGAGGGCACAGGTTACTCTCTGTTGCTGACACCATGCTCTCTTGCTGCTGCTCTCCCCAGCTGTCCACTCTCAGTTCTCAGTGGTTCCCATAGCTGCTGCTTCTGAGTGACCAGTCCCTGGGTGTGAGTGATCCCTGGGCATGCCATCACCCACCTTGCTCTCTGGGCTTCCATCTCTTACCTTTCCATGTAATGGCAAAACCCGATCTTGTTGTGAAATGAAATCTTAAAAATGGTAAGAAACCAATGCCTGGGGAAGGGTCAGTTCGCCTCCCCTCTTAGCCTTTTTCCAGGAAGCCTAAGTAACCACAGGTCCCTACCTTTTGGATTGTAAATAACTGCCCTAAGAATCGAGTTTGGCTACTCCCTCTTGAAACTTAACAGATGCCTATGAAAAGAGCCCTTTCTTCTTATCTGTTTCTGTGAGCATGCGTAATGTTGAAGACCCTGCACAAGACCTTCAGCTATGTAAATTAGGATTTTTTTTTTTTTGGTGGTGCTGGGGGTGTTATGCATGTGAGGCAAGCACTCTACCAACTAAACTATATCCCCGGCCTGGCAATTTCTTTTGAAAGAGGAAAAAGCCCCAATGATAGGATGGGTCCAAGATGACACCAAATAACCTATAAATGTTGTGAGAAACTGGATCAGGCTCAGAATTTAGAGTTTTGTTTTCCTCTGGGCCCTCCAGTATATTAAAATAAAGTCTGGAGTTCTCCTCTTCTCTGAATGCTGCTTGCTTCTTCTTCACCAGTCTGTTTCTGGAAATATCCACAGCCCTGGCTCTTGCACAGTAGGAAATGAGGACGTGCTGTTGCTGGAATAGATCACAAAGCAGTGCAAGGGGTGGCAGAGGAAGCCCCCACTCACTGGTTAGAGTCAGCAGCTGGGCTTAGGCCCTTTTTGTCCACATTCCTTCTCAATTTTGTCCTTGTTCCCACATCACTGCCAGTGCCTTTGCCCAGTGGCCCCCACACCTCCTTGCACCACTCTCTTTTTACTCAGGTGGTTGGTGGGATGGGTCTGTGGTGTAAAGGCCCTGGCTCCCTCTCATGGTTGCTGTTGGTAAGGGGATGCAGAAGTTCTGATCTTCTTGAAGGGATGGCAAGTGCCACAGGGCTTGATGTGTAGAATACAGTCGTGGCTGGTGTCTTTTTAACTTTTGAGAGCCTAAATTCCAGAGGCACTCACTCTCTGGCTTGGGAGATTGGTGCTTAGGCAAACCCCAGGCCCCTCTGGGCTAAGGCAGAGGGTGTGCTTGCTTGCGTCTTCCCAGCCGTGATGTCCCATAGCCTTCCCCTTGGTGCCTGCTGGCACTGCGGTGTTCCTAGGGGCTCTTCTTGGTGCTCTGGGTGCCTTTTCCTTGTTTTGCTAGGCTGTTTACTTGTGCTTTTCAGGAGCCACTTTCTTCCTAGGATCATAGTTCACCCTGGGGTGTGATGTGTTTTCTGTGGGGCTCGGGAAAGCTCACAGGAGACTGAGTGGAGCCTGGAGACAAGGCCTTCATCACGGGTAACTAGAACTGAAGCTGACTGTCCAGGGTGGCTGGGTACAAACAGGCCTCTTGTTCTCTCAGGCTTTGTCTCGTTCTTGCTTTCAGCAGTGGGTGAACTCATAAACAAAGCTGTGGCCATTTGCACAGTGAAGTACTTGAGTCATGGTTCGTTTATGAGATTGTGCACCCAACATAATGACCCACATATCAGGAAAGCTAGAATTGAGCTGAGCAGCAGTGCGTCCTTGCACTGATCACTAAGTAGAATGTGTTCACATAGCTCAATGTTTGTCCTGACCTTGACTCTCTTGCCAGTTTGAATTGAAAAAGTAAGTAACTTTGCATCTTAAAAAACAATTGCTGATGCAGACTGTTAGGATATTTTTCTGTCTTGCTTCTTCACCATGAATTGTATTAGTCACTTATCTTTTAAGTTAAAACAACACTCTGTACATCTTAGATATCTCATTCTTTGTGTTTTCATCTTAGATAGTTTTATAAATCTATGGGCTCACTGTGAAAGTATCAGGAAAAATATTTTGCCTCAAAGATTTTTGGGTTCCTGTGGGCTTTTTTCTTGCAAATTTGTTTTTAATGTTGATCCGTACCGCCCCCACCACTACTACTCTTATTTCATCAGGATAATTATTTTGACAGCAAGGTTAGAATTAGATTGGTGAAGTGCCAAAAGCATGACTTAGAAAACAAAAATGGTTTAGGACCCTGCTATAAACTTGATCTGGGTCAGACTAGATTTGCAGCTTACTCAATTTTAGAGTCAGCTGTCAGCTTTGTATGCAGAAGTCTCCCGGATGCATTGAGCAGAAGGGCGAGATTAGCATATTCATAAGGCCCTGGCTACTGGCCTTCTTTTTCTCCTCCCTCCTGCCTTCCCCGCCTCTCTCTGAATGAATCTAGGAACACAGACCCACAGGGTCCAGTTACTAGCTGGTTTCCTTCTGTTCAGTAGCTTCATCTGGCCAGGATGGTCTATGCTTCAGATTGCAAAAGCATGAGAAGATTCGGTAACTGAGAGGCTTCCTTCAGGCTGCTGGAAAATATTACAGAAGGAGCACATCCCAAATTTTGCTTCAGACTCTGAAGAATGGTTTACGCCACAGAGAGAGCTTAATCTTACTCTGGATCGAAGTAAATGCTAACGAAGCAGTGAACTGGGACTCTATGCAGACTCCGGGCTTATCTTGATAGGATTGGGTGTATGTTGTTGCAACTGGCAGGCCAGGAGGCCCTGAAACCAGCAGGTGCCATCTGTATGGAGAAAAGCGGCTGTAGTCCATTTCCAATGTGTTGGGCTAAAGGTATAAACGACTTAAAAATCTGTTTGGCTTATGTTTTATTTAAATTCATGTTTTTGCACTAAGAAAGGTACATAAGAGTTTTTCAGAATTTATTTTAAATAGGTTTGCTGTTAAACTGAAGGGAAAATGGAAATTGACGCAGTGGGGTTTAACAAGAATCCTGCAAGCCCAGTTAGGTACCTTCCCCTGGTAAGTACAGGGAGGTGCATTTACTGAGCCAGGCCATCTTTTCACGCTCTGTCCTGTGCCTCTTGAAAGGTTCACTTTTTCTCTTCCATTTAAGACATCCCTATTTGTTCTGTGATATGGAAGTTTTTAAAGAATAAAAAGACCAATTTTAACTTTATAAAAGACATAGGGAAAAGGAATAACATGGCTTTTCTTATTTAAAAAGTTTTTCCTTTATCATACAAAGCACTATAAAGATTATGTATTTAATTTGAAGGTCTTATTATTTTAAGATGAGCATATATCCAAGGCCCAGGAACTGTGAATAAACAGTTTTCCACTCTAATGTAGTTAGGGTTTTTATTTGCATAGAAATGTAGATATCAAAGTTGGCATTTTCATTGTAACATTCAAGACAGTATTTGGAAAGCATATTTAAAAGTTAAAAAGGCCATGTAGTTAGTACATGCTGAATCCAAGTAAATCTATCTTAAAGTACTAGTGGATATTTATCTAAGCAAAGTCCTTAATGAAGAATTTAATAAGTCTGTTGTAACTGAAGTATATTTAAGTGTCCTGTTGCTCTCCGAGGAAGGATTTTACTGGATGTACCTCAAGGCAGGAAACTGCATTTGTGTAAGCAGAGCTGCAAGCTGACTGGCTTTGGGTTCTAGGTTGAAATTTCCAGTCCATTGGGATGCGGACGTGTCAGACCAGACTGCAGTTACAGCATTAAATTTGTTTGTGGTGGTTGAGTCGTCTTTGCCATCTGTGAATTCTTTTTC
This sequence comes from Ictidomys tridecemlineatus, assembly GCF_052094955.1. Taxonomy (NCBI): domain Eukaryota; kingdom Metazoa; phylum Chordata; class Mammalia; order Rodentia; family Sciuridae; genus Ictidomys; species Ictidomys tridecemlineatus. Next base: position 3,053,312 of record NC_135483.1, read on the forward strand.
GGTTCTCTCCCACAAAGCACATAATGTTAGAACTCTTCCAGTGTCTGCACAAGGCGTTTGTCACTTTATTACATGACTGGATACTCAGAAGAGATCTTGCCAAGTTAATGGAAACTCAAATTTTATGTATTTTCTGGGCACTGGGGATTGAATGCAGAAGTTTCACCACAGAGCCACATCTTTGGTCCTTTTTATTAATTTTTATTTTGAGACAGAGTCTCACTAAGTTGCTTAGGGTCTCACTAATTTACTGATGCTGGCTTTGAACTTGCACTATTCCTGCCTCAACCTCCGGAGCGGATGGATTACAGGCTTGTACAAACATGCCCAATGGAAATTTGTATTTTAAAGGTCATTTGGCATGGGGACTTTTTATAATTGTAGTTTCTTGGCTTTAGAACCATATGCTGAGCATAACCAGTGGTCAGAGGCAAAGAATTCTAAACTTGCTGACAATTTCCATCTTTTTACAGACTTGCTGGGGGCTGGTGGGCATAGTTCACCTTTGTATGTTAGCTCTGATAGGGAGTAGTAAGGTTCTTCCATGTTCTTCCAAGCCTATACTGGGTTCAAGATGGACAAGCACAGTTGCTGTGGGGCGTTATGAACTTTAGCAAGGGGGAGATGGTAGTGTTTTGGTTCATTGTAGAGCAAATGATCAGAGCAACTGGGTTTCCAAGGGTGTTTTTAGGTGGTCGGAAATGAACACAGTTGCTTCTAACTGAAGCAAACATTTATGATAGAACATGGGCCTGGGTGAGAGGGGCCAGAGCTCTCCCCTGGGGAGGATGTGAGTAGGGGATGTGACAAAGGCCAAAATTGGTTCATCTTAGGGCTGGAGCAAGCCAGTCCTCAGATGGGCTGGTTCTGATGGAGGTGCTGGCCTCCATCCCTGTCAGAGCTGAGTACTGCCCTCCCAACCCTAATGGCCCAGCCTCTGTGAGTTCCTTCCCTGCCTGCACAGCTTACTCCCTTGCACAAACAGGAAAGTAGCAGACCTGTACATGCTGGGTGATTTTTGGCTTCATGATAAGGACAAAGATGTTGGTGTACAGGAATTGGCTGAATTAGTTATTTCAAGTTTGAGAGTTAGGGTGTGAAGATAAGGTAAAGAGCTCACATCCAAAGAACATACAAATCTCTATCTTGAGTAGATATTCTAAACCACACACTTGACTTTATCAGTCACATTAACCTCAAAAAGCATAGCAGTGTCCCAATTTAAGAACACATAAAATTCTTACCAGGACAAGCTAAAAATAGTGGAATAGACCTATATTTATATACTTTGAAACAAAACTTTTAAGGTGTCCTTAAAGCACTCTGGGATCTTTTTGAAACAAAATTCATTGTACTGTTGAATTTGATCTAAAGATCTCACCCAAGAAGATTATATTGTAAAGTATTTTAAAAAGATTTTGTAACACGTGTAACTATATTGTGGTTTCCTAGGCATGAAGACAGTTTTAATTCAGAGTGCTGGATTAAAGGCCAATGTTCACAGTGTAAGGTGGCAGGGCTGTTGAGGCAGGGAGCCAGATTGGGCTGGTCCAGATTTATCAATATGCACAATGTGAAAGGCGGGAAGCTTAGGAGAGGGGTCAGCAGTGTTGTTGTTGGAAGTTGTTAAAGTCATGTTTGTTCTCTAATAGAATTTTAAACTCCATCTGCCAGTTAGTGCATCTGTCCATCCATGCAGATAGCCCTGCTTACTGCCCATTTATCTTCTCTAGCAGTCAGTTGCCTCTTGGTACCCACGTTTGATACTCGGAAGCATCTGATAACTTGCAGAGAGGAGCCTCCCAGTTGCTGCCTGAATCTCTGCTTGGTAGACAGTGGAACCCCATTTACTCAGTTCACACTGCCCATCCAGATCATCTCCTTGGCCCTTCTTCCACTTGTAACAAGCACATCATTCCATCATGAATTCTGCTTCCAACACACCTCAAGTTGTTAAACTTGTGTCCCTTTTGGCTGCGCCCACTCCCTGGTCTGTATTACCCCTTCTCCTATCAACTGAAACCTTGCAGGTGCTGCATGTGGTAGCCGCTCTGAGCAGTATATGCACAGAAGCTTATACAAATTGCCCCATGTAATTCCCACGAAGCCCATGAGGCAGGAATTCCTCAGAGTACCAGTTTTGCAGACAAGACAGTTGAGCCCCTGAGAGGTTAAGAGACTTGGCAGTGGTTGCTTAGCGCATGAAGGCAGTGTCAGGTTCTGATCATCAGGAGTCTGACTCCAGTATACTTAATCATTGTGGACACATATCCAAATGGAGAAACCATAGCTCACAATAGAATTATCTGCTTTGTATAATATATACATGTTGATAGAAGAATCATGACTTGTAATCTCAGATACTTTTCTTTGGATACCACTCATTCCACAAGTGTTCAGTGAGCACTTAGTGTATACTTAGTATACTCACTGACATCTGCAAGTTCTGCTATCAGAACTTGGCAGATGTCAGTGAGTAAAGCCTCCTACTCCCTGGTGAAGTTGGTCTTCCAGTGAGGAGCGTAGCAAATGATAAGAATAGTAAGTTAACAAGAATGAGTGATAGGTGCCCAGAGTCACAGTGAGGCTGTTGCCGCCAGATGGCAGTTTTCCGGAGATTGTCTGGCCAGCTGTGTTGTGAGGGTGTCATTCATAGAAGACCTGAAGGAAGTGAGGCATTGGCCTGGGATGTCTGAGGAAGAGGGCTCCAAGTGTTAAATGTATGGCAGAGATCCCTGATGGGGGAAGGGCAGCATGGTGGGGACGTGAATAGATCGAGGGCCTCTTCCTGACTCTGCTCACAGGTGTGGAATGGAAGGCCCACTAGGAACCAGCTGCACTTTTGCAGGTCACTTTGAATCCACCTTCCTTAAAAAGAGTTCAGTGAGAGGAGTCACTGGCGCTCAGTCCCTCCTCTACTGTGTGGGAAGCTGTATGCATTCTGATTTTCTGCAGGTGGGCTTTGCTCCTGTGTTCTGTGTGGGACCTCAGCATCAGGGCCTTCTTGCACCTGCACCATTCTGTCCCTGGCCTGACTGTTGGCTCTGGGAGAAGGCCATTGGTTCTCCAGCCTTTTCCTCTTTCATTTGAATTGGTTGTTTTTGCTCAGATATGGTCTTCTTAAGGAGACAGGCGGCATGCCTCAGTTGATGCTTTTCATCCCCACATTGCATTGGGCAGCACTGTCCTCAGGGCCCTGGTGGAGACAATGAACCACACAGAAGCCTAGTGTGTGTTCTCTGGCACCGTGTTTAATAAAAGGGAGCCATGCCCCCACCTCAAATGCAGCCCACCCACTGTGCTTTCTACCCTGTATCCCCCACACAGTAGACTCCTATATTTTCATGATTAATGAGGTAACTTGTCTGCTTGGAGCAACAGAGGTTTAAATTCTTAGAACCATATAAGAGGATGATGGAAATGTTTCTGGAAATTAGAAAACACCCACGTTTTTTCTTTTTGCTTTAATGGTTAGTGATGCTGATTTTTGAAGGGGCGGGGAAGAAAGCATTTACAGATCTTTGATTTCAAGTTCATTCATGGATGTTTAAACACTGAGGAATTTATTATAAGGTCAATGATTTTCTATATTCCTTTATATTTTGTTTGTTTGTTGTGCTGGGTATCACATCCAGGGCCTCAGGTGTGCAAGCACTCTACCACTGAGCTATGTCGCCAGCCCCAATTTCCACCCCCTGTAGTACTGGGGATCAAACCTGAACTACACTATCAGTCCCTCTGTATTTCTTAACTTATCTAATTTTAGTTTAGAAGAGAGAAATTTAACTTTAAAACAATTATCATGAGATGTATTCATTTTGCATTTAAGTTATATTTGTAGATTTTCATAATGTAGCTCATGATTTTAGATTTTGGTTTAGATGCAGACTTTCTTCTTTAAGATAGACAGTTCAACTAATATACATCAGTGTTTTTGCTTTGTATTATGTCTCTCTTCCTGGAACGTTGCATAAAAGGAGTCCCATTTTAGGTCATCTATAAAGTTTGATGTTGAAAAGAAACCACTGGTAGTTTTAAGAGACTAAAATGTTAATATGGTGATCAATGGCTGTTAAATACTTGGAAGTTACTCATTTTTTTCATTGTAAATCACTAAACAAGACTATTTAAGGAATCTGTGAACTCAACTCCCAAATGCCCATGGGAGCTCCCTAGATAGTTGTGGAACATTTTTTTTTTTTTTTTTGCAGAACTCCCAGCAGGTTGTGGTCGTCCTGCCCTCTCTGTCCTGGATCACCCAGCTCTCAGGGTTGCCCTGTCTACCCTGTGTCCCAGATTTACCAGGAGCCTGGGCATGTTTGGTCTCCCTTGGCCTGCTTCCGTGTTCCTGGGGTTCGTCACTTGCTTCCTGTTGTCCAGGGTGTGAAAGTAGCACCCATGTTGGATGCAGGTTTCCACTTGTTTGTACTGTGGTCAGTCCAGACTCTGTTTCTCCCTCATTTTTGAGTCTCTGTCTTCCTTTACGGTAAAATGGAGTTAAGGTTTGCTCCTGAGAACAGGATTAAATGAGATAATGTATTTCACAAATCTCAGATACCTCGTATATTCCCAATATTCAGTAAAGGGCTGTGTGTGGGGGGGGGTGGGGAAGGGAGGGAGGAGAGAGTGTATTTTAACACTGCAAAACCTGGCTTCCTTTTATCTTCTTAAGAGAGTTTGGGTGTGTTCTGTCTTTGCTCAAAGTAGGATTTTAATGTGGTATTTTGGTGAGTGTTTGTAGAATACCCACTCTGGTTTCCGTCCAGTGTGCACGTGTGGCAGTCTAGTGTCAGTCAGGGTCCACTGGTGAGCTGTATACCTCTGTGAGTGGGCTCCTGGGTCTCCTTGCCTCAGCCAAGTCCTGGGAGCTCCCCTGCTTGGACCATTTGTGCCCTTTTGAACCCTCTCTCAGCATCTTCTTCCTTGGTGCGACTCCATAGAAATCGCAGTCTCCCGTCACCAGGACCTCTTTGTCACCACAGCAAAGGTTCTGTTGTGACCAGTGGTGCCTTGACCATGGCTCTCTTCCTGGAAGCACTCCTGGGTTGGTTCCTCAGCAGTCTCTTGATTCATCTCTTAAGCTGCTGTCTGTGGCTTCTTGATTCCCCCTTCCTCTCACCTTTCTTTTCACGTAGCATATACCCAGGGTGAGTTTTCAGACCTCCTTCAGTGTAGGAAGTGGGCTTAAGGGGGCCACATGTCACGGGGTTTGGAGGTATGACACAGCTAGCCCATGTGGATTGAGGAAGTCAAGTGTGGTTGCAGACTAGTAGGATGGAGTGCACAGGGGTTAGAAGAATGGGAGCTGCCAAGGTGAGACTGTGTGGGTTGAGCCTCAGGAACACGACAAGGGACACCATCCCTGCAGATTGTATAGGCCAGGTATGGTAGCACTGATGGGGGTTGGTTCCAAGTCCTCGAAAACCACCTGGGGTACTCAGGTCTCCTGAGGACAGGGAATACTCTTTATGCTTAAGCCACTTTTGACTATGGCTTGCTTACTGATTCCCATGACTGTTCCAGTGCTGTGTGAATGGTTGTTTGGGACACTGACAAGAAATCAGGGTCTGTACATGTTTAATACAGACACTGGATTTTTCCCTTGGATGTTTTGTTCCACAGTTGGTTGAGTCTGAAGGTGCTGAGCCCTGGGATGTGTAGGCCCACTTACTCCCCTACCTGTAAAGAAGAGGTGCAATGGATAATTGCAGCATGGTTGAACAGGTGTTCAGCCAGCCTTCAACCCCAGTGCCCAGGCACCCAATAGCCACATTGCCATCCATGCTTTGCACTAGCTGGCATTTATCTGAATGACCTGGGAAGATATAGAGTCCTGATTCTAGACCAAGACCTCCTAGCCTAAGGAGAACACTGCTGTAATATCAGTTCTTCACACCTTTCCAGCACATTTCCACCTTGGTGAGGTCTTAAAAATGAAGAGCAAATAGCCAAGGGTTTGTTTTGATTTAATATGTATGGGAAGGTCATCTGATCACTCTTTTGGTTCTGTGTTGAGAAGACAGATATATTGTGTATGAGATCTGACTTGTAACAATGCGCACTTAATGGATCTGAATGGGTAGTGCCAGTATCTGGAGTGAATTTGAATGGACCATGTACTGGTGTCTGTGGAGCTGCATAAGAGAAAGCATTGGCTATAGTGTTTATCCAACATCTTACATCCCCTGAATGCCTTTGGGGCTCTTGGAAATATCTATTTTTGCCTAATTATTGGGGGCCTAACCTTAGTCTAAGAGTGTTGTGGTTAGTGATATTCATATATTGACTGTAAAAGGGAAAGCGAGCCTTGACTTGGGGGTGGAGTACAGCAGTTTGGGTTCCCTGGTATAGTCCAAGGGTCCTTGAGTTTGGCAGATTGTCAGGCAAAAGGAAGCAGAGGAACTGGATGCCATTTCACAGTCTAGTTGCTTAAGCCAACAAGGTGAAAGGAACATGCTCTGGTTTGTCTTGATACCCAAATCTTGGATAGGGACCTGGTTCTCAGTCCTCTGGATCCATTAGATGATCTAGTAGCAGAAACTGTTGGAGCTGAGAGATGTGCTGCTGTACGGTGCCTCTGGGCTGTGCCTCTCACCTGCAGGTCCAGGTGACTTTGTCTCCAGGCAGTTATGCTTTCTGTCCTCTTTGTTTTTGTTTTGGTGGGAGATGGAGCTCAGGGCCTCTTGTGTGCTAGGCAAGTGCCCTACTAATGAGCCACCTCTCCTGCCCTCTCCTTTCCAATTCTTAATTAAGGGTGCCTGTTTTCATGCCTGCTGACAGTAACAGCCTCCAAGGCCTGTGGGTTTAGATGTCAGGTCCAAGCCCCTAGGAGGGCTCCTCTCTGGCATCGTGGGCCCCGAGTGGGCAGGAGTCTCTGCCATGCAGCTGTTAGGAGTAAGAAACAGAGGGCCATCGTTATTCTAGTGTTCTGAACTAAGACTGCACCTTTACAGTATGATTTTTTTTTGTCTTTTTCAAGACTAAAAATTGAGAAGGATTTGCACTGTTAGAAATGTCTAATGTGGGGAGTTACTGAATTACTTTATTAATAAAGGAAAGGGTCATTTCTACATCTGGCTCCCAAAGGAGATCTCTTCAACAGTTGTTTTACAAGTTGAGTTAATTAATTAGATATATAAAAGCAATTATTTCTAATTATTCCTATGTTTCCTCCTTTATGAGATAAGGGAATAGATCACAGGGTTATGGTGCTCCATCATTGGTCTACCAAAGCTAGTTGAGGTGTATCAAGTCTTATGAACAATTGTTTTTGTTATCATTCATACTCTTTTCTTACTTAGTAATGTTAATATACCCCGGTGTGTCTGGGTTCAAGTATATACATGTAGATAATGATACTTTTAACTTTTGATTTTTTTTTAAGTCTCCAAAAATCATTCACCAGTTACTTTTTGAGGGGGGAGGTACTGGATTTAATCCCTGAGCACTTTTCCACTGAGCTACATCCCAAGTCCTTTTTATTTTGATACAGGGTCTTGCTAAATTGCTGAGGCTGGTCTTGAATTTGCAATTTTCCTGTCTCCACCTCTGGACTTGCTGGTATTACAAACATGCACTACTATACCTTGCTTCACCAATTACTTTTTTTTTTTTTTTTAACTAGTGACACTGAATTTTTTATTTAAAAAAAATTTTTTTTGAACATACAGTATCTCCTGTTCTCTACTACTTTTAGGAAGGAGTTTTAACAAGAAGAAGTTTTAACAAATTTTAAAATTTCTAATTTCTCAAAAACAATAGGCTTTTTAAAAAAATAAAGACTTGATTACCAGAAATAATGTGTCGTTGCATACCATTTTCATATCACTATTCATTTCCATTGTTTGTCAATTTGTCTGTGATGCAATCTGGGAACAAATAAGCAGTCAATAGATTCCTGTTTTAGAATGTGAAGAAATTACCCACTGTGGGTATTTAATGATACATATGTGTGTGTGTATTTGCATATATTTAAAATTCAGAAGGGAAAAAGTAACTTAATCTGGTTACTTTAAAACAAATATTTATGTACTAACCCAAACAAGAAGGATTAATATCTTTTCCCATTTGAACTTTTGACTATGTAAAATCTATTTTCTGCATTTTTTTTTCCCCTGAGGATAAAAGTTTTTAATTTCCTTGTGGGCTAAAAGTAAGAATACATAAATACAACTTCTTTAGAAGTAAATATTAATTCTTTAACAGTCACAAAATTTATTTTTTAAAATTTTTCTTAAAAAACAGAAAATAATATATATATATTTTTTTTGTAAAACCTATGCCATTAATCCCCACTTAACCAAATTTTTTTGAAAGGGAACCAAGTTCATGTTCTGAGCATACATAAAAAGGAACCGAGTGTATAACTATCTTAACAGAATTAGACAAACAAGAATGGCCTTAAATAAATAAATAAGGAAGTAAAGAGTACATATATTCTAAGTAAGAAAGTATAATTTTGCAGGCTGAATGCCCTATGGAAGGAAGAAGGTATTAGCATGCATATACATTTCTAGGCATTCGGATTGTCTTTAAACAACGCATTACAGAGAAATTTTTTTCTTATTATAAAATCATTACTTGCCCTTGGAGAAACAGTGACTTTTAAGTGTGTTATGACATACACACACACACACACACACACACACACACACACACATACACATATATATATTTATTTATTTTAGTTATCAATGGAACTTTATTTTTATTTATTTGTAAGAGAATTAACTTTATTTTTATTTATTTGCTGAGAATTAAACCCAGTGCCTCATACATGCCAGGCAAGCGTTCTACCACTGAGCTATAACCCCAGCCCAAGTTTTATGACTTTTAATAATGTAACTTACATATAAAGTAATTAAATCTAAGTGTAAAGGAATTTTCAATAACTGCTACATTCAAGGGAGTACTATTTACCAGATTATGATTTTTAGGATATTTCATCTTATTTTCTTCTCTTTAAGTCATAAAATGTCATTTGGTTTTCTTTTACTTTTACTTTTCTTTATTTTATGATATCTACATGTAGAGAGAGGTATGTTAAAACACTATTATAAAAATCTCAAGTGAGGCTATATAAGTAAGACCTATTAATATATAGCATAACATTGTTAATCTTTGACCTGGTATATTGATTTCTTTGGAGAATAAATGTCCCAGATAATTTCTTTTTTTTTTAATATTTTTTAGTTATAGGTGGACACAATATCTTTTATTTTATTTTTATGTGGTGCTGAGCATCAAACCTGGTGCTTTACGCATGGTTGGTGAGCGCTCTACCTCTGAGCCACAACCCCAGCACCCCCAGGTCATTTCTTTATAAAAGAATTTTACTAAGAGGACCAGCAATATGGAGAATGATTTCCCGCTACTGCCCCCACCCCCACAAAAAACAAATTAATCAGTAGTTTAGAGCAATTATGTAAAATATGAAAATATGTAATTTATAGTTACAACTTTTATGTTAAAAGCTATTAAAAACTAAGAATAAATAATTCAAAGATTTATCTAAGTTAAACAGGGCAACTGATAAAATTGATAGTGATCACTATGAGAACTTACATACATCTAGTTAAAACAATAAAAATTTATGATTTTTTTTTAAAGTAGTAGTTGATAACAAGCAGTATAAAGAGTGTCCACAACTTGGTGGCTGGCCAGGTTTAAAACCTTTTTTCAAGTTGTTTCTACAACAGACATAGTTTTGATGTCTACCCACCTGAGTTCAGCAATTATGCTTTTAGAGTGTAAAATTATATGCCCTTAATTAACAACATGTATAAAGGTAATTTATAAAATACATTAGTCACTTTTTGAAAAAGAACATAGTTGTGGCATTATTAACTTACATGGTACTGAGAATGGGACCTTTCAACAGGTTTTTTTTTTTTTTTTTTTTTAAATAGAAAAACTTTATCTCACCATAAGCAAAGTCTTTTCAACAACAGGAAAACAAAATCCTCCAGGAAAATCTATATGGTTGTGGAGACAAATAAGCAAACATAACATTTGATAGTGTATTTAAAAAAAATTTTTTTTTTAGTTGCCAATGGATTTTTCACTGTATTTGTTTATTTATATGTGGTGTTGCTGAGGACCGAACCCAGGGCCTCACACATGCCAGGCTAGTGTTCTACCACTGAGCCACAGCCCCAGTCCTGATAGTGTATTTTTGCCTAAATTTTGAAGTAAAAATGGCCACACTCTTTTGTTAAAACATGAAGCTTCTATCAAAGATGTATTTCTTATTTTAGGGTACAGGATCAAAGAACAAGATAATACAGGTAAAGAAATTTTACAAGAAAAAACATGACAAAAGTTTTCCAGTTAAAGTACTATAGCATTCAAACTTGATTTAAAATGTAACAAAAACAACAAGATTGCAAACAAAATAAATGAAATAGTATTTAGGCAGTAGGGCTCTTGCTGATGGCTAGCAGGAAGTAACAGAGTGAAATCTACTTGGAAGAAATCTTTAATATACACATAACAAGCCCAAGGGATGGACTGCAGCAATTTATTCATTACTGCCATTTTTCTTCCAAAATAAAACCTTGATTAAACCACTCATACTCTATATTACTCGTATCTTTAATTCAGAGATTGAGGAACTGTATATAAGAAATTAATTTATTTTCACTAAAGGGATAACATATTGTACCTCTCTGCCAGTGTTACCTGAAAACCTTCTATATCAAAACAATTTGACAGCAGATATAAACAAATAAATACACAGTGGTCTTTCATTATAGTCCTTTAAAGATGTACATTCATTCATGCTATTAACCTTAGGATCACAGTGCATAGAATCCAAATATAAAAAGTTTGGGTGACTTTCAAAGAACTGTTGGATCCTTCACTTTATTTATAATCCCACCATAGCCAATAAAGTTCATTTCTTAGGCCCTGTTATGCATTAATCATTGAGTGGCAGGAGTTAATGAAAATTTCGTTACAATGTCCATTGCCAGCAATGACCGTCCCCAAACTACCAAGGAAGTCATTGTTATTGAACAACACTTGAGGACCTGGTACTTTTACAAAAGCTTAAAAAAAAAAAAAAAAGGAATTACATTTGACATTTCCTGACACCTGCATTAATCCTGTATGACTAACAAAAGCATGTCCATTGCATGGACTGAAACAGCCATCAACATGCGCCAGAATGCACACGAGTAAAAGTGCAGGCAAAAGGGGTTAGGGTTGTAGCTCAGTAGTAGAGCGCTTGCCTTGCACATGTGAGGCACTGGGTTCAGTCCTCAGCACCATATAAAAATAAATAAAGGTATTGTGTCTATCTACAACTAAAAATAAATAAGTAAAGGTATCATGTCTGTTTACAACTAAAACAAGTTTTTTAAAAAAAATGCAGTAAAAGGAAATAATCTTCATTGCCTATAGGTCACTTCCAGTCAAGGGTTAAAGTTCAAAGACTGAATGAATGATCAAAGTGCTCATTTTCTCAGTAGGACTGTCTTCTGCTAGGAGGATAATAACAGTGGCATCAACAAGTGTCATCAGGCTACCACCATTTTGTTTTCTTTGGATTCTTATTACATGTTCTCATATAAAAAGAATTATCTGGTGGTCTTCTTGTGTAATTGAATTTTGAACACTCTTCCTGTAATGTCATTCTGGGACGAGGGTCATTTTGCAAAGCCAACAATTTTTTTTTTTTTTTTTTGCATTGATGTCATGATGGAACCATCCCTGGACCAATTACGTTTTTTAAAAAAATATTTATTTATTAGATGTAGATGGACACAGTACCTTTATTTTATGTATTTTTATGTGGTACTGAGGATCGAACCCAGGGCCTTGCACGGGCTCGGTGAGTACTCTACCACTGAGCTTCAACCCCAGCCCCTACCACTTTCTTTTGAGGTTCTAATATTAGAGATTTTAGAAATTAATTTAAACTTGATATTAAAGACAATTGTTGAATATTTTATGACATTAAAAATTTTTATATTGATACTTTAAAGTAAGTATAGAACTGTACAGTTTGTCATATTATCTGAAAATTTCAAAAAATCTTTTTCATGATGACAGAGCATTTTACACAGGTTACCCTACTTTGAACATGATTCATGTATGCACAGATTTCATTTACTATGGGTTTGTTAACTTATACCCAGTCCCTCAAGAGTGGTTCAAATTTCTGTTACCATGGTATCCTAATTATTATTAGTTATATGAAGTACAAACTCAGTCTACAGATGGCTGTATGAGCAACTGTGCACATAGACCGGTGGCCACTGTGTCACTTCTTTCACATTAGTAGTTCATCTCTTTCCCTTACATATAGACAGCCACATGACATTGCATAAAAATGGGTAAGCAGAAGAGGAAGTTGGCCAACAAAAATGAAATGTAGAATGGAAACAAAAAGTTATAATATAGGAAGATATATAGGAAATGAAATTGGGTATGGTTAGAAGACTTGAAGATGATAAGTTAATGAGAAAGGACTGGACTTAGGTTTGCATGAGGTTGTGTTCACAAACCAGCAAACACAATTGTTTAGTTCCAGCTAGTGTACCATGAAGTTGCAGCCCTCACAGCTTGTTGATTGACTTTGATTAAGCTATTGTTGCTGGAGACTATGATGATGCAGTTTCTTTAGTTTTGGAGGAAATGTGGCCAAAGCATGAAAATGATAAAATTTGCATCCTGGCAGTAAGAGTGATAAGTGTGCAGTGGGCTGTACCTTTTATTGTACTGTGCAAGTAGCTGCAGGATTTTAGTTGAACGTAAATGGAGTTATGGAAAATGATAGCCAATGTGGAACATTGACTTTGCTTTTAGAGCCTCTAGATAAGCAGCCAGAGGAACTTTAAGGTGAGTGTCTAGACATAGCTGAAGAAAGCCATGAGATAGAAAGGGTGGAAGCATCCCTGCGGGGAAACACAACAGGGCAGGTTGTGTTAGAGGATCTCTTGGAGACTCTTCATGGAAGGACACTAGCCGGTGATGGAAGTATTAGAGGCTGATCCACACTGAGAAAGGAAGCCAGTAGTTGGCTGAAGCATGGAAAAGATGGGCAGTCCATGTCTCAGCTCACAGGCAAGGTGGGGCGAGGGTGGTGCTGTTCACATACTTGTGCTAAGTCCTTGTGAGGACCCACACTGCTGTGCAGAGTGAGCACTACTTGTCTTCAGTCACATACCTTCAGTATCAGTTGTTGTTGCTGTGTAACAAGTCCTTTCCATATTGAGGGCTTAAAATGACAGGAACTATTTATTTTTCAAATCTGTAGTTTGGCCATGGCTCAGGCTTGAGAGGGACAGCTGGACTCTCTCAACATGATGTTAGCTCTGGATCCACCGGGAGCCAGAGATCCTTGGTCAAGATGGTGCTTGTTTTCCATGGCTGGCAGGTTGATGCTGACTTCAGCTGGAAGCCCAACCCAGGCTTGGCTTGGGGGCCTCAGTTCTTCTTAGGCTGTTTGAACTTCCTTAGAGCATGGTGGCCGAGTTCCAAGAAAACCAAGATCACCTGCTTGTGTTTTTTTATTTTGGTTTCACCCTTTAGGAGCAGTCCCTTATCTGTAGTCAGAAGCCAGACTCAGTAAAAGGAATGCAGGGCCTCACCTCTTGGTAGGGAGAGTATCAGAGTCACAATGGAAGAAGGGCATTTGGAAAATAGGAACTGCCACACATTGATATTATGATAGCAAGCTTTTAACTAATTTAACATTAGCTTTTGGCAGGAATTTAGGACATTCAGATTAAACTTTTTATGAGAAAATTAAACCCATGCCTTGGTTTATTAGGGAGGACAATTTTTATATCAGTCTGGTTAAGTATTCACTTTGGGATTATTACCCAGAATTTTAAGAACTCTTCAATTTGTTTGTGTCATACATTTAATTAGATAAGTTATGTTTTATTTTGCTCAGCTGTGTCCACTTATTTTTATACCTTTTCTCCTCCTTTTGTGTTCTGGCCCTGGCTGCTTTTCTTCCCACACACTTCCTTCTCTTCACTTTCACCAGGCAGCTTGGGTTCTGCTGAAGGGCTTAGTGGCTGGGCATAGCAGTGCAGGGAGGAGGGGCCTGAGGAGCAGGTGCTGGCTGGGGTCCTGGTGCTCTTTTCCCTTCTGTCCTGCTGTCCTCATGTTCAGAGCCAGTCGTGGACTGAGCCTTGTAGTCTGTTCCTCTTGGCTTGACTCTGAGCCAGCCTCCCTCTTTCAAGCACCCTGTGGTGCTTCCTTTTAACTAAAGGGTTGTCCTAGAGGTGTGGATAGCTGATGACCATCTGCATGGCCACTCCAGGAATCGGGTGGGTTCAGGCACTTTGGTGTAACCAGGCAGCCTGACTGAAGTCAGAGGTGGTGATGCCCCAGCCTCTGGGACAAGATAAGGTTGAGAACTGACCATAAGCATCTTGAAACCTTTTTCCAGTTTCACAGCAGTTTTATGTTTATTGACTCTAATGCTAGAAGTTTTGTACTTGGTTTTTATGTTTTGTTTTGTTTTTAACCTTCATCTTTCTAGAAATTCCTTTTCATTATATTTTACAAACGTATTGATGTGTGGCATGTTTGAACTGAAGACAAAACTGGTCCTTTATCACAAGCTAATAGTGTTACCAGTATAAACCATGTAAAAACAGTTTTGGGTTTTAAAATCTTTCTACTTTGATAGTTTTTGAGAACAATACTCTGCAGTATGCAAAAGTACTAGATACCTCTGATGGAGAAATCTTGAGAAGCTGTAAGAGAATGGCAGCAGATGCTGGAGGGCTGTAGTGACAGCAGAGCTCTGTGGGACCACCTCTCCCTGTGGGGGTGAGAGCCGTTGTTCTTTATAACCTTCACAGTCACAGATCAGCAGCCCCAGTCATGCAGTTCCAGCTGTGGGTCAGAACAAAGGCAGCACCACACAAATAAGATGACTAGGCAGTCTAGAGAAGGCAGCTCAGGACTTGTTTTGTGGCTGGCCATTCCTGGAACACCCTACCAGGCACTCCAGGTCAGGGTCTCGGCCCTCTAGACCAGCAAAAGGACACATGAAGAGACTTAAGTGCCACCTGGGAGTATTGGGGGTCGAGTTGTTAACAGAATCAGGCCCAGAACTACCTGGAGGGAGGTGAGAAAGGCATGGTGGCAGAAATGTCCATTTGAGAATGCATGGTCCAGATAGCATTTTGACAAACAAATAAAAGCATTTGACTGTAAAACAGTCACATTCTGTCATGGAAAACTGCTTCACTCACACTGTAACAGGCTTATCTTTTTAAAAAGGTTTTGATGGCTATAATCTCACTGGCTCAGGAGGCTGAGGCAGGAGGATCTCAAGTTCAAAGCCAGCCTCAGCAATTTAGTGAGACCCTGCCTCAAAGTAAGAATTTAGAAAGAGGAGGGAGGTGCTGGGGATGCTCAATGGTAAGCACTTCTTCTTGGTCCCCAAATGAGACAGTAAGGACATCAAAGTAAAGCATACTATCAAGTGCTTCCTAAAGCAAATAGATAAATAAAAGCATTGCATTTTAAAAGTGTTCAAAAACCTGGGTGCAGTGTACACACCTGTAAAATTCCAGCTACTTGTGAGGCTGAGTGTTTTGGTCAGCTTTTTCTCTGCTGTGACTAAGAGATCTGACTAGAACTATTTTAGGGGAGGAAAAGTTTATTTAGGGGCTCATGATTTCAGAGGTCTGATATACAGCAGGCTCCATTCCTTGGGGCTCAAAGTGAGGCAGGACATCATGGTGGAAGAGAGTGGCAGATAGAAATGGCTTACATGATGATCAGCAAGCAGAGAGAGAGAATCCATCTCTGGATATAAAATATATATCCCATAGCCATGCCCCCAGTGAACCACTTCTTCCAGCTATACCCCATGTGCCTTCAGTTACCATTCAGTTAATCCCACCAGGGATTAATTTACTAATTAGGTTAAGGCTATAATCTAATTGTTCCTCTTTCAAACCTTCTTGCATTGTCTAACACGTGAGCTTTTGGGGGGACACCACAACTAAACCATGACACTGACGTAGGAAATTTCACAAGTTTGAAGTTGGTCTGGACAACTTAGTGAGACCCTGTCTCAAAAAGGGCTCCTAATGTAGCTCAGTGTTAGAGCACCCCTGGATTCAATACCCAGGGCCACCCAAAAAAAGGAAAAAAAAATGTTCAGAGAAATCAGACACATGTCTGTCCACCCAGCTACTCTGTATGCTGAGACAGGAATGTGCTTGAGCCTGGGAGCTCCAGACCAGCCTGGGCAGCACAGCGAGATCCTAACCCATTCCAGAAAATGTGATCAGAGGATCTGGTATACTAGCAACAGGAGAGCAGTACAAATAATATTGAGCAAGTCAGGGGGGCAGTGAGACTGAAAATAAGACATGTCCGAATACGCCCCTGCGGCCTGAAGCTCAGTGTCAAATTCCTGCCCCAAAGAGGAAGCCAGAGTTATCACAAGTGGGCTTTTAGTTGATGGTCTAGCAACATTGCCTTGTATTCATTCCAGAAGTTTATTTGTAGATTATTTCAGATTTTCTTTATAGGTAATTATGTGGTCTGTGAATAATGATAGTTTTATTTCTTCCTTTTCACCCTGTGTTCTTTTCCTCTACCTGCAGCAATTGGCAGTAACTTCTGGGGCAAGGTTACTTAGAAGTGGTTATAGTGAGCATCCTTGTCTTATTTTTAGTCTAGGAAAGGGATGTTTCCCCCTGGCTTTTAATGAGTTTCTTGGAGATACTCATCAGGAGATTAAGGAAGCTCATTCCTAGTTTACTAAGAGCCCTTTATCATGAGTGGTTGGTAAATTGTATGACATGCTTTTCCTGTCTGTGCTAGATAATTGTGGCTGTTCTCCTTTCTGAAAGAGGTGAATTACAAATTGCTTTTGAATGCATAATCACCCTTGCGTTCCTAGAATAAACTCATTTTTTTTCGTGATGTATTCTTTAATTGTTGGATTAAATTTGCTAACAATTTGTTAAAATGTTTCATTTTAGGAGATACCAGCTTGTATCCTTTTTTGTATTGTCCTTGACAGGTTTCGATACCACTGCTTTGCTTGTCTCAATAAGCTGATTTGGAAATATTCCATATTTGTTGAATTTTTCTGTGAGATCAATATATTTTTTCCATTTATTTATTGGAAGAATGCAAATATTCTTATTGGAATAATTTTAATTATAGATTTTTAAAAATAGTAATCTAAATTTTATGTTTATTGTCTCAGTTTTCCTGAATTGTGTTTTGCAAGGATTGTCTTCCATCTAAAATTTTCAAGTTCATTGGCATGAAGTTATTTATATTCTCTTATTAAGAATATTAAAATAGGGCTGGGACTGTGGCTCAGTGGTAGGGCGCCCGCCGTGCACGTGTGAGGCCCTGGGTTTGATCCTTAGCACCAAATAAAAATGTTTCCATCTACAACTAAAAAAAAAGTTAAAAAAGAATATTAAAATATATTAATAGTCTCATCTCTTATTTAATTGTCTTTTTCAAAATTAGAGCATTTTAGTTGTACACTATAGTAGGGTTCATTTTGACAAAATCATGAATGTGTCGAATTTGATTTTCTTTCCTGTTTGTCCCTTTCGTTCCCTTCTCCCCTGCCCCTTTCCTTCTTCTCTCCCCTACCTTGTTTTCCTTCCTCTACTCATCTATTTGCTCATTTATTTATTTATTTTTGATTGGTATTTTCAACATATACATAAAGGGATAATTCCCTGAAGTATATTTGTATATGCACATAACATGATTTTGTTAAATTCATTCTGCATTTCCTCCCATTTCCCATCCTTCTTCCTTCCTCTCTGTCTCTGCTCCTCCTCTGCTGATATTTCCTTTATCTTGGTGATACTAACCCCCCCACCCCCAGCCTTCTTTCCCTTATTTTGCTCCAGCTTCCACATAGGAGAGAAAACATTTGACCACCCTTTATTTTCTGGGCCAGTCTTACTTCACTTAGCATGATGCTGTCCATTTCCATCCATTTACCAGCAAATGCCATGATTTCATTCTTCTTCATGGCTGACTAGAACTTCATTGTATATACATACATTTTCCTGATTCTTCATCTGTTTACAGGCATCTGGAGTGGTTTCATGACTTGGTGACTGTGAACTGCCCTGCTGTAAACACTGAAGTTGCTAGATTGCATTGATTCTGTGTATTGATTTTTTTATTCTCAATGTCATTAATTATTTCCCAACCATTTTATTTGTATCCTCATTTTTGCTTCATTCTTCATAGTGCTAATGTTTCTTGTCTTTTTCAATCCTTGATATGCCTTACTATCTTTTATTTTTAGAAAAGAGATAACTTGATTTTTTAAAATTTTTAACTGTATTGTTGGATATGTGTACTTTAGCAGTTATTTTCAGTGTTTTTATTTGTAGGGGTATTTCTATCTCCTTCCTGGATCCTTCCCTGCAGATTCATGGTACTTTGTTGTGGGAATTTGCCATAGTTCATTTGCCTACTCTCTTGGGCCAGGTTGGAGTGAATGACCTTATACATACATATTGACAGGTTGTAAATATGTGTCTTAACTGGGGCTACTGTAACTAAATGCTTCTAGTGGGGGCTCAGGACGAGGCGGAGTCCTCCAGCATGCCAGCCCCTTGCTGCCCAAGGCCCTACTGGCTTCTTTCCCACTAGCCACCTTTCCTGGACTCTTCTGGCTCTCAGACCTGAGCTTCCTGTAGGAAGAAGCAGCTGTCAGGAATTGGGTTCTGGGTCCATCTCCATCGCTGTTGTTCGGGCTGCCACAGATTGTCTCTTCCTCAAGCCCAAAAACATCAGTTTTGTTTTGTTTTCTTAAAATCCATATTTTCAGTTTAATCTCAAGGTGAGTTTATGAAATAATGCAGTCACTTAGGCTATTTTGTTTTCAGTAGTTCTCAATCAGAGTCTCTTGCTTAACCTGACTTGACTAAGTGGGAGGAACTTGTTTTGATTCTAGTGCATTTATTTATTTATTTGTTTGTTTGTTTTATTTTTATTTTTTTTTAAGAGAGAGAGAATTTTAATATTTTATTTTTTAGTTCTCGGCGGACACAACATCTTTGTTGGTATGTGGTGCTGAGGATCGAACCCTGGGCCGCACGCATGCCAGGCGAGCGCACTACCGCTTGAGCCACATCCCCAGTTCCTGATTCTAGTGATTTTAGTTGCCAGTCTTAGTATGAATAAAGTCTACTCATTGAGTTTTTGCTGTAGGAAGAATGAACTTTTTTCTTAGGGGAAAGTTCTCAAAACTGGGCAATATTTTTAATTAACAAATCTGGCTTTTGCTATGAGATTTTCCCACAAAATTCAAGACTGTAGAAGTAAAAGGGAAGGGACATAGATAGCACAATGAGTTTTTTACATTACTTAAACAGGAGTCCTGCTCTTCAAATGAATTCTCCAACAAGTTTGTGTTATACTGTGGTCAGTCAGGCCCTGCCTTGGGTATGGGGACACAGTGATTACTTTGGCAGGTTAAGACCCTATTCACCTCAAATTTCTTCTGCATGATACATCATGGGAGAGAGTGAAGAATGGTGTTGATAATATAAATACGAATGCATCAGATTGTGATTTGATTTCAAATATTGGACATTGAAAAAAAACTTTTTTCTCTTAACAGAATATGATAGATACCTAGCATCCAGCAAAATAATGGCAGCTGCTTACCTTGATCCCAACTTGAACCACACGCCACACTCAAGTGCTAAGACCCACCTGGGTCCTGGCATGGAACGTTCCCCTGGTGCCATGGAGCGAGTATTGAAGGTCTTTCATTATTTTGAAAGCAATAGTGAGCCAACCACCTGGGCCAGTATTATCAGGCATGGAGATGCTACTGATGTCAGGGTAAGTATATCTCCCAGGCGACATTATTTTAAGTTTAAGGATATATACAAAAAAAAGATGAAGAGGTTCTTACTTATCGGGTACTTTCCAAGTTACAGAAATGTCAGGGATGTTACCTTTTTCCTTTTAAGCTTTATTTATTTACTATGTGACTGACGATAGTTTTAGTTATAAAATTTCTTAGGAAAATATTAGCTGAATCATATTCATATAATGGTATTGACTTGTTCCTCCCCCCCCCCCGTTTTTTGAGTTCTTGAAAGAGAGGTTTTTATTTCTTGTGTTTCAATTAATAAAGTTTACGCCTTTTACATGTATGTGCTGAGTGATTGTTTTAAAGATTTGTTTGCTAAAAGGATTCACAGGATTCCACAGTTTGTAGGTGAAGTGTCAGTTCACAGTGATTCCTTTCAGAAACTGGAGAGAGCAGGTGCCTCTGGGCTTGGCATGTGCCTTCTTCCAGATTGAAGACCATCCCGGCTCTCTGTGTAGCACCTCAATATGAGGAAGCCTCAGGCCTCTGGTGGTGTGGCTTGTGAGCTGGTCACATCGACACTTGACGTGCAGGATCAGCCTGCACCCATGTCGCCACCCAGGCACCACCAAAATCAGACGCAAGACATGAATCTAGTCATGGTTACTGAGCAGTGTTGCCAGCCTGCTATGTTATTTCCCTAAGCAACTCGGGAATCTGTGACTACAGACCTTACTTATCTTGGTCATGTCTTTGGCCAGGTATCAAGCCCATGGTCTAGACTGCTCTGGTCACAAGCATGGATCACTTCAGACAGCAAGATGAACCCAGCCTGTACAATGTTAAGATGAGTCATTCAGCCAGGTGTGGTGTCACACATCAGTGATCCCAGCAGCTCAGGAGACTGAGGCAAGAGAATCACAAATTCAAGGCTAGTCTGGGCAACTTAGCAAGACCCAGTCTCAAAAGGGGCTGTGGGCTGTGGGCTGTGGCTGTGGCTGTGGCTCAGGCTCAGTGGTACAGTGCTTGCCTCATATGTGTAAGGGACTGGGTTTGATTCTCAATACCATGTATAAATGAATAAAGCATCAACAATTTAAAAAAATGGTAAATTTTATATTATGGGATGCAGCTCAGTGGTATAGCATCCTGGGTTCAATACCCAGTAAAACACACACATATATATGCAGGTCAGTCATCCACAAACATTGTACTTATATTTTAGAATATGACAATATAGAGAAAATTACAGTCTACTCAAGATAGACGCCCCTCCCTACCTAGGAGAAGGAATGCTGTTTACATCAGACTTCCCTTAAGTGACTACATGTGCAGGTAAATGTTGACTGTTATCTTCAAAGGGCTCAGGACAGAGAGTGACTTGTTCTTCAGAAGATGATACCAGATAATTATTAATCAAGAAAATCCAGAATGAAGAAGATTCCTGCAGGAAAGCAGTGATGTGGAAAGTTAACGCACAGCTAAAATACTTAGGGTGTGATTGTCGGAGCAGAAAAGCTAGAAGGAGCCACGGCAGCCATCCAGCAGGAGACTGGATGGTGAGGCCCATAAGCAGGCCACTGCCTGTCTATGGTCTGCCTTGCTCCTCTCTAGAGTTCCCCTCACCTCCCAAGGCTATGGCACAATCTGACCCAGCGCCCTGCCTGTCCCTGCCGAGGGAGCTCGGGTTTGTCTAGGCCCAGCCTTGGTGCCACCCAGTTGTCACGCTGCACTGGCATCCCTCCTGGAGTATGCTGTGCTGTAGCGCACTTTGCAGATACTGTTTTCTTTTCCTTTATACAAATTGAGGTTTGTGTCCATGCTATGTTGAGTAATTCTGTGGCACCATTTCCCAGGAGAGTGGACTCACTTCATGTCTCTGTCACATCTTGTCAATTCTCACGTATTTCCAACTTTTTTGTTACTGTTAAGGCAGTTATGGTCACCTGTGATCTTACTGCCATAATCATTGAAGGCTCTACACACACAGCCATGAAAGGCATCAGACTTAATTGATAAATTATGTGTGGGTTGTCCCTGCTCCAGCCACTGGCCACCTCCTGTCTCTCCCTCTCCTCCAGCTTTTCTGTTACCTGAGGTACAGTGTATTGACGTTGTGCCATCTAACAACCCACAGTAGTCTCTGTTCAAGTGGAAGGAAGAGCTGCAAGTCTCTCACTTAGAATCTAAAACTGATGAAGCATTATGAGGAACGCCTTTGTGCCAAATGTAGCCAAGTGGAGTGCAAAGGGAGATTCTGGAAGGAAGTGCTGCTTCAGTGAGTGCATGAATGACAAGAAAGTGAAACACCTTATTGCTGAATGGAGGCAGTTTTAGCAGTCTAGACAGACCATCCAGCCACCCAGGGCATCCCACAAGCCAAAGCTTAGCCCGAAACAAGGCCCTCTCTCTCCAGTTCTGTGAAGGCTGAGAGAGATGAGGAAGCTGCAGAAAAAAAGCCCAAAGGCAGCAGAGGATTGTTCTTGAGGTGGAAGGGCAGGAGCTGGCTCTACAGAAGCATAAGAGAAAGAACCATCAAGTGCTGACGTGGCAGCTGCAGCTCATCACCCAAGAGATCTAGTCCGGGAGTCAGTGGAGGTGGCCGCGCTTCGTGGTGTGCTTCCCGTACCAAGGGAGCAGCCTTCTGTCAGAAGAAGGTGCACCTGGGACTTCCATAGGAGGAGCTCGAAGTCAGTGCCAGCTTCCGAGGAAGAGGGATTCTTCCTCACCAGATCTGCAGAGTGGGATTGTGTAGTGGCAGAAGTCTGGCCACTAAGACTGGTATGCTCTAAGCCCCAGAACCCGTGGGTGTTCTCTCACATGGTCTAAAGGCCTTCACAGATGTGGCCTGGGAACAGGGAAGTCCAACACCAGCGACTTTACATGTCTGTGGTCAGAGGGAAGTGACTGTGACAAAGGGTCAGATGCCATGTTGTTGGCTTTTGAATGGAGGAAGGAACTGTGAGCCAAAGCATGCCAGTGCACCAAGAATCTGCAGGCAGCAAAGCCAGAGCTCCAGAGAGACCCACTTTAGACTGGTGCTCTCTAGATCCTGAAGACAATGCTTTGCGCTGTGTGAGCCCTGAGAGTGTGGTGACTGTTGACTTAGGCAGTGGAAGTGTGTTCTTTTAGTGGAGGGCTTTGTAGAAACAGGACTTAAAGCTCTGGACTGGTTGGATGACTTAGTGATGGGTCCTGGCAGTACAGGGTGTGATCAGAGAAGAAGATGGGGATGCTTTCACTTCTTGAAGAATGTCCAGAGGAGGAGTACATAGAGGAAGGAAATGCCACACACTGCAGGTCAGTCCTAGGAGGACATAATGGCACTATGTGGCTTCGATGTCTCTTTCTTATGATAATGAGCTCATCTTTAAAATTAAGTGTGGGGAGGTAACTGGAAACATCAAACCTCCTTTTTGCATGGTTCCCTGCCTTACCTCCCCCCATCCCCAGTCAGCCGTTGCTCACTTGCAGCGTTCACTGTCAGTGCTCCTGCTAGACTCTGGCCCTTCGTGGGTGAAGATGGCACCTCACCTGGGCTCGAGTTGCTAGTGTCACATACACAGTGGGTTCATGAACTGGAGGAAAGCGTCCTATGACACACTCCTGAGAGCAGTAAAGGTTTCGTTCCACAGCACTGCCTAAAAGATGGAGGACCAGATGGAACCAGGCAAACTCAGGCGGACACTGTGCAGCCTCGTCTCATTGGGAAGCAGCAAGAAAAAGCCTGGGGTGTGTTCTGTGGTTCTGCTGTTAGCATTGTGGCAGGCAGGCCAGCAGCAGGGGTCACGGCCTCTCAGAGCCGCCCTGGTGCCAGCTGCTTGCCTCCCTGAGCATGTTTTGTGGCAGCTGCTCCTGAGGCAGCTTTTCCATTTCTACATGTGCCTGTGGTGTGGCAGCACCTCTCTCAACCACACAAGCACAAACACTACCCATCAGCAGGGAAATGACTACGTCTACTCCTGCTGCCAGAAATGCAGACGTGGGCTTCTTTTACTTTAAACTTTAAAAAAGAGTTCTTTTACCAAAATATCAATATAAGAATATAATCCAGGGCTGGGGATGTGGCTCAAGCGGTAGTGTGCTCGCCTGGCATGTGCGGGGCACTGGGTTCGATCCTCAGCACCACATAAAAATAAAATAAAGATGTTGTGTCCACCGAAAACTAAAAAATAAATATTAAAAAAATTCTCTCTCTCTAAAAAAAAAAATTATATATTTTCAAGAAAATTGGGTATTTTAAAAATCTGGAACAGATAGAAAAGTGGAGGCTTCAGAGTAGCTGAGTATTGTTTTGTATTTCCTATGACAAGTTTGTCATGCACAGTAGGATGAGAATTTAAATTTTTATTCAGCTAACTTTAGTAGTATTTATAAACCATGTTCTCTCACTCCCTGGGGACATTCACATTTATAAATGTATGCATGCCAGAAGTGAGTGCTGTATATCTGAACGAGTATGTGCTATGGAAATGGCAGCCGTTAGTGTCTGTGAGTTTCTCCCTCACTAACCTCTGCTTCTCAGGTACTTGCTGAGCTGTTCACAAGCAAATACTTGGTGCTCAAGATAACATCTGTAAGCTGTTGAGTATGTGCATCTGTTGTGATTTGGATGTGAGGTGTCCCGCGGAAGCTCATGTGTGAGACTAACGCAAGAATGTTCGGAGGAGAAATGATTGGGTTATGAGAGTCTTGACCCAATCAGTGAATTAATTGCTGATAGGATTAACTGAGTGGTGACTGGAGGCAAATAGAATGTACTGGGGAAGTGGTCAATTGGGAGCATGGCTATGGGGTATACTTTTGTACCTGGCAAGTGGAGTCTGTCTCCTTGTTTCCTGATCACCATGGGAGCTGCTTCCTCCACTACCCTCTTCTACCATGATATTCAGCTTTACTTCAAGCCCTGTGGAATGGAGCCATCCTTCCAGGGACTAAGACCTCTGAAACTGTGAGCCCCCAAATAAACTTTTTTTTTTCTACAATTGTGCTAGTCAGTCTTTTAGTCGTACCAGTGAAAAAAAACAGACTAAATCAGCATCAGCTCCATATACTTAAGAACCCCACATTTCATGTTTGCCACTGTCCAGAGACTCTGAGGGAAAGAATAAGGAAAAGATGGAACACAGTGTAGACACATAATGAGAAAGCACAGCACAAAACAGGGAACCCCTTGCATTGTTATACTTTTAGTTACTTGGAGGAGTATGAAAGTGTGACAATATGGAAAGTGCTACAATACGGAAACTGAAGTCACCTGGGTCTCTTCAGGCAGTGTGGTCCAGGGAGTAGACTCAAAGTCATTCTCCTCCAACAAGCAACAAGACCATGGGCCTTTTCTGAAGCAGGGCTGCTCCAGGTTCAGCCTCTCCGTGGACACTGGTTTACTGCAGGTGGGTTCCAGGAGCTGCTCTGTGCGCTGAGAGGAAACGAAGGGGACCTTTTTGTGGGATCGTCAGTGAGAGCACCCAGAGAAGAGGAATTTCCCTTGGATGTGAATGGTGGCAGACACTAGTATTAAGAAATGATTAATACCCTGCGTGGCTTTGCAGTTGGCTTCTGGGTATAAACAGACCAGTTTACTAAAACAGATTAGAGAGACAGGCTTTTGTTCTAGTTCCAACAGCAGAGGGCTTGCTCTTGAACCATGGTGACAATGAGATATAAGGCATGTGGCACACTGTGCAAAGGGTAGCTGGTGTCACTGCCCAGTTCCTGAGCCGCAGGTATTCGTGTGACAGGCAGTGCAGCACCAAGGTCACTAGTGTCATGGCCCAGTTGCTGAGCCACAGGTATTGGTGTGACTCACTGTGCACCATAAGGTGACTAGGTTGCTGCCCCGGCTGCTGAGCTGGCAGATCTGGGAAGGGGGACAAAGCTGCTTTTGTGGGGATTCCAGAGTGGCGCCAGTCCCCTTGCTCGTAGGCCAGGGACATGCGTGCTGGCAAGGAGAAGCTACAGAGCTCTGCTTGGATAGAGTCCGTAAGCAACGACCCTTATCCAGGCAACCCTCACCTAGTGCACAAGATCCCAAGTCAGTAACTGGGCTGATGATTCCCACGACTGGACACCCTTGTGCAGTGTACAGCCTGGACGTCATCTACACCAGCCCTGTCAGAATTCCAGGCTTTTTGCCTCAAAAAGCCAGAAAGGACACTTTATGCCTCCCTCAGATCCAGATGGAGGGCTGCCGGCCAGAGACCACCCCCCAGGACGAGAGGCTGTTGGTGTAGTCTTAGGACTGCCATGGACCACCGGAGCCTGATCCTCTGTTGGTGCTCTGACAGCTTGTCTGCTCTCCATCACTGTTCCTGGGTGTGGTTGGACACCTGAAAGGAAGCTCAAATGGCTGCCTCACCCATTCAGCACTCAGGGAGCTCCACCAAGCCAGACTCCAGGGCACTGTGCAGTCTCCATTGTTTGTGAATGTGCTGTGTCATGTTTGTTTGTTTTAATGGAGAGGCGGGGAACATCCTGTATTGTATTATCAACAGCATGAGGCCATAATGAATAAATAGCAAGTGTGGGAATTTAAAAAAATGTGGCTTACATTACAAGTTATTGTAGCTTTAGTTAATTGCTAATTTTTAATAACTAGTGATGATTTTTTTTCATAGACATGTTTTGTTATAAAATTAGCATTACTTTAACAAGCTTTTCTCATACCAGGTATGGTGACATGAGCCTGCAAACCCTCTGGCTCAAAAGATTGAGACAGGAGGATTGCAAATTTAAGGCCAGCTTCAGCCACTAAGCAAGGCTCTGTTTCAAAAATAATAATTTAAAAAAAAGTTTGGGGATTTGGTTTAGTACCAAAGTGACCCTGGGTTCAAAGAACTCTTACCCTCTCCCCCCCGCCCTGGCCCCCCAAAAAAGCAGCTTTTCTCAATTATTGGAAAGCCTGGGAAGTGTGCCCCTGGGTCCTGGCTTTCTGTGCCTCTCTCATGAAGGGTAGCACTTGAGTCCTCACACCTGCTGACACCTTCTTAGCGTCTCCACAGGGACAGTGTGGGGTGGGAGCTAGCTCTCACGCCCCCCTCCTCCAGACTCAGGGACAGGTGTGATGCAAGCTTTGGGGCATTATAGGCTGCTGCATACTCTGTGAGAGCAGAGAGTAGACTGATGAGGCCCTCAAAGAACTCTTTATTTTGAACATCACCTGGAACATGGGCTTAATTGAATGTTCCTAAACGTGTGTTTTTAGAAAACGTGATGTTTTAGCCTGGTCTTGAGAAATGTTCCGACCTCCCCTTGGGCCAGTCCTTGGGAAGTGGAACCTGAAGAACGCTGGCGCACCTTGGCAGAGCTGGGGTCATGTGAGGGCGGCGTTGCAGAGTGTTGAAGTTAACTGTGCTGCGTTTATCAGGAAGGACTTGGAAGAGCATCTTACTGTTTGTTTTTCTAAAACTTCCCTTGTTCATAAAAATCTTTCTTGGAAACAAATTCCTATATAAAATTAACTGTTAAGTTATTTAACTTGATGCTCTTTTACCAAAGATGTCTGGTAATTAAAAGAGACAGACTTTTCATTTTCTTTTTTTTTCTTTCTTTCTTTTTTGGTTACTGGGGACCTAAACCAGGAGGAGGGCTCTACTGCTGAGCCACATCCCCAACCTTTTTTATTTTTATTTTGAGTTGGGTCTCATTAATTGGTTAGGTCCTTGCTAATTTACCCAAACTTGAAATCCTCCTGCTTTAGCCTCCTGAGCTTCTTAGGTACATGTGTGGCCACCACCTCGTGCAGTCTTTTTGGTTTCTTTGTTTCGTTGTCGTCTTTTTCAGTACAAGGGAGTGAACTCAGGGACATTTAACCACTGAGCCATCTCCCCAGCCCTATTTTGTATTTTATTTAGAGACAGGGTCTCACTGAGGCTGGCTTTGAACTTGTGATCCTCTTGCCTCAGCCTTCTAAGCTACTGGGATTATAGATGTATGCACTGTGCCTGGCTCTTTTTGTTTCTTAACAGCTGTTTCTGTGGGATGTATTCCAGGGCATCATCCAGAAGATAGTGGACAGCCACAGAGTGAAGCACGTGGCTTGCTACGGGTTCCGCCTCAGCCACCTGCGGTCGGAGGAGGTTCACTGGCTGCATGTGGACATGGGTGTCTCCAGCGTGAGGGAGAAGTATGAGCTTGCCCATCCTCCGGAGGAGTGGAAGTAAGACACACACCCCACTTGGTTTGTTTCATGTGTCAAAAACATGCACAGTGCATTGGTGCATGCTTAGTATTCACACTGCTCGTCGTCGTAGCTCCTGTGTAAAGGAAGTGGGTTTGTAATTGCTGGCCAGTGCTGCTTCAGAGGCTAGGTCCACCTAAACCACCACCCATCTTTTGCCATGCACCTTTCTTTTCAGGGCTGCTTGTGTCCACCTCTGTTCTAAATAGAAGGCGAGCCCCAACTCTTTACCTTCTGATCTATGGCCTCTGTTTATGTCGCAGGGCTTGATCTGCCCATCAGTAAACTTCTGGTTACCTTATTCATGGCTGCAGGTCACCTGAGAAGCATGAGTATGTGTGTGACATCCACAGGGAACACGGTTAGGAAGTGGTCTCTTCGTGACTTTTTCTGAAACTTTAAATTAAACTGAAATGATTTTAGGTGAATTGGAAGAAATCCCTATAATTATCCTTTTTCTGTTTCTCCCATAACGATTTATTTATTTATTTATTTTACTCCTAATTTCAGATGTGAGCTGGAAACTGCATCTAAAGTAATAAATTTGAGCCAGGCATAGTGGTACATGCTTGTAATCCCAGTGGCTTGGGGGGCCCAGGCACGGGGATCGCAACTTAGGGCAGCCTCAGCAACTTAGCAAAGCTCTAAGTAATGTAGTGAGACTCTTTCTCAAAAAAGGCTGGGGATATGGCTCAGTGGTCAAGCTCACATGAGTTTAATCCCCAATATCAAAACTAAATTAATTAAATAAAAAATAAATAAATTTTGAGAGAGGGCTGGAGTTGTGGCTCAGTGGTAGAGTGCTTGCCTGGCATGTGTGAGGCCCTGGGTTCAATCCTCAGCACCACATATGAATAAATAAAATAAAAAGATCCATTGACAACTAAAAAATATTTTTAAAAAAATAAATAAATTTTGAGAGAAGCATAACTGGTAACAAGGGGCCTCTTTCAGGGGGTTCTCTTTGTAGGTACTGATGCAGAAATCAAGCAATGTGTAGACAGTGTACGCAGTGGTCAGTCATATTCGGTCCAAGGGTATAAATTAGAATTTTGAGAGCAAAGAAAGCACATTTTGTGGAAACAATCTGTATCTGAAGTGCAGACAACCAGTCTTGTCCCGGTTCCAGAGTGCGTCAGAAGCACAGCTTGGTTTCAAACGTGTCACGTAACAGGAACTAGCTAACCAAATTCTCCTGGAGCATGTGGTGTCACCGGCTTGCATCAGTGGCCAGGGAAGGTCTGAATGACAGCTGTGTGATCAGCTAAGTGGTGAAGTATGTACATGCTGAGGATAGCTGCCAGTCTGCTCGAATGCCTGGGCACTTTTGTTAAGACGCTTCTGTCATCTTCATAGATACAGGCGTGTCAGTTTTACTTAATGACATTCCTAATGAGTAATAACATATTCAGTGAACCTAACTCTGCAAGTATGCAAGCTTTTTTTGTTCTTCTTTTAAGCCAATTTATTTTACCTTGTTCCAAGTAAAGTTGAATAAGAATTGTTGTTGATAAAACAGTAGATTAGATATAGCTGAAAAACTGCTCAGAACATTGTGTGAGGTGAACACATAGAAAATGTGAAAGCAGGTTTATGTAACATAAAAAGTCAACCTACTTCTAGTAGATAATCTAGACTAATGAAAGAATGGGGAAGAAGAGAATGCCTCGTGCGTCAATGGCTGCGAATGTTCTAGAATCAGTGAGAAAGGAGCCCTCAAGTGAGGGGTTGACTTGAAATCCCTAGCAAAGGCAAGGACTAGACGGACAGGTGGGCAGACCCAGGTGGCAGTGCCAGCCAGTGAGCCCAACCAGGTGTTCAGAGCAGCAGGGGAAGATCCAGATGCTTCAGGAGGCTCAGCAAAGAAGCTGGTGATCAGAGAGTTCACCAGCATAGGGAACCAGCAGAATGCACACAAGAAAGAAAAATGGTCTTCAGAGGAGGATTTCAGGCACAAGAAGGAAAATAATTGGTTGGCTGTCAGCACACACTGGCTCTTGAAACAAAAGTAACAGAAAGGCCTGGTGTGTAGTTTGAAGAGCATTATTACTTCTCACAGTAAATAAAATATAGCACAGATAGTAACTAGTAAAAGAAGGTGTCTGCAGCCTGTTAGTATGTTCAGAAGATGCTCCAGAAACATTTGTAAAGGCATCATAGTAAGAAAATTTCATTTCCTCAAAAAGAAGGTGCATGCTCTTCATTTGGCTTCCCAGATGCCTGCTCTGATCTCCTGTTTCAGGGCTTATCCCTGGTGCCTTGGTGAGCCTGCACACTCCCTTCTCCTCTCCCTGAAGCCTCCCTAGACCTGGCTTTGACATTAGCTTCACACATTCAACTGGACAGGCATGGGAGCAAGTCACTGCTGTCTCCCAGTGGAGGCCTGGTGCTAAGGGAGTGCGCTAGGGATCCTCAGAAAGCCATGCAGTTAAACACATAGGTCTTTGCACCCCAGCAGCTACCAGGAGCTTCTTATCACACGAGGGCAAACTCCACGGGTTCTGATTCCCTGCAGTCTTGTCTCCTGCTGCTGTTCTCCTTCCCCTATTTTGTGATGTCTGCTCCTTTGAAGGTCCAATTCCTACTTGACTCTTTAGTATATATTTTTATTAACAAAACATTAATTTATGCACTAAGAAACTCATATGCTAATAACTCAATTATAAAAGCATCCAGCATTAAGAAGTGTGTTGGCACAGGCCCTTGTATTCAGCAGGCAGGCAAGTGCTATGGAAACCATTTTCATGAATACCCAGGCTGGGGTTGGGAGAGCTGGTTCTGAACCAGCTTTGTGGAGTGGAGAATAGCTTCGCCCTCGATCTTCACCATCACCACCCTCATCTCTCCTCCACTGCTTTGTCTTGTCTTGCTTTTCATGTCTTGTTTCCAGCCCTGCCTGTCCCATTGGTCTTGTTGCCCTGCCTGTTGCTCCTTGGGTGGATCTAGGGAGAGGGCTCCTGCACCTTTCCAGCCTGGCTGGGGCCTCCTCCTTCAGGGCCAGGGTATAGCCAGCCTCCCTCGAGGACTTGGACCTA
Organism: Ictidomys tridecemlineatus; assembly: GCF_052094955.1. Lineage (NCBI taxonomy): Eukaryota > Metazoa > Chordata > Mammalia > Rodentia > Sciuridae > Ictidomys > Ictidomys tridecemlineatus. Next base: position 3,084,327 of record NC_135483.1, read on the forward strand.
TTCATGCTCTGCTCCTGTAAATGAATTGTTTCATTTTATTAATGTTTTCTAATAAATGTGTTTGACCTATAAGTTGCCTTTTAAATTTTGATTTGTCTGTTTCATAAATCTGATAAATGTTTTTTTAAAAATATTTATTTTTTAGTTGTAGTTGGACACAATATCTTTATTTTTTAATTTTTATGTGGTGCTGGGGATCGAACCCAGAGCCTCCCACACGCTAGGTGAATGCTCTATCGCTGAGCCACAATCCCAGCTCTGATTAATGTTTTTATTGTCAATTCATACTTTATAATTTAAAAAATTCAAAGATTTTCCCCTTCAATCATAGAATTATTTAGGTATATACTATTCAGGTTTTAGCTATAAGTAAATTTACCAAAAGAAAATATTCTTTTGTTTTCTTGCTTTATAGGAAAAATAGTGTTTTTATGACAAACTCTGTGGATGATTCTTTGTGCCTTCCTGTCTCATTGGCATTTTCATCAGTTTTGAAAGGACTGCATGTCCTGTGATTGGAAAGAGGTGTGTCCTGTGCCTTCCCTTAAGCTTATTGTTAAGCCTGTGAAGATGACATTTGCATTTTGTCTGCTTGAAAAATGGCATTAATGTATTCAGCTATAATTTTTTATCAGCTAATTTTTTCTTAGAGGTTCTGTCTTGTGTTAGGAGTTTAAGGCTGCCCTGGCAAGAGCATGAAGGCTCCTGATCACGGCATCTTCCTCTGCTCTTGGACTTGGTGGTGTAAGCATCCCTTCCTTATGCCTTTTATCAATGCCCTACCACCTTTAGTTGGTGTTGCCCATTTAATTAGAGGTGTGCCCTATTCCTAGTGATATTCTTTGTTTCTGTCTCCAGATGTAGCCACCATGCTCTCTTCCTCTTTTTAAATTTGCTCTGGTGCAGGGGATCAAACCCAGGGCCTTGTGTGCCCCGGGCAGACCTCTATCACTGACCTGTGGTCCCATCCTGGGCATCTGACTTTTGACATAATCAGTTTCTTAATTCAGTGGAAATGTTCTACTCATATATTGTCCACACCTGAGATCATATGCTTCCTTCTCTGAGTCATGCATGGGGCTTTTAGAAGAGCTGTGCCAGTCAGTGACAACCTCCCTGAGAAGAACATGCTGTTGATGCCAGTGAGGTTTGAGAAGCATGAATCTGAGCAGCCAGCTCTGGGGATGCAAGCAGTGTTACCAGCTTCAGGACCGTGGTGAGGTTTGGCTCTTCCTGACTGTTGAGGATCTGGAAACATGCTCTTCAGAGTCAATTCCTGCTTCATTGAGCTGGAGAAAGCACTGCCTCGCTTAGTGGTCCTAGTGTGCCTGTTCACTGAGCCACATTGTTAGTGGATGGAGTAATGGTGCTTCAGAATGAGTTTTGTTGGGTCTGTGGCTGTATAATTGGTATTTTAGGCCACACTGACATAAAACTGGTTCTGGAAAGTATTTATTACTTTACCACAGAAGGATCAACTTTGGAGTGTAGGAGTTTTAACATTCTCGGTAATGCATCAAGTCCTGTGTACCCTCACCTAGCTTTAATAGTACAGTCACAGGCAAACAGCAGAATTAACCCAGAAGCCCAGTGTGGACACCGCACTGCTCTCTGACCTTCTGGCCTCTGCACAGTTGCTGCCACTTCTCAAACCTCCTGGGATCCTTTCCTGCCTGGTCTGTCCTTAGTTTGCCTGTGCTGTTCCTGCCTTTTGACACTTGAGAAGAATACTGACCAGTTATTTGTTCTGTGCTCCTCAATTGGGCTTGTCAGTTTTTTTTTTTTTCATGATTTTGTGAAGGTTATGCATTTTTGGCAAAACACTCCTGAAGTCTGTAATGTCAGCATTGGATATCAGGGTAAGGTGGAGGCAGCAGGCTGCTCCCCCACGTGGTCACTTTTCCTCATGCCATCTGCACAGGCCCTGTGGAGAGTGGTGCCAGTTCTGTGTCCTCACTCACTGATCGCAGCACCCCTCATGGCGCAGTCACACAGAGATTACTGCTGTGACTTCCACGCAGTGAATGTTTCTGTTCTTCCCTTCTCAGTTGCTGTTGACTGGAGGCCACTAAGGAATGCCCTGTCCACATGCTGATGCCAAGGGCTGTCTGTGCCATTTCCCATGGTGCTTCATTTCACAGGCAGACTGGCACTGGCCCCCTCAGTGTCCAGGTGGAGCCTGGTCCAGCTTAGCTCCTCTGGAACCCCTGTGTTCCTACCAATCATTGGCTAACTTGTGGGCATCCTCATACTCTGAGTTGGTGGTCAACCTGAGGAAGCCAGACAACAGTGGCACTGATGGGAGTGCGTGGCTTAGATTAGCAGCCAAAGGATGATCTTATTTGGGGTGTGTTGTGTTCACTGCAGCGTACATATCAGGATACACCAGGCATTTGGAATGGTTGCAAAGTGTAGGAGGGTGAGGAGCTTGGCAGACAAGAGGGATGAGGGGCAGTGGAAGGCATCATCAGGTGGCATGCTGGAAGGATGAAGGAGAGGTGATTGGATAGATTAAATTTGGCCACCTTTAGCAGAGTTTCAGTGGTGTTCTTATGAAGTCTGCTTGAGTGTGTTGGGGCAGGGACCATGGTCCTTGGCCCACATGCAACAAGCTCCATGCAAGTTCCGATGTGGGTTCTGGGTGCTTTCTCCTGGTCTTGGGTCACCGTGGACATTGTACATGTCTTGCTGGAGAGGAGTCCCTCATCTGCTAGCAGATGGGGCACCTTGGGAATACAGCCCCTTTAGCTCTTTCCCTGGGAGTGGAGTGAGTATTGCCCTGGCCATTGTTCCTCAGAGCCTTGCAGTTGCCTCGTGGTGCCCTGCTTCCTCTGGGGTCCTGCCGCCCTTTCTGTATGGTGCAGTCTAGTTCAGAGACCATCTCTCCTATGGTGTCACCACCCTGCTATGACACTCTTTGCCCACTGAGAAGGAGCTGCAGGGTCCTGACTTACAGGGCCTGTGTGCCCTGCTGCCTCACTCCTCACACCCTTGCTTAGTCCCCTGGCTGTGTTGGGTTACACAAGGATCTCCTGGCCCCGTGGCCTTGGTTTGTTTGGACCTTTCTTTCTCTGCATGTGTGTCACTCACTTTCTCACCTCCTTGACTTGGAGCCTGTATCAGAATGCCCTTTTCTAGCCGCTTCCTGTCGAGGCGCACTTACTTTCGTTCTCTAGTGGCTTGTTGGTCTCTGTGACATTTGCTACCACTTTACATAGACCTTACAAGCTTTATGAGAGCCGGGACCTGCCTCGTTCTGCTAGGTCTCAGACATGCTTGGTGTTGTCCCTGTGAGTGAGGACCATCAGGATAAACCTTAGAGATCCCTGCTATGGCTGGGATGTTCTAGATGTCTGTGTTTGCAGATGGCTTATTTTTCCTACTTCCTAGGAGGAAGTTGAGGCTGAGAGGTTGCTGAGAGCCACAGCCGACTGCAGCAAGAGGTGAAGGCTAACTTAAGTGATATGACTGGAGCTCAGGTGCTGGCAGTCTTGCTCAAGAGCCCACATTCCTTCCGCTTCTTATGAAACAAAGTCATCTGTGTAAAATTCTCATTGAAACTTGTGTCATGTACCAAGTATTCAATAGGTATTAATCTCCATCAGCAACAGGGTGCTGTGTGTGGACCCATTTTTGGACTATTTGCTTATCTTTAAAATGGGCATAATATTAGTGCTGGAAGCCTCCTTTGGCTTCCCTGAGTCCTGAGCATATAAGCTCAGAACTGACCACTTACTCTTGTTCAGTATCATTTCCTGGCCTGATCTTGACATTGATGAAGAGAAGTCACGGAAGGCAGTTAAGTGCTGGCTAGCCCTGCATTTAACATAGATGAGATCTGTGTCACTTCTGTAAAAATCACCCAACACAGAATGGCTGCCATAAGTCATTGAACTCTTTATGGAAGTAAAAGTGAAACAGAACCTAATTGTTTGGTAACTATGTATTTTAATGAGACAGAACTGATGTATGAAGTGACCTTTTCATTCCAAAATAGATACTATTAGGAAGGCAGGTTGACAGGGCAGGAGAGGGCGGTGGATGTCTACCAAGGCCTCGTGTGTAAACACACAGAGCTGGCAGTATGGAGGGGTGGTAGGAAATGAGACAGAGCACTCAGTGGGGCAGAGCATGCAAGGAGGCCAGGCACTTTGGGTGCGAAAGGAGGTGGTAATTTGCACCTGTGCCAGAGTATTCAGTTAGAATGTGGAGGTGTCCCCATGGAGAAGGCAGCTAAAACTGCCATGTCCAATTTTGTTGTGCTGTTGGGAACAAGTAGAAAGGTAGAGACCAGGTGGACCAGGGTGTGGAGAAGGCCAAGTGTGGCACAGCATGGCACCCTGCAGGGATCACCCACTAGCATTGTGTTCGCCTCCGTCATAGCCCGGTGCTTGTCCTCTGGGATTTGCACCGCAGGAACTTGCTGCACATTCACCAGAAGACATGTGAGAGTTCCTCCGGGTGCACAAACCCAGAAGGAGAAGCATGTGAAGCACATTCTGGGAAGGCCAGCTTGTTTTGACAGAGAGAGAGAGAATTTTTTAATATTTATTTTTTAGTTTTCAGTGGACACAGTATCTTTATTTTTAATTTTTATGTGGTGCTGAGGATCGAACCCAGCACCCCGCACATGCCAGGCGAGCGCGCTACCGCTTGAGCCACATCCCCAGCCCAGACCACTCTTAAACTTGTTTTCCTGAGCTAGTGAGTTTTTATGTTTAGGAGAAGAAAAAAGACTAGCATTATTCATTATAGCCAAAAAGTTGGAGCAGGTCACAGGGCAACCAGCCCTGCTGAGGTGCTGATTTCATGGTCCTCAGTGCACTGTGCTTGCAGCCAGCTCAGATCATGGTGAGCCCACTGTGCAACAGACATCAGACTTACACAGAAAGCCTGTACCCCTGCGGTAGCTAGCTCTGAGTGGTGGGGTGAGGGCTGTGTTCCCTCTGGGACTTGGTGGCGATTTGGTGTGTTCTGTGTCCTTGCAGGACACTGAGCTGTAGCCCGTGCTGTGATTAGCAGATCTGTGACCAGGGCCCTCCCTGAGCCCTCCCTGCAGAACGAGATCCATGCTACCTGCCACAGGATCATTATTTTTGAAACGAGAGAAAATTATCTGCCATTTAGTTGCCCAGTGACCCCTTTATTTTTGCTAAAAATAAAGATTTCCATGTAAAGATTGATTATGTCTTTTTAAAATCATATTTCAAAGTAGTTTGCAATGCCATATGTACAGTAATTTTGGACTCGTAGAAATTAATTGAAAATTACTTATTTCTTATTATTTATTTCATGAATTTTTTTTTTTTAGATATGAATTAAGGATTCGTTACTTGCCAAAAGGATTTCTGAACCAGTTTACTGAAGACAAGCCAACTCTGAATTTCTTCTACCAACAGGTATGAGACAGTGCTCTAATATGCTTTTTTGTTTCTTTGAATCATTTATTGCATATTTTTAGGGTTGGATGAAACCCAGCATTTCAGAGAATGTAAATTTATCACTGTATGGAAAATCTTTTAACCATAAGAAATTGAGATTTTAATTCTTTGTGAACAGCTGTGTTCTGGGACAAATCTTAAATGGTACTTGTTTTATTCAGAGACAGTAGTCTATAACCATGTTGCTCTCTTTCATTCAAGGAAAATTTTCTAGCTGGGGTATCAGTAAGTCTGTCTCATGTGAAAGTCCTTGTTAGAGTGAACTTTACCCATTTGGTCTTGATAGTAGTTCGAACAGTAAAGCAAAACCTCACTTTTTCACGCTGAAGAGCTGCTGTTTACACCTGTGGCCCAACATGACACCATATAAGTGTTGCCTGTGAGTGTTGTGGAAGTGTACCCTGGAAGGTTGCTGGTGGGTACCAGCCACTTGCATGTACCATTTTGCCACTGAGAGCACTCGGTCGGTCAGGTTTTTGTCTTAAACATCTTCAATGACCATCCACCCCGAGCTAGTAAGGCAAGGGTGGTGATTTGCACCTGTGCTTCCTCTGTCTTGCAGATAGTTCTTGCAGACAGTTGCCTTGTGTTTGCTCCTGTTCTATGAGTAAGCACAAGCAGGCAACATGGACCTTCTAGAAGAGTCTGCTAGGTCAGCGAATGCATGGAGTCGGGCTCGAAGGAGTATCCACCTGCATCCAGGTGCTCTCTTGACAGGAATGAGGTGAAGAGAGAGAAAGAAGAGTTTGTGCATTTCAGTAGGGGCTAACGTGGCTTGACAAGAAACCAATGTGAGTGAAAAGGAGTTTATGTTTTCTATAGGTTATTGGGAGCCTTTAAAGAATTTAATTAGTGAATGCCTTGGTCAGAATTTTAAAATTTTAAAATGAGACCACCTTGATTGGATGGCAGCATCAGGGTTAGATTGAATTTATAAATGACTTTGGAGGCTGTTTAGCCATTCCACTAAGAAATTAGGAGAACATGGAGTCCATGCCCACTGTGTGGAGTCACAAGGGAAACAATGTGCCAGTGGATGTATTCATGTTGAAGGTTTCCGTTCTGGTCAGATGATGTTGTGTGCCCGTGGTTACAGTAAAAGTTGTCTTGAACATGACTGCCAGGTGAGAAATCCTCAAATGGGTCATTAAATGTTGTTGATTCATTTTTAATATCCTGAAAGGTGTTAGTCATCACATTCTAAAACTAGAATCTTGTAACACTATTTACTGTAAGGCAGGAGTCTGAAAAATATGTTTTGATGATAAAGCTTATGACTTTTAGAAACAAGAAAGTATATTTACCTTAAAAATTAGACTTCCTTCATCGTATAACATTTTTCTTCCTCTTGCTTAGCTCTCATTGGTTATAGCTGTTTTTGACTGCCACCCTTTTGCAAATGGCAGTGGCCATTAATTTCAAGATTGCCACATTCGTTAAATTTCCATTGATGATGTTGAAGTTGTGTAGAACTCACTTGATGCTCTTGACATATCAACCCGTAAGGTGCCTGGATCTAATACAAAGTCCTCATTTGTTCACTCCTGTAAACATTTTATATTTAGCATGAGTATATTCACCTGTTATTTGTAAGAAATACCAAACAAATCAATGGTTTATTTAACAATAAGAATTCCAAGACAACAACCAAGTCTAGAACCACAACTAGGCTGTGGTGTGGAAATGTGTGAGGTCCCAGCTGTTGATCAATCTTTTTGTTTTCTCCAATTTATTATTTTTATAATATTTCACTCAGATTATTTATTGTCAGAAATAAACTTCATCCTATACTGTTTTGGCCTTGAAGCTACAGTTAAAGCATTTTTTGAAAATTGCAACCAGGTATGGTGGCACAAGCCCGTATTCACAACTCAAGAGACTGAGACAGGAGGATCACAACTTAGCAAGACCTTGTCTCAAAATAAAAAGGACTAGGGATCTGGCTCAGTGGTAAAGCATCATTGGGTGTCCAACCCCTAGTAGAAAAAGAAACAGGGAATTGCAATTCTAAGTGTGAAATTTGAGTTTAAAATCTGACATTTTCAGCTGAAGTCGGGGTAGTCAGCTGCCCTTTTCCAGAGAGAAGATAAAGTTGTGTATAGGCCCAGGAGACCTGGGAGCAGGTGGGGAGGGAGAGAGAAGGTACTAGAAACAAGGTTGTTCAAACTTGTTTTGTACACGTCCAGGGTTGTTCAAGCTCTGTTGTTTACACAACCAGCGTTGTTCAGGTTCTGTTGTTTACACTCGCAGGGTTGTTCCAGCTCTGTTGTGTGCATGCACAGGGTTGTTCCGGCTCTGTTTTGTATACGTACCGTGTTTTTCAAGCTTTGTTGTGTACATTTACAAGGTTGGTATAACATTCCACTAGTATATGTAATTATGCAACAGTAAAAAATTAAGTACAGGTCTATCTTTCTATGAATTGAATTCTCAGTATTTCTTTGGTAGGATTTAATAGTGTACACTTCTCTTTCCATGCCTGTGTATTTCCATGATTCAGAGAAGCTCTTGTGGTTAATGAAGATTTAGGTGAACTTTTAAATTTATATTAATCAACTCTTATTTCTTCATCATCCTTGTACATAAAAGATTCAGAAATAGAAAGGCAACAGAGGTAATTTTCTGGTAATGTGCTGCTGCTCCCTGGTGGTGTTTTCGCCACCTGGAGCTTCTGGGCGCTGGCTTTAGTATGAGTGCTCTTCTCCTGGGCAGTCTTCTGAAAACATCTGTACAGTGCTGAACCTAGAATTAGTTCTCAGCAGAAATCCTGGCTGAAGAGAGAGCACAGAGCAATGAGCGGCCCAGTAGAGCTGGCAGGTGTCTCAGTGGGCTGTTGTGTTGATGTGGTGTGGCCACAGCTGCTCAGGTCACATGTGTCTGCTCTGTGACAGTCCAAAAAAGCAGGCACCGTGAAGCCTGCAATTTAGGGACCAGTCATCTTGGTGTTTGAATTTCATCTTTGAAGCTTGCTTATGTGACCCAGTGTAAATTAAGTTTTCTAGTTTTATATATATATAAATAAATAGTGCTAATGAAATTTACCCTGAAGAATTGTGAAGATCCGAAATGATGGATGTAAAATGCTGAGCACAGGACCTGGCCCCTGGTAGATCTCTTTAAGTAGTATATGTTTCTCTGCCATCATCTTGCTCCTTTCCCTCAGGGTTTTTCTGAGGCTATAAGAGCCCTGCATATCAGTTGGCTTAAGGCACCCATGTGCTTCTAAGCATGTCCTCATGTCCACATGCACATGCTTCACAGTGGGGTATAGTCTGCATCAAGGAACAGTAGGGGTCCATTCTGAGAAGTGTGTCATTAGGTAATCTTACTGTTGTGCAGACACCACAGAATGCACTGTAAGATCTAAGACAGCTCTAGCATTCCACCATCACATATGCAGTGAAGCTACTGACTGAGATGCCATCGTGTGGTACACAACTGCATGTGCACATGAGCTTAAATGACCTGGTATGTTTCATTTATCTTGCAAATGGAAACAACCAATTCTTCTGCAAAAGTAGAAGGCAAAGTCCAAACGTATTTCACAAGAGAAATGGACACCAAGGGTAAGGAACCCTGAATTTGAAAGCCCGTCTCATGATGTGACCCTCTCAGGACCTTCAGAACACACAGTCTAGAGGGTACAAGTTGGGCAGCCCTGGAACAAGCCAATGGGTGTGTTTTCTTTCCTCCCACTGAGAGGTACAAGGGCCATGAGGCCTGCTGTGCCCATCCGTGCTGTCACTGGTCAAAGCCCTTTGCAGAACATGTGAATCACTTCATACCATAGGGTGTTCCAGGCCATGGTCAGCAGCTTTGATGCTCAAGAGTAGTCAATTGGAGCCATAGAAAAAACAACCCTAGAGCATGAAGTCGTTTTTAGGGGATTTTCTAGAGCTTGGTAAATTATCATTAACCCTTTTTGCAACTCATATGAATTCAGTTTTGAAGAATGAAATACAGGTCTAGATCATATTTTCTTATCTGTGAATAGTGTTTAGAAATTTCAGTGACTGATCTTCCAGCAGTTTTGTGTTTTCCTCAGCGTGTCATCAAGTATCTGTAGCTCTCCTGGAATATGCACCGGAAGACAGAACCACAATTAGCTGTGGGGTTCCTCTACTGCAAACATCTGCCTCTGTGCCTCCCTTTTTTGTATTCAGTGACAAAGTGCTCTGGTGCAGACACTGAGATTTGACATTTGGATTGCTTTATTGTACAGAAGGGTGAGCCAATGGAAGTCTTAAGTGATTCGACTTAACCTACTGGGTTGAGTAATTTAATTCCAATTGTCAGTCTCGAGTGTCTGCTGTGCAAGGAATAGAAACTATTTTTGCTTATAAGTCTCATCTACAAAATATCCACACACAGAAATACTCCCCAGTGTGTTGGCTACTTATCTGTTCATTCATTTGCCCGCTTATTCATTTGATCAATATTTGTTGACCACCCAGGTCTAAGTGCCTGTGCAGGCTTTGAAATCATGTGTTGTCCCATGCTAGGGACCAGCCAGCTCTCCTGCCCTAAGAGAAAGGAATGTGTGGGTGGGTACCGGTGGCATTGGGTTTCTCATTCTCAGCAGGTCAAAGAAGAGTACTCCCACCTGATAGAGACTGGTAACTGGGAAAAGTGTGACACTGGTGTGTGGGGAACCCCATGGGGAGCACTGCTGAAGGAACGCCCAGCAGGCCTGCTGAGGTTAAGTTGAGGTTCATGAGCATTCTCCAGCTGTCCTGCTGGAAGCATAGAGAAATGGTTGGCTTCATTGTGGGACGGTTTTACATAGCAATTAAAGGAGATAAAGGGGAAACAAAAATATCCAAAGAAGAAGGTCATAATGATGACCTCCCCACCATAAGACAGACTGAGATTGGTGTGAAGTGAGGGCCAATGAATGGGGTAGAAGTCGTAGAGCCAGTGCGCCAGCAGGCTCAGAGCTAGTAGTTGAAGAGCATGGTGTTTGAAATTTTTTCCAGGGCAATAATCAACATACTATTTCTGTGAAGGGCAGAGAGTAAATAGGTTAGGCTTCAAGGACCAAGAGACAAAATCAAAGGTCTTATGAAAGATTTTTGTATTGGTGCAGTTCATGGTGTAATGGAGTAAATAAATGTTTGATGGTCCAGATACCCTTCGAGGGAGGTTCAGGACGCGTGCACCTATCTTCAGGATTTTTGCCGGAAGTTGCTCTCAGCACTCATCTGTCAGAAGCGTGATTGTGTCTCAGCTCTAAAGACGCCTTTGTGCTTACAGCTAGCTGCTCGATAGCTCATCAGCACTTCTCATGGAGCATATTCATTGCTGGGAGGCATTTCTGGTGTTCTTGTAGACTCTTTGCTTTCTGTTAGACTTGAAGCATTTCCTTGCTTTGCAGATTGGTCACATACAATCAGTGGTTAAGTAGAAACACCTCAGTTCCCTAGGTAAGTATGTAAATTTCCATGAATTTGCACTGGATCCCCAAAATGCTGCAGAACTGTACTCATAGCTTAGAAAATGCATCTGCTGCAAGTTTTCATGGAAAAAGATCTTGTCCTGCTTGTTTTTGCTTCTGACCCTGTGGGTAGGGTGCAAGGGAGCTTAGCATTCCTATGGTTCAGGTGTGTGAGTTGTTTCTAAATCCCATGTAAGCCAGCATCAATGACGTGAGCTTCTTTTAGCAGGAGACTATTGTTTCTTCAATTGTATTTGGTGTCCCTCATTTTATATCCAGAATCTGGAGTGGTAGTTGACAGTGTGAGTGGTCTGTACAGGCACTCGGCAGATGCTGTGGAATGACTAGGTGGAGTCGACCTTCCTCTGAACAGCCCCGCTTCCTCTCCTTGCAGGTAAAGAGCGACTACATGCTAGAGATAGCAGACCAAGTGGACCAGGAAATTGCTTTGAAGTTGGGTTGTCTAGAAATACGGTAGGTGGTGACCATACGTTGAGTGTTTATTTGTCAATGCTTTTCATTATTTTTGAAAAAAATTTCCAAGTACTTTCTTCTAAATGAAGTGCAAGAAGGTTCCAAATTACTTGCTTGTTACTTAGCTGCCCCCTATTGTTACCCTTTAACAACATATTTATTCTGTGAATACATATTTTAATTTGTCTTCCCTGGTTTTAGGCGATCATACTGGGAGATGCGCGGCAATGCACTGGAAAAGAAGTCTAACTATGAAGTGTTAGAGTAAGTACTGCACACCTGTCTAGACCCATAAGCATTCAGAACTGAATCATTTCTTAACGTAAAATTATTGACTCGGACACCATGTTTCTAAAATGTATCTAGAAAAGAAAACGTTTTTAAAAAATTCTTAATGTCATTAATTTTGTTAGGAAGCATTTGAATTTGTTGGTAGATGTTATGCTAATAATGTGTATGGCCTATCAACACGTTAACGCACTTTTCATCTACATTTAATCATGATGAGGGTACATCGCTTCTGATTTACATGGAGTTCTAGTATTGCCTGTGCACTATTGCTCATGTTCTCTGTATATTAAGGAATTTTTTCAAAAATGGAGGAATAGGGATTACTTGTTGCCCATGCATCAGAAAATTTAAAATATCTAAAAGTTTCTCTGATAATGAAATTGATTCCTACATTAGACTCAGATGATTTCACGTGTATGTAAGCTGAGCTGAGCTTACGCCTTGGCAGTTTTGGGAGTTCTGAAGTTCATCTTTTGATAATTCACCAAAAGATAATTGATATTTGTTTTATTCTTGTAAGGGCCAATTTTATTTTCATTTACAGTAGTGCAATGTTTTGCCAACACACTTTCTTCTCTGTCATTACTGAAATTCTTCTGGCATTTGAGAGGTGCTGGTAAAATATAGTGAAAATTCTCCATGTAATAAAGACTTAATGGTATTAGATTTCATCTGGACTTTCTAGGTGTATCCACCTGTTCTCATGCTGTGAGCTTACCATCCCTGTTTTGAGAATAGGATTTTTCAAGGGAGATAATCATTTAAAAATAAAAGTAGAAATAAATAGTTTTAGAAGTCGCTACAAAGCATGTGAAATCATTTGAAATGATGATGGGTAATAGTAGATATAGCCGTTATTTTGGTACTTACATACGTGTCCTTTGGGCCTGTTGTGTCACGCATGTGCACGTGGCCCAGCAGTCCGTCTTGTTGCAGAGCTGTGACCTAATGCACCACTGGGCCTTGGAGCTCAGCGTCTCACTTTCACAGTGCTTTGGCACACATAGTAGATACTCACCAAATATTTGTAATTGTATGTGTTTATAAAGATATCTCACCTGGGGCTGGGGATGTGGCTCAAGCATTAGCATGCTCGCCTGGCATGCGTGCGGCCCCGGTTCGATCCTCAGCACCACATACAAACAAAGATGTTGTGTCTGCTGAAAACTAAAAATTAATATTAAAAAAATTCTCTCTCTTGCTCTCTCTCTTAAAAAAAAAAGATATCTCACCTGTGTTGTGTCTCTTAACAGATTAGATAAATGCAAATTAATTGTTTGACTTAAATTAAAAACTGTAGAGATCAATTGGGTATCTTACTAGTCACAGTTATTTTTAAATGGAATTTTTTCAGTTCTTCAGTAGCTGGTGTGGTAATAATGATACCATTAATGTCATTAAAATATTAAAACTATCATTCACTGTAGTTTGGATCTTTTATTTAAAAGTTGCCACATTCTTCAGCTTGAAAGACTTTCCTTAATGCTGAAAATATAAATTGCCAGAATCAGAGAAATCATTGAATGTCTTAATGAAAACAATTTTTTGTCTTCATTTCAAAAAAAACATTCAGGAAAAATAGGAGTGATTTTTATCATCTTAGTGGTTTGCTTAGTTATCTGCTTCATTGTCCATTTCTTTGCTTATTAATTCACTTGACAGCCATCATTGAGTGCCTTTTGAGTCCTTGGTAGTGAAATGCTTGAGACTGAAAACTCAGCAATACAAAATTATCATCCTGGGTAAGCTCATTGCTAGGTGGGAGGGTCTCAGACATGTCAGCAAGATCACAGAACAGCATGCTAGAAGCTGTGTGTCCACTGAGGTATGCAGGATGGACCTTGAGTGGTCCCACAGCAGAGTGCCATGGGCTGGCCTCACAAACAAAGGAGCAGCTCAGGCAGCGTTTGCACTGGGCAGAAGTGGTGCCTATGGGCTCTAGTTCCAGGAGGGAGCCCAGCATGCCCCGAGGGTGGAGGATCCCTGGGCATCTGAGGGATAGAGGAGTGTGTCTGTCAGGTCATTAACACTCCTCAGCAAGCGCGGGCATTTTGCCCTGGAGCCTTGCTGAATCCTTGAGCCACACAAAGCAGGGCAGTCTCTGAAGAGGTTTGTGGTTTAGAACTCTATACTTACAGAAGGTTGGAAAGGGGAACAGGAATTCAAGAGACTCTTGAATCTTTCCATGGGAGGAATAAGCAGTCTCTGAGTAGTGATGGAGCTAGTGTCTGTGTGGAGTCCACAACAAAGGGTGGGGCTCTTGTCTCTGGTTTTGCCCTGAGCACCAGGGCTGTAGTCAAAGAGAAACTACTGGGCACGTTCACTTAGTTCTGTGGGAGTGCTTGTCTATTTTTAAAGGGAAGAGGAAAGGGAAACATTGGCTCATAGCATTTGCTGTTAAATCACTAATCAAAGCAGTGCTTAGAGCCCATGATGTGTCCAGCACCAGAGGTGGTTTCTCACACAGTTCTCCATGTGCCTCGCTCTAGGGAGGGGAAGAACCAGCATGAGCCTAGAGGTTCTCATAGCACTGGAAAGAAAGAATCAGCAGTGTCTCAGGGACACAGGAGCCAACTGAGGTGCTCTCAGTGACAAAAGTGGGAACAGTTCAAGGAAGAAATTAAATATGTAGCTTAGATAATGAGCCAGAGTATACAGTGAATACCCAGAATTCATACTAAGATGATAATTTGAACATACAATGTGCAGTCTGTTCTGCAGAATTCCCAATACTTTCTGTAGACATCTCCTCCCAAAGGTGGTGGAGTGTAAGACCACCCCAAGACTTAGGCTTGCTTCAGAGAGTACCAGGTGAGAGGGAGCATGGGGAACAACAAACGCTGCATGGAGGAACCCAGCAGGCAGCCTCTGCCAGGGCGTCCAGGTCAGTGCCAGTAGGGACAAGTCTTGTTGACAGGGTGCCACCGTAATGCGATGTGTTGAGAGTGGTATTTCACCACTGTGGTCCTTCTCTCCAAGCCCTTACGCCAGTCTATCATGAGAATAACTCCCTACAAAGCCCAGTTGAGGATCATTTTATAAAATATCTAACTCTCACTCCTCAAACTGGCAGTGCAGGTCATCAAGGAAAAAGGCAAGCCCAAGAGACCGGCAGTGCCAGGTGGCACCTACAACAGAGAACATGATTTTAAATATGCTGTTCCACATAGGAGCCTGGCCCAGAGAAGGGACATCCGGTCAGGTGTGACCAATGTACGAAGTGATGCAAGATGTTAATAGCAAGGCACCCAGATATTGGTAGATGAGGTATCATCTCTGCAACCTGGGAAATCTAAAACTACTCTAAAGTGAAATGTTTATCTCAAGTTTTAAAAATGTGGTGCAAGAAGTAAAATCAAGAATCAATAAACGGGATGGATTAAAACTAAAAAGCTTCTTCCTTCAAAGGAAACAATCAAGAACATGAAAAGAGCTGGGTGCGGTGGTTTACTCCTGTAATCCCATTGGCTCAGGAAGCTAATGTAGGAGAATTGAAAGTTCAAAGCCAGCCTCAGCAATTTAGCAAGACCCTAAGCAGCTCAGACCCTGCCTCTAAATAAAATATTTTTTCAAAGAATGTGAGAGAGACTTAGAGGATGGGAGACAAATGTTTGCATTAATCACCTGCATTAATCTCCAGGTTATATGAAGAACTCAAAAAACTTAACACCAGAAGAACAAATAACCCAATCAATAAATGGGCAAAGGAACTGAACAGATGCTTCACAGGAGAATACGATCAGTTAACAAATAAATGAAAAAATGTTCAATATCTCTAGCAATTAGAGAGATACAAATTAAAGGTACACTGAGATTCCATCTCACTCCAGTCAGGATGGCAATTATCAAGAATACAAGTAACAAGGAAAAACCAAGAAAGCAGATAGGCAGCTTATCAGCAAGGAGGTGGACCAAAAAAAGTAGAGGTACTTTTCTGGAATTTAAAGCTGGACATTCAAAGCAGATCAGGAACTCAGGAGGTTGGATATAATAAAATAAGGAAAAATATCCCCAGTGGCACAGCCACTGCCATGGCTGGGCTAGAAGCACCGGCCAGAGCGATCCCTCCATAAGCATATTAGAGGGATAAAGGAATTAACAAAACCCTCATTTTTGGGAGGCCCACGACGTGTCTGGGTATGGAGCATATAGAGATTAAGGACATTGCCGACAAACCAAAAAGATTCGCTGCACAGTAGTGATGAAATGGGAAAAGAAGCTGATGGCCTGATGAAGACTAAAGAAGGAACCATTTTGCAGCTGCTGTGCGGTGCGTGGGCCAGCAGCTATGAAGGCCAATTCCTGGCAAACCCAAGTTTGGCCCAAATTATAGGCCCAGTAAACAAACATGGAAAGAGGTTTACACAGGGGACAACTGGTCTTGAAAACCCACCTGGCTCTACCCCTCTCCCTCCAAACCAGTTGTTTGGAGGACCTGCTGGGAGAGACACACATCTGACTGGGAACTCGTAAGGGCAGGGTTAGGAGAGATTTTTGGATACTGAATCCGAGGTCAGGAAACATGGGATCCGAAGGTGGCTTAGGGGACTAAGAATCGGGTTCCCAACCATATGAGCAGGATCCAGAGGAGAGCCCTGGGGTACAGTCTTTCAGTTTGGAGTAGGAAGTGCTGGTCACTGAAGGTGTGCCAATTTAAAATCTCCAGGCCAGTTGGCATTCAGTGAAGAGCTTGGAGCCCATGCAATCCTAAACCCTGTCTCCAGATCTCTGCCTGTGGGATGACCTCTCTCATTTCAGCAATCTAGGGGGTGGAACATCACACTCCAGAAAACCCTGAGAGGAAAAACTGAGAATCTCTTGAACTCCAACAGAAAGAAATCTTTACCTTTTCTTTAAGATCTTTATTTAAAATTCTTTTTCTATGTTTAATTGTGATCTCAAGGTTTCGTGGCTATTTATACATATTCATATGTGGGTTTCCCCCCTCATTTCTAGCATTTTTGAAACCAGTTATTTTTCATAAACTAGTTTTTGTGAACTATATGTTTGATTAGTACATTTTAGTTTTATTTTGTATTCTATTTTTATTTTTAATTTTTAAAAAATTTTTACTTACATGTATTTTTTCTCCTATTGTTTCCCTTCTCTCTTCTGCTAACAGTCACTCTATTGTTCTCTTTCACTCTTCCTTTTTTACTATTTCTCTCCTCCTCTCTCATAATCATCACATCCTATATCACTTCTGTTCTCTCCCTGTCCACCATTTGAAATTATAAACCCTTTTGCAAACTTGCTGTTTTTATGGTAGGCAATAACCGATCATATCATGTCTGTTTATTGTGATAATTAACATTGTAGATGACATAATAGGAACTATTTGGTTTAATACTGTATATTGTTTGCATTGGTCATTGTAATTATTTGTCTCCCCCTAAACAGGTACTGAAAACCTTCAGGGACACTATAAGTCCACTGGGTAGAAACTCTACTGCCTCAGATCCATTCCGTTAGATGGGTAGACACACAAACAACATGAAAAAGCAAGGGAACAAATTGCCCCACACAAACCAAGATACTACAGTAACAGAATCCATCAACACCGCAGTGGAGGAAATGTCAGAGGAGTTTAGAGTGTATATAGTTAAATGAATCAGCAAAGTAAAGAATGGTATAAGAAATGAAACCAGAAGATACAGGAAGTGAAAGATCACTTCAAAAAAGAGGCAGAGATTCTGGGAAAAGAGAAAAGGCAGAAATCATTGAAATGAAGGAAACAATAAATCAAATTTAAAAATTCAATAGAAAACATCACAAACCGACTAGACCACTTGGAAGATAGAATCTCAGTCAATGAAGACAAAATATATAATCTTGAAAATAGAGTTAACCATGGAGTGAAGATGCTAAGAAACCATGAACAGAACTTCCAAGAACTATGGGATAACATGAAAAGACCAAATTAAAGATCTATCAGAATAGATGAAGGTACAAGATACAAACCAAAGGAATGCACGAATCTTTTCAATGAAATAATATTGGAAAGTTTCCCAGGCCTAAAGAATGAAATGAAAAATCACATATGAGAAGCTTATAGGACCCCAAATGTACAAAATTACAACAGACTCACACGAAGGCACATTATTATGAAAATGCCTAACATACAGAATAAAGATAGAATTTTAAAGAATGTGAGAGAAAAATATCAGATTACATATGAGGGGAACCAATTCGGATCTCACCTGATTTCTCAACTTAGAACCTCAAAGCCAGGTCCTGTAAAACCATATACCAAGCTCTAAAGGAAAATGGATGCCAAGGATACTATATCCAAAAAAATTAAGCCTCGGATTTGAAAATGGAATAAAAACCTTCTGTGATAAACAAAAGGTAAAAACAATTCACAACTAGAAAAGCCTGCACTGCAGAACATTCTCAAGCAAGTATTCCATGAAGATGAAATAAATTTTTTTTTAAAAAAGTGAAAACCAACAAAGGGAGGAAGGAACTACACTGAAGAAATAGTCAATCAAAGGAAAAACTAACTCAAATTAAAAACTAGAAATAAACCCAAATGACTGGGAATACAAATCATATCTCAGTAATAATCTTGAAAATTAATGGCCTAAACTCATCAATTAAAAGATACAGACTAGCAGATTGGATTAAAAAGCAAGGCCCAACAATGTGTGCTCTCCAAGAGACTCACCTCATAGGCAAAGACACCTACAGACTGAAGGTGAAAGGGTGGGAAAAAACATCTCTCACATAATTCATGTAAACAAGCAGGGGTTTCTGTCCTTACATCAGATAAAGTGGACTTCAAGCCAAAGTTAATCAGAAGGGACAAAGAAGGCCATTTCATACTTATTAAGGGAATTATATATTAACAAGACATAGCAACATAAATATTTATGTCCCAAACATGGAACATCTATGTAGATCAAACAAACCCTTCTCAATTTCAGGAATCAAGTAGACCACAATACAATAATACTGGTTAACTCTAACATGCCTCTGCCCCCCTGGATAGATCCTCCAAACAAAAACTAAAGAAGTTATAGAGGTGAAAAATACAATGTATAATTTAGGCTTGACATATAGAATATTTCATCCATAAATGACTGAATACATTTTCTTTTCAGCAGCACATGGATCTTTCTCTATATAGACCATGTTATATAAGCTATCACATGTGTTGACATACAATGTAATATTAATATATTTTTAGCATCTGTAGGGTTTTTTTGGTGGGGGAGGGGGGGAATGAGGGGGAGGTACTAGGGATTGAACTCAGTGGTACTTGACCATTGAGTCACATCCCCAGCCCTGTTTTGTATTACATTTTGAGACAGTGCCTCAGTGAGTTGTATAGTGCCTCGATTTTGCTGAGACTGGCTTTGAACATACAAATCCTCCTGACTCAGCCTCCCAAGCAGCTGGGATTACAGGGATGCGCCACTGTGCCTGGCTGTAGGGTTATTTTGATAGTTCGTTTTCCATTGAAATTAATTTTTGTGTTCATACTTTTCTTTCTTGATTAGACTTCTTTATTTTTTATCAAATTTTATCTGTATTATTTATATCATATATTTCTGCTCCTACTTGTTTTTCCTTCCCACTACATAACTTGAAAATAATTTGATTGTTAGTCTACCTTCTTTCTGATTCAAGTACTTTATAAACGTTCCTGAGTACTGTTTCATCCCCAAGATCCTGATATTTTAAGTTTTAATTACCACTTAGTTCAAAGCACTTTTTATTTACTTTTCTTGTCCTTTCTTCTTTGACCTCTGACATATTTATAAGTATGCCATTTAATTTTGAATTAGATGACGTGGGGATGAGGTTGTATATATCTTAAGGTGATTGATTTCTAATGTAAGAAATCATGAAGGAAACACAGTCTGCATGATTTCAAATTTTAAAGAAAGTGATGGAAATACTTTTTATATTGATTGTATTGGTTACATACATGTCAAAACTGATGAAAAGGCATACTTCAAATATGTGTGTTTTATTGTACTTCAATTTTACCTCAATAAAACTATGGGGGGAAAATAGAATACAAGTAATGATAAATGTTAATGAGGATGTGGGGGAAAAAAGGTACACTCATACATTGCTGGTTGGGCTGCAGATTGGTGAAACCACTACGGAAAGCAGTATGGTCATTCCTAAGCAAACTTGGAATGGAACCACCATTTGACCCTGTTATATATAGTATGCTGATTTTAAATCCTTTTGGTATATATCCCTCGGCATATACCCAAAGGATTTAAAATTAGCATACTGTAGTGATGCAGCCACATCCATGTTTATAACAATTCAGTTCACAATAGCTAAGCTATGAAACCAACACGTCAACAGATGAATAGATAAAGAAAATATAGTATATATACAACATGAACTATTACTCAGCCATAAAGAAGAATGAAATTATGGCATTCGCTGGTAAATAGATGGAATCTGATACTATCATGCTAAGTGAAATAAGCCAATCTCCAAAAAACAAAGACTGAATGTTCTCTCATATACAGCTGCTGACTCAAAATACGTGGAGGGGAGGGAAGAGTGGTGGTTCACTGGATTGGATGAGGGGAATGGGAATGGGAAAGACAGTAGAATGAGTCGGACATAACTTTCCTGTGTTCTTACCTGAATACATGACCAGTGAAACTCCATATCCTGCACTGTCACAAGAATGGGAAGTTATACTCCATGTATGTATGTCAAAATACATTCTACTGTCACATATAACCAAAAAGAACAAATTTTAAACACAGATTGTTAAAAATCCAAGCCAGACTAATTGGGTTAACAATTTAAAAATTTTTATCTATGTTAACTTACTTCAAATTGAGAACTAATAACAAAAATTATGAAAAGTGCACAAATTAAAAAGTTGTTCTTGGGGGAAAAAAATCTGGTGGGAGATTTGTGGAAGCCAAAAGCCAGCAAGAATCAATGTGGTGCTCTATGGAAGTCCTTCAGGGCGTATGAGGTGGAGTCTGGACACAGTGCTGCTTCCCTGGTGGCACGTTCCAGGGAGAGTGGCCAGGAACGCATGGTCCTTCACAATGTTTGGGGAAGCCAGGACTGGGAAAACAATGGTGGGAATTGTGTTCCACCTTGCCTCTATGAGGGTAGAAAACCAAATTCCTGGAGGAACGAAGGCCAGGTGTGCTGGGTCCCAGGAGGGTGGATTCCTGAAATGTCTCTGTGGACAAGGAGCTGACCTGTGTTTGGCAGTTGGGAAATCCAGGTGAAGGCAATGAAGAAGCAGGTGTCCACAGTGTGAAGTGGGCACAGTATGTCTCAGGGAGGAATTTTAAGTTCCAGATCTTACTGAGAGTCAGTGTTACACTGAAGCTGGTAGAAATCCTGGGACAGGAGCGTAGATGAATAGAAGAGCACAGATGGGTGCTAGTCGGTGGCTTCAGGGCTGTGGGGTTTTTGTGGAATTGCTGAACAGGAGGGTTATTGTGGCTGTCACCTGATCAGGAGGAATGGACACCCCCTGGGTTGGTGAATTAGCTCCTCCCCAGGGGGTTGGTTGAGCAGTGAGTGGTCTGTTTTATAGCTGTTTGCTGTCAGCTTGCCTCTGTAGTGGTTATGTGGCAGCCTGGTGGTTGCCATGGTTGCCTCAAGGACGGTAGTCCTTCAAATCCTTGAACTACGAGGTCCCCGTCGTTCTGAGCTGTTTCGTGCTCCTATTTCTGTGTCTTCTTTCTGAGTCCACACTTCCCCCACCACAGTGGTTCTTTGCTGTTTTATAGCCGTGTGCACTTATTGCCTGCCTCTGTGAGAGGCTGTGGGTTCCCTGGGCTCGTGCAGCAGTGACCTGGGTTCCCGTCCCTATGCTAGTGACCAGCTGTCCACTTGCTATTGGGACAAGTCACGCTATTGGGACAAGTCACGCTCTTGGTGGCTATTTCCAGATTGGTGAAGTGGTCCTGCTGGTGCCTGCCTACATTCTGAGTGTTTGTAGCGAGTTAAGTCTAGTGATCAGTCAAGAGCCCAGCCCTGGACACACATGTTCATTATCCCAAAGAGAGGCCATCAGTCAGCGTGGGAGCACATCATTCAGTGTCTGCAGGAGTCATTTATTGATTTCATATTGAGCTGTTTTAAGTAGGTTTTAGTTTGTTTTCAAAGTTAAGAATACTACGTTTTAGAGAAAATTGAAACTACATTGCCAGATAGAAAAAACATCTTCCAATCCCATCACATCCTGATAATATCTTTGCAGTCCTACTGAACACCTTATAACTCCCTTTTAAATGCACAGGTGTGCATGCCATGCATGGTTTTCATGTAGTGGAATGATGCTGAACATGTATCCTGCTTTTGTTTGTTCATTTTTGCAATCATGGGTAAGCCCAGGGTGTCCTACCACTGAGCTATATCCCTACCCCATCACCCCCACCTTTTTTTTTTTTAACATTTGAAACTGGATCTTGCCAAGTTGCTGAGGCTGGCCTCAAACTTGGGATCCTCCTGCCTTACCCCTCTGAGTAGTAGGGATTACAGGTATGTGCCATCAGATGATGTGAGGGCACATCTGAGCAGCCACCTATGGTGCACATTCGATCTACATAACAAAGTGTTGTGGCCATGTTTTTTGGTTCATTTTGTCTAGAGAATAAAAAGTAATAACTTATTTTATTTACATTGTTTGATGACTGGTGACGTTACATAACTTTCATATGTGGCCATTGCATATCCTTTTTGCAAATTGCATTATTTACAGTGTTTCTAATATACTTTTATATTTTTCTTCATCAATCTTAAGAAGTTTTTGTTATTTTAACCCTGTGCTTATAATAATTGTTGTATTGATTCTAGCTCATCTTTGTCTTTCAACTTTGTATATATGGCTTTCATTATATGAAATTTTTAAAAAATATTTATTTTTTTTTAGTTCTCTGTGGACACAACATCTTTGTTTGTATGTGGTGCTGAGGATCGAACCCGGGCCCGCACGCATGCCAGGCGAGCGCACTACCGCTTGAGCCACATCCCCAGCCCTGAAAATTTTTTTAATGTTGTAAAATCTGTCAGTTACTTTCATTTTGGTTTTTGAGGTTCAGGACCTGATTTTTTTTAAAAGGCATGCAAAAACTTAAGATTATTAAGTGCTCATTCTAACCCTTTGTGAATTCATTTCTGTTTAATATCTCCAAATGTGTAGAATTCTTACAACACATTTTTTTTATATTTATTTTTTAGGTGTAGATGGACACAACACAATGCCTTTTATCTTTATGTGGTGCTGAGGATCGAACCCAGGTCCTGCCCATGCTAGGCCAGCGCTCTACCACTGAGCCACAATCCCAGCCCCATTACAACACATTTTAACTTTAGTCTGAGAAGTGCCTTTTGACTGGTGAGGCTGTCTTGGTGGATGAATCAAAAGTCTCAGACCTTCACAAGATGGGCGAGGCCTCTGCAGTGAGCGTGCAGCCCTCGCCCCGTACTTTATGCCAACTGATGTATCTGCTCTGTGTGATGGGTCTTCACAGGTGTTGAGTTGCATCAGGATTGTGAGTGTCCTGGTAGTTTGTCTCTTGGAATACCAGGTGAGAGGGGAATATGACAGCAGGCTTTGCTTTTTTTGGTTCAGTGTTTCTACCTTCTTGGTGACTGAACCTGCTGCTATTTAGTGACCCTTTGTGCCTAGTGATATGGTTTTTGTTTTGGTTTTGAAGTCTGTTTTGCCCTCTTCAGATTGCTGTGGCTTGCTTTATTTTCCATTTTTTGCTTTCAACTTTTCTATGTCCTTAGACTTTTTAGATGTTTTCCTTGTAAATACCATGGAATGGGATTCTGTAAATGCAGTTTGCCAAATCTTTCTTCTAAATGATAGACATAATGCATTTATGTCCATTATGATTAATGTTCTGTACTTGTTTTTTGTTGCTGGTGTCCTGCTGTGTGTGTGCGTGTGTGCGTGTCTTAGGTGGATTTTCTTCTTTCAGATTTTCTTCTCTAATGAGTTGTGAATTTATAAACTATCTGACCCTTTTATTAGTTGCCCTTATACTTCATTTTCTGCATTAGCTAGACACATCTAGATTCTTAAATGACTTCATCTTCTTTGAAATAATGCAAGGACCTTGGAGCACACCGGCTCCCTTCGCCTTCCAGCTTACATGACAAGTGTTTCTGTTAATTCTATCCTTTCTTAAATTTCAGACATAGAACATTGCTATTGCTAACCCCATAGTTTGTCATTTTATTTATTTATATTGTTTGGAAGGTACTGGGGATTGAACCCAGGGTGTTCTACCACTGAGCTACACCCCCTACCCTGTATTTCTATTTAACATTTTAGTTTTGAGACAGGGTCTCATTAAGTTTCAGAGGCTAACCTTAAGCTTGGAAATCCCTCTGCCTCAGCCTTCCCTGTTGCTGGTATTACAGCCAAGGTCCCTTGTGCCCGGCTGTCATTTTATTTCTTAAAACATCCTGTGTGTACTTTGACTTCAAATGTAACATCCAAGTTGTACTTTCTCAGTTTTGTGCAGATGACAATCTATTACAACTTCGGAAAAGGTCTGTTGGGATCTCTTCCTTCTTGCATTCTTTTAAGATCTTATTATTATTATTATTTTTATTTTACTCATGTCTTGAGCATAGATTTCCTTTTATGAATCCCATCAGGACATGGCTGGCTTCTTGCTCTGTGAATTCATGTGTTCTTTGGGAGTGCATCTGTGATCTTTTCAGTTATCTGCTTGGTCTACCTCAGCGTTTCTTCTCCCCCTTCCCTCAGTGGCCATGTGCGTTTAGCTTTTTACCTCTGCTTCTGGTTTCTTAATTTCTCTTCAGCACTCCCTTGCCCTCGTGCCCTGGCCATTTGGCTTTTCATTTACTGCTTTCATCTTCACCGAAAGCATTAGTGGCCCTGTCCCCATGGTCTCTGGTGTGTAGCTCTGTGTGTTCATATTTATCTGTCATGTGTCCCATGCACAGCTGCGGTGTGCTGTTTGATAGTGACCATGGGGCACCATCAGCATCTAAATCTGTGCTTACTTGATTCCTGGGAGGCCCTGGACTGGCTGATCGAGGCTCCTGGGCTTCATTTCTATCCACTGGTGGCTTCTGGTGGAGCCATGGGTGGCCCAAAATGCACTGCAGCTGCCCATAGCACTGGTCCTCTGGCCTGTGCCTTCTCACCCTGTCAATCAAGCATCCTGGTTGAGTTTCAGTCTTCCTCATACAATTTTCCTCTAATTTCTTAAAGTATTTTTTTATATATATATAAGTTTGTTAACATTTAGTTTTTAGTGATAAAATTCTACTTTTGTTTTTGTTTTTGGTCCTGGGGATTGAACCTGGGAGGGCTCTACCATTGAGTACACCTAGCTAAGTTGCCCAGGCTTTCCTTAAACTTGAAATCCTCTTGCCTCAGCCTCCAGAAACACTGGAATTAACAGGCTTGTGTCAACACACTTGGCTTTCTGTTTCTGTCGTTTTGTAAATTTCTGTACTTCCCATATAGTCTCAGTTCTAGTGCAATGGTTGTATTCTCTTGATGCCTTAGAGGTGTGTAGAGACACTGCTGGGCTCTCCCTGCTCGGGTGCTAGGGCCTGGTGTGCTCTGGGCATGGTGTGGCTGTGTGACTGACCTGCAGGAGGACTGGGGCTCTCTGCTCTCATGCCCAAGGGCAGGCTTGGCAGTACTTACTCTGATTGGTTTTTGTTGGTAACTTGCAGCCATTTAGGAATTTGTGTTTTTTTCAGTATAGATGAGAATTATACATGGATATAGAATATTGTTTGTTTCTTATCATAATCTGGGTTCTCTTTTTCTTTGCCCATTATAAAAAAATAGTTGATATTTGATTGGAAACTTTAAAGATAAGCTTGGTCATCCTAGTACAGATGACCCCTTCAGCTTTGCTACATTTCAAAATAGCTAGTTGAATTATACTTAAAGTAATGGCGCTGGCCTCAGATGATGGGATAAGCACCATCTAGAATCTTCTGTATTTTTTCTATAATTAAATTAGAGTTCATCATTCTTCCTATGTCCTTCCAAGCCTTGTGGAACCAAGGTGCCTCTTTTGTAGGTGAAGGAACAATAACATGGCAGAGAGGTCCCAGACCCAGCCTGGCACAAAACACTACTAGGAAACAAACAGCAGCACAAAAGAGGCTTCATCTGCATCTTCTGAGAGCAAGAGGCTGGGTACACAGGCAGTAGCCCAGGAAGTCAGATTTCTCTATCAGCTCTCATACTGTCTTGCTTACAGTGCCAGCAGATCAGCACAGTGCTACACACTATCTTCCCAGTTGATGTTAGAGCAGGAAGAGGCTTAACATGATCATCCTTCAGACTAGAACTTCACAGTGGGAAATGGTCGCAGCGAACCTGTTAACTTTGCA
This sequence comes from Ictidomys tridecemlineatus, assembly GCF_052094955.1. Lineage (NCBI taxonomy): Eukaryota > Metazoa > Chordata > Mammalia > Rodentia > Sciuridae > Ictidomys > Ictidomys tridecemlineatus. The sequence continues at coordinate 3,110,319 of NC_135483.1, forward strand.
TTTCACCTCCCTATGAGCACTTCACCTTTTTTCAGAATTCACATCATTTTTGCATGTAGTGTGTTTTGCGCTATAGTTGTTTGTATAATTGTCTCTATTCCCTCGTAGAATGTGAACTGCATCAATGTCGGGGGTCTACCCATTTTCCCACACTCGACAGAGCATCTAATGTTTATCAGGCATTTCATAAGAAATTTTTAGGATGAATAAATATGTGATTTGAAATTAGCTGAGGAAATTTCTGGGGTGTAGCTCAGTGGTAGCTTGCCTGCCTGGCACATGAAGGGACTAGGGGTAGCTCAGCAGTAGAATGCCTGCGTAGCCCAAGTTTCATCCCCATCATGGCAAAAAATAAATAATATTAACCAAGATTGATTATATTTGTGATTTGTTTTCATTTCTTTTTTTTTCTGTTGTCTTTCTTGTCAATGGTAATTCAGTACTTGCTTTATGTCTATAATCATATGGAAAGAAGGGGATGCTGACACAGTTGGCAGGAGTTGCAAGTGGCTTCCCTGATATTGCTCATTTGTCTCTCATTAAAACAAGTCCTAGACAGTGTTTCTCAGCCACCGGGCCCCAGATTGCTTTTCCCTTGCCATTTCACAGTCTAATGCCTCCTCGTGGCCTGGCGAGGCTGCTGGAAGCTACTCATCACGTGGGTATTCCACCCCGTGAGTGGGCAGAGATGGACCTTCTCTTTCTCTCCTGTTTCAGGATACAAATGTGTACATAGTGCTTTCCCTTGGAGAGACCTTGATCTCACCTGGCCACATGAGGAGCTGGGGAGTGCAGCATTGTGCATGGCCAACAGAGTTCTTTTCATTAGCCAGGATGGAAGGGAGAATGTCATGAAGAGAGAGGTGGGACTCCGTACTGCAGGTAGAGAATGTTAATACCTCACCAGCTTATAAGAGGGGTAATGTATGATTTTGAAGTTAAAGGACTTCTGTATTATTTTTAGATTAAAGAGTCTCAATTCTGAGAGATATGGAGAAAAGATAAGATAGGGATATATGAGAATATGCAATAAAGTTATATTTTGAAGTTAGTTTTGGTCATTTTTTTGCCATGGCTTTAAATATTTGAGGAGTTATATCCACATTATATTAAGGTCACCAAACAAGGCCAGGGTCTTCTCAGAAATGATGCTGAAAGAGAAGACAGATTTATCCTTGACATTGAGATTGACTCTCTCGGCCAGGTATTGGGCCCCAGGTTCCTTTTCCCTTGCTATTTCAGAGTGACACAGCTGTAATCCCAACCACCAGAGTGGCATCAGCAAGTTTTAAGGCAGCCTAGGCAACTTAGTGAGACCCTGTCTCAAAATAAAAATGGCCAAGGATGTAAGTTCAGTGGTAGAGCACTGCTGGGTTCAGTCCCCAGATCCCACCATGTCACATGCTTACTTCCCGTGAATATGGATATAATGCCCATTCCAGGTGAGTCCTCTGGCATGCTGCGTGTCTGTGGACATGAACACGTGTGCAAGGCAAAGGGTGGGCTGCAGGTGACTCAGCAGTTCCTGCGCCCTGGCAAGTGTTTAGTCTGCTGACTGGGAGCTCTGAGGGCAGGGTGTAGAGCCCTCTATGCTGTCTTCTTGCATGGTCCATTTTGAACAGCCAGGGGAAGGCGATGGGGCTTGTATAAGGCCCTCCTCAGGGATACAACTGTGTGCTGGTTGCCAGAACCACTGAGTGGTAGTGGGAAGTGCAGAGCTCAAAGGGAAAGAGAAGCAGACCCTGTCAGTCAGTGGTAGTCTGTCTCCCTTGCAGGGCAGTGTTAAAATAAACAATCAGGAGAGCTCTAGGGCTGGATGTAACTCAGTGGTAGAGCACTTGCCTAGCCTGCATGAGGCCTTGGTTTCCATCCCCAGTACTGCAGAAAATAAAAAGATGAAAGATTCTGGTTTAAAAATTGATCCTGAAAATAATTGTAGGTCCCAGATGCCCTGAATTGCTGGAGCTATGTGGCTGGTTCTGAGCGCTTGTTCTCTTGTGGTATCTGTGAGGCTTTGCTGCAGGTGGTGGTTCACACCTGCCTCTCTCCTGGAGAGGGGAAAACTCTAGGGCTTCTCCCTTCCAGAGCCTGATGATGGCACTGCACGCTGAACACGTGCATTGAGCCACGTGAACACTGCCTTCCTATGGCTTGGGTCCAGATTGTTGGAGTCACAGAGAGCAGACCACAGGAACCCTTCACCCCTGCAGCAGGAAGGCAGGGAAAGGAGCTTATCCACCCCCTGCTACATGGCCCCTTGCTGGTCCCTTCTGGCCTGCTACAGGTTCTCCCTCCCTTGCCCTGCCACAAGTTCTGTGTATCATCTTTCTGAGTCTGGGTTGTCCCCATGGTAGTGGTTGTCCCCATGGTAGCTCTGCCCCATTCCCAATGTCCATACATCTCTCCATTCCTGCCTATACCTTCAGGCCTCCAGCACCAGGCCCATGGGAGGCAGTTTGCCCGAAATCCTAGAGTCATCCCCTGAACCCAGCCCTGCCAGTCCTGTGGAACATTGATGGAAAAGCCCTGTGTGTGCCCCATCTAGTTTGGTATCCACTTACCACACAGGGGTAGTGACCACTTGAGAAACAGTGAGTGTGGCCAGGAACGGAATTTTAAATTGATTTTAATAAATGGAGGTATAAATGGGTGCACATAGCTAGTTGCTACACTGTGTTGGACAGCACAGTTCTCACTTCATGTTAATAGCCTGTCATTTGTGTGTGGCTTCACAGGTCCCTCTGGACTGATGTGGGACCCTAGTAACTGATGCTCAGGGACTGGGGTTGTAGCTCATTGGTAGAGCGCGTGCCTCACATGTGTGAGACACTGGGTTTGATCCTCAGCACTCCGTAAAAATAAAGATATTGTGTCCAACTACAAAAAAAAAAGTTTTTTAAATGTGGAAAAAAAAAACAACTGATGCTCAGGTTTGGGAATTGGTGTTTGACAACTTTCTGAAAGCTTCCTCTGAACTAGTTTCTTATCAAATTAGTTTAAATGCATTTAGGAGATACTCTTCAGTAGTTAAATAATTCAATAAAGATTCACAGAGGCCAGTAGTTTTGTTGATGAGTGTAAGTCGCATTTTATCTCAGTCACAGGTAGGACGGTTTTGTAGAGTTTGGCCTCAAAGAAGTTATATGTCACATGGGTGAAACCAGTGCAGAGGTCTATGCCTGCTGAACCATGGCCCCCCAGCTTGGAGAAGACAGCCTGCATGTCCTTGCCTGGCCCCCCAAGAGAGGTTTAAATTTAGTCTCTATAGCAGGCCTCCAGAAGCACGAGCGGCCCTGGCGCTTCTCCAGTTGCCTGCAAAGAGCCCTGCAGCGGGCTGCTCCCTGTGGTGGATTGCCTAGGCTTTCCATGTCTGTGTGTCCTTTGGCCTTGTTTCATTTTATCACCTGCCAGACATCTGAAAGAGTTCTGATGTACTGGTATAACTCCATTATTATTCAAAAGTAGTAGGGAAAAAACTGCATACATGCCACTTGTTGGCCTTGAGCTTTTCTTTTTAATGTAGGCCGCCTCCCTTTGGAGTAGGAGTAACATTGGAACAAGCCATTTCCAAGAAATATGCAACCCTCTTGGTCTATCTTTAATTTTCCCATTTGTAACACAACCCAGCGTAAGATTTTTTCCCCCTACTTGGCTCTGTGAAAATTAGATGTGCAACCATTGGGGTTAACAGGCATTGACAGCCTCACTGCCTGCAAGAGCACCTTTCCGCTCTGGCCCTTCCCTCCACCAGAGATGGCGGCCATGGCGAGTATCCTTGTAGATTCCCACTAGGAAGGCTCATCCCCTGCCCAGCCCCTTGTGGCCAGAACTACCTCCCTGCTGTCTGTAGGGAGGGACACCAGCACTCACTCTCTCATTGCCCTGCAGCTGTGCACATGCTCTGCCCACCCCATTGTATTGCTGTTTCTGGGGCACCATCAGAGCCCCCATCCTTCTGCCCTGCCACTTGCACCTCCACTGAATTTCACAGGTCACATCTCTCTCTGCACTAAACAGGCATGGGCAGCAAAAGCTTTCCTGGCCCGAAGAGCTGATAGGATGTTTAAGGAGTTAAGGAAGCACATTCTTATCTAATGTTTGGCACCACTGCATGCAATCTGTTCTGACTACAGAGTTATCCCAGACCCTCCCACAGCAGAGCCAGGTCCACATCCAGGATGCTCCGATTTGGAAATACATGTTTTTATTATAGAATAGCTCCCTGTGAGAAAGATAGGGAAGAAGGTGCTGGGAGTGCCTGTCCCTCTTCCTGCACAGTCTGATCATCTTTCCTTGCCAGCAGTGATTGGCACAGGGTCCTTGGAACGCAAAGGCCCTGTGAAGACACTGTGGTTTTAGAAGGTTTAAAACACTTGGGTGGGCATGTTTTCTCTTTGCATCCAGTACCAGATAGGTAGTAGCTGTTCCAAAAAGGTAAGAAAGAAGTTACAACAGAAGGGTTTCAGAGAAACTCAAAACCAGGAATAGTTAAGTGAATTGGCTGGTAGGTAAAACCAGGAAATGGCTTGTCACGGTGCTAAGGAGATGTGTAGGGTGTGAAGCATGATGATAAACACAAGCAGACCCATATCTGAGGCCAGCGCTGGCTTTAGCACGGAGTCTACCGGTTGTGTGCTGCCTTGCCTTGTGCTGGAGGTGTTTGGCCACAGGTGAACCCTGTGTGCTGACTCGACTGTAATGCCTGTGTGTGTTCACAGATCCATTGACGTGGGTCTGCAATGGGGGTTCCTGGTTTTGATCCTTCATGTTCAGTGCATTGTGTCCATGCACCTACGCTTCACCTTCCACTGGTCCTTCTGTATTCCCTACTTGGACTCTCAAGTGTGAAGGCCTTGGTTTCTCTAAGTAGCACTCAGGTGCCATCTAGTGGCCGTGACTGCTGGAAAACAGAAGAGTGAGACTGGGCCATTCTTCCCAACTGTTTTCCTTGCTGTCAATGATGATGACGAATTTAGGGATAGAGCTTGACTTATAGAAAATTGCTGGGATTTCTGACATTTCCACACTTTCAGCTTTTTGACTAGGACAAATCACTTCTGTTTGTTTGTTTTTCCTTTCGTGAAACTGAATGATAAATAATGATAAGGTGAATGATTTCTTTAATCAAAAATGTTTATTTTAAGAAACAGCTAAACTTTTAAAATAGATCCAGGGGATTTTTTTTAATTTCACAAGTTATGTCCTACTGTCTTTAAAAATACAGTATTACCACCACTTGGAATTGTTGTTTACAAGGATAAACTCGCAATGTCTGAAAAAGACCAGTTTGGGCTTTTTTTTTTTTTTTTTTTTTGTACTCACAATTTATAAGGAAGCTGCCGAAGTCTGGCTTGGCACAAATCAGGAGCCACTTGTCAAAAAGAAACTAACTTTATTTTTAGAACTACAAACACCAAACAAAACAGCTCCAGGGAAAAACCCTCAGAGCCCAACTGCCACCACCGGCTTCCACAAGCCTCTCTCCCCCACACCAGCCTCTCAACCTCCCACAATCCTCCTCCTCTTGAGGCCGATTGGCTGGGTTGCGTGGGCAGAGCCAAAGAAGTCACCCAATGAGCAGCTCCGTGGAGGAGCCAATCAGCTAGATGTTGCTGGGGCAGCTGTGAGCCAATCATCAGCTGGCAGTCTGAAGGGCAGGGAAACAGCCCAATGAACATCACCGCAGAGGAGCCAATCAGCTAGATGTTGCTGGGGCAGTCTGAAGCTTGCTGGCAGCTGGAAGTTTGCTGGGGCCCCTTTGGCTGTGGCTCTCAACATCTCCCCCTCTCTGTTTAAACAACAAGCATGTGGCTTATGGACCGTGCCTGCCTTAGGTTGTCCAATACATATGGTCCTTACCCGTCTTCGGATGAGCTGACCTCAGGGCGTCAGCCTCCTGTCTTAGGTTGGTACCATTGTAATTGGATCTTACCCGTCATTGACTACCGGTCCAGTACAGCCACACCTGTGGAGAGGTCTCAGCGGGGGGGGGGGGGGGGGGTGAGGTTCTTTGCCTCACCTCTGTTGACCCCCAAATTTTAGCTGAATGATCATGACAAGCAGAAGGGAGGAAGATATACCAAGTCAATTGACGGTTCTGTAAGCAGTTCAGTGTAAGTTCTGTAAGCAGTTCAGTGATGGCTATTGCAGAAACTGTAGATTAGTTTTATCTTTGTCTTCACCGGCACAGGGATGAAGATAGGAATTCTGGCAATAATGACTAAAGAAAAAATTAGGTAACATTCCAGAAGACACTAAAAGAAAACAATTTTCTTAACAATTTATATTATCTTCATCGGCACTGGGATGAAGATAGAAATTCTGGCAATAATGGCTAAAGAAAAAATTAGGTAACATTCCAGAAGGCACTAAAAGAAAACAATTTTCTTAAAAGAAAACAATTTTCTTAACAATTTATATTATCTTCATCGGCACTGGGATGAAGATAGAAATTCTGGCAATAATGGCTAAAGAAAAAATTAGGTAACATTCCAGAAGACACTAAAAGAAAACAATTTTCTTAACAATTTACATTATAGTGAAGAGAATTACTAAATATAATGAAAACTAAAGGTGAGAGTAAACAAACAGATCTGTTAACCTCCTTTTTTGTTTACATATTAAAACAATTCTTAACAGTTATTTACCCAATTTAAATTAAACCATTTAAATCACGTGAATAAAAAAAAATATTTGGATCCATCTTTTCATGAGCGCTCATCATATATGATATATGGAAATACGTACATTGGACATACATAAATTCAAACATATAACACAAAACACAAGTGTGCACACATAATATAATACATACAACACATAACATAATAGTAAAGGCCTTATAACTTTTTACAGGTAAAATCTCTATTGCAATGTTTAAAAACTCTATAGTCAAAAAAAAATAGAACTGATCAGCAAAACATTAACCTAGGTCTGTATGAGCTCAAAAAAATAAAATAGAACTTCATGATATGGGAAAGGGCAATAATAAAATAGATATTGAAAAAAGCATCCTGGTTCTGTCGCAGATGTAAGGATAGCCAAATTGGAGTTTTGGATATCAGCTATTATGGATTTGAGCTAAATCATCTTCTTTTTGGTCTGTAGAAATCGCTTTAGTTAATCTCTCTGGAATCCAAATCGGCTGCTGTTCTCTCTGTGGAAACACAAAAACAGACCCCCGACTCCAGACAATCACTGGGTCAGGATTTTAGTTAATCTCTCCGGAATCCAAATCAGCTGCTGTTCTCCCTGTGGAAACACACAAACAGGCCCCCGACTCCAGACAATCACTGGGTCAGAACCTTGGTTAATCTCTCTGGAATCCAAATCGGCTGCTGTTCTGGGTCAGAACCTTGGTTAATCTCTCTGGAATCCAAATCGGCTGCTGTTCTTCCTGTGGAAACACACAAACAGACCCCCGATTCCAGACAATTACTGGGTCAGGACCTTTCCATTGTCCTGTTAGAATATCTTTCCAAAGTACCTTGGGCTTATGTACATTTTTTGGACACATATGCCTTTCTGCAGCACTAAGTCCTGATGAATCCAAATTTAAAAAGTTTAGAGTAAAAAGCGTTATTTTAAGTTTATCTTTGGGGAATATATACCCCTTCCCAATTCCATCTTTTTGCTTTAATAAGTACATTTTAATAGTTTGATGAGCTCTTTCAACTATGCCTTGACCCTGTGGATTGTATGGGATTCCTGTTATATGAGTAATGCCAAATGATGAGCAAAATTGTTTAAAAGAAGTAGACGTATAACCAGGGGCATTATCTGTTTTTAACTGTTTTGGAATGCCCACAGTGGCAAAATTTTGTAAGCAATGAGCTATAACATCTTTAGTTTTTTCACCGGCATGAAGGGAGCCCATCAAAAATCCAGAAGAAGTATCAACTGTAACATGCAAATATTTTAATTTTCCAAATTCTGGCAAGTGTGTGACGTCCATCTGCCAAATATGGTTAGGCATCAATCCTCTAGGATTGACTCCAAGATTAACTTGTGGTAAAAAGGTCACACAATTTTGACATTGTTTTATTATTTGTCTAGCTTGTTCCTTAGTTATTTTAAAACGCTTTTGTAAAGTATTAGCATTGACATGGAATCTTTCATGAAAATTTATAGCTTCTTCTAGTATAGAGAAAATATGTATGTCACGTGTAGTTTTATCTGCTAAATCATTGCCCAAACTAAGGGCTCCAGGCAATCCTGTATGTGCCCTGATATGTCCTATAAAGAATGGATCTTTTCTGTCCCAGATTAAACTTTGTATAGTGGAAAACAAAGAGAAAACAGTAGAAGAAGGGGAAATTCTACCAGCATCTTCAAGGGATACTATAGCATTAACTATATACTGGCTATCAGAAAATAAATTAAATACAGAATCTTTAAACATCACAAAAGTTTGTAATACTGCATTAAGCTCTACCTTTTGAGCTGATTGTTTGGGTACTAAAAATGTAAAAGTTTGATCAGGTGTAACTATTGCTGCTGTACCATTATTTGACCCATCAGTGAATATATTTGGAGCATTCATGATAGGTGTTTTTCTTGTCATTTTTGGAAAAATTACAGGATGCAATGACCAAAAAGACAATAAAGGATTAGATGGTAAGTGGTTATCAAATGAAACATTAGATTTGCACATTATTATTGCCCAAGTATTTAACTCATTAGCTAATTCATCAATTTGATTCATAGTATATGGAGTAATAATTTTATGGGGAGAAATTCCAAACACTGCCTTTGCTGTTTTTATTCCTTTGAGTATTAATTGTCCTACAGCCTCAGGATATCTAGTAAGAATAGTGTTAGGAGAATAAGATAAATGTATCCATAATAATGGACCTTCTTGCCAAAATACTCCTGTAGGAATATTTTTTGTTGGTAATACAATAAATAATAAAGGCAAACTTATATCAATTCTATCCAAATGCATATTTTCCATATATGTTTCAATGATTTTTAATACCTTTCTTGCTTCAGGCGTTAACATTCGGGGTGAATTTGGATCTGATGGACCTTTTAGGATATCAAATAAAGGTCCCAATTCTCCTGTTGGAATACCTAGATAAGGCCTTATCCAATTTATGTCTCCTAATAACTTTTGAAAGTCATTAAGTGATTTGAGTTGATCTACTCGTATTTGAATTTTTGGTGGACGGACCATGGTTGAGGATAATAGAACTCCTAAATAATTAATTGGAAAATTTAATTGCACTTTATCTATTGCTATTTCTAGATTATAATTTTTTAATAAGTTTGTAAGTGTGGCATAACATTCTAGCAATGTGTTTTTAGCTTTGTGTGCCAATAACACATCATCCATATAGTGAAATATTTGTAGTTCAGGATTTTGATTTCTAAGTGGCTGGATTACTTTGTTAACATAAATTTGACACATAGTTGGGCTGTTAGCCATCCCTTGAGGGAGTACTTTCCATTCATATCTCTGATCAGGACCTTCATGATTTAGTGCAGGGATAGTAAATGCAAAACGTGGACTATCCTCAGGATGAATTGGAATTGAAAAAAAACAATCTTTAATATCTATAACTAAAACATACCAAGTTTTTGGCAAAGCAGACAATTGAGGAATCCCCGATTGAGCAGGTCCCATAATGACCATTTCATTGTTAATGGCTCTTAAATCTTGCAGTAATCTCCATTTACCAGATTTCTTTTTGATGACAAAAATGGGAGTATTATGGGGAGATACAGAAGGTTGTATATGTCCTTCCGCTAATTGTTGTTTGACCAGATCATGGGCTACTTGTGTCTTTTCTTTAGTCAAGGGCCACTGAGGAACCCATACTGGTCTTTCTGATTTCCATGTAATTTTTATTGTCTCAGTGGCCCTTTGTGAAAATCCAACCCATGTCTGTCTGTTCCTTGATCTATTTGTATTGGTGCTGCTATACATTGTTCTTGTCTTTCTAATCTTTTTCCTTTCCTAAAACCTTGTCTAGCCATAATAGTGGGTGCATTTTGATTGATATTATTTGTTAATGTCAAACCTAATTGATCTAAGACATCTCGTCCCCATAAATTTACGGGAAGATGATCCAATACATATGGCTGTATAGTTCCTTCACATCCTTCAGGATCCTTCCAATCTAATAGCATTGCACTTCTATCGGGATTAGTCGCCACTCCTAGGCCTCGAAGCGATTGAGTGGCTTGTTGTAATGGCCAATGTTTTGGCCATTCTTGACGAGAGATGATGCTAAGATCTGCACCTGTATCCAGTAGCCCATTAAATTCATGTCCTTGAATATTTAGTTTTAGCATGGGGCGAGAATCTAAATTTAAAGAAAGCATAGCCCAATCTACACCTGTGGAGCCTAATCCCTTGGAACCTCTTTCTACAACATGACTGGAAAATTTATCATGTAGGCTTGGTATTATTAGTAACTGTGCTATTCTATCTCCTGGTGAAATTACTGATATACCCTTTGGAGAACTGGCTATAATTTTTATTTCACCTTCATAATTGGAATCAATTACCCCAGGACTTATCAAAAGTCCTTTTAGAGTAGAAGAGCTGCGTCCCAATAATAAGCCTACTGTTCCTTTGGGAAGAGGTCCTTTTACCCCTGTGGGAATGATTTGAACTCCCATCTCTGGAGTTAGTACTGATTTGGTGGAGGCGCAGATGTCCAACCCTGCGCTCCCTCTGGTTTGTCTGATGAGGGATCTGATGTGCTGGGCACTACCCTGATGGGGTTGCTGGGGTTGCTGGGTTCCTCCAGTGCTCCGTATATTTGTGGTTTGGGGCCCCGGAGCATTGGGGCCCCCTGTCCATTTTTTGGCAACGGAGCCTGATGCCTTTGTCCACGATATTGTGGATAAACACCTTGTCCTTGTTCGTTTTTTGATAATGGAGTACCCTCTATGGTGGTTTGAGGACGGTATTCATTAGCCCAATATAATGGAGTACCCTCTATGGTGGTTTGAGAACGGCATTCATTAGCCCAATGTCTCCCTCTACGGCATCGTGGGCAAATACCCGGTATTCTACTTGTTTGATACCTAGTTTTGTTAAACCCTCCTCCTATGGGGCAATTCCTTTTAAAATGTCCTGTTTGTTGACAATTGTAGCATGTTCTTGGCCTGGCATCTAAAGCCTGTTTTACTGCAGCTGCCACAATTTGCCCTTGTTCATTAATGTCTCTGGCATCCAAAACCTGTTTTACTGCAGCTGCCACAATTTGCCCTTGTTCATTAATGTCTCTGGCATCTAAAGCCTGTTTTACTGCAGCTGCCACAATTTGCCCTTGTTCATTAATGTCTCTGGCATCTAAAGCTTGTTTTACTGCAGCTGCCACAATTTGCCCTTGTTCATTAATGTCTCTACATAATTTAATATATGTGTTTAAATCTTCCTGTTTCCATGGTCTAATGATATCTCTACACCAACGATTCGCTTGGTCATAAGCCAGTTGTTTTATAAATGGCATTGCTTGTTCTGTATTCCCAAAAACTCTGGTAGCTGTTTGAATAAGCCTATCTACAAATTCAGCGTAAGGTTCATTAGCTCCTTGTATTATCTTAGATAATTGACCTTGTAAACCTCCAGGTTCTTGTAAAGACTTCCATGCCCTAACTGCATCTACAGCAATTTGTAAATATACACCAGGATCATATGCAAGTTGTTGCTGCCGATCCTCATAAGGTCCCTTTCCTAACAACATATCTAGATTTCTCTGAGGATAACCAGCTGCTGCATTTCGACTAGCCGTCTCCTTGCAAAATTCCTCATTGGCAACCTTCCATAACAGGTATTGTCCTCCATTTAGCACAGCTTTACACAAACTAGCCCAATCTGCTGGCGTCATGCTTAAGTTGGTAATGGATTCGACCAAGCTTACAGTGAAGGGTGCTTGAGTACCATAGGTTGCTACAGCCTCTTTTAGCTCCTTCACTGATTTGAAATTTAAACCCTGGTAAGTTCGCTGCCCTCCTACCTCAAATACAGGGCATACTTGAGATCCTGTCTCAGGATCCAAACTATCAACTGCGGGGGTTGGGAGTCTCTTAGCATATGGAGGTGGTGCTGTTGATTGGACACTTATGCCCTCTGGTGATAGAGTGCTATTAGTAGCAGTCTCCTGTAGAGGTGGCGCTGTTGGTTGAACACTTACGCCCTCTGGTGATAGAATGCTATTAGTAGCAGTCTCCTGTAGAGGCGGTGCTGTTGGTTGGACACTTACGCTCTCTAACAAAAGGGTCTTATTAGCAGTCACCTGTTTTAACTTTTCCCCTGATAGATTTTTCTGCTCTAAACTTCCTTCCTCTGTCTCACTATCTCGAAAGACCTTCTCTTTTACTTGAATCTTTTCCTCTTTCTGACTAGCTCGAGCTTTTACTTGAATCTTTTCCTCTGTCTGACTAACTTGAGAGACTTCCTCTTCTACTTGAATCAATATGTCTTCTTCTTCCTCTACCTCTGTCTGAACTGAAGGCTTTGGACTAAGCAAACTAGATACCAACGTCCACAATGACAATGTGCCAACTGGCAGAGTCCCTGGGTTGTTCTTTTCTATTCTTTTTAAATCTTCACCATGATGGTTCCATTGTGATATATCTAACAGCTCCTCCTTAAAAAGCCATGGGCTATATTCTTGTATTACATCAACGTATGCCCTGACTGCTCTTGATTTTACTGGGAAGCTTCCTTCCTCTAACAATTTACTTAACACTCTTTCGGTTTGTTTTTTACTAATTGCTGATCCCGTATTTCTACTATAATACAACCCAACAAGATGACGCCAAACAAAACCGAGACAGAATCCAATAAAAAGGGAACCACACAAAATCATTATAACAGCCTTTCTATCCTCCTGACATATGCATCCGTCCTTTCTCCCTATCTGTTCCTCAAACGCAAATAGTTTTTCCTCAGATGTGAGTGGTTTTTCTTCCCTCTTACTCATCTCCAGGGACAGGAAAGTTAAAACAAAAACGAAGCAAAACAAAAGAGGAGACTTAGAATGGCTCCCCATCCTCTCGCCCTGCCCTCAGGGGCGAGCAGTTTACTTACCCTCAGTTGCTCCCCGTGCGAGCCACCAAATGCCGAAGTCTGGCTTGGCACAAATCAGGAGCCACTTGTCAAAAAGAAACTAACTTTATTTTTAGAACTACAAACACCAAACAAAACAGCTCCAGGGAAAAACCCTCAGAGCCCAACTGCCACCACCGGCTTCCACAAGCCTCTCTCCCCCACACCAGCCTCTCAACCTCCCACAATCCTCCTCCTCTTGAGGCCGATTGGCTGGGTTGCGTGGGCAGAGCCAAAGAAGTCACCCAATGAGCAGCTCCGTGGAGGAGCCAATCAGCTAGATGTTGCTGGGGCAGCTGTGAGCCAATCATCAGCTGGCAGTCTGAAGGGCAGGGAAACAGCCCAATGAACATCACCGCAGAGGAGCCAATCAGCTAGATGTTGCTGGGGCAGTCTGAAGCTTGCTGGCAGCTGGAAGTTTGCTGGGGCCCCTTTGGCTGTGGCTCTCAACAGGAAGCAATATTTTATAAAGCTTTTCAACAGTAAGGGTGAAAAAAAACAAAGATTTCTACTTAAAGCAGTTGTGTTCCCATTTTCTGCACATAGCTAGAAAATGATCCCCCATGCGTGCACTGGTAACTTGGAACTTGTCTCACCTGGTTCCTTCCTGCATAAGATGTGGAAGGATAAATGATGTAAAGTGCTCTTATGTTTTGCAAGTTTGTCATTATATTAATTGCTTTGGTGGTGTTATTTGTTAATATGCTTCTTTTTATATTTCAGAAAAGATGTTGGTTTAAAGCGATTTTTTCCTAAGAGTTTACTGGATTCTGTCAAGGTAATTAGAGTCTACTTTATCATAATCAAATAATGAAATCATGCCAATACCTTTTCCCCAGTGATCAATTGCTTTTGGGAAAATGAAATGGTGTAGTTTCCTTCCTTATGTGTGAAAGCTATCATGTAAAAATCTGGCAGTTAATTCTAGTTCTGTCAATGACAAGGAGATTTTTATAGGTCAGCCTTCTCCCACAAAACCATGGTTTCGCCACTTCATCATATGTGATATTCAGCTGAATATAAAACTAGAAAGCTAGATGCAGTGTCCCTGTTATCTGGGTTTTCAACATTTCGGGTACTTGAGCATACAGAAGGAGAGGAGCCCTGTGTGAAGGAATCATGGTGGGGAGATGAACAGGCATATATGCGTAACAGTGTGCATCTGTACGTGCCACAGGCTAGGTTGGGACTGTGCAGAGCTGAGTTGGGACTGTGCAGGGCTGCTTCCTGCTAGATCCACAGTACAGGTCCACACATCCTGGTGCAAAGGGAGCACTCAGATTTGGACATCAAGACAAATTCCAGCTCAGATGAGCTTGCCATTTGCTAGCCTTATGCTATGGGACCTAGTATCTTATTTCCATAATGAGGGAAATACAGTGTTGATGTAACCATATATGAATCCCTTAGTACATGTCACATAGCAATTCACAAACAGTGGCTGTTACTGCTCTTATTCTTTACTAAAATGGTCTTGTTCTGCATTCCCTGGCATGCGTCCTGAAAGCATGTAGCGTAAGAGTTCAGAAAACTATAAGGGTTTAGGAAATGGCTCCCAAGCCAGCTGCCCTGGTAAGAACACTGCTTCTATGGGACTTGCCTGGGATTTTGGTCCATTACTTTCTGTATTTCATTTCCACATCTGTAATTCGAGAGAAGCCAGTTTTTAGTACATAGTGCACAGGGCTCCGTGTGAAGGTTCAGTGGGTTGTGTGTGTGAAGTCTGGGAATTGGGAGCCTTGGCTGAGTGCAGCCGGTATGTCCAACCAAGAGGAGCAGCAGTACCTTGTGCCCACCGCAATGCCTGCTCCTTGTTGCACATCTCAAAGACCCACTGGTCCTGGTGGCTGTCAGGGGGTGAGGGTGCCAACGTAACTAATCGAGTGCACTCTGTGAGGAAAGCTTGCCCGAACCTCCGTCCCAGCACTCAGAGCCATTGGGGCCAGGTCTGAGAACCGGAGTCTGGAGTCACAGCTCTCCCTCATACAGCTTCTGGGGAGCCTGTGGGGGGATAGTGCAGAGGTTTCAGGTCTGTGGTGTACAGCAGTCTCCAAGTCCAGCATGCATGTGTGCAGGAGCGGCAGGGGTGGAGCCCAATCCCCAGGCCCTTTCTCCAATCCTTTCACGCACCTTTCACATGCTCATTACCACTCCTCATCTACCGAGAACACTAGAACAAGCCTGAGGACGCAGCTTTCACAGCCCACATGGGTAGTGTGGCAAAGATGGAGGGTACAGGCACAGAGACTGTCCCAACCCTCGAGCCAGAGTGCATATTTGGCAGTGGGGACAAAGAGCTTTAGTGAAGTGGAGAGGTTTGTGGCAATTTCCAGGGCACCCAAGGAACAAGAGGATGAGGGAGTAGTGCCTCCTGGGATGGGCTGACGTCGGGGCTGGCCACCTGCTGGAGCTGGGAGGATGAGGCCTTTGCTGACTGGAATGTCTGGGGTGAGGCCTGGGGAGCCTGGGGAGAGCCCAAGTGGGAGAGGGGCCCCTGGGCAGCCACTGCTGGGGTGCATGAGGTTCGAGGATCATGCTGGAGACGTTGACAGGGGAAGACCAGGGTGTCGGGGACTTCACCTTGCCATCTGGTGGAAGAGCGTGCTGCCCATTGTTCAGCACGTTGGAGTATCAACCAGGGCTCGCCAGTGGGGGCCGGGGCCCTTGCTGGCCTCAGAATTATCGCAGGTCTTCTCAGACCTGTAAGTTCAGAAACTGGTGTCACAGGAAGCACACCTTCTGTCACTTGGAATTATTCTAGATTTAGAAGCCATCCTTGTGTCTGGAGCTGTAGCTCAGTGCTAGGGCACTTGCTTAGTCTGCAAGAGGCCTGAGATATGGCTACAGGTCGGTGAGCACAGCAGGAGGGAGGCAGGTGCCATGGGGGTCAAGGGAGCCCTGGCTCTGTCCCCTCCCTGACTCAACCAACTCAGTTCTAGGGTTCTCTCCCAATATCCCTCAGCAAAGTAGAGGGGGAATATCACTCTTTGTAATTATAGGACCTTGCTCTGTATTTTAATTGTTCATTTCACTCTCAATGTGTGAACCCACTGCTATTTCCTTGTTTGCATTTGTCTGCCTGCCTGCACTGTGCTATAAGATCCATGAGACCAAGAGAGCATCTCTGCATCCTCCATGCTCCGGGTGGGGCTTGGTTAGTACCTGGCACATAGCAATAGTTTGCAAATTCTACTTAATGGAAGAATGAAAATCTTAACAGCAGTGTGAAAAATGAAGAGTAGAGAAGATGCTGGAGCAAGGTTAAGATGTGGAATAGCCCTGAAGTGCAGATTAAGAAAGGTAGTGGAATTGTGAGCTAGGAAAGTCTGCTTCTCTGGGTTTTCCTGCTGTTCTGTTGCCACACCACGAAAGAGACCCACCCACTACAGACCTGCACCTGGCAGTGCAGAGCAGAGCTCAACCTGCTCCGGGGTTAGGCTAAGCAGAGCCAGTCTACCTTGCTGTGGACCTTCACTCATTGCGCACTGGAAGACTGAGCACTTGCTGCAGATTTTGCAGGACGGGAGAGACATGGTCACTTTTTTATTTTAGAATGTAACTCCAACAGCAGCCTAGGAAATAGGTGGAAAGTCCGTTAACCAGAGGCGGGAAAGCGTAGGAGTGATGAAGATGAATGAAGCTTGCTGTGACTAAGTCCTAGGGAGGGATGGCCAAGGACTTGAGGAAACCTGCGGGAAGCACAGAGCAGTTGTGCTTTTTCAGAAAGTCGGTTGCTGCTGGTCTTGATGCAGGCAGAGTTGATTTTTAGCTACTCTCAGCTACAGAATCATCAGATTCATGGAGCCGCTCACAAATGAGGTTCTTAGCACTGGCTTCTGATATGCCCTTTTAAATATAAAGAATCAACTTTGTAAGTCAGATAGTGTTGGTTGGACTTCTTAAATAGTTTAATTGGAATTCATATCCTCAGACCAAGATTTCTTCAGCTTCTACATAAATTGTTGCAGTGTTGGTTTATTTGCCATCAAACTTTCGTGGACTATGGTACGAAGATAAAGTTGTTCCTATGTCATGTATAACAATTACAGTACAAATCAGGTGTGTTCAGACAGTCCTTTCTTCAAAATGCTGTTGAAACTTCATCTTACAAGATATTGACGCCTGCCTTGTTTCTTCTAGAATAGTTCTGTGGAGTGGTTGGGCCAGTTTCCATTGTTTTTCCGTAAACAAACTATGTCAATATGTTTTTCCAAAAAATCATTTTGTTTTATCTGCCCTTTCCCCTTACATTTGGATTTCTAGAGGCTTGTTTGCAGTTAACATTCACATGGAACTTTGAAAGATTACCTTACTGTACTTGGTGGACCATGAATTAACTAGGATGGACGTGCAAAAGAGAAATTAGAAAGATTCTTTAAATTTAGTATTGCCAGAAACACATTTTTAAAATCACTGTACCAGCAATATGAGTAAATCAAACCCATGTCCAGGGACATTGCAAACTCTGATCATCAGGGTCATGAGCAGTGAGGAGACCAAGAGGCTGCCCCAGCTGGAGTGGCTGAGGATAAGATGTGTGAGTGCATGTGAAGTCTGGATGTGAGGGATGGCAATGGCCCTGGTGAGCGCTGCACCAGGTGGGTGAGGGTGTTTTATTTGTCAGGGCATACACCCAGGGAGCACACCGCTGCCTCTGTGGCTTTGCTGTGGGCCTGAAATTGCTGCTGTAGGTAGCAAGTCATAATTCAGTAGAAATCTAATTTCAGAATTAGCAATGTTAAAGATCAGTAATAACAGGTTTGTTGGGTTCCCAAGTTATAAGATAACGGTTTTCTATAGTACTATTAGGACCATTTCATTTTATGCTTAAAGAAAGTAGCCTTGCGCTGGGATTGTAGCTCAATGGTAGAGCGCTTGCCTAGCATGCGTGAGGCACTGGGTTCGAGCCCACATACCCCATAAAAAATAAATAAACAAATAAGGGTATTGTGTTTATCTCCAACTAAATTTTTTTTTTTTTTTAAAAGAAAGTGCCTTTACCTTCATTCTTATGATGAGCAGGAACACATGGATTTGTACAGTCCTGGCAGGGAGTTCCTGGCATGGAGAGTGTGTGGGGCCCCGCCTAGCTTGAAGCTTGCTGTGGATCTAGGCCCTATAAACAGGAGGGAATGTGCTTAGCATGCACTGCTGATTGTCCGTCCTGAACTCTGTAGGTGACTTATTCTTTTTTAGCCCCACATTATACTCTTTTCATGTGAGAGACCTAGGAACCCATTATTGCTAGAAATAGCTGAAAACCATTTGGTTGATGAATAAGAAATTATTTGCTGTTTTAACATGGCTGAGTAGTTGTAATTTCTGATGGTTCAACCTACTAATTTTCTGCTTTGTTTTGAAGAAGCATCACATTCTTAAGTCATTCTCTCTCCACATGTGAGTTGGTTTAAAACTGAAGCATGTGTGCAGCCGAGTGCCTTGCTTCCTAGTTCTGGGCAGACACACAGCAGCACTGAACCCTGAAATTCGCTGCAGGACTGCCTTGCACCCACGAGTTCTGAAAGTACACGGGTTAGCATCAAGAGATCCTGGGAAGCTGGGCATTATGAAATTCTCTCTTCTCTGAGAAATTAGGAAAGTACTAGTGTTTTCTAAGGTATCCCCCTTATAAAAACTGATCTTGGAACTTCTTTCAGTTGGCAAAGACTTTCTAGTTCTAGTTCAGTGCTGGAACTGTCAGATGGCCAAGATCTGGTTTAGATCTCATCTATACCATAGCATTCTGCCCCTAAGCCCTAAGTGAGGCTGAAGCTTAAGGGGAGATTCTACTGCCTCAACTTCTGCCCCTGCTACTTTATAGCATTAAGTGAGTGATCAGATGTAAGTATATGGTATGATTTCCAATAGTTGATAAACAAGCAGTTGGTTGGAAATTAGACATCTTTTAGTCAGCCTTTTCATCACTGTGACCAAAAGACCCGACAAGAATAATTTCAGAGGAGGTAAAGTTTAGGTGAGGTTCATGGTTTCAGAGGTCTGGGTCCATTGACTGCTAGCTCTGTTGCTCTGGGCTGGAGGTGAGGCAGAGCATTATGGATAGCAGCTCAGGACATGATAATTGGCTCCACTTATCAAGAACAAATTATTAACTTCAAAGGCATGCCCCCAGTGACCTTTCTCCTCCTTAAGTACTTACCTAAAGTTACCACCCATATCAGTACATTAATGCACTGATGCCTTTTGTAATGCAGTCATTTCAGTTCTGAACTTTGTTGCATTGTCTTACACACGAGCCTTTCGGGAGATCTCATTCCTAAATCATGGCATTCTGCCTCTGATCCCTAGAAACTCACGCCTACCTCACAATGCAAGATACCAAGAGTCTCATAGTCTCAAAAATCAGAGTCTAAAGTCTGTCTGGTCTGAGATTCAAGGCAAACTCTCAGCATGAGCCCCTGTAAAAATCAAAAGTAAGGTATGCATACCAATGTATACTGGCATAGAATACACATTTTTTTTTTCACAAAGGAGAAATAGGGGCATAGAAAGAAGGGATGAAGCCAGGCATAGAGGTGCACACCTATAATCCCAGTGGCTTGGGAAACTGAGGCATGAGGTTTATAAGTTCACAGCCAACCTCAGCAACTTAGGCCCTAAATAGCTCAGTGAGACTTGGTTGATGAATAAGAAATTACTTGCTGTTTTAACATGGCTGAGTAGTTGTAATTTCTGATAAAATAAAATGAGGGTGGGGAGTGTGGCTCAGTGTTTCAACACCCCTGGATTCACTCTACAGTACCAAAAAAAAAAAAAAAAAAATAGGGATGGGATGAGAACAAAGCAAGAATGAAATCCAGCTGGGCAAACAACTTTTGTAGCTCCAACAGTCAGCATCTGGGGCATGCCACAGGGCATGGTGCTCTTCTCTCCAGTGGGCTTGTGTAGCTCCACCCATGTGGCCTTGCTAGTTGCAGCCCACATGGCCTCTCTCTTGTCTTGTTTCTATTTATTTCCTGCAGCTTTCTTCAGCAGATGTCCCATGATACTGACATTTTTGAATCTCGGGGGGGTCTCTCCACTGCAGCTTTGGCTGCCTCATATTTTTATGCATTGCCCAGTCCCCCAAGCCTTCCTTTGAAATCTTGGTGAAAGTCTCATGACCCCCTAACTCCAGCATTTGCCTTCCTGTAGAACCAGCACCATGTGGTTGACACCAAGGTCTGCTGCTATCTGGAATAGGAGTCCAGCCTCCAGGGACCCTGGCTGCAGCAGCCTCCTAGTGTCTATAAGTGCCTGAGCACAGCGAAACTCTTCCCAAGACTTCCTGTACAAGCAGTGCACCCCTTGGTCTCTTAAGATTTTTTACTTTTACTTCCTTGAGCCTCAGATGATCTGGCCAATTCCTGAGATCTGTCAAACCATCGTTCCCATTGTCCCTGGGTAAAGTATTTAGTATCTCTTCAGTGGCTGTAATGTGCTTAGCAACCACACCTTCTGTAGCCACTGTTTTACTTCCACTTTTGTGACCAAATTGAAAGTTTTTCGAAACTTCATGCTCAGCTCCCTTCTTCTGATGATTACAACAAACTTGGCTAAAAGCCACCAGCAACATTCACACTACTTGTAAATGCTGTGCTCCTTTGAAATTTCCTCCCCCAGAATAATTAGTACATCACCTTTAAATTCAGCCTCACAGGAAGTCTCAGGACATGGGCAAAGTGCAGACAACTTCTTTAGATTCTAATAGAGTCCTCTCAAGTCCAGGCTTTACTGTCTTATTAGCAGTCTGGTCATCTGAACTGCCACCAGGATTGCCTGTTAAGCTCTGATCACAACATTCCAAAGCTTTCCCAGCCTGCATCTTTAAGCATCTCAAAATTCCTCCTAGAAACTCCAGAATGATTCAAAAGCTCCTGAAACACTTGGTCAGGTTAGTCACAGCAACACCTCCATTGACCCCTTAATTTCTGTTTTCGCCAGCTTTTTCATCACTGTGGCCAAAAGACCTGACAAGAACAATTTTGGAGGAGGAAAGTTTATTTGGGGCTGATGGCTGACTCCATTGCTCTGAGCCTGAGGTGAGGCAGAACCTCATGGCAGAAGGGTGTGGTGGAGGAAAGCAGCTCAGGAAAGGCAACCAGGAAGCAGAGCTCCACTTATTAGGGACAAAGTATACACCCCAAAGGCGTGTCTCAGGTACCCACCTCCTCCAGCCATACCCCACTTGCCGACAGCCACCACACAGATAATCCCTATCAGGGGATTAATGCACTGATTATTTTCAGGCTTTCATAACCAATCATTTCACCTCTGAACTTTCTTTCATTGTCTCACACGTGAGCTTTGGGGGACACCTCACATCCAAACCATATCAAAGTTTAAAGGAGAGAACTGAGTTGTTTACATATTTTTAATTTTTGCCCCTCTGTGCATATCTGGGTAGAGCTGGGAACAATTGTCAGCTTCCTACTGATGTGAACAGTAGAGCCATCGCACTGTGATCCCTGTGCCTGTTTGACCTCCACTCCACAGCTGCTGCTCATTCTAATCTGTGGTATGCCCGCCTCGGGGAAAGATGTCTGGCCCCCAGGGCCTTTGCAGGACTTGTTTTCTGCTTGCTAATGTAGATTTTCTTCTCATCCGAACATGGGCAGCAGGCTCTGGGACAGTGTTGAAGTGAGGAGGACTGCACTATCTACCTGCTCTCATGCAGGAAGGGCAGTGTCATTGAGCTATGTGAGAGAACCAGGCCCCCAGAATCCAGGTCATTGTGCAGAGTCGCATGTTTACCAGGCTGATGCATCTAGCTGAGTTCAGCTGTGGGCAGCCATCATAGAGGCTTCTTGCCCACAAAGATCTTACCAGAGTGCTGTTGAAACCAAATTCAGAGTGAGGGGAGGCTGCAGAACCTGGTGGTCATTTCTTCACAATGCAGTTTGGAGAGCATCTTAGAGTAGACATTGCCTGTGCTGCTGACAAGCTGGTGAGGAGAGCTCCTGCAGCCTGGACTTGCAGCCATCTCTTCTGACCTTGCCTCCTGACCTAATCTTCTGAGTCTCCATTTGCTAATCTATCTTGCAGGGGTCATTGTGAAGACGTGGACTCACATCATGGCAGGCTGATGTGTGGCTTTTCTGGTGCCAATCTCATGGTGTTAGTCATTGTCTTCCAAGCACTGTGCACACAGAACTCTTAGTGTCCTATGTGGCCTTGACAACAGGTTGGAGGCTTTCTCCAGCTACACTAGATTTCTGGAAACAAAGTGTCTTCCCTGGTTCTTCAGTGTATTCCAAATGCCAAGCACCCAATAGAATTCCCTTAGTGCCTTTTTTCTGGAGTGGAAGGAACCTGCTCTTAGAGTCTTTTTACATTCTGCAGCTTCTAGGGTACTATGTGTTGCTCTGTAATGAGAAAACTGCCTTTGGCCCATTGCAGGCCAGAGAAGAATCACCCACAGGGTGCAGTCTTCTAGGGGACAGTCACACCCACACAGCCAGCCACAGATAGTGCACTTCTCTCTCCCTCTGTATGCAGGAGCAGATCCACCACTTAAACACAAGTCACTTGCCTTCGGTGACCCTCTAGCACCCTCACTCTGCTTAAGGACACTTGTCCTCCAGTCGTACCCCTCCCCTGTCTCAGCCTCCCACTCTGGTTTTTCATCTCACCAGCTGTAGCCCCTCATTGTATGTAACCCTCTCTGAACAAACTACTGTCTTCCCAATTTACTATCTGTTGTTGTCCCAGATTAGTAATCCCATGACTCCCATGGGACCACCTAGACCCTTCAGATAGGCTGTCACCTGCAAAAGGAGCCACACCCTCCTACTTCACTTGTACCAGCCTCAGCAACTGCAGCTCGCCATTACCCAAGGCCACTGAGATTAGCGAGTCACCTAGTCCATCTCCCCCTACTCCTGCCTTCCAGTCTCCCAGCTTTTTTTCCTTCTGTACTGAAGGTGACCTGCTAGACAGCTCTGCCTGTATTTCTTATATTCTCCTACTGTTCTCCCCACCCTTCACCTGCCAACCTGCTCCTCCCATAGTTTTGCCATGGCAGGTCATGCCAGCTCTTATCTACCAGCATCTGACCGTTGCTCACCCCTTTTCTGCTTCCACATTTGTGCAGTCACTTCCCACCTGGATTATTTTGTTAGCCTCCTACTCAGTCTCTCCTGTTCCTTTCCTGCTGTTTACATCACAGCAGCCCAAGTTTCCCTGTTAAAGCTAGGTGAATAAGGTCATCCTCTGCTCAAAGCTCTTGAATAGGCATCACAGCAGGGTGATAGCTGGTTTCATACCATGGCCACCTCAGCCTGCAGCTCTCACCCTCTCAGACCTTACCACATGGCCTCTGTAGCTGCCTCTCACACCATGGGCTGAGGTTTCCCCCTGGGAAGCACTAGCTCTGCTAGCCAGATGTTCATGTGTAGGAACAGAAATCACAAATGAGCAAAAGAGGACCAGAGGCCACTGATCATCCCTTCCAAGATAAAAACCATGATTGTTTGCCATTTCATGTGCCCATGACTGCATGCTTGGCAGGCCCCAGTCCATATGAGGCTCCCCTGCCTTCTTTTCTGTTCTGTTCATGCTGACAGATTTGTCATCTCTGTTGCATAACAATATGGTGTGGATTTTAATATCATTAAGTTAATTACACAAAGCAGTTTCTGGGCCATCTAGAATGTCAATAGGGTAGGTGGATACGTCATGAAGTATGTAGCCAGTCCACATGTCCCTGTAAACGGCCCTGCCCTAGTCTCCTTGTTGCTGAATCTTTGCATCTGTCTTCAGTCATTTATAAAGAATAATGTCCTGGCCGGGTGCAGTGGCACACGCCTGTAATCCCACCAGCTTGGGAGGCGAAGGCAGGAGGATTGCGAGTTCAAAGCCAACCTCAGCAACAGCGAGGCACTAAGCAGCTGAGTAAAACCCTGTCTCTAAGTGAAATACAAAATAGGGCTGGGGATGTGGCTCAGTGGTCAAGTGCCCCTGAGTTCAATCCCTGGTACCAAAATAGGGAAAAAAAAAATGTCCTGGAGAGCTCGTTTGGAGGTTCTAGCAGGGGGGCACAGCTACTTGTATACCCTTGACCCAAGACTGTCCTCCTCTATCGGGGAAGGTCGTCCTTTTTGGCCAAACACACAGTATCAGGCCCTCCTGACAAACATGCAACCGCAAAGGAGGAGGGAACACTGGCTTAGCCAGATCAGCTGAATCAACCCCGTCAATCAATGGGACTACAGATGTCGCAGACAGATCGCCTTCACGTCCGAATTTTACCTTTTGGATCAAAGATTGGGATTTTTAAGTTGATGATTTGTGATACCCTTCAAAAAGCCATATTGATTTTCCTTGGTAACAGTGGAACAGGTGGTACTGAATGTACTCAACCTAGCCACGCTTTAAGTAGTATTAAGTAGCGGGCAGTGAAGAAATCTTACTATTGCTGCGGTCTTTACTCATTGCTGACTCTAAAACACTCTCTTGTAATTTTATTTTGCAGGCCAAAACTTTAAGAAAACTGATCCAACAAACATTTAGACAGTTTGCCAACCTTAATAGAGAAGAAAGTATTCTGAAATTCTTTGAGATCCTCTCTCCAGTGTACAGATTTGATAAAGAATGCTTCAAGTGTGCCCTGGGGGTAAGTATGGGACCATGGAGAAATAGGCCAGTTTGATTTCTTCTGCTGTTTCTTTCCTTTTTTGGTGGAGGGAGTTACCACGGATTGAACTGAGGGACTTGACCACTGAGCTACATCCCCAGCCCTATCTATTTATATTTAGAGATAGATTCTCACTGAGTTGCTTAGTGCCTTGCTTTGACTTGTGATTTTCCCGCCTCAGCCTCCCAAGCCGCTGGGATTGCCAGGCATGCACAACCATGCCCAGCTTCTTCTGCTTTTTCTTATCTATGTGTATTTAAATTTCAGATTCAAAGAACTAATTTGTGACTTTTTTTTTAATGAGAATACTATTTTGTCACTTCATAGTGGGGAAAATGAAAAAAATAATGTGAGAATGAAGTTGTCTGACTGTGTTCATAATTAGGTGTTTTTATTCCAACCTGCAATTTGTTCTCCAAGGCCTGGTTTGCCTATTCAGATCATGTCGTCAAAGAAAATACTGGTTTCTGGCTTGCTGGAAGGGCCACACTGTGTCCCTCTCTAGGTTCAGGAGGCCCAGGAGCAGTGAAGTAATATTTTCTCTAATTTTTTTTTTTTTAAGATAGGTTAATTGCAAACCAAGCCAAACAGCCCCCTCCTTTAATATATCCATGACTCTTGATCTAAAAATCTTTCTTTTTCTTCCCATTCCTCTGTCCTCACCTATTTGACCTTCAAAAGTCAAGCTGGATTATTTCAGTGGAACTGGCAATCGGCCCCGAAGAAGGGATCAGTTACCTAACAGACAAGGGCTGCAATGTAAGTCTGCTCCTGTGACGCCTCTCAAACAAGACTGTAGGCAGAAAGGAGTCAGGGTAATGAGATGGAGTGCTGCTCTGCAAAGGCAGCACCCTGCATCAGGCCTTGCCATTGAGTGGTACCTCTTGCTCAAGCAGGCGAAGACAAGAGAAATCCTAGACCCCTGTTGAGATTCTTCAGAATTCTTTAGTTTTGGAAGGAAATGAATCATACAAGTTTCACGTATGTTAGAATTTGATAGGGCTGTTCCAGTTTATCTGGAGAGGTATTGAGTTTTGATGTTTGTGTGTTTTGCTGGGGATTTAACCTGGGTCCCAATGGTTCAATAGTGCACTTGTCTGGATATGTGAAATACTTTGGACAGCATTATTGTCAGGTGCACCAGAAGCAATCCATAGCAGTATGTCGGGAGAGTGGTAGGGAAGAGCCCTGAGGGAGAGAATGTCAGAGTGAGAAGGAGAAACAGCAGACTGAAAAAAAGTAAGGAAAAGTATTCCAGTGTGTCATTTCCATACCCTGAATTTCTTACTGTGCTTGTGAATTTAAAAAGAAAAAAAAAATTGAGATAGCAGCACTCAAAACTCATGGGCCACACCAGGTTACTAATGTTTGTATCTCCACCTCAGAGGAGTCTCAGATCTCCTTTTATATGTGCACGGTGCATTGGTTATGAATGGAGACTGACACAGACACACTGTAGACACTCCTAACCCTGGCAATGCCCTTTCTGCAACAGTGACCCCTCTTAGTAAAATTTCAAATACAGTGTAGTGTACCATTCCTGGGACACACATGAGGTATGTTCCTGGGCAGCTCAGTGCAGTGAATACGGCCTCCCACTCTAGGACCTGGGAAAGCCATGTTTGGTGACCTTTGGCAGCCCTGGTCATCATTTACATGCCTTAGGTTCTGGTCCACTAGAAGCCACTCACTCCCTGGAATGGTTTTACCCCAGCGAGTCTGGAGCAGATTTCAGCTGAGGAGATTATGGTGGGGAATTAGATCAGAGAGGCAGGGAGGGGGTCATGTCACGTAGAGTGTCTGATCACAGAAGTCATCCTATATGTCACGTGAGTTATGGCACTTGGGTTATAGCTTTTAAATTAGGGAAATATGATCTGATTTACATTTTTACTCATTTTTTAATTTTTATTTTTTGAGGTGCTGGTGACTGAATCTAGGGACTTGCCCAGTGGATGAGCTGCATCCCTGGCCCTTTTTATTTTTTACTTTTTACTTTGAGACAGAGACTTAATTGCTGAGGCTGGCCTTGAACTTGTGATCCTCCTGCCTCTGCCTCCCGAGTAGCTGGGATCACTGTTGCACACCACTGTATAAGGCTCTGATTTTTACATTTTTGAAGTATCTCCCTGATTTCCAGGTTGGGGCAGGCATGGGTGAAGGGAGCCAGTAAGGAAACCATAGCACAGTGTGAGATAGTGGGCTGGAGAGTGGGGGCCTAGAGGGACGCAATGTATACACACACATGTTGCATCCCTGAAAACAGATCAGGAAGATGCTTTTCGAGGGAGGGCATTCAGTTTGAGCTCCTTACTGAAGAGCAGCTTCTGCTCAAGCCCTTGGTACCCTCCATGATACCTTGGGTATGCTAAGGAACTGGCCATAGCTAGGCCAGTCATTTAGGAATCACCATGCACAATGACTGTAGTCATTAAGTGCTAGGAGTTCAGGAGACACTGTGTATGTCTTGTCTTTCCAAGAAGAAAACCTGGACCATAGTCACTTCTGACTGTCCTGGAGTCTAGTCAGGGCAGGATGGGATTTTGGGATACCACTGTCTCCTGGAGCCCTTTGCTTGCCTGCAATCTCCCTGCCCCAGCACACCGCAGAACTTCTAGTGCCTCAGAGCCTCATTCCAGCCAGTTTGCAGATGCCCATCTGGGCTGGCCAGTGGATCAAAGCAGGGGCTGCTCCTGCTTCCTTCTCTCCTGTGGGAGATGTGCTCTCCCCTCACCAGCTCATTCGTGTGGATATCCTCAGGACAGTAAAAAGGACAGACATGTCCCGAATGTAAATTGCAGGAGACAGCTCTTTGACTGCCCGCTGCTGTGCAGGCTCTGTGGAGGGTCAGCGCTCCCCAGCCTCCAGACTGGGGAGAGGCTTCAGAGGAAGGAGCTAGCAGTTGGGGCCACAGAATTTGACAGAATATCCAACAGAACTGGTGAAGAGAGTGTTTTGTGCTTTCCTTTCCAAAGCCCACACATCTGGCTGACTTCAACCAAGTGCAGACCATTCAGTATTCCAACAGTGAAGACAAAGACAGAAAAGGAATGCTACAGCTCAAAATCGCAGGTGCACCCGAGGTAAGGGACCCTGGCACTCACTGGGAGGGAGAGCAAAGCATCCTACCGGTTTAGAAATAATGTGTTTTAGGATAAGGGTGAAATTTTCATGGATCATCAGAGTCACAACTTTCTCATTTTTATAAGGGTTGCTTTTCAATTAATAATTATCCCCAAGGGACAGGAGACCAATTTTAAGTTAATCAAGAACAGTGTTTTGAAGATGATTTAAAGATGATCACAAAGCATCAAGGAAATCAAGTTCTTGGAATTATGTCTTTGTGTCTACTCTGTGAACATATGTTGTGTGTGATATGCTGTGGGTACTAACAGGATAATAGCTGCAGTGGCTCATGTTGATGAGGCTTGTGATGGTGTCACAACCAAGCAAAGTAGGTACCTTTATTTTGGTGAACACCATAGATGAAGAAGCTGAGGCACAGCCTGGCCACAGTCCTAGTTTTGACAGGGATGTATTCATACTGCAGCAGGTAAACCCATGC
The DNA here is from genome assembly GCF_052094955.1 of Ictidomys tridecemlineatus. Lineage (NCBI taxonomy): Eukaryota > Metazoa > Chordata > Mammalia > Rodentia > Sciuridae > Ictidomys > Ictidomys tridecemlineatus. The sequence continues at coordinate 3,138,582 of NC_135483.1, forward strand.
CCCTTACTCTAAATCACCATGTTGCAGTGTATTAAAAGCAAGCAGTGTCACCAGAAATAGTCTTCAGTTGAGCATGTAGCATGACCCTCTGAAAAATGGGCTAAGCGCTCTCATGTGGATGGTCGAGTGAAGACCTGGGCCTCCCCTGCTCACTTCATTGCTCTTCCACTCTAAGGTGTTTTGAGTTGCACGCAATGTAGTTTATTGATATCAGGATTAACAAATACTCCCATAGAATTCTGAAAACTTGTTGCAAACTGCAGTTTCCTGAAGCCTGAACTCCAGCATCATTTTCGAGCCGTTCCTTCTTGTCCCCTAGTAACGTTCAGGGTGATGGCTTGATGGGGGCACATCATATGGTAGGAGACGTGAGTGCTCAACAAATTAGGATGTTCTTGGATTTGAAAATGAAATGCAGCTTTTATTTTGACCTAGAGGACAATTAAAGATGGGTCTTAGGAAATTCATCAAATAGAACATTTGAGTAAGAGTAATTTTTATATGTTTGGGCAAAGCACTCTATGTATGCTAAAAACAGTGGAATTTTACTAACTTTGTTTAATATTAGAAAAATTGTGATGGACAGTAATAAAAATTGACACTAGTCAATTTTTATTACTGTTTCACTTCTAAAACAAGTTTAGAAGTGAAAACTTCTAAACTTTAGTTTCACTTCTAAAACAAGTTTTACTTCAGCTCACCGATTATCTAAATTCTTCCCCAATCAGAGTGTGCTAGGGGAGCCAGACAGAAGAAAATATTTTCCCACCTTTTTTCTCCATTTTGTGAGCTTCAGTTGAAGTGATTGTCCTCTTTTCCCCTGGCATGGTCTTGTGTCTCACATCCAAGGAATGGTGTCCTTAACTAGCAGCCTACCTGTCGCAGTCCAGTCTGGGGACAGCCTTATTTCACCACCACCACCCCCCGCCGGGCCCATGTTGTGGAGGTCTGATGTCAGTGCAGCTGTCTCTCTGGTTGCTGGAAGAACAATAGTGTCTCTTTCTTGGTTTTTCTCCTATTCAGCCTCTGACAGTGACAGCCCCATCCCTGAGCATCGCCGAGAACATGGCGGACCTAATAGACGGGTACTGCCGGCTGGTGAGCGGAGCCACGCAGTCCTTCATCATCAGACCTCAGAGAGGTGAGGCTCTGCTTCTATCCTGGCCCCTCTTTCCTCCTGAGCAGTTGGAGGGGCTCCCTTGGCTGTAATAGGAATTCTGTGATGCTGTAATAGGAAAGCCAGACGGATGCATAAGGTGCCATAATCTGATGCTTGCTTCTCTGGGTAGGTGATCTGGTGCTGGACCCAAGTGCAGTGTAAACACAGCTTGGCTTGCACTCGTAGGCCTCTGTTTGCACAACCCACTTAGAGTGTTTTCTAAGTTACTATGAGTACTTTTTATGTAAAATTTCGAGATTTTTTATTCTGTTTTTAAAAAGCATCCCTTTTAACTCATTAAATAAAGTTTATTTCTTGCTTTTTCTAAAGTACTTCAAAAGCTTAGAATAGTTGAACAAAATAAATTCCAAATCATGATGTGAAATCAAATATTAGATAGAATAAACAACTAGAAAGGAGTCTGTCCTCTCGGAAGTGCCGCAGGGATTTTGCAAACAAAGCATACTCCAGAGAATCTGGAGTTCTGAAATAATCAAATGAAAATATTCCCAGTAGGACACTAGCGTTGCATCAATTGGGGAGCCTGGGCCTTGGCGTTGCGTCAGCTTGTGGGTCTTGTTGCGAGTCCGCAGCACTGCTGTCTGTCAGTGCCTGGCTCCAGGAAGCCCGACAGCCAACCTGCCTGCATGGTGCGGGAGGTTGGTGACTTCCTGCTAGAAGAGCAGGCTTGCACAGAAGCTCAGTCACATTCTCCAGTCCTGTTGGGTCTTGATGTACTGGATTAGCCTTGACTTTGAGACCACTCCTGTAAAAGAGGGAAGGTGACACCTTGTAGAGTTGTTAGGTGGGTCCCACATGTTAACATAAAGTGGCTTGCAGCAGGGTAGATGGGCACTCTGCAGAATTTGCCCTGATGGCCAACACCCCTTCCAGCAGTCACTCAGTGACCAGGATGGCTAGAAAGAATCCCAAGGCCTATGTGGTGTGTCCAACAAGCTGGATTGAGTTAAATAGTGACCAGAGTGGAGGGACACACAAGCAAAGCAAATGACAAAGACTGGCTTCTGAGATGGAACCCAGAGACCCCCACCTGCCCTGGAGGAGAACTTCTGGCCAGAGTACCGTAGGCACAATGGGCCTTTCAAATTGGAGTCACTTTAGACCACAGGGGACACTGTTGTGCTCTGGAGCAAGAGCTGAGACCACAGGTACACTACACTGAGCTCCATCTGCATAAGGCCTGGATATGGTGCACCTAGCAGAGGCTCTTCCCATGAAGAGCACACCAGGGGAACCTGTCTATGAGTTCTTCTAAAACGTGTATGTTTGTTGAAGTTTTCTTTATCTAAAATGTAGTAATGAAGTTGCTTTCAGAAATATTGGAAGCGCCCTTCAGTTAAAACATTTGCAGCCACAAGTGTTTGATTTTTCACTTTGTGCTTTAAATAGGAGTACATACCTTGAAAATATTTAAATATCTTGGGCGAATACTTCAGAAAGTGCTTTGGAGCAAATGTTAGTATATCATATATCTCCTTTTTTAGTAAATAATTTTCTAATTTCAGCTTAACTTACCAAAATGTCTCTTATCACTGTTTTGTGAGTATATTTAATACATGGTAACAACATTCAAACAGTAGCCACTGATCCACTCCACATTTAAGGCATCAGCATCTTCTCATGCCTGTTGCACAGTTAACTAATGTCTTGGTCCTTAAGGGAGAAGGCTCTGCTGGGGATCATGAGATGAGGTACTTTAAGAATTTCATTCACAGGCAAGAACACAAAGGAAAGTGCTCTGCATGGAGAGCTGGGTGTTGGCTGCTGCTGGTCCTTTAGGATAGATTATTAACTTTCTTTTAGGATAGATTTTTCAGCTTGAGTGTTTCTCATCTTATTCTGAATCCCAGCATATTTATCTATTACACGACTGTAATTTTTGTGGTGCCAAATTCAGGGTGTTGGCCTGCTAGGCAGACATGCAACCACTGAGCTATAACCCAACCTTATACATAACAATTTAATCATAAGCCCCGGAGGCAAAGCCATATTTATTGCCTACTTGATATAATATTGAGGTCAAGGATGGTAGTCAAAAATATATGTGGGAAAGCCACGTGTGCATTTAAAAATTTTTTTTTCTAGTTGTACATAGACATGATCTCTCTCTCTCTCTCTCTCTCTCTCTCTCTCTCTCTCTCTCTCTCTCCCTCTCCCCCCCCCTCCCCTCTCCCCTCTCCCCCTCTCTCTCTCTCCCTCCCAGTGCCTCAAGCATTCGAGGCAAGCGCTCAACCACTGAGCTACAAACCAGCCCCACATGTGCATTTTTTAATTGAGATTTGTTCCCCCAGAACCATGGAAAGGGTGGGCAGGTTCGAGGGTAAGATGGGAGGGTCTCATGGAAGTGCACTTTGGGGGCAGAAGCTCTGGCATGTGGTGTCTTTCACAGCCAGGAGAGAAGGTCTTGAGTGTCTCCCCGTGACGGATGATGAATGTGTTGGGGTGCCTTGGGTCTGCCCTGATCTGACTGTGATCCCGTGCATACATGTACTGAGGCATCCTGTAGTACTTATGACATACAGGTTTTTATCAGTTAAAATACATTCTAAGTTTTAAAATAAAAGAAAAGTTCAAATAACATTATGTTTTTCAAATCTGTTACAATGTTTTTCTGGCAATACACATTCAACAAAAATGACATTCTGGTCTGTCTTTAGATTACAAACTGCTTAAGAGTGGCAGAGTGTACAGATGCAGGTGCATAACAGAGCATAGCAGTGAGAACTGGCCAGTAAACTCTGCGTGTGATCTCTGGGCATGCTCATGTGTACTTTGTGTATTGATCTACCATCATTATTTTGGATTTATAGTGCTCTTAAAGGTGATGTTTATTGGTAGAAAACATAATAAAAGCCACAAGCTGGACAAAGATGTCCTGCCAGGCTCCACAAGCATCAATATGTGGCCTTTCCCTGACTGCAGGGCATCAGCTGACCTATCCTGGGCCTGTAGGAATGTTCAGAATCAGTTCTTCCCCTTGGAAGAAAGAATTGTGAAGTTTAAACTTGCTCTCTGAGGTTTCCTGCAAAAACCGCAGCAAGCGCTGCTCTTTGCCAGAGAGGGTGTGAACTACTGCATGCAATTAAAACCCAGAAGGTGGAAGAGAAGTGATAGGTGTCACTACATAATTAAAATACGCCTTTTCATAAAAGACGAACACTCTAAAGCTATGACACGGAAAGGGAAAATGTTTGTGAGGCATACAATAAAGAATTAAAACTCTTTATTTTTCACATGTTCTTCCAGCTTATTAATAAAAAACAGTCCAACGTAAAAAGAATGTATGTGCAGATGTCCGGTAAACATGGACCCAAACAGGGACATGTGTCATTTTGCATTTATTAGGTTGTTTTTAAAAACAGAAGCTATTACCTGGCGGGGTGGCAAATGACTTTAATCTCAGCTGTTCAGGAGACTGAGACATGGAGGATCGAGAGTTCAAAGCCAGCCTCAGCAACAGTGAGGCACTAAGCAACTCAGTGAGACCCTGTGTCTAAATGAAATATAAAATAAGGCTGGGGATGTAGCTCAGGGGTTGAGTGCCCCTGAGTTTAATCCCTGGCACCCCCTCAAAAAAAATAACCAGCAGCATCAGCCACTGTGCCAAGATTTGGAAGCATGCTGCCATGTACTTGTTGCCATTGGTGCAGCATTGCCAGCAGGCACTAGGAGGGCTTGCTGCTGGTTCCACAGTAGCACTGCCTCAGGGATAATCACTGTTACACTGTTCCTGACAGTAGAAGCTAGAAGCAGAGTGGGAATCAGTAAACAATATGCCCACACCAGGGTATGTTTTAAGTGCCTATGGCATAAGGAAGGCATGAGAGCCTAAGTAGCCTGCTGCTTCTGGGGACCCAGACTTCAGCTTTCCCACGTTCTTCACTGGGTAAGCTTCACCTTTTTAGATTTCTTACAGCAAATCTTTATTAAATGCTTGAAGACCAGTAGATAAAATCTTTTATTCAGAAATTGAACTGTAAAGTCCTTCAACTCAAGCAAAATGTAAGGTGATGCAAAGATTCTTAAAAGAGTATATTCAGAGTAGTAAGACCCATCCTGATAGATGCAAGGAACTGTGTTGGATCATGTACCAGTCCAGTGGGTCTAAAGGAGTGCTGAACCCTAATTCCCAGACAGAGTGCTCAATGGGTATGCAGGTCGTCTCCTGATGCTCTGGTGGGGTGTCTGCTGCCTTCTCCTCACTTCTTCAAGTTTGCTGTCAGTACTCTCCTGTTGTTCACCTTGTCACAGCGAGCTTCTGCCCATGCCCAGCTACTTTGGAATCTCTATTATTTCACAAGTGGAATGATTGATTTGCTCTCAGAGGAAGTAGAAATTTCATAGAGCTCAAAAAATTTAAAAGCTGAATCTAAACATCACACCCCTGTGTCATTGGATAGGCTATCTTGCTAAGTGATGGTGTTGAGTGTGGTGTAGTGGTCGTGCCCGGGGATAGTGAGCTCACCATGGGCTTCCCCACTCTGATCTGCGGTCTTTGGGGGCATGCTGGCTGGCTGTCCAGCTCAGCAGGCGGTGCTGCTGGCACTGAGCTGTATGGTTCTGCCGTGGGTCCTGTTCTTGCCCTGTTACCCAGGTCTTGCAGTGCCCCTGAAAGAGACAGTCAGTCGGGAGGGCCCAGGTTGACTTATGTCTTCCTTTCTTGAGCAGTGGCCTGAGAGCCGCCTCAGTGCCAGGTGTTGTGCACCAGTCAGGAATGTAGCAGCAGACTAAAGCAGGCCCTGCATGCCTGGGACATTCATAGAGACATGAATAGCATGAATAAACTGTTAAGAGAAAGTAAGTAACACAGTACAATGTATCAAATGGTGATCAGCAGAACTGAGAAAAATAAAAGTTGGATTTGAAGAGGCGAAAACCAGGAAGGACTCCCAGAAGGAGGCTGGAGGAGAGTACATGATCCCCTGCGTGAGCCAGTTACTGCACCCCAAAGGAAGAGGTGTCCTGCTCTGCACAGAGATGCCCACTCTGAGCACCATGGCAGGTGGCTGCATGGCACACTCTCTGACAAGGGGGTCCTCCCCGTGCCTCTGCTTCTCGGGTGCAGGAACCCTCTGGCATTTACACTCACCTGAGCCTTGTTTCCCTGGTGTTTCACCAGGCTGCCTACACGGGTTTTGGAGCTGTTACCGTTGAATAGTTTTATCAAAATGCAGAATGTTTGGATCTTTGGCAAAGAAGTTTGATTTTGATTTTAGAAATCTTTTATCAATATTTCACCTTAGTTCTTTATTATGATTCAGCAAGCCTCTTGAACAGGATGCACATAACAGTCTGTGATTATGGTAGGTATTTGGACAGCTAAGACACAGTGTACTGACTTGTTTAAAGGAGTACTGCTAAATCCCAGGAGGAGGCTTACCGTTCTCCCTGGCTTCTAAGTATAAACTCTTCAAAAGGAATGAAAGCAACCTCATATCTCTCTTTTCTTTTTTTTTCCCAGAAGGTGAACGGGCATTGCCATCAATACCCAAGTAAGTGCTGCTCTGTGTGCCTTGTTCAATGTCGGGAGAGCCTTAAGGAATTTGCTATACCGTGTCCCCCACAGCATGAAATTCCCACATCTCTCCATCCCATCATGAACCAGATCCATTGTCTATTTTTTTTAATATTTATTTTTTAGTTTTAGGTGGACATAATATCTTTATTTTATTTGTATGTGGTGCTGAGGATCGAACCCAGTGTCTCACACGTGCTAAGTGCTCTACCACTTGAGCCACAACCCCCAGCCCTCATTGCCAATTTTAATAGGAATCCAGGTTTAATGAAAATGTTGAAGTTATTTTTCCCTTATTTGAGGTTTAATTAAGGAGCTAAAGAATATCATGATGATAATGCAAGATGGGGTGTTGTTAAACTTTCTTCACATTCTTATCACAAACCTTACGAGAACCTGAAAAGAGGTGTGTTTCTGCTATTCTACAAGTAGGGAAATTAAATGTCAATAGTTTATGCTAATATTTTTACTTTTTAATTTCACAAATTTCATAATAGGTGTGTTGGTCTTTAAAATTAAAGAAATCAAATAGTAATGCTGAAAGAACCCATCTAATTAGCTCTATATTTGCAGCCACTGTGCTAGGAACTGGGGGCCCAGATGGGAGAGTTAGATTGCAGCGACTCTCATGCAGGTGGAAACTAGGAGGTGCCTAGTATTCTTCCTGTTCCTACCTACACAGGCCTTCTGTTGTCACTTGCTCCAGTTGCCCTTCTAGATGTATCAGACCCACTGCCCCTAGTGTTGGGGTTGTTTTCCATGTCTTCCTCTACAGTGGACCCTGTCGGGGATGCCATGACAACCCAGGCCCAGCGGCTCTGTGGAAGGACACATAGAACTCAGCCTGTGGTCAAATACCAAAGGGGCAAAGTCCAAGGAAGGCACGGAGCAGGCAGCCAAGAGTCTCTCTAGGGGGCACGCAGGACGCACTCCCCCAGCATGTCCCCCAGACTCGGTGCCTTGAGTTTTTATGGGGGCTGGTGACGTCCCATGTACTACAAGACAGACTCCCACAAGAAAAGCAGGAGCTTGACATAAACTATATTGTTTGAGTAAAAAGTTTGGGCCCAACGAACCAACCTCTCAAGACAATGGGAACTCTCCCAGAACCCACATTCCCAGACCCCAACCAAGGCCAGCTATGCAAGCAGGCCAATCTTAGGCCCTCTGTGTCTACTCATGTCTGCATACCTCCTGCAACCCTTCCTACCCAGTTCTGTCACCCTTCTGTCCTGCTCTACCCTGCAGCACCAGGCACAGCCCTAATTCAAGCTCTCACCTGGCTTGCCACCACTCTTCAGACAACTTCCTGTGTCCCGTCTTGCAGAGCCTGCCCCGATCCACTTCCTGCTGACTCTTCAGCCCTGGTTTTCACCACACCTCACTGCATTCAGCTCTGTTGGACTTTTTCAGTTGCTAAAGCAAACTCCGTTTTTTCCACACAAGCCTTTGACAGTGTTTTTCTCCTACATTATACACTCTGACTCCACCCTCTGCCTAAGTCCTGCTCATCTTTCAGGACTGTTCCTACATCACTTCCTCTAGAAAACTGGGCCCTCAAGCAAGAGGGCATTCTGGTGGCATTTTTCCTGTGAATTTCCCTATAAAGCTTCTTTCTTACCCACATTGTGCACTGGCAGTCAGCTCTTAACACCAGGGTCCTATGGAATTGCAGTTCTGACCTTGACAAGAATCTAGCCTGGAGAGTTCACTATAGCCATTGGTGGTGTTGTGAGGTGAAGTGGCTCTCCTCTGGCTTTGAGGAAGAGTGCTTCACAGAGTCTTCACTGTTGACAGATGAGGAGGATGCCCACCAGGCAGGGAGGGAATGCTTGCTTGCTGTCTTCACTCCTTTTCCTTGTCGGAAAGTTAAGGAATGACTTTGAGGTTTAAAACATGGAAATCATAAACACAGACATAATAGTGACAAAGAAGGCAGTAGAAATGGAAATAAACACTAGAGAAACAGAATTAATGAAGGAGTCATCTGAAAAGTGGAGTTTGCATAAATCCCAGAGCTGTAGGGCACTTAGCGCCACTGCTGAGAGAGGTAGCAGGATGCTAGCGAGGCACAGACTGGGGTGCTATGTCCGTAAGGTGAGGATCCCCTCAGGCCCAGGGATGCAGTTCAGTGTGACTGCCATAGGCACAAGGTCATCTGGAGTTAGAGGGAATGATGAAGTAATCAAAGTTTTTAATGATATAAAGCAGTAACAAAAGACAAATAATTATAGAGTAGGCAAAGCAGATTTGGTGGGTGATGTTGGTGAATACTATAGAGGACCCCTACACATGATTACTGACATGCTTTGTAGAATACCACATACAAAACAAAAGAGTATAAAAATGAAGACCTAGTGTATATATTCTGGGTTTCTGAAAGTGCACACTTTAAAAAACTATGATTGGGCTGGGGTTGTGGCTTGACAGTACAGCGCTCTCCTAGCATATCTGAAGCCCTGGGTTTGATCCTCAGCACCACATAAAAATTAAAAAAAGGTATTGTTCAAACTACAACTAAAAATAAATATTTTAAAAAATATGATTTATGGGCTGGGTTGTGGCTCACTGGTAGCATGCATGCGGCACTGGGTTCAATCCCCAGCGCCACATAAAAAATAATACATAAAAAATAAGGTAAAATAAAAGTATTATGTCCATCTACAACTAAAATAAAATTAAAAAGAAAGAAGCCTATTTCTTTAAAAAAAATATTATTTATGCTAGCTGTAAAGATACTGTTAAAAGCAGATATACAGGGGCTGGGGATGTGGCTCAAGCGGTAGCGCGCTTGCCTGGCGTGCGTGCGGCCCGGGTTCGATCCTCAGCACCACATACCAACAAAGATGTTGTGTCCGCCGAGAACTAAAAAATAAATATTAAAATCTCTCTCTCTCTCTCTCTCTCTTTCTCTCTCTCTCTCTCTCTCTCTCCCCCTCCCCCCCTCCCCCCTCTCTCTCTTTAAAAAAAAAAAAAGCAGATATACAGCTGAGCACAGTGGTGCACATCTTTAATCCCAGCCATTCAGGAAGCTGAGGCAGGAGGATTACAAATTCAAGGCCAGCCTCAGCAACTTAGCAAGACCCTGTCTCAACATAAAAAAATGAAATGGGCTGGGGATGTGACTCAGTGGTAAATTGTCCCTGGGTTCAATCCCCAGTGTCAAAACAAAAAAACTATTATACAGGTTATTAAACACAAGTGGCAAGTAAATGGCTTGGATGATAGATATTAGGGACCATTCAACACTTGGAAAGAAATTGGGAGGCAATGCAGTAATTGCACTTGAAGAAAGACCATTGCATAAAATGATTGTCAAGTGCCATGCAGATCTTAAGGGGTTTTCATTTCTCCCATTCTGTCCATTGGGATTGCAAGAGGTATCCCCCCATGCCCTCTTTCCACTGGGCCATTCTAACACAGTGAATGAAGGAGATGTTATTCCTTCAAGCCACCTGTCAGTGATTGCCATTTGACATTTTAATAGAGTCACTTTTATATAGAACTCAAGGAGTGCTTCCGGTCTGCTTTTAGCAAGCACTGCCATGGATGTGGCTATTGGTATGAACAGCTGGAGTACTTTGAAGGGTGGCAGAGTGGACAGCTTGAGAGCATTGTCCGCTGGCCTGATGGTGATCTCCTTCAGTATTATGTACAGTGCACTCAACTGCAGTTCTGTGAGGTACTGGAGCACTAGTATGCCTCACCTGCCTGGGCAAACTATCTTTGTGACATGGCAGCACAGTTGTAACATTATACACTAAAGCACTTTTTTAAAAATGAGTTTAATCCCCCAAAGGAATGCCAGTTGAGTTTCATAGGTCCTGTGAGTACTAGGTGCCTTTATCCTCGTGCCTAGTGCTCATGCCCATTTCCTACATGATTCCTAGAGGATGTAGCTGTCATTAATGCCTTTTTGCTTTTGATTGAGCATACACTTGAGTAAGTGTAGGATTTTTATGTTTACTGTATTGAGTCTTGTAGCACTAAAGACATTTTAAATGTCAAGCCTCTGCAGTCAGTCATGGTGGCAGTTTCTGTGTAAGAGAGCCCTAAAGGGAACATTATTTTGCAATCAAATTCCTCACTGTCAAAAAAAAAAAAAAAAAGGCCACGTTGCAATAAAAATTGTGGCATGTTTAAAAAAAAAAAAAAAGCAAAAAACTGTGATCATGTAGCTGTAACAGAAGAGAAATAGGTGACTCCTTAGCAAAGAACTTCAATATTTATAGTAAAGAAACAAGATTTCAAATAGTTACAATATATTACTCTTTTTCAGTATGTAATAACAGTAGGTATCAGTGAATTTCCTGGCTTTTTTACATGGTATAAATTAATATGGACCAATCATGTTATAGTGTTTCAAAAAAACCTGTTTTCCCACAGTGCTGGGGATGGAACCCAGGGGATTAGGCATGGAAGGCAAGCCTCTGTCACTGATTTATACCCTAGTCCTCAAGTTACATCTTAGAGATCAAAATTCAGTGCCAAATGTGTGACTTTTTTCTCCTAACTTTGTAGCAGTCCTTACAGACTAGTAGTTAAATGCAAACTTCTGTGTAACTCACATTGCATGATATTGCTGGTTTTCAGCCACCATCATGAGTAACTTTCCCAAGAAGTTAAGCATATATTTTTTTAGATATTTCCTTACTTTGTGGTTCTGGGGATGAACCAAGAGTTTTGCACATGATAGGCAAGCACTATGCAACTGAGCCCCAGCCCTGTTGTCTATTTTAATTTCTGATCTTTAAAGCATAAAAGTACTCTCCCCAGGAAGTACTTCAAGTACTAGTATGCAATTTAAAAAGCAAAACAAAACAGCCATCTAAAATCTAATCTCCCTGTGAAGTCTTTCTAATCCAGGTCCATTCTCTGTTGGGTGGGGCCTGTATGCTTTGTCCTGGGAAGATGGAGCTCACTCTTTCCTTGTCTGTTGCAGGTTGGCCAACAGTGAGAAGCAAGGCGTACGGACACATGCGGTCTCTGTGTCAGGTAAGGACCAGGGGAGAGGTCTCTGCAGCAAGCTGCCAGGCAAAGAGCATCGCAGACCTCCCTCCACTTACAGTGTGAAGGCTTCTTCCGGACTAGCTTAGACTAGGGATTTGCATGGTTTTACCAGCTCAGAGGTTTTGTTGTTTTAGATGAGACATATGAAGTACCAGATTACTCTCCGGGCTGTATAAATTCTGGGTTGTTTTTCAGTTTTTTGTGTTAGTCATATTTGGAGTGAAAATTGTTACTTTTGATTTTGCCATCATAATTTATCTTTGCATTTGAGTGGAATTTAAAACTATATACTTTGTACATTTATTTTATTGTCTTTTGAATGTCAAGAAATGTGAAACATTTTTTAGATGGTTTTTGTCTTTCTCAATGAACATACAATGGTGTTTGGATATGGTTCTTTTACATATAGTTAAGATACGGGAATAAGCATTATCTTAACTATTTGCTGGTGTGATGAGTGTGGTGTGCCTTTCTTGTATGTTTTTAAAGTACATGTGTCTTTTTTTCCAATCTGAAAATATGGAAGATAGAGGTGGAGCTGCATATGTGTGTGTCTCATCTATCTTTGAACAAAAATATGAACGTATATGTTCTATTTCTAAAATAGTAGCTTCCTGATAACATTAGTTATTAGTCTCTGGCATACAGGGACTCAATTCCTGTTCAATTTGTTATGAGTTAGTTTTTCCTAAAATTTGGTTTTGCTCTTTTGCCTAGTCGATATTGGATTATTTCTTAGTATCCAACATTAAAGTGTAACTTCTTGTCTTTTGTGGCACACAAGTACCCCACGTGTCCTCTGCAGAATGTGTCTTGTGTCCCTACTCCAGGCAAAGACCCTCGGGCTTCTGAAGAGGCATTCTCAGTGCTGCCCACTCATTGTCCACATTTGTCTTTCCACAAACCTAGTGCAAGACTCAAGCAGTAACCAAGGTTTCCAGAAGCGGATCTGGGCTGTCCAGCAACACTCAGCCTCATAGTTCACAGTCTGGTGGAGAGGGTGGCCACTAGGTGCCCTAAGCAGACTCCAGAGGCAAGAAGGGCCTGGGGATGTCTGAGGGTGTTCTGCCGAGCAGTCTGTAGAGCCCTTGAGGCCTGTAACACCTCTGAGCCTGAAAAGCAGCTTCCGGGATGAGGCCTAGGGTCTGCTGAATGCCCTGGCTCTGCGCTTGACCATGCACATTCCCTATGATCACTCCTGCTTGAGAGCAAGCTGAGCTCCTATTGGGCTAAGAAGCATGATTCCTGCATCTGTCTTGGGTGATCAACTAGGTCCCACAGAAGCTTCATACCTCATCCTTCAGTTTGACTGATTTCTTCATCAGCTTCCTCCATTCTTCAGGCTGAACCTCAGTTTCTTTTAGCAGCTGGTCATCATCACACCTCTGCACTTTGCATTCTCAGCCACCCTTTTTGGACACACTCCCAGTTTTTATATCCTAATTCAGACACACACGGAAAAGAAAGCCAGCTGACTTGTGAGGTATACTTGCAGGATATACTTTGTTCCAGTCTCTGCTTTATGTTCTATATCTTTTTTCATGGATTAACTCTTGTAGTCCTCACTATGGCCCAAGGAGATAGTTCTTAATATACAGATGAAGAAAACTGAGGCCCAGAGAGGTTAGATAATTTGCTTAAGATTATATAACTAGCAAAAGGTAGAATTAGTACCCAAACTTGGCTCTCTAGTTTCAAACCTTTTCTTAATTTCTTTTGATTCTGCCTTAATACTTTCTTCCTAGGCTACCTTAATAAGGTTATACCTCCTTCTCTGTCACTTCTTTACTACTATGTTAATTTAAATATGCATCACTCCGATCAGAAACAGTGATAATTTAGTGTTCATCAGATGAAGCTCAAGCTTTTTTACTCAGCCCTCAAAGGCCATCTACCTGCCCACAGGCCACCTTCCCCTTCTCTACATTGTTTCTCAGCCACACTAAGTTGGGGTTGTGGTTCCCCTACCCCTATAGCCCCACCAGTTCTGTTCTTCTCATTGCCACAGCAGTTTTTCTAGAGCTAAGATCCTTTGACAAAAGACTGTCCTGGATAATTGCAGAGCCAGCAGAGAAGAATGTCCTCCACAGTCATGATGTGGTTGTTTGTCATTCCACCTGCTGCTTGCTCATGTAGGCAGAATCAGACTAACAAATGGTACATTTCTGTTGTCCACAAAGAGTCCAATAGCATCCAACCCACCTGTGCATCACACTTGCCCAAAGCTGAAATTTGACATTTCTTGAAGTATCTTTATTAAACTGACACCTGGAAAACTAGTACTGTTAACAGAGCCCTCTGCCCCCATATGGGCTGGGGTGCTGACATACTGCTGGACCCTGGGATGTTGTGCCTCTGTTCCTGGGCAAGCCTGTTCTGTGTACAGGCCAATGGGATCAGGCTGCAGTCCAGCCAGGCCAGCTGCAAGGTGGTCTACTTTTCTGCCAGACACCACCTCCTCTGGCCGCCAGTACTCCTTTAAGGTGGGGGTTCTGCAAGCTTCTCATTGCCCACTGCACAGCAGCCCACCTGGCAGACAGTGCATGCTGCATGCCGAGCACTGCTGAAGGCATCCCTCTACCCAGAGGGTCTACCTTTGAAATTTGGGAGCTTCTCTGTAAAAATGAGATTAATAGAGGTTTCAGAAATACCCAACAGAATCGTGTTTCCCCAGGCATACTATTCTGAGGGCCTAAAGGACTTTCAAGACAATTAAGTATTAAGTTTTTAGGAAACACATACTTACTGTAAAGCTCTGTTGAAAGCCACGGCCAGGTCAAGATTCTGGTGGAATTTAGGGTGCAACTTAGAGGCCAGCGTCAGTCTGCCATGTGGGATTTATACGTGCGCTCAGAGAGGGAGGCGTGGCCTGCATGGTGGTGGTGCTGGAACACGGTGGGAAGGGGCAAAAAAAGTCCAGGAATACAGATATTTCCAAATTGATGCTCAGAGCTGACTTTGTGATACCACCTCATCATGGCCATGACTCTTGTTAAGTGTTTCCATGGTACACAAGAGGACTGCAGACTGCAGTTTTTCTCTTTCATGTCTCATCATGGAAATGAGCAGAGTGACCTTTCTCACCTGCCAGTAAGAATATTTAGTTTGATTGTCTCTGCCAGCCGTATTGTGCTAAAGTACAAATTTTGTCCTACTAGGGCTGCTTTTTCAGTATTACTGCAAACTTTTTAAAATATTGTAACATCATTTGGCTTGGTTGTTAACCATGCAGCATACTTTTCTTCAGGTATTTCAAATCAGTGACTGGAAATTATTCTTAAATATTAAAGCACTTAAGAGCAGGCCTTACACATTAGGTCTTTGTTCCTTTACTGCTATATGAACACAAGTAGTGCTGAGGTGTATTTGGGGCCCAGCATGTGCTATGCCCAACCGTGCCCAGGCTGGACCTCAGGACTGTCTGCAGCATCTCCTCTCTACAGATGAGGAAATTGCCACTATGGGAGCTTAGATGCTTGGTCCAGCTCAGTATTGCTCCTGATAGGAGTAATAGAGCCTTGACTGGGAGGCTCCTTGTCCTTTCATTAGACTCTCTGTTGGTTCATTCCAAAAGCTTGATGTGTGTGGAAAGGAGTAATACTTTCATGCGGGTGATTCATGGTAGTTTTTCCCCCTTAAGCTGTAATAATATAGTACTGACTCTTCTGCTAAAATTCAGAAGTGTGCACTGTGTTTAAATTTGAAAGAGCTACTTGTACCTGGCTTTATACTCTAACTACAATTTTTATAATACTGTTTTCTCTAAGGTAGTCTCTTCTGTTGAATGCTTGATTTAAATGCTGGCTTTTCAGAAGTTGAATGTGAAAACAAACAAGCAAACCTTGCCCTAATTTCAGAGCATTCTTTCCTAGTAGATAAGAAGTTTATTTTGAAAATCATATGCTTTATGACATGATCAAAATGCTACCAGTAGCTTTTCTGGGCACAAAGTGGTAGGTATTAGACATGACTCGAGTGTTTCTAGTGCTTGCAATGTACTGGATGTTCTTCTAGTTTCAGTAGCAGTTGTTAGTGTTTTGTGATCAGCCTGGTATTAGAAGAGAGGCCAAGCCATCGAGGAGCTTGCATCTGGCTTCACAGAGACACAGGCTGGAGCCTTGGGCATGGGTACGGGTGTGAGGCCCCCAGGAGGCCACCCTGCTGCCTTCTTCCTTGGAGCCATCCTTCTCCCACCTTGGCATCACTGGAACTCTGCCTGCCACTCCTGAGATTCAAAGGGGCTACTCAGTCACCTCACTCTCTTTTGGTTTTCCAAGGAGTTGAGAATCTCAGATGTCACACGCACTGAGATAGCACCATTGGCTGTGAAGTGTTCCCTGAAAGAGCCCCAGTGCCAGGTACCCTGTCCTCTGCCCTCTGCCCTTTCCCTGCCCTCGAGCAGTGGCTGTGGGCAGGCCTGGAGAGGCTGGAGCAACAGCTGAGTAGGGAGGACTTTTGATTTCACAGACCCACCCCCACAGATCTCTTGTCTCCATCCTGTAAACAGTTTTTCTCATCTTCTCCCCAACACTCTTTGCATCTGAAGGAGAATGAAATGCTTCATAAGTATATTTTTAAAAATATTTTTAGTTGTCAATAAACACAAAACCTTTATTTTTTTAATTTATTTTTTTATGTGGTGCTGAGGTTCGAACCCAGTGCCTCCCTCACACATGCTAGGCAAGCACTCTGCCACTGAGCCGTAGCCCAGCCCTCATGAGTGTATTTTGAACAGAAATGTGTTCCTGTCTTTCTGATAGCATATGTTTCACAGTTGGCAATGTTTGGGTATACTTCTCAGTCTTTAGACTCAACTGCTTAACACAGTCATTGATAAACTTTAATAACCTTTTTAAAGATCATATTACTAACATCCAAGAAGCCCAAGTATCATCTTGCTAAATATAAAACAAACATTGCCAATATAAAATGGCCCTCTTATTTTTTTTTCTCTGCAGAGAAAAACTTTAAAGGAGAACTGGGGATTTTAAAATAAAATTCTAGAGTCAGACCTCAGGGCCCAGTTTGTGTAGCCTGTGGATTAAAATCAAAGCTGCTTGAATCAGAACAAATAGTGAACAAATAATATTAAGTGCCCACTATGTGTTATGCCTTTGAATCATTTCTCTAGTTTTTCATTCTAGAAAGTTTCCAACATGTGCAAAAGAGAGAGAGCATAGAATTGTAATTGTACCATGATTTTCCACATACACATCACCCACAGTTAGTGGTAGAGACTCATGACCAGTCCTATTTCATTTCTGCATCTAGCTACTTACACTGACACATAATCCCCACTGGTTTTTGTAAGCAAATCTAAGACATATTTCACCTATGTTTCTTATAAGTAAGACTCTTTAGAAAACATTAACAAATATCCAGCCAGCATTCAGATTTCTCTTACTGCTTCGTTTTCATGCTTTGTCTTGTGCAAACAAGAGTCAAGCGAGTAACACTTGTGGAACATGCTCTCTGCCTCTCCGCGTGCCTGGTGGCTGGGCCTTCATGTTGTTTGTAATGGCATTTACCTTTGAAGAAACACTGGAACTTACCCTGCATTCCCTATACTCCGCATTCGGCTAATCACATCTCTTGACATCGTTTTGCTTAACTGTTCATCTCTGACTCCTTGGTCCCTGTAAACTGGTTGTTAGGATCTAGAGAAGTTGATCCAACTCAGATCCAATGATATATACTCTTGCAAGACTGCTTCACAGGTGTTAAATGTGGTGCTGCAGGTTTGTAATCTCAGCTGAGGCAGGAGGGTTGCAAGTTTAAGGTGAGCTTAGCAAGTTAGTGAGACTCTGTCTCAAAGTAAAAAAAAAGGGGGGGGAGCTGGGATGTAGCTCAGTGGTAGAGCACTATCCTTGCATGTGTGAGGTCCTGGTTTCTTGTTTGTTTGTTTTTTTATATTTTTTTAGATGTTGATGGACCTTTATTTTATTCATTTATTTATATGCAGTGCTGAGAATCGAACCCAGTGCCTCACACATGCTAGATAAGTGCTCTACCACTGAGCCACCACCTCAGCCACAAGGCCCTGGGTTTAATCCCCAGTGTAGCAGCAAGAAAAGGGAACAAAGAGAATAGTTCATAGGTGGTGTACATCTGATTATTTTTCTTGGAGACATTAAGATTGATCCGTGCATTAGGTCCCTCTGGTCTGATCCATCACTTATAATGTTCCCATGAGCATCTTGCCTTTTGGTTTTAGCAGCTATTGACATTCATGCCTGGCTTTCTTCAGGGACTACAACAGGGTGCCAAACCATCAGTCCTTCCTCTCTTCTGTTGGAACACTTTTTTTTTTAAATATATCTTTATTTTGTTTATTTATTTTTATGTGGTGCTGAGAATCGAATCCAGTGTCTCCCATGCGCAAGGCAGGTGCTCTGCCACTGTGCTGAGCCCCAGCCCCTGCTGGAACACTTTTGAAGATGCTTCTCCACATGAGCTGTTCAGTACCCTAGGGAATGCATTCTACTGGAGAATTAGGAAAAAATAGCCCTGTTCTTTTCCTTTATTTCCCAGTTTTTAAAACAAGAAGTTTTGGCCTCACTAGCCAGATGTTGCTTTTGTCCTTGGGGATCTTCTTTTTAAATATCATTATGAATGAATGGGTTTTTCCACTGGTGGTGCAGGGTTCCCCCACGGCTACCCTAGCTGGGATGACTTTCTGGGAAGACTGTCAGAGTACGGAGCTCAGGAACTTTCCTCCAGAATCAAATGCTCCTGAGAAGAGTGTCCAGAGGGAACTTTACCTCACTGTGCAAAGCCAGAAAGGTCAGCAGTGACCCCCTGGACTCTTGCCCATATCCCTACAGAAGCCTCAGATTCCTGTGTCGCCCAGACACCCTGAACATCCCTACTGTCTTCCTCTGCTTTCTCTTAGTTCCTAACCCCTCACTGTGCCTCTGCCATTCCTCTGAACCCACAACTTTTTCTCTGAACCATCCTGTCACCTTCCTCTTGTGCAACTAGCTCTCACCCTGAGGGTGATGGTGCCTCTTAGTCCCCCTTCACATGTGACAGGTGTGCACTACTATTCTGGGCACCCTATTGCCAATGACTGCTTCTTCCCTGGAGCTATTGCAGTCCTGGGACAGGAGGTGAGAGGGGTGTCCCTTGCTTCTCATTGTTGCTCCTTCACAAACGCTAGCTTTGGATCCTGCCTATCAAAGTCCCACCTGCCTTCTAAGCATTCAGCTCACCATGGGAGGCTCTGTGTTCCCTGTTAGCAATCTGCCTAGGGGCCTGTCCCCCCGCCCCACAACCTCTTACCCTCATAGTGCTCGCACTTGGTCTTACCTGCAACCCCGCTGCAGTGTCAGGTAGCTGGAGGTGCTGGGGATTGGACCCAGCTCTGAAACTGAGCCATGTCCCTAGGCTTTTTATTTTTATTTTGAAGCAGGGGCTTGCTAAATTGCTAGGCTGGCCTTCAACTTGTGGTTGCCCTGCCTCACCCTCCCTAGTAGCTGGGATCATAGGTGTGTGCCACTGCACCCAGCTGCAGTTTCACTTTAAGAAAACCCTCTCGAACTGTGCCTTCCTGTTTTTCTCGCTTATTCCTTGAGTGTCCATGACCAGCTCCAGGTCCCCCACATGTGTGTCCTCATTGCTTAATGACCAGGCCCTGCCCTGACATTGCTGGTGTGCATGCTCACCATCTCTGCCCTGTCCAGCTCCTTCCACTCACTTACCATTAGCAGAAAGTTTTCCTTCAGCTCTTTATCTGGGACAGCTTGTTACTACCCTGTTGAACAGGTAAGAAAACTGAGAAATGAAAGTAGGGTTGCCTTCCCACAGTCAGGTAATGAGTGGTGGAGCCAATGATTGAATCCAGACATTATCTGAAACAGAGCCCATGCTCCCTATATTTTTATTTTTCCTGAGTTTATTCTTGGAGAATGTTTGTAGGAATAATAAAAATGAAGTATCATATATTGTTTATTTGAATGCACTGTTGATAATTGTAGCTCAATGTATATTTCTTAGGGTCAAAGACATCATCATATCAGAGTAGAATTAACAAAATTGACACATGTAATATTGACAGAATGCCCTTGTCCACAGTGCACATTCTTGTTCCATCCAGGGTATCCTACATAGCTCTTGCCTCCTGATCC
Source organism: Ictidomys tridecemlineatus (assembly GCF_052094955.1). NCBI lineage: Eukaryota > Metazoa > Chordata > Mammalia > Rodentia > Sciuridae > Ictidomys > Ictidomys tridecemlineatus. Next base: position 3,158,413 of record NC_135483.1, read on the forward strand.
CCCCCCCCCAACTCTGGTGCATCCATTTGTCAGTTCAGGCCATCTTCTTCACCAGTATCACAGGGAGAGTGGCATTCCTAGGCCATCACCTGCAGGGCCAGGATTCTGGTCTGTGAAAAAGGTAGCTTTTCAAACCAAGCAGTGAGATTGTGTCCTTGGAATCAAAATACATCATTTGAAAAGTACCAAAGTATTCTTAGTTCTTTTCATTTCTGCTTCTTGTATATTGGTACTGCCAGTGAGATCATTGCCATCTTGATGGCCAGACAGTCCTGGCCTGCCTCCTCCAAGGCCCACGCTGTAAGTGGCAACTCACCACTGATGCCCTCTGCATCTCCTGCTGCCTGGGTCGTTCAGCTGCTCAAAGCTCCATCCCTTGCTTGAACTTCATTGGCATGTCCACTGCTGCTATTATCATCCATAATCGTTGCTTCTCCGTGTTCTCACTGCTAAAATCAGAGTGGGACACCTCTCAAATGAGTCGCAGTACATGAGTGGGCAAGTGAGTAAATGAGGAAGGTGTGCTGCCTGTGTATTCAAATACCCTCCTCACCAGGGTATACAAGGTACTCCAGATCTGCGAGTCTCTGTCTCCACTGAGAATGTAGAGTAAATTGCACATAAAACTCTTTCACAAAATCAGGATCTGCTAGTTTTCTACATTTTTTTCTTTATTGTTGAATATTATCACAAGAATATTGAATGTTCTTGATTCTTGAATTACTATTGGTTTTTATTATTTCTTTTGTTTGGGTTTTGTGGTTTGTAAGTATATTTGTACTGTCAGTGGCTGACTGTGCAGATCAGGAGAGTTTCATTGTGTCTTCCATATCCAGTGCTAACCTTTGCTAAGACAGAAAATTAGATCTTAAAATAGTAGCGTTTATTTTATAAGCTGTAAGTCAGTGCTAGTACAAAGTAAGGTGTGCAGTAGTGAAATACAAATATTTGCAAATTTGTGTCTATTTTTATAGATGTGCCTTAAAAATGTAACAGTTTATCTTTTGTATTGAAATAATTTGTTTCTTTTTTTTTTTTTCTTTCCTCCTCTGCCTCTTTGTAAAGGAGTCAGTCACTGCCAACATAAAGTTAAGAAAGCTAGGCGCTTTCTCCCTTTGGTCTTCTGTTCCCATGAACCTTCTCCTGCCGGTACTGCACTCTGTTGCATAGGGTCCCTTGCTAACCACAGCACCACAAAGCTAACTCTCTAACTGATGCTTAGAGACTGTCCTCAGCAGCTCCTAGCTTTACTGAATGTCAGTGTGTGTGGTGTCTGCTGTCCAGAGGTGATAACTGGGGGAGGTTTGCTGTCTCACAATCTTGGAGCTGCTCTCTTGAGTAATAGACTTTTGTTTGCCTGTTTGCTGGTTTCCAAGTGCATGAAAGGGCAAAAAGTAGCTTTCCTGTCCCCTTTGCGTTCTGAGTGTTTTCCCACAGGGGTGGGCAGGACCACGTTCCTTGTACTATGGGTCTCCTAACGCAGCATGCACCTGAATGAGGAGGAGCGCTTAGAATCACCTGTGTCTGCTTTCTGTGCTCAGGATGCTGCAGAGAAGGGCCAGCTCTGCCGTTGGGAGGGTTTTCTAGGAAAGCAATGATTTTCTTACAATTGTTGAAACAATAATTTCTCCAGAATGTTGGTAATAAAATTTGTTGTTTCATACACATTTAAAGGGGATCCTTACTTGTTCGCAGAGCTGGGAGCACTGTACTCCCTGTGGTTTGCAGTGGGCCTGGCCTAGACTCTCATGTGGTGTTTGAATCCTGCTGCGCACTGCAGTAGGCTTATTCCAGGCGGGTTCCCCTTTATCTTTTAACATACATGTAACGACTGGTTTGTCTTTTATCTAAAAAGATACAAATTCTCCCTGAGGGAAGTAGAAACATTTTTTAACATGTAATTCATTTTGCTTACTATAGTAGAAACTAATTTAAAAGTCTATTACTGTGTAACTTGGTATAACATTTTGATATCTTAAAACTTGACATAATATCAGTCAGTTCAAGTAACATATGACTACAGTCTTTTGCCTTTTGAATTAGACCTGGGTGGGGTGATTTTGTTACTTTTCTCGAGATTTGATCAACTTGTCATTTTAATAGTGTCTCCCTCTCTTCTCTCCTCTCCCATCTCTCCTTCCCTCTGTTCCCTGCTCCCCCTTTCTTTGCATGCCACCTGGATCTGCAGATGAAATTAGTGGGGACGGTAAAATCTATTTTCACATTTGTGTTACTGCTATGATAATTATTTATGGAAATAAGTACAGTCCAGTATTTAATGAAAGGCAAAATGTGGTTTTGATACAACAGAAACAAGGACAAATGGCACAAGAACATGGTCTGATAAGGGTTGTTCAGGGTGGTGTGTGGAAGGTGTAACTAGTTATTAGCTAATCACATCACAGCAGGAAATTTGAGTTGTATGTTCATAGTGAGTTTTCTAGATTTTTTTAAGTTAAAATTTTAGCATTTTAGAAAATTGTCAATGCATATTTCAGCAAAATTAGTCACACTTGAAAACAGTGATAGAGATTCAGACATTCTCCATCTATAGCAGGTATGGAGTATGTATTAATGATTCCTAGATCAGAGTGAGGTAGTAGAAAGGAAAGAGTGAAAATGATTTTAGAGTCTTGCAAACTAACAGTAAGGGAAAATACCAGCAATAATGATAATGGTTGTCCCTCCAAACTGTTGATAGCACTTAATAAGCTCGAAAACTTAAAATCACATTTAGAGTCTTACATTTCTCGGTCTGTGCTGTCTGCATGGAACTTTATGGTCCTTCACACCAAAGAAGTGAGATTTTATAAGCTAAAGCAAAGTGGACAGTGTATTTTCCTCGTGGCTGAGTGAAAGAATGCTCTTGCTCAAGATTCTGCCTCTGCTCCTGTGTTGGGATGGCAGTGTGGGACCCCTACATAGAATGAGCTTCGTGGCCTCGGGGAAAGGCCACGACATGACTCTCATCTGAAAGTGTGTGTTTTTCACAGGATTTGAAGCCAGAAGATCTGAGCTTCCTTTCTAAATCAATCCCTGGTAGTGATAAAGTCCGAAGTTTACGTCATTGAGAGCTTCCTATGTGCAAGCACCTTACCTACGTGATTCCTGCTCACAGCAGTCGGGAATAGCACTGGGTGGCCCTGTTTGCAGACAAAGAGCCTGTGGATCAGAGAGGAGTAGCTAGGTCTGGGCTCCAGTGTCACCCTTGTCTTCTGCTCCATCCTGTCACCAGGTGACTTGAGTGACCTGAAGCAGATTGTTCATCCCCTGCATCTCCATCAGTAAAAGGGGTCCCAGGGTGGTTATAGGATTACTGTGAAGCATACAGATTTAAATATCTACAGACAAAGGGTTGTTACTATAGGTTGACAGAATGCAAATGTTTTCATGTAATTTCCCAACACTAGAACTTTTCGTACTGTGAATTAGCCAGGGCAAGTATACTTAACCTATCGTACAAAAACACCCACATCCTAAGGGTTGACTCAGTTGGTATTGGTTGGGGGTCCACAAACTAAGGCCTAAGAACCCAGCTGTTCTGGTACTTCCTCTTGAGCTAGCAATGTGGTCACATTTTTTAATGGTTTCACAGAAAATATCAAAAGAAAGCTAGCTAGATTTGTGACATCACAGTTATGTAAAAATCCCAGTTTCAGCACCCATAAGTCAAGTTCTGTTGGAACACGGCCCCACACCTGTACTTCCATGGTGTCCTCCCCAGTTGCTAACTGTGGTGCAAATGGCCAAGCCGAGTGCTGCCCCCAGAGTGTGTGGCCCGCACAATCTCACACACTTCCCGTCTGGCCTTATAGAAAAAGAATGCCAGTCCCTGGCCTAGGTAGTGTGGCTAAATAATACTGCCAAGCAAAGTTGGAGTTATCTTGGTTACTAGAAAAGAATTATCTTCTGCTTCACATGCCTGCAGACTCCATGGCACATCTGAGTTATGCCGGTTGGATAGAAGACTGATACTGGTTAGTCCTCGCAAGTCGCCTGTAGCCTGGGCCCTGTGCAGATGTTAGTGGTTGAGAGTGCCTCAGACTTCCTGCCCCTCTTGCTTAGCCCCATGCCTCTGGGAGCAGTGGGGAAGCCAGGCAAGGGAGCAGGTTGTCAGAATTGCTGCCTCCAGAAAACAGGAGAAAATGTGGAGACAGGTCCCGCTCTCTGCTTCATAACTGAAAAATTTCACAGGTTTTCAGTGCTTGGGAACTTTCTGAGCTCAAAGACTTTTGTGTTTCCTTTTGTTTATAAACCAGGCAATAGTACGCTTTCTCCACAGATGGATCCCTCCCAGACACCAAACCAATCTCCTGATAGCACCTCCAGAGGCATTAGGCTCTTTAAGTGACAGACCATGAACCTTTAATGTCTTTGTGCATGCTGATCAGTTAGTAGTGACTTTCTCTTCTTAACCTTGCTCTGAAATGACAACTTAGTAATTTCCTCCCTATTTGCTTAACTCTTAGTGTCCTTTTAACAAATTGTTCATCTAACTTATAATTTTGGTAAAATTCTAATGTTATCTAAATTTTAGGATTCTCCTTTTTAAAATGTTTCTATATATTTTTTATCATTCATTTTTTTCTGAGTCAAGGTCTCCCTAGTTTGCCCAGACTGACCTTGAACCCCTGCACTCAAGCACTCCTTCTGCCTCCGCTTCCAAAAGCTGGGAGTTTAAGCATGTGCCACCACGCCCAGCTTTTAATGTTTCTCTTTAAGCCTTTAACTCCTGGGCCAGGCATCTCCCAGGTTCACCACTAAGCCACCAAAGAAGTGAGATTTTATAAGCTAAAGCAAAGGGGTTTTCCTCAGGGCTAAGTGAAAGAATGCTCTTGCTCAAGATTTTGCCTCTGCTCCTGTGTTGTGATGGCAGTGTGGGACCCCTGCATAGATGAGCCCTCCTGTGAGCATCCTTGGTGTAGCACTCAGCCCTGTGGGGGGAGGAAGTATGTCTATAGGAAGTTGTGGTAGTTTCAAAGTAAAGGGAGTCTGGTTGAAAGGTGATTAAGGACCATGCAGCACTGCAAACTAGGCTCTGTGCTCACCACCAGGCTGAGTACAAGCTACCCCTGAGCAGGGTCCTGAAAAGCTGCACATCTGTGTGCCTAAGCCTTCTGCCTGGGAAATAGGAAGTGACAACTGTGCCCCCAGAGCACTCTGCTGAGGAGTAAGCCACAGTGCAAGAGCCCTTGGACACTGTCACCTACCAAAGCTGACAGTCCCTATCAGAAGTAGAGAATGCTGTCTAACAGATCTTTGACTGTTTCCTTTGTCCTGTATTGTCCCTCTATGATACCATTATTTGGGGGTGGAGGAAACAGTCTAAGGCTGGCCTCCAATTTATCAGGGCCCATAAGTGTGTAAAAATATCTCTGACTTGGGGATGTGGCTCAGTGGTAGGGTGCTTGCCCAGCAGGCCCAAGGCCCTGAGCACAGCAAAAAGAGAAAAGGTTCTCACCTCAATGTCTGTCATAGTATCCCATGAACCTAAAAGCCAGGAGAAAAAATATAACCAAATCAATATCAATAATTCTTAAGAGAAATATGCCAAGAACTGCCACTTGAAACTCCTATATAGAAACTGCAAAGCTTCATAGTCCCGTGTGCCTGTTGGTGCTTACTCAGCTTCTTAAGAACCGACCCATGTAGTTCATGAAGTAATCATTCTCTGTGCTCTTGGTGTCGTAAAGCATACATCTGCCCCAAGTATTGTGGCTAATTCCCAGGGGGCCAGTGAGTTCCCCAGAGATTTCCTGTAGTAGTCTCATCACTCTTTAAAAAATTTCAGAGTTATTTCAAGGGTGGAACCTCTGCTTGAGGTTTGTGAGACAGTCCTCAAAGGTACTTGAGCCACACTAAGACTGACTGGAAGGGTCATCACAGAGACCTGCCAGCCCCTCTCAGAATCTTCACAGGAACACGACAGCACAAGAGGAGCAGTTCCTCCTTGGCAGTCTGTGGGTACAGGGCACACCTCAGCTTCATGCTCACTCACCCGCTACAGTCCTCACGACAACCTGGCACGGGCACTGTGCTCTCACTGTGCACATGAGAGCATACCTGACCCATAGTCAGGAAGCAACTCTCAAGCGGTCACATGTGCACTGTGCCTTGTCCCTTGTTCTGGGGATGTGCCACCCACTCAGTCTATCAGCGCACTCATTTTCTTGAGAAGCTGTATCTCCTGAGCACCTGCTCTGAGCTATTCACTGTTTTCCATGCTGAGAACACAGGTAAATAAGATGCACAAAGGCTCTGCTCCAGGGGCACTCTGTTCCCAAGAGCCATACAGACCAGTTACAAGGAAGCAGGGAAAAAAATTTTTAAAGTCAGAGGACAATAAGTCAAGGAACATGATCAAGAACATGGGGATAGGGCAGATTTGTTTGGGGAGAGGTCTCTGAATAGATGGGGCACTTGGCTGAAACCAGAATTGGCTCTGAGCCAAGATGAGCTTTAGAGGTGGTAGCCTCGGGTGGGCTGTGGCTATTGCTGTGCTTACTAGCCTTATACTCTTCTCCAGGCAGCACACGCCTAGTCTTCCCAGGCTCCCATGGAGTCTGCAGCATCTGCTGAGTCAGACTGAGAGTGAGGGCAGAGTTGTCAGAGCCTTGAACAATCGGGGACCAGGGCCCCTGGGGAAGGACAGCAGAGGTGGGAGTCTGAGCAGCTCTCCCAAGACCTGCCCCACCGGAGCCAGCCAGAGGCACATACCATTCTGCATGAAAGAAGGCAGGGAGGGAGCTGAGACTGCTGTCTGTGGAAAGGCAGTCTTGGTGGCGTTCATTTTCTGGGGGCATTGTCAGGAGGTTGAGCCTGCTAAATTACAGGATGAAAAGAAACAGTGATGAGCAGGTACTCATCTGGGGCTTGTGTTGCCTCTATCATCTCGGCTCATGCAGTAGATTCTTCCCCTCTTAGTCCTGATTGTTACGGGTACCTGAGCAGTTCCCTCTGCAGCTCCAGATCTTTTCCCACAAGGTCTTTTGATAAACCATCTTACACAGGAGCAAGGCTGCAGGCCTACAGTTTGCCAGTTTACTGTTCTTCATACTCTCTTGAGAACAGGAGAAGGAAGAGAAAAGATGGGCCAGACCTGGTGGTACACGCCTGTCATCCCAGCAATTCGGGAGGCTGAGGCAGTTCAAGGCCAGCTTAGGCAATTTAGCAGGACCCTGTCTCAAAATAAAAATCATCAAAGGGCTCAGATGTAGCACCAACGGTAGAGGCTTGTCTAGCATGTGTGAGGCCCTGGGTTTCAAGCCAGCACTGCCATAAAAGGGGAGAAGTGAGTGTTGATGGGGGAGAAATATGGAAATGAAAGAATAGAAGGTTTGGAATTTTTTTCTTGAATCCCCAAAGTAGCATTACTTAATAAACATGAAAGAATAATACATAATATTCACCTCTCCATAATCGTTTACATATGATAAATGTCTAAAAGAGAATTGATTTATTAACATTACACTCTGCCAGCCAGAATTTTCATAGTCATTTTAATGATGATACACATTGAGAATTGAATTCTTCCAGTTGCAGGCTCCAGCTCAGCTTTCATGGTTCTGCAGCTGAGTGAAGTATTGAGGGCAGCACAGGCAGCAGGAGGTGCTGGCTGCTCAGGCCCTACAGTCATCCCTCAGGTCTCTTTTGAGAGAACTTAGTGGGGCGGGGCTGTGGCTCAGTGTTAGAGTACTTGCCTAGCATGTTTGAGGCCCTGGGTTCGATCCTTAGCACCACATAAAAATAAATGTATTGTGTTTATCTATAATTTTTAAAAAATTAGAGCTTAGTGTCCCTCCAGGATGGTCACTAAAAACAGCAAAGGGTTCTGTTTTTCCAGAAAGAGGAGAGTAATGTGTTTTAGCGCAGTACTGTTGGAGTGACAGCTATCCCCTAGATGAGTGCTTTGAAATGTCCCCATTAGTGCAGTGGTAGGCTTTTAAAATCCTGCTTTACAGGAAGGAGTCAGTGGAAACATTGGAACTCCTTGACTTTGTCTCAAAAAATAACTCACTTTAACATGTTTCCTTCCTTCCTTCCTTCCTTCCTTCCTTCCTTCCTTCCTTCCTTTTTTCTTTCTTTTTTTTTTCCTCTTTTGATACTGGGAGTGAATCCAGGGGTGCTTAATCAGTGAGCCACATCCCCAGCCCCTTTCTGTATTTTATTTAGAGACAGGGTCTCACTGATTTACTTAGAGCTTCACCAAGTTGCTGAAACTGGCTTTGAACTTGCTATCCTCCTGCCTCAGCTTCTTGAGTCTCTGGGATTACAGGTGTGCATCACCACATCTGGCTCTTTTAGCTGTATTTATTTATATTTTTTAAATATTTTTTTAGTTATACATGGAGACACAATATCTTTATTTTGGTTTTTTTTTTTTTTCTAATGTGGTACTGAGGATCAAATCCAGTGCCTTACATATGTGAGGCAAGCGCTCTACCACTGAGCCATAACCCGAGCCGTCTTTTAGCTTTTTGACACTGGCATACTTCTTGAAATATGTGAGCGCAAATACAGAAGATAAATCCCTGCGTTTTTCAATCTGGAACAAATGAAATAAGTCAGCCCAGTTCCCCCCACAAAACTCAGGCTACCATTTATTCCCTCAAAGAAAAGTTTCAGAATATGCTGTTGAGTCTTGTCATTAATAAAATCAAAACTTCCTGGTCTCTAGAGGGGCCAGTCTTATTTGGGAGACTCCAGTAGCCAGAAGCATGGTTCTAAGCATGTACATGGTATGTAGAGGGAAGTTCAGCAGCCAGCACAGGTTGGTTGATTTGGATCATGCGGTTATCTCTTTGTCTTTTTTTCTTTCCTTTTTTTTTTTTTTTTCTTAACAAGGGCTTTCTGTGTTAGCCTGTTTGCTGTCTGAGAAACAAGTCTGTATTATTTACATTGACAGTGATGTCACTTTTATTTCCATAAATGACTCATTTGTGAGCAAAATTTGAGTATTTTAAGAATATTTCAGCATGGTAGAGGGTGTAGACAGATCGTTTTGCCTTTTTAAATTGTATCAAAGGCCAAGAGGTCAAGTCTTTAACTTCTGCCAACATATCTGTTTTCCTTTTGTACAGAGACGGACGACTATGCCGAGATAATCGATGAAGAAGATACTTACACCATGCCCTCAAGTAAGTGCTCTTCTCTCTGTATTTGCTGAGGTTGGTTATAGGGTATATAACCTATAGGTGCCTATAGGTTTTAGGGTATTTATTGTCCTTTGAAAACTTTATTGTGTGCTTAACAGAAGTGTTCTTTTCAACCTTACGAATTCTATATATGCACTCCTATAAGACCAGAAGCCTAAAATGAAATAATTAATGTTGTTTAGATAGAGTATTTTTGTAGTCTTGTTTTCTTGCTGCTTAGCAACATTTATTAGAGAACTTACTCTCTGTAGATAATTAGTATTCTTTAAAGGTTTAGTACACACATACATATGCAAAGAATTACACTTCCCCTTGAAATCATGCCTTGCTGTGTGTGGTTGACTGAGCAGCAGCTTCCAGCCTTTAGACCATACCCTCTGTGGTGTCTGTGTGGGACACAGAACCTCTGGATGAGTTCCTGCCACCTGGAAGTGGCAAGGTGCTCTCCTCTTTGTCTGTTCAGAGGGAAATCTGTAGATGCCCCAGCCCTTGCCTTGGAGAATATTGTCCCCAGCTCTTGAATTGGATAAGTCCTTGAAATTTCATGTTTGTAAAAAAAACAAGGGGAAAAAAAATTTTAAATTTAATCCCACCTCTTAAGGCAGCCTGAGCAGCTTTACCTGAAATCCAAATGCCCCGATATCAGTAGAACTAAGTATTTTAGTTTCTTTATCCTATTTTGTAAATATTTTTTAAAGTATTCTCATTTGAGTTGTATATGTAATGAGGAAACATTACAAAAATAAAGAGAAACAAGTAGACCTCTAAGGCAGGTATTTTCCTGGGCAAGCCACACTGGCCTGCCAAAAGTCACCAGTCACAACAGGCATGGTGGCCTACACCTGAAATCCCAGTGACCCTGGAGGCTAAAGTAGGAGGGTCACAAGTTCAAGGCCAGCCTTCACAGGGGCGGGGCGGGGTGAGATTTAGCACAATGGTTAAGTACCTCTGGGTTCAATCCCCAGTATGGAGGGTGGGGGGTTGTTTTATCAGAGTAATTAAAACCAAGGCAAGATCTGAAAATTAGTGTATATTTTTTAATAGCCAATGGCAATTTGGAAAAATGTTTTTTTAAGATTAAGGATAGTGTTTTGATTGACCATTTAGTCATTTGTACATTCCTACAGAGAATTCACATTTATATATACATATATAATTTATTTACTTATTATTTATAGTTTAACAGTAAATTCCTAACATGACTACCTTTTACCCAAACCTCACAAAAAATGAATTGAAAAATGGGAATTTATGAGATAGAGATTTAAAGACATTACATTAAAAACATCAAGGTAACTCAAAGATATAAAGTTTTTACTTGTTTAGATCTCTTTTCTTATTCATATTTGAGTTTAAAATAATGAAGTGAATATTATTGAAATATACTCTCCAAGTTTTTATTGTTAACCTAATTGCTATTAGTTATTTCTAAGCAAGGTCTTCAATTTTTTTCTCTCTTAATTGCAATACAGAAAACTATGGAATAGATGAAGGTAACAGGATTCCTTTGAAATAACTGCATTTGCTTGCAATTGCAACCGTGGAATGATACGGGACATTTCAGTTTTCAGTTAACTTATTTTAAACTATTTATCATTGGTTTACTCATTCTGTTAAATCAATGGAATTACTAGCTAAATTGATTTTAAAGAGGAAAACAACTATCTAAAATGTTGGTATAATGTTTATATACAATTGATTTATACAATTTGATCTCCCAGGGGAAGGTCTTAAGACATTTGGCTTTTGATTTGTTCTATTAGTGATTTCACTAATGGAATATATACAGCCCTGATTTGGATGAATTTCTTATGGGAAATAAATCAAAGGACCAAGTGGGTAATTGAATTGAAATTCAATCTATTCTATTCCTAGAGGGTGTTTTCTTTCTGTGTGCCTCAACAGCCTGCCAAGACACTGATCTTATATAACTCATATTTAAGGCACATACTCTCAAGTTTATGCTGATATATTCAGCCTTGATTCCATGTCATCTGATTTTGAAATTGTTTTTTAGAAACTACTACCTCTTTAAACTCTCTTAGCTCAATGATAATCTAGAGATAAGACTATAATAAAGTGGAAAGCTCTTAAACTTTCAAAGCATAAAGTTTAACAATTTTATAGTGCCCCTGTGTTTATAAACTTTAGTTATTTGCAAAATAATTGCTTTAAATAATTGTGTTTTTCTAGACTTCCTACATTAATACCTAAACTAATAGCTCTTATTAATGAAGCATACACTATAATACTTAGAGCAATTATTTAGAGAACTATGAAACAGATACCAAATAAATCAGATACTTAAAGACTCCTAGTGTGGAAAAAAAATCTGCGTTTAATAAGACTCATTTTTATATTCATCCAATACCATAACTGAACAGAAGTTCTTTTTAAAGTATTGTTTAAGAGAATTCCACTCAGTTGAAAGCACCTCTGTATATCCATGTGCCACAGATGAAGTTTCTGCTCATGATGAAACTATGTGCCAAGTGTTGTGTCTACATTTAAAGTATTGCACCTAATTACGTATTGACACAGGTCGTGTTTTACAGCCAGGGACTATGAGATTCAAAGAGAAAGAATAGAACTCGGACGCTGTATTGGAGAAGGCCAGTTTGGAGATGTGCATCAAGGCGTGTACATGAGTCCAGTAAGTCCCTTACGACCCCCCAAAATATGTGCTAATTTTGACTGTCAAGTGTAAATCACCTCTTTTTTCTTCAGAAGTCCCCAGTTCCTCTGGGTGTTCACATTGTCTTTCTTTAAGCTCATTGCCCTGCTGTTGCCCTTCCTTCCATGTCTGCCCGTTTGTTAAACTCGCTACACACACACACACACATATATATATATATACCAGGGAATGGTACTTTCATAACCAAAAACTTGTAGACTTTTTTTTTTATATATTCTCAGTGTAGTGTTTACTTACTATTTATAGAATGAATCCTAGCCCCAGAAAAACACCAGGACTCCCAAGATGTCAAAGATGTTTCTGTGTTGCAGCAGAAGAGTGTAAAAGCATGCAGATTTCAAAACCCAATTGAGTCGAATGTATGAAAGATGATATGTCTTGAGCTCTGTAATGTTTTGAACAACCAATTAAAAAAAAAAAAAAAAAAGCATGCAGATGACGCTGGGCAGGAGACGCTGGTGGAAGGGGGGCTGGGACCCATGGTACAGGGTAGGACTCTGAGAGATGATCCCATGGCCGTTTTCAAACCTGTCCCTGCTGTATGGAGAGTAGGTGGTAGTGAGGCAGCAACATCTGCTCCCCTGAGGTGCTGGTGGTGCAAGTAGGTGCAATGAGCCCTGCTCCTTGCTTAGAGGATCCCGTGGGCATGGAACAGAAGAGTCACAATAGCTCAGGCTATCTGCCTTAAGCATCTGTATGAGTCCTTAAGTGAGATGGAGGAGACTCTGGAAGACACAGCTCTGACAGTGTTCTCCAGAGAGGCAGAACCAATGGGATCTGAGCCACAAGAGACTTATCATACACAGTTGATTCACACGGTCACGGGAGCCCATGAGTCCTGTGATCTGCACTCGGCAAGCCAGAGACATAAGACGGCCAGTGGTGTGGTCCAGTCAAGACCCAAAGGCTGAGAGAGTAGAGGGCAGTCCAGATCTGAAAACAGGAAATGGACCAGTGTCCCAGCCTGGCAGCTACCAGGCAGCATCTCTTCCTCCTGGAGGGTCCATGTCACTGAGGGCAGTTCACTTTAGGTAGCTTGCTGACTTGCATGTTAGACTCACAGAAATGTCTGGAATAATGTTGGACCAGATATCTGGACACCTTATGGCCCAGTCAAATGGCCACATGAGGTTCACCCTCATGGTATAGCACAGCGTTTCCACCTCCAAAGGAAACAGAGAGTAGGTGGGCTCAGTGTTGAATCTGGGCCAAGAGGGAGGTGGAACTGGGTGCTACTCTAAGGCCAACCTGTACTTGAGTTCCTTACATAGATAAGTTTGTTTATATAGAGGTGAGCTGGGACCAAATCCCAGTACCCCAAGCTACAACTCCAGCCCAGTAGCTTGCTCTTGAGAGGAAGCTAGAAATCGGCAAGCTCCAGGTACTAGAACTTAGAAGGGCTCTATTTACGAATCAGACCTTGGAACGAGTGACAGCGCCATGTTGGCTGGGGACTGACTCAGAATGGGTATTGTGTTACCAAGCTGTTGCCACCACCTCCTGCATATCACAATTACAAATTATCTAATTTTCCCCTTTCACTGTTTGCGGGGGGCAGTGTTTGGTTGTGGTTTTTTGTTTGTTTTGGGTACTGGATTTGAACCCTAGGGAGTTTTTACTACTGAACTACATCCTGCCCAGCACTTTTTATCTTTTATTTTTGAATTAGGGTCTCACTAAATTGTTCAGGCCTTACCCTCCAGTGCCACTGGGATTACAGGCATGCACCACAAAACCTCTGCTTACCCTAATTCACTGTCAGTGAAGTGCTCAAAGAACCTACCCCTACTGGCAGCATGACCATGGACAGCCTCCATGCCTCCATCCTCCATTGACTCACCTACAGGATCCCTGTCCTGGGTGCCATCTGTCACTTGCTTTAAGAGTTAGATAACATCCATCAACCCCAAAGAACCTTCTTATATAAAGCCAGGACATGCAAGAGCCATGGAGAAGCTAGACAGGGAGAAGAGAGGTGCAGCGAGTAAGGAGGACTCTGGACAGCATCACACCCACACCCACCCCCACCCCTGGGTGTCTCTGGCTGATGCAGCTGCATTTCCCCAGTAGGCTCTGGAGGATTCCCAGAAGGGATGGAGACATGATTCAGCATTGCCGAACCTTCACAAATACCCCAGCTCCTCTTTGGTCCCCTCCCCTATTCCCTTCCTCCCTTTTTCTGCCGCTTTAACAGAATGTGAGGCACTTTGCTAAAGTATCTGTGTGAAGTGAGGTAAACAGGTGTTCTGGCAAAGGAGCCTCAAGATAAGCACACTCAGATGCTGTCCAGACTCTTGATTTGTTGCAAGTGGCAGGTCATTTCTAGTATCATGTTTCTTGCATTTCTTAAATTCTATCTTTTGAACTTGAAGAAAAGACAAACTTTTTGGCTCCTAGGAAAACACATTTTTTTGTTTTTTTCCTACCCTGTGGTCACACTTTCCTGTTTCCTTTGCTATTTTCTCTTCTATCTATCTTCTCATTTTTTGTTTGTTTTTGTTTTGTTTTTGTTACCAGGAATTGAGCCCAGAGTGCTTAACAATGAACGACATTCCCAGCCCATTTTATGTTTTATTTAGAGACAGGACCTCGCTAAGTTACTGAGGCTGGCCTTAAACTTGAATTCCTCCTGCCTCAGCCTTCCGAATCTCTGGGATTACAGGCATACACTACTGGCCTGGCACTTGTTCAGTTTGTAGAGCTTGGACCCGTGTCCCCCTGATGACTGTAGTCCCATGAACTGAGCTACTTCCAGATGCCTGTCTCCAGCCAGGCTTCCACCTGAACTCCATTGCACCTGGGTGCCTTGGTGTCTCACTGACATCTCAAGCTCATCACAGCCAAAGCTGAATTTTTGGTCTTCCCCTTCCATCTTGCTTATTTCTCTGGCCAAAAACAAGAGCTTCCCTCTTTGTTACTGCGTCCACCCAGAGCCAACTTTGTCCTGCCTTCAGAGCCCCTCCAGAGGCTCAGCTCTCTATGTTCCTCCATTGCAGCCACATTTACCCAAGCCGCTATCATCTGTCCCCCAGCCCTTTGGCTTACTGTGACCTCCACGTATGGGATTCCTGTGCCTAAGTTTGCTTCCCAGCAGCCATTCCTCAGCAGCTCAGCCAGAGTGCTCCTTCCTCTGCCCACACCCTGCCCTGGCTCCCCGTCTCACTCAGTGAAAACCACTGCCCCCTGTTGTCCTGGGAGGCCCCCTCTAATCGGGCCTCCACTCAGGCCCAGCTCCAGCCTCACACCCAAGTGGGTCTCTTTGAGTTTGCTATGTGCATCCAGCCTCTGCCAGACATAACTTCCTGCCCTTCGAGGCTGGCACCTCGCTTCCTTCTGGTCCTCACTCTCCTCCCATCTGCCCCAGGAGCCTCGTCCTGCATAGCCACCACAACATCTCCATGTCCTCACTCCCCTCTGGCAAATGACGCGCTGTTTCCTATCAGTTCTTCCCTGGGAGGTAAGCTGGACAAGAGCAGGGATCACTGCCTCTGCTGTCCACAGGCACCTCTTGCCTAGAGCAGCACCTGCTGCTGGAAGACACTCCAAACATGTTGAAGAGTGAATCGTCTTCAGCGGCTCATGTATGTCCATTTAGCTCAGAGGAATCTGCACAATATTTTTGTTTTAAGTATTTCTATCATTCTTTAAGATCCTGTGATGCCAATTCTGTGTAGTCCAGATACATATAGTTGCAAAACAACAACTTTTCATGAATTTACCTGTTGATAAAGAACTTTCCTACATGTTATGTGATTCTGTGATCTCCCTAACACAGGAGAATCCAGCTTTGGCTGTCGCAATTAAAACATGTAAAAACTGTACTTCGGACAGCGTGAGAGAGAAATTCCTTCAAGAAGCCTGTAAGTGTCTAGAAATTTCTGTGTAACTTTATTTGACTTTCTATCTGTGAACTCTAAGACGTAAGGAAAAATATGTTGTAACTTTTATGAGATAATTATGTTTACTATTTTGCTTTACAAATTAATATCTGGATTTGAAGAGGTGTATATCTGCAGATTTTCCCCAGTAAACATGGTGTTTTACATGTCAGGGTAGAAGATACACTTTCCCTTTGTGCCTTGGTATAGGACCTCCTGTGCCCTCAGCCCTTTTTGGTTAATATTTTAGTAATTACATCAGAGGAGACACAAAAGTCTTTAATTATATGTGAAGATCGCACCAAAAGCGATAGTAAATACTAACAGTAAATTGAAAATAAGTGTAAATACATTTTGTACTTAAATGTTCATTTAAAGATGACAGAGTACTCACACAGTGACCTCAGTCTGACAAGAGTAAATTTAATGATACACTTGGAATTTTGTACTGGGCTTTTGTATGTTAAACAAAATCAAAGCTGCCAGGTCTTATTCTTGAAATATGTGGAAAATTTGGTAGTTGAAGGTGGGGGTATCCACCAGGGATTGAGTCATATTGAGTGAAGGTGAGGCAACTTGGCAAGAAACTCTAGGTGTGTCAGCAGGACCTGCGGTATCCATGGGCAGCTGGGACCCACCTCCAGGCATGCCTGGCTCTGGGCCTTGTGGCTCCACATTTATGCCAATCGGATGATGGCTTGAGAACGTCCTGAGAGATGCTTGCCGGCTGGTCTGGAGTGCAGCCTCCAGGTTTTGCAGGGACTGTTCCTTGAACATGGTTGTATCATTTCCCTAACCAGAGACAGGAAAAAAGGAACAGAAAGCAATGGAGTCGATAGGGAACCAGCCAGATGTCACAGCTGGTTCAAGAGAATTCCCAAACCCTGTGTCTATAAAGAGTAAGAATCTCTGAGGTGATTTCTTTTTTTTGTAAATACATGCAGATTTAATTTTACTTCCCCACAGAACTGAGTTGCATTTTTATGGACAAGTGACTTTTAGAAATTATGAACGAGCACTTGCCCACAATTTGGTTTGCCTTTGTGTGTGTGTAGGCTCTGGTGGTCATCTTGGCCCAGGCAGGTGGACAGACCTTAGGGGCTGCAGTGGAGCAGCACAGGACCAGAACTAGAGCAGGTTAGGTGACCCGAAGGCCCTCATAGGTGTCTGTCCAGGACATGCCTTCCTTAGACCCATGAGAGCAGCTAGTCACATGCAAGGGTCAGACCACAATGCTGGATGCAGCAACCCCTGTGTACCAACTAGAAATCCCTGTGACAGCCCCACAGAGATGGCTTCAGTCCTTGCAAGGAGCATGCCCAGTCAGCAAGGTATCCACACAGACACTCGCTGCAGTGGCTTCCCAGTCCCCGTTGCTCTCCTCCCAGTGTACCAGTCAGGTTGCTTTTACCAGGAGCATGTTGCCCAACTAAGTGAAGTATACGTTCCCACTTTATCAGATGTCCAGAGAAAAACCTGGGAAGTAAGCCTATGTCAGTTTTGTCCTAGAGGAAAAGAATGGGTTTTCTTGGCCATTTATCCATTTTTGTTCTCCCATGGCACAAATTTGCCCAGAAGCACATGCCAGTGCACGCCCACTCAGAAGCAGGAGCACCCTGTGACACTGAGCTCTGAGTTCCCACACCGTTAGTATTTGCCTTCATTGGACTAGTCTTCAAGAAAAATTAAAGTTTTCGAAAGAATAACTGTAGACAACAACTTTTTTCCTTAGTAACAATGCGTCAGTTTGACCATCCTCACATTGTGAAGTTGATTGGCGTCATCACAGAGAACCCCGTGTGGATAATCATGGAGCTGTGCACACTGGGAGAGGTATGGTGAGCTCTGTGCCTGCCTGGGCTGGCTGCTCAGTAGTCTGCTGCTTCACAGTCAGCCAGCAATTTGGGCATGACATCCTTTGCTTCTGAAAAGGGGAGTCAAGAGATTACATCCTAGATTTTCAGGAGAATTCTCATACAGGATCAGGCGTGGTTTCCGTCCATAGAATGTTAGTGTGGGTATCTTCATCACTGAGCCAGGCACAATAGCACACACCATAGTCTCAGCTGCTCAGGACGCTGAGGTGGGCCAATCTCTTGAGTCCAAGAGTTCCAGGTCAGCCTGGGAAATGTAGGGAGATTTGTCTCAAGAAAAAAAGAAACTTTGTCACTAAATTCCCAGATAATCCTGGCAGCTGTTGCTTCCAGATATTTTATCAGAACTGGTAACAACACACAACCAAAGGGTTCTTTTTCTTTCTGTTGCCATTGTCTGAAGAACTAGCCCAATGATTTGAGGATGGAAGAAACATTGTTAATAGAGTTTGGGTAAATTAATGCTGAATTTAGGTAAATCCAAAATGTCAAGAGAATTCACTTTGAGTTGAGAATTCACAAAGTGTTGAGAATTCACTTTGCAGTGTCTTTTAGATCAGCTGCCATTAGTCACAGTTTCTTTGAAAAATGTGAGTAACAAAAGTGTCAGCAGCCCTCTTTGACGTTCTCCAGGTTACTGAAACCTTAGTCAGAGCACCTGGAAACTTGCTGGAAACACAAGCTCTCAAGCCCCACCCCAGCTGCTGAGTCTGGCCAGACTGAGGCACTGTTTCTGTCAGCTCAGCCCACCTTCTTCCTCTGCCTATGCTTCTAAGACAAATGGAGTGTTTGTGAAGATTTCCCCCCCTGGTTTTTTTCTGCTTTGGCTTTTGGAGAGTTTGTTCATTTTTCTGACTTAAGAGCCTGTTGCTAAATATTTGTCTTTTATTTGCCAATTTTCTAGAGTATTAATAAAGCCGTGTGCCTTTCTTTCCCATGTTAGTTTATGTAGCTGAATTACTGTGTCAGTCTAGTCTTGAGACCAGTGAGCCCCTGGGGTGAGCACCCAACACCTGACCACTGCACCCTTACCATCCCGTCCTCCTCACTGCATGGCACACCCGCCTGGGCCACACTGAGTTTTGCAGTGGTGGTGAATAAGCTGCGTTTGTGTGTTAGGTTCATTTGAACAGTAGCTAGATCTTTGGGGTCCCTGTTGTTATTAGCAGTTCTTTATTTTGTGATTCTATTATTGTTTTGAAGCTTGTCTTCTATAATTTTTTTGGAATTCATATATAGGCATAAAGATTCTAATTTTACAATAGGATTGAAATAATGATTAAGTACAATTTCTGAGTTAAAATGTTTCATTCATTACTTTTTTTGGTTTTTTTTTCAATTTTTTTTAAAGAGAGTGAGAGAGGGGGGGACAGAGAGAGAGAGAGAATTTTTAATATTTATTTATTTTTAAAAGTGAAGCCATTTTATAGTATTCATATGTGTTTGGAACGTTGGTGCAATGCTGTTGAGTGTAGCTTTTATGCTGTTGAGTTTTATTCTCTTTTTTTATCTTGCTGTTGTTCCCAAAGCTGAGGTCATTTTTGCAAGTAAGGAAATACAGCTTGGATCTGGCATCTCTGATCCTATATGCCTATCAGCTCAGTACTGCACTGGCGTATCTGGAGAGCAAAAGATTTGTACACAGGTGAGACACAATCCTGAAGCTACCAAGTGCCTTGAGTGGGTGGAACTGCAGGCCAAGTACGAGGAGGAGCCATGCTCCAAGTGCCCCAGAACCTTTCATACCTCTCAGATCTGTTGCATAGCCTGTCGGGTTGTGTCCTACAGAGGGAAGTCCTGGCTTGGAACACATGGTGAAAGGCTTTTCTTGGATGCTTTCAGGACATTTATTCCTTCCACACATATAGTCAAGAATGTGTACTTGACATGAAGCAGGGGATATGTGGAAAGAGTCCCCGAAATAATTAACTCCAGGACACCACAGCGTTACCCGTGACATCTGTTGCCCTTCTCTGGAATTTCTGTTTATAATCTGTGGCTCCAGTTTGATGACCAGTGAAAGTCTTTAAGAACTATCTGCCAAGGGTCACACCAGTTACTGTGTTATTGTCCAGCTTTGAAACAAGCTGTATCCACAAAAGCACTCAAAAGTCTTGTGCTCAGAAGATGACTTTTACTTGATTAAACAAGATCTCTTTAGTACTGGTGAAGTTACAGACCCCCATTTGAGCATGTCTGTCAGTTATTGCAGATAACGATAGAATTGTATGAAAAGTTAATAAGCATTTTCATCATTTGAGAATGTTTTTTCATTATTTAAGATAGCTATTAGCATATTCATGAGTAAATATCTACTAAAAGGAATAGATGTGAAGTAAAATCATGTTCTTTAGCTTATAACAAATCTATTTACATTGTCTATAAGCTGTCTTTCACAGTGTACCTGTGAAAATATGTTATATAGTATAGATGAGTTTATAGGTTTGTTTTCATTGTGTTAAAATTTATTGTCCTAAATTCTTCCTTGTCAGGGACATTGCTGCTCGAAATGTCCTGGTATCCTCAAATGATTGTGTAAAATTAGGAGACTTCGGATTATCTCGGTACATGGAAGACAGTACTTACTACAAAGGTAAGAAACTAAAGCAATAACTAAAAATCTTTAATGTATTTATATTTCTTTAAAAAAGGTATTTTCCAGGGGCTAGGGTTGTGGCTTAGTGATAGAGCACTTGCCTAGCACCTGTGAGGCACTAGGTTCGGTTCTCAGCACCACATATAAATAAATAAAATAAAGATCCATTGACAACTAAACAATATTTTTAAAATAAATAAATAAGAAGGTATTTTCCAGTGTGCTTTCCTTGGGTGTCAGATGGATTTGGTGAAGGAAGGAAGGATGGCCCTGTCCACAAACGGTGCTAGAGGAGAAGGATGTCCAGAGTGACCCAAAATGGATCATGAGCTTATAAAACATAAAACCATAGAACCTTTAGAAGAAAAATATAAATCTAGAGAATCCTTTAACTTGATACCAAAAGGAAGAAAAATTGATAAATTGGACCACATTAGAATTTGTAATTTTTGTTCTGTCGAAGACTATTAAGAAAATGAAAAGTCAAAGTACAGGGTAGGAGAAAGTATTTACCAAACACACAGGAGGAACTTCCTTAGCAGGAAGATAGATGAAGAAGGTACTTGGGAGATGAACAAAAGAAAGGAAGACCTTCACTGAAGAGAACATAGGGTGGCAAATGAGCCTTGACCTTGTTCAGTATCTTTAACCATCAGGGAAATGCAGATTAAGACCAGAGGGAGAGAACACTGCACATCGTCACAATCATTACAACAAATACTGCCCATACCTGGTGGTAGTGATTCAGAGAAGCTCAGCCACTAATAAGGTCCTCAGGGGAATGTAGAACATTAGAGCCACGCAGGAGCGTGTACAGGGCCTTCAGTGAATAAAACTGTGACCATCATTCAGCACTGTGGTTGGACTCCTGGGCACTGATCCCAGAGAAGTGAAGACTTAGCATATGCACTCTTGTTACTGCATTTTTATTTGTATTAGCCCAAAATTTCAATCCAGTTGGCTCAGTGGTGGAGTGCTTGGCTAGCATGCGAGGCCCGGGTTCTTCAGCAGCAGACAGATAGCCTTCCTGACTATTCTCTTTCACACCCTTTCTGTGTTCTGTGCCTGTGACTACTATCCTGTGATCTTTTGATATGTGAGGAAAAAAGTTTGTTTTTGTTATTTAGTCATTTAACTTTTTTTAAAAAGTCAGTTTTTCAAATTTTGAACTGTATCTCATATTTAGCTCAAATATTAACTAGTCCAAGTCCTAGAATTCCAATAAAGAGCTAAGTTCTAAATTCATACAAATACCAAAATTTCACATCCTTTAACAGCATTTAAAATGGGCAGTTGGGGGCTGGGGTTGTGGCTCAGTGGTAGAGAACTTGCCTGGCACATGTGAGGCACTGGGTTCAATCCTCAGCACCACATGAAAAATAAATTGATTAATTAAACAAAGGTATTGTGTCAATCTACAATTTCAAAACTAATTTAAAAAATAAAAACGAGCAGTTGGTAATTCATGCAGATATCACCTCAGAATGATCAATGAGTGTAGATTTTTTTGGATAATGGAAAAAGAACCCCAAAGTATTAAGACTTCTTCAAACTACTCCTTTTTCTCAGGGCTCTAAGGGTCCAAAGGGCCCTGCATAGGCCCTTGGTGTCTGTACCTGTTCCTGGTCACCATCCACCCTCCCACTCCTCCCAACCCTGGTCTGTCTCTGCTCACTCCATGCCATATTTGAGGTACCTGTTCCCACCTTGTAGCCTGTCTCCTTTGGCTCCTCTGGAAGCCCAGCAGCTGAAGGATGGTCCTGGATGGTCTACCTTGGCTGCAGGAGGGAAGCTTCCTGGCCTCTCCCGGGGTTGATCTGGGCTGTCCCGAAGAAGTCACCTTTAGCTCCACGCCCCTCACTCTTCACATGCAAATGGAGGATAGCGTCCATATTTGTGTATTTACTTATTTGCTACAATTTGTAACCCATAAGACTTGTACGCAAGGAGCTTTTGTAGTCAAAGACATGCATGGGGCAGCAAACATTTCAAGTCTCCCCAGTAGGCACATTGGCATTCTCCCTCCTATCTAGCCAGAAGTCTGGGTCATAGGCCGCTCGGCAGAACCGAGCCACCTGTTAGTGGGGCAGACTCCAGAAGGTCTCCTGACGAGTAGTCTTAGGGCTTCAGGTTGTGATCTTTGTGAGACGTCACATATATGTGGAGCATTGGCCCCATATTCATGGCCACGAGAGTCGAGTGTGCAGTACGCACTAGCAGGACCCACCCGTCTTACACGGGTGGGTGTGTCCTCGTGAGCATCGAAGCCCTGCCACTCACTCTCCTCCCTGCCCCTGCCTCACCTCAGGGCATCAAGGAAGCAGAACATTGCTCTCTAAAGAGTCAGGTGGAATATTTGAAGCTTTATTTTTTTATTACTTTTCTTTAATATTTATTTTTTAGGTGTAGATGGACACAACACAATGCCTTTATTTTTATGTGGTGCTGAGGATCGAATCCAGATCCCGCCCATTCTAGGCAAGCACTCTACCTCTGAGCCACAATCCCAGCCCCATGCAGCTTTATATTTGATAGTGAAAATCTCAGCTCTGCTAGGTTCTCAAGCAGATTGCAGGGAAAATTTATTTTCTAAAATTAATCTTCTAGCTTCCAAAGGAAAATTGCCTATTAAATGGATGGCTCCAGAGTCAATCAATTTTCGACGTTTTACCTCAGCTAGTGACGTGTGGATGTTTGGTGAGTATTTCTCGGAGTTTTGTGTATTTTTAATAATTGTGTCTCATGTGCTTGGCAAAACAGGCCTTGCACTGTCTCTCCCGAGTGTGGGTTGCCTGGCCTTCTGAGCCTGAGCATCTCCCTGGCCACACAGGTCGTGGGGCTGTGGTTGAGGAGCATGTGCAGCTCACAGCTCTTGGGCATACCTTGTGGCGCTCTGCCTTCTGTGGCACGTCCCATTGCTATTCTGTGCTCCTCCTGCTGCTGTCTCTTCTGCCTGGGGAGCAGCTTTGACTGTCTCCTTCCTTCCTTCTCTCCCCTCGGCCATTTCATGATTCTCTGTGACAGACTCAACATTCAGTTGTCCTCGGCCCTTCGGTGGCCCTGCTTCCCGAGGTCTATACTGTCCTTGGTGTCCTTCCTCTGGGGCCTGCTGGCCTCAGCTGCTGCTTCCCTGTCTGGCCCAACCCCTCCCATCCTCTTCAGTGGTCGTCCTTCTCTCTGGATTGTCGCAGTGCCTTCCAGCTGGTGTAAATGTGGGCTTATCCACCTGCACTGTGTGGCTGGACAGCTCATCCTGACTGTGGCGTGACTTGCCCTTCCTCCCATGGGTGGCACTGCCTCCCGACTGTCCTGCGTCATTCCGCTTCCTGGCATCTCTTGTCTTTCACCCTCACGTGTTGACCTGATGGCAGTCCTATGTGTGAGTGTCCCGTGAGATCAGGAGCAGCTCAGAGTGCTGGCTGAGTTCATGCAGCTTCTCCTGGCTCCATGCTGTTGATTTTCAGCAACCATTTGGTGCCCTGATTGGTATTTAGGAGCCCACAGGTAGAAAAAGGAAGAGCAGCTGTGTAACCCAGACTGCAGGATCCCTCTAGGAAGGTCATGCCCCAGATCCTGCAGCACCTATGGTCACATCTTGCCCTTTCCAGGGCGGGGCCCATTGTGTCACCTGGGGGCATCTTTGTGCTGTTTTGGGCTGGCCTGCTCACAGGCGTCATGTTTGTTCACATTATTGTTTTTGTGTCCAAGTGAGTTTGAAAGGGCTCTTCTGGTAGGAATAAAGTGGTAACCCCAAGTGGGAAAAAGGGTTGCATCATAATCACTCTGGCAGTATTTCTCCCTTTTTGTCACATAATTAATGGCATCTCATATTTGATTTAATAAAATAGTATATAGAGAAAGGTAAGGGCATTATGAGAATTAAGGATGACATGTGATTTTCAAAGAAAGGATGTAAGTTCTCGAGAAATAGTGACTCTTAATTTTATTACTGATAATGGGATTATAATTTCTACTAAAAGAGTGGCACCAAGACATTATTTTTTTTGTTAGAGATTCTGGAATTATCAGTAGTTGCTGATGTGTGGCTCAATTTGAGAATCCAGCTCACGCCAGCATGGGAGTTTCCTTCTTTGCATCCCAAGTCCTCTGCATGGGGCATTGTTCCTACCGTGTGCATTCCAAGGTAGAGTCAGACCTGAGACAGCAGCCTCGTCCTAGGGACAGGAGGGTCTCCTAGAACTACTTCAGGAACAAGCTGAAAGGAGGTGGTCCGACAGCAAAAGGGCTGATGCCAGGGGAGGTGTGCTGTGGCCTGCCAAGGCACCGGCCTCCCAGGCGGCCAGAGTGCAGGTGGCCATCGTGTGGTGCTGTAGAAGGTGCCTTTGCTCACGTCTCAGTGCCATCCTCAGTGTTGAGCTGTCCTGTTTGTTGATTTGAAAGGTGGGTCTATAGGATCACTGAGCCGATAACAGAAAGTCTGGCCTCCTGGGGCAGAGTGCAGTCATTGCTAAGGTGCAGCCTGGTCTGGGTGAGATGGCTACAGCCACGGGAGTCCTCAACCAGGCCAAAGGAAGGGAGTGGTGGGCTGGAGGGTCGCCCAGACAGCAAAGCCATCGTGCGCCTTAGAGGGAAAGCTGAGTTCTCTGAAAGCTGCAGACTTGTGCTTGAGGAGTTTCTTTTCAGGCCTCAAGGCAGCAGCTGCAGTTGTAATGAGGCTGGGCTGAAGTTGGGTGGGGATGTGCAGGTAGCCTCTCTTCTGGAGCCATGGAGTGTGCCTGAGCTGGTGGGTCACTTTCAAGTACAGCATTTTCAGAGAAATAGACCTCTGAGGAAAACAAGGGGATTTTATGGCTTTTTCTTTGTAATAATTCAGCACTCCATTACTCACACCCCGTCAAGTGGTTATCACTGATCTCACTATATGTTGGAGGTAATGAATACTGCTCTGCTTGATGTGTTGCCTGGATCTCACAGCTGGCCCCATGGTGCCCACTGCAAAGCCACTCCCAGACATGGGGTTGCCCTTCCTGCCGAGCTCACTGCGCTGTTTTCATTCCCACTTCACAGGTGTATGTATGTGGGAGATTCTGATGCATGGTGTGAAGCCTTTTCAAGGAGTGAAGAACAATGATGTGATCGGTCGAATTGAAAATGGGGAAAGATTACCAATGCCTCCAAATTGTCCTCCTACCCTCTACAGCCTTATGACGAAATGCTGGGCCTATGACCCCAGCAGGCGGCCCAGGTTTACTGAACTTAAAGCGCAGCTCAGGTAGGAGTGGGGCGGAGAGGGCTTGGGCGGGGGCAGACCTTGCTGCTTCTCCTCCTTTGCAGTCATAGCATTCTAAGGTCATTTTATCAGGACATCTGAGGCTGGGCTGTTTCTTCTGCAAATTCAGTTAGTTTAAAATTTAATTGGCATTTCTTTGTACCTTGCTAGAGCCTTTAATGAATAATATCTTCAAATCTTAATGAAGTTCCAGCTGTGGTCAGATCTCTCCCCAAGCTCCTGACTTGGCCTGGCTTAGGTGGCCCATGGTTGCTGCGACCCTGCTGTCACTGCAGCCCTGCTGACACTGCAGCCTCCTCCACTCGGCCCCTTTGCCTCCCTGTACTAGTGCAGGGAGCTCACTGCCTGCTCCCCCACCTTGCCGGCAGCAGACTCAGACTCCTACTCAGAATCCATGATGCTTCCCCATGCAGCCCTATCCCCCAGAGAGGTAGCCTCTCTTCTGCCACCACTGCTGGTTCAGGTGCCTTTTTGTGGTTCCCACTTTGTGCCAGGCACTGTTAGGCCCAAGGCCTCCAGTAGCTTCCGGACCCCTGGCAGTCACACAGGGACTAGGTGTGTACTGAGTCCCTCAGAGAAGCATCTGCATGGTCTACCTGCCATCTGCCCTGGGGAGGTCCTTGTTTTCATGTTTGTGTCCTCAGCTTTAGTCAGAGCTACTGATAAGCACCACCATATCTCACTCATTTCTTCAGCCAATACAGACTGTAGGACCAGGCACTATGAATGAATGTTTGTTGAACTGAATCAAATTAGAATCTGCATTGGGGCCAAGTATTTTGATAGGGACAGAATTTTTTTTTAATTCCAAATATCGGGGTTCATGGCACCCTGCAACTTCATCTGGCCCTTGCTTTTTGGTGGTGCCCAAGCACTCCTGAAGCTTCATCAACCTTCAGACGGCTGAGCCACTGGAAGAAGGATCCTTGCAGGAGAGTGCTTTGGGAGGGTCAGCCCTGTTGGAAGGAGTGTGAAGCTTCTTTCTGTCCTCAGGTGTTTGCTGGATGCTTGTGTTCTGAGCAGGTTCTGTGGGTTCATGGTGACCAGACAGTCCTTGCTCAATAGAGCCTCATCCTGAGGGAAGAGCGCAGTCAGGCCAGCCTCACTTGCTGTCTCCACTTTTTGCCCACGGGGCCACCAGCACCCTCATCTCTTCAGTCCTCTTCAAGTAGACACTCTTCAGTCTTAATCAGTTCTCACACTCATTATGTCCTCCGTGCTACTGTAGCTGGGTTTTGAATATGCTTTATTTCATGTTTTGCTTAGATTTTTTTTGTTCCTCCTTGATCTTCCCCCAGAACTTCACAGAGACTGTCCTTGAAATTTACCCTTCTAGTATGGGTTCCATCACTCCACCTGCCTGGTGTCTCCCTACTGACTGACATGCTGACCACATCCTTCCCAGGGGCGTTGATCAGGTCTCTGTTCTCAACTGCCCTTGTGCCCTCAGTACTCCTGCAGATTCCGTGTGCCCTTGATCTGGCCATTCGTGGACTGGGCCTCTCCACTTTTTAGCTTTGGCCTTGCCCTTTTCTCATAAGTTCCAACCTACATTTTAAATTGCCAGCTGGGCATTGTGTTACCCAAGAAGGAAATCTGTTGCCTTACCCTCTGAGCCAGTTCTTCTGCACTCCTCTCCTGTCTGGTTGGCACAGCTGGCTTGGTTTTCCTGAAGAACACCATGGAAAGGGACCTCCCCTGATCAGAATGGCCCCTAGTGGGTCACTGGCACCCACCTCCCATGTCCAGATAGAGGCCTGCAGGCCACACTCAAGCCAACTTCCAGCATGGCCAGACGGCATCCCCATATCTTCCAAATAGCCTGGCAGATGCCCCCTCCTGTCCTGGTGTACCCCCCCCACCGACGCCCCGCCTGCCTGGCCCTCCCTGTCTCTCAGCTACTGTCTCACGCTGGCTCTTCTGGGCCTCTCAGCCACGCAGCCTGTACCCTGGGTCTCCAGAGCCCTGTGTCCCTGTACTTGTTGTGCTACCACAGAGGGCTGCATCCCAGTTCAGCTCTGTTCCACAAGGGCTGCCGAGCCTGGCACTGGTCACTGGGCCAGATGACCGGAGCACTTTTCCTGCCCTCGAGGAGCTCACAGTCTAGTATGTCTCCTCCCTACTAGACTGAGGCTCCTTGAGGACAGGGATCGTCACACTCACCTCGGTTTGCCTGCACCTCCCGCCAGGAGCACTGGCTGGCCTGTGCACACTAAGCACAGATGACTGAGCCTTCATGTGTCCCAGGGCGCTCTGCTTTTAGCAGAGATGGAGTTGAACTTGGCATTTTGAATATTTGTAATATGGCTACCAAACAGCTGATGAAATTAAACTTTTTTATAAAATTGCTTACTTGGGCATTTACGTAATTAAATAGCTGCTATTGTGAAGTTTTTAAGAGTTTTTATTACAGTCAGAGTTTTCACAAAGAAACAGCAATTGCCTGGTGGTCCTCACCCACCAGCCAGTCAAGTGTGTTTCCCGCCCTGTGCGCTCACTGCACTGTGGCCTCCACTCATCCTGACTGGACTGTGTGTGTGTGTGTTCTGACTGTGTGAGTTGAAGAGAGGGACTTCCAGGACCAAGCTTATTAGGTGGTGTCTTAGGAAAACCACTCAGTGAGACTTTACTGAGTTAGTCAGTCTCTGTGTCCCTAGGAACCTGTCCTCATGACCTCTTTCCATGTTCGTAGGAGTGAATTCATGGAGGAGAAGGAGATCAACCTGCAGGTGGCTCGTTATCAAGTGTAAAAAAGCCCCACAATAGGAGTATTTTAAGTGTACCACAGTAAGAATTTCTCATCATACGTATTCTAGCATTTTTGTGTTTTGTGGTTGACAGATTGTTAAAGGTGTACTAGAGCTTTTCTGATGGAAAATCATTTGGTCCCCACTTGAGTTCCGTTAATTCTTGGTCAGATTCCGCATGCAGGAGACCACAAGAAAGAACTTCGGGAGCTTCTGTTCAAAACCAAGACTTCTGAGCAGCGCGCTCCCTGACAAAGGCATCTGTGCCTCTGTAAAAAGGATCAACATGTTTCATCTCAGTTTAGGGAAAGTTTTAAGTTCATGTTAAATTTCTTAAATCCTCTTTAGATTAATATGAATGAACAAAATTATTAATTTAATTAACAAATTAATTGTGCCATAATTTTAATCTCTTCCTTACCTTCTTACTGCAGTATAAAAATACCAACGCTGAGGGGATTGCTGAGTGAACAGCTCAGTGGACTCTCTCAGGTCACACACACTGTAACCAGTGGGAACCAAGATGGCCGCAGCCTGGAAATGCACCCAGATTGCCCTCCCTAGTCGCTGTCCACCCTCCCAGGGTAGCCTTCGGGTTGAAGGTCTCAGCTGTCACCCTTCTTCTTTGTGATTTAATTTGCTCAGCATTTAGCTGGTGAGGTTGTCCCTGTCACTCGGGTAGCTGTATTTCATTGTCATGGCTGTGTGGCCCCATTTGTGCCCACACCAGAGTTGATTTCTCCATTCCACAGTGGTGGATATTTGGATGCTTACTAGTTTGGGGCTTGAGAATATTGCTCCAGCCAAGCAGGAGCCACACCTGTAGTCCGAGGGATTCAGGAGGCAGGAGGATCACAAGTTGGAGGCCAGCCTGGGTGACTTATCAAGAACCTGTCTCAAAATAAAATAAAAAGAACTGGAGATGTAGCTAGAAAGAGCACCCCTGGGTTGGTCCTCAGTACTGGAAAAAAAGAATACTGTTCCAAGAGTGCAGCAGCAAGATCTTGTGAGCATACATGTGGGTGGGCATCGAGGTCAGGCATGTATCCATGCACCTGAGACTGTGAGCGTTCTGTTTCTAAGTGGACAGACGTGTACCCAGGAGAGAGCATGTCTTCCACTTGCTCCAACAGTAGTTGTTTTCAGTTTTGTTTTATGCTTTTAAACCTTTGGAAATTATTACTTATTTCTAAGCAAGCCATTTTCACATAGAAAGAGAAGGTTAAAGGATACACGTGGCATGTCAAGGTATTCACCTGAAGGTCTGTGTTATAAGGACACTCGGCTTGCAAGCATAGCCTTGGAAGACAGTCACATTCTGAGCCAGTCTCCCTCACTGAGCTCTTTAGGAAGCGCTCACTGAGTTGATAGCAAGTCTCCTCTGCATTACTAGTCACTGCATTAGAAAGGAGCGGTCACTGAGCCCTTTGTGTGGCCAGGCACTGCACCTTGAGCTTTTACCGCAGCCCCTGGGGATATAGGCGGCACCCTCACCTTCACTTTGGAGATGAGGAGGTTGAGACCATGTGGCAAGGCACTGAACCTGGGGCTTAGAACTGTGACCCAGCAGATGTACCCACAGGACAGCTCAAGCTGTCCTGCCCACAGCCTCAGTTAGATGTCTAGAATTCCCTGAAAACATTGCCCTAGTTGGTGCTGTGGCACATACCTGTAATCCCACTGACTTGGGAGGCTGAGTTAGGAGATCACAAGTTCAAAGCCAGCCTAGTGAGACCTTGTCTCAGAATAAGACATAAAATGGGCTGGGCATGTGGCTCAGTGATGAAGTGCCCCTGGGTTAAATTCCTAGTATCAATAAATTTTTTTTTAAAAGAGAAAACATTGCCATATGATTTAGATTGATCAGCAACTTAATAAATGAGTGAAAAAAGAAACACAAGAAAGAGAAATCCAGAATTCCTATAGCTGGGCTTTCTACATTGTTTGAGTATCAAAAGGTGCTATTTGTGTACAAAAAATTGAAATGCATTTTGCTGTTATGTATAACTAAGTAGAACAAATTTTTAAAAGTTGTGTGTGTGTGTGTGTGTGAATAAATAAATAAATAAGGTGCAACAGCAGCACCAAGGCCTCTACCCCAGGTCTTTATGGGTGACAGTTTCCCAGTGTGCCTTTTGTCTCACTGCCTGTTTTGCTGGCTCATCCTTAGTGTGCTCCCACAGGGAGCAGCTGGGGAGTCGGGCCTCTCTGTGGGGGTCATCCTGAGTCTGCTGTAAACTCAGTCAGTGTGTGGACTTGGCTCCGGCTTGAGGCTGCTGAGAGCTTTCTTTTGGGGGTTTGGGTTTTGGGGTTTTGACATGTATGCATGCATGTATAATTTTGATCTTAGGTTTTTGGTAATTGTTTTAACTTTGTATTATTTTGGGTGCTTAATTTTGTTATATAGTACTGTGACAGATAGTTTGGTCAGGAATAAAGTTTAGTTCAGTACCTACAGGCACAATTTTTTTTTTCATATTGTGTGTCAGTAGCATACTCAAGTGAATTACAAGGCACCTCAGGAACAAAAACTTTCAGTTGGTTTGTGAAACTTCCAGTTCAAGTTAGCAACACCTTTAAAGTAAACGTGTATGGGGAATTTTTCAAAGAGTGTTTAAAAGGTTCTGTAACCCTGGGCAAGTTGCTTAGTCTCCCTATAAGAAGAGGATCATAAATATTGTCCATGTGATGATTTTCATGATTAAGTGAAATAGTTCATCCAAATGCTTGTAATTACACACAGCCCAAGGTAGGCGCATACTCCATTAGCCTGCCTAGTGGCAGGTACCATAACAAAACTTTTCTGAAGATCCACAGTTATTGATTAGTTAAATGTCTTTAGAATAGTCTGGTTTCTTGGATTTGAACTTAAGATAAGCAACAGCAGAACCATGCAAGATCATGAGCTTTGACACCAGACATGAGCTTGAGCCCTGGCCCCACCACCGAGTCTCCCTGGACAACAGCAGCAGCTCCTTTGCAGGGTCTGGTTGTATAAGTGAAGGAGTGTGGACAGCCCCCTTGAGTACGGGGAACCATTCCTGCTGT
This sequence comes from Ictidomys tridecemlineatus, assembly GCF_052094955.1. Lineage (NCBI taxonomy): Eukaryota > Metazoa > Chordata > Mammalia > Rodentia > Sciuridae > Ictidomys > Ictidomys tridecemlineatus. Next base: position 3,189,657 of record NC_135483.1, read on the forward strand.
GCAGACTTGACGATGCCAAGCGCTTTGACACTTGGCAGGTCTTCCAGAGCATGAGTCTGCACACAACTCTTCCACAAGAGTCACAGCTCTTGGTGACTCTCCACTCGTCCTCCAGCAAGACTCTCACATTAGAAGCTCAGGGTTGGACTGATGACATAGGATTGCTTGTGCTGCTTCTCTGCATATCTTTTGAAGTACCTCTGTATTTGCTTCCAGAATTCCTTTCAGAGGGGGCATCTGACTGCCTTCTGATCATCACACCGTGTGTTCCTTCTCCTCCCTCTCCAGGGCCTGGATGTTACTGTTACCTAAAGGGCAGTCCACATTCTGGTTACACCTGTATTTCTTAAGATGCTCACAGCACCTCAGCCTTCAGAGTAATAAAAAGTAATGAATGAATCTGAATTTAATAGGAATTTAATGTAAACTTAAAATGGTTTCCACTAAAACTTTTTGTCTTAACCATTTCCTGTCTAATTTGTTCTTTACTGTCAATGCTTCTCACCAGCTTTAGACAGGGCTTTTCAGGTGCAGCATTTGTGGCTGCATATCTGTGGCAGAGACCCCTGTCCTCAGTGCCCATGGTGAAGTCCTCAAGATGCTCCTAGCCACCATGATTTCTTCCATCTGTTCTGTTTCTGTTTCTATTTTCTTCCTCCTCATAGTTTTTCTGAATTGCCATGAATTTTGTCTATAAGCTTAGTGTCCCTAGAAATATTAAGGAGGAGTTAGAAGGCATGAATGTCCTTCTCTGCCTCTCTGGAAATAAGTGCCTGGGGCCCCAAGTGGTTACCTTCTCTGCTCCCGCTTACAAAGGAGACATGGGAGGAGACTGGAGGGGGAGAGTGCGCAAATATAGGGCCATTGGCTCCATGTCAGTAGCCAGAAGACAGGGAGAAGCCCAGGGCCTCTATAGTCAGTGTCTTTGCTTTTAGCCAAGTGGCTTTGGCCTTCAATGATACTGGCCCATCCTCTGCCCCACTCCCTCATGCACGTTTGCAGCAGTATGTTTGCCTTGGGCTTCCTGTGCTGCCCTGGGGATTTTGACATCCTTCTGTGACCTTTCACTGTCTAGATGGAAATATAGAACCTGCATTTACCACACCTCAGCCTGCTGTGCTCTGGAGGCCAGGTGTGTACCACATTCACACACGCTATTAACCCTGCAAAATAAGACTGCAGTTTTTGTCTTGAGCACGTTTTAAAGAGTCCTCTGCATTTATCCCCACGCAGTGCTCCCTTCTGCATGAAGAGCTCACGCTTTGGCTTTTCACCAACCTGAGGAGCCTCTTCAGCGTTTCTCGTGCAGATCTGGTGGTAGTGAATTCCATTAGTCCTGCTTTACCCATAAGTGAATTGAACTTGATTTTTGTTGCCTGAGTGGGGTTTGTTGTGTGTTTGTTTCTCCTTTCAGTCCTGTGAAGGTGTCCTGCCTTCTACTCTACCTCTTCCCTTCTCAGAAGGAGCCTCTAGTGCACCAGTGCTGGTGTTCTGTGTGTGGTGTGTGGCTTTAGTCATCTCCAATCGGTGGTGTTCCATGGTTCACACAGCTTATGCAGGTGTTGTTTTCTCTCTATTTTCATGCTTGGGATTTTCTGAACCTCTGAAAGCTGTATACTTGCATCTTTTGCCAAATATGGAGGAACTTTGACCATTACTTCTTCTGATGTTTTTTTTTTTAATTTTTTAAATTTTTTTTTAATTGAACATAGACACCATACCTTTGTTTTACTTATTATTTTATGAGGATCGAACCCAGTGCCTCACATGTGCAAGGCAAGCGCTCTGCCTCAGCCTCGAAGTGCTGGGATCACAGGTGTGCAACCCAGGCCCAGGTGCTCCTCCTCCCCTCCACCCTCTCTCCTCTGTCCCTTTTCTCTTTCAGACTAGATAATTTTTTACTGATTTGTCGCCAAGTTCTCTAACTCTTCTTTATCATCCCATCCATGGAAGTTTTATCTCAGATATATTTTTTAGTTACAGAATTTTTATTCTGTATTTTCTTTCCCTGCCAATATTTCCTTTCATTTCATTTATTATGAACAAACTTATCTTTTGTCCTTCAATATAGTGGCTTCTTTGAAAGCTACTGCCTACCAGTTCAATGTCTGAGTCCTCTTTAGAGTCAATCTTTTTTCTTCTTGACAGCAGATGACATTTTCATATAGACTTGTATATCAGAGAATTTTCAATCATGTCCTGGGTATTGTGACTTGTAAGTTGCAAAAACCCTTGATTTAATCATCCTCTCAAGAGCATTCGGATTGTTCTAACAGGCAGCTAACTTGGCTGATCTTGGGTTGCAGATCCTACCTGAGTTAGGCAGCCAGTCACATCTCTGCCCACTCTTTTCTTTAGTCTGGCTGGGCTGCTTGGAGTCTGCCCTGTGTGTCAACTGGAGGTTTGGACAGAACTCGTGCTTCAGAACCAAGGAACTCCCTCTCTGCTCTCTTCTTTTTTGGATTTCCCCTTTGTTTCCGTCAGCCATGGTTGCTCCAGATTCGTTCTCTGGTTCATCAAGCCAGTAGTACTAGGGTCTGCCTGCTGGCTAAGGACTGTTAAAAAGTAGGAACCCGGGCTGGGGTGCAGCTTGGTCAGAGTGCTGGCCCACTTGTGAGGTTCTGCCTGGTGGCACTCCTCCTCTGACCAGTGCCCTCCAGGATCCTGCAGCTATTGGCAGCTCTCCTGAGCTGTCATGGAGTTATTTCTTATATTCATCGTTTATAGTTCCAGTCCACAAAAAGAGCTATCAAACATGCCAGAAATAGAAAGAGTTCACCATAGTGTAGTAAGATTTTAGAAGAAACTGCTTTTTAAAACATAATTTCAAGATGGCCGACTCACCAAACATACAGCAGTGCTCACGTCCTGCATGCTGAAATACGTCTTAGGTAAAAAGAGAAGTGTGATCTCAGTGTTGATGAGGGTGATGTCCAGGGGAGGCGCAGCTGGGACACACGATGGCAGTCCCCACCCTGATCAATTCTGCAGGCTTGTTTTCCGCACAGATGCCAGGAAGCTCTCAGAAAGGTCAGCTCCGTTCCTTTGTGATGAGGCAAAGTTGAGTAATTACAAGAGATCATGTTTCAAAACTGGCATTCCCATGAACTTGCCAGAGCAAGCCATTCCCTCCCACTTTTTTTCCTTCAAATTTATTGCACTATAAACTCAGACTGATTTTTATGTCCAAAGTAAATTTTGTGATATCATTGCTTTGTTTAGGTGGTCAAAGTCCAGTCTTTTTTAAAAGTGAAAGTTCTTCCCTCCATATTTAATAAAGCAGAGAACATTTCTTATTTAAAGAAATATAGTTTTGTAGTTTCAAAGAGGAGAGTTCACATCACGGTCAATCTTGAGACACAGACTACAGAAAGGAAATAGATAAACATTCCTTTCTTGTGGCTGTAAGGTGGCTCCAAGCACTGAACCATCTAGCATTTCCTTCAGAGTTTCTCCAGGTCTTCTCCAATGCATGGTCCTTCATCTGCCAGCCTTCTTCTCACTGCGGGCCTGGCAGGGAGAGCTCTGTGACTTCATGGCCCACCAGGGGTGCAGTCCCTTTCCTCTGAAAGTGCTTGGACAACCCAAACATCAGCCGCTCTGCATTGATGAGCCTTTTCTGTTCCTGAAATCTGTCCTTGCTGGAGATTTGTTTGTGTATCCTGGCTGAGTGCTGGGAATGGGGGACTCAATAGACCACGTTCTTGTTCACCATCAAAATACCTTACAAGTGAATTCACATTGGATGCTCTGGAAGGGTGTGAGTAAGACCCTCCCATGCCCACTCAGGGAGCCTGAGACCCAGTTTCACAAGGGGTAATGCAACCAGATGAAAATCAGCCATTCTCCCACGTTTTTATGTCCTTTAAGTGTGAATTGGCTACTTGGGCAATTCTTTCTTTTAAAATGAAGGAGCTGAAAACAAATTCTAAGTTCTCCTTTGCCCTCTTCAGGACTCTCTTCCTAGATGGGCCCTGTGGATAAATGGACATAGTTATCAAGTGCACTCGTGTTTGAAGCAACAAGTTTCAGCTCTTATTGTTCTTTCTCTTTGCAAGCATAAGACTTTGAAACCACCATTCTAGGAAAAACCACGAGGGCTCCCTGCCAGTTCATATTCAGCAGCTGAAAGCTTCCAAGTGTAATGAATAGCTACTAAAAATATTGAGAGTTTGGGAAAATATGCTTCAGCTTGATCTCTATGACCCTGTGCACATTCTAGTGTTGCCCTTGGTTCCTCAGCAGATGCAAATGCAGGAGAGCAGCTCAGAGTTGTCTTCTGGTGCCTTCCTCCTCCATCTAGGGACTAGCCTTTTGTGAGTGATTTATATTCCTGTCTACTCTGAACAACAGATTATGGTTACTCAGGAGTGTTTGATATGCTATTTCTGGAAATTTCAGGAATTCCCTTCCTAGTTGTTTTGTGTCTCTGAAGCACAGACTGGTGTGCTTAGCTAAAGAAATTTGGGGTCTGGGGCTGTGGCTCAGTGGTAGAGTGCTTGCCTAGCCCATGGGAGGCACTGGATCTGATCCTTAGCATCACATAAATCTAAATAAGTAAGATAAAAGTATTGTGTCCATCTACAACTAAAAATATATTTAAAAAGAAAAGAAATTTTGGAATATCTGGTGTGCACATGCTTTGCAACTGAGAAGAGGAATGGAAACCCATCTGACAGGCGCAGGAAGCCTGAGCTTATAGCCTAAACCGGGCACTGAGGCAGCAGTGGTTAAGGGCTCAAGGGAAGATTCATAGGTGAACTCAGCAGGCTAGAGAAAAGGGGAAGTGACTTTCAGTGGGTGGGGAGGTTGGTTGGCCAGGTGGGACCTCAGGAAATCTCCTTATGCAAGGGATTTCACAATTCTGGATGCAGTCTTTGGGACATAGCTACAAGATTAGACAACCCATGTGACATAAAATGGCACAGTGGGACCTATTTAAAGTAGAGTTGTCTTGCCTGGAAGAAATGTCCTGTTTAGTCTTATAGCAGCTTGCCTGTATTTTAATCATATGGAGAAATAAAAGAAAGGACTTTTAAAAGTTATTTTGTGTTGATTTTTTTTCCCTTGATTTTTTAAAGACTTTAAAAGCTTTTAAGGTTTTTTTTTTTTTTTTTTTTTTTTAAGTCTTAAAATGTTAGGATTCAGGTTCTGCTATTTGCTTTAAGGGTCAGGTGATGAAGAGCAGGGCACCTGGAAACTGCTAAAGGGATGTGCTTCTCCCTAGGGCCAGTTGGGACTGTGTTGTGGTCTCAGACTGACTCTGATCCCTAGGAACCATCTCAAAGAAAGCAGCCTGCTCCTGATTCACCATTGGCCAGTGCTGGAGGCTTGCAGTGTGGTCCTCCACACTGGTCAGCAGACCCTCTCTGCTCCTGGGCGTCACTTGGCCACTCCTGGCAATTCTTCATGCATGATGTGATTCAGGGCCGTGCCAGTTCTGAACATGTACGGACAGCCTGAAGGGAATTGGAAGCTTGGGGAAGATGTTATGGAGGACATTTGAGACATAAGTCAAGCATGGCCAGGCAGAGGAGAGAAAGGTGTTCCAGGAGAGGTGGTGGAGAATATGATGGCCCCTCTTCCTGGCTCGGAGGAAGAGGGGAACAAAGAGAGCACCCACATCACTTTGGAAGAGTGAACTACCACGGATACCCGTCTCCATCCTCCCCAACAGCCTTAGAGGGGTGTACCTTTGTTCTGTGCCCTGAGACATTAAGGGGCATCTGCCAGGTTTCTGCTGTGGAGCTGTTTTAGCTCCTGCCCAAGACTCACCTGTCCCCGATGGTGGCAACGTTCTTGGCTAGCCGGAGGCGCCAGTATCTAACTATTCTAGCAGGTTCATGAAAGTTGCACTGTAAACACTTCAGTAAGAGATTGGATGGTTGCTCTTTTCATGCCTCAAGCTCTAATTGCTGCTTAACTCATTTAAAATACTTGCAGCACCTGTGGGAATGCTAGCCGTTAGCCATTGGGCAATGCTATTTCATGGGGATTTTGGCATAGTTCTTTTCATTTTTAAAAGCTTCTTGGGTTTTGGTGCACTTTACAGAGATTGTCTGAATTTTATTTTATCTTTACAGTAACCCTCAAGGTCAGTAGTTAGGGGTGGTTAGGGAGGCGCCCCGTTTTGTGGATGAGGTGTGGAGGGATCAAGTTGTCTGGTCACAGCCTGTCTGGCAGAACTTGAACCCCACATCAGTCTGACTCAGACCTCAGGCTCCTTCCCTGTACCTGACTACTCATTACAGCTGTCATTACTGATGAGCTGAGTCCCAGCCAAGTCACTTATCTGCTGGGTCCTTGGAATGTGTGTGTCTCACCCACTCACTGTGAATCCTTTGTTCATCCAGCAGATGCCTAAGTGTCAACTATGTGGCAGGCATGGTTTCAAAGGGTAACACGGGGCTCTAGGTCATGAACGTAAAGAAAATTTAAATGTAAAGATGTTTATTTCCACACAGAGTGGACAGAGTGCACTGCCAAGCGTTAGTCATGTAATGCTTATGTGCTTGGATGGGTTTGCCCTGGTAGCTTGCTAGAAATCCTCTTCCTGGCTTCTACAGGGCCTATAATGGCACTGGGCTGATGCCTGTGCAGCCAGGGACACTCCAGACAGAACCCACCCTCCTTCTCTGCAAGGGCACTGCTATTCTCTTTCTGGCTATTGAATCTCCCTTTACCCTGAACCAGAGCACCTTAAACACATGCCCAGGGCTCCCTCCCCAAACGCTGCCTGGGCTCACCTGGAACTCACCCTCAGCCAGGCACCCAGAGTGCCTTTCTTGGGAGGCTGCTGAGGGATTCTTGCATGTTATGGAGGTGGCTTAGTGTTTGTTTGCTTGACCACAGTCTTTAAGTGGGAAGGAAACCAGAGGCTGGGAGCAGAGGGTGGGCCTCAGCCTTGAAAGCTTTTCTTTAAAGTGGTAATATGATCCTTGCCTTGAGGAGAATATTTCCTTTCCTTTTGAGGAAAAATGTCTTTAAGGTCTGCAGTGATGGTTTTCTGACTCAGGGCAGCTAGGAAATGAATCTTGTCTGTCCTCCTGATTGGGAAGGTGCCTGAGTGAGAGCCAGGCTCCACCTCTACAGGAATGTCTTTATGAACAGTTGAACAAATTCCCAGATTAGAAAGAGGCTCTGCCGCTGATGTCACTCTTTCCTGAATAATTCTGGGTGGTTATTTACTGCATTCTGCCTGCCAGGGGCCAGAAACTTTGAATGAGCTCTATTATTAGAACTTGGAGCTACAGGCACGGAGGAAAGCACTATCTGCCGCTTAGGCTTAGGACGAGAGTTTCAAAGACCCACTGGGCCCACTGAGCCTGGGGGGTGCGTGTGGCCTGGGGAGCTAGCTAAGCCTCGCCCCGCCCCCTCTGCCTGAGAAGTCGAAGTCTTGGCAGTCTTGTGGGACCTCAACCTCTGCACAGCCGGGGTAAGTGTAGCGCTTCCAGCTCAGGGCAGATGGTATTTTCTGAAGAACTTGTAAGTGCTGTTGTAGTCTTCCTTATTTTCCTGGCCAGATAAAGTACTTTTTAAGCTGAGAATTAGTAGGACTACTGTACTGAGCAGTTGAGGAAGTTGTTGGCCAACTTGCTAATTGATCACATAACGTGCTGGTGAGGTCATATTCTGTGGGAGTGTGTCTGTCCAGATTTTGCCTCATGTGTGTAGCTGCTTGACGAGGGCTGTGTGGGATTGCTCGGGTCTTTCTGATCTGCTCAGAGTGCACTTCGGCGTATAGATGCTTCCCCTTGGCCAGTCCTCCACTCTCACCAGCCTCTCTCTTCCCTGTGCCCCTGAGAACCAAGGCTGCTCTAGCGTCCTGGCTCAGGGTTAGGAACCCAGTGCGGCGTTCCCCTTTCTTTATGAGTGTCCTCCACTAGGGTCCAGGTGTGTTCCTGGAGGGGCAGGGTGGGCTATGATGGGTGCTGCTCTGGCTCTCAGCCCCCTGATTCAGTGTGTTTTCTCTAGCACGATCCTGGAGGAAGAGAAGGCTCAACAGGAAGAACGGATGAGGATGGAGTCCAGAAGACAGGCCACCGTGTCTTGGGACTCTGGAGGGTCCGACGAAGCACCACCCAAGGTAGCCACCATCCCCACCCCAGCTGGGGGTGACTCTTTAAGTGCCTTCTGAAGTCTGTGCTGTAGATAGCTGTTTCCTTTGAGGAGAAAAGAGTACGGTTGCAACCAGTGTTCCCTTCGTCCCTCTGCAGGTCACCCTCTTGTGTTCTTTTCCATAATTTGCATTTCAGGTGGAGGCTGTTTATGACCGTAGAGTATGCTCCCTTTCCTCTGCACCTCCCTCCTCCACCGTGGAGGAACCTTTTCTTTCATTGACTGTCAGGGGTCTCCCTAATAATCGGTCATACTAAACATGAAACTGGGCCACAGACGCCTCACGTTTCACTGTATTATAAATGAGTCCAGTCCCACCTGACCATGTCCCCTTTGCTTTGTCTCCATTTGCTGAGTACACCATGTACATTTTCTGCCTGCGGCTGGGGTATCTGTGTGGGAGCACGTGGTTCTTGCTTTCCTTCCTCAGAGAGGCCTGCCTCGCACCTTGCCTGCTCACTGTCCCCGGGTCCCTCCTTCTTTTGTCTTCTCCCACCCAGGATCGCAGCTATAGCCTTCTGCCATGGCTGGGGTTTCAGTAGAGTTGGCCCCTGATGCTTTGAGTGATCGAGTCTTTCTGCGCCATTCCAAAGAGTGGCTTTTCACACCATGGTGTACTGGTCGTGAACATGCCTATCAGACCTTTTTCTGGAAAGCCAAAAAAATAACAGGCTTTTTTGCAGTTAATAGTTACTTGTTCTTTGATAATTGATTAGCTAAAAATATGACTTTAATTAAGTATTCATCTTCTTTTTAAAAACTATTCACAAATCTGCCAACACAATATAATTTAAGTATTGAACCATTCAACATGATGCCTGAAAACTTATTTTCTTGTTGAGCCATGTAGCAGTAAACCTGGCATCACATTGAAGGTGAGCATGGGTAGTGAGCACAGTCCTGCAGAATGGAGGGGTGAAGGGGCCTCCGCCCAGCCCCTCTGCAGAGAAAGAAAAGCACCCCACTCCAGGGAAGGCCCAAGCATTCTTCTGTTGTTCCTAGTTTAACAACAGCATGACTCCTTGGTTCCCACGGAGCCCCTCTTCCTGGTCTCCACACTTGGCCTGTGTTTCAATTCTGTAGCAGCTGCACAATGGCACTGTGCTGGGAGGCAGGAGAACCGTGTCTTGATCATGCTCTGCTGCCGATCGGGGTAGTTACCTCCATACTGCACACCTCACTTTCCTCCAGCCAGTGGGACGTGCTGTGAGATCATTCACCCTTCGGCTCTCCTCTTGGCACACTGAAGTATAGAAACCTCAGTGTTCTGTGACAAGCACCACACGGTGCCACACTGCCTGCCCTGGAACTCATGGAATTGAAGAACTTTTTTCATCTAAATATTTCTTTCTCTCCTGTCTGTCTCTCTCTTTCTCTCTCTTCCTCCCTTCTTTTCCTCTGGTGTGCTGTGGATAGAACCCAGGGCCTCCCCGGTGTCAGGCAGGCTCTCTATCACTGAGCCACATACCAGCCTCTAAGCATCTTTTTATATCCCAATCTGTTGGTTTATCATTTATATTTGACTTTTAAATTAGGGCCACGAGGTAGAGCTGGCTTGGCTTTTCTTGGTTTAGCATACAAGAGCCATTGCACTGATCTTTTTAAACATCGTTCTGTCTGTTGCTTTCACTTTCTCTTTCTTTGAAATGTCTTTGGAATGTGCGTCTGAAGCCCTTGTCTACAGGCGGAGGTTCTTCCCTGTACCACATGTGTTTGCAGCAGCAGCCATCTGCCTGGTCCTGTCAGCCAGACTTGGGATGTCATCACAGGTGTGGGGTGATCCCAGGCAGTGAGCCGGGCTCTCCTCTACACCAGGCAGAATCAAGTCGCATGTGCAGTGTGTTCCTTCCCAGAGATCACTGTCAGGGTCAGGTTCTGCATTTATAGTCACAGTCCTTGCCGTTTCTAAAGTGAGTCTGTTATTCCGAGGTAGTGGGCCAGCACTGTGGTTTACTCTGCCCCACAAGATGGGGACTCTGGAACCCGTGGGTTTTCCTCACTCCAACTGTGATACCTCAGGATATATCCCACTTGGATTTCCTAACTTTGTAGATAAATTTTGTGTACTAGTAAAACATGGGGCTGGGGGTACAGCTATGTGGCAGAGCGCTTGCCTAGTGCTGGTTCAGTCCCCAACACTGCATCAAAAAAACAAACAAAAAAATTTTAATATGATTTCATTAGTTTTTTTTTTTTGTCATTGATTTGTTTTTTAATATGTTTATTAGTCTTAAATGACACCATATCTTTAGTTTATGTGGTGCTGAGGATCGACCCAGTGCCTCACACATGCTAGGCAAGTGCTCTACTGCTGAGCTGAAGCCCCAGCCCCATGGCTTCCTTAGTTTTTTAAGCAGAAATGTCTTTCTACTATCCAAGACTCAACAGCTTCACTGTACTTCATGGCTAAGGCTTACAGCTGGGCGGCAGCTCCCAGGCAGAGTTCTGCCCGAGGGCCTGGGCCCATCCTCAGTTCTTCTTATCCCATCTACACACTATAGGAGGCCACGTTTCTTCCCAGTGGTTGCAGTCCTGGAAAGTAAACTGACAGGCCCCACAAAGTATCATCTGTGTTAACGGAAACGCAGAGCCGCTTCTGGGCTCCAATGGAGTTTGTGACTCTGTGTTTTGTCACCTAGATGAAGTTGAGTGACATGGGAATCCCTATGTTTGCTAGAAACTGCCCTCCAGTCCCCCACCCAGTCCTCGTGGCCGACAGGAGTACCTCACAAGTGCCCTGCATGCCCCGAGGGTTGCCCTATCTTTCTCTCATCCCCCTCAGGAGAGTTGGCAAAATCCCCTCCACCACACATTCTTTCAGGTGAAAACCCCAGTTTTCTTGGAGGGGGAGGTGCATTGACCCTCCCGGGTCACAGTGCTCGGTGACATGGACACTGTCTTAATGACAGCTAGAATCTGGCTTGGCACCCACCTTTTTCCTGGCCTTGACCTTGGTCCTCTCCACAGCATTAGACTCTGGGCACCCTTGGTGCAGTCACTTCATCGTCATAGAACCTTTCCATCTTCTTACCTGTTATTTTGAAATGGAGCCTTATAGGTTTTATCACTCACCTCTATTTTTTTGAGTCACTGCAAGATGGTTTTTGTTTGTTTGGGGGTTTTTTTAGAGCTTTTGCCATTTTTATTTCTTTGCTATGTTCCTTTTTGTTTGAGTCAAGTGCACTTCATAGAAGCATGATGGCGCAGCAGATTTTAGAATTCTGCCATTACTAGCTGTGTGACTTTATTCAAATCACCAGCCTTCTCTGAGCCTAGGTAAAATGTATGGCTCATCGACAGATTTTACTTGTATGTAAAAGCCCTTCAGAGGTTATGTGCAGTATACACTGAGTAAATGGCGGCTGTTTGTATTTCCGTACCTTTTACTTATGTGCCATTTTCAGAATTTAAGCCGTGGATATTGCCCTGTGTCTGGGAAGCTCCGTCTGTTGCCCCAGCTCTTGGCTCTGCGTCCTTCCTCACAGGATCCAGGACGTCTTTCCCGTGCAGCCGTTATGGTACTGCTTACTTATTGGCACGTTCCTCTAAACAGCTCTTGCCACAGCAGTCTCAGTGTACAGAGGAAGTCACACTCTTCCCTTTGAAACCTCTTTTAAATCACCACAACCACTTTTTCAAATTAAATCTTTAAAGATGTAAATCTGCATACAGCCCCTTAGCCCCAAGGAACACACTTTGTAAGCTGCCGCTTTGGCAGGAATAGAGAGGAGCCTAGAACACCCCTCAGACCGTTTCCTGCTGCAGGGGTCTTTGAGGAGTTCATGCTCACATTCAGTTAAGTTTGGAGTGGGCCGAATCTCTGAGGGCCTGAGGGGTAAGGGAACCTTCCTGTCCTCAAGAAGTCAGTGGCTCCTTGGTGGGCCAAAGCGAGTATAGAAATGCTGGCCCTGCCCCTGAGTCAAGGGGAGCAGAGGACCTGAGTTTCCCCAAGGCCGGCAGGACCAGGAGACCTTTGTTAAAGACTCATGGGATGGGAAGTGTCCCGCAGGTGGAGATGTGGATGTTCCAGGCCTTGGGCACAGTGCAAGAGCAAAGCCTGAGTCCACCCAGCACCAGTGCCAGGGGACACGGTGCCACAGAGTCTTCAGTGTCCCACTTGCTGGACGCCAGTCCACGTCCTTTATACTCTGGTCTTAACTCCTCTGAGACCAGTGTATTCCCACCTGGTTGAATCCCTGTGTCATGTAAGACCTTGTGGACTTCCCTTGTTTTCCCCTCTTATTTCAAACTAAACTCTCCCTTTGCTGTGAACTTGAATTCACTTATCTCAGAAGCTGGAATTGAGATCCTCAGTGCTGGAAGGGGCTGGAGAGCTCTTCCAGCTCCACCTGCCTGATAGTGAGGAAGATGAGGCTCGGCAGGTGGATCACTGCCCAGGAGGGCACGGCAGAGAGCACCAGAGCAGGCAGGCGACAGAGGGCATGCCCAGTATGGCGAGTCTCCTTCACTGGTGGCAGTTTAATAGCTTCATGGGGACAGAATTCATGACCAACCTACCCCCAAGACCATGCACACAGCTTTTCTGTGTGTTCAGAGTTGTGAACCCACTTCCACAGTGACCCCCCCCCCCAAGTGTCTGGCTCCTCGAGGCACACCCTCCCTGTTCCTATGCCTGCTGTTGCACGACTCCTACTCTGGACACCCTATGGGTGGAATCACTGTGGTTCCTTGTAAGCGGTTCTTCTCTCAGCACATGCCAAGGTTTCTCTGTGTCATGGTCTGTGTCAGCACGCAGGGCCACATGGTGCTCCCCTGTAGGTGTGCTGCGTGTGTTCTCCTCTCCTGCAGGTAGTCATGCTCCCTCTCTGGCTGCTGCAGATGATGCCTTTGAGAGCCGTGTTGGCCCAGATGTGGGCTGCACTTCTCTGCTATGCATCCCCACCTCTGGGGTGCTAGAGCCGTCCCTTGACTGCCCTCCACAGCAGCTGCCCTGGTCTGTATTCCCAGCAACAGTGCTAAAAGGTTTCCATTTTTCTACATCCTGGATTTTTTTACATTTTCTGTGTTTTCATCAAACCATTGCAGCGATTACAAGCAGAAGCTCACTGTGGTTTCAAGGTGGTGGTGTGCTAGAGCCTCAGGAGCTGAGCACCTTTCCTGTTCTCTCTGGGGGGTGCTTGTGCCCCCACCACTCTTTAGTAGCACCTTTTGCCATCTCACCACCAACCTGCTCAGAGTCTCTGTATGTTCAAACGTGTTTCTTAGATAAAGTACTGGCAAGGGCTGGGGCTGGGGCTGGGGCTCAGCAGTAGAGCACTTGCTTATTAAGCACGTGCAAGGTACTGAGTTTGATCCTCAGCACCACATAAAAATAAATAAATAAAATAAAGGTATTGTGTCCAGCTACAACTGGAAGATAGATAAAGTATTGGCAAACATTTTCTTGCGTCCTTTGGATTGTGTGCTTGCTCTGGGTGGTATTATTTGCAACACACGCTTTGTGTTTTTGATGATGTCCTTCTTATCCTCTCTCCTCCTTTGTTAAGTGTTTTTGGTCTTGTAGTTTAGAAACTGTTGCCTAACCCAGGGTCACAAAGATTTGCCCCTGTGTCCTTTTCCTAAGAATCTTAGAGCTTTCACTCTTTCATTTAGGTTGTGGTCCACCTTCAGTTAATTTTTGTGTGTGATAAAGGAATAATCAGCCTTTTTCACATGCAGGGGTCTTCTTTCATCATTGAAATATCTTAGCATTTTTATTGTTGCTTTTTAAAAAAATATTTTTCTTTAGTTGTAGATGAACACAATGACTTTATTTTACTTATTTATTTTTATGTGGTGCTGAGGATCAAACCCAGTGCCTCACACATGTTAGGTGAGCAGTCTACCACCAAGCCACAACCCCAGCCCTTTATCATTGCTTTTAACCAAGCTATTTGTTAGAGATATATTTTCCTATTATTTCTGTAAAACTTAGACCTGTAAATGTTCATTCATATGATACACTGTTGATTTCTTCACAGCCCAGCAGACCTGGTTACCCTAGTCCTCGCTCCAGTGAAGGATTTTACCCCAGTCCGCAGCACATGGTGCAGAGCAATCATTATCAGGTACTGCCATTGCAGAAGTGAAGTGTGTTACTTGGCTTTTCCATACTTTGCTGATGGGGAGGTACGTGGTGTGTATATTTCTATTTTGTATTTGTTACTCATTTTGGTGAGTGGCCTAGGAAAGTTCTCACCTGGTCATTGCCTACGTAACTGTTGTCTGTGGACACCATGCAAGGCATACATGTCCTCACAGTCTTAATGAGACAGGCTGGTGCCCCAGCAGTTCTTATGCCATTCTCTCCTACTTGCTCTTGCAAGGCACAAGTTGGAACCAGTAGATACGCATTATGCAGAGGTAATACTGAACATCAGTTTTTTCCAGAAGACAAATATAAAATTTAAAATGACTGTAACAAATCAGACAAGGTACTGTCTTAGACAGTGTGGAAGGGACGCTGGACGTGCCAGCCAGTACCATGCACAGGTGAGAAAGGAGCACCTTAGTAGAGGACCTAAAGCAGTCAGTAGTATCTGTCTTTGTTCTTGAGGGAATGGATTAGCTTTTGTTGGCTTGCGTTATCTGCTGTGAAGTGCACAAGTCTGGGTTCTGACCAATGCCAACACTCTTCTGTCCCATGCCCACCTCCCAGGACAGGCCCCAGAGGCCCCTCGTGCCCTTCACAGAATGTCACACCTGCCCTGGGAGCAGCACTCTTCTGACTTCTGTGACTTGCTAAGTGCGTAGGCAGCACATAAGCAGCAAAATAAGACTGTCATCACTGAACAGATGGTCGGTGAGCCTCACCAAGCCGTTTTCCTGTCCCATCAGTGAGGCCAGCTATAGTGCCTTTGCTGGTGTCTCTTTGTATTCCCTTTTAGCCTCAGGTGTCCACTGGTTCTTCCACATGGCCAGTATTATTTAGAAAACAGCTTAAAATTAACACCTATAAGTCAATTCCATTCTTAGTCATCGTGATGAATCTACTGAAAGAGAAATTAGGAAAACTATCCCATTCACAATAGCCTCAAAGAAAATAAAATATTTGGGAATCAAGCTAACAATTAAAACTATGTAACACTAAAGAAATTGAATATACACACACACACACACGTTGGATTTTTGGAAACTTTAGCTGGGCTGTCAGCTTTGGGAAAAGTACCCCAGTTTACCATGTTGAGTTGCTTTGTAGAGAAATTAACAAACATATTAATCTAGAAACATTAAAGTTAACTTTTTTCCATTTGTACAGGGTTAATGCACTGTATAAATATGTAAGGTCTTCATGGGTTTGATTATAGAAACTAATAAAGTATTCTCCAAATAATGGGGTTGGGGGAGAAAATAGTTTTAAATAATTCAAAACTTCTTGTCCTGAGAATTCCTGAAAGTTCTCTGGCAGTATGTATCATTTTTCACCCAAACTAGTAGCAACACAGCATTTTGTGCTTACTAGGATTTTCTAAGATATTTTTATTCAGAAAAAATGAGAGCTCTCTATGTATCTTACATGGAGACTTGCTGGTTAATGTTGTCCATGTGGGATTTGGTATGATTCACGTCTGGAGACCTAGTAAATGAGCATGAGGTACGTGTGGGTGTTTGAACATATGGATTTGGCTCTGCTTTATCTCATTAAAAATTTAACTGGCCACCCTGGCCATCCCATACCAGCAGATGCTCTATGTAAATAGATCCTATGTCTGCTCACTGAGCCTCCATCCAGAGGGGGCCTGTGGGGAAAGACCCCTCAGCTCTCCTCATGCCTGGAGTTCTCCATGTCCCACTGTGAGAAGGCACAACCCCTCCACCATCAGGCCCTCCTTCATTGGAGGACAAGTTTCTTGTGGCTGTGGCACAGCTGTTTTTATGGCTTCCTCTGGCTTTTATATGCAGAGAGAGTCTGATCTGAGCATTTCTATAGTCGTAAAATTCCAAAGTGAATGACTTCTCATTTCCTAGTGCATTTTCTTTAGTTGTCTAATGCAGCCAGACTGCCTTTCTCGGGGCTCTTGTTGAGAGTCCCTTTCCTTGCTCTGCCAGGTTCTCTAAGAGCTGCCTGTGTTCTTTGGCTCTTGGTCCCTGTGACCCAAGTATAAAACCGGAACTTGACTCTGACTGTTCTTCAGCTTCTGCTCCCTCTGTACCCAGGGACCTTTGGGGTCACATTGAGCCACTCAGGTAGTCCAGGGCAGTTGCCACACTAGGGCCCTAGCCTGGGTTGCATCTGCACATTGCCCCATTAGAGAGCTGTTGTCATGTTCAAGGGATTGGGACCTGGACATTCTGGGAGGGGTCACCGTCTGCCTAGTATAAAGTGCTCCAGGTCACTTCCCCTGCAAAGCAGAATCACACAGAATCACACAGAAGCTGGATTATGGAAATGTTCCTTCCTCCTGTCCCACTCACAGGTGTCTGGCTACCCTGGTCCACATGGACTCACAGCCATGGCTGGCAGCATCTACCCCGGCCCAGCATCTCTCTTGGACCAATCAGAATCGTGGAATCATAGGCCCCAGGAGATACCCCTATGGCAGCCCAACATGGAGGTAAGTTGTGTTCTTGACTTAGGAAGTGAGACACCTCATATTTCTAAGTCTGACTGCTTGATTTTGAAGACTGAATTCTAAGATCAAGACTCCCCAGCTGCTCAAATGTTTTCTGGTTTTGTGAGGGTTTTTTTAGTTAAAAGAAATACCTGAGGGGAGTGCTCAGGTATTTATTAGCACGTGCCTGAGGCCAGAGGAAAGGCAAGCTGACAGGACCAGTTCTTTGGGCTGTGTTCATTTTTATTCAGTTTCCCTCATAAGACCCACTGTCCTAGGGTTGAAAATCATTCATTTGAGTCAGAGAAGATCCACAGCTGTCTGTAGTCCGTGTCCCTTTCCTGGGAGTGCTCGAGGTGAGCGGCTCTGTGATGCTCCATAACTGTGTGTGTCATGTTCAGTGCTGCTGTCCACGTCCTGGTTGTTTCTGCTTTTTGACTATAGGTAATGCTGCCTTCTTTGTACACATTCTCAGTTTATTTCTTTAGAACAGAACCCCACAAGCAAGTAAGAAGTAGGTTTTGTTGAAAAAGTGACAGAGATACAGAGGTAGACTTCTTCAAAGAGGAATGGCTCCAGAGCTGGGAATTCCAAGAGAATCTTTTTTTTTTTTCCTAATTTTTTTATTTGTAAATGGACACAATAACTTTATTTTATTTGTTTATTTTTATGTGGTGCCAGGGATCGAACCCAGTGCCTCACACATGCTAGGCAAGCGTTCTACCACTGATCCACAATCCCAGTCCCTCCAACGGAATCTTTGACACACAGTAAACTTCAGCCTACAGGGACAAGGCTGGAGCATGAGAGGCCCTGTTTCCACCACCCTTGCTGCTTTGCTTTGGTTCAAAGCAGGGGCACACAAGCAGCCTCATGAGAGTGGGCATGTTGTTTCCATCTTTCCTGCCAGGACTCGACATCACTGGACCTGAGAGGAATGGGGCAGGTGTTGCCCGCCCACCTGATGGAAGAGCGACTGATCCGACAGCAGCAGGAAATGGAAGAAGATCAGCGCTGGCTGGAGAAAGAGGAGAGATTTCTGGTAATCATGTTTCAGAGCAGTTTCTTCCACTTTGAAATCCCATTAGGGTCTACTATATTGCATGTAATTGCAAAATTTTTACATTATCCAAACAGACTTCATTTCACATCTGGTCCCTGAAATGTGCACCAGTGAGTCATTTGCTTTCTCAGTTGCTCATCGAGGTCTGTCTTTAGGTTTCATTATGCTCTGTGGCTTTTCATGACCTCACTGTTCACATCAGAGAATCCCACCTAGTGTCAGCTTGCAGTACTGCAGGGCGCCTGCACTCCTCTGCAGCATGGCCTCACAGCCCTGCCCCAGATGCAGCTGGACTTGGGAATGAGAAATGTCTTCCTTCAGGTGACCTTTAGAAGTCCCTTGGGGACCAAAAGGAAGTGCTGGAGCAGAGAAACCTCTGTGTTCCTAGACACCAAGATTCATTCATTCACTCACTCACTCACTTATTTATTTATTTATTTATTTATTTATTTATTTATTTTAGTTGTCAATGGGTCTTTATTTTTATTTATGTATATGCGGTGCTGAGAGTTGAACCCATTGCCTCACACATGCCAGGCAAGCGCTGTACCACTGAGCCCAGCCCCAGCCCAACACCAAGATCCTTTTGGAACTTTCTAAGTTTTATTTTGAGACAGGGTCTTGCTGAGTTACTGAGATTAGCCTCAAACTTGCCGTCCTCCTACCTCAACCAAGTCGCTGGGATCTCAGGTGTGCCCTGCCACATGTAGCTAATGTGAGGCCTTCTGACAGAGGCCTAGACCTGTGTGACCCTTGCTCTACCTAGAATGTGACCAGATGTCCGGGCAGCTTTCTCTGTGTGTGCACAACCCCCATAACACTGGTGATACATCCCCAAGCACTCTAACACAGGTCACATGATGGCCTATGTGGCTACCTGTGTTCTTCAGTGTGCCCCTCACCGTCCTTCAGCAGCAGGCATCTGAGTCTGCCCTGGCTCCACTTTTCTACCTTCTCCCAGGTGGCTTTACAGCTTGCTTTTTCAACCATAATAGCTCCTCATTGTCATTGACCTTTTTTAGCTATGTATTCTCTGTGCAAAGGCCATTGATTTTTTAGGAATATCCTGTCATTTTCTAATAATGTATCTCAAGAAGGCCTTTATTGATTTCCTTGGATGCCCAGTTCAGTACTCATTACCTCATTCATATATATAAAATCTTTCTTTTTTAACATTTTTTTTAGTTGTAGATGGACACAATACCTTTATTTAGTGTTATTTATGTGGTACTGAGGATCAAACCCAGTGCCTCACGCATGCTAGGGAAGCACTTTACCACTGAGCCACAACCCTAGCCCCTCCTTTATATCTTGGTTTTTGTCTCCTGAAGCACATGTTGCCTGCCTTTGAATTTGGGGGTTTTTCCTGCATTTTTGTCTATACCTGCTTTTCTTTCTGAAGTTGTATGTTTTCTGTGATAGTTCTCCATGAAGTACAGTCTCGTCTCTGTGTCTTAAACCTACTACATTTTTCTGGAAGATTTCCCCTGTCCAATCATGCACACCTTTTCCTTGGGTAGCGCTCATCCTGTGTTTAGGAAGACGGATACCTGTCTGAGTCTAGGACGTGATTCTTCCAGGATTTGCTTTGCTTAATTTGGAATTCCGTGGTGGTATTGATAAATGAGAATGATTTATCCATGGTCATTGCTGTTTTCAAGATCCAAACCTTACTTGTTTCATGGAATGGGGTGAGTGCTTCCTGTCCCATCTCAGATGTGGGCATCAGACTCCAGGTCTGCAACTGAACCTGGAGCATTTCCAACAAACTCTACTCCCCTGGCTCTTAGAAACTGAAGTGTTGTACTTTCTGTCTCTCCTCTCATGTTCGTGTCACATGCTTGGCTCGGATTCCTGAGTCCCTCCTGAGCCTCTCCTCTGCTGTCTACCTTCCAACTGTCTGAGTCCGTCACCCCACTTCACCCTGGACCAGCCCTGCTCAGTGGGCTCCTTGCAGATTCCTGTGAGCAGCTGTCCCCTTACTCATAGACCTTGTGATCTGGTGGGCAGTGCTGGGTGGGTGGTCTGAAAAGAATCTGGAGGGGAGTGTCCCACTGAGGGGCCAGCAGGCTCAATGAGTGGCCAGCTGGGGAGCCAGCCGTTGGAGACTCTGAGTGGAGAGCAGGTCTTGGGTGAGGAAAGTCAGGACAGCTGAGACCCAGGGCATTCCACAGCTGGACAAGGGCTGGGGCGGCCATGTGGTGGAGTGTTCCCATAGCACACATGCGGCCTTGGGTTTAATCCTTGGCACTGCAAAGAAATAAGAATAAATGAACTGAGTTGAAGTCTTCTCTGAAACATTGTCCCCTCCAGGCTATTTCCTACAGTAGTGCAGTAGTATTTTTTTTAATATATATATATATATATTTTTTTAATTGTTAATGGACACAATACTTTTATTTTGTTTATTTATTTTTATGTGGTGCTGAGGGTCGAACTCAGTGCCTCGCATGTGCTAGGCCGGTGCTCCACCCCTGAGCCCCAGCCCCAGCCCCATGCAGTAGTATTTCTAACATGTAACCACCCCATCCTTCTGGGTTAAGATCCAGTGGCTGCCAGAGTGAGGGCCTACTATTGCCAGCCCTGTGAGCCAGCCTCCCGTTCTTCCTTGTGAGGCCAGCACTAGTTAATTGTGTAGCAGAAGCCCCATGACTCCTGCCTGACATCCTGTGGCCTCAAGATGGTATGTCCTGAACCACCCTCCCTCCTGTCCCTAACTCAGAAAGAATGGTGCCATGTCTGAGAATCTACTGTCAAAATTTGAGTTCTGCAAACTGGCCATTTTGCCAGGTGCTGGCAGCAGGTGGGCCTCAGTCTGTAGAGAGGCCTGTCTTTCCTACCAAGCCCTGCTTGAAAATAGTAAATTGGCTTCTTTTTTATTACTGTGTGCAGGGTAATTTTCTAATGTGGCACTATACTAAAAAAGGATCTTAACTTTAAAATGAAAGTTCTGCCATATAAAGCCTGCTTTGTGTTCTGAGAAAGGAAATCAGGAGTGGAGAGCTATTTTCCCCACACACAGCAGAGCAGTCAGTCCCTAAGAAGGAGGAGTGCCAAGATGGGAGCTAAAGAGTAGCAGTGGACGGTCACTGTCTGAGGACAGCCTCTGCACTGGCTACCGCCCTGCTGCAAACTTCCCGGTCTACGGCTGCAGAGTGTAATCAGAGGAGAAAGGACTTTGAGCCAAAAGTCTAAAGTTTGTCATTTTCTAGAGTAACAGCAACATGAGCTTGGAGTCTGTAGCTGTCCAGACCCAGAACAGCTGGAGCTTGGCTTACCCCTGGTGGGAACATGGCTGCTGCCTGTGACCCAGCATTCGCCCTTCTGACATGTGCCCAAGGGGATTAAGCACACATGCCTAGACATAAAAGAATGCTTCCACAGCTTTTATTTGTGCGGCCAGGAATTGGAAACGACCTCCTCGCCTGCTGATGTTCATACCATGGAACTCTGTGCAGCATAAGGAAGAGCAGACTGCCCCCCACAAGGCTTCAAGTTCAGTCCACCAGAAAAGAGACAGGTGGGAGTGATCTCGGGCTAGAAGAGAGGTGTGGTCCCTGTACTAGGCCTAGGGCAGGGTGTGTGGGAGCCTGCTGATCCCCTGCTTCATATCTTGATCCAGGTGGTGTGCTTTGCACCTACAGAAACATGTGTTGAGCTATGCACTTTCTAATCAGATTTTTTAAAATATATTTTTATTAGTTATAGTTGGACATTTATTTTTTTATTTATTTCTATGTGGTGCTGAGGATCGAACCCAGGGCCTTGCATTTGCTAGACAGTGGCTCTACTACTGAACCACAACACCAGCCCTATTATTAAATGTTTCTAAAGAGCATATATCTGCTAGGGAACATGGTCAGTTCATCCCAAACATTCTGTATTTATGTGATCTATTTGTATAAGATTTTTAGGGGCTGGGGATGTGGCTCAAGCAGTAGTGCGCTCGCCTGGCATGTGTGTGGCCCAGGTTCGATCCTCAGCACCACATACAAACAAAGATGTTGTGTCCGCCGAAAAAATTAATAAATAAATAAATATTTTTTAAAAAAAGATTTTTAAATATAAATTGTTGCATTGTATCTTTGTACATCCTTAGAACTTTCTGTAAGGGGGTGAGAGAGGACTTCACTCAGGCACAGAACAAACCCAGCATCTGACTTTTTTGTTTGTTTTTTAATATTTTTTTTTTAGTTGTATATAAACACAGTATCTTTATTTATTTTTATGTGGTGCTGAGGATCAGACCCAGTACCTCACATGTGCTAGGGAAGCACTCTACCACTGAGCCCCAACCCCAGCCCAGGATCTGCTTTTTGATTGGTTTTGCCTACATCACTCCAACCCTCTGTGTGGCATCTTGCATTCAGACAGGCCATGTATGAGGAAGGAGCTTAAACAGGGGTTTCTATTGGTTCCATGGAGCACTAGATAACTGTAAGTGAAAGAATACGTTAGACATACATGTTTTGTTTGCTTGATTGACTCCCACCTCCACTATTTAAAGGCTGTGTTGCCCCCAGCAACTAAGTGTGCCTTTGCAAGCTTTTGATGCTCACCCGCCCTGCCATGCACTGCCTCAGCCGCAACAGCTACATAGAAGAGGGTTTGGCCCATGTCCAGAGGGGCAGAGACAGTTGGCTCAAGGAGGAAGGCCCAGGACACTTTCCCCCACCAGCATCCAGGTGTCCTCAGAAGACAGGGCAGGAGGGACAGAGTTCACCAACCGACAGTTTTCTGCCTATGGATGGGCAGAGTTTTGACATGCTGCCATATGGTGTGACACCAGAAGAGAAGCCTTCTATGTGGAAGCTCACATCGAGACTCTCAAGTTCCCAGACCTACGCCCAGCAGCAATAATTCCTTTCTTAGAAATCCATCCCAGGAAATCATCAGGGACTTAGTCACAGATCTGTCTTTGTAGAAGGGACATGGGCCCAGGCCACATTGCTTGTTGTGAACTGATTTGAACCCCACCCTGACCTAGAGTCCATGCCCAAGGCTGCCACTTTGTTTTACAGGCCATTCATTGAGGAGGAGGGCTGCCTAGCCCCTCAGTTCTGTTTGAGTTTGCCTCATGCAGGTTTCCACACGAAGGCTACAAACCACTGATGTGGCTTCGGCTTGTGAGCATACGTTAACTCGCAATAACTTCTTCCAGGGAAGAGTAAATGGATTTTATCTTTCCCTTTGGTTTTCTTATAGTTTCTTAATTTCTCTATGGAAAGTGTTTGTTTCTCATTGTTGCTTCAGTGACAGTCAAGCCTGATTCCCCCTCTGCTAGGATTCTAGCGTGTCCCCTAGAAGTTCACCTGTTGGACCTGAATTCTCAGTACGAAGTGTTGGGAGAGGCCAATACCAGGGTATCGGGCTGTGGGGACGGAGCCCTCCCCAGTGAGTGAGCACCTTTCTCTAGAGATTGGCTCAGGTATCCAGGAAGTAGGCCCCTTCTCCTCTGCCTGTACCCAGCTGCCTTCTTCCACTGTCCACCTTGAGTCAAAGCAGCACCAGCAACAAGCTTTCTCACTGTGTCCTGGGGTTTGGACCCAAGGCTTGAATAAAGCTGCCTTTGTTCCTGCAGCCCAGACACTGCCCATGGCTCACCAGCTGGGATGGCTGATTGGATTAATGTGGCTCTTGTTACATTTCCTTGCTCTGTATCTCTTCAGGGGGGTACTCCTGCTAGGAAGTCTGTCCTCCAGGCCAGGGGCTGCCTACCTCTGAATTCTCTCCTGGGTGCATTTCCCACCCAGCCACAGTTGCTCTGTCTTGGGAGGTGGTCCACTCTGCTCTGCCTCTGTGTGGCACTGGATTTATAGATCTGTGACATTTGCAGTAAGAACTTTCTTTTAAAAGTACCAGTGAGTGAGGCTGGACTGTGGCTCAGTGGTAGAGCACTCACCTAGTGTGGGTGAAGCACTGGGTTCAGTCCTCAGCACTGCATAAAAATAAAGGCATTATGTCCACCTACACCTGAAAAAAATATTCTAAAAAAGTACCAGTTAGTGATATTGTATGTAGGACATGTAAACATAGAAGGTAATTTCACCTATAGAGTTTTATTAAGTTTTGCTTTTCAGAGTTCAGAAGTATTTATTCAGATCTTTTCTGGTTTCCTTATGGATACAGTTGTATCGTGCTTTGTAGAATTCTGCTTTCTTGACACTCATTGAGGACTTAGGTCATTTCCCACCTACATTTACCTATGATTTTTAGATGCATATTTTCCAATAAAAATATCATAATTTTTACAGCTTGGAAGTTACCTCTGGCAGCAATGTGAGCGTGTGCACCTGCGAGGTACGGGACTGGGTGTGGTCTCATTCTGCTAAATGGACATACATCAAGTCACATGTCCTTCTGCCCTTTTCTCACTCTTAGGGCTTTTTGTCCTATTTCCTCGGGCCTCTGATTATTAAAAAGTTTTTCCATAAGTGAGTGTAAGTGTGTGTGCCTGGGTTCAGGGGTGACACACAAGCTTCACATCTGCCACAGGACAATCCTGGGGATCCTTAACAATGCTCATCAACCCAGAGTCCTCTCTTTATAATTAGCCCCCAGCTGCTCCTTTACCCATGTCCTACACTACCAGTTCCCAGACCTCAGCGTCTGTCACAAGCCTCCTGCACTCCCCCTCATGCATAGGAGGAGGGAAGTGGGCAGAAGACAAGAGGGAGCCTGTCCTAGAAGTTCACTTCCAGCCCACCGTGGAAACAAGCCTGACTGATCGGTGCAGAACTCGAGGCTCTCTCCGGACTTGGAAGCACAGACCCCGTGGAAGGAAACCACTTCAACTAGAGAAGGCCAGCAGTGGGGAAGGAAGACTGTCTGGGAATTGGCTCTATAAAGAGGTTGGCTACATCAGAGGACAGTTATATTGTAGAAGGAAGGAATCTTTTTTTTTTTTTTTTTTTTTTTTATTGGTTGTTCAAAACATTACAAGGCTCTTGACATATCATATTTCAAACAGAAGGAAGGAATCTTAGCCAGACCTGGTGGCACACACTTGTAATCTCAATGGCTTGGGAGGCTGAGACAAGAGGATCATGAATTCAAGGCCAGCCTCAGCAACTTAGCAAGACCTTGTCTCAAAAAAACGAAACAGGCCAGGGATGTGACTCGGTGGTAAAGCATCCCTGGGTTCAGTCCCTGGTACCAAAAAATGAAAAAGGAATTTTGAGCAGAATCTGCCACTGGGTTTTCAAATTTAAAAATAGACTTATTTCTGTTTTTATTTCTATAGAAACCTGATGTGAGGCTATCTCGAGGCAGCATTGACAGGGAGGACGGGAGTCTTCAGGGTCCGGTAAGCTGGGGCTCGTAGTGTGTGGGCATCCACCTTAATGATACCTCTAATGTCAGACAGAATAATCAATTCTACAAGTAAAGTGAACATTTCACTAGGATTATTAAGACATTCTCTGTACAGAATTCTTATGCAGATACTTAAGTTTTCTGCCCATTATTGTCACAGGCCTTTTAGTAGTAAGCCACAGTTCCTGTAATCTTAAAAAGTATGTACACATGTACTATTGTTACATACGATTTCCATTTGCTCAACGTTTTATATACTACTATTGCTGGTTATAAAAGTTGTCATAGTCACATAAAACTTATTCAAACAAGATTTTTTCCCCCCTTGGGGGTGTTAGGGAAGAGATGCCTGAAATTCTCTTTAAAGAACTAACTTAAGGGCTGAGATTATGGCTCAGCAGTAGAGCGCTCACCTAGCACAGGCGGGACCCAGGTTCGATCCTCAGCACCACATAAAAATAAATGCATTGTATTGTGTCCATCTGCACCTAAAAAATAAATATTTAAAAAAAAAAAAAGAACTAACTTAAAGGCTGGGGCTGTAGCTCAATGGTAGAGTGCTTGCCTTGCATGCATGAGACAGTGGGTTCAATCCTCAGTACCACATAAAAATAATAAATAAATAAAATACAGATATTGTGTCCATCTACAACTAAAAAAAAGTTTAAAAAATGAAGAACTAACTTAGAAGGGCTGGGATTGTAGCTCAGTGGTAGAGCACTTGCCTAGCAAAAACTAACTTAAGATTTAGTTCAAATATATTTAAAGCCAGCTAGAAATACTTCCTAGTGTTAGGAGGGAAATAATTTAAATCATTAGGATTTGCACCTTCTGGTGTCTAATAAATGCATACACATTTCCTCAAACACATCTACCCCAGCAGGTGAATTCTTCTGGCCCTTTTGAGGTTCTGGGTAGAAAGAAACCTCTGAGTTGACTTTCAGACCTGCCACTGTCAGCACTTACTTTAAATTTCTAAAACTTTTTTTCTCCTCTTGTACTAAGGATTGAACCCAGAGACATTTCACCACTGAGCCACATCCCCAGCCCTTACTTCATTTTGTTTGGTTTGGTTGTTTGGCTTTTTGAGACAGAGTCTGGCGAAGTTGCCCAGGCTGGCCTTGAACTTGCATGTGCCATAGTACCTGGCCTAAACATCGTTCTATGTATATAAATTACATCCAGTTTTGAAATAAGAGGTGCTGAGGATTGTCTGGGCCTTTCCGTGATAAGCTTCTCTGAGTAGCTACAGCACCATCTTAATCACAGTCCTGGGTTCCCAGCACCTAAGTGCATGGTACGGAACCACCCTGGCCTATGCCGTAGCTTCAGCATCCCCTAAGGTGTGATGCCAAGGTCACCCATTACCAACCCGCAAAGCTTTGGCATTTTTCCCATCAATGTGTCAGCTCAGACTCTGCTGGTAGCCTGAGTCTGACGTTCCTCAGCTCGTAAGCAATGTTACATCACCCACCAAGCTCCTTTCCTAGGCTGAAAAGACTCAAGTACAGCAAGCATTCTTTCCTGACTTGTGAAAAACTCTTCAAGGACTCACTAGTGAGAGAATTGCTAATAGGATATTTGTTAGAAAAGAAAAATTCTTTGTGTTCCAAAATGTGGCACATAGAAGATACTCAGAAAATACATAGAACAAATGAATGAGACCTGGATAGGAGGATTACTCAGAAATGCCTTATTCACAAGAACTGTCAGACAACACATGACAGGCCTACCTGCAACGTCATGATTTTCTGCATGCCAGACGTAGACAGTAAGAGTGCTTAGTGCTTAGTACTGCAAAGTGCTGTGTGGAATGGGCTACACGTGATACTCATATTACTGTCAGGCCCTGTTGTCACCTGTATTCCACAGACTTAGCTGCTGCAGAGACCTCCTTGCAGTGCCAGACCCAGGCAGTAAACTCCTGTGGCCACCCGGCAGAGCAAGCTTGTCTGTCTTCCCCATGACCACATTGGTCCTTTTCTAAAGACAACGTTTAGTTTGGCACATTTCTTGGAACTCTTTAGCTTTAACCTTTTTTTTAATATTTATTTTTTAGTTGTAGTTGGACACAATACCTTTATTTTATTTATTTTTATGTAGTGCTGAGGATCAAACCCAGTGCCTCGCACATGCTAGGCAAGTGCCCTACCGCTGAGGCATAACCCCAGTCCCTAGCTTTAACATTTTTGAAATGTTCTGAGAGAGCTGTTTGGGTAAAAAGCAGCACAGCTTGTGAATGAGTGTGCTGTAGCCAATAATCATATTAATGTGTAACTAGTGCATGCACCTAGTTAATAGTCATTAATGACTAGCTGATGGAAATAAACCCCTTCTGTGTGCATGACAAACAGAGTCACATCTGCACCTTTAAGATGGCCTGTGAGTCAGTAGCATACTCAATTTGTGACTGCAGCCCAGGACTGGGTACATCGTTAGCTTCAGAGAAGAAGTATACTGAGGCCCGGCAGGCCCATGACACGTGGCCCAATCGATGTGTGGAACATGGGATTTCCTTCCAGTGCCTGCCCCTCCAGAGTGGAACCTGCTTGGCTGCACACAGGCACGTTTGTTAGGTGGTTCCAGAATGTTTCAAAAATTGAGTTTTCTAGTTAATTGAGCTTGGTTGTCACCTAATATCAACTAGAAAGCTCGCCGAGTTGAAAGCCTTTTAGGAATTGTGTAGGTTTTACCGCCAAATCTTGGTGCAGCACAGCCAGCAGGCACTGCATCATGTTCTGGCCATATTAACCACCATACCCAGCGCAGGCTCCTCTGGCTACCTGGCACCTCGCTGCTCCCCAGGCGCACTCTCTGTCCTCCCTCCTTGCACGTGGCTTGGCTCCTACCTAGGATGAGCTTGGCCATCACAGCCATCTCTAAGCCTGAGCTCAGGACTCTCCTTCCATTGGCCCTGTGCTGTCTGGAGTGGGCACAAGTGTCTCTCTCCACCTCTCTGTCAATTTCTGTTTTATTCAGCTTTTTCACCACTGTGACTAAAGGGACTCAACCAGAGCAATTGTAGAAAAGGAAAAGTTTATTTGAGGGCTCACGATTTCAGAGACCTTAGTCTTTAGAAGGCTGGCTCCATTTCTCGGGACTCAAGATGAGGCTGAACATCATGGTGGAAGAGTGTGACAGAAGGAAGCAGCTCACATGATGATCAGGAGGCAGAGAGAGAGAGGTCTCCACTTGCCAGATACAAACATATACCCCAAAGCCACGCCCCAGTGCCCACCTCCTCCAGGAACACCCTACCACTTCATTTGCCACTCAGTTAATCTCTATCAAGAGATTAAATAACTGGTTTTGGTTAAGACTCTTACAACCCAATCTTCTCCTCTCAACCTTCTTGCATTGGCTCACACCTGAGCTTTGGGGGGATACCTCATATCCAAGCATGGCAGCTCCACAAGGGCAGGAGCTCTGGTTTGTACCCAGTATAGTATCAGCTACAAAGCAGGGGCTCAGTGCCTGCTAGTTGAAGAAATGCAAGCGTGAACATGGCATGTAAGGTAGAAAGCACGTTGCTTAGGACCCGTCCCCACCACCAGGCTCTGAGAGTCTGCAAGGTTGGGAACCAGGGTGGGAGCTAGGGATGCAACTCAGCAGTAGAGCTTGTGCTGGGCACAGAGTCACAGCACCTGCAGTCCCAGCCCCTGGAAGGCTGAAGCAGGAGGATCACTTGAGCCCACTAGTTCAAGGCCAGTCTTTCAACATAACATAATAAGACCCTGTCTCTTTAAAAAAGAAGAAGAAAATGTAAGTAGTTAAATTAGTTAGTTAAAACAGGATAAAATCAGGGTGATAAATGGCAGGTTGAAAACAACTGTGATTCTGGGGAAAATAGTCATTTTAATTATATGTACTGTTTCATTGTCCTGGTATTTTAAAGAAGTACCTCTTTTCAGTAGAAAACAAAGCATATTAAATTATGTGTATGTATCATTATTTTAAAATGAGCAAGAAAAGTTTTTCTTTTACAAGGTTGGGTATGGTTCTAAAACTTTTTTTTTCCCATTTTAGTTATAAAACTCATTACTTTAGGTTGGCTGTACACCTCTAATCCCAACAGCTCAAGAGGCTGAGGCAAGAGGATTGTAATTTCAAGGCCAGCTTCAGCAACTTAGCAAGTCCCTGCCTCACAATAAAACATGAAAAATATGACAGGGCCTGGGGACGTGGTTCAGTGGTTAAGCACCCCTGGTTCAATCTCTACCAAAAAAACAAGGGACTTATTACTTTAAATGCAGTGTCAGGCATAAAGACCTGGAGAAGGACTGTTTCCATTAGAGGCCTCCCCTTACCCAGTCCCTGTTTCCTTGCCTTGTCCTAGAACTGCTGGAGGGTTATACCCGTTCTAATGTACACAGCGCTTTAGGGACACTGACAGCATGAGCCCATGGGGACTGCCAAACACCCCAGTGCTACCAGGTCCCTATCTCTTCATTGTTGATTGCACCCTTACTGTGATCAGAGGGGGTAGAAGGACCCTGAGCATGAGATCAGCAGTGGACACATGCTGGGAGGGCTGGGATTTCAGACCTTTGATGGCAAACCAGAGACATCCATGTAGGAAAGTTCTAGATCTGTATGAATACCAGAGTACCCCGAGGTTGCCTTTGTTACAGCCCTCCCCACACACACTATTGGTATGAGATGTCACCTGCCTATTTCCCCACACCACTGAGCCCTGCAGGCAGCTGTCTTGTTCATCCCAATGCCCAGCATCTGGCAGAGTTCCGGGAGTGGATGAATAGGGAAGAGAGTGGGATGGTTCTTTCCCTGTATACATCAGTACATTGACTCAATTTTCCTTTCCCACAGACTGGAAACCAACACATCTATCAGCCTGTGGGCAAACCAGGTCAGTGAAGAAATGAGTTGTGTCGGGCTGGGGATGTGGCTCAAGCGGTAGCACGCTCGCCTGGCATGCGTGCGGCCTGGGTTCAATCCTCAGCACCACATACAAACAAAGATGTTGTGTCCGCCAAAGACTAAAAAAATAAAATAAATAAATATTAAATTTTTTTTAAAGAAGAAGAAGAAATGACTTTTGTGTCAAAAGCTTGTGTAAGTAGCTGGGTACAGTGGCACACACTTGTAATCCAGCTACTCAGGAGGCTGAGGCAGGAGGATCCCAAGTTCAAGGTTGGCCTCAACAACTTAGGGAGACTATCAGCAACTGAATGAGACCCTGGCTCAATTAAAAAGTAAAAAGTGCTGGGGATGTGTCTCAGTATTTAAGTATCCCTGGGTTTAATCTCCAGTACCAAATTTTTTTTTTTAAATACTTGTGTAAGTTGGCAGCAGGTTGGAAGTAAGTGTAGTGTCACAGCTGGGGGATGTTCACAAGATTTTAAGCCTTCCCCCAACAGATCATAGCAAGTTTGGTTCTGACCACACTCAGCCATGGCTGGAGTCCTGAAAAGCAGAATCTAATACTGTAACACCACAGGCCCTTAGGACAGGAGCCTGGTGCCAGTGCAGGGCATTGGCTTTCTTCATTACCCTTAAGGAAGTCCTTCTGCTTTGTCAGATCCTGCAGCTCCACCAAAGAAACCTCCACGCCCCGGAGCCCCTGGCCACCTGGGCAGCCTCGCCAGCCTCAGCAGCCCTGGGGACAGCTACAACGAGGGGGTCAAGGTAGGCATCAGATGTGGGCATGCTCTTTTCTTAGGGTTGGTTGGATCCCTTTGTCCTTGGAAGATGACGTCTGTGTCATACAGTGGGTGGGGACAGCACAGAGAGGACCATAAGGGGCCAGAACTCAGCTGGTTCTGAATCCCCTGAGAGCCAGGGAAGTATTACCCAGACTCTCCCAGTTTTCTCTCATGATTGGCTTTAGGGACTTTATCACATTCTGACTTTGTGCCTACATCTTCCTCCCATGAGGCACAACGTGTCTGTGGAAATCAAGTGTTGATTTTTAAAAAATCAAGTTTTGTAAATTAATTAAGCCATGATGCCAGGGGTAAGTGAGGACCTGTGGGCCCACTTCGCCTCTAGGCTCATAATCGTGGTGTTAAGAAAAGCCTGTTGTCCATCCAGGGTCAGGATGGTTCCCTGTGAGAACAAGTAGAGCCCCCACCTCCCGCCAAGAGCAGCACTGGCCCAGGCACGCATGATCTTGCCCTTGATTGGGCTCATCAACTCTGCTCCTGGCTTGGAGCCGGAGCTCACCATCTGGCTCTCCCAGGCCCCCTGCCAAGCCTGAGAGCTGGGACATGTGGGTATTCTCAGAAGCAGCAAAGACATGACCCTTCCTAACACAGATTTTTTAAGTAAAAGTTTGAAAAACGGAATGGTAAAAAATCAGGTTAGTGAGCTTATTTTCATAAGCCTCACCTGGACAGGGAGCCCCTCTGGCCTGGCCACTTAACAGCCACTTCTCCAAATATGCCCCATATATTGACCAGAGGCACACCATTCCCATGATCTGACTGTCTGGAATCGGGGCAGGTGGTGGTTTGAGGGGCAGAGCTCTTCCTGACCTGGTGTTGCGTGAACACACGGTACACCTCAAAGTAGACAGCACCCCAGGTCAGTGCACATGAGCTGGGCGGAGGTGATCTTTGCTCCACAGACTCATTGCAATGTTGGAGTGCCTTCCCCCCGTCAGGTGTGGTTCAGACCTTGTCCATGTTCATCCTCATGTTGGCCTCACACAGGGGAAACAGCATGCTTATGGTCATTGGCTCTGGTGGCTGGGCTGGCATGCTGCTGCAGATCCATGGACTGCACACCTCTGCACTCTGCTCCAAGGTGCCACCTGTAGAGCTGCTCTAGCTGACCCCTGGTCAGGTATATGCATTCTTATCCCAAGTCCCGGAAGAGAGCACGCATCCTCACCAGGGGTAGTGTTTCCCTGTCCATCCAGGAGGTGACCATAGAGTGAGTGGGCTGGTTCTGGCGGGTGTAGCCTGCTCCCTGGGGGATGTCCAGTGAGACAGCTAGGCCCACGCTGCCCTGAAACCAATGAATATCCAGAGCACCTATTGGCCAGTCGTCAGCTCCTGGGACCCTGCGGCTTCCCAGTGCTGTCAGGGACATGTGGGTATTCTCAGAAGCAGCAAAGACATGACCCTTCCTAACAGATTTTTTTAAGTAAAAATTTGAAAAACAGAATGGTAAAAAATCAGGTTAGTGAGCTTATTTTCATAAGCCACAAGACGAGACTTGCACAATGACTTGTGCTCCAGTGAAAAACCAATGTTAGAAGCTGATGAGGAACCCCAGAATCCTGACACACCTTCGTGTCCCACACCTGGAATAACCTCGTGAGTAAACTCTTGGTAGAAACAATATGCTTGGGCTGGGGTTGTGGCTCAGCCGTAGAGTGCTTGTCTCACACACGCTGGACCCTGAATTCGATCCTCAGCACCATGTAAAAAATAAATGAGTGAAATAAAGGTATTATGTCCAACTATAAAATAAATATTTAAAAAAATTAAAAAAGAAACAATATGCTTAAAATACATGAAGATTTTGCGGGCTGAGGTTATGGCTTAGTGGTAGAGTACTTGCCTAACATGCATGAGGCACTGGGTTCAATCCTCAACACCACATAAAAATAAAACAAAGATTGTGTCTACCTAAAACTAAAAAATAAATATTAAAAAAAAAAGATTTTGAAGTGATTAGTGTGGAGCCCATGCCTGTTCCTTTATTATCTATCTGTAGTAAGTGTAGCTTGAAAGAATGATTGTTTTGATACAGAAATGTTTGCCTTTAACTAGGTATAACTAAAATAATCATTCAAATAACATTTAGCCAGAAATCATCCCAGTTTTCCTTGGCAGCTTTGCTCTTGTGGCTTGGTTTCAGTGCTGGGGTCAGATCCCAAGCCCTATGCTGTCACGCTCCCCCTGGAGCCTCCCTGGAGCTCTGGGGCTTCAGGCACCACCCTGAGGGGTGGGATTGGCCACATGGCTGGGGGACAGTTGATTGTCATTAATTGCCAGACAAGGAGTTTCCAAGTTGTTGAGCTCTAGAAAATAGGAAACCAAGAACAGATGTTTCTCTAAACTTCTGGAGTGTCGCCATGCGTGGTTAGAAGCACCATAAGAAGGGAAACCTTAAGCAGGTCACAGTCATGGCAGGCCACCCTCCACCCCTAGAATTGCAAACCATCCTGTTTCTTGGTGGAATACGCCCTTGGCACCCTCCCGAAGAAGCCATGTGTCTTCCTGTGTGATGGAGTCTATACAGGCCATCCTGGGAAGATAAACAAGACTGCACTGAGGTCCTCACTGCAGAAAGTAAAAGGCAGCCAGCCCTTTCTTTTGAGTGATGAGTTCTAGAGTTCTTCTTTCCAGTGCACATGGAAGTACCAGAGAGAAATGCATCTCTACACTCAGGTGCTGGGGATCTCAAAAGTATCTTTTGAGATGCTTTTAAGAAGAGGAGAAGGTGCTTGTTTCTCCCATTCACTGCCTGTTCAGGCAGAGGTGGTTTTACTCAAAGTCATGGAACCTTCTCTTAAGAATTGGTTCAAGCTGGGCACGGTGGTACATGCCTATAATCCCAGCAACTCAGGAGGCTGAGGCAGGAGGATTGCAAGTTCAAAGCCAGCCTCAGCAACTTAGCAAGATCCTGTGTCCAAAGAAAATATAAAAAGGGCTGGCAATGTGGTTCAGTGGTTAAGTGCCCTGGGTTCAGTATCCCCAATATTAAAAAATAATAATAATAATAGTTGGTTCAAAAGAAGGATATTCTTTATACTTTGATTTTTAAAATAAGCTCCTGAGGTCTTTAAGCACACCAGAAATCTTTCTTGGGGCAGTGTAGCTAGATGCCAGTGCAGATTCCCAAGGATGCAAAGGGCCAGGTGTGGGAACCAAATCCCTGGGAAGTCAGGTGGCATTTCCAGTGATGAAACGTCCCCATCTCTTATGAAGAAGCCTCATTCTGCTGATCCTTGCACGGCTGCCACTTGTCACTCCCAGGCTTTGCACGCTGTCCTGCTCACTTATCTCATGGGAACAAGCGTGGTGCATGGCAAGGCTCTAAGTCACCCACTGTACATGGAGCCCCCAAAAGACAAGATGGCTCCTGATGGCAGAGAGCAAGAGCAGGTTGCAGCCACAGCTGGTACCTTGCATCCTGCTCATGTGTTTAGGGAGGTATCTGCTGCTTGATTAATGTTGTTTTTCTTTTTTTCCCTTCCTCTGATAAATTCCTCTAACTTTTCCTCACCTCCGTTGGACAATAGCCATGGAGGATAAGCACATTGTGTCTGTGTGTCTGTCCAGCTTGCTCTCTCATACCCAGCTCCCTGCATGTGACCCTGAACTAGTAAGTGGGAAGCCTGGTGCAGGAGTCGGGGGGCACTTTTGCTTGGTTCTTCATCTCTCATGACTGACATGCCAGAAACAGCAATGATGTTGGCTGAAAACTGAGAGGTAGACACGCTTGCAGTAGATGAGCTGTTCCTGCCCTTTTTTGACCTGTACCCAGACTTGGGAACAAATGACTAATTCTGTTCCAGTCTCCTTGGGCAAGGTACCCAAGAGTTCAGAAACGGTCACTTATAGTCTTAGACTGAACACCAGCAGAAGATCACAATCAAATGACTGTCATTTACAGCAATTTAGTCTAAATGCACATCCGTGCACGTATGCGCACACACACAGTGTCTTTCTTGTAGTTAGTATAACTCTAAATGTTTTGGTGGTGCTGGGGATTGAGCCCATGGCTTTGTGAATGCTAGGCAAGTGCTCTGCTACTGAGCTACACCCCAGCCCCCAATTTGAATTTTTAATTACTGCCAAAAATTTGGTAGAGGCCATACATTATTCCACCTCTAGTACTCAGGTTATCTGGGTAACATGTAATTTCTCCTGTGTCCTTGGGTGGCATATGTACCTCGGGGCTTCATCTGCCCTTCATCTGGCCCACTAGAGAAGCTGAGCCTCAGAGCCCAGATTCATCCAGCAGGCAGCCAAGAGCTGTGGGAAGCAGCTTCCCCACCACTGGGATTTAGGAGTGTCCTGCAAGTAGGTAGTGACCACTGGGGATGAACTCCCGTGTGAGAGCCTTCCATCATGAAGAGAGCGGGTTTCTCCTAGGCAGCTCAGCTGAGCCATAAGCCTCCTTACTGCAGAACTTAAAGCCAAGGAAATGCTCAGTACTGGTGTAGAGTGTTCCATTATTAGCAAGTGACTTTCTGTGGAATTTGGTGAATCCTCAGATGTAAAGTATGTGGGTTGTTTCTCTTGTGGTGAATAATCTTGGGGTGTGGGGACACTGAGTTTAAGTACAGTATATGTCATTCCATTTCATTTCCTTTAGCTGAGCTCAAAATTAGAAAAAAATATATTGCCAACTCTGTCACTTGGGTGAATCACTTTACTGTCTCAAACTGAACTATATCCTATACAAACAAGAAAATCCATTATCTTCTGCAGTCTGCTTTGAAGTCTAATTTAGCTGTGGTGGTATTACGCCCACTGCTGGAGAGCAGAAGAATGATCTGCTTCTTTATTGTCAGCTTCAACCCCAGGAAATCAGTCCCCCTCCCACTGCCAACCTGGACCGGTCCAATGACAAGGTGTATGAGAACGTGACGGGCCTGGTGAAAGCTGTCATCGAGATGTCCAGTAAAATCCAGCCAGCCCCACCCGAGGAGTACGTCCCTATGGTGAAGGTGAGTGCAGCCTGCGGTGCACAGAGGCTGCAGTAGAGCTACTAGATATCTCTGACATCTCCCAGAGTCAGACCTGATACTTAGGAAGGTGTGAAGGCACCACATGGTGAGGACTCTGGAGACAGCCACCATCATTGTGAATCCCTGCTTCTCTCATGTCAGTAAACATTAGGATGGTAGGGTCCTGAAGGGATACCATCTTTCACAAATGTAGTCTCTAGTTAAAACAGCAGCTGCAGATGGGTACTGTCAGCGTGAGGCACTTATGTAAAGTTGAAGAACATGCAGGAATATCCTGAATGAGTCCAAGAAGTACATGGGATCAGTAATTATCCAGTTGAGATACTGTCCCTCTGAGGAAGAGGCAAAAGAGTATATGGACAATTTATCTGTGTTGATTTTTCTTAAACTAAGGGGTGAGTATGTGTGTGTTTTTTAATTTAAAAAAATAAAAGAAGGAAGAGACCAAAATAAAAATACTGTGGACTATTTTTCAAATTGTGCTCAGTGGAATGGGATCCTGGGAGGTAATAACAGATGCTGTCCAAACAAGACTGCCCAGGAGGCTCAGCATTGCTCCTACCAGACCCTCATGATGGCACACAGGTGTTCAGAAGTGTCCTACAGTTCAAAGAGTGCCATCAAACTTAGCTTTAGTGTTTTTAAAAGGTACTGGCACATGCTTTTTTTTTTCTTTCCCCCACAGTGGTAAGTTTATCATCCTTGCAGCCAAGAATGCTGGAGCACACCTGTAATTCCAGCAGCTGAGGTAGAAGGATTGCAAGTTCAAAGCCAGCCTCAGCAATTTAGCAGGGTTCTAAGCAATTTAGCAAAACCCTGTCTCTAAATAAAATATGAAAAGTGCTGGGGATGTGGCTCAGTGGTTAAGTGTTCCTGGGTTCAATACTCAATACAAAAAAAAAAAGAATTTACCATCCTTGGGGATTAAAATGGAACAAACTTTTACATGCATTGATGAATATGTCAAAATCAATCCTGCTACTACATATAACTATAGTATATGTGTAACTAGACAGCACTAATAGGAACATTTCTTAAAATATATCATCTTCCCTTCCCCCACATCTTTGACATTAAGCACCTTCAGGCTGCTGAGAACCGTCAACAAGTCCAGCTTAAGCACTTTCTCTTTGCAAAACGGAAATTTCATCAGTTAAGCTCTGATTCCTCATTCCCCCTCCTGCTCAGCCCCTGCAAGCCTCAGTTCTGCTTTCTATCTTTCTTTGAATCTGGCTGCTCAGGGTCTGTCACATAGTGAGAGTCGTGCAGCATTTGTCCTATTGGGACAGGCTTCTGTAACTGGGAAAGATGTCCTCAAGGCTCCTCCCTGTGGTAGCATGTGTCTCAGTCTCCTTCATCTCTAAGGCTGAGCAGCATCCTGCTGTACATGCGTACCTGCTTTGGTTCATTCATTTGTCCATCTGTGGACACTTGGTTGCTTCTACCTGGTGGCTCTCATGAATAGTGCTGCGGTGCATGTGACGTACAGGTAGCCCTTCGAGGCTCTGTCTTCAGTCCTAGTGTGCAGTCAGAAGAGGAGTTCTGGCAGGCACAGCAGCCCTGTTGTGATCCTCCCAGATCCTGCCACCGCGCTTCCCAGCAGCTGCACCTCTGGCTTCCCCACAACCTGTGCAAACTCTAGCTGCTCCGCCTCTAAACTGCATGGGTGGCTGGCTCTCTGTTTTGTTGTGTGATTGCTTTGAAGAAATGTCTATTTAGTTCCTTTGCTTATGCTTTAATTAGGTTTTTTGTTGTTGATTGTGGGGTCAATACCACTTTTTTAGTATACCTATTGGCAATCTTTGTAGAAATACCATCAATGTAGAAAAGCTGCTTAAAAGCTGTGATATTTCTTGATCATTCTGGTTCATGTTTTAAACTGTGCTCCTGTGACTATCATAGCCAAAGTTCTTCTGGGAGAACATGATGAACCCATAGCCAAGTTTGAAAAAACAACTCAGCAGTAAACAAAAGCACTCAGGATTTCAGACATGTCAAGATTGTGCATGTTGATTTAGTAGCAACTACTGCTTTAACTGTCAGTCTTGTAGTCTGTGGGATGCTCCATTCATCACCTGGCCACTTAGAGTGGTGGTCCTGTAGGACTATATGCTCAAGTGGTACTGCAGCCATTCTAGTTGTACAGGCAGTTGCCCAGCAATGCCCGCCCAGAGCATCTCCCTCTTAGGTAAAGCCTGACTGCTTTAGTCAGAGATTCCACTCCTTTTGCATGCTGACCCAAGTATAAATGCCATTTTCATACTGATTTTATTCATATTACACATTGACATACTGGTCATACATCTTGGATCCTCATAAGAACAACAATACCAATAATTCGAAATTTAGCCTGGCACTGGCACACACCTGTCATCCCAGTGACTCATGTGGCTGAGGCAGGAGGATCGCAAGTTCAAGGCCAGCCTAGGCAACTTAGAGAGACCCTGTCTCATTAGAGGACTAGGAGGTTGGAGCAGTGGCACACGCCTATAATCCCAGCAGCTCGGGAGGCTGAAATAGGAGGATCACGAGTTCAAAGCCAGCCTCAGTAAAAGCGAGATGCTAAGCAACTCAGTGAGACCCTGTCTCTAAGTAAAATACAAAATAAGGCTGAAGATGTGGTTCAGTGGTTGATTGCCCCTGAGTTCAATCCTTGGTATTCCCTCCCCCAATAAAAAAAAGGACTAGGGATATAGCTCAGTGGTAGAGTGTCCCTGGGTTCAATACTAGAAAAAAAAAATGAAATTTAAAATGATGATGTTCTAAGCAGTTAGCCCTTGTCTTAACAACTCACATGGATTATAAGAATGGATGGAGTGTGGAGTGGAAGATTCAAAATGGCCTCAAGAATAGATTCCGGGGGCTGGGGATGTGGCTCAAGTGGTAGCGCGCTCGCCTGGCCTGCGTGCGGCCCGAGTTTGATCCTCAGCACCACATACCAACAAAGATGTTGTGTCCGCCAAGAACTAAAAAATAAATATTAAAAATTCTCTCTCTTTCTCACTCTGTCTCCTCTCTCACTCTCTCTTTAAAAAAAAAAAAATAGATTCCGTGCGCACACATGAGAAAGGTGGTGTCTGCCTCACCTGTGTGGGCACCATCGTCTTCCTGGATCAGGTGGGAACAGGGCATGCCTGTTTCCTAGCATTTATGTGACGCTTCTTACCTGAGCAACTGCTCTGGTACATTATGGTGAAGGACAGACAGATCTGCATCTTTACAGAGGGAAGGAGCCTTGTAATGTACTAGATGGGGTCAGCACTAAGAGAAAGAAGTGCAGAATTTTTTCTTAAAACTGTTAGAAACTCTGTGTGTGTGTGTGTGTGTGTGTGTGTGTGCGCGCACACACAGGTTCGTGCACACTTCACTTGCAAGGTGAAATGGTCAGTGCCACCATGAAATTCCTATGTGCTCTAACTCTGGCCGTGATTTTGTCTGTTAGGAAGTTGGCTTGGCCCTGCGGACACTATTGGCTACCGTGGATGAGACCATTCCTGTCCTCCCAGCCAGCACACACCGAGAGGTAGGCACAGCACTGGAAGGGTCATGTGCGGGGCCACACACAGGAAGAGCTGTGGTGCTGAAGGTCCCACATCAGGACCAGCAGAGGCTGGCTCTAGGTGCTCCACAGGTGATAGCCCTTCTGTTCACTCTGTCCCCTGCTAAGGCCAGCACCTGCTCAGGCTCAGAGCCATTGTGTGAGGCCTTCCCCTGAGGAACAGGGTGGCCGTGACCACTCAGGGAAACTGCTGTCGGTGCTGAGCTCCTCCAGAGGGGGAGATGCATTGCCACTTCCTTTGAATGCTCCTTCCCAAACCTTGGTATTTGCAAGTGATACTGGCTTTCCCTTTAAAATATTCTCTTAAATTAATAAATTTTACTAAAATTTTTAAGGGACCAAAGTTCACCCCAAATATTGTCTCCTAGCAACAATCATCGCTTTCAGTAGTTTTGCCTCGTTCTGACTTACAGATGAAGGGCAGTGTACTTGTCAGAATGCTCTCAACATGGTGACACTCTTCAAATAACTGAGCCTGTACTTGTTCATTAAAGTCAGTGTTGAGCTGGGGTTGTGGCTCAGCGGTAAGAGCAGTCGCCCAGCATGTGCAAGGCCTTGGGTTTGATCCTCATCACCACATAAAAATAAATCAATAAAATAAAAGTATTGTGTCCAACTACAACTAAAAAATAAATATTAAAAAAAAAAAAAAAAGTCAGTATCACCAGGCATGCCTGTTGTCTCAGGCTGGAGGGTTAGGGGAGGCAGGAGGATGGCAGATCAGTGTCACATCTTAAGCAGGCAGGACTCCTGAAGTGGAGTGGAGTCCTTCTCAGGATGTCACATCTGAGGTACACATTGTCTGGGTGATGTCAATCTGGGGAGCTATATCTTGCCTCCTAAAGGACAGCGGGACACAGCAACCATTGGTGGTTCCTCTATCAGTGACAGAACCACATAGTTCCTCTGAGTGCCTCCACAGTGCAGCTTTTTCATAGCAAGCAGGTCCTCACTAGTTTACCTGCTTCTCTGGGGCTCTGAGCAGTTTTCCATCAGCAACCATCAAGTTTTCTTGATCAGCAACAAGTTTGCCAGAAAGCAGAGGAGTTAATGACCATAGGCAAGAAAAGGAGTCTAACAAGGGTTTTTCTGCGGGACCATCATCAGCACTTACTGCAGCCAGTAGCTGAAGTCACTACTCGCACTCCTGATTCTCAGGCATACAGATCCCTCTCCCTTATTCCTTGTTGTTGAATCATTCTTTAAGAAGAGCCTTCCTGTGGGCCTGCTTCCCCGCCCACTGCCCCTCCTTACTGCCCACCATGCTTCCTAAGGAGCAGCACTTCCTGCTCAACTCCCCTCCTGCTGCTACACTGAGTGTGGTTGTCCCCCAGGTGCCACCCATTTGTATTAAAGAAAACCCCTCATCTTGGCAACCCACCCCACTTCCATAGATCCAAATACTTGTTGCTTCCCAAGCCCATGTATGGTAGGGCCGTGCCGAGCTCAGTCTCCAGCCATCTGTCAGCTGCTGGCAGGAGCTGTCTGCTTTTCCCTGCTTGCTTCCCCAGCTAGGGCCTACCACATACTGGCCACTTGCCCCTTCAGTCCCCTCTACATGGGACACAGACACTTTGATGAGTCTCAAGTGGGCCTCATCCTCACCAACTACTGTCACCTCCTCAGACTGCCATAAGACTTGCCTTCCTCCCCTGCCACCAGAGCTTTCTTTCTGAAAGAAAGAGGTAGATCTCTAGATTACATTGTTCCCTTCCTAAAAATCTGATCTGCCTACCCACCACCAAGCTCAGCAGGAGAGGGTCAGCTGGGCATGGCCTGTGAGGTCCTGCAGTTGAAGCCAGCCCACTCACAGTGCAGGCCAAGTCCAGGCTCTCCTGAGAAGCCTCTGAGGCAGGGTGAGTTGCCCCTTCTCACTGTGCATTTCTGTTGTGCTACTGTCTCTGGGGGTCCCAGGCAGTCCTGTGCCTGGCCTGTGTGTGCAGACATGTCTGACTGCTTCTCATGTCACAGCACAAGGTACCTTGTGCATGTTAAGTGCTCAGGAAGGGCCACAAGAGCAGATGGCTGTCACCCCTGGCTGAATGAACAGGCGGGCTCATGAGACTCCACACACAAGCCTTTGCCCCCATGGGGGCAGTAGGCGAATCCCGTGCCTGCTCACGCCGAGGCAAGGCCAGGGCCTTCTGACACCGAGAATCGTCCCATGCAGCTCCGGGAGGTCCAGAGAGGTATCAGGAGTCCAGACCCAGGCTTTTGTCCTGTCTTGGCCTTCAACGGGTCACTTTGTACCTCAGCTGCCCGTGCTGATATGGGAGAATCTGGACCAGGTACTCTCTGAGATTCTGTCAGGTTCTATGATTTACTGTAAAACAAAGGAAAGCCCTGCCAGACAGTGAGGTAGGTGGAAGTCCAGACGGCAAATGCAGAATGGAGAGGACGTCCTGGTGACAGCAGGGCTGTGGGTGGAAGCAGGACTGCTGGGCAAGCACACGTGCACAGGCACACGACACTGGCCAGAGTTCCCAGGGAGAGAAAGGTTTTCCACCCTGTTGCTTCTAAGGAGGATTTATTTGAGGGAAAGATTTTTTTTTCTCATGGTGGCACCAAAAGAAAGGCTTGTGAAATTGTGTACAGAAGGGGCAGAGGTGGGGTCCAGTGGGAGAGTACGTGCCCAGCACTGGATTTTAACCCCAGCCCTGCAATAAAAGACAAGAAAGTTCCCTGAAAGGTTCTTTAGAAGCCATCCTCCTGACCTGCCTCTTGTCCTTCCAGATCGAGATGGCACAGAAGCTGCTCAACTCTGACCTGGGAGAGCTCATCAGCAAGATGCGGCTGGCCCAGCAGTGCGCCATGACCAGCCTGCAGCAGGAGTACAAGAAGCAAATGCTGACTGCCGCCCACGCCCTCGCAGTGGATGCCAAGAACCTGCTGGATGCCATTGACCAGGCGAGACTGAAGATGCTTGGGCAGGCAAGGCCGCATTGAGCCCGCCCGGGGGCTGTACTTCTTCCCTGGGAAGGTGTTCACCGGCCTTCCACCAGCAGCCAGAGCCAGCGTGTCCTCAGGCGCCAGCATCACAGCTCCAGCCGAGCAATGGCTGGCTGAAAACCTCTCACATAAGTTCACATCTTGACTTGGGTTCATTTTTGTTATTCTTTTTAAATCATGGGGTTCAGAAAAGTCTGAGGTCCATAATGTGGCATTTTTCAAGAATGAAAATTATACATTAAGAAGCTTTTAAGAACATGAAGGCCAGATGCAATGGTGCATGCCTGTAATCCCGACAACTGGGGACACTGAGGCAGGAAGTTTGCCAGTTTAAGGCCAGCTTCAGCAACTTTGCAAGACCCTGTGTCAAAATGAAATTAAAGCAGAAATGTGAAGCGCAGTTGGTATTCCTGTTGGGGTGTTTTAGTGGGAATGGCCTGGGGGCTGTGTTCATTCCTGACCTGCCTTCACTGAATATAGGAAGAAGAGAATGTGGTGAAGAATCCCAGGAGACCCAGGAGGCTAAGGATTCCTTTCTTGCCATAGCATTATTATCCAGACTGGGGTTTGGCTAGAACACCCTTCTGTTGCAATATGCTAATCCCATTTACAAAGAAAGAATATAAAAGCTATATTTTGAAGACTCAAATCATTTCAGAAAAAAACTAGCACCCTTCTGTCTCCCGCCTTTCACTTTATGTGGACATGGAAGCGCTGGGCTGGAGCCAGCTGCAGAGCCCAGCCAAGACTCAAAACTCGTGTCTTCTCACCAGGATAATGTGCCCGTTGTTTGTAGCAGTGTAATTTCTCATGGAAGCAGAAACACTTTGTACCAGAGCACCTCCAAACTGCAGCGAGGAGTCCAGAACCACCGTTTTCCATTTTTATATGATTTATAAGGAAAGATTAAAGCCATGTTGACCCCTCACAGCCACGGGCGCTGGCTGACCCTCATCGTGTCTGTCTTCCCCACAGAGAACTAAGCGGGACGCAGGGGTTTGGTTCTCTAGATGTCCAGCTATTGCACCATCGTCCTCTTAGATCATTCTGAAGAACACACCCTCCCTTTAGTTTGTCGGGGGATATGAATTATTCTCAGGAAGAATATAATGAACTGTACAGTTACTTTGACCTATTAAAAAGGTGTTGCCGTAAGGCTCTTGTTCCAGTGTGCTTTCTTTTGATTCTCTTCCTTCAGATGACCTGGAGTTTTTCAGAGGGGTTGCTAGATGCAGTAGTAAGCTCTCACTGATGCTGTTTTCCTTGTTCCTGTGTCTCTGAGCATCTGGAGGCTATCCCGAGGCGGGCTGCCCACATCAGAATGCTGGCTCAAGTGCTTCTGCAGGGAAGGCTCCCTCTGCAGGCCTGGCGTCGGAATCACCCGTCCAGACTCAGGAAGCCATTTGGGCACAGGGCCCTTTTTAAGGGAGTTGCTGGCTTTGGTCTCCCAGGCCCTCCCTGATCTTGCTGCAGTCTCTGAACCACAGAGCAAAGAGTCCCCCAGCTCCAGGACTATGGGAAGGAGAAGGCTTAGGAACAGGGACCAGAGGGGAGGAATCTGGGGGAGTGTTCTCAGATAAACACATCTGTGTAGCTGCACGGTCAGCTCCATTTGTGCTGTGTGGCATTTTCTTCATCTGAAGGAAGCATCAGGGCTGTCGTGTTCTGAGACAGTCTTTATTCTCTGGCATTCTTGGATCTCTTGAGTCAGTTTCCTCGGTTTTAAGATGTTGACATGGGCTGGAGTGTGGCTCTGTGGTAGAGGACTTGCTCAGTGATACACACCGTCCCAGGTTAAAGCTCCAACACCACCAAAAAAAAAAAAAAATGGTGATGAGGACAGTGATTATGAAATAAGAAAAGCCCAATGTAGGGTCAGGGGCTGCAGGGCTATCTTATGCTTGTGGGAGTGCAGCAGCATCCCAGCTCCCGCAGCGATGACTGCCAGAGCTTGGCAGACCTGGCACATGACC
This sequence comes from Ictidomys tridecemlineatus, assembly GCF_052094955.1. Taxonomy (NCBI): domain Eukaryota; kingdom Metazoa; phylum Chordata; class Mammalia; order Rodentia; family Sciuridae; genus Ictidomys; species Ictidomys tridecemlineatus. The sequence continues at coordinate 3,233,854 of NC_135483.1, forward strand.
CCAGGGAGGAGGCCAGAACTGCCCCATTCTCCCTTCAGAGGCTTCAGAGCAAGACTTGCCCACAGTCAAGACACCCCTTTGCTCTGTGGGCCACTATTTGGGAAATCCTGCTTTTCCTCTGGGGCAAAAGATGGCAGGTGAGTCTCACACCTTCCTGAACTCCAGAGAAAGACATTGGGTTTGAGAACAGGTGGAGAGGCACGCTGCCTCAGGGCCAGGGCTGGAGGACAAAGGTGGAGTGTGGCCCCTATAGGCCAGCACAGGCTGGCAGTACCAGGCAGGGGCCCAGGAGGGAGGCTTCAGTGGCCTGGAGACCTGTTGGGCATGAGGTGACTTCCACTGTAAAGCAGAACGAAGAGTTCAAGATGGAGATCCAGAGAAAAGTGCATGTGAGCCTAAAGGTCCTCAGATGGCTCTGCTTTATGGTTCTGCCTGCCTGCCACCCAGATGTCGGTCTTAGGAGGCAGCCACCCACCTCTCTCCTCAGTGCTCTTTATTTTACTTTGTTTTAGTTGAAGAATAATTTAAATAGTGAAAAGTACATGTAAACAGAGCTCATGGAATTCTTCACAAAGGAGCACCCTGTCATAACTGACAGCCAGACTCGGACTAGAACCATCACCCCCAAAGGACCTGGCTCCCCCTCCCACTCCCCCAGGAGGGGAGCCCTCACCCCGTATTTCTTTCCCAATCACTGAGCTATGATCTGCAGGCAGTAAGAACCCAGTGAAGGGCAGGTGCTTTCTTCAAGTGTGTGTGTGCAGTCAGTGGCACTCACAGCTGTGCACCCACTGAGCATCCTCCATGTGGTCCTGGTCACTTGCAGGTTGCTTCTGGGACTCTCCTGGGTGCTCTTTCATTGCTGGCTTCTTTGAGTACCCATTTCCTGTGTGTGTCAGTCATGCTGTTTTAGTTCTGAAGGTATTCCACAACCTGAATATGATATGTCACCGCTGATGTGCCCACTCGCCTATTAAGGAATGGGACATTGGGGTGGTTTTCAGCTTGCCAATAAAGCTGCCATAGATATGTGTACAGCTGGCTGTGATGGCTCACGCCTGTCTGTAATCCCAGCAGCTCAGGAAGCTGAGGCAGGAGGATTGCCAGTTCAAGGCCAGCCTGGGCAACTTAGCAAGACCCCTGTCTCAAAAAAAAAAAAAAAAAAACTACAAGGTGTTGAGAGCCACAGCCAAAGGGGCCCCAGCAAACTTCCAGCTGCCAGCAAGCTTCAGACTGCCAGCTGATGATTGGCTCACAGTGGCCCCAGCAACATCTAGCTGATTGGCTCCTCTGCGGTGATGTTCATTGGGCTGTTTCCCTGCCCTTCAGACTGCCAGCTGATGATTGGCTCACAGCGGCCCCAGCAACATCTAGCTGATTGGCTCCTCCACAGAGCTGCTCATTGGGGGACTTCTTTGGCTCCGCCCACACGACCCGCCAATCGGCCTCAAGAGCAGGAGGATTGTGGGAGGTTGAGAGGTTGGTGTGAGGAGAGGCTTGTGGAAGCCGGTGGTGGCAGTTGGGCTCTGAGGGTTTTTTCCCTGAGGAGCTGTTTTGTTTGGCGTTTGTAGTTCTAAAAATAAAGTTAGTTTCTTTTTGACAAGTGGCTCCTGAATTGTGCCCAGGCAGACTGCGGCAACAAGGATTTGGGTGCTAAAATGACCCTGGGTTCAATACCCAGTACTTGAGGGGAAAAGACATATGTACAGTGAAACTTCTGGAACACACAGTACATACGAGCCTAACTCACTGAACACTGCCAGACTGCCCTCCACTGTGGGAGTGCTCGGGTTGTTCCGCATTCACACAGCATCAGGTTTCCCGAGTCTGATCACTAGACTTTCTGCGGGTGTGTGCACCAAATTCTAATTTGATATCAGCGTCCAGTGGTGCTGGGCATCTCTTCCTAGCCACTTGCCTGTTGTGAAAGATTGACTCAAATATTTTGCCTTTTTAAAAGTTGGGTCGGGGTCGAGCACAGTGGCTCCCACCTGTAATCCCAAGTGGCTGGGGAAGCTGAGGCAGGAGGATTGGCGCTAAGCAACTCAGTGAGACCCTGTCTCTAAATAAAATACAAAATAGAGCTGGGGATGTGGCTCAGTGGTCGAGTGCCCCTGAGATCAATCCCTGATATCCCTCCCTCAAAACAAAATTGGGGGGTTGGTTGCAATGGTGCATACCTGTAACCCCAGCTACTAAGCAGGCTGACAGAGAAAGAGTGCAAGTTCAAGGCTAGCCTGGGTGACTCAGGGAGACCTTGTCTCAAAGTAAAAGGGGCTGGGGTATAGTTCAGCGACAGAGCCCTCCTTAGCATCCTGGGTTGATCTTCAGCACTGGAAAAGGAGGGAGGGAGAAGGAATGAACAGGAAAGGGGGAAGAGACCCTGCATACCCTCTGCCTAGTTTCCCCTAGATGTTTTGCTATTTTTCTAATAAGAGTTTTATCATGAATTAGTATTAAATTTTGTCAGATGCATTTTCTGCATCTATTCACATGATGATTTTTCTTTATACCATTACTATGGCAGATTACATTGATGGAGTTTCACACACTACATCCCTGGAATAAGCCCCACTTGGTAGTGGTGGTATATATACATTTTTTTTTTAATTCTGGGGATTGAACACAGGGGCACATACCACTGAGCCCTAATCCTTTCTATTTTTGAGAGACCCTGGTTTTGGTTGGTTGGTTGGTTTTGTTGTTTTTCGGTTTGGGTGGTGCTAGGGACTGAACCCACATTACCTTCAAACATACAAGGGAAGCATTATACCACTGAGCCACATCCCCAATCCCTTTTGTTTTATTTTGAAACAGGGTCTCATGAAGTTGCTTAGGGCCTTGATAAATTGCTGAGGCCATCCTGGAACTTGTGATCCTTCTGCCTCAGCCTCCAAAGTCACTGGGATGACAGGCTGCACCACCACACTCAGATAACCCTGTGTTCTTAAGAAAGAAACTTGGATAATTGGAGACTCTCCTTCTTTTCTAATGTATTTATGTAGTGCTACAAATTCCCTTCTCAGCATTGCCTTAGCCACATCTAGAATTTCACTTTGTTACCTTGTATTTTTTTTAATATTTTTTGGTTGTAGATGGGACACAGTATCTTTATTTATTTTTATGTGGTGCTGAGGATCGAACCCAATACCTCACACATGCAAGGCAAGTGCTCCACCACTGAGCTACAGCCCCAACCCTGTTACCCTGTATTTTAATTCTGTTCAATGTTTTGTTTTCCTCGAGACTTCCTTTTCTAGCTATGGATTATTTGGAAACATATTTGTCACTTAATTTCCAAGCACTTGGAGACTTTCCTGTTACTGATTTCTGATTTGATTCCCCCAGGGTTTGAAGACATTGCCACATCAGGTGCTTTTACCTCTGTACTGGGTGGCACAGGGAACCCCAAACCTCACTTGCACTCTGAACCTGTAGACATGCCCTTCTTGGGAACAGGGTCTCTGTGGATGTCATCATTGAGATAAGGCCATGCTGGACAACGCTAGGCCCCAATCCAGTGAGGGTATCCTTGTAGGGAAAGGAGAACGCCACAGGATGGCACTGCACACACCTGCCATCCCAGGGGCTCTAGAGGCTGAGCAGGAGGGTCGTGACACTGGTTCCGTGAAAGTTTCTCTTGGCATTCCTGTGCCTCGGTGCTGACTGCCCATCTCCCCTTGGGTGTCCATTTCCATGGCAGCCTGGTGACACCTCGACTTGTGTGGGATGGGGTAGATAGCAGGGCCAGGTACACCCTGCCTGCCATGTCCATGCAGCATGGAAGCAGGTGCTGCCTTTGTTCCTGGAGAATGGCACGTGGAGGAGACTCCATAGCAGCCCAGAGCAGTCAGGTGCCTGGAGGGAAGACAGGGCCCTGCCTGGGCCTCATCCACCTGAATACACACCGTCATGCAGGTGCGGGCTTCCCTGAGGAGGTCCAGAGAGCATGGCTCCTCCAAAGCCCCAGGGCTTGGGTCCCCACAAGACCTGGCACAAAGGACTGCGAGGGAGATTAGCATGAAATGTAGCTGGGCGGAGAATGGGGAGCACACATCACTCTGATGAGAGGAAATCCTGACTTCTGGATATAAATAGGGAGCACAAGGGGCCTTGTGCTCTCTGGCAGGGTGGCCCTCGCTGCAGCCTTCTCCAGGACACGCACAGTCTTCCTGTGTATAATTGCAGAGGCACACATGTACTCACCCCAGTAGGGTCTATTCGGCAGTGTGGTCTAAGCTGCAGTGCTTAAAATGCAGTCCGGCTGGGCAAGGTAGCGCGCACCTGTAGTTCCTGTGGCTCGGGAGGCTGAGACAGGAGGATTGTGAGTTCAAAGCCAGCCTCAGCAACTTAGTGAGACCCTGTCTCTAGGTAAAATAAAAATAGGGCTAGGGATGTGCCTCAGTGGTAAAGCACCTCTCAGTTCAATCCCTGGTACAAAAAAAAAAAAAAAAAAAAGTCAGCTTTACAAGGAATAACACTTTTTACAGTTCATTCATTTTACTAAACTAATTTCAGTGTCTTGAGTGTTTGTGGAGAAAATATAGAAAGAAACATACTTAGGATTATGTGGTGAACAAACACTTTCTCTGTCATTGAATTTTTAAAAAATTCTTCAGAGTTCTCAGTAAATACCTCAATTTAGTATTCGCTTGAGAGACTCATGTTTACAAGGAAATTTAGAGATATTTTAAATTGAGAAGAAAAAACAACGCGAACAATATTGGCATTAAAACATATACGACTTTCAGTTATCCTGGTGACTTTCCAGCTTTGAATTTGGAGGCAAATTTTTCTTAATGAAATATCAAGTACCAGTATCTTTGAATACTGTTGTGATCTAGGTTCCACTAATTCAAAACTTGGTCACACACACAACATGCTCAAATTTTCCATCTTTCATAGCACATTAAAAATATTAGGAAAAGTAGACTTCCACAACCAAAGATGTTACAGAGTACACACGTTTCTGACAGCAATGATCCAGCAGTGACCTTCTTTAGGAAATAGTTCTACTAAAAAAAAAAAAAAAAAAAAAAAAAAAAAAAAAACCAAGAAGTAATTTAAAATATTCAAGACATTAAATGCAAGACTGTGACTCTAAACTGCCATTTAATATACTTGTACTGTAGGATATAAAACTAACCCCTCACCCATGGCGTGTTAAGCTGACACCCAAGACAGTCCAAGCCTCCCATGATTCAATACCCCACTATTTTCTGGTTGTACCCCAAAATAAACAACCAGCAAATTATCTCACTTGTGAAAAAAAATCATTTACACTTAAAAAATGGGATAATGTAGGATTCCCTATTTTATAAAAATGCTTCTAGAGCTACTATAAAACTCGCATTTGTAAAATAGTTGATGAAAATACCCCTCTGGGGCTGGGGTGGTGGCCCAGTGGCAGAGCGCTTGCCTCACATGTGTGAGACACTGGGTTCGATTCTAAATGAATAAATGAATAAAATAATGAAGGTTCATTAACATCCAGAAACATTTTTTAAATATTCCTCTGGATGGTAAGAGAGCGGAGATGGGCCCACTGTAAGACATGGTGTATGAGCAATGAGGCTTGGCTTTGTTCTCTTCCGCGTCGTCGCTTCTCAGGTCCTGTTCTCTCCTGTGTGTCTTCTTTAGCTCCTTGGTCAGCCGCTTCAGCCTGTTTGCCCTTTTCGCTTTTGTTTGAAGGTTTTTGCCCCAGATTTATCCTTGCCTGCCGCCTTCCTGGGCGTGACTCCACCTTGGCTGGCGGCGGTGGGCAGCCTCCTCTGGGGCTCCTCCTTGGCCGAGCAGAGCTGACCTTCCTCTTGGCCTGGACGCTGCTACTGCTGAGCTGCAGAGTCCCGCCCTTTTTAAAACCTCAACCAGGATCTGTGAGACTTCTGATGTTGGCAGACCTGATTTTACCAGTGAGGTGAGGTTTCTGTGGGTCCCTCCCTGCTCCCAGCCCTGATTCATTTCCTAGCATCAAAACAGCCCATTATAGAGGCCAAAAACCATGTTCAGAAGTCATATGTGAGATTTCGGTTTGTGACTTGCCCTTTTCTTCAAGCTGCTCAGTGACCAGGAAGTCTGGACAGTGATGAAGCCTCCAGTGTCCAGGAATGCTGCCCTTCTCCTGGGCGGCAGACCCTGCCCTCTCCCCACCACCTGGTCCTGGCTGGCCACAGCCTTGCACTGAGGGGATGGGGCCAGGACAGAAGCCCCAAGGTCACTCTCCAAACCGGCATGTCCTCCACCCCTGGACTACTGTTTCAAAAGTGCATGGCTCACTTCCTCTCTGGCTCTGGAGTCTGTCTCACTTCCTGTCTGGCTCTGGAGTCAGGCAGGACCAGGCCAATCTAGAGAGGAGTCCAAAAGGCCAAGAAAAGGTGAATTTGTTTCCTGTCTCTTTGGGAACCAGGACACACCCTCTGCCCTGGACATCATGCACCCAAGTTCTCCACCCTTCAACCTCAGACTGAGAGTTCTCCAGCGGCTCCTCTGGGTCTCCAGTCCAACTTGGACTGAACTATGCCTCTGCTTTCCCTGGTTCTCTGACTTGTATTCTGAATGTGATAGGACTTCTCAGCCCCATCCTCTATGCTTCAGTCCCTGATGAATCCCTTCCCAGCTGGCTGGTTATCTGACCAGCTCCGGTTGGCTACACTTCTTTAAAGAATCCCAACTGACCCGGGGTCAACATGCTGCGTGTGGCGTAATCATTCCCAGGACATGCCCACAGTCCATGGAGCTGGGTAGTCCATCAGGGCTTGCCAGGGCTTGGGAGGAGGCCATGGAGTGTGGCCATCTCCAGTTTCCTGGGCTCTGCTGGGGTGAGGAATATGGTCAGGACCTGGCTGGAGGCAGCATCTGCACAATGTTGTCCCTGTCCTAATGTTGCTGTAAGGGTTAATTTTACATTGGTGTGTTTACCACCCATTTTAAAAGCAGCTGGGCATGGTGGTGCCCCATTGGGTCCCAGCTTCTTGGGAGGCTGAGGCAGGAGGATCACTTGAGCCCATGAGTTCAAGTCCAGCCTGGGCAACACAGCCTGACCTTGTCTCAAGAGAAGAAAGAAAAGAGAAGAAAGAAAAAAGTAGGAAAAAGGGAAACAAATGTGGGGACGGAGGCGTGTCACCCTGGCTCCCTTGGCAGTTCTAGGGAGCCACCTAACACCCTGCCCAGGGGCGTCTGGGTGACGCTGGGCAGCTCACTGTTGAATCCACAGCAGGCCTGCCCTCCGGATGCACCTTGAACTGTCAGGCAGGCCCAAGTTCTTTGTCTACACCTTGTTTTACGGACAGCCCAAACCTGCATCTATCTGTCTGATGTGGCTCCTGCGTCCCTCACTTAGGGACCACACTCAGAGTCTCAAGGTCTTGGGTGCAGTCTGTGTCCCAGGATGTGGGGGCAGTGACTGACCTGGGCAGCCTGCCTCAGGAGCACCCCAGCTCTCACTAAGGAACTGGGAGGACTCTGAAGGGCAGTTTCCAGAGGATCTACATTTTTTAATTTTATTTATTTATTTTTTTAACTGGGGATTTAACCCAGGAGCACTTTACCACCAAGCCACATCCTCAGTCCTTTTCTTATTTGAGGCAGGACTCACTAAGTTGCCCAGGCTGATCTAGAACTTTGGACTCTTTTGCCTCCTGAGTCACTGGGATTAAAAGCATGTACCACCACACCTGGCCCAAATGGTCCATTTCTGTACAGGATCCTCCCTGTGTGGAAGGAGAACCTGCTGGCACCTCCCCAGATCCCACCTGCACACTGTTCAGGAAGACATTTCTGGGGGCCTGGACTCCCTGCTGTGTAGGGATGCTATGACTTAAAAACAGGGATGGAGTGGCCTGGACTTCATCCCTCCAGCCCCCCACCCAACAAGATGGAGGAGCATCTGCGGGCAAAGTCAAGACACAGCTAGGAAACTCTGAAGGCCCAGAGCCTCCACGGAGCACTCAAGCACATCTCCCTCCTCACCCTCTCCCACTCTTCCCCACCTCCCCTCTCCCCCACACTTCTCTCCCTCCTCCCTCCCTCCCTTCGGGCAGGTTGTCTTGCATCTGTGAGGAGAGACCACCTTGGCTTAAGGACAACAAGTCTGGACTGGAACCTCCCAGTGTTTCAAGAGCCATGCACTAACATCCATGTGAGGCTCAGGCTTCTTCTCTTTAATGTGGGTGGCAGGAAGTGATGAAGTAGGTCAAACTGGGTTACTAAATCACCTTTAAAGGCTCTGCTTTGGGCCAGTCCTTTTATCCCAGACTTTCAAAAGTTTAGTCTTTTCTTCTTCTCCTTCTCCTTCTCCTTCTTCTCCTTCTCCTTCTCCTTCTCCTTCTCCTTCTCCTTCTCCTTCTCCTTCTCCTTCTTCTTCTTCTTCTTCGTTTTTTTGTTTTTTTGTACTAGGGATTGAACACAGGGGCATCAACCCCTGAGCCACATCCCCAGCTCTATTTCGTATTTTATTTAGAGACAGGTCTCACTAAGTTGCTTAGTGCCTTGCTTTTGCTGAAGCTGGCTTTGAACTTGCAATCCTCCTGTTTCAGCCTCTCGAGCTGCTATGATTGTAGCGTGCACCACTGCCACCTGCGCTTAGTGTTTCTACTCTAACAGCAAAAAGTAAAACTGGCAGGGGAGCTGTCAGAGGGAGTGTTTTTAGAGCAGTGTCTACCTTGCTGTTTCCTTAGAACCTTAAGAAGATGATCCTGATGTTTAATAAAATGAATGAAAGTTTCTCTGATTTTTTTTTTTTTTTTATGGATCTGGGGATCAAACCCAGGGCTTTGTGCATGCTAGGCAAGCACTATACCAACTAAGCTACATCCCTCGTCCCTCTCTGGTTTTTATACTTGATGCTGATTTAATAAATCCTCAAAGCCGAAACCGCACATGAACACACACATGCACACACACACATGCACACACATTTATCAACTGACCATGGAACTTCTGTCACACTCCTGGCTTCATAAGTAACTTGTTCCACTCGGTATGTGTTATGTTACATACTTGTAAAGGATGTCAAAGAGCGTATTGATTGATTTACTTGTTCCTCAATATATGATAAAATAGATACATGAATTTTGTTTTTATCATTTAAATCTTGACTGCTTGTTAGTAATCTGCCTTATATGTCCCTTAGTTTATTTCTCAGTAGATTCTGTTCTGTTCCTGGAAATGTGTCTGAGTGCACTGATGTAGGTTGGAAGATACAGTTGCCTCCTGAAAGGAGTGAGTCTGGGTAAAAAGAAGGTCAAATTCAGCAAAGCAGATTGCATGCCAAATTTTCCCATAAACTAAATAAGCTAAGTCTACAACTCTAAGGGGTTGACAAAAGTGTATTTAAAGAATCAATAAGGCGCTGGGGTTGTGGCTCAGCAGTTGAGCACTCGCCTCTCACGTGTGAGACCCTGGGTTCAATCCTCAGCACCACATAAAAATAAATAAACAAAATAAAGATATTGTGCCCATGTATAACTAAAAAAATAAAAAGAATAAAAAAAAAAAAGAATCAATAAAGCAGGGTGTGGGCACAGCCTGTCTATCCAGCTGAGCTAGGAGATCACAGGGTCAGCCTGGGCAACCTATTGAGACCCTGTCTCAAAATAGAAAGGACTGGGATGTGGCTCAGTGGTAAAAGGCCCACCTCCACCCCCACCCGACCCCGGGTTCAATCCCCAGTACAAAAATAAATTAATTAATTAATAAACTGAGCCCACGTTTATAGGGTTTGCCCCTTTTCCCTCCTGTGGGGCAAGTCTCTGGAGGGGACTGCTGGCTCATGGTGTGGATGTACACCCGCCTTTGTTCAAAGCCCACACTTCAGGGGAGGGCAAGCAGCAAGTGGGCTCCCTTCAGCAGTGTAGGATTTCACACCACTCACCCTTTCCATCTTGGTTTTGTTGGTTTCTTTCTTATTAGTCATTCTAGTGGTTGTGAAGTGGTTGTGAAGTGGTGACTCATTGTGGTTTTAATTTGCATTTCCCTCATGACTAGTGACATTGAGAGCCTTCCCACATGCTTATTGACTGTGTGTGTGTGTGTGTGTGTGTGTGTGTGTGTGTGTGTAAAATGCCTGGTCAAGTCTTTTGCCTATTTTAAAAAAGTCAAATTATTTATTTTTGGTTGTTGATTTGTAGTCATGTTTTATATATGATGGATACAAGACCTTTGCCAGCCATCAGTGTCACAAGTACTCTCCCATTCTGTGGCTTGCCACCTTCTTATTTTCTTAAAACTATCTTTTGTTGAGCAATAGTTCTTAATTTTGAGAAAGTCCAATTTATACTTTCTTAAATACTTTAGTGCTTTTTGTCATCTTTTCTAAGGTATCTTTGCCTACCCCAAGGTTACAAAATATTCACATTTTATTCTAAAAGCTTCACAGTGTCAACTTTAGGTTTAGTTCTGTGATTTATCTTAGTTTGTGGAGGAACACCAGGTGGGTGTGGAGGGAGGTTACTTTCCATGTGGACATCCAATTTGTACAGCACCTTTTATTGAAAAGCTTCCTGGATCGGATTACCTTGGCAGCTTGGTTGAAAGCGAATTGACATTCCCGTGGATGTATTTCTAGCTTGCTGTTGGGTTCTGCTGATCTCTGGGTCTTTCCTTGTGTCTACACCATACCCACCTGGTTACTGTAGATTTTCAATCAGATGTGAAATTGAATAGAGTTGATCCTGAAATTGCCTAGTACAAGCTATCCCATTTGTTCTTTTTCAGATATTTTATTTATGCCTCTTCTAATTCATTTTAAGTTATAGGTACATTTTGGGGGGCTTCGTTGGTTTCGGGGCAGGGGGTGGGGCTCTGTGGTACAGAGGTCACCTAGCCTGCGGGAGGTCCTGGGTTCTCTCTCCACCACTGCAAAAAATAACAACATACTTTTAAAAAAAGGGTCAATTTGTCAATTTTTTTTCCTCTGCAAAGTGAAGTCTCTTTATTGTGATGATCTTAACAGGCAAAATCACGTAGGTCTGTCCGTGCCCCAGGAGGAGGTCTGTCTTTAAGGAACTCCGCGGGGAACTGAGCATCAGGACTCCACCGCGCCTCTTCCTGGAGTCTCACTTTCCCCTGAGGGTGGAGGGCACCTTCGGGTGGGGGAACCTGCCTGGGGGTGGGGGCACCCCCACACCCGCCCGGGTTCGCCGGGCTCGGTCGCAGGAGCTGGGGGAAGCAAGGTCGTGCGTGCTGAAGAGGCCGACGGCCTTTCCCTGCAAAAGCGGACGGAAACCGGGTCTGAACGCACGGCCACGTTACACTTGGCGCCCACGTCCCGCCGACGCCCCGTAAAGAGGCTGCACTCGTCAAGGCTCCGAGGGAGGGCTCCTCCTTGGCCTTCCACCTCGCCCCGCGGCCCCGGGGTTTGGGGAGCCCTGGGGGCGCGGCCCGGGCCGGACGGGCTCGGCGTCCACTCCGCGGGAGGCTCAAGTCGGGGTCTCCGGGGGCCGAGCCGGTCACGTGGGTTCCCGGGGGGGGGGGGTCGCCCGGGGCCGGGTTCCGCAGACCCGGCGCCCCCCAGGCCGCCCTCGCCTTCTTCCCCGGGCTGGGACCCGCGAGCTGCCCGCTGTGGCCGTGCCCACGGTGCTGAGAGGAGAGCACGTGGGAGAGGGCAGCAGGACCTGGCATCGCCGTGACAGCACCCCCGTTCCCATTGGCCTTCAGGGCACTCTGCAGAGCTCACGTGGTGAAATGCAAAATGGGTTACCGTGGATGAGGGCCTCCTGGATCTGCTTGGGCCCCAGAGCATCTGCTAGCCAGGCCCTGGGTGCCATCCCGGGCACAAAGAGAAAGATGCGTTTCCAACATTGTACTTCTCCTGACTAATCATGATTATCCAAATTTGTAACGTATCTGCAACAGCTGTGTACTGGTAATTGTGATGACAAACAAGATTTTTTTTTTCTTTTCTTTTTGGGGATTGAACCCAGAGGCCCTCTACCACTAAACCACATTCACAACCCTTTTTATTTTGAGACAGGGTCTCTCTATGTTGCTCAGGAGGACCTCAAACTTGCAGTGCTCCTGCCTCAGCCTTCCCAATAGCTGGGATTACAGGTGTGCAACACCAGGCCTGGAAAGGATTCTTTTTTTCCCCCTAACAAATGGAGCTTTGCAGGAAACCAAACAAATTTGAAGATTTCAGCTTATAGATTTTTTTGTTGTTGTTTGGTTTTGTTTTGTTGCTGCTGGGCATGGAACCCAGAGTCTTGCCCATGTTAGGTAAGCCCTCTGCAACTGAGCTATATCCCCAGCCCCTATACATCCAGTTTTGCTGTAGAGAAGTATGTAGAGGGATCAGTGAAACTTTCAAACATAAAAATGTTACCTGAGGAGAAATATCTGTAGAAGAATTAAAATGGAATATGGGTTCCAGGAGCACAGGATGTCCTATGTCTGCATCCTGTGCTATTTTAAAAGGATTGTGAGGGACATCAAATGGATGTGGTATTTATATTCCATCTGGCTACATTCTTTAAAGTGATATGACAGTTTTGCTTCTAAGTGTCAATATTTACAGTATGCCAGAAGTTGCATTCTTTGTAACTACTTAAGCTTATGTAATGATTTAGGTGTCAACTTAATGTGTTGGGGGATGGAATATTTCAGATTGTAGGGGTTCATGAACAAGACTGTTTGAAGACTACTGTAGCCAGTGTTTTCAATGGCTCTTAGGGTCAGAAGGAACCCAGAGACCAATCTCAAGGTCCCTTGGTGTGACGGTACCACTGTGCCTCTTGGGAGGTGGCTGGTTCTACACTTCAGGCCAACCTACTGGGTTCAAAGCCTGCTGTGAACTCAAGGCCTCAGTTTCCCATCTGTAGGATGAGGGTGAATATGGGAATTCATGCACTGCCTGGAGCAGGCACTGGGCTGGCAGAAGTGCACTGTGCCAGTGTTTACTGGTTCTGATGGGAACTTGTCTCCTAGCTAGGAGGTTACCATTCTTGGTCTGCTTTTTCAGGAAGCGGCAAGATTCTTCCCTTCTCAGTAGGAGGGCCCAATAATAGGCCTTGGTACCTTTGGGCTAAAACACAACACCATAGACTGGGTGACTGACAAACAAGAGAAATCAGGGCTCCTGGGGGGCCTGCCCATCTAGTCCTGGGTACTCAGGAGGCTAAGGTGGGGAGGATCACTTGTGCCCAGGACTTTGAGGCCAGCCTGGGAAGCACAGCAACTCTCATTTCAGAAAAAAAGGAGGGGGATGGGGAAGGAGAGAAGGAAGGAAACAGGTACACAAGGGAAGGAAGGGGAGAAAAGAATGACATCAGGGTTGTGGGGCAGCTCAGAGCGGGAACTCTGCCTCCTGCACGAGGTTCTTAGTTTGAGCCCCAGCACCCCCCAAACCAGAACAACAGAAACTGATTTTCCTAGTGAGAGGGAAAGCCCAAGATCAAGGCAGGGCAGATCCAGGGCCTGGCAGGCCTGCCTCCTGGTTCAGGTGGTGCCTGGTGCTTTATCCTGCCTGATGGGTCCCTGGGTCTCTGCTCTCAGGGCACCAGCTCCACTGAGAAAGGCTCTGCCCTCAGGTCCTCATCACCCCAGGCTCCCCATATACCGACTCTGTGGGGATAGGGTCCTCAGCACAGGGATCTGAGGGCACACACACGTTGAAACAGCAGTGCCCACTACACACCCCACTGACTCAGATCAGAATTCAAGTTTTCCTTATACTCTTATGATTTCTTTTTAGTTTTTTAAATATTCAAATGCAAATCCGGGGCATACTTTCTTTTGTTGAATAGAATTTTTAATTCAATGTACTCAAATTTTTCTTCACAGTAGTTATTTTGTCTTATTTCAGAAATCTGCACTACATGCTCAGTGTGAGACCTTTCCAAGATTAAATTCATTTTAAGATAATTGTAGGTTCACATGCAGGTCTAAGAAATAATAAGTCCTTCCTGAAGAGGACCACTCTCACTCTGCCAGGTGTGGTGGCCACTCCTGTGATCCCAGCCGCTCTACTCAGGAGGCTGATGCAGGAGGATCCCAAGTCAAGGGCAGCCTGGGAAACCTATTGAGAACCTGACTTGGAATTGAAAAAGGAGCTGGGGAGGTAGTTCAGTGGTAGGGTGCCATTACCAAAAAGAAGGGAAGGAAAAAAGGAAGGAAGGACAGGAAGGAGGGAAGATGGATCCTGGGGATGCCTGACTCAAGTCCCCAATGCTGACATTTGAAAAAGGGCAGGACAATAGCACAACCAGGGCAGTGACTTTGGCCCACCTGAGGTCCAGTGCTCTACCTCGCCTCGGGGCCCCTCACAGGGCTCTTTATGGCTGCACCCTCCCATCCACCAGCTTGCTCACCCCTGGAACCATTTGTTCTTTGCATTCCTGTAAACTTTGTCATTTTGATAATGTTACATACATGGAATCACACAGCATGTGACCTTTTGGAATTCTTCTTTACCCTACAGAGTTCTCTTGAGCTTCCTCCTGGTGGCTGTGCATTTCAGGAGTTATATTTCTATATCTATATTTATATATTTATATTTGGGGTGGGTACTGGGGATTGAACTCAGGGGCATTCGGCCACTGAGCCACATCCCAGCCCTGTTTTGTATTTTATTTAGAGACTGGGTCTCACTGAGTTGCTTAGTGCCTTGCTAAGTTGCTGAGGCTGACTTTGAACTTGCAATCCTTCTGCCTCAGCCTCCAAAGCCGCTGGGATTACATGTGTGCACTACTGTGCTTGACCAGAGCTCTCTTCTTTTATAAATTATTCAATTTGTGACATTCAGTTACAGCAACAGAAAAGACACTAAGATACCATCTCTGTTTCCCTCCTCTTTCTTTGTAGAAGTGAGATTCCTCATGCTTTGCTAAAGGCCCTGAGGAGGCCTGCACTCAACAAAATAGTGTAGTGTTGTTTGACCCAGTGCTTCTCAGTTTGTTCCTGGACCCTCTGAATTATGTTCAGATCATGCTTTGGGAATGAATATTGATTCCAGTGCTCATATTTTAGTCTTGAGGGAACTAAGGGCCCCCGAGTTGAGAGCTTTACAGGCCCCTTCTCGGGAGCTGGCTTTGTGCTTGCTTTCCCCCAGGCTCTTTTTTCTTTCCTGGATAGGTCCTGTGTGCCCTGCCAGCTGCAGAACAGCCTCGACTGTCCAGTCTCCCTGCCTGGGATTGGAGCCCACTGCCTTATCACAGCATCAGGAACCTCTAATAAAGAGCCAAGTTGCAGCAGGGAGGAGCTGGCCCTGGGGGCAGGCTGAGTGCTGGGAGAGGGCTGGGGAGCAGGACCGGAGGGTTGGAAAGGGTCCGAGCTGTGAAGAGAGAGGACTCAGCTGCATGGAGGAAGTAGGGTCACTAACTACACGAGAAGAAGGCCTAGGAGAGGGAGCTTCCAGCTTCTCTGGTGGATGGTGAATCTGTTAGCCAAGCTGGAAGAGCAGGTGGGAAGAGGAGATGATGCACTTGGCTGGAGCTGTAGGCCTGAAGTTCTTTGGAGGCTGGGAACTGGAGCTGCAGGAAGGGGCTGGCGTCTGAGGAGGACAGGCGTCCAAGAGCCACCCTGCCAAGGAGTAACCTGAGTCCCAGTGCTGTGGGACCTGAACCCAGCCATTGCTTTTCGCCCTGGAAGTGCACAGGCAGACTGTATTAGCAACCCTTTGCCAGCAGGGGGCCCCCAAGTGTCAGCTCTGCGCAGTGAAGCAACACAAGGGCAGCCCGAGGAGACAGTATCTTGCTGCCCTCCAGGAGGGAAGCTTGGCAACAAAGTATCCCATTAGGATACTGTTAAGTTCCGGTCTCCTCCTTTTCTGAGGCCCTAGGAGCAGTTCGGCTTCCAGCGATTTAGGGCAGAAGCCAGTCTTGTGGGTGGGTGAAGGAGAGAGGCAGAGTGATGGGTGTCTGGGCCTTGGGAAACTAATGAGGTGGTGTGGTTCACAAGCAGGAGAGTGATAACCTTCATGATTAGTTGCAATGTTCTTTGTTGAGAAATACAGCAAAGGTACAGAAAAGTACATTAAAATGTCAATGTCTGAGTACATAAAAATGTGTTAAGGGTTGGCTGCAGAATGAACAGCCAGCAGTACTGCTGGTAGGAACAGGCTCGCACCCCGAGAGGCCCCAGGGCTGTGCACCACATCAGCTCTGCCCATCATTCTGACGCTTACAGATATCTGTCTTGTTTTTCTGTGGATTTTTTAAATTTAATAACACATTAAACAATGTAGTTTAACTTAAGGGTTAGAACTTTATGAATGGAGCCGGGCAGAACGCCTACAGCCTCAGTGTGCTGAGACTCATCTGTGTCGCTGTATGTGGCTGCAGTGGGTTCTCTTTAATAGCTGGATTCCATTCTAGCAGAGGCTTGATTTCTCATTGTACTGCTAGTGGGTACCCAGGAACCCCAGCAGTGTTCAGTCCTGGCTGTGTGAGCAGCACTGCATCCCATCCAAGGTTCCTGATGCACAGAAACCCATTTTATCATGATGCTTTTTGTGGTTGCTGTTGTTTGTTTGAGGTGGGGTCTCCCTGTGGTGCCCAGGCTGGTCTCATCTCTTGGGCTCAAGAGATCCTCCCACCTCAGCCTCCTGTGCAGCTGGGACCATAGGCCACCAACTATAGCTATGATGATCCATTAGTATCATCCACTGTGAAGACTTAGGTCCTCCTTTTCCGTTTATCTGGAGGAGAATGGTAGTTTCCCTGCACTAACTTTGGGCCTTCCTTGAGGACTGCAAGTAACTAACAAACCTACTTGACCTCTTGGCAAGCAGGACACCTGTTTATCTTTTGACCTGGATCCTCAACACTGGGCATTGCACCCCATAAGCTGATAACACCTGTTTACAGGACAAGGGAAGGGGTTGGCACGGATGTTGAAAGATGATGAGCCAGTCTGGGTTTTATTTCCCCTTCTGTCTTCTAATCACCAATTAGGGGAGAAAACAGGAAACCACTGTCCGGCTTCTGCTGGACTCAGGGGCAAATGAAGGACCAAGAGTATTTGGGTTGGAGGAAAAGCGGAAGCCAGCAATTGGGGAAAGTACAGAAATGCCCAAAAGGAGTATGAGGGAGGTCCGTGAGGTCCGCAGGGCAAAGAGAGTGTGTTTGGATGCTCTGACCGCAGTGGAGAGGGAGTGGTATTTGATCTGATCCTTGACAACTGTGAAAATTTACCAAAGACTGACTACTTTTTAAGTGCTTTATGCGGATTATCTGGGCGCTCGGACGCGCCGGGAGGTGGCAGTGTAGTCGCGTGCTAGGGCCGAGCTGCGCTCAAATTCAAGCTCCGGGTCGGCAGAAGCTTCGCATTTGTGAATCACTTAAAGAGCCAGGCCGCGAGCTGGGGCCGGCCGCGCGGGCAGCCAGCGGACCCAGCGCCGCTCGGGCCTGCACAGCTCTCCCCGCGCGGCGAGGGACGCTCCCGCCCGGCGGCCCGGGCGCGCCCGCAGGGGCCCGGGCGGAGTCCCGCCGCGCCGCCCCCCGCTCCCCCGGGCCTCGGCTCGCCGCGTCGGGCCGGCCCCCGGGTCCCCGCCGCCCGGCCGAGGCCCCGCCCGCCCCGCGCGCCCGCCCCGCCCGCCCCGCGCGCCCGGCCCCGCCCCGCGCAGGCCCCGCCCCGCGCCCGCCCCCGCCGCCGCCCCGCCCCCGCCCCTCCCCCGCCCGCCGCCTCCGCCCGCCGCCGGCCGCGTCGGGTAAACCTGTTTGGCGACGCGGCCGCGCCGGGGCGGATCGTGCGGCCGGCGGCTCCCTCGCGGCTCGCGGCGTCGGGGCCCGTGGCGCGGCGGCCGGCCCTCGGCCCCGGAGCCCTCGCGGCGCCACCATGTACTCGGGATCCGGCCCCGGTGAGTGCTCGCGCGGCGGCGGCGGCGGCGGCGGCGGGCGGGGGTCCCGCGGGGCGGGGCCGGGGTCCTCGGTCGTCGCCGTCCGGCCTGCTCGGCGCGGCCCCGGGCCCGCGCGGCCTGCGACCTGCGCTCGGGCCTGCGCCCCGGCGGCCGCGCGCCTAGGCCCGGCCGGCGCCCACCGCCCGCCAGACCGAGGGTCGCGGCCCGGGCGGGCGGCGGGCGGCGGGCGTCGCCGGCGGCTCTCTGGGCCGCCCCTCCCAGGCCCCGGCTCGGAGGGGAGTGGGAGGCGGCCCCCCCGGCGGGGCCGGGGCCGGGGCTGTCCGGGAGGCGCCCGCTGGCCGGGCCGCGGCTCATTCTCATTCCAGACACGCGGCTGGGGCGAGTGCTAATTGCCTCGTACGAGGTGCGCGGAGAGGTGGGGGACGTGTCGGTGTCCTCAGCACCCCTCGACGACTCTGCCTCTCTCCTTGGAAAAGTTCCAAAAAACTTAAACCCATAAACATTTTTTTTCTTTTTCGTTTCCAATGCAGAGTAGTGGGGCCGTTTACTTGCTGGGCCGAGAAAACGGTCAAGTGCTCCACTGCTTTTTTGCCTTCTCCCGCCAGGCACGTGGCTCCTAAATTTCCCGGCACTTGGACCGGGCACTGCCTGCTCCCCTTTGTCCGCCACGCTCCAGCCTGCCGCCTGCCCCGCAAGTCCCCGCCTGTCCACCTGGTCCACGGCTAGGTGGTTCACGTCCCGGGTCTCTCCAGACCTGCTCCAGATTGCAAGGTCTAGAAGCCTGCCCGATCCACTCAGGTCCCTAAATGGTGGCCCCACGGCTGTGTCTGTACACAATTAGCTCTGTGCCTTGTGAATTCTGAGCAGCCTTTTTTTTTCCCCCCCTGATGTCACTTAGCTGCGCCCAGGCTCTCTGACCAACTTTTAAACCCTCAGGGGCCCTCAACAGTTTGACTGATGAATGGTTTAACCTGCACCTAGAAGGTGCCACAGACCTGTGGCCAATGCTGGCCTTTGGAGATCCTGGCAGTCAGCCCCCTAACTGTGAAGTGGGCTGGGCAGCCCCTGCCCTGTAATGTGAGAATCTTCTAGAGCAGAGTTACAAAGGAACCCAGCAGATGTGAGTCATGAAGCTGTGCATTTTTTCAGATGATCAGTTTTAAAGTTGAAGGCCCAGAAAATGTGAGGAACCTTGAGGAAGGTCAGGCTTCTGTCTTGTTTTATGTGTTGATGGTTCAGCTTGTTGAAATTGGTGGAGCACCTTCATTTTGAAGGCAGGCAGCAGAGGCTCAGAGAGGTTAAGAACTCTGCCAAGGTCATGGAGCCAGGAGCATTAGAACAATCTGCCTGGCTCCACTCCTGAGCTGATTTTCTGAACCCTCCTTACAGAAAGTGGCTCTCAGTCCCTTTTGACCTTGACCCACAGTAAAAAATACCTGTTAAGTCTAGGCTAGACCAGGCCATGCTGAGTACTTGTAACTGAAATGAGAACTTCAGGAAGTGGCATTGAGGCTGCTTGCTATGTGTACCTGCACCAGGCTGTTGACTTGTCTGTGGAACACTGCTTGAAGATGGCTTCTGTGCTGTGGGCTTCTGCTTGGTGGCCTAGCGGGGACACCCTTTAGCCAGCTTTCATGGGGAAAATAAATGTCTGCAGGATAATTCCTAGCTAATGGCTGGACAGGATTGAGCCCAAGCTCCAGGTGTACAATTGTGCTGTAATTATGCAGTTCAGTTTTGTTTTTCTACCCAAGCTTTTAATTTTGTTTAGAAGGAAATTTTTGGAACAGAATCTCTTCAGTGAGACTCTTTCTAATATTTTGTTTCCTAATTTAGAATCCTAATTGCATCTGAATTGTAGAAAAGTTACAGATAGTTCTGCTACTTCCAATTGTTATAGACTTACTAAGCAATTTGTAAATTAATTTTAAAAATAAAGTTCACAATAGGTTTATATTATTATGCCTGTTACAAAAAAATACTGTTACCTATGTGAAACTGAAATTTGGATTCCAAAGTTAGGAATGTTACTGTTTCTTAATTTTTCTGAACTATTGAAAAGAGTGAGGATAGGTGGATTTTGCCTTGACCCTGAAACTTCATAGATCAATCAATTAGTTGTGGGTTCCCCTGGCCCCCCCAGTACTGGGGATTGAAGCTGGAGGCCTGTGCCTATTAGGCAAGTGCTCTACCACTGAGCTATATCCCCAGTCCCACATATTTTCCAATTAATTAATTAATTTGTACTGGGGATTAAAAACTCAGGGACACTTGACCACTGAGTCACATTCCCAGCCCAATTTTGTGTTTTATTTAGAGACAGGGTCTCACTGAGTTGCTTAGCACCCTCACTTTTGCTGAGGCTGGCTTTGAACTTACAATCCTCCTGTGTCTGCCTCTTGAGCTGCTGGGATTACAGCATGTGCCACCATGCCCGGCTTTATTTTTTATTTTGAGAGGGACTTGGTAGGTTGCCCAACTGACTGGGAACTCTTGATCCTCCTGCTTTGGTGGCTGGGAATACACCCATGTGCCACCTGAATGCTACCCACCTTGCCCCCCATTTAAAGATCTTAAATGGTATCTAAAGGATTGTTTCCTCCAATGGGGTGGTTTTCTGAGGATTTTGCCTAATGTTATACCCCTTGTGGGTTTGCTACAAAGTAATCTCTGTGACACCTAATTCCTAGTGAGAGTTGTCTAAATAGGATCTTGACTTTGAAAATACCTGGCTTTCATTGGTAATTTCTGGTACACTTAATTCTCTCTAAACCCCATTTCTCCGTGAGTCCGAGTTGTCCAGTTGTCCCAGCAAGGATGCGAGCAGCTCTCCCAGTGATGGTGCCTGTTTACCATGGCAGTGCCTCTACCTGGGCCAGGAGGCATGGCAGCATGGCTCTGCATTGTGCAGTCTTCCTTCCCCTAACTGCAAGAGCTGTGACTCCTAAAACGACTGTTTAAGAAGTAGCAGTATTTTTTCAACTTGCAATTTCTGTATTGAAAATGTTGTTTTGTTTTGTTTTAGAACTACCCCCATCCCCAGGTGCTCTACCACTGGGCTACACCCCCACCACCCTAGATGCTCTATCACTGAGTTACACCCCCACCCCTAGGTGCTCTATCACTGGGCTACACCCCCACCCCCAGGTGCTCTACCACTGGGCTACACCCCCACCCCTAGGTGCTCTATCACTGGGCTACACCCCCATCCCCAGGTGCTCTACCACTGGGATACACCCCCAGGTGCTCTACCACTGGGCTACACCCCCACCACCCTAGATGCTCTATCACTGAGTTACACCCCCCACCCCTAGGTGCTCTACCACTGGGCTACACCCCCACCACCCTAGATGCTCTATCACTGAGTTACACCCCCACCCCTAGGTGCTCTATCTCTGGGCTACATCCCCACCCCCCTAGGTGCTCTACCACTGGGCTACACCCCCACCCCCAGGTGCTCTACCACTGGGCTACACCCCCACCCCCAGGTGCTCTACCACTGGGCTACACCCCCACCCCCAGGTGCTCTACCACTGAGTTACACCCCCATCCCCAGGTGCTCTACCACTGGGCTACACCCCCACCCCCCTAGGTGCTCTATCACTGGGCTACACCCCCATCCCCAGGTGCTCTACCACTGGGCTACATCCCCAGTCCTTTTTAGTTTTTGTTTCGAGACTGTCTCTTGCTAAGTTGCTGAGGCTGGCATCAAACTTACTTACCTTCTTTCTTTTCAATAAATTTATTTATTTACCTTCTTTCTTTTTTTTTTTTTTTTTAAAGAGAGAGTGAGAGAGGGGAGAGAGAGAGAATTTTTAATATTTATTTTTTAGTTCTCGGCAGACACAACATCTTTGTTGGTATGTGGTGCTGAGGATCGAACCTGGGCCGCACGCATGCGAGGCGAGCGCGCTACCGCTTGAGCCAAATCCCCAGCCCCATACCTTCTTTCTTTTCAATAACTTTATTTATTTACATGTCGTGCTGAGGATCGAACCCAGGGCCTCACACATGCTAGGCGAGCACTTTTACCACTGCACCACAATCCCAGTCCCACTTACTTTTTTTTTTTTTTTAGTTGTCAATGGAACTTCATTTGATTGATTGATTGTTATATGCCCGGCAAGTTCTCTACCACTGAGCCACAACCCCAGCCCTGGCATCAAACTTTCAATCCTCCTGCCTCAGCCTCCCTAGTGCTTGGGATTATGGGTGTGCTACTGCTCCGGGCTATATTGAATGTGTTGACAAGGGTCTGGTTCATTCTCTGAGTTAGGCAATATTCTGCTGCAGTGTGCCAGTCTGATGAAATGTGTTTTTATTTTATGAATTGTTACTGTGAACTTTGAAAATGTAACATTTGGCTTCTTTTAGAAAGAGTTACAATTGTGAAGTAATTTGAAGAACATAAAAGTAGAGTGATTAGTACAAAATGTGCCTTCAGAATTTTCTACCTTTGCTTGTTTCCCCCACTCTTGTTTCTCTGTGGATGTTGTAGATGGACATGATACCTTCGTTCTGCCTGCCTGCCTGCCTGCCTATTTGTGATGCTGAGGAGCCAGCCCAGCGCTTCACACGTGCTAGGCAGGTGCTCTACGCTGAGCTGTCACTGTGGCCCCTCCGTGAATACCCTTTAAAGTGGTTCCAGCCAGGTGGCTTCCTCTTTGTACGTGTGCACCCAGAGGCCAGGGAAGTTATAGACGAGGCTACTGTCACCCCAGTCGGCTGTCAGTTCTCATTCACCAGGGACACGCTTACGATTGACTGTTTTCTCTCCTGAATTTTAATAGAAGTCATACATAAATCTGGGTTTCTGTCTTCTGAGGCAATTTACTGAGTCCCTGAAAGCTAGTCCCCCTTTTGTCCTTTCTTTTTACTTGTTACAGACTTAAAATTATCTTTTTTTCAGAGTAGGCATCTCCTCCCTCCTCTTCCTTGTTTCTTTTGGTTGAACCCCGGCGGCATCTTGCCATTGAGCCACATTTCCAGCCCTTTTTGTGTTTTAGTTTGAGCCACGGTCTCACTTAGGTCCTCCCTAAGTTGCTGAGGCTTGTCGCCAGCTTGCTGTCCTCCTGCCTCAGCTTCCTAAATTGCTGGAATTCAGGTGCGCACCTCTGCGCCAGCTCAGTTTTATAGAGAACCCATATTCACAGTCCTTGGTTCCCTGAAGACAGGGCTTGTGAACTTCACTCCAGTACACTCACCAAGTGTCTTTGCTGACAGGTCACTTTGACTTTAAGTCACAGGTGAAGCAGAGCCCTCTTCATGTAGCATCTTTCAGTAGAGTGACCTAATACTTAGAAAATGGAAATGACACTGTGGACTTAAAATTATTCAGAAGAAGATGGACCTCCCCTCCCCATTTTGGGCTGAGAGGGCCTCTCTGGCATGAGGAGGGTTCCAGGTCCTCCCCCAACTCGCTGTGCCCTTATCTTTGCCCACCATTCCCTGCACTTGGCAGCTTCACCCCTGGCTTGGCTATCTTCTGGGTGAGCACCACCAGCCCACACCCGTGCTGCTGAGCCCCAGCTGGTGCCATGGCTGTGGCCTGGCCTTTTCCCTCTGGCTAGCTAAAATCGAGCTCTTGGTGTGGTGAAATGTCATTGAGTACACTACTCTAATTTCCTTCTCCACCTTTTCTCCCCAAAAGTTTAAGAACCTGAAACCACTATTTGTTCTCTGGTCCCTTAGTCTTTTTTTTAAAGTTTTTTTTTTTTTTTTTTTTGGTTAGACACAATACCTTTATTTTATTTATTTATTTTTAAACCCAGGGCCTCGTGCATGCTAGGTGAGTGCTCTACCGCTGAGCCCAAACCCCAGCCCCTGGTCCCTTAGTTTTTGTGACCAGATAAGCGTGCCCTTCTGGTTTATCTTTCAGTGGAGCTGTACCCAGTGGCCACAGCTTGTCCTCTTGGCTGGGAACTTTTATAAGTAAAACGGGGTCCTCCTAATTGTTTCTTGGGACTGTGAGCACATGCAAGGACTGTGGGCACATTGGGGTGGCTGCTCCCTGACTGAAGGCTGGTGCGTAGCCTCAGGAAGGGTAGGCTTGCACCCTTTAACTGTGCCACTCCTCGGTGGTCCTGCGCTTCCGGGGAGACTGAAGGGTGTGCAGGTGGCTCCCTGCCGTGTGCCAGGAGGGGGAGCTGGATTCCCACTTGCAGTCTTTCTCAGCTCCAGCCCTGTCCTCCTTCACTGGTGTGGTGTGGGGAGTTGTCCCCTGTGTGGGCCTCAGTTTCCTCGTCTGCAGTGGCCGGGAGTCTGACCTGGATGGCTCATGCTCTTTCCGTTTCTGGATCTTGTGACTCAGTTGCTCTTCTGCCTCCTACCGCTAGGGCCAGAGGCTGAGGAGAGCTGCACATTTCCTCTGCTGTCTTGAGAGTGTTCTGGAGGGTGGGTAGTTACCTAAGCTAGGGGAGAGAAGGCTGCTCCAGGCCAAGCAGGGATGGCCGAGCCTCAGTGGAGTCCACTGGGCAGCACTCTGCTCCCATTCACTGTGCTGTGTCGCCTGCAGAGCTTCTTACTCTGTGTGTCCAAATAGACCACGGGTTCCAGAGTCAGGCCTATCTTAGAAGCATCTGCTGTTTTAACACTGAGTGGAATTATGGGGGGTGCTGAGAGCAGCACCTTCCTGCCATGTGCAAACAGAAGTACCTGTGCCTCCATGTGCGCTGGCCCCAGGTCCCTGACTTTCCTGACTCTGGGGAACTCGCTTGCACAGATGCTTCCCTGAGAAGCACAGCCAACTCAGGATGGGAGCACTAGCTGTCCAGGAAGCAGTAGGTCAGAGCAGGTGAGGTTGCGGTGCTCTGGAGGTGGATTTTGTGGGGAGGAAGTAGATCCCTGCTGCTGAGAGGCAGGGTTGGAGCAGGGAGGTTGTTTGCGGTTTGGTAGCTGGGCAGTGCTAGTTGTCTAAAGAATCAGGGCCTGGCTTGGTGACACATACCTGAACTCCCAACTAACTACTCTGGAGGCTGAGGTAGGAGGATCACAAGTTCAAGGCTGGCCTGGACAACTTAGTGAGTCCCTGTCTCAAAAAATAGAAAGGGCTGGGGATGTAGCTCAGTGGGAAAGCACTTGCCTAGCTTGTGTGAAGCTCTGGGTTCAATCCCCAGCACCATACACATCAAAAAAAAAAAAAAAAAAAAAGGTGAAAAGGGGGGGAGGGATTGGACTCTGGGAATTTTTGTCATGAACACTGGAAGGCTGATCATGCTCTCCTGGGAAACAGAGTGGCATGAGACCCTCCTGCCCCTCTCTAGAGAGTGGGGGGTGGGGAGAGTCTGTGAGCCCTAGGAATAGCTGGAGGACACCCAACTGTCTATGTGTGGGTGTGCAGGGAAGAGGCTGCTTAGACTGTGAAAGGCTCTGTGCTCCCAAGCACATGGAGTGTCAGCTGGTCAGACTTGTTCTAGAAAGGCCATTCTAATAGCATTGTGGGGGCGGGGAGTTGGCAGCAGTGTTGGGAGGCAGACAAAGGTTGGAAGTGGGGAAGGAGAAATTGCAGGTGGGTCCTTGGGACCTGAGAGGTGGGACTCACTGGGGGAGGTTATGGGGGAGGAATGATGAGCAGGAGCCTGTAGACCCTGCTCAGCACCTGGGCCCTGTGGGAGGTGAGCACTTGGAGCTGATGCTCTGGTACTGTGTGTGGGAGGTGACAGGTGAGGCTGCTCACTCAGGCTAGAGTCTTGTCTGCACGAAGCCAACCCAGCTCACCTAGGTAAGGTGCTCGCTTGAGTGTGGCCTCTGGCCTCCACTCAGCTAGCTCCTTGGCCTGGACAAGGTACAAGGCTCACACAAGACCTCTTTCTTGACCTAGAACATGCAGGTGATAGTGCACCTCCCTGAGAGTTGCTCTAAGATGAGCTCATCACTCGGGTGGGTGTCACCCTACCTTACCAGGGGCTTTCTGCAGAACCCAGCACAGGACCCTTTGTTGGGGAAGCAACCCATGCATGACCTTAGGCCTGACGGGCCCTTCAACTTGTAACTTCAGCTCTGGGGATGTTTGAATGAGTGACTACGTGCATTGTGGTATCTAGCTTCAGGTCCTGTGGGTGGTGACA
This sequence comes from Ictidomys tridecemlineatus, assembly GCF_052094955.1. Lineage (NCBI taxonomy): Eukaryota > Metazoa > Chordata > Mammalia > Rodentia > Sciuridae > Ictidomys > Ictidomys tridecemlineatus. The sequence continues at coordinate 3,259,711 of NC_135483.1, forward strand.
TGACTAGCACAGGCTTGGGGAGAAGGGGTGTGCATAAAGAGGTCAGGGCAGGTACTAGAAGCTGGTACTAGAAATGGGCTGAGAAAGGCTGGGAGATGTGGTATGGGCGTGGGGCTCCAGGGTCAGTGATACTCTTCCTTGGTCCCCCGCTGGCCTCAGGCACACCCAGCCCTGGGCAGAGTGACCTGGGCAGTGGCTCCAGAGGTACGTGAAGGCCCAGGGAGTGGGCTTTGCCTGTCCCAGATGACTGCTGTGGTGGAGCTTGGGACCCACTGGTGCTGGAAGTGGGGTGGGGAAAGGAGGTAGGAAATGGGCCAGAGCCCACTCCGGGGACACCTTGCTCAGCCAGGCCACAGAGGAAACCTGGGCACAGCCTAGAGAGCTGGGTCATCAGTCAGGCGACCTGGGCATCTTTTCAGAAAAGCTCAGAGGTCTGACTGCTGGGCTTGGATACTGTATGCACTGCAGTTTGTGGCTCCTGGTGGCCATGAGCAAGCCTGAGAAGACCTCTCAGGGTTACTGCTGCGGGGGTGCAAGTGCAGTGAGACCATGCTGCCTCCGTGGTTAAGAACCTGTGGCCTGAATCAAACAGAACTCTAGCAAGAGTGAGAAACAGCCAGACTCAGAGTCCCGGTGGCTCCTGAGCACATTTCTCTTACTGTGAGCTACTCCCATCTCCTGAGCATCCTTCTACAACAGTGACCCAATGGCAGTGTTTCTGGGGTTCTTCAAGCTATTTTGGGTGCTTCCACCGTGAACTCTAGGGCATACTTTGTGTAAAGAAGGCAACAAGAAGAAATTTCTGGCAGTTACACATAAAAAGGTCAAAAAGCCATTGGAGATGTTTTTTCAAGTTTGAATCCTAAAGTAAAATAATGCAACCATTGGGATTTTTGTCTCACGACCTGATGGCCATCTTCTGGGGGAGCTTGAACCCTGTGTGCTTATCGCCATGACTGAGGACTCACTGGGGTGGCCTGCTTGGGCTATTTCCTGGACTTTGACAGCAGGAGGACCCTGCAACCCCAACTCAGGTGCTCACACCCTCAGTCTTGCTTTGCCTGAGCCCCTTCAAGACAGGAAGGGGGCTGGTGCTGGTGAGGGTGGTGCTCTCTAGGCACTGTGTTGGTGGCTGCCTCTGCGCCTCAGGAACAGTGACTGATGCTCCCTTCACGTGGCACTTGATGCTCTGGGAGTCCTTAGCACAGTTCTTACCTGAGCAAGCCATGTAGCTGGCAGAGCCGTGAGTGAGGAAGCTGAGCCAGGCTCGCAGAGATGGCAGCTTCCCCAGACTTTAGCTCTAGCAGGTGGTCGCATCATTTAATAGAGTGATGCAAGAAAAGAGTGGGCGAAGCTGAGGAGAAGCCCCGGGAGGGGAGGTGCACTTGGAGAAAGCCAGGGAGTCCGGCCTTGGAGCGCCTCCCCTCAGTGCCTCTCAGTGAGCCTGGTCACAGGCCAGGTGCCTCTTGGACCCCCAGTCTCCTGCTCTCCTTATGGAGAATGGAGAGCACGGTGGGGCACGTGGATCACATTGACCAGATGGGGTGCTGGTGCAACTGTTTTTCCCTGCCTGCTGTGGCTGCTTACCCTGCAGGTGCAGCCCAAGGGCAGGAGGGTCTCCTTCCCACCTGTGTGCTCCATTGTTGACCTCTGGGTCTTTACTTTGCAAGGAGGGAGGAATAGAAATGAGGTCTCAGCTGGGTAGCGTTTGCCAAGTGCTTGTGCCTGTGCTCCTTGGTAAGGTGTGTCTTGGGGATGTGACAGTATGGCCTTGATGCCTGGGCCCCAAGCCCTGCTCAATGTGATGCAACCCCTGCAGTTGGCTGCTGGCTGGAGTTGGGGACCAGCCTTGCCCACCCACGGGGTCAGGAACATTGGTGAAAGAGTGCCATATTATGTCCCCAGATCACACCACTGGTCACAGCTAGGTAGGACTGAAGGGCAGTGCACTGTGTGGTTTCCCTGCAGTGGCTCTAGATGGGACATAGGGTGACTGGCAGGGAGACCTCACTGGGAACACCGTTTTCCCCGCAAGGGTGCTGTTGCTCACTGAATATTAAAACAGGTGGCTTGTTTTGAGTGTGCTGTGTTAGCCTTGGGAATTTTCTTAGCACCTGAGACAGAAAATTACAGCTTACCCTTTTCAGAGGCATCCAGAGCTTTGTGGGGAGGGGCAGTCAGGAGCGCACTCAGGTGGGAGAGGTCCCTGTTCTGTTGACTCCCCTGAGGAGTGCAGTGTGTTCTCTTGAGATGCTCTGGAACATTTGAGGAGGACCCTGTGGATGCAGCTGGCCACACTAGCACTGGCATTGGAACATAGGAACTGGGACAGTTTCGCAGAGAGAGGGTAGGAATCCTGGTTGGAAAACCCAGGAAATGCTTTTCAAAGAAAATACCATTTGCAAGGGACTTTTAAAGGGCAGGGTGGGTGCCAGCTCACAAGGAGCAATGGAGAAGAGGCCTCGCACCATGTTCTGAGGGACGGACATTCCAAACATGCCACACTCAAGTTGCAAATATGTCTGTGCCTACTGCAGGAGAAATCCCACTGTGTGCTGGGGAGGGGGTCCCTGAAGCAAAAAGCAAGGACTAGAGGAGGGGAGGGCGGGAGGCCAAGGGCCCAGGTGTGCCTTGAGGACTGGTGGAGGATCCCAGGGGAGGGCCCCAGCTGAATGTAATGCCCCGTGAGAGCAGACTACTGGATGCTGCGAAAGGGCACACCTGCCTGGAGGAGGCATCAGAGGCATCTCAGTGGTGGGACTGGCCGGCCGAGCCTCTCAGGACCTGGAAGAGCATGTGTGCATGTCCTCACACCAGCCAACACCTGTGTGGCCCGTCCTGCTGCTGCTGTCGAATTTTATTTTGGGTATTACAGATTGAACCCAGGGTGCTCTACCGGTCCGCTACAATTTCAGCCCCCAGTCCCCCGTTTTTTGAGTATCAGAGATCGAACTTAGGGGCACACGGCCACTGAACCACATCCCCAGCCCAATGTTTTGTATTTTATTTAGAGACAGCATCTCACTGAGTAGCTTAGTGCCTCACCATTGCTGAGGCTGGCTTTGAACTTGCGATCCCCCTGTCTCACCTCCTGAACCACTGGGATTACAGGTGTGCTGCCCTTTTTATTTTTTGAGACAGGGTCTTGCTGTTCAGGCTGGCCTCCAGCTTGGGATCCCCATGCTTCAGCTCCCCGAGTGGCTGGGTTACAGGGGTGCGTTGTGTGCCGAGGTGCTCTTCACTCTATTACGAGTGTTCCCGAAGGTATCCTGTGATGGTGTGTGGTTCTGCCTCCCTCCCTGTGCACAGGCCCCTGAGAGCTGATCCTCCCTGGGGCCACAGAGTTCCAGCTGCTGGATTCTCATGGGGTGGGAATCCCACAGTGGCTGAAGTGGGATGCAGGTACTGTGGCTTTCTCCTGTTCTCCCCAGCCTTACTGTTTATTTGTGGAGGACACTGGCTGGGTTGTGCTGTTGGGTTTCCCACAGTTTGGATCTGGCTGGCTTGTCCTCTGGTGTGTTGCGGCATGTCCCTCAGTCCCATGTGTATTGCTGCAGGTGAGTAGGAGCGGTAGCCTAACTGATGCAGTTTTCCTATTTGTTTTAGCACCTTCTTCACCAGCATGCAGGGCTCTTGGTTGTCTTGTGGCTCCTGCTGTTGATCCCCCATCACTGGGCTCTGCTACTTCAAAGCTGTGGCATGCAGATTTTTTTTTTTTTTTTTTTTGGTGCTAAGGATGGAACCTGGGGCCTTGTGTATGCTGGGCAGCACCCTATCAGCTGAGCTATATCCCCAGCACTGGCATTTGTATTTTTAAATTCTACTTCTTCACATTAGTTTCCCTGGTCAGCTGTTGGGATTTTGAGGGCAAAAGGGAAGCCAGCGTGTGACTGAAGGGGGACACTGCTGGGACCTGAGTGGGGAGGGCTGCAGGCAGGGGCTGCTGAGGGAGGGCGTTCTGGGCTGTGTGGACAGTGGCGACCCCAGTGCTGAGCAGGTGGTGACAGGCTGAGCAAGGAGCAGTGGCTGGGGTAGGGAGGCACAGAAGCCAGCTTTATGGCCACCTGAAGCTGAGGAAGAAGCACGGGGTAAGGTTTCTTAGGCCAAGTTTTAAGGTGATTCTAAGAAACACAGGAGAAAAGACCCATGGAGCGCACGTTGCGTGTTTACGTTGGTGGGTGTGCTGCCTTACAGTGGTCTGTGTCCTCTTCCTGCTGTAAACCCCTTGCTGCCTGAGGATCCTCATGGTCACCCTTGTCTGCTTTCCAGGATCTAATGTGTCTTCTTCTTTTTTAAAAAATATTTTTTAGTTGTCAATGGATCTTTTTATTTTATCTATTTACTTATATGTGGTGCTGAGGATGGAACCCAGGGCCTCTCGCATGCCAGGCGAGCCTCTGGGCTGAGCCGCAACTCCAGCCCCAATGGTATCTTCTTTTTGACGACTTTAAATTGATTAAAAAGTTTGAAAGTTTATTTAAAAGTTAAATCTGTGCATTGGAACTTGTCCCTGTGTTTTAGAGAATCCCGCAGGCAGCTGTCTGGTCCCTGGGTGCCTTCCCTTGTGTTCTGGGTGGCAGTGGGCTCCCTCCACCCGGCTGTGCAGGGCAGGAGGCAGCACCCGTCCATCCCACTGGACATGGCCGTCGTTGAGGGGATGTGGAGAGGACGGCAGGGCAGGTCAAGTCCTGAGACCTCAATAGCAGTGAGGCGGCCCCTTCCGGGAGCTCAGAGCTCCAGATGTAGTGGCGTGGGCATGGCACCCTGTCACACATGGTGGCCCGACTGCTTTCTCTGCTGTCCAGAGCTGTGCCCTCAGGGCGCAGGCAGGAAGCTGAGGGCCTTTCAGTGCTCCGTGTCTGTAAAGCCGGGACCATGGTGGCGCCTGCCTTCTTATATGGATCAGCTGTGGTGACCTGGGGCTTCTCTGAGCCAGGCAGCGGGCCCTCTGGGCCTGGGTGTGTTCTAGAATGGCCTCCTAAGCCCTGTGTGGACAGTAGCCAGCTCAGCTCTGGCCTCCCAGACTTGGAACGTGACTCTGGGAGACTGCATGGGGGTGGGTGTTTCAGGGGGCTATGGCAGCCCGCGACAGCGGTTCTGTTTTTCCATTATCTGAGCCCAGTGAGCTGCCTGCCCTCTGCCAAAAGCTTGGAGGTGAACGAAGACAAAAAATGGGTGTCTTGGAGGGAGATTCTTATTTGAAGAATTTTCTTATGAAAGATAAATGCTGTGAAGTAAATATAAAAAATGCCCAGAATCTTGAGAGGCAACAGATGCGTGCGTCTGTGTCTGGCTCGCGCTCTCTCTCTTTAGGGTTGGCCCTGGAGGGATTTGAGTTTCTTCCAATCCACAGCATCCTCTCACCTGGTAAGAACCTGCTGCTGGAGCCCTGTGCTGAGGAGGGGCTTCCTGGACAGGCGCACTATCAGTGTGTGCCACTGGCAGGGTGGGGAGGGTGTGCCCTGTGCCTGGCCCTGCCCTCCCTGAGACCCACTCGGGAATGAAGTTTAAGTTGTGGTTTGTAAGACCAGCCTTCCTGAGCATTCCCATGGTTCCAGGTATCACTCAGTGACAATTTATTTGAAGTGTGGTTTCTATTTTATTTTTACCCTTTTTTTTGGTCCTGGGCATTGAACTCAGGGGCACTCGACCACTGAGCCACATCCCCAGCCCTATTTTGTATTTTATTAGAGACAGGATCTCACTGAGTTGATTAGCACTTTGCTTTTGCTGAAGGCTGGCTTTGAACTCAAGGATCCTCCTGCCTCAGCCTCCGGAGCTGCTAGGATTACAGACGTGGGCCACCAAGCCTAGCTTCCTTTTTAAAAAATCAGAATAAAGTATTTTTAGGTTCATGTTATAGAATGGCCTCCTAAGCCCTGCTGTGGACAGTTGCCAGCTCAGCTCTGGCCTCCCAGACACGGCCTGTTTCCCACTTGGGCCTTCCCAGCATGGGCCGAGTCTGACCCAATACAAGTCTCGGCTTCTACCGATGTGCTTGTGTTGGCTCCTCCAAGTGGGTCTGTATTGTTAGCAGAGGGAAAAGAAAAATGGTCCATGTTTCAGAGGGAGAAAGTTATTTCAAAATGTGTATTTAAGAAAAATTGAGGTGAAATTCATGCATCATAGCCATTTTAAAACCATTTAAGAATGAAACAGCCATTATTACTGTATGTGTATATGTGACTACATGACAAATATAATTCTGCAGCATGTACACTCAGGAAAGTGAGAAATTATACCCCACCTATGAGTGATATATCAAAATTTATAAATGCATTCTACTGTCATGTATAACTAATTAAAACAGACAAAAAACGATTTAAAGAAAAGGTTTAATGGTACCCACGGAGCAGTCACTCCATTCTGACCCCCCCACCCCCAGCCTCTGGAAATCACGAGTCTGCTCTGACTGTGTGGACCCACCTCTTCCTAAGATCATGGACGACAGTCAGACAGTGAATGGCCTTTTGTGTCTGGCTGTTTTTTGCTTAGCAGTGTATTTTCAAGGGGTGCATTTGAGCATGTATCAGAACTAAATTTCTTTCTCCTCCCCTCCTTTTTCTCTTTACCACTGAGCTACATCTCCAGCCCTTTTTATGTTTTGAGACAGGATCTCACTATGTTGCTTAGATCCTCAGACTTGTGGTCCTCCTGCCCCAGCCTGTGGAGTTGTGGGATCACAGTTGTGCACCACCACACCAGCCGCTTCTCTTTTTATTTGAGATGGGGTATTGCCATGTGGCCCTGGCTGGTGTCAAGTGATCCTTGGGCCATGGATCCTGTGTGGCTGGGACTATAGGCACAAACCTCCATGCCCAGCTCTGAACTTCCTTTTTTTATTGCCAAATAATATTCCATCATATGGTTATACCAAGTTTATCCATCCATTTTTGTTATTTCTACCTTTGGCATTTGGGTACAAATTTTTGTGTGAACCTGGTTTTTTGTGTGTGCAGGTGTACAGCAGGGAGTGGAATTGCTGGACTGTGTGGTGACTGCTGTGTGCAGCTTTGTGAGGAACAGCTGAGCTGTTTTCCCTATGCTTGTGCTATTTCGTGTTTCCATGCAACAGGAGAATTTTGGTTTCTTTACATCCTTGCCAACACTTGTTATTGGCACCTCACGTCTTTAAAAAAGTGAACTTTTTAAGTAGTAAACTATTCGTGACAGATTTTATTAGTCACCAAGCTAGGGAAAATGTTAAATTCATGCATTTTTTTTTTTCCTAGACCAACCTAAGAGATGTAAGGCACATTGATTTCTTTATGCCAGAGTGTAGTATTTGGAACTCAGACAATCAGATGAATACAGAAAAGTCAACATAACAGGCCCCCGCCCCCCAAAAAAGAATCCTGATTCAATCCTGGGGTCTAATGTCAAAGCAGCTCATTCTTACAAGCACCGAGTGCCAGCTATATCCTAGACATCATGCCTGGGGCTGGGAAATGCAGATTGGCTGCTGCCTTTGGGGCTCACTGACTTGTGAGTACAGCTGTGCATTGAGGGGTCACTGGCATCCATACGAAATTCCAGGTATCTTTCACAGCACATGGTGTGAAGGGCACCGTCTCCTGCTAAGTGAGGGTCTGTGACGGTCAGAGAGTGGCCAGGAATGGCCAGCTCTGGCCAGCTCCTCCGGAATGTCAGATGCACAGTGCCTTTACAAGGCCCTCCGCCAGTGGCAGGTGGGAGCGAGGCAGGGAGAGGTGCCTTGGGCTGAACAGGTGGGTCAGAGTGTGTCCCCAGGTTCTGTGATTTTGCCTTAGATGGTGTGACTCACTGATCAGAGACCAGATTTATGTTTTTGGTAAACTTTGAAAAAAATATTTTAAAGGTCTTTTTATTGTGGAAAAGTTATAATATACACTAAAGTAGGTGAGAAACTCTGAGACCCACCATGTGACCCTTACAGCTATGAGATTAGTGCAGCCTGTTCATCCCCACACTCTGTGATTCCCTGAAGCATGTCATTTAATTCCTGACTTTTCTTGGTGCTGGGGACTGAACCTAGGGCCTTGCACATGCTCCACCACTGCACTGCACCCCAGCTCCCAGCTCCTTGACTCTTCATTGAACCACTTGAAATGATTTTGGCTTACAGAAAGTGGCCATAGTAATGTAACCTGGAGTTTGCTGATTAGCCCAATGTCCTCATCCTGCCTAGTCTTGGGACCACCTTGGAAACCTGGACATCCGCCTCTCATAGTGCTCAGCCCCGGCCTGCAGATGGGTGCCTGCTTGCCAGTTTGCCTGACTACCTTCTGTTTCTGGACCCTTTCCAACACACTGCTGTGTGGTTGACTGACAGCTCCTCAGCCTGCCATGTGTCTTGCAACCTTGAACTAAGTACTGATTCTGGTGGGTCCCTGTAGGTGCACGGTGCCCCTCACATTCTGTAACATCGTGTACCTCCCTTTTCACTGTTAAGATGCTCCAGGCCTGTCTTGGGTTTGTCCTTTGCCGTCCGTGTCATTCAGCGAGCTCTTGTTCCTTTTATTGGAGATCTGGGTACTGGCATGCTGTGGCTGCTGGAGTGACCTGGTCCTCTGGGTGGACACAGCCAGGAAATCCTGTATAAATGATAGATGTGCGCACACACTTCTATATTTATCCTTCTGTGTTAATATTAAAATCCACAGTTCATGTGAGTATTTCTGATTTGAGTCACACTGGCCTTCCTGCTGCTTGTTATAACTTCTTTATCAGAAAATGCCTGGTTTCTCCTCACCCACAGTAGTTTGCCTACTTGTTCAAACCCAGTGTACACACAGTACTTCAGGATTGCCAGCCAGTGTTCCTGTGAGAATCTGGTGTGTGTGGAGCCCTTGGCCTTCAGTGGCCAGGCCTTCAGAGACGACGTGCACCTGGGAGGCTGGCGTGGCTGGGGCTTCCTGCCCACCCTGTCCCTGATGCTCCTCGGCTGGCTGTGCTCCCTTCTCTCTGAGGTGTGCATTCTGAATTGCACGGGTGCCAGAGGACATTCCTCTTTGCCGCGGCTTGGGTCCTCCCGTGTGTCTTCTCGCGTTGCAGTTAGGACTGAACCACTCTGAGGAGGCCTGCCTTCTGACCCTGTGGACTTGTTCTTGGTGTTGTCCCTGAAGGTTAGAGTTGCCTCTGGCGCCACTGCCAAGTGTGTGCTTGAGCCTGCATGGTGACCAGGAGCAGCAGCTGCTGCTGGAGTAGGGGCGGCGCTGGCTGCGTGCGGAGGCACTGCCCATGTGGTCAGGCTCTGCAGGGTGAGGCCCCAGGCAGTCTTGTCTTGGGTCAGGAGGCGCAGGCTCTCCAGGCTCCCAGCACACTCTTCCTGTGCGGTTGCGTGGGTAAGCACTGTTTTGCTTTAATTTGGTTTTCTTTTTTTAAGTTGTTCTCTTTAATAAAGAGGAATACACACTCTTCCCAGAGAATTTAGATGATTGGTAAATAAAAAGAAACAATAGCCTTTAATAATCACCTGGAGAAACAGCTGTTGGCCCGATGTATTTATTTGCAGATCTTTTCCTGTGTGTGCATAGATATAGATCAGCTTACTTTTCAGTTTCTTTTTTGGGATTTAACCCAAGGTGCCTAACACTGAGCCACATGCCCAGCCCTTTTTATTTTGAGATGGAATCTTGCTAAGTTGCTGAAGCTGGCCTTGAACTTGCGATCCTCTTGCCTCAACCTCCCAAGTTTCTGGGATCACAGGCGTGCACCACCACAACCTGCTGTTCTTTTCTTTCTACCTAATATCTTGAGCATTTCTCAGTGCTGCTTACTTGTCCTGATGGAATCAGGCTTTCTGCACTTTAGAAAGCTGATGACTGCACTCAGATAAGATGGTGGGCACCCATGAGGAGGGGCTGTGCATGGGGCAGTGGTGTCCCAGCTGTGGCGTTAGTGCCTAGAAACTCCCCATCTCCTGTTTGGTGTGGTGCCATAACCACAGTGCTCTCCTCACAGTTACTGTGAGTCATAGAGGAGTAGCTGGTATACAGCAGGTGCTCCTGCGTGCCTCATCATGGACACTCAGCATGTATTCCTAGAGCTCTCTGTTGCCTGCAGTGTGCTTGTTGAGCCCTGGACAGTGGGCCATTGTCTAGTTCTGTAAAACTAGGATAACAGTCCCTGTTATTATTGTTAATTATTGTGCTATAAAACTGTTAATATAAAAGTTTAATATTAGTACAAAATTTTGTATCATGACTATCAGAATAATATAATGCATTGTATTATATATGGTAAAGTGATATAGTAGTTTATGTGTATTATATATAAACTAGTTTATAGTATCATAATAACTAATCATGAATGAAGGGAAGTGAATAAATGTGTGAGTAGTCTCTTGGTGCCCAGGAAGTGCCTGGTGGGTGGAAGGGATGCCACAGATTCATTGAGGGGGCTGCTCCTGCTGGGGTCTGAAAGTGGCGCTGGTGCTGCCTGGGTAGAGCAGGGGTGCTGGTGAGGTGGAGTTGGGGTTCCCTGGGGAGTCTCACCTGGGCTTGGACCAGGGGACATAGGAGCTGTGACAGCGTGAGCTGTCTGTCCATCCAAAAGACTCATTGCATGGGCCATGCTTCGGCGCCATCTCCATCGTGTTCTGAGGTAGGGATCAAGACTGTAGGTGGGGAGTGCATGTTGGTTCAGAAGAGTGATGGCAGCATATGTCTCATAAAATGTCCTTCTTTGTATGGGAACAGTATTCTTTTGTTCTTCTAAGTGACTTTACCAGCATTTGGTCCCAGTGTTTGCTTGGATGTTGTTAAAGTTGCCTTCGAAACAAAGCTGCAGAAGAGGCACAGCAGACACATTAGTGCTGCAACTCAGCAGTGCATGTAGTTCAAGCCTGACGCTGGGCTGGGCTGGCAATTCTGTCTCTAGCAAGGCCAGAGATGGACATGCAGCAGAGTTGTCTTGTTTTAAAAGACAACTCTGAGCCAGGCACGGGTGGCACATGCCTGTAATCCCAGAGGTTTGAGAGGCTGAGGCAGGAGGATTGCAAGTTCAAAGCCAGCCTGAGCAACTTAGCAAGGTCCTAAGCAACTCAGGGAGACCCTGTCTCAAAGTAAAATATTTAAAAAAGCCTAGGGATGTGGCTCAGTGGTTAGGCAACCTTGGTTTCAAACCCTGGTACTAAATAAACAAACAACAACAACAAAAAACTCTGAACAAGATTGAATTTCATGTCACTGGTTTATTCTCCAAATTGAGTTGTAAGGCCAAATTGAGTTGTAGGTCTGGATTCTGACCTGAGCAGTGCCTGCAGGTTCTAGAATCTTGACTGTTGTCCACATGGTCTGGATTATACAGTTCATGTGTTAGACCTAGGAGGTGGCTGTGGCTGTGCAGGGGTCAAAACAGGCCTACAGAGCTGTATAAGGGATTCCTAGAAATAGACCAAACTTAATAAAGGAATAAAAGGATAGAATTGACTTAGAATTAGTGGGTTTGGATTTTTTATCATTTTCATTAAAGAACAGTCAGCTGAACAGATTATGTTAGGATGCTGTTTTTGAATAAATGAATGTTGACTTAAATTAAAAAAAATTATTTTTAGTTGTTGATGGACCTTTATTTTAGTTGTTTATTTATATGCGGTGTTAAGAATCAAGCCCAGGGCCTCACACATGTGAGGCAAACGCTACACTGCTGAGCCCCAGCCCCAGCCCCTGACTTGAGTTTTACTCTTTTGTTGTTTTAACCATGGGTTTGTGATGCTCTGTGGTATACTATATGCCACTGATGCTGCAGGGCCCTGGGCTCCCTGGGGATCTCCACCAGTCTCCTGGGACTGTGCTTGAAGTCACTGTCATCTGCTTCTGTGAAGGCTGATGGCACCAGCTGGGTACTAGGGTAAAATGCCTTTTTACAACCGGCTCCTGGCTCTCTACCACTTTCCTCCTTTTCACATCAGAGCAAAGGGGTGTTGTTGGTACAGTGGCTGTGGAACCGTGGCTGCAAGCAGATGCTTCGCTTCCACTTCTGTGGATGAGGTTGGGCTGTGTGTCAGGTGATCCCTTCATAGCCCGCCACCACATTGAAATCTGGCCCCATCTTGTGCTTATGTACTCAGGACTCCTTTGCCCTCAGGAGCAGGAGCTGGAGTAGGATGACACTTGCATTCAGTAGCAACCCCTGCCCCCACCCATCCGGTGCTGGTGATGGAGTCCAGGGCTTCGTGATGCTAGCTAGGCAAGGCTCTACCACTGAGCTTCACTCCAAGCCCAGACTTTTTTCCTTAAGGATAAATTAAAAACAAAAACAACAACAAAAAACACAACAATAACAAGAAGTGGAAAAGGAAAAGTGGTGGCGTCCCTAAAGCAGTGCAGTCCAGATCTTGAGATCATTTCTGCCCCGACTCTGGGTCAGGGGCTTCCTGGGGCAGGCTGGTGAGGACCTGGTCGGGTCTCTAATCCTGCAGCTCTGCAGCAGCGCACGGCTGTTTGCTCATGCAGAGGGCAGAGGCGCACCTGTTTGCTCAGCTCTTTTCCCTGGTGTGGTTTTATGTATTTTGAAGTGAATGATGTTTGCTGTCTTTTGAGTTAAGCACTTGATAAGTAGTTGTTTAAACTGAAGTAACTGGATAAACTCAGAGGTAACATGATGATTTGCCAAACTTCCACAAAAATACAGGAAGTCTGTCCTGGTCACTAAATTAGGGATTCTGAAAGTCCAGTATTTGTAGAACGTGTGCCCACCTCCCTCTCCATTCTGGGCTGTTGATACTAGGAAAAAACAACGGGCTTAAAAGACATTTATAAGCTACCTTTAAACATCCGGGCCTGCTATACACTGACCCCAGGCGTTCTGGAGAGATCTGGTTGCTGATTAGGATCTGTTGGCTGTTGATGTTGGCCTGAGTGGCCTTTTCCTGTGCTGTGGGTTGTCTTCAAGGCCCCGCTCTGCACCCACTGTGAGGAGGAAGTGACTTCTGACCTGGGTCGAGTTGCCTTGTGGACAAGCCTCCCGAGAGCGGCCGGAGGACAGGCCCTAAAGACCAGCCAGTCCTCCACACCTGGCCATGTTGACATTTCTGTAGGTGTCCTGGTTGCGGTTCCTGTGTGTCCCTGAGGCTGCCAACGTTTCTCATGCCTTGAGAAAATATTCAGATAGCTGTGCCCTGCTGCCTGGCGAGCCATGTGGCATTTCATAATGGCACACAGCGCCCTCCCAGGCACCAACACCGCAGCACACAGGACCACGGTCCCCCTCGTGGCTCAGCCCATCTCCTCAGGAGGCCGAGGGCCGAGAAGACTTCAGCCATGGTGGCGAGCTCAGGTCTCTAGTTTTCAGTTTTCCATCCTGGTTTCATGCCACAGCTTGAATTTCGTGATTGCAACATGCACTTTGCCACTTTCTTTGGAGGGCAGGTCACTTGTTCACCTGCGACTGTCTGCCCAGCCCCACCCTGCTCTTGCCCAGGGAAAGGAGCCGGCTCCCAGCCCAACACTCCTCCTCTCTGGGCAGTGCTGCCAGGCTGGTCACCGCTCTCTGCCTCACAAGGTGGTGAGGGCTTGAGGTTGGTGGTGGTACAGCTCCACGCTAGACATTTTAAAGTAAACTGGCGTATTTGGCGGGGGGTTACTGGGGAATGAATCCAAGGCCCTGTTTTTGTATTTTATTTAGAGATAGGGTCTCACTGAGTTACTTAGGGCCTCGCTAAGTTGCTGAGGTTTTGAACTCTCTATCCTCCTGCCTCAGCCTCCTGAGCCTCTGGGATTATAGGCATGCACCTCCATGCCTGGTTTAAACTGGCATTTTATGATGCAAGTGTATTCTGGTGATAGGTGCTGTGCTGGGAGTTCAGCTCCACCCTCTTCTGTGGGTACCTGCCCTTGACCCCATGAGCCCCTGGGCTGGGTGGATCACCCCCAGTAATAATGAATTAGAAACATCCTGAATTCTGTTGTTTTGCTCTACAGAGCGATCTGATGGTGAGTGAGAGTACTTCATTCCAGGATATTTTAGAGATGTGCCCCTTAGTTGAGCTGCACACTGATTGATAAGCATGCTTCCTAGATGCCTGAGCAGGCAGCCTGCCTGGGGTCTGTTGTCAGCTGTGTGTTCTGGGGCTGCATGGGGAATCTTGGAGGCCTCCCTATGCCTCCAGTGCAGTAGGTGGCCCAGTGGGCTGCCCTTGTCACCAAGAGCCGCCAACCCCTTTTGATAAGGGGCCAAGAAGTGCTGCTCCTTGCTCATCTTGATGACCTTCTTTTGAAAATGGGCACCTTTGGGGAGTGGGGTCGTGGGTGCTGGATTTTGGATGTGCTTTCTGTGGAGAAGTCTCCTGTGGTGATGCGTTGGGTGTGTCTGATCATTTCTGCACACCTCCACTTGGGTGATTACCCAGAGATGATTCCTTAGGTCTTTTGTGTTTTTCTCTGTTGGGGAAAGAGAGCCTCCTCTCCACCCGCCCTACCTGGTTCTCACTTCCACTCTATGCAAAAATAAAGTATACTCCTCCCTCCCAGGACCATGTGGAAGCCCACCAGGAGGCCTGGGTGGGGTTTGGGAAGGTCTCTACTTGATGGCTGATTCCAGGATGGTTCTGCTTGTCTGTGCCTGTGGGCTCTGACCTGCTGCAGTGAGGTAGGTGTGAGTGTGCATCCTACATGGTCCCTCATCACAGGCAGCCCTCTGGGTGGTAGCCTTGTCACTGGGAGTCATGATCTGCCATGTGTGGTCTCACCACAGTCCCAGCCCAGGGGCCAGAACAGAACCCTTGTTGCCTTTTGTTGGGGTGGTGCCCTGCCCTTTCGCAGAGTCCTCTCTGCTCCTATGTTCTGTCTTTACAGTTCTCTCTGCTGGACGTCAGTTCCTTCCTGTCATCCCTTTCACTGTATCAAGCACCTACTATGTGCTGGGCCCTATTCCAGGTGTGGCAGAGAGAGCAGTTACCCAAACAGACCATTCCTGCCCACAGGGAGCTTATGATGTGATGGGGTGGTGACAGACAAGTGCAGATAAAGAGCGTCATGCCTTCTGTGCAGAGCATGCAGGGACAGTGGCGGGGGAGGCCTGGTGGAATGGAGAGTTTCCGGGAGGGAAGCCATACCGGGGACTGTGCAGAAGGGAAGGGCCCCAGTGGAAGTCCCAGGCCTGGTGTGGCTGGAGCCCAGGCTGGGAGAGCAGCAGTGACAGTGGGAGGGGACCCTGTGCTAGCCTGCTGTGACCCCCCACACCTCTCTGGAGGATCTGAGAGGTTGCTGGTCCTATATAGAAAGCATCCCAACCCCTGGAGCTGGGCCTGGGGACACCCCAAGTCCCCATGGCCACTGAGCACCATTGCAGAGCGTGTGCCATGTGTCCATGTGGCTCCTAGCCTGTGTGACCTTGGCCCTTCTGCTGCTGGTGGAAGCTCCACTTCTTGGGCCCTGCTGGATGCCTCACCAGGTGGCTGGGGCAGCAGCTGGCTTGCAACCCAGTTCTCTTCCCTTCCCCTTACCTGTTGGGTCTTGCAGCAGGGTCTGTGCCTCGCTATGTGGTGGCCGGGGGGAGGGGCTGGAGCCCTGGCTCTGCCGCACTGCTGGTCCTTGCCCATTGCCAGTAGACATTTAGCACCTCAGCTCGCAAGGCAAGGTGTGGACAAGATCCGGATGGTATTAGGATCTGGGGAGGCACAGGTCCCTGCCCTGCTGGAACTGAGGTGCTGGGGAGTGGTGAGGGCTGCCTGCAGTGAGCTATGGGGACAGAAGAGCTGGAGCCCACGAGGCTGGCATACTGCACCTAGCGGGACCTGCCAAGTCCGGCTGGCCAGGTCCAGAGTCAGGGCTAGGTGGGGGGCTCTTTACCATGGCCTGTCCCACAGGGCCTGTTCAGGGGCCAGGGTTGACTGGACATTGTTCTGTGACCCACCAGGTTATCTCTCATCATGGAGAGTAATAGTCTGGCAGGTGTTCCTCCCTTAACTGCCCTCATGTGACTGCCTGGTCTGCACAGTGGAGTCCAGCACCTGGTAGTTCTCTTGGTTAGGGCTGCTGCGGGTGAGTTTCACAGGTGACGTGCTGGTGGCTGCTGACCGTGACCTTGCTGCAGCTCTCCACTTCTCTGTGGGCTTTTGAGAAGCAAGAGGTGTCTGCCCACATTACTGCCAGCTTGGCTGCCTGCCCAGCCTGTGGGCAGCTCAGAGTAAGAGGGACAGAGGTGTCATTAAGCAGCGGGACTGCAGGGGATGAAGGTGGACTGACGAGTGTGCAGAGCCTAGTGGCAGTTTTCTTAGGAAGGAACTCTGGGGAAGTGGCCTGTGCTGTGAAGCTGGGGACTTATTGGCTGTGACATATTGAATGGCAGTGAATGGGAAGGGTGGCATCATTGTCCTGAAGAGCACAGGTACCTGGAAAAACCACAGCTTTGTCTCCTCAGGAAAGAGTGGGCCAGGCCCTGGATTGCGGTGTGGGCTGGGGTGCGGGTTAGATGGTCTGAACCCTAGGTGCCAGGCATGCCTTCCTGGAGTCGTCTCCACAGAGGAGGGCCGTTCCGTGCCAGGAGGGTGGGCAGGAGCTCAGTGCTGAGGACAGTCATTGGGTCCATTGTGAATATGTGTGCAGGGCGCTCAAAACCAGTCTGCCCCCACTGTCAGGTGTCTGTTGGCACTGGGTGTGCCCAGGGTTGTGCATCCTCCACCTCCTGCCCACTTCAGGGTGTCCGCTGTCCCAGAGGGAAGTCCATGCCCCTTAGCGGTCACTCCCTAACCCCCTTTAGGTCCCAGTAAGGGAGGGTTATCTGCCAGATTGTCACTCTCCAGCTGCTCCAGAGCGTGAGGAGGGTGCCTGCTGGGTCTGTGCCCGCCTCAGTGGCTTTCCCTGTTGTGACGTTGCCTGCACGTAGAACCACGCAGCACGTGGTGGTCTGTGGCTGGCTTCTGTTGTCCAGGTGTTTTCTTTTCTTTTGGTGGTGGTGCTGGGGATTGAACCCAGGGCCTTGCCTAGCGAGCACTAGGCAAGCACTCCAGCACTGACTACGACCCTACACCTGCCCAAGTCTTTTCAAGTTCATAGGGATAGCGTGTATCAGTGCTTCCCTCCTTTTTATGAACGTGTGATATTCCACTGCAGGCATAAGTAGTACATTTGTTATGTCATTTTCCAGTAGACATTTGGGTTGTTTTCAAGTTTGTTTTAAATTATAGAATTAGCTTGCTGTGCCAGAATTATAAATGTGTGCAACCTTATTGGGACACAGTGGCCAGTTTGACTGTTCTTGTACTGAAAGCACAGGAAGCGTGTGTCACAGTTGGTTCTCGCTTGCCCCGAGTGATGGGTGGGAGCCCCGTGTCCCATCTGCATTGGCCCCTCCGTGGGGTTGGAGTGGTCTTCAGTGAGCTGGAATGTTGCCACTGTTCTGGGAGGGTCGGCTCCAGCTTCATCTCTACGTCATGTGATCATGGAAAACTTGCCTTATTCTTGGTAAACCTTTCTGAGTTGTAAGTGTGCTGCTAGGAGCATGACTTCTGTTACTGTAACCACAAAAAACAGCTTATTCTGTGAGATTGTGTATAGCATTGCTCATGTTTACTGCATCTCAAGGCTCGAGGCTTAGAATTTAAGCTCAGCACAGTGGGGGAGATTAATGGAGTTAATGTCACTGCCTCATTTCCCAGGAGTTGAACCAGGGTTCCCACAAGGACCTCCTGGGCTGCATGTCTACTGCACACTACCTGCTGACCTTCCTACCTCTGTCGGCTCCTGGCTAATTTTGAACCCTTCGAGCGGGTTTCTGGCTTTCCCCTTTTCTCCTTGAGGTGTTTGTTTCCATGGTTTTTCTTGTTCCATTTAATGGTCAGGAGAAACATGCTGGGAAATAAATCTAGGCCCATACCTGTGTGCCAGGCTCCTCGCCAGAGGGTCCCATCATGGCTCTGGATGAGAAACCCTGCCAGCCCCATTCCCAGCCCTGGCAGCCCCGATGAAGCTGCAGGCCCTGCCTGGAGGAAGCACAGGCCTCATCCACAGGATCTTGTGAACTCCAGCTGTGCACACAGTCCAGTTAAGAACCTGGTGGGGTGTCCCTGTGTACCTCCCCAGGGAGGGCAGCAGCCCCACTGCCCATCCCCCTTCGCGTGGGCTGCTGGCCCAGGGGATTCCTGGCTGGGGAGCTGCATTCCACCCCATCTGTCATTCCCTCGTGCTGCTAGGCGATGGTGAGTATATATTGGTGCTGGGGATCCAACTTGGGTGTTCTACCACTGAGCTACATTCCACCCTTTAATTTTGAGATGGGGTCTCTAACTTGTGATCCTCCTGCCTCAGTTTCCCAAGAAAGCTGTTGTATTTCTTTAAGCTTTAAGACATGCCCATAGATGTCACATAAGCAGGAGAGTCCACTGTGCTTTTTGCCAACTGTGAGAGGTATCTAATCTCACTTCTTTGAGGTATCTAATTCTCACTTCTTTACCTGGGGATTTTGAGGCAAATCCCCATATTTGATCCATAAAGGCTTGAGTGTGTATCTGAATCACAGCATCATGACACAACAAATGGCCACTTCTCAGTGTCACCAGATTTACACTTGGTTTCCCCAGTTGATGCAAATGCATTTTTATTTTCAGTTTGAGATTGATTTGGTGCTGAGCAGTGTGGGCCATGCAGTACTCCTAGTTGCTGCCCAATGATTTCAAGTGGTGCAGGCGAACTGCGGCTGAAGGAGTCTGCTCTAGTGGAGGCTGTGTCGTGGGCCACTCTTCATGGTGCAGAGCGCTCTGCTGAGCTTAAGAATGTGTGCTTTCCAGGTCCCGTTTCCCTGGTGGCCAGCTGAGCAGCTCAGCCACCACTGCTGGTCCTCTCGCTGCCTGGATATCCAGGTTCTCTCGGTGGAACTAGTGGCTCATCCCCAGGAGATGGGGGTCCCAGGAGAGTGGGCAGAAACAGGCAAGCACTTTGATAAGCCTCCAGTGGCTATGGAACCGTTGTTGGCCACGGAAGTCACCTGGATAAGCCTGAGTCTGTGGAAGGGTCCAGAGTGGCAGGGAGAGTGGCCAGCAGTGCCACCTCTCTTCTCCCCACCCTGCCTCATGTCCCAGGTGCCAGCTCCCTCCTGAAGCCCCAGAAAACCAGTTCAGGTGAGACAGCAAGGCATTCAAGGCCAGCCACAGGGTGGAGGAGCCTCAGAAGAAGCCAGGCACAGTGGCCGTGTGCTCCACGCTGTCCTTATGCAGTATCCCAGCAGGCAAATCCAAAGGCAGAGGAATGGGGGTGACATCGGAGGGCATGTGACTCCTCTGGGTGACGAAGGAGCTCTGGAATTAGTGTGATGGCCAGCATAGTGAAAGCCAGGGTGTTGTACACTGTAAAATGGTTAAGGTGGCAAGTTTTATGTGAACTTTAATACAGAGAAGGATAAATGCAGGCTCTACATCATCTCATATATATTTATCAGCCTCACTTTCCAAACTCAGCTCTGTGTGGAGCTTGAAGGCCCCCAGACTCTGCTTTGAGACGTGTGCTTCTGGACCACTGGCTCCCGATGGCATAGCAGTTCATTGGGGCACATAGACCCAGTCTCCCATCTCCCTGGGCTGCAGTTGGGGAGCCTTAGAAAGCCAGCCCAGCTGCTTGCCTGGGCCACCGGGCAGATGTGCAAGAATCCCAAGGCAGCAGAGGGCCACCTTTCGCCTGGTAGAGCAAGGAGTAAACATTTAGCGAGTGCTGGAGCCTGACTGGGATGGGAGATCCCATGATTGTGCCCTTTGAAAGGTAGCAGTCAGGACTCTGCTTCAGTCACAGGGCACAGCCCAAAACTTGTGCAATGAACTTTAATTTTTTTCAGTCTTCTGAAGAACACAGAATACAATTGTAATTTATTTTAAGTTGTGAGCTTGTCTCCAGGAATGAATTGATTAGAGAAGCCAAACAGTCGTGGGGATTTTATCTGCTTGATTTTCAACAATTTACTCCTAATTAATTATTCTGACTAGAAAAAAAAATCGTACCTCTACAGGATGCTAGTATTTAAGAAGTGACATTTCAAATATCTGGTTGGACAAATTGGGGGAATTTTCTGATTCCGTCATTTGTTGAATTCACTTTTAAGTGTCTCCTCAGGGGATTATGTTCATTCTGTGGGCCAGGGATTGAAGTAGAATTTGCATTTGGCTGGATTGGATTGAGCCACGGGTATTGGCTGCAAAGCATTGCTAGCTTACAGGGAAATCTTACTTCATAAAAACAAAGCTGAGGCTGTTTTTTTTCTTTTCTTTTTTTTAATGAACATTCTGGTTTTCATCTGGAACATAATGGTTTTCTAATACACAATGATATGTATATAGTTTTCTATTTAACGTGTGCCCTGTTTTGTCAGCATTAAGACAGTATTTCCATTTGCAATGTATTGTGATTGTAATCTACGGTAAATGGAGAGTGTTCTGGTAGCTGGTGACCTGCTGAGTTGAAGTGCTAGGTTTCTGAATGTGTCACACGGGACCTGAAAATCCAGGCTGGGGAGGCCTGCTGTGTCATGGGAGCCACATTTATCTCAAACAAGATATCATGAGCAGAGGCTGCATTTCCCTGTCATAGTGCTTACTTTTAACATCGATTTTCTTACTTTCTAAAAAAAAAAAAAAGCACCATAGAAAGCGTAGTGGCCAGGAAGGGGTGTGTTGCCGAGGTGGGCAAGACTCTAAAGCAGGTAGACCCTCCTGGTGCACTGGCTCACACCTGCCTCTCAGCTGCGCAGTAGGCGGCAGGGCAGCAGGGCAATGGCTCCTTTGAGGCCACTCTGGGAACTTAGTCCTTGTCTTAAAAGGGGGTGGATTCTGGGGATGTAGCTCAGTGATGAAGCACTTGCCTAGCATGCATGAGACTCCAGTCCAGACCCTAGCACCAGAGGGAAGAGAATGAAACAAAAGTAGCACAACAGAACCAAACAGTGTGGCTTTCTGGGAATCCAGACCCTTAGAACCCGTTTCTCTTCTCCAGGATTGTGTGGCTCTCATGCTGCTCTGTGCCGCTACCTAGGTCACTGGAACATGCAGTCCCAAGGGTAAGGATGTGGCAGGGGTGCTTCTGTGGACACCCCCAGTTGACCTGCCTACCACGTACCGAAACACCAGGGCACCTGGAGCATGGTACAGGTGGGCAGCTACGTACCCAGTTGCTGTAGAAGAGTCAGCAGGCCGCAGTGGACAGCCAGCAGCTTCTGATACGTAGAGCAGAAAGAGGTGCTGTGCCTGGAGACTGCCCATCTAGTTCCTGTCGTTCCTCAACCTGCTGTTTGCCAGTGGGTGAGTGCTAGAGGTGCACCAGTGAAAAAAGCCGAGGAGGCAGCCCTTCTTGGTTTACCTGGTGCAGGAAGGACAGATGATATGATACACAAGTATGTAGAGAAGAGGGGCGGGTGGTGGAGGGCAGGTGCCATTTCAATGAGCAGTCAGCAGAGGTCTCTAAGAAGGTGACAGTTTAGCAAAGATCTGAAGAGGATGAACAAGCAAAGGCCCTGGGGCAGGCAGCCAGGAGGAGAAGAGTAGGTGACAGAAGAGGCCTGGCTTGGGCCTTTACCTGATAGAGACGGATGCCACCGGGAGCCTTGAGCAGAGGGAGACCCAGTCACCTCACCAGTCGCTGGCTGCTTCTGAAATGCAGGGGGTTGTGTCAGGTAGAAGAAAATGATGGCCTACAGCAGCACTTTCTTAGTAGAGAGGGTAAGTTGAGGCACTTCCAGATGGAAGAGATACTTAGATGACACAAGAAATCAAACCAGTGTTGGAAAGTGGGTGGGTAAGGCAGACTTTCCTAGTGCTGAAGGGCTGCTGCCAGGACGCGGCTAGCAAGTGCACCTGACCTCACGTGCACTGCTCTGGGTCCTGATTGGAGGAGCTTGGGGTCACAGTCTGCATCATTGGCTGATTCTAAGATTGGGTTGGGCAAAGGGAAGTGCTACAGTTGGATCCAACTAAGGCTCTTCTGAAGACGGCCCCAGACTGCTGTCTCTCACCCAGGCGTGCTTCGGTATTTCAGAGTTGGGGCATGGTGCTTGTCGTGAGCTAGGTGTGAGAGGGACAGGAGAGCCATCGAGCCTGCTGACATTGTGGCCTGAGCAGCAGCCTCCTAACTGAGATGAGAACATGCAGTGTGGGGGGTTAACACGGCCTAGTCACAGGGGTCTAGAGGAGTCGAGGCCTTTGCTTGACTGGAGGGGAGGACCTGGGGCTGGCAGCACAGGTGGCCCTGGGGGCTCTGTTGAACATCCAGGTAGAGGTGCAGTGCTGGGTGAGGTCCCCAGGGGAGGTGTAGGTCTGTGTTTCAAACTGAGAGAGTGGAAGGAAGGCAGCCAGCGAGGTGGTAGTGGAAGCCAGAGAAGCAACGGTCTGACCGTCTGTCTCTGTGACACTGACAGGCCAGGGGCTGAGGTCTGACTGGGAGAGGGGTGGGAATGGACAGGGGAATGGAAGGTTGGCTGGCAGGTTGGAGGGGAGGTGCACTTGGCAGACCGTGTTCCCTGTGCTGATGCTGTGGGCTCTGACCTGGTATTTACCTGAAACTCCTTTGTCTTCACTCTTCAGGGGGAGGTTTCGGAAGGCACGTCTAGAGTCATTTTCTTTGTGCTCTGACGGTGTGGCTCCTCTGTTCTGGGCGAGCGGAGCTGCTGTTGAGGCTGCTGTACGCCTGACCAGTCTTTCACTCTCATCCTTGGGGGGTCTTTGCCTTTGTCTTGTTTGGACAGCGGCATGTTCGTGTGCCTTTGGGGATGAGCCGGTGGAGAGAGACTCCATCTTTGGTATGGAAGCCAAGCTGGTCCTCCTTTGGGCAGCCATAGTTCCCTGCACAGCAGGCAGAAGGCTTGGGCTAGTCGCCCCGCCGCCTGGTGCTCAGTCCTGGGGTTGGCAGCAGCTTCCTGGGAAGGCATGTTGGTATGGGCTAGATGTGGCACTGCTACAGTCTGATTTGATTTGCTTCTGAGTTTGTGAACATTTCAGATCCCTGAGCCTGCGCCATGCCGACCTGTCCCCGTGCTGCGGGGTCCTGAGTGGAGAACTTGCAGTCACCCAAGGCCGATAGCCTAGGAAGTCCTCCTGAGTGGAGGGACCGTCAGAGTCTCTTTCAAGTAGGTCTTTCCCTCGTTCGTCTCTCTTTTTGTACTTTAGTGGTTGTTTGCAAATGGCATCTTTGTAAAATTGACTTTTAAGATGAGCACTGCTCAGACACAGGAACGAGAGCCCTGGCGCTCCCTGGGTCCCGCGGCGCCGTTGCTGGTGTGTGGCCGTGTGACTGTGCCAGCCTCACTGTCTGCTTGCCGCTGCTCCTGCTGAGCCTGCTGAGGCCTGTGGGAGCAGTGGT
Source organism: Ictidomys tridecemlineatus (assembly GCF_052094955.1). Lineage (NCBI taxonomy): Eukaryota > Metazoa > Chordata > Mammalia > Rodentia > Sciuridae > Ictidomys > Ictidomys tridecemlineatus. Next base: position 3,282,966 of record NC_135483.1, read on the forward strand.
CTCGGCCTCGTTGTTTCTGAGCTTGAGTCTTGCGCTTCCCCAGTGCGCGTGATGTTGTCATGGGCCTTCTCAGGGCAGAGAAGCAGCCCCCGCCCTGAGCTGCTGGGGGTTCTCCTCTGTTTATTTTAAGTCATGAGAGGCTCTTGATTTTTCAGACAGGGGAACAGATGCAAATTATATGGCGGGGGGTGTGTATGCTGCCACCTCATTTAAAGAAATAGCTGTGAGGGGGCGGGGGGCCGTGGTGCACGTCTGTAATCACAGTGGCTCAGGAGGCTGAGACAGGAATATTGCTAGTTCAAAACCAGCCTCAGCAACAGTGAGGTGCTGAGCAATTCAGTGAGACCCTGTCTCTAAACAAAATACAAAATAGACTGAGGATGTGGCTCAGTGGTCGAGTGCCCCTGAGTCCACCCCCCCCCCCCAAAAAGAAGTAGCTGTGAGCTTCCTGGGGGCCCTTCATGTGTGAGTTCAGGTTCTCTGGGCTTTCTGGATGCTACAGAGAGTGCAGATTCAAAGCCCAACCTGTGACTTGAGCCTGTAGCTAAGGGAGCCTGCTACTTTGCCTCCACTATCTCCTGACTGCTCTTGGGCAGACCTTGTGTCCTCATTGTCACTGGTGTGTGGTGCCCTCAGAGGCCACCAGCCTGGGTTTGTGACTGATAATTTCTTGATTTATCTCACCCCATCTTGTCTAAGGTAAAATTCTTCATACTAGTTAAGAAAGTGAACACAGTGCTCCTAGCACACAGTAGGGGTTCAGCAACATCCCCTTCAGATGCGGCTTGCTGGGGGACTTACAGAACATGGTCACAGATGCTGAGTGACAACTGCATTGCAGTGAGCACTCGCCGAGGTGCCAGGCTGCCGGGTGCTAGCATGGTGCTGGGACCCCTGGGTGGTGGCAAATGCAGAGCCCTCCCTGTCTGCAGGGGGCTCAGGAGCCCCCTACACACCACGACACACAGGTGGACTTGGGGAGAGGACAGGTTGGTGGCCTCACTGGGCAGAGCAGAGGCAGGGAGTGAGGGGCTGGATGGTGGCTGCACCTGAAGGTCCTCCTGTCCTGCTGGAAGGTACCAGAAATTCCAGGGGAGGCTCTGGGGTCAGAGCCTCTCCCTCATTGAAGGTGGAGCTTCTCTGGATGACCTGAGGCCCAGGAAGCAGGAGAAGGGCAGGGTCCCAGAGCCGGGAGGGGTGTGGCGAGGGCATGTTTTCCTGGTGGAGCTCAGCAGTGCAGGGCAGCACAGGGGAACCAGCAATTGGTCTGTGCCGTGGGCTCCTCAGTGTGGGGACATCGGTTGCTCCTGGAGGGCCCTAATGTTTGGCCTGCAAGGATTGAGGAAGGGCTGGCTATCAAATTGGTGAATAACAAAGATTTGGCAAGGTTTGATCTCTTGCAGGGTTGGACGTGGATGAGCAGAAGCTTCACTGGACGGCCAGGCTTCCAGTGGTGGAACCAGACTCGGGTCTTGTCAAGTCCTGTTGCTTTTGCCCAAGTTGGTTCTTTTGGTGCAGTGTCCCTAAACCATCTGATCCAAGCCCCTGATCTCTGTGACAGCACAGGATGTGACTCTCCTGTGACCAGAGCCTCTTCCCATAGGGGTTGTGGGCTTTCTTGTGGATGTCCATTTCCTTCCTGAATGGCTGCTGCCAGCGGCAGGGCAGCTGTGCGGGACTTCTAGCCCCTTGGTGCAGCCGGCTCTCATCCCTTCCCTCTCTCTCACCCTCTGTGTTGTTGTGTAGAATGATGAGCTCAGTGCTGCATGGGGCACGAGGTCCTGGGCAGCAGGGTCATTTTCCAGTTTTCCCAGGTGGTAGGTGACACATTGTCTTGTGCAGAGTATATAGAGTATGTGATGTGCAGATAAGTGGAAGATATTCATAGGTTTTGTTGCTTCATTGGCAAAAATAGACATTCTTTTCAAGACAGGTCAGAGCTAAGACATGCAGAGCCGTCAAGGACAGCTGAGAGCTCAGTCACCACTGCCCATCACCAGCACGCGGGCTTTGGGGCTTTTTGTTCTGTAGTGTCTGAGACCTGGTCCTGGTTGGATGGGGCTGTTCCAGCCAAGCAACTGGAGAACGCAGTCGCAGGCAGCTTACCAAGGCTGACGCAGAGCGAAACTCCCCTCACTGGGTGAGAAACTGGCCTTCCACATCTCTTTCACACGTGTGCGTGTGCAGATCAGAAAGACACAGATGGAAGTTCACAGAGGGGACTTAGCTGGCAAGGTGCACTGCTGTGAACAAGAAGCAGCTCCCCTCTCCCTGGAGGTCAGGTGACCCTGCTGCCCGAGTGGGCACCACACTTCCCAGAGTGTGTACTGGTGCCAAGTGGGCAGTCGGGCTCTGGAGATGGACTCCTCCTGGTGCCCACTGCAAAGGGTGTGTGTCAATGAGGTGTTTTCCCGACACTTCAGGAGTGTGGGAGAAGGACCTCCCTGCCTGTGTCAAGTGAGCAGCAGGTCCTGCCCAGGCCGTGTCGGTCAGGTGGAGCTAGAAACAGGAACAGATTGGCCGAGTCGAAGTGTGAGTTCTCTTTAACTGTGATATAAACCCAGATTGTGGCTTTTGTCTTCTTTCAGATGGTACAATCACCAGCTGTCCTGTAGAAGAGCAGGGTGTACTTCCATGCAAGGATGTTGTTTCCATCTTGCCCTGGCTGGCTGGGGCTCCTGGGCAGCTCCCCAGGGACTGGTGGTGCCGGGGGAATTCTCTAGGACAGAGCTGTTTGGCCGCAGGGTGGCGTGATGATGGTGCTCCACTGTGGTGCTAGGCACCTACCCCTGAACCTGCCGCCATACCCTCCTAGCACCTGTGTGACCTGGTAAGGACTTCACCTGTAACCCCACCTTGTCATTCATGAGATGCACAGTGGGGAGACAGGCCCACCTCGGGGCCTGAAGTGAGGCAGTGACTGCACACATTTCAACTTCTTCAACTTTAGGAAATGTCAGGAGGATGACATGTCAAGTGTGTTTTGACCTTCCTTCCAGAGGCCACTTGGTTTGTCCCTGTCATTTTTTCTAATAATAGATAGAATATGCCTATTTATAAAGTATAGGAACACATCAAAGAGCCAGAAGACCAACCAGGACTTGGTTGCCCAGGAATAATCACTGTTAGCATTTTGTTTTTTAATCTGCCCGTAAATTTCTTCATTCCTTCAATAAGACTATGTGTGTCAATATAGGACAAGTGGGGTGCCCGCCACCATCTTGGAACTTGCCCACTCGCTAGTGTGTGGACCTTTTCACGTGATAATGCAGCTGCACAGTGTGACTTAACTGATGGGTGTGTTCCTTTGCACTCAGTGTCAGCTGCGGTGGGTTGGGAACAGCACTCTGAGTATCGGTGCCCGAGCCTTGCTTAGGACAGTGGCTGGAGGAAGTTTCTGGATGAGAGGCAGTGAGTCAGACCCTGCACGGCATCCAGTGCTAGTGAGGCGGGGTCCTTCCCTGCTTTCGCCACATAGGGAGGCAAAAATTTGCAGTTTTCATTTGTATTTCTTTGATTAAAGGCTAAATATATTTTGTTTGTTGGCCCCTGGCGTTCGTCCTTCCTTGTCCGTTTCCTGTTGGATTTTAAAATCTCCTTGTTAATTTATATAAACTGAGTTTTTATACTTTTAGATTTGTGAATTTATGATACCATAAATTTTCTGGTTTTGTCTTGCAACTAGAGACATTTAAAAAATTCTTGTGTAGGGCTGAGGATGCAGCTCCGTGGTAGAGGGCTTGCTTAGCACGCTGGGTTTCATCTGTCGCACTGAAGATCAAATAAGACATAAAGCTCAAAATGTTAGGCGGTCGGGCTGGACATGTGATCCAGTGGTAGAGAACTTGCTTGGTATCCGTGAAGCCCTGGGTTCAGTCCCCAGCACTGGGAAAAAGACGACGACGAAGAAGATGGTGGTCAAGTTTGTCCTGTGTGGCCTCTGCTTTTTTTTTTTTTTTTTTTTTTGCTTCTGAGAAAGTGCCTCCTGCCAAAAATTATAAAAAATTACTGAATTCGGGCAGGGATTGTGGCTTAGCAGTAGAGCACTCGCCTAGCATGTGCAAGGCCCTGGGTTTGATTTTCAGCACCACATAAAAATAAAAATAAAATAAAGGTATTATGTTCAACTGCAACTAAAAAATATTTTTAAAATTTACTGAATTTTAAAATTCTTATGTGGATGTTTTTGTTTTGCTTAAAAATACTGACCAGTCAGTTTTGTGCCCATTTGGAATTTGTTTCATGGGATGTGTGAGAGAGGCCTTACTTTCCCTCAGGTGCTCCGCAGGTAGTTCCCACACTCTATCTGCAGTGGGCCTTGGTTCCACCCACTGCCTGCTCACACCTGCCCTGGGTGTGGGGGAGGTGCAGGGTGTGGCCAGTGCAGATGCTGTCCAAGCTGGCTCTGCCTGGACTGTTGCTGTGCAGTGAGCCGCATGCACTCTTTTTCCTGTGCACCTTTGATAGATGCACACACATCTGCTCCTAAGAGGGGGGCAGTCTGGCCTAGAGATTGGCTCCGGGACAGATGCCCCTGCCTTCCCTCCTCCATACCCACTTCCACTGCCGCGCTGACCTCACAAAGTGATCTGTGGGATGGCATTTGCATAGTGTTTGGCATAATGGTGGTGCTTGCTACTTAAATTCTTAGGCAGAATTAAAATTAGAAGGCAAAATAAGTAGGGCCAGGCATGGTAGCACTCACCTGTAATCCCAGCAGCTCCAGAGGCTGAAACAGGAGGATCACAAGTTCGAAGCCAGCCTCAGCAAAAGTGAGGTGCTAAGCAACTCAGTGAAACCCTGTCTCTAAATACAATACAAAATACGGCTGGGGATGTGGCTCAGTGGTGGAGTGCCCAAGTTCAATCCCCAGTACCCCACCTCCAAAAAAGGGGAAATGGTAGGTATTGACAAATGTTCTTAGTGTCTAGGGTGAGTACGTTACAGTAAAAGAGCATACAATAGTCCTTGCCTTGCCATCTGCTGCCACATGCTGGTGTCCTTTTATGGGACACAGGGTTGGCTTTGAGGACCCTCTCTCAAAGAACGATGGTTGGAGTTTGAGGTTGAATCACGAAAGCCCATGCTTTGCAGTGAGAGTGCAGCAACCCTGCCCACCAGGTAACTGGGAGTGTTTACAGTTCATCTGAAACTCCGTGTCATGTGCTTCTCTTTTGCATGCCATAGTGCTCACTGAAATAAGGTCAGAGTATTTTTAGAAGAATACTCATGAAGCCAAAAGAGCCGAGTGAGTAATGGTAGTAGACTCGCAGTGTGTCGGGAGCTCTCCACTTGTGCCGGCCTCACCCGCGGCACTGCACCAGGATCTGCTCTCGCGCTGTCTTCCCCGGGGTGTGCTCTCTGCCATGCTTGCGGGCTCCTGCATGTCCCTTTGGACCAGTGACTCCCCATTCGGGTGGTCTACCAGGGCCCCTCTCTGGTGCTCCCTCAGGCTGTGATGGATTAGAGATGCTCAGGGGGTTTTTCAGAGGGATAACAAAAGGAACTGGGTACCGCCTGCCTGCCGATACAGTATTTCCAGAGAGCAGTCCTCTGGCCTTCCTGCACATCCTCCAGTCCTGGCTGGGCCTGCTCGGGGCTTCCTGCGGGCCCTTCACTCCTCATTCCTGAGCCGGCAGCGCTGGCCCAGCCTCCCCAGGGGTCAGGAGAATTGGAACTGAAGTTCCTTCTTGTGGCAGATGGATGTGTCTTGTGCCCCCATGCCTGCAGGACAGGGGGAAGGAGGCCTTTATTCAACTGTAACCCATGAGGTCCTGAGGGCCACATTAGGGGTCTGTTTCTAGGAACAAGGGACCATTGGCTGACGGACAGTCATGGTTAGCCGTACGTCCTGGGTCTCACGGGAGAGCACTAGTTAAATGGCTCCTGTGTTCTGGTGTCTGCTCCCAGAAGCCATTAGGATCTGTCCTTTTCCTGAGCAGTGCAGGCTGTTAGCAGTCCCTGGAACACATTCCCTGAACCTGTGACTCTGGGCCAATTACCATCGCATTTACACACCCTGTTGGTGCCAGCCACACCTGAGGACAGGTAGTCCTCCTTTCAAAGGGAACTGATAACATGATTTCTGCCACGTATTGATTGGCGCTCACTTCGCCTGCATGGACCGGCGTCAGGAGCTGCCTCCCACTTGGTGGCTGTGAATGGTGGCTAGAAGGGCTGGGGCCATCACCCCGTTCCATCCTGGAGTGTTTGTGTGCCTGTCTCAATCCTGTTGTGGTAGGGTTCTCCAGGTCTGGGAGCTGGGGCCTCCAAAGGGCAAGGGCTCCTTTCCTTCCCACTCTGGTCCCATTTTACTTCTCCTATGTCCTTGAACACCTGGAAAACTTAGGCTCTCATTTTGAGTGAAGTCTGCCGAGACTTGGGAGTTGGAACTGGGGTGAGAGCTGCCTGGCTGCCGATGCAGCTGCTGTCCCAGCTCTGCTTGCCTGTGAGGTTCGAGTGGGACAGGAGAGCACTGACCACTCTGACACACGTGTCCGTGGGATGGAGGCCGAGTTTCATTGTTTCCTCTCTGCGGCTGGCGGGGCGGTGCTCCAGGTTGTGCCCTGCTCTTTTGTGGTTGGTGTGCAGTAGGGCTTATTCTCCAGCCCACTGGGCCAGGTTCCCAGCTGCATCTTTTTTTTTTTTTTTTTTTTGAGACAGGGTCTCTAATTTGCTGAGGCTGGCCTTGAACTTGCCATCCTCCTGCCTCAGCCTCCGAAGTACTGGGAGTACAGGCTTGGCTACCACACCTGGCTCCAATTACATTCTCAGCAACTGTTTTTAATGCCCTATTGGTTTCTCCACAGGGATGCTGTGGTTGTGTTGAATGCACTCCAGTTCATTTGGTGACCAAGAGTGAGGCTTGCCATTTAGGCAGCAGATGACTTCCAGCCACATGTCCTCTGCCTCCGGGAGGGCACGTGTTTGGTGGTTCTCCTCTCCAATCAGTGTTCCTGTGAGCCATCAGGATCCTTCCTTGTTTGGAGCCAGTGATAGGTGGCAGTTCTCTTGGCCACTGCCTGGCCAGCGGACCCTGATGAGCTGTCAACCCTGCAGCCTGTGACTCCCCCTGCAGGTATTACCAGAGGCATAAAAAAGGTGGTATCTACGCCGGATTGGCCCAGGTTGTAGCACAGAAGTGCTCCTCAATCCTGAGCCGTTTTTGCCACTTTATGTGGCCTTCATTCTTCCTAGAGGGCACCGGTGTGACAACAAGAGTTCTGGAGGGAGATCAGGGAGGTGTGGCTTGGAATAGTGGTGCTCACCCTGGGGCCTCAGGTGAGCAGCTGGAACCCGGCAGTGTTCCCGCCGCCCCCTGGAGGCTGCGAGCTCCAGGCCATCCTTGGTTCGGACAGCAGCATGGCATGCTGTGGGAGACCTGGGCCCTGGGGTTCTGGAGCTCGTGGTTAATTGGGTGACCCGAGAGTGAACATGATGCGGATCTTTCTGTTTTGCGAAGGCCCCGTAACTCATACTAAGATGTCATGCAAGGCATGCGGGCTGCAGGCAGGGTGTGATGGGAAGCTGCAGCCAGTGGCCAGCCCTTCTGGGAAGTCTGGGTGCTGCCTCTTGGCAGTTCCCTTTTCATTTCCCCTTCCTTAGATGGAGCAAGGCCCTAGACTGTCTCCTTGGCTTTGTGTGTCCAGCAGCTTGGAAGAGGAGTGAGCGATTCTCTCCCGCTTTGGCTTCTAAGGTGACTTCCAGCTCAGTCCTGAGGTTTGTCAAGCGTGGGCTGTGGTCAAGGGCGTGGTCCTGGGCCCTGTGCTGGTGCTCGTTACACAGTTGGCGTACAGTGAAAGCCTGGCCGCTTGGAATGGGATGAGGTTATTTGCCCTGTAGGTTTGAGACCCATATGCCCAACCTGATGGGTTGAGCAGCTGTTTTTTTGAAGTGCTTATGTTTAAGTCTATAGAAAATACCAGAAATTCCATCTCTGGCAGTCGCACTCTTCTGCTTGCACGCGCTCCAGAGTGCCTTCAATGCTAGACCCTCTTACTTGCCAGTGGCTGCTTGTTTCTCTGGGCAGGGGTGCCAGCAGAGCTTGAGTGTCAGGTCACCCGGCCACCTGCTTGCTAGCTCTCCAGGCACTTGTTAGTGCATGGGTGCAAGACCTGGTCAGGATGGCTGCTTTCTGATTCCCAGTTCTGAGCCCCACCCACACCCAGGCAGCCTGTGTGGTGAGACAGACTCTGAGAGCCTGGTTGTCATGGCAGCTGGTACATCGTGAGCTCAGTGCACATCAGTGCAGCCATGGAGACGGCAGAGCCCCCACTGGACCTGCAGTGCGTGAGCCTAACCTGGGAGCTGCTTCTCCTCAGAACCCTGGCAGGTGACATGCCTGGGGGCTGTGGCAGAGGAACAGCAGGCCCTGCCCATCCTGCCCCAGCGGTGACCAGGGCAGGCTTGGGTGATGTTCTCAAGCTGAGGCACCTTCTTTTTAGAGAGGAGGCTACTGGGCCCCAGGAGAGGTAGTTCTCAAAGGTTGGGTCCGTCTGGTGATGCTAATGAGGATTCCTTTCCAAAAATGGTTTTCAAGGACAAAACAAAATAGGATGGCAGATGAAGCCAGCCAGTTGTATAAGGCATGGTCATCAAGACACCAAGCCAAATGTGACAAAGTTTCAGATGAGTTCTTCATCACATTTGATTACAAGGACACAAGTGGGTGATTTGAAGTGCACTCTGTGGCTTTGATAATGACTGTTGTGTGACATGGGGTCAGCTGTGCTTTCTGTCTGAGTTGTAAGTACTCCTGGCCTTGCAGTGACTAACGGTACACATTCCTAGTGGAAGGGAAAACAGCTAAAATATTCCTGATCTAAGTTTGCAGCTCCAAGTTCCAGGGGTGAAAATTCCAGCCCTTGGGTGCATGGGACTTGCCACCAGTGCTCTCAGCAGTGTCTCTGTGAGCGAGTTTTCATCATCAGGACTGTCCCCTTGGCCACCCAGTAGGCGCGCTCCCTCTGCCTGCAGGCCTCCCCTTGTCCTCCGCCCTTACTTAGAGGTAGGGCCAGCTGTTCCAGGAGGTGGCTCTTGGGCAGGTGTCACAGTCCATTCTGTGACCCTCCTCTGAGAAGCTGATGCACGCTCCCTGGGCATTCTTGGAGGGCCTCATTCACAGGCATGCCTCTGTGCCTGTCATCCACACTGAGACTTGGTGGTGACCCAACTGCTTACACAGGAAGTCAGTTACTTGCTGCTTCTCTCTAAAATGGGATCTTACCACCACTGTGCTGAGTGACATGCAAGTCAGCAGACACTTGCACCCACTGTCCCCTCAGGACTCTCGCTGCTAGCGGTGCTCAGCAAGGAGTGCCTGGCCAAGGGGTATGTCATTATGTACAGAGCAATGGCACTGCTCCTTCCTGGAGCCGCAAGGTCCCTTCCCACTGTTAGGGTCCAGGGAACCCTAGATGAAAAAGAGGGATTTTCCTTCTCTTCACACAGGCTCCGGAAACAGGTGGACATCATTTAAAACAAGCCCAAGTGACCATCCCAGATGAGAAGCACTGGTGTGCTGCCTGTGGTCTGGAGGAAATGCCTGCGGGGGAGCTGGGGTGTCTAGGACCCTGGGGAAGATGCGCAGTCACTGGGCCTGGGTGGGCAGCTTTCTCCTCTCCGGTGCCTTGGTTTTGATCCCTCTGCCTACACTAGAGACTCCCTGTGAGTGATAAAAATAGCCCAGGCGCTCCCAGGGCTTGAGGCCTGTGTAGGGTTCCTGTTATTCAGGGAATTTCCTTCCCCGGGGAGGAGGTGTGGGTCCACTCGCTCTGCTTGGAAGACATTCATGACTCTAACTTGGGGATTTCTGTTCCGTGTGCCTTCTAGCGAAGTCCTCAGTATTTTCGTTGTCCCCAGCAGCAAGGAAGAACTGTCGTGGGAAGGTGTTCATTTTATAAATATGTTGCCTTTGTATTTTCTCATGGCTTTTCATTTGGGTTAGTGACATAGGCTTGTTTCCCACAGTAAATATGAGCGGAATGGGGCCTCAGGGGATGCGCCTTAGGAGAAGCAGGGTTGACCCAGAGAGGACCCGGCCCAAGTCTGTGCTGCTGGTCAGTTTTAAGTACCAGTCCATCAGGGGGAGCCTGGCCGGCGCTGTCTCTGCTCCACCATGAGGATGTGCTCCTCCATCAAGGCCCCGGCCCCCTCCTCTGCTGGAGAGGCTCAGGACAGGAACGCCCGTGAGCACCCTGTACACCATACCTGCCAGCAAGGACTGTTCGTTCTTTCCCACCAGGAGAGTGTTCTGGCCCTGAAATGGACTGCAGGGCAGAGTTGGTGTCTCTGTGTCTGCATGTTTCCTGGGGCACTAATGTCACTTTGCTTCTATTTTGGGTTGGACGGATGGAGACCTGAGAACTAGAGCGTTTGTCTGTGGGTATTCTCTCTGTTCAGCCCCCCTGGGTCCTCAGGGGACCAGGTTTGCAGAGCTCATGTGGACAGTGATGTCCATTCCTTGCCACAGAGTCTACAGTGGAAGGTATCACTGGCAAAAGAGAAAAGATTGGGCTAGGGGTTGTAGTTCAGAGCACTTCCCCACACGTGAGGCCCTGGTTTCTGTCCCCAGTACTGCCCCAAAAAAGGGAAAAGCTTCCTCCAGTTGGGGTGACTTACACTCAGAAACAACAGGAAGCTGCTTGAGAACAGTTGTTCCTGGGCCCCCAACAGGGAAGGGGCACAGTTGGTGTGCTGCTGGGCGGTGAGTGTTCTGCCTCTGCACAAGTGACTCCTCCCCTGAAGTCGGTACCTATGGAAACAGCTCAGTGACCTTAGTAACCCCTGAGCATATAAGTTTGTCCATAGAAAGCAAAACACAAACAGTTCAAGAACTGAGTTTTCCTAGGTCAGAAGTACACAGTAAGAACAGATCACTCTTGCTCTTCTTAATAAATTACTTGTTTCAGGTGAATATCAGTAAATACTGAAATATACTGAATTCTTTTTAAATGGAAAGGGTTTGGTTTTTGAGACAGACATTTAATTGGAAATAAGAGTAGTCCTTGTTGAACAAGTGCTTGTGTTTTTCCTAGATCCACAGGTTGAGCTTTACCAATATGGAGTGCCTGAAAATTTGACATGACGTTTCTTTCCACTTCCCATGTACCAGTGTTTCTGAGTGAATTACTGTTTTGAATAGCAGTGAAAGAGGGGCTCCACCTTGACATTTGGACCCCTTTATCACAGCTGAGCCTTGCCCTTTGGCCTCATCTGCCTTGCCAGTGCTTGATGCTGCCTGTCTTTCCAGTGCCCCAGGTGTGACAAACCATTGGTGATTGATGTCCTTGAGGTCTGTGATCAGGTTGACACTGAGACACCTCCTCTGTGGAAATGCAGTTTTGGTCTGTTGCAGACGAGGGCATGGAGCTGTGCTTTCCAGGGCTGCAGAGAATGCCTGGAGTAGCTTGCACAGCTCTCGGGCACCAGGGAGTGGGTGCACACAGCAAGTGCTGCTCAGGCCCTGTGGCAGATGTGTGCATGAACTTCTGAGTTAGGAAAGCTGGCCTTGGACTTGGAATGGCATGCACATCTTCCTTTGGGACTTCAGTCATGACAGAGGATGCTTTCTGGGTGACTTTGGGGACTTTCCTGTACCTCCTAAAATAGTCATTCAAGGGTCAATCAAATGGTTCTAGGCTCCTGTTGTGCCTTCCAAGACCCTGGGGGCAACAGACAATAAACAAGATGACAGCATGGCCTAGAGTGGGAAAGGAGTAGGGTTAGGTGGAGATGGGGGAGGGTGCGGTCCTGGCTAATGATGCCTGAGCAGGGCTTCAAATGGAACACTGCATCAGGACCCCAGGCAGAGCCAAGGCGCAGTGTCTGAAGCAGGAAAGGCCGGCTCTCTTGGCTGGAGGTGGTTAGAGTGCAGAACTAAATCTGAGGCCAGATGGCAAGGACTGGCAAGTACTTGAATGTGTGTCCTAGGTGTGGGAGCCATAGAAGCATTTGAACCGGAAGTGATCAGAAACTCTGGCTATAGCTAGGCAAATGGATGCAGGGGAGACCAAGACCACCACCATCTGCCGTGAGGCCCGTGTGTGGAGCCCTGCAGAACAACCTGCAGCCCCAGGCTGGGTAGGGTGAGGGCTGGGCAGTAGAGGAGGCTGCAGGTGAGCAGAGGCACGCTGTGCAGTTCGCTACACTGTGTGGGAGGCCCCTGGCTGCCCCTGGAAGCAGGGTGCTGGGGAGAGAAGGGTGACTATAGATGCAGTGAGCCTCCAGGGAAGGGCCTCGTAGAGCAGATCCATTTTGAAGATCTGGGCAGAAAATTTGGAATAGAATGGCATGGTACAGTGTTCCTTGCCACCATGCCATTAGAAGAGGGAGGCACTGCAGACAGTCCCTGGAGCCTGGCAGTGGGGGTCCCTGGGGTGAGGAGAGTCTGCACAGGAACAAGGGCTGGGTGGCGAGCCTCAGATTTCCTCCAGGAATGTGAGCGCCCAAGAGGAGAAGTGGCTGAGAAGGCGGGGCCTGTCCCCACCCTGGGCCAAGTCTGCTGTCCTTGATGACAGGGATTCTTCCCTCTGTGTTCCAGTACTTGTGCCTCCTGGGCCCCCCGCGCCACCCATCCAAGGATATGCCTTCAAGCCTCCACCTCGACCTGACTTTGGGACCTCGGGAAGAACAATCAAACTACAGGCCAACTTCTTCGAAATGGACATCCCCAAAATTGACATCTATCACTACGAATTGGATATCAAGCCAGAGAAGTGTCCAAGGAGAGTTAACAGGTATTCCACTCCATCCTTCACTTCTTTCACTGATTTATGGGGCAGGGTCTGTGCAGACAAACTCTGTGTTTTAAACTAACCAACTCTCATTCTCAGCGTGGCCTTCTGACTTTTTTTCTTAAAGTTTCTGTTGTGTTTGTTTTTGAAAAATATTTTATTATTGAGACAGTTGCAGTGAAATACACTGTAAATGTAGAGCTCTGTGAGTCAGTCACAGGTTCTGATTTCTGTCACGATACGTTATTTTTCTCTTCATAGAGACTTGAGTGACAACAATGGGATAGTGTCCGCGGGTCCTAACTTCTTTTTTTCCAGGATTAGTTTTGGAGATCCACCAACTGTATCATTTTATGTACTGTAACTTAGTCTTATTGCTAAGAAATACTTAAAAAAGAAAAACTTCATTGTGTACTCAGAACACCATCCTTTTAGACACTAGGGCAGGCTAAGCTTTGGCCAATATATAGAAAGCGGCTAAGAACATTTGCTCAAGTCTTTTTTTTTGGGGGGGGGGTTGCACATATGTTTTCATTTCTCTTAGATAAATACCGGGGAGAGGAATGGCCAGGTGCAAAGCAGGTGTAGGTTTCGCTGTCTACGAACCCCCCACCCCCAGGATTGTCCCCAGTGATTGCAGCACTTTGCTTCCACCAGCAGTGTGACAGGATCCCATTTGCTCCATGCCCTTGTGAGCTCCCAGTGGGGCCAGTCTTCTGGGGGAGTGTGGCGGCTTCTCCTGGTGGTTTTAATTTTCATTTCCCTGATACTGGTGGGCAGAGCACCTTTTCATGTGCTTACACTCATATGTTCATGTATTAAATATTGATCAAATATTGTTTCTAGTAAGGTGTCTGTTGAAGTCTTTTTTCTGTTTTTATTGGATTATCTTTTTATTAATTTGTAGAATTACCAAAGTAGATTCTAGATGCAAGTCTCTGAAGGGGAATGGGTTGGTGGTTCGGGTGTGGGTCTGTGTGTGGGCTGCTTCTCTTCTCCTGTAGGCCACACTCTTGTTCCCTGAGGTTTTCTGACAGGCTTGGCTCAGAGAGACCAGGACCTCCTGTTCTTCACAGCTGCTCTGCCGTGCCTGGTCCTTTGCTTTTCCAGGTAGAATCTACTAAAAGCCCTTTGGAGTTTTTAAACTCTGGTTGCTTTAACTCTAAAAATCACATGATGTGTTCTTTGCTTTTGGGAATAGTATCTTAAAATCTCTTTTTCTAGGAGTGGAAGAGTGACTTCTAATGAGTCTGGAGTTTGTTTGTGGGGGTGGTGAAAATACTTTAAACTAGATTGTGGTGATGGTCAAAAACTCAGGATATGCTAAATCATTGAATTATGCGTGTTTCTCCCTGCCCTCCTTCCTCCCTCCCTCCCTTTTACTGGGGATTGAATCCAGGGACACTGCACCACTGAGCCACATACCCAGCAATTTTGATTTTGACACAAGGACTCCCTAAGTTTTTAAGCCTGGTCTTGAACTTGTGATCCTCCTGCCTCAGCCTCCCAAGTTGCTGGGATTACCAGTGTGTGCCACAGCACCTGCCTAATTTTACACTTAATGGTGAATTTTATACTTATCTGAACAGTATCCCAATAGAAATGTTAAAAACATTTTCATTATTTTTTTATTAATAAAGATGGTTTTCTTTCTTCCCAGTTTGTAATGTGTTTTATTTCTCTTGCCTTCATGTGAGTGGGACACCCGTGCGGTGTCGAGCATGGAGGTAGAAGTGTGGCCATCTGTCTATTCTGGTCTGAAAGATGTGTTCCTAGCTGTCGGGTCTTCCTCCAGACCCTCAGAACCTTGTCAGCTGAGGGTTCATCAGCCTGGTTTGCTGAAAATTGTTCTCCGTGGTGACTTGGACTCGCGTTTTCTGCATCTATTGAGATCATCATGCCTGCCTGCCTGCCTTCCTTCCTTCCTGCCTTCCTTCCTTCCTTCCTTCCTTCCTTCCTTTTTTTTTTTGTATTTGCTGTTAAATTCATACATATTATTTCTGTGTAGTGCTGGATTGAATTTGTTAGTGTTTTGGTGCGAATTTTTATGTCTCTGTATCTGGAGGGGCATTGGTGTGTGATCTTCTTGTCAGGTTTTGTTCTGTGTTTTTCGGTGCTAGGGATTGAACCCAGGGCCTCAGGCCTGGAAGGCAAGCACTCTTCCACCACCCGGCCCTCTTGTCATGTGCTGATATGAGGGGTATGAGGCATAATTGAGAATACTGTAAGGCATTCCCGTTATACTGACAGTTTTCTTTGTAGGGAATTTTTTTTGCCATTAAATTGCTTTATCGGATACCTCCTCCTTGATTTGTGGACATTTGGCTTGTGTTTTTGTTTTGGGTCAGTTTGGGTTTGCCTTCAGGACTCTTTCAATTCCATCTGTGTTGTTGAGTCATTGGCAGAGAGCTGCTCGGGGTCTTCTCTCAGCGTCCTGGGCCTGAAGTGAAAGCCCATTTCAGTCCTGATAGTCAGCTCCTCCTGTTTTCATCAGTCAGCCTCATGGAGGGTTGACAATCCGTTCGTCTCTTCCCAGGATCAACTTTTTACTTTGTTGATTTTTTTTCTCTTGTTTTTCTGCTCTGATCTTTATTATTTCATTCCTTCCACTCACTCTAGGTTCAGATCATCAATTTTAAATATTTAAGGCAATGAGTTTCCTTCTGAACTTGGTTTTAGCTGTAACCAGTAAATTTTGATATACTACATTTTAATTTTCATTAAATAGTTTTGCATTTTCCTTGTGATTTCTTGAACCTCTGGGTTTGTAGAAGTGTGCTGTTACATTTCTAACTATTTGGAGGATTTTTTATTTTTTTTTTAGTTGGACACGATGTCTTTGTTTTATTTATTTATTTATTTTACGTAGTGCTAACGATTGAACCCAGGGCCTCACACATGTGAGGCACATGCTCAACCACTGAGCTACAGCCCCAGACCTATCTGGGGGATTTGTAAATATGTTGTTGACGTTGATTTATGATTTACTTCCTCTGTGGTCAGAGCACTTGAGTCTTTTGGAACTCTGGGGCTGGTGTTGGGGTTAAGCATGGGTTAATCTTCATAGATGCCCCACAGGTGTGTGTTCTGGAGTTACTGAGCCTGCCCTTCTCCGAGGGTGAGTTGGTTGTTGTTGTTGTTGAGTTTTCCAACATGGATTTAACTCTGGCCTCGCATTTTCTGTTTGTACCTTCTGTAGTTTAAAATGCTGTGAGTGATGCGCACCTGTCCTTGCTGTGTCTCACTGTTAAAGTGGCCCTTTTGTCATTGGGAAGTGTCCCTCCTTGACCCTTCTTACTAAGGAATGGTTCCTTTGCCTATCACTTCATCCGCGGGAGCAGCCTGCTCCTTGTTTCACGGTCCAGTCCCACCCTGTGTGTCAGGCACGTTTATGTTTCTCTTTGCATTTCTAGCAGATTCC
Organism: Ictidomys tridecemlineatus; assembly: GCF_052094955.1. Classification (NCBI taxonomy): domain Eukaryota; kingdom Metazoa; phylum Chordata; class Mammalia; order Rodentia; family Sciuridae; genus Ictidomys; species Ictidomys tridecemlineatus. The sequence goes on from NC_135483.1 coordinate 3,299,121, forward strand.
TTAAAGTCTGTGTGATTGCTGAGCATTGAACCACCATCAGACTGTCTATGTCTCTTCCTCGGAGTGTTGTGTGTGTCAGTTTTATCTCATCATCAGTGGCTGGACTTGATGTCACCATCTTGCCACTTGTTTTCTATTTGGGTATCTTTTTGGGGAATGGGGATGGACGCAGGGCCTTGCACATGCTCAGCAGGTGCTCAGTCACACCCCGCCCCATGTCTGGTTTTATTCTTGTTTCTCATTTTCCTTTGGGGTGCATTGTTGTTTTCTCAACAGGATCCTCATGGTTTGGGAGGTTGCAAGTCCAGGATCGGGGCACTCACATACATCGTGGGCTTGGGACATGGCCTCCTCCTTGACTTGTGGATACACTTTCTCTGTCCTCATTGGCAGAGGACATTCATCCCCGGTGTCTGCCAAATGGTTTTTGTTTGTTTGTTTGTTTATTCTACTTATTTCCTCTGTTGACTTTTAGCTTTCCCTCCTTTTGCTTTTCATTTTTCTTACTTATTTTGCAGGCTGGGGCGGGACCCAGGGCCCGTCCCACAGCCACATCCCAGCCCTCTGGTTTTCCAAATGATAACTGCCCATGATGGTGTGTCTTGGACTTGATCATCATGGTCTGCTCTGTTTGATGCTGGTAGTATGTGTAAAAACCAAGAAGATGATTCCACCACCACATACGAGGTGTAGGATAAATGTGAAGTCCAACGTCGCAGCTCTCGGCAGCGCCGTGAGAAGACACTGCCCTCCCCTCTGTGGGGATGCTATGGGGCGTGCCTGTGACCACTCCTCTTGTTCACCTCTGTATCTAGCAGTGCCACACCCTTGTGACTGAGTGATACTGCAGTAGGGAACCTTGTGAGGCCAGTCCCTTGTCTCAGGGTGCATCACTCAGGCATGTGGCCTTGCTGAGCCCACAGGGAGGCTGCAGGTTGGAGAGAAGGCAGCACTCAAGCTTCTTAAAACCTTAGAGTCGGGCCGGCTGTGGCCACATGTACAGCCCAGACCCACCTCTGCTGCTACTGTGAGCCCAGCTATCAAAGTGCAGATCACTTCAGAACCTTCCGGGGCAGGACATGCAGGAGTGGGGCAGAAATCTAGAAAGACCTCATGTGGTCATCACTGCCAACCTTATACTGTAGCCTGTCTCTTCCTCCCTGCTGCTCTCCAGCTCTGGTTCAGGCCAGGGAAAGAAGCTGGCCGCATAGCAGTGGTGTCTGAAGCCTTCCACTTGTGCTCCGGGACTGCCCACCGACCACCTGTGAGTGTGGATTGACGTAGACTTCAGAAGGCAGTCGGGTGTGCACAGTCACATAAGAATGCTGTGTGCCCCAGGGCCTGCTGACTGTCCTTCAGGATCTTCATCTCAAGCTCACACACACACACATACACCATGTTGACTCTTAGTATGTCAATGGCCAAAAAAAAGAGAGAACACACCACTGGTTAAATGTCAGTCCGTAGGGAGGTAAGATGAATGGCAGTGTCGAGTGAGTGTGAGGTGGGTTTCTGGGCCACCATCAGCCCAGTGAGGTGGAGCCTCTGGGTGCGAAGACCTGGGGACTGCAGGAGTGTCGTGGCACGGTGCAGGAAGCCAGTGTTTCAAGACCACATGGCCTCATCACCTATGGCGAGAAGGACAGGGCTCTGAGATATACATTAGGAAAACAGCAAGCTTCAAACCATGTGTTGGATACCATGTATATAAAAAACAATAGTGCATTTGTTTTTATGTGTCTGTGCGTTTGTGAAACAGCAAGGGTGTTTGTGAGGGGGTTTGCTCAGGAGGTGTCTTGGCTTTGGCACTGAGAATGCGTGGACTCCAAGCCTGTGTAATCGGGGCCCTGGGAGAGGACTATTTTGAGGCAGAGTCTTCCTCAGGGATGGCGGCAAGAACAGCGGTGACCCATTCTGCTTACGGAGTGGTGGGCTTCCTGTGGGGTCAGGAGCAGGGACCCGGTGAGCCCTTGCCCAGGCCACGTCATTGTGCGTTCCCTGCTGTGTTCCTCCTGTCCCCGGGTGTGAAGTGCAGGTGACAGTGTCTGCCGCCTAGCTTCTTGTGGGCTGAGCCAGTGGTTCTGCTCCAGGTCTTGGAGAGAGTGGCGCCTGCAGGCTGGATCCCTGTCCTCGCTGCTGTGGCCCAGGACTTCCCTGTCAGGTACCGGGTGGACAGGGGCTCCTGGTCGTGGCCTTCTGAGGGAGGCCGGCCCATCCTGCGACTGTGTTGGGGAAGGGTTTCTCTGGGGACCGCGTGGTGCAGTGCAGCCCCCGGCCTTCCGTGGTCCACCTTGATGTCCAGGAAGATCTGGATCCGGGGACTCTGGGAATAGCGTCCTAACTGTTCCTCCCAGGTTTCCTGGGGACAGGGCAGGGAGGTAATGCTTGATGGGTGTGGAGCTTTGGTCCAGAAAGATGAGAAAGTCTGTGGACGAATGGTCTGGCACTTCATCCACCCCCTCCCCCCCCCGCCCCCGCACGTGGGGGAGGTGGCAGAAGTGGTGAATTGATGTCACCTTTTATTTTATTATAATGTAATTTTATTCATTTAAGTTTTATATTTCAGTTTTCTTGATGGTTTGCAAGGGCCTCACACATGCCAGGCAAGTGCAGAGTTAGACCCCAGCCCCTTGCCATCATTTTATAAAGAAAGAAGAGCCGGGATTCCTGGCAGGTTTGCAGGGCCTGTTCAGCTGGCCAATTTCTGTTGGACTTTACCTGGGACAGTAGTGGCTTTTCTGTACAGAAACGGAGTGCTGAGGCCTGGGGGTAGCTCGTGGGTCTGGGGGCTGTTATCTTGGCCACACAGGTCTGGATAGCACAGGGCTGTCTGGGGCAGCGGCCTGGCTGTCACGGCTGAGCAGCCTCCTGGCTCACCTAGGACATGCCTGCCCTTGCATGCCTGGTGCCTTGCCCAGTGCTGGGCTCTGACTCCTGCCCCAGACCACCCCATGGGATGAGTTCAGCTCAGGAGAGAGTGTTCGTGCAGCGTGAGCTCAAGTCCTTTCTTGAATACTGGGTGCCAGTTGCCCTGGTACAGTTTATTGAGAAGTGCCCTGTTCTCTGTTTTGCTGCTTCTAGATAAGCACGGTGGCTCTTAGCATGGCAGGTTTCTTTGGTATTGTTTGGTCCTGAACTGCCTCATCTGCCTGGAGAGGTGAGGGCCAAGGCTTGGTGTCAGGACTTCCTTAGACAGCATGGGTAAGCAGCAGGTAGCTAATGAGGTGAAACATGCCCCAGAAGCCCCTGAGATGCCAGGAATATGTGCCAAGCAAAGGCCTCCAGAAGCGGAAGCCGGGAAGGTGAGGGGCTGCTGTTCTAAGCCTCCAAGCCACGGGCAGCCAAGTCCTGGCCATTTGCGGTGTTCTGCACATGTGTGCTGGGTGCAGAGGGCACACAGAGAGCCCTCCGGCCCGCTGCACGCCGAGCAGCAGAACAGCATGGTTGTGTTCATCGGGTTTGTGCTGAGGTGACGCCAGAGGAGCACAGAATGCTGAGACCTCACTTGCTGCCTATGCAGGTGGGCTGGGTCTTGGCAGGGACAGCTGGGCCATGCCGCTCTGGGCTTTGAGTCAACTTCAAGGTCTTCATTCTTGGTAAGGACATGGGACACATTGGTCTGATGATCCCAAGAGCACCAAAGGCCAAGCTAGTCACATGAGACCCACGACTGAACCCCACAGGGGTATCCCCTGTATGCTGCGGGGGCCCTGCACAGTCATGGCAGAGACACTGTGTCTAATCTACAACTTTGGGATGAGAACCCCATCAGTGCCACTCTTTAGGGTGCCCGAGAGTTCTGGAGGTTCCAGAGGTACCTGTTGTCTGCTGTGGGTACGTGTACTTGCACGACCAGATTGAACAGGGATTAGCCCACTGCAGGTTCTAGGTGGTGGTTACAGAAGAGAGTGAAAACTCGCGTCCCTAAAACGAAGCTCGGATCTTAGGAGGCTTGTTAAAAGTCAGTGTCGGAAGGGTGCTGTCCGGCTGTGCTCGTTCCTTGATGTTTATGGTCATTGACTTGAATTCTTTGTTTCAGGGAAATAGTGGAACATATGGTCCAGCACTTTAAAACACAGATCTTTGGGGATCGGAAGCCAGTGTTTGATGGAAGGAAGAATCTTTACACAGCTATGCCCCTTCCAATTGGGAGGGATAAGGTAAGGCCATTAATTGGGTAAAGTGCATTGGAATGCAGTGCAGATGGTTTGAAGTTAATTCTTCTTATCACATACTGCATCATTTTACCAGGAGAAAAGGCGGCTAATTGCCTATGTGCTTTATCCTGAGCCCCATGGAAACCACCTTCCATGTGGTACAGTTCACAGTGATCATGGGTTAGATACAGAGCACACCACTCCACACAGTACATGTGCACCCCAAATGCAGGCCCCAGACAGCACCAGGCGAGGCCCGGGGATGAGTGTGTCTATGGCTGGGGTGTAGCGTGACATGAGTGTGCCAGGCCTTCGTGGGCCTTGGGCTTATCCCCATCATCTCCACGAAAGAAGTGTGCTCACACGGGGTAGTGTATGTTACTGGCAGTAAAACAAAGTGCACGTTCTGCTGTAGCCAGTGATCAAGGGGACTCAGAAGAGGGTATCTGTCAAGTCACACAGGTAGTGACATTAAAATGCCTCCTTTTCTCATGATCTTTATCCTTACTGTGGCTTTGTTTAAAAAGTAATAAAATCTCTCCCTGGAAGCTGTCATTTCTTGGCATCAGCTTTTAACAAATGTGCTGCTGCTCTAGGATGATAGTGGGTGTTTGTAAGTTCAGAAGGAGCAGAGACCAGCTAAGGAATAACCCTTACACATACTGTAACAAACACTAGAAAAACAAGCCACTTACCAGCTGTGGGAAGGTGCCAGCTGATCCCTTCTGGGAAGGACATACAGGACCAGCCCCTTCAGCCCCGGGTCCCTGAGGAAGAAAAGACTTGCCATCTCAAACTGCGGTTCCTCTACAGAGGTGGAGATGTTTTGTGCTTTTGCATCTGAATAATGATCTTAAAGCAGGTGAGCTCCGTAGCTGCTCCAGCTTGTCTGCCTCTGCTGCAGGCCCTCTGCGCACAGCGCTGTGTGCTGACAGGCGGGCTGTGCGTTAGGAGGCTGGAGGCCAGGTGCCATCCACGCCCGGCTCTGTTCAGTGTGCTCTGGTTTCATGGTGATTCCCGGAGTCACCAGTGGTGTGTGGGTTGTTGTTGCCAGCTCAGGGTGGTGGAAGGCCTGTCCCAGGTTGGAGGGCATCCAGGATGGATGCAAACAGGCTGAGTGTGATCTCCTTTGCAGATCAACATGCTGTGATGTGAGTTATTGATCTTAAAAAAATTTATGTTTAATTTACATTTATTTTGGTTTAAATTTATATAAGAAAGAAAAGCATAAGGAGATGATTCACAGTTTTGTTTGTACGTATTTAAAATTAGACACCAGGAGGACATGAGGAGAGCTTTCCTTAAGAAGGTGTCGGGGAGTCTCTGTTGCTCAAATTCGAAACGAGTCATTGTGAAAGTCAATCCCAAAGTAGATTTGCCCCTCTTGGTGCTGGGACCCTGGCACAGCCTCCACCAGCAAGACTCAGTATCCCCTCAACAGCACTAGAGGTCAAATTGTGCTGGAAGGCACACCCAGGAAGGATGGGTCCGCCTGAGATTCTAGTGGCTCTGGGGCTCTGCGTTTCCAGCTAGTCCCCAATGCTACACTGATCCCTGCATCTCATTCTGCATTCCCTGCCAGGACGTGGTAGCACTCGACAGGTACTTGGTTGCTGTTACTGCTCTGTCATCCTGGCCCAGGTCCAGAGCATCCTTTGGCGTGCCGAGTGCCTGCAGTGGCCTTCATGCACCCAGCTGACACCTCCGGGGCTCATGACCTCCCAGAGACCTGGGTGCAGCCTGCTCCAGTGGGCATGGTCTCCCCTTCTTGCCACACCCCTCCCACTTGTTGGCACGGTTCTGCCACACACCTGTGGGACAGTGAGGTGAAGCCTTTTTGTCAGAGCTAAGAGCCGTCCCCTTTCCTGTACCCGTGCTGCTGTGTGGCATGGAGCAGAGTCATCTTTGGGGCTTTTCTTTGTTTTTGCTTTTCATCACCTGTAGTAAGGGAAGGATCTCCAGCTGTCCCTCTAACCCCTGTCTGCCCAGAGGCTCAGTGGGGACTTTGGTAGCGCTTGCCTGGGCTCTGCGTGATGTCCAAGCACAACACCTGTTTGAGGTGGCTTCCCTCTAGACCTTTCCTTAATCCCTCCCACTTGTGTATTTACCTGCCTGCTTTTCCTCCCTGTGGAAAGAAGCCAAGAGACTCCTCACCACCCAGGCCTGCACCCTCACCTTCAAAGTAAGAGACAGACTCGGAAAGTTGTAAGCATCACGCAGGGGTCCCGTGTACCTTGCAGATGCACTTGCTGAGACTCTTATTTTTTTTTTCTTTTTTTTTCTTTTTTTATTGTTGGTCGTTCAAAACATTACATAGTTCTTGATATATCATATTTCACAGTTTGATTCAAGTGGGTTATGAACTTGAGACTCGTTTTCATCCCTCGTATCTGAAGGGACGGTGATCTGCTTTTCAAGGTGATTGGTGGCTGTGCAATCATAGAAGCCCTTTAGACAGTAGCTCCTTGGTCACATTTCAGTAGGATGTTACCTGCAGCTGCATCTCTTTCCCAGACTGGCTGGTGCAGGGGTGTGACACCCTCCCTGGGTCCAGGAGGGTCCTGGCCATGCCAGCCCACCTGCTAGAGCTGCCTCTCCTTCTCTCCAGGGCACCTCCAGGCCTCTGTGCCAGAATGCCTGGGAACACAGCTGCTACACTGAGTAGCTCGCTGTCCCCAGGCTCACACACGTGTTGTTTTGTGTTCTTCAAAGTGTCATTTTCCTTCTGTTGCTTCTTAGTTGTGTAGTGGCACTGAAGCAACTCTGATGACCTCTGAGCAGGGTCACTTACCTGGGCCGCAGCTTGGTGCTGCGTGCTGACGTTTTGGTTGTCCATGTTCAGAAGTGACAGTCATGGTGTCCCTACAGCACAGACAGCCTCCTGCAGCCCTGTGCTTACTCCTCATGTGCAGAAGGGCCTAATGGAGCCACCTGCCATGATCAGGCCTTAGGGTCACAGGAACGTGCTTCAGTTGGGGCTCTTGGAATGCTGTGTTAATGGGGCCCAGATATTGCTGTGCCATGGGCACAGCCAGTAGCCCAGACACAAATGAGGGCTGCTCTCCAGAAGCTGCCAGGCCACTCTGCCTAGGAGGGGATGAACTGGCCAGCCTCTACCCTAAATGACTGCACGCCTCTCCAGAGGGTGTTGCCAAGCCCAGGGTGGGCATTGCAGCTTTTTTTGTGTGGCCAAGAGGAGATTGGGCTGGAACATATTAAGAATGTAAGTATAGCTAGTTGCAGTAGCTCACGCCAGTAATACCAGTGACACGAGACTGAGGCAAGGGGATTGCAAATTCAAGGTCATCCTCAGCAGCCTAACAAGACTCTGTTTTCAAATAAAAATAAGAAGGGCTGGGGGTGTAGCTCAGTGGTAGAGCACCTAGGGGTGCTCTATACCCTATACTTTGAAAGTATAGGGTCCTCAGTTTTGATTCTAGAGGCATTTTTAAGAATGACATTAATAAGCATCTGATAGGTACCACTTCTTTGCGTATTCTTCACATCTGTGGAGATGTGTGTGGTAGAGGTGAGCAGGTTCAAAGTCCCCACTGTGGAGGTGGGCGTGCCACTGAGAGACCTGCATGCTGGTTTCCATTCCCACGGGCACTCTGCTCCAGTCACCTCTGTGGTGGAGCCTCATGCAGGTCTCTGCCAGTCCTGCATGGCAGCCCGGTCCCATCACAGCTCCACAAGGTAGGGACAACCCTTCTGCTTCCTGCCCCTGTGGTCCCAGAAGCTCACTCAGCCGCTCTGGATCTCAAGGCCGTGGCTGTAACGGGAGAAGACGCCTACTGCATTATCAGTGCTGCATCAGATGACTGACTGCAGCTTTTACCAAAAGTGGAAATAAACCCACGTACCCACCATCCACACTTAGCCCCCAGTGCCCTCTCACGTACCCTCCCTGTCGCGGTGACTCGGGCTGGTCCACCCTGACTTCTAGTGAACGTGCCCCTCTCATTGTTTTGCTTAGTCTGGTTTTGAAGTCTGCAGGGAATCAGGTGCAGTGCCCTTGGTGGTTCTTCCTTTCCCCAGAGTTAGAGTTTGAAGACCACCAGCCTTAAAACTTTCCACAGCCCCCTCCCCCAGCAGATGGACTTCGGGCACTTTCCAGTTTGGAGTCTCAGGTGCAGTGGAGCCCCAGGTGTGGCCAGGTGTGAGGGCACAGCTGGAGGCCAAGGCTCGAATATAAAGCATGTGCAGAGCAGCAGTGGGTTTTGATCTTTGCCCTTGGGAGGCTCAAGCAAGGAGTGGCAGGTGGGACAGGAGGGAAGGCTGTGTAGAGGAGGCTGATGAGCAGCTGGGAGCAGAGTGTGTTTGGCCTGTGAGTGAGCGAATGCCCAGGACAGTCGGATCACACTCAACCAGGACTCCGAGGCTGAACAGGATATGCAGGGTACCTGAGTTGGGAAGGGTGCTACAAGCACATGGGGCAGAGGCAGCAGGTACAGGGCATGAGGTGGGCCTGTGGCTGGGTCCATGCATCTGAGTCACATGCCTGAGGGTGCCTGAGGTCCTCGTAGCCCAGGCATCACATGCTGAGTGGAAAGGCCTCAGTGCAAACCAGCCTGGTTCCAATTCCATCCCTGCCCGTGCATGTTGCTGTGGCCCCGGGCTGTTTGTAAAGTCTGAGTGTGTTTAAAAGAAGGCGAGCCTTGTCTCCCTTGCTGGGATTTCTGGCATTTGAGGATAAAATGTAGGTAGTCCATAAATGTCAGTGATGACTCCAGAGGTGTTGGGAAGTGTCATCAGCAGCGTGAAGCTACTGTAGCCCGCCTCTACCCTAAGTGACTCCCTGGGGGCTTTGTGTGTACCACAGTCAGGACATGCTGATGGCCTGGTGGCACTCAAGCCGCAGGTTTTAAGTGGTGGGGCCAAGCGAGCAGGTGATGTCAGGCCTGTCCTCTTGTGTAGCAAGGCAGGTGCGTGAAGGGTGATCTAGAGGCCCTCCCTGAGGGAAGAGTGGCTTTTTTTGCTAAGCACCAACCCAAGTGCGAGTCTTGGACCGTTGTTCTTTATGTGCGCCACTTGCCACAAGCAGCTGTGTAGACAGGCTTTCACTACAAGGCAACTCGGCTAGAAATTCAGTTTCCTGATCACACTTGACGTGCTCAGTAGCCATGTGTGGCCAGAGGATGGGTAAACAGCTTCAGGGAGTGTCTGTGCCTGCCCACTGCCAGCTATCCTCCTTTTCAGGAGGGAATGACTGTGCTTCTGACCTTCTGCAGGTGGAGCTGGAGGTCACACTGCCCGGAGAAGGCAAAGATCGAATCTTCAAGGTGTCCATCAAGTGGGTGTCCTGTGTGAGCCTGCAGGCCTTGCATGACGCACTTTCAGGGCGTCTGCCCAGTGTCCCTTTTGAGACGATCCAGGCCCTGGATGTGGTCATGAGGCATCTGCCATCCATGAGGTAAGGGTGCCAGGGGAACCAGGGCTGAGGCGTCGGTTTCTCATCCCAGGGTGCTCGGAGGCTCCGAGAGTTGGCGGGTGTTCTGTGTGAAGGCAGTAGACAGTGCTGGCGTGGAAAGCATCCCATGTTACAATGAATCACCTGCATTCTCAGCCAAGCACAACAAGGTCACCTCAAGGTCACCTCCCTGTCTCTGTATGCCACATGCGTGGATACATTTCCACAGACCCCCCTGGAGGATCCTGTGGTGCTCCTGTGCTTGTCTCCCCTGGAGTCACAGTATGTTATTGAGCAGCAGGTCTACCCCACAGAAACCTTCTCCACAGCTTTTCATGACTGTGGACAGCAGAATAGAGGCCTCAGACTTTTTTGGGGGGCGGGGGTGTCTGGGGATTGAACCTAGGTACTCTACCATTGAGCCACATCCCCAGGCCTTTTTATTTATTGAGATAGGACCTCACTAAGTTCCCTTGGCTGGCCTTGAACTTGTAATCCTCCTGGCATAGCCTCCTGAGGAGGGATTACAGACATAAGCCACCAGACCCAGCTGCAGCCCCCAGACTTCTTGTTTCATTCTGTGGGATTAGCTTTTTACCACAAGTTGCTGCACTTATTGTTGCTGGGAATAAGGGCAGGTGAACATTTTAATGAGTCCTCATTTGCCCAGTTGCTGGGCAGAGGGTTGTGCTAATTTCTGTGGGACCAGCTTAGAGGAGTGAGGCCGTCTCCCTACATCCAGACCTGGGTCTGCACACCAGTGCCGTGCCCGCCTCCCCCAGCCCCGCCACACACACACACACACACACACACACACACACACACACACACACACACATTTGGCACATAGTGGGACCTCAGCAGCTATATGAATGGCTCTGTGAAAAGCAAAAACTGGAGGTTGGGTTGTGGCTCAGCCGTAGAGCGCTTGCCTGTGCGTGTGGGGCCCTGGGTTTGATCCTCAGCACGGACGTAAAAATAAATAAATAAATGTAGTGTGTCCAACTACATATATACTATATATATATTTAAAAAAAAGAAGAGCAGAAACCTCAAACTGAACCAGCTCCACTCCAAGTGCCCCCGGGGCTGAGCACACTCTCAACTGAGGAGGGAGTGGAAGGTCCCTTCCATCCATGGAGAGGCCTGTGGAGGTGACCATACCCAGGACCAGCTGACACTGCTGGGGCCTTGGCATATAATCTGCCACTGTCTGGACTGATAACGCTTCTCTCAGTACGGTTCTTGGTGCTGTGGATGGGGGAGAGGCAGTGTGTGTGTGTAGAAGGAAACATCCAGAAGGGTAGTTGTTGAAATGTTGTCTGTATCTTTCATTGAGTGGCAGGAATGACTGTAGTGATCTTGTTTCTGAAGTCTTTTGGGTGATTTACATTGATTTTATAGCAGGAAGAAATGGTTATTTTCATTTTGGAAAAAACAATAGGAATAGTGGCAGATTTAACACATCTTAGGTGGAAAATGAAAAGGACCACGTGATCTTTAAGACTGTGACCCACATGCATCTCTGCTGGACCGCGCATCCTCCTTCGGGTCATGCGTGGTGGCACACCCCAGGCAGCCCGTAGGCAAGGTTGCTCTGGAGAATGTATCCAGGTGGTCCTGGCTTGGGCCAGCACTCCAGACAGTTGTAACCCCAGGCATGTGGATCTCCCTGTGCTGACCTTACTGTCCCCTGTGCATAAGCTTCAGCCCTGCCCCTGGGTGCCTGGTGCCTGGGAAGCACTCAGTAAACGGCTGAGCAAAATGGGAAATAAATGCTGGGTTGTGCATCTCTGTGGCATCCTCAGCAACCACACCGTTCGAAGCAACGTCTCCCCAAGGCCTGGGGCTGGCCAGTCCAGCTGCCTCAGCCTGGTAGTTGTTGGCACTTGGAAAATGCTCACATCCGTCTGTCTGCCCCATGTATTTGATACAGCCCTGTTCTAGAGTTGACATGCATAGCTGCTATTCTTAAGATGAGCAGTAAGTGTGATGGCCTTGAGGTGGGCGGGGAAATACCAGGCAATGCCGGGACTCTGAATGTACCTTGAGGCTCTGAGCCACAGCCAGAACCTTCCCAAGTTGCCTCTGTCTTTGTAGACTCACAAAAGAGCACCCTCTAGTTCCAGCCATGTGGCCCCCAGGGTCTCAGGCCATCTGGCACCAGCACTGAGGAGAGTGGTCCCCTGGGTCTCCATGCTGTGTAATAGGTTAAACATCTCATGCTGTCCCTACTGCAAGGCCACAAGTCCCCAGGGCTGTTGCCCGCACAGTGTCCCTCAGTCGGCTGTGAACACAGCCTGGAGTACAGTATGGTAAAAGCAACCTTACAGAAGAACAAAACAGAATGATTGGAGTGTGTCTGCCTGCTGGCTGACGTGGAAGGAGGGCGGGTGCGGTCGGCCTGCCCCTGCTGGGCTGTGCTCTCATCAGGCGAGGCCTCTGTGGTTGCAGGTACACCCCCGTGGGTCGCTCTTTTTTCACTGCCTCTGAGGGCTGCTCCAATCCTCTTGGTGGGGGCCGAGAAGTGTGGTTTGGCTTCCATCAATCCGTCCGACCTTCTCTTTGGAAAATGATGCTGAATATAGATGGTAAGCAAAGCCCTGGGCCCTAACTGTGGGTGGGTTGGGGAACATGTGGAGGAGCCAAGACCTTGGGGAGCACTCTTGTGGCCAGCTCCAAAAATGGCTTATGGCAATCTTATGGTATCTTGACACCTGGCTTGTGTCACCTGTGTGTAGGTCAGGAGTGGTTCTCAGAGACATCGTAGCCCTGGGAGGCTGAGGTGGCCCGAGGAGCTGCCTCTGCCATGGCCCTTGGTGTTACTGAGGTCACCAGGCGTAGGGTTGGCACTGCATGCCTGACTTCTCACCCTCGTATCTCAGGCTTGCAAGTTGCTGCAAGGTTCGAGTACAGTCGGGGCCAGCCGTGTCTGGCCACCCTTAGCAGGTCTTTCCCAAGTCATAGCCACAGCTTTCCCAAGTTGCCCCTGTCTTTGTAGACTCACAAAAGAGCACCGTCTGCGCACCAGCCATGCGTGGGCGTGGCTGTGCCTTCCTGAGGATGGTTGCTCCTCAGTGTTGGGCCTCCATCTGTTCTCTGCTAACAAGACAAGAGTGAAGTTCAGAAAAAAGAATTCTCGTGTGAGAGTTAGCTACTATGGAAAGCTCTAGAAAGGCCCCAAGATGCTATCTTGCTCAGATACACATTTATTAAAGGATGATTATATAAAGGGACCAATACTTCTAGAAGTGTCTGCTTCAGAGGTATCTAGAAAACCCCAGCTGTCATGATTGTCAGGCTTTATTTTTTAAGAACTAGTTTTTATTGTCACTGACTTCTTCACTGAGGCTCAGCCAATCCCTGGGTCTTGGTCCCGCCCCCTCTCCGGTGGGGACCCTGGGTGGCGGGCTGGCCTGCAGAAGCCTCTGGTTGCCAGGACCCACCTGCAGGGGCACAGACGAGCCTCAGCTCTCCTTTCCTGCCCACAGTGTCGGCCACAGCGTTTTACAAGGCACAGCCAGTAATTGAGTTCGTTTGTGAAGTTTTGGATTTTAAAAGTATTGAAGAACAACAAAAACCTCTGACAGATTCCCAAAGGGTAAAGTTTACCAAAGAAATTAAAGGTAATGAGCAACCCACCCCCACCTCCAGGGTACAGGGCTGGGCAGCCCTTCCTGGCCCGCTGGCCTCTGAGTTCTTATTTCTTTGCATGTGGAGGGAGGTGGAAGTGGCAGGAGAAGGTAGCCGTCAGCTCTCCTGGTGGCGATGGCCGGAATCCATTCCACAGCCAGAATGGTCATTTTCTAGATAAATGCAGCTGTCTTTGTGGGATGGGGTGGGGAGGGACAGCTGATGGGTCAGTGCTGTCTGAGTCGCGGATGGAGGACTGGAAACTCCCTCAGAGTGCCAGCATGGCCGCACCTGGGCTGTCCTCTCCAGACCGCAGGATGCCTTCTGGCCCTCACATTGACGGTGCCTTCTCAGCCTGGCATCCGCTCTAGGAGGTGTGGGTCCAGGATTCCAGGATTTTCTTGGGGCCCCCTGCCCATCAGTGGCAGTGCTGGCTGCACCTGCCATCAAAGGGCTGTCAGCATTGCTGATGTCATATGGTGGCCCCATGGGGGGCAGAGGAGCCTGCACCCCAGGGACGGAGATGCTGTGTCCTCAGCGTCAAGTTTCCCTGCAGGGAAGTGGACTCCACCTCTGTGGTAGCCTGTGTTCCCCTCCTCGGGGAATCCTGCAGCAGATTTGGAACCCCCGTGTCTGGGTCTGCGGACACAGTCCCTGTGAAAACCGACTCTGAAGGGGAGTTCAGCCTGCACGCTCACACTGTCTGTGCTGGTCCCCCAGGTCTAAAGGTGGAGATAACGCACTGTGGGCAGATGAAGAGGAAGTACCGCGTCTGCAACGTGACCAGGCGGCCTGCCAGCCACCAAACGTAAGATGGCTACCCCTTCAAATTCCGGGGCCTTGGTCCTCCTGGGGGTCGTTTGTTTTGCTTTTGCGTGACAGTACCCTACTTCATATGGCTGTTCAGGTCCCAGAGTTCACCTGATAAAATAGACTCAAACAGTAGAGTTCCACCTGTGAAGGGTAGTGGTGGGCAGGGAGAAGAAGTGGGGCTGGGAACAGTGGGCGGCTGTGGACACGGTCCTCACCCTCGGGGCCACCAGGCCTAGACTGCCCCATCTGGCTGCCTGGCGTGTGTCTTCTGCTGTCTCCTCACGTGGACCACGTGCTTCAGTGTCCACAGCTGTGCCTGCCACATAGGTGGTGTTTTTGCCTTTGTTTTTAGTTGTAGATGGACACAGTACCTTTATTTATTTGTTTGTTTTTATGTGGTGTTGAGGATCAAACTCAGTGCCTCACATGTGCTAAGCAAGCACTCCACCACTGAGCTACATTCCCAGCCCTGAGTATGTGTTTGTGTGTCAGGGGGATGATGGGTTTGGACCCTGTGCCTATCTGGGGTCTACTGAGCCCAGTGAGGCCTTGTCTTGTCGTCTTGTATGGTAACCCCTAGCCTGTGGCACAGCACTGGGGGTACTGACATGGAGTAGTAGGGGGAGCTCAGCCGGGTTTGGGCCTAATGCCGTCTATGTCTGGGCAGAGGCTGCAGATTGCCTGGGCATGCTAGATGGAGCAGAGGCGTCAGCACAGAAAGGCTGTGCCATGTGGCCTTGTCCCCTGGTGGGGCTGTCCTCCCCAATGTGGAGAACATCAGCTGGCTCTCCCATCCTGGTCCCCTGCATCTCCTCCTGCCTCAGCCACACATAGGGCAGTGCACACGTGAACAGTGGGGCTTGCTGGGACCTGAACACAGGAGTGACTCTCAGAGTCACTGTGGTCTTTTGGGAAGCACACAGGCCTTGGTTTCTAGATTTGTCTTTGTTTATCATGAATTATTTTTTTCCCTGTATACATATGGTTAACTTCTGACTGTTGTGTCTTTGTGTAGGGGTATTCTTTATTTTCCTCCGGTGGAGACAGAATGAGAATTGTGGGCTCTGGAATAGTTGAGGTCAACTAGGAGATAGGGCTTGGCTTCTACTCCCAGAAATCCTTGAGCATTTCTTCCCACACATCATCCCAGCAAAGCAAGCACAGTGACACAGCCCTGGGTGGGCACCTGCGGACTCCAGCAGTTGCTCCAGGGATCCCAGGATATTCTTGTCTGAGCCGCCTCTTTGCCTTCAGGTTCCCCCTACAGCAGGAGAGTGGGCAGACGGTGGAATGCACAGTGGCCCAGTACTTCAAGGACAGGCACAAGCTGGTTCTGCGCTACCCCCACCTCCCGTGTTTACAAGTCGGACAGGAGCAGAAACACACCTACCTTCCCTTGGAGGCAAGTGGCTTGGAGGAGAGAGTGCACTGGGCCAGGCCTGGCCATCTCAGGAACAACACGGTCCCAGCTTGGTCACCGTCTTGTGTATGGTACCCTGGGCGAGTTATCGGGTGTTGCCAAACCTTGGTTTCCCTTTACGGGGACTGGACCAGCAGCTCTAGTGGGATTGGTGTGTGGGTGAATGAGGTCTAGGGCCTGTGCCCAGCAGGAAGTAAGTCAGGGCTCTATGCCCGAGCCAGGTGTTCCCTTTCCATCCAGAGTAAGGCTGCTTGGGAACTGCTTTCCTTGGGGAAAGATCCACACTGCGCCACAAGCCACGTTAACTCATCCTTGCACGTCAGTCTTCAGATGGCACAGGGCCTTGGGCAGCTGGTTTCACATTCACACACTTCACGTTGGTACTGCTGAGGATTTGAGATGGCCTGGGGACTCTCGAGGCTGGAGTCGGTGCCATCATGTGCCCATGGTGTGCCCGTGGTGCCGTGCTGGGTTTCCTCAGCGTGGGTGCTGTGGTGAGCCAGAAGGCCTGCAGCACCTCTCTTCCAGTGTGGGTGCTTGTCCTCCACTGCTGAGGCCCCCTTTGCTTCCTGGCTGCACACGGCATAGGTGCTGACTCCTTTCCTCATCCCTTCTGTAGGTCTGTAACATAGTAGCAGGACAGAGATGTATAAAAAAACTAACCGACAATCAGACCTCAACTATGATCAGAGCGACTGCCCGGTCAGCGCCCGATAGGCAAGAAGAGATCAGCAAATTGGTGAGCATGTGTCCTGAGGCTGGACCTGGGGTGGGCACCAAGGCTCGGAGACCTCCTGTGCATTAGACAGATGTGGCCACTGGAAAGAACAGAGGCCTGTCTGACTCCAGGCTTTCTCTCCTTTCCCTTTTCAAGATGCGAAGTGCAAGTTTCAACACAGACCCATATGTCCGTGAGTTTGGAATCATGGTGAAAGACGAGATGACTGATGTGACGGGGCGGGTCCTACAGCCACCCTCCATCCTCTACGGAGGCCGGGTAGGTGCGCAGGGGCCAGGGACAGGTCTGCTGGTGCTGTGGAGCAGCGGTCTCTGAGGAGGAAAGACCTGACAAGGACTTGACTTCCCTGGGGCCTTGGGGAAGGTTGCAGAATAGTCCGTGATGCCTCAGAATCCCGTGTCGTTCCTCCTGTCGTCAGTGCTCTCTGGTTCTGAACTCTTCTCTAGAGGCTTATCCTGTTTCCTCCTCTTTAGCTTTTGCTTCACGGGTATTTGGTGGCAAGCATGGCACCTTAGGTGTTTGGTGTGTGTGTGTGAGTGTGAGTGTGTGTCTTTTTTTCTTTTTTCCTGTTACTAGGGAGTGAACCCAGGGCCTTTTATATGCCAGGCATTACACTAGCACTGAGCCACACCTGCAGCCCTTTTCTTTTTAATTTTATTTTGAGACAGGCTCACTAAGTTGCCCAAGCCGGCCTCTAACCTGTGGACCTCTTCTTTCAGCCCCTCAAGTTGCTAGACTTATAGGCCTGGGCGCCATGCACTTAGTTTTTGCAAGTTTAACCTGGATTTTTTGTTGTTGTGTGTGTGTCTGTAGTGACTGTGTGTGTGCCAAGATATCTTGACCACTGAGCATGGTAGGGCTCATAAGAAGAGTCTCCTCATTTCCTCTGGGGTGCACAACCTGGAGCACTCTCTGGTCAGGGCCCTCTGGACAGAGACCGGGTGATGACCCTGGGAGCAATGCCTAGGCCTTTGGGCCTGAGCATCCAGAGGTACCTAGTCCACGTCGACGGATCTTGGGGGAGGAGTCTACCTGTCTTTGTTCCCTTTTTACGTACTAAAACTTCAAGCTGTAGTCTTTGAGATCTGTAATGGGACTTTATTTTTGCTGCTGGTGCAGGCTAGGATGTGAATCCAGAGTTGCCCTCCAGGAAAACCATGATGTCATCTTTCTCATTTGTAAAACCACCCAGGGGTTATTATATATTTTTTCATGCCTTTTTGTTCATATCAAGTACACTCTGTGCCCTGCCTCTTGTCACTGTCCTGTTTACTCTCACAGCTCACAGAGGGCTCACAGGTCATCTGTGTTATGAGACGAGATTCTGATTCTTGGTGACGGTTGTGTGGTATTCCACTGCTGAACACGGGCCACAGGATGCTCCCTGTCCTGAAAGGACTTCTGAGCAGGCCTCCTGCTGTGGGCCTGGACACTGTATAAACAGCACCTGTCTCCCTCCAGGTGGCTCCAGGGTGGTCCCAGGGCCGGCCAGGTGGTGGAATGAAGACTTCAAGCCCAGACCTTAGACTTGTTTGCCTCTCTGGCATCCTCATTGATAGCAGAGGAGGTGACATCAGGGGCACATTCCATATAGCAGGAAGCCTTGCTGTGTCCTCTCAAGACACTGTGTCCCACCAGGCTGTTTAGGAGGCTGGATGGAGATTGGGGCCCTTCCTGATCTCCAGGGTTAGCTTCCATACACCCCACACCCATCCATTCTTCCTACAACTCTCCATGCACACCCCACCCTGCCTCCGTCTCCCCTCCACCTGCCACACGTCCACCTGTCAGTTATCCAGCTCCTCCCCAAACACCCGCCATCTGTGGTCCACCCATTCTGCAGATAGGTGCAGGTTGCCTGTGGCACCGGGAGAGACAGGAGACAATAGACAGGTTAAGTTTTTGCCCTCAAGTCATTCTTGATCAGGGGAATGTGTTCGCCATTGTTTCTCACTCTACACTTCTTGATGCTTGCAGAACAAAGCAATTGCCACCCCTGTCCAGGGTGTCTGGGATATGAGGAACAAGCAGTTCCACACAGGCATCGAGATCAAGGTGTGGGCCATTGCCTGCTTCGCCCCCCAGCGCCAGTGCACGGAAGTCCATCTTAAGTAAGCTTGAAAACCAGACATGCCTGGCAGTGGTTCTGGGGTGGGGGGTGGTAATCAAGTGACTTCTTGAAAGATCAACTCTGATCGGGCGGCAGGGTGTCTACTAGGGTCCCCATGTCAGGGCTTGTCAGCCTTTCCCTATCAGAACACATGGTGGGGCAGCCAGATCAGGAGCTGCAGCCCTCTTGGTGTGCATCTTACCCACAGGACCACTGTGAACATGGGCACGAGCAGGTAGTACAGATTACAGACAATACCTGCCGAGAGAGTTTAAAATGTAGACAGCAGGCACAGTGACGTACCTATAATCCCTATAACCTGGGAGACTAAGGCAGGAGCACTGCAAGTTTGAGGCCAGCCTTGGCAACTTAGCAAGACCTGTCTCAAAAAAATATTAAAATGGGCTGGTGATTGGCTCAAGATCAAGCCTGGTGTAGTGGCAATACCTGTAGTCCAGCTGCTCAGGACTGAGCCTCGAAATCAGCCTGGGCAACCTAGCAAGTGCCTTTCTCACAAAACAAAATAAGTAAATTAATAAATTAGAAACAACAGAGGAAGTTGGATCCATGAACCAAATTTTTAAAAAATACTTTAATTTGATACATCTATAAACTGAGAAAACAAGACGGAGCTGATGGTAAAATAAGGAGGTGGCAAGGCTGGGAGTGTCTTCTTCCTCCCTGCTCAAGAGGGGAGAGAGAGCAAGAGCGTGAGGTCGTTTGCTGTGTGCTGTGCAGGACCACTCAGCAGAGGAGCACTGGGAGGGACCAGTCCTGACCGGCTGTCAGGAAACACAGTTTTGTGGTTCGTGCGGTTGTCCTTCTCCCCATCTGGGGGGGGGTAGAAGGGGGAAATCCCAAAGCCCATGAGTATAGCTGACAACTTGACCAAACCAGCCAGGGCCAGAGTCCATCATCTCCCGGAGGCTGCACTGCTGGCAGAATGGGCTGGAATCACGGAGGACTCTGGGGACAGGTGAGAGCCTGGGTGCCACCTGTCCATGGTCCTCCATCCCTTCCTCTGGCTTTCACCTGGAGCTCCGTGGTGCTAAGGCATGGTCACATGTAGATAATAGTGCAGAGGCAGGACGTGTGGGGAACTGGACACTGACACGCTGTGCTGGAGCACACTGTCCTCTGCCTGATGGTAGAAAACGACGCAGGGTTCATCCCTGAGCTCCACAGAGAAGCAGTAGATCCTTGTCCCACCAGCTGAGCTTCCAGGCCCGTTGGCTGTGGCTGTGGGTGGTTCTCTTTCCTGTTATGGTTGTGTCAAGTCCAGCCCGTGTCCCCAGGAATAGTGGGCGAATCTAGGATGACGGCGCACAGGTCGTCTTCTGTACTCTCTGTGCCTTCATTCCGGTGGGGAAACCAAGCTCTCACCTGACACAGGGACTGCCCTGGCCTACAGCGGAGCAGCAGCAGCTTGGCACCGTCCTGTGAAAGGGCACCTCTGCACCCTGGGAGTGTCGGCCTGAGAGGCGACATGAGTACAAGTTGGAGTCCCTGCTTGGTCCCGGCCCTGCCTCCGTCGTCCCTTTCTGGTAGCCCCCTGGATGGTTGCATGTCAGCTCTTTCATGGGCTGATGTTTCAGCACACACTGCTTTGAATTCTGGCCCTGTCTGAGACTTAATTTAAAAACTTAACTCTGACCTCTGTAAATGTACTTTTGGCTTCATGAACCTTGTGCTCTTTATTCAGGACCTCTGGTTGGTATAAATTCTTTTGCCACTAGCTGTGTGTTTTAATGAAATGGACCTTCTTCCCCAGGTCCTTCACAGAGCAACTTCGAAAGATCTCAAGAGATGCTGGAATGCCTATCCAGGGCCAGCCGTGCTTCTGCAAATATGCCCAGGGGGCGGACAGTGTGGAGCCCATGTTCCGGCACCTGAAGAATACATACGCTGGCCTGCAGCTGGTGGTGGTCATCCTGCCTGGCAAGACCCCAGTCTATGGTGGGTATCTGGTGACTGTTGGATTCAGGGGCCATGGTGGCCTTTGTAGGAGTAGGTTGTAACCTTGTGTTTGGCCACACTGGGGAGCATTGGCCTCTAGTTTATTCGTGATTCTGAGGAAGAAGGTGGCTCCTGGCCACTGCACTCCGGCAGCCAGGGCCAGCCTCATTACTCCATCTGAGGCCACAGGACTAGGGAACCAGCACCTCCAGGCAGTCGATAACTGGGCCGGAGGGTAGTGTGTACAGCATGCCACATGAGTGCTGGCAGAGAAGTGGGGTTCCCTAGCTCTGCAGTGTCTCCCAGGAATCCTCCAACAGCTCCTGTGTCTGCCAGAGCCTAGCTTTGTCACCTCTAAACCACTTCAGAGTCCTTTATGCCAAAAAACAGTTGCACATTCTTCTAGCCATGGTATCCTGAGCCTTGTGGTGCCCCAGCTGCTGGAGAATACAAAGAAGTCAGATACAGCCTTGCGTCCAGAAGCCAGGGCATGCGGACAGAAGCAGGAGAGCAGGCGGACAGCCTGGGGAGAGCCTCTGGCAGCAGGGCGGAACCCAGAAGGGCCCCGGGAAGCACTGGGGCTTGGTGGGTGTCCCCAGCAAGGCTCCCTGTCTGGTCGGAGTCCAGTTACAGACAAGTGAAAGCCACGCTTCTCCCCTCCAAGTTCAACTTCCTGAAAAGCAGTAATAAGAAAGCTGTGGTGCTGCCCTGAGCGTCCTCTTTCCTCAGAGCTGCCACAGGAGCACCTGCTAGGAAGCGTCCAGGGTGGAGGCCTGTGGGCCTGGAGAGCTCTGATGTCAGATCTGCGTTTGCCAAGGGTTCCCAGGTGTGAGTGTTTTTATATCTAAGCACTCAAGCCTGTGCCATAAGAAGATGTCGTCCTGCTGAGCAGTGCCTCGTCTTCCTGCCCTTGGCCCTGGGTAACTCATTTAAGTGCTCTTGGTTCACAGACTGGAAGGATGAGATATGCCCATGCAGCTTCACATTCCCAATGAGGGTGAGCCTGGCACAGGTGCACGGCAGTGGTGAAGAGCACTTGGCCAGAACCTCGGCCCCTCCACCTGCCAGAGATCCTGTCACATAGGTGACCGCAGTTACTCATGACCAAAAATGTCCAGAGGAGTGCTGTGGTTGGACACTGCACCAGCGCAGTTCAGGTCGGGGCTGAAGGGCTGGAGAGCTAGAGACAGCTGCTGCCCTCAGGCCAACAGAGGAAGGGGCACTGGTGGAATCTGTGATGTGTGCACCGTTGTGTCTCACAGCTGAGGTCAAGCGCGTGGGCGACACAGTGCTTGGGATGGCCACACAGTGCGTGCAGATGAAAAACGTGCAGAGAACCACACCACAGACCCTGTCCAACCTCTGCCTGAAGATCAATGTCAAGCTGGGAGGCGTCAACAACATCCTGCTGCCCCAGGGCAGGTGAGCCAGCCCTTCTGCCTGTGTGCTGGGTGCGTGGATGGTTTTCAGTGGACAGGGCATGGTGTGCAGAGGTGCCTGGGTGAGGGCTGTCCTGGACAGTGCTGAGGACATGGGGACTGACTATGCACAATCTCTCCAGGACCAGGGGAATATGCAGGGGGCAAGTGCAGGGCCAGAGTGGGCACCCCTCCCTGTGCTAGGATCTGTGCAGGTGAGTGAGGCTCAGCAGGGGCACACTTGGAATGGCTGGGAGAGGGGTGCCCTGTTCACCTGCAGGACCCTGGAGCAGCGGGGTGTTCTGGAGTCTGCACGAGAGTTCCACCAGAGGCTCCCTACCAGGGAAGGATGGCACTTGATGCTGTGATTGGAGCACTTCTGTCTGAACAGTGCCACACAGGAATCACTGTTGCTGGATCCCAGGCCAGCCCAGGAAGTGTGGCTGAGCATCAGCTGCCTGCATGTCCCTGAGCTGGGGCGGGTGTGATGCAGCTGTGCCTTCCTTGAGTGCCCCCTGGGGCTGGCTTGTTGCCCTGGGTATTAAATTGCAGAACCAAGTTTACCATGTGCCCCTCCTCAGAAACCAGGGCCTCGAGCACAGAAGAAAGGGGTAGTTATGATGACAGATGTTGAGATCTTATCATTCAATCCCAGGGCCTTGTCTTAGTATAGGAATGACAGAAAAATGGTGAAGACAGGGAAATAGTTCAATGAACCTGACTGTCCTAGTGTCAAAGAGATGATGGTGAAAAGTGGAGGCAGACATTGATCAGCACTGCCCAGGTGTAACCTCCAGCCTGCCCTGGGGTTAGGTTAGTGTCTCCTTCCATTTTGTGTTGTTAGAAGGAAATACCTGAGGCTTCGAAGTTTAGAAGGAAAAGAGGTTTATTTAAAGGTACAGTAGAGGTCCAAGAGTGAGGTGCCAACCCTGGCTTCTGCCGAGGTTTCCTGGTGGATGGTTTCATGTTGGAAATGCTCACGTGCATGGAGAGGGGTCACATGGTGGAAGAAGTTTGTAACAAGTCTCTCATGGTAACTAACTCATCCCAGCAAGATGGGCATTAGTCCCTTCCCAGGTGACGCCCCAGCGACCTAACCATCTTCTACTAGGCCACACCTCTCAGCAGCCTTGCACTGGGGACCACATCTCCAAAACACGACTCTGGGGCCACACCAGAGCACCCACATGAGACACTCTGGGTCTGGTCGGTCAGCGTCTGGCTCGGCAGGTCAGGTTTCGGGCCCAAGAATCCGCTCTCCTGACGGCATGCCCTGCACTGCTGCTGTGGTGGCCAGGGACACAACACTGTAAGCACTGCCGAGTTACGCCCGCAGCTGCGGGAGGAGGTTGGTGCACAGGAACCTGGCCTCTGCCTGAATTTGCTCTCGGCTCTGAGCGAGAGCCATTCCACTCCCACGAGTTCCTGGGAACGAGTGAGGACTCATCAAGGGGCAGTTGGCAACCCCAAGGGTAGTTCCGTTAGCCAGCAGGCTCTGAGGTTGTTGTGTGCAAGGAGTTTAGGCCATAAACAGAGAGCCCCGGGACCTCATCTGTACCCCTTTAATGGAGGGGTGATGGCTATGAGGACGTCACACCTGGTGTGCCCGTGAGCTGCATCACGGTGGCAGGGGATGAGCTCAGATGAGCGTCTGGCAGAGGACGTGGCCTCCAGAGCCCTGACATGGGAGCCGAGGGAGCGATGGTAGTTGTTTCGCTGAAAGGCTACAAGAGTGGTGGGCCCGTGAGGTAAGCTGCAGCTACGAGGGCACACCTGACCTGTGTTCTGGAGGGTTGCCTGTGGCTCCGCATAGAGGGGCCACTGGCCTGGGCCAGGCTGGAGGCAGGTGTGGAGAGGGAACACCCTGACTCTGGGTGGCTTTGAAGAGAGAACCCTGGAACTGGCAGGCAGGGGTGTGTTTAGGGAAGAGCAAGGACGGCTTCAGAGCCCTCGGCCTTGTCCCCGAGAGGGCAAGCGCATGCTCACAGCTGAGGGCCCAGGCTTGCCGCTCCGGCCTCCTGCTCAGGCCTCTGCAGAGCCCCTGTGATGTGGCCTGTGGGAAGCAGGCGTCTGATCCCCAGAGGCCATGAGATCCCGGAATCCTGGATGGTGTTCAAAGCCAGGAGGCTGGAGGAGACCCCTTGAGGGAGCTTCTGAGTGCTGGGAGGGCCGGTGTCGCAGCCCTGGGGGCAGCAGTGGAGACAGCAGTGAGGCCCGGGAGGAAAGGTGGCCAGGTCTCTGGATGCCTGGGAAAGTGTGTCCTGGGTCGCAAGGCCGCAGTGAGCCGTGCTTGATGAGGCCTGAGTGCATTTCTGGATACAGGAAGGTCTGTTGGGTCAGCTGAGGTGACAGTCCCTGGAGACCTTGCTGAGGAACCTGACTGCCAGGCAGTGGGAAGGTGGTCATCAGGCGTCGGGGAGGCAGTCACAGGTCAGTAGATTCAGGGAGCTGGCTGCAAGGCAGGCGAGGTTTCTGGGACAGGTGTGGTTTTGCTTGTTCCGTGTGATTTGCATGTGTGAATGAGGCTGTCACAGGCTGGCCCTGCACTCTGAGCGCCCTGACAGTGAGTGTCAAGGCCTGTGGTGTGACAGAGCATAGTGAGGCCACAAGGGGTGCTGGCTGGTTCTATAGCCTGGTCAGTGGGACTGATGCCATTTGGGGGCCTCCCCAGAGTTCACAGTGTGGGGTGTGCTTTCTTCATGCCGTCTGCCTCCGTACCTGGCAGCAGTAGTGATGTGGCACTGCGGGAAGCAGGTGCCTGTGAATTGCCTGGCCTTAATGGGGCAGCAGACATCGGCCTGAGGTCTGCCAGGAACCCCCACCCAGCCAGCCAGTGCCCCAGGTGCAGCTTGAACTACAGTGGGGATTGGAGGGACCCTGCCCACCTGCTGAGGCAGCTGGCACGGGCCATATGTATATGAAGCTCCTTCTGCATCCTGAGGAAGTGCAGGGGTGGGCATGCACAGCCATGCTGGGCTTAAGGGCTCTCCCTGGAGCTGAGCAAGGGATACCCAAAGTGAGATGGGAGCAGGTCCCAATGGCCAGCATCCCTGGCGGGATCCCTTCTGCCAGCCTGCTGAGGAGTATGGTCAGAGACTGCAGACCTGCCCAGGAGCAAGTGGGAGGTCCTGAGCCAGCGCTAGGTGGGGAGCACATCCTTACCTTCCACACCCCCTGGTGGCTGGGACAGATTCTCCTGGCTGTCACTCCCTGCCTAGGAGTGTCTGTTCTTCAGTTCTCTCTGTGGCGGTACTCACTCATCCTTCTGGCACCAAAGGGTAGTCCTGAGACTAAGCAGTTGATGCAGTTTGGAAGAGGGCAGATTAAGACCCACCGCAGGTGGAACAGAACCTTTCTTACACCCAGCTCAGTCTCTAGCTGTAGGGCAGGATGCAGCCGAAGATGTGACACAGGTCTCTACACTCTCATGATATTTTCTCCATCAGCATGGAAATGGTAATGGGGCCAGCTGCTAGTGCTACTGTGTGAGGAGCCCTCTGAAAGTACTGGACACGCATGAGCTTCTGTGGTCATGTAGCATCCCTGAAAGGGGACAGCACAACCCTCCCTAGAGCAACCCCTCCTGTGCACATTGCTTCCCAGGAGGAGTGAGTGGAGGCTAGGAGTGCTGCTGGGCCTCCTCCCGTGCTCAGAGCAGCCTCTCCCACAATAGAGTCGTGGGTGGAGAGACTCCCTGCAGCAGCACCAAGCCTGAGTAACAACCCGTGGGATTTTCTCCCTTCCCCTCCCCTCTGGTGCTAGGGATGGAACCCACAGCCTCCCACATGCTAGGCAAGCACTCTACCACTGGGCTACGTCCCTAGCCCAAGCCATGGGAAATTTTTTGGAAATTTTAAAGTAAACACAAAGAAGATAAGGAACAGTGAACCCTCATGTGTCTGACCTCTGACCTCAACAGCCATCAGTGCCTGGCCAGTCTTGTCTGGGGTACATTCCACCCCTGCTCCACTTTCTCAGGGTCCTTCTGAGGCATATTTCAGCCCTCATGTTACTTATGTGTGAGGTTTCTCTGTGACCTTTAAAGTAAAGGTTCTGCTCAAAAGCATAACCACTCTGCCGACTGCACAGGTCACAGGGGTGTTAACTGACCCCGTCACTGATCCAGGCCTCCAATGCCACTTACTTCTGCAGGCCTCCAGTGTTCCAGCAGCCTGTGATCTTTCTGGGAGCAGATGTCACTCACCCACCTGCGGGGGACGGGAAGAAGCCTTCGATTGCCGCAGTGAGTGTCAGTGCTCTCCTCTGAGCCTCTGTTGGTGGCGTGGTGCTTAGGACTCTGCAGAGACCACCAAGACACATGTGGTCTCTGCAGCCATACGCCTGAAGGGCATGGAGGTTTGCCCAGCTGCTCAGAACCTCAGGGCCTCATGGCGAATAGGGGATTGGAGGGGACACTGACGGTGGCATGAAACAGGCCCCAAGAAGCTGAGTCGCACGCACCAGCGCTGTCCATAGATGCACGTGGACTGGCTGCCCGCCTGGCGTTCTCAGGAGGGTCTAGGGTTACTGTTACAGTGGCCTTTCATTTTAAAAGAGAACCAAACCATGCCTTCCTCGCAGTGAGGGTTTAGGCTTTGGAGTGCAGAGAGCAAAGGGGGCTACCTGAGAGCCGTCTTTTCTGAGGGCCTTGGCCTCGTAGCAGTGGGGGAAAGCAGAAAGCCTCAGGTGTCTCTTTTTGGTCATTATCTGGAGCCACTGGGTTTCACCCCCCAGTGTCACCTTGGGTTCTTGAGAGCCCTGCCATGTGCCCTGGCTTTCTTGGCCGAGTTGCCTCAGAGAAGTGCTGGGCTGCTGGCAGGAGTGAGCGCTGAGGCCCCCCAAGGTGGGTTCCTTTTGGGCAGAGCACAGCTGCAGAGGGTGCCCTGGATGGATCACAGAAGCACCGGCTGAGCTCGGCCCTGGACTGCTGCAGACTGCCTGCTCGCGTCTGTTTCTTTTGAGCAATTAAGCTTAACATTCCTGAACTTTCTCTTTTGTAAAGTGAGGAAACCACTGTGGATCTCTTAAAGATTATTATGAGACAGTGTAGTTAAGCCCCAGCATGGAGCCTGGCCCATGGAGCTAAGAAAATGCGGCATCATCTGATAAGTCTGGAGGGACTGTGGTGTAGGACCCTGTCTCAGGGATGTGGGGAGCCAGGTGAGCCCTGGGTGGAAGGGAGCTGCCATGGTACTTGGGTGCATGTGTGTGCAGCACACATAAATCGTGCTTGGCTGTCACTCCCCTTATGAAATCAGGGTCATGTAAGCCAGGCAGTTCCTGCTGCCTGGCCCAGTAACTGCGACCCAGCACTTCCCGTGCGAGCAGCATTTCTCGATTTGCTGGATGCCTTTAGCTCCTTCCTCCCTTAGCAGCTCAGCAGCTCTGCTCGGTGCAGCTGGCTGTGCTCAGGTTTGCAGAGGAGGAAGCTGGGCCCAGAGAGGAGGCCCCCCAGGGCTTCCCCGGCCGAGCTCTGCACCCACTGCGGGCCTGCAGGCTCCAGCTCTGGGTCTTGCCATCTCCCTGCCTCACCTGTCCCTGTTGTGTTTGTTCTTCTGGACAGATGTGGTGTAGTGTTGAATATTATCTCTGGGTTTAGAGGGTTATGTTTTCAAGTTTTCAGGAACAGAAATCTATGTTCACCCCAACCCCCAAATTCTCAATAAATAGAAACAGATTTCTGTTTATGTTAATTTGTTTATACCAACTTAACATTTCAGGGTCTGTCTATTTTCACTTGTTTGAGAGGAAAATCTTGGCCAAGGCAGGACCTAGGCAAGGCGTCGGGGGCTGGCCCGGGGAGTGCTGCCCTGCCTGGTGTCCTGAGAAGCTGGCTTCCTGGAGCCTGCTTTCCACGGGCACAAGCTTTCCCTCGGTCTTTCCAGTGTAAGGAACCTGCCTCCCGGCTCAGAGGTGAGCAGGTCCTGGTAGTGCCTGGTCCATTGTCCTACAGGGCTGAGTTCCCGTTGTCCCTGACACTCCCTATACCCCCGACCAGACAACCTGAGTCGTCGCGGGCTCATTCTGCTCGCTCGCCTGCTCACCCTGTCTCCCTCTGGTTGGCATTCATACTGGGGCTCATACAGCCTCTGGCCTTTGGGAGTTCCCCTTTCCTGAGAACCAAAATCTCGGTTGCTGTCTGTTGATAATGCAGAGGGCTCTTTGGAAAAGCAGGTACCAAACCTTCAGAGAAAGCAAGGACACCACTTCCACTTTGCTGTATTGGGACATCCAGGTGGAGACCCTTCTGCCCACCTGCAGGCCAGCGCCACCACGTACCTAGAAGAGGGAGCCTGGAAACCTTGCCAAATGCTCCACATGTTTCCACAGGTCGTGGGCAGCATGGATGCGCACCCCAACCGCTACTGCGCCACTGTGCGTGTGCAGCAGCACCGGCAAGAGATCATTCAGGACCTGGCGGCCATGGTGCGTGAGCTGCTCATCCAGTTCTACAAGTCCACACGCTTCAAACCCACCCGCATCATCTTCTACCGCGATGGTGTCTCCGAAGGCCAGTTCCAGCAGGTTGGCTATCCTCCCTTTGAGCTTCTCTATCTTTGTCTGGTGTCTAAGATTCCCCAGTACACTAATGCAGACTGACTCAGTGGCTTTCTACCCAAGGTTGATGCGGTCAGAGTGTGGAAGGCGGGCAGTGGTGGAGACTGCAGGGCACAGGATTGTCCAGGCCCTGGCCCTAGTCGGGCTCATGGTGCAGAGTCAGGGCAGAGGAAGTGGAGAAGGAGTGGGTATGAGCTTGGGCCCTGGAGACATGGGAGTGAGGGTCTCACCTGGCCAGCAGTGGGCTCAGCAGCATAGCTCACTGCCCATGCTTTCCAGAAGTGTGGACTTTGCCTTGGAGGATATGAAGAGCTGTCGGGGAACAAGGTCTTTGCACGACAGAGACCTTATATCTGGCGACCCTTCTGTCCGTAGTGTGAGAGACAGGCTGGAGCAGGTACCACAGCAGCAGGATAAGAACTGCATGGGGCAAAAGGGGCTGGGCAACATCATGACCCTGGCACCGTGGATGCACAGAGATGGGTGGGCCCGGTGGGTAAGAGAGGGTCTGGAAGGGGAAGAAAGCCCTCACATGCAGGGGTGAGCGAGGGCATGGGAGTGGCCATATTCTCCTGATTCTGCCTCCAACAGTGCTGGGTCAAGGTGCCCTGCCTGTGGCAATAGAACTCTGTCCTGACCCTGAGATTCTCCCCATCAGCTTGGGCTGGTTGCACTTCTGTTTCTCCACTCCCAAAGCAAGTGTGTTGTTAAGCAGTGGTGGCAGTGGGGGCCACTCGTGGTAGGGAATTGTCCTTGTGCACTTCAGAGGCTCCAGGTACACAGGAACCTGCCCCTCCTTGGTCACAGGCTGATTCCAAGTACACATTTTGCCTTCCTGGTACCTATGGAAATAGTGGCTCATGCTCCTTAAGTCCAGGATCCCCTAGGGGGAAAAAAAAAAAAAAAAAGAAAACAGATTCTGCTTCTTGACCAAGCGGCCTTTCTGAGCTGCTTCAGAGCCTGGGCTGGTGGCTCCCTCTGTCCCCTCATGGCCCAGGGTCCTGTTGTGTTGACAGACCTCCTGGGCTCCCCCAGCAGGGACTCTTCTCCCTCCCTTAAGCTCCTGGCCCTTTTCCCCCATGTCACAGTGCCATGCCCATGTAGAGAGGGGATCTGCCTTCCGAGGCTCTGAGCACTCTGTCTTACAGAATCCCACAACTGAGTTTTCTGCACCCAGAACTTATGTTCTTGAGACATTGTAATAGAGTATTTTGATTGAGATTATTGCTTAAAATCTATAGTGTAGCCAGGCACAGAGGCACATACCTGTCATCCCAGCTACAAGGCTGAGGCAGGTGGATGGCTTGAATCCAGGAGTTCAAGATCAGCCTGAACAGAACAGCAAGACCCTAAAAAAATATCAGAAATTCAAAGTGCCCTGGTTCGTAGGCTGTGACCGTCATTTTCCGTCTTCCCATTGGGACTCAGATAGGGCATGCAAGTTTTACAGGTAGGATTGAGGGTCAGAATGTGTGGCTTTCCACATGGCTAATTGGTGGCAGAGCTCAAATTCAAACTCCAGTCTGACTCCTAAGCCATTGCCTTTTCTATTAGATACGATTTAAAAAGCAGCAGCTTAATGAATGAATGACTTTCTCAGTGCTGTAAGTCCTCTGCAGTGCCTCAGCCCTGAGGGGTGTGAGTGCCGTCTACTGAGCACTGAGAGTGTTCTAAGTGTTGTGCTCATCATTTTCATGCATTTTCTAACTTAAAAACCAGTTAGCCATGAAACCTGGGTGTCCCTAGCTCTATTGTATAAATGAAAACAGGAAGTCACAAGGGAAGTTGCGTGCCCAGGCACACGCTAGCAGAGCTGGAAGGCTTGACTCTAGGTGTTTAAGTGGCACATATTTTTAAGATGTTTACTTCGAGTAGCACGAGGCCTAGAACGACCCTGAAACCTACCCGACTCTCCCTTTCAGGTCCTTCACCACGAGCTGCTGGCCATCCGTGAGGCCTGTATTAAGCTGGAAAAGGACTACCAGCCGGGGATTACGTTCATCGTGGTGCAGAAGAGGCACCACACAC
The DNA here is from genome assembly GCF_052094955.1 of Ictidomys tridecemlineatus. Lineage (NCBI taxonomy): Eukaryota > Metazoa > Chordata > Mammalia > Rodentia > Sciuridae > Ictidomys > Ictidomys tridecemlineatus. Next base: position 3,329,363 of record NC_135483.1, read on the forward strand.
GGCTCTTCTGCACTGACAAGAACGAGCGGGTAAGCCCCCTGGCATGTCCCGGTAATGCCCTGGGGATATGCGTGAGTCATTTCAGGGTCCTGAGCCCTGGACCTGAGCCACCTCACAGAGCTCCTACCAGCCACTCAGAGCTGCTGCCCAGGCCCTGGGGAGACTGTGCTCTGAGGAGCTTCTTGGGAACCTGCCTCAGATGTCCTGGATGGCTCTCTTTGCCTTGGGAGCAGTTTTATCTTGAATCTCGCAGATCTGGGATAGGCCCGGTGTTAAAAGGTCATTTATCTCATAAATTACCAAAAGAGATGATTCTGAGAACCCGTTGGACACACAGCCGTGGACTGGGCGAGCGTGGAGTGTGGTAGGATGGAGTCGGCCACGGGCCCCTGTGGGACTGTTGGGAAGTGCTGCTAGGTGTCCTGAGGAGCTCTCACGTGGGCTGGGAATAGCTGAGAGCCTCTTCCACACCCCTGATAGGACACATGGTCCTGCCTTTGCCCATGAAAGAGACAGTGCCTAGGGGGCAGGACCAGGCTGAGAACCACAGCCCTCACACTGGTGGCAGCAGGCAAGAGCATGGTGGTTTAGACGCACTGGGTGCTGAAGAGGACTAACTGCAGCTCAGTCCTGGTGGCCCTACTGCCACACCAGTGCAAGAAGCAATGTTGTGATGTAAATGGAGGAACCAAACGGTAAATATTACAGTGAGGAAAGGGGATATTTTGTCTCATAAAAGGACTAATTCACTATCAAGATTGAGCATCTGTGATCTTAAATGTACCCAGTGCTCTGCCCTAAAATTATATAAGAATGGAAAAAAAAAAAAAGTGAAGCAAAACCGGACAGAATTTCATCAGAAGTTGAAATGGGAAAAAATGAGAACTGAAAACTGCAAGAGTGAAAAGGATGGATAGGCACCGTAACTGGACAGGACCTGCCACAGCACCTGGGGCCACACAGAAGGGTTACGAAGCCGGCTTTCCACCAGGACAGAGGAGCCACTCACATTTCCATACCTCAAGTTTTGTATAATAAACCTTATGTTTTGATCGTTATGCAGTTAAATTCCAAATCAGTAGGAATGAAGTTTAAGAACACTTGAAACTTTCAATTTACTGCTAAGTAGCTCATGCATTAAACATATAATGAAGATAGAAATTGCAGAGCACTCAGAAATGAACAAAAACCTGAAGATTTCATATCAAACCTGTGCAGTGTAGCTAAAACAGTGCAGCCTGTAGACTTAGATGCATTGGGTATAAAATAAGAACCATGACAGAAAGTGAGAATAAAGACAGAATGGAAAGAAGAGACCCCAGGACCCAGGAGTCGAGGTAGAGCTGCAGAGCTCGGGGGCTGGGCTCCTTCCTCTCCTCAGTCCCCAGGTCTCCGTTGCCAGGAAGCAAGAAGGCTCTGTAGGCAACTATTCCTGGAAACACCTACACCCTCTCCCCCTTCCCAGAATGGAAAATAAGTACAAAGTAAAGAAGCAAGACAGGAGATTAAAATCAAAACCTGCCTCTTTGAAAATAGACCTAGTAAGACTCCACAAGAAACAGAAGAGGACATTGTCCAAGCATAGGAGCGTGACCCTTTATGTGATCACTATATGATCATTCTAAGTATTGGCCCAGAGAGCTTCACAAGCAAGTTTCTCCAAACGTTCAGTAACAGATCATCTTAAGTATGATAGAACACACAGAGTTACTTGGTGTATTTATGAGTGTAGTGAGAGTTTTGCAGGTAAGATTTATCAAACCTTCAAGGAAAACTCTTATACCATGTCAGAGATCAGGAATGGCGGGGGGGGGGGGGATTACTTTACATTCTGAGGCTGGCTTGCTAATCCCAAGTGTGGGGGTGCAGGCATTGTGCTGGGGTTAAGGGTCCAGGGTCTTGAGTGAGGTGGCCTGGGCTCAGTTCTCGCCCTTGTACATACATACCTAACCCTTTGTATTTCAAGACAGAGTCTAAGTTACTAAGGCTGCACTGCTCTCTTACAAGTGGTGGCCAAGAGCCAGCCACTCGGGAGCCCTGGCCAGCTTTTAGGGTTTTGCTTCCCTGCCTTGAGTGCTACGTGGACGTGCTGGGCACCAGCCTGCAGAGGGTCCTCACCTAGCTTGGATGTAGATAGCATGTTGCTTCAGTATGTTGCTGGCAGTACCCCTGGGCCCCAGATCAGAGTGGCACCAACAGTGCAAAACCCTCTTAGAGTAGATGGTTCAGTGAAGACTGCACTTGGCCTGTGCAGCTTATAAGATGTGAGGGTGAAGAAACAGAGCAAGTCTAGTTATTAATACTGGCTAGAGTTTCACACTCTCCTCTGAACACATGCATTAAGCAGTTTGAAAATTTGTCACGGGGCTGGGGATATAGCTCAGTTGATAAAGTGCTTGCCTTGCATGCATAAGGCCCTAGGTTCAATCCCTAGCACCACAAAAAATAAATAATAAAAATAAAGATTTGCTTTGGCCAGAAAGGCTGTGTGGACTATCTTCCTTACTACCTGTGTCCTGTCTGATGAGGCTCTTGTGTTGCTGCAGGTTGGGAAGAGTGGGAATATTCCAGCAGGCACAACTGTGGACACGAAGATCACCCACCCAACGGAGTTTGACTTCTACCTGTGTAGTCATGCCGGCATCCAGGTGAGGACGGAGGGCCCCGTTCACACAGTTTGAGATATTTGCAGTGTCATCACACAGTCAGCCAACTCCTGTGCTCTGATCAGCCCTGGGACATGGTGGAGTAGCATGGACAAGGGTCTGCCCACCCTCCGCCCCTGGCTCACACTCTGGCTATGAGAGATGGGTAGTTAACCTGGGACCCAGGAGACTGTGGCCATGTCGGACACTTGGAAGGAAAGAACCACAGAGGTGCTAGGGTAGACCATGTGGAGTGGCCACCAGGGCTTCCCCAGTTGAGTTCCACTTTGAAGGAAGTGAGGTCCAGGCACAAGGAGCTGTGAGTGCCAGGGCACTTGAGGGGGTAGAGGCTATATTGTGGATGGCGCTTAGCGAGCTAGAAAATGAGACCTGAATATTCACGCGGCCACCAGGAAGCTGCTGCAGTAGGGCACATGAAGAGGCAGCTCTGGCTGGCCAACCTTGCAGCCCCTCCGTGGGGGCTGGCTGATTGGGCAGGCTCCAGGTGAGTGCTGGCACCAGGAGATGCAGTTGCCTTCGGGGAAAAGACCCCTATCTGGCCAAGGGTGGACACATGCATGTGGCCACCAAAGTGCCATTTCCATTGAGAAGCTGACCTGCCTCAGTCCACACTGTCTTTACCACTCAAGTGGAGGACTGCAGCCTGGGGTGTGGCCACCTGCAGCCCATTTGCTAGACCTAAGAACTGAGGCTGTTTTTACAGATTTGAAACTTGTTTATGAGGAAAGGAAAAAGAAGAACAAAATAAAGGTAGAGAATGTGAAGGTCTCTATGCAGGTTCCTGATGCAGATGGCCTGTCCCGTTGGTCCAGTCCCCCACCACAGCTTTCTCTGTGAAGGCACACTGTTTCCGAGATGTCTCCTCTATCTGCAGTGTGCCCCCACTCCCACCCCGCTTCCCTCCTGACAGGGGAACCCTCACTTTCAAGCCTCTGGCTTCTCTTCTGCCCAGAGACTTTCTAGGGGGGAGCCTGTGGGGGGCTTGGGGAGCTGGCACCTTGCTGTCACCATGTCTGGACACACCCACCTGGGCCAGTCATCAGTTTTTGTCTTTAACATCATTGCAGTGTTCTTTGGGAAGATTTCACAGTGCATTTGGCTTATTTCATCCTGTAATCTGCTTTCAGGGGACAAGCAGGCCGTCCCACTACCATGTCCTCTGGGATGACAATCGTTTCTCTTCTGACGAGCTGCAGATTCTCACCTACCAGCTGTGTCACACCTACGTGCGCTGCACACGTTCTGTGTCCATCCCAGCGCCAGCCTACTATGCCCACCTGGTGGCCTTCCGGGCCAGGTACCACCTGGTAGACAAAGAACACGATAGGTGAGTCTTGTGCCCGTTGGGGCAGGGCCTGCCTCTGATAGAATTGAACACACAGGTCCCTCAACATGGCAGCCTTGCAGCCACTCATCAGCTGTGTGCCCGTGCACACTGCTCCCCTCCCCAGGTGTCTGTCCAGTAAAGGCTGTTCTCTCTCCCTCCTGTGTCCCTGCAGTGCTGAGGGGAGCCATACCTCGGGGCAGAGCAACGGGCGAGACCACCAGGCCCTGGCCAAGGCGGTCCAGGTCCATCAGGACACGCTGCGCACCATGTACTTTGCTTGACGTGTCTAGTGTCCAGCGATTGTGCATCAAGTTGGATTCACACGAGACCAGCCTCACTCAGACCAACAGACGCCCAGCCCTCCGTGACAGCCAGCATCCAACATGAGAGTCATTGATTTTATCAGATCTCCATTTTCCAGAATGCCTTCCGTCCCAGATTTCAAACTTGGATTTTGAACTGCAGACCTGTATGAGACCCCACTGTCGTAGGAAATATGGTTTGCCAAAATCTATGAGCTGCTTATTAAAATAGAATCCCGTGTTTCCTAAAAATCCTAAAACCAGTCTATGAACTCAGGGCTTTAAAACATTTTTTAATTTATTTGGTCATTCAATTTACTTGTTTTTAACACATAATTCTCTATGAAATTGATGGGCTCAAACTAGCTGTGAATGTTCTGAGAGTGAAAGCAACACAAAACATTGTGGTTTTAAAGCCTTGAACATTCTGATGTTGTCACTGAAGTTGATTTCCAAGAGGCGTGGTGTGCTTGTGGCCTGGCTGCACAAGCTCAGCCCCAAGGGCAGGTGGCCGTGCACGGCATCCACAGGTGTGTCTTGCTCTGCCATTGCCTACCTCCCATAGCGTGAGCCGAGGTACAGTGGCAGAAGGAGGGCCACGTGTGTTTACAGCAGTGACATGTCCAGAGAGATTGGCAGATAAGTGCCATTTTAATAACAATTTATTTAAAAAGAGAAGAAAGACAATATACCGACAGTCTAATCATAAGATTTGTCCTATAGGACTGTGACGTTTATTTTCCAAAGTTTCTAAAGAATACGGGTCTGTGGTGAGAAATACAGTACAATCCTTTTTCACTGTTATGTCTTTAATGTAAGAGAAGAATATATATATCTGGTTTGCAGTATTAATGTGATAGGTAGATGCTGTTTTCCTTTTGTTGACTACGGGGTGCTTCTTGTGACCTGTTTTGCATATCAGGAGGTTGGAGCCTGGAGACAGGCCACCTCTTGTGGCTCTTAGTGCTTAAGTACAGGAATATGCAACTGACTTTGTGTGACAGCCATCTGCCCCCAGTGTGGACTGTGTGGCCTGTACCTCCGGGAGGGACGGCGTGTCCACCAGTCACTCGCCACCCTCCCTCTGCCTCCTCCCCATGTGTTGCTCAGCCGATGAAGCACAAATGGAGTTTATTTATTCTTCCATCGCTGGGAAACAAGTTCATGTATCAGAGTGCACTTCTCCCTGCGTGCAGTCTTGTTAGGCGAGTTTCATAGGATCTATGCACTGAGACAGACGGAAAGCTGCTGCCGGTAGCTCTCTCCTGGCTGCAGTCAGGGCAGTGGAACCTGCCCTGAGAGGATCGCCCATGGAGATGCCAGCAGAGGACACAGAACGCTCTGTGGGGATTTGCATCCAGGGCCCCAGATGTGGGTTTGCCAATCTAGAAACCATTGCACTAAGAGTGACGCCACAGACAGCTTAAAGGTAACAGCAGATGTGGCTATTTGTGCTGAATGGGCCTGTTGTCCTCGTGTGCAATCTGAGAATCATGCCCATGCTCCATGTAGACCTTAAGGAAGGGGACAAGCCTCCCCTGTGCTGCTTTGTGCTCTGCAGGTTTCCCCTCTCCCTGCCGATGTCCCTTCCCCATCCCTATGTGACGTTACCTCTGGCACTGCGGTGGAGTGAGGGTCCCAAAGGTGGTGCCTCGTGCTGAGGTAGGCACCCACCTGTTCCTGTCCTTCACTCCAGAGGTGGTAGGAGTGTTGGTGAGCCCCTGGCAGAGCATCCTGACCCTGGGCCTGGGCTGGCGGCAGAGACAGGTGGCTGTGGTCGGTGAAGATGAGTACTCAGTGGGGGGGTGTCTCTGTGTGCATGTGGGTCTCTTACTTAGTCTTTTCTTGCTGTATCTTTTTTTAATCTTTTTAAGTGACAGCAGCCTCCGCTCTAAGAAGCACTACAGCTGCCTGTTGTCTTATTGGCAAGTGGCACTTTTTCCTGCTTCCAGAAGGACACAGATACACTGAGCTGAGCTCACCAGGCATACTGAAGCTGAAGAGGGAATGTTTGGGCTAGTAAATTTTTAGAATCTGATATTTAGTTTCAGCCATTCTTAGAGCCATTTGGAACCTTGTTTCCCAAAGGTGTTTCTCTACCCTCTGCAACAGGATCTGGGTGTCAGAGAAGGGCAGGTCTGGTTAAATGCAGATTCTGAGCTGTCTACAAACAAACAACCTGAATCAGGTTCTGGGGAGTGGCTGGGCATCTGCATTTTTTAAGGTATCACTTGCCAGCTCTGGAGTAGCTGGGGAGGGGGAGGCCTTCTGAGGACGTCCTCCCAGGGCACCTGCAAGGAGGGCCTGCTCAGCAAAGCCAGGAGGTGTGAGCAAGTACAGGCTGGCAGGAAATCAGACCTGGTTTGGTTTTGTTTTGTTGTATTTTAGTTTAGTCTTGTTTTGATCACTTTGAAGGATAAGTTTTCTTTGAAGAAGGGTACTTTTTTATAACCCTCTGCTTGTTTTGTAAAACTTTTAAAACTAAAAGCATTAACAGACCAAATGTCCCCATTTGTCAGCTGCATATCTTGTACGTGTCAGATGATTCAGAATTTAAATGGCTGTAGTCACAATTTCTCAGGTAAATAATTGTTTAATAACCCCATTATCGGCATAAGTTTTGAGGCAGCGCAGTAAGTAGCGTGAGTCCAACCCCGTTCACGTGGAAGCCAGGAGCGGTGCCCCTCCACCTCTGCCCACACTCGTGCCCAAGGAAGCTGGCTCCCAGGTGGCTCCTTGCCCCTGGGGCTCCTATGCTTATGTTCAAATTTGAGGGCTGACCGCTCAGTCGCTGGCTTTGTCCCCACCCCACTGTTAAGTAAGGTGTGCCTTGCTTTAAGCAAACTGAATGTGAAGATGACAATGTAGAAATCTGGATTCATCTAAAAGGAAAACTGGGACTTATCTCTTTAGAAGAGGCCTGCCAATTAACAATGATTCCTCCTGGGACTCTTCCTAGTATACTTTAAAACACTCACTTTTTAAAAACCATTAGTGAACTCCCGTTTACCACTCTCTCTCATGCTCAGCAGCTCCTCCCTGTGATAGTAAGTGATGCAAGGTCCAGGAGACCATTTAAAGGAGAGCACCTGTGACATTAGCAAAGATACCATCCTGTCACTTGGTGGTTGTGAGCTCAGATTCCTTGCTCAGAAAAACTTTGTATGACTGGGTGGGTGTGTCTGTGCTTTTAGAAAGGGGTCGCTTGCTCTTGGCCTGGGTTTCCTACGGAGGAGTCCGTGTACACACTTTCTGGCATCCATTCTAGGGTCTGCTTGGTCTTCTCCATATCACCAGGTGGCCCTGGCCGGAGGGTCCAAGCCTCCTGCTGCCTGCCCCCACCCCGCTCCCCAGGGCAGTCGTGGCTGCCCGCAGCGAGCAAGCTGGTGCTCCGGGCCCTGCTTGCCCCATTGCTGAGTGCTCATTAGAAAAAAACATTGAGGTTCAGTTCCTGCAGCGGGATTTGGGATTGGGGGAGTTTTATTGTTGTTGTATGTTGTTTTTATTGTTGTTAAATGCAAATATTGCTATTTATTTTTTATTTTTTTCCTTTCTGCTCTGGTTTGATTTGGCTGATGTGGGTATTCCAGTGCATGGTACCTGATATGGTAGAAATGATTTTCCCCAACTTTTATAAATGACCTAATGTTTACCTTCAAGGTTGCTGGATGATTTTATTTTTGAAAGCCACAAATGTAGTTTTTCTGGATGAATTGTTTTTTTAATATATGCAGCAGTGTGCTTTCACATTGATCTGCCGGGTGGTTTAAATTTTATTTTTACAAGGCAGTTTTTCAGTCAAATTATATATTTGATACAATATGTCAAGGGCACACCAGCCATGTGCCATGCAGTGGGACACCAGAGGGTCAGGGGCCTCTGGGGGTTGGTGGCCGCTCCTGGCTGCCCAGGGTCGTGGTAGCACTCAGCTTGTTGCAGGGGCCCCGGGAACTGGGTGGGCCTTTCAGTGCGGCTCTGGTCTGGCAGGCAGGTCCAAGGGACTTCACGGGCATTCTCCTGCACCTATGGCAGCTCCATTAGGAGGTGCTTTAGACGTTGACCTAATTAGACAGTGGACAATCCCAGTGGCCCCGACAAGCCATAAGAAGCTCCCCTGTGACCTCTCTTTGACTCATCTCTGTGCTCATGAGAAAAGGAATGTATAATAAGTAGAAACAGATCCTCGTCAGTGTTCACAGGCCTCCCCTGCAGAATGCACATGTTTTATTTATACTTCAAGCCCTCCCTTCTCCAGCTGCCATGCCAGCAGTCTCATTGCTGTGACGTGTTTCCATGTGGACATAGTGCACATGTGACTCTGTCACGGGGGGTGTCCCTGTTACATGCATGTTGACGCTTTTGTAAGGAAAATTTTTCAGCTCAAGTAATTGCACTGATTTTTTGACAACTTCTTTTTATTGTGTCCAACTTTGCATCTGCTGTACTTGTTTGAAATGATTGTAAATAGACTCGTAGTAGCAGAAATGATGTGAAGACAGGATGGACGCTGCTTGGCTTCACGTCTCAGTGTTGTGTGTTAGGGTGGTGCAGACTGGCCTCTGCCCTGCTTCCTGCTCGTTAGCCTCGTGTCTTGACCATTCACAAAGGACAGACAAGCCTCCTTTTCTCGTGTCTCTGACAGGAAGTTTCCGTCTGCTTTCCTGATGGCTGCAGAGTCAAACTCAAGAGGACTGACTGTAAACCTTTGGGACACTTCTTGGTCTGTTCAGTTTTTTGTTGTTTGTCATGGCTCCCCAAAGTACTTCCTTGTTGTTCCATCCAGCCATTGACAGTTTGGGCAGAAGCATCTGCATGGCCCATATTAGCAGACCACGGGGGCCTCTCTTGCATCTCTTTGGCCAGCTGTCTGTTTAAAGCCACAAGGTCACTGTCATGTCAGACTGTCATTTGTGGCTGTATCCATTAATGCCAGAGAGACCCGAAGCCCAGTGCTTGCTCGTACATTGTGTTCTGCTGGATGCAAGGGACATGTTCCAGCCGCCATGTATAACTGTGTCTGTGGTCAGGCTTCCCAGTATCAGATACAGAAAGGAGCTTTCAAACCCAAACAGGTCGTGCGTGTGCGTGCGTGTGTGTGTGTGTGTGTGTGTGTGTGTGTGTGTGTGTGTGACATCAGTGCCATCATGTTGCTTCTGTGGATGTGTCCTGCCATTTTATTGTCTCAAGTGAATGTATTGGCTTAGCCAAGTCACTAACAGAAGGTGGTTTCTAAATACCTTTTAGTTAAAACAGATACAGATAAAAAGCTACCTCTGAAATCTCAGTAGATTCTTATTTGCTCTTAAGTGTAGCTATCCACACTGAAAATAGCCAAAATGTTGCCTGAGTAAACTGAATTTGGAACATCTCTCTGTTCAGTTCTGGCTTGAAAATGTGTGTGCCATACTGTGACCAGGGCAGCAGCCCCCCATCCTCTGTTGTGGCAGTGGACCAGGGACTTCTCAGCGCTGTCCAGCTGCGAGGGTCTAGTGCTCTGGGAGGCCAGGTGTAAAGGGAATGAAGGGCTTCCATGCGCAGTTGGAGTGCCTTCTGCCAGGCCGTGAGGAGCACCGTGCAGGGCACGCGCGATGGAGCCGGGGGTGCTCTGTCCTGCCTCCTGTGCTTTCCTGTTGAAGGGAAGCAGCCCCTGTTTTTTCTGCTTGCTTATAAATGGGTAAACAATGGCTTCCCCCGCCTGCTCTCCTCTCCAGTCTCACTCTCTAAAGTCACCAAGGTGCTTTAACACCGGCTCTCTTTTAAGAGACACTTTTGAGATAGTTGCAGAGTTTCAAAAGAGGGCAGGATCCTGAATTTCTGTCACTCCCCATTTATAAAGGAACTAAGGGTTAAGAATAAAATGATCTGTTCCAACCCAGGGTCCTTTGAGAAGACCATAGCTCCAGAGGAAGGTCCTGCCGCCCACCCTGGGGATTATAACATGCTGTCTTGCAGGAAGTCTGGCTCCAGAGCACCAGTTCCTCTGAGTAGCCCCCAAGTGAGGACCCACTCTGCTCTCAGCAGTGTCGTCCCCACGCCCTGCACTGTGGGTCTGTCGCGTCCCTGGCCTGCCCCGCTTCTTTCTCTAGGTTCCTCATGGTCTCTGGTCTTGGAGCTTTGCAGTCACTCCAAAGCCCCTCCTCCATTGGTTGGATTTGGAATTCTTGAGGGACAGGTGACAGGTTCACCACTGTGGGTCTGGTGTGGAGATGGCTCTGTGCTTCCTGTGGCTTTGGCCCTGAGTGGCCTGATACATCATTCCCTGGAGAAGCTGCCTGTAACACTGTGGTTGGGGTGGGATGGGGTTCGGGCCATCTGGGGTGCTTCGATTCTGAAAGAGCTAAGTGTCCTTCACAGTCTAAGAATGTTTGGGTCCTGCCCTCACACTGTTCTCTATCCCGGGAAGCATGGGTGTTTAGGTTGGGTGCCAGTGACGTCCCTGACTGGCCTCCTTGGCTGCTTGACTCCTCTGTGTTGGCCTTGGGTTTTTAGCCAGAGTCCAGTGCAGGGCATTTGAGAGAAATGCACAGCCCCAGCCCCTGCTGCACTTGGATCTGTCTGCCTGCCTCTGCTCGTGACTCCAGGAGACAGGTGGCTTCTCCCACTCCAGGTGTGGGGGAAAGCTTATTCTGAAGGAAGGCACTGAGGACCACTGGTGCTTTTGCTGAGACTTTTCTTATTGGTTACGGTGAGAAATTCAGATATGTTAGGTCTCCAGAGCCCTTGGTGGTGTGACTGGGGGTTAAATCCTCACATTGTCCCTCTCCCTTTTAGTGGGGGCAGTGAAAGGAGGCTAGATTATCTCCCATTTAAAACCTCCTTGGATTTAGATAGTTCTGAGTTAAAGCTGAAACACCAAATATTAACTCTTCTCATTCTTTCCGTAATTTCAAGGTCCTTAAAACCAGTGAGTTGAACCCAAGAACACCTGCGCCACCCATTGGCAGCAGGCAGGGGTGTGATGCAGGCTGCCCTGCAGAGCCAGCTGTGTGCACAGGACCAAGGCTCCTTGGCACCTGGGAGATTGTGAGAGTCTGAAGGGCGGAGTGGGGCAGGACCCCACCCAAGAGGCAGGTGGCCCCAGGTCTTCCTCCCGTCTCTACCCGGGTCTGGAAACTCAGCCCCAGACTCTGTGCCTTTGAAGTCTGGTTCTCAGTGTCCTTTTGGAGTGGTGTTGGGGCTGTGTTTGTAGTGGGAGCAAGCCTGAGCCATCTGACAAGTCAGCTACTGCGCTGCCACCCTCAGCCCCAGGCTACAACCTGATGTGGGCTGGCTACCACTGCAGGTGGCCCACGGGTGCTGCTGGTGCCATCCCATCCCCAGCGTCTCCCCTGCCCTGAGGAGCATACTTCTGCTGCGGTTTTAGGAGACTGGTGTGACCACCTCTTAGTCAGGCCTTGACCGTGACCATCAGCAAAGCCTGATGGTTTTGTTCCCTTAGTGACTCAGCAAGAATGTCTGTTTGTAATGGAAGCAGATGGTTGAAACAGGAGTTGGAATCATGTGTTTGTGAATGTGTGTGACGTCCTCAGACGTAAGGTGCTCTTCAGTCCTTCTGTTCTTGTTGTTGCTGTTTTGTGACTTTCGGGGACACCATTTACTTGGGCCTGGTGTCACCTGAGCTGTGCACAGAGGGCTCCGCTTCCACGAGCAGTTTCATCTCTAGCTTTTCCAAGCCAGGTATTGAGCAGCTTCTTGGTCAGTGGTCTGATTGAAAACCACCCGTCCCTGTCAAGGGATGACCTTGTGGGTTTTGGTTGGAGACAGAATCCATCGTGTTTATTTTTTAAATATATGGAAAAGGCCTTTCCCTTGGCAGAGTCACTGGCTGCAGAGAGGGTGATTCATTAACAATTCTGGTTCCTCTTCAAAGCCAAATAGACCCATGTGACTAAGATTCTAAAGTATGTAGTTTAGCATTCAACTGAAATTCAAGTCCTGAGTTTGATAGTGGATTTTAATAGTTGTTAAAGGTATGAATTCATGTTTTATAACTGTAGAGGCAAGTGAGTTTTTTATTTTTAAAAAAGTTTTAAGAGAATAATTGTAAGTTTCTGTGCAGCAAAGTGGCTAAGAGCTCATTAAATATAAGCAGAGAATGTAGTATCTAAATCCAGATTTTCCTTACCTCCGGTACACTTCAAGATCACTTGCCTAATATGTATTGAGGGGCTTTAGCCCTTAGTTTTATCAATTTTTCTAGTTTTATTTTATTTTTATAAAATAATTGAAAAAGAACCAAAAATGAATTCAAAAGTCCCATAATGGATCTTGCCCCTTCTTAATTTTACCCAATAGTAACACATTATAGAAGACATTTTGAATCAAAATGTATTATGACCATTTGAAGTTTACTGTTTTCTAAGAAGTCGAGCAGCTAAAGGGCCTCACTTCAGGTAGTACTCCATGTATTGTCCTGGACTTGGTCGTCCCTGCACGGTGGATCTGCGTGAACATGTCTTGTGCTTGCAATATGGAAACCATGCAGTGCTGTTTTGTAAATTGACAGTTCCTGTATAAACACCATTATTTATATACGTCGGCCTCTCTGTATAATTTTTCATTTGCTACATGGATTGTATAATTAATTATAAAATTATAGTACCTGCTAAATCCAGTCTGAGGCTTCATGTCATTATCTTTGGTTTGATACCATTCTGTGTGTCATGAGGGTGTCCAGTGTTTGCGTGATGCTAGGCGGTAATGCCACTTTAAATTAAGCCTTAATTAGATACTAAATTTGTGAGATTCAGAGTATGCAAAAATGATAGGCAGAGTGAGTTTAAACTGTTCCAATCAATACACTATATCATAAATAAACAAATGTTTTTCTCTGAAGTTAAAAAGGGAAGCATCTAGTAATTACCGCCCTCCCCACCCCACCCTAGCCCATCCCTGCATTCTCTCTGGTCTGGCTTAGCTATTGCCCTTGTTTGATGAAAATGGACCGTTGTTCATTTCTGTGGCAGTCAGTCCAAAAGACCTGTTCTGAAAGTCTAGAGACTTTTTCAGGGTTGTTTTTTAAATGTTTGATTTTTTTTTCCCCTCCAGTCTGAGATTTATTTATACTACTGGAGAGTACGATTTGGGTGTAGGTCTTACTTGCAAACCTGCTCATGTTCTATAAGCTTTCTTCAGGTAGTGCCACCTGTCATTGCTTCTGCATATGATTGAGACGGATTTATGTTTTGTAAAAGCATCTTCAGTTTAGAGATAAAATAGAGGGGACCCAGCTTTCTTTACAATGTGGATCTACCTCAGTTAAACAGTTGGGTGCTATTACTAAGTCTGTCAAATTAAATTGGAAAAAGTAACCAAACAGTGAGATGTTGACTCCACATGAAACTTGAAATCACAGTTTCCGTTTTTTTAATAATATTTTTTATTTATTTTGTGCCTTTTATGTTGAACCCTAATGCATTTGAAAAATCAGTATAGAATTACATTGCAGATGGGGAGAAGAGCCCAATTGGCCATGGAATTTGATAGATTCCCAGCCAACTGCTGCAGTACATCAGAATCCCAACTACCCTCTTGTGGAAGGGGAAAAAATTATGTCTAAAAGCAAATTTACCTTTTAAAAAAATCCAAATTCTTCTATGCATATATTTAAAGCTATCACTTCATTTTCTGTGCCAATGAAGGGGCGGCCAAAAAAAAAAAATCATAAGTACTTTCTTCATCGCTGTGTAGCCATTCATGCCCCTCTTCCTCTGGCAAATTCCCTAAGAGCTTCTTCATGAGCAGCAGACGGACTGCTGCTGGTCCATCTCCTGGCCCACCCAGTGCAGGTGCTGATGACCAGGAGCAGAGGAAGGGTGGGCTCATGGCTGTCTGGAGGCAGGTTTCCAAAGTTAGGAAGGCTTCCTGAAGAGTAAGAAAATCAGATAGGAGATCGATGACTTTCCACTTTTATATTTGGCAGTTTACAATTCTAGACTTTTCCTACTATGGCAATCTTTTTTAATTCTTTGGAGGTAACACACTATTTTGGAGTCTTAAGAATTTGATTTTATAACAATAAGAAATAAAAGTTAGGGATCTTTCCTGTAGTATATAGTTTTACTATTTTAAGGAGATCTCTGAATTTTACAAGAGAACCAACATTCCTTAGTGGCAAAACTTTGAAAGTTGATTTGGGAGGCTTTTTGCTGTAGGACCTCAAAAAAAAAAAAAAAAAGATGATAATTCTAGTTTAAATGTTTTTTAATTTTTTAACTTCCATCAGGTTGATACATAAGCTATATTTTATAAAGAGTAAATCATCCTTTAGTATGCTGCATATAAAGATCAGAGTTGTTGCACTTTCTCGGTAATAATAAATGCCCTACAATTGGCTCGCCAGGAAGCATTTTGTTTTCCCCTAACAAGAGTACTTGGGGGTGGGGTGGGGGGTGATTAAAATCTATATAGGTACCTCAAGAAAAAGAACCTGCATATGCTGCATTTTGTTTCTTTAGCTTTTACATGTAGCATTTTGTCTTGCTTTGGTTATTTTGTTTAGATATATGCTTTTTGGACCCCAATAGACTGTTGAAAGAAAATTCAAAGTTTCTCTTGTCGAGGTATAGTATCCTTTTTTAACGTACTGCAATGTCTGATTCAGAGGTTGCCCTGCATTAGAGTACCGTACCCAGACACTCCTGAGGAAAGGGTGCGACGTTCATGGCAGACAGCAATGTGGCGGATCCTTTCTGTTCATGCTGCTCTCGAATCCCTTCTCCATGTCATCAGAGGCTGGAGACCTTATTTCTAAGCTCAAAGTTGAAAACCATGGCATTTTAGTTTTTCAACACAGACCTCATAGAGTCATTGCCATTGGGCAAGTGCGTGACCCTACAGTGCTGCTGGTGGCAGCAGCTGGTCGGCCTGGCCTCCGAGGAGCCAGCCTGCGCCTTTCTTCATTCCCCTGCACTCACCCCAGGCTGAACTGGTGGGGGTGGTCTGGATGGACAAGACAAACTGGTGAAGAAAGCTAAATGCTGAGACACTGAGCACCTGTTGTGTTTAAGCTTAGCTGGGTCCTTTCAAGTTTGTTTTTACAGCTTACTAGGTTAAGTAGTTTGCACTATTTTTGCAATAAATTCATGGAAAAACCTAACAGTTACTTGTTTTGTTTCTTACTGTGTGTATATAAACTAATATTAAAAGTTTGGCATAGTGTTTTTTCACCTCCTTACATAACCCCTAACATGCACAGAATGCTGTAAATCTGATAAAATATGATGTGAATGATATTTTATAAAGTTATTTTGTATGGTGTCGATTTTGTTTTGCCTCATAGTATGTCAGCAAAAATTAAATAAAATTCCTCGTATTTACAGCTGCCTCTTCCAACAATCTCCAGTTATTCACAATTTATGTCTGTGGGCGCTGCCTTGCGCACAGGTGCTGAGTCCGATTTCAAGGTCGAAGCAGGCCTTGAGGAGGAAGTCCAGAGCCCTCTTACACAGTTTGTGGGGGCCCTTCCTTGATAAATGGACTTGGCAGAGCCAAGCATTACCTGAGGACCTGAGCGGGACAGGACTGAGGGTGAACGCAGCATGCAGGAGACCTACGTGGTCCCACACCAGCAGCCGGGGAGGAAGGACAAAGTGAAGGGGCCCAAACTGTCCTTGTTTCTTGCTGGTAAGTCCCTTTACCCCTCACCCTGGCTGTTCACACACCTCCATGCTGCTCTGAAATTCCTGGTGGTCTCATTCTGGGCTGTTTTTTATTTCTTCTATCTATACTGAAGAATAGGTGGTGCTAGGAGGACAGGAAAAGAGGATTGGATTAAGAAAGCCAGCAGCTGAAAATCCCTAGGATATATGCTTTGCTAAAGCAGGCTACTGGGTTTGTGGGGGTTTTTTGTTTTTTTTTTTTTTAATATTTTTAGTTGTGGGTAGACTTTATTTTAGACCTTTATTTATTTTTATGTCATGCTGAGGATCAAATCCAAGGCTTTACATGTACCAGACAAGTGCTCCACCTCTGAGCCCAAGCCCCAGCCCACAAGCCATATCTTGTCATTTAAGTTACCATAATTCATTATTGAATTAATTATTACTTTTGACATTCTGGTCTCCTTTTTCTTATTTATTTATTTATTTATTTTTAACAAAGTCAAGATGTAGTGATTTCTTAACGTATCTAGAACCCTGTACTACTACTACTTAAATGTAGAAAAACTACATCTGGGCATGGTGGTATACACCTGTAACCCCAGCAACTTGGGAGATTGTGGCAGGAGGATCACAAGTTCAAGTCTAGCATGGACAACTTAGTCAGATCCTGTCTCAAAATGGCCTGGCGGCATAGCCCAGTAGTAGAACACCCTTGGTTCAATCCTAGTACCACCCAAAAGAAGAAAGCCATTACAAAATACCTTTGTGCCCACCAGCCCTGGAACATGTTAGTCAAAATCCAAAGAATACTCAAACTGATAAGAGATCTATGCGGCCCCGACCTGCACAGGCAGCTGAACTTGAGATCGCTTGAGTGAGTTTGAAGGATAAAACAAACACAGATTACCTTTACACAAGCTTCAGGCCAGCTTCTCTACTCTCGGCCTCAAGCTCCCCAAAAGGGAGAGCAAGAGAAAGAGGCTGGCGAGAGCGAGCATGTTGGAAGTGGGCTTTTATTGGGGGGACTCTTATTATTTAGAAAGTTCTATCCAAAAAAGGACAGAAGGGGCAGGGTTACAAGGGACAGGTGAGTAAAACTCAATCTCAGGGTGACACACCTGAAGACCATCTTACTATCATCTGAGCTGTAAGAAATGTAGTGATTGGTCAGAGCCTTATGCTTCAGGACTGGAAGGTGTGGGGCATTCAGGGTGGTGCCCCACAATCTACAATATACTTACTATGGCCTGACCTATTAAAATCTCTTGTTCACTGTCATTTATTGAATGGCTAGAGGCAGTCACAATCTGATTGGAGCGACCTCAATGTAAAAGCAGTGCATGATGGTTAATGTTAAATGAATTTGGAAAGGATTCCAAACAACTCCTTGCATGTGGACACTTTTGCTCTATTTGGATAAGCAGCCTGTATCAGCAGGAAATGAAAGTCAATGGAGAAAAGTTCTACAATACAGTGAGATCAGTCTCATGGGCCTTGAATGTTAAACTGAGAACCTTCCCCATTGTGGAAACGCTACTTCTTAAGCTGCATGGTTCAGTGAAAAGTCTAGTCTGGGATTTCAATTCCATTTACACTAATGACAAAAAAGGTGTTAATCTTCATGAAATTACTTTGATAGGAGGAAGGAGGCTGTAGAGATGAGGAGGAAACCTTTTATATAGTATGTAAAGAAATTATTTACTTTTTGGTACCGGGGAATGAATCCAGGGGTATTTAGCCACTGAGCCACATCTCCTGCCTGTTTTTGTGTTTTATTTAGACACAGGGTCTCACCGAGTTACTGAGGGCCTCGCTAAGTTGCTGAGGCTGGCTTTGAACTCGCAATCCTCCTGCCTCAGCTTCTGGAGCTATGGAGATTACAGGCATGAGCCACCACACCCAGCCTACATTTTTAACTGGTTAAAGAAAATCCAAATATTTCATGACACATGAAAATTATAGAAAATTCATATTTCAGGGTCCAGAAAGTCATTAATTATTTTCCATTTAACATATTATCTATGGCTGCTTTCCTACAATAATAACAGAGCTGAGCAGTGGCTATCGGCCCTTTCCAGAAAGTTTTCAACTGGGAACAGCTCAGAGGCTGCAAGGGTAAAGTGGTGGATTGACCAGGAGGGCATTGTCCAGAGGGTGACAGTAAGTGTTGTGTCTTAACTCTGATGGTTACTAGACAGAAGTGGATTTCTAAATACTTAAAACATGAGGAGCCAGGTGTGGTGGCACATGCCTGTAATTCCAGTGGCTCAGGAGGCTGAGGTAGAAGGATTGCAAGTTCAAAGCCTGCCTCAACAACTAGGTGCAGATAACTCAGTGAGACCTGTCTCATTTTATTTAGAGATAGGGCTGGGGATGTGGCTCAGCAGTTGAGTGCCCTTGGTACCAAAAACGGGGGTGGGCACAGAAATGTCAGTTGTTGCCAGAGGGTACAGAGAGTAGGGGGTAGACCAACTATAGGCAGCACAGGGTAAGCCTTTGGGTGATGGAACTATCCTGTGTATTGACTGGCTACAAATCTGCATTTGTAGCTGGTACAGTGGTAGGTGCCCACAGTTCCAGCTGCTAGTTCAAGGCCAGCCTGGCCAACATGAGACCCTGTCTTAAATAAAATCCCCCAAATCATACATTTGTCAAAATTCATACACTTGAAACCAAAAAGGGCGATTTTACTGGATGTAGGTTATAAGGACAGTATACCAAGGCAGAGGCAGTATTTCTGCATTTCATTTGATAATCTGGGAGTTTACCTTTGGGAATAAAAGTGGGTTTTTGTTTTTTGGTTCTGAGCCACAGCCCCATAAAGAAATGCCTGCTTTTAAATTTTACAAAACTTTCAGATAGTAAGCAAAGGATTAGAACAAATGAGTCCTAAAACTAGTTCCACAAAGCACATTACTGTAAAAATATGTACAGACCTTAATAGAAAAGAAAAAGTATATTTCTTTACAATAAAAAAATAAAATTTGAACAAATAGTCAAATTTTATAAAAATACATAACTGAAAGGAAGCATATGACTATAAACTACATATTTAGCTGAAACTAAATCCAGTTCTTATAAGAATTTCAGAATATAAATCATAAATCCACATCTTATCCAGAAGCTTGTCAGAATCTCTCTGCAAGTTCAAAGGAAAGGACAGTGGTTTCAGCTGCAGGGTGGCCTATCAGACCGCAGTTGCACTATTTTCCCTTCAGCTCTTCATGGTGTAGATGCAGGAGATGCTCAGTTTTAGTCATGAAGGAATATGATGTACTGGAAATTTCTGGAAAGGGAGACCAAAGCCATATGGTGATTTGATTGCTTCAGAGCAAGAGGGTCACCAAGGAGGGTCCTGGCCAGGTGATTTCTAGAAGCCTTCTTCCTTGGTCTAGGACTCCGCTTCATCATCGTCACTTCCTTCATCGTCCTCATCCTCCTCCTTCTTCTCTTTAAGCATTTTCAGGTACTTACTAGCTAAAATCTTCTTTGGTAATATATCTTAAAAACATAAAGCTGACATCAGCAACTGGTTATGATAAACTATGAATAGAACAGTACAAACTGAAATCAAAGAAACTGGTTCCTATTTTGACCTCTAGAACAGGTTCCAAAACAAGATGAAATAAATCATCAGGGAAACTAGCAATGCTACAGACCTGCTCCCACTCCACCAGCAGCAAACCATACTGTTTTGTTTTTTTTTTTCCTTTTGGTAGGGGGGAGCAGTAACTGGGGATTGGATCAGGACGCTTAACCCCTGAGCCACATCCCCAACCCTATTTTGTATACTTAGAGACAGGGTCTCACTGAGTTCCTTAGTGCCTGGCTTTTGCTGAGAGGCTGGCTTTGAACTCAAGATCCTACTGTCTCAGCCTCTGGAATTACAGGTGTGTGCCACGGTGCCCAGGTAAACCATGCTGTTTCTATGTGCTGGTTTTGTGAGCAACCCTGCCCAACCTACCGTAGATGGGCAAGGCTAGACCAAGGGCAGACTCAAGCTTTTTTTTTTTTTTTTTAGCTAGGGCCTCTTCCATAGAAGCAAGCATTAGTTTCTGTTTTTGAGTTTCCTTTCAGTGGCTAGGGTTGAGGGTCTACCCAGCAAACCACTTTCCCCATTTATTGACTTCATTACTGTTCTAGGTGGACAAACAAATTTCATAACAAAAATGTGTAGTTTTTAGGGGGCTGGGGTTGTGGCTCAGTGGCAGAATGCTTGCCTCACACATGTGAGGCACTGGGTTCGATCCTCAGCATCACATAAAAATGAATAAACAAAGATACTGTGTCCATGTATAACTAAAAAATATTTTTTTAAAAAATGTGTAGTCTTCAAACATAAAGGACTAGAAATATCTCCCTGTGCCAGATCATGATAAACTGTGGCTCGTGAAGAAAGCAGCAAAGGATCTAATCTAATTCACTGCAAGCAGAACCAGGGTTAAAACAACAAAAGATTAATGATTAGGGATCCTTTAACCAGATGCTTCAGAGATTAAGTACCTGCAAGAAACTGAAAAGTGTCCGATTCCTCTGCAGTATTCGCTAAGTCATTGTAAGTCAGTGCTTTCTTTTCTTTTCCACTGCCATGTCTGTAGGAATAGGTGGCTAGGTACTGAACAAAGAGCTCCTAAAATAAAATGAAACAGTCAAAGTGTGCTTTTAAAATCATAGGACTTTCTTTATTCTGGTGGGGGGTGAGGTGTACTGGGGATTGAACTCGGGGACATTAGACCACTGAGTCACATCCCAGCCCTATTTCGTATTTTATTTAGAGACAGGGTCTCACTGAGTTGCTTAGCACCTTGTCATTGTTGAGGCTGGCTTTGAACTCTCAACCCTCCTGCCTCAATCTCTTCAGTAAAAATAGGTAGCAACAGACTACTCAAAAACTCTATATAGGGTGGAGTGCTTGTCTAGCATGCAGGTGGCTCTGGGTTCAATTCCCAAAACAGCCAAAAAAAAACACTAATCCAACTTAGGAATGCCTGGGCCTTGCACAAGCAAAGGTCTACACTGACACTCCTAATCCTTTTTGAGAAAGGGTCTGAATGAACTGCCCAGGCTGGTCTTGAACTTGCCATTCTCCTGCTTCAGCTTTGGGAGTACCTGAGATTATAGGTAAGTGCCACCATGTCCATCTATAAACACGGTTTTGTTGTACTTTTTAGATATACATGAGAGCATAGTGTATTTTGACATACATACATGTAGCATGACGTTATAGTTAGGATTCCATTCTTACAGTTGTGCATTAGGAACACATTTTTTATCTTTCTATTTGAATCCCTTGTGCAAAGATAGAATCAAGCACTCGGAGCTAAAAATGGACATATCCTGTGTTGCCCAAACACCTCTTTTATGTTGGGAACTAACCCACAATCCTCAAGCCATCTTAAATCAACAACCTGAGACTTTTTTCCTCAAAGGTCAGACTTTAATCCATCAATCCAGTTAGTAATAAATTACAGAGTGACTGCATAACTAAGTTCCTTATTACTAACCATGAAACTGAACAGGAAGATCTCACGGGAACATGCAATCGCAGTTGCCCTGTGGTTTACAGGTTTCAAAGTATACAGAAGGAGGTGATTGTTTTTATGGGAGTACCACACCGTTTCCCACCAGGGGCCGAGCACCCAGGCCTCCGGTGTCTGGAGATCTTGAGAGCCACCTCACAAGAACACCCAGGGATGTCTATTTTGCTGGGCTCTAAAAACGCACAGCTCAGGCACGACGGGGAAAACCCCGACCTCCGCTTCCTCGCCCCCAGCCCACCTTCACCGCCAAACTCCACGCACCGAGTTAGTGGGGCTGAAGCCGCCTAAGAAAGTTGAAGCAGTTAGCCGGTGACTTAAACGCGGCCCAGCCTGGGAACGGGAAGGCTGTGGTCCGCGCTCGTCGACACGAGTCGCTCAGGGCCCAGGAGGGGCGGGGGGGCTGCCTCCGACCCGAGGGACCCAAGTCTTTGAGGCCGGGCAAGGGGTGGTGGACACCCGCGACGGTCCGCACGTTCAACTCTAGGCACGCAGGGACCGGGAAACCGCGGAGGGCGCGGGAACGCCGGGCGCGGCGGGGGCGGGGCGACAGGAGCGCAGGGCACGACGGGAGCGGAAGGGGGTGCGGCGAGCAGGAGGGCCGGGGGCGTGGTGAGGGCACGCAGGGGATGGCGGGACAGCTCGGGCGCTAGAGCGCGCGCTGGCGAGGGCAGGAAGCGGGGCGCGAGAGACCGAGGCCGCAGGAGACCCGGAAGTGCCGCGGGGCCCAACGGGGCGGGCGGTTAAGGGCGCCCGCCCCTCACTCCGCCTCACCGTGGCTTTGGCCGTGAGCACCAGTGCTTCCTGGTTGATGCTGGACACCTCGGGGGAGCTCTTCATGATGACCCGGATGCGGGACAGGGGCAGCGACACGAGCCGCTGCTCCCCGCACTTGTCCTTGCCCACGGCCACGTCCGCCATCTTTCCGCTGCCGCCCAACACGGTGGCCTGCGCGAGCCAGCGTCCCGCTGCCCGCTGGGAGTTGTAGTCTCTGGGAGTTGTAGTCGGAGCGGGCGGCTCGTGATGCGCCGCGCCTGCGCAGAGCCACCGCGCCGACCTGAACGCCGGCCTGGGGTGCGGCGGGAAGCGACACCTCCCGGCCACGTGGCCGAGTGACGACGGCGCATGTGCACGTGTGCTCGCTTGTGGTAGGCAGCACCTGAAGGAAGGCGAAGGCATGTATGGGTGAGCCAGCAAGCACTAGGGTGACAGGAAAGAGAAACGCTTTCCCAGGAAACAGATGCAGAGGCCCTGAGGCCCTCCGGGACTTGCCGCCCAGGGAGGCCGTGGGAGCCGGAGCCGCGCCGGGTGCACTGTGTTTAGGAACAGCGGGTCGCCGAGGAAGAAGAATCGGTGGGCCGAGTCTTAGGTGTTGAAAAGATCCCTTTGGCTACTGGTTGTGAACGGGCGGGAGCGCAAGGGTGGAAACGGAGACACCAGGTCCTCCCAGGCAAGCGCGAGGAGGCCAGCTCCCTGCGGCCCACCCTGCGGGAAGGAAGGGCAGGGCGCGCTGACCCCACGGACTTGTGCTGGGGAGGTCCTTGGAAGAGCCTCGTGCAGGGGTCATGGGTAGTGGTGGGAATTGAGATCTGATTGAAACAACAGCCAGGAGCACTTGCTGATGTGAGGTGGAATGGGTGAAAGAAAGATGGGTTCCTTACTCTGCCGGTGTTACCGCTGTTGACCGGTGACGAGTTCTTGCTCCCCGATGTTGAAGAATAACACCAAAGAAGCACGCCGAGGCAAGGTCAGAGTAGAGATTAGAAATTTATTAAAGGACAGAAGAAAAGACTTCTCCCGGAGGAAGAAGGGGACCCAGAAGGTGGAATCCTTGGAAGTGCAGTTGTCTCCCCTTTTTATAGTTCTTTCAGTGATGGAATGTAGGTTGGAAGGCCTGAGGGGTGGGACACAGGTGGGCCAAAGAAGTAGTCTGAGCAGGAAGGACTTTTGAGATGGGCTTATCACTTCTCTGGAATGGGCTATCTCCAAATCTGTTGGGGGCTGTTCATTAACACTTCTTCCAGGTGGACTTTGGCCTAGGGCCTTTTCAGGACTTCATTAACATTCCATGAGTTGTCCTGTATTTTCCCTGAGTCATTCCCAGCATGGCCTCCATTTTAGATTTCACTCGATTTTAGACCCGATTTACCTAACTACACTAACTACCTAACTTTAAATCTGGCTTCACCGGGAGCCCGTGAGCCGAGCAAATTTGGCAGTGGTTTGGTGTGGAGCATGTGTAGTTTTAGTGCCTTCTTTACCATCGTGACCTCCAGTCCTGGCCTAGATAAGGGAGCACACAATACAGTTGTCCCTCAGTATCTGCAGGGGATTGATTCCAGGACACACACACACCCGCATTCTCTGTAGAAGCTGGAGTCCCTCATCCTCCCCTGCACAGTATTTTAAGTCGTCTCCAGAGTACTTAAAATGCCAATAAAAAGTACATGCTCTGCAAGTGCTTGTTATGCTGTCTTGTTTGGGGAAAAAGACAGAAAAGTCTTTTTGTTTATTTTTCTGAATGTTTTCTATCCAAGTTTGGGTGAAGCAATGGATGTGGGATCCATGGATACTGAGAGATGACTACATGTCGGCCAACACTAGGCAAAAGGATACAGCCCACGAGTAAGATGGCCATGATCCCTACTCTCGTGGCTCTTACTTTCTGTTCCGAGGCACGTTTAAAAGTAAAAGCATGGGCTGGGGTTGTAATGCAGTGGTAGAACATTTGCCCAGCACTGGGTTCGATTCTTAGCAAGGCATATGAATGCATAAAATAAAAGTCCATTGATAATTAAAATATGTCTTTAAAAAAAAAGAAAAGTTGGGCTGGGGTTGTGGCTCAGCGGTAGAGCTCTCACCTAGTTCGATCCTCAGCACCACATAAAAAGTAAACAGGGCTGGGGATGTGGCTCAAGCGGTAGCAGGCTCACCTGGCATGTGTGCAGCCGGGGTTGGATCCTCAGCACCACATACAAACAAAGATGTTGTGTCTGCCGAGAACTATAAATATTAAGAATTCTCTCTCTCTAAAAAAAAAAAAATATATACATTTAAATATGGAAGGTCCTCATTAAAAAAATAAACAAAAATAAAAGAATATTGTGTACAACTAAAAAATATTTTTTAAAAAAAGTAAAAACATCTCCAGTGATGAGTGCTATGAGGAAAACAAAACTGAGGGTGGCTTTTCTGAAAAGTGGTATTTGTGCTCAGATCTGGTGCAAAAAGCTGGCACATGATGAGTTTTCTGAACAAGATAGCCTGAAGGATACCCCAGGAGGAACATGCCTTGGCAATTTGAGGAACAGACCAGTGTTAAGGGAGCTCAGTAAGGAAGGAAGCATGGGAGATGTGAGCAGGGCAGGTGGGGTCAGCTCAGGCATCTAGGTAAGAAGTTTGGCTTTCATTCTGAGAGCTGTGGAAACCATTAAGAGGTGTGAAGAAAGGCATCAGATCCATTTTAGAAGCCTAAGTGACAATGGCTTAATGACACCCCAAGCAGAACCAACCTTCTGGGTTTGCAGGGGGTAGAAGGTGCTGCTTCTATCTCAGGGTTCAGGTCTTGAACAGAGCGCTTTCTTTCCAGGGAAGCCCTTGACCTTCACAAAAGTCAGAAAACTGCTCAACAGCAAACGACATACAGTAAGACCCTTTGCTTCACACAAGAAACAAGCACTCATGTTGGCGTATTTTTAAGTTTCTGAATGTGGTGTTTTTTGGCTGGTTATTTTTTGAATAAATAAATGGCTTGTCTTTCTCGAGTGTGTTTGACAGTAGGGTTGGTTAAGATGAGGAAAGAAAGCAGTAGGAAGGTTTTCTGGAGACAAGATATCCACAAGAATTCAAGTAGAGGGATGAGAAGTTCTGATTTGGAAGTGACAAATGATATTTGCAAACATTAATCATTTGGAAAGCAGTTAGAAGAGCAAAGAAGGAAATATTCGGAAAATATTGGAAAAGTGGGGACCAGCCCATTATTTAAAAGAAAGAAGTCGGGGCTGGAGTTGTGGCTCAGTAGTAGAGCACTTGCCTATCACGACATGCAAGGCACTAGGTTTGATCCTCAGCACCACAAAAAAATAAATAAGATAAAGCTATTGTGTCCATCTACAACTAAAATTCATGTGTGTGGGGGTGTTTTCTGCTAGCTCCTGTCTGCACCTCCCAGAGAGGTGTGTGGTGGTTCTCTGATGCCTCTGCAGCATCTCATCGGTGCTAGAAGGCACCCGATGACACTCTGGGGGACACACTGAGAATCCCCTGCCTGCTGGCTTCCATTAAGTTCTGCCAAGAGGCCATATTGGGGATGGAGGAGGAAGCATTATTTATCTGCTGGTGAGGACACTGGCACAGGTGCTGACTATAGGCGGGTAACAGTGAGTGCCACCAGATTGGGTAGGGCTTGAGCTATGCAGGCTACAAGGTTCCAGGCAAGGGGCAGTGCCCACTTCTGACCTCCAGGTAGCATCTTCTCCCTTGGGTGCCCAACACCTTCCTCTCCTTCCTACAGCCTCTCCAGCGTTTCCAGCACCCTTGGAAACATTTCTTGGCTTTAGATCCCTGTTTGAAATACATGGAAAAGTGTCTGCATGTTGCGATGGGCAAAAGTCTCATGCGACTTATGCAGTCCAGGGGGAGAAATAAAGAATGTCCATGCCTTCTGCCCTTTTCAATGCTTTAGTCACTCAAATCACTCAATACAATTTCACTCTATAGGTTCTTAATCAAGAAAACGACAATCCTTAATGCTAGGCACTGCAATAAACATAATCAATTCACGGCAAATAATTCTAGATTAATTAATTCTAAGCACTGCAAACACAATCATGACAGGCTAATGACAAACATTCTCTCTGAATGCTAAGTTCGAGTGTCAGATCAAAAGTCTCCAGCCTTAGTCTTGAAGTCCAGCAGATGTGCACACTCAAGACTGCGGTGATCAGGTCTGGAACCAAGGCAGGCTTCTCCTGGGGTGGAGCTGATGGCTGGCTTAGGAGACCATGTCCTAGGGAGAAGTTGCGACTCACCAGGGTCAAGATGTGGCTGTAGAGTTTGAGAGCGATGAGAACTACACAGAGATTCAGGCAGATGAGAAGAGTAGGGATGTCAGTCCAAGTCCTCACCAGGCTCTCAGGCTTGTGTGCATCAGGATCAGCAGGCTGAATGTCTGTTTATTTACTCTATTATTTATACTAAGTTTGGGGACTGTGACCTCCATTTCAATCCTTATCAGCTACCACTCTCAGTGACATCTTTACCCTGGGGTTAAAACATCTGGTCTGGTGGTCCCCGTCCTGATCTTTTCTCTTTCCCTCTTACAGGGAGGTCAGTCTGCCGGGGGCTTCACTCTGAGCTTGTCAGGGTGGGGGGAGTGACTTGTTTGTGTCTGAGGGCCTTCCTGGAGGGCTCCCTAGGTGTGCCTGGTGAGACTGCAGGTTTCAAAATGGAATATTTAAAGTTGCTTAGGCTTCAGGCCTCAGGCCATCCTCACACTGCCTTTCTGGCTGAGTGCTGAATATGTGCACTTGATTCCTGGAGTGAGCCTAAAAGCTTGTATGTGTATGTGTGCACACACACACACATGCACAGGAAGCTGGAGTTGGTCTCACTACAGAGTGCCCTGGCAAACAGCTATTTAAATGATTGGCAGTCATTGTATGGTATGTCTGTTGAAGGCAGGACCAAGACTGTGGCCATCACAGTGGGAGTGGTGAGCACAGATTTGTGGAATGGGCCAGCTTCTGATTGCAATGGAGAGATTTCAGGAAGTCAAAACTCAGGCTTTAAAATGTCAGATCAAACTCAGTCAGAAAACCAGTTTTCCTGATAACCCAAAGAGATTCTCTTATTCTGAGCAGATAAGGCTGCTTGTCAGACTGGCCTGCCCAGTACATAATTAGCAGCAGAAATTCAATTTGGAACTTCAGTTTTGAGTGAAGTCAGGCTACTGACTTGGAAGAATAGGGTCCTGAGCATGGGACTAGGGAGTGTTGGAAGGAAGCCTGAGAACCTTTAACCCCAGTCCCTCTAAGCTGCTTTGTCCTGAGAAATGGCTGATAGCCTCCCGCCATCTGAGGCAAGAGCCTTTCCTTACAGAAGGTCTTCTCACTAACTTCCCTGGAGTCCACCTGGCTAGGGCATGCTGTCTCTTCAAGGTGACCCCCTCGCAGCTCCTGTCATTGTGTCACACCTCAGTGTGCCTCTGGGAGACACCTGCAAAGGTTGTTGTGGAGATAGTTCACTCACTGAAAGAACTGTAGGATATTAATCCTTGGTTACCAGACGGAAACTGGGGGGTGTATGGGAAGTGGGTTCAAATGGAGTTGGTCTGGAGCATAATACTTGATCAAGCCAAATCTGTTAAGATAGCAGACTTACCTAAGGTTCTAGATTTGGTAGTAGCTCTAGCAGATAGAGATCGTGCAGTTTGCCCAGCAAATGTGGAGAGAGATCTGGACTTGAGTGTCCTTCACTGATGGCTTTCTTTGACTTTTGGAGACGGTGTAGACCACATTTGAGCATTCTGCTCTTACCTGTTTACCAGATGGCCCCAGGTCCTGTGGTGTTCAGGGTGGCCGTGCATGTCCCAATTTGAGAGTCACAGCATATACTCCACAGAGTCTGGAGCAAAGATTTGGCCTCTTCTGCAAAGAACTATGCTCCATTTGATCCACAACTTCAGCAAACATGTGAGCTGGCTTCTTGAGATCAAAGGATATCTGATGCCTACTGAGAGGACTGTGAATGAGGTTTAAGGTGGGATATTTAGGCAATAACTAATTATTTGCTAAAGTTGCCAGTATTTAAAATTTCAGAGATTTCACTTTTAAATCCAAATTGAAGTATGGGAAAGGAAGGGAGTAGCATCTGCTCCCCAGCATTGTTGAGGCGCTCCTGTGAGCTCTTGCCTGTTAAAGCCCCAGACCCAGACTTAAGCTTCCTTCTTCTCCAAGGAATGACTGCTGAAATTGGAATGCATGGGATAGACTGAGGAAGGAAGAGTCCAGAGCTGATGCCTCACCTTCTGGTGCAGTGCATGGCTGCAAGTGCTTCATAAACACTCAATACTAACAGTGATGATTTAGTTCAAAGAATATGATTATATAAATTGTGAAAATAAAATTATGCCAGGCTATCATTAGAGATAATAGCCTAAATACAGGGATAATGAGAGTAAGAAGAGTCCTCTGTCATGATGGCTGCCACAGGCAGGCACTTGAGTGCCACTGCAGATCTTCATGTTTGCTGGGGGCACCTGGCAGCTGGGAACAAGGCAGGCAGCAGCAGTGTGGGTACAGGAGAGAGGTCAGTGGGAGGCAGTCTCCAAAGAACCTTAGAGACCAGGATAGCAGAGCGGAATGGCAGCAGGAGAGCAGCAAGTGCTGACAGGATTCCTAACATTTTTTATTTATTGTGTCCCGATGCAGAGGCTCACATCCTCTGACCCCAACTACTAGGTTAAGGCAGGAGGACCACAAGTCGAGGCCAGCCTGGGCAGTATAGCAAGATCCTGTCTCAGTGGTAGGGTGCTTGTCTTGCATGCATGAGACCCTGAGTTTGATCCCCCCCCCAAAAAAAATGTGGTAAATTATATAGAACATAAAATTCACCATTTTAACTATTTTTGAATGTTGGGTCGGGGTGATACCAGGGATGGAACCCTTGGCCTTGAGCTTGCTGGACAAGTGCTCTGCCTCTGAGATGTGACCCCCCCCCATTTTAATTATTTTTAATATTTATTTTTTAGTTGCAGTTGGACCCAATACCTTTATTTTATTTATTTATTTTTATGTGGTGCTGAGGATCAACCCAGGGCCTCACAAGTGCTAGGCGAGTGCTGTACCCATTTTAACTTTTCAGAGACACTAAGTTCAGGCCGTCGTCCAACATTGCCACCATTTATCTCCTCCCTAGTCCCTGGTGCCACACCTCTACTTCCTGTCCCTGTGAATTCCACAACTCTTGGCACCTGGTGATAGTTGGGCCACGTGGAGTTTGTCCTGTGCTGGCCTTCTTTTGCTTAGTGTGTATCCTCGGGGTCTTGTACTGCAGCAGTCAGAATCTCCTTCTGTTATAGGCATGTGCCATGTCCTGCTTGTCCATTTTCCCATCAGTGAGCACTTGGGTTGCTTCCACCTTTAGGCTACTGTGCACAGTACTGCTGTGAACATAGAAATACAAATATCTATTAAACCACCTGTTTTAAAACCATTGGGTCTCTGTCCAGATGTGGAATTGCTGGATCAGCTGTAATTCTAACTGTAATGTTTCTTTTCTGTAGTGGGCATTGAGTCCAGAGCCCTGCATGTGGTAGGCAAATGCTGTGCCACTGAGCTACACCCCAGCCCTAGTGTTGCTTTTATGAGGGGCTGCCATACTGCTTTCCACAATGGCTGTACCATCTAACTTTCTTACCCACAACCTAAGGGCTCCAGTTTCTCCACATCCTTTCCAGAACTCTGTTCTCTGATAGTAGCCATCCTAATGGGCCTGAAGTGGTATCTCATTGTAGTTTTGATTTAATTCCCCTATGATTAGTGATGTTGAACATCTTTTCATGTGCTTCAAGGTCATGTGTATGTCTTTGGAGAAATGTGTATTTTAGTCCTTTGTCTATTTTCAGATTGGAGGTTGATGGTTTTGTTATTGAGTTAGTATTTCTCTATGGTTTGCGGATATTCTCTCCCATTCTGTGGATTGCCGTCTTACTTTGTTCATAATGTCTTTAATGTTCAAGTTTTAAGATGTCTTCATCAAATCAGGCTGTCTGGTTTTCCTTTGCCTGTGCCTTTGATGTCATATCCAAGAAATATTTCTGATGATGGTGCTGTGAAGCATCTGCCCTACATCTTTTTAAGTTTTTTTTAAATATTCTTTTTTAGTTGTCAATGGACCTTTTTTTTCTTTTTTAATGCAGTATTGAGGGTCAAACCCAGTGCCTCACACATGCTAATCAAGTGCTCTACCACACTGAGCCATAGCCCCAGCCCTGCCCTGTGCTTTCTTCCAAGAGTTTTTTAAAGTGTTAGGACTCACAGTTAGCTCTTCAGTCCATTTTGAGTTAATTTTTGCATATGGTTTAAGGCAAGAGTCCAGCTTCATTCTTTTGTATATGGATATCCCATTTTCTCAAGCTGAAAAATCTGTCCTTTCCCCATTGAATGATCTTGGTACCCTTATCAAAAATCATTTGACCCAGAATGGCATATGCTTGTAATCCCAGTACCTTGGGAGGCTGAAGCACGAGGATCACAATTTCAAGGCCAACCTTAGCAATTTAGCAAGCCTCTGTCTCAAAATTAAAGAAAAAAAGAAAAAGCTGGGAATGTAGCTTAGAGGTAGTGTGTCCTTGGGTTCAATCCCTGGTGCCCTCCAAAAAATCATTTGGCCCATATATGCAAGGGCTTATTCCTGGGATGTATATTCTATTCCATTACCTGTTGGTCTTTGTTGATGTTAGTACCACACTGATTTGATTGTTGTCGCTTTGTAGTGAGTTTTTTTTAACAAGGTTCATTTTATTGTTTTTATATATGGTGTAACATTGGTGATTCTGATTATAATACCATTTAATTAAGATGAAACAATGAGAATACAAGTCAGCAATACAATGGGTAAGCATGTTAATAAGCTACTTTATCTTCTGAAATTCACTTACCAAAATTAAATTGTTTATACATACAATATTTCTAATGTACTATTACTGTATTCATTTATTCAAGTAAAAATATCCACTATGGGTCAGGAATCATTCTCAGCCTAGGGATGAATAGGTGAGTGAACAAAACAGAAATCCTGTCCTTACAGAGTTTCACAAAAGATCATATAGCAAATGTCTTTCTTCCCCCAAATTGTAACATGATGTAGCAACACATATATGAAGCTAATTGTGGATTTGCCTTCATTCTCTATTCTTCACACAAAAAGAAAACTTTGCTCTGAAATAAAGGTATAATCAAAGATTATGTTTTTGAAAGTATTTTGAGGTTACACTACAGTATTATATGATATCCTAAAAATGCTGTACTTTAAATAATGTAGCAATGAAATTTCAACAAATAACCTTTACTCTTAGGAATATGAGAAGAGCTCTGTGTGCTGATCCAAATATAGCTGGAGTAAACAGAGGCCAAGACCTTCAAAAATCGCATTTTAATAGACAGAGATATTGCAAAAGTAACCACACTCAAATATATGAAATGATGAAAAACATTTTAAATTCAGGAAACATGGTATATAATGCCAGAAGGAAGTTTTCAAAAAAGAAAAAAAATCTTAATTTCCATAATTTTTTCTTTTTGGCACTAGGGATTGAACCCAGGGGTGCTTAACCACTGAGCTACCTCCCTAGCCCTTTTTTTTTTTTAATATTTTATTTAGATACAGGATCTCACTGAGTTACTTAGGGCCTCACTAAGTTGCTGAGACTGGCTTTGAACTCTCAAATCTCCTACCTCAGCCTCCTGAGCCACTGAGATTACAGGTGTGTGCCACCACGCTGGGCTTATTTTCCATAATTTTGATAATATTAAACTCAACTTACAGTGAGATTGTATAAGGATAACATCACCCAAATGGTACTCATGGCTGCCCATTGGACTCTGCTTCTAGCTTTTGAATCTTTTTTTCTAATATCAGTTCTACAGAGTCTGACATCAAAGCACAGGAATTCTAATCAAAAGTCAATACTGGGGGCTGGGGTTGTGACCCAACCTTTTCTCTTAGGAATATGAGAAGGGCTGTGTGTGCTGATGCACAGGTAGCTGGAGTAAACAGAGGCCAAGACCCTCAAAAATCACATTTTAATAGACGCAGTTATTGCGAAAGTCAATGGTAGAGCACTTGCCTAGGATGTGTGAAGCACTGGGTTTGATTCTGAACACCACATTTAAATGAAAGATCTAACAACTAAAAAAAAAATAAAAATAATTTTAAAAAGTCAATACTGGGGGCTGGGATTGTGGCTCAGTGGTAGAGCGCTCGTCTGGCACTGGCGGGACCTGGGTTCGATCCTCAGCACCACATAAAAATAAAATGTATTGTGTTGTGACAATCTACACCAAAAAGAAAAAAAAAAGTCAATACTGTATTATAATGATAATTATCAAGGAATTATTATCAATAGAATTTGATAAGGAAATGTGTTTCATTATGACTTTTTAATATTTCATACCTATCATTTCACAACAAAGTCCATAGTTTCTATTGAGATATAAATTTTAAAACTCACTACTGGAGCCACAGCCATCACTATGGTAAGAGAATTTCCTCTACCAAACTAGCTCTATTTATACTGTGCTACATATTATTTTAGTATCTTTATTTTATGTTTATTTTAATGTGCTGAGGATCAAACCCAGTGCCCCAGACATGAGAGGCAGGTGTTCTGCCACTGAGCTATAGCCCCAACCCTGAGTGACACTTTCTGCATATCTATGTTGCAGCATCTAACAAATGGAAAAGGTTTCTTTTCCTAAGGATTTCATATTCTAATTGAGGAAGATATACATTAAGAAAACAACATTTTAAAGTTAGAACCTTAGGGCTGGGGTTGTGGCTCAGCAGTAGAGCGCTCGCCCAGCAAACGTGAGGCCCTGGGTTCGATCCTCAGCACTACATAAAAATAAAGATATTGTGTCCAACTACAACTAAAAAATAAATATAAAAAAAGTTAGAACTATAATCAGAGTTAAATGCTATGAAAAAAATCTCTCAGGTTGAGGGAATAAAAAGTGACAGAACTCTACAGCAGCTGAAATGGTAAGAGGACTCCTCCTTACACCCTTTGTTCTTCCTTATATAGGTGCACACCTGAGTCTGCAAGGTTTCAGAGGCAGCTTTCATTTTAGGAGATCTACGATTTTTTCTTCCAGTTGTCTTCCCTTTCCTTCAGGCCTTATTATCTCCTCTTGTTGAAATCTTTTAAGGTTCTCAAACTTGTCCTTTAACTCTCTTCCAGCATCTTTAAGTGTTGTTTCTTTCTCATTTATTCGCTGCTTAAACCTGTTTCAATCTTCTTCCCTTTGACATTGAACATAAAACTCTTTTATCTTTTGGCTTCATACAGCTCTTGAAAAGTAACTGTCTTGTTTTGGTCCCATGTCTGTAAAGCCTATTTCCTGAAGTTGCAGCACCTATAACATTCAGAGTAATGACAGTGGGTTTGTTCCTTCGAGCCTTCCATATTGGTACAAAGAAGCATATTCCAGAGCTTCACAAAGTCACAGTGATTTTAATTTTCCATCTGTAAAATTCCCCAAGGGTAATGATGGCCTCTGACCATCTTTTTTCTAACTTTTACCTCATCCATACTCTACCACAGCAAAAGGTAGCAGTCCATTAGTCAAAGAGTTTTCTTCAACTATAGCTTCATCATCTGTTGTTGGGAACTGATATATTTGGATGTTATTGCTAATCAATTCATTCATCAGCTTACTCTTAAACTTCTGTAAGTCATTTTTACAAATTGTATCTGCCTTAGCAATCAATGATATTATGTTCACCTTATTGTCAATGTTCTTCATTGACAATAGATCAAAAGATTTTAGAGAATGTCCTGTAGGTGAAATGAAGTAAAGGCTCACATGGGCATGAGTATCAAGAAAGAACACTTAATCATCAGTTCTTCTTGAAGAAAGGCCTCAAACTGAGCATCTGTGTCATTGACTACTGGTTGGTAGCTCCCTGAGGAGCAGCATTCCTGCTGCTTGAATCCTGAGCCACCAAGCAACTAGAAATGCAGCCTTCCTCTGACCTGCCATCTTGAATCCCCTGTAGTCAGTTTTGTAGTCAGAGTCTTTGAGACCTCCAGCTTTGTTTTCTTTTCCAAGATTCTTTTAATTGTTCAGAATTCTCTGAGGTTTCCTACAAATTTTAAGATGGATCTTTCTATTTCTGCAGAAAACATTGACTAAAGTGTAATTTTAACTTGGGATATGGTGGGTGTGGAAGCAGGAGACCAGTTAGGAGGTAGCAGGGGAGGGAATGAATGGTGCTTCTGAGATAGCACCAGACACAGAAGAGCCTGGACAGAGTTAGCAAGTGTTTGGATGATGAAATCAGTAGGACTTAGTGATGGACTGGATATGGGTGAGGAGGGAAAGAAAGAACCAGGAATGACTCCTCAGCCTGGAGTTGGAGCAAACAACAGTGTCCATTGCTGGCATGGAGAAGACAGGAAAATGAAAAAGGTTGATGGGTATTAAGAGTTGCACAGAGGACACCAAAGTCCAAGATGACCATGAAATAGCCAAGTGGAAAGTTCATGTGTGCGGCAGACACCACAGCTTGGCTGGGTTAGAAATTGGGTGGCATTCAGAGCCACAAGCCTGGTAGGGTGGCCAGGAAAGGAGAATAGCCGGAGAAAGGCAATGCCGGGAGCCAGGTCCACCCTGGTATTGCTCACAGGGGACAAGAGGAATGGAGTCATCACAGGCAGCATAAGCTCTGGGGAGCAGGCTTGCTGTAGTCGCTATGATGCCCATGCATGAAAATCAGAAGGAAGCCAGGAGCCAGGCCTCTGCAGGCCTGGGCTGAGGTTCTGCTGCTGCAGTAAGGCATTGGAGCAGGCAGGAGACTAGTTTATGAATACTGTCATTTCCACTAGCCTTTGGGCTTGGAGACCCCATCTACCTGATCTAGCTTACTTCCGGCCCACCCATCTCCTTGGCAAAGTCCTACATATTCTGTCATGCCTCTCCTCCTCCCAAAGACTTGCCTCCCCTAGCAGGCCCTAGGACTGCCACCTCTCTTACACCTCTCTCTTCCGGTGGACCCCTGCCTGTGCTGCTGTGGTCTGTCGTGAAGCTGGAGCTCCAGCAGCCTGTAGAGCCCTTAAAGACAGAGAATATGTTTTATTCGTCTTCGTTTCCCTGAGCCCAGTTTGGAATCTGAAACTGAGAGATTAAGGGGTAAGTTTAAAAATATATTTTTGCATTAGGGTCCTAATTTCTATGTCCTGGCCATTATTTGTGTAATTATTTCACATAACAAAAGCTGCCAGATGCAGTGTTACATGCCTGTAATCCCAGTGACTTGGGACTGAGGCAGGAGGATTTCGAGTTCAAAACCAGCCTCAGCAATTTAGTGAGATCCTGTCTCAATAAAAAAATTTTAAAAAGACTGGGGATATGGCTAACTGGTTAAGCATCCCTGGGTTTGAGCCCTGGCACCAAAAAATAATAATAATGAAATAAAATAACAAAAGCTAAAAACACAGCAGATGTGAAAGTAGAATAAACACGAATTTGAAAATGACAAAAATAACAATAGCTAAGTGCATTCACTCCTGCATTCTATACTGAGGGAGTGGGAGCCCATGGTAGCAGCCCTGGGCCGGTTGCTGGTATATGCACTCTGCAAGAAGAGATCCAGTGGTGTCTATCTTAGATAGAGTGTATGTAACTGTAATTCTCACTGCTGCTGGCAAAGTTATATGGTATAGAACCCTTGGGGAACAGTTAGCATGGTAACATCCTCTTACCATGTTACCCAGCAACTCTACTACTGATATTCACCCAGAGAAACTAATACCATGTCCAGGGAGAAGATTGTCACTGGTACATCAGCTTTCTTTACGATGGCCAGGAACAGAAGCACCCGCATGGGCTATTAACACCTGTGCTATGCGCACTCAGTGCGTCATTGACAGTGACACTCCACAGCAGAGAATTGGTCCACAGCAGAGAATTGGTCCACAGAAATCTGGTGCACAGAAAACTGTCTTCTTATTATCTTGGAAGCATTATGCAGAGGAAAAGAAGCCAGACCCAGAGGCAGTCACACTGCACTACTCCATTGTGTGAGATGCTAGATTGGCTAAACTAACGCACAGTGATGGAGAACAGATCGCAGTGGCCAGCCAGTGGGGACTGGCACTGGCTGCTGAGGGCATGCAGGAAACGCTCTGTATCTTAGTTGTGGTGATAGTTACAGGAGCATATGCATTTGTCAAAACTCATTAAATTGCCTATTTAAAAGGGATGTCTTCTACTGTATGAAATCATACCCCAGTGAGGTTGATGTAAAAGAAGAGGCACAGTCCCTGCTTTCATGAAGCCTGCGAGTGAGGGATGTAATGCAAGTAATGACAAGAATGCATGTGGAGTCCACACTGGGGCAGGTGTCATGCAGGGCTCTG
Source organism: Ictidomys tridecemlineatus (assembly GCF_052094955.1). Taxonomy (NCBI): domain Eukaryota; kingdom Metazoa; phylum Chordata; class Mammalia; order Rodentia; family Sciuridae; genus Ictidomys; species Ictidomys tridecemlineatus. The sequence continues at coordinate 3,365,940 of NC_135483.1, forward strand.
TGGACTCGCAGAGGAGCCTGAGGTTGGGCTAGCTCCCCGACTAGGAAAGAAGCCTGAGCAGGCCTTGGTTTATCAAGGGCAGGGGCAGGGCTGCTACTGGAATGGCCTTTGCTGATGCAAGAGTTCCATGGAGCCAGACAGCCCAGGGAGAGCAGAGTTCCTCCCTAGAGATGACTCTGACCTGGGACTGATTGCCATCTACACCGTCACAAACTGTTTTCTTATTACCAAAGCAATGCCTCTTGAGTACAGATAGGAAAAAGAGAGAGAGAGAGAGAAAAGCAGACAGGCAAAAAGAAGAAACTCTGACTTCACTATATCCTGCCTGCATAGATCTCTGGTGTGCATCCCTCCAGACCCTTCCTACTGAGGGGGCCTTGAACGAGAGGCAGGGATCAGAGGGAAGGGTGCTTCCAACAGGACAAGGAACAGCTTGCATGAAGGTGAGGTGTGAAGTGAGGTCCCACTGCGATCACATGGTTCCTGCTTCCCCAGGGTCTGAGTTAGTCCTCACTAGAGAGAGCCTACCACACAGAGTGAATGATGGGGGTCTGGTTACCCATGTGGAGGTGAGGGGAGAAGGGGTTCAGGAATCCAGCTCCTTCCACTCCCCAGTGATAGGATGAACCCAGGGCCTGCTGGGCAAGTACTCTACCACTGATCTACACCCCAGCCCAGGAATCCTGCTTTGATGCAGGAATTGAACCATAGTCCCCATGGGTCCCTACCCTCTGGCTTACAGAATTTATCTCTTGATTCACAGACCACAAAACTCTTAAACACCGCATCAGTGATTAGGCTTGGAGATGTTTTTCAGGAATTAGCCCCCAGGGTGTCCATGTGCTACCCACATGGCCAGACTCCTCTCCAGTCAGGGCCTGCTAAATATCTCCTTGTGTCACTAACACTCTGTTGTCTTTCTGGTGATGTGGCCATTACAGCAGTGGAAACCATTGAGTTTCTCATCTGGGGCTTGTCCCCTGGGCCTGAATGAATGGCCAGCTGGCAACCAAGAACATCCTGGTGTAGAAGGTCCCAGCGATTGGGCAGGAGCCTGGCCTGGCCCCCACTCTGTGCTGCCCCTCTAAGGCCCAGGTTCTCTCCGCTGCAGTGTGGTCCAGGGAGGACCAATGGTTGCATAAAAGCTGACCTTTGGCAGAGTCCTCCCCACTGATCAGCCTCCCTGTGACCCTCCTGGACAGCTCAACCCAGGGGAAGGCCTGTGCCCTCGGGGACTCCCCACTTAGCTCTTCAGGCCTTGTCTAGCCTTGCCTCCTGATCTTGCCCTGACCTCCTGAAGGCTTTTTTTGTGTGCCCAGTTTCATTATTTCCCACACATGGTTTGTTAAAAATTTGTTCAATGACACTTTTTAAAGCAAGGTAAGGACCGTGGAGGTAGGTACAGAGTCCACTGCCACAGGGGTTTGTAGCAGAGGAGGGAGATTGGGCTCCACTCCAAATCCGGTAGGGGCAAGTGGAAATTTATTGTCAAGAAGCAAGTGGGGTCTGAAGATGGCTAAGGGGAAACATTGGGGGTGAGGAGGATTCTGGTCTAACTGTCCTAACAGGATTCTTGCTCAAGGCAGGCCAGGGTGACCTTTAAGTGGTGGGGGAGGAGGAACAGGGTCAGGTATTAAAGGTGATCAGATATGCAAGGTGGGGGTGGGGAGTCTTGCTAAACTGAGTTAGCAGGGATCTTGTAGCTCTGCATTTCACAGGCTGGTGCAGAGAGCTTGCCTAAAGCTTAGCCATGCAAAGATTATTTGTCAGGTTTGCCGGTTCAAGCCAGTTGCTTTAGCTCTCTGGGCCATCCTTTCTCCAACCGTAAAAGAACAGAACCCATTTGCAGGGTGTACAAGAATTCAACCAGCAGTGTGAAGAGGCACCTCCAGCAGCACCTGGCACAGAGAGTACAGTAGGTAAACGTCTGTCCACCCATCATTCACAATCTCACTCTGTGGATAGAAACTGGAGTGTCTGTGCAAAAGGTTTTCTGCCGGAAAGGACCCTTTGAGCCAGCTAATTAACAAAGGCCCTTTCATTTTCCAGAGTGTCCTTGCTTGGATGACAATTGATACTGTCACCCCAACACTAACCAATCACCTCAATCCCTTCACAAGGGAAGGAAAAGGAACTATCCAAGTGCTTGTTCTATGTCATTTTATAGACTGGGAAACAGGCTGGGAAGGAGTCACCTCCCTTAGTGACAGACAGGTAGGTTGCAGAGCCAGGGTTGGAGCCCCTCCATGTTGTCTCAGGTGCAGATTGGTTTGCTTAGGATTTACCCAATTAAGTTTAGATTTCTTACATGATGAGCCCCTTAGGAGGATCCTTGTGTTTTAAGAGCAAAAGCTTATTAAATTTTTCAGGTGAGCAACCCTCTTGGGACTCCTTTGCCTTAATTTCAAGCAACAGAAGTTCAAATAACTACAACTAGCAAAGCACATTCAGGAAAAGCTGATCAGAAGCAGAGAAGGCACCACCGCCCCTCATAAACAAGGAGGAGCCATTTGCTTTTCTCTCTCTTCCCACAGGGCCTGCATGAAGCTTCAGTCCCAGTGCCGGGAACCTCATTCAATGCTCTGAAAAGGCATCCACTTTGGCTGGAAACACATCATCTCAGTGTGGTCACCCTTGTACAAGCTTCTGCAGATTAGAAACAAAGCAGTAATTCCTTAATGATTGTGGCTCCCTGGGTAGGGCCTCATTCATGCCCTGCTGGGCTGTGCATATTGTACTAACTAGAAAGCTATTAGCAGTATGTAGCTAAGGCCTTAAAAAAGTTAAAAAAAAATAACCAGACAAATGGGGACCCAGCCTTTGATCCAGACTGTGCCTCTGGGAATTTCTCTAAGACAATAATTTGAAATTTGTAAAAACATTTTACTCAAAGTGATTGGGTGGAAGGTACAATGGGACTATTATGTGAGAAATAAAACTATGTCTTGATCATACCACCTTGAAGTTGCCTGATCTTGTCTGATCTCAGAAGTGCAGCAGAGAGGGGCCTGGTTAGTGCTTAAATGAGAGAAATAAAATTTTAAACCTTTTTAAATGATATTTGCACATAACTTTTAGCAGCATGGGAAGTGGTTTGGTTAAATGGAAAAGTAGGCATAGTTATATACACACTATGATACAATTGTATTAACTGGAAACTCAGGCTAGGGAAAATATGGAAAGGCATTTAGGAGATAATTCTGCACAGGTCTCAAGTTTCTACACACCTTGCAAGCAAAGGTACAGACAGCCTCTGCTCCAGATAATCTTGCAAGGATTTTTGCAGAGAGGACAACCTTGAAATTAGAGCTAGTGTCTCCATCTGGAGCAAGGCAGGTTGCCTGCTTGCTGGGTGGGTAACAGAGATACCTGGGACAAAGTCAACTTTGCATACATCTCATTATAAAAGTTTGGGGTTTCCTAAGCTCAGGAGTCTTCATCTGTGATGCAAACCTACTGAGGCAGCTGGGCTACTTCCACATGCCCATGGACATGGGGGCAATTCACATAGCCATGCAGCTCACGAGTCACTGCTTCGAGTAATAATGTCTCTGAGCAGGACTTGGAGTCTTCTGTCAGCATATGTGAAACTGTGGCAGACAAATTGTGGATAAGGTAAAATATCAGAATTTCATGAGAAATCAGGCAACATTAACAATGGTTAAGTCTGAATCACTGATGCCATTATTTTTAAGTGTGTGTGCGTGTGTGTGTGTGTGTGTGTGTGTGTTGGTGCACATGTTAGGGATTAGATCAGGGCCTCCTGCATGCTAAGCAGATGCCCTACCACTGAGCAACACCCCAGCCTATCTTCCTATTTTTTTTTCTACTTTTTAGGCTTTTTTTTTTTTTTTTTGTACTAGGGATTGAACCCAGGGGTGCTTAACCACTGAGCCACATCCCCAGCCCTTTCTATATTTTAAGACAGGGTCTCAATGAGTTGCTTAATGCCTTGCTAAGTTGCTGAGGCTGGCTTTGAACTCGCCATCCTCCGGCCTCAGTCTCCCAAGCTGCTGGGATGGCAGGTGTGTGCCACCACACTGGCTTAGGTTCTTTTACTCGTATTTTAATCAGAATACTGTGTTTTTACAGTGGAAACAGTATACAATCAATCTTTGTCATAGATTCCATTTTTGCAAATGTTAGCACCCACTTGCTAAAGTTTGTTTGTATCCCCACATTAGTGCTCATGGTGTTTTTAGATAATTTCTGGACCTATACATGCATAGGATAGTGAAAACTTTGGGTCACCAGATGAGCATATTCCAGCTGAGATGAAGCAAGGCCACCCTCTGGCCTTACTGTTTCAGCTGTCATACCTGAAACAAGTATCCTTTTTGCAGTCTCTTTAGCACCACATTTTTTGCACTTTTGTGCTTTTGTTGGAGATTTTCGTGTTTATAAGGGGCCCCAAGAGCAGCACTAAAGCACTGTCCAGGGTTCCTGGGTGCCAGAAGGCTGTGATGTGCCTTATAGAGAAAAGCTTGGATGAGCTTCATGTTGGCCATATGAGTTTAATGTTAATTATGTCAACAATCTATTTTAAATAAGGTGTCTTTAAACAAAAAGCATACATCAAATGGCAGTTGACAGAAATGTTGTCACCAGAGAGAGGCTCAAGGCTGGCTGTGGCCTAGCCCAGTATCTCCCAGGGGCAGCTCTTCAGTATTTTCTAATTCAGCGCTTGTAGCCACTTTAACAATGACCACAAGTCATGAAAACCAACTGTATTATAAAACAAAACAAGCCTAGTTGCCCTTGTGCGGAGAAGGTTGCCAAACACCATCCCACAGCCCCCTGCAGACAGGACTGGCCCTTGGTGAGACAGCCCCCTCCTGCCTTCTGAAGCAGAGCCCCTAGTGTTGCTGTGACCCTGGCTGCAGCCTGCAGTTCCCTTGACCGTCTCCTTCGTCTCCTTCGTTCTTGTGAATCCCAGTCACTCATTGTAAAGGAGCATCCTGCATCCTTAGCAGGCCTCGCAGGGTCCCCTGCCCTGCTCACTCTGCTCGGCCATAGCAGGCCTCTCCACAGCCTCATGCCTGCTGGAGATGGTGATGTTAAAGCACCAGAGGCTGCACAGCTTGCCCAGAGGCACAGGATGGAGAAGCAGAAGAGAGAGGATTGAAACTGGGCCTCACCACCTCCAAAACCTGTCTGCTGTCTATGGCAGCCGAAGCCTGGTGAGGCTTCCTGCCTTTTTCCACATCCTTCCAGTTCACGAACTTCACTCTATTTAACTCAACTCCCCCGCCCCCGGTATGGCTTTGTGCCTTCTCATAGCTGAACTGCAGCCACTGTGTCATTACAAAAAAAAAAAATTGGAAATAAATTAAAATGTTTCCATCCCACCCCAATTTAATGACTCTCCCATTGGTAAATCCCTCCCAAGCTTTTTCTGTATGCAGAAAAATACTTTCCAACTTGGCATCCTGCTTTTTGCTTATTGTTTAAGTTTTTTTCTTGTTCTTTGTAGGTTGTTCCTCATTTCTTAGACCAGTAGGAGGAAATACATTTAATTGCTAGCAGTGGTTGCGGTATAGTAGTCCAATTCTAGAATATTTTTCTTCTTTCCCTCAGTTTCAGATTTCTTATAGATTTTTTAAAAATAATTTTTTAAAGAGAGAGAGAATTTCAACATTTATTTTTCTTTAGTTTTCGGCGGACACAATATCTTCGTTTGTATGAGGATCGAACCCGGGCTGCACGCATTCCAGGCGAGCGCGCTACCGCTTGAGCCACGTCCCCAGCCCTCTTATAATTAGTTTTAAGATAAAAATATGGCTCCCTTGTCAGTCCTTGCTAGTCAATGAATTCTCAACCCCATGCTGTGTGTGAGTGTAGATTGCGTTTGGCGTCCTGGCCCATGTTTTATGAAAGATGTCTTCATGGTCACCCAAGGAGGACACCTGGGGGTTTTCATTCTGAAGGGAGATAAACACAGTATAAATTCTGCCCTTGTCTCAGGGAGGAAAAAATGTCCTGAAAGTTTAGTAGCATATTGATGGAATTTCAATCACATTTGGTTATTGACAGCCAAGCCAGGAACTTGCCTGGATCCTGCTGCCTGCCCACATAAGAAATAGGCAGATGATGGAAAAAGGAAATGCAGCTTGATCAAAGTGGGAAGAAGCAGCTAGATTGCATCTCCCTGGTCCTGTAGGAGCCATTGCCATTTATGGAAACAAAAGCCAGGTGATGCAACTTGTAGACTTAGTGAGGCTGTGCGTGGCTGGAGAAGTCAGCGTTCGCCTTCCCAGATCTGCCCTCCACACCAGGGAGTTTATATTCCCACCGCGAGGAGGTTCAGGAGCTCTCTGCTTAAACTCTCCTGTTGATTCATCCCCCCTTTTTTTGTTGTTGTTAATATTTATTTTTTAGTTGTAGTTGGACCTAATACCTTTATTTTATTTATTTATTTTTATGTGGTGCTGAGGATCGAACCCAGGGCCTTGCATGCACTAGGCGAGTGCTCTACCGCTGAGCCCCAGCCCCAGCCCTGATTCATCCCTTTGTCTTGAGGAAATCCGGGCTCCTGTCACCTGTGTGGCGGTTCACTGGGTGGTGTGTACATCCCACCAAGGAGCTCTAAGCGTGAGGAAGCCAGAGGCTTGTTTCTGGAGGAGGCAACGTCTCAGTACCTGCCTGCCTCACCTCAGGAGGACCTAGGGCTCCTCTGCATGAGAGCTCTCCATAACTTCTGCCCTTCATTCTGGTGTTTGGACTCGTGGATCCATGAAACCCCACTCCCATCTCGGAGACACATCCTGGGACATCGCTGATTATCTGCCAAGCATTGTGGTCCTGTGTCACAGCAGACTTGTCCCATTCTTTGATCTCATTGGCCCCACATTGCATGGAAACTGTCAGAAGACCTCCCCCTTTAGCCTACAGTAAGCAACAGAAGGTATTAGATCAGTTCTTAGACAAATTCATCTAGAAGTTTACTGTCAAGAATTTTAATGGGCAAGAACGAATACAAAACATCTTCTGAGAGCAAAGCACAGCTGTGGAAAATGCAGCCTGGAAGGCTTTCATTTTGAGAAGGTTCTCACTAAGTTGCCACGTCTGGCCTGGAACTTACAATGCTCCCACCTCAACCACCTGAGCTGTAGGATGATAAGCGTGTGGCCCCGCACAGCTCAACACCCTTAATGACTAGTTCTCTTCTTCCATTATTTCATGTTTCCATACTTTCTTCTCAAAGTTAGTTGAAAAGAAAAATTAACCAAGAACTTACTTTACAGGTCTCCTGACGTTTTCTAGAATGACTTCAAGTTATTCTCACAGAACTAACACATAGGACCTTGTACGCTGGCTTTGGAAAATAGGACCAGGAGCTGTGAAGCTCCTGTTTTTTGAAAAGTGGTACATTTTCAAGTTTGATACAGCACCTGGTTCCAGAAACTCCAGTCCAAAGGTGGCCTCCCATAAGCTGTCCACCAGGTCCTCTCATTTCTTAGGGCATAAAAAGCCCCTGCATCTAATATATTTCCTGAAAATCCAAATGCATGAAAATATATTAGTAAAAGTTACTTATGTGCTATGCTCTGTGCTCCTAAAAAGGCAAAGAAAATCCATTCGGTATAGTAGATTTGTGCAAAGGAACATCATGTCTTTATTTCTTTTTTCTTTTTTTAAAAAGAGAGAGAGAGAGAATTTTTTTTTTTTTAGTATTTATTTTTTAGTTCTCGGCGGACACAACATCTTTGTGTGTGGTGCTGAGGATCGAACCCGGGCCGCACGCATGCCAGGCGAGCGCGCTACCGCTTGAGCCACACCCCCAGCCCCATGTCTTTAGTTCTATTATTTTTTTTGAGAGAGAGAGGAGAGAGATAGAGAGATTTTTTAATATTTATTTTTTTAGTTTTTGGCGTACACAACATCTTTGTTTGTGTGTGGTGCTGAGGATTAAACCCAGGCCACATGCATGCCAGGCAAGCGCGCTACCACTTAAGCCACATCCCCAGCCCTAGTTCTATCATTTTTAAAAAAATATCTTTTTAAAATTTTTTAGTTATAAATGAATACAATACCTTTATTTTGTTTATTAATTTTTATGTGGTGCTGAGAATCAAACCCAGTGCCTCACATGGGTGAGACAAGTGCTCTACCACTGAGCCCCAGCCCCAGCCCCAGCCCTAGTTTTATCATTTTATCTAATCAAAGAAAATCAACTTGTCTGTAAAAGCAGTCCTGTCAGATTTGCACTGAAGAATGCCTGTTGGGACTATGGATGTGGCTCAGCAGTGCTTCCCTAGAATGTCAGAGCCCCAGATTAGATTCTCCAGATCTGTAAAAAAGTAAATAAATAATAAAGAGTACCACCTAGCTAGAGTCCTTCTTATATAAATCAAGATTAATTACCACCTGAAAACAAAGTTTAACATCACATTTTATAACATCTTTAGAATGAAGGTACATTTTACAGATTGTAAAAATTTTGAATACAGGCTACAAGAATTAAGGGTATTTTTACCAATTAAAAACATACATATGTATACTTAAATGTGATTGTAAACTGTCATAATGCAAACAGTACAACTGAGAAAACTTTTAAGCTAGACAGTCTTATACATATTTTTTTCCTAATTTTTAGTTGGAGATGTTCATGATACCTTTATTTTATTTATTTATGTGGTGCTGTTTTATTTATTTATTTATTTATTTATTTATTTATATGTAGTGCTGAGGATTTAACCCAGTGCCTTATGCATGCAAGGCAATGCTCTACCACTGAGTAACAACCTCTTACACATATCATGTCAGAATCTTTAACCATTGTCTTTAGTTAGAGGATAAATAGAGTAAGTCTGCCCTTTTTAATTATAGAAACACAGCTCATGTTATCTAAAGTGACTACAAATGATACATAAGGTATTTCTATGCTATATGGTGTCTTTTTTCCCCCCTTTTGTGTTACTGGGGATCGAGCCCAGGGGTGCTCTACCACTGAGCTACATCTCAGCCCTTCTTATTTTTATTATTATTATTTTAGATAGTACCTCAGCTAAATTGCTGAGATTGGACTCAAAATTGAAATCTTCCTGCCTTTGCCATCTAAGTTGGTAGGATTAGAGGTGTGTGCCACCACTCCCAGTGAATTTACTGGGCAAAAACAAAGGTGTTATTATTATATAGAAAGTTTAACAATTTAGCAAAACAATTTAGTTCCCTTTAAAATATGTTAAGACAACAATGATTTGTAGCATTATAACAGGACTACCAGATTTATAAAACTTTTAGAGTATTAGTATCAATAAAACTTATTTCATTATTGTAAGAATAATTTGTTTAATCAGAGTGATACACCAAAGAGAAACTTTGGAACAAATTAAGATTTGAATAAACCCTAACTCTTGTAGGACTTAATTTCTCTTTTAAGCAATAAAAAAAACTAATAAAATCAATAGAAGGCATAAAAATCTTTGTTTTTTTTATAACTTTGCTAAGAGCAGATCCTCGTCCTTAAACCCTAAATTTGTGTTTCCAAATATAAAACACTCAGTTGAGGCCAGGTAGAAAATTTATATCTTAAAGATTCAGACCTGTAAACCTTGAGTAACCAGTTTTTATTATCAGAGAGGGAAAAAAAAGTCTCAGAGAAAACCAAAGCTTTTAATCAGACAAAATAAAAATTTATAATTTTTGCATTCACAATCAAAAAGTGAATTTGCTGGGCTCAAAACAAAGTGGTTGTGGGTAAGTTTCGTCCATTTTTTGGACAGAGGCTTATCTGATGACTTATGTTTGGGAAAATGTAGCTAAATTTCTGTCCTTGTAGCCATCAAATTTTTATCTCTGTTAAGCCAACTGTCAAGCTACTAAGCATATAAAGTAGTTGCACTAAATCAGAGTGCACTTATAGATACACAGGCCATGCCATACTCCAGACTCTGGGGAGCTCCAGGATAGAATTAGTGCTTTTCATTTTTTCAGCAGAGATATCCCAAAGCAACACCCTAGTTCTCCCCTCTTCTGCGCATCTCTTCCAAACAAACTGGCACCATCAAACAGATGACCCCTGTCAGAGACAAGGCCAAATTTTCCTGTTAAACAGTTCAAGAAAGAATCCCAAATTGTATTAAATAGTCCCAGAGGACAGGAAAGAAAGGATGAGGATCTGTGTGACTGCTTATGAGACTAGGGCAACCAGACTTTGGGCAGACCTGTTCCTTAAAATTCCCTTTTCCATTTTATCCAAAGCAGCAGAGGATGGTCAACACTGGTCAAGGGGAAGGAAAGAGAGTCTTGAAATGAAATCAGGTCTTACATCTGCGGGGTGGTTCTTTATCAGTTCTGTTCCTGCAGGGGGGCGGTTATCACAGAAGGCAGCCTAGTCTAGTCCAGGGCACGGTCATTATTGGCAGCAAGCCAGGGGACCTGCCTGCGTCCCAGCTGCTGGTGTCAGCCACCTGCCCACAAAAGAAACAGGCAACTAATGTACAAAGGAAAAATGAATTTTATGCAGTTTGATCAACTGGGAAGAAGTAGCTAGATCCTCTGCCAGCCTCTAGAAGAGGTTATAATTCACAGAAACAAGAGCCTGTGACACACACACAGATTAACCAGGCTGTGCTATGTTGGTGTTGGCCTTCTTGGTGTTTGTCCTCAGCCTGAGGAAGTTCTTATTCTTAGCTTGAGGAGATGCAGGAACTCTGTTTCAATCTTTCCCAGGACATTTAACAAAGATAGGGCCACCTTGAGTTTCAGAAGGCAGGGACCATTTCTTGCTCATTTGTTTCTCCAGTGCCTGGCACATAGTAGGTACTCAGTAAATATTCTGGGAATAAGAGTTTTCACCTGGCTGGGGGCATCACTCAGTGGGAAAGCCAGGAAGGAAGGAGGGAGGGAGGGAGGGAAGGAAGGAAGGAAGGAAGGAAGGGAGAGAAGGAAGGAAGGAAGGAAGGAAGGAAGGAAGGAAGGAAGGAAGGAAGGAAGGAAGGAAAGACTGTTCATTTAATTAAGACTCAGTGCCCCCCAGGAGAATGACCTTAAAGCTCCTCTAGACTTTGTTTATTTTAAGGAATCCAAGCAGAATTCAGAAAGATAAACCTTGAAGTAAATGAAAAAATTTTAGTCAACAATGAAGTGAGAAATTCCACGGCCACGATTCCAGGGAACCTTCTTCTCTTGAGTGCATCAGGCTGATCAGTTCAGGCTGCCTCTGTGAACCATCTCCTCTCACCTTATGACATCAGCTCTGTGCCTTTCAAGGAGAAATCTCTCATCATGGAGACAGAACACAGAGCTCTGGCTGAGCTGCAAGATTTCCATGGAAACACATTTTTTTGAGTGTTCTGTTTGAAATCTATCTTGAAGACATCACTAAAGTAGATTTATGTCAGGGGCAAAAAAACCCTCAGCAGTCTAAATCCATCTGAACCACACTTAGTGGCCTCTCTGCACTGCAGCTGTGCATGATCACCTGGAGAACCTGGAGCTGCGGGCTCTTCTAGTGCCTGTGGTTGGCTGAGACATGGCCCCCCAAATGCCCCATCCTAAACCCAGGGATCTGAGACTTCGTTAAGTCATATGGCAAAGGAGCATTAACCCAGTAGAAGAAATCAGGGGTGCTGATCAACTGGTGAAAGCAGGAGGCTGGCCTGACCATCCAGGCCCCGGAGAGCCCCAAGGTCCTTAAAAGTGGTTGAGGGTGCCAAGGAGTAGAGTCGGAGGGAGAGGTGGTGCCATAGTGTGAGAAGGACTCAGCAGGCTCTGAAGATGGCAGAAGAGGCCACCAGCCACGGAACGTGGCAGCCTGTGGAAGCTGCCAAGGGAGAGGGATCAGATCCTCCCCAGAGGGAACTAGATGGTGGTAGAGGTCACACAACATGGTAAAATGGTGAATATGTTTGAAACCACTGAACTGTACACTTTAAAATGCTGTTTTATGTTCCATGAATTATATCTCATGTAGAAAAAGAGAAAAGAAGCATAAGTCAGAGGCAGACTCTTTTTTCCTGCCTCTGGGTTTGTTATCAAAGGGTGTAATGCCTGGGGTTGCCGCAGCCATGAGTCATAGTGGACATGCAGCAGCCAGTCACAAAAATGGGAGGTGCCCGGGCTCTGGAGGGCATTGATGAGCCCTCTGGTAACCCTCCTACCCCTGGCTACTGAGTGTGTGCTGGGATGATGCTCAGGGCCTCCATTCAATGCAGATACTCCCTCATTGAGCCACCTTCCCTACTGACTTCCTGGGATGCAGTGGAATGGGGTTTTCTGGTGCTTACAACCAAGACCATTCCTCTCAGTGTGCTGAGCCTCTAGGGGACGCTTCTGCCCTAGGATTGAGTCCCCCTCAGTGGCTTGAAGGAAGTGGCATGTTCCCTATGGATTGTTCTTGCTGTGCCCTCCCCACTGCTCTTGCTCCAGCCACACCCTTACTTGCCAACTTTAGCCTCTTGGGGCCAAGTCTGCCTCTGTCCCTCCAAGAGTCTCTGTTAGGAGCTCCGTGCTATCCTAAGCCCAGGGCATTGGGGTTGACCAGATGTCCTCCACCCGCTTCCTAGCAGCACTTGACCCTTCACGCCCATCAGGTCTTCATTATGGAGCTTGATACTGGCCGCAGCACTCAGTAAGTCCCCAGGAATGACTCATCAAGTTGATCAAAAGGGGTGAGATTGACCTCAGTCAAGTGCGTGTGATGAGATGGAATCAGCACTACATGTCGTCGTTGTGGGGAGAAGTTCAACTAGTAGCCAAAAGCAAGTGCCAGGCCCCATGCAGAGCTCTTCTCAGGCCCACACACATCCAATCTCCACCAGTGCACCCTAAGGTGAGCTTTACTGTCTCCATGTTGCAGGTGAAAAAGTGGTTCAGAAAGGCGAAGCCACCCAGCTGCTGGTGGGCTGGCTGGACACAAGCTCAGTGCTCTCTGACTCTGTACTCTAATAACAAGGAACGGCCGCACTGAGAGAGTCGTCATTGTGTGCCAGGTGACAATGCAACTCATTTAGCCCTCCTGATTGTTGTTGGCTCCACCTATAGTTCAGCAAACTAAGGTCCAAAGAAAGAGTTTGTAGCTAACAGGTGGCAGAGTCCTGCTCAGGTAGCAGCAGCTGACTTGAGTCCTGCTCTTGCTCACTGGGAGCACGGCTCTATGGCCCTGGCTCTGCTCATGAGTTGGCACGAAGGCTTGTGCCATCACCTGGACACCACCTGCCAGCATGTGACCAGGTCACAGGGAGAAGGACACCAGTTCCACGGTGGTTTCAGCCCAGGCGTGTTCAGATCTCGGGCCTTGCCTCAGAACTGCAGAGAAGGTGAGGGTGCTTGCCTGTCCCCAGGGGACGTCCAGGCTGAGGGAAGAGACAAGGTCTTACCAAATCAGGACCTGCCACTGCTATGGTGCCATGGGGGCTGGGGTGGAGGCAGGGCAAGTGGTGACACAGGTGAGGGGACAGGTAGTGTTTTAGTCAGCTTTTTCACCACTGTGACCAAAAATCCTGATAAGAACAATCTTAGAGGAGGAAAAGTGTGTTTGGCGACTCACAGTTTCAGACATCTCAGGCAACAGACAGCCAGCTCCATTGCTCTGGGCCCACGGTATGGCAGAACACCATGGCGGAAGGGTAGGGTAGAGGAAAGAGGCTCAGCACATGGTCCCCAGGAAGTGGAGAGAGAGCGAGCCCTGCTGAGCAAGGACAAAATATAAAACCCAAAGGCTTCACTGAGGACCCATCTCCTGTGGCCACACCCTATCTGCCTGCAGTCACCACCCAGGTAAGCCTTGTCAGGGACTAATGTACTCATCAGGTTAAGGGTCTCATAGCCCCATCATGTCACCTCTAACCTTCCTGCATTGCCTCACACAGGAGCTTTTGGGGGGCACTCACATCCAAATCATGACAGGTATGTGAGCCAGATACTGGGGCCAGGCAGAGAGGGTTCCAGACAGAGGGACAGAGGGAAGCATGGACGTGGCAGTGAGAGCCTGCCTGGGAGTTCCAGCCAGACGGCAGTGACAGGGATGGCCGCATCCTGTACCCTGGCCTGGTTCAGACTTTGGATGAGTCACAGTTCTGAATCCCAGCCCTCGCTGCTCATTATCTGTAGGATGTGTGGAAATGCTTCTGGCTGGCCGAAGGGACTTTACAGGTGTGATTACAGATCCTGAATGGGGAGCACCACTCTGGGTTACCCAGGCAGCCCTGATGGAATCTCGTGGATACTCAAAAGAGGAAGAAGGAGGCGAGTCGTCTGCCACACAGAGGCAATGACAGAGGCAGAGGAGTCTCCAAGTGTGCAAGGGCCTCAGCAGGGAATGCTGGCTTTGAAGGCTGGAGCAAGCCTGCCTCTCGGAACTGGGAGGCCCCACTGACACCAGAAAGGAAATGGGAGCTGCAATCCTACAACCACAAGGAACTATTCTGCCCATAGTGAAAATAGGCAGGAAAATGGATTCCTGGACGTTCATACAACAGAACTCTGAGATAATCAACTGGTGTTGTTTCAGCTTCTAAATTTTCAGTCATGGGGCTGGGGATGTGGCTCAAGCGGTAGCCCACTTGCCTGGCATGCGTGCGGCCCTGGTTCAATCCTCAGCACCACATACAAACAAAGATGTTGTGTCTGCAGAGAACTAAAAAATAAATGTTAAAAAATTCTCTCTCTCTCTTTCTCTCTCTCCTCACTCTCTCTTAAAAAAATAAATAAATTTTCAGTCATTTGTGGCAATAGCAACAGGAGATGGATATACTGCTCCATCCTCTTTCCACTGGGGCAAACTCCATCTTCTTCTTGTCCTTGAGTCTCTCCCCAAGTGCTGGGCTCCCAGCCCAGTTCTCCTAAGTCCATACACAATTGTCACTTCCAGATGACTTTCTGGCTGGAACGTGGGGGGAAGGTGGGCCTCGGGGAGGCCAAGCTCTGGGCTCCATGCCCAAGCCGAGCTCTGGATACAAGTGTGCTTGTTTCTGAAAAATAGACAAGTGTTGACCCACTTTCCCTGACTCTGGCTAAGACACATCCTCTAAAAGGAAATGTATTCCAAGTACACTTTGTCCCTGGGCTGACATCACCCACTTTGATTGGAATCACAGCACTGAAGAGAGATCTCAGGGGCTGGCACCCAATTTCTGATCATGGAGCAAAAGCCACACAGGTTGCTGGGCCTGGTGTCAGCCTGGTGCTGGGGGTGCAGAGTGGCACTGGAGTCAGTCTTCTGCATGGAATTTGGCCCCCATGCTCTGGCCATGCTGTGCAAACCCTGGTAGTCTGAGCTGAGCAGTGTCGCCCTGGCTCACAGCAATGGCACGCCAGCAGCCTGGCGTGGGAGCTGCTGTCAGGGCAGAAAGAGTCCCATACTTCCCATGCATCCATGGTTTGAGTTTGGTCCAGGTGACTGTTGGAACACTTTCAGAACTTTGCACTTGCCCTGGCACCTACAGACATGTTAGGGAAAGGACACGGACTCCAGAGTTGGCCAGCTTCTGCTTCAATCCTAATTCTTCCCTCACAAACTGGTGAACCCTACACTGATCCTCAGTTATTCCATCTGTAAGGTAGAGGTTGCATCAATTTTCTATGGCTGCTGTAAAAAATTACTGCAAACTCAGTTGCTTGAACTGAACAAATTTATTATCTTCAAGTTCTATGAGTCAGAGCCAGGTGCAGCGGTGCACAGCTGTAATCCCAGTGACTTGAGAGGCTGATGCAAGAGGATCACAAGTTGGAGGCCAGCTTGGGCAACTTGGCAAGACCCTGTCTCAAAATAAAAGTGGCTGTGGATGTAGTTCAGCGGGAGAGCTCTTGCCCAGCATGCCTTAGGCCCTGGATTCAATCCCCAGTACTAGAGGAAAAAGAAAAGACAAAACAGTTCTGGAAATCGAGGTCCTGAACTCAGAGAATACTGCCAAATGGATACCTGTGCACTAACGGCAAGCCTCATCAGGTACCAGTTTTATATTATTCATCACTCCCACACTTTTTGCTGAATTCTCCCTCTCTCTCTTCTTCTTCTTTTTTTTTAAGAGAGAGAGAGAATTTTAACATTTATTTATTTTTTAGCTTTTTCGGCAGACACAACATCTTTGTTTGTACGTGGTGCTGAGGATTGAACCCGGGCCGCACGCATGCCAGGCAAGTGCGCTACCACTTGAGCCACATCCCCAGCCCCATGACTGAAAATTTAGAAGCTGAAACAACACCAGTCCTTACATGTGTTAGGGAAGTACTCTACAACTGAGCTGTGCCCTCAACCCTTGAATGAATTTTTTTTTTTTTTTAGGTGTAGGTGGACACAACACAATGCCTTTATTTTTATGTGGTGCTGAGGATTGAACCCAGGTCCTGCCTGTGCTAGGCGACAGCTCTACCGCTGAGACATAATCCCAGACTCTGAATGACTTATTATATAAATACACACATTTTGCAATTTGATAAATACATAGATCTGTGTAACCAGTATGATAATCAAGGCAGAGACATTCCCATCACCCTAACTATCTTTTCCTAGTCAACTTCAAACTGGGCCCAGCATGACACTTGATCTTCCTGTTCTTTCTAGTGGGTCATATGGATGGTCATGACCTCTTCTATGTCAGATTCCTTTTACTAGCACATTTATGAAATTCAGCACATGACAACACATCAGTATATCAGGGATCTGTTTCTTTCTTGCTATATAGTTTCTTTTTTATTTTTTAGTTGTAGACAGATACCATACCTTTATTTTGTTTATTTTTGGGTGTTGCCAGGGATCAAGCCCAGTGCCTCACTCATGATAGGCAAGTGCTCTACCACTGAGCCACAAACCTGGACCCTATCTGTTTGTCTTTTCCTGAGGCTGCCTCAAACTTGTGCTCCTCCTGCCTCAACCTCCCGAGGAGCTGGGATTATAGGGGTGCGCCACCACACTTGACTGTAGTTCCTCTGTTGGTGGATATTTTTTCCCTCTTTGTGGTAATTATGAATTAAACTGCTGTGAACACTTATGAACATATGTTTTTGTCTTTTGGTGGTACCTAAAGACAAAAATCCTAAAAAAGGGGATTTTTCTGGGTTAAGTGGTAAATATGTGTGTGAGATGGAAATTGCCGAACCTTATGCCAAAGTATTTGAACTCTTTGACATTGTTGGGCAATGTCTGAAAGCTCCAGTTCCTTCATCTCCTCATTAAGGATTGGCATGGTCAGCCTTTTCAATTTTAGTAATCAAATAAATGTGTAGGGCTTTCTAGTCGTGGTCTTCATATTGCTAATAAGAAAATTATTCTGATACTTCTCTTTGTTGGCACTGGGAATTGAACCCAAGGGTACTTTACCACTGTACTGTATCCCTAGTCCTTTGTTGTTTGTTGTTTTTTAGATGTTATTGGACCTTTATTCATTTTTATGTGGTGCTGAGAATCAAACTCAGTGCCTCACACATGCTAGGCAAGCGCTCTGGCACTGAGCCACAACCCCAACCCTCCCTAGTCCTTTTTGTTTTTTATTTTGAGACAAGGTCTCTAAGTTACTGAGACTAGCCTTGAACTTGTGATCCCGCCTGGATCCTCTTGAGTTGTTGGGATTACAGGCATGCCCTGCACCTGACTTAGACTGATACTTCCTAAAGCAGCTAGGAAGACTTTATTTAGGACTCTAGCAACAGGCGCTGAGACTTTGGCACAAGGGGAGAGGGATCAGGTTCAATTCCACACACAGCAAAGACAGCTGGGGACTTGTAGCCACAGCAGGATGAGGGACTTTGTGGGTGGATAGTCACTCAATGGAGACATCAAGGGGTGGGGGATTCTTGCTGAACCTATGCAGCAAGGTTACCACTTAAGGCAGGCCAGGGTGATTGAATACCAAGGGCAGGGATCCTCACCAGGTTGATTGAGCAGAACTCTTGCTAAAACTGGGCAATATCAAACCTTCAAGGAAAGAAGCCACAGTCAAGGTCTCATTGAGAAGTGGAGCTTGGTAGTCCTACTCAAGGACAGATTCTTTCATCAAGCATTTCCTTTGCCGCAGTCCAGCTGGGCAAAATAACCGGGAGGTGACAAGCAACTTGAAGGTTGAAGTGGGAACGGCTTTATTGCAGAACAGCAGAGGTATATATACCTAACTGATTACACACAGCTTGATTCAATTAGCATCATCCAAATACAGCAATCAGCCAATAAGGAGTCCCCACCATCTTAATGGCTCGGTGGCGTTGCCTCACAAACCACTCCTCCTGGCAAACTGCCAGGCACCATCTTGACTTGATTTGCGGTCCCCAACATTCCTTGGAGACTAGCAACTTAAGTTTCTGTTTTGGGGGGTGCAGGGGTCAAATTCTGTGTCCTTGTGCTGGCTAGGCAAGTGTTCTACCACTAAGTGATGCCCCCTGGGGCCCCAATAATTTTTTTTTCTTTGCGGAACTGGGGATTAAACCCAGGGGCCCTCTCCCTCTGTTCCCATCCCTTTTATATTTTGAGACTGGGTCTCACTAACTTGCTAAGGCTGGCCTTGAACCTGAGCCACACAGACCCTGTTGGCCTGTGTGGCTCAGGGTCTGGCCTGGGGCTGCCCCAGAAGTGTCCTTGCCACAGCTTCAATTATAGGCAGGCTTCATGATGCTGAACCCCAATAATTTTTTTTCAGTGTGTGGGGGGACTGAACCCACAGGTGTCTAATCACTGAACCACATCCCCTAGTCCCCTTTTATATTTTATTTAGAGACAGGGTCTCACGAAGTTGCTTAGAAGCTAAGTTGCTGAGGCTGGCTTTGAACTTGCGATCCTCCTGCCTCAGTCTCCTGAGCCACCAGGCCCAATAAACCATAGGGATGTGGGGATGTGGTATGCATGTGCAAAGTACTTATTCAAATACTTTGCCTCTTTCTTTGTTTTTCTTTGCCTATTTTTTTTACCTGGCCAGTATGTTGTTGGCCTCCTACTGATGCGTTGTGAACGTCTTTCACATTATTCCTTCTATTGTGAATCTCTCACTTGGTCTGTGGCTGGCCTTCTTATTTCCTTCATGGCATTTTTCAGTTTCACTTACCTATTGCTGCATAACCAGCGACTGGGCCTTAGGTAGACTCTGGGAGGCACTGGTGGCCTGTGTGGCTCAGGATCTGGCTTGGGGATGGCCCAGAGGTGTCTTTGCTACAGCTGTGAGCATCTCAAGGTACAGCTAGAGAAGCTGTATTCAGGTCACTGTGAGCTTGGCTGGCCTCGGTACTTGCGACTGGAGGCCTCACCTGTCACCTGCTCTGTGCTCTGGGCCCTGGTCTACCTGTGGATCTGATCTCAAGCCTCTTATTCACCACCTTGGTCAGACCTGTATGGGCTCATCTCGGTGATGGCCCAGGGTGCACACGGCTCTGGGGTGCTCTCCCTCACTCTCCAGGCTCTGTCTCCTTAACCTGGACACACGGTGTGTGTGAGTGACCTCTCCATGTACCGTGGACAGATGGACTCCTGGCAGAAGCCTGAGTATCTGCAGAGCTCACCTCACCTGTTATACCTGTGTCAGGGACAGGTCCCAAGTTGCCTGCTGCTCAGTGTTTTAAAACACTCCATTTCCTCACCCGGTTCACAGTGAGGCAGAGCTTGGGTGCTGCTATTCTCCCTATATTTGCTTTTTACTTTTCAAAGTTACACACTTATATAATTTTAAGATGGATACACAGATAATGCATGAGGCTTGGCTATGAATTTACTGTGTGGGTGAAATAAGTCATGACTACTTTTTCTTTCCTTTTGTTTTTGATTCAGGGTCTCTCTGTATTGCCACAGGTAGCCTTGAACTCCTGAGCTCAAGCGACCCTCCTGCCTCAGCCTCCCAGTACTTGGGATGGCAGGTGTGTGCCACTGTGCCCTGATCATCTCCACATTTTTTTCAGTACTTGGAATTATACCTAGGTCCTCATACATGCCAGGAAAGTGCTCTACCATCGAGCTACATTCCCAGCCCTTTTTATTTTATCTTGAAACAGGGTCTTGCTAAGTTGCCCAGGCTGGCCTCCAACTCGTGAGCTTGCTGCTCAGCCTCCCGAGTGGCTGGGATTACTGGTGCACACGCCCCCACACCCCGCTTCATCTCCCCGTTTGGTGTTCTCTGTGGGTTCCTGAGGATTCCAGTTGTGTTCTCTTCGGCAGATACACTGCAGGAGACAGGCCGTGTGGACATGGGGGTTTCCGTGGGGAACAGGGAGTGCTCAAAAGTGAAGCCGCATGTGGCTCTCCAAGGAGCATCCCATACTGGATGTGACCGGTGAGTGGTGGCATTGTTGGCATGACATGGCTAAAACGGAAGGGCTGTGTCAGCTGTCGCCTTTGCAGGGGACTGCCTTACCCCCCCCCCCCAGTTTTCTGACCCGAGCCTGCTTTCCGGGGCTACTCCACAGCCTTTTACCATCTCCTCTCCATTGGTTCGATGCCATTCCAGTGAGTCTCTATGGCTGCTGGTCCCTGTTCAGAGATGAAGCTCTGGAACAGTGTGGAGGGCAGACAAGGGACTGTCACTGTACAGAGGTGTGCCCGGGAGTTGACCCCAAGGACCTAGTGATCCCTCTGCTTGGAAAGTCAGAGAAGGCTTTGCAGACAAGGAAGGACTAAGATTTGAGAGCCGGGGGAAATATGCCAGATGGGCCTGTACAGGAAGAGAATTCCGGGTCAGAGCTCCGTGGGGTAGGAGGGCGACCCCTAGAAAATGGAGCTGAAGTGAGGCTGGGCTTCTAGGCAAGGGAGAAATTTTTCTTTTTGTATTGGGGATTGAACCCAGGGTCACTTTACCACTGAGCTACGTCTTTAGTTCTTTTAAATTTTTTAAAATTTTATTTTGAAATAGGGTCTCACTAAATTGCCCAGGATGGCCTCTACTTGTGATCCTCCTGCCTTAACCACACCTGCTGGGGACCAATTTTTTTAAAACAACTTTACTGAGATATAAGTGGCATGACACACAATTCACTCACTTGAAAATCACAACTCGGCAGGGTATGTGGTGGCACACACCTGTAATACTTAGTTACAGGAGGAGCCTGAGGTAAGAGGATTACAAGTTGGAGGCCAGCCAGCAAAAACCTGTGTCAAAAAATCAAAGCGACTGGGAATGTAGCTCTGTGGTAGAGAGTTTGCCTAGCAAGTGTGAGGCTCATGTTTCAATCTGCAGCACACACATGCACACACACGCACACACAACCACACCAGAAAACACACAATTCATCGACTTCTTACATGTTTAGAGTTCATGTGACCACAGGGAAACCCAGACCCTTATAAGGTCCTACTGCAAGTGACCTTTCTGAAGCTCCCTAAACTGGCTTTTAAGTGTGGGTGGGTATGTAAAGTATAGTTAAGAGAAGTTGAAACATGGTTAGATCCAGTTAGTTACTCCTTGAATTGAATAGAGCTATATACAGCAGGTTTCCTGTGGCCACAACTCCTATAACCTGTCCTTCCATCTCCATACTGAGGATTAAACCCAGGGGTGCCTAACCACTGAGCTACATCTCCAGTCCTTTTTTAAAAATTTCTTTTTTAAAATTTTGAGACAGAGTCTCACTGAGTTGCTTAGGCTTCTGAGGGGCTGAGATTACAGTTGTGTGCCACTGTGCCTGGCCCCCCCTTTTTAAAAAATTTTTAGAGTGGAAAGTAAAAGCTTTATTAAAGGACAGCAGAAAAGACTTCTCCCTAGAAGAAGAAGGGGACCCAAGAGGTGGAATCCATGGAAGGGGGAGGACTTCCCTTTTTTATAGCTAAGGTCTACTTTCAGATTTCTCATATTTCCTGTGGCATGCATTTCTGTCCTTTATTTTGTTATCTTGCAGTGATGGAATGTAGGTGGGAAGGCCCAAAGGGTGGGGGACAGGTGGGAGTAATCTGGAGTAATCTCAGCAGGAAGGGCTTTTGGATTAGCATCTCCTTGTTTGCTGGGAGCTGCTTCATTAATAGTTCCTTGGGATGGGCTCTGGGCCTTGTGGACTTTTTCAATTCCCCTTTTCCTGGACTCCATTCTCAATATGGCCTTCATTCTTGATTTTACTTGATATTAGAACTGATTTACCTAACTAACACTAACTACCTATCTTTAAATCTGGCTTCATTCTCCCCTCTAATTTGCTGTAAGGAAAGGGGGAGATGACCGTTCTGGCTTCTTCTAGCTGAAAGGGGGCAGTGTTGAGCAAGCAGTTTTGGAGTCCCCCTTTTTAAAAATCGGGTCTATTGTGTGGTCCATGATAGAAGTCCAATTGAGAAGTAACAGGCTGGAGGGCAATTTGAGTGATGGGTGGTTCCTCTAAGAGCGAATACCAGCGCTTCAGTCCGTTTTCTGTCTCTGTGCTCTTTCTCCTTCTTTTCCTCTTGATCTCTCGGTGGGGAACCTCCAATCTGTTACTGCTGTTTACTGGTGACGAGTCCTTGCTTCCCCAATGTTGAAGTATAATGAAAAACCAGCCTCTACTTCAGAGCAAAGCCTGTCCAAGGAAGGGGGCGTGACCCTTGTCCTTGGAAAGACCCACAGAGCACTCCTAGGCAAATACCCACCCTGCTGAGTTGTTTGTCTACAAATTACAGGAAAGATCTGCTGTGCCAGGTGTCCCTGACTCAGTCAGGCTAGGTGAGGACCCATAGCAACCTCCTAGCAACCACCAATCAGCATGAGACAGGGAAAATACCTGGGATGCCAGATGACCCCCCAGTAGTTTATAGTGGTTGATAACATATTGGGAAAACATGTAGTTCAGCATGTACTCCCCCGTGGCTTAAACCAATCAGTTCAAACGAGTCCCCCTCTTGTACTAATCAATCATCCTTAACAAACTTGTTCCCGCCAGTGAATGTGCTAATCATGTTTTAGAGTTGTTTTCCCTCGGTGTGTGATGATTTGCTAAGAGATGCTATGATGTATGTGAAGTCCCTGCCTTCCCCAAAGAGTGTATAAAACTGCTGCAAACCCTGGGCTCGGGGCCCCTCAGCATCACCAGTTGCTGTGTGCACTCGGAGGACTGAGCTAGCTCACAATAAACACCTCTTTTCTGCTTACATGGATCTTGGCCTCTGGTGGTCTTTTGGTGGTCCCGAATTTGAGCATAACATAAACACCAGAGAAGCACACCAAAGAAGTTTACAGTGGAAAGTAAAAGCTTTATTAAAGGACAGCAGAAAAGACTTCTCCCTGGAGGAAGAAGGGGACCCAAGAGGTGGAATCCCCCTTTTTATTTTTTGAGAGGGGGTCTTGCTAAGTTGCCCAGGCTGGCCTTGAGCTTGTTATCCTTGTACCTCAGCCTCTGGAGATGTCGGTGTACATACAGGTGTGGCCACCACACTGGCTAAACTGTCTTTTTTTTAACAATATCTTTATTTCATTTTTATGTGGTGCTGAGAATAAAACCCAGTGCCTCACGCATGCTGGGCCAGCGCTCGACCTCTGAGCCACAACCCCAGCCCTGAGCTAACCTGTCTTAATAGCACAAAGATTCTAAAAATCACAGAGTGGGGCACTGGGCTCTGCTGAAGCTCCAGAAGCCCCTTTCCTCTGAGACAGACCTCGGAGTGTCCCAGTACTGGCTGGAGAAGTGCACACCCTGCATTTTCAAAGAGGCTCTTAGTTGGCTTGTTTAAAGTAGTGTGATGGCAAATCCAAACCTGGTCATTTAGTGAAATTATAAAAATGTTGTGAAAGAAATCATTGCCTGGGCAAGTTCCCCTCCCCTGCCCTCCTGCAGCCTTTCTCCAGGAAGCCCATTGACCTGGGTCCCTACCTTTTGGATTATAGAAAACTTCCCCTGGGGTCTGACCACTCCCCTGTGAAGTGTAAATGCACCTGTGGGGGCTGGGGCTCAAGGTTAGAGGCTTTGTAAGAGCAGCCAGTCCTTCCCCTTCTTGAACTGCTGTTGTAAACATCCTTCCTGCTAGAAACCCAAGCAGACTAGAAGATGTATGCCACTAGACAGCCTATAAATGTGTGAGAAGCTGCTCATGGGAGCTCAGGATTTGGAGCTTTGTTTTCCTCTGGGCCCGCTGGTGTAAAATACAGTTTGGGGTTCTCCTCTCCCAGTCTGTTTCCCACAACACTAGTACTTTAGCAGGAGAGGGAAGGCCTCCCATGTCAAGACAGAAATGGAAGTCAAAGCTGAGATCAGTGGAGGCCTGATTAACAAGGCAACGTGTATGGAACAAATGATTTCAGCTCCCCATGAGGCTCTGGTGAGTGGATGGTGAGAGCCATCAGTCTGCCTGCGTGGGCTGAACTTCCCTGTCTTAGGCCCCAAGAGCAGCTCCTTTCCAAGCCTAACGGGCTTTTAAAAGTACCCCTCTCTGCCATTCCTCTAGTGTTCTCATTCAGTGTGTCAGAGTCAAGCCAGGAAATCATGGTGTGTTTTTTATTAGTTGCTTGAACTTTCTCTGAAATTCTCTCTCTCCTTTTTTATTTAACTTATTTTATTTTTTTTGGGGGGGGGGGTAAGGTCTTGCTGTGTTGTCCAGGCTGGCCTCCAGCACATGATCCTCCTGCCTCAGCCTCCTGTAGCTGGAATCACAGGTGTGTGCCACTGCATGTGGTTTGGAATTCTCAATTTTTGAAGCAGTTATTAACTTAAGTTTCAAGTACAGTACACACAACTTATTTTTTCTTTCTTTCTTTTGGTCCTGGGAATTGAACTCAGGAGCACTTAGCCACTGAACTACATCCCCAGCCCTTTTCTTTTCTTTTTTTTTGGTACTGGGGAACATTGAGCCATATCCCCAGCCCTATTTTGTATTTTATTTAGAGACAGGGTCTCACTGAGTTGCTTAATGCCTCTTTTTTGATTAGACTTTGAAATCTCAATCTTCCTGCCTCAGCCTCCTAAGCCACTGGGATTACAGGTATGCGCCACCATGCCTGGCCCCAGCCTTTTTTAAATATTGTATTCAGGGATAGGTTCTCACCGAGTTGCTTAGGACCTCACTAAGTTGCCAAGTCTGGCTTTGAATTTGCAGTCCTCCTGCTTCAGCCTCCTGCGTTGCTGGGATTACAGGCATGTGCCACTGTGCCCTGAAGAAGTAGCGTATTTTCCCAAACCTGGCAAGAATATTCTTCTGCATAGTCTCCATGCAGCCATCAAAACTAGGACATTAGCATTAATGTGTCACTGCCACGGGATCCTCAGCCCCATTCCATCTCACTGCCTGTTCTAATTGGCATATACTTTAGAGGAGTCAGTATTGTGCGTATATTTAATGAGCCAGTGTGGAGCCTTGCAGGACATTGCCCTCTCTTTTTTGTCTCACTGAGTCTGGAATGGTTCCTCTGTCCTTCCTGGGATTTTGGGACTTGATACTTTGAAAGGTACTTGCCAAAGGCCCTGTTTGCCTGCTGGAGCCACACTGTGGTGGCTGGCAGGAGCATCACAGCATGAGGCCACATCAGGTGGGACACCATTTAGGTCTATTCTGTTAGCATTGCTTTCAGCCTCTTGGGGATCCTCGTGACCTGCTTTCCAGAAAGGAGGAAAGAAAGGGCAAGGGTGCTTAAATGACCAAACCCCCTCCACGTTCTCTGGAACTTGACCATTTCAGATAAGCCCTGTACTGGTCAGCAGACAGCAGAGATGCAGCCTCAGTCTGACTCTAAAATGCTGCTTCAGGCCTGATAACAGAAGAGAACATCACTTGAATTATAACATGATACTGACATACACACCACACATACTTCCAATTAGACTGTTACATATTACTGTATGGGTAACACAAAGCACAACATAATAGAACAAATATAATGACTCGGATTCTTAAATTACCCAAGAGTAAGCCACTGGCGATACAGATGAACCTCTCTCCTCAACTCCTCATTTCTACTCTGCTGTGAATTTACACAGAACTCTGACGAGGTGACGAAATTCTAGGATTCAGAGGCAATTTTACCCTAATTCAGTGCAAACATGGATGCTTGCCTTTTTAGAACAGCTTCTTATGCCATCTGGTGTTCGCACATGGAATCGCAGTTCCTCAAATGTAATCTTTGTCAGGATTTTTTTTTTCAACTTTATTTTGAAATGTAAAATACTATTGTTATTAAGTGGGACAAATCACAACTTATTTCTACAACCTTTCTGGCTCTACACGCAGCCCCCACACATTGGGGAGCATACTTAAGCATTAGCTAGGTCATAACATTAAATTATAACTTTTCTATCTTTTGACAGTTCCTTGCGAGTCATGTTTTTATCTTTTATCAATTAAAATGTACTGCCGATGTGTGAGACACACACATAACGATTAAACTAACAAGGCAAAAACTTTTAAAAATGGCGAATATGCTTAAGAGGTGTACGGGAGTTTCTTTTACAATTCGTGCAGACCTTCTGGCTTAAAAGCACAGTTAAAAAGCTAATTCCAAAAAGGCATCAAGAGTCTGCGATCCCGAAGGCTGAGGCTGAGGCTGAGGCTGAGGCAGGAGGATGGGAAGGTTGAGGCCAGCCTCAGCAACTTGGTAAGATCCTGTCTCGAACTAGAAAGGCCTGGGGGTAGTGGCAGAACCCCTGGGCTCAGTCCCCTGGACCAAAACCAAAACGCTGACCCCAAGAGTGGCCCCGACCCATTTTTTAAAATGGTGGGGGAGAGGGGCTGGGCTGAGCACGTGAGGCCTGGGCTCGGCCCTCTGCACCACATAAAATAAATAGATGAAATAAAGGCCCTGGGTCCATCTGCCACTTACAGCATGTTTTTTAAAAAATGGGGGGGGACAGAGCTGCCCCTGAGAACGAGGAGCACGTAGGTTCGAAGCGCCTCTTCTCGGACTGCCCAGGGCATGCCCCCGATGGCCGCCCGCCGCCCGCCCGCCCGCCGGCAGCCCGCGGGCACTCCTTTCCCAGAGGACTAGACGCACAAAGGCAGGCGCCGCCAGAGAGGCCGTGACGCACGCGGGGAGCTCCATTGCCAGGGCGACGAGCGCCGACCCGCCTCTTTTCGCTTGCGCTGCGCGTCACTTCCGGTTGCCCCCTTCTGATTTGGACCCGGTTGAGGCTAAGTTCCCAGAGGGACCGGAGCGTCGGGGTGGGTGGAGACGATGCAGGGGCAGGGCCGGCCCAAACGAGGCTGGGGTGCTCTGATAGGAGCTGTGCCGGGGGTGGGGAGGGGGGCGGAGCTTGACTTCCGTCCTCCCGACCAATCGCTTTCAAATGTGCCCCCTAGGCGCCGCGGGAAAGCGGTGCCTCGCGACGGCCCGCCCTAGGGCATGCGCACTGCCGCCGCCGGAGCCCGGGAACCTCCGCTCCGGGTTTTGCATGCAGCTGGAGGGCGCCCCGAGGGCGGGTAGGGGCGTGTCTGAAGGCAGGGCGACGAGCGGAGGTGTTGATTGGCCCGCTGGGAGCCCGGCGCCGACTTGGCGGCGCATTCCAGCGGTCAGCTGGCCCTTTCGTTCATTCTTGGAAAGCATTGGTTGGTCGTTGGTTGAGCACGCTGTACAAGCTCCTGCTAGGCGCTGGGGGTTTGGTGATGAGTGGCAAGCAGTCCCAGTCCTCGAGGAGCCTATGTTCTCGCTGACATTGCGGTTTCCCCTCCTCTCGTGTCCAGTGTGATGTGATTTCTGCAAAAGGAGGGGACCTTCCATGGAAAGACCTGGCTAGCCCCCTCTTTGGCTTTGCATTCATCTCTGAAAGAATAGTGTAGCTATCTTGCAGAGAGATGGTGAGGTTTCAAATGAGCTTGACACTTAAGTTGGAGTTGAATCAGGGTTTTATTGCAATTATAATTTCAATGGATTGATTTCTTTGTTTTCTCAATTGTTACACGCTCCAGAAGAGGGGGAAAGAGTGTTACTGCCCTTTAAAACAACCTGAATTATCGGGTCAGAATGAGGATTATGTGAGAGATTTATGAGTAGCACAGTGCACATTACCTGCCAGGTAGGAGGTCCCTAAGTGGTATCTGTCATTCTTGCGTTCTTTTGATGGAGGACATGTGAAGGTTTAATGAAGCGATTGGCATTCAGTGATGCTAAATAAGTGAAATAATTTCTTCCCTCCTTGGTCTGTGAGCTAGAAAACCCAGGTGAGACATGGCACTGTTGACAAGCATCCCAGTGCCTGTCTACTCATTGAGAGCTCTGCAACACGGGAAAGAGTAAGGGACCCTTCACAGTACTGGGGGATCAAAGCCTGTGGGAATGATGGCTTTTGCCTGAGGTGGGATGATAGCACCATCCTAAAAGGAAACAACCAGAACAACAGCCATTACCTTGGACTGTCCCAGGCAAATAGACACATATGGTCATCTTGTCCCAGAGCTGTGTGTGTAACAGAATTTGTGTCACACTGTCTAAAATTGCTTTCCGTTGTTTTATTTAGTTCTAATAAGTGGTACCCTCATTTAATAGAAGACATTGAAGTTTATAGTTAGGGAGTGCTGGAGGAGGGCCACCAACTTACCCTGTTAACTCAAGACTGATAATTATCAACTCCACCAAGCCTAGTTGTTCTTTGAGACCCCAAGATTGGGTGTTTCAGGGAAGCAGATTCTGGCTCTGTTGGAGACTTTAATAGAGCTTGTTATGAACTGAATGTTTGTACACCCCAGATTCATATGTTGCAATATGATTCTATGTGCTGTGGTATTAGGAGGTGGGGCCCTTGGGAGGCAGTTAGGCGGCAGGGCTTTGCCCTCACCAGTAGGACTTGTGTCCTCAGAAGAGACAAGAGAGCTCGTTGGCTCTCCGTCTGCTGCGAGGATATAAGAAGTCAGCAGGCTGCAACCCAGGGGAGGGCTGCATTAGTCTGTTTTCTGCTGCTAATAATACAGTATCAAAGACAGGATAAATGCAGAAGAAAAGAGGCTTATTTTGGCTTATGGATCTGGAGGTGCCTTCTTGTTGGCAGAAATCAAGGTAGCACAGGGCAGAGAGAGGGTGCTTGGATATGTGTCTGGTCTCTCCCTCTTATAAAGCCACCAGCATGTAATCACAGGAGTTCCATACAGGTGACTTTACCTAACTGTAATTACCTCCTAAAAGCCCCATCTCTAAACACCAAGGTCAGATTAGGTTTTCACCCTCTGTTTTCCTCACAGTGGGACTGAATTTCCTCATTTTGAGCCTTAGGAGACACTCAAACCATAGCAAGAGCCCTCCCTGGAAAGCAGCCTGCTGGCTTCCTGATTTCAGACTCTGGCCTCTGGACCATAACCAATCAACACTCGTTTAAGCCACCAATCTATGGTCATTTGTTACAGTGGCCCACGAAAATACATACATGGCATCAAAGCCACTGTATCTAACCAGGCACAGTGGCTCACGACTGTAATTCCAGTGGCTCAGGAAGCTGAGACAGGAGGTCAAAGCCAGCCTCAGGGGATGGGGTTGTAGCTCAAGCGGTAGTGTGCTCGCCTGGCATGCCTGCTGCCCGGGTTCGATCCTCAGCACCACATACCAACAAAGATGTTGTGTCCGCCGAGAACTAAAAAATAAATATTAAAAAAATTAAAAAAAAAAAAGCCAGCCTCAGGAATTTATTGAGGCCTAAGGAACTTAGCAAGACCCTATCTCAAAATAAAAAATAAAAAGGGCTGGGGGTGTGGTTCAGTGATTAAGTGCCCCTGGGTACAATCCCTGGTACCAAAAAACAAACAAAAAGCCAAAAAGCCTCCTGCCAATCCTCTCTCTCTCTCTCTTTTTTTTTGGTACCAGTGATGGAACCCAGGACACCTAACCACTGAGCCACATCCCCAGCCCTTTTTATATTTTATTCAGAGACAGAGTCTTACTAATTTGCTTAATGCTTTGCTAAATTGCTGAGGATGGCTTTGAACTTTCAATCCTCCTGCCTCAGCCTCCTGAGCCATTGGAATTATAGGTGTGCACCAGTACGCCCGGCCTTTCTTAGGACCTTTGTAGAGAGGATCTAGTATGGGTATGAGGTGGCTCAGATTATTTTAAAGGTTCCTTCCAACTTTGTATGTCTAACCAGGGCAGTCTTTGTATGCTCTTTGAATCCCAATATCCATTTTTCATATGCTTGGGAGATGTTAAAGCTGGTATAGAAGTAGAACTAAGTCCCAGAGACAGCCTTGGGCCTGATCCGAACATCCCCACTTGGGGCTGTGCAAGCTCTTACACCTGATGAGTATCTGTTTTCTCATTGATAAGGGTTTTGAATGATGGTTCCTTCCTCCCCTGCAGATAGGCTGAGAAGGTGAAATAAAGCGGGGATTATAAATAGGGAAATGCTGTACAAACATAAACAATGCTTCAGTTGGCCAGCTTTCCCAGTTGCTTGTCTTATCCATTTATAGAGAATAAGAACTACAGGAAGAGTACAGGTTGTGGAGTCAGACTGCCCAGGATTAGAATCCCCAAATAGCACCAGCCACTGTGTGCCCCTAGCCAAGTGGTGTGTCCTTTCTGGACCTCAGCACTCAAAAAAGCCACTTTTTGTGGATCTGTGAAGTCCCTGAGTGAGGCATGGAGCCTGGTTCCTGGCACACAGCCCTCCATCACTGATGGTTCTTAAAGATGCCTCTTTTCTGTGTTCTATAACATTAACCACATAGACCTTTATCATGCTGAGGCCCTCCCCTGCCCTCTGCCAGCTCTCTGTGTTGTCTAGTGGGCACCCTTCCTCAGTCCTCACCTCCGTCTAGAAATCCCCTCTACCTGTTTTTCTTTGAAGATGTGTCTTGTTTATAAATCATTCCTACTCCTTAAAATTCAATAAAAACTCAATTGGTTTCCTACTGGTCCTGGGCAGGGATGAGGGGTAGCATATTATTATTTTATAAAAAATATGAATAATAACATAAGACATAAAACAGTCTTGGCCATACAGGAAAGGGCCAATAAATGCTTGCTAGCTTAAAGCATAAGGGTTGGTTCAGACCATTTTTTCGGTTGCTACTGTGTTTTCTGAGAAAACTAGTCCTGGCTTCCATTACTGTCTTTTTTAAAAAAAATTTTTTTTAATTGGAAAAAAAGCATGCATATGGTGAAATATTCACACAGAACATTAAAAATACACAAAGGAGAGCGACTCCCTCTCCCTGTTTTCTGTCTTTCCTGGAGATGTCACCTATTAAGAATTCTGTCTGAGGCTGGGGATGGAGCTCAGAGGGAGAGTGAAGCTTGTCTAGCACACAGGAGGCCCGGGGTCTGATCCTTTGCACTGCAAGGGAAAAAAATTCCTTCTGTGCTGTGCATAGTCTAAGCTATGTGTGTGAATCCTCTTTCCTTTGTCTTAAACCCAGAGCAATTTACACCTTTGGGTGGCTTCTGTTGCTTTTGGCAAGCTGGGTGCTATGGCCCTGGAGTTGACACGTCCCCTGCACCCGTCATGGAATTTGATTGCTGGGGTCCTCCAAGTGGGGGATGAGCAGGCTTCAGGCTCATGTTCTGACCTCTGACTGGCATTAGCAGTTGGGCCCTACCACCCTGCAGATTAAACATGCCCGAGAGAGTCCCACGCCACACACCCCTTAGTCTATCTGCAAAAGGAGAGAAGGATAGTGGTGCACTGAGACCCCCTGAGTGCCATAAAGCATATAAGGCTGGGGCTTTCTGGGAATCTGAGGCAGCATGAAGATCCCCCTTCAGTCCCTGATTCTTGTAATCATGCCAAAAAAATTTTCAAGACATGTTGCTAAGAGTAGCAGGCATGAGTTTATTAGAAAGGATAGGAAAGGGAAAGGAAGACACTCTCAAGGGAGAGAGTGGGTCCTCTCAGCCTATCTGCAGGGGAGGAAGGAACCATCATTCAAAACCCTTATCAATGAGAAAACAGATACTCATCAGGTGGGACAGCCCACCTCTCTTACTCGCCAGTTTTATTGGGTGGGGGGAGTGTCCCAGAGTGTCTTTAGAGTTCTGCCCAGGTCCACCTCCAGGTCCACATCTGACAGCAGGATGACATCAGATTTTCAAGTCCCCACTACCATGGCAACTCTAGGTCACTTTGGCCCAGGCTGACCAGTTCTAATTGGACCTTGTTGTTAATGGTTTCATGATTAGGGGGGTGATCCTCATCTCCTTGAGTTCTGGAATCTGGTCTGTGTAAGGGTCACAGTGTGTCTCCCCACTCCCTCCCTGCCTCAGGGTAACATGTGCTCTTAACTGCATTTCCCGGGCCTGCTTTTCTCCTGCAGATAACAGATTGTTTGGGGAGGAATGCAACATATCTTGGGGACTTAAGACAGGCAGGGCTGCAGGCAAATTGCTTTTTAAAAGTGAAAACATGTGGGGGTCAGCACAGTGGACCCAGTTTTAGAATGATTCCCTTGGCCTCATGTTTCCACCTATCACGTCTCTTTGTCCCCTATCACTAGGGTTTTTTCATTTTGGGGCAGGTACTGGGGATTGAACTCAGGGGCACTCGGCTACTGACCCCCATCCCCGGCCCTATTTCGTATTTTATTTAGAGACAGGGTCTCACTGAGTTGCTCAGCACCTCCATTTGCTGAGGCTGGCTTAGAACTCACGATCCTCCAGCTTCAGCCTCCGGCCAGTCACTAGGGGTTTTGCGGGGGCCTCTACTACTATTCCTGAGGGATTAGTGAGTGGCCGGGAGACAGGGTGACAGGGCAGGTCCTTTCCTGAGGGTGCCCGGCCCTAGGAGCAAAAACTCTGCTCTTCATTTCTGCTTCTCTGCCTCCAGTCTTCCTTTTTCCTCCAGGTCTCTCCCTCCCTCCACCTCCTCCCTCCACCTCCTCCCTCTCCTTCCCTCCCTCTCTCCCGCTCCTCCCGGTCCAGCTCCTCCCACCGCAGGAGCTTCCCCGCGTCGGTGTGAAAACCCGGGCCGGGGCGCCGGCAGGACGGGATCTGCGCATGCGCAGAGCGGCGCCGCTCGGCCCCAGTCGGAAGCGCCAGCCGTGAGCCGGGGGAGCGGCCGCCGAGGCAGCTCGGCCCGCAGCCCGTCAGGCCGTTGGCTCCTGCTCCGGCCCGGGCCACCGGCTGCGTAAGTGCGAAGCGGGGGGCTCCGGGTCAGGGAGTCGGCCGGCCCGGGGAGGACGCGTGTGGCGGCCGCGCAGCCGCCGTGGCCTCGCGGAGGAGCTGGCCAGCCCACACCTGCCCGGCCGGGTCTGCCCACCTGCCCCGGGTCGCCGCCCGCCCGGCTGCGATCCGCCCCGCTCACGGCCCCGGTGCCCGCGTGCCCTGCGCGCACCTGTCCGGGGCCGTGTCCACGCCCGCGGCAGACTCCGGCCGCACCTGCCGCTGGGCCGGGCCTGGGCGCGCCGGGTCCGCGCGGTGCCCGCCGCCTCCGTTGGGTGCCCTCGGGCTGGCGCTCCCGGTGCGGGCGGCGACACGCCCCTCGCCACGGGACCCGCCGCGCTCCTGAAGTCGGCTGCGGGAGGAGCGCCTCGAACCCTCCCTGCAACTCTCGCTTGTGCTTGTGCGGGTGCAGCCGTGGGGCAGGAAAGTGTCACTCCGCGCTGGCCTGTGATCGCCTCTGTCAGTGTCCCCTCCGCCAGCTCACCTTCCCGACGACGTAAATGCCACCATCCCCCCTTTTTTGTGATACTGGGTACTTAACCCAGGGGCGTTCTACCAATCAGCTGCACTCACTTTGAGACAGGTTCTGCTAAATTGATGAGGCTGGCCTTGAACTTGCCATCCTCTTGCCTTGGCCTCCAGAGTAGCTGGGATTACAAGCATGCACCACCTTATGCGTCCATAAAAGCCTCTCAACTGGAAGTTTTCTGATATTACGATGCAGTGTGTTGTCTTCACATGTTTTTGTGGAGAGGGAAATTAAAATGCTGAAAGCAGGGCTCTGTTCATTTCATAATGAGCTGGAGGTTTGAGGCTATGACTGAAACCCACCCCATCCCCTCATTTAAACCAGTGACTGCTCATTTCTAAAAAGCACAGTAGCTTCTTCCTGGGCTAGCTTTATTAATATTTGAAACAGAAACACCAGCCTCACCATGTTGGAGACCTAAGAATGTTGCAGTACTACAGATTTATCAAGATTTTGTTATGTTTTAAAAATTACAGAGCAGACTAGTAGTGGAGAAGGAAAAATAATAGTCAAGAAACCCCCCCCCCCCCAGTGTTGAGAATTGGTCCCAGGACCTCAGGCATGCCAGGCAAGCACTTTACTATAATCTACATCCCCAATTGGTTTTAAAAATTTTTGAGACATGGTCTGGCTAAATTGCTAGAAGTTGTGATCCTCCTGTCTTGGCCTCCTGAGTATCTGGGATTACAGGCATGCAGCCAGGCTCAGGAAATGTTTAAAAAATGACAACTTTATTGATAAATCCTTTACCTAGCAGAAAACCTGCTTGTTTAAGTGTATTTTCCAGATATTTTCAATATATTTACCATTGCGCAACCACTACCATTCCAGAACTTTTTCCATCATCCCAGAAAGAAGCTCCACACCTGTTTGCAGCCCTTTCTCATCCCCCTGCTCCCCACTGCCCACAGCCACTGATTTGTTTTGTGTCTATGGATTTGCACGTTCTGGCCGTTTCATATTAGTGCCATACGTGTTTTTTGTGTCTGGCTTCTTTCAGCATAAATCATCCATGTTTTAGCATGTGTCAATACTTTGTGCTTTTCTGTGACTGAAAAACATCCCATGGCATGGATAGACCATCTTTTGTGTGTCTGCTTGGCACAATGCATATCTGATTTGTTTCCTCACTTTGGCTAATTTGAATATTGCTGCTATGTACAAGGTTTTGACCTGCGGGGACACATTTTCAGATCTCTTGGGTACATACCTGGGAATAGAATGATAGTTTTCTAGCAGCTCTGTTTCACTCTTTGAGAAGCTACCATGCTGAACAAATCCATTTTGATGTCTTCATAGTTGCGCTAGCTTTGTCCCGGACATTGTCCGCCTGGTATTGGGCTATGTTCCATTAGATCCCCTGGAAGGAGCCAGTAGGGAGGCCGGGCTGGAGCCTGAGCTCCAGTTTGCCAGTGTGGAGCAGGACCAGAGCAGGCTATGAGGCTGGGCTTCCCATGTGAGACTGAAGGTGACTTGCACCTTCCCCAGGGGTGTTGTGAAGTCTGAAGTGTGGAAAGTTGTCCACAATTTTAGTGTACTTCCTGTTCTCAGCTTCTCTAAGACCTCCTGCTTCTTGGGTCAGAGGCATGGTTTGAATCTGAGACAGATTTTTATGAGAAGTTTGCTGTGGTCCTAAGAAGCTTCAGGGACAACTTTTGCTGAGGTGGTGTGCCAGGACATGGGTGTGTCCCCTCCTGTGTTTCTCTGTGCCCAGTTACAAGTGGAAGGGACCCTGAAGAGGACCTGGTTTGTAGGTAAAATCCCAGAGGTTAGAGGGTTGATAATTGGGTTGCTTGTTTTTGTTTTTGCTCAGATAGGATAACAGAGAGACACGCAGCCACTATGTACTCTCATCATCGTTTCATAAAAATGAGATTTTTATTTTTTTTTAGATGGTCTTGCTGTGTTGCCCATGCTGGTCTTGAACTCTCGGGCTCAAGCGATCCCCCACCACAGCCTTCCAAGTGCTAGGGTGACAGGCCTACCCTGATGTGTGCTGCTAAGAATGTTTTAACACCAAAAAAGAAAGAAGTTACCCTAAAAAGAAATGATGATCATAAGGTGGGCACAGTGGTGCACGCCTGTAATCCCAGTGGCTGGGGAGGCTGAGGCAGGAGGATCACAAGTTCGAAGCCAGCCTCAGCAATGGCAAGGCACTAAGCAACTCAGAGAGACCCTGTCTCTAAATAAAATACAAAAAAGGCCTGGGGATGTGGGTCAGTGGTCGAGTGCCCCTGAGTTCCATCTCCAGTATATATATAAAAAAATCATGGTCATAGTTATTGTTCACAAGGCACTTATTAGGTTTGCTTAAGTTTTATAAAAAAGAGCATACATTCCTATTTTTCTCATTTTTCTACAGAGGAGAGGAACTGAACACTCCCCTAACCAGACCTGTGTTGAATGCCAGTGTCCCCCTGTCTTCAGGCAGAACGGCATCTACAGCACACGTGACTTGTGAGTCCTCACTTTTGCTCCTTGGAGAGG
This sequence comes from Ictidomys tridecemlineatus, assembly GCF_052094955.1. Classification (NCBI taxonomy): domain Eukaryota; kingdom Metazoa; phylum Chordata; class Mammalia; order Rodentia; family Sciuridae; genus Ictidomys; species Ictidomys tridecemlineatus. Next base: position 3,401,826 of record NC_135483.1, read on the forward strand.
GTACGGTGGGAGGAGCAGCAGGGCAGAGGAGGACTGTGGTTCTCCATGCAGCAGCTGGTTGCGTGCTAGAGTATAAGCTCTTTGAATTTAGACTTTCTTCCTTTTTTTAACTCTTGAAAAATTTTGAAAAATATAACATCAAATATATAATGTTTGAACACATGACCTATGTATAATATTTGAAATACATATTTTTAATTCATTTTAAAAAAAAATATTGTAGATGGATACAATACCTTTATTTTGGATTGAACATGCTAGGCAAGCACTCTAACCACTGAGACACAATCCCAGCCCCCATATTTTTAATTCTTAAAAGATTTTGGAATATACATAAAACACGTAATGCTTATGTACAGTTTTTTTTAAAAAATATCTTTAATTAATTAATTAATTTTTATGTGGTGCTGAGGATCGAACCCAGGGCCTCACCTGTGCTAGGCGAGCGCTCTACCGTTGAGCCCCAGCCCCAGCCCCCTTATGTATAGTTTTGAGGGTAACCACACAAACCTTCCGTACCTGCCACCCGCTGGGAAGCACAATGTCTGCTCTTTTCCTCACAAACATATTCCTCTACCACCTAAGTACCACTACCCAAGTTTGCTTATTTTTTTTTGTTTTTTGTTTTTGTATGTGTAAATATTCTTCAACAAAATAGTGTTCAGTGTTGCCTGTTTTTTAAAAAATTTTTTCCTTGCTTGGAGTTGAACCCAGGGCCGGGTGCATGGTGGGTAGGTGCTCGACCACTGAAGGGCGCCCTAGTGCAGGTTTTGCCTGTGTGTGAATTTTTTTTTTTTTTTTTAAAGAGAGAGTGAGAGAGGGGAACAGAGAGAGAGAGAGAATTTTAACATTTATTAATTTTTTCTTAGTTCTCGGTGGACACAACATCTTTGTTGGTATGTGGTGCTGCTGAGGATCGAACCCGGGCCGCACGCATGCTAGGCGAGCGCGCTACCGCTTGAGCCACATCCCCAGCCCCCCTGTGTGTGAATTTGATGTCAATGGAATCCTACTGTTTGTGTTAGTCGGCTACTTGGTTTCATTTGCTCTTGCCCATTGGTTTTGAGCTCCACCCATGTTCCTGCAGTGTAGCTGTGGGTCATTCACTGTCACTATTCTAGTTTATTTATCCTTTCGTTTCTTAATGAGCATTGATTGACATTATCTCTGCATCTGGCTTCTGTGAACCTCTGTTTATATCTGCTCACCATCCGTGTGCCAGAGTTTTCGTGGGAGGAATCACCAGGTCCAGAGAGCACATGTGCTGCCTTTGTATGTGCCACAGTACTTTCTAAAGTGGACATGCTATCTGTGCTCCCATCTGTTGAATGGGAGAATGACCTTTGATCCACAGCTTTGCAAACACTGGCTGCTTTTCATACTTATATAGTTTTGTCTGTACACCTGAGTTCATAGCAGCAGTATTCACAGTAGCCAAAAGTATAAGCAAGCTGGGTGTGGTGGCACACGCCTGTAATTTCAGCAGCTCGGGAGGCTGAGACAGGAGAGTCACAAGTTCAAAGCCAGCCTCAGCAAAAGTGAGTCGCTAAGCAACTCAGTGAGACCCTGTCTCTAAATAAAATATAAAATAGGGCTGGGGATGTGGATTAGTGGTTGAGTGCCCCTGAGTTCAATCTTTGGTAGTTCCCCCCCAAAAAAGTAAAAGCAACCCATGTGTCCATTCAATGGATGAATGAATGAAATGCGGTATTTGCACACAATGGGATATTATTCAATTTGAAAAAGGCAGGGAATTCTTTACATGCTACAACATGGGTGAACCTTAGAGACTTTCTGCTAAGTGAAATAAGTTGGTCACAAGAGGGCAAACAGTGCATGATTTCAGTTATGTGAGTTACTTAGTGAGGTCAGATTCCTAGAGACAGAGGGTACAGTGGTGGTGGCTAGGAGCTGTGGGGAAGGGGAGCTGATGTTTAGTGGGCCCAGAGTTTGAGAGCAAAGTTCTGGAGCTGGATGTGGTGAAGGCAGCCCAGTATTGTGAGCATACTTCATGCTGCAGAACTGTATGCTGAGCCATGGTAGAGTGCATGTATATTTTAAAACAATAGAAACTTTATTTTTTGGTACTAGGCAACCCTGGGATTCTCTGAGATACATCCCTATCCCTTTTTTTAAGATAGGGTCTCATTAAGTTGCTGAGGCTGGCCTTGGACTTGCAATGCTCAACCTCCTGGTTGCTGGGATGCTGGGCATATGCCTCTGCATCCGGCTGCTTTTTTTTTGGTCACACTGGTGGATGCAAAGTGGTTTGTCAATGTTTTTTTCCTGATTGCCACTGAAGTGGACCTATTTCTGGGCATGGATTGGCCATGAGTTTCATCTTCGGGAGGCTTGTGTTCCGACGGGGCCTGCATCTTCCTTGCTTGTGGAGTGCCTGCCTCCTGGTGCCCTTTGTTGAGGAGACTGTCCCTCCTGCCCTTGCACAGTGGCGCTTGTTGTGTTTCACATCTCCTGGCTGTGTGGATCTGGTTCTGAGCTGTGTTACTTTTCGCTGGTCTAATTGTCTTTTGAGAATACTGTGGTAATGGTGGCTTTTTTTTTTTTTTTTTAAAAATAGCTTTATTGAGATATCATCCAGGTCACCAACCTAGGTGTACAGGCTGGTGACCTGGGACATATGCAGATCAAGCTGCATAGCCACCACCACAATCAGTCTTACGACACTTTTATCATGCTACAAAGATACTCTGTTACCCCATTAGCAGTCCTACCTGGTCTTGCCATCTTGTGGGATAAATGCCCCTTGTTGGTGGTACTTCAGGAGTTTTGTAGCTACTCTTGACCATAAATTAGTTTGTTACCTTTCATCAAAATTCTGTTAGGGGTCATGTGCAGTAGTGCATACCTATAATTCCAGCCACTTGGGGGCTGAGGCAGAGGATTGCAAGTTCAAAGACTGCTTGAGCAGTTATGTGAGATCTTGTCTTGAAAAATAACAAGGGCAGAGGTTGTAGCTTATTGGTGAGCAATCCCCAGTACTGCCAAAAAAGAAAAAAAAAATCTTGGTCTGTAGCTCAATGGTACAGCAACTCTGGGTTTAATCGCCATTATCACCAAAACAAACACACACACACACAACTTGGTAGGAATTCTAATCAGAATTGCATTGATTCTGTTCATCTGGGAGAATTAACTTCTTTAGGATATTCACTTCCTGTCCATGAGCACATCTGGCACCCCAACTTTTCTGTGTTCACTGGACGTTAGGAATGTGAATGATGGGATTTTGTACATGGTTAGTTTCAACTGTGGCTTCTCACAAAAGGGAAAAGTAAGTCTCAGTGACATTGCATGGGTCACTTACATCACACAGCAGTGGTCAGTGTAGAATCACAAGCCCTGACTAGGTAGACCTGGTGCTGGTATTGAGGTCACTGTCCCCACTGCTGATGGGACAGAAGCACAGGCTTTGTGTCTCTGAACCGGTGCTGAGGTCATCTCTGCTTCTCAGAGTCTAGCTTTCTGTCTTTGGACAGGGCCTTCAGGATGAGTGTCCCTGACTACATGCAGTGTGCTGAGGACCACCAGACCCTGCTGGTGGTGGTGCAGCCTGTGGGCGTGGTCTCTGAGGAGAACTTCTTCAGCATCTACCGAAGGATCTGCTCTGTGAGCCAGCTGAGCATGCGGGACTCTCAGCGCGCACTCTTCATCCGTTACCGGCACCACTACCCGCCCGAGAACAACGAGTGGGGCGACTTCCAGACGCACCGCAAGGTTGTGGGCCTCATCACCATCACTGACTGCTTCTCTGCCAGGGACTGGCCTCAGACCTTCGAGAAGTTCCATGTGCAGAAGGAGATCTATGGCTCCACACTCTACGACTCCCGGCTCTTTGTCTTCGGGCTGCAGGGGGACGTGGCAGAGCAGCAACGCCCCGACGTGGCCTTCTACCCCAGCTATGAGGACTGCAGCTCCGTAGAGAAGCGCATCGAGGACTTCATTGAGTCACTCTTCATTGTGCTCGAGTCCAAACGCCTGGATAGGGCCACGGACAAGTCTGGGGACAAGATTCCCCTCCTCTGCGTCCCCTTCGAGAAGAAGGACTTCGTGGGACTGGACACTGATAGTAGGTAAGTATACTTGGGGAACTGCTGCCCCTGAGACACGATCCCTAGACGGGGGTTTGGGTTGCTTCCTTCTGTAGAGTTTATTGCTGTGGGGACAGAGAAGCGTTGTCCACTGTTTTTCAAGACCAATGACTTAAAAACAGGTGGCCTTTGGGTAAGGGAATCCCTGGGGTTAGTGTGTGCATTCAGTCCCCTTTGGGGGCCCTGGTGAGACTCCTGCAGCTTCCTACCAGTACAGTAGCCACAGCCACTTGTGTTGAGCATAGCCATGGACTGGCTGCATGCCCTGTGTCCCAGGGAGTGCTAGATAGAGCAGGGGAGGTCAGGCCAGGTCTCCTCGCCATCCTCTTCACTCTGCCCACTGCCCGTTTCTCTGTCCTGCAAAGCTGCTGTCCAGTGGGAGAAGTAAATGTGAGCTTAGCAGCAGCCTCTACAAGAGGGAGCCCTTCCTGCTAGGGGGAGTGCAGGGAGCTGTCACTCCTGGCCTTGTGGCCTCAGCAGGCATCTGGTCACTTGAGTCTCTCTCTTACCATGGGACTGGGATGGTGGTCTGTGAGGATCACTTGGCACAGCGCCTGCACAGAGCAAGTCCTTGGGTGCTCCTGGAACTGATCTGTGGCCACACAGCAGCTTTCTGGTTGGTGGTAAGTCTGAGGAGAAGATGTCACAGAACCAAAAACAACTGTCCAGTCCAGCCTAGGAGTTGGAAGCATAGAGTGGCCCTGTCACACTGTGTGAACTTTGAGGGTCTGCAGGGAAGTTTCATTTCCTCACCTGCACATGAGCTTTTGGCTTAAGGATGGGCAGTGAAGTGGCCCTCACGGTATGCCCATTCTCACAATTATAAGCACTAGTCACCCTCTGCACTTCAGTGAGCCTGTGAGGCCCATGAGCTGGCTCAGATCCATTCCCCTGGTGGCTGGTGACCTGGATCTGGTGCAGGAGCGGAGCTCATCTCACCTTGCCTGCACCTCCTGCTGGCAGAGAGGGTATGCATCTCTCCTGCACAGACACTTCATTCTGTGGCTGGATGTAGGTCCAGTTTGAGTTTGGCCCAGGGGCTGTGTGCTGGGCTCTCTGATGGGCAGCCTGCCTGCCGCCCCGCTTCCCAGGGCCCTGGGTGTGGGTGTGTTGCCTAAAGGCCCCGCCTGCCCCCTCCCAGAGCCATGGTCATTTCTTGTACGTGTAGAGTGGTAGTTATCAGAGTTTCTGTTCTTGTACGTTTCTAATTTTGCTTGTTCCTCTTTCTTTTCTTTTCCTTTGTTTCTCTCATACCGCCCTGTGAGTGTGTTGTTGGGTCTGAAAAGGTAGGCTGTGCACGCGCTGCTCCCTGGCCGCGCCCTGTGAGCTGGCTTCCCTGGCCCTCATTGCTTTCAGAAACAGAACTTCCCTGCTGCCTGGGTTCCTATGTTATCTGGATAACCTTTTAATTTTTAATGTTTGAATCATAGCTTTGTTAGCATGTAACCCATTAGTGTTTGATATTTGTTGAAATACTTGCTGTGGGAGAACATGTTTGGTCTTCAGTATTCAGTGAAAATGAGGCTTCATTCATTTTTTGGTTTCTTTTGAGAAAGCAAGATGCCCCTTGATTTCAGGGGAGTTTTAGTTGGGGACTCAGGCTGCCGTGCCTTGCTTGAGCCTGGGCTTGGGAACAGATGCTCAGGCTTGTGCTGGTGGCTGTGGCTGTGGGGTGCATGCTGGCGGCCCTCGGGAGGGAGTATGCTGGGCGCTGGAGCTGCGGGGGTGGGCCCCCTCCACTTTTGCTTTCACCTGAGCCTGCATTCCCTCTTCTCTCACCTCTACACTTCCCCCAGCAGGGGGCAGAGGTAGTCCCCACACCGAGTCCAGTCCATGGCCTCTTGGGAGGGTTCAAGGGTGACCTTTTTAAGTGTAGGGCAAGAGGACCCCTCCCAGAGCTGGTTTGCTGGAGTCTGTGGACATGGGACCTCTGTCTCTGGCCATCAGTTCCTCTCTGCCTCCGCATTCAGAGTGAAAGTGGGGGTGGGCGGGGGTCCCTGCTTCCATCACAGGCCTCGCACCAGCTTTCCTCTCCCCTCTAGGCAGGAAAGCCATGTCCACCACTGGTGGCATGCCATTCATTTGTGTTATGGATCTGGAGCATTCAACGGATGGTCAGCTCCAAGTACAGTCTTTGGCCTCCTTGCTGGTCCCCAGTGCACTGTGGGGAAAGTGTCACTTCTATACACTGCTGCCACCCACCAGCTTTCCTGGAGCCTGGTATCTTCTTTAGTGCTGTGGCTCAAATGAGAACACGTTCATTCTTCACTTCCTTTATCTCAACTGAGATAGGTGGGACTTCCTGAAGGATTTTCTTACATTCAGGTGGGGGGACAAAAGAGAAATGAATATGGCAGTTGTGGGAAATTGGAGCTGTCTACCTGGGAAGTACGGGACAGGGTTCCTCCATGACTGTGGGGCCTTCCTGTCACTGGAGCCTGGAGTCCATGTGAGAAGTACTTGGCCTGGGCTCTGCTCTTCTCCCTTGCCCATCTCTGGCAGGAAGGACATTAAGGCCATCACCCAAGAGCTGCCTGGAATTGTGAATCTCTGTCCTGGGCCTCCTGTGTGAAGGACAAGTGCCCATCCTAAGTGGAATAGGCAGGTCCTTGTTAGTAAGGACCTCCAGTGCTGCTTCAGCACACATTTACTGGGCGCTTGCTGGGTGCTGTGCTAGGTGCTAGAACCAGCTGAGGGGTACTTTAGAGACAGGAAAGAGGAGACCAAACACAGCACACAGGTTCTGATTTCAACAGCTGGATGTGGAGTGTGGGCCACTGATGGCCAGGGGAAGACTGTCGGGTGCCTGTCTCAGGTGGAGATTTGAGTTTGGGGCCCAGATCCACAGAGGAGCTGAGTCCACAGAGGCTCAAGTGAAGGGAGAGCTGTCACTCTCTGGATTGTATTTAGAAGCATGGATGTGGATGAACTGAGAAGGCTGTAGACTGAGGCAGGAGGGAGGCCTGGGGCTAGCGTGTGGGTCTGGCCGAGACCAAGAGGTCAGAAAAGAGCCCAGACGAGGCAGCGTTGTGTTTTCTAAGCTTGGTTTGTTAGGGACAGCTGCCATGTGTCTTAGAGGTGCTGACGAGTGGCAGGCTGCTACTGAAGAAGGGGAGGTCCCATGAAGCCAGATGCCATCTGTCTCAGGCCTGGGAGCTCCTGTGTGGAGGGGGCTGCTGGTAGTGGGGAGGAGACAGTCAAGGGCTCCAGGCTGAGCAGGGGCTCCAGCCTAACAGGTGGCCGACCAGGTGGGGTCCGGGGAGAGTGGTGACAGGGGCTGGGGGCTGTTGGACAGTTCTGGAACAGTCTTCCTGTTACAGACTTAGAGAAGGAAGCTGGGCGTGGATGGTCTCTGTGGTCAGGCCTGGACTGTGCCACTGCTGCTTGTTCTTCATCAGGCAACATGCAGCTTCAGTGATGGCCGGTAAAGCCCCTGCAGTGGAGTGTGAAGCATTGCATCTTAACTTCCATTCAGGGCTCTCTCCAGGTGTGGTTGTCTGGAGCTTCAGTTGTGCCAGCCGGGCACTGGCAGGGTGTTCACCTGATTGCATTTACCTGATTTCTATAATGGGAAGGCTCCCATGGTCCAACATCCCACTGCAAAATCACAAGAGGTAACTGCTGGATAATTATGCTGAGTAAGCGCTCCGCCACTGAGCTACAACCCCGAGCCTAAAATTGTACTTTTAATATTTGAATTTTGTGTTAACGTTAAACTCATTACTACTGTGGCTTAATGCTATGCTTTCTCATTTTTGTTCTCTGTGGTGCCAGGATTGAAACCAGGGCTTGTGCACTGCGAGGCAGATGCTCACCACGCTGAGCTATATCCCCAGCCCCATTCTTCTTCCTCTTCTTTTAAACTTTATATAAAAAAAAGTTTATTTAGCTCGCTGGTTTTCATTTTTACATACTGTTTCTTTTTTCTTTCTTTCTTTCTTTTTTTTAAAAATATTTTTAGTTATAGATGGACACAGTACCTTTATTTTATTTATTTATTTTTATGTAGTGCTGAGAATGGAACCCAGCACCTCACATATGCGAGGCAAGTGCTCCACCACAGAGCCACACGCCAGCCCCAACATACTGTTTTGTGTGGGCTTTTTTCCATATACATTAGCATATTCAATGGTCACACAATTTGACAATTCAATTAATTATGTATATGATAATTCAAAACTTATAGTAAGAGGGATTAAGAAAACCCAACATCACTTTCAAAGAAGAAAAGATCCACACTATTCTGAAAAAGCTTGTAGTGAGAAAGCCTGTGTTCTGAATTTTACTACAATTGTCTTAAATTTTTAGTTGTTTATCATATCATAGCTAACTAGAAATTGAATTGTCTTAATCCTATTATCTCTTTTTTACTCTGCTGTTCAAAGAATTATAACAGAATTGCTTATAGTCTTGAAATGATCCAATTTTGGGACATATACTACTCTTGAGAGTTAATTTTTTAGTATATGTAAATCTAGAGTAGAATTTATTTGCATTGGATTGTAGACTCCTCTCAGAGTATTAACATTACTTTTATTTTTATTTTATTTTATTTTTGGGGGGTACCAGGGATTGAACTCAGGGGCACACAACCACTGACCACATCCCCAGCCCTATTTTGTATTTTATTTAGAGACAGGGTCTCACTGAGTTGCTTTGCACCTTGCTGTTGCTGAGGCTGGGTTTGAATTCACGAGCCTCCTGTCTCAGCCTCCTGAGTTGCTGGGATTACAGGCGTGTGCCACCACACCCGTCTTACATTACTTTTATATAACAAAAATACTTTATATAATTTTATTGAATCATACCACTTTAATATGAAAAATTCTGAGAGTATTTTTATGACTTCTTTTTGTAGGTCTTATGTTTCTAAACACACATTTTTGTCATATATGTATGTATGTATTTAGTTGTAGATGGTTGCAGTACCTTTATTTTATTTATTTATTTATTTTTATGTGGTGCTGAGAATCTAACCCAGTGCCTCACATGTGCTAGGCAAGTGCTCTATCACTGAGCTATACCCCAGCCCTCAGAACACATTTTTTTAAATATTTATTTTTTAGTTTTTTAGGTGGACACAATATCTTTATTTTATTTTTATGTGATGCTGAGAATCGAACCCAGTGCCTCAAGCATGCTAGGCGAGCGTGCTACCACTTGAGCCACATCCCCAGCCCAGAACACATTGTTTTTTATCATAATGATTGTACCTTTTACTTTTGAAAATTTCTGGGCTATATTTCAGTATAGCAGATATGTTCTTTTGTGAAGTTCATGTGCAGATGTGTAACTTGCTGAAGGAAACCCAGCCAAGAGCTGGAGGCTGCTACCAGGGAAGGCTTCTTGGAGGAGAAGGCTCTGTGTTGGGTTATGAAGACAAACTAGGAGTTGCCCAAGGGAAAGGGCATCCTGGGAGGAGGCCTGGAGGCTTGTGGGGCTGGGACTGGGGACAGCATGCTGGGCTGTCTTGTCCTGGGCTCTGTCCTGGGCTCAGGGTGAGAAGGGCTGGAGGGGCAGAAAACAAGGCCTTTAGAGGAGCCCCGATTTAGGAGAGCTGACGGCAGAGGGGGGCAGCGAAGGGTCTTGCTTTGCTCATACTTCTGTGGAAAGTGGGGGTTGGGATGGCACGAGCTGCTCGGTCCCCTGTGACCCTGCATTCATTTATCAGGAGTGTCAGGGCAGAAGGCCATGTAGAACCTTCTTACCTCCTTGAAGCTTAGCAGCGTCAGCAGTCCATTCAAGATCGAATGCTCTAGGGGCACAGTAAGGACACCTTTCCCCACGTGCAGAGGGTAGGCCTCCTTTGAGATGCCATGAGCCTTGAGCAGGATGGCGCTGGGCAGGTGGGCCTGGGTGTGGACCTTGAGGGCCATGGGAGGAGCCTGGGGGTGCGGCTTCTGCGAGCCCCATTTCTCCTAGCACTGTAGGGGTCCTTTGAAGGCTTGAAGCAGGAGAGGGCACTGCTGGCTGTGCTTTGCCACTCTGGCTGTGTGCACAGAGGCTCAGGAGAGGGCACTACTGGGGAGGTTCAGAGGCCAGCAGAGGCTTGGCCTAGTGTGGTTGGGATGGAGGAGCGGCTGGAATGCGGGGTTTCTCAGGGGGCACCTGTTGACAGAGAGAAAACGAGCCGAGTCTGGGCGACCTCCCCCTTTCTGTTTGTGTCAGGCCTTGGTTCAAGCAGCCCTTTGGCACAGCAGAGATGAGTTCCTGGTAGCCAGAGCTGCTGAGCTGAGGACAGTTAGGTCTGAAGGGACAGCTTCATCTTGACACCTTGGGTCCCCCTCGTCCAGTAGGAGCGGCTGTCTTCTAGAATCCCTCAGGCTCATTCTGGATGTAATTGCTTCCTCCTGGAAACATGTAATAGCTCTTCTTAAAAAAATCATATCTAAGAAACTTGATGTTCGGAAGATTAGGAATTTTTTGTATGGTTTGGGTATGGTTGCTTTGGCTTCTTAGTTGATATGGAGTTTGAAGCCTTTGCATTATTTAACAGCATGTCCTTGCCAATATTTAAAGAGCTGAAGCATGCATCCTGGGCTCTGCCCTGCAGGCTTTATTAAAGCCTGCTCTGAAATTGTGAAGATAAAGGTCCTGTTTGCTAAAGCCAAATGGTTGGCTAATAATATGCAGCATTTATCTCTTTATAAAATAGTAATAGAGTTAATGTAAAAATGGAACATAAATGATTTTTTTAAAAGCTGAAACAAACTTTCTTGTCCTAATGTTGCAGTTGGAAAAGATGAAAAGAAATACCCTCCTCTCATCTTGTCCAAGTGCAGTCCACAGTAGCAGTTCTGCACACCTGTTACCTTTAAAGGGTCACTTGGTAGTGCCTTTGTGAAGTCAGGACCCCTCCAGCTCCTGTAACTGGCAACGATGGTCTCTGGCTTTCAGTCCTGGAGCCTGAGGCTGCCTCCCTAGCAGTTTCTAGCAGCGAGAGTGGGATAGTGCTTAGCCAGTGTGCCCTGTGGAATGAGCAGTGACAGTGATGAGTCTCACTGCATTTTGTTTTGCAGGCATTACAAGAAGCGGTGCCAAGGACGCATGCGGAAGCACGTGGGAGACTTGTGCCTGCAGGCTGGGATGCTGCAGGACTCCTTGGTGCACTACCACATGTCGGTGGAGCTGCTTCGATCAGTGAACGATTTCCTGTGGCTGGGGGGTAAGACGGCATGGCCGGGATGCGCCAGAGGCCCTTGTTTTCATTGTTATGGCCCTTGCCCTCTGCTTAGGGTGCCATTGCTCACGCCTTTACCTCCTGCACATTCATCAAAACCTCCTCCATACATCAGACGATGAGGGGATGAGCAGGTGGACATTCCATAATGTCCATAAAAACCAAAGAAATAGTCCCAGCAACTCAGGAGGCTGAGGCAGGAGGATTGCAAGTTCAAGGCCAGCCTCGGTAACTTAACAAGACCCTGCCTCAAAATAAAAAATAAATAGAGCTGGGGATGGTAAGCACCCCTGGGTTTAGTCCCTAGTAGCCTCGCCCCCTCAAAAAAAGCCCTCAAAAAAGAATGATATACTGACATCTCTGTAGCATGGGTGGGCCTTGAAAACCTTGTGCTAAGCCAGATAGGGCATGGTCCCATTTATATGATATATTCAGAATAGGCAGACCAGTGGATGTGGAAGGCAGGCCCATGTTAGGAGGGCCTAGGAAGGAAGTGGTGGCTAATGGCCAGCTGCCTTCTGGGATGGTGAAAATACCCTGACATCAGGTGGTGATAGTGGTACAACTGGATAGTTCAACGTGGCTGAACTGCACACTTGAAGAAGAGTCTGTAGGTGAATTATATTTGAACTTTAAAATTTAAAGGACAAAAAAAGCTAAAACCCACTTTGAAGAACAGCAATCATGTAGGGCTGGAGTTGGGCCTGGAAACGCTTGTCAATGAGTTTGCCTTTGCAGATGGCATCTGCTGGCAGTGGGACTTTGGAGTGTGGACTGGGGTTTTCCATCTGGGTGTCCTGTAAATAAATGCCTGTTAGGTGACAGGTTCATAGGCTTTTTCCTTGAGGTTGACAGCTTAGTGAGGGGGCTGTCACCCACTTAGAATAAACCAAGTCAGAATGAAGGAGTAAAGTGAGTTCTGAAGTAGTATGTGTGACATACTTAAAATGGGCTTGAGGAGTCCATAATTTGGCTTCTTGAAGAGAATAGAGAAATACAAGTGGGGAAAGAGAGGAAATGAGAGCCAGGAATAGATGGGAAGGAAAGCAGGAGCAGGGGAAGGCTCTAGCAGGAGGCAGAGACAGCCTCAATGCTCCCTGGTTTTCCCTGGAAGTGGCCTTGGGAGTGCCCGCCTTCCTGGCAGATGTGCTGGACTCCAAGATGCCATGAGACCCTGGCGCAGTGGTGCCCGCTCAATGCAGGGCACCCTGGGGGCAGCTCCTGAGGAAGTGTGCCAGAGGCCCCAGCTGGCACCATGCATCCTTCCCCTTGGTCGCTACGAGGGTAGGGTGGTGTTTTCCAGAGGCTGCGCAGCATCTGTACTGGTACAGACTCCAGGAGAAGCAAGCCGGAGACTCTGCTGGCTTGTAGCAAATCAGGCGTTAAGGAAATTTTAAAATGGTGAAGTAAGGCTATTTTTCCAGTATGTTATTTTTGTTTTGGAAGACAGTTATTTTCATTAAAATAGTGTGATTAGTTTATTATTATTTTAAAAGGAATTAATACTTAAATATTTAAATCCTATCTCAGTTTTATTTTATAACATGGCAAATACCTATAGATATAAACCACATTAAAAAAAAAGGTTTTTGTGGTCCTTAGTAATTTATTAATTTAGTGTGGAGAAATTTTGAGAGCAGATGTTTAAGCACCACTGAATTAATGAGTAAAGATGATAAGGGTGAACTTGGGAGCACGACCTGCAAGCCGCTGGTGTGGCTTTAGATTACGAGGGAGTGCCTGTTGGCAGGAGGACAGGGTGCAGCATCAGCCCAGAGCCTGCCCTGTCCGGGTGTGAAGGTGCTGCTCCCGTGGATGAAGCGGTGAGCAGGTGCATGTTTCACCAGTGCACCCCCCTGCACTGTGGCACCTGGAGCCTCGTGGGTTGCAGTCCTGACGAGGGCCTGTGAGAGCTGGGTGGCCAGTTTCTGTGTGTAGCATAACCATTGATGTTTAGGTTTGATTTTTGTTTTGAGGAAAAACTGATGTTTTCAAATAATCCAGCTATTTAAATCATTTTTAGCTACCGTAAATTGAGCTATTCATGGACCACTAACTTTACTATTTATTCCCTACTTCTTTTTTTCTTTTCACATCCAGCTGCCCTGGAAGGGTTGTGTTCTGCTTCTGTCATCTACCACTACCCTGGAGGGACCGGCGGCAAGGCTGGGTCTCGGAGGCTGCAGGGCAGCTCACTTCCGGCTGAAGCGGCCAACAGACATCGACCAGGTAAGCTCTGTTATTTCTTCTGGTCTCTGACTAACTTGCAGTCTTAAAAGAAAACAGGAGGAGTTTATTGCTTTTTCCTCTGAGTTAGGGCTGACCAGTGTTTATTAAATAAAGTATGAGGCCTTTTGAGTCAGAAATCTCGCAATGAGATGTTTTCTTCTGATTTTCTCGAGTGCTTATTCTTCTTACTGAGTGCAGTTGGTCATAGTGTTGGGTTGATTTCTGGAACTCTGGCATGGAATTCCATGGTGGAGCAGCCTTGGGGATCTGCATTGGCCCTTTTTCCCCATTTCTATTTTTGGGCGAGTCTGGTCCCAGAGGACAGTTTTAATTGCTAATTCAGGGCTTGGGCTATTCTTAGATTTTCTGATAGGTGAAGTTCTCTTTAAGGAATTAAATTTGATTTCTCATGTTTGTTGGCATAAATGACCAGTGAAAACACATCTTTGAAGGAGCAGACCCACAAGTCCACGTGAACTTGAACCTTTGACCCATAACAAGTAAACTGGCCTTCATGGTGTGGGATATAGTCATCATGTTGCATAGGCCCCAAGTGTAGTGAAGAATGCAGAAACAAAACTGCTAGGTAGTTTTTGGTTCATGAGATTTTTGGGTATCCCCCAGGGTCAGCCTACATTCCACCCCCACCCCAGACAGAAAAGATGGTTGTCAGTGTATGTTGGGGGTTTGCCCCTGAGGTGTTCATCCATTCACAGAGACCCCAGATACCTTTGGGTGCTGGGTGCTGCCACACAGCTGTCTGGATCCTGGTGGCCTGTGCCGCTCTTAGATGAGGCCTGACAGTTTTCAGGGGTATCTGATGGTTCTCTGGTGGGAGAGGTCCCTGGTGTGTCTCATTAGGTGAAAGCAGAGTGAATGGGCTGGGAGGGGTGGGGAGTAGAGGCTGGAGAGAGGAGAGTTTCTGCTTTTGCCTCCTGGGCTTTGGTCTCCCTTGTGAGGCTCTGGCTCAGGTGCCACTAGCCTTGTGCCTTGTGGTCGTGACTGCTGTCCCTGTTTCTGTCCAGTCAGTCTCCAGGCGCTGACATCGTACACATGTGGAAGTACAGGAAGCCCCTCTGCACTCTGGGAAGTGCCTTTCCACTGGTGTTCTTTTTTCTGAACTGTGGCTTGAGGTGTTGACAGTGTGTGGACTGTTCTGCTGGTGTGATTAGTGAGACGAGAAGCCTTTCAGGCAGCCTTGCTGAATGTAGGAAGGAAAGTCTAAAGAAGTTGGAAAACTGCTCTGTCTGCGGTAGAAAATGTCTTTATTTAGTCCTCAGAGTGTAAAGATCTTGGAAATTTTTCGCTGTTGAAGTCTGCCTGTGGGGGGACTCTCCAGTGATGCCCAGGGGATGGCGGGGAGAGCAGGGACTCCCACACAGGAGCTGGAAGCCATTTGCCTCCTCAGAGGCAGGGCCTCGTGAGCAGATAGTGGCCCCATGTCCGTGTCAGTGTCAGGATTAGTGAGCTGCCCCATCTCCTGGGAGCTTATGGCTTCTGCCGCCTGAGATGAGGGCCAGACCAGCTGATTGACACCCTTCCTATACCTGGAGGAGTGGGTATCTCAGTCCCCCTCTTCAGCAGTGGAAAGCAGAGATATAGATGCTGGTTGCTGTCAGTGTGAACTGATGCAAGTTGTGTAATCTCCTGTGCCCCAGCTTCCTTATCTGTAAAACAGGGAAAGTGATAGAGTTCTACCTCACAGGGTCACTGAGAAGGTGGAATGAGATCACAGGTAAATTAGGACCCAGCACTTGGTGAGATTAGAAGCTGCTGCTATTACAAGTATTACTACTGTTGCCAAATAAAGATCTGAGTTCAAGAATATTATTGAAAGATTTTCGACATCTCAGATCTAGACTGCAGTTTTTTTTATAAGTTTTTTTTTTGAGAGAGAGATAGTTTTAATATTTATTTTTGGTTTTTGGCGGACACAACATCTTTGTTTGTATGTGGTACTGAGGATTGAACCCAGGCCACACGCATGCCAGGTGAGCGCGCTATCGCTTGAGCCACATCCCCAGCCCCTAGACTGCAGTTTTCAGGCGTATTTCCTCTAAGATTGGGGCACTCCCTCCCCTTAAAATTGAGTTATCTTAGCCTAACTGTAGTCCCTGCCTTGTTTTGCTTTAATTCTTCTTTTAATTCTTTCTTTTTTTCTTTAATTCTTATTTTGTCTTAATTCAGTTTTTAAAACTTTACTTTTGGTTCCACTAATAGTTTATTCTGGAGACTCGTGTATGAAACTGTAAGTCTGAGATTATCGGATGACACAGTGTATCCCAAAATTAATATTTCATTCTAAATTAATCCCTAAGAAAATGCTTATCATTGACTTACCTTACTTTTTGTTTTATCTGAACCCAGTAATAATAGCCATCATTCTCTGAGTTATCCAGCAGTGTTGGGGTGGGGCCAGTGGTAGAACCTGTGCTCAGTAGGCGCCCGGGGAGGGCTCTGGTCAGAATAGCAGAGAGTCATTCAGCATCCCAGGCCGGGGAGCCTGCCCAGGGCTCTACTGTGGTCCACAGAGTGGGTGTCAGAGGGTGGGTGCCAGTGCTTCTCTGAGAGGGACTGAGGCCAGGTGGTCTAGCTAGCTGGGGAGCTGCAGGGTTGGGATGTGATCCAGGTGCTCAAATGCATAGTGATCCTTCTCAGCTACTGCAAGCAGCCCAGCCCGAAACCTGTGAGTGAGCGGCTCCTATGGCCTTATGGGAAGAGATGTCATTGGAAATAAGAGCCAGAGTGGCCTAGGCTAAAGTCATGCCTTTTTACAGATGTCTTATTTGCAGCTAAACACCCAAAAGTCAATATATATATATATTTTATTTTCTTAACCTTTTAAGCATTAAGAACAACACATTGAAAATGATTCCAGTGCAAAAACAAACAAAAAAAACAACCAAACAAAAAAATGTGGCTTGAAAATCCAGCTGTTGCTGAGTCACATTCTGTCCATTTTTCTAGTGATGTTGTTAAGAGAACTAGCTGTAAAGACTGAGTGGTTCTATGGAGTCTTTAGTCTGAAGAAAAGATCAACTTACTTAAGCTAGTGAGTTTTGAGAGAGTAGACCTCTGTATTCTTTCTTGATGGTGAATGTAGCTCTGTGGAACTTGCCAGCTTTGTTTTTGTGGCCTGAATCTTTCTCCTCATTTGTGGGAGGGATGACAGTGGAACCTGCTGAGAGCTCCCAGTGTCCAGTACAGAGTAACTGTCACAGTGACAGACTGGGTGGCATCCACCTGTCAGCTTTCCTGTGTGGAGGAGGGGAAAGCAGTGTCACTAAATAGGCATGCTTTCTCAAGAACTTTTGTCTCTCAACAGTTGTGTCACCCTTTGGGAGTCACCATGCAAGGTACTGACACTGTCTACTGCTCCAAAATCAGTGATGGCTTCATGGTAGCAGGGTTTGGGGATCAGTTGGGTTCTGGAACAGAGCAAAATGCAGAGCCTGGGAGGAAGCCAGCCTCATTGCTGGATGGGCAGAGCCTGTGGTGCAGCCTACCCACTGTGGACCGGGAGGCTGCCCTGGGTGCCCCGGGGCCCTTCCTGGTCAGCCTAGTTTCTGTGAGCCTCTCTCTTTTGTTGACATGCAGGGGTGTGGAACTTTTTAGATTAATTACTGAATACCATTCCTTCCTGAAGCAGAATCCAGTATGTGCTAACTAAGCTTTTAGTCATGGTTTCTGAGCATCCTAGTTAACAACTCCTCTCATCTCTTCTCAGTATGCAGGCCATTTATTTTGCTGTGTCTTTTTCAGCAGCTTGGATGGGCTTTTTGGCCATAGGTGGAGCTGTTGCACCTTTTTTTTTTAAAGGCCTAATTTTCCTGTTTGTAAAGAAGATTTAAACAAGGTTGCTTTAATTTTATTTTTTTATCTAGTGCTTCAGAAGAGCACGATGTCCATTATTTCTGGATACCTGGAAAAAGCATTCCAGTTATATCTTATTTTTGTCTGTCATCTCAGCACGAACATCTTAGGCATGCTGTGAGAGAGTGGTGAAGCTGAACTTTCCTTCCAATATTAGAAACCAGCTGGCTGTGCCTTCATGAGAGAGAGAGAGACCACCTCTGGAGCCCCTTAAAGCTGAGAAGAACTTTGAGCCCCTGGTCTTGCACCCTGCTGTGCATTCACTGGTGGGACTCATTTTCCAAATTCAGCCACGTGGGTCTGAACGCAGGCGCTGCACCAAGCCAGGTGCTCCTAGAGAGTCCTCTCGTCCGGGCAGGGGCTCCTGATGTCTCTGCAGAGTGGTGAGAACAGGAGAAGGGGCACAGTGTTCAGCAGAGGGGAAAGACCTCGTGGAAAGCTCAGCCCTGCTGGCTGTGTTGGAGCCATCATTTCATAATTTTGAATAATTACTAAGGGACTAAACTAGGAGGAAATGGTTTTGTGAATAAAGGTCCAGTTAAGAAGTGAGCAGGCATCGAGGAGGGCACTGCTGAGGTGGCTAGAGAGTCAGTAGCCTTCCTGAACCCCTATTCCTGGTTACAGGCCAGGCTGGGCTGTTGGTGAACATGTGCTGGCCCCACAGTAGCTCTCCTGCTTTCTGCCCAGCCAGTTGAGAGAGGAGACTAAAGAGTAGGAAGGTAGAGGATGGGAATGCTACCTCCTGCTGATGAAGCCACATCAAAGTGAGCTCACAGGTGCAGGACACTGGTTGTCAATACATGTCCCACCTCTAGCCAGGCCCCATCACGGGGGCTAGGGGGCTTACTGAGGGGACTACCTCCTCAGGCTTAAGCAGAGCTCCTGGGTGCTTTCTGAGGGAGCAGACGAGGTGCTCAGTGGAAGGAAGCGCCTGTGCTTTATTTTAGTGGTGGCTGCCAGGCTGTGGCAGAACAGATGGCCGTAGGCAGAATGGCTCCTCATGGCACCCATAGTCACGGGATTGTTCTGTATGGACAGAGGATTGGTGAATGTGCTATTTGTAAGAGGAAGTTTTCAGTACACACCTTTTTGAATCCTATAAAACTGCTTAACGATGTTAATAGCTAATGATAAAACATGTCTGGAGCCACTAGTTCTCCAGGCTTGACCAGGGCTTTCACAGGATCCGCCCCCCCCCCCCCCCCCCGCTGTGGTTCTGGGGATTGAATCCAGGACCTTGTGCAAGGCAAGCACTGAGCTATATCCCCAGCCCTCACAGGCTTTTTGATAGTAATAAAGTCAATTATTTTAAACTAAATACGAAGTTATCCTCTAAACACTGGAAATCCTTTGCTCAATGAAGTGTCCAGTAATTCAGTGTGTGTGTGTGTGTGTGTGTGTGTGTGTGTGTGAAAGAGAGAGAGAGAGAGAGAGAGAGAGAGAGAGAGAGAGAGAGAGAGAGAGAGAGAGAAAGAGAGCCTGCACTAGTGAGCTGCAGGGAGTGAGGAGGGAGTGGAGAGATCTAGATGGCTGTCTGGTTTAGGGAAGTAGTGGTAAGTTCCACAGTACCTCTGGCCCCTCCTCTCTCTTGTTGCAAGGTGCTGACCTACACTTGCACAAACAATATTCCTTTCTCACTTGGCTTATTTGTGGAAATAAGAAATTCTCACACTTGTTTAAAAAGAGTTGGAGCAGGAGTTAAGAAGGTGGGGGCCCAGAGGTGTGGAGGCACTTAGCTGTTGGTGGAGGGTGTGGTAACAGGGGCTTTTCTTTCTTTCCTCCTGCAACACAAAGGCCCTGCACTGGGAACACCCTGACTTGCCTTTCTGATTACCTTCAAGTGTCCAGCTTTTCAACGCTATGTGAATTATGAAATGTGTTTTAGTAGTTAAAAAATAGTTTTGTTTTCCAAATAAAAGACCCTAATCTGTTCTCTCTTCCAGGGGCACAGGAAGTTCTCATTGATCCAGGTACATCATCTATGTGCTTAGTTTCTTTTGATTATTTATTTTTTTAAGTGCTTGTTTCATGGTGGTGTGAATGAATTGTTAAAATTTCTGGATTGTGATCTTGGGAACATTCTGATTTAAGAAACTTTAAATCAGAACTGTTAAAAACCTGATTATTATTTGGTCCTTGTTTGATGGGGCACGCTATTGCTTTGTGTTGTCTGTTGAAGAAGAAAATTCTTGCCCTAGCATGGTTAAGTGAATATGTGCCTTAGTTCTCTGAGTGCACTGTGCATGCCTGTCCTGTCAGTTTTGAATTCATTTATAATAATGACTTCACTCCGATTCTGTGGCTGTGCTCCTTTCAAATGACTTCAAATTCTCTACTGCATTTCGTACATGTGTTCATAATGGGAAAAGAAATTTTGCATTTTTTACACAGGTGGGTTTTTCTTTCCCTTCTTCATACCTTCTGTAATTAACATAGCAAAAATCTATCCTGTTTCAGTGCTCAATCATTTTGTGATGAGCGCTGGTGTTTTCTGGTCTCCTCTGAAGAACAGTCAGGCAGGGCACTTGCATGGCGCAGGGTGGTTTTCCACGTTTGTCCCCCATATCACTCCATTCTGAAATGCAGGTTTGGAGACTCTGTTTTAATATTTGTATCCCCTCCTTTCTCTAGGTTGGTGGCTCAAGATTTTGTAGGGTTTGTGGAAAGTGCAGAGGAAGGACAACAAAGTGCCTTTGCTTTCAGGAGACTCAGTTGCCGCTGGGGCCTGTGTGCAGGGCCTTCCTGTTCCAGCTGAGTGTATGTGCCACTCCAGGGCTCAGTTGACCTGGGGCTGATGTTTGACCAGGAGACACTTACTGAGCCTGGACCAGCTCATTGTGCCTCATAGGAGATGTTAAATTTCCCTGTGTTACCACATTGCTTGTACAAGTGGCTCAGAGCTACTTCTAAAAGTCAGATGTTTCTTCCAATTAAAAAAAAATTAGTTGAGATAAAGAATATTTTTATAAATTTTTGCAAAGTTTCAAAATAAGTTGTGTAGAGGTGAGATTGGTTTGGGGTGCTGGGAGAGGGGTGACGGCAATCACCAGCCTCGTTATTCAGGGACATCTGGATCATGCTACTGAGGGGAAGGCTGCTGGGAAAGGACGTGGACCCTGGCTGGCACTGGCTTGCGGGTGCCTTCTGCAGCTGTCCCCACGAGAGCAGTGTGGGCCTGCCTGCCTGCCAAGGGGCAGCAAGGAAGCAGCCTCCCCCACTGCTGCAGGGCACAGCATTTTTTTTTTAATTGAACCCAGGGGTGCTCTACCACTGGGCTATAGCCCTGTCCTTTTTACTTTTTATTCTGAGACAGGCTGGCCTTGAACTTGTGATCCTTTTGTCTCAGTCTTCCCACTTGCTGGGATTAGAGGAGTATGCCACTGTGCCCAGTTTGTGAGGTCTTTGGGTGGAGACTGACGCATCCGATGAGAGCTGGCTGTCTTCTCAACCTCCCTTCTCTGCTGCTCCAACCCTTGAAGATGTGCTAGCAGCAGGGGTACTTGTGGGGGGTCGCTCTGCAGCTCTCAGGAGGCTCTGCACTAAGAGCTAATGCTCCCTCAGGGGTGATAGGATTGCTTCGCCCTGCAGAAAGCCCATCCACATGCAGCCATTCCATTGCAAAATATCCCACTTTTATTTATTTATTTTAAGTTTTTATTTGGTCTAATTAGTTTTACATGACAATAGAATGCATTTTGACACTTCATACATAGATGGAGTATAACTTCTCATTCTTCTGGTTGTACATGATGTAGAGTTAGACAGGTTGTGTAAATCACATATGCATGTAGGGTAAATAATGTCTGGTTCATTCTACTATCATTCCTACCCCAGACCCCTCTCTTTCCTTCATTCCCCTCTGTCTAGTCCATAGTACCTCTATTCTTCCCAAGCCACCCAGCTCCATTTTATTCATTTTTGAGTTTTTTTTAAAATATTTTTTTAGTTGTTGATGGACTTTATTGTCTTTATTTTTATGTGGTGCTGAGAATCGAACCCAGTGCCTCATGCATGCTAGGTGAGCACGCTACCATTGAGCCACAATCCCAGCCCCTCTAATTTTTGAGTTTTAAATGAAGATAGTATTTGTTTCCCCACAACTGTTTACAAAACCCCAAGAAAAGCTGGGCAGTCGAGGGTGCGTGCTGTGCTGCTTACTTGAGGGTGACCTGTGTCCTCCGACCTGCACCCTGCGGGTTCTTGGCCTGCACTCCAGGCGGTGCTTCTCTTCTCACTGCTCTGTTCCTCCTGAACGCTGCACATTCAGCATGCCCTCGCTCAGGGATGCAGGGACGCTTCTGACGCTCCCTGGCTCCCTGGCTTGCACTTGCGATTCCACTCCGTGGCGAGGGTTGTTTCTTCCTGTGTGTTTGTCGAGTGAGAGCACTGCTCTCAGCTGCTTTGTTTTTAAAAGAACTTGAATGTAACTCCCCTGTTGAAAGTGTACGGTTGAGTGGGTTTCCGGTACTCATCAATGTTGTGTGGCTGTAAGTATAGCCACTTTTAGGACATCACACCAACAAGCCACCCCTGCACCAATCACTGTTGCTTCCTGTTCCCTCCACCCTCCTCCAGCTTGACTAGTAATTTACTTTCTTCTCTTCTATGATTTGCCCGATCTGCACGTTTCACATGAATGGGAACATATGACACATGGCCTTTTGTGACAGCCTTTTTTTTTGTATTAGGGGTTGAACCCAGAGGTGCTCTACCTCTGAACTACACCCCAGCTCTTGTTATTTTTTGTATTTTGAGGCAGGTTCTTTTAAGTTGCTTGCTGGCCTTGAACTTGTGACTCTTGGCCTGCTCCCGGGTGGCTGGGCCTCGTGGCCCTGTCTGTGCTGTCTCTTCTTCCTCCTCGTGCTCTTCTGCTCATTCTTTCTCTCAGTTGGATGTTGGTGTTGCTCCCACCTGTGGGTGCTGGGAAGGACAGTACTGGGAATACTCCGGTGCAGGTTTCCGGGTGACCTGTGTTTGAAGCTCTCATGTGCATGTGGCAGAAGAGTTGCCAGGTCATGTGTCGTTCAATGTTGAAAAGCCGCCACACTCTTTTCCTAAGTGGCCCCACCACTTTGCCTTCCCCCAGGGCGTGCAGGAGTTTCTTCCTCTCTGTCCTCACTGGCATCTGTTAGTCTCAGCCGTCCTAGCGGGTGTGAAGTGGTGCCTCACTGTAGTTGTGGTTTGTATTTCCTATAATGCTGGTGAGCATCCTTTCCTGCGTTGATTAGTTATTGGTATATTCCCTTTGGAAAAATGTCTATTTGGGTCCCTTGTCCCTTATTTTTAAAATTGGGCTTTTTTTTTTTTTTTTTTTTTTTTTTTTTTACTGTTAACTTGTAACAGTTGTTTTCATATTGTAGATGGGAGTCACTTACCAGCTGTGGAATTGGTAGAACCTGGTGGTCCAACAGCATCCTCAGACAGCAGTGTTCGTGAGCCTGCATCTGCAAGCCAAGTCTTGACACAGCCCTGTTGTGGCGGTTGTGCGTTTCACAAGGGGAATGTTAGGTCTAGCTGACCCAGAAGCACCTGCAGTCTGGTAGGCTTGAGGAGCTCCACCAGCCCCCCAAGGCATTTTCACTGTGGCAGAACTGTCCTAGACACGTTATGGTTAATGGCAGAGTAGACTCGTTAACTAGATTTGAGAGAGACGTGTAATACTGGTTGCTTGTCTTAATTAAAATATTCTGCTTTCGTTAAAGTAATTAGTACCCATGAGTAAACAAAAATTAAGTTTGCATTTGTATGGGACATAGGGGCAAACTTTGTATTATATTTTCTGTTTTTCAGAGCGTGTTATAGCTTTTCAACAAGGTTCTAACTTTAGAATTCTATTTAAACATCGCTCCCAGCTCTAATGTTGTTTGACCGAGTTTGTCCTGTCTTATGCACAGATTTCCACTTTCTTGTAGGTAAAGATTCTCCTTTCATTATATTGGGTTAGTGTTAAGAGTTATAGGGCTTCTAGGCCTTTTTTGTCCCTATATTTGAAGTTGGCTGTCAAATGGGATATTACCTGTATTTCTTTGGTTTTCATTATGCAGTTAGAATTTTTGAAAGTGAATTTGTTTTAATATGTTACATATGCTTCCCAAGGAACTCTATGTTCTTGAGTTTTTAACATATAAAAAGCTTAAATGCGCTCTTGTTTGTAAGTTTTTTCCCACTGGGTATTTGTTTACTCTTTATTCTTAAAATTTTTTTCTTTTTAAGGAATAAGTGTGCATGTTTTAAAAAATGATAATTTTCTCCCTTATTACATAGATCATGTTCATTGTAGAAAATTTAGGAAGTAAGGGTAAAGTAGGTAAATTGTAAGGTTACTCCTCCCTTACCCCAGATAAGACATGTAAATTTTATAATCTGGAGGTGAAGCCCTCCAAATTTCTTCTTTTCTTTTGAGATGTTTTTGATTATTCCACATCCCTTGAATGTTCGTCTGAATTTTAGGATCAGATAGTCAGTTTCTACAAAGATTCTAGCTTCGATTTTGGTAGGGATTTTATTGAGTCTGTGCGTCAGTTTGGGGAGTATTGCCCTCTTAAGAATATTTTTTCCTCCAGACCTTGGGCACGGGGTGGCTTTCCATTATCTTTGTCAGCATCCTTCTTGTGTGGTTACCCCTGGGAGTTAGCCCTTCGAGGGTAAGTACTTATCACTGAGCTGGATCCTCAATCCTATCCTTAATTTTTTTCAGCAGTGGCTGGGGTTTTCAGAGTATCCCATCATATTTTTTTTGTTTTTAAATTTATTTATTTATTTTTTGGTACTGAGGATTGGACCCAGGCCGCTTTACCATTGAGCCACATCCTCAGCCCATTTTACTTTCTGTTTGGAGACGAGGTCTTGCTAAGTTACCAAGGGTCAAACTCAGTTGCTGAGGCTGGCCTTGAACTTGAGATCCTCTTATCTCAGCTGCCCAAGCACCAGGTTTATGCATAAGAAGTTTCATCTTTTTCGTGTTATTGTGAATGGGATTGTCGTCTTTCTTGCATTTTCAGTTGATTCATTGTGAGCACATGTGAGCACAGATATCTTTGGACCTTGCTGGACTGACTTGTGAGCTCTGGGGGTTTCCTACTGGATCCCTTGGGGTTTTCTCTATGTAAGAATGTGTGTCACCTGAAGATAGAGGAAGTCTGCTTCTTCTTTCCCACTGGGAGGCTGGTCTTACTCCTGATCTTACAGGGAAACATTGGGTCTTTCACCACCATGTGCGATGAGCTGTGGGTGTTCACAGGTGCCTTCCTCGGGCTGAGGACACCTTCTGTTCCTGTGTGCGGAGCGTTTTTGTCATGGGGGTATTGGATTTGTCCGTGCTCTTGCTGTCTCTTGAGATGGTCCTGTTTTTGTTTCTCCTTTATTCAACTCACATCTGTGTTGCATTAGTTAATTTTCAGATGCTAAGCCAACCTTACGTTTCTGAAACCAATCTCTCTTGATTATGTTGCACAATCCTTTTATATCTTGCTGGATTCAGTCCACTAATATTTTTTGAGGAATTTTACATCTGTATTTGTGAGAGAGAATTGTCAGTAGTTCTTTGTTGCTCTGGTGCTTTTTTCTGGTTTTGTTATCAGAGCAGTGTTGGCTCCATAGAATGAGTTGGTTAGAATTCCTCTTCGATTTTTTAGAATTGTGTGAAGAATTGGTATTTGTCTTTAAGTGTTTGGTAGAATTCCACATTGAAATTATTTGTACCCAGGTGAAATTTTTGATTATTGATTCAATATCTTTATTGAAATTGTGTATTCTAATTTTCTTCTTCTTCTTCAGTTGGTTTTGGTAGTTTGTGTCTTTCCCAGAGTCTCATCTAGATTACACAGTGTGATCTAGGTGATTATTGTGGGTGAGTGTTCCTAGTGCTCCTGGGTCTTCCCATCCAGCTCTGTGAGGCTGTGCTAGTGTTTGCTCTCTCAGCCCTGGTTTTAGTGATTACAGTCTGCCGCTCTCCTTCCTTCCTTCCTTCCTTCCTTCCTTCCTTCCTTCCTTCCTTCCTTCCTTCCTTCCTTCCTTCCTTCCTTCCTTCCTTCCTTTGGCTATTTATCAATTTTGTTGATTGCCTTAAAAAAACAAACTTTGTGATTTTGTTGATTTGATTTTTCTGTTATTTTTTTAATATTTATTTTAATAAATATTCTTTATTTTATTTATTTATTTTTATGTGGTGCTGAGGCTCGAACCCAGGGCCTCCTACATGCTAGGTGAGTGCTCCATAGCTGAGCCACAATCCCAGCCCCTTTTCTGTTATTTTTGGATTTCATTTATTTCTTCTCTCATCTTTTCTACTTCTTCTCTTTTGCTTGCTTTGAATTTAGTTGTCTTCTTTTTCTAGTTTCTTAAAGTATTGGCTCAAGATCTTCCTTTCTTTTTCTTTTAAGTTAAATTTAAGCTGTTTTTTTGCAGTTTTGAAACGGGAATGGACCCAAGGACTCACCCATATTATGCTAGGCAAGCACTCTACCCCTAACCTGCACTCCCAGCCCTTTTTATTTTATTCTAAGACAGGGTCTCACTGAGTTGTCCAAGCTGGTTTTGACCTTGCCATCCTCTTGTCTCAGCCTCTCTAATAGCTGGGGTTATAGGTGTGCTCCATTGTGTCTCTGATGGTGACTTTTTTTTTTGGGTGGTACTGGAGATTGAACCCAGGGGTTCTCTGCCACTGAGTTATACCCCCAGCCCGTTTCATTTATTTGAGACAGGATCTGTCTTGAACTTGGAATCCTCCTGCCTCAGAATCTTGAGTGGCTAGGACAACACACAGGTAGGCTGACTTTTTGAAACCAATGTGCCCTGCTCTGGTAGCATGGTCCACTGTCCTGCCCAGTGTCTGGAACATGGAAGGTGTTAGGAGTGAAGCACTCAGTCATTCTGAGCTGTGATCTTAGTTTGTAACTGGTCTTCTGCACATTCATTTCATTTATATTCCCAATTTTACATATTTAGTGCTTCAATTGCTATTGAAATACATTCTATTTTAATAGAATTATTTTATAATTTATTGAATTTATCAGAATTCTCATTTTAAATTGTTGATTTCTTTTTCTTTTGGCACTGGAGATTGAACTCAAGGGCTCTCAACCACTGAGCTGATCCCCAGCCCTATTTTGTATTTTATTTAGACACAGGGCTCACTGAGTTGCTTAGTGTCTCACTAAATTGCTGAGGTTGGCTTTGAACTCTCGATCCTCCTGCTTCAGACTTCTAAGCTGTGAGGATTATAGATGTGTACCACTGTGCCTGGATTAATTGTTGATTTTGAAACAATTTAAAGCCCAGGTCTTACAAAACAGTTTAAAGTACCCAGTATTTGGTGTACTCATGAAGACCCAGCTGTTAGCTTAGTCTTGGCTTTATGATCTGAGCTCTGTGTGTCATGTGCATTTTTTTTTGAGCTATTTGAGTGAGCTATAGGTTTGATGCTTTCCCCAATGCATCGGGTGTGTTTCCAGGGACAGTGTCATCACAGAAGTGGTGTGGTGGTTACAGACAGGGAATTTAACCTTCATGTGATACCTTTCTGTGCAGCGCAGGTCCATTTAAAAAAACATTTTGTTGGTGTATTATAATTATACATAGTAGCAGGATTCACTGGGCCACGTTTGTACATGCATGCAGCATGATTTGGTCAGTCTCCTTCCGCAGTACCTCTGCATGAAGCTGGAATTTAGGGACTGTTGGTGGCTCCTTCTGCCACTGTGTGAGGATGCTGTGTGCAGCATTGTGGGTGGACCTTCTCGATTGGTTCTGTGATGCTCCCTATCAGTGCTTACCCTATTTATTTGAAATGTAGTTGTTTCTGTTTGTATTCCATCAATAGGTTCCCTCACCTTTATTGATTTATTTTTAGTCTAAAAAACATCATAATGGTTAAAAAAGTCAAAAACTATATGAAAAATTATATCTCGAGATGTGTCACTTCCCGTCTCATTTGGCACCTGGTTTTTACTTAACCCAGGTGGCTTTTCTCTTGTGTTCCTTGGTTTTCCTCCTCTTTCTTTTTGGAAAAAACCAAAGATTTAAATATTTTTATTTCTCTTTCTTTTGCAAAGTGTAGGATGCTACACTTTTATTGGGATGGTGGTGCTGGGGGTGGGGTGCAGGGGGTGGGGCCCAGGCCTCCTGTGTGCTTGGTAAGTGCTTTGCCACTGGACTTCACCCTTAAGGCGGGCGTGTGTGTGTGTGTGTGTGTGTGTGTGTGTGTGTTGCTGGGGATTGAACCCAGGACCTTGTGCGTGGTAGGCAAGCACTCTGCCAACTGAGCCATATCCCTCACCCTCAGCTCAGCTCATTTTAAAAATATTCTATTGAATTTATGCTGATTTTTCTCTCAGCTTTTATGACCTTTTCATGTTTCAGGGATATGCACTTTGTGATGTATGTTGTGAATATTTTCTCAGATGCTCATTTATGTATTGCTTTGTTTGTGGTATTTTGCTGTATGATTAGTAGGTTAAATATACATATATATACACACATACGTATATATATATATACACATATGTGTATACACACACACATACATATATATATATATTTATTTATTATTATTTTTTGCTGCATTTGAGTCCCAATGGCCTTTCAACTATACCCAGGTTCTAAAGGAATTTGTCATGGATTTTGAGCCTCTTTAGGTTTTCTGTTTCCCCGTAGATCCCGGACCCATTTGCAGTTTGTTTTGGTGTTTGGTGGAGGGGAGGGTCTTCTTTCCCCGTCAGAGGTGGCTGTCTAGGTGTCCCAGCACCCCAGGGAGAAGGCCCCCCTCAAGCCCTGTTACCTCAGGGCTGTGTCTCGCTGCTGCAGGCAGTGTCTCTTGGCTAGTTCAACTTCTAGGCTCATGGAATCACTGTCTTGTGTTGGTGGCAGTTGGGAGGCATGGCTTTGAAGCCTTATTGACCCCAGCGTGGTAGCTGCTACAGGAATTATTGCCAGCTAAGGACTGCTCCCGTCTCAGCTCCTCTCTATCTCGATGGTTTTGCCTCTCTCTCCAGTCACTGGTCTCTGTTTACTACTCCCTCTTTTTCTTGCTTTTTTCTGTGTTTCTGAGTTCCTATTTTGTGCCTTATAAACACTCTTGCATGAAGTATGAGCTTACGACTACTTAGCCAGTGATGGCAGGGTTGCAGTGGAGAGTGGGCATGCTGCTGTCTCAGCCTGCCCGAGCACGGGTTCCCTGCAGCAGTGCAGGGCTATTGGTCTGGAAGGCACTGTTTCCCTGGCCCACGGGAATGTCCCATGGGGCCGTCAGGACTGTGGCTGTGAGGAAAGAGCAAGTCTACTGGACTCTAGGATTTTTAGAGCTTGTTATTTTTTTATTTTAATTTTATTTTTTTAATATTTTATTTACATTTTAGTTTTCGGCAGACACAACATCTTTGTTTGTATGTGGTGCTGAGGATCGAACCCGGGCCGCACCCATGCCAGGGGAGCATGCTACCGCTTGAGCCACATCCCCAGCCCCTTGTTATTCTTTTATTGAGTGAAATTAAATCAGTCTGATGCAGTACGTGCTCCCTAGTGCTCTGCTCTGCCTGCCTGCCCACAGATGGCACTGTTGTTGACGTCTGCTCCAGCCTTGGGTTTGGAGTTATTCAGAGAGCCCTCGGTGTTGACGTCCTTTCTCCAAAGATGGAGCAGCATCTGGGAGCCTCTCCGGTGCTTTGATCCTGTGCTGCATGATGGAGGAAATGAGGTCCCATGTGAGAAGCAAATAGCCTACTTCATTCTTACCCCCCATAGTTCCCCTTTCCTTTCTCTAGGGGAAAAAGAATGACAATAATACAAAGGTAATTTGTTAGCACTGATAAGACAAATTAAGACACCTTGTCGTTTATTAAATCCTAATTTGTGCCAGAATTGAATGTATTATAAGCCTAGGGAACACGCAGAGCAGTGAACATAGCGTGATGGTTACAACCCCCCAGGCTGGTCCCCGGAGCTCCTAGCAAGAACACTGTCCCTTGGGGACCTGCCCCTGCCCTGTACAAGTGGGGCTCCTTTTGAGCTCCTCTCTCTTGGGGCTGGCCACAGGAGGGCAGTCCTCGGAGCAGGAGTGCAGGGTGCTACTTTGTGGTAGTTCGATGACCACCCTGTGTGAACTTTGCTCCCTGAGCTCTGTGGCACACAGACTGGGTCACAGGCTCTTGCTGATCTGAATGTATTATTTGAAAAGAACATATTTTAGATATTTTTCTAAGTAAGGCCTTTTTTGTTATTATTTATAATTCTTTCCTCTTATTTCTTGCTGTGATTTTTACAAAATTGATAAGAAACAAAACTGCAAGCCACCTGCCTTTCTGAGGTTTTGGTTAGAGTTCTTTGTCTTGTGGCTAGGAGAGAATTTTGCATGTGGAATTTTCTTTATTCTTGGTTTGTGTTTTCTCTATTTGTTGTTCTGTCACCCATTCATCTTTCCACTTATCTATTCATTCTCTTTTCTGTCTTGTTCCAACAAGTATTTGAGGCAGTTTACAGAATTAGAGAGTGAAGACATACAGGTGAGGAAGTTGGATGCAGATTAGAAACCAGGGTGAGCAACGAGCTCACGGAGCTGGGAGCAGTGTGAGTAGCACACCCTGGTTGTGCACAGCTGCAGACAGTAGTGAACTCGTCCTCAGCCTAGGAAGGAACGGGGTGGGGTGCAAGGGGGTGCAAGTGTCCAGGGGGGTGTTGAGAGAAGCCCAGCATTTCCTGCTACTAGACCTTAGGAGTGTTCTGTGAAACCAAAGAACATTTCATCCTTTTCTCCTGCTAGACTTCTCTGTGTAGTTGGTTGTGTTTAAAATGGCGGTTTCTCCAAAACTCTTCCCTGTGGGGGCTTGATGGCTAGGAATTAGGTGGTTCTGTTTATTGACTGGCTTTGGTCAGAAATAGAAAATGACAGCCATGGAAAGGAGGGTAGTGGTTTAAGGTTATTTTTTTTAATGCTGTGTAGTTCAGAAAATTGTTTCCTATGGTTTGTTTCCTTTGAGGATGCAGTGTGGGCCCTCGCCAGCAAGAAGAGCTTCCAGCTGAGAGAGGGCCGAGACTTCACCCATGGTTTTTATGAACTTGTCACTTTTATGCCATGCATTTCATACTCTTTAATACAAAGTTCCAACAGGGAGGAAGACTTATCCGGAGTTAACTTTTAATCTAGTGCTTTGGGGGTAAGACTTGGAGGAAGAAGTTGGTCTGTGAAGACTTTAAACGCTGTTTCCTTGTTCAGAGTTCAGTAGGACGTGTTTAGGTTTTACCTTATTCATGCTTTTCTTTAAACTAACAAAAAAGTGACACTTAAAAAGCAAAAGATTATTGTGTGTTTCCTGCACTTGCAGGTGCCCTCACGACCAACGGCATAAACCCTGACACCAGCACTGAAATCGGGCGTGCCAAGAACTGCCTCAGCCCCGAGGACATCATCGACAAGTACAAGGAGGCCATTTCCTACTATAGCAAGGTGACTTTTCCACTGAATGTTTTGCATGTTGCGTTGTTTCAGTCAGGAGTTCGTGGTGTGGTGAGGGTGCACATGTTGTTCTCAAGTGCGTGATACTGTGCGTCTAAAGTAGGTTTTGTTTTAACACAGTATGTGTTTAATGAAGTATGTTTGGAAAAAGGGGAAAGAGGCTGTTGTCACCTCAGTAGTCAATGACCATTATGAACATTCAGTTACCTGTCTTCTGTCTTCTTTGTCATTGTGCACTATTCATGTCGTGGAGGGGCTGCACTTACTGTCCTGTTTGCTGTGTGCTACAGTGTGTTTTTCATTCGGTATGTTGTGCATTTTTCTGCGCTATCCAGTCTTCCATGGTGTGATTTCTCATCTTCTGTGGCATTCCATTTTCCAATGCAACATTCTTTTACTTTGGACATAATTTTTTTCTTTTCTTTGTGTGCTAGGGATTGAGGCCAGGCCTTGCATGTGCTCTATCACTGGGCTACACCCCTCGCCTGAAGAAAGTTTTAAATTCCAGGTGTCATTACTGAAATACTGAAAAGGGCCACTTAGGCGCGGGGAAGTCCCCAGGCCCCTGCCCTCTGCCCTGTTCCCAGGGTGGCGCTGTGAGACTGCACGTTGCACTTACAGGCGTGCTGCCGCTGGCTTCGCCCACTCGCAGTGCTTCAGTCGTGCTGTGCTCCTCCTCAGACCTCGGGGCTTTTGGGAGCACTGTGGGGACAGTGTGTGTGGTCATCCGTCCCCCGGCAGCTTGGTGCAGGGCTGTCACAGACTGTGCCTAGAGAGAGGGGAGACGCCCACTCTCAGCAGCTCTCCGCTGGCCGCCTGTGCTCTGGGGTCCTCACTCCCCGCTGCCGGGGGGCGCTTTCCCGAGTGTTCTTATTTCTATGGGGCACTATAGTCACACTAACTGTGGGTCTTCAGGCGTATTCGTATGCCCACGTGGCGTGAGTGCTCAGCCTGTCCCCTGAACCCGCCCTCTCTCGCGCTCCCCCCACCCACTGGCCCGCTCTCCTGACCACTGTGTTCCTGTTGTTAACTAGTACGTCATAGTCACACACTAGAGCAGCATTCACTGTCGGGTGTTTGTCCCTGGATGTGGCAGTTTGGCAGGTATCCGTCCCCAGTGCCTCCCTCTGCCCCCTCCTGCCTCCCTCTCCTCTCTGCCCCCTTCTGTCCTTTTGGTCTTGTTTCTGTTTTGGTGAGATCCCTCTTCTACCCGGACCCCCCCCCCCCGCCCCCCCCACAACCTCCTGAGAGAAAGCGCTGGCTCTTGGCTTCTGAGTCTGGCAACTCACTCAGCATGGTGCCCCCAGCTCCATCCCCTTACCAGCATCAGTACATGTGCCAGGCTTTCCTTATTCAGCTTTTTTGAACATTCCTGTACATAAACTCTTATGTTCTTGTGTGAATATTCCTTTATGTTAGATTTTTCTAGACATTTACTCACTGGATGTGACATTAACATTTGTCATAGGTCATTTCAAGTTGCTTTCTAAATTCCTTCTCTAATAGAGAATGAAAAGATAAACAATTACGAGAGAATTATATACTTAAGCAGTGCTTCATTCCTAAATAGTATTTGGTTTTGATTTTTCCTTCCATGATCATAAACAGTGTTCTGATAAATAGCCCAGTAGATAAAATTTTTTGTTCTGATTTTTTTTAATGGTGCTGGGGATCAGACCCAGGCCTTGTGCATGCAAGGCAAGCACTCTACCAACTGAGCTATATCCCTAGCCCTGGCCTGACTTTTTAAATGGACAGCGTTCTTAGAAGTAGACTTGACACATTTTTAGGCCTGTATATTCCTATGTTGTTCTCCAAAAAGGTTATACTAACAGTTTAAACTCCCCCCAAAACACTAGCTGTTATCCTTTTAAAATATTTGACAGTATATTGGCAGAGGTAATTATTTTAGTTATTTTAGTGGACATTTTAGTTATTTTACTGGACATTTATCCATTGTTAACTATTGGATTTTATGAATTATCCTTCTGTGTTCTTTATATATATCTAAGTTAGAGTGCTTTTCTTATTGCTTTATAAAAGTTCTTTGTGTATTTTGAATGTTATTTTCTTATTTATCAGAAACATTGAAAATCTTATTTTTTTTTTCCTTTTGTGGTGCTGGGGATTGAACCCAGGGACTTACACATTCTAGGCAAGAGCTCTATCCCTGAGCTATACCCCCAGCCTGCAAATCTTTTTCTTATTGTTATTTGTGTTTAAATTTTGTTCATAAGGTTTTTCTTGTTGGCTTGGTCAAAAACATATTTGTAACAAGTGATTGCTTTCTTTATGATTTTTATGTTTGGTTATTTGCTTAAAATACTTTCTTTATAATAGAATAAAACTCTTTCAGTTTTTATCTAAAATGAGCATGACAATAGAACTCATCATAGAGTTGCAGTTAGGAGAAGCTGATAATATGCACAGTATGTTTGTGTTGGCTATTATGGATATTTTAAAATACTGATACCATCTATGATTTATTTTGTCTGCATTATGGCATAGGAATATAACTTATTTTTCCAGGCGATTATCTAACCGTCTCACTGTAATTTATTGAATTCATATTTTTTCCTTGACTTGAAATCTCATTTTAAATGCACTTTATCTATTTCTGAGCTCTTCATTTCTTTGTATAAGTGTGTCACTCCTTCTGTAGCACCATGAGAGTCGCTTGTCTCATATCCAGTCGGTGGGTCCTTTTCCTCCTGACCTCCCTGCCTCCTGTTTTCTTGGCAGTAGAGAGAGGACCGCACCTGGGTCCTGGTGCTCGCTGGGTGGGTGTTCTTCTGTCTGACCAAACCCCAGCCCACCTTTTTAAAAACATTTTTTTTCAGACATTGATGGACCTTTATTTTGTTCATTTATTTATATGTGGTGCTGAGTATCGAACCCAGTGCCCCACACGTGCCAGGCAGGTGCTGTGCCCCTGAGCCCCAGCCAGCTCTGACAGCCCAACTTTTAACTAGTTCTTTCCTCCCTTCCTCAATTCTCTTGTCTAATATGATGGATTTATTATTCCTGAAGAAGTCTGAAGGACTTTGCTTGGTTTTAGCTGTTATTCACCTTTCAGTCTCCTTTGGGCTGGGCGGGTTCCTTAATCTAAAGGACTTTGTTTAAGGTAGAATCAGCCTGGCATGTTGGTGGCGTATGTGGCTCTTCTCTTTAGCCTGGAGACATCATTTCATCTTTATGTGCTGTTTTCCTCTATGGGATATGTCAACAGCCCTGTGTTAGGACAGCTTGTTTTAGGTCCCTCCCTTTAGTATTAGGGTTTGGGATTGAAGCCAGGGGTGTTTTACCACTGAGCCACATCCTGAGCTCTTTTTATTTGAAAAAAGTTCAGGGAGCACTCGAGGCCCATCTGTGTGGCAGGACTTGTCTGCCCTGGCGTACTAGCTGTGGGTGGCTGCCGTGAGCGTGCCAGCGCAGACCCCGAGTCAGACAGGACTGAGTGTGGCCCTCCCCTCTGCCATTCCTGGCTGTCTCATTCCCGTGAGGTCCCGTGTCTCTGTATGCTCCATTTTCTGTCCTTTCTAATGGGGAAGCTAAGGACTGCTGCCTGGAAACCTCGTGAGGGTGAGTGGCTTCTGTATGTGAAGTGCCCGCAGAGTGACAGGCTCATCAGACTGCTCAGTGGAGCTGGTCATTGTCTCCACCCTCCCTTCAGAGTTCTGCAGGGTGTGGGCAAGCGGTCCTCCTGGGGTGCGATGCAGGTGGAGGGGCAGCCTTCACACCCCGCCTTCCCTGCCGCTGCCTCTGCTCCTCGGCTTCACTTGGCTTTTTCTCCTCCTCTTTCTTCTTTCACCTCCGCAGAGAGGGCCCGTGACTGCCCTGCTGCTCGACCCCTAGATGAGCAGCCTGTGAGGTGGGTCTGTCATCAGGGAATGGCGGGGGCATAAAGGACGTGTGCACACAGGCACGCCACGTGGCCACGTCCACTGTGCTTCCTCCCACTGGATTAGCAGGCAGCGCTGCCCTGCAGGTCTCCCGCACGGGGGTGCTGACGGGTCTCCTGAGCAGTCTCTCTCCTGGCTTCATGAGTGCTTTCTTCTTGGGTGTCTGATTTTGACCCAGGAAGTTTTCTAGTGGGAGAGCTGAGATGGAGTCGTTCTGCTGAGATGCTGGTCCTTGTCTTTTGTGGTGGGAGGAACCATGGACAGACAACATGAAGCCTTCTGCCTTTCTACAGTTGGAGGGACCCCGAGGCTCAGAGAGGTCACCCATCTTAGATAGTCACACAGGGGCATAATTTGGACAAGAAGCTTAGGTCATCGGATGCACACAGATGACCAGGCGGTGGTTTGGTGGGGTGGGCCGACAGCTGCTTGCCTGGATCCTGGTGTCTGGCAGAGTCATTAGTGCTCCCCGTCGTCACTTGTCCTTGCAGCCTCTCCATGGCTGCTCTCTCCCTGTAGACAATTTCTGGTCAGCAAGGGGTTCTCCGCAGGGCTGTCCTTCTGGCTCGCTGAGGCTTTGAGAACAGAGGCAGTGCACAGAAGCCGCTTCTTGCTGGAGTTTGCCCCCCAGGTCAGCTCAGGCCAGATCTGAGCAGAGTGAGGTGGCAGTGTGTGGTGCTGGGCCCCTCCAGTCCCTGGCCGGCCCTTCCACTTGGGTCTGCCCAGGTGGTCTGAGTTCAGGTCTTGCCTCCCCAGTCACTTGCTTCGTGACTGTGGGCAAGAAGCTTTACTTTTTTTGGTCTCCTTTTCTTTATTAATTTATTAATGAATAGGGTAATACTTATTTTAGGGGTTTTGTTTTGGAATTGAGTGAGACAGCTCCCTCATTTATTTCTGAGATATAACTGTTCTGTGCTAGGAGCTTGGTAGGTAGGTCGAGGGACTCAGCAGTGAGCCTGGACACAGGCCTGCTTCTCAGAGCTCATGCTCCAAGAGAACGTCCGTTTACATCTAGGTGTGGAGCAAGTTTTCAGTAACTGTGCCCATTGCTTTTAATACTTGGGATTGAACCAGGATCACTCTATCACTGAGCCACATCCCCAGCAAGTCCCTGTGTCAAATTTTTTTTTTTTTTTTTTTAAATTTTGAGACAGAGTCTTGCTTAAATTGCTTAGGACCTCACTAACTTGCTGAGGCTGTCCCTGAACTTCCTCTTGCCTCAGCCTCCCTAGCTGCTGGGATTACAGGCCTGGCCACCACACCCAGCATTTCCACATTTTTTATTGGTCCATTATAGTTGTAAATAATGATAGGATTTGTTGTTACACATTTCTTTGTGATATAATTTAAAATATGTAAATTTAACCAAAAATATGTGGAAAAAACATCAAGTTGACACTTTTTTTCTCACTTATATAGAAACTATTTAAGAGTTTTGAAGGAAAAGTATTCATTTTATTTCAATAGAATCAAATTCCTCCATTAATTCTCTGTGTTGTCGTTAAGTGGTGTACACAGTTGGTAGAGTTTTAAGTTCAGGCGTGGTCTGAGGTCTAAGTTTACGTAGTCCATTTTCCTGATCATCCTTGGTAACTGCCTGTAGTGTGTCACAGGTTCTGTGTGAGTCACGGGCGTGGAGGAGGGAGAGTGATGCCGTGGCTTTGCTTGCTCCATAGTTAAAAGTCAGGTCCCACCTCACATGTGGTCTTAGTGAGAGGACAGCTGGCTCCCTCTCGCCTTCTGAGCTTGCCAAGTAGGCAGGCTGTGGTTTAGGAGCAGTCCCACCTTGCCAGGCCCACTCAGGTCCACAGCTGCCCGAATGCTTTGATTGCCCTGTTAGCGCCTCTGCTAAAAGAATATTAGTGTGTTATCCCTGCCCTTCTCAGGTCCTCCTAAGTACTAATCCACATGGGCTTCACCTCTACAAACTTTGCTTCAATTTTAAGAAAAATTTCCCCAATTCCATCAATTGAAAATTCTCCAACTGGGCTAACTAGCAATGATGCTCAAAAAGTACACAGGTCAAGTCCAAGCCAGGGGCCCATCTGAGAACCCTGACGTCTGAAGCTTTGCTGCTCTCAAGTACTTTGGGTAAGGCATCCTCAACCTGTATTTTGAAATTTTGTAAAATATTAAGCTAATGTTGTTGTATTATTTTAATGAATGCCAGTGTATTTACACGGGCAACTGTATGTTCACCCAGTCCCATGAACCTCTCTGTACTTGTGTAGGATATACTTTCTGAGAACCGTGTTCTCCTCCCTTGGTGTGGTGGTGCGAGATGATTGCAGGATTCGTGTGCTCAGGACGTGCTGTGTTGTGAAATGGCAGAAACTTGTTTTTCGACTGAGGTGTCTCCTTTATACCCTACAGTACAAGAATGCTGGAGTGATTGAATTGGAAGCCTGTGTCAAAGCTGTACGTGTCCTGGCAATTCAGAAGAGGAGCATGGAAGCTTCAGAATTTCTGCAGAATGCAGTGTATATTAATCTTCGACAGGTGAGTCTGTTCCGCCTCTAGGAATTGGTACAGTGCTCGTGGAGTTTGTCTCTCCTCACCCAGCCTGTTTCTCTGTGCTGGAATGCACTATGGCTTGGAAAGAACTATGGAATTGTAGTTTGGTAGCCAAATGAATGTAGTTATTCATACATTTTACTTCTTTCTTTTATGGTATTTTACTTTAAAAAGTCAGAACTTGGACTGGGGTTGGAGCTCAGTGATTGAGTGCTTGCCTCGAATGCTTGAGGCACTGGGTTCAATCCTCAGCACCACATAAAAAAATGAATAAATAAAATGAAGATATTGTATCATCTATATCTAAAAATATATATAAAAATATATATATTAAAAGGAACTTGCTGTCCCTCTGAGTTTTTCTGATTGGAGAAGCAACTTGGCCTCCATCAGCCTTGTGCTTGCACATGCTTCAAGGCTCTTGCCTTGACTTGGTCTCTTGTGAAGTGCTTGCCATTTGTAACCATCCTGGGTGTCAGGCTTATAAGATGAAGTTCATGGAGGTACTTTTTTATATTGTTCCTTTTGCCCAGCATGCACTCCCCAGGTGTTAGTGAAGTCTGAATCTGTATAGGTTTAACAGAACCAAGTCATTAAAGCATGCGGTCGTAGACTGATAATGCCAGTCCCCAGACTGATGGTCTGAGGAGGATCTTAGGTAGTCAGCTGGTCTGAGTTGGCTCTTACAAGGAAAGCCAAGGGGAACTGAGACTTCAGAGTGCAGCACGTGTTAAGGGTCAGTGATGACCCTGAGAGGGTCAGGGTAACCCCTGGTTTCTGCACATGCTGGTCAGGCTGGGCTTTGAGAAGGACAAACTGCACGAGGTGTGAGGGCCCATGAGGTGGAGCTTTGGGCCTAAGAAAGACTGAGGTGAGTAGGTCTGGGGCCTAGGTGAGAGGGGGCGAGGAGGAGGGGAGGGGAAAGAGACTTTAAAGTCATTTTCTACTTGAACATATAAAAAAGTATGACTCACAACAAGTCGCTCATCTAATTCAACCTACTGGTGCTTTGCCATGCTGACTGCAGAGATCATTAAATGTTTCAATGGAAAGTAAAAGCTTAAGTAGAAACGAAATAACAGGGTTAACCAGCATCTTAGAGTTGATGAGTGTCCATGACTTGGTCCTCTGTGTGTATACAGCCAGTCTGTGAACAAGGAGATGTTTTAACATAATGGTCAAGCATATGGACTCCAGACACCAACTGCTGGGCTTGACTGTGGCTTTGCTCCCCGGGGCATGACATTCGGTCTCTCTGTGTCTTAGATCCCTCTCTGTAAAGCACATCTGTTGCCCCTCAGGCCCCTCGTTGCAGCTCATTTCCTAGATGAGACACTGAGAGTGAGGCTACAGAATGGGGTGTGGAGGGGCAACTGTCAGCCCCACACCAGAGGAAGAGACCATAACAGAGAGCCAGTGACCTGAGGACAGATAGACAGCCTTTTGCATAAGAAAGTGAGTACCAGGTGGACCGGGGCCAGGGAGGAGGTCGGGGTCTGTGCAGCTTGGTATTGTTAGGAAAGGCTGGAGAGGCTGTGGTCTTGGCTTGCCTTCAAGTTTTCAGTAAAGGTGGGCAGGGGCAGCAAGGGGAGGCTGCCCAGGGTGAGGCTGGCAGCCCTCAGTGGTGCTGGAGTGAAGAGTCACGGTGTGGATTTTGTGAGCATTTAGCTCCATTCTTGGGTGGGTCGTGCAGGGTTCAGCGCTGTGCCAGGCCATAGATTCAGGTACGATGAGGGTGTCATCCTTGCCCCGAGACCTGGTGGTCTTGATCTCCCAAGCACGGCACACGCAGTCCTGGTGAGGGGGGTGCCGACACAGACCTGGGGTATGAGACCGGGCTCCCCTGCAGATGTGCTCTCAGGCGAGGAAAGGGGGCTGGCCATGGGGATTCCAGTGTGTGGGGGGTAGTGAGGCTGGGAGGGGCTGCGAGGGTGGGTGAGCTCCTAGTGGGGAGCATGTGTAAGGGTGAGGCTTGCTGGGTCTCATCAGCAAGGCCAGAGAGGGTGCTGGGGAATGTGCTGGCTCAGACCTTGCCTTTGCCTCCTCGTGGCTGTGTGACCTCAAGCAGAGTCACTCAGCATCCTAACCCTCAGCTCCCCATCTGTGATGTGATATGCAGCCAGCTCACATGGGAGCAGGAGGAACAGGTTAGCGACTCAGGGTTCTGTGCTGTTTGGTGCCCACCCTGGGGAGGGACTGTGGTGTTCAAGTGTTAACAGGCTTCAGAGCCACCTAGTGTCTTGAAACAGAACCCAGGGGCTGGAGCTGTGGAGTGGTAGCCATTCCACAGGGCAGGGGGCTCTGGGCCCCGGGGACTCAGCCGCTCCAGCACAGGTTCACCTCTGAAGGCATGCACGCCTGTGCCCATAGCCGCTGCAGGTGCCTTTGCAAATTAATCTGGAAACTTTGGGTTTGCTGTGAAACTGTTTTTACAGGTGAGCAGATAAATACACATATTTTACAAAATACCATGTTTTCACTTAACATGTGTGGGCATTGGCTGCCATTCTCATGGCGCTGCCTTCAGTGTTGCTCGGTTCTCCTGCAGAGCACTAGAGGTCAGCAGAGCCTCACTGGAAGGGCCGTCACCGCTCCCTGCTGTGGCGTGGTGCCAGTGTGGGCGCTCGCCGTCTGCATCCTCCCCAGTGCGCCTCTGTGCTCTGGGTGACTCATCTCTGTGTTTGTTTGCCAGGCGAGCAGGCAGCAAGATGAGGAGTTCTGGTGCTTTTGTGATCCCAGTGAAGGGAAGTGCTGGTGGTTTTTCTGAAACAGAACAGCCTTTGGTTCTTGATCCAGTGTGTTCATTGTAGCATGGATGAGTTGTGTCTATTCCTGGGAAATGTGGAAATTTTGGAAGGAGCTGAGACCTGGTTATTGCAGGTTCCTCCTATCCTCGGAGGCCCTGAACAAACCTCAGAACTGGTATATGCTGCTTTTGGATTGAGTGGGTTGAAAATGGTCTCTTTACAGAAGTCAGGGCAGGACACCTCTGTTTTGTGTGCAGGGTCTTGGATTGGTCTGCTTTTTCTTTAGTTGTTAAGGCAAGTGGTTTATGATAATTATCTAACACTGACAAATGGCGGCAACTGTGCACAAATTGCATTAGACATGAAGATTCTATAGTCAGATGGGGAGGTAGAGATGAGAGAGAAGGAGCTCAGGTTTCAGCCTCCTAGATTTAGGTTTAAACCACTGTTTTGTCACTGTGAGACCTGGAGTTGTTATGTAACCTCTCTTGGCCTGTTTCCAAACCTGTGAAATGGGAACGATAATAATAATCTCTTCTAGACATGCCAGTTTCAAGTGCTACAGTGACGCGTGCCTAGAGCGACCCCCTGTTGGGCATGTGCTGAGGCTGAGTAGGCATGTCTGCCTCCTTGGTGGGTGCCAAAGGAGGAAAGGCAGCTCATGTAGGTTGAGGGCCCATCACAGACACTTCACGAGGCTGTGGCTATTCATCTCTGTTGGAGAGGAGGCACCTCAGGTCATGAAAGGTGCCAAGGGTCATCTAAGGTCAGACTGTGTGAGAGGTGAGCACACCTGCTCTTTCCTTCGCCTGCTGGGCACATAGCAGGCCATCTGGAGGCACTGTGTCACTGCCTCCTGCCCTTGAGTATTCAGCAGAGCAAACTGGTCCTACACCGATGGAGCTTGAAGTCGAGGGGGAAACAGGTATTGAGCAGATAAGCAGAGAAGGAGAAAATTCTGCTGCACAGATCTGCGGCATTTTTTGGTTGGGGCTGCTCCAGTGGTTTTAACCCTAAGAAAATAAATTTGTTACTACAAAAATAAGACAAAAGGCAAAGCCTCTGCTCAGACCAGGTTAACTGAGACTCCTGGCAGTACTTACTGTTAATAAGCTCACTGGCAGTACTCAATACTCACTGAGTAACCAGCCCGTTGCAGGCACCTGGCCAGTGATTTACAGATAATGGACAACTTTGCTAAGTAGTTTGTTGTACCCAGCTTTAGAGAGAGAGAAATCAAGGTCGGGGACCCGGATTATCTGACGAATTTCACCACTGCTGTTTAAATCTAGTTTGCCATGCTCGTAAAGTCCAAGTACCACTGGGTGCTGGTGCATACCTGTACTCTCAGCAACTTGGGAGGCTGAGACAGAAGGATTGCAAATTCAAAGCCAGCCTCAGCAACTTAGAGAGACTCTGAGCAACTTAAGAAGACCCTGTCTCAAAATAAAAAGGACTGAGTATATGGCTCAGTTGTTAAGTACCTTTGGGTTCAATCCCTGGTCTCCACCCCCCCCCCAAAAAAAAAAGAAAAAAAAAAAAAGAAAACGAAAAAAAAATTAAGCTCCTGTACTGTATTATGTAACTTTACCTGAACAACCCAATAACCCAAGTGACTAAAATTAATTAACTTATAAAAGGAATTGTTTGGAAAACTAAGAATGGGCTGGGGATGTGGCTCAAGCGGTAGCGTGCTCGCCTGGCATGCGTGCGGCCCGGGTTCGATCCTCAGTACCACATACAAACAAAGATGTTGTGTCCGCCAAAAACTAAAAAATAAATATTAAAAAAGAATTAAAAAAAAAAAACTAAGAAAACTCCAACCTTACCAGTTGTGGGAAGGTGCTCTGGCTGCCTGCAGAGCTGGGATGATTCTGAGTCATTTGAGAACTTTTTGTGACACTATTGACCAAGACCTGCCACCTCTTGGCCCTTGGTTGATTTGTCTTCAGAGTCATTCGAGTTCTACGCAGGCTGCTCTGTTCAGATGTAAGGGCAGCCTCTTCAGTGTTTGATGCTGTCCCTTAATGAAGCTGTTGCTAAGGAAACCTGCAAGAACCTGGTGGACACAGGCGTCCATCGTGATCATAACCTCAGAACTTTGTGTTAGTTTAAGCTCAGAACTGGAGGTCTGGCAGTCTGGAAAAGGTTCTTTCAGAAAAAAGGGAGGTGTAAGAAAGCAGCTTAGGTGAGGCTGTGACATGCCACACAACCGGCAGCCTGCTTGGCTTCCTGAGGTGGCTCATGGGGAATTCCTGTTCTTATGAAGAAACCCTTGGGTGGGGAGGGAGGAAAGGCAAGTATCTCGCTGGAGAAGGCACTGAGTTGAACAAGTGTCAGGGATATGGTTGTCACCTTGTTTTTAGGAGAGGGGAGTCTCGTGGGAAACAGATGTAGAAACAGCTCACTCTCATGAGATGCCAAAGTTGCGGAGTAATGAGCAGTCAGTGCCTCGTGAGGCCTGGCTGCCCTTTGGATGGAGTGCTGCCTGCGAAGGGTGGGACCCTCGGACCCAGCCCTTCACACGCTGCAGGTCTCTGTTTGCAGCCCAGTACAGTGATGAAAGAGGAGAGGACGGTGTCAGAAGAAAGCCAGAGGCTGGAGGGGTTGTTGGAAATGAAGCTCAGGGATGACAGTGGTGCCTCAGAATCTCCCGCCCGGGGACATGCCAGCAGTAGGTAGATGTCTAGCTCATGGGCATTGTGGATCCTGTAGCCCATTGAGTTTTTCTCTTTTCTTTAGGTGTTAGGAACTTTAGGTCCTAATCCATAAAATAATAGGGATTAATAATTACACCTGCTTTGTGACAAGTGTTTTTTGAAATCAAACCCTGGTCTCATTCAACTCTAATTCTTTTTGTTCTCACCCTGATTTTTATCTCTGTTGTTGTTATTATTAAAATGTGTATGTTTGACAATTGATTTTAGATCTTTTTATACAATGAGGCAGTATATCATGAAGAGTATATCATAGACTCTTACTGTTCTCAGAGATTCTGAGCTATTTACCTTAGGAGTTGATCTGAGTATTAGAGCAATACATCTTAATAGGAAAGTTTGATAATGTGCGCAGATTCTAGAACAGGGATTGCGTCTTACTAGTCTTTATAAATAATCACTGTGCCAAGCACAATGCTTGTCAGATGCCAGGCGTTTATTAAAGTCTGTTGGATGCATGAAGTGCAGCCTGGCACTGACGCACAGTTCATCCTGCTGCTCTGGGGAGCGTGGGTACTGCTCCTCCGAGCAGCGGTGACAGCAGTGGCTGCGGGTGGATGTGCAAGGGCAGATTCACACCATTTCTGCATTTAACTCTTAGGACCCTCCTGCGAGGAATCATTTTCATTTCACATCCGTTAATGTGTTTGTATTTGGGAAGGCTTCACCCAGCTCCTGGAGGGAGCTGCACGAGTGTCCCCACCTGCCACTCCTCCAGAACAGCACTGGCTCTTCTGTGTCTGCCTTCCACCCTCTGCACGGTGTTGGCAGGTGCATTCTGTCGCAGTGCATGTCAGGTACTATGGTCAGTTCATCCAGTCATCAATTAGTGGTCACTAGGTTCTTCATGATACCTTTTGGGTATTATGAATAATGCTGCTGTGAACATTCACGTACAAAACATGTTTTCAGTCCTGCTGGTGTACTCTTGGGAGTGTGATTGCTGGCCCATATAACTCAAGTAAACTTTTTTTAGTGCTGGGAATTCAACACAAGGGCACTTTACCACTGAGCTACAACTCCAGCCCTTTTT
Organism: Ictidomys tridecemlineatus; assembly: GCF_052094955.1. Taxonomy (NCBI): domain Eukaryota; kingdom Metazoa; phylum Chordata; class Mammalia; order Rodentia; family Sciuridae; genus Ictidomys; species Ictidomys tridecemlineatus. The sequence goes on from NC_135483.1 coordinate 3,445,577, forward strand.
CTTTTTTATTTTGAGGCAGGGTCTTGCCAGGTTGCTTAGGTCCTCACTAAGTTGCTGAGGCTGGTCTTGAACTTGTGGTCCTCCTGTCTCAGTCTCCTGAGCTCCTGGGATTACAGGTGTGCACCACCACACCCAGCTAGCTTCTTATTTTGCACGTGGGTGTTCATTTGTTCCAACACCATGTGTTGAAAAGACTGTTCTTCGCCATTGGATGGTCTTGGCATGCTGTGGAAAATTAGTTGACCATAAGTATAAGTTCCTCCCCTCCCACTCTTAATTCTCTTCCACTGATCTATATATCTGTACTTAACGCTAATTCTGTATTGCCTTGGTTATAGCTTTGTAGGAAGTTTTTAAGTTGGGAAATAAGTCTTCTCCAATATTATTCTCCTTTTTCAAGACTGCTTTGGCTATTTTGGGACCCTTTGCACTTTCAAATAGGATCAGTTTAGCAGTTCTTTCGAGAAGCCAGAAGGGTTTTGACAGGGATTTCATTGAATCTGTAATCAATATGGGGTTTTTCCATCTTAACAATATAGTCTTCAAGTCCCATGAACATGGGATGTCTATAATAAAAAGCCGTTGAATCTTGCTTTTTTCCCAGTAAGGAGACACATTTAGCCTTTTATAACTTGCTACAACTTAAAATGTTAGTTTTTTTGTTTTAATTGATTGTATTTTACTTTGGCCATTTCCTAATAAGAGAGAGGTCTTATTGTCATACTTAGTGTTCTAGAAATTGCAGATTCACCCAGAGGATATGGACTTGATTCACGTTGTAGATTCTCTTCTCTTCTTGCTTCCGACCTTCTTAATTTTGTTTGCCCATTCAAAGCTCTATTCTAGTTGTGGCCTTACTTTTAAAAAATGTTTATGCAGATTTAATTCTAATATTGAATCATTTATAAAACAATATCTGGGGACAAATGATTTATCTTAGCATTTTTCTGTGTTTGTTTCATATTAAATATACAGTGACTTGTGACTGATATTAATTTTCTGAGGGAAGGATTGAAGTTAGCCAAATAACAGAATTGGACCTTTGTGCACTTGTCCATTTGCAGAAACACTCACGCAACAGCCATGCACTTTCTGAAACACCTTCACAAGAGCCAGGGCACCAGGCAATGGGAACAACTGCACTTGAGTGTAACATAGAACTAAGAAAAGGTGCATTGACGAGGGAAGGAAGGGTGGTCCACACCCTGGGGTCACCCTTCTTCTGGGCCTGGGTAGGCCCCGTGGAGCGGGGCACTCTCTGCACGGGGAGGTAGACTGAAGCAAGCCTGGGACTTTACCTTAAATCCAGACCCAGCCTGCCTGGTAAAACCCAGATGCTAGCTTGGCACCTGCAAACTGAGCAATTTTTTTTTTAAATTAAAAATATTATTTGTTAGTAGTCAAAGAAAAGAAAATATCTAAATAATACATCAGTGTGGAAAATATCTAATGGTTTCTGTTTTGGGCAATATGGTGATCCCAAAACTCTCAGCACAAGTTCCATAAAAACACTGATTAAGAAATAATTTTTTTTCCTCTTTCAAAATGCATAGCTAATTCTTAAGAAAGAAAGGGGAAGTCCTCAGAGGCCAAAAACAGCCCAAAAGTAAGAATTCTGAAAGTGAGTCCCAGAAGCCAGAGAGTGACCATTCTACCTTGTGTGGGAGGAATGGGGCCTGAACTTGGAGTTGAATGGCAGACCCATACTTAAAGTTGATCCCCAAAGGATGCATGTTTAATGAAAGAATCCACTCCCCAGAGCAAGACAACAAGGAAACTCTTTATCCTGTTGAAGGGGAGACGTCCCAGTGGGAATTAGTTTAGAGTGGTCCTGGCATGAGCTCAAGTGCAGACTGGCAGGGTATGGAAGGGGAGGTGGGCTCTGGATGAGCAGTCAGCCTGAGCGGCCGCAGGAGCCCCACACCCTTCCCACTGCTCCCCCAGGGCTTCACTTGAAGCTCTTGAAGGGAGCCTTGGTTACGACTCCTCTGCTGACTGGGGGTGTGCCAGGAGTCAGGACTCACCCTGTCTGGAGAGGCAGGTCTGCCGTGCTTCGTGCCAGTAGGAACAGTGGCTGCCCAGAGGCAGGCAGGACGTTCTAGCTGTGTACATTCCCATTCAGTTGGCCAGTTTCAGGCTCCATGAGTTGTCATGGGAGGGAATAGATTTTATGGAAGATGGACTTAAAGAGACTCAGGCCAATATGGAAAGAGAGTGTGGAGAAAATCTGTGACCATCTTTGTGCAGCTAAGTTCACATACACTTGCTTATCAAGCCCGGATGTGAAAGGAGGCCTTGCTTGAAGGCAGAGAAGTTGGTTTCTCAGGTTGTTCAGAAATGAATCAAAGGGAGCTGAGGCAACGGAGAGCTGAGCTTCCATCTTGCCCTGGCTGCTGGTGGGTGGTGCACTTACCATGAGTACTGACTGGAATTCCATCCCTCTTCAACACTTGCTGAGGCATCGAGTATAGGTACCTGGTAGGTCCCTGCCCAAGAGCCTGAGCACAGTGTCCCTGGCCATCTGTCTTGCCAGTGATCCCTTGTAGAGTGATCCCTTATGGGCTTGTCCATCTCCTCTACTGCCTCGGGACTGTCAAAGGACCAGCTCTGATGTAACTTTTTTCCCCTTCGTTCTTCCCTTTGAATGATTAAAATTGAAGTGGATCCCATTGCCTTAGGCAGATGCTTCTTAAAGATAGTTCCTTGGTACAGGCCTTGCTCCCCAGCTTGGGAGGCAGGAAGGGAAGTGCCATTCCTACCAACTGTTCTCCACAGCCGCGTGGAAATTTTGTGTACACATTTCTCTCTGTACGATTCTGACTGGAAGTAATCAGGGAGAGAAACAGAATGTGTTTTCCGTCCTGGGGAACACATGGCCTTCACCGTCATCCCTCATGCTTTTGTCCACAGTCAGCACTTGGTGCTGTCCCCAGCCTGTCCCAGAGCCTCCACCACCTCCTTGCTCTTCAGATCTCTGCAATTCCTGTGCTTCTGAGGCTGCTGGGAATGAGGCATTTACTTGAGGGTCGCAGCTCGTGATTAATTTAGTCACAGCCTGGTTTAGCCAACAGTGACGTTTCCCTTTCCTGAACACCCGCTGAGGGTTTTAGGCCTTTCCTAAATATCACGTTATTTCATTTGGTCATTTTAACAATCAAAATCACACTTGATTCTTGATTCTTGATCACTCCATTTTGCCAGCACGCCGAGCGGCTGAGACGGGTGGGGCTCAGGGACTTTTGCATCCGTCCTCTCTGTCACCTTGCCAGAGAACCAGTGTGCTAGTCCTGTGGCCTGAGTTCTCCCACCTCCTTACGTTGGCACAGACTTTGCAGCTGGAGTGGAATGGCGGATGAAGACGGGACTCCGGCAGCCCATCTTGTGGGGACAGGCCTCGAGCCCTTCTGTTGGAACTGCGTCTCAACATGGGGGCACTGAACTCAGGCGTTCTGCCTGCATGGGCATTTAAAAATTAGAACAAAGATGTGCTCATGAATGCTCCCTAGGAGAGCAACAGGTTGGAAATGAATTTGGGGGTTTGATTGCATTTAAAAATTTCCTGAGAAAGCAGCATGGAGATTCCTTAGAAAGCTTGGAGTGGAACCACAATTTGATCCAGTTATCCTACTCCTGGGCATATACCCATAGGACTTCAAATCAATATATATACTACAGGGATGTAGCCATATCAAGGTTTATTGCAACTTAATTCACAATAGCCAATGTATGGAACCGTCCTAGGTATCCTTCAATGGATGGATACATAAAGAAAATGTAGTCTATAGACACAATGGAATATTACTCAGCTATAAAGAAGAATGAAATTATGGTATATGCCAGTAAATGGATGGAACTGGAGACTATCATGCTAAGTGAAATAAGCCAATCCTGAGAAACCAAAGGTTGAATGTTCTCTCTGATATCTGGAGGCTAACCCATAACAAGGGAGGATAGGGAAGGGAAGTGTTGAAGTTCATTGGATTAAAGAGGAAGGAAGGGAAGATGGGAATAGGAAAGACAGTGGAATGAATCGGACATAACTTTCCTATGCCCAGTATGAACACACAACCGGTGCAACTCCAGATTATGTTCAACAACAAGAATGAGACCAAAATTGTAATGTGTGTATAATATGTCAAAATGCACCTTCCTGTCATGTATATGTAAAATCAACAAATAAAAAAAATTTCCTGAGGCTCTTGGTCTGGTGTTTGCCTGGGGCCATTTCAGGTTCCCCCGGAGCTGTGTGCTGATTCTTGCATGTCCACCGTGCAGAGCCTTGTCCCGAGGCTCCCAGGGCTCTACTAGGAGAAGCTTTATGTTTGATCTGCGCCTGGTGCTGGAAAACCATCATGCCCAAGATTTCCCACTAAGGATCTCTTCAAGGGCTTGACGTGATTTTAGTTCCATTTGTGATATGGTGTTCTTTCATTATTGGCTGCCTTATCGCATTCCGATGGAGAGGAGAAGAACAGAAGTGTGCATTACCAGTCAGAGTTCGCGTGAGTGGTTTCATGGAAGAACCCGTGTGGCTCCGGTGGGTGGGGGCCAGGGCTCGGACCCTGTCTGAGCCGCTGCCTTGCGTTCATGGGTCTCCGTGAGGCCACAGCTGAGATCGCCCCCACCATCCTTGTCCTAGTGAGCATGCTCTGGTGCAGATAAAGCTCTAGGAGTGTCCAGGATTGTGCTGGAGCGTTTAGTGCTCATCTCTCCTTAGGGACCTCCTTGATCCTCTGTCATGGCTCTGTCACAGGCTCCTTCCACAGCTGTGCTCCACATTCACAGGAAGCAGAATCGCAGGCCTGAGCATCAAGCTCCTAGAAGGAAACAGTATCTTTGTGACCTTGGACAAAGGTTTCTTAGACAAGGACACAGGAAGCAATAACCATCTGAGAAACAACTGATAACTGGAGCTACATCGTAGTGAATATCTGCTTATCAAGAGAGTCCCTGAAGACAATAAATTGGCAATAAATATTTGTGAAACACGGATGACTGAGGACCTACATTCAGAGCATATAGAGAACCGCTCCACGTAGGAACAGGACAAATGATCTAATTTTTAAGAGCTGTCAGGAAATTTGAAGAAGCACTTCACAAAAGAAGACATACAAGTGGCCAGTAATCATATGGAAAGATGTTCAGCATTGTAGTTATCGGGGAAATGCAAATTAAAGCCAGTGGAATGGCTAAAATTAAAAAGACTGGTAACGTCAACTATTGGTGAGCACCTGCAGCACCCGTGGCATGTGGGTGGGCACCACAGCGTGAGCATGAAGTGATGCTGGGGTCTTCTGGTGCTGGGGGTCGGGGACTCAACCTGCACGTGGATGGTGTGGGGCAGAGCAGTGACGTCATGCAGTGTGCCTGGTTGTGAGAATTTATGGAAAGCAGCAGCGGCCTGCAGGGTGGGCGCTTGAGGATGGGTTCCTGGAAGAGGGTGACGTGGGTGAGAGTCTCTGAAGGAGAGCTGGGTACGGACGATGGTGGGGTGGGTGGAGGGGGCCTGAGGCTGTGCGCCCAGAGCCTCTCTGCCTGGTGAAGTCCTATGGGCCCCTGGCTGGAGTGGTGCCCAACCTTCCCACCATCCTTCTGACAGTCTGCTTCATCACAGGTGCAGTGGCGTTTCTGTTCCTTCACTTGCTGGTCTGTGGTCTTCTTCCCCACCGATCCTCAGTGGGTCCAGCCTGTCACTCTCTGGAGGCCCCAGAGGAGGGGTCTTTGCTCACTCTGTCCCTATCCATCCTCATGTCTGGCACAGAGCGGGCATTCACTAAGGACATGCTGCCTGAGGACGGAAACATGAGTAGAAGTGGTTCCAATTGGCTGTGGGTGGGCAGGAGCTGGAGCTGCAGGGCAGGTTGGGTCTGCCTGGGAGTCACACAGTGTGCACATGGGGCCTCCAGGCTGCACTTTGTGGTTCTGAAGATTCCTTTTGAAATGGGAGTTGTCTTGGTCCTTTCAGGCTGCTACAGCAGAATACCAGAGACTGAGCAGCTTATAAACAATAAATTTATTTCTCCTAGTTCTGCAGACTGGAGGTCCAAGACCCAGTCTGTTGAGGCCCCTGCTTGACCTGTAGGTGCTGTGTCCTGGTGTGGTAGGCATGGGGAGGGGTCTCTCAGGAATCTCTTTCAAGTGCACTTGTCCTGTTTGTGAGGCCTTGGCTCTCCTCTTGTGACCTAGTCACCCCCCAAAGGCCTTCCATCCCAATCACGGCATCTAGGTTTCAGCACAGTCAGTCTTTAGCAGGGTGTTGACATACTAGTCTGGCAGGTATGTGTGGGTGGATTAAGGAAAGTGAGGAGGTGGGAGGCAGGCCCTGGAAGAGAGGTAAGAGCACTCAGGCTCAGGAGAGAGTGGACAGGAAGGATTAAGGGTGTAAGTTGACTGGGTGTTCAGGTGTGGCTGTGTCCTAACAGAAATATCCAGAAGCAGATTTATTGTCAAGGTTGGGGCCAGAAAGAGCCAGCTCCTCAGGTGAGCTTCCGTGTGTGGCTGGGGGCCTCCACCTGCCTTCTTGTCCCAGGGCAGCTGTGTTGCAGCCAAGTGAAGGCCTGCAGTGAGCAGGACCTGACCACTGGGAGGTCTTGCCTCTGGTCCTCCTTGGCTGTGTGACTTTGCACAGGTTATCGATGCTTCCTTGAACTCCAGTGTCCTTGTCCACAGGCTGGAGTACTGCACTCATGGGTTGCTGTATTGATTAAAGGAGGTATGCTAAATATGCTGGTACACAGTAGGTGCTTAGCAGCAGGAGTCAATATTACTCCATGTCGAAGTTGTTGGGAGAATCCTCTTAACATTTCATGTGAAAGAAACTTGGTGTAGGCTGTGGAGTTTTAAGTCTAAATAACAACTCATTTTCTAGTAAATGGCTCTATATATTCTTCTTAAAAATACCGTGCCATTTTCTTGTCTTTATTTATCTGTCTATTCGTCTTGTGGTATGGAGAGGGCACCTGGGGCCTTGCGCATGCTTGATGAGCACCCCACCGCTGAGCCACTCCCTACCTCTGGCCTTCCAACAAGCACGCGTCTGATGACAGGCCTTGCCCAGTCCTACCGGCCTGCTGCTCCTCTTCTTTATCGTTGTCATCGTCATCTTTTAATGAAGGATGTTTTATATCATGTTGGCAAACACCTCTGTGCCAGAGTCTGGGCCTCCTCAGTAGAAGGTGAGGAGGCAATTGGAGCCATGGTCTGGCGGAGGGCTCTGCAGCGTCCACTGTGTCCACTGTCCTCAGAGCTTCTCCCAGTGCTGCTGTGTCCCACTGCTGGGCCCAGCCCTCCCTCTCCTTGATGGCTCTCCAGGTTCTTGTTTTGAAAAAGTCTTTTCATGTGCATTTCCTTTTCCATTTACAAGTGTATTTGAAAAGCTCTTTGTGTTCTTCTTGTGCTTCAGCTTTCTGAAGAAGAGAAAATCCAGCGCTACAGCATCCTCTCCGAGCTCTACGAGCTGATCGGCTTCCACCGCAAGTCCGCCTTCTTCAAGCGTGTGGCGGCCATGCAGTGCGTGGCCCCAAGCATTGCGGAGCCTGGCTGGAGGGCCTGCTACAAGCTCCTCCTGGAGACGCTGCCTGGCTACAGTCTGTCACTGGACCCAAAGGACTTTAGCAAAGGTACCAACATCCTGGGGCTGGAAAGGCAACATGGCTTTATTTCTGTTAACCCTTGCTCTGCAGGGCCTTTGGATGGCCTGCTGGTGGCTCCTCAGGGCTGCTACCACTGTCAGAACAGCTTAACCCCATCTGTGGCCACAGGACTATCCTTTGCTCCCTAGAGCACCACTGAGACACCTGGTTCCCTGCAGAGCAGGGTCTGGAACCTGGGCTCGCAGGTAGGTGCTCACAGTGCAGAAACACGCCTCCGGATGGGGCTCCCCCTGCAGGGCAGGTCTCTCCCTGGGCCCCACTCGGTGCCTCCCCCAGCAAGCCCAGCTCCTCCCACACTTGAAGGGGAGTGCTTGTCTTTCCCTGTGGCTCTCTTCCCTTGCTTCAGTGGCAGGCTGGGGACATGTGGAGAGGGGCCTGGCCTGGGTTTTTGGGAGTTCTACCTGACTCTTGAGAAGACCCGACTCATCTTGCCCTCTTGGCAGGCCGGGTGGGCTCTTGCTTAGTGTTGTTTCTGCTTGACCCCATTGGTAAAGGAGAGAGGAAGGAGTCTGGGAGTGAGGCCCTGGGTCTGGCTGCCCACAGGGGTTGGGGACAGAGGCCAGTTAGGAAAGAGGGAGTGTGTGTGAAGGTTGGGAGCTAAGTTTAGACTGAGCAGGGTGAGGAATTTGGGATTGAAATAAGGTCTCCCCTTGTCCTTGTGGCCAGTGTACTTCACAGGAAGCAGAGCTGGGACCAGACCTGCAGGCAGCGTGAACTGAAGCAATGACATGGCCCTCAGGGGAGCATGTCATTTGTGTTCTCATTGGTCAGGTTTGTGCTGTTGGCACCAACCCAGTTCCTAGCATTCTGTCTGGGGACTGAGGGCTAGGGCACCCCATTCCTGAGTTCCTGCCTCTTTATAGCCATTCTGGCAGCCTTGTTGTAAGAGCTTTCTACTTTCCAGAGGGAGAAATAAATGGATGATAATTCAGTGAACAGACTTGCCTCTGGTGGGCCTGTCCAGCCGGAAACTTGGAGTGTTTCTAGGCCTGCCTTCCATGCGGTCCTGTGTCCAGTCAGCACATTCATTGGCCCGACAGGGTCCCCAGCAGGAGAGGTGCACTGCCAACAATAGCATGTGGCCCTGGAATGTGACCTAATATCTCAGAGTGCTCGATTCTATACGAACAGAATAGTACTGCTCATGTGTCCACTAACCAGCACCTACCATTCTTTCTTTTTTTTTTTGCAAATTTTTTTAAACATTTTTTTAGTTGTAGATGGACACAATATCTTTATTTATTTTTATGTGGTGTTGAGGATCCAGGGCCTCACACATGCATGGCGGGTGCCCTACCGCTGAGCTCCTGCCCCCATTCTTTCTTTTTAAAAAATAGATCACTTAAGAATCCATTTTTTTCATATTCTTCCCATCATTACACTTTCCTCCCTATGGTTTTATGTTATTTAAAAAAAATCTTTTAGGAGCTGGGGATATAGCTCAGTTGGTAGAGTGCTTACCTCGCACGTACAATGCTCTGAGTTCAATCCCCAGCACCACAAAAAAAGAAAAAAAATTAGAATAGGTTTAGGTTCATAGCAAATTGAGCATACAGTATAGAGTCCCCAGTCCCCGTCCCACAGAGGCCCAGCCTCCCCACTGCCAGCATCACACACCAGGTGGAGCATTTGCTACGTGTGGCCCCTTCTGCCTCAGGGACTCCTTTCATTTCTCTCGCTGAACGCTGTTGGGCTTCTTCAGAGCACTCTTGTGGTTTTACATGTATGAAGACACACGTGGGGTGGTTGCTCCACACCCTGCACTCAGCCCTGGCTGCGGGGCGGCACCTCCTCTCGTGGAGCTCAGCCCCGGAGCAGCCCCCAGCATCTGTGGCTCTCACCGAGGGCAGTGTTCTTGCTCTTGATTGGGAGGTCCTTTTAAAAAATAAGATAAGCAAGCATGCTTCCAGGTGACTCAGAACATTTTACTTGGACTTGTTTCAGGAGGGGCACATTTGCCATCATCACTGAAAAGATGATGGAAGAGATCAGGGAGGAGGGTGAGGGAATGAGATCAAATAAAGCAAAATGGTAAATGTCAGCTGGCTGTACTTTTAATTAAAAATAAAACCACTTTAAACTCCGTCTCCAGGAGTGCCCTGGAGATCCACCAGTGCCTGCGCCTGTGAGCACAGGCGGCCTGCTGGCATTCCCAGGTCCCGTAACATCGCCTGTCTCTCGAGACGAGTGCCCCAGGGCTGCTGCATGGGTGCCAGTCCTGCCTCCCGTCTCTAGCATCCCCATCCTGAAGGTTGGGTTAGTGCCCCTTGCTCAGCCTGTTCCTGGGGGTGAGATTGGACTGGGCCAGGCATTTTTCCAAAAGAGGCTGCTACAGCAAGTGGATTTGCTAAGTGGCAGTCATTGACGTGTCTAATAAGCCCCCAAATTGGTGAACTTTTTTTTTATCACTGAGTCATATGCTTCAAATCTGTCTTAAGAAAAAAAAATTCTGTGTTTTGTCAGAGGAGCACTTCAAGTCACAGAGAAATCATAGCCTGTACTGTCTGCTGCTGAGAAAGTTCACACTCCGGCTTACTTATAATCACCTGTGGGAGAACTGCATTATTATCTGTTTTTAAAAAGATCAGCAAAGTGATATTTGCCCAGTTTCTTTGTGAGAAAATCTTCTTGGTGTTGAAATTGGGTGGAATTGGGTCTTTTTCAGGCATGGCTAGGTGAGTCACGACATTGATTGCCTAATTCTTTTTAAAATTTTAACTTTCGGTGTGACAAGGTCCCAGCTTTGACAGAGGGGGCACTACAGAACGTGCCCACTCCCTTCCTTCTGCTCTCTGTGCCACCGTCTTACCGAAGAGGCTTCTGGAAGACATCTGTGCACGGGTTGTGCTCTAGGCAAGTGTTGAGTCAGGTCCTTGGAGTTCAGTGTGGGCCTCGTCATGGGACACTGCAGACATTCCCAGCTCAGACAGCAGCGCCGTGGCCACCACAGCTTCACGTTGTTATCAAGATTCAGCATTTGGCCTGTGTGTCCTAACTTCTCCTTTATTCACTTTCTTTTGGAGCATTTCTAGTAAATCCCGGAAATCATCCCGTTCCACTTCAGACCCTTGAGTGTGCAGGCCTTCTTGCCTCAGGTTTCCATCTTGACCCCACGCTTGCTGAGTGCCATCCTGGCCTGGGCCTCCTGTGGGCCTCCAGGATCTGTGCCTGAGGAAGGCCCTCAGGGGAGACAACACGTGGCCCACAGCTCACCTGCGTTGGGCTGAACTTGTGCTCTGTGCGGTTAGGTGGTCAGCCTGTGGGGCAGCATGTAGGAGACAGGCCAGGAGGTGCCGTGGGCACAGGAACCCTTTGGGAGGGGTCTAAAACATGGCAGGTGAACCTCTGGAGGTCAGGGAATGAGAAGGAGCCTCCTCCCATGGTCGAGTTGGCCCGTAGGTAGCACCAAAGGAGTGCCCGATCTGTGGAAGCTCTGCTCTGGGACAGTGTGGTGACAAACTGTCTCCAAACGCAGGAACTCGTGACCCGGGCAGGTCTTGCCCAGTGAGCACCTTGAGGGAGACGCGGTGGTGCGGGGTTCGTTCTTGGCACAGCGTGGCCGTGTTGGTGTCCATCCTGGCACAGCCGAGTCAGGTTGCCGTGTGTGTGGTCACACTGTGTTCCTGGCATCATGACGTCACTAGCATTTGTCAGCAAGTGTTTATTAGGGACTCACGAGGAGCTGCTGGGGCTCTTGAGGTGACTCACTGCCTTTGTCGACGACTGAGCGGTGCCCACTGTGCGGCTTCCTGTTGCCACCTTCTATGGAAGCCTCATCTCAGATGTCCCCTCCTTGCCACCCGCCCCAGCTAAGGGCACACACTTACCTGCTGCCGTCCTTCCTTGTGGCCACGTGGCATCCCCCAGCGTGCTCTCTTCCGGGTCCTGCGTCCCCTCCCACCATCTTCCCAGGCCTGCCTTGTCTTAGGCTTTTGGTGAGCACCTGTTAACTGACCTGCTGTCGCGGGCTGCTGCGGGCTTTCAGGGGATGTCGTTGGCTTGTCTGAGCCCGAATGCCCCGAGTTTAGGTCAGTGGGAGCAGTGAATTGCCACCCGTCCAGCTGATTGTCAGAGTTAGGGTGAACACAGAGGTGAGAACACAGACTTCCTGGTCCCCCTCCAGATGTGTCGAGATCAGCATCTTCTCGTGTAGAGGGTGTGTTGCAGTCTGAATTTCAATCCCTATAAGTGGCTCTGCCCACCTGCTGCAAGGGGACCGCTGCAGTGGAGGCCACGGAGGCTACCATCGAGCATCTAGTGGGGAACGGGAGCCTCGAGGCAGGGATGCTTTTGAATCAGACCTTTCTGTGACTGAAATTATTTTCCGATCCCTGAGCCCTGGATGCAGTGCAGACTCTTGTCACCTTATCTTCTCCATGCAGTGTTTTTAGATCCATTCATTCTTTTTTTTTTTTTTTGTGGGGGAGGGTACCAGGGATTGAACTCAGGGGGACTTGACCACAGAGCCACATCCCAGCCCTATTTTGTATTTTATTTAGACATAGGATCTCACTGAGTTATTAAGCACCTCGCCATTGCTGAGGCTGGCTTTGAACTCGCAATCCTCCTGCCTCAGCCTCCCTGCCTCAGCCGCTGGGATTACAGATGTGTGCCACTGTGCCTGGCCGCACGGTGTTTTCAGGTGGAGAATAGTTAGGTTAGCAAAGGGAAGTGGAGTAAATGACTCTCAGATTCTGGGCTTGAGGCTGTGCACCGCCGGCCCTGCACCCAAATCTCCAGCCTGGCATTTGAAGCATGCTGAGCCAAGTTGGACAGGAGCAGCCATAAAAGCCCCTTGATATGGCCTCTTTGTCCAGTTTCTCCACTTTCCTGTATTTTTCTTACGCTTCAGAGAAATACTATGTTTTTAATTTAATATTCTTGGTTGGTAAGGAAGGCCCATCAAAATATCAGTTTTTTTTTTTGAGAAAATATATGTCTGTAACTCAATGGCATTGAAAAGTCTTTTCTTCTAAGCTTATCAGAATCATCTCAGATAGTTTTGAAATTGTGTCTTTGTGTGGAGAGAAAGGAAGACGTTCTCATGTATGGAAAGTGGGTCACTTTAGAGTCTGTCTCCAGGATCAGTGGCCACGGGGGAGTATGTTCTGTGGCCCTTTGACATTGACAGCTGAGACTTTGCCATAGATTGCCAGGTGTCATGGGACATTGCATGTTTCCTTGATGACGCTTGTGTCCTTGCTGCAGGTACACACAGAGGCTGGGCTGCTGTCCAGATGCGTCTGCTTCACGAGCTGGTCTATGCCTCCCGGAGAATGGGGAACCCTGCGCTGTCCGTGAGACACCTGTGCTTCCTCCTGCAGACCATGCTGGACTTCCTGTCGGACCAGGGTGAGCCGTTGGACTTTGTCTTTCCCAGGCAGCAGGAGGTGTCTGGGTTGGGGTGTGGTGCTCATGGGCGGGTTGTCCCCCTCCCGCTCAGGCCCCCAGGCACAGGCTCTCGCCCCCTCCCGGCTCTGCACTCTGCTTTGTGTCAGGCATGGTGCCGAGGTGTGGTGCTTGTGGAGGGAAGGGCTCAGCTCCCAGGACACTGGCCTCACTGAAGGGAGGTGGGACAGCCAGAGGCCCAGCCCTTTGTACTCTGGCACTGCTTCTTCCAGGGCACCTGGCCAGGGTCACCTGTGCTGCTGTAATGGGCCCAGTGACATCTCTGCCCGCACTCCACAGTGGGCCTCCTCTGCTCCCTCTGCCCACACTGTTCCTGGGGTCACCTGGGCTTTGGGTTTCAGGGGTGATCTGTTTATTCCGCAGCGTGGGACATGTCTCCCTGGTGTCGTGCTTGAAGGTCAGTGTCAGAAGGGGACCCAGCGGCTCCCCTGTCAGGCTGCCTTTGCCACTCTGGCTGTGTCAGTGTAGGGTGCTGGCTGAGTGCTCAGGGACGTGACTTCTGCGGTGAGGCCATGTGTGGGGAGCTTATTAGGAAGGACTCCTGGGATCAACACCCTCTGAAGTGGAGAGGAAGGGAGACTGGTCTTGCTGGGTGGCGTGCACTGCTGACCCAGGCCTCTTGCTCCCTTGCTGGCCAGCTGTTGGTGGCAGGTAGGTGTCATCCTCTTCAGCAGCCAGGGCGCGGCCCAGCTGACCCCTGGACCTCTGCCGCGAGACCTGAGAGGATCTGGGTCTTCCCAGGCACTGGTGCGTGTGGCTCCCAGCGGGGCTGTGACCGGGGAGGCCGGCTTCTGGAGGGGCAGTGCTCTTCCTCTGGGGCACCTCCTCCCTCGCCCTGAGTGATGACTGAGCAGCACCGCTGTCTGCTGTAGTGCCGTGTGGTCACTGCTACTGTCGGGAGCCTGAGAGGCCTGAATGCCCGCTTCTGCAACCCACATCCAGGGGTCTGCCAAGCTCTGTGCGCCTTTGTCTTCCCACTTTCCCATCGCTTTCTCTTGAGTGTCCCTTCCTGGAATCGAAGCAGCCCTCTCCAGCCCCAGGGTCCTCAGGGAGTGTGTCTCCCAGGGAAGTTGTGAGGCCTGGATGTGCCCATGCCCGCAGAGCTCAGGAGCAGGGCCCACTCTGGGCACTGTATGGTGTTGCCCTCAGAACGGGTGTGCAGAAGACCATGTGCCGGTGCCCCGCACAGAGGGAGAGGCTCTGGCCTCCACAGCCTCACCTTCTTGCAGTGGGAGGGGAGGTTCGGTCGAGGCTCTGAACTCAGAAGAGGGTCGTGAGTCCTGCCTCCAGGCTGAAGTGGCCAGGCTCACCAGTCTGTGTCCCTGCAGGTCCTGAAACGCCATCTCTGGGCAGCACTGTGTCCTCCTCCTGCTGTCCCCCTCACTTGTAGAGCCCTTGCCCCCAACTCTGCTGGAACTCGGGGTCTCATTTGAAGATGGCCGTCTGTGTGCAGTGACTTCCATGGCCATTTCTACCCAGAATGACTTCTTGTCCTCCAACCCCTGTCCCTGTCTGTCTTTAATGTTCTGTTCTTAGGGTGCACACCACTTGACCACGTGCCTCCCTCGTGGTGTGAGCTAGCTGTTGTTTTCTATTTAGGACTTCTGGTGACCTGGGGAGTCACTGCTGGCACAGTGGTCTCCTGGACAACAGCCCAGTTTCTGTGCCTGGCCGGTTCCCATTTCCCTTGGCGTTGCATTTGACATTGGAGTCACCACTTGGCCTCCCTACCCTGGTGTGTCTAGCCCCTGAGTAGCAAGGCCACCGAGGAAGCTGCCGATGGGAACACCTCGCTCTTGAGCCTTTGTGGCGTCCTCCCGTCTCCCCTGAGGCTGCAGCTTCTGGGGGCAGGGGTGGCTCCCTCCTTGCTTCGTTGCCTCTTTGCCCTCCCTGTCCCCTGTTTTCATGACCCGACCTGAGATCTGCAACCCCGAAGAGGTAGCACAGCCTCTGTGTCCTCCCTGACCTGAGGCCCTGCCTCCCTTCCTCGGCCATGGCTCTGCTCTCCCTGGTCCTGTCCCCATGTCACATTTAGACATGTGCAGTCTCACGTACCCCTCGTTCTTCCTGAGTGACACCCCTTACCTCCCTTGCCGCACCGTGGGCTTCTCTCCTCCGCAGCACGAACCTTCCTTCCTTGTGGGGGCCTTTACCTCTGGCTCCCTCACGCTGCACCCTGTCTGCAGGCGGAAGGGCCTGTCCCCGTTCTCTTGCTCACACGTGGCTCAGGCTGTACGTACTGCCTGGCGCCTGTGTCTGTTCCAGGAGCACCTGTTTCTGTGTAAATTGCATTTCTCAAGGGTTGGGGTCTGCAGTCAGAGGACCTCAGTAGCATGTGGTGATTTTAAGTGGCTGAGTGTGGAGTGGGGTCCGACAGTG
Organism: Ictidomys tridecemlineatus; assembly: GCF_052094955.1. Lineage (NCBI taxonomy): Eukaryota > Metazoa > Chordata > Mammalia > Rodentia > Sciuridae > Ictidomys > Ictidomys tridecemlineatus. The sequence continues at coordinate 3,461,017 of NC_135483.1, forward strand.
GAGTGAGACACTCCTCGTTGCTGCATCAGGTGTGACTTGAGCTTCTCCCCTCCAGACACAAGGCACTGTGTCCTGGCTTAGTCAGCAACCCGCCTCCATGCCCATGGCTTACCTGAACATGGGAGGCCCCAGGAAAGCAGAGGAAGCACGCACACTGGGTCACTCTCTGGCTTCCCTCCATCGAGGCAGCCCCCACTATCACCTGTGCCCGTGAGCAGAAGTGTGTGATAGCAGAGACTCGGAGAAAACCTCCACCCTGAATGAGGTGAGAATCCTGCTGGGCCTCAGAATTTGGTGACTTCCTCCTCCTTTTTTCTTATCCCGTTTACATTTTAAGATTTGTTTCCCTCTAAACCTATCCTGTGATCTTCCAAAAAGGTGATGTGTGTGGGCAATGGGGTGTCTTGTGGCAGGTCATGTTGAAGGCTTTTTGGACTATACATGTAAAATATTTAAACATAAAATAAGGTTGAAATAGCATGTCTGTAGAGGCCTGTGGTCTCAAGAAGGCCAGTTGAAATACAGGGAGACTCAAGGTCAGGACCTGGGCAGGCTCTGTCTCCCTCAGGTGGGCAGTGTTGCACTTGTGGCCAGAGTCCTGGAGTCCCCACACTGCATGCTGTGATCCCTTTTGGTTGTATCTCTCAGTGGCGTCCTGAAAATAGCCTTTCCCCCCCTTTTTCTTCCTATCCCTCTCTTGCTTTAGATCTACTAGAAGTGCTGGAGGATAAAATTGAATCCTGAGTTCAAATCATGTAGAGTTTTTCTTTTCCTTGTTTCCTAGAGTTAGTGTGGGGAGACTCTAAATCTGCCTTTGGACCTGAATGGAGCCTTGAGGTTCAGTTAGAGTCGCATCAGGCAGCTCTGGGAAGGGGCAGTCGCCAGGCCAGCAGTGTCCTTCTTTCTGGGGTTTGGTTTTGGTGGATGGCTGACTCCCAGGGAGGATGTGGAGAATGCAGTGGTGGGCTGCGCTTGGCCTGTGCTTTTGCGGGCTGCTCTCCCTGGGTGTGGGAAGGTGATATGCCGTGATGGGTGGGGTCTTGGCTGTGCGTGCGTTTCTAGGTGACAGAAGGATTTATTTGCCCATATAATGCTGATAGCATTGCAGTGGTTGCCAGAGGTCTTACTAATTAGAGGTTTAAAGCTTCGTTGTTTAGGAAGAGAAGAATCTAGGTATTTGATATTGTTTGACAAACTGCTGTTTGCTGAGAGGCTGAGGGTGATGTCATTGGTTAATTGGAGTTTTCTGAGGAAGGACGGGAGGAGGGCTGGGAGGGCCTCTCCACCTCTCACCTTTGATCAGTGGACACTCAGGTCAATAACTGCAGCCTTCCTGGATCTCCGATTTCTCATTTGGACAAGCGGGATGTGGAGACTTCTGTGCAGTGCTGTTATTTTTAATGATGGGATTTTGATTTGTTTTAATGGCAGGTCTTTTGCCCTTTTCCCTGAAGAGCTCAGGCACCCCTGGCAGGCTGGGTAATTAACATTTCTCAACATGCCTGCATGGAGATGGAGCTGGAACGGAAGAGCAGCAGAAAGGAAAGACAAAGGTGTGCTCCCATTGGCTGCTGGCAGTGGGGCAGCCACTGGGGACTCCTTGCCTGTCCCTCCCTGTGTGTGCCTCTGAGGTGAGCAGAGAGTGGGCTTCCAGACTGGCAGGAGGCACCTCTTCACCTGACAAGGCTCTGAGCTCCCGGGACTTTGGTCTTTTTTGCAAGGTAGAAGTTTAGACTTGAGGACTTGTGGGGTTTTCCCTGGAAGCGCAGCTGTCTTAGATTTCACTGGTATGGGCCATTTTTGTGCGGGTGCAGAGCTGCCATGGCATGTGGTAGTGGATTTGGGGAGCTGTCATCCCTTGGACCTCGTGGGCTGTGCATGCAATCCCAGCATGCACGAGAGGTAGGGGTCTCTTGAAAGGCTTCTCCCTTTGTGGAGAAGGTGACTTAGAGCCACCCCCTCCAGCCTTGCCTGCGCCCCTTGCGCTTCTCCTTGCCTTGGCTGGGCCGAGTTCCTGACAGTGCTGCAGGTGCAGCAGCGCCCTGGGCAGCCTGCTGGCACACTGCCCTCACTGCCCTTGCACTGTCCCAGAGCGTCCCTTTGTGGAAGCAGCACTCTCCTCTGGTGGCTGCCTATGTGCTGCTGTTGGGGCCCCACCATATCTGTGGAAGGTTCAGAGAATTCTCCGTGGGGATGGACTTCTCGTGCCTCCGTGGTGGGGAGAGCTGTATTCCTGCTCTTTGGTGTGGTCGGAATTCCACGTGCCTGCTTGGACTGCCCTTATGGGGACACGGAGGACGTCTGTTGGCTTGTTTTGTGGGGGACTCTGGGAAGTGAAACCCTCTCTCAGTCCCAGGTTTATGTCTGCCTGCAGCGTTATGTGAAAGGGTAGAGGTGACACCCTTTAGGTGCTTACTGATGTCTTGAGACGATGAGGTTCTCCCTGGATCTTGGACGTGGCTCCTCAGTCACAGTATGGTGGTTCTTTTGACTGAGGTACCACAAAAGGACCCCAAGAGAAAGGGAACAGCAGGGTGATCCCTGAGGGTGAGTAGATATACATACTGATTGTCCAGCATGTGCCGACTTACGATTTGAATTGCTGGGCTGGCCTTAATGACATGCTGAATGGGAGGTGACAGAAAGGAGGGTCAAGGGAAGGACAGGGCAGTGCATGGGAAGTTGTCCCTAGATAGTGAGCAGTGGTCAGGCAGCTGCAGATTGGGCATGTGCCATTTCTGCTCCCCAGGTCTGCGGTGTGGGGACCGAGGGCTGCTGCGTGGGGACCGAGCCTGCTGCCTTGCCATGGAACCCGCGGCTCAGACGCGGTGCTGGGTGTTGTTCAGCTGTGGGGGCTCAGAAGCCTGCTCTGGTCCTGAGCCACTCACTTGGTTTCCTTTGGGAACTCAAGGTCCGGGGAACATGGAGCTTTGCTGGTGGCTGATGGAGTCCACAGCCTCGGGAGCAGAATTGCAGCCCTGAGTCTGTGGAAGGCCGAAGAGCTTACTCAAGTGGCTTTCTCAGAATAGTAAACACATTCACTGAGAAACAGTTCCCGAGCTAACGGGGAGCCCATCCACTTAGCATACACTGGGGACTCCTGGGTTTGTACCTCCACCTTCACCTCTACCTCCACCTCCACAAGCCAAGTACTGATGCTTGCCGTGACACATCCTGCCGAATGAAAGAAGCCAGGCACGCCGCCCGCCATTGCCATGCATGTGCCGGGTGGGGTGGCCCTTGGTCAGCAGCCAGCAGAGGCAGCGGCTCTCCCTGCAGGCCACTCTGCCTCTCATTTCTCATTCTCAAGGGCATGATCCACAAGTTGAGGAGGCCCCAGCCCTGGCAATGAGTCTTCCCCATGCTGTCTCTCTGCACTTGGGATGTGTTACTGAGGCCTGGGCGCCTGCCCCCCGGAAGCCTTGTTCTGTGGCCATGATTTTGTTCTAGTGGGGGAGCCCTTTCTCCAGCAGGGGCTGCTTCTCCATCAGCCCCAGTGTTTCCTTTACACTGGGAGATTGTATCCCGCCCTTGTGTAGGACCTTCCCTCACTTCCCCTGGCTCCTGTGATGAACTGAGGCTCCTTGCTGTGGCCTGCAGGCTGCAAGTTGCTGCTCCTGTTCCCTGGCTCCTCTCATGTTTGAGGCTGAATGATGTCCCTAGAGCCAGTGTGGCTGGCTCCTTGCAGGGAGCTTCCTCCCAGTGCCTGACTCTGGCCTGCCCTTTCCCCTGCTGCTCCCTGCCTGGCTCCCCCTGAGGGTGCGAGCAGTCTCCCCTGTCATGTTGGCTTTCCCTGGGCAGCCTGCCTGGGGCATGCCCATTGCAGGGTGGCAGGGAACAGGGACCTGCCCTTGGATATTGACCCTAGCACTCCGTGACTGTGACGGCTGCCTGGTGATGAACATTTAGGAGGTTAAACGTCAGCCCCTCATGTGGGCTGGTGGTACTGGTCTCAGCCACAGACGCACAGACGTGTGTGCCCAGAGTGCAGAAGCAGAGCCCCCCGCAGCCCTTTGCAAAGCAGGCAGTTTGCTGCTTCAGAAAAAATCATTTTCTGAGCCAAATTCAGTGGCTCTGTTTCCACTCTTGGTGGCATGTGCTGCCCAGGGCTCAGTAGGCTGCCACTTCAGGGTACACCCACGTGTGGTGACCGTGCCACCATCTTGAGAGGGGAGTTCTGCGAGGATCACTGGTCAGACTGAGCTTCTCAGGTGGAGCTCACTTTCTCTCATCAGGTGTCAGTGACCCGTCTCCATTGCAGTAACCGCGCAGGACTGTGGCTTTGTCACTGCAGAGGTGGCTTTGGTTGTCTGTGTCCCTGGGAGTGGATGCAGCTGGTCACCCTCTTCATGCTTTCTTTTCCTCCTTGCATCACCCCCTGAGTGTTCTATACAGGCCTGTACCTTAAGGGACACTGCTGGAATGGAAGTTTGGGACTCAAATGGCCGGTTAGTGCATGGCCTGGAGCGTGGCAGCCAAGCAGGAAGCAGGCTGGGCACAGCACTCTCCTGCTGTCCCCTTCTCCCCAGCTGCACTGGACCATTCTCAAACCACCAGGGTGCTCTGGATGGTCCTAGCAGAGGGTGGGGAGTCCTGACCCCATCAAGAGTGTTGAATTTGGTCTTCGTCTGTGCAACAGGCTCCATGGCAGGGTCCTTGTCCTCTGGAGCTGACCCTCTCCTAGGAGGAGGGTCTGTAGAGGCCTGTACCGCCTCATGCCACCCTGGACCCAAGCGTCCCCTGAAGTCCACCTCTGCAGAGCACCCCGGGGTCCTCACCTTTTAAATCCACTGGTTGGCAGAGCCGTGTCTTATGTCCTTCAGTCCCAGGCCCCTCTCAGGCTCCCCTGGCTTCCTCTACTCTCCGTATGCCATGGCCACCACTCTCCAGAGCAGGGGTCACTTCCTGTCCTCCCGCTCTCCTCCCTTCCCAGCGCAGCCTCCCTCCTTTCCTTCTTCCTGGCCACCTGCTGAGTCCTCTTCCACTGACTTCTGTGTGTGGACCACTGGCCTTGGGGCTTGGTTCCTGATCTTTTTGTCACTTGCTCCTTTTTGGTCCCAGACCTTTAAATGCCATATTAAAACACACTTGCGGCTGGGGCTGGGGCTGGGGCTGGGCAGTAGAGCGCTTGCCTAGCAAGGCCCTGGGTTTGATCCTCAGCACCACATAAAAATAAATAAATGAAATAAAGGTATTGTGTCCAACTGCAAACTAAAAAAGATAAATATTAAAACAAAAACAAAAACAAAAGTACGCTTGCCTCTGTGCACTTGCAGACCCATGTCCCTGTCCCTTCAGTGGTTTTAAACGTCCACCAGTTCGTATTTGAAGGAAGAAACAATTTCTAATCAGTCTCTGATGCACAGGGACTCTATTTAGGGAAAAAGAGGCAGTACCAGCTTGACTATGGTGACCAGGCTGTATCAGGGTTCCAGAGACACATACCTGCCATTCAGGTGGAGGTGTATGACCCTCGCTCGGTGTGGGAAGGCTATGCTCCAGATGCAAGACAAATGAGGATTGGTAGCCGAAGGCAGAGTGAGGGGTCAGCAGATGAGGGAACTCTGGCTAAGCTGGCCTGGCAGGAATAGCAAGGCTGGGAGGTATGGCTAAGGTGAGTTCACAGCATTCTTTTTTTTTGGGGGGGGGGTACTGGGGATTGAACTCAGGGGCACTTGTTCACTGGGCCACATCCCCAGCCCTAGTTTGTGTTTTATTTAGAGACAGGGTCTCACTGAGTTGCTTAGTGCTTCACTTTTGCTGAGGTTGGCTTTGAACTTGGTATCCTCCTGCTCAGCCTCCAGAGCTGGGATGACAGGTGTGCACCACTGTGCCCAGCGAGCTCACAGCATTTTTGCTGAAACTGGGTGAGGCACACCGAGGGGAGGGCCCAAGGATGAGGCCCACAGGAGCCTGTCCAGAGTTTGGTTGGGGAGTCTTCGTCCGAGCGTAGCAAGTACATCTGCACAGGTGCGTGCCACTGTGGGGCTGGCTGCGTGGCTCTCGGGAGTGCTTGTTGGGTGTTTGCTGCTGGGTCCGCAGGTGGGCAGGAGGCTGGGCCCCAGGAGGCTGAGCAGGACCCTGCAGGGATGGCTGGAAGCCTGCCATGTTCCCAGTACCTCTGACCTCCCTGATGGTGGTCCTGGGGCGGGCTGGCCAGGAGTGGCACTGAAGCAGAAGAGCTGGAAGGGGCTGGAGGAGAGGGGCCATGGGTGACGTGCTGGTGACCTCCACAGAGATGCCCAGCCCCCTCTGCCTCCAGAGCACAGGCTGGCTGGCTCAGCTCCACAGGGAGGTCCCCAGCCACGTGCCCACAGTGCTGTCGGTTTTAATTTCTTGTGTGAGTCTCAACCAGAGATTTTCAGGAGGTGGGAGGTAGATTACAATTGATAAAAATGCATTTCTTTTTTTTTTCCCTTGTCTCCTCCAAATTTGATATTTTACTTGTTAGCATCGGTGCGACTTTTTGTTTTCTTGGCAAGTCCATACTAACAGCTTTGGAAGGGTTTGGCTGGAGTAGTAGGAAAGATGATTCCCCCACTTCCCCGGGTGGCGTCAGAGCATTGATCTGACATCACATGATGCTTCCTGAGTGACCATGAATTGTGCTGTGAAGAGAAGAAAACGTGAAGTCCACTGTTCCTTTTGAAACCTTCGTTTCTGAAGTAACTAGTGGTATAGTGTGTGAATTCTGGTAGACCCTCTGGACTTGGAAGGGCGTGTCGGGGTTCTGGGTGTGCGGGGTTCTGCGTGCCTTTCAGACACAGGTGCACAGACAGGGGAAGCTCTCTTGTGTCCTTTCCGTGTCTCCTAAGTCCAGTGCTGTGCTGCTTCCCAGCAGGTCGGGAGGCAATCTTGGCCAATCCTGACTGTGCCAACAGGCTGTGGGAGGGCACGGGTGCTGTAGGCCAGAGCCTGCGGGAGCAGGGGTGCAGCAGTGCCCGTGCCCTTGGTGCTCATGGGCCGAGTACACGGTCTGTAGAACACAGTGTGCTGACGCCGCATTGGACGTCTGTGCTGGGGAGGAGGGTCCAGGCAGGCAGTGCCAGAGCCTTGCTGGAGCTGAAGAGGGAGGCCTGGTCCCACAGGAAGGGCAGGGGCAGGGGCAAGGGAGGCTTGTGGCATGGAGGTCCGACCACCTTCCTCTTCTCAGGAAGGGGAGGAGGAACTCTGGACAGAGGATGAGAGGTCCAGGATGAGTGGAGAGCTGGCTTGGGTGGCTTTGGACTGGGGAACAGTTGTGCTTCCTCTGCCTCATCCCTGAATTGCCTGGCAAGGAACTGCGGGGGCGTAGGTGTGTTAGTGCCCTGGGAGGACACAGGAGGATGCCAGATGGACAGTTATTGCCATCCTGCCTTTTATCTGCAGTTACAAAGTGTCCCTCCCTCCCTTCCCTCCTTTCTCCCTTCTTTCCTCATTTCTTCCTCCCTTTCTCTCTTTCTTTTTTTCCAGGGTTTGAACTCCAGGGTGCTTAATCTCCAAGCTACATCCTCAGCCCTATTTTATTATTTATTTATTGGCACTAGATCACTGAGGCCCATCCCTTGCCCTATTTTATATTTTATTTAGAGACAGGTCTCACTGAGTTGCTTAGTGCCTCGCTTTTGCTGAGGCTGGCTTTGAACTCGCGTTCTTTCTGCCTTAGCCTCCCGGGCTGCTGGAATTACAGGCATGCGCCACCGCGCCTGGCTTTTTATTTTATTTTATTTTTGAGACAGGGTCTCACTAAGGAATCTTTTAGAATTTAAGGAAATTGTAAAATAATATTAGAAATTAGAATGCAAATTTCATTTCCTAGGTTTTGGTATTGGTTAGTGTAAAAAAATGCCATAGTAACTGGAAGTTTTCTGTACTATGGACTGTCAGATGAGAAATGTGGGGTGTGTTGAAGGCCCTCTGTGCTGCTCTTCATTCCCACCACGAGGCCAACACACACCTCATGTTTGGGTATTGGCACACTTGGTTCTGAAGCACACAGAGCTGTACCAGGACTCCCGCCACAGATGAAGAGTGCATGTTTTTTTTTTTTTTTTAAATATTTATTTTTTAGGTGTAGGTGGACACAACACAATGCCGTTATTTTTATGTGGTGTTGAGGATCAAACCCGGGTCCCGCCCGTGCTAGGCGAGCGCTCTACCACTGAGCCACAATCCCAGGCCAGTTTTTTTTCTTTTTAAAAATCACTAAGGCAACAACCCTTTTTTTTCCTTCCTGTTTTCTATTTCCAATGTTTTTTCCCCTTGTAGTTCCCCCCTGGATTGTGTATATGGCTTCTTTGGGAATTTTATTCGCTATATTTCATTTTTTCACCTGGATGGGGGAGAAGGCAAGATCTGCATGTGAACTGTTTTGTTACAGATTCCCTCTGAGAGTTGTTCAGTAAAGGGGTGTAACTTGTTTCTATTGCAGTTTATATGATTTCTTTTCTTTGCTCAGAAATAGGCAGAATTTTTTATTTGTTGAATAAAACGCAGCAAAAAGAAGAGGGGTTTTGGACTTCCTGTTAGTTGTGTGTCGAGGAGATAAGTGCTGTGTAGTGCAACATAATAGGTACCTTCTAATAAAACGTGTTGTTGCTGGAGAAACCATGCAAGTGTAATAGTGGGTAAAGAAAAGCCATCAGTATGGCAAAGTCCCAAGTGTACGTGTGGATTTACTAGTTATGGGAAAACACTAATTTGTGGAGTTGTGGGTGGGCCAAATGTGAGCGTCCAGGTGGTGTCAGAAGGGCCTTCTGCAGCCTTGCCAGAGTCTGGCCTTGGTGATGGGGTGGCTCCCGTGTCATGCTTTCAGTGGGCCAGCACAGTCCTGCTGCTGTGCTGACTGCCCATGTCTCTGTGCCAAGTGCCACCACCCCATGGCTCAGGCCCTGCCATTCTGGTCTGGAACAAAAGTGACCTCCTTGCCTCTCAAACCCTCCTTGTTTTGCCTGCCCTCCTCTGGGGTGGCCCAGTGATCTCTAAAGCGGGTGTTTACCTGTAGCTTTTTAGTGTACAAATAGCATCAAAGCTTCCCTTTGTCCACAGAAATAAAGTTCAGGCACTGTAGCATGTTGTGCAGTGTGCCCAGTCTGTTGCCGTCCACTCCAGTGCCTGCTTGTAGGGCTCCTGTGTATTTCTGTGCACAGGTGGGCAGCCCCCCACCGCCCGCCACCCTTGCCATCTCCCCTGGACACTGTCAGGAATCACATCATTCCCTTCTTGGCGCAGCGTTTCCCCACAGTGTGCTCCAATACTGGTTGCAGGGCTTGTGAATTGCTGGCTTCCATAACCGTGAGCTGCTGTGTGATACCTGGGCAGGTCTTGGTTGTTCTAAACACAAGCCCAGCACAGAATCCAGCTCAGAGGCTCAGGAAGTGCTGCTTAGATCCAGTTGCCTTGTTTTTCTCTGGGGCTGAGAAAAACACCTTCTTGCCACGCAGTTGTGAGGATCGGAGTCCGTCTGTGTGAAGAGCCTGCACATGCTGTGTGCTCAGGAACTGGTGCCTGGTTCACGGAGGTTTGCTCCTCATGTCTAGAATTCCAGAAGCATCTTCTACATGCTGTTCTTATGTTGCGGGAAGCAGACTAGTTGAGAAGCAGCAAGCAACACTCGGAGAGGAGAACTCCAGCAGGTCCAGAGGAAAACAGACTCCAAATTCTGAGCCTGATCCACAGTTATTAGGTGTCATCTTAGACCCAACCTCTCATTGGGGCCTTTCCCTCTTTTAAAAAAACTTCCCAATCTAAAGGCTTGAAGGTCTTGGGCAGGGTCTCCAACGTAAAGCATGCTCACAGAAACAGGTAAGAAGAAAGGGCTCTTTTCTTAGGCATCTGTTAAGTTTCAAGAGGGAGTAGCCAGTCTCGCTTCTGAGGGCAGTTATTTACAATCCAAAAGGTGGGGACCTGTGGTTACTTAGGCTTCCTGGAGAAAGGCTGAGAGAGGGGAGGCGAACTGACCCTTCCCCAGGCATTGGTTTCTTACCGTAATATTTTTATAATTTCATTTCACAACGAGGTCTGGTTTTGCCATCACACCTGAGCCAGGAATCCTCCAGCCTTCTGTTTTGTTCGTGTCCTTTGTGGGACAAGATGTGGAGTGTATAGAAAGGGGACAGGGAGGCGTGGTTTTGGCAGAGTAATGTATGGGCTGTGGTACTTGGACTCAGGCAGATCTGGCTTTGCATCCTGGCCATCTACTTATTAAATGTGAGCTTTGACAATTTATTGACTATACTAAGCCAAATTTACAAATATAAAATTAAGGAGAGTGTCTGGTCAGTTGGGGGGTCATCAGAACTAGTGTGACTCAGTTGTAGTGTGGTGCTGAGGGGCGGGTGCCTAGGAAACATCAGCATCCTCACTCACTTTCCCTGCTCGCAGGAAGCTGCCCCCTGACAGTGTTATATGGTTCTCCTGCTCAAAGTCCTGTGCAGCTGGCTCTTGGTAGGTGTCATTGAGACTCGGAGCTGTGGGGGAACTGCTAAGAGAGCCAGAAGACTGCTTCTGGGTGGGATTTACACTGCCAGGCGGGAATGGGGGGTCTTTATTTTTGGCTATGGCTAACTCATCTGCAGGTGCTTATTTATTGCTATGTGTGACTTAAATGATCAGAAGGTAGACATATCAGAAATGCGTCAGAGTGAGGTGAGCACAGGCGTGGTTACAGTCAAGCCCTAGTGGGGTGGCAGGGTCTTCACAGGAGGTGCTGATGCAGAAAGTGGAGGTGGCTGGAAGATGTGCTGCCACGTGGACTGGGGCCGTGACCTTTGTCACGGCCAGGCATGGTCCTGCTTGTGGGAATGTAGGAAGTGGCTAAGTGATCACTCATAAATGCTCATTCATTTATTGAGTAGCTCTAGTTATATACTGGATCTCAGATTTGATGTAGAATCTGGAATCTATTAGCATTTTCTGTCACCTCCCTGCAAGGAATTCAAAACCACACAGCCAGCAGAGCACCACAGAGGGCTCTCGCCCAGGGCGTGACAGTGGGGCCTTCCGGCGGTTTTGACCATGACCCATAGTGGGAAGTATGTTGTGTGTGTGAACCAACGTTCCAGGCCATGATGCCTGTCCTGGTGTCTGTGACACATGTCTCTTACGGCCACTGGTCCTTATTTGTTGTCTTTGCTTGTTTGTGTGGCGTGTGGACAGAAGGCAGTAGTTGGCCCAGGCAGCCATCAGATCTTGCTGGTGATCTGGGAGAGAAGGAAGGCATCGGCTCAGGCTGTTATTGGGTGTCCTTTTGTTTGTTAGTTGTTGGTGCATTATGGAGGAGCATCATAGGGGGCCTTATGGTGGTGTGTTCATGTTGCATATAACATAACTTGGGCACTTTTCTTCCCCGATACCTCCCTCCTCTTCTCTCTCCCTGTTCCTTTCTTCTGCTTGTTGCTCCCCTCCTTAGGAGGTCTCTCTGTTTACTTTTTTCTCTCTAGCGTCCACCTGTGAGAGAGAACCTTTGATGCTTGACTTTTGAGTCTGGCTTATTTTGTTTGATGTGAGGCTCTCCAATTCCATTTGAATATCATTTTAAGAAAGAGATTGGGGTTAAGTCAAACCAACAGTGTCTATTGATTCGCTTGTAAGTGGCTGGGATCCATGTGAGGGGAAGATATGGCATATGACCTGGTAAGTGAACTGCAGAGCCCGTCTTCAGGATGGACGTTCTGAGTTTATCCTCTCTGACTGCACAGAGAGCACGATGCCCCCTTCGAGGGAAGAGCCTGCTCAGGCCACAGCGCTTCAGGAGTGTCATCCTGAAGATGATGTTCTCGTGAGGCATCCAAGGGCGCGTTCTATCCTCTGCTATGGTGCTGGGGATGGGACCAGGGCCTGGTGCGTGCTGGGCAGGCACTCTGCCATTGACTTGTGTCCCCAGCTATTCAAGGGCTCTTTAACATTCTAGCCACGTTTGATGCATTTTGGGGGAGCATCTCAGTGGAAGTGGGGAGCTGCACACATCCAGGGACTCTGTTGAATTGGAAGACTCTGTACAGACAGCCCAGCTGTGGTAAGGTGGCCGCGCCTCGTGGGAAGGGTGTTGTCTGCTGCGGCTGCAAGGACATAGGAGGTCAGGGATACAGAGGATGTTGGCTTCATTAGAGTGCCACCGCAGGTCACAGGAGTTGGTTACTCATGTGGTGGGGCACCAAGCTTCCGGAGGCAGTGAGGTTGCAGGTGAGCCTAGGGACAATGGGGCCACCGAAGTGGCCTCAGAGGGATCAGGGCCTCATCCCCTCAGAGAGCAGCCCTGTCATCTCTGGTGTGACTGGGCAGGATGCCGCCTCCAGGCCACTCTGCCTGCCTGACGGAGCGCAGTCATGGTTGCTTCTGTATCTCTCACCATCTCTCACCCGCCCCTCTGTTGGATGCTGGGATTCTGAGTGGGACCTCACAGCAGGCTCAGGCTCCCCCAGGGCGAACGCCCAGCACCCTCTCACACAGCCGAGCCTGACCCCAAGTGGCCCATTCTGACAGGCAGGCCCACACCCGTGTCCGTGTGTGTGGGAGATGCGTGAGGGTGTGGGCCTGGGGTCCTGAGTGGTCCTGCCGTCCAGGGCCAGTCTTGATCTTCTGAGCCTGTTGCTCGCTGGTCACAGTGATAGCATGCTCCAGTTGACTGGTCTCCCACTTCCCAGCCAGTGTCATCTTCAGGCTGCTCTTCCTGTCACATCTTTCCTCACATGTCCCCACTCTGAGGGGCAGAGAAGAAAGGCCAGGCTCTACCTCGCCTGGGCTCTGGGTCCGCGGGCATGTGTGATGGGCGCTGTTGAGCACCTCCCAAGTGCTGCCCCAGTGCTGATGCCTTTCTGTGCGCCATGACTTCAGGCCTCACTGTTGCCAGCCAAGCCAGCGACCGCGGGGACTGTGTTACAGGAAGAGCTAAACTAGGTGCCCTGGCCCCCTTGGTACTGCCCTGAGGAAGGGCATGGCACTCTGCCGCCCTGCCCTGGAGCCTGGGGTCTTCCTGGCCCTCATCATCTCTGGCAGGCCCAGCGAACACGGGGTCTCGTTGCCTAGGGACGAGGGTCACCGTGGCTGTGTCCGTGGGCATCAGATGCCACACCCCGAGTTTGTCCCTGTACTGAGGAGGTTTTATCTCAACTTAGATGTGGTTGTTATTTGTTTGAAAGACAGAAATTGGATGAGATAGAAAATGTCAGGTTTAATTTATTCAGCTACTCCTTCTTTTCACCGCCAGCTCGTTACTTTGCTACTCAGCCCAAAGAAATGCATTAAAAGTTTTCCATTCATCAGTGTCACAGTGGACGGGGACTTGGCTGAGTGAGGCTGTGCTGTATGGGCCTCCATCTTGATGAGGTGGACCTTGGTCTCTCATTTCTCTGTGTTTCTGGGCCTGAGAGGGCAGGACATGAAAGAAGTGGTGTGTTTCTTCAGGGTTCCCAGAGGTTCTCGGTTCGGCCTTGCCTTTGCCGTCTCCGAGCTCCACACCAGCTCTCTCGCTAGCTGCAGAGGAGGCCGGAGCCAGAGGCTGCTTGCCCTGCAGCTGCGTCTGGAAATGGTGGAGGGATCTGCTGAACAGAGCTGCATAGCACTGCACTGTGATGGTCACATCATAGAATCAGGGAGGCTTGCTCCTTGAATGCTGAGCACCAGGACTTCAGAGGGAGACGAAGTGTTTCTCTCACACTGCACCTCGGGGAAGAAAACCAAGAAGCTAGAAGAAGAGTTTTCATTTCAGAAAAATCATGAAGTCAGTCATATATCATCAAAGATAGCAATTTGTCATAAAAAGGTTACTATAAACCAGAAATTACAAAGAAGGTAAATGAAGGCTTGATTTAAAAAAATTCTTTGAAGGTTTAAGGTGGAAATTTAAGAGTGAGGCTTGGTCTATAAAAAAAATATTTTAACAAATTTGTTTATGATTTTACATAGGTAGGAGTTTTATTGCTTCAGTTTCCAAATGAAGACTGGGCTTGTCTTCTCGCAGGACAACACTGTGTCCTCAGTTGACTTCATCATCTTTTCTTCCCATCTTTTCTGTTTGAGTTAAGGGTGACACCATTTTCCTGGTTTGGAAGCTTAAAACCTTTAGAGTCACCCTCAATTCGCCATGCTTACCTTGTGTCCTGTTGGCTGGTTGGGATGTCCACGCGAGGCTCACGTTTCTCTCACATGGGATTTCTCTTCCACCTGTCCTGGTGATGGCTTGGGGTTCGTACTGTTGGCCTCCATGCCTCCGGGCGTTGCAGTAGTCTCTTTGCATCTGAAGGCTGATGTTCCCTGGCTTTTCTTCTTGGAGTCTGAAGCCAGAATAACCATTTCAGCACAGAAACTTAATCACATTCTGTTCCTCGAGATCCTGAGTGACTCCCCCTTGTCTGCCCAGTAGTCTCAGGTCCATCTCAAAGCTGTTCACGAGTGGATGCAGCCTCTCTGACAACCTGATTTCATACCGTCTCCATCTGCAGAATGGACGTGTTCTGTGGGCGGCATTTTCTTCTTGCAGCTCATTACGCAGTCAGGAACATTATGCTGTTCCTGTTGTAGGGTTGCAGTCCTCGTCCTCGCCCTCTTCACCTGCTGGTGAGTGTCTTGATGAGGGTCTCTTCCTCCTAAAAGGTGAATGGATGGGCAACATTAGTTTGCTCAGTGACTGTTGAATGAAGTAGGAGGCCGTTTGGCTGAGCCCATTACGAGGGAGAGTAGTGGAGAGGTGGCAAGCCCCGAACCAGGAGAAGGTTTCTCCACGCTTCAGCATTTTGGCCTGCAGGATGGGCACAGCAGTGGCACACTGGTAGGCTTTGGGGTGATTTAATTAGAGCACATGTGCCAAGTGCTTGGTATGGTGCCTGGTGCACAGCGTACTCGCACAGGACGTATGTAGCAGCTGTTCCTCAGCCTGCCAGGGACACCTGTGTGATACCAGGGGTGGCTGTGAACTGCCTGCCATTAACCCTCACCTCTGGGAATATGGGGAGAGCTTGGAGGTTCCTCACTCCATCGGCGCATTGTAATACTATGTTCTTTGCACACAGAGCGCTTATGCACAGACTCCTCACGCAGTCAATGATTTTCCACAAAGGTACCAATAACACACATCTGGGCCACACACTCTCTTCAATAAATGGTACTAGGAAAACTAGGTGTCCACATGTAGCAGGGTGAGGCCAGACCTCCAGCCCTGGCCACGCAGGGTTGATGCAGTGGGTCATGCACTTCCATGTGAAGACCCACACCTAAAGCCACTGGAAGACAACAGAAGACATTGGTCTGGGTGAGGAGTGTTTGGATAAGATTATAAAAGCACAGGCAATGACAGAAATGACACATGAGACGGTATCAAACTAGAACCCTTCTGTACATTAAGGGAAATCAGTGAAGAGGCCCCCTGCGGAGTGGCGGAGATGTTTGCAAACTGTTCATCTGCCAAGGGATCCAAACCCTGATTTTTCTTTATAAAACTTTTTGAAAATTCAGTTTTATGTTTTTAAAATAATTTTATTATACAAATAATAAAATGTTTCATGTAGAAATCTTGGGAAGCATCAGCAGATGAGAAAGATTAGGCATAATCCCACATAGGTACTAACATTTTAGTGTATTTCTTTTGTATTATTTTTTCAAAGTGAATTAATTTTTTAAAAAAATTGAACTTACTTGATTATTGTAATTATGCACCTTGAATTTCCAAGGCATAGTAGACATTTTCTGTCTTACAGAAGACTTTTTATAAATGCTATTCTTGATGATCACAGTTTCCCTAAACCACCATCTTGTTCTCCCTCCAGCTTCCAGTGTGAGCACACTCACCTCTTGTCCTCTCCTCCAGCTCCCACTGTGAGCACCCTCACCTCTTGTCCTCCCCTCCAGCTCCCACCGTGAGCACCTCACCTCTTATTCTCCCCTCCAGCTCCCACTGTGAGCACCCTCACCTCTTGTTCTCCCCTCCAGCTCCCACTGTGAGCACCCTCACCTCTTGTCCTCTCCTCCAGCTCCCACCGTGAGCACCTCACCTCTTATTCTCCCCTCCAGCTCCCACTGTGAGCACCCTCACCTCTTGTCCTCCCCTCCAGCTCCCACCGTGAGCACCCTCACCTCTTGTCCTCTCCTCCATCTCCCACTGTGAGCACCCTCACCTCTTGTCCTCTCCTCCAGCTCCCACCGTGAGCACCCTCACCTCTTGTCCTCTCCTCCAGTTCCCACCGTGAGCACCTCACCTCTTGTCCTCCCCTCCAGCTCCCACTGTGAGCACCCTCACCTCTTGTCCTCCCCTCCAGCTCCCACTTGTGAGCACCCTCACCTCTTGTCCTCCCCTCCAGCTCCCATTGTGAGCACCCTCACCTCTTGTCCTCCCCTCCAGCTCCCACCGTGAGCACCCTCACCTCTTGTCCTCCCCTCCAGCTCCCACCGTGAGCACCCTCACCTCTTGTCCTCCCCTCCAGCTCCCACCGTGAGCACCCTCACCTCTTGTCCTCTCCTCCAGCTCCCACCGTGAGCACCCTCACCTCTTGTCCTCTCCTCCAGCTCCCACCGTGAGCACCCTCACCTCTTGTCCTCTCCTCCAGCTCCCACCGTGAGCACCCTCACCTCTTGTCCTCCCCTCCAGCTCCCACCGTGAGCACCCTCACCTCATCCTCCCCTCCAGCTCCCACCGTGAGCACCCTCACCTCTTGTCCTCCCCTCCAGCTCCCACCGTGAGCACCCTCACCTCTTGTCCTCCCCTCCAGCTCCCACCGTGAGCACCCTCACCTCTTGTCCTCCCCTCCAGCTCCCACCGTGAGCACCTCACCTCTTATTCTCCCCTCCAGCTCCCACTGTGAGCACCCTCACCTCTTGTCCTCCCCTCCAGCTCCCACCGTGAGCACCCTCACCTCTTGTTCTCTCCTCCAGCTCCCACCGTGAGCACCCTCACCTCTTGTCCTCTCCTCCAGCTCCCACCGTGAGCACCCTCACCTCTTGTCCTCTCCTCCAGCTCCCACCGTGAGCACCCTCACCTCTTGTTCTCCCCTCCAGCTCCCACTGTGAGCACCCTCACCTCTTGTTCTCCCCTCCAGCTCCCACTGTGAGCACCCTCACCTCTTGTTCTCCCCTCCAGCTCCCACCGTGAGCACCCTCACCTCTTGTTCTCCCCTCCAGCTCCCACCGTGAGCACCCTCACCTCTTGTCCTCTCCTCCAGCTCCCACTGTGAGCACCCTCACCTCTTGTCCTCTCCTCCAGCTCCCACTGTGAGCACCCTCACCTCTTGTTCTCCCCTCCAGCTCCCACTGTGAGCACCCTCACCTCTTGTCCTCCCCTCCAGCTCCCACTGTGAGCACACACTCACCTCCTGTCCTCTCCTCCAGCTCCCACTGTGAGCACACACTCACCTCCTGTCCTCTCCTCCAGCTCTCACTGTGAGCATCCTCACCTCTTGTCCTCCCCTCCAGCTCCCACTGTGAGCACACATTCACCTCTTGTGCTCTCCTCCAGCTCCCACTGTGAGCACCCTCACCTCTTGACTTTGAGTCTGGCTCATCTCACTCAGGAGGAAGTCCTCTAGTCCCTTCCTTTACAGCAGGTGATGGGATTTACCTCTTTCTTAGGGCTGAGTGGAGCTCTGTTGTGGCTACATACCACATTGTCATCACTCATTCCTCTGTGGATGGCACCTGGGCTGTTCCACAACTTGAGTACTGGGAATTGTTCTGCTTTAAGCATTGGTATGCGTATGTCACTGTAGTAAGCTGATTTTGGTTCTTTTGCATAAAGTCCACAGAGTGGGAAGAAGGGGTGCTCCTGTGCTGCTGAGACACCCACTTTGGAGACCAGCGGGAGGTTCCTCCAGAGACTAGGGGTGGAACCATCTTATGTCCCAGCTGTCTGGTTAAGTCTTTATTCTGAAGGTGATTTCCTCTTTTAGATACTATACTAACACCTTTAGAGATGTTTGAAATTTTTTAGGTAGTACTTTATATGGGTAATTATGGGGTAAGTTGATGGCTTAACATAATTTTTTTTCATTTTGGGAGAAAGAGTTTAAAAACTTAGAACTAACACAGGGAAGTTCCGTACCTCGTGGTACACTTGAGTGATGGCTCATCACTCTGTGAAGTGCATGAGCACATGTGGAGGGTATGCCGGGGTGATTTGTGTGGCTCACTGCAGTTTGCTCATCGGTGGACAAGGAAGAGGCTTGTTTTCTTGTTTTTTTGGCAGGTTTTAGATGTCTCCTTGTCTGTCATGTCACTAGTGGTGGCAGGTGACTTTTTCATCCTTTGAAGGTGACTGTTGGGCTACCTGGATGCTTTTCCCGTTTGAGATGTTAGGGTGCTGCGTGTGCCTGATTGACTATTTTGGGATATCTGTGTTTTCCTTATACATCGGGCAGTCTGGGTTGGCAGTGTGACAGAATGAGAAAAGCAAGAAATTTGAGCTCAGAGCTCTGGATTTTGGAAATAATTTAACCATTTGTTACTTCAGTCATAAGCCTCAAGTTGCCCCTCTGTAAAGTGGGCGAGTGACGCTCTGAGTGATGGGAAGAATATTAGATTTGAAAAGTGTGGAAAAACCCAGCCTTGTCCCATCATAATGTGACCTTGAAGAGGGTTTTTTAAAATTCCCCTCTTCTTATGCCTGCAATGGGGTTAGTGGGTAAACCGCCAAGTCAGACTGTGCAGGCATGGCCCCTGCTGTGTGTGCTTAAAATGTCCCTCACCATCTAGGGGACTGACTGCCACTTTCCTGCCCCCTGCCCAGTTCTCAACTTGCTGCTCAAGTTCTTCAGAGGACCACCAAAGACTATTGGGCTCCCAGGGCTCTTGCCTGACGGTTCTGTCATGTTCACACCTATCTCCCTTTCCAGAAAAGCTTGTCCTCCGCCTGAGTCCATCCCAGACCTCCAGGATTCCTTTCAGAAGTTTCCACTGGTGCTCTCTTCTCTCTCTGCCTGTGTGTTTCCCGGGGTGCTGTTCCGGGTCTGTGTTTCCTTTGGGGACCACCCCTCTGCTGCTTTTCCTGGTGCTCAGGAGGCTCCCTTGTGATCCGCGTCTGGTGGGTCTTCATCCTCTGGGCTTGCTTCCGAGGCGGCCTGTCTAAACCAGAGTCTTGGATCAGCTCTCCTGACCTCTGCACCTCTGCCTGGCCTGGGCTCCCCTTCCTGCTCCGCTGCTGTTCTGCTGACCTCATTTCGTCTCTTTCTCGGTTCCGCAGCGTGGGAGCTTAGGAGTGCTTCTTGATGTGGATGTGGTCCCCGGCTCATGCCTGGCATCTCTGGGTCCCTAGGACCTTGCCACCTGTGCAGAGACGGGGTCTCAGCCAGTCGCTGTGTGAAGGTCTTCTTAGCTCTGAGCCTGTGCATTTGCTTTCCCACGAATCCCCCCATCTCCAGCTTTCCTGATGGTTCTGCGTTGGGCTGTATGGTTTTGTGAGGCTGAGCTTGCGCTGACTGTGCAGTGCTCTGGGGGCGGCTACAGGCTTGTTGCCTCCTGGAGCTCCTCCTTGTGGCTCCTGAGTGCTGATGTTTGACTCCGGTTCTGTGAGACTGTGGTGTGCAGGGTCCCTGTCTGCGGTGGGCTGAGGGCCGTGAGTGGGGAGGTCGTCCCTCCTCTCTTTTCTGGAAGAGTCTGTGGAGGCGTCAGTGTTCTCCTCTCTTGGGGTAGCCTGACCATGCCATCTGGCAGAGGGACTTTCCTGGAGGATTGACAGACTCAGGGCCACAGTCCCTTTTTTTTTCGTGTGGTTTCCCTTGTTCCCTCTGTCCTCTGTCCCTGACTGGCATGTTTGTGTTTCTCTCCTGGCGTGTCTCAGTTTTATGAATCGTTTTCAAAGAACCAACTTTGGGTGTTGATTTTCTTTATTGTTTTCTGTTTTATTTTTTACTTCCTTTTTATTTACTTTGGGTATATTTCATGTTTTTTTCTAGTGTTTACAATGGAGACAAGCAGTTGCTTTTGGCCTTTTCCTAACAGAAACACCGAAGCTGTGAATTTCCTCAAGCCCTGCTCAGGGGCAGGTCGTGGATCTCCACAAGCGTCTTTCCATGACCATTGGGAGATGCTGTAGCAGTTCCACTTTGTTTTAATTTGGATACGTGTGTTGCCTAACTTCTAGGTGTTGAGAGGGCTTGTGGATCTGCTGCTGGGGTTGATTTCTGTTTTAGTGTCGTCATCGTTGGGGGCATAGTCTCGTACAGGCATTGAGATTCATTTTCTGGTGGAACATGTACTCTGTCTGTCCTGGTGAGTTTCCCATGAGTGCTTGAGGAGGATTTGAATCCTACAGATGATGGTATAGTGTTGCATAAATGTCAGTTGGTGGGAGAGGTTCGAATGTTTGTCAGATCTTCTACATCTTTATTGATTGTTTTCTACTCATTCTTTTAAGTATTTTAATGAAGGTATTAAAACCTCTAACTTCAGAAAAATTGTGAATCTTTCTATTCCTTCATTTGTTTATTTTTTAAAAAAATTCATTGTGTGTATTTGAGGCTCACACATGTATAGATGGTGAAATAGTCACGATGGTGAAGCAGATTTACATATCTGTCACTCACACGTTGACTTCCTTGTGACAAGAGCAGCTGAAGTGTGCTTATTTGGGAGAAGTCCCTGACACAACGCAGTCCTGGCAGTGTGCCCTCATGTTGTACGCTACATGAACCCCTCACACCTGCCATGCTCTCCTTCCCATGTGTCCTGCCAGCTGACATGCAGAGAACTGTAAACAGTGCAGGGAACATGGACGCAGGTGTCCTTATAAGGGGGTGAGCTTCCCTCCTGGGGTGTGTGCCTGGCGGAGGGATGGTATATTTCTCATTTCTCTGGGACCCCCATCCTGTTTTCCATAATGCTTTCCCAGCATTCCCTTCTGTGGAACATCAGGGTTCCCTCTTCTCACACACCCACAACACCATGATATTGGAAGATCAGTATAGTTTTTTTTTTCCCCCACCAAGGATTGAACTCAGGGGCACGTAACCACTGAGCCACATCCCCAGCCCTTTTTGGAATTTTATTTAGAGAAAGGATCTTGTTGAGTTGCTTAGGGCCTTGCTAAGTTGCCGAGGCTGGCTTTGAACTCAGGATCCTCCTGCCTCAGCTTCCTGATCTGCTGGGATTACAGACATGTGCCACTGTGCCTGGCAATAGTGCTCTTATAAAGCAATTCAGATTTTAACTATGGTTTCCATTTCTGTAAGTGAAAGTGCCAGAACTGATTTTGAAAATACAACTTCAGATTGCATCAAGACATATCTGGACTTTCCCCTCTGTATACTTATCTTTGTCCTTAGTTTTTATTTTCTCTCAGGTTCAGAAAAAAGATGTACTTCTTTCTCCTTTTTCTATTCTCTACCTGTTGGGGACACTGTAACTGACTTAATACAAACATGGTTGTCTCAGATTATTACTTAGAAGAAACAAGAATAAACCGTGAAATCATGATGCATTGGTTTTCACGACAGTGTCAACTCTTGAAATGCCAAATGGCTTGCAAATTGTTTACGGTCAAAAGTTAGCTGACCACATTTTCTGCTTCCACAAAGAACAGTATATATTAGGTGACAACGGTTTTTCATTAAAAATGGTCTTTTGTCTGTGTGAATTCTTTAATTTCTGGCATGGAAATAAATAGCTCTCAGAGACATTAGGTGCTCTAATTTGAATGAAATCATTGTTGGACACTCTGATCAAAATGAATTGAGGTTTATTGGTTTTTAGTGAAATAAATTAAGGAACCATCACCTCCCACTGACTGAATCCTGTGCTTTGAGAATATTAAGGTTTATCAAGTTTCACTCCAGCTGAGAGTGTGGACAGATGTTAGCAGCCCCAGAACTTGGTGCTCTTTTACTGGTGACAGTGGTACCCGTGGTCAGGCCTCATTTGTTGGGATAGGAAGACCCCCTCAACTCTCTTCCTCTTTGTGCCCTTGAGAAGACCATCTCATTTCCTCAGGCCCATAAAACAATATTTCCAAGAAGCAGTTTGAAATAAAATGATGTAAAGAATAATGAAACAATTTCCTATGTACCAGCTACCCAGGTTCAGTGGTCCTTGAGCATTGCATATATTTACTTCACTTCTTTTTTTTTTAACTTGCTGGATTGTTTTAAAGAATGTTATTTCATATCTTCATACTTTAGTATGCATTTCTGAAAAATGAACATTTTCTTATAGAATCATGATGTTAATATTATGTTTTAAATTACTAATTTTTTGGTAGTGTTCAATGCCATTCTATAATCAAATTTCAAAGAGTTCCCCTTAGTTAATTTTTATTATCTTTCAAGGTAATAATAATGCCTTCCCTCTCCCCTGGCAGGAATTTTGTGGGAAGGTGTTATGTATCAATTTTGAATCAGAAAATATTGAGGTCCTCTTTTATACCAGGATACCTTGCAGAATAACTTTGTATAGTATTTGGCACCCAGAAGTGAGTATTTGGCCCAGAGAATGTGAGTATTGACAAGACACTATACCCTTGAAGGAGCTGGCAGTACAAAATACTTCATGGTTAGTCCTCAAAATTAAAAAAAATTTAAAGTAAAAATCACTTCTCCTGTCAGCACTTAAAGGCCTAGAGACACAGTGGGAATCCAGTAACTTGCACCTGGCTTCTGGGTTCTGTTCTCTGAACACTGCTTTCCATGGGAGGGAATCAGGGCGTCTTGGACAAGTGGTTGGATCCTATGTCTGTGGCTGGAATGAAGGAGAGATGTCAGAGAGCACTGGGGCCTTAACCGTAGGACCCGGGAGCCAACCTGAACAGACTCCCGCTGGCCAAAGAGGGACACTTAATACATCAAAAAGAATGTGACACAATTAATAAATGGGAAAATGAATTAAACAGACGTTTCTTAGAAGAATAAACACAATTGGCCAACAAATATATGAAAAAATGTTCAACATCATTAGCAATCAGTGAAATGCCAATCAAAATTACACTGAGATTTTATCTCACACACCAGTCAGAATGGCTGGAGAGGATATGGAGGAAAAGGAACACTTTTACACTGTTGGTGGGACTGTAAATTAGTACAACCACTGTGGAAATCAGTATGGAGGCTGCTCAAAAGACTAGGTGTGGAACGACCCAGCTGTCCCGCTCCTCGGTATCTACCCTGAAGAACTGAAGTCATCTTACTACAGTGGTACACGCAAGCCCATGTTTGTAACAGCACAATCACCCAAGAGCCAGCGTGTGGAACCAGCCCACGAGTCCATTAATGGATGAACGGGTAGAGAAAATGTGGTACACATATTACACAACGGAGTTTTATTCAGACAGTTATGTTAAGTGAAATGAGGCAAACTCAGGAGCTCAAAGGCTGTGTTTTCTCTTACAAGTAAGTGGAAGCTAAAGAGGCAAACGGAAAGGGAAGGTGGGGGGTCTCAGGAAAACCAGAGGGAGATCAGTGGAGGGAAGTGCTCGAGGGACTGAAGACAGGAGGCCAGGGAAGTGCTGGGGGTGCTAATAGCCAAATCTACATTGTTACAGTATGTACTGCACACACATACAGCCACAAGCCCTGTACATGTGCAACTACAACGACCGATAAAACTGTGGTGCTGGGGCTGGGCTCAGCAGTAGAGCGCTCACCTAGTGCGTGCGAGGCCCTGGGTTCAATCCTCAAGACCGTATAAAAATAAATAAATAAATAAAGGTATTGTGTCCAATTATAACTACAAGTAAATAAGAAATTACAACAACAAATTACAACTATACAGCATAATTACACAACAATTACAACTATTAAAAAAGCAAAATTGTTAATTAAAAAAATAAATATGTATATATTTTTTAATTGACAATTAAAAAAAATATATATTTATATAAAAAATAAATGTGGCAGCAACTAACTATTGGTGGTGGGCCTGAGCAAGGCACAACTCACTGGCCATCCCTGGCTCACGGGCACTGTTCTCCACCCAGAACCAGGCAAGGCCTCCACCACTTGCTGGCCTCCTGCTGGTATCGTCTGTGTTTTAGGATAAACAAATGGTTGATGAAGGAACCTTCTTTTTCCAAGACAAATCCTGAGTAATAAGTACAGAGAAATGAGAAAAATGGAGAGCCACCTTTGAGTTTCCCCAGTGAAGAAGTTGATGTGGGCAACGGCATTCAGCTGATGCTTGCATCCAGCAGGAGAAAGGCCAGTGGGACTTGAAGGTGAACAGGCCATGCTGGTGGTCACACACCAGCACCTCAATCTGGAAACCTCACAGAAATGACCACAGAGACCCAGAGTCATATGGAAAATAAGCCAAGAAGCACCCCTCTGTCTGAGGAGGCCTCGAAAGGCAGTCCTGGCTTCTGGGGATTGGATCGGCCTCTGAATGGAAGAGCAGTGACAGCCAGGAAAAGTGGACACTTGACTGAAGATTGTTGTGAGAGTTGGCCCTGACCCTGACCTCTCTGTTCTCGAGGCAGGGCTTCTCCCTTCTCTACCCCAGCAGACGGCTAGTGTTTGGTCATGTTGCTGTAATGGACAGACCGAGTATTTTATGAAGCATGTTTTTCTCACAGTTCTGGGGTCTGGAAGTTCAAGATCAAGGCACTGGCATCTGCTGGTTCCCCGAATGTTCTGTTCTCAGGTGGTAGAAGACAGAAGGGTCAAACTCCTCCCCAGCGAACCCTTTCAAATGGCACGGGTCTGTTTCCAAGGGTGAAGTCCACAGGACTTAGATGCTTCCCCGAGGCCCCACCCCACACTGTTCCACGGGATGCGGTTCCTGATATGTGAATTTGGACGAGGCACTCTGAGCACAGCAGTGGGTGAAACATGTGCTTGGCAGGGCATCACCAGGCTGCTGGAGCCGTGTGCCCTGCTGCACCCACGGGGAAGGTGAGACTCTTGAGCCCTCCCAGGGGCCTCCATTGGAGGAAGACACAAGTGAGCAGAAGCACCAAGGTTCCCTGCTGGCTAGGCCGCACGCTGCGCCTCACCCTTGCTGCCTGCTCCCCTCTAGCCAGGTCCCTGTCCCTTCTCAGGCCCTGTGCAAGGCTGACTTCCTGGGTAGCACTGGGCTTCCTCTGTCCATTTACTTCCTTCTGCATTTTGGCAGCGTCCCTCAGCGTGTGCATGGAGCTGGATAATGCAGCCTGATAAAGACACCGGAACCACAAGTGCTCTGCCCACCATTAGGCACATTAGATGATTTGCAGAGTATCAGCAGGAGTCTTTGGGGTGATCTATCATCTATAAATTGAAAATGATTTGATTATTTGAAGAATTTCTTTCATGTGTGGATGAGCACTACTGCATTGTATTCAAAAGTAATTCTGCTTCCTTTCCTGCCTCCTGCTTCCTGGAGAAAACCACCTGGACAGAAAATCTCTGCGGCAGAGGCTTTCCTGTCCGTCTGTGCCGAGGTCTGGGAGTTCTCACCTTAACCCTCATTGTGGCTCCCAGCCCTAGCGGAGCCCTTGGGCTTACCGTGCAGCCTTCTGCCTCTTTGCCTGCTGGCTAGCCTGTCCCTACGTGCAGCTGGATGATAGTGATGCAAACAACAGCGGTCACCATTCCAGTTGACCCAGTGCTCTTGTCTGCAGGTCACTGTTCCTGGGTGCAGTCTCTCAGTCGGCCCTGGGTGCTTCCTTCTAAGGGCATTGCTCTTTCTGCAGGGGACCGAGTCTCAGAAAGGCTCAGTGCTTCCCCTCCAGTGGACGGGGCAGGGAAGGCTGTCACTCACTCAAACCTGGGCCCCACGTCACTGTTCCGATGGTGCCGTCTGCCTCCATTCTCTTCTAGTCCCTGTCCTTCTCTCCCACAATGGCAGCGGGCATGAACCCCCATATCCACACCCATCGTCCAGTCTTTATTTTCTTAATTTTTATTGTTTTTGTTGTACCTGGGATTGAACTCAGAGGTGCTCTACCACTAACTCACACCCCCAGCCCTTTTTATTTACTATTTTGAGACTGGGTCTTGCTAAGTTGCCCAGCTGGCCTCCAACTTGTAATCCTCCTGCCTCAGCCTCCTGAGTCACTGGGTCTATAGGCATGCACTACTATACTTTACCTTTTCTTAATTCTTTATGATATTGCAGTGAGAAGAGCACAGACTTAGGGCCAAGTTCTTGATCTCAGACAAGCTATACCCTTTGCTTGGCTGCTGTCCCAAGTCATCACGTGGAGGGCACTCAGCCTCACAGTGCTGGAGATGTTGCAGAGACTGAGCATGTGTCCAGAGTATGCCTGGACAGTGAGCAGATATTGTTGTCACTGTTGATACTTGCTCTTCTTTTCTCCTAGAGAAAAGTATGGGGTGAGGGAGAAGAACAATCTTAACTACAATGGTCTGTTGGCATAAAAATGCCAATCTCTGATTATTTGCCTAAGTGTCTGTCTTCTAAATAGACTGTGGACTCTCTGGGGATGGGTTGGGGCATTGTCCTTGGTACCTGATAATTGCTGAGATGTGCTGACTCTGAGGGCTTGCCTGACTTTTCTGGAGTTTGGTAAGGACTTGTTCTCCTGGACAGCAGCATGAGTCCTGCAGGGAGCAGCTGCCCAGGATGATGTATGTAGGTCAGATGAAGGGTCTGCTTAGTGCTCGTCTCTAGTGGTCACCATCCCCTATTTCTGCTGGAAGATTGGACTCCTTAGACTGGTGTGTATTGCAACAAATAAAAGAAATGAAAGCCCCAGTTTTGCTTTTGTCTAATGAACCTTTATCTTGTTTATATTTCATCTTCAGAGAAAAAAGACGTGACTCAAAGCCTGGAGAGCTACACATCCAAGTGCCCTGGAACCATGGAGCCCATCACTCTCCCCGATGGCCTCACCTTGCCCCCGGTGCCCTTCACCAAGCTGCCCATTGTCAGGTGAGCCGGCCCTGGGCCCAGGCAGCAGAGTGTGCCTTGTGCCCGATCCTTCCCTGGTCTGGTTGTACATGGAGATTGTGAGGGGAGCTTCGTGTTTGCTGGCTGCAGATCTAGTTTATCACCTGGTGATTGGTGCTGGCAGTCCTTGGGAGAGTGGGTGTCTTACTTGAGAAAATCCAGTGGCATCATGTGACTGCTGTGGCCCCCTGCCTGTCAGATGGCTGAGCTGTCTGCACACAGGTCTCCTGTGTCCCTGGCTGCACTGTGACCACTAGACTGTGATGGAAACCAGCCTGTTGTGTGCCTCTCCTGCTTCCCGGCATCTCTGTTCTTGGCCTGCGTCCTGCTGACAACAGTGGGTGGCCTTCTCCTGCTCTGGTGCCTTTGCCAACTTTAGGCTCGATTCTCCAGGTTTTGGGACCCTGTTCTGCTGCTGCTGTGATTTGAAGTCCACCACTGCTCACTGTCACTGTGTGCTGTCCTGGGGTACCCTTTCTGGGGTCCCCTTCCTGTGCCATTGTCTCTCTGTGGGCTGTGAGATTTTTGGAAACAGAGGCCTGGAAGTGCCGTAGCACAGGGCTCCTCAGGAGGAAGGCACTGAGCCCCTTGGAAGTGCTGCTTGCTGCTCTTCCCTGGGTCCCCTTGGCTTTGCCCTGCAGTGGGGCGGCGGGGGGGGGGGTGCTGAGCTGACTCACAGGCCTCCTGCCTAGTGCCCAAAGCCCCTGGTCTCTCTGGGTTCAGTTTGAATATCCCCCTCCTCCCCCACTGAGAACTAAAACCAGTCAGGCTGGCTGGGGTGACGCTGCCCTCTGGATGCCATCTCCACGTCAGAGGGCCTCATAGTCCATGTGTGCAGCCCCAGGCAGGCAGCCCCACTCTGTGCCATGCTGCTTCCTCCTCCTTGATGTGGACAGGAAAGGAGAGGGTCCCTTTTGGGCTTTCCTATGAGCAAGACTTGAAGTGGTGTGTGTTTGATTTGGGACTAAGGTCATGATTCATTTTAAAAAATAAAAGGCTAGAAAAGCCTTTCTTAATAATTTTTTATCTGCATCATGACTTAGATCTTTTTTCAATTCATAAAGCCTTGCATAATAGGACATTCTGAACTTCCTAGAACATTCTGGGCTTCTGATGCTGATCTCAGTGTCCTAGCACCCAGGCCTCTTTGTCAGTGAAACTGGGGAAGATTGGTCCTGGAAGAGTTTGGAACCAGGCAAGAGAAGAGCTTGTCCTGTCGAGGCCCAGAGGACACAGGGCTGGGCACCAAGGCAGCCGCACAGTTGGAGTGTGTTCCCCAGCAGCCTCATCTCCCTCATCTGTAGGGTGGGCCTGAAGGTCTCTTGCAGGGCCGCTAGGCTTTGTTCCATCTGAGTGACGTTCATGCAACCTGGAGCATGGTATATGTGCACACAAAGACCCAGTGGACCTTTGTTTCTTCTGGGGACACTGCTATACCCACATTTCAAACACTACCTTGCCTAAAAATACTGTCATGTTAACATTTCATCCCTGAGCTGTTTAAAAACCAGGCAGAAGAGTAGTAGTTATATTTAGGCAAATGCCATTGGGTGAGTCTGCTCTAGTCTGCTTCCTTGGCTACCAGGGTCTTCCAGCCCTGGTGGAGAGCTCTCCTGCCAGCAGCTGGGTCTGCCGGCCTCCTTGTGCCATTTTTCCACCTGAAGTGGCCACAGACTACTTTCTCAGTGTGCTACCCCTCTTTACGATTTTCAGAGACCTTTAGCTGGTAAGTCAGTTTGGTTGTCCTGGTGACAGGTTCATGTAGTGTCATCTGTGCCAGGACCCATGAAGGACCAGGGAGAGCCAGTGTTTGAGCCGTGGTGCAGCAGTACAGGGTACAGACCTTCTGCCCAGGGAGCACTGCTGCCCTGTTGTGGGAGGGAGTGCTGGGAAGACAGGAAAGACGCAGCCGCAGCCGCAGCCTGCGCACTGCCTTCTCCTGGTTTCAGTGCCTTTGGGGGCCTCTGGGATCACCCTGCCTCTGACCTTGATCGTGAGCCCCTTGTTCACTTGGTCCAACCATTCCCTGCTCCCTTGTAGAGATCCGTAGAAAAGGTTAGGTGTGTGATGGGCCTGGAACATGGCTTCTTCTCTCATCTGCCTGGTGGTGCTTTGTCTTTCGAGATTAAGCTCAAGCATTATGTCTTCTGTGAGGTTTTTCTGATGGTGCTCAGGTAGCAATGACTGTGCCTTCTGTATAAGTTAGGTGTTGCTTCAGCTGAGAAGAGCTTTAAACACAGTCATGGCTCGGAGTCCAAGAGGAGGTTATTTTTCTTATTTATGAGGAACCTGGGAACAAGTGGCCTCTCCATGATTCTGCCTTTACCTCCTGATTACCAGATGACTTCAGCCGCTCTAGATAGCACATGTGCGTCCAGGGCAGGAGGAAGCAGGAGGTGGCAGTTTCAGGGATGCCTCTCTTTTGTTAGTGGCTTCCTGCCCCAGTCTCACTGAGTATGTCTCTAGAAGGTGACGAAGTCTGCATGCGGCTCTTCTCACTGTGCAGCACAGGTGGCCGAGGAGGGGGGACAGGACGGCACTTGCTGAGCCAGCAGGCATCTCTGCCCCGTACCTGCTGTGTCTTCTGGCCAACACTCAGGGAACTTCATCACCTGTCTCTGTTGGCGCCCTGTCTTTCTTTCAAGCGCACTGGGAAGAGCTGTTTGTCTTCTCTGGCTCCGGCCATGCCATGGAGCATGCCCACTGAGCAGGCAGAGGTATCCATTCGAGTTCTTTTGTAGCAATCAGTAAAAAACCTGGCTTAGACCATGTAGGCAGAGAGGATTTAGGGCATGTGTACCCGAAAAGCCCAGGGGAATGAGGCAGGCAGAAGCCAGTACTTGGGTTCCCTCCCTTGGCTGCGCCCCTTCCCTGTGAGGGGCATTCGTTTTCAGCCCCAGGAGGCATCAGAGTGGCAGCAGCAGTTCCAGACCTTGCATCCTCTTTCTATAGTGTCCAAGAAGAGAGAGAGGTAGCCTTTGGGGACATCCATGAAGGAGTCTGTGTCCCCTTGTTTCCCACTGCCTCTCATTGGGGCTCAGACTGCTGGGAGAGTGCCTGTGGTATCCTAAAGTAAAGCTCAAGAACTGGGGCCCAGGAGGAGGGGAGCAGAGCAGTGAGGGCCGAGCGGGCGGTGCCCAAGTCCCCTCCCCACCGTGCTGCCCTGGACAGGAAGTGCAGGCTTGGCCTCTGCATGGTGACATGGAGCCACAGAGACATGGTGCTGAGTGGCAGCTGCCTCCCTGAGGAACCCTGACAGAAGTCCCCGGGAGCTGGGTGTGAGCCTGGCTACGGGCTGCCCTCGTCCTCCCTGGACCTGGCTTTTCTGACCCAGAGGGCTGGCCACATGTTCCTGCAGATAGGTCTGTTATCCCAGATGCATTTTTCACTGGAGAGAATGCCCACGTTCCTGGGTGTTCCAGGTTTATTTTTGGGCTGTCCTCCTGAGTCTTTGCCATTTGGAAATAGAAAGAATTGGAATGAGTGTGATGTTCTTGTCCCATGGTCCCTCAGCCTCACACTTCTCTTTTCCTTGCAAAGCAGGGTCCTTTTCCTCCACAGGGGTGCCGTGGCTCTTCTGTGAACAGGCTGGACCCTGCGTGCCCTTTTCTGTTCCCTGTGGAGACTTGGGAGGGGCGCTGCGTGCTGAAGGTTCAGGGAGAGTGCGGCAGCCTCGTAGTGTCGGGGCGTCCTTTTGTGCCTGACATCAGCACGTCCCTTTCTGTAACAGGAGAGACGCACCGTTCACTTCACAGTCCGCGTCCAGGTCCTGTGTGCACAGTAATCCTGTTCCCTTCTTGGAGCCCCGTTTCCTCTGCCCTAACTGGGACTGAGGGTCCCTCCTTCCCTTCCTCCCACAGGCGAGTGCTGAATGCTCTCAGGTGCTCCTGAGCTGCAGAGCTCTCCTCTCCATGGGCGTGGTTTCCTGTGGGAGCCTGGGGAGCTTTGCCTAGCTTTAGAGGTCTCTCCACTCTTCCCTCTGAGTTATTCCATCTTTGTACATTTAGATTAAATTAACTGGATGAGGTTCAGAGGTCTCCCAGGAATGCTGAAAGGTAGCTTTACTTATTTTTGGAAGTTCATATTATCTAAAACCAGAAAGCGATGGCCAGAGATGGGAAAAGGGTGTGATTCGATATTACCGGCAAGAAGGAAAACTGGTTGGTTATGAGGTCCTCTGTCCCTCGTGAGCAGACGTGGACCCTTCACACTGGGGATGTGCAGTTCTCCCAGAGGATGAGGGACGTGGTCCTCGGGCATCTGGCTTGCTCAGCCACATGGTGGAACATGCAAAGCAGTGGGCGCACGGGCTGTAGCAGGCCTTCCTCCAGGACTGTGCTGCCCACGGGTGAGCCTTTGGCAGGAGTTGGGCAGCAGAGTTCGGAGCCTTCCTCTGAGGCATCAGAAGAGGGCAGGTCACTGATGGGGTGCCTGTCAGTGCTGGTGCCCAACAGGCTCCCGTATGCCATGGGGACTGTTAAGGACTAGGGCTGCAGGTGGGGTTCTGACTCCACCACAGGGAGGCCAGGCGGGAGCTGTGGGTGGGGCGAGGTCTTCCCTAAGAAACAGGACTGGGACGGTTGGAATGTATTAAACCATGTCTCCAAGTCCAGTGTCCAGGAAGGTGGGCTTTGCCAATTTAATTTGAAAAATTCAAGACAGGCATCGCAAGTTCCTCCTAAGTTGCAGGGAGAGTGTTTGACGGCTATAGCTCCTGCTTGCATTACAGAATAAATTGGTTAAAAATGTCTAAAATTGTTAGATACAAGCTAATTTACTGTCGGAGATGTCCCAAACTGTGATTTTTCTTTCTTTGTTTTTTTCATACAATAGATATTTGGAGCCATTTTCTTTTCTGTTGAGGTCTTCCTTAGTTTTTGACAATAAAACCATCTTAGCAAGTTATAGGAAGAGTTCACCTGCTCTCCAAGGCCTGGAAACATGAACTAGGCTCACCCCAAAGTGTTTTTGTGTAATTATGATGCAGATTAATAAGGAAAATAAGCCAAAATACAGCACTGTTTAATTCTGTTCCCAAATTCACTTCATCAAATGTGCCTTGAGAACTCAAAAGTGGGCCTGGCCTCAGCTGACCGCTCTGGGCTCAGCAGTGGTCAAGTGTGACCTCAGCTACCAAGAGGCTGCCAGGTCTGTTGCCAGTTACGGCAGCTGGCAGACAGTTAAGGTGCCAAGTGGTCTTAGTTTATTCCTTACAGGAGTCTCCCGAAGAGAGGAAGTGTGTATACGAGAGTCGAGAGGAACATTTTTTGTGTTCCAGAGTATGTTGTTGTGGATTTTTTGGAGACTGTTTAATATGTTTATTGCTTCTTTTTATGGAAAAGTTCATTTGCCCTCTCATAGTTTTTTTTTTCTCTTATGTTGTGGATTATTAAAGAAGAAATTGGAATTGAGTTTAGGTTTCATTTTCAGTTAACCAGTGAGTCTTTAATTGAGGAATGGAAATGAGGGGGGCTGGGGACTCATCAATTGTTTTTTTGATGAACATTGATTTCCCACAACCTGGAAAAGAGCTCTGGAGTTAATGAAGGCATTTAAATTAATAAAGATCCAGCCAAGCAGCCAGAGTGAGTTTTGAGTTGCTTGGGTGCATTTAAACTTAAACTTTTTAGGTTAATTTTACCATCTGGGGAAGCAGTCTAGGCATTTATTCAAAAGAGGCTAAGAGCTGATTAGGGTGGTACATGCCTATCATCCCAGCAACTCGGGGGCTGAGGCAGGAGGATTGTGAGTATGAGACCAGCCTGGGTAACTTAATGAGTCCCTGTTTCAATATAAAAAATAAGAAGAGCTGGGGGTGTAGCTCAGTTGCCTTAGGTGTCTGAGGCCTTCCAGCTGAGAGAGGGGGTCATCTCTGGACCCTGTAAGGTGGTGTCTGTTAGCCAGAGGTCAGGCTCTGTGGAGGCAGGAGAGCTGACTCCAACGCCTCACTGACTGACTGCACAAAACTGTCCACTCACACAGGCTGGTGTGAGTCAGGCTGTTGTCTAGGCATTTGACCTCGTGGGTTGCTCAGTGACCTAGGCCGGGCTTCCTTGGTCTCCATCGTCCTAACACTTGGCCTCCAGGACTGCCACGTGCCAGGAGAGCACTGGGGCTGGCGCATGGCTTCAGAATGCTGCATCCGAGTGTGGCTTCTGCTCAGCCCACGGCCCGGGCTGCACAGGTGGCTTCACCTTCCTGCAGAGAGGTGGGGAGGCGGGGTGGGGAGGGCATGCCGCCACCTCAGTCAGTAAGTGTCCTCACCAGACCTCCCAGTGCCCCCATGTCTACCCCTTGTCCTTTCATTCTCAGGCCTAGGAATGTTCCAGATCTTAACTACCATCTGGCCTTACTGGTCATAAAGGAGGTTTATATGCAGTGTCTCTTGTCCTCATCAATTCCAGGCGTGGGGTCTTGAGCAGCGGAGGTCACCTCCCTTGGTCAGTTTCCCAGTAGGTAATGTGGAGACAGAGTCAGTACTGAAGCCACAAAAGTGGTTGTGATATTTAATTGAGATTGCTCCTATGATAGTGCCTGTGAATGTGCGCAGTACTGGTAAGACCTCAGTAGATGCTGGGCTCTTGGGGTGGGACACTTACCTCTGCAGGCGTGAGCAGTCCCTCGTGTGGACAAAGCAGGGGTGCTCTTAGTCTGCAGACCAGGCTCTCTCCTACTTGTTCTGGGCTGGCTATCAGGAGAGGGAGAGGTGAGAGAAGAGAGCTTTCCATTCCTCACCCTAGTTCCACGTGTGAGGTGCTGGCCCCATCTGCATCCTATAGACAGGAACCCACTTTGGAGAAGGCAAGGCCGTGTCCAGAGGTGTGCAGCTGGAGAGCAGGGGTGGGGCCTGCAGCCTTGCCCTTCTCATTGTGAACTGTGCTTAAGCCCAGGCACAGAGGCAGTGGGGCAGCCCTGAGCAGAGTCCAGCTGCCTGTCCTGCTGGCATGAGTGCCCTCCCTTCCTCTAGTGGGCCTTGGTTTTCTTTCCTGTGGTGTTTAGTAAGGTCTGTCCTGAAACCAAGCCACCGAGGCCATTGATGCATTTGTGCTCTGTTTGAAACGACAGATGTGTGAAGCTGCTGAGCCTTCCTACCAGCCTTCGGCCCCAGAAGATGAAGAGCTTGCTGGGCCAGAGCGTGTCGACCAAGAGCCCCTTCATCTATTCACCAATCATTGCACACAACCGTGGAGAGGAACGGAGCAAGAAAATAGGTAGGATCTTTTGTTCCCACCTTCTCGCTGTGCCCGGCTCTTGGTTTTTAGTGGATTTATGGAATTTTAGGGCAGAATTTCAGACTGGCTCACCTGTGTGTGCATGTGTGCATGTGTATGTACATTTTAGGGTGGGCTTCTCTGTGTACACATGTGTGCATCCATGCATGTGGGCCTGGTCACCATGTGTGCACGTCTGTGCCCACTTTAGGGCTGGCTTATCTGTGTGCCCATAGATTCAATACTTGAAAATCTATTTTATTAAAGGTGATTTTGTGGAAGTTCTAGAAACCAGAAAGACTCAGGTCATCACAGAGAGACAGTGAGCACATGATGTGCATCTCTTCTGGACTCTGTCTCTCTGACTAAGTGACTAGGATGCAACCATGGTACCACCCTCCTGACCTTATCTGAGCCTAGTCACCTCCTGAAGACCCAGCCTTGAAATGCTAGCACTGGATTCAGTTTCCATTCCCTTAATACTTCATAGTGGAGGTCAAGTTTTACCTACAGACCCTTGGACTCCTGCCACCCGTGTCCAAACCACGGCAATGCTTTGTGAATTATATGAGCTAGTCCACTTTTTTATGGAGCAGGCTTTGTGTTGGGTGATTTTGTCCTGCTGGAGGCCAAGGTGGGTGCTGGTGCGGCTAGGCTGTGATGGTTGGTAGGTGAGGGCACAGAAGCACTTTGGACTTAGGAAGAGCTTGTGGGGATGTGAGATGAGAAGCTGTGTCATAAAGTCCCTGCCCTGGACAGCTCCTCCCATTCAGTTCATGCAGGTGGGACACAGGACAGGGTGCTGAAGGGTGAGACAGTGTGGATGGAGCTTCTTGAGAGCTGTGGCCCTGGCGGCCCTCTGCCAGCACCTGGTTACCTATTGCTGAACTCAGGCGAGCAGCGAGGCCATTCCTTGGGAGCAGGATCCATGCAGACGCTGGGCCACCGTGAAGAGGAGTGCCCTGGCTTCGCCCATGCCAGCGTTCCTTGTTGAAGCCAGAGGAAAGTGAAGGGAGAGTCGAGGGGCAACGCCTTGAAGAGCACAGCCAGCGCCAGTGTGCGAGGGTTTCTGAAGACACGACCCCACTTGTTGGCAGCTTTCCCTTGGTGTGTGTCATGTGTGTGTACCGTGTGTGTGCCATGTGCATGCTATGTGTATGTGCCATGTGTGTGTGTGCACAAGCATTCTGGAAATTCCATCTTGAGTCTTTGGTTTTGAAAGACTGTGCCAGCCTCTCATCCCCTACCTCTGTTTCTCTGCTCCAGAGAACATGTGCAGGTAACCGGAAGCTGAAGAGCCCGATGGGCAGCATCCTGGGCAGGTGGTATGCCCCAGACCCCGTCCAGTGTGCATCCCACGGAGAGCAGAGAGGTGGGGTGTCCCTGCATGGCCTCTGGGAGCTACTTCCGCCACCTCCTTGGAGGCAGAGGATTGGAGCCCTGCCACAGTGGGGCGTCTTGCTGGCTCTCTGACTCGTCCCTCCTGTGTGGACCTATACAATTGTTAGGGAGTTGATGGACTCTTCTTCTGGCCTTCCGGGACTCTCTGCCTGTTTTCTTGGTCCTCAGTATGCTTTTTTCCCTAAAGAACTTTTAAGGAGAGCCTCACTCCTTTCATTCAGAGGAAAACTCAGGAGGTGACTTAGAGTTGTGTGGGGTGAGACATCCCCCAGGACAGCAGTGCGTTCATGGGGTTCAGTGCAGAACAAAAACATAGGCCCTTTATTGAGAAAGTATTAAGAATTTGTATACAACAAGAGCCAAGCATACAGCACATACGGGGCCTGCAAACATGGGCCTGGTGCCACTGACTGCTGGATTGCAGGTTTCTGAGGCCGGCCTGGTCCCTTTATTTTTCCTCTTCCATTCTAGGAATTGTTGAGGCTTCTTCTTATGAAAATCCTTGTGTTTGTGTAAGAGGCTGGAGCAGACTGGACCCTCAGATTCTCACAGCTGCTTGGTGCTGATGCAGCCAGTGCTGCTCTCTACCTGTGTACAGGTGGGGAGGTTTAGACTAGATGCAAATTACCTGCCCTGGGCCAGAGAGCCAGTAGGTGGCAGAGCCCAGTCTCCATCCCATGACTTGATGCTCAGGGAGTTTTCCCACTGTGAGGTGGCTCCTCATGGGACCAATAAGCACCTGCTCACTTGGTTGGAGGATGGATTTATGGTTGATATAAGAGTGTTTTTCTGAGTTATCAGAAGGTTCAGCAAAAAATGCACATTATTTGTTGAATATCCATAGGAAAAATTAATTGGTATTCTACAGCTTCTAATATCTTTTGGGCAATAGCCTGACCAGAGAGTACCTGCCTGGAGGCTTGAAGAATCACCTATCTTTAATCTGAATTCCTAATTCTGTACCCGAGTCTGTTAGCTCCTGGGGATGTTACCATTACAGCAGGGCATGTAGATACGAGAAGTAGAGAGCTTCTCCAGGGAGACTCTTGGGGCCATTTCCCACTCCGCCAAGGGGTTATTTATTTGTCTTTGTATCTGCAACATGGCCAGTGTGGTCACCTTCTAACTCCACTCTGCAGTGCTGTGGTGAGGGTCACCTGTCATTTGTGATTGGAGTGCCAGGGTTTTTGGTGAGGTTGGCAGCTGCCCAGATGCCATGTTGTCCCTGGTCAGCTGGGGCTGCCAGGTGGCCCTGACGCAGCCTGGCCCCCAACTCTTGCTTCCCATCGTGTGACTTCCTGGTCTGCAGTTGTGCTGTCTACAGAATGGAGACGTTAGGAGTTGACTCGAGAGTTGTTCTGAGATCCAGTGAGACAAGTTCCGGAAGTCCTGGCGCCCACTCAGAGGGTCTTCAGGAGCAGATGTGTGTGGTGTGGGGTATCCAGATGCCGTGATGATTGGGAACTCTTCCTGCCAAGCAGGTCCACACGGTGTGACCGACAGAGATGAGATTGTCAACAGTAGAACTACCGGGTGCTGCTGGTCCTGGTGTGCCAACATGGAGCAGGGAGGGCTGGCAGAGGGTGTTTAGTAGCTACTACTTCCTGTGCCCTCCTGATCTTTCTGGGACAAAGTATGAGGAAGGGGCTTGTGCTTTGATACATGGGAGTTTGGACCTCCTTCTTTCAGACAAAAGCAACTTATCACATAAATGTAAATCATTCCTTCTAGTATCTCAGAGCATGATTTTATTTTATTTTTTTTTTTAAAAGAAAGAGTGAGGGAGGAGAGAGAGAGAGAGAGAGAGAGAGAGAGAGAGAATTTTTTTTAATATTTATTTTTTTTAGTTCTCGGCGGACACAACATCTTTGTTGGTACGTGGTGCTGAGGATCGAACCCGGGTCGCACGCATGCCAGGCGAGCGCACTACCGCTTGAGCCACATCCCCAGCCCTCAGAGCATGATTTTAAAAACTGATTATTTTTTGACTGCAGAGAAAACAACCCCTTAGCCACAGGCACAGTGACTTACTTAAAAAAGCAGTGGCTTTCTCATCTGCAGGGAGGAGCAGGCAGGTTGCTAGCCCCCTGCAGACGCCAGCAGGCCGGGGTACTGTGAAGGGTGGTAGGGGCTGGGCTGTGCTCTGGTTGGTCGCGTGTGCAAGGAGGGAGGGTGAACCCCATACTGAAGCTTCACCGGGGGCGGTAGGCTTGTGCAGGTGGGTCAGGGCAGGTGTGGTGAAGGAGCGACATGGCCTGAGTGTCTGTAGCCGTTGAAGGGTGTATCGTGAGGAAAAGTGTTTGGGTTTAGAGCCAGAAGGACTTGAATTTGGACTGCAGCCATAGGTGGGCAGACAGTTCAGCAGTCAGGAGTTTTCCATTTTGTAGAATGAGGATAATGTGCTTTTCTGACCAGGCAGAGTGTGGTCGTTCTCTGTGCTGTCCAGAGCTCAGGTGTGTGCACAGCTTCGGCAGTGTTTGTGAGCAACCTCCTGGTGGCCTTGTCGTTGGTTCATGCAATTGCAGATGCCCGATCTGGCCAGGCGTCACAGATTTTGGGGAGCTATTCTTAATCTCTGTGCAGGGTCCCTGGTCCAAAGTGGGACAAAAGCTATATCTTGGAAATGAGATGTGAAAGCTCCGTGAAAGTTGGTGGATTCTGGTCAGTGAATCCTACCTCTGCTCTAGAAAAAGCCCTGCACTGGCTTGAGCTCCCTGTGCCTGGACTAGATATTGCCTTGACTTCCCAGTCCTGGCCGCACCACTGTGGCTGCCCTTGTCAGCAGGGGCTTCCTAGGTGAGCTCGCTACCCGTTTGGCTTGTGTGTGCCCGCCTTGTACTGCGGTGGCCTTGACACCACGTCACGAGGCAGGTCACAGAGTAAGGAGGTGGCTTCCCACCTGACACTTGCCAGCATGCCCCTTGGTCCTGAACTCCCTTGGCCGCCTGGTGCTGAGCCTCAGGGGTGGAGGAGCAATGGAGATGGGGCTGGGAGCTCTACTGGTTTTCAGTAGTTTTGTGACAAATTTCTGAAGCTTACCTATGGCTCAGAACAATGTCAGCACTTTTCTCACTGCATGGGTCAGGAATTTGAGTCTGTCTTGCTGAGTCCAGGTGTCACCTTGTCCCCTTCTGAAGGCTCCACTGGGGAGCGGTTTGTTTCCCAGATTCCTCAGGTTGGTCCTCTTTTATTATCTCAAGGTGGTTGTCAACTGGGACTGCTGTCCACTTCTAGAGGCCACCCTACATACACCCTGGCAAGAAGGATCTCATCTCCATTAGGGACTCAGCTGGTTGGATCAGCCTGTCTGGGAAAATCTCCCTTTCGGTCATCTCAGAGGTGACTGACGGGGATCTGAGTTACACCTGCACAACCCCTCAGTGCTGTTACAGGACATCACTTAGTGTGGACCTGTCCTCCAGGGAGGGGCTGCACAGGGCACATGTGCTGGGCCTTGGGGTAGGGTCACTTCTGTTCTGCCTCTGCACTGTGTGGGCCTGGGAGTTAAGAGGAGGAGAAACCACCCTCTTCCCTCTCAGTCTCAGGGGCACAGAGCCAGGGGCACAGGGCGGTCATGCTCTGTGCCTCTTGACTCTGATGACATCTGCCTGCCTCGCCAGCCTGTGGGCCAGTGAGGTGTGCATTGTACCTTGTGGCCCAGTGGCCAGGGTGGAGCCCCCGCTCTGGTGGAACTCGTTTTGTGAAATCTGTCCCTGTGGAGTTCAGCTATGCACCAGTGCGGCCTGCAGAATGCCGCGGGAAAAGTCCTACATGTTGCATTAAAGTGGCGGTGATGACAGGCTTGACTGTGTTTCAGAGAGCTGGTGTCACAGCCAGCTGTGAATTGCTCTCTCAAGGTGATCGTGAGGTCCACTGCTTTGCCGGACAAGTGTGTTGCCAGACGAAATCACCTGACACCGTGAGAAGGTGCAGAGGTGCTGACTAATGTGGATTCTTTTATGCTCTGTAGATTTCCAGTGGGTTCAAGGAGACGTGTGTGAGGTTCAGCTGATGGTGTACAACCCAATGCCGTTCGAACTCCGCGTTGAGAACATGGTACGCACTGCCAACTAGTTGGTCTTTTGGGTTAAAAATACCAATTTATCATTAAAATACAAATTTTTACTTAATATTTGACACATACAATCTGTGACATATTTTTTTTTCCATTTTGGTAGAGATATGAGCTTGTTGTGAGTCATTCTTTTTTTGCATTTTGCATTCTTTTTTTTTTTGGCATTTTGTCATTCTTGTGTCTTATGCCTGATA
The DNA here is from genome assembly GCF_052094955.1 of Ictidomys tridecemlineatus. NCBI lineage: Eukaryota > Metazoa > Chordata > Mammalia > Rodentia > Sciuridae > Ictidomys > Ictidomys tridecemlineatus. Next base: position 3,500,673 of record NC_135483.1, read on the forward strand.
CTCAGGAAATGTTTGAATCCATGAACAGAGCTCTGATTTGCACACAAACTGAGCTTAGCTGATGGTATGTGAGATTTGAAGTGCTCATTTTGAAGGTTACCCAAGACCAGCACAGATTCCAGCGTCTGCATTCCTCCTGCTCATCACACCAGCAGCGTCCCCTGGCTGCAGGGTGACTGGAGGATCAGGGCGCAGGGCAGAATGAGCAGCAGGCAGGAGAGCAGACTGTTGACTGTGCGGGGTCCAGGCTTGCCATCCTGACGTGCTCCCGGGCCCAGCGTAGCTCTCCGAGACTCGCTTGCAGTCGTGCGTCCCCAGGAACTGCTCGGCCACCTTCGTGGTTGGGAGGAGGTCCATGGGGGAACCCCTTCCTGGTCCTCCCCACCTGCGTCCCACCCTCAGCCTTTGCTGTGTTGCCTGCAGTGCTGCTGTCTGGTGGTGACATGGAAAGGGTGTGTGGAGCTGAGGAGCGCTCCCACCTGGCACTGAGTAGGCCGCGGCTCTCCAAAAAGCATCTATCTGTGCCATGTAGTAGGCCTGGGGCCGAGGTGGAGGGTTGTGCCTGACTTGGAGTCGGGACTTCCTGGAGGCTGTTTGGTAGTCATGCTTCCTGCCTGAGTGCTGAGAGACCCCCGCGGCCTCAGCCTTCCTCACGTTTTTTTAAAAAAAGTATCTTTCATTTTTATCTAGCTTAAAAGTAATATATGGTATTATAAACAATTAGGAAAATAAAGAATAAAATAAAAAGCTCCATTTGGAGATGGCCTACAAATCATGGTCAGAATTTCAAAAACTGAATTATGGAATATTTTGGCCATATGAGACATTCCAGGGAGTCCCAACACGCTCATATCCACCATCCACATTGACAGGTACTAATAGTTGGCCATACTGCTTTAGCTGTTTGGAAAGGACATAAAAGAAGCCAGGAACAGTGGTGAATACCTAATCCCAGGGGCTCAGGTACCTGAGGCAGGAGGATCACAAACCAGCCTCAGCAACTTTGTGAGGCTCTAAGCAACTTGGTGAGACCATGTCTCAAATTAAAAAATAAAATGGGCTGGGCATGTGACTCAGTGGTTAAGCCCCTGAGTTAAAAAAAAAAAGACAAAGGAAATGCTAAAATAAGATATTTTGCCTAGGGTCAGTCTAACTGCTTCCACCCCTGCCCACAACATCTGACCACACGTGGATCATCTGACAGCGCTGGTCAAACCCCAGGCACGAGGTGCACTCAGTCTTTCAGAGCGTCCTTGCTTCTGGGTGCTGTCTGTGAACTGAGTTGGAAAGGTGTGCATGCACACATACGCTCACATTTGTACACACATACTCTACATGCATGTACAAACACACACACACACACTAATGTCTGTATCTGCACACTCACCTCTGCACTCACATACTTGTTTGCACATGCACCTCTGGGCACACACACTTACACATGTATCCACACCTCTGCACACTCTCACTTGTTTGCACATCCTCCTCTGCATACACTGTACTTGTGTACACACGCCTGTGCACACACACACTTAGGTTTGCGCACACTACACTCACCTCTGCACACACTACACTCACATGTGTATCTACACATCTTGGTGCACACACACCTCTGCACACACTATGTTTATATCTGTATCTGAACATGCACCTCTGTGTGCATACACACACACACTTTTACACTTCTGTTTGTACACACTGTCTCTAAAGCTCTCTGGGTCTTTTGAGACCATCAGTCTTTTCTTCCTGACAGTCCCAGGTGTGCCTGCAGCGCATGCCTCAAGGATCAGATAGAACTGATCGTCCGTGATGGGTTTGGGTTGAGCCTGCTCATGATGCCCCTTCACTTGCTTCAGGGGCTCCTCACCAGTGGCGTGGAGTTCGAGTCTCTCCCTGCTGCGCTTTCCCTTCCTGCAGAATCTGGTCTGTACCCGGTGACACTTGTTGGGGTGCCGCAGACAACCGGAACCATCACTGTGAACGGTAAGGAGAATCCCTTTCTAGTTCTGCTTGCAAAATGCTGCTGAGCGTGTGTATCGCTTTGTTGAGGTCTAGAGCTAATCACCTGTCCTCTGGTCCCGACCATGAAAAGATGAGGACGAGGCTGCGATGGCATTTCTTTGGGATGAGACCTGGGAAAACTGGGTTTGAGTGTGTGATGTGGCGGCAGTGGCTGTGTCCTGTTGTGGCAGGTCGTCCGTCACGTTCCCTCCCCACCGCACCATCTTCCTTTGTGTGGTCCTCTGGAAGTCTGCAGACATGCGCCCAGCTTCTCCCCGCCCTTCGGCTGCCGTGACTTGTCCTTGCTGTGGTGCTCTGTCTGCTCCTGGAGGTGTGCGCACATGCTGGGGCCACTGTCACCTCTCAGCCTCCAGCTGATCCCTCAGTGTCCATCCTTGGTGCCAACTTGTGTGCACTTCTCCTGCCCCTCAGATGTGGCCAGAAGGGCTGACTGTGTTATCAGACATTCCTCACGTTCTGCATCCCAGATCCAGCCCCGATCGCCTCACCTCACCAGAATGCCTAACCCCAGGTCACTAGTGATTTTTAGTATTTTCTGGATGAACCCAGGGCCTGCTTTTCCTTTTTTTCCCCTAACCTGACTCTCAGAGCCCACCCTTCCCGCATGGAGAGCTGTCCTCGGCGGCCTTCGTGACCTACACCCTCTGGGTTTGGTTACTGTAATGGTGCATGCCAGGCAAGTGCTCCACCGCTGAGCTGCGGCCCAGCCTCCCTTAGCTCTTCTGCTGCCTCTCTGGCTCTTGCTTCTGGGTCTCTTTACACACCGCATGTCAAACCAGAACCACTGCCTCTCCTCCCCAAAGTGGCACCTCCCCCTGTGGCCCCAGCCAAGTGATGATGCCACCATGAGTCAGTTGCCCTCGCCAGCTTGCTCCACTTCTGTAAGCCCCTAGGACACCTCACTGTCTCCCCAGTAGGTGAGACTGGCCGCTTCCTGTCTTGCAGACCACAGTTCCCTTGCAGGGTTTCCACAAGCGCGTTGGGCCTGGTCTTTCTGCCCACGGGCCTGCTTGCTACCAAGTCTGTCTCGCAGGCTGCAGCTGGGCCTTTTGTAGTGTGTCCCGTGCCTTCCTGTGCTTTATTCCCCATGTGGCCCGCACCTCTGTGGACTCCTCTTCTCCCTTCCCTCCTGTGGAGTGGCACTTGAGTCTCCTGGCGCCTCCTGGGCAGGGCACTGTTTCCTTAGCTCTCCTGCACCCTCTCCACCCAGGGCTGGCTCGCTGCCTGCAGCTCTCAGTGAGGCTTCCCTTCTCAGGTGGCTCAAGCCTCCTCTGGCTCCCCTGGGCTCCGCACACCTTTCTCCTCCTTGTCACTTGTCGATGTGCTCCCTGCTGGCCTTTCTTGGTGGAGCACCTCAGTGTCTGGTGCAGAGCCCCTCACACCAGAGGTCTTTGTCATTTCCTCCCCGGGAAAGGTGCAGACTTTGGGGCCAGTGAGGTGAGGGCAGGCGTGGCCCCAGGTGGTGTGTGTTGTGGAAGTACCAAGGTGGAGGCCAGCGTGTGGAGGTGGGACTCGGGGAGGAGGAAGGCCAACAAAGGCCTGTCATAGCAAGTGACCTGAGTTTTGAAGGTCCCTGGGAGTAGTCCAAATGAATGGAGTGGGAGTGGGGAAGCAGGGGTGGGAAGCAGAGTGTAGAAAGAGCTCTTGAGCAGAGCAGCACCTGGTCGGAGATTGGTGGTGGGAGAGACCAGTGGTACACTCAGGGAACCAGGGTGGCCAGAGTAGGTGGTCCAGTGGAGGGGTGGTGGTGATGAGGCTGGAAGGCAGGTAGAGGGCAGTCCTAGGGGACCTTGGGAATCACCCTAAGGATACTGACTGCTGCCTTGAACAGGGGCAGGGTGCGGTTGGCAGGAGTGTGGGGGCTGGGGCAGGGGGATAATTAGGCCTGGAGACCTCTGTGGAGGAGGAGAGCTGGGGCTGATGTGTAATGGTGACCGGGGGCCCCCCTTGCTGACCCCTAGGTGTCTGTGACAGTGAGCCTGGGGGCCTCCAGCTGATTCCTCCATGTCCATCCTTGGTGCCAACTTGTGTGCATTTCTCCTGCCCCTCAGATGTGCCAGAAGGGCTGGCTGTGTTATCAGACATCCTCGTGCTCATGCTAAATGGTTGTCATCAGACTTGGGGTTTTATAAGGTAGTTGTGTTAAACAATAGGTAAGAGAAGGAAAATTATTTTCATTAGGAATTGTAAAATAATGGTTGCTTAGCAGACAAAACCACACCATGATAAGAGCTAGAGAGAGAAGAGTGGGGGGGCATTAGTGGCAAAGGGGGGTTTTGGGTAGGAAAAGGTTTGCCAGTGAAGGAAACCTTCCAGAACTCACTCTAGAGAGGAGCGAGCACAGGGAGCATGGCTGGGAGTCCTGTGAGCTGGGAGAGAGCCTGAAGCTGCTGGGGGAGGGCTGTGGGGGAGGGCTGCTGGGGGAGGGCGGATATCGACAGGGATGGCCTGGTTAGTTGGCTTCTCCCTTTGGAGATCTGTGTATCCCAACATGGATGCGCAGAGAAGATGGTGCCCTGGGCCTTGGGCATTAGGTGCTATTTAATCTCATGCACAGTGAATGTTGTTTATGATAGCTATCTCTTAAAATTTCAAGGGCCATTTTAAAGCTTTGCTTAAACAATTTTGTGTGCTTATCTAACCAACATATTTTTTTTGGCTTAGGAAATTTGATAATCTTAAATGATAGTACTTGTACACATATGGCAGATTTGCCGTATTACATAGCAGCTATGATAACAATAATTGGCTCTTGAACTTTCATCCTCAACAGAAGGTTTTGAAGCATTTTTCAGATACTCTTTCAGATACATTATGTCCTGCAAAGGAATATTAAGTACCATTCTCATTTTGGAGATGGAGAAATCTGAAAAGCAAATTAGTAAAGGGATGAGATACTGATTATCAGGTTCTGCAGATTTGTAGTTTGCAGGACTTTTACATCTGCCCTTTATTTGGACCTGGTCAGCATGTGAAATAGGACATAGTGCCACTACCAGCTGCATCAGCATGAGGATACTGTGGGTTCTGGTGGGAGGGGCAGTGCGGGGAGCTGGTGGGTGGCAGGCCAGGCCTCAGGCCCAGGATGCCTGTGCTCTTCTCACTGATGCTCTGGGTGGGACGTGGGCCTTGCCAGGAGGTGTGAGTTCTGCCTTGCATTCCAGGCTACCGTACCACTGTCTTTGGTGTCTTCAGTGACTGTCTGCTAGATAACCTCCCGGGAATCAAAACCAGTGGTTCTACCGTTGAAGTCATTCCCGCCTTGCCAAGACTACAGATCAGCACGTCTCTACCCAGGTAGTGTTTCCAAGGAGTGGCTACTAATTGTTGACAAGACATGGTCTTATGGATATTCTTTTCAAAATATTTTTTTAGTTGCAAGTGGACTTAATGCCTTTATTTTTATTTATTTATTTTTATGTGGTGCTGAGGATTGAACCCAGTGCCTCACCCTTGCTAGGTGAGCATTCCACCACTGAGCCACAACCTCAGCCCTCTTATAGATGTTTTTAGTTATACATGTTTTAAAATATCTAAAGAATCTGAGTTAATTTGAAATTCTTTGATCAGAATGTGGCTGAGATTTTCTGTTCTTTTTAATTTTATTGTGGTTTCAAAAATTAGTTCTAATCAGTTATACATGACAGCAGAAAGCTCTTTGATTCATTGTACACAAATGAAGCACATTTTTTTGCCTCTCTGGTTGTACATGAAGTAGAGTCACACCATCCATGCAGTCATACATGTATCTAGGGTAATGATGTCCATGTCATTCCACCATATTTCCTGCCCTCGTGCCCCACCCCTTTGACCCATCCAAAGTTCCTCCACTCATCCCATGCCCCCCCATTATGTATTAGCATCCACTTATCAGAGAAAACATTGACCCCTGTTTTTTTGGGATTGGCTTACTCCGCTTAGCATGATATTTTCCAACTCCATCCATTTACCTGCAAATGCCGTAATTTTACTCTTTTTTAATGCTGAGTAATATTCCACTGTGAGTACATATACCATAGTTTTTTAATCCATTCATCTTTTAAGGGCATCTAGATTGGTTCCATAGTTTAGCTATAATGAATTGATTCCAATAGTTAATATGATTTGCCGAACATGAATCAGAACAAAGTTGAAATGTTTCTTACAAGAACTAAATGTGGAGTTAGCCTTTGGAATCCTTGCTATTGGGATTTGTGATATTTTAAACTTTTGCTATTATGAATAATGAGTATCCTTTTGGCCATTTTAATAAAAGGTGTCCTGGGATTTTATGAAGTGTTTTAAAAACCACCTCATATGTTCAACAGGCCCTTTTCATATGCCAGGCACTGTGTTAGGTGCTGGGGCTTTGACAGTGAGCATGTAGTCCTGTCCCTTGCCCACAGGAGTCCTCAGAGGTGGAGACTGACAAGCATCTGTGCTGTGAGTAGAGTGCTGATGGAGCCCTGCACTGGGAAGGGCTCTTCCAGGAGGCCTCTGAGTGACCAGGTGGGGCTGGAGGAGGCATGAGCTGTGTGAGTGGGCAGGTGGAGCAGCTTCTGGTGGAGGAAGCACACATGTGACTGAGGAGAAACAGGAAGCGGAAGAAATTAACTCCAATGAAGCACAGACCTGATAATAAGAGTTGAAAAGTCCAATACTTTTAGAAGAAAACAGGAGAAAGAATGTTTATGATGTTGGGTTGGGCAAAGATTCTTTGATGTGATGCCAGAAGTAGGGTCCATAAAATAAAATGTTGATGAATTGGGCTTCATCAATATTAAAGACCTTTGTACTTCCAAAGACACCATCAGGGAAATGAAAACCCACAGGCTGGGGAAAGTATTTGCACATCATATATCTGATAAAGAGCTTGTATTCACAAACAGAGCTTTTAAAACTCAGTATAAGAAGACAAACAACTTAATTAAAAAATTGGCAAAAGATTCAAATAGCTGTTTCAACCAGAAGAGTCCACGCAGCTCAGAAGCAACCTGGAAGAGGGCTCAGATCATTAGTCTCTGGAGCTGGCGTCATCCGAGGTTGCAGTTGCAGGGTGACTGGACACAGTCACCAGCCGTGGTGGTGAGGTGGGGAGGAGCTGGACCTACACTTAGTGCTGAGGGGAGCAGAAAGTGGCATGTCCCTTTCAAAGACACTTTTCTAAAAAGTTAGCATAAGGCTACCTGTGACCCAATAATTGCAAGTCAGTCTCAACACGCTGACACAAAAAATTGAGCATGAACGTTCATAGGAGCATTGCTCATAATAGTCAAAAGAGCAGAAGATACCCAAATGTCCATCATTTGATAAACAAAACTTGTCAATCTGTACAATGAAATATCACTCAGCAATAACAACAAGTCAGCTCTTGATAATGCTTCAGTATACACGCACCTCAGAAACGTGCCATGTGAAAGAAGCAGACACAAAGAGGAATCAGCTGGGTGGTTGCCTTAGGCAGCCATGGGAGCAGGGCTAGACTGCACGCACCAGGGCATGTCCTCTGAGGTGCCGGAAGTGTTTTCAAACTGGGTATCAGGGATGGTTGAACAACTTTGTAGGCTTACTAGACATGATTGTAGACCTAAAAGGGTGAACGCGATGGCCATAAGTTATGCTCAGATAGATCATTTTGCTTTGTCTTCAGTGTAGGGCAGACACCTGGTCTCAGTAGAGGCCTTGGCAGCCTCAGGAGGATAGCCTTGTCCTTGTTGTCCTGGGCAGAACTGCCTTAAGCCCTGTTACTCCAGCAGCAGAACCTGCAGACTCCCATCAGGCCTTGCTCGCCCTGACCCACTACTGTTCCTGCTACTGTGGCAGCTGGCAGGTACCTGGTCAGGTACCTGGTCGGCCTTAGCAGGTGGCTCCTGGATTGGGCAGAGATTCTAGGCGACGGTGGAGCCTGCTCACACTTGCTAGCCCCCACCTGGAGCCCAGCTGAAGGGTGGGCAGTGGAAGGTGAAAAGGCACCCAGGCAAAGGCTGTTACCAGGAAGGGAGAGGATTCCAGGAAAAGGAACTGTGAGCTCCCTGCTCAAAGACCATCCCTCCAGCTGCACGAGAGGTGACGAAAATGGGTGTGCTAGCTGTGGCTTTGTCTCCCTCATTTTTCTCTTGCTCTTAGAATAGTTTTCAAAGATACTTTGTGCCCACCTGCTCCATTTTCATGGTCCCATGGATGGGCACACGCGCTCTCAGGTATTGGTTGCCTCGCCTGGCCTGCTCAGGGGGCACCTGGGGCTCTGGGAGTGCACTCCAGAGTGTGCGTCCTCACCTGGGGAGAGAGACTAGATGTTGGCAGGGGGGGTTAAACTCCAATTTGGAGTTAAAGTGCTGTTTCTTATTTTTAAGAATGTATATATTTTTCTAAGGTGATTTTTCCACTTTAGGTGAGTGTTGATAATATTCTAAAATCAACATACCTGAGACGGATGCAGCAAATCTGCTCATGTTCATTGACACCTCTGGTATGCTTTTGGCCTGGTGGGATGGGACTGGCATTTAGGAAGAACTCCGTTGACCTGTGTCTGTCCCCTGTGTGAGCTCAGACTAGAGGGAGGGTCAGATTGACTGAAGCCAAGAGTTCCAGCTGCTTCTGCAGTGGACACCAGTGAGAGAGTTCTCCTCCCGGGGGCTCAGGAGCGCTTCAAGGCACGATGGTGTACAGGCTCCCAGGGCTTGCGGAAGTCAGTCAGGTCCTGCAGCAAGGAAAACGTGCAGGAAGAGGGACCAGCAGTCAACACAGATGCAGACCACTGTGGAGCAGGGTTAGATGCAGAGGAAACATAGGCGGGGTCACCTACATGTCATTGTTGCCAGCAAGCCTTGGTTCCAGTTGTGTTTCTTGGGGTCCTGGTTACCTCCTATGCAGAAGTCTGTTTGCTCCTGTGGCCTGGGAGGGAGAGACTGGGATAGTGAGTAGTGTAGAACTTGGGCAGAGCCCACAGACTACAGGCCTAGGACAGGGTGTTGGTGCAGGAGCCTTAGCGAGGAGGCCCCAGATGCTGGGCTGTGCTTGTATGTAGGGCTGGCCATCGGGGCTTGTCCTGCGGTGCAGGGCCTCACTTGAGTGGCAGGAGGACAGAGCCCCACTGTTGCTTCCCTCTGTTGCCTGGGTCTTTGTGGGCGTGGCTCCTGGCTTGCACTTGGGAGACCAGGTTGGCCCTGTGCACTCCTTTATCTCCCTGGCTCCAGCTCCAGTAGGAATTGTTCTTAGAAGTTTCTCTTTAAGTCCATGATGTCCCCCTTCTCAGCATGAGCAACACCTCGTGGTTCACTTGCATTAATTCGTTGCTTAATTTGTGTCCTCCACAATGCAGTAATTAAGTATTCTTGCCCTTCACACACACACACACACACACACACACACACACACACACACACAGCCATGAAGCCTGAGTGAGGGTGACCAGTTCACAACACGCAAAGCCCAGGCAGGTCTGCGTGTGGGAAACCCTGGAGGCGGCAGCTGGCCCTGGCCCTGAGGCCCATGAGTGAGGCAGGCTGCTGACCTGAAGTGAGTGAACAGGAATGCTCTCCACTCTGCCCTCTCCTTTCCTCCTTGTGCTCACGGTGGTTATTACTCTTATTTAGATCCGCACATTCGCTGCAGCCCTCGTCTGGTGATGAGATATCTACTAACGTGTCCGTCCAGCTGTATAATGGAGAAACTCAGCCACTCATCATTACACTGGAAAATATTGGAACAGAGCCACTGGAGAAACTGGAAGTCACCTCGAAAATTCTCACCACCAAGGGTAGGTACTGGGAGGAAGGGCTGTGTTGCCTTCTGGCAGAAGATACACTTTGAATGACCAACACTGTTGGCTTAAAGTGGATCTTAGATTGGGAAATTTAATGATATTATTTAATTTCACCTCCTCCTCCATTTTGAGCACCAAATATATGCAGTAGACAGAAATTCTCTCTTTAGTGCAGGATACCTTCATGTGCTACTTGGAATTTAAGTTAATTGGTTATAGGGTTTGGTTGATGTTTGCCCAAGCAAGCTAACATTGAATGTCAGAAAATTACAGCCTATATGGTAAAATTCTTTCACATCTGTCTTGCTTTTACAGTTTAGCAACTGGAAAGTATTTTCTTCCTTCTCTCAAATAAACCTAAATTGTAGATTGTATGATCATTATTCCTCGTGAGCTGTCCCTCTTTCTGAAGTGTGGCTCTACCTGTCTCTCCCCTGGGAAGTCCTTGACAGGCTCCCTGTTGTTCCTGGTGCCCAGAGCCCTGTGTGACCAGGCCTCCCCACAGTGCTTCAGCTTCGTCCTCACCCCCTCCCCAGACCCCATTGGTGTCAGTCCTCAGGAGCCAATTTCCACTTCTTGACATCTGCTCTCTCCTCTCCACCTTAGGATACGCCATTTCGCCTGCCTCGGACTCAACTTGCGAACTCCTGCTACTACCCCTTTTTCTTCCTCAGTGTTGACTAATTTGTCCTTTGGTGTCACCTGCTCTCCTGAAAGCTTTCCTAGACTGTGTTATTGAGTCCTTCTTTCTTGCTCAGAGTGCCCTAAATTACCACCGCAGTAGTCCTGTCTCCACGCTACATGGTGACTGCTTGTGTCCGGTCCCTCTCTCTAGCGGGCTGAGTCTCGAAGAGGCACTGACTAATGCTTGGGGCAGGATGGGTGCCCACGACTGAGGGGTTGTGGATGGAAAGCCATTTTCATATTTCCAGAATGAGGCTTGTAGAATGACCGTCTTGTGTGTTGGTTCGGAGTGACAGTAAATGTGGGAGCCATCATGACATTTTGATACCCCGACCCCCGCCCCGTGTGCTCCGTGTGCTGCGTGTGCTGCCGTCTTTGCATCCTGGCTGTCCTCCTTGCACTCTGGCTGCCCTCAGCTGCTTCTGCGCCTCCAGGCTCTGCCTCTGCTGGGGCTGTCTCAGCACCCCCCTCCCAGGACACCTTGGCATGGGCTCTCCGTTGGTCTCTGAACTCTTCCAGAGCTTTTTCTTGGGTCCGCCTTCCCTCCTTCCCACTCTGATTAACAGGTTCTTGAACACAGAAGAGTTGCGGGATTCGTAGTGACCCTGGCCCTGCTGTCTAGGCTCTGCAGTGAACGTTTTGTTCCTCACAGGTCCATCCAGCCTGCTTGTCATCCATTAACCTGTCTTACTTCTTAAAATACTGTTTAAGGTGTTGCAGGTGTCAGGACATTTTATTCTCCAATGCTGCAGCGTGCCTCTCACTGGAATTCAGTTATGTTTGTAAAGTGTGTGTGCAGTGAAGTGCACACATCTCTAGTGTGCTGTTTGATAAATCCCAACTAACACATGCACCTGTCTAGCCCAAACCTGCAGAAGATCTTCATCTCAGGAGAAAGTCCCTCATGTTCCTTCCCAGGTAGTCCCTGTTCAGCCTGGGAGGCAGTCACTCTTTTTCATGTTCCTGGTCATCCTTAGTGAAAGCTTAACAAGGCAGGAGGTTGGGAACACTCATGGCAACCAGACAGAGTTCCAAGGGAGGTGCTTTGTGCAGTGATCCACGTGGACACTGTGCATGCATTCACCTCTCTGCCCCAAGTTGGATTTCCCATCATGCCTTGCACATGCCTGATCTGTTTTTGGTTGTCTTGCTTTCCTGTGCTGACATCTAGTTGATTCTGGCACAGATGGGGAGAATGTTACTGCCTTCACTTGATGGACAGGGAGAGTAAAAGCAGAAGGGGTCAAGGACCTATCTCAGGTTCACAGGGAACCAGAGCAAGAGCCCGGGCTCCCAGTCCTCAGCTCCGGTGTCCTCAATCTTCATCCTGAGGGAGGAAGGCAGACATGTAATATAGCAGCGTATAGCCGTTTTCAGAGCAGTGGAGTTACAATGAAAAATTAAAGCTATCATTCTTTTTTTTTTTATTATTGTCCCAAGCTGCAGTACATTTACATGTGGAATTAAATTAATGAAAACAAACCATCTGCTTCCAAAATATACAAAGGGAATATTTCCCATTGCTTGTGCTCTGCAGTCCCCGGAGGCTGTCAGCATTAATGCATGACCTGCCCTCCGAGGGGATGAGAAAATGTCTGCAGCGGGGAGCTGGAGCTGGTGGCATGTGCTGGGAAGAGCGGGGAAGTTGTGGGACCTGGTAGAGGATGTTAGTGGCATCCATTTCCATGTTAGCATCATTTTATCTGAAGCCCTTTGAGTTTCTTTTCTTTAGAGGTTTCTTAAATATCTGCTTGGATGCTTCAGCACATGGAGTTACATGCTCCCTTCCCTGGTTCCCATGCTGTTTTCTTTGTGTGCAATAAGTTGGCTTTACATCTCAGTGGCGACAACAGCCTTTCCTCTCTGGCTCTCTATGTGCCATGTGAGTGGCACTTCACCATGAAATGCACAGAACCACTTCCAGAGATCTTCTGGTGTGCATGTGGTGTATGTCCTTTTGTCTCACTGCTGTGGCCCTGCCTAGGAGCTGAGGACAGTACTGGTGAGAAGCCGGAGCTCGTGAGCAGGCGCACTGGCATCCTCTGCCTGGGGCTGTCATCTGGGCGAGGCACTCTTTCAGAACGTGGAAAGCTCCTGGACATTCCTGCATACAGAAGCATGTCCCTGGCAAGGTGTCCCTGTTCACAGGTTCTGCCACAGAGATGAATACTCATAATTTGCCCAGTTCCAAGGTAAGGGTTATGTATCATGCAGTGCTGTCATGCTAGTGACATACCACTTGGAAGCAGGTCTGTAGAGTGTGGAAAATGTAACTGCTTCCTTGCCTAAATAATTATAGATTTTGTTGTAATGAAGCCCAAATTAAGGAAAATTTATTAGCTTTTCCTCACATGTCCCGAGAATGTGTGTGTGTGTGTGTGTGTGTGTGTGTGTGTGTACAGTCAGATCTACCTACAGCACACACAGAATCACACACACACATCCCTTGGCTCTTTATTCTCCTCACTTACTTTTTTAACAAAAAAATGATGACTCAATTTCAGTATAATTAAAAATTTGTAAATGCTGTGGTTGGGCAGGATTCTCTTTATTGCTTATTACTTCTCTCACAAATGTCATAGTCCAGCATTCCTGCAATTGGCAAGTATTAATGGCTTCTTGGGTGTTGGACATTGGTAGCAGTGACACTCTCTTTACTATTTTCAGAGTGACATAGCCAGTTTCACTTGATGGCACTGACCTGAATTACAGCATTAAGATAAGGACCATTATTTCAGACACTGAATTTTCCAGAGGAAACAGTGGCATAAGCATATGCTGTGCTCTGGATTGATGTTTCTTGTGCGATTCCTGACTGCCTGTTGTGCTGCTGGGTTGTGGGAAGCTCCTTTAGGTGTCCCCTGCCTCACACAAAGTGCGGGGAGACGGAGAAAGAGGCCTGCTTGCAAGGCGTAGGACTGCGGTAGGTCTGGCAATTGCACCTGCAGCTCCTGTGTTGCCGAAGCTGCCCGAGAGTCTGCAGGGTTCTGTGCTGTTTCTAGACGCAAATACCTGGACTCTTTGGCCTCAGAAGGGAACGAGCCGTTTCTCGATCAGTGGATTTGCCTGTTACTTGAATGTGTCACACATGAGCCTCAGAACTTAATACAGAAGTAAACAACACGGCGAGGCATTTTTCAAGGTGTGCTATGTGTTTGGAAAGAGCAGGACCCTGGGGTGGGGATCCAGGTCTTGGGTAGCTGCTGGCCTCTGGTGTTGTGTGCGCGTGGTTTTCCAGGGATCATGTCTGTCCCTGGCTCCTCCTTCTCTCCCTGCCTCCTGGCTACCTTGGGTTGCTGACCTGGCCTGCCATGCTCTTTAGGCATGTGGCCTCTTCCTCTTCCTGATTGCTGCTGGTGCCATAGGTGTGGTTCACCTGCTGCTCCGCGGCAACTGACTGGGCCTGAGCACGTCAGCTGACTGCTGATGACACAGCACTCTCACCTGGGTGCTCTCCTGGCCGGGCCCAGCCGTCTGCTGTGCAGTGGTTTCAGAACCAGGATCTGCGTCTTCAGAGGACCTAGCACTGTGCCTGACACGTGGCGGCTGAGAGTGGCCACTTGGCTGCTCTCCTGGCACATGGGGAATGAGCTCATGATCTTGCTTTCCTGGCCTTCTGGGGCTTGGGAAACCAGGCCATCAGAGTTGTTAAGGCTGACTTTAAATAAGCAAATGTACGTCCCACTAATGAAGACGGTGTATTTGTCTAAATTTCCTCACTTGATCTTTCTCGTTTTCAATAAGATGTTTCAGAAATTATCTTAGCTTTCTCCCCCTCGTTTTCAGAGTTTCTGGAATGGTGTGTTAGCTATTCAGCGCTGTGACCAAAATATGGGACAGGAACAACTTAGAGGATGAAAAGTGTATTTAGGCTCACGGTTGCAGAGGTCTGACTGTGGAAGGCCTGCCCCGTTGATCTGGGCTCAAAGTGGGGTAGAATGTCATGGCAGAAAGTTGTGGAGGAAAGCAGCCAGGAGGCCGAGGGAGAGGAGGAGGAGCCGGGGGATGAGACATAATCCCCAAGGGCACGCTCCAGTGACCTACTTCCCTCAGTACCCAACCTGCCTACAGTTCTACCCAGTTAATTAGTCCTTTTAAATTAGTCATCCATCAAATCTATTAGGTGGATTGATTCACTGATTAGACTATAACTCTCATAATCTAAATATTTTACCTCTGAAGGTTCCTACTTTAACAGGAGTTTTGGGGGACACCTCATGTTCAAACCATGAGAAATGATGAAATTGAACAGTTCTCCAGGTAGACGAGGGTGCGTTGCATTAAAACTGGTAAAACCCAAGCTGGAGACCCTATAGCAGTGTCAGCTGAGCCTGCCTGTTACCTGGAGGAATCTACGAAGGAAGGGAGGGAGGGGGCAGCATCTTAGCCAGGCAGCTCTGCGGGAGGGAGTGGCTGACTCCTGGTCCCTGTCAACCCTGGGGAGCCTGGGGCCAGGGGCCCAGTGAAGAGGTGGCTGTGCCATGGGAGCATCCTAACTTTTTGGCCTGGACTATTTCTGAGTTATGCTCTTTTTATAGAATTATTGCTTTTAACATCATAGCAATACAGGGCAAAGTTTTAAGAATAAATGTTGTAGAAAAATATTTCTACTTGGTATTGCTGAAGAGTGGGGCATCTGGGGGAGACAGGAGAAAGGACTCAGTGTCTTCAGTTCTTCCTGTGGCTTCCACACCAAGTCCCACCTGCATTTGGGAATGGGAAGAGGTAGGACAGGAGCCAGGGGCCAGCCACCGCAGCTGGTGTTGGACTGGTGGGAGACGGACTGGTTTAAACTAGTTATTACATCACGTTGTTAGAATCAACCCAGCCCAGTCTGAGTCCTGGTTCTGGCACTTACCACCGGATGACTTGGACCAAGCCATTTGCTTCTCTTTGTGCCAATCTCTTGCTGTGGTGGATACAGTTCTCTGTCCCTCTTCTTGTTGCTGTAATCATGGGAAGCACTTAGTACAGTCCCTGGTGTTAATAAGGATTCACTAATCGGAGTCTTCCTGTGAGCTGTAGTTAATATTGGTGCTGCTGCCACTGTTGTTTATTTATTCAGTTGCTTATTTTCAGTACGAGGGATGGAACGCAGGGCCTCCCAAATGGCTAGGTGAGTGCTCTGCCACTAAGCTACATCCCCAGCTCTTTTTATTTTTCATTTTGAGGCAGAGTCTTGCTCTGTTGCCCAGGCTGGCCTTGAACTTGTGATGCTCCTGACTTGGCCTCCCGAGTAGCTGGAGTACAGGTTTACTGCACTGCCCCACGCTCTTTTTCCATCTCCCCACAGATACTTCCCTAATACCTCTGTTTCGGATACTGTTCTGGGGAGCAGGGCCACAGTGATTATGTCCTCTTGGGTTCAGAGTGTGGTCTGCAGAAGCCAAGGACAGGACTCGGGCTGTGCAGGATTGCACTCCCAGTTCCCGTTTGCTACCACCAGCCCCTTGCTTGTCCATCCGTCTGTTGTTGGCTACCAGCTGCCTGTCCCCTTGCTCGCCCTTTGGCAGAACTGTCCTGAGCACCTCCTCTGTGCTGCTACTGTACTGGGCACAGGTGACCCCCAGCTGAGTCAGCTCTGGGCCTTCACTTGTGGGGTGCACATGGTGCTTCCATAGCCTGTGAACATACTTCCATGTGCTCAGAACTTTGCTCCCCTGCCTCATCCCCAGTTCTGTCCTCCTCATAGCCAGTCCACATGTGCCTCCTGAAGGCTTCTCCGATGCCTCCCAGTAGAATTGACTGCTGCGCCTGCTGCATGCTGCTCATGCTCTCTTACAATAGCACTCACCTCACTTGGCTTTGCGTTCTTCAACAGTCAGACGTTTATATTACATTTATATGCAGCCACTGTGCCAGCACATGAATAATGCATGAGCACTGTCCTAAGGACTTCACAGTTCGGCGTGGGAGTCAGATGTGCTGAGCTGAGCTGAGCTCTGATTGCATATCCTGTGTCATTTCTGCTCTGTGTGACTGACCACAGTGAATGGACTTGCAGGTGCGCTCCTAGGAAGATGTCGGACTCTTGAATGACTGAAAGCCGTTCAACCTGATGCCTGCAGCCGCGTAGAATCGCGGTGCGTGTCTTGTACAGCTCAACATTGACACAATGCCAAGTCATGCCAGAGAAGTTTGCAAAGCAGGTTGATTTTTAGACCAAGTGACAGTCCTTTCAATGCTGTGAGACTTGGTGTGTCCTGTGCTTTGGAACATGGATGGAAAGAAATGAGCAAGACGTGGAGCATGAGAGAAGTTGGGAGTTCTGAATATTAAATTCCTAGGTGTTGGGCTCCTGGTGCATCATGTTGTGTCAGCCAGCATTTTGTTGCTGTGACCAAAATTCCTGACAGGAACAACTTAGAGGAAGAAAGATTTATTTTAGCTCATTGTTTCAGTCCGTGGTTGGCTGGCTGAGGCGGAGAGGGGGGTAGGGTGTGGCGGAGAAAAGCTGCTCTGCTCACAGTGGCCCAGCAACAGTGGGGGAGGGGTCAGGGGCCAGGGACAATGTACAGTGTACAGGGCCACCCTCAGTGTCACACTTCCTCAGTCATGCCCCACCTGCCTACACTTCCCGTCACTTCCCAGTGGCCCATTCACAGTATTAGTCCATCAGAAGGACAAGTCCCCTATGGGTTAGAGCCTCGTGATCCAGGCCCGTCCCCAGAGCCCCACCTCTGAACCGAGCTGCCTTGGGGATCAGGCCTTCCACGCGTGGACTTCTGAGGGACATTGCGGATCTGAGTCAGAACACACGGTTCACAGGAGTAGAATGTCTTCCTAACTGACGTCCAGCGCCGGTTCATGGGACAAGTGAGCGTGAGGGAGGGGTGTGTATGGGGAAGGGTTGGACACTGCCATCCCCACTTCTGGGTGGTCTTGAGCAGCCTCCCTAGGTGGGTACACTGGTGGGGCCGCTGAGAGAGTGGCCTGTGAGTCGCTGAGGCAGCGCAGGCGAAGAGCTCAGCATGGCCGCTAGTGGACGTGCCCACCAGAACAGTGTGGGGGCCTGGGGTGCTTGCTTTCTCCTCTTTTCTTCCTCTGGGCTGCAGTTGGCAGGTGCCCCCACAGCCCAGTTGAAGTCTCAGTTGGTGGCATTTCTCCAAGTTCACGCCTGTCTGGCAGACCATGACCTCCTGACCTCCTGACCTCCTTGTCCCTGGGCATCCTGCAGTCAGGGCTGGGGGGAAACCTGGGGGACTTCCCAGAGTTAATTTTTACAGAGTCAGACTCTCAGTTGAAACACTCAGTTCAACTCTCAGTTGAAACAAAAAGCCATCCAAAGAGGCAAGAGTGGTGCAGTGGTTGTAGTGTTTGAATTTGGTGTCCCTAACCAGCTGTAGATTTACGCTGGGCTAGACTGACAGCTGAACTGTTCTTTTGCTACAGATCTGGGACCCTTCCAGGAAGGACAGCGAGTCTTATTTTAGTTCTAGGCAATTAATTCAACGATGATTGAACTGTTCTCAGTGTAATTGGAAGTATAACTTCCTGAGAAATTTCTAGATTGAGGAGGACTTCATCTCCCATCTGGTCTAAGTCTGGGGGGCTTCTCCTATGCCTGTGTCTTTCTACCATCAGAAATCCCCTTCAGACTCTGGCATTGTCCCTCTGTCCCCAGAAGCCAGCATACTGCCTGCCATGAGGATGTGGGTGGCGGTGTGATGGCTCTTCATTGGGTGAGTGGATGGTGACAGAGGTCTGGAAAAGCACATATTGTTGGGCTCCGTGGTTTCTAGAGACGTTCATGTGCCCTCCCCGCAGTTTCCACGTGCCCGTGCTGTGCTGAGTCTGTGTGGCACCTCGTCTGTCTTCACAGTGACTCTGCTATTGTCTCCATCTACCACTGGAGCCTCTGGAGTGAGGGAGGACCTGGGGTGAGGGAGGATGCGTGGCTTCGTGGCTGCACACATGCCTAGGGCAGGGTCTGGCCCCTGCTGTGTTACCGCCCGCCTTCTCCTTTGAAGGCGCTTGGTCACATGTCCTTCACGAGGTCTTCCTGGAAAAGCTCTCTCTGGTTGTAGTGCTGGTCAGGGTAATGTCTCTGGCAGAGGAGGGGACACAGGTGGACAGGATTCTGGAGAGAGCCCGGTCTGGGCAGTCCCAGCTCTGATGCTGCAGGTTGGTGGCCTGGTGTGAGCGCTGGCACTCTGAGCTTCGTGTCTCTGTCTGACTTGGGAATGATGTCGCTTTCGTGTGTGTTGGAAGATGGCGCTTCACCAGTGCTGTTTCAGTTTTTACCTTGGTTCACTAGACGTGCTCCCTCCACCTTCCTTTGGAGGGCCCTGCTGGGCCAAGGCCATGCAGGAGGTGGAAAGGGAGGCAAAGCTGACCTGGGGAGTTGGGGCTCACTTTTCCTTAGCCTTAGTCGTACTCCTTTCAGGCATTTGACCACCTCTAGTAGCATGGCTGCCAGGGTGAATCCATGGCTTCCGAGAGCTTTCCTTACTGGCAGGGTTGAGTCTGGAGACTCAGATGGTGACACACATGCCCCAGTAGATTGTCGTCCTTGTTGTCAGCTCCCATTATTGCCTGGCCCTGATATAGGGCACCATCAAAAGTGCCTGCCTCTCTCCTGTGGGCGGCCATTCTCTGCTGTTTCTCCCCAAAGTTTGCTGGAGCATTTGAATTTTTACCCTGTAATTTCAGTGGCTGATCTCTGATGTGACGCGCTTTCTTCTCTCTTAGGTTCCTTTTGTTGGACCGTTCCTCTCTCACCTCACTGAGACTTGGTTACTTTCCTCTAATTCTCTATTTCTGCGTCTGTGCCTAGATTCTATGAGAATCTCCTTCGACACCCACAGCCTCTGGAAACCATCCCAACCTAGGGCTACCAAGCCGTTGCTGTCATTGCAGTTTTGCTCCCTGGGAACAGCCCTCTCAACAGTGCTGCCTTTTCCTCCCAGGGTCCACCCTCCCAGATGGTGCTGAGCGGGTCCTGACACCAGTTTGCACAACACCTGGAGACCTAGTTAAGGGGCAGAGTTGGTGCTGCTAATGTTTGTTGAGCACCTGTCAGGTGCCAGGTCTTCTGCTTACTTGGCAGGTGACCCAAGTCACATGTGTCCACCACCTGGCTTTCAGCAGGGTGATAGTGGTGATCTCAGTGGTTAATGGGGTGAATAAGCATGGCACATGTGGAAAGTGTCTGGCACGTTCAAGGTGTCCAGCAAATGGCTAAGTAAGCAAGAGAGTGTGGTTTCTAAGCACCTTTCAGGGACTCCGTCCCTGGGTCTGCTCCCATTGGCTAACGCCTCTCTTCCAGGAGGCCAGGAGGAATGCCCATGGTTATTAGCTAAGCTGAACCCCAGCATGGCCAGCTCTGGAGGACGTCACGATGGAGGTCCCCTCCTGCCTGGCAGACATGAGCAGGTTGTACATCGTGGCACCATTTGGCCTTGCGTTCTCGCTGTTAGCAGTGGCCTCACTGATCCTTCCTTCATGTGGACCTCCGAGCTCTCTGTCGTCTCCTGAATTCCTTCTACTGGATTAGCTTCAGGGCCCTAAGACCGAGACTTCTTTCTTTTTCTTTTTTGGTATTGGGGATTAAACTCAGAGGTGCTCTATTGCTGAACTACATTCCTAGCTCTTTTTAAAAAATTGTATATTTGAAGCAGGATCTCTAAATTTCCTAGACTAGCCTTGAACTCCCTTTCCTCCTGCCTTAGCCTTTTGAGTTTCTGGGGTTACAGGCATGCACCACTGAGCCCAGCTAAGACCAGAACTTTCTATTTGAACTCTACCATGAAGTACCTTTGTGCAGGAAGTGAATGTAATGGCTTTGGATCATTTTCCCTAGTTTGTGAAGTTCCTTAGTCTCAGCCTCTCCTTTTCCTTATTCAGACAAAGGAAATAGCATAGAGAATTTTTTCACAGAAAGGAGTAGGTAGGAATAGCAGCTAGCTGCCCCTACTCCATGACTAGAGGGGCCAGGGGAAGAGGGTAGTAGAAGGTCAGGAAACCAGGCCCTCTAGAGAGAGTTGAGAAGATGGGCAGGGCCTGCTGGCTGTTGGTTCTGCCTTGGGGAGGATGGATTCTCACCCCTGGCTATGGGGATGGCCCGTCAGAGACACGCACTGTGGTGCAGAGGCGATTGATGGCAGTCTATCATCACAGGTACTCATGGGCTAGGGGAATTGCCCTGCCGTTTGGGCTGACACCGAAGAAAGAGTGAATGGCCAACTCGGGCAGTGGAGCACACCTTGTTAAGTGGGTGTGGTGCCCCATCCCTATGGGCTCATTTGATATTTCTGAGACTGGCAGGGAACTGGAGCCCACTGCTCAGGAACCAGCAGGATTGTGTGTAGATCCCTGAACAGGAGGGCTATTTGGCCGGGACCTCACCTATGGGAAGAGCCAGTAGGAAACTTGTGTGAGGCTGTTGGAGGCCATTCAAGGCCCCCAGGTCCCTTCCTGTTCTGCTTGGTGGGATGCAGCCTGTGGACCAGGCCTTGATTTTTGGTCTTATCTTGTGTCCTCAATGGTTAGGGAAGGAAAGACTGCAGGGGTTGGGGGAACAGAGGAGATACGCTGTTCCCAGTTGCACAGGTGGCCCCATCTTTTCCTTCCCTCTCTCAGGATGTTTTGCTTTAGTGCTTCCATCTTCCCTTGGTCTGCAGAGGGTGTGTCTAATCTGCACCTCAGGCCAGGGGTGGTTAACCTACTGGGCACACGGAGAGACCTTGTCAAGGGTGGCCACTTCAAGGCCTGTTCGTCTCGTACCGAGATCTTGTAAGGCAGGCGGATTTGCAGCGAAGCCAGGGGAGCACCCTCCTCCACACGCCCCCCAGACTGCCCCCTTCGGGTCCCACTGTAACCGTGTCCTCTCTTTTTCCAGAAGTTCCTCACTTGAGGATGCCTCCTCCACTAAACTTAGGTCTGTTCCTCTTTACGATGTGTTACAGAAAACCTCATGTAGAAATTTAGTTTAACTCTAGTTTATAGGATCAGAGACCATGTTTCCTTCATGGGTGAGAAGGAGCTGCTCATCAGGAGTGGAGGACTCAGCCTGAAGAGCCAAGTGGACCAACTCTTTCTCTGCTACCAGTCCTTTCCACAAACAGGGGTGACTGCCTCACAGCATCTCTTGATTCTGGAGTTTTCTTTTATCTCTTGCCTCTTAAGTGCTTTTCATCTCTCATTACTTTTAAGAATGTGTCAGCATTTTCTAGGGGGATCAGCAAGTACATTGCTTCCCGTGCTTCATCTGTACCATTGTTGTTATCCTAGAAAAGCTATACGGTGACTTCTTGAGCTGGAAGCTGGAAGAAACCCTGGCCCAGTTCCCGCTGCAGCCTGGAAAGGTGGCTACTTTCACCATCAGCATCAAGGCGAAGCTGGACTTTTCCTGCCAGGAGAATCTCCTCCAGGACCTCAGCGATGGTGAGTGCTTCCCACCAAGTTCAGCCGGCACATTCTGCTCCTGGGCAGTGCCCCATCCCCTGCTTGAGGCCCGCTGTGCTGTTTTGTGACTTGCTGGCCAGTCGCTGCTACAGCGACTGAGACTTCTCTTGGCACTTTGTTAGCAGAGTGAGTTACTGCATATGCCTAAAGTAATAAAAGTACATTTGAGCTAAATGATTTCTTAATTCTCACTCTTTACCATTTTGTGCTCATTTGCCAGGAGGTCAGCCTAAATTAGTGGAATGTAGGAATTGCTGCGTTTTTTCCAGTTAACTGCTGTGATCTTGCAGACTTCCAATTAACGGTGATGATCAAGTGCTTCCTCTGGGTCTGCTGATTTCTGCAAGGAGATGGAGTCTGGGGAAATGGGGATTTGTATTTGTTGCGATGTTAGGACTGGCAGACAAGGGCTAAGATTCTGCAGATCGCTTATGCCAAATGATGAAGCTGGGTCCCTGTGTTCATTGACAGGCTTTGTGGGTATATTAGCCAGCCCAGTCTGCTCTAACGAATATGCCACAGACTGCATGGCTTAAACAGTAGAAGTTTATTTCTTACAGTCTGGGGCCAGAGGTCTGAGATCATGGGGCATGGTGGGTTTCTGGTGAGGGTCTTCCTTCTGAATGGCAGGAATTATCTTCTGGTTGTTACCTCTCATGGAGGGTAGGGAGATTATTTCTCTGGTACCCCTTTCTCATCTTAAAAGGGCCCAAGCCTATTACATTAGGGCCCCATTCCTGTTACCTCAGAGGCCCTGTCACAAGATAAAGTTAGGTTGAGGGCTGGAGCTTCACCATTTGAGTTTTGGAGGGAGACGCAAACTTTCAGTCTATAATGTGGCTGTTCTTGGAGACCGCCAGTGGATTCTGTCTCTAGAACTCACTGAGTATGTGACTTCGGGTAGCTTAACTTCTCTAAACCTTAATCTCCAATTTAAGAAAGGATGATAGCCCCATTTCTGGGTGATCATGTGGACTTGTACACCACCTGGAAAACGATGAGTTTGCAAGTGTTAGCTGTGTGAACAAGTCCTTGGAACACTTAGACTCACGAGTGTGCTTCTTCTGGAAGAGTCCTGTGGGTTGATGATGTTTGTCTGGGGCCTGGGCCAGGAAGCTTCCTAGGTGACATGAAAAGAATTAGCCCCGAAGCCCTAGGGGCAGCAGATCCAGCGGCCTGGGCTTCTCTTTCCCAGCCAGTCTGTCCCAGCATCTCACATGTTGGGAAACAGTGCTGTTCAGTGAATGCAAGACACTGCACGACCAGCTGTGGGTTTTTTTTTTTTTTTTCCCTGTGACGGGAAATTCCCTTCCATACTCTTTCCCTCCCTGGAGTCTCTGGCTTTGGTGTGACCTTGTTGCAGAAGTGCACCCTGCCATTTCTGCTGGAGCCTTTGCACTTGCCCTTTCCTCACCCGATAGCCCTGCTGCACAGCCTGCATGGCCTGCTCCTCATTCTGCAGCCCCTAGTCTAAACCTCCCCTTGACCACTCGGGCAGAAGTCTGTCCCGCTGCGTCCCTGCTGCTCAGTTCTTCACCTGCCCACTTTCAGTGCTCTTCCTGGAGGTGCCTCGGTGATTGGTTCTTTCCTACCTGTCTCCTTGCTTTAGAGTAGGGAAAAGGATCCTGATCGTCCTCTGTCACAGCACCTAGATAGGTTCTAAGGGCGTCCGCATTTGCAGAGCAGGTCACAAGTGAGGCTTCTTTCTCTGCTTCTCCTCTCAGTGGGGGGTTCCACATTGTATTCCTGTTCGTTCTGGTGAGGATTTCCCCCCAAAAGATCTCTTCAGGGAGTTATTGAAAGTTTTGGCTTCCTGGGCAGATATATGGCAGTAAACTCCTGTGCTGGTTTCCTATAGTGTGGCTATGTCAAGATCCAGCAAGCTGCTCTGTCTTAGCTTGTGCTCCTGCAACAAGACACCACAGCCTACTGGACTGAGCGGCATGCTGATGTCTTATGTGTGTGGAAGCTTGGAAGTCCATGGTCAGAGTGCTGGCAGGTCTGGTTAACGGCAGGGCCTCTCCCCTGGTCTGCAGATGACCATCTTCTTGCTGTGACCTCATGCAGTGCAGAGTGGGAGCTCTGCTGTCCCCTCTCTTCTTACAGGAGGAGGCTATCATCAGGAGGTACTCAGGACTTTGTCCTACCTGCTTCCTGATTGCCCATCTCCTGATGCCATC
This sequence comes from Ictidomys tridecemlineatus, assembly GCF_052094955.1. Taxonomy (NCBI): domain Eukaryota; kingdom Metazoa; phylum Chordata; class Mammalia; order Rodentia; family Sciuridae; genus Ictidomys; species Ictidomys tridecemlineatus. Next base: position 3,524,709 of record NC_135483.1, read on the forward strand.
ACGCTGTGGGCCAGGACTTCAATACATAATCCAGTCCATATACCCCTCATAGAAGTCACCTTATGTATTTAAGAACCATTGTGCAATCTGCATAAAAGGCTAGTTCTTAATGAAACATTAATTTTACAATATAGTAAAGGTAGGAAAAAAGTTTAGTGTTGCAACATGTTAGAAACTGAAAAACTCATGTGGATTGAACATTATATCAGCACTTAAAGATATCAGATGAAGCAGATGCCCTCAGCCCCCATTTGTAAACCACCCTTTGCCACTGAGCTGCAGTCTTCTGTCAGTGGACAGAGGGTTGCCTGGGTTCTGACTGCCAAGAAGGGAGTATGGCAGCATAGATGGTGTCCAGGCCTGGGAACCTATCCAGACACCTCTCCTACAGATGCTAGGGCATCATCCCCGGTGCTCTTGGGAAGTAGAGTTCTGACTGGGACTTCTGGCATGTGAGCAGTCAGGGGCTGGGGACCGGGCCTCCACTCCAGGCTGCCTGTGTCGTGTTATTCTTGAGGAAGGGTCCAGAAGGCCTCAGGTGGAGACCTCAGCTGTTTGGGTTGGGGTGGCCTTTTGAATGTACATGCCCAGTGCTGCCTTGTTTATTGTGTTTCTGAACTTCTTTCTGCCTTTGGCGGAGAGTAGTCTCTGCTCTTCTAAGTTGAGAGTGAGGTTGCAATTTGGGATTTGTAGTCAGACAATACCTTCTTCTAAATTTTAAGATAAAACCAAATCAGAACCAGAATTATGGTTATTAAATGGCTTGAGATGGTAGGCAGGTCAAATTCCTGGTCAGTTAGTCATGTGAAACAGAACATGGTCATTGGATGCCCTCTTTATCACTAGAGTTTAGCAGAAGCTTTGGCCAGTTGTAGCTTACAGTACAATTTGCTATGTAAACCGATAACCTTAATGGGCAAATTTTATAGGGGAAGAAGTTGGACACAAGAACCCGTAGAGAGTGTGGTCCCTGGATGGTGCCTTGTTACTCCTAGTTCAGTCTGAGTGCTCAGTGGCAGGGGCTCACTGTGGCCTCCTGAAGCTGGGAGATGACCCTTCTGTGGCTCTCAGTCTGACCATCTCAGAAGCATTGAAAAAGACCCAAGTTTTCAGGTGTGAACATACTAAGTAGGTTATTAAAATTAGATGCCACTTTAAAGATGTATTGCAATAAGTAGAGCTGTCACATAAAACTAGGATACTGGCTTCAGTGTGTGCTTTCAGCAGATGGGAGGGAATTAGTATTTGTTGAGCATTGTCAGATAGTGTGTATGCAGATGGGCTGGTCACTTATTTGTATTATTTTTATTTAATCTTCCCGACAACTCTATGAAGTAAATGTAAATGTTACAATTCCCACTTTGTAAAACAAGTGGGAGGACTGTTCTAACTAAAGGAGTTTGAAGAAATATGACCATCAGATGCTCTGCATGGTCCTTAATTATATCCTGGATTAAAAAGCTAAAGACATTTTTGGAACTATTGGGGAAACTGAATATGTGCTATACATTAGATAATGTTATTATAACAATGAAATTAAAATTATAGCAGAATGTTTTTATTCTTAGGAAATTCATTCAGAAGTACTCAAGTATGAAAGATAATTATGCCTGCTCTGTCTTTGATATGGTTGGGGAGTCTGAGAATGTGAATGTAGATAGAAATAGAATAAATGTGTCAAGTTATTAAAACTTTAGATGACTTTTAGATGAAGGGCATATGGGCGTCCATTTCTATTCTTGTAACTTTTCTGTAGGTTTGATATTTTGAAAATAAAAAAGGAGAAAAGATGCCTTTGTAGAGCACTGCTTTGATTTATTATGTTTGATTTCTAAGTGATTCTTAGCAAGCAAATGTTTTCCTGGATCTTCCAATTTTGGGGGCAGCATCTGTCTTCCTCTAGGGTAAGACAAGTCAACCTTTCACTTAGAAGAGGGTATATGTTTTCTTATCATTACAATATGCAGAAATCTTGATTTCTTGGAATTTTACATTTAAGACTAGAAATCTTGGGAGATGGTGAGAAATTTTCATAGGCCTTGTCTATCTTTGAAATATCCAGGAAAGTCAGCCTGGGCAACTCAGGAAAATCTACTCCTGTAGGCAAAATGTACAGCTAAGCCAGACCGAGGGTATTGCCATGGTGTTCAGAATATAAGCTACATGGTCTCAGCAGCATGCAGAGGAGACTGTGACAGACTAGGGATCCCCGACAGCCAGTGGGTCCTCACTGGGCAGTTCAGTGTGGTCGAGAGCAGCAGCTGAGGAGCTGGGGGAATCTTGCATATTTCAGCTGATTATAAAGAACTGTTCTAGAAGGAGGACCACTGTGACTGTGGGCAGCTACCAGGAGTGGACTTGGGAGTGCAGAGCAAAGGAAGGTGCAGCTGCACACCAGGAGGAGCACGGTGCTGGGCCGCGTGGGGAACCATCCCTGGTGTAGAAGCACAGAGTCAGAACAGCCAACCCTCATCCTCTCTCCTAGACGTTCACATAAACTGGTTTCCTGTGAAGATGGTCTCAGTAGGAGAGGGCCCAGGTCCAACCTCAGGAAGTTACGTTGAAATCACAATGAACACCGTGGCACAGCAGCACACCAGGAGAGCAGGCCACAGGCGTGTGCTCATAGCCCTGGGACACCACAGAAGGGAACAGGAACAAGAGAACCCTGACATTCTAGAATCTGGATTAAAGAAAACTTCCTTCATCCCAGATCTGCTGCATTATGCAGAAAAAACATTCAACAAAACAGAGCACTGTTCATGTTCAGAACACTAGAAAAACCAGGCTAACAGGGACACACCTCAACATCGTAAAAGCTACTTACGCTAAGCCCCAGGCCAGCATCATTCTAAATGGAGAAAAATGGAAAGAATTTCCTCTAAAAACTGGAACAAGACAGGGATGCCCTCTTTCACCACTTCTATTTAACATAGTTCTTGAAACACTGGCCAGAGCAATTAGACAGAGAGAGAAATTAAAGGGATATGGATAGGAAAAGAAGAACTCAAATTAGTACTATTTTCTGACAATGTGATTCTATACCTAGAAGAACCAAAGAATTCTAGCAGAAAACTTCTAGAACTAGTAAATTCAGCAAAGTAGCAGGATACAAAATCAATACCCATAAATCAAAGGCATTTCTGTATATCAGTGACAAATCCTCTGAAAGGCAAATGAGGAAAACTACGCCATTTACAATGGCATAAAAAAAAACACAACAACTTGGAAATTAACTTAACAAAAGAGGTAAAAGATCCCTACAATGAAGACTATAGAACACTAAAGAAAAAAATTAAAGAAGACCTTAGAAGATGGAAAGATCTCCCTTGTTCTTGGATAGACAGAATTAATACTGTCAAAATGACCATACTACCAAAGGCACTATACAAATTTAACGCAATTCCAATCAAAATCCCAATGAAATTCCTCACAGAAGTAGAAAAAGCAGTTATGAAATTCATCTGGAAAAATAAGAGACCCAGAATAGCTAAAGCAATCCTTAGCAAGAAGAGTGAAGCAGGTGACATCACTATACCAGACATAAACTATACTACAGAGCAATAGGAACAAAAACAGCCTGGTATTGGCACCAAAATAGACTAGTGGACCAATGGTACAGAATAGAGGACACAGAGACTAACCCACACAATTATAGTTATCTTATATTTGACAAAGGTGCCAAAAATATACATTGGAGAAAATACAAGCCTCTTCAACAAAGGGAAAATTGGAAATCCATATGCAACAAAATGAAATTAAACCCCTATCTCTCACCATGCACAAAACTCATCTCAAAGTGGATCAAGGACATAGGAATTAAACCAGAGGCACTGCGTCTATTACAAGAAAAAGTAGGCCCAAATCTCCATCATGGTGGATTAGGCCCCAACTTCCTTAAAAAGACTCCTATAGTGCAAGAATTAATATTAAGAATCAATAAATGGAATGGATTCAAACTATAAAGCTTCGTTTTAACAAAAGAAACAATTACTGAGGTGAATAGAGAGCCTACTAATTGGGAACAAATTCTTACCATATGCCCGTCAGATCAAGCACTAATCTCCAGGATCTATAAAGAACTCAAAAATCTTAACACCAAAAAACCCCAAATAACCCAATCAATAAATGGTCCAAGGAATTGAGTAGACACTTCTCAGAAGAAGATATACACAATCAACAAATATATGAAAAAATGTTCAGCATCTCTAGCAATTAGAGAAATGCAAATCAAAACTCCTCTAAGATTTCATCTCACTCCAGTCAGAATGGCAGCTATTAAGAACACAAACACCACAAGTGTTGGTGAAGATGTGGGGAAAAAGGTACACTCATACATTGCTGGTGGGACTGCAAATTGGTGCAGCCAATATAGAAAGCAGTATGGAGAGTCCTTGGAAAACTGGGAATGGAACCACCTTTTGGCCCAGCTATCCCTCTTCTCGGACTATACCCAAAGGACTTAAAAACAGCATACTACAGGGACACGGCCACATCAATGTTTATAGCAGCACAATTCACAATAGCTATGGAACCAACCTTCAGTAGATGAATGGATAAAGAAAATGTGGTATATATACACAATGGAATATTACTCAGCAGTAAAAGAGAATAAAATCATGGCATTTGTGGGTAAATGGATGGAGTTGGAGAATATAATTCCAAGTGAAATTAGCCAATCCCAAAAAACCAAATGCCGAATGATTTCTCTGACTTAAGGATGCTGATTCATAATATGTGTGGACAGGAGGTGGTGGTGGTGGTAGTGGTGGGAGGATTAGATGAACTCTAGATAGGGCAAAGGGGAAAAGGGGAGGGAGGCAAATGGAGGAGGCATAGGGGTAGGAAAGATGGTGGAAAAACGTGATGGTCATCATTACAGTAAGTACATGTATGAAGACACACAGGATGTGGCTCTACTTTGTGTATAAACAGAGATATGAGAACTTGTGCTCTATATGTGAAAGATGAATTGTAATGCATTCTGTTGTCATATAACAAATTAAAAAAAAACTTTCTAAAAAAAAATGAAAAACAACCTTGAAACTATTGAGTGGCACATTGTGTACATGAAAACACTGACCCAGAAAGACCAAGACATCTTCTAATAAAATTGTTAGAGTTGGGTCTGGGCGCGGTGGTGCATGCCTGTAATTCCAGCAGCTCAGGGGGCCAAGGCAGGAGGATCATGAGTTCAAAGCAGCCTTAGAAAAAGTGAGGCCTTAAGCAACTCAGTGAGACCCTGTATCTAAATAAAATACAAAATAGGGCTGGGGGTGTGGCTCGGTGGTCAAGTGCCTCTGAGTTCAATCCCTGGTACTGGAAAAAAAAAAAGTCAGAGTTGGAAATCCATCTTTCTTTTGGGTGTTCAGATCAAAACAGCAAATTATTTCAGGCTGTAGAACAGTGTGCGTGAGATGCTCATGGGATGAAGATGCAAGCCTGAAGTCCTTAGGCTTAGCTGTGTGCGCTTCCAGGTGTCAGGGGCCCAGACGAGTGGCTGTCAACGTGAGGACACAAAGATTATGCTCTTGTGGTACCTTCTCAAGGATCCACTAGGGAAGGGCTTCCAGAACAGCTGGAGAGACATTGTGCTGAGGACTGTGGTGAGCATCACACACACAACAATTGTGTGCTGACACCCAGTGACGTCAGTGGGACAGTGCCATCTGCCCCTGTGGTGCCTCACACTGCACTAGATTGGAAGGGAGCAAGGGACCATCATCTGTGGCTGTTTTGGTTGAGATATCGTCAGCTTTGGTGTCAATGTGGTGAAAGAGTGTGTTAATATGAATTAACATATGAATGACTCATTTGTTATCATGGATTGAACTAGCCTTCTTTTGTGTTTTGGTACTAGGGATTGAACTGAGGGGCACTCAGCCACTGAGCCACATCTCCAGCTCTGTTTTGTATTTTATTTAGAGACAGGGTCTCATTGAATTGCTTAGCGCCTCACTTTTGCTGAGGCTGGCTTTGAACTCGCGATCCTCCTGCCTCAACCTCCCCAGCTGCTGGGATTATAGGCGTGTGACACTGTGCCTGGCTGAACTAGGCTTCTTATGTGGAAGACAGGAGGTAGCTGATCTAAGTAAGATAGGAGGTCAAGTGAAGATTGTGTGTCCTAGAGTTTCAATTAAAAATGTCAGCAAGCAGTCACAAGATGTTTAAGAGCCTGTCCGTCTGTCAGCCAGCCAGCCAGTCTCCAAGTCCTGTCTCCCACCAGAGCTGGAGGTGGTGCAGCACAGCGCATGGTGAAGCCTTCTTTCCTGCTCAGGGGGACCAGTCCTTCTTGCAGGATTGGTTGACTCCAGCTCTGGAGCAGGAATTGGAGCAGTGAGATTGTCTCGGAACACCTGGTGGTGCAACCTGCAGCAGGGGGGTAACTGGAGAGAACCGAGGAGGTTTGGAAGGACCCTGTCTGAAGAGGCTGCCACTGGCCGGTTAAGTGTCAGTAAGAAGAATAACTGTGTTTCAGCCCTTGAGTTCTTAGTGCTACTAAAAAGAGTGGTTCACCTTTGGAATGTGGTGGGGAACCAATTTATTATTTTGAAAGTGATAAGTAATGAGCATTTATTCTACTTTTTGTACAATCTGACACTGGACAATCTAATAGTCGGTGAGGGGTTTTCTCCTAATGGAAGTTTTCCAGGTAACTAGTGGAGAAGGGGCGAGGGAGCAGAAGGGCATGTTTTGTCCTCCCTAGTGGATGGTGGCTTGAGGCAATGAGTACCCTCAGGAGCTAAGAGGTGCTTTGCAGTACGCCCTCCTGCTGGTGGGACAGCACCTCCTGAGCCCCAGGCCCCGGCTGAGGCTGCATGTGCTCTAGCTCTGAGTGTGGCTTACAGCACCCAGGGAACAGGGACCCTTGATAAGTCACACTATGGGGGTGCAGCTGCAGTGCAGACTTGTGGAAACCCTGACGTCAGACAAAGAGTAAATGATAAGTAGGGAGGAGGAAGGAGGTGCTGGAGATGGGGGTGGTGATGGTGGGACAACATTATGAACACGCTTTATGCTGCTGAGCCGCACTCCCGTGTTAACTCCTGAGAACGCCTATGTTAGGCATGGTTTTTACGCACCTCCCCCCCAAAGGAAATGGAAGGGAATGAAAGGGCTGCCTGTAGTTTATAAGATATGTAAACAATGTCTTGGAGAATGAACAGGTGCAGCTGCACGGTAGTGTTCTGGGCTCCATGCTTAGGAGGACAGGAATGGTGCTGGGAGTGGCTGCCCAGGAGACAGGGGCTGGCCACGGGGAGGCAGGAAGGTAGGGTGGGATAAGGCACAGAGCCTCTGGGTGTCTGGTGAAATTCTGTTTCTTGACCTGGGTGGTGGTTTCCGGACTGTTGGCTTCTTACGAATTCATTAAGTCACACACTTATTATATGCAGTTCTGTCTGTGTTATGTTTCACCATAAAATGTTTCTCAAAGAAAAGTTAGAAACATCTTGGCTTTTGCCTCACAGACGCTTTCTCATCTGATCAAATTGAAAAGTTATTTTTACCCGAGAAATCTTTCATCAAGGCGTCGTCTGAAAGACCCAGCCATGCTGCCCGTGGCTGTCTGCGTCCGAGGGTCGCGTCTGTGCACAGGGAGCTTTCAGGGGATCGATGCGCTGTGTTTTGATCTCATTGGGATTGATGCTTTGGATGAGAATGGCCTTCAGGGTCTGTTGTCCCTGACAGCGGGATGGGAATGTTGCCTGCTTTGGTTTCCTTTCCAATTAATTCATTATTTAATTTGATTTTCCTTTTCTCTGTACTTTTTGGCTCTCAGTTTCATAAGAGAAATGTCAGCTTTCCCTGCAGACAGTTTCTGTTGGACCGATAATTAGATGTGGCATTTCAATTTCAGTATGGGAAGGAGTGGTCCTCAAGCCTGGCAGACCCGGGCGGACTGAAGATGGCATCCCGTGTAATCAGTTTGTTTTATAGAGCAGGAGGCCGAGTCCTAGGAAGGAAAAGGGATGCTGAGTTTCTGTGTGTAGTGCCAGCACCCCACACACCAGGGGGTCTTAATGTCCCCCACTGCTTCCTTCCTGCAGGGAGTGACAGTCCCCCACAGCCTCTGTCTGCTGTGCCTGTCAGAGCTCCCTGGGTATGCAGGGCCCTCGCTTTCAGGGGGGCTGTGACCTGGTACCTGTGGGCACCTCGCACCATGGGTGGAGAGGGGTGAGCCTGTGCTGTGACTTGTCTGCCCTCTGTGTCTTGGGAAGGTGGTAACTCTGCCAGTCACGAGTGTACTCTCTGGAGTCGCCATGCTGCCGGGGCATGTGGGCATTCAGTAGCCTCTTGGACCTCCTGCTCTTCCACACGCGTTTGCTCACACAGAACTCACGGAGCAGTGTGTTCCACCTTCTCAGGCCTCTCCCACCCTGCCCCTTCCCTGGGCAGACGTTTCTCTCCACAGATAGATGGAGGTCCTCCTTGGCCTCTTCTCCATGAGGACTGCATTACACTCCCGTCCAGTTGTCTTGGAAGATGCGTCTGACCTTTCTTTTCTCTTGAAGTCTCTTGTGCTCTCCTCATTGCTGTGGGATGCGCTTTGAACACCTTTCACTTGAACAGTCACAGGAACTCCTCTGGGTCACACAGAACTCAAATCCACCTTCTGTTATATCCTAGCGTTTCCTCAAAAACTAGGCCATGCAGACTGGTTGCAGGCTTTCTCCTTGCTCTTGCTGTCCCTCTGTCCCTCTGCCTCTTGCTGGGACTCTTTCAGGCCATGCTGCAGCTGCTCTGAAACCCTGCTTTGCTTGTCTAGTGCTGTGCCACACCTGCAAACCCTCCTGGCCTTGGAATGCCATCTGGCCTCCACCTGCTGAGCCCAACTTCAGGCCCCTCTTGGTTTTTTGCTTATTTATCTGGTATTGGGAGTTGAACTCAGGAGCACTCTCCCACTGAACTACACCCCTGGCCTTTTTTATTTCTCATGTAGAGACAGTGTCTCTCTGCGTTGCCCAGTCTGGCCTCCAACTTGCTGTCCTCCTGCTTCAGCCTCCTACATAGCTGGGATGACAGGCATATCCATTGCACACAGCAGCTTGTCACCTCCTGTTTTAAGCTTTTGAAGGTCTTGTCCCTAGCATTCCCTGCTGGCAAAGGTGGCTCTTTCCTGTGTGTCACCGTGGCATCTTGGATTATCACTCTAGCTTGTCCACACTGCCTCCCTGCTGTCTCGTTTTGTCAAAGGACAGACCACCTGCTGAAGGTCCAGCCAGGTTGGTTCTTGCTCCGCGACTGCAGGCCACTATGAGAATCAGTTACGTGTGGCGTTTCATTGTATGTTGTTTCTTCACAACTTAAGGCCCACAGAAGCTGCTGTTTACTACTGCGGCCAGGGATGGATCCGACTTGAGTCACTGTCCAATACGCTGTCTTCACTTTGATAACCGTCCTTGCCCCGACTGTCCTCTGAAATTGGGGCGCTTGTTCCGTGTCTCTGTCCTAGTCTGCTGCCCCCCTTGAAAAGAAACATTAAGTTCTGGAATTCTCATTCTTACTGTTTAAAGAACAGTGACTCATCCTGAATTATCCAGAAGCCAAAGACGAACGTGACTAGAATTTTAATGCCATGATTTCTCTTTTTCTTTGTGGTTCCTAGATGCCTGAGTCTTTCACAGTCGTGTTTTTTGAAGGCGGCTGGCTAGGGATGTTTTTGAGACTTGGGTTTTATCCTGAGGCCAGAGAGTGTAGGGACAGAAAGAATGACTAGTCCCTGGGTGCTCACCATGCCTGGCTGCTGCTCAGACAGGGGCCCTGCCCTGCAGCAGGAGAGGGGTCGCACTGTGCTGTCTTCGACCAGGCCTCTGCACCCCCTGTGCCAGCTCGGTGCCCACCACCCTGGTGCTTGTCTGTGGACGGTCTCGCTGCCTCTGCTGGGTGGTCTTGAGGGCAGGCCAGCATGGGCGAGGAGGCTTCCTTGCTCCTGCCTCTCTTGGGCCTTTGGTACTTCCGTCAGCATCGTGTGGAGCACCTTCCATTTCCTCTTTCCGTTAGGGACCGCACCCCAGGTCCTCTTGACCTCATTCCGGCTCTGTCTCTGAAGATTTTTGCTTGCCCTCTAGGTTCTGAACCCCTGCCCCTCAGGGGACCTGGGGAAGACGCTGGTGGCCTTCCCTCCCTGCTGGGTTTCCATTTTACCCTCCCACTTCCTGGTGCTTTGCTCCTGCCGCCCCAGCCAGTGCCAGGAGCGGCGCTCTGAGGGCCTCCCTCTGCTGCCCCAAGCCCCTTGCCGGGAGCCTGTGCGGGCGCAGGTTGCCTCCCGCCCCGGGTCTTCACGCTCTGGCAGCCATGCTGGGCTCCAGTGGTAGGCCACTGAGCCACCCCACAGAGGTGGAGCCAGACCTGCCCCCTGCAGACGTCCCTCTTGAAGTTCAGGCTAGTTTTCCCCGTGCCCTCTTCCCCCGAGCCGTCGGGGAAAGTGGATCTCTAGTTCATCCTGTCTGTTGTTATCACGAGGGTGGGACCAGTGCTTCTGTCCACGATCTCAACCTCAGCTGAAATTGAAGCTGACATCCTACATTTTAGTCCAGACCTGCCATCGTTTTCGCACCGAGTGGGCTGCTGGCCACATCAGGTGCGGGCGTGTTGTGATCAGGGGTATCTGCTTGCTCTGGAGGAGAAGCCAGTGGGCACTGGCCTGCCTGCCATCGTGTTTAGCCCGGGCCACCTCCCAGCCTTCTGACTCAGACAGTGATTTCACAGCACGCAGCTCGGCCGAGGGAAAGGTCAGCCTGCTCCAGCCACCCTGCTCCTGCCACGCTGCTCTTGGGGCACATCTCTGAGCACTGGTCTGGCATAGATACTGAGCCTCACGGCACCCCAAGCTGGATTCTTGCCCAAGACTCCTGTTAGTGACCTGTGAGGTGCACTTATCCCCTACGCACCATTTGCCCTTCAGCTGAGAAGGGTGACTCAGCCTTTTTAAAAAAAAAATTTATTTTTTTAGTTGTAGTTGTACACAATACCTTTATTTTATTTATTTTTATGTAGTGCTGAGGATCAAACCCAGGGCCTCACACGTGCTAGGTGAACACTCTACTGCTGAGCCACAACAACCCCCTCCCCTTGACTCAGCCTTTTGATTTAAATTTGAGTTGCAGAATAACCTCCTACCCATCAGGGTGGCATGGAGATCCAGGTGTTTGTCATTCATCGGCAACGGGTGGTCCTCTTGCAGGCGGCCAGAGCTCTTCAGGCGGCCAGGGCGGAAGTCCTTTGGCCATTGATCTTGCTGTTCTTACTGTAGCCTTTTCCAATTAAGCTGGTAGTGCTCGTCATGAGGTGATTAGGGAGGTGTTGGAGAGCAAGGATTTGAGAGCCTTGTATCCAGAGAGGAGGGGGTGAAGCCTGGCCACCAGTGCAGGTCGGCTCCCCGACAGCTCGGCTCAGATTGCACCCAGGTGGGCCCTTCTGCTTTCCGGGCGCCGCCGCCCTTCTCCCTGTACCTGCTGCCGCTGCTCTGACTGCAGCCATTGCTGCAGCTCAGCTTCCTGTGGCCATTGTCTGACTACCTCCAGCTGCTGCCTTTACTCCTGCCACTGTCTTCAGTACTGTGGCCACGGTCGTATTTCTTTTTTTTAAAGATTTTTTTTTTCAGTTGTAGATGGACATAATACCTTTTATTTTATTTATTTACTTTATCTTTAGGTGGTGCTGAGGATGAACCCAGTGCCTGGCACATGCTAGGACAGTGCTCTGCCTACCACTGAGCACCCCCAGCCTCTCCTGAGGTGGAATCTGATTCGGCCCCTCTTTCTAGCCCTTGCCATGGGTCTCCACTGCTCTCAGGACAGAGTCTCTCATGTGGCTCACATGGTCTCTCTCCCTACCATTTGGCCTTGTTGTCCCGCCCTTCCCTCATTTTGTGTATCTTCCAGAAGAACTGAATCAATGCTTCACCACACCCTCTCCTTTACTGCGGGTGTAGACTGTAGGCACGCTTACCTTTCTGGATACTGGTATCAGCTAGGGTCTTCCCAATGCTTGCCTGGCTCCCAGCGTAGACATTGTGATTTAATTTGCTTTCAGTATCCCAGAGGATTCTAACGTGCAGTACAGTTTGGGAACCCCTGCTGGAGACTGTCTTCCTCTTACTCATTCTCACATCCCTGGACTTCTGCCAGCAGGGCCAGGGGTCATTTAGCCCCATTGATGATGAGCTCTAAAGTCTGGTAGGGCAAGTCTCCTGACTAGGTGATTGATTGATGTGGTACCTTCTGGATATTCTTTGCTCTTTGATTTTCCTTAAGAGTTTTAGAATCAGTTTGTCAAAGTAGTCTATTGGAGTATTATTTTGGACTGCATGGAATCAATAGTTGAGTTTTTGGGAAAAATGACATTTTCATGATACATGGTCTTCCTATCAATGAATATTGTATGTCCCTTATTTGTCTTTCAGTATTTTCTATTGTCTCTATAAAGGTTTTATAGTACTTTACCAGGTTTATTTCTAGATATTTTAGTTATATTATAAACATTTTTTTACAATATTTATAGCTAAGTGGGGTTCAAAGTGGCCCTCCTCCTCCTCCTCCTCCTCCTCCTCCTCCTCCTCCTCCTCCTCCTCCTCTCTCCTCCCAACCATGTGTGTGAGCTGTCCTCACTCAGCTCGTCACCACTGCCCGGTGCTGCCAGTCTCCACAGGTGCTGCGCTCCTGGTCCATGCATCTGATAGGCAAGTGCCCTACCACTGAGCTGTACCCTAGCCTACATCCTGAAGTTTTAAGTTTAGTAATTATTTGTGTTCTCTTCCAATCTGGAAAAGGATTTAGCATAGTCTCCTCCCCTTTTGTGTGGGTTTTAGAAAGCAGGCTAGTTCAGCAAATTAAGCAGTCTTGTTCCCTGTGCTCTGCTGCTCTTGGAATTGTGCTGAGGAGCACAGTGAGTCACTGGTCCCCAAGCCCAGTATCCTGCCTATGCAGTGCCCTCCCATGGAGCTCCTTTGACTGCAGGAATGACCACTAAGTGCTGTACAGAATGTGACTGGCTACATGTGACCTTGGCACTTGACATGTGGATGGTGCTTCTAATACACTGATCATTAATTTTATGTGATTTTAATTACTCTAAGTTTTAATGCATTTCTCTGGTGGCTCCTGTATCAAGTAGATCACACAAGGCTCATGGGAGAGAGAAACAGCTGCCCAAGTGAGCACCCAGTGTTGGCTGTGCGGCATGTGATGCTGGGCTGCGCAGTACAGGAGGGGCAGTACAGGGTTCCTTTATTTATTGAGTTCTCAGTAGTGCTTTCTGCACATACATGAAAGTTATGTGCATATATATAGTACATTTATATATGCATATAACACGATCTTGTTAAATTTAGTATTTCTTTTCTTTTTTTTGTAGTTGTAGATAGATATAATTCCTGTATTTTATTTTATTTTTTGTAATGTTGTGGTGAGGTTCGAACCCAGTGCCTCCTGCAGGCTAGGCAAGCACTTTGCCACTGAACCCCAGCCCCAGCCTAGAACTTATTTTCTCCTGCTTCCCTTCCTTCTCCTTCCTTATAGGTCTCCTACTCCACTGATCTTCCTTTTATCTTTGTGATATCCAGACACCCCCACCCCGCCTTCTTTTGCTTGAGCTTCTACATATGAGAGAAAACTTCTGATGCTTTATTTTGGGGGCCTCTCTTATTTCACTAAGCATGATGTTCTCTTGAACTATATGCTTTCTCTGGTGCCACACATTTATTGGCAAATGACATTGTTTTCTTCTTCTTTCTGGCTGAGGAGAACTCCATTGTGTAGATACACCACATTTTCTTGACCTGTTCATCTGTAGAAGGGCATCTGGGCTGTAAGTTGGCTACTGTGAATTATGCTGCCATAAACATTGAAGTGGTTGCATCCCTATAGTAAGCTGATTTTAGATCTTTAAGATAAACCAAAGACTGGGACAGCTGGGTCCCCTGGTGGTTCCATTCCTAGTCTTTTGAGGAATCTCCTTACTGCTTTCAAGAGGGATTGCACTAATTTTCAGTCCCACTGGTAATGTATAAGTGCACCTTTTTTCCCACATCCTCTTGGCTGATTGCTTAATGAAGAAGTAATGACTTTCCTTTCTTAGGGATAGCAGTGCTCAGTACTGCTGTGCAGAGAACATTTAGCCTGTCCTTTGAATTTCTGGTTTCTAAAAGGAGAGCAAGCAAGTGTCACTGTTAGGCATGACACCACTGTGCCCCTTTATTATCATATGAAAGAAGCATTGGACTTTAATCTCAAACTGACAGTGCTCTGGTTTTGTTTCCCTGATTTTTATCCCAAAATAACATATGCTAATTGAGCTATTTCTGCTGGCTTCCTTTGGAGAGTTGATGCAGTTAGTCCTATGAGCCATCTTGAATTAATTTTGTGGAATTGATGCTCATTTGTTTGTGTTTCTCTTCCAGTAAGAATGGAGTAACACATATAAACAAGATAGAGAGAAAGGAAACTCAGAGGGGAAACCTGTGAGGAACAGGGTTGGTGCTGCTGAGATGCTTGTGAGGAAGATGGAGGAGGGTGTGGGCAGTCAGGGAGGATGGCAGGTGAGGAGCTCGAGGCAGGGCCAGAACAAAGGGGCATGGAAAGGATCTTCTGAGGAGGTCAGCTTCATGGAGGGCTGGGTTTGTAGCTCAGTGGTAGAGCGCTTGCTTACCTAGCATGTGGGGCACTGGGTTCCATCCACATTAAAATAATAAATAAGTAAGTTAATACATAAAATAAAGGTAGTTTAAAAAAGTGCTAAAGGACACAAGCAGGGGACCTAGTCAGACAGACACTTTTGTACTCATATTCCTTTCTGGGGGACCCAATAGATAAACTAACACAGATTTGTGGACAGAGGGTCACTCATCAATACAGTGAGGAGCCTGTGGACAGGGAGGGGATAAGGAAAGGAAGAAATTACAGAGACCATAAAAGAACAGGCCCAAACTCTCCCCGCCGGACTCCCAGCCCTGGGCCCTTCTCTTCTGAGAAGTCTGTTTCTGGGTCTCTGTCTCTTTGCGGTAAGCATACTTCTTGCTTGCCATTTCTGTTCCTCTTCTTCAGTTCTTTGCTGAATGGAGACAGTGAAGGCAGCACTCCTAGACAGTAACACTTGCTGTCTGTACTTGGTGGCATCTGTCGCATCCCAAGACCAGAGGGGCAGGGTTGGTGAAACCGGGCCCCTCATCCTACGCCTAGGTCTCCCTCCAGCAGGTTGCTTGGGCATATCTGGGATTGGAACTCGGGCCTCTTGCCTTTTGACCCTCCAGGACCTCAAGCAGTGACTGACTGCATGCCTTTGCGTAAGCAGGGAGAGTCCTGGCTAGGGATGTTGGTGCTGTGGATGACTGGTGGCTTTCAGCTGGGGACAAAAGGATGAAGGCAATCCAGTCTACCTTGGGTGTGGGCCTGTTCTCCTGCCTGTAAGTTCTTGGTCAAGAAGTCATCTTCCTCCTGACCAGTCAGTTCTAGTGTCAAGGAGCTCATTACTTGCCAAAGCAATCCATTCAGATTCCACAAATACAAGATTTATATTAGTGGTTTTTTAAAAAAAGAATCCTTGGATTGGAAGCCTAGAAATGACCCACCTTTCTCTCTTTACCAGAAAGATGGTCACAGTTGGTTCCTGGTCATTCATTCACAAAATCATTCATTCCTCTCTTTTTCATTAGGTGCTTTTCTATCAATGTGTACAGTTCCATGTTGTCACATTATATGACTTCAGGGAGAATCTGGGCATCACCGTCCTTGTGAATGATGGCCCAGGAGGTGTGCCTGGTCACCTTCGTGTCAGGAGACACTTGTCATCACATGGCAACTAGCAAATGACAGTAGGTTATTCAATTACCAAGAAAATCCTGTTTTCCTTATTTGCTGTGTGCTAGGTGCTTTGAGAGACTGCTCAGGTGCCAGCTTTAAGTGCAGAATTCCTGCCCCCAACACACACAGTTTAGTAAAAATATGCCTGGGTCAGTCTGAGCTGCCCTTCTTGGTCAGTGGACCCCGAGACCACCACTTCCCTGAAGGTTTCTGCAGAAGAGAAAGCAGTGCTTTTGTAGGGCCTGTGCCACAGCTGTCCTCTCTGGCTGAGTCCGGCCGAGTGCTCGTGCAGTCCTCGCTGAGTCAGTTTTGTCTTGATCATCTGAGAAGGGGAGGGATTCCCAGTACTGTCCTTCTGCTGACAGGCTATTGGGTGGTTTGAATGTGCTTTTTGGTTGGTTTCCTGTACAGCCGGTTACTCAGATGGTCACTGTCCAACAGAAGTGCCATCTTAATTGGAAACTGGCTCTTGGAGCGCATCTTACCCTGTGTCTATTTTGAGAGGGTCTGGCTGCAGAGTGAGTTTTCTTATTTTCCCTTGGAAGGAGCAGGCTGGACTCCCTGTGAGATCACCATGTGGAGGTGGACATCCATGCATGTGGCCATATGGAATCTTACCTTCACATTCTGTTATTGGGGAAACCAGATAGAGGTCTGCTCTCAGGTTTTAGGGCTACACCTTTACAAAACTTTTCCTGCTTATGTGATGTTGCCTTGTACTTTGCAGATGCTAGTGGTGTTGGGAACGTGTTGAATTGGCTCAAGCTCATGTGTACATGCCATTTTCTGTGTTTATCTTTTCTGTTTACATGTCTGACCTTCCTTCTGAAACTATTTATTATGTTCTTGAAGTCTTTCATCTTGAAGAACCAGAGCTTCCTGGTGAAGATGTTTGGTGTTGAGTTCTCTCAGTGCTGTCTGAAACATCTCTAGGTCTCTATCCTTCTTACACAGTAGTCCTACTGTGCACACGAGTCTCGCTTAGCAGTTCCATTTTCTTAAATACCTGGAAGATGAATTTGTGCCATCTCATGACTTCAATTGGGAAATTAGCTCTTGGTCTGATGAAGTTCATTTGGATATTTCCCCTTTCCCCACTCCTTCAGACCCCTGAGATGTGTTTGTATCCTAAGGAACTCGAACTGTCCTTTAACTTTCAAAATGTCTTCATTGAGTGGAATTCACTCCTATCAGCTGAGTGGTTTGTGTGTGTGTATTCAAGAGATGTGCAGGCATCACTGCAATCTGAGTTTAGAACAAGCTGGGAACCCCAAAACATTGCATCTCTTCAGGTGGTTGGCCTCCACGCCCAGCAGTGGGGCAGAGGACGCCATGTTTGATCCCAATACAGCATGTGCCCAACACAAGGAGGGAGTCTCTGGGTGAGGCTGCCCCTGGGGGATGGGAACTGTCCATTAAGGGCCACTGTTTCTATAGACATTATTTTTTTCTTCCTTAAGCTTATTCCAGAGTTTCCAGAGAATGAGTGAGCATGCTGCTTTCTCTGTGGAAGTTCAGGATGAGTGTAGGCTAATTTTCCTAGCCAACTGCTTCTTTTGCTTCGGTTCTCTAGAGAATATTTTATGATAGCCAGATGAGATGGCCTTTTTTGGGCACCCATGGATTTCATGAATAAATGAGAAAGCATCTTTGAAGTACATTCTACCTGGAACAGCATACTCTGACAGACTCCCACTGAGAGATTGTTGCCTCCTTTTGCCTTTGTAAATGTATTTTATTCTCATTTATTTAGGTACCTGTCATAAAAAAGAAAAAGGTATACTCATGCTTATTCATTAGTGACTCTTGAGGAAGTGTGCAAAAGTGGACGCGGTCCCCAGGTAAATGGTTGCCAAGCCATAGCAGGGTCCTGAGCAGGCTTGGTGGGGTGTTTTCTGTACAGTCCTGACCCCATGATGTACTGAGGAGCAACCTGGACTGGGAGCTCTTCAGGTGCTCAGTGCTGGGGTGGCTGTGCTCTGTCATAGCAGAGCCGACGGTCAGGTGCCTCATCTTTTCGGAGCCTCCACTTTCCCTTCTATGGCGTTGTTAAGAGGCTGTGTGTCTCACAGGGAGTGAGGAGTGAGAGGCCGGCCACCTAGTGCCCCATGCTGCCAAGCTAAGGGCATCCGAGTCACCATGTAAGTAGAAGAACTGGAGAGGATTTCCAGAGGCTGAGGAGCGCCCCAGCAGCCATCTGCACACTGGACATGGGAAGCAGGAGTGTGACTCAGCCCACGTTCAAAGACCTCAGGACCCTGGAAGCTGATGGGGTCACTCCAATCCAGAGCTAAAGGCCTGTGAACACAGAGGGCCACTGGCTCACGTCCTGAGTCCCAAGTCCAGAGAGCCCACGGTTCTGAACTCCAAGGGCAGGAGGAAGAGTGCCCCAGCTTTGAGAGAGCGTGAAATCGCCTTTTCCCTGCTTTGTTTATTCTACCCAGGCCCCAGGCTGATTGGATGGTTGCCGCCCACTCCAGGTCACATTCATGCCAATCTCCAGACACCCCCAGCCACCCCCAGAAGTGAGGGCTTGCCAGTTTTGGGTTTTCCTTAGTTTCTTTGAGTTGACACAACATTAGCTGTCCCCCTGGTCACCCCTTCCAGTGTGGCTGCTTTTATTGTGACCCTGTATTTTCTTTTCACTGCGTGTTCCTGCTTTCAGCTGTCATTTTTCTCCCTTGTCCTCATGGCTGTGACATGGCCAAATGGTATTTCTGAATTGCCAAGAGGTGCTGTTAATAGGAAAATGGAGCACCATAGTGGTAACTCTGAAACTGTCTAAAATCTCACTTCATTCTCGCTGCTCCACAGGGCTCATACCGTCCACACGTACCCACCGTTCTGATAAGCCCACAAACGCTTTGGTCCTTCTGCAGGTGCCTTCATCTGCTTTACCTTTCTTGGTCCTGTTTTCCCATTAGTTGGCAGCCCAACCTTTTCTCTATGCTGTTTGTGACATCCCAGGTTGGCAGAAAAAGTGGCCAAATGATTGAGTGTCAGACCTGCCCCAGCTGGAGGGGCTCTGCCCTGGTATTCCCAGCGAGTTGTTTCCTGTCACACATCCTTCTAACTGATCACTCAGCCTCCCTCTGCTGCCCTGTCCTACTCCACATGGCTGTCCTGTGGGCTGAAGGCTCATGCTGGCTTTTGCCCGCACCTGAGCAGGACCCTGCCTAGTTCACAGTTCACATGCTCCTCATCCTTCCATCTCCATTTGGATCAGAGAGCAGAATTCTGGTGTATGAGAAGGACAGAATGGTTTCTTGGTGTTTTTCTGAGCTTGAAGACAGATATTTGAGTTTCTTTGAGATTTCAAGGTCTGTGCCCAAATGGAGGCAATTTTCTGATGTAAACCTAACTTTTTTTTTGCAAAATGCCCATGTTCCAGACCCTTCCAGCTGCCGGGCACTGCAAATCTGTATTTCCAAAGGTGCTTTTGTGGTGCTGATGGAGTCCCTAGAGGTGGCTCCCTAGGCTCAGCCTGCCTGTGTGTGGAGCGGAGAGCAGCAGGGCGTGGCTCTCAGCACAGAGAGGTGCTGGAATGCAGGGGAAGGAGGACCTGCTTCAGTTAGGGCAGCTAGAGAGGCTCTGAGGAGGAGCTGCATCTGGATTGAGATGGAGATTAAGGGACATCTGGGTGAGCAAGGATGGTTGCTACAAAAGTGACAAAACATGGGGCAGAACAGGGAGTGACAAGGAACACATTGTCACTCCTGTTGCAGGGGCTGAGGGCTTTCAGAGCTGGCTGTAGCACTGTGGGAGCTGCCTTGTCTCTGGTCTGCTCTTCACTTAGTGTGCTGTTCTTGGGATCCCAGCGGGACTTCTGTATTCTTCACTTTCCATCCTTCATCTCCATGAATGACAGTTTTGTTTGTTTGTTTGAATTCACGATTGCCCCGGTGAATGTGTCAGAACCTGTGCTCAGACTCTCAGGCTCTTAGTCAATCTCCTGGAATCTGCAGATACCTGTAGAGGGAAGTCCCTGCCAAGGTCCTGTCTTGGTCTTTCTCCTCTTGTACTAGATCTTACCCCTGAGATTCTCCACTGCCTCGTGAGCACTTTACTGCTTGGACAGGTTCAGGATGACTTTGCCTGTGTTTTCCAGTTGGTCTCTGTGCCCAGTGGGTCTGAACTGCCTGAACTGTTGGTTTCAGGAGTAGGATCTCCTGAAGTGTGAGCTGCCGTGGGACATCAAATGGGCCACAGTTGCTCACATTTGATGCTTGAATAAAGGCCTGCGTGGCAGCTACATTTTCTTTGAACTTTCTCACATGTTCACTCAGTCTTCCCGGTCATCTTCCATGGGCGCTTCTGGAGGGAACAGATCTATTTGCAATTTTCTTTATGGATGCTCAATGTTTGATTTCTGTATTCTATTTTGAATATAAGGTCGAATAAACCTTTCAAATAGACTGTTTTTAATTTGTTAAATGTAATTTAGCATTAGAAGATTTGAAGGCTCTAAACAGAGAGTTATTTAATTTTCCTTACTTCAGATGAATATTGTTTGACATCCTGAAAATTGAATTACTTACGGGAATATATATTAGCAAATGATGTTTAAGAGAAGTTGTTTTTTTTTTTTTAAATCACAAGCCATTTCTGTTATGCTTGGTTAATTATAAGTTTTTCAAATACATTTTAGGCATAAGGTCTTGGGTCTAAGTGATTGGGAATTTGGAAATATCTGTTTTATATGAATTAAATGTAAATGCCCTTCATCTTTCTTTTTTAAAAAAAATGTTTTTTAGTTGTAGTTGGACACAATACCTTTATTTATTTTTATGTGGTGCTGAGGATCGAACCCAGCATCTTCATGTGCTAGGCAAGCGCTCTACCGCTCAGCCACAACCCCAGCCCCAAGAAAGTTTACTTTCTTAATAGGAAGTTACGTTACTTAGGGGTTTGTTTAAGACAAGTAACATTTAAAAATTGTCATCTTACCATCTCTTTCTAACATATGCTCTTTGATCTCTGCTGTTTGCCTGCTTCTTAAGTCAGAATTAGTGTTAATGTTCAACTCCTGCACAGGCTGCCTTGGGCTGTCTGTCCTTGGAGCCTTGCTGGGCCACAAGTCCAGCATGCTTGGTGCACTCACAGGTGTCCTTGCCAGCTGGTTATTGGTAGGGAGCTTTGGCTACTTGAAATTAATGTATTAGAAAATAATCTCTTTATGTTATTTTTTTAAAATATTTTTTTAGTGGTAGATGGACACAATGCTTTTATTTAATTTTTAATTTTTTTTATGTGGTGCTGAGGATCGAACCTAGTGCTTCACATTTGCTAGGCAAGCGTTCTACTGCAGAGCTACAACCCCAGTCCATCTCCTTATAGTCTTGAAAATAATAAAACTATAATTAAAATCTCACCAATTCAGCTGGGCTCCTGTCTTCAGTAGTTGGAATGAGAGGGCCTTGTCATGGCCTTGGAGACCTGTGCAGTCTGTGGCATTTTCTCCTGAGTAAGTGGGCACTTTGTAGAATAGTAAGGACAGAAATTAGAGTGCTCTTCCTGTTGTTAGCATTTTTGAAGAAACAAAAACCAAAAAACCCCCTACATTAAAAAACAAAAGCCAAAAACAGAAGCTTGAGCTCAGGTCTGACTTGTGACGTTTGTCCTTGTTTCCTAGATGGAAGCAGTGTGAGCGGCTTCCCCCTGTCCAGTCCTTTCCGACAAGTCGTCCGTCCTCGAATGGAGAGCAGGCCCTCCAACGCCCCCGAGGGCAGCAAGACCGGGGACCTCAGCCACCTGAAGGTGAGTCTGCCCAGGACAGGCTGCCAGCCTGCCTGGTGCCTGCAAAGCCTTCCCAAGGTAGCCTGGGTGTGCTGTTGCAAGAGGAAAGGCCGTGTGTGGCTGGAAGTGGTTTCTGTGTTTTCTATCATGTGGAATGCTTTGGAAAGTGGTCTGGAGGAAGCTTGGCACTTTTTTTTTTTTTTTTTGGTGCTGCAAAGCCTTGTTTCTATGTGAGGGGATTTTGGTGGAATGAAGGAGGATAGTGGTGAGTGGACCATTTCCTGCCTCACTGGTCAGCGTTGGAAAATGCATCATGGCGTGATCATTCTGCATGGGTGTTCATCCCAGCTGTGGTGGTGCCTTCTGGTTGTTGGTTTATAAGTACATGGGAACAGCTTGACTGTCCCTACAAAGTTGAGATGCTTGGGACTGGCAGGCCAGCCTGAGCAGAGACTGCAGGCTGTCAGGAAGGTGTGAATGGGAGCCGTTGTCCCAGAGCCCGCCCTGGAGAGTGAGCAGTTGGGGAAATGCAGGACTTGGAGCTGCTGCTGCTGGAGTTCGAGTGAGTGTGTACTCCTGCCCAGCCTTTGGGGCTGCTGTTTACGGTCCTCATGCCAAAGTGTCAGGGCACGCTGACTGATGGGGCTGTTGGAGGAGCTTGACTGAGAGATGCTTAGATTAGTCACAAGGAACTGCACTGCAGGGCTGCCCCAGCAGGGCAGCATGGGTTGGGGAGGTGTTGTCTGAAGCAAGGTCTTGGCAGGAGGGAACCAGCCAATGATGTTGGTGGAGGTAGAACTGGCACCTCCTGCGTGAGGACCCGCAGTGAAGGCAGTTTGCTGCTCTGCATTGCTGTGCCCATTTCTGGTCCTCACCCAGGGGCCTGGGCAGCAGGGAGCAGAATCACACAAGCAAGAAGCTGGTCTGCTGCTGGGGGAGGCCTCGGGGTGCTGTGCCCAGTTCTCTACCTGCAGCTGCGCAGTCCTCACCACCAACCTGCGAGGCAAGGGCCATGTCAGCATTCTCTATTTTAGAGAGGCACGGTGGCTTGGGCATGATAGACAAGAATCAGCCCAGGAATTTAGTGGCATAGGTATGACAGGCACCTGGCTATCCAGAACATTCCTGTGCCACCCTCCAGTATGCTGGCATGCTCAGGGATGGCACGCCCTTGAAGTGCTGAGGCCAGAGAGAAGTGCCATATAGGAGGCTCTCATGTTCCACTGGGAGATTTAGCACCTTTCAAGCAGCATTTTCAGGTTGCTTTCCTCATGATGGCAAGTGTGCATTATTCAAGTAGAAATTACCGAGTAGCTCAGAGAGATTAACTAATATGCCCAAGGTCAAGCAGTTACCAAGTTGAAGTTAAAACTCAGACCCAGGTGTGTCTGAATCCAAAGCTTGTGCTATTTCCACAATACCATGCTGTCTCTTTACATATAATTTCCTAAGTTTCTAAACATTGTGGGATACAAAATCTCTATTGATTCAGACTATATTTATAGAGCGGTTGTGTATAAGCTTTTTGGCCTATCTGCCCTCAGTTTCCATTCTGTGAAAAGCAGATAATACAGCTCCTCCTGGGCTATTGTAAGGAGTTAAGTGTCTGCTATTAGCCCTGGTAGATAAGAAAAGCTTACAGAATGGCAAATCCAATTCGCTTCCAAATTATTTCTAATCTGTCCCAGTGATAGTTATAGAGACAGGGGATTTCTTCCTGCAAAGTTTAAGCATAAAAGCTTCAAAGGAATCCTTTAATCTGCTCAACAATTTCAAAACTTAATAAGAAATTTAGAAGTAAGCGATGTGGAGAGAGCCTGCTGCCTGTGGAATTCTAATCTCACACTGATGTTTGAGGCGCTAGGCCAAAGGAATATTCCTTGAGGTTCCATGACATGTTAGAACTTGTGCCTCTGTGATCAACATGTTCATCCGAGCCTCTGCAGCATTTCATCCAGTTTGCTCCTTCCACGGATGTCTAGTAAGCAACTGTTTCATGCCTATTCTGGATGCTGGGGCCATAAGAGTGAACAGGGTCCCAGAGCCACATTCTGGCAGAAGAAACTGACAGCAAAGATAAATATCAGACTGTGCTAATGCAAGATGGATAAGCAGAGAAGAAACAGGGGTGACTGCCACTTTCTGTTTCAGGGAAAGGGTCTCCAGATGCCTCAGCACTGACCCTCTGTGAGAGGAGGCAGCCCCTTTCCAGTCTGTGTGACACTCTGCTGTCCTGAGGTCAGTGCATTATTTGAATAACAGCATCACTGCCAAGTTGCCAGTTTTCCCCACTGTATTGTTAGTTTATTAAGGCTAAGGATGAGGCCTACCAGTCTCTGCATTGCCAGCCTATTGTGTGTGTACATGTGCGGACACACAACACACACACACACACACATACACACACACACATATTTTCATAGGACTTTCAGAAAATGTTGAATGACTGAATAAGAAAGAAAATTGAAGCCTTCTGAAGACTTGCCCTTCTTTCCTAGTAAAAGTAGCAGGGGGTGAGTCACATGTTACAGCCCATCCTACGGTGTCAAGGGCAGAGCTGTAAAGGGTAGCCTGCATTAGAATCTCCTGGCAGGCCCGGAAGCCAACTTGCCAGGCCATCCCCACAGCCTGTAGTCCTGCAGGTCCAGTGGGGCCTGGAGCTACATCTCCAGCAGGTCCCCAGGTGATGCTGATGCTGTGGGGTGGGGAGCTTTCCCCAAGGTCACTTCTCAAGAGAGCAAGCACTTGACTTTGATCTTCTGTGAGACTGGCCTGTAGTGTCCTTAAGAAGACTTCAGGGCCTTTCTGATGTTCCTCACAGAGACAGGCACATGGTAAGCTCTCTCTAGGTGCCCCAGTGGCAGATTTGCAGTACCTCGATTCCTGAGAAGGAGTTTTCATAAACATCTGTGATACAATTAAAATTGAATCTAGGAGGGCTGGCGACGTAGCTCGGTGGTACAGAGCTTGCCTAGCATGGGCAAGGCCTTGGGTTCAATCCCTAGCACCCAAAACAAAACCAACAAAACAGAACAATGAAAAAATCTAGGCATTAAAATGCTTATTTGGGGGCAAGTCTAGAAATACCTGTATGGGGAATCCATAAACCCGTCAGCCCTGCCCATCCAGGAATTTCCCCAGGCTAGGAGTAGTCAGCACAGTGCCAGGATTCTCAGAAACTCTCACGTATTTGGAGTGTGTGACCCTGTTGCTGAGAAGTACCTGGTGGTTCATTTTCGGGATCTCCAGGGATTCTGAGGCACCTTCTTAGCGCCAGGCAGGTCTTGGGAACTATCATTACAAACCATTTTGTGCCTTTGCATTCAGCATGATTGATCTGCAGACAGTGGGGGAAGAACCAGACGGTAGGAGAAAATGTGTACTTTTATTGCATTCTTGCCAAATAGGAAAATTGAGTTAGATCTGCTATTCAGAATGACTGACAGAAAACAAATATGTTTGCTTTGAGTAAGGACATTTAGGTGACATTATTAGTTCCTACAAAATCCAAAGCAGTTTAGAGACTACATCAAACAAAATGATTCTATCTCTCGCTTCCAGAAATGTCATAATGGAAAAACCCCATGTTTGGCTTTAAGCAGACCTGGAATGACCCTTGCTTTTCCCCAGTGTTGCCACAGTGGATGAGTTACTTCAACGCATAAGTGAGCTGGAGGGGACCCTTGGTATACCCAGGGGACTTCCTACAGTGGGTCAGGCCACACAGAATCCAGCATAGGAGCACGCCAGGCCTCCTGGAGCTAAGCAGACATAGGCCCTGTGTTCCCACTCTGGTGTGCATGCTTCCTGGCATCTCAATGTCACATGATGGAGATGTTGGCCCACCAAAGCCCAGGCTTCACAAAAGCAGAAAATATTATCCTCTCATCTTTAACCATGCCTAGCAGAATGCCTGGCATATCCAAGATGTCCAGTAAGTGACTGTTACTACCAAAAGGTTGAAAGTTAATCTTGCAAAGGAGGGGCCATCTACCCTCAGCTGACTAGTGGGAAGCACCTTGCAGAGAGCAGCTAGAGCCAACACCAGGGGGATGAGCTGCTTGTACGTGTTAAGAGGAATTGAGCCGAAGTGCAGCAATGACAGAAGAGGTCAGAGAGAGGAGGGGAGACCACAGTGAAGACTCCTGAGTGCAACTCAAAAGATCCAAGCCAGATAACATGGCTGTGGAGTCATCTTGAGCCTGCAAGGGGCAGTAACCATGGCCTTCCCTGAGCCCAAGTTTATTGGCTTTGTCAGCCCAAACTTGAATATCCTGGGTTTTTTTCCTTGCTCTGTCAAGGAAGACACAAAACAGAATTACCTGATGTCTATCTCAGATTAGATAAAAGCTTTCCTAGGATATGGAAAATCATTACTTTATAAATAACAGCCCTGAAGAAAGATTGAAGACAAGAAATAAGCAGATATGGGACTAGATGCATAAAAAGCATTAAATTCTGTAGAAAAGGCTTTGGCCAACTTTGAAAACAGTTCCATAACTTTACAAGATAATTATTTTATATTCCTAGTTTGTTAAGTTTTTTTTTTTTTAAACCAGGAATGAGTGTTAGATTTTCCTCAGTTTCTTTGTGTGTTTTGAGATGAGCATATGGACTTTCTATCTTAGTTTGTTAACATGATGACTTTCAAGGATTAATTGCAGCATGTCAAACCAACCTTGCATTCTTGGGATAACCCTTCCTGGTCATGATGTAGCATCCAGCCTCAAAGCATATGCAGTGCTTAGGAATGAATCTGACAGAAGGTGTGAAGGATCTGAGATAGTCAGCAGGGAAGATGATCAGGGTCTGAAAGAAGACAGGAGGCTGTTTGTGGGGAGAAGAGTGGCTGTACTTCACTGGTGTCTCTGGATAATATAGGACTATTTTGGGGAGAGGACCAGCACTAAGAGTGTGGAATGCCAAGACTGAGTGCAAGATGTGGAAGGTGGTGACTCTGGCACCTCTGAGGAGAATGTGGGGAAAGTGAACAGGAGTCTTGAGTTCTTGCTGCATTGCCCAGCCCTGCCCCAGCTGGGCGTCAGGCTGGCAGTTAAACAGACTTGAACAGGGCTCCTGGACCGGGGCTCTTTTCCACTCTCATTATTCTATTTCATTTTCTTTGATTCTTAAAATAGTTCATGTAGTGCATTCATGAATTAAAGTCTCTTATTTGCAAACAGCCCATGAAGTGGCAGTCTTCTGAGAATTTCTGCTTAATTTCTTAATCTTATGGTTCACTCTGTATCATAACATTTAAACAACATGAATTCCGTATTAATGAAATTTCATAACAGTCTCTTTATGACTGATGTTTTTAGTGAGGTATATTTTTGATCTTTGTAGATATTGTAGTTTTGGGTTCCTAAAACTAAAATAAATGAACACATTTACTGTAGCCTTTAGGACATGGTCCTATGTATTGTGCAGTTTGAACTGCTTCCCTTTGATACCTTGTGGGTTGTCAAATGAATTATCTATGTTTTTTTATACTCTCGGTGCCTTTTGAATACTAGTGATATTTTCTTTTACCCCTGATAACACCAAGAATTTTCAAGATCGTGTAATTTTGACATTAGAGTTCTAATAATGGAGACTTCATTAGTTACTACTTATTACAATCACTTTACATCTAGGTTGGGGATTCCTATACAAACATCGTCCTTCTTTTTGATTTGCTTTTAAACTGACATTTCTGTAGATGATTTCTGAATTCCTCAAAAAACTCTTTGTATCTGTTATTATTGTTCAATCTTTTTTCCCTCAATGGAAACTTCTAGCTTATGACTCAGATCCTCAGCGTTTGTGAAATTACTTTCTCTGGGATCATCTGTGAACTTCTTTTGATGAAATCCAGTGGTGTTTTTCTCACTGCTCTCATTCCCTTTTATATTTTCTCCAAACTTGAAGCGCTGGACACTGTTCTCTTCTGGGTGCCCCTGTAGTCTCCTGCTTGTGTACAGTGAGGTCTCCAAGTTTTCTTTGTGGTTTTAGTCCTTGAAGCTTCCTCATGTTGTGCCTCACATGACATCCTTTATCCATCCCTGGCACCCACCCAGCTCACCAGTAGTTGCCAGCCCTTGGCTCCAGTCCCAGACCCAGCTTCCCATGCCACAGTGATGCGACCCCCAGGCATGGGCACCTGGCAGGACCATGGTCGCCTTCTTGCTGAGCAGCCCTGTGAAGTTGGGAGGGCAAGGGCATTTCCCACAGACCGTTGGCAGACATGTTCCACTGCAGGAGTGGTGTTGACAGAGACTCATTCTGGAGTGCAGTTGAATTGTGTAAAACAGTACTCTGAATGGGGGTGCATCTTGCTGGACCTCATAATGAGCATGCACACGTGAATACCTGTGTGTGAGATTGTTTTTCTCCTAAATCAAAATTGAAAACTAACTATTGTTTTGTAACTTGCTTTATTCAATTAGTGCTAGTCCATATTCTGTTCCACTAATTTTTTATTGCCTATAATGTGCAAATAATATTAAATGGCCTCTTTGGCCCCCAAGCAATACCAAGTATGGTCTAGCTCAGATGCAGTCTGGGCCTCTCCTTGCCTGCAGTTGCTATCGCTCAAGGTGGTTTTAAGCTGTTGCCATTCTTTTTCCTGGGGTGGGCATGGGGGTGGGCACTGACTTGTGGAAGAGACCAGACCAGTTCTCCTGTGGGTTTTCCTTCCTTCTGGATCCGTCTTGTTGATTTGTTCCTCTGTCCCTTACACTGGAAGTTTTACGTTAAGGCTTTATGGATTCAGATAAGATGTTTTTGCCTAGCATGCTGCACAGGTGAGGTTGGAACTTCATGTTGTATTTCCTTGGAGATGCCTGGTGTCTGACTGTCCTGCAGTTAGTAGGACGAGGAGGCTCTGAACCCAGCCCATTCTTCTTGCATGAGAGAACAATCTGGGAGCTGGTCCTTTGGCAGTAACCAGTGCATTACCGATGTCTCTAATGGCTTGAAATCCATTGCCAGTCTTTGCCTGGTTCCAAAATATCATCATAGTTTTTTATAAGATGATGTTCTCTCTTATTTCTCCTGTCTCTATAAGGTAGCTTTCTCTTACAAATTAGGACTGGCAGCTCTGCTGCTGGGCTGTCTGGGTGCCTGTAAGTTACCTACCCGAAAGACAGAAACAAGTGTTTCCTCTTTTCACTTTCACTTTCTAATTTCAAAGTTTCTTCACTTAATCCCCACCCCCCCACCTTTTTCCGGGTAATATCGTGGACTCATGGGGTTTTGTTGATCCATTGTTTTAATCCACTTACAGCCATCATTCTCGTAGCTCAGATTGTCGCACTGAGGCCGGAGGGAGCTTTCTTAAGATATCTCTGTGTCCTTTTGGCGTGCTTGTTCCTCTCTGAGAGGTTCACTGCTTTTAAAAGAGAGAACGGGCCCTTTTCATCTTATACCTATAATGTGTTGATTTTGCCAGTGGAAGGGGGAAACTGAGGCTTAGGGCAGACGTTTTGCAGCAGTTAATGCATCTAGTGAGTGGCACCACTGTGGCACAGACTCAGGCTCATCAGACTCCAGTCTTCTCCATAGCTCTGGAAACTTCCGCCTTCTCCTGGGTGCCCTTCCGTCTGCCGTCGCTCTGACGTGTTTCAGACAGTTGGTGCCCCCTCTCCTCCCTGCCCGCTGGGCACCGAGCTCTGCATTCATGCCTGCCCCAAGCGTGCCTATCCTCCTGTCCTTGAGCTCCATCCTACCCCTGGCTGCTGTCCTTATTCTTCCCTTTTGATCAGTTCTAGGAAGATGATATCCACTGGTGAGGGGGTGGGAGGAATTGCGTAAGAATGTCCTGAGCAGCAGAATGACGCAGTTCAAGTGTGACTCTGTTTTAATTAATAATCAAGAGCTGTCATCCGACAACATGTATAAATGACAGTGAGATATGATGTTTGAAATTAGAGCTGCTTTGGGGAACCCATGCATTCTGCGTGGAGCACATAGTAGTCACTGCAGAGCGGGTGGGAAGGGGCTCGTCTGTTTTCTGGAAAAGTTTAAAGTAAAATTTGTCAAATTGCAACTGAGTGTTTTTTTTTTTTTCATAATAGTAACATGAAATGAAGCTACAGACTCGGGGATATGTTGATTGAAAGGCCTGATACTTCCTTTTTAAAATTTTAATTTTAATTTTTTTTATTGTTGGTCGTTCAAGACATTACATAGTTCTTGATATATCATATTTCACACTTTGATTCAAGTGGATTTTGAACTCCCATTTTTACCCCGTATACAGATTGCAGAATCACATCAGTTACACTTCCATTGATTTACATATTGCCATACTAGTGTCTGTTGTATTCTGCTGCCTTTCCTATTCTCTACTATCCCCCCTCCCCTCTTCTCTCTCTATCCCCTCTACTGTAATTCATTTCTCCCCCTTGTATTATTTTTCCCTTTCCCCTCACTTCCTCTTATATGTAATTTTGTATAACCCTGAGGGTCTCCTTCCATTTCCATGCAATTTCCCTTCTCTCTCCCTTTCCCTCCCACCTCTCATCCCTGTTTAATGTTAATCTTCTTCTCATGCTCTTTGTCCCTGCTCTGTTCTTAGTTACTCTCCTTATATCAAAGAAGACATTTGGCATTTGTTTTTTAGGGATTGGCTGGCTTCACTTAGCAAAATCTGCTCTAATGCCATCCATTTCCCTCCAAATTCTATGATTTTGTCATTTTTTTAATGCAGAGTAATACTCCATTGTGTATAAATGCCACGTTTTTTTTTTATCCATTCGTCTATTGAAGGGCATCTAGGTTGGTTCCACAGTCTTGCTATTGTGAATTGTGCTGCTATGAACATCGATGTAGCAGTGTCCCTGTAGCATGCTCTTTTTAGGTCTTTAGGGAATAGACCGAGAAGGGGAATAGCTGGGTTAAATGGTGATTCCATTCCCAGCTTTCCAAGAAATCTCCATACTGCTTTCCAAATTGGCTGCACCAATTTGCAGTCCCACCAACAATGAACAAGTGTACCCTTTTCCCCACATCCTCGCCAGCACTTCTTGTTGTTTGACTTCATAATAGCTGCCAATCTTACTGGAGTGAGATGGTATCTTAGGGTGGTTTTGATTTGCATTTCTCTGACTGCTAGCGATGGTGAGCATTTTTTCATGTACTTGTTGATTGATTGTATGTCCTCCTCTGAGAAGTGTCTGTTCAGGTCCTTGGCCCATTTGTTGATTGGGTTATTTGTTATCTTATTGTCTAATTTTTTGAGTTCTTTGTATACTCTGGATATTAGGGCTCTATCTGAAGTGTGAGGAGTAAAGATTTGTTCCCAGGATGTAGGCTCCCTATTTACCTCTCTTATTGTTTCTTTTGCTGAGAAAAAACTTTTTAGTTTGAGTAAGTCCCATTTGTGTTTTTAAAAAACTAACCAAGGCATCCTTGGAAAATTCCAGGACCTTTTTTCTTAAACACAAAGCTGGATGAAGAAGTGAGAGGTATTTATCCAGGCAATGGAATATAGGAACACTTCTCTTCAGAGACTTAATCTTTAGGAGTATACAAGGCCCTAATATTAATAAACCTTCCCCCTGAAAAACGCTGACTTTTTATAAAAAAAAGCTGTGAACTAGTCCACCAGACACATTGCGTTCTAGTCTCCAGTGTGTGTTCCTCAGCTTAGAGGAAGCAACTGGCCCCAGGACTGGAAAGTTGGACCGCTCGACAGCCGGTGCTTCAGCAGCACCAGCTAAGCACGGGTGGCCTGCTCTGGGGGCGTGCTGTCCGTATGCACCAGCAGGCCCTGCTTCAGACCGCCTGGATTGGGCACCTGCATTCTGACAGACCCTGGTGCCTGGGTGCACGTGATGCTGATGCTCAGCTGTGCTGGAGCCTCCGTACTCTCCTGTGCGGGCGTCTCCTCCCAGAAGCCCTCCATCACCCTCGCCTGGTCTCTCATCACATTTTGCTTGCTGTGTTGTCACCAGTCTCTCGGTCCTCTTCACTGTCCCATCCTCGTCCATGCACAGTATCTGCTACACTGAATGTGTTCAATAAATATGTGCTGATGAATGAATGTTCTTGACTTTGGGCCAACTCCTGAGACCGCAAGAGGAAAGAAGTGGTCCCAGCTGCTTAGGAGCTTGGAACCCAGAGGGGAGGCAGACTCCAGGAGGCCAGTGAGACCTGGGCACCCCAGACGCAGGATGCCATGAGCACCTAAGGAGGGGTGCAGGCTCCCAGTGCCTGGAGCGGGGCTGGGGCTGAGCCCTGGTGACGGCCAGTGAGATACTGACCCTGTACCTCACCCCACTGCCTGGCATCCCGGAGGAAGCAGAGGTCTCTTTGCTTCCTGAACGTTGGTCCTAGAGGCGTTAGCAGGTGACAGCCAGTTCACACAGGTATCCTGTGCACTTCCAGGAAGGGCTTTGGAGACCACCTCCTCTGCCCTAGTCTTCAGCCCGTGTAGGCTCCCTGACAAATCTTGATTTTTTTTTGGTTCTGGGCTCTTTTGTTTTATATTCTGTGCTCTTGAAGACAGGGCTATTTTAAAAAGCAACCAGAAACTCATTAAATGAAATATCCCTAAGGGTTGGATTGTGGCCTGAATGTCAATACGTATCTGGTGGAGAGAGAGGAAATTAAACCCCACATCACTGGGCGTCATGTGGATAGGTCTTGATAGCAAGGCAGGCGCTCCTAATAGCAAGACTGTGTGCAGCGCAAATAGCAGAAAGCCCCCTGGGCTGCCCCAGGTTCCACTCCCCTGTTCTGTTTCTGGAAAGACACTGCGTGGCTCTGGGCCTCGGTCTCTCCTTGCAGAACCACACTGCTTTCCTCACCGGCTTTTTAAGCGCATCGGAACAAAGTGGTGGATATGTGTGTGTGGGTTAGACTGGAGGAGACGTCTCGTAACATTAGGTAACATTATATTATTGGTTCCTGAACTTATTCCCTGAATAGTGTCCTGAGTGTGCCCAAGCCTCTCTCCCCCTTTCCCCTTTGCCTGCCCCTTCCTCCTGTGGGCCCGCCTGCTGGGGCCCTGCTCCCTAGCTCTCCTGTGGAGCCCCCCTCAGCCAGCTCCCACAGGAGGCATGATGGATGCCTTCATTCATGCTCCATCTCGGGGTTACATTCTGAGCCTTCCTCCCTCCCTGGCAACTTAGCTTCTCCTTCTCCTTCAGTCTTTGAGATGAGCCTATTTTCTTGGCTGCTTCTCAATCTTTGGGGGGAAGAAGATGGGATCAAATGGTGTTTTGGTCGGCTTTTCTTCACTGTGACCAAATACCTGACAGGAACAACCTAGAGGAGGAAAAGTTTATTTGGGCTCATGGTTTCAGAGGTTCGGTGTATGGGGGCTGAGCCACCACTCTGGGCCCACGGTGAGGCAGTGCATCATGGGGGAAGAGTGGCCAAGGGAAGCTGCTCAGTTCCTGGCCTCCAGGAAGTAGAATGGAGAGATGGAGAAGGGGCTGCAGGGAAGAGGCACCTTTCCAGGGCACACCTCCTGTCACCCACCTCCTGCAGCCACTCCCTGCCCCACTACAGTGGCCACCCGGTCCTCCCGTTCCAGCTAGGATGGACTGATTAAGTTACAACCCTCGCATTCCAATTGTCCCACATTTGAGTCTTCCTATGTTAATACAGGAACGTTTGGAGAACACCTCATGTCCAAACTATAATCAACGAGAAGAGTCAGAGGAATCCAGAGAGTCTTCAGGCGTGGAGTGCTTAGGTCCTGATGCCTTGCTCCAGGGTGGGTGGGCAGGAGAGGGAGGCAGGGTCTCCTGTCACTTCAGGGACCTCATGCCTTGAAGGAAAATTGGGACAGAGGCAAGAGATCCAAGGTCATGTGGTAGCTACTATTCAGATTTCTGCAAGGGACTTGAGTGAAGAATTGGATTCTTTTCAGTGACCATTATGTCAAGAAGCTGAGTCTGAAAGTTGGGACCCTTGGCCTGCTGCAGCAACAGCTTCTCCGTGGACTGTCCCACAGAGATAAGCACAGTGAGCTTGGTATTAATGCAACCACACCTGCTGGCTTAACAATAGTGTGTCACTGGTGTGGTTTTCTTTTCACATTGGCTTTAATAGCATTGACTTGCTTGATTCCATAAACAAAGGAATATTTTTAAATGTTGGGTTTAATTTTTAGTATTAAAAGTAATTATTAAAGTCTGATGAGACAGCACTTTAAGACAAATGTTTTACATCCATAAATTCTCACTCCTGTTGTCAAAATCTGATGATTTTTAGGATTTCTTTTTGGTACCTACTTCAGTAAGAATAATGCAGGGACACAGAAACTACATTTTTAATGAAGTATATGATCAAGAAGAAAAGGCAAGTATAAGCAATTATACTCTAAGCAACATGACTTATAAACACTATAAGTAAATGGAAGTATCCCAGCCACTTAATAACTTGTTAAAATTTTATTTTTAATTTACCAATCATAATTATATGTATTAATGAGATGCAATGTGATGTTTTAATACATGTACAGATTGTATAATGATCAAATCAGGGTAATTTGATCATTATACAATCATCACCTTAAACATTTGTAATTTCTTTGTGCTAAGAATATTCAGAACCCTCATCTGGCTATTTTGAAATATACAATGTGGTTATCAGCTGTTGTCACCATGCTGTTCTGTAACACTGGACCTCATTCCTCCTGTTGGTCTGCATCTCTGTGCCTCGCCCTCGCTCAGCCTCTGGTGACCACTCTGCTCCTGGTTTCTGCGAATGCGACTTAGTCCACATGTAAGTGAGGTCAGTGGCTATTTGTCTTTATGTGGTGTCCTCTAGTTTCATCCATGTTGTCATATGACCACATTTCTTTTTTTTTTAAATGACTGAATGCCATTCCATTTCCTTCCTCCTCCTCCCTCCCTCCCTCCCTCCCTCCCTCCCTCCCTCCCTCCCTCCCTCCCTCCCTCCCTCCTTCCTTCCTTCCTTCCTTCCTTCCTTCCTTCCTTCCTTCCTTCCTTCCGTGCTGGGGATTGATCCCAGGTCTTTGTGCAGGCTAGGCAAGCACTTTACCACTGACCTATACTTTAGCCTACTATATATTGCATTTTAGAAAGTTATTCTAAAGTGGATTGACACTTAGTGAGGACTGCTAAAGTTGTCTATGCCCAGGTCTTATGCGCAGTATTGCAGTGAACTTGGGAGTTCAGGAGTACGTACCTTCAACACACTTAGTTCAGTTCCTTTGCACATATATCCAGTAGTAGAATTGCTGGATCATATGGCAGTTCTTCTTCTTCTTCTTCTTCTTTTTTTTTTTTTAGGAATTTCCATTCTGTTTTCCAGAATGGTTGTACTAATTCATAATACACCAACAGTGTGCAAGGGTTCCCAAACACTTGTTATCTTTACTTAATAGCCAATCATGCAGGTGTGAGGTGACATCTTATTGTGATTTTAATTTGTATTTCTGTGATGATGAGTGTTTTTGAGCGTTTTTTTCTTATATCTTGTCTATTTTATATTAGAAAGAAATGTCCATTCAAGTCTTCTGAGCATTTAAAAAAGTGTTGTTTCCTTGTTGTTGAGTGGTTGAGTTCCTTATTATTTTAGATATTAGTCTCTTGTCTATCTGATGTGTGATTTGCAGATATTTCCTCCTGTCCTGTAGGTTGTCTCTGTACTCAGTTGATTGCTTTTTTCCTCTGTCAGAAGCTTTGTAGTCTGATGCCATCCCATTTGTTGTTTTTGCTGTCATTATCTGTGCTTTGGGTGTCATAGCCAAAAAACCACCGCCCATCCCGGTTTCATGGAGTTTGTGTTTTCTTCTAGGTGTTTCAGAGTTTTGGGACTTAAACTTACGTTTTAGTCTATTTGGAGTTGATGTTTGAATATGGTGAGACACGAGGGTCTAATTCTATTCTTCTGCCTGTGGCTGTCCAGTTTTTCCAGCCCCATTTCTTGGAAGAGACTGACCTTTCTTTATTGTGTATTTAACATCTCTTCATGATAAAAACCATCTCAACAAATCAGGCATTTAAGGCATGAAACTCAACACAGTAAAGGACAAATATGTCAAACCCACACCTAAAGTTGGAAATTTTTTTCTCTAAGAACTGGAAAAAGACAAAGATGATTGCTTTTGCTACTTCTACTCAACACAGTACTGGAAGCACTGTCCAGAGAAATTATGCAAGTGAAAGAAAAGGCATCCAAATTGGAAAGGACAAAGTTAAATTGTCTCTGCAGATCTCATATAGAGAGAACCCTTGAGATTCCACAAAAAAAAAAAAAACCATTAGAATTAACCAATTCAACAATATTGCAGGATTCAGAATCAGCATACAAAAATCAGGAACATTCATATATACCAATAGCAAACTATCTGAAAAAGAAATAAAAAAAGAAACAATCTCGTTTATAATAGCTACAAAAAGAAAAATACTGAGAAATAAATTCAATCAAGGAGGTATATTCTTGATATGCTGAAAACTACATATCATTAATGAAAGAAATTAAAGAAGAAACTAGTGCAGTCTTTCTCTGCCCTCCTCCTCCTCTCTCTCTGCCCTCTTCCTCTTCCTTCTCTCCTCTCCCTTTCTCTTTCTCTCTGCTCTTTCTCTTTTTCTCTGCCTCTCCTTTGCTTCCCCTTTGGGCAGCTCCCCGGTAAAATCTCTTGGTTGAAAAAAAACCAAGAAACTAGTGGAAAGACATCTTATGTTCATGGGTTGGGAGAATCAGTGTTGTTAAAATGACTGAACTACCCCAAGTGCTCTACAGATTCAGTGAGACACCCATTGAAATGTCAATGGCATTCTTTACAGAAGCAGATAAAACTATCCTCAAACCACAGAAGATTCCAAATAGCCAAAACAATCTTCAGGAAAAAAAGTGAAGCTGGGGGCATCACATTACCTGACTTCCACATGTGTGTGAAACCGTATAATGAGACCAGCATGGCACTGGTGTGACAACGGGCAGACACATGGGCCAGTAGACAGCAGAGAGCCAGCAATGAACCCATGGATGGGCAGTCAACTGACTTTTGATATTTAGTTACTTTTAAACAGAATTCTGTTAAAAAGAAATAAAATAAGAAGGTTTATAAAAAGATAAGGTGACTGTTACCTGTGGTTATAAAAATCTTTAATGGGTTCTTTAAATTTGTTTTGTAAATTGGTCAAGTTAAATTTGAAGAAACGTTTGGCTTTGGAGTAGGTGTAGTGATTTATACTCTTCCCAGGCCTTTAATGTCCTTTGTGTTAGTTGACTATCTCCACAGCCTTGTGACAGTGGCCGTTGGGGATTGATTTCCCTGCGCCGTAGACTGAGAGATGGTGACTCCGGGTGCCTTCTTTTGGAGTGTCCGCAGCCCTGTCTCCTTCAGCCCCTGGGTCAGGCCTTGACTCTTTCGGGTCCCATGGCGGTTGCTAGCTAGTCCCACGCTGTGGATTCTCTGCTGGAAAGCTGCTTGAACAATCTCCTAGAATAGGATTTGGGGGGCCACTTTTCTTCCCAGTCTCCAATCAGTTTGGAGTGTGCCAGGTTTCTCCGTGTGGCCCCCACAGGTTCCACAGTGTGGCCATCCTGCCACCCCTCCTGGGAAGAAGCTACTCTTGCACCTCAGTGTGGCTGTGTGGCCAACTGTGGACCGGCAACACCCAGGGTGCAGGACTGTGAGTAGAATATGTCGTCTCTGCCCACTGGCTGGTCATGCCACAAGGCTGTGACCCGTCTTGCTCTCTGAGGATTAGGCCAAGTGAGAATGGCACAGCAGCAGGTGGGAGCATCCCCTCCTGAGTTGCTTTAGCCTGGGCCGTTAGGGGAGAGGGAACTAGAACTCGGTGGTCTTTCCGTCCCTGGCGCCTTGGTGTGGGATAGCACGTGAGCCTCTGTCCTGATCAGCCCCCTCCAGCCTCCTGCTCTTCTCCTCTCCATGTCTTCACGGGGCCGGAGGTGCACCCATGACTTGGACTTGCACTGGAGTGTGTGTATGCACCCTGGAGCAGGAGGGCATGTTGTCCTGCAGTACACTGGCGGGGAGCATCATCATTTTGGGGGCCACTTTTCTTCCCAGTCTCCAGTCAGTTTGGAGTGTGCCAGGTTCCACACCCTCCACCAGGCCTGGTGCTCAGCATGGGTTGAGGTCTCTAACTGTGACACCTGCAAATCCAGTAGCTGAACTGGGGGGCCAAATTTGAGAATATGGTGGACTGACAGCTCTTTCCCTGTTGTGGATGACAAGTACTGTGTGGGTGAGTGGTCTCTTTTGTGGAAAGTCTGACAATAAGCAGTTCTGTCGTGTTCAGTCATTGCTGCTGTGCAAATCTATAGTTCTGAGTTTGAGGTCAGGATTTGGGGAGGGCCAAGCTTGGTGACGCAGTGTGGGCAGGATTGGGCCCTGGAGCTGGCATGTTCTCTCTGGAGCTGAGTGCTGGATTTAGATTTTTGCTTTGTGATAATTTATAATCTCATAGAGATGAGATTCTATACTTAGTTTTTAATATTATTCATTTCTCTCCTGAGTTGGTTCCTTTGATTATGCCACTGGACTTGACAGTATGGTCTCTGTCCCCCCCCCCCCCCGCCCCTCAGTTGCTGTTCATCCATCTGCAGGTCCTTGAGGAGCTGGGGCTGTGAGGGGACAGCGCTGTGTCTGTGGGCAGGTCTTCAGCAGCCCTCCCTGTTCCACAGCTAGGTTGTGAGCACTTCTAGCAGGGACAGTTTATTTTTTTCTGGTGTCTGACACAGTATCTGGCACATAGTAGGCTCAGCACATGCTTTTTGGATTCCAGAGTAAGTGAAAGCTAGAACTGGGAGAAGTATGATCAATGTGGCATCATTTCTTTTCCTACATAAGTTTTGTGTGAGAAATGAGTGAGGTGATATACTGATGGAAGCTTCTAGTGTCTGCTGGGAGGTAGTATGAGGCTCTCTGAGTGACACAAAGCTTCCTGCGTGCTGGGAGGGCTGCTGGGCAACTCATGGCTGTGCTGTGGTCTGAAGGGGGCATGATGCAGGCTAGTGTGCATGACATGTGTGCAGCTGAGAGAAAAGGTCAAGGCCAGGTCAAAAGGGCTTGATTGCCAAGAAGTTGTATTTTTAGAATTTGAAATTTCTTAAGTAAGCTCTTAGGATTTAATAGTCAAATGGTACAAGGATTTGTTCTGCCAGCTTCTAATATTCTTTATTGGAGAATGAAATGGAAAGCCTGTGAGCAGGAGGCTGGGAGTGCACTTAACAAAATGACACTTTTCAGTGGATCAATGTGCACTAAATCGTTCTAAAGTGAGCACAAAGGTAGAGCTGTGCAGTTAAGAATTAGTGCATCAATAGGGAAGCTGTTTCCTATCTGTGGAGCAGTAGCCTGAGGGAAGCAGCCATTCTCAAGAATATTTGTGAAATTGAATTTAAAGTAATGGGCAGTTATTTCTGGAAGGCAACATTCTTACACCATGTTTCTTTTGATGTATTTGAAATATGTAGAAAATAAATTAATGCACCACATTCTTGGGGAAAGACAGGCTTCTGAAACTTGTCTACTTCAACCCAGAGACCATAATTTAAAGAATTTTTTGATGAAAATATGTACTAGAGACCTGGAGAGCAAGATTTCTAGGTATCTAAAACAACAAGGAAGTTCAAAATTGCAATGATGAATGGAACCTGAAGCCAAAGTGCTTCCTTATGGTAGACTTCACCAACCCACGTGGGCTTCTGGGGTCCGTGTGGAGGAGAGAGTGGGACTGAAGGCCTCTGGCACTGCTCCATGAAGCTGGAAGGAAAGTCTGCGCCCAGATTCGGGAGCCTGGGGAGCATGCTTTGGTCTTCCCTGAAACTTGCAAGTAGCCGTGCCGCCGTATAGAAGCTGCTCTGCAGAGACACTGGGCATTCCACATGAATAATTATTTGCAACAAACTGCCAGGAGACAAACTGTCACAATGTGGAATCCACAGGTACAGCGATGGGAGCATCTTGACATTTTAAGGAATCCTTTTTGAAGTGATTACCATAGTACTATGGGAAGTAAACCACAATTGTGAAACAAAAGCAGGCTGATTCAAAGAAGAGCTGCATGGACATCCTAGAATTAAAAAGAAAAAAAAAATATATATATATATACACCTACCCATACATCTAGCTGTTAAGGCAAAAATAATTCAAAATATTGGTTGGGTTAAAGAGTGGCTTTGATGAATTGAATTCCGAGAGAATGAGTGAATTGGGAGATACATCTTAGTAACCTCCGTTGATGGGTTTCGGCTGGACAAGGAAAGACCCTGCAAGAGTGGTTAAGAGGATAGAATAAGAGTCTCCAGTTTGTTTCTAGGAGGGGTTCCAGGAATACAAAGCAGAAAAAATATTGAAGAGGAAAATATTCAAAGAGACAATAACTAAGAATTAGCTTAAGAAATGCCAGAGGCATTAAATTAAACAAGTACATCAAGTTTTGGGATTTCACATTTAATTAGAATGATAAATCTTCAGATCCAAGAAGCTTAGCAGGTCCCAGTCAGGATGAACACAAAGAAAATCACATCAAGATTCACTGTGATCAAACCTGCAGTGTTAAGGAAAATCTTTACAACAGTTGGAGAAAAAGTACGTATTAATGGAAGCAAAGACAGTGGCTTTGGACACCTTGTCAATAAAAATGAGCTGGAGAACATTGGATTTCACTTTTCACTTGGTAAGAGAAAACAGCTGGCCAGGTTTGGTGGTGCACGCCTGTGATTCCAGAGGCTCAGGAGGCTGAGACAGCTCCCTGACGTTTGGGTGGTCGCACCACTTTGCTGAGGAGGATCACAAGCTCAAGACCAGCCTTAGCAACTTAGCAAGATCCTATCTCAAAAGAAAAAAGAAAAAGGGCTGGGGATGTATCTCTGTGGCAATCCCTAATACCCCCCACCCCCCCCCCCAAAAAAAAAAGAAAGAAAGAAAATATATGTAAGCCTAGGATTTTTTTTCTATATCCAGCAAAAGTATCCTTTAAAAAAAGCTAAAGGCCTGGGGCTGTGACTCAGTGGTAGAGCGGTTGCCTCACATGTGTGAAGCACTGGGTTCCATCTCAGCACCACATAAAAATAAATTAAATAAAGGTATTGTGTCCATCTACAACTAAGAAAATATTTTAAAAAAAGGTAAAGTACAGGTAACCATACAGAAAGAGAATTCATCTCCAGCAGATTTGCTCCATAATAGGCTTTAAGTATATCCTCGAGGCAGAAGAAAACATGCCTCAGATCTTAAGCCATGTTGAAAATGGTAGAAATGTGGGTAAGGATAAAAATAACTAATGTACTTTAAAAAAATTTTATTAAAGTTTCCTTAAAAGAAAAATGACTATAAGGAAAATATATTTGAAAAAATATATATAAAATAAAAATATGACAGGCATATGGTGGGGAGGAGAAAATTCTTGTACTATAGTCATATACTATATATGTTATTATTCAAAGAGTGACTGTGGTAAGTTCAAGATGCATGTTATAATCAGAGAACTGTTATGAACAACGAGTTCAAAGCATTATATCTACTAAGTAGTGAAGGTCAAATAGAATCTTAAAAAAATATTTAATCATAAGGTAAGGTGGGAGAAGAGGGAAAAAAGAAAGCAAAAAGAGGAGGCATAAATGGCAAGGTTGTGGGCATTAAAGCACCACATCTACAGCTGTGTCAAGTGTAAGTGGTCTAGAAACTTCAATTTAATGGCAGACACAATCACATTGGACTGAAAATAAAATCGAGACTCAACTGTACCGTGTTTATAGCAGATGCATTTAAATATAAAAACACAGATGAAATGTAAAAGGACTGGAGAAGATGTGCCCTGGAAACCTTTCATAGGAAAGCAGGGGCATGTTAATGTAAGACGATGTACAACAGGAACATTACCAGGTTGATAGAGAGCAACATTTCATAATAGCAAAAGAGCAAATTCTTAAAGAAGATGTAGCATTCTCAAACATATATGCATTTAATAACAGAGCTTCAAAATACATGAGGCAAAGAATTGACATCATAGAAATGAACAATGGACAGATTTATAATTTTAATCAGAGATTTTACTGCTCCTTTCTTGGTAACTGATGGATCAAATAGAATATCAGTAAAGATATAGAAGACTTAATACAACCAACTTGATTTAGTTGACATAGATCACTTAACAACAAAATAATCTTCATTCTTTCCAAATAGATATTGAACATTTAGTAAGATAGACCATATACAGTGCCATAAGTCAAGTCTCAATAAACCTAAAATATTTAAATCATTTAGAGTATGTTCTGTTACCGTAACAGAATTAAATTAAAAACCCATAACAATAAGATGTTTTGCTAAGCCCCAGATATTTGTAAATGAAGTAACCTGCTTCTAAACTGCTCATGGGCTATAAAAAGAAATCAAAAGGGTAATTTGAAAATAATATAGATTGAATAAAAATAAAAATACAGCATTCCATAACCTTTGGAAGCAGCTAAAGCATTCCCCAAAGGGAAATTTGTAGCTTCCAATACTTACTTAGGAAAGGGAGATACTTTGAAATTAATGAACTGTGTTCCACCATACAAAAATCAAAAAGGAAGGGGAAATTAAAGCCAAGGTAACCAGAAAGGAGAAAAAGCCAGAAATCCATGAGATTAATAGCAGACAACAGAGAAAAACCAATGAAACCAAGAGCTAGTTCTTTGAGATCAATAAAAGGAGTAAACATCTAGTTAGATTGATCCAGATAAGAAAGAGAAAATGTGAAGTACTGAGATCAGAAATGAAGAAGGGACATTGATCTCTCCTACAGACATTAAAAAGATAATAAAGAATTTTTAATGGACTTCATATAGTTGATTTGTTAAGTTAAATAAAAAGCAAAAACTTCATGAAAGGCACACACAGCTAAAATGTATTCAAGTGATATAGAATATTTTAATAAATAGCCCTTTATTAAAGAGAAAACAGTTCATGCTTTAAAAATATTCCCCCAAATAAAATGCCAGCCAAACAGCTCCAGCAGATTTTATCATATTATGAGAAGAAATACCAATTTTTATAAAACTCTCTTCAAAACTCAAGGAGAGAACATTGCTAGTTTATGAGGCTAGCATTATCCTGACAGTGAAACCAGACAGACATTACAAGAAGACTGTTAACCAGAATCTGTCACAAACACAGGAGTCAGGGTCCTTAGGAAGCAGCAAATGGAATGCAGGCCACCCGTGCTAAAAGAAGCCCAAGAACCCAGCAATATGGAGCATGGCGCTGCCTCAAGGTGGGTCCAGTGGGCTTTAGTCTGAGAGTACAAGATCCACGACACTCTTGAAATTCAGCTGGTTTCATTCTCCATATTTACAGAATAATAAAAACCATATATTAACAGACAATAAAACCATGATATCACTAGGCACATAAAATGGCCGTGACAAAATATAACACTTTTATGATACAAAAACACTCAGTAAACTAGAAGTAGAAGGTCACCTGCTCTACTCCAATGGGCTTTGACAGAAAAATCTGTACTTAATTTTATAGTTCATGGTGAATGCTTACCTCCCCAAATTGGTAAGAAGGCAAGGTTTTCATCCTACTTCTATTTAACATTGTGCTGAGAAGTCTAGTTAATGCCAAGAAAGTGCCCAAATTAGAAAGGAAGAAACAAATTATCTTTAGTCACCAAAATATTACCATTTACTTAGAAAAATATTAAGGAATTTACTAAATGTCTACTAGAATAATTAAGTTTATTTACAAGGTCAATATACAGAAATCTCATTTCTATATGTTATCAGTGGACACTTGGAAAAACAAATTAATACCATACCGTTTACAAAAGATGAACAAAAAAATCATATACTTGATGATACATTTAAGCAAAAATATGCAAGAATTGTTCATTGAAAATTGCAAGAGATTGTCTTGAGAAAATAAAGAACCAAATAAATAGAAACATGAAAAGGTACATGTGGTGGTGGGTGGTGATACCTAATGTTAAGGGTGGCGGTTGTTTCTGAATTGATCTGTAGATTGAGTGCAGTTCCGTTAAAAATTCCAGCAGACTTATTTTTTGTAAAACAAGTTAACTTCTTTTTTTCTAAAATTCGTATTGAAGTACACAGGATCTGAGCTACCCCAGATGAGAGAGCCACAGAAATAGGGGCCATGTGGTATCGTCATAAGGATGAGCACAGACATCAGTGGGGACAACACAGGGGGAGTCCTGCAGGAGACCCACCTAGGAGTAGTCTGCTATGCCGAGGTGATTGACAGGGGCAGCACTGACCTCTCGACTGGTGATGCCAGAAGCACTGGACACCAGTATGCAGAAAATCAGCTTTGGGGAGCTGGGGTTGTGGCTCAGTGGCAGAGCACTTGCCTGGCATGTGTGAGGCACTGAGTTTGATCCTCAGCACCACATGCAAATTAAAAAAAAAATAAAAAATAAAGGTACATCAACAACTAAAAATATATATATAAAAAAATCAGCCTTGGCCTTTACATGGCACATGCATCAGAGTTAGGGGGAATGGAGCAGGTCTCTAGATCCACAAGACAGAACGGTGAAGTTCCTGAAAGATAGCCCTCGAGAAGATGGTATCAGCTTGGGGCGGGCAAAGCCTTCCTGAGACACAAAAACACAGGAAACAGAACAAAATAATAAATTAGACTTCAACATTGGAGCTTCTCTTCAGGAGCTAGGACTGTAGCTCAGCAGTAGAGTGCTCTCCTAGTATGTATGAGGCCCTGGGTTCCATCCTCAGCACCACATAAAAACAAATAAATAAAATAGAGGTATCCATCCAGATGAAAAAACAGAAATTTGAAAACAATAACAACAACAACAAAAACAAAAAACAAAACAAAAACAAAAACAAAAAACCCTTCCCTTTGAGGTCACTTTTAAGGATATGAGAAAGCCTTGGAGAAAATATTGACAAAACATAATTAGTAAAAGGATCTGCATCCATAATATACAACAAACAACAATAAAGACTCTCACAATACTAAGATAAAGAACCTGCTTTTGAAAATGAGTAAAAGCTTGGACGAGTTAGTTCACCACAGAAGATACCTGGATGGTAAATATGCACGTGGAAGATGCTGAGCATCTTTTGTCAGTAGCAAACTAGACCAGAGTGAGGTGCCTTGTGCAGCCCACCAGTATGACTGAGGTTCAAGAGTGGTTGTTCCAGTGGTTGGCCAGGCTGTGGAGGTACTGCTGCTCTCCTGTGCTGTGAAGGAGAGTGTGAGGTAGCACAACTACTTTGGAGAATTGTGCAGCCATTCCTTGAGAGCTTAGGGCTCTCGGTTCCTCTCCTAATTGTTTGCCATAGAGAAGTGAAAGTGTAGGTTCACAGACACGAGAGAAGCCTGTGACAGCTTTGTGCATAGTAGCCCCAGCCTGGAAGCAGCCGAATGTCCGTG
This sequence comes from Ictidomys tridecemlineatus, assembly GCF_052094955.1. Classification (NCBI taxonomy): domain Eukaryota; kingdom Metazoa; phylum Chordata; class Mammalia; order Rodentia; family Sciuridae; genus Ictidomys; species Ictidomys tridecemlineatus. The sequence continues at coordinate 3,569,589 of NC_135483.1, forward strand.
AGCAGGCAAATGGATGCAGGAGCTGCGTCTTTCTACAGTTAGTATCACTCAGCACCAGAAAGAAACGAAGCACTGCTGATAACACTCAGCAACACAAATGGCTCTCAAAAACGTGCCCTGCTGCAGAAGCTAGACACAACACATGCTGCATAGTTGAGTTCATGAGGAACTTGGAATACATAGAACCAAACTGCAAGGCCAGGGAGCGGGTCATTTTGCTGGGGCTTCAGGTGGGGCCACAGGGAACCTGTGGGGCTGTGAAGATCTCGTGCGTGCTTGTTGTGCTCATGGGTACACCAGGGAGCTAATTACTGAAGGTTGTTCTAGATACAGTGTGCAGCATTTCAGTGCTCGTTCATTTATTCTTCAGTGATGTGGATGAAAACTTTTTTTACACTTAGCACGGCCTTCCTGAACTGTCTTTCCTCATGTTCACCCTGCTGCCGTGCTCTGGGGCACCCCATGCTTTCCCTTACCATAACACTTAGTGCATACGGAGATGATTGCTTCCTTCCCTGCCTCCACAGCAGTCTTACAGCTTCCCAAGAGCAAGGACTGTCTTTTATGTGTGTGTCCCCAGAGCACAGCCCAGGGTTTGGCATGGACCCTCGCTACATGATAGCCAGTTTATTGATAGTCTGCCGTGTGTCTGGTTTGGTGCTCAATGCCTCTCCATAGTAGATGTTTGATGCACAGTGAGTTCCAGAGTCACAGTAGCATGGCCACACACCATCATGGAGTTGGAATGATGTAAACATTTGCGCAAGGCCGTTCCCCTGCTTTTGGCAGTGCCAGGATCGAAACCCCTGGAAGGCGCTGGCTTCTGCTATTTCTTATGGAGTTGTGTCTGTCTGTTCTGAAGACTTAGTTACCCTGCTGTTTCTCAAATTGATTTTGTTAGCAGGTGGAGTTTACTCTGGTGACATGGGCCTTGCGTTTTCTAACCCATTTGACAGCACTTCTTTATGTTTGGGGAAAACGATTTAAAAGAGGGAACTACCCTGGAGCCACCTGTCTTCAGAACCTGGCCAAGCACTTACATTGAGCAGCACTGTTGCTGTCTAATTGCATAATAAACTAATTACTATGGGATGAGTGCCTAAAAACTCTTGTGGCAACTCAGATGCCAATTTCTGCTTGTTCCTTTTCCCTTAAAGAAAAAATGAATCTCTTACAACTGTCAGTAAATTGAAAGTTCATAATTCAAAAGCCAGTTATTTTGGGAACTAATGGATGAATTTTCTTTGGCATCCTTTCCTTGGTTCATTTTCCTGTGAGCTGTGTGTGTGTTTTCCATAGAAATGTGCTAAGTGGCTATCTGTTGGAGGGTCCATTATATTGAGTGGATTTAAACCAGGCTGCACCAGAACCACTACATTTTATTTTCTATTAGATCCTAAAAAGATTTTTTAAAAATACCTTTGACTTTGGGTTACAGTAAATAACAAAACAAAACAAAACAAAAAGGGTGGAAAGCATTTTGGTATTTCTTCAAAAAATTAGGCATCGAGTTATCCTCTGTCCCAGCAGTGCCACTCTGGGTTGTACTCCAGAGAGTCGAAAACATGGTCACTCAAAAACTTGTACATGAATGTCCATAGCAGCGTTGCTCTTGATAGTCGAGTAGAGCAAATACTTTGCATGGCTCTTGAGTGGTGAACTATGAACAGAGAACCGTGCAGCGTGTGTCCAGCTGGGAGAAGAAGGAGGAGGCTGATCAGCTATAGCACGAAGGCCTCGAGGGCAGTAGGCCCAGAGGAAGGAGCAGGCAGAATAGGTGATTCCACAGGGACAGAGGTAGCCGGTGGTGCTCTGGGTGCTTGGGGCTTGAGGGTTGGGAGTGGCTGCTGGTGGGTACTGATTCTCTTTGGAATGAAAGAAACATTCTGAAATTAGATGGCTGCATGATTCTGTGACTATACCAAAAGCCACTGAATTGTACACCCTTGTAATGGTAGATTTTATGGTATTTATGAGTTACATTTCAGTTAAAAAATTCTTAAAGCAGACCTTTTTCTCTTCCCCTGCTTCTCTTCTTGCCCTCCATGGCTCCCAACTCATCTCCCAAATCCCAACCAGCTTGCCCACACTCCTGTTGTGTGTCTGCTATGCCCGGCCCCCAGGGTCGCCCCTGTGCTGAAGGTATAGAGCAGTCTTGCTGCACGATGCCCACATGGCCAGGGCTTCCTCCCAGTTTCCCTCACAGTTTCCCCACCCAGTGAGCAGGAAGAGCCAGTAGTGAAATGCCATCTTCCTGACTCCCCGGCATCTCTTGCTCTCTCATGTTCTCCTGCCTCATTCAAAGAAGTCTTCCTGGTGTGTGTTTCCAGTGAGGGGATAGCCAAGCCCATATCCTGCCATGTGGACGTATCTTAGAGCAGGGTAGCAGATGCTTATAGTGGGCTGCCAGCAGGTCCCCTGTGGAGGCGTGTGGAATACCAGATCTGCACCCTGACTGGAGGCAATCCAATACCAATGTTTACGTGACACTGGGGGCCAAAGCAGAACCTGTCCTTCACCCAGGGCCTGGCTTGGGACTTTTCCTGCTGCTCTGGTTCTTCTTTCCTCTGTCCTTTCTTACAGTTGTGAACTATTTATCAGATGTTGTATTGGGTGATGGATTGTTTCTAGGTCAATATCAATTGAGTCAAAACACAGACTGCAGAGAACAGTAGCAATATTGTTGCCTATCAAGGTAGGCTTTGATGTGAGTATCTGTCTCCATGGCTACTGACACAAACCTAGAGGGCCTGGGATGTCTGGTTTCGACCCTTATGCATCCTTTTAACTGCCCCTCAGCCTCAGGTTCTTTCCTGCCAGTGCACTCTTTGCCATATTGCCAGCAATTGGTGGCTCAGAGACAGTTTCTGCAATCAGTCTATCAGACCCAACCACTTACTGTTGACCTTGGCCAACCTAAACTTAATCTCACTGAATCTTCTCTATTATAAAAATGGGAAATCATTGAAGCTGGGAGCGATAGTGCTTGGGTTGTCAGGATCATTCATGATGGTCGAAATAGCTGACTGTTCTGTGTGCTTGCTGCGTGCTGCACCCTTTCTGAAGCCACGTGAGGTGTTCAGCACAGTGCATGGACGTGTTCCTCAGTGCTCAGTGGAGGCCACCTGCTCCTGTTGTTATTGCATCTCTTAATCTCAGATCCCTTCAGGCTGTCCCTTCCTGATCCTCCTCTGTTGTTCAGAGATAGTCCAAACTGGCTCGAAAGTCCTTTGTGATCGCATGCAGTTCCGTCATCCTCGGGTGACTCTTTCTCTGCACCTGTTCAGGGAGCTCTGCTCTGCCTGGCCATGTTTCAGAGGTCCCCGGTGCCTGTCAGCCCATCTCCATGCAGGGCTGAACTTGTTCTTGCAATTCCTGCACCAAGAACCAGTTCCTCCTTTGTCCACTGCAGCTTCCGCGTGCCTGAGTGGCCGCAGTCATGGCACCGAGTCCCTCTGTCAGTTGGCTTGTCCTTCAGGCCCCGTGTCACCTTCTCCAGGACTGGGGTCAGAGTTGTCCACATGGCGTCTCCCACATGGCTGCTTTTGTCCTGGTCTTCCCTGCCACACCAGGTGCTCCGGAAAGCAGAGGCCTGGACCTTTTCCCACCCACCCCACCCCACCCACCTCAGGGAGTTTCCACAGTGTCCTGGTTTGGTGTGGCCATGCGCCTCCTCAGAATCTCACTTTTAATGTGCTAAAAAGTATACAAATTACTCTGGTCTTGGAATATAGTACAGGGGATCTCAGGAAGGTGGGGGTTAAGTTCTCCTGTTTTGCCCCTCCTGTGGTTCTGTGGGGGTCTCTGTCCTGCTCAGATAAACTGCCAAGCTGTGCTGAGTTGAAAGCCCCAGGGCGCCCGAGAAGCTCTGCGGCAGAAGGCTCAGCTCTTGTGTGACTCTAGCCGTGACTTTTATACCTCGCTATTTATAATTCTCGCTATTAATAACTCTTGTAAGATTTAACAGAACACAGCTGTAAGCATAGATGATCACAGAGACCCTCAGTGACTTACAAGTAAAGCTTCTAAGATGTGTCCTTCCCGAGAAGTTGGTCTTCAGCAGTCCCTGTCCGTTCCCCACTGGACGTTTACTAACATCCGATGTTCCCAGCTGGGGTCGGGTGGGCGGACCCTGCAGCAACATTATGCAGTCGTTTTTCTTGCAATTGTTGAGGGTACTTTTCCTCACCTGTGTTTATGGGCATCAGTTTCTCTATATCAGGGAACTGATTTTATTTCTCTAGAATGTTTGTGTAAGAATGTTGGGGGTTGGGATTTCCATTATCTGGCCATAGACCTGGGAATGCCCACGGGACGGCCTGCTGTTCACTCCCTTTCCTCACCCGAGGTTCCAGGGAGCCATGAAAGAAAGAAGGTTCCGGTGGGGCTCAGAGATTCCCCTCCTCGGTAGCAGTGAGGCCTGTGGCTGCAGGCATGCGTTCTGGGGACGCTGTCCCTGGTGTAGATTGGTCTGGGGATCTCGCTCTGGTTCTCTCCATCCGGGAGCCTTAAGGCTTTTCTCTGGTCACTGTGCTGTGTGGGGAACCTGAGGTTCACCCTGCTCACTTTGTCACCCCCTCTCTTCCTGGGCAGCAGGGAGGGACTGTGACTGTTACTGCTGGCACACACCACCCAGCCTGGGCCTCGGAGGCTCGGAATGGGGGGCAGTGTTCCTGCCGGGGGCTCCTGGCCTTGGACCCGGGGCCTACTGAGGTCCAGTGCTTTTCATCAGTGCTTTTCTTTCCATGGCTAATGGCAGAAGCCCCAGCTCTCTGTGGTTTACATACGGAGGTGACAGCTCCGCTCACTCAGTGGAAGTTTGGGGGCAGGTTTGTTTTAGCTCTCTTCTGTTCTTAGGTTCCGTGAGGCAGAAGCATGGCTTACTGGTGATGCCAGTCCCTGATTCTCCTAGACGGGGGATGACGAGGAGAAAGTGTGCTTCCTCTCTGACTGGAAATCCGAGGGCCTGCCTCCGCCACCCAGCCACTTGCCCGAGGTTATTGGATGCTGTGTGGCACATCCCACCTGGAGCAGGAGAGCAAGGGGCTAGGGCTGTGGTCCTCCCAGGGAAATGGAGATGTTGCTGTCAAAAGAGGGCCCAGAGCCTCCCGCTTACCTTCCAGCGGTGCTCAGAGCCTGCTGTTCTTGTTGGTTCCTCCCCGGCGCTTTTCCATCCTTCTTTGAGTTTCTGTAACTCACTCTATCGTACATCAGAGTTTGACATCCATATGTTTGTCTAATCGGATTTTGAGTTCCTGAAAGGTAAAGTCTATTTTCCATCTTTCTCCTGCAAGCCCTGGCATATCTCGGCTCCCCCAAAGTTTCTGAGAGACAGCTAACCTAGGGCAAGGTGTCTGAGACACACCAGCTGCACCTCCCCCCGCCCCTGTCCCCAGCCCAGGGAGGGCTGCTTGCTTATTAGCCGAGTGGCCTTGAGAAGAGGAATTTCTTCTGTGGACTTAGTCTTCCTCTGGAGGACAAGTGAGCTAAACCTCCTGTGGTAGAGTCCCGTAGTGTTTGTCATCGTGCCTGGCCTTGCCGTTTTAGACATTGAAGACAGTGACTCTTAGGAGGTGTGAAACAGTGCACTGTCACATAGCAGCCCTGCGTGCCCACCCTGCCCTGTTGCCACTTCCAGAAATCTCCAATGCTGAGTTTCCTAATAGCACTTCTGTTGGGTAAAGCACCCATAAGAGGAAGTTCATGCAGTGATTTTATTGTTTCTATGCAATAAGCTTATTGCATGATTATTTTTAAGTCTTGAAAGCAGTTACATAAAATAAACCATGGACCCACTCTTGTTTTCAAATCTGTCGTTCCTTTCCTTTGCGGCTCTGTTCTAGTGTATTTCCAGAATTCGTGTTCTTTGCTATGGTTCTTGTTGCTCTACTGACAAGGTGGCCCAGGTGCTGGCCTCACCATTCTCCCACCACATGGTGCCCAGGAGCTGGGGGGCCTGTTAACTGTGGGCAGTGGTTGACGGGAGCCGTTAGGAGCAGAGCTGGGATGAGGTAGGATGGCTCTTGGACGATGTCTTGCTGTCTCCTTGTGTGACACTTCCTGCCCACGTCTGGCTCTTTCTGCAAGGCAGGAACAGATGGATTGAAGGCCAGGAGAGGAGGTGCTGCCTGAGGCTGGTGGGCCCAGGGCACTTGCTCTCTTCAGACGCCTCCTTCTCCCTGGCATGGATGTCCCTCTTAGCCCCTAGCTCTGTTATGGAGTGGGCAGCCTGCTGCAAGCCTCCTGTACCAGGTTGCCTGTGCTTGGGGGCAAGGACTAGGCTTTGTCTGCTTCTGTGCTTACAGCGCTTGGGCTAACACCTAGCATACAGTAGGCTTTTAATAAATGCTGAGTGAGTGAATGACTAATAGATCTGACACCAGCCGTCGTCTTCAAGGGGCACAGAGTCTCCTAGGGAGAAGGATGGGTGAACCAACAGTGAAGGTGGTCAGCACAGTACTTCCCTAAGGGACCTGGGGAAAATTCACTTATTTTTAAGTAAATAAAAATCATTAGTTTTTTTTTTTTTTAAAAACAGTACACATTGATTATACTTGAAATGAAAAAAGTTATTGAATATAAATCAAAACCCTGCTGAGGTGCCAGTTCCCGTACAGCAGGATGACTGCCACGGAGGCCCTGGAGGGGAGCAAGTGTCCGTGTGGCCACGGGAGGCCCTGGGGAGTGCAGACAGCCCAGTGCCATGGGGGACCCGGGCCTCGAGGAGCTCCGCTGGAGCCGCCATCTGCTCTAGCAGCTCTGCCCTGGGCACAGGCTACGACATCTGAAGCCAGAACTCGAGCAGATACACGTGCTCACGTGTTCACGCAGCGTGCCTACTAGCCACAAGTAGGAACAGCCCAGATAGCTCTCAGCAGATGAGAAGTTGAGTGGATTGTGGAGCAGCCACACAGTGGTGTTATTCAGCCACAAAAGGGGAGACCCCGCGACACAGATGAGCCTGAGCACGTGTGGAGTGAGGGGAGGGTGAGAGGACCATTTGGCTGTGAGTGGTGCTCAGAAGGAGGAAGGCGTCGAGGCTCCACAGAGTGGTGGTCTGCAGGGCCCGCTGGGGCTGGGGAGCAGCTGCTGGTGCCGTGGGCTTTCTTTTTGTGTGATGAAAGTATTTTGGAACTGGGTAGAGGCAGGGTTGTACATCACTGTGAATGCACTCAATGTCACTGAATTGTTCATGTAAAAATGGTTTTTATGTTACGTCAACTTCACCTTCGACAAAGAAGTTATAGAAAAATGAACATCGCCCTGATGATTCCGAAAGGATGGTTTGTGTGGTGATGGGTGATTAGGAGGCCCCCCTAATTATGTCTCTGGCTGCCTCTCTGCCCCCCCTCCCCATCGAGGCGTGTCTCTTCACTGAGCCGGCTCCCGGTGGAGGCCGGGAGTGTGTTGGGGGAGCACAGACCACGGCGTGGCCTCTTTACAGCCGGTCTCATTTCATGTTGCTGCCGTGTGGGTTTCTGCAAACCCCAGCCTCTCCTCTGTTTGCCACATGGGTGTCCTGGGTACCAGAGTCTCCAGTGCCCCTGAGCAGAGCTCCCTGTGAGTGAGGAAGTGTCCCTTCACTGAGTCGTGAGGTAAATGCAGATGGTCAGATGATTGCAGTTGTTTCTTTGTGAAAATCCTGGGTGAGCTTCTGTGTGGCCTCCTGGTTTGGAGTCAGGAAGGAGGGTGGGCACTGGTGCTCTCCGAGTGTCACTTGTCCTTTACTCTACCTTCTGTCTTATCTATCTGCCTGTCTATCTAGTTTAATTCTAATGTGCTATATATGACAGCAGAATGCATTACAGTTCATAGTGCACGTATAGAGCACAATTTTTCATACCTCTGGTTGTGCACAAAGTAGAGCCACACTATTCGTGTCTTCATACATGTACTTAAGGTATCGATGTCCGTCTCATTCCACTATCTTTCCTACTCCCATGCCCCTCCCTTCCCCTCTCATCCCTTTGCCCTATCTAGAGTTCGTCTAATCATCCTTACTCCCCTACCAACCCCTCTATGAATCAGCCTCCTTATATCAGAGAAAACATTTGGCATTTGGTTTTTTTGAGATTGACTAATTTCACATCTGCATTATCTTCTCCAACTGCATGCCTTTACCTGAAAATGCCATGATTTTATTCTCTTTTACTGCTGAGTAATATTCCATTGTGTATATATACCACATTTTCTTTATCCATTCATCTATTGAAGGGCATCTAGGTTTGTGCTGCTATAAACATTGATGTGGCTGTGTCCCTGTAGTATGCTGTTTTTAAGTCCTTTGGGTATAGTCTGAGGAGAGGGATAGCTGGGCCAAAAGGTGGTTCCATTCTCAGTTTTTCAAGGAATCTCCATACTGCTCTCCAGATTGGCTGCACCAATTTGTAGTCCCACCCGAAATGTACGAGTGTACCTTTTCCCCCACATCCTCGCCAACACTGATTGTTGTTTGTATTCTTAATAGCTGCCATTCTGACCAGAGTGAGATGAAATCTTAGAGGAGTTTTGATTTGCATTTCTCTAATTGCTAGAGATGCTGAACATTTTTTCATGTATTTGTTGATTGATTGCATATCTTCTTCTGAAAAGTGTCTATTCATTTCCTTGGTCCATTTATTGATTGTTTATTGATTTGCTTTTTTGGTGTTTAGCTTTTTGAGTTCTTTATATACCCTAGAGATTACTGCTTTATCTGTGTGATCTTTATTTGCTTCCATTCTGTAGGCTCTCTATTCACCTCAGTGATTGTTTCTTTTGCTGAGAAGAAGCTTTTTAGTTTGAATCCATCCCATTTGTTAATTCTTGATCTTAATTCTTGTTCTGTAGGAGTCTTATTAATGAAATAGGGGCCTAATTTGATATGATGGAGGTTTGGGCCTACTTTTTTTTTCTATTAGATACAGGGTCTCTGGTTTAATTCCTATGTCCTTGATCCACTTTGAGTTGAATTTTGTGCATGGTGAGAGAGAGGGGTTTAATTTCATTTTGTTGCATATGGATTTCCAATTTTCCCAGCACCCTTTGTTGAAGAGGCTTGTCTTTTCTTCAATGTATGTTTTTGGCACCTTTGTCAAATATAAGATAACTATAATTGTGTGGGTTAGTCTCTGTGTCCTCTATTCTGTACCATTGGTCTACAAGGCTATTTTGGTGCCAGTACCATGCTGTTTTTGTTACTGTGGCTCTGTAGTATAGTTTAAGGTCTGGTAGAGTGATGCCACCTGCTTCACTCTTCTTGCTAAGGATCACTTTAGCTATTCTGGGTCTCTTATTTTTCCAAATGAATTTCATGATTGCTTTTTTTTTTTATTTCTGTGAGGAATTTCACTGGGATTTTGATTGGAATTACATTAAATCTGAATAGTGCTTTTGGTAGTATGGTCATTTTGTCAATATTAATTCTGCCTATCCAAGAACAAGGGAGATCTTTCCATTTTCTAAGGTCTTTTTAAATTTATTTCCTTAGCATTCTGTAGTTTTTGTTGTAGAGGTCTTTCACCTCTTTTGTTAGGTTAGGAATTAGGTTAGGTTATCTTTTTTTTTTTTTTTTTTTGAGGCTATTATAAATGGGGTAGTTTCTCTTTCAGAGGATTTGTCACTGAGGTACAGAAATGCCTTTGATTTATGGGTGTTGATTTTGTATCCTGCTACTTTGCTGAATCTGCTCCACCTTCTTACCTGAGCCTTTCTCTGAGGCCCCTTGCTTTCCAGGTGTGCCCCATAGATGTCTTCGTGGCTCTACGAACTCAACGTGTCCAAGCTGGAGCTCTCATCTAGACTTGGGGTGGGGCCTGGGACAGCTGTTTCCTGCTGGTGATCTCCACCAGTTCCTGAGCCTCAGTTTCCATGCCTGGGATGGCCGTGAGGACGCCCATCTTGGGCTGCGCTGAGGATGGATGGAAGATGTGTATGTCGCCCTGAGGGGTGCTTCTGGTGTGTGGCATGTGTGCACACTGTCGCTTTCCCTCTCACGTCCCAGTCCCTGAACTACTTCCTTCTTGTTTTTGAAATCCTCTTATAAAAATCTATGGCGTGACCGCTGAGCCTTCGTCTAATTGTCAGGGCCATTGTAGTTCCCAGGAGACCTAGCTGCTGCTTTATCCTTGCCTTTCTATGGACATGGCCGTTGACTTTGATTCTACACCGTCTGAGCTTCTCAATCTCAGTGTGAGGTTGGTGGTTTGTGTTTTGGTGCTAGGGACCGTGTACCTCTGTCTGTGTTGGCTCTTCTGTCTTGTGTGCGCTGGCATCACTGTGGAAATCAAGGCAGCTGTCAGTGAATGTCGGTCGGTGTGGGCTAGATTCGGCTCCCTGTTCTTGTCTTCAGAGTTGCTGTGGCGGGAGTGTCTTGGGTTGAGTGATTCCAGGTGGCAGGTCTGGTCGGATCTGATTGCTTTCCTTCTGTGTGTCTCGTGGAGGCCAGGTGAGCTCCTGCTGAATGAGGAGGGGCTTGGGGAGGCACAGCTAGGCCCAGGGCTTGTGCACAGCAGCCATGCCCTTTTGCTGGATGAAGAGACCTGACCCTGTGCCGTGACTGGGTGCTTGGCCCTGGAGGAGTTCGTTGTTCAGAGGAAGTAGGAGGACAGACTTCAATTGGTGTCACAGTTGCTACGCCAGCAGGTTGGCCTGGAGGAAGACTGTGTTTTAACTAGAAAGCTCTGTTCTAAATTTGAGTAATGGTGGTCATTGTTGATGCTGCATCAAGTCCCTGGAGAGGGAGCTGCTAGGCCTGCTGAGGCTGGCTCCTCCCACAGTGTTGATCTGGGCCAGCTCTCTGTCTTCCTGTTGGCATTGTGATTAGTGTCACCCCCTGAGATTTCTATTCCACCAGCTGGTCCTAGGTGGGTGCTGGTGGAGGCTACTGTGGCTCATGGCAGCAGGGTTCCTGAAGGAGCTGGTAGATGGCATGGCTGTGGGGCTCCCTGGGAGGATGAGCTGATGCTGCAGGAACTGGGGAGGCGGTCCTGGCATCTGAGCACAGAAGCAGCTAGAGCAAGAGAGGTGAGGAAGGAGGAAAAGATTTGTTCTCACCGGGTCGTGGGTTCTGGGGACAAGTGGTGTGTGATGGTGTAGAAGAGGGAAAGCAGCTGGTCACATGGGCTCTGGCTTTGGCTTCAGCTTGGCTCCGTTCCCAATACACGTGTAACCCCCACACGGTTGCTTCAGCTCTGTGGACTCTGGGTTCCTCTCTGCCACATGAGAAAGGTGGTGGGACCCATTTCCTGGGGTGTGTGTTGTGAGGAGTCAGCTGTGCGATGTGACACTGTCACAGTTCCTTGGGCACAGTGGGCATGGGACTAGCGCTTCAGGTGTCACCTCATCACTACCAGCAGGGCCAGGGTGCTGGGTGCGTTTAACCTCCTGGCCAGGGGTTGCATGTCGGGGACCTGTTAAGGCCTGAGCGTCCTGGCAGCTGCTCAAGGTGGAGTTGAGGAAGGACACAGGTGGCTGCTGGTGGTGGAGCTGTGAGATGACAGGGCTCGAACCCAGTGCTGGGGGTGGATGGACAGGAGGAATCCCCTGAAAGCTCACATGTGACGCAATGCAAGAGTCCGCAGAGGTGAAATGATTAGATGAGGAGAGGTGTAGCCTAATCAGTGGGTGAATCCACGATATGGGTTAACTGGGGGCGACTGGAGGCAGGTGGGTGTGGCTGGAGGCAGTAGCTCACAGGGCAGGGGGGCAGTGGTGAGCCTTTGGTGTTCATGTTTTGTCCTTGGTGAGCAGAACTCTCTGTCTGCTTCCTGGTTTCCAAGTCCTCGGCTGTTTCCCTCCAGCATACCCTTCAGCCACGATGTTCTGCCCCATCTTGGGTCCAGTGCTACAGAGTTGGTCATCTATGGATGGAGATCTCTGAAGCTGTCTTCCAAGTTGTTCTTGCCAGGTGTTTTGGTCACCACAACTCAAAGCTGACTAAACAATAGGAGAGAATGAGTAAGATTGACAGAACTCAGGGTCAGGTAAGTGGAGGTGGGGTAGATTTTGGTTTCTGACCTCAGTGGCTCTGGGTAGAGTGGGGTGTGGTGGCGACATGCTGAGCTCCACCTGGGCATGCCGAATCTGGCTCTGGTACCATAGGCCAGCCCTGGAGGCTAGTGGCTGGTTATTCAGAGAAGTTAGCTAGAGATGGTGACATGGCAGGTAGCCACAGGTAAGGGGAAAGGACAGCCACTCAGGACAGTCACTCAGGAGATGGGCCCTAGAGCCTCCTGCAACCTCAGTGTCTGAGGCTTGGCAACAAAGAGATACCCCTGGAAGAGACTGAAGGGGAAGAAGGGTATATGTGAGAAGACAAGGGTCTCCAGCAGGCCGACCAGTGGCACGTGCACAGGCAGCAGCTGACTGGGCAGTGTGGAGTCGCTGGCCTTGTCGGTTATGAGGAGTCTCTGTGAAGTATGTCGGCAGGATCTGGGTGGTGCTGAGGAATCACGGGGTGACGTGTGCCGAGTGTGGCGCTTGATATCAGGCCTATGTCCCTGCTGCTTCGAAGCCCCCTGCTTGTGTGGGCCCAGGGCTGCATTTCCTGAGCAGATGTGCATGGCACCGATCTCCCCCCACGTGGCTGCTGCGGACTTTGGTAGAAGATATATAAAGATGTAGATTTAAATTAGCTGCTCTTTTATTAGGTGAGGTATTTTTAGTTTCTCAAAACTTTTCTTCCATTTGTTAATTAATCCTCAGACTTTTTTTTTTTAAAGAGAGAGTGAGAGAGGAGAGAGAGAGAGAGAGAGAGAATTTTTAATATTTATTTTTTAGTTCTCGGCGGAGACAACATCTTTCTTTGTATGTGGTGCTGAGGATCGAACCCGGGCCACACCCATGCCAGGCGAGCGTGCTACTGCTTGAGCCACATCCCCAGCCCCAATCCTCAGACTTATTTTTTAAAAATATAAATTCTAAGTTCGCTCTCACTTTCCCACTCTCTTCTGGGATCTGGAGTTAATAGTCTTTTAGGTCGAACTTATTCATTCCTGGAGATCTGAACTGGTAATTATATTCTTCATGCTCCCGTCCCCCAGCTTTTCCTTTGAAAGGCAATTTCTTGAAGCAGGGGTCTAATAACTGTTGGGAAATTTTGATGTTTCTGGAAGGGTAGTCGGACGGACCTGGTTTTGGGACCCGGCTGCTTCCCCAGAGGTCAGCTTCCCATGGAGACTTGTCGGTCATGTCCGGCTGGGCCTGCTGCTCACGGCCTGTTGCCACCAGCGCTCACTCAGGGTCCACTCCTCTCACCCATTTCTGGGTCCGCTTAGCACTGGGGTGGCGTCACCTGTGGGTCTGAGTCTCTCTGGTGGTACGGGGGAGTGGTGCTCACGGACGCTAGCATGTGGCCTCTTCTCCAACGGCTGCCACTTCTTTCTGAGGGTGAGAACTCCTGGTGCAGCTCTGGGCGAGGCAGGGGGCGAGGGATGAGGATGGTCCCTCCCCTTGGGGGGCTCACAGCTTAAGCTAGAAGCAAGAGTTGTGGTGAGGAGGCCGAGCTAGCGTGGCTGTGGGGACGAGCGTCCCTGGCTCATGGTGAGGCCGAGGGCTGCAGCGTCACAGAGACGGGCGAGGCTGGCCGTGGGCACGCCTTCTGTGTTTCCATAGCTGTCGCTGAGGTGCAGGAAGGCGCAGTCCTCAGGATGGAAAGAGAATGCACCATGCTTTTAAACACTTTTTAAAAGTATACCTGCTGTAGACTTGACCACGGTAGCCGTTCCTAAGAGTGCTTCCCAGTGGCACCATGGGGCTGCTCTTGCCCTGTCCCCACAGCCATGTGTGTTTGGCCTCTGCTGTCTTCCTTCCAGTTTAATTACTGGCAGGGGGACAGACCATGTGGAGTGTGACTATCGGGTGTTTATGGAGCGCTCAGTAGTGAGCCCTGGACTCACTCTGGGACTACAGACCCCACGAGGTGTGCACTGGGTCAGAACTCAGGCCCTCCTGAGAGCACAGCCACCACACTGCAGCCCGCCAGGTGGGCACGGGGACAGCGCCACACCACAGTGGAGGAGAACGCAGGGCTGCTGTGGCAGGTGTTTGGGGGCTGCGAGGAATTTAACGTGCTTGAGTCCTTGGCAAGCCATGGAGTCAGGCCTGTGCAGAGATGGGGTGGGGACAGGGAAGCAGGTAGCAGCAATGGCTGTTTCTGTGTCTTCACTTGAGTCTCTCACAACACAGGAGACTGAGGTTTTTCCATCATGCTCTCTGTCACCTGGGCACCTGCAGAGTGACTGGCCACAAGCTCAAGGCTGAAGGATGGCACCATGCCGCCGAGTTGGTGTCCTACAGAGGTCTGTTTAGGCCTGGGTGGCCCCTCCGTCCAGAGTGGTGCAAGGAGCATCTTCACCTGCCTGCTCAGGCGGCAGGCTGGCCTTGGGGGTGCAGTGTGCCTGGATCCAGGCTTCCTTTGTTGGTATTCCTGCCCCTGTGGCTGCTGTGGACTGCTGTGGTCACCAGTGATGTCTGTCTGCCTCTCCCTCTCGGCCCCCTTGCTCACCCTCCCTCCTCTGCCCTTTGAGGCTCCACGCTGCCCAGGCTGAGCTGGCGCTTGTGTGGTGCAGTTGGGAGAGAGTCTTTCTGCTGCTTGCTTGCTGTGGCACTGGGGCCAGCCACGTGATCTCTTTGAGCTGTGGCTTCTATGTCTGTCAGACTGGGATAGGATTTACCTTGGGTGCTGTGCGAGGAGAGGTCACGTACGCGAGGTGCTTGGCACACAATGAGTGCCCAGCCCGTGTCACAAATGATGTTTTGCCTTGTTCTCCCAAAAGGGAGGAGTGGAGGGGCTTGTGCATTCTTGCTTTACATGAAGGACATGGTTCCTTTGCCCTCTGGGGCAGTTGGTTATTAATTGCAAGCTGCCCATGCAGCTCTCTCCTCCTCTGTGCCTGAGCGTCCTCTTCTGTGGGTCAGGGATGGCAGCAGCCACTGCAGGCTTTCCGGCTGCTCCTGTAAGCACTGGACATGGTACAGGATGCACACTGAGTGCTCAGGGCTCGGTGGTGGGTGCTCCCTGCCTGTCTGCGTGGTATCTCTCCTCTTGCTCAGGACAGTTGGCCTTCTTGCCTCTGTCCACCTTGTTGATCACTGAACAGGGCAGAAGGGCCAGCAAATGACTCACTCTCTTCCCTGGCTGGAGGATGATGAAGGGATGCGGCAGCCCGTGAGGCTGCTGTTGCAGTTCCTGCATTTCGCCACGCAGGGCTGCCCTTCCTCATGGAATGCTGGCTGCACGGTGTCTGTGGGGCCTCCAAGGCTGTTCAGGAGGACCATTGCTGGGCTTGTTGTTTCCTTCCTCCTTTACCTGCTGTCCTTGGCTTTCTTTGGATTTGCAGAGTGAGAGCCCTGACTTCCTTCCTTACCGTGGCCACATGGCGAGGGAGAGGAGTTGGAGAGGTCCTGGCAGCACCTGTGAGATGCTGCTTTGTTTAAGACGCAGTGCTCTTTGCCTGGCAGGAAAGATGTGACGTCCTGTGGCCATGCCTTGGAGGCAGGTGGGCAGCACAGCTTTTCAGGGGCACTGCTGGGAGTTCCATGTTGCTGGACAGCAGTGGGTCTGGTGAGGCCATATGAGTTCTGGACAGTAATTTAGCAGCTATTTGTTGGGGCCTGCCGTGCAAGGGACTGTCCTTAGGTGGGGAAGGTGAGGTCCCTGCCTCTGTGTGGAGTCTCCATTGTAGCAGGGGTGACCGTGAATGTAGTGACAAGAAGATTTAGGCAATTAGACCTAAATTTACCTATGTGTTATTTTATGCATTAGGTATTAGGGAACAAAAGGAAAAGAGAGAGTGGGGCGGGTGGCTGTGTTGTGGAGTAGGTGGCTGCGCTGGGGCCCCCCAGCCTGCTCCCCATCCCAGCGGGTCCCTGGGGTAGAAGCTGCAGAAGGGCAGGGACTGTTTTGTTCACGCTGCATCTTTAGTGCCCAGAGCTGCGTGCCTGCATGAGAGCAGGTGCCCCACGAGGGCTGTTGAGTGAACACGTGAAGTTTGTCAAGCTGGAGAACTGTGACAAACAAGCCCCGGCTTATGAGGAGAAGACGGGGTGAGCCCAAACAGCGCTTGGCACATGGGTGCTTACCTCCAACCTTCCCCAGGACAGCATGCCACCCATCCTGAGCAGCACCTACCTGGCTTCAGAGCTGTGGGGCCTGGAGTGGGAGTGTTGTGCCGAGCAGTGCAGTACCTTAGGAGGGACGTCATGTTCTTAAACACTCAAGTGTACTCAAAACGTGAGGCCATAACAAATACTGTAAACAGCACACATTTATTTTCTCAGGGTTACGGGGGTTGTACATGTCACTGGGCAGAAGTCAAGGGCCCCTTTGTCCCGGAGGCTCAGGGGAGACCTGCTCCTTCGCCTCTCCGGCTGCCACAGGCCGCTGTGTGCCCTGGCCCCTGGCCCCTTTCTCTGTCTCCACAGCCTGAATGCAGTCCTGCGTCTTCCCCTCCGGTGACTTCCCTGCCTCTCTTTGCCCTCTGAGGACCCCTGTGATGATGCTGGGGGCACCACACCCCCAGGACCCTGGGAACCCTTCACCTAGTCACAGCTGCGAGGTCCCTTTTGTACAAAAGGTCACATGTTTGCAGGTTCTGGAGATTGGGATGTGAATGTCATGGGGGGCTTTCTTTGTCCAAGAAGGGGGTCTGAATTTTGATCCAACAATCCCATAATTAGTTGATCTTAAGAAAAAATTGGACTAGTTCACAAAGATGTGTGTGCTAGGTCCTTTGTCACAGCATCATTGATAATACCAAAATTATTAGAAGCAACATAAATGTCCAGTAATAGGGACTTAATTAAATAAATGATGATGTATCCCTGTGACCGTTACAAGTGAAGTCCAGAAGGACATCTGTCCACGTGGACAGAGATCTCTGACTTAGTAGAGGGCAGGTTGTAGTAAGGAGCCGGGTGTGATCCCCTCTTACAAAGCAGCCTGGAGTGCCTTGGGGCGTCGAGAGGAACACAGGAGGCATTAGCCAGGGTTATTTCCGTGTTGTGGGATTATAGGCAATTTTTCTTCTTTTTACTTCTCACTGTTTCCTAATGTTTTGACAGTGAAAAATGCTTGAGTCTTAAAAAAAGAACCCCCTCCTTTTTAAAAAAGAGAGATGACTGAGTTTGGTGGAAAAGAACATTTATGATGCAGTGCAGAGCTGGCGTCTAGAGCTGGGCTTGAGCTCCAGCCCGTCCTGGCCAGGCGGTGCCGCAGAGCACTGCATGGTCTGCTGGCTGCTCTCCAGCCTCTGGCCAGATCACCTCACCCCGCCCTGCTCCCTGTCCCCAGAGAGGAGGAAGCGGGAGCGGGATGCTTCTCCTTGGCCTCCGCACCATGGTTGCGCTGTCTCTGGGGCCTGGTTTGGAGCCCTCCTTCTTGCACTGTGGGAGTTGTCCTTTGCTCTGCTTTCACACTTGTGTGTGTCATGCCTCCCTTCCAGAGGCCCGGGGACAGTCCCCTAGCCTTCAGTGGCAGCACTCTCCTTTGTGCTCATAACTTGAAAACAGCTCGCTCTCCTGCTCTGGAGCTGCGCCCTCTGCCATTGGAAGGGCTGCCGATGAGGCTGTTGCCAAGTTTCCCCAGGCATCCCATGGCCGTCCTCTTGCTGATAGGGAACGAAGACAGGTTTGTAATTAAGAAGTCACTTGATAGTGTTTTGGCTCACAGCCGCGGGAACACAGCTCCAGGCAGCCCTTTCCATCCTTCTTCTGAGGCCTCCTCAGCGCCTGGGGCCGGCGCTCGCCTGGCGTGTGCCTTCAGTGCAGGTGTGGAGCTCTACGGTGGTGGACGATTGCGCTGAGGTTACGTGGATAGTGGGTGTTGAGTTGGGCTGAATGTCTGGGTCTCTTGGGTCCCAGATCATGCTGCCAGGTGTCTGTGGTCTGTCTTTGTGATTAGAGAGATCACACTGTGCATGGCACAGATGTGTGGAGCACCTGTCCAGGGCTTTCTGTCTATCAGGCCCTGTCCTTGTGATTCTCCCAGCAATCCTGTCTGGGTTGAATTTTACCCTTTCCATTTAGTAATGAATGAGCTGAGGCTCAGAGAGGTAGAGAAAGTTGTCCTCAATTACACAGCTGGTGTGGTTGTGGCCCTGGCCCCTGATTCCAAACCCATCCGCTCCATGTTCTCCTCGTGGGCCTTGGTAGCATGTTGACTGCCGTGGCCACCCAAACAAGTTATATGCTTGACCATCAGGACTGCACTCAGATGGGCTGTTTTAGAGGTCTGCAAGTATCTTTGAAGATGCGTGATGTCTTTTCTTGTCAGTAGAACCTAACCCCTTTCCCATTAGGCATCACCAATCAGTTGAGCAGCCATTTCAAGGGCCAAATTATATACTCACTTGATTTAGCTCTCCTGCTTTTTTGGACATTGATTGACAGCTGAGGGGTGTAATGGGGACACATGTCAATAGGCCCAAAGAAATTTATCTGTTTTGGCGAAAGGGTTATGTATTAAAACAAATGAGACTATCCTTTTAATTTATTAAAGTGATTTCTTAGACGCCAAGGTTTGGAGGCAGTCTGCACAGTAATCTGCAGACTCATCCAGCTTGCGATCTAGACCCTCTCTGCGCTTGTTTCTCTCATTTTCTCTTGTTACTAGTCACCTCTCTGCCAGATGAAGGGATTCTTTCTGCAGCATATGAGCAGTGGCTTTGGCCTTCAAGGTCTCGCTCACATCCTGGCTGCCCCTCTGCAGCTGCTGAGCATTGTTCTGAGGCCCTGCTGCTGCACCCTGACCCTGTCTGCATGGGGGCTCATCTCCACACGACCCTAGGCTCGAGGATCTGTGACCCTTCCATCTGCTGATGGAGAGTTTGCTCTTGTATTTGGTGGCTCTCAGAATATGCACATCCACCAAGTGACCTTCAGTCCTGAGATGTTCACTGAGCATCTGCGAGTTCAGGTTGAGGGGAGCGAGCCTCTGTGCACATGGGCTCATGGGGGAGACCCCCCCAAGAGAGGCTTGGCAGGGCCCGGGTGTCGTTTCTGTCTGAGGAGTGCAGTGTGCACCTCCTCTGCACCTGCCCAGTGCTGGGCGTGGCATGATGCCACGCCTTCCCCACGGGGGTTCGTAGGCCCTGGGTGTTGGAATCCAGCCCGCGAGGGTTTACTTCAGACTGAGAGGGAAGCTGTGGCTCTGTGGGGCCATAGACCTGTCTAGACGACCGGGACAGCCCAGGTTCCTCTGAGGAGGTGGTGTGAAAGCTGAGATTGGAGCAATGAGTAGGTGCTGGCTGGAGGTGCGAGCAGAGGCAGGGCAGCACCACCAGCCAGGAGATTGGGGCAGGAGGTCTGCACGCTCAGCCTCGGACGCCAAGGTGAGGGTGGTGTCTGTGACCAGAGCAGAGGAAGCGTCTGGAGGACTGTGGGCAGGAAGGGCTGGAAGGAGCCAGCTGGAGGGTCTGATTGTGTCTGCCGTGTGGAGGCTCTGTGGAGGCGGAGGCATGGCGAGGGGCTGCCCTAACCGACCAGAAGCAGCTGTGGTACTCCAGAAGTGGGATCGGCGAAGGACGGCACTTGGTGATGGAGGACTTGGAAGGGAGATGAGCCAGGAATGTCCCATAGGCTTGTGGCTTCCCCATTAGGAGGACAGCAGAATCATTGGGCTGGGGCTGGTAGGAAGGATAGGTGGTCTTGTTGGCTGCGGCAACGTGGAGGTTAATTGAGTTTGGGCTTGGATCTGGGAATTTGGGGTGCTTCTGAAACATCAAACCAAGAAGACAGCTCAAGGTCAGAGGGGAAGTGAGAGTGGACCCCTGGGAAGATGATCCTGAGGCAGAAGGTGTGACAGGAGCAGATGTGGGGACCTTGAGAGAACCCTGTTGAGCGAGGGGAGTCCTGTGGTTTGCACCCTGTGGGGTGGGGAATGGAGAGACATGGGGCCAGCTGAGCATCTCGAGGAGCATCCTGTGTGCTTGTTAAGAAATTCGGTCTTTGTCCCAGAGGGTTTCAGTAGCACTTGAAGTATTTTTAATAATGATTGAATATTATAACAAATTTGCACTTTAGAAAAATCACCTTGCTAGTGCAGCTGAGGGCTGATCCGAGGAAGCCTTCCTTTACCCAGCGGGGCTGCGGGCATGCGGGCACGCTGAGCCTCATGTGACTGCCACGGGACCAGGCCCATTGTGCAGAGGCAGTGCCTTTGCTGCCCTGGCCATCTGTGGGGGACACGCTGTGAAGGTAGCAGTGGAGCGGGGTGTGGCAGTTGTGGTATGTGAGTGTTGGTGCAGAGCAGGAGGGAAGCTCCCTGGACTGTGTGGAGGGGCTTCCAAGACAAGATCATCCAAAGTCTTAATAGAACTGTGGGGGCAAATGGGTGGTCATAGGAAGAGCCTTCCAAACCAAAGGGACAGGAAAAGCAAAATAGCCAAGCATAATATTAGGAAGCTCAAGTCAGTTTATTGCCAGAAGAAAGAGTACAGCAAGGTGGTGGGAAGGAGGATGGAGATGAGAGGAGGGGCCTGTTAAGGAACAGGTGGCCTGTGCTCCGCTCTGCATGTTAGTCTATCACCCTGATAGTGGAGGAGAGCATGGATCTGCAGACAAGAGACCGAGAGTCCCTTTTTGAGAAGACAAGGAACAACAAAACCCAAACCTTATCAGGTGAAGGTGAGCTTCCCCAGAGGGGTAAAGGGCGTCTGAGAAAACCCCAGAAAACCCACAGCTAGTGTCATTCTTTAAAAGACTCAGCGATTTCCTCCTAAGATCAGGATTGGACCAGGGTGTCTGTTGCTGTTTGGCCTTATACGGAAAGTTCTAGTGAAGTCTGTGAAGCACCAGTTGGAAAACCAGCAGCAAGACTACCTCCCTTTGCAGATGTCATGAGCTTGTATATAGAAAGATCCAAGTAGTTCACTAAAATACTGTTGGAATTAATAAGCAAGTCTGCAAAATTACAAGATTCCAGATGTCCATACAGAAATCAGTGATCTCTGAACACTGGTTAGAATAGCCAGGGAACAAAGTTAAGAAAATAGTTTTTATATTATCAAAAGTAATAATCAGGCTGGGCGTGGAGGAGCACGCCTGTAACCCCAGTGGCTCAGGAGGCTGGACCAGGAGGATTGTGAGCTCAAAGCCAGCCTCAGCAATGATGAGGTGCTTAGCAACTCAGTGAGACCCTGTCTCTAAATAAAACGCAAAATAGGGCTGGGGATATGGCTCCTGAGTGGTTGAGTGCCCCTGAGTTCACTCCCTAGTACGAGAAAAAAAAGCAATAATCAGTAATAAATTAACCAAAATAAGTACAAAATGTTTATACTGACCACCAGAAGAAGGTAAAGGAGACCTAGGTGGATGGAAAGGCATACCATGTTCACTGCCCCGAGGACCTCGTAATGGCTGGGTGGCAGCGCCCCCAGTGGATGTGCAGATGCAGCGTACTTCCTGTCAGAATCCCATCTGCCTTCTTTGTGTAGATTAGGAAGCTGACCCTAAAATTCACGTTTTTCCAGCAGACTTCCTGGGAGAATGCCTTTATCTAACCATAGCTAACTTAATATGTAGTTGGGATATAAGGGACACATGCTGTGTGAGGCCTTGCCTTGCTCTTTTTATATGAATTAACTAATGTTACAAGCCTGCAAGTTGCACTGGTGGGTGAGGAAATGAGAAACAACCCAGTGGTGCTCAGCACGCGGCGGGCGGAGGAAGTTGTGTGGTCTCTAGGTCACAGAAACTAAGAGAAAATGATGTTGAATCCCCAACCCCACCACCTCCGCTGAGTCTTCCTTAGACGTCATCTGGGAGAAGCAGTCCAGTTTGTGTGACGTTGTGAGGTCATCTGAGTTGTCTGGTATGTCTGGCGACCTCTTCAGAAGGGGAGATTGGAGGCAGACATGCACACTGGGAGGATGCCCCTTCCCCAGAATGAAGCAGCCACCTCTAAGCCAGGGAGGGGCCTCCGAGGGAACCAGCCCATCCACACCCTGATCTCAGACCTCGTGCTTGCAGCTCTGAGACAGCAAATCTGGATTTGTTTTAGCCACCCCGTTTGTGGTCTTTATTTATGGCAGCCCTAGCAAACCAAAACAGAAAGGAAGGCGGGGTGTTCGTTAGGAGGGACTTTTCATCAGTGATTGATTCACCTGGAGATGGAGCCCAGACCTACCTGGGAGGTCTGCGTCAGCCTCTGCGAGGGGCTGCTGTGGTGCTGAGGTGGACAGGGCCATTCTCCTGCTGAGTCATACTCCTACCCTGAGCAGGAAGGGGGTCAGGTACCCTCCCTCCCTGTGTCCTGCATTGGCTGTCTGTCACTCTACCCTCCTCATATCTGATCTTTTGCTGTCAATTTTTTTGAACCTGAGTGGGAGGTAGGTGAGTTGCTTCTAGCCTGTAGAAGTTGAGTACCATATCATGTTTGCTTTATTTCAGAAGAGACTTGAGATTTCCCTACAGATCTGTGGTGTCCACAGAGTTAAACCAAACTTATTTTCCTTATTTAAGTCTCCGGAAGACAGGGTACCAAGGGCCAGCTCCAAAGGGCCAAGCCTGACATGACCCTGGGGTCTCTTGAGCCCTTCCTCTCTCCTAACTCTGGGTCCCAGAACCTTGGTAGCCCTGTCCTGGGTTCCTCTTCTCCCCCTGGTCCTTGGTGGTCCCCTGCCTTTAACCCTCTTCCCTGAGTCCTGCTCCACCTGCTGCTTTCAGTGCCTCTCCAGGTGAATTCTGCCATCCAGCTAATATACAGCCCTTGAACTCCCGGGCTTCGGGCTCCTTATCTGTACACTGGAGAGTCAATGGTGTACACAAAGGTGTAGATGCTATGCCAGTTACATGAGTTGACGTGAGTAGAGGACTTGGCAGGGTGCTGGGCACATGCTGAGCCCCCAGGCACGTTCACCATCATGGCCACTGCACCTCTGCTGTCATGTGGCACACACTTCCCAGGAGAGGTGGCTGCCTGCTGGCTCACTGTGCCCTGTTACTGGATGGCAGCCTGCAAAGAGTCTAGCTTTAGCCCAGTAGCTCAGCTGCTTTTCCTTTTATCTGTATTTTGGATTTTAATCGTGTTACACACACACATTCACATAGACGTGCATGCGTGAATGTTAATGGAGTCATCTCGTATGTGTTCCTTATTTGTACCATTTTTGTATTTCCTATGCTGGGGTAAGCAACAGAAAGGTGGAGGAGATGAGCGGACACTTAACACATAACTTGCCAAAAGCCATGGAACTGTGATTTATGTACATTGTCATCGATACAGCACCCTTGCATGTCAGAGATTTGATCCTCTTTTCACAATCAAGGAATGGAAAGCCAGTCTCTAATACGAGGGACATGTTATTCCTAATGAGGGTCCAGGGAACCTGCAGTGGCTTTTGAACTTCTGTGCCCATTTAGGGTTGACTGTCTTCCTAGGGTCAGGCCAACCATGGGGCAGGATCTGTTGATCACCGTGTGCAGCCTGGCTGGAGTAGTGGACGAGGCCAGAGGGACAACACTGGTGCTACCAGTGTGGTCCTGACACTGGTCCTGCCCGTTGGAAGCCATCTTCTGTGTTTCCCTAACTCTATGAGATGCATGGACTCAGCCCGGCACATCACAGTTTGGAAATGTGACACTTACCTGTGCTCTTTTTCTGTTTGAGATACAGTGAAATTAACAAGAAAACCATCCCCAAATGGGTCAGCTCCTTCAGGAAACATGATCAATAAAACAGGGTTATAAATAGTGTCTGCAGATTAACCATTTGCAATCCCAATAAAGTAGGAACAGATTGTGACAGTGAACAGAAAAACTGAGCATGTGAGTGGTTCATTGTGCCACTTGGTCTCTGGCCTAGGAGTGGTCTCTGGCCTCGTGTTGTGGGTGAGTGTGAGGGCTACCGGCCTGGCCCTCCACGTGAGGCCTGGTGTGTCCCCTGAGTGCAGTAAGCTGCAGGGAAAGCCCTCTGGGGCACCTCCTGGGCCTGGGGCCAGGGCTCCATGAGGCTTCCCTCGGGGATGGTGGGGTGCTCGGATATGCTGCCCATGGATTTGTCCTGCCCAGCTTTGCTCTGGGCTCTGTCTGGCCACCGAAGCATGATGCGGTAGTGGGAGGGCAAGTGGGCAGCTCCAGCTTCTGGTCAGAAGGTGAGTCTGCCAAAGGCAGGGGGATTTTCTCTTTGACAACTTAGCCTGGCACAGAAGAGTCAGCGGGGTCCAGATGGGGTGTGCAAGTTGAGTGAAGTGTGGCTCACTCCTGTGCACAGTAGCCAGGGATGGTAGAATGGTCCAGTGTACACATAGAGAATATCTAGAACACACCTGGCTTCTGCAGCAGCTGGTGGCTTTGCCCCATTCCCTGCACACTCACTGATTCCACTGGGGTTGCCTGTGGGTGTGACCATTGAGGGCACCTGTGAGGGCAGAGCTCCCAGGACCTGAGCCAGCACTCTGCGTGCAGCAGGAGCAACCACCTGACTGCACGGTGCCTGTGGGTTTGTGTATGCTCCTCTCCTAGAGCCCCAGGGCCTGCGTGCTGTGGGCACAGCTGTGCCGACTCTGAGCCTGACTCCAAGCACTTCTCCTGAAACAGTGCTGTGTCACTTTGCTACGGTCACTGCCTGGCTTTCAGTGAACTAATTTTGTGAACTAACTCTCAGTGGCTTTTTCTGAGAATCAAGTCAAATAATACAGATGAAAATGCTTTTGCAACTATGAGGCGGTGTTGGTCATTAAACCGTATCTGTCTGTCATTGTTATTATGTTCCTTTAGTTTGGAGTGATGTTCACACTTAAGATAAAAGCAACTCTAATAATGTTAGTAAGTTCTGATTTAATCTTTGATTTCTCATCTTCTTGCCCTGAAGTTATCAATTTATAAATAAATGTTATGACTACTTTGTGACAAAGAAATTGAAACAGGGCTTCTTATCTGACACAGACAACTTATCTGCACGACATTAGCCAGTGTTGCTCAGTGTCTCCTGTGACTGTCCATCATACCTAGAACACGGCATCAGCTGAGCAATCTAGACATTTATGAGATACGAAGCTCCACTGTGTGCTGAGAGCAGATGCACTGTTTTCAATAAAGGGGTTCATTTAAATATATATTAAACAAGAGGAAGGTGGTGTGTTGGACACCCGAGAACGACGTGGACTGAAGGTGCCCTCCACAGAGGCACTTTCTCTGCTGGGAGTCCTGCAGGAGCTGTTCCGCAGAGTGCGTCATAGGGGGCAGAGCTGAGAGGACGAGGAGCACCGAGTGGGTACTGAGCGCTGAGCTCTGCAGGGGAGAGCAAGTGCAGGACTAAGAAACGAGAGGCAAAGGGCGAGGAAGGGAGGAAGGGAGGACGTGGAAAGAAGAAAGCACTGACGTTTTGGGCGGGAATGGAGGGAGGAGTCTTTATGGAGCACTGTGTGGTTGGTACTTTCAGATGCTCGGTCACCTGAAATTAATTTAACTGTCAAACTCATGCTACATGAGAAGTGCACTTAGCCCCGCTCTCTTCTCTAGTCACTTGCCCGAGGTTACAGAGTTCAGAATTGACAGCGCAAGTCGTTCCCAAGTTCCGTCTGTGGGAAGCTGAAGGAAGCATGTAGTTTTCCCTCATTATAAAGAGGCATAGTGACAGGGGAGAGGCAGGCAGGCCCACATTGTTAGGGTGGGACTAACATTCTTACAGGAGAATTTTAAAAAGTTAATTACAATATATCATAGTTAAAAAAAATCTTTTAAAATGGACTTAGTTTCCAGGGACACACTATTTAAAAATGGAGGTACTTACACTGGCTTGAATATAAAAAATGTGCCACATCTTGTCCCTTTCCCTGACTGCCCCCCCCCCCGCGCCCCCGACCCTCAACCCTGGACTCCCATGCACACATGGGACCCACTGCCACATGTTCCTTGAGCTCAGAGTGTGGGAGTCCATTCCTCACTAGACCCCACGTGGATCCCCGTCTGCACCAAGGGGGCTGACAGGTGTCTGCTGTGGCCACTGGCCCTCACACCTCCATGGCCACTCAGCTGCCTCTGCACACCAGTGCGAGGCATTTCCACAGCAAGCAGAAGTGAGTAGCCAGCAGGGAATTTACTAAATATATTCTCATGAACTCTTTAAATATATAGTATCTCCAAACTCTTTATCCTTGAAGAATCTTGGTTTTGAAATTCAACTAGTGTATCACACACTCAGCAGTTTGTCAGTTGGATGGATCAACTTCATGAAGTGCTGGGTGTTCCAGGACTGGGGTATGCAGCTTCTCAGGTAAGGCAATAAGCACAGAGCTTGGGTGAAGGTTGGAGAAAGGGACAGACAATAAGGATGAAATCACGGAAGGGCATTGGAATTCCAGCCAGGATAGCCCAGTAAGGTCAGCCTTTGTTTCGTTCTTGCTAGCCAAAGGGCTTAGGCAGGCAAAGAAAAAATTTAACAGGACAAAGCCAGAATACCTCAGATACCTCAGTGGTTAAAAAGTAAGATCAACGTCTCATGAAATAGAAATAAAGTCAAACATGAAGCAGTTAATGTGTTCCTAGCTCACAAGTTTCATTGGTGCTAGGATTTTAGCACATGCCAAAAAATCTAAATATAATGTTAGCAAGACAAAATCTGTAAGGAATAAAATGAATACTATACTGTGACTATAAGTAGGGCTCACCTCCGAAATGCAGATGCTTCTGCATCGGGCTATCTCTCAGTGCCACGTGTCAACATGAGCAGATTAACAAAAGGAAAAAAAAATATTAATTTAAATAGTTACAGAATAACTCACAAAATTAATTTATTCATAATAATAGAAGCTCTTGGTAGACTAAGGCTACAAGGGAGCATGACTTACTTAGTAAAGAATATCTGTCAGAAATTTCTAGGAAGCATCATACATGCAGTAGCATGTTGATACCTGACCTTTGAAGTCATGAGCAAGCCAAGGATATCTGCCATCACTGCTTCCACTTGATGTGGTCCCGACTCCTGCTAAGGCAATAAGGAAAGGCAAAGACATGCGACATCTGTGGATTAGAATAGAATATGTAGAACTGATCTTATTTGCAGATGAGAGCACTTTCTATCTAGAAAATTAAAGAGAAGCTATGAACAAACTGTGAGAATTAGTGTGAGAGAGTTTTTCTTGGTTCAAGACAAAAAAAATAATAGCATTCCATCATATCAATAAAAACCAATTAGAAAATGCAGTTTAAAACACTCCCATTCATATGTCATCAATACTCTAAGGTATCTTGAAAACAGAAGCCTTGCTAAGAGCACTGTAGAGCACTGATCAGAGCACACAGGAGCAGGGATGCAGGGAAGGTTACGAATCAGGGAGAAAATCACAACTTTTTCATGAGTGGTGCTGGGACACCTCGTCAGGAGGCCGATGAGGCCAGAAGATAGTTTTAGTGATGCAGGGCAGGGAGGGCTTCATAGGCAAGGCAGTTGAGCCCAGCACGGAGGAAAGGGCCCAGAGGCTGATGCCGGTCACCTTTCACAGAATTCTACAAAGGCCAATCTGAGCAGAATGTGAAATCGAAGGCACACGTGGATTATATGCTTGGTATCTTTCTGCACATGTGCTAACTATGATGAAGGAACATTACAGAGATGAGGGAGCGTCCCCAGCAAGCGCTACCCCATGGGCACCATATCTTTTCACAAGTACTGGTGTCTAGAGTGAACGTTTGCAGAGGTGTTATTTGTGCAAGTAAAGTAACAATGTGGCCAAGTCAAAGTCCAAGCCCACAGCTGTCTGGCTCTCTGCCTCTGGCATATGCAGACAAGAGCCTAGCTTGAGGGGGTGTGTGGGTAGGGTACGGGAGGGAGATGGGAAGGATGGCAGAGAAACCAGCTGTGGTGTAAGTAGGGCTACTGCTCCCTCCAGCCTGTCCTGCTCCTGAAGGGCCAGGGCAGGAGCGGCCTCTCTGGTGCTCACAGCATTGGAGTCTATGGGGGCCACCCTAACATGCTGACGCTGCAGCCATTGCCTGCGCCGGCTGCTGCCAGCCGACTCAGATGGTAGACCGTTGTGTTTTGGGGGTTTCTTTCTGGAATATTGCCGTGAAAGAGGAAGGTCATAAGATGTCACATTGTCTATTGTGTACCTCCAATGTTTGATTCTTGGCACTAGGAAAAAAGAAAATGAAAAGCCTTCCTCTGTGTGTGCGTGTATGTGTGCCTGTGTGAGTGTGTGCACAAGATGCGGTGTTTCTGAGGACAGTCTTCAAATGCGAATGCGCTGAGCTATTTTTAGGCACCCTTCCTCCCAACAGTGCTGTTTAAAGATTCAGCTCAGGCTGCTAATAGGTATATTTATAACCATTCTGTCGAGGCCCCAGCATGAATGCTGCTGCAGATGATGCTATTCTTGGAGGCAGTTGCCATGGTTACCATTAACCCTTTTGCTTTGGAAGAGTCTATCCATGGGATGCTTTGTTCCCCCCAGGGTGCTCAGCAGCCTTTGAAGGCATGAGTGCACTCTGAAATGGAAATAAAAATTAAGTGTATTTTATACTTAAGTAATGAATAAAACTCTATAAATGAATGGGCAGCACTAGTGGTTTAATATTAGTAGAGATTCCCCCCTTCCCTTAAAAGCTATAACAACTACAGGTAGCTTTGTAGCTTCTGTCCAGCACTGACAGTGCTGAAATTATCTTTTGAATTTGAACATAGACAAATGCATGAGAAAGAAGAAGTCCCTTAAGATACATTGTTCCTGCTTTACTACTACGAGTTCTCTAATTTAGTTATGTTGTGATTTAAAAAATCTTAGTTCCTGTTAATGTTAGTGCGGCTCCATCACACCAGGCTCTGGAGCCCTATCCCTGGATGCACGCACGGGTCAGTCTGGAAGGACTCATGGGTTGACTCAGGACTGAGAGGTAGTCCAATAAACAGACTTCTGGATTCTCCATGCTTTTAATAAATCCCTACCACAAGGACGCAGTGTTAGAAATGTCTTTGATTTTCCTATCCACAAGCAGCTTAGAGTTGGAAGAGGAATTAAACAAATATTTTAGCATGAAGAACAAAGTATTAGAAAAAGGTAGCAGAAATGTTCTGTGAAAATGTAAAAAGTGTTTATTTTTTATCCTTAAGATTAAGGATGATCAGGTAAATAAAGAAAGTAGAAAAATCAGTGGCTGGGGAAGCTGTGGCCACACAGCCCTCTGGGGTAGTGGCTGGGGCCTGAAAGTCACTGGAGGGATATGGTGGCAACAGCTGGGAAAACTCCTTGGGCTTGTCCCTGGGAGGCTCAGGTCCAGCCCAAGGAACTGCCATCTGCTGAGGAGCTCTGGAAGGTTTCTGAGTCGACTTGACCTGACCTCCGTTTTGTGAACGCAGCTGTGAGACTGGGGTGGTGGGGCAGGGAGGCAGAAGGAGGGTTCTGGGAGGTGTTTCTGGCGGAATTTGAACTGCATAGCATTTTTCCTTCTTGGATGGTTTCTTGACTGGAACTGTGACTTTTTTGTGATCTTGTTCTGTGCCATGAGCAGTGCCAGACACACCTGGGAGGCCAGGTACTCAGTGTGTAGGCTCAGACACACCAGGTGGGCAAGGGGACTCTCTCACTCTTTGGACCCTCTCACTGAATCGGCAGGCATGCGTTTCTGGAAGGAGCGGTCTCTCTGACCAGTTAAATGTGCAACATCACGTATAGCACAGGAGGAGTGTTTGGAGGCCACAGACAAAGGGCTGCTGCTGGGAACAGGGCATCTGAACTCTGAGCCCAGCAGAGGGGCTGCTGTTGCCACATGGGCAGGGTGAAGAGCAAGGACCAGCACTGCTCCAGATCCAGGGGTGGCCGTCCCGGCGTGTAGGGCCCCTCTAAGTCCTCCTCTGTCCTTCTCCACCTCTACCCGCTTAGCCGCTTGCTGCCCCTGGTGTCTGCTCACAAACAACCCTGTGGTAGGGCCCCAGCTAGTGGTCGTGATCACTGATGGCCTTGTCTTCCCCCTGTCCCTCCCTGCTGCACCAGACCTGTTTTTTAAGGGCAGGACCTGATCTTAATTGGGTATTCCCATTCCTAGCGGGGACCTTTGCTTATGATAGGTCGTAGTGAGAGTAGAATGAATGAATGAATGAAAACAAAAGAATAGATGAATGGCTTTTGAAGGAGTGGGTTTTTAAAGCAATAAAATTATTAAGAATTATTTGCAGCCGTGGATTTAGCTTAGTGGTAGAGTCTTACTACCTTGCATGAGGACCTGGGTTCAAACCCCAGCACTGCAAAAAACAAAACAAAACAAAACAAAAACCAAAAACACATGCCAGAAGGATATAAAGAATAGCACACTGATCATTTATGTGTCTACTGCCCCAGTTCAGGGATGTATTCCTTTGAATCCCCGTGACCAGCACCCCATCAAAGTTATCCTTCCCCCACCTGGTAAACCACAGTCTGAAACTGGAAGCTCATCAAGCTCAGGAGGCTCTCTGCTTCTAAATGCTCACCCAACAATATCCATGGTGGTTTGCAGATTTCAGCTTCTTACAAATTGGATTGTGTGAGCTGGAGGGGATGCAGAGACCAGCTTCCAGGGCCTGAGGTTCACCGAGTGCTTGTGCATTCACTTCCGTTTCCCTCTGCACCTGAGAAGTGACCATAGCAGTCATTATTCTTATTCTTTTAGGAAATTGAACCTTTGGAAAATAACAATGCAGGGATTTTCATCAGCCATACTGAAACATACCCCAAAGTCCTGAATTTCCATGAAACGGAGGCAATCCTGGGCTTTCCTTTGGGTGTCAATATTGAAACATGCTGCTCTGAGCACCACTTGTTCTGTTGGTTTATAAATAAATTAGATGAATCAGACATTTCAATATTTTTTTATACCACAAGAAAAAAATTTGGCATACTTTTTCAATAACTGCAATATTATTTAATCTTTCTGATGCAGATTAGACACTGGCTGTGGGTTACAAATCTCTAGAGAACCTTCCAGAAAATTGAAGAACACAACATTGTTTTCTCAAAAATGTTTTATTTTTAAATGGGGAGGAGTGACATGCATTTCCACTTTCTGCAAAGCGTTGCCTAAATTGTTTGGTATCAGGTGCTCAGTGTCAAGGTAACCAAGTCGGCCAGCAAGTGCAACTAAGGGGAGGTTTCAGGCACGGTCCAGCATTCTGTTGGATAAAGATGCCACTTAGAAATGCCATGAGGCTGCTGGGGATGGCACTGTCAGTCTCAGTTGAGGGTTTGGGTGTTGCCTTGTTAGCTCGTTTACCTTTTCCAGGGAGGCCTTGCGTGAGGGGTGGTTCGGGTTGATCTGGTGCTGAAGGTCAGCTGTGGGCATGAGAACCTCTGGTAGGGGGGCTCTGGCCTGTAAGCGTCCTAGAGGAAGGATGTGGACTTGATTTTGTTACTCCTCAAAGTAAGGCCAAAGGAAAAGCCTTCACCCTGGAGCACGCAGGAGCCCGTGGGGTGCAGCAGGGCCATGGCTCACTGCCCAGGACCCCTGGGGGTAGAGGGCCGTGGGTTTCTTCAGTTCTTTCACTTGCACTTGCGGACACACAAAGGCCACACACTCCATTTCCTCTTTGATGAAGCTAAGACAGTAATTGTGCTACACAGTCACGAGGAAGTCCAGAGGACAGTGCTGCCCTTGTTGAGAGGTCACTACCCCTTCCTGCTTCCTCTGTCTAGGCTGCTGGGTCCTGGGGGTGCACATCAAGCCATGACCTGCTTTCACGGTGCTCATGGTCTGGTTAGTGCTGCCACTGGGCAAACAGGTGACTAGTGATGTCCTCTGGGGAGGGGAAGAGGCACACTGGCTTTGCCCTAAGAAAGCCCTCTGTTGAAATCTTGGTTACTGAGCGACAGGCCATGTGTCACCGAGGACTCAGAGCTTTCTGGAAGACAAAGATGGTGCCACTGAGCAGGGTGGTGGGAGGCTTGGGTCAGATCTTGTGAGGGCCTTGCCCAGCTGCACTGTCCCTTGCCCTTGCCTGGGAGTGGCAGATGGGAGTGGAAGGCCCAGGCTCCTCTTCCTTGACTTCAGCCTAGCACCTTTTGGACTGAGGATGTAAGGATCCTTTGGCTGTGCTGCCCTTGCTTCTAAAGTTCTTTCTTTGGCTATCCTTTCTGGGTGGTGCATGTGGACTTGTGTGCCGAATCCCCCACATTCCTGAACACCATGCTGTGCTTGCTTTCAGTTCTGGGAGGCCGAGGCCCACTGAGTCTTGGCTCCTGAGAGACAAGTGCTGTCTGCTGTAGGGCTCGGTCCTGCCTCAGGTCGCAGACCACACCCCAGCCTAGGTCAGCTGGTCATGCTGCCCAATGTCTGCAGCTGCCCCTCCTCCTTGTCATTGATTTATTGATTTAGAAAAATGCCTGGATCAACTTGGGTGCCACGTGCCTTTCTAAGGCAGGAGCGCCACACACATCCTGCCCTTCATTCTGTCTGTCCGAGACGTTCTGTGCTACCTACCCGCCCCCACCCCCACTGGTGGCACCACCAGGAGGGGTCCATGTCCGTCAGGCCTGAGTGGACACTGCCATGAGCTCCCACAGGCCTGGGATGGAGCCAGTCCTGCCGAGGAGAGCAGAGCTGGCGAGGACGTGGTTCTAGAGAGGAGTGCTAGGATGTGGGCATCCTTTCTCCATACCACATCTCTTCTTAGTAAACCCAGGCAACAGAGAGACACTGTGTGCTGGACACACAGCGCCCGGTGCTAGGTAGTGCTCCTTGAGCGTCGGCCGCTGATTTAATTGTTGCTTTATTAACCCAATCATAATGTGGCCATATATTTGCTGGTATACGGTGGGGAATGCCATGATATACTTGCAAGCACAGATTTCAGAGTGAGACACACTAGATATTTTTCTAATTATTTTATTTTATTGACAAAGTATAATTGTAAGGGGGGCAGGGGCTGTGGCTCAGTGATAGAGTGCTCACCCAGCACGTGTGAGGCTTCAGCACCACATAAAAATAAATAAATAAATAAATAAATAAAGGCATTGTGTCCAACTACTCCTAAAAATACTTTTTAAAAAAGTATAATTATAAGTATTTTTGGTTACAAAACAGACATACCTGGATTTTCAAAATGGACCGGATCACCAGTCCGGTGTGTGTTTTTTCACACACTGTGTGAGAGGGCGACACCAGCGTCTGCACCACAGGATTGCCAGTGACCCACTGAGGCGGGAATCGGCCCCTGAGAGGCCCCTGCGGCTGCAGGCCCTGGCCCAGCAGGTCTGTGGCCTGGCGTGGTCAGCCCCCACAGCACCTGGGCAGCTGGGTGACTGCGCAGGAGGTGCTCACGGCCTGTCCTTCATGCTGGACAGCCGCTCTCCATTCTGGAGGAGCCCAGAGGGCCCTCCACCTCTGCAGCCTGAGGTCATTCGTTGAAGAGGGATTAATCAACGAGGTGAAGCAGCACAGAGGGTCAGCTCCTGGTCCAAGGTGGTAATTGGAGCCGTGGTCTCTGCTCTAGGGTCACTCACAGCCTAGTGAGGATGATGACCACCCGGAGGACCCCAAGAGAGAGAGACCTCTTGGGAGCCTCTCAGTGTCCCTCAGCATGGCTCTGTGTGTAGCTACTGGTGACCCTACATACAGGTTAGACCTGCCAGGCCATGGTGGGGCGCTTAGACCCCTTCTCTGGCCACAGAGTGCAGGGCAGGCCTGGGCCTCTGCGTGTGGCAGCTGCTCGTTGGCTGTGTGCTCAGTGCAGTGCTCCTCTCAGTCCCCTCCTGAGTCTGACCTGACTCAAACACAGTCACTTGCTGGATTCCATCACTTCAGTCCACAGCGGAGGACTGAAGTGTACAGCGGTGTTCCTGTGCGCTCCCAGATCCCCTGGCGGTGGTGCAGCTGTCCCACACCTTGGCTGTGCGCTGCAGCTGTGTGCTTGTGGTGGTCTGGTGCACGCGCACCTACCCTTTGGCAGACCCCACACGATGCCTGCTCCTGAAGATACGTGACTTCAGGCTCGTGTGCCTGCCTTGCTGCTGGTGCGGTTTTAGAGTGTGCACCTTGCACTGTAGAAAACGGGACTGTGGGACCGTGAGCCAGGCTGTGCTGGCGACCTCCTCTTGGTGACTGCTGCATTCTAGATTGCACCAAGAGGCCATGCAGCGTGGCTGGCCCTGGCCTCCAGGTGTGTGGAAGCACACAGCGACGGCACCTGACGATGTTGTGCTCAGAATGTCCCCTGGTGTGTTGTTGGTGAGCCACCTGTCTGCCACTTCTTCCCTACGTCCTGGCTGCCCACCCGACCCTTCACAGCCACCCCTGTTAAAAGGCCTGGTCCTAGGTGCTAAGGCTCTCAAGGACAGAGTTAGCATTTGTGACTTGTTCCTCTGTGTCCCAAAGGGTCACATGGTCTTTGCCTGCAGGTGCTGAGCAGTGGCTGCATGTCCTTGCTCAGTGAGGACCTATGAAGATGGTGCCCTGAGCGTGGGCTCAGAGCGAGTGCTGGTCCTGTGGGGAGGTGAAGCCCTGTGGCCTCTGTCGGGTCGCCTGGACCTGTGCAGACTCGCTTTGCCTTGGGCGGATCCTGGTCTGCCTGGAGCAGGCCTCCCCGGGGGCCCTCTCCGACTCCTTGGACCCAGCCTGCCCCAGGCCTCCTCTTCTTGGCCTTTGCAGGACATGGTGAGTGCAGCCACATTCTCCCTTCCACCCCATGCTTGTGCCACAAGAGCTCTTGTGCCATTTCACCTTTCCCAAGCAGTAAGCAGTTTAGCACTCTGTCACTTTTGGTTTATTGTCATGACATAGCTTCTGAAGCAGAGCTGACTGTCACTCTTTTTCTTAACCCACTTGCCGGTGGGCCAAGAGCCAGCCTTCTCCCGGCCCTACAGCCCGTGTGCTCACACAAGCCCAGAGTCTGCTCCAGTGTAGCAATTCTCCGAGTTCTTGCTTCTCTCCTTAAGAAGCATCTTGACCGTGTTTACATGGGCAGTTCGATAGCATGAATTACCTTCAGAATGTTACACAGTTACCTGCCACTGTGTTTTTCATTACTCCAAATAGAAACTGTACCCACTAAGGAATAGCTGTACATCCCTCCACCCTTTCAGCTTGTGGCAACCTTCAGTCTCCTTATGAATCTCTATTTTAGACATTTTCTATATGCACATCCACACATTCTCAGTCCTTTTGTGTCTGGATTATTTTACCTGGTCTAATATCTTAAAGATGTCTCTGTTACAGCATGTATCAGAATTACTTTCTTTTTTTCTGGCTGAATAGTATTTCATTGTGTATCTATAGCAGAATAATTTTTACATTCATCTATTGATGAATGTTTGGGTCTTTTCTATCTTTTGTCAACTGTGAATGATGCTGCATGGATACTGGCATACAACTATCTGCTTGAGTCCCTATTATTTTTTTTTTTTTACTTTTTTTGGAGATATATATATATATATATATATATACACACACACACACACACACACACACACACACACATACATATATCTGGGAGGAGATTTGTTAGGCATAGTAATTCTACAGTTAGTTCCTTGAGGAATCACTGAGTTTTTCCATATTAGTTGCACCGCATTATGTTCCTACATGGAATGCACAAAGGTACTGGTATTTCCATATCCTCACCAACACTTGTTACTTTGTCTTTCTGATTATTGTTGTCCTTGAAGGTGGGAAATAGCATCTTTCTGTGTTCTGATCTGTGTTTCCCTCATGAGCAAGGATATTGAGCATCTTCACATGCTGGGTGGCCATTTGTTTTTTTGAAGAAATATCTATTTAAGTTATTTGCCCGCTTTTAAATTGGGTTGTTTTATCTTTTTGTATTTGAATTATAGGAGTCATTTCTGTGTTCGGAATATTAAGCACTTATCAGATAAGTGATTTATAAAGATTTTATCCCATTCTGTAGATTGTTTACTTTCTTGATAATGTCCCTTTGTGCACAAAAGTTTATTACTTTTGATGAAGTCCAACACATCTGGTTAAATTTTTTTTTTTTGTTTGACATTTTGGTGTTATAACTAAGAGTCCACTGCCAAGTTCAAGATTATAAAGATTTATCTCTATGTTTTCTTCTACAAGTTCTATGTGTTTAACCCTTACACTTAGGATATTGATTCAGTTTGAGTTCATATAAGGTGAGGTAGGCATCAGCTTCATTCCTTTGCATGTGGAAGTCTAATTGTCCTACTTCCATTTGTTGAAGAGATTATTATTCTTTTCCCATTGCATAAACATGTTTCTCTCATAAAAAATCAGTTGACTATATATGTAGGTGTTTGTTTCTTTACTCTCAATTGCAGTCTGCTGGTCATGAGTCTCTTTATGCCAGAACTACTGTATTTTGGTTACTGTGGCTTTGTAGTTTTTTTTTTTTTTGAAATTGGGCACGTGAGTCCTCCAACTTTGCTTATATTTTTTCAATATTTTATTTGCTATTTGGGGCCCCTTTCAAATAGCATAAGGAGCTAAGGATTAGCTTTTCTACTTTTAAAAGAAAAATGCTATTGAAATTTTGATGGTGATTGTGTTTTAATCTTTGTTTTGGTAGCTCTTAGCACTAATTAATTGAATCCATGAACATGGGATGCCTTTCAGTTTATTTAGATCTTCTTTAATTTTGTTAGCAATGTTTTATAGTTTTTAGTGTACAAGTCATTTATCTCTTTGGCTAAACTTACTTTTAAAAAAATTAAACATTTTTTTTTACTTTATTCTTTCATATGCTATTTTAAATGGAATTGCTTTCTTAGTTTTATTTTAAGATTGTTCATTGCTAGTGTATTGAAATACAACTGATTTTTTTTAATATGTGCAGATCTTGTGTGCTGCAACTTGACTGAATTTTTAAATTAGCTTTCTTATGTATTCTTCAGGATTTTCTATATATAGGATCATGTCATCCATGAATATAGATATTTTTACTTCTTCTATCCAATTTGGATGCCTTTTTCTTGTCTAATTGCTTTGGATAGAACATCCAGTATAATGTTGAATAGCAATGAAGAAAGCAAGGCGTGCTGTCTAATTTCTGATCTTAGCGGGGAGGCTTTCAGTCTTTATTGAGTACAGTGTGGGTTTTTCATAGATACCTTCTATCTTGTTGAGGGAGTTGCATTCTATTTCTATTTCAATGAGTATTTTTTATTATGAAAGTGTTGAATTTTTTTTCAAATGCTTTTTTTGCATTAAGATGATTGTGTGAGTTTTTTCCATGATTGTATTAAAGTGATGTATCACATTGATTTTAAAAAAATGTTGAATAATCTGAGCAACCCAGAAATAATTTCCACTTGGTTATGGTATATGATCCTTTTACTATGCCATTTGGTTTGGCTTCCTAGTATTTGGTTGAGAATTTTTGCATTTATATTCACCAGTAATATTGGTATGTAGCTTTCTTTTCTTGTGATGTTTTTGTCTGACTTTGATATCAGGGTGATGTTGGCCTCATAGAATGAGTTAGGAAGTCTACTTCCTCTTAATTTTTTTAGAAAGTATGAGAAGAATTGGTCTTAGTTTTTTTTTTCAAGTGTTTGGTTGAATTTGCTAGTGAAGCTGTCTGGTTCTTGGCTTATCAGAGCTGGGAGGTTTTGATGACTGGTTCTGCCCAGGGTTCCTTGGGTGCCCATCTCCCACACCTGCCCCCGAGGCTGCCAGGTCTTGCTCTGAGCCCCCATCCCCCAGATGGACCTCGTCTTGGAAGTTTATTCTGACCAGCCCCTCCCCAGCATCTTTGGTGTCCTCTGTGGCCATCAGCATCCTGTGGATGTCTCGTGACCCCATCTGTCTTGCTCACTAGACCAGGGTCTCGGGGCTAAGGTGGCGCCCATCCCTCTTGGGCGCCTGCAGCTCCAGGTGTGCAGGAATCAGAAGGACAGCAGAGTGCCCTGTGTTGCAGATACTGCTGTTCTGTCCTTGTGTCAACCTCTGCGGTGGTGGGCTTGATGAAGTGACATGGCAGTGGCCACAGTGAGGCCCTAATCTCATTTCTCAGTGACTCACAGCATAAACAGGGAAGATGATGTAAGCTCCTGAGACTGAAGTTTGGGTCATAATAAAATAATATGAGAGAAAGTTATTCTGTTAAAAAAACTTCTCTGGCAAATAAAAAGATCATTGGATTTCAAGATTAGAAAGGAGTCTTATGTGGTTTCTGCAAGGATTATTCAACATTTTTTAAAAGTCAAGTCTTATGTGGTTGAGAGGCACCAGTTCCCTGACTTTGGGACGTGTGTTGCTGGGCGTACCTGCCATGCCGGCCCCTGGGTGCAGAGCTGAGAGCAGGGCTGTGATGGGGGCTCTCAGTGTGGAGAGGCCCGGGAGGGCAGGGACTGCTTGGCTTGAGGGGCCAGCTGAGATTCCTGTGTGGAGGAGTGAGAGCCGCGTGGACAGAGGCTAGCTGTGGAGGTCCATGGCTTTATCACCCAGTGTGGCAGTCCCCTCTGGAAGGCTGGGAGGCTGGAGGGTGACTTGGGCTCTGGTGGACTCCAGGCTGAACGTGGAGGCGGTGAGATGTCACTGAGTGTGTAGGGGGCCAGAGGTCGTGCATGGGGAGACCACCTTAGTGGTGTGCCAGGGTGACTGAGCCTGGAGATGCCACTCCCTGAGGTTCCTGGGAAGGAAGGGCCTGGGCTCTGCTCCATGGGATGAGAAGAAGTCCATGCTCCATTCCTGGGAGGCCAGGCCTCTAGGAGGAAGGGCCTGTGTTGTGCTGTGTGCTCTGCCCTCGGAGCCATGAGGCCTGGGCTGTGCCCCTTAAACCTTGAGCTTGACTCTCTCCTGAGAGGTTAAGAGGTTCAGAGGACTCTCTCTCCTTCTTCCCTGGGTGGATGCAGAAGCTGAACGAGCTGTATCTTTGAGAAAGCCCGAGTGCCACTAATGCAGGGTAGATGGTAATGGAACTGAAATCTGAAGTGTCTTTTTTTTTTTAAGCCAAGATTCTAAACACCACATATGTAGTTGAGTTCAGTGTGTTTCTGCAGGGAAATTCGGCAGTCCCTTGTGTCCACAGCCTTGAGAAGTCTACATTCTGCTACCCTGGATTTCACATCTAGTAGTGTCCCCTAAGGGAAAATCTTATGTGCTCAAAGATTTGTATGCAGAGAGGAGCATTGCAGTGTTATTTATAAAAAGAAGAAACTGGAAACAGTGTTAATGTGGAATAATAGGGGACTAGTTAGTTGAATTACTGAACACATTTTCAGCAGAACAATAAGTACTCATTGAGAGAGTTTAAAAAGTACGTTATAAAATATTTTATAGTGTCATTTCAGTTTATTAAAAATCTATGGAAAAGGGCTGGAAGGCTGCACATGGAGTTAGTATTGGTTACTTTACTGATGCAGCAATAGATTATTTTAATTTTGTGTCCTATTTTCTGAATTTTTCTGATGAACATTATGCCTAGAAAAAAAATTGGAATGATTATACCCAGAAGTTGCAGATATCATAGAATGGACCTCCTCTACCCCACCTCCTGGATCAGCTGAGAGTCAGAGCACGTTGCTGACCTGATGCCCAGCAGCTGTGGACTCTCCACTGTGTAACCACGCAGGGTGGGGGACAGGACAGGGAGTGAATCCAGCTAGCCTCCTCGTGCTCATGTGAGTGTGCCATGGTAAACCTCACTGTCACGGACATCCACAAGACACTCCTTAAGAAATCTGCAAGTAAATAGCAGAAAGACCAGCAGAGGAGAGGGAGGGCCAGGAGGAGGGCGGAGGGCGGGCGAAGTCCTGGGACTGCATTAGAGCAGATTATATTCCAGGCTTTTCTAATTTGTCAGAATGAATCCTGTTATTACATATGACTAAAAAGAACCACACACAGCATCCTGGGCTGGGCGAGCCAGGGGCCTTTCCCCAGCCGCCCTGTGGTCTCTGACTTCCATGGCCTGTAGGATGTCTTTCAGTTTGGGTTCCATTTACCTCAGGGTTAGATTCAGGTTCTGGATTTGGGTGGGAACATCACAGAAATGGTGCTGTGTCCCATGGCAGCTCTTGGGTGGGGCGCGGCGTCGGTGTGTCCCTGTGGCCACGTGAGTCAGGTGAGTCTGCAGACCGTGCCACTGGAAGTGCCTGACTCACGTGGTATTTACAGGAGGGTGCTTTCTTCTCAGACCCCCCCTGGGTAGCCGCATGGCGAGGCGCAGGCTGGGGCGGCTCGATGAATCGACTAGGCTCCTAGTACAAGTGTGTGTGTGCCACGGGGTCTCTTTGCTAGCAGGCTCTAGCCGGTCTCTTGTGCATTCTGATGTCCTCGTCTCCCATCTGACCGGTGGAGCCCTTGAGCTGCCTCTTCACCTGCAGTGCATGCGGTTCTGAGTGCTTCCCTGCTCCATGGCATAAGGTGCTCCATGCAATGCCGGCCCTTCCCTGCCCGACCCTGCAGCCAGCCCTTCTCCAGGAGGCCTGGTTCCTTAGAAGCCAAGGCAGGGCTTGGAGGTGCCAGTGGCTCTGGGCTTCTCAGTGGACAGGTGTGCACTCGCCTGTGCTCACTGACCTCCGTGCCTCTTTCCTCATCAGTCCTCCGGTCACTCTCCCTCGCTCTCAGGGAGGAGCCTGGTCCTCCGTCTCCTGTGTGTGCATACTTGTTCCTCTTCCCCTAAGGCCAGCCCCCCATTGCCACTGCTGCCCCTGCCCTGTGTGGGCACCCCCGTCTGCTCAGGCTCACCCTTTTGTCCCTCTCCCTGGTCTCATGGTTCGCCCAGGAGAAGTCCTCTTCCTACGCGCTGCTGTGGCAGACCATCACCCCTCGCTGATGCCCTGGTGTCCCGTCAGGTGAGAGCCCAGACGTGGATGTCTTCCTCGTCCTCCTGGGCTTCTAGGGCCAGGTGCTCCTCCTCGGGCAGGTGCTGCCTTCTCCTTGTCGCCTTGCTTGGGCACGCTCCCTCCACCCTTGCCCCTAGTGGATGCCTCGCTGCCTCGCCCAGTAACTTCAGCACGGAATGGTTCAAGAGGGGCTGGGACCCAGACTGTTGTTAAAGAAGCAGATCTGGTATGGAACTAGCATATGCTTTAGAGGTGACTTGAGGCTTAGAAAGAAGGACTTTGCCTTCTGCCAACTAAAAATTCCCATGAAAATCAACGTCCTTGGCAGAGCAACAAAGATCTTCAGAAAAGGACTCCTCTTAATGGGAGCTTAAACGACTGTGGAGCTGCCTCCTTTCCAAAGGAATCAGCTTACGTCCCCCTGGGTGCCGACCTTTTCCTAGGATGCACTGACTCATTATCGGAAGGACTTAGTGGACGCAGAACCGGGAGGTGGAGGGAGCAGAGGCTCTGCAGCCAACCAGTTCCAAAGCTAAGCTCTGCCATTTACTGGCTGAATCTCACTGACCCCTGGGCAATTCACGTGCTTCTTGAGCCTCGATTTTCTCCTGGGCGAAGTGTAGCTTCAGGACTGTTCTGGGGATCTGTAGCTCAGGAGCACAGTCGGTATTCAGTTAGCACAAGTTTCTTTTTACTTCTCTCAGAAGAAAGTGAATTTGCCTCACTCAGACTCTCAGGAAAAAATGGGAACCATTTATCCCCTGGTCTTTGTCCCCATCATTGGTTTTCAGGCTGCACAGCCCTAATTCACTGTGTCCTGCCTGCCAGCCCCAGGTGGCAGCCGGCTCCCTCCCATGGAGAACCTTTGCCTGAGGAGCAATGGTCGATGTCCATGAAAACGCACAGAAAGGGCTCTTTTTTTCCAGCACGAGAGGCTGCACCAGGCCTCCAGGCATCTAGCCGGGTTGTTCTGACGGCGCACGCTGCGACTAAAGAGCCATAGTCATAGCAAAGTGAGATGACAGTTCTTGCCTTTGGGTTGACAAAAACAAATCCAACCTATCGTGAATCCTCGCCATCGTATATTTCATTGTCTGTCCTGTCTGTTTTTCTGAAAAGCCAGTTTAGCTCTTCTCTGTGAATCACTTTGGTGAGTCAAGTAGATGCTATCTTCGTTTGTTGGTTTATCACAGTATTACTTACACTTTCATAACAAAGGTGAATTCAGGCTTCAGAATTTATGACTTTAGGTTAATCTGAGTAAAAGCACCTGAGCTCATATGTTACTGAGGCCTCATTTTTTGGCAAGAAGCTGGTGAAGCAGCAGAGATTCATGAACTCAGACCTTATGAATCATCAGCATTTGGGGCTTACGAGTTCATGCGTGGGAATAGCACTTCTGGGTCTGGCAGATATTTCCTTGATGGCGGGGCCTTCACAACCAAGGGTATCTTTCCTCTCTGTGTTCATTAAAGAGTGAAGTGACTGCTGGAGTGAGTGTGTGCGAGTGTCAGTGACATCTGTGCCTTACGGTAAACCCCACTTTCAATTAAGGAGGCCAGAGACATTTCAGCTTGTTTTGTTCAGAGTGTTTATTGAACACCTACTGTGTGCAAGATGCCAGTCCAACTTCCAGGGCTGTGGTCAGGCATGAGTCACAGCCAGTGCCCTCAAGGTACTGGGCATCCCGCTGGAGTGAGTGCTGTGGTGCTAGACGTGTGGGGTGGCCTGTGACCGTGGTGCAGCTGTTCCTGCTGGTCTCGGACTCGCCCAGACCCAGCTGGATTTCATTTCTTGGGTTTCTCACACAGGGAATTCCAAGGCCCCATCCTGACACTGGTTTTTAGGTGTCCCTGATTCTTGTTCACTTGTTTGTCCACTGATTCAGTGAGCACGTGGGTCGGTACTGAGCCCCTGCCTGTCAGTGGTGAGCAACCCTGGCCTGGCATCGGCCTCACGGACCTTCTGTCTAGGTCCTCCTCTTCCTTGGAACCTGTTTTAAAGAGGCAGTGACGAAGTATCTACTTAGAGGCGGGCATCCCCACAGTGCCCGTGCACAGGACAGTGGACCAGTTCTCTGCCAGAAGAAGGACAGTCTTGCTCTGGCGTTGTGCTGTGAAGTCACGGACACACACCCAGTGACATGTTAAGAGTCATCTGAATGCGAGGATCACAGGGCATGTGTGCCTGGGCCCCTCAAGGCCACACACATGCTGCAGGCTTGCCAGGCTGCCCTCTGTGGCCCTGCTACCTGGAGCTTGGGGTGAGCCCTGGTGGAGCTGGCCCGGCTGAGCTGCTGCTCCTTACTGCTTAAGCTTTGGCTAAATACACTGTCCTAATTAAATGTTTCTTTTTCATTTAAAATTGTACAGTGCTATAATTCAAATTAGAAAGCTGCTGTTTTGACAGATGATGTCATTTAATTTTAGGATCATTGTACTTCTTGTATTCAACCGCAGACTAAATTGGACCCTATCTCAGAGCTTTTATACATTATAAAATATTACGTTCTTACGAGTGTCAGGATGGGGCCTTTGAGTTCCCTTCTGCTGATGTTCTGTGAGAGGACCCTGACGAGGTGGCGATGGGGTTGGCTGGGTAATCGACTTGTTCAGAGCCTGGTGCCTGGGAGTCCAGCACTGAAGTGGACCTGTGAGTTTCCATAAGTCTGGTGACCATTGGTGTCCCACAGTGAGATGCTTCAGAGGACCCACTCCCTCCTCTCTGGGCCATTCTCCTCTTTCGCTGGGCCCCACCTGGAGCTAAGAAGAGCTGAGCGTTGCTCCTGCCTCCCTCCTTGCCTCCCTGCCCTGTGCTTTGCCCCGAGTCCCCCTGGACACTTTTTCCTTTCCCAGTATGACCCCTGCTTCTGCTGTAGAGGGGAAGCCGGCAAGAGCACACCTAGCAAGCCATGGCTGCCACCTCACCTGGACCGGTGTCTGCGTCACCCCACTCCCAGACAACACTGCCAGGTTTCTGGATGTCTACAGGAGACTTCTTTTTCCCGTGGTTCCTTTAAAATGAGCAGCACTCACTCTGCACACCTTTCCTGCCCCAGGCCTCCGGGCTGCTCCTCCCCTGCTGGGCTGCCGTGGCCCTCACCTGAGCGCTCCTGTCTACCTCCCTGCAGCTTCTAGAGTCCAGCCTTGTGGTTCCCTCTAGGACCTGGGCAGCTCCTTTGGCTCTGGGAGGCCACTTCAGCGTGCTGCACTCTCCCTCCTTGCCCCTGTGAGGAGGTGAGAAAATCATTGCCCTTTTTCTTCCCAAGATGTGAAGTCAGCATGCAGGACTCTTCCAAGCCACCTCGCCGGGGTGCAGTGTAAGCCTGAGGAGGACAGGGCTTTCCCTCTAGAAGGGTGAGCGTGAAGCCTGAGGACCCTGAAGGCCTTCTTTCCAAGCTCTAGAAAACACACGACTCCACTGTCCCTGAGCCTGTGAGGACACTCTTCTCCAGCCTATCATGACAGAGCATATCATTGTCACCAAGTGTCCGCCACCCTTCCTGTGGGGGTTTCACTCTGCCAAGGAGCTGAGATCTTCCTCCCTGTGAAGCTGGGCTCCATGTGCTGTTGGTGCTGGGAGCAGGTGGTGGACTGCTTTGGCCATGTGATGAGGGGGCAGCGCCTCTGAGCCCTCCCCAGAGATGGGCAGGCCCTGGGACCCTATGATAATGTGACTTTACAAAAAGGGCTCTGTCGATATGAGTAGGTTAAGGAGACGGGAGATGGTCCTGAGGTACGCAGGCAGGACCGCTGTGGTCATCAGGGTGGCTGTAAGAGGGGGGCTGAGAGCTCAGAAAGACAGTGGGCAGGAGACAGCGGGAGCAGGAGGTACAGTGATGCCAAGTGGGGCCAGCCAGGAGCGAAAAGTGGCCTCCAGGAGCAGATTCTCCAAGACACCTGGAAGGAACACACTTGAGCGCAGCACTTTTGACTCCAGAACTGTGAGATAACACATTGAAGCCACCAAGTTTGTGGCCATTTGTCACAGTGGCCATAGGAATCTAATGCTAATGCAGGGTCTGAGCAGACTTCTGAGCAGAAGCTGAAGGAGCTCTTGTGGGCGTGGCCATCTTTCTTGCCTCCGTCCTGAGGCCGGTACCATCCCAGGCAGGACCGCTGTCAGCCAGGCCTGAGTGGAGACGGAGGAGCCGCCAGGGCCTGTCTGAGGGGAGTGAGGTCTGGGAGCTGCTGCTCTCACCGCAGCCTGTCCTCCCTGACGGAGCCTGTGGGTCCTCCTCAGGGACCAGGGCCTTCCATCGCTCGGCAGACACTTTCCAGTGCTGCTTGGTAGCCAGGCCCTGCGCTAGCCCG
Organism: Ictidomys tridecemlineatus; assembly: GCF_052094955.1. Classification (NCBI taxonomy): domain Eukaryota; kingdom Metazoa; phylum Chordata; class Mammalia; order Rodentia; family Sciuridae; genus Ictidomys; species Ictidomys tridecemlineatus. The sequence goes on from NC_135483.1 coordinate 3,614,554, forward strand.
GGCATACAGTGGGCGGCACCTGGACATCGGCCATTCTTATGCTTGGGAAGCTTATAGTCTTGTTTGGAAGACAACAAATAAATAAGTAGCAAATGGATCTATAATTATCATTTTTGATGAGGGTTATGAGTGAGGAAGGAGTGGCTGAGGGGGAGGGTGAGAAGGGCCTTTTACAGCAGGGAGCTGAAGCTGAGCTGTGAAGAGAGCCCGGCTGTGCAGAAATGGACGGGTATTGCAGGCAGCAGGGGAGATGGCTCCAAGCCCCAAGGCATCTGGTGCTGAGTGTGGCCATACGCAGGCAGAGGGTGCGAAGTGGATGTGGCCATCCGAGTTTAGGACTGGCTTTCTCAGGGCCTCCCTGGGTCAGGGTCTGCAGTTGATACAGACCGTGGATGCCAGGGAAGGTTTTAAGCAGGAGTGAAATTTGCAATTTCACTTAAGAGCGGTTTTGGCTGGAGTACAGGGAGTAGGTTGAAGGGGGCAGGTGGGTGGTAAAGCAGCCAGGGCAGTGTGAGTTCGGGGGGCTGGGGTGTCACTGTGGCAATGGGCCTTTTCTTTTTCTTTCTTTATTCTTGTTCTCTCCTTTTTCTTTTTGTTATGATTTTGACATACATTTCTGAAGGACATGTGGCCAGTCTTTCTATGGCACAGTAGACAGCGTCAGGGTGGATGGTGGGACAGTCCCCGAGATGGCAAAGCCTGGGTGAGGGTCAGGTTTAAGGAGAAAATAAAAAATTCAGTTGTGGAGGCATTGGCTTTGAGGTTCTGGTTGGCATCAGGGAGATGTGAGCCTTTGCCCCTGTTCATCGGACTTTCCCAGCCAGATGTATGGCCTGCTTAACCCCCACTTCTCCTTCCAGATGGGATCCATGGTTCCTGCTTAGTGCAGGCTTCTCTCACAGCCTCAGGACGGGTCTCCCTTCAGGGGCGCTTTTCACCACGTGGCGCCTGGTGGACTCTGGTCACAGATCTCAACATCTTGCATAGTAATTTGGTTTTGTTCTCTATACACCTTGAGGGATGGGTAGGTGTGTAGGTAGGTAGGTAGGTGGGTGGGTAGGTGGGTTGGGCACTGCAGTGAGGCTGTATGAACTGAAAATCTTAAAAGCAAGATCTATTTAAAATTCCTTTCTGAGAGAGAGACACACTATATTGTATTAATTCACTCAGAAGCTTGCAAATCAGAGAAATGCTAACGATCTCTTTTTCCAGTTGCTGAGGGAAGGAGCTGGCAGAGTATTCTCTTCATTCATCATTTTCAGCTTAGGTCTGACTGAGCTTGTTTTTCTGGTAAATAAGGAAATGAAATTACACCATACTTTTGAGTTGAAGAGATTTCATTTGGAGTCCAAAGTTTGGAGTCCAAAGCCTTAATTTCTGTTTTGTGGATGTGTACTAGATATTATCTAATTCAAAATCTGGGGCTAGGTGTCACCTCCTCTTTTAGGATTTGCCACAGTGCTAGGTCAGTGCTAAAAGATCCTTACTAAAACCTGGGGGTTAGCAGGGACATAAAGCCTGAGCAGTGCTGTACAACAAATTCTTGAACATTTACTAACCACTAGTATTGTGAAACTGGCATCCAAGGTCCTGAATAAAACTTGGAACCCGGGCACGCAATGGCTTGTGGGTGCTGAAGTGGCACAGAAAGAGGCACTGTAGAGATGGATTGTAGCAGAGACTCAGAGAGGCCTGGGGTGTCCCAGGGGTGCCCAGCTGTGGAATGGGTCCTTTCTGGTTTGTAGGAACTTGGAAAGCTTTAGTGGAGGGGATGACATTTGGCAGGCCCCGTGGAGTCTGCTGTGGGCTCTGTAGTCAGGGCCTGCCTGAGTTCCCTGCCTTGACTCTCACTCACCCTACCTGGCTTCCCCTTGGGCTTGGTTTTCTCACCCTAGGTTGGGAGTAGTACTGTCCCCTGAGATGTGTGCATGCCACGATGGAATGATGTCCTGCATGTGAAGGAGCCTCCAGGGACTGGATTCTTTTGAATTATGTGGATGCTGGCCCCACGGGGACCATGGGATTGTGCAGGGAGAGGAAGGGCTTTACAGCTGCAGGGGCCAGTGTGAGGCTGGGCTGAGGTCTGCAACCCTGCTGCCCCTCCCTGGTGCTGGTGCTGTGGGTGCAGAGGTGACAGACAGAAGCCACTCTGCAGCCTGTTGGCTTTACCACACATTGCGTTTCTTTTGTTCAGCATTCCATCATCATCAGCCCAGCTTTCTTGGGCTGTGGTAAAATTAGTTGAGTTTCTTGAACTCATTCTGGAGGAGGACCCTGTAGCCCAGGTGTTTGCTGGCTGCAGGGTGACACTGCCTGGGGTCATCTGGCTGGTCTCCTTCCTGGCCGCCTCTGTACACCTGGTTCCCTCTCTCCCCTTGTGTTCCGCTGTGCCCCAGATGTGCCCACCGGATCTCCTGCAGACTCTTACATGTCACATGGCTTTGGCATGACATTAGACTGCATTTTATGGAAAACGTGTCTGTGTGTTCTAAATCAAGACTCTTGACTCTAGTTGACGAAATTTCTTTCAAGCTGTCTTGAGCAAAAGAGGGGATATACTGGGGAGACCTCACATGTGGATCTTGTGGCAGTGCCTGGCTGCAGGTGGGACTGTGGACTGGAGAGTCCTCAGAGCTGCCCGCCAGGTTCTCAGCTCCAGTGCGCTCTGTCACTCTGTGATTTCTTATCCCTCTATCTTTTTCTGGCCACCGGCTCCTCTCTCCTTCAAACCTTGGCCCCCAGCAATGGCTGGCCCAGTCCCAGCTCACCTCACTCTAGGGGAAACGGCAGCCTGACTATCGATGCTCTCAGCGCCAACTCCAGGTTTCCTGGAGGACCCTTCTTGGCCCAGCTTCTGTTTCATGCCCTTCCTGGTCCTGTCACGGTGAGCCAATGTAAGGGAGCCCATTAGTGACACACATGGCCGCCAGTGGCCTTTCCTGGTATAGAGGACAGTTTCTAAAGAAGGGGACCACGGAGGAGTGGGCAGACTGCTGAGTGCATCTGTCACGACACCAGCTGCTCACCTGCACTCCTGGACACCTTGCAGGCCATGCAGCTGTGGTGAAGGGCGTGTGTTCTTTCAGCACTTCTAGTTACCTAGAGCCGCAGGCGCTGGCTGGATTGTGAGGGTGCAGTGTGCATGTTTCCGTCGCTGCCATGCAGAGCCTGGCGGACATCCAGCTGTACCTGTACTGCAGCTGTGTGCAGGCTGACCTGGATTCACCCTGCGATTGCCACTCCTGGCTGTGGCTGTTCTGTGCCCACTGGGGCGCTGGGAGGCACCCACATGCATGGCATAGGGCTTCACCTCGAGCAGGTCTCAGTTCCTGCCTTGTAAATGGGATGAGCAGGATCATCTCACAGGCTTGTTCTGAAGTTTTATGGAAAACGTGTTTGTGTGGACTTTGTGAGCCACAAGCTGGTGCATAGACATGGCTTGGTGTTCCCCCTGGTTGTAGGTAGCTTGTGGAGTCAGTACGAGGGTTAGTACCGGTGCATGCTAGTCTCTGTGGGTCTCAGCTTGATGCTGCCTCTCAGCGCAAATGTAGTGCTGAGGCAGAGTTTGCTTTGCAGATTCTGTGCTGCTCCCGGAGCTGTGGCAGCAGCCTGTTGGAAGCTCATTCACTTCCTGCAGGTTTGTCATTTCCAGGCAGTATTAGAGCTGCCCTTAGTGCCCTGCTGTGGCTTACACGTCTGTCCCTCCAGCTCATTTTGAAATTGTCTTAGTGACAGCACTACAGCAGTAAGGTAAGTAGGAGGTCAGACTGTGGAGGGGCTTGGCCATGGGCTCTACACAGGCCGGCCTTCCTGCCACGAGAGGCTCCCGTGTCCCCTTCCACCTGAGGGCAGAGGGTTGTGGGGCTTCCTCTGGAACAGAGGCCGGCGGGCCCTAACTTGAAGGCGTGGCCTTGGGATACAACTGTGAGCCATTGCTTTTGTATCCCTTATAAATGAGCTAGGTTTGGGGGATTTTTTTTTGTAGCAGCACAAAGTGGACTAACCTAGGCCTACTATGTACCCAGCATATTATGCACATCAGATCATTTTTATCCTTACTCTATACAGAATACAGTATTTCTACTTTGCCTATGAAGAAATCAAGTCTCAGTGTGTAAAAGACTGGAAGAAGGCGTGTTCTTCTCAGACTTGCCACCTTCCCTTCCCACAGCAGCCCGCGAGGGGTCAGGCTTGGAGGACACAGTTCCCTTCTGTTCCTGTGGAGCCCTCTGGCGGAAGCCGAGCCCTGCCTGCTCAGCCCCCTGGAGCTCTGCCCCACCTCTGGGCAGTGTCCTGGGAGCCTGTGTGCTTGGCTGGAAACGACAGACCTTTACCCCGTCCTGTGCCTGACAGAGGGTGCTGCCTAGACAGAGCACTGCCTGGGGGAACCCCTCCTCACAGAGAAGCGGGCATTTATTGTCTTCTAAAAACACGGGGTTATGCATCAGTTTTAGTGCTCAACAGGCTCATAATGGCCCCTACAATTTGTAAGTCACTGGCATCAGCATCAGTAAAGCAGTGGTAGCACCACACAGTGGTTCACATGTCCCCCCCGTTCAGTGAGCTTCTTGCCTCTTCGCCAGGGGCCGCAGTGAGTGTGTGGTTGGCTGCTTACTGGACAGTTTCGAGACCCTGTAGAGCCTGCCTTGGGGATGAGCCTGCCTTTCCGGTACGAGCTTCCTGCTTCTGGAAGTTGCCCAGGGTTTGTTCCCACAGGTTGTGTGCAGCTGCAGCATGCCCTCCTTAAATTGAGGGCGGCTCAGACCTCAGGCCTGCTACAAGTCCTCTCATTGCCCCTTACCACCTTCAGAAGGAAAGGACATTCCCTCCATTCTGCGAGGCCACTCTGCTCCACCTGTCCCCAGTCCTGGAGCCCTGCTTCCCAGCCTGTCCTTTGGACCCCTCCTGGCTTGGTGCCTGACCCCTCTGCTTGAAGTAGCCTTTCTCCCCTCGCCCCTTCACACCCTGAGAGCTCTTCAGGCCCTGGCTCAGCACTGCCTTCTCTGCCCGCTTTCCTTCCCCCAGGAATGCCCAGGCCTAGCCTGCCCCTGCCGTGAGCAAGCGCACTCCTCATGGCCCCTCAGGGTCCACCACTGCTGGCGTGGGAAGGGCAGAACAGGGTGCACTGCCTGCAAGGGAGGGACAAGTTCATAACCAGGCCTGACTCAGAAGCCCCTGCTGCCCACTGTAGGTGCCCTCTCCACGGGGACCCGCCCCGCTTCTCTGAGCCCTGGCCTTCACTGTCCTTTTTACTGCTGCATTTAGTCCACTGTGTGATAATTTACGATTTGCAGATCATAGGCTTCCTCTCATCAGGAACTGCCCTTTTTGATTCTTCTTCCCTCCATAGTCCAGCACAAACCCAGCTCTCTGGAGGTGGTCGGACTCTTGGTGGACCAGCCGGATGGAATTACACTATGCATGACACACATCGCCTGGAAGCACCATTATCCCTGAGTCATCTCCAGGTGCCCCTGCCCCCCATGGCTCTCCTCTTGTTCCACTTCTTTTCTCTTCCAGAGCCTTTTCTGTTTCTGCCAGGCCCTGCAGAACTGCCCCCATCCCCTCTCCCTGAGCCCGTATTGCCCTGTGATCTTGGCACTTTGCCATTTCCTCCTGCTTTGTCTTCATGTCTTGGGGGCACTAGTCCAGGCCTGAGAGCAATCACACCACGTCTGCACCAGTGAGGGACGGACGGTCCCCTCCCATTCCAGCCTGGGTGGGGTTGAAGATCTCACCACGCAGTGCCAAAAATGGCTCCATGAATGTCATTTCCTGGGTCAAGCTTAGCTCAGATTTTGGGGGGTGAGCACAGTAAGATCAGTGGCATTTTGATCACTGATCTCCACGCTGCGTGGCCCTGAGTGCCTCCTGTCTCTCACGGTGTCAGCAATTGCCGTTAGGAAAATATTTTTGCCCGGAGGTGATTTTGTTTTTAACCTTCTTCTTCCTTATAAACATGTTCTTAGGTGGATGGGTATTCAGCACAGACAGACTTGCCTGATTTGTGACCTTACTCCATTGTCAGGGCTCTCAGCAGAAGCCATCAGAAGGCGCCTGTCCCCTGTGTTACCGGTGAGGATGGCAGTAGGAGTCTAGTGGGTGTGTGGACTCAGTGGAGTTGAATTTTCCATTCCAAGGGCCTCCCTCCTGCCCGTGTGCTTCTTGCTCCCCTCCACTGTCCCACAGGGCCTCCCTATGAACAGGTGACCAGGGTGTCCCTTTCAGAAGCTGGTGCCTGCCCTGGTGAAAATGTGAGGCCCGGGAGAGGGCTGTCTCTTTCCTCATCCCCAACATGGAAAGAACCACTCCACATTCTGCCACAGTGAGCGGTGGCAAGCAGCTGTGTCATTTCAAATTCCATGCAGGTAGCGGGGAATGGCACATCTGTGGGCTGTAGCCTCCTCTGGTCCTGCTTGCTTCCTGTGGTCCCCCCAAACATGCCTATCACAGCCCCACTTCTCCCCAGAGACCCCCACGTCCCTCCCACTGGAAGCAACACCCCTCCCCCACCCCCCACATATATCTCTGAACAGTCACACAGCATACATGGCCCAGCGTGGCACATTGTCTCATTCTTTCTAAATGAAGCCCCTTTTGGGTGGGGGGTCTCTCTCATCTTCTGTGCCTCTTTACCTTTCTCTATATACCTCTTGGCTCCCCAAATAATCCCAGACAGGGCCCAACCCCTAAAATAGCCTCTGACATATGGATGCTTGGTACATTTTAGACGACTGGAGGAGTTGACTAGTAAGTCATAAACACATAAAGGAAAACTCGTATGAATTTAATTTTTAATTTTTATTTTTTTGCTGTCAAGAAAAAAGGAATTTAAGTCACAAGGCAAATGTCTAGACTGCAGCATGGCCTTGTAGAAAGAGCCCTGGGCCCTCTGGTGAGGGATCTGGTTTGAGCTGTAGCTCGTGATCTGTGAGGCCACCTGCTCAAATGGGGCCTCTGAGCAGGATCTGTTCACCTGGGAGACCATCTGTCTAGCAGGGCTCTTGAGGCCTGGGGATCATGGCAGCATCCTGGTGCTCTGCCCTGTGGGTCCTTCTGCAGAGCCTAGGAGTGCGGAGCTGTTGAGAGGATTGAGAACCAGGGCCACAGTGTCTGGCCTGGGGCAGGGTGGGCAGAAGGCTTCCCACGCGGCGCAGCCGTCAGCTGCCCTGGAGTTGTCCACGCCATGCGCTTCCCAGTGACGCAGGGCTTTCTTGTTACTTCTCTGGGTGTTCAAAGGCCAGGTTGATAAAGAGAAGGGCTGCCCAAAATGTTCATTCCTAGGGAGAGCTGTGAATATTTTATGAAAACTCTGCCTTGTCCTACTGTGCCCCAGTGCCGAGCCACCAGCTGGAGTCCTCATTAGAGTGTCCCTTATGGGTGTGGTGGCAGGCACTGGGAGGGCTTGCTTCTTCTCAGGATCACTTGGAAGTCATCGATATTTTAAGGAGTTTTATCTGCCCGCCGTTTTCTGTATATTAATCTATCACATTGATCACTTTTTCGGGACAAAGTACCTTGCCTTTTTTTTTTTTTTTTAAACCAGGGAGTCATAAGTACTGGGGTCAGTTTCTTTCCTTTCCTACTTTGCCTGAGTTTTGAAGAAAGTTCCTCAGTACCCTCATCCACATACTGGGACTTGGATAAATTCCTGTCTTTCTAGGAGATGAGCTTAGCATCTGAGGACACAAGGTCGGGGTGCTTCATCTTCTGGCTCTGGGGGGCTGTTCTCTGCACTCCTGCCCCTCCCCATCTTGCACTCCAGAGGTGGCCACCCCAGGTGATGAGGTGCATGTTCATGGGGGCGGGGCCCATGGTGCTGAGCACAGCCTGGTCTGGACAGTGGGAAGAGAAGAGCTGGAGGTGACCTCTAAGCCTTAAGGTGACCCATGCGAGGTCCAAGGCTAGAACTGAGGGCCTGCTGCAAGATCTGAGGTGTGGCTGGGATTGCGGAGTAAAGGGGGTCTTCCCAAAGGCTGGGAGTTGCTGTCACCAGGTCCCCTTCTGGGAACGCAGTGTGTGGCAGCAGTGGGTAGGAAGATCATATCCAGTGGGTTCCACAGGAAGGAGCTGGGTTGGACACAATGTCACAAGGCTTCACGCCCCACGCCCAGGCTGCCTGGCCTCTGAGGACCCTGCTCGGTGTTTCTCAGGCAAGGAAGCATACCCGGTGTCCATGAATGGAGCACAGAGCTGTGTATGTGTGACCTGTTTTGATGCCATCAGGTGGGAGAGGTTATGAGTTAGCAGACGATGACATGGATATTCTGGGAGTCTTAGTGACTTAGACAAGGCACCCACAGTTTCTGTGGGGACTTTCAGATCCTTTGGTTGTACACACTGCCCTCTGTGCCCGCAGCATGGTTCAGACTGAGCTCATGCTGTCTTTTCTTATCTGATTCTTACCCCTGAGGCCCTGTTTTCTCCTTAACATATTTTGAGTGGGGGCCCTGCTGGGCATGGAATTGACCCAGTCCCGTCCCACGTAATCATCGCCCATCTTGACTAGTGGTGGCCTCCTTAATGACCTCCTCTGGGCCACCCTCCTTGTTCTGAAGTAATATCCAGTGCCTCCTTCATCTTAGGTGCCCTGACCTGGCTCCTGGCTCTCCTCAGGTGAGTCTCTGCCCTGTCTGTCTCTAGACTGGGCCCCACACGTGGAGAAGCTTCTGCCATCTTTGCCTTGCTTGGCCTGCGGTGCCACTCTCACTGTGTTTTATAAAGCTCAAACATGGACCTGGAGGCCATTAGGAATCATATTTGTTTCAGAATTGGAAAGGAAAAATACGTACTTGGGGTAGTTTTGGTGTTTGGAAATAAATGGCACTGTTTTCACAAAGTAACAGGGCTTCTTGAGGTAAGAAGAGAAGAAAACAGCTGCTCTCTTGACAGTCGTACTAAATGTGCCCTCAGCTTTGGTGTTTTGTCCACACAGAGCTTCACAGACCCCCAAATGCGGGATGCATGGCTGCCAGGCAGTTCTACTTGAAGCCGGACCACTGGGTATTGGTCATCTGCTAAATCCCTGCATGGTTGCCGTGGGTCTCCGTGTGACAGGCACTGCTCAGGCACCAGGGAGATAGCAGAGAACAGAGCATACAGGAGCCACAGGCGAGGTTGGGTGGGGCGGCAGGGCCAGGGGCCATGGCGGAGCAGACTTCATCCCTTCTGTTCACCTTTAGGTCCCATGGCCGGCCAGTGCCAGGGAGTGGAGCAGGTGTGGGGTGGCTAGGAGGAAGTGTGTTCTGAGCAGAGGATGCCACACAAGCTAGACGTTATGGAACATGCTGGAAGGCCAAGTGGATGCCAGGCCCGCACTGGGTATTGTCAGGAGTGGCAGTGTGACTGGTGAGGGTGGAGAAAAATGAAAGGCCTCACACAGACTGAGTGAGCATTGTGTCCTCTCTGAGAGGGTCCTCAGGGGCCCTGTTAGAGGTGAATTCCTCAATATCGCATTCCCCGCCTGTAGGAGTTATCTTAAGCTGCACAGGTGTGTGCAGTGGCTGCCCCTGCAGACAGCAGGGCAGGCTGGGCTTCCCCCCACGGCCGAGGGGGTGTCTGCCTCCAAGGCCACCGGGGCTGTTGGGTGGGCTCCTCCAAGCAGCTGTGAGTGGAGAGAGCCAGAGAGTGGACCTAAGTTGTGCCTTGGAGAAGTGGAAGGGTTGGAGGGGAGACAGGCCAGAGGCTCCCCTCCTGCCACAAGGGGTGCGAGTGAGAGTGGCCAATCCTGAGCTGCTGTGCTGGTTCTGTCACTGAGGGCAGATCCTCAGGGGAGGGCCCTGTTAGAGGGCTGGGCCTAGAGCAGCTAGACTCAGGGCTGGGCTTGCAAAATACAAGCAGCTTATGTGATAATAGTGGAGTTGCTGTTTATCTTTTCTAGGACTCAGTTTCCTCATTTGGAAACAGGATGGGACTGGGTTAAATTCTTGACTCTCCTTCTTCATTCATCCTTCACAGAGTTATGAATCAGTGGTTTTCTTTGAAACATTTATTTAGTTGTAGGTGGACACAACATCCCTATTTATTCATTTTTATGTGGTGCTGAGGATCAAACGCAGGGCGTCACACATGCAAGGCAGGTGCTCTACCACTGAGCCCCAGCCTCAGCCCATGAATCAGTGGTTTTTAAGTTCAGATATCACTTGGAGGATGTTTGCTTTTATTTATAATTTGTAAGAATACACATTCTCTCTCTCACACACACACGTTTGTACACACGTCCGTGTCTGGGGTGTGCTTCCAGAGCCAGTGTCTGTTTCTCCTTCACGTTTTGAAAGCTGAGGGCTCACGCGTGCCCTTCCTGACTAGACTGTGGGCAGGATGCCCTCAGGACTCAGGTCTCACTCTTCTCTCCCCCACAGACTGGGTGCAGCAGCTGCAGGCTGAGAGAGCCATGTGTTGCGGGTCTCTCCATCACTCTCAAGCAGAGCCCGGGCTGTGTGCGCTGCAGCCTCCCCTTTCCTCTGGATTCCCCATGGTCAGGCCAGAGGAAGCACCTTCCCTCTCACCTGAGAGCACTGTGTTTAGGGGCCACCTAGGGGTTCTTCCTCCTCATCTCTCAGGTGCCACTCCTCCTGGGAAGCATACCCTGAACGGAGTCCCCTTCCCCTCTCAGAAGGCCTCCCACTGCAGACCCGCCGGTTGCATATGTCCCTGGGGGTGCTCCTAGGACCTTCAGTTCCCTTTGAGCCACATGCCGTCATCCTCCTCAGCATCCCCAGCTTTCCCCCAGGTCTTTGTTGCATTCACCCCGATGGCAGGGCTGTTCCATTTTCTTGCTGTGCTGGTCTCTGCACCTGGCACTATTCCTGGTCTGTCCTATGGGCTGAACTGAGTATTGGGTAAGTGAGAAAAGGAGGAATGGCTTAAAAGGACTTCCATTGCTGCTTTTCTGAGAGTCCACACTAAGTATCAGCTCTTACAGACAGTAATGGCTTTAAGATTTCAGAGGAGAGACCAAAGGCTGCTTTGGAGCCACAGTGGAATATGCGCGGAAGCACAGTGATAGTTCTTGTCTTGGGGCCCAAGGACTCCTAGGAGTCGCTAATGAAAGCCATGGGCCAAGCCCACAGAAGCTGTCCTTTAACACCTTGTCTGTAGCCTATGGCACTGGGAATGAGAACTCCTGTTTTGGACAAAGTATTCATGAGATGAACTTGGTGTTCTGTGCACCAGGCACTTTGCTGGTTGCCAGGGAGGCACAGCTGAGTACCACTCAAGGAGGAGAGGACAGGATCTACTGTTTTGAGCATCTTTGTGCATCTTGGCACTGTTGAAGCCCCTTATGTAGGTTACCTTACTTCCACAGCGATGTGTGTGGAATGATGGTAGCCACTCTTTCTTCATGAGGATACCGAGTCTCAGCCCAGGTCTCCCCTCCAACCCTTCCACTTCTCCAAGGCACAACTTAGGTCCACTCTCTGGCTCTCTCCACTCACAGCTGCTTGGAGGAGCCCACCCAACAGCCTCGGCGGCCTTGGAGGCAGACACCCCCTCGGCTGTGGGGGGAAGCCCAGCCTGCCTTGCTGTCTGCAGGGGCAGCCACTGCAAAAACCTGTGCAGCTTAAGGTGACTCCAGCAGGTGGGGAATGCCAATCCGGAGTCAACACTCAGTTCCAGGCACTGTTTACCGCAGCTCTTCTGTCTGTTCTTCCTTTCTCCCTTGCATCACTAGGTGAGCCAAAGCGCTAGCCTGGAACTTACCTCCAGGGATGGGGCCTTGGCTCTGATGGCGCGATGACCTGTGGTTAGGAGCTGAAGGAGAGAGAGGGCTCCCACTGCAGCGGTGCCACCCTTGCTTTGTTCTGAAGGTTGAGCTGAGCCCGCATAACTCACCAGCCAGCACTTTGTCATCTGTGTTTCTTTTTGATGTGAGCATCAGACCTTTTTTTTAGGAAAATGTCATCATTACAAAATCTACATTCGACTTGGCGATTGAACCCTTTGCCCTTCCACTGCTCTTCCCCAAGGACAGGCCAGAGGCTCCCCTCCTGCCACATGGGGTGCACAGAGTGGCCAATCCTGAGCTGTCGTGCTGGTACTGTTACTGAAGACAGACCCTCAGGGGTGGACGACTGAGACCACATGTAGTCTCTCTCCTTCCTGGGCCCGTCTCCACGTGGTGAGCCACGTCACTGAGATATGACTGAGGGACAGAGGCGTGCAGGAAGGCTCGGAGAGAGCTGGCCTCCAGCAGAGGCTCTGCTGAAGTGAAGAGTGGAAGGAGAGGAGGTGTCTCCTGGCAGGAAGAGGGAGGGGTACCTACTGCAGGAGAGTGGCCTGGATGTGCAGAGGGAGGCAGGCCTGAAGAGACAGGTGTGTTAGGTTCCGTGTCTCTGGAGCTGATGACTCTGTGAAGCTGGGGAGGCCATATGGTTTTAGAGAAGGAAGACACTGCACCTCAGATGAGGGTTCTCTCCCTGGGGATCATACCCAGTAACCCCAGGGAGTCGGATTCAGTGGTGTTAGCCGAGGTCTGGAGAAGAACTGGCTGTTAGAATAAATCGCTAGTTCATTTGTCAGTTTACCATCTGTGCATGGTGTGTCTGTTCTGGGGCAGGCCCTGTTGGAGCGCAGCCACCATGTCCCTGGAGAGGAACCTGGGGTGGTACTGATAGTTATGATGAGGTGCTACTCAACGGCAGTGAGGAAACAGGAGCCTGGTGCTCCTTGATGGGGGTCAGAAAGGGGAGGCTGGGGAGGGCAGCAGCTGCATGAGGGGAAAGTAGAAGGGACCATGTCTTGTGCTCCACTTGACCCAGCCCTCACTGGGGTGTGGGGTGGCCATGCTGTACTGCCTCCTGTTACCACAGAGTTGGTGACTGATATCCCTGACCCTCAGAACCTTCATCTGTAAAGAAGAACAGTGGCAGATACTCTGAAGACTACTGTGCCTAACCAGAGCGGCCACCGTGACAGTGCTTTGTGGCTCTGATGCTGTTGTTGACAATACACACTGCTTACATTTGTTGTCACTTACCAGGTCCTGGGTGCTGCTCTAGCATTTCACAGCAGGGTCCTCCACAGCAGCACTGCTGATGTTCTGCTTTTGCAGGGCTAGGGGTGGAACCATGGTCCTGAAGCATGCTAGGCAAGCAGCCTCCCATTAAGCCCCTTGACATTCTCCTTTCTGGATGATTCTTTGTTGGGGTGGGTGGGAGTAATCGCTGTCTAGTGTTTCAGGTATTGCCAGACACCCCAGTGATGGGGCAGAGTCATCCCTTGGGAGAGCCCTGGCTTTGCAGGTGTTCTTCCATTAAATCCTCACAATTCCCTGTTGGTTAGTCTGGTTTATGGAGGGGGAGACTGGCATAGGGAGGTGGACTACCCAGGAACGCTACATTCAACATGCTTCTGTAAAAATGAAGCTTCTTAGACTATTTTTGTCAAGCCCCAGAAGGAGAGATGATGTGGCTAGGCAGGGGGCAGCTGAGCCCTGGGCTGCCCACCCTCCCTCCCTCCCTCCCAGGGGAGGTGGGGCACATGGTTCTTCAGTGGGACTCTGGATTAGTAGCTTTCCTTATCTGTCTGCATTGTGTCGGGATTGTGCGTGGTCCTGACACTTGAGTTAGACACCATTCCAGCTCTTAAGAAACATTCTGTGTAATTGAAATGGGAGTCCTGTGGATGTGGAGTCAGAGCACTCTCCTGCCCACTGCCCTGGCTCTGGGAGAAGGCAGAGTGCAGAGCTGAGAGGACCTCACCCAGAACCATGGACAAGGCAGCATCAAACCCAAGCTGCAGCCCTTCAGTGTCCTCTGAGTCCTCCCCACTCCGGCCTATCTCAGCAGCCTGGATCCTGCTGTCTCCCGGGCCTCTGGTTTTCTTTTCAACCCACCCCAACTGGACAACAAAAATGGAAATGAAGGTGTGAGGTGGTGGGAAAAAAAAAAAACAAAACTAAGCCAAACCAAGCCAAACCAAGAGCATGTGTGTCTGGCAGCCAACCTGGAAGGTGTCAGGGAGCGCGGTGGCAAGCTGTCATATCCTCATGCATAACTGGGGGTGTGTGGGGGTGTGTGTGTGCATGTGCACTTTTATTTTATTTATTGTGAAAGTATTTATTTGGCTATTTTGCATGTGTCAGTGCAGGTACTGAGCTAAGACACATATGAGATTTTCATTTCTCTGAAGTCCAGGCTAGAATTTTCAGTGAAATTTACATGTATCTATTACATCTCTCTCATTTCCATCTGGAAGTCAGGAAAACACATTAGATAGATTTTAAAAAATTAAAGTTAACACAGAGTGTTGTAAACTTTTAGAGCATAAAAAATGTTGAGTTGTATTAGTAATCAGTTTCAATAATGCCAAACACATTGGTTGTATTTACAAAGCATGCTGAGTTATGCCAGTCGCTAGTGTTAACTGCATTCTGTTTTGATTTGGAGTCTGCTAACTAACCAACATATTAGCATACAAACTCCACAGAAACAAAAGCAAAGTACTTTTGAACAAATATGAATTTGCAAGAGCCAATTTGAGATCTGACTGGGATCAGATATTTCACTTCAACCCGCCCCGACTGGATTGGACTGGACTGATATAGCAGAATGTCACACTGCCCCCCCTTTCCCAAGTCTTTCTTCATACAAGATTTACCAAAAAATAAAGCAAAACACAAAACCTAACCAACCAACTCATTAGAAACTAGAATTTTTAAGTATGTGTTTATGATAATTGCTTAAAAATGTTTAAGAACACTAACTTTGGGACTTGGTGGTAGCGTGCTTACGTAGCCCTGTGTTCCATCCTCAGCACCACAATAAATAAAAGAGAATAAAATAAATATCCTCATTTTAGAGTTAAGCTATCCCACTTTTTGGCCTGTTTCTGGAAGAGTAAGGACCAACAAAAAATTTTAAATGGTTCAAAAAGCCCTTCCTGTGCAAAAATAAGCAGGTGGGAATTTATTTATTTATTTATATTTTTAAAATATTGTCTTTTGGTTAGAAATTAGTAAAACACAAACTGCCCTCCAGGGAGCGTTCAGAGACTCTGTTGTTAGTTCTGGCAGTTAATACAACTAAAAAGTGCAGCGACCTAAGATGGAGCATTTTAGTGCGCGCGGATACCACCTGTGGTTCTGGGAAGGGCATGCATGTCCTGGCGTAAAGACCCAATTCTGGAGATGGCTGTCTAGGAACACCCATCACCTGCCGGGCTTCTCACCCACGCTCAAGATTAAAGCCACAGTCAAATGTCTTCTACCCCCAGATGCACTGTAAGCTTTCATCTAAGGTGCCTTCCAAAGCAGGGGGAACCTGCTACCCAGAGGTCCTATCGGCGCCCAGGAAGGGTGAACTTGTGGGCGAGACCTAGTGCGGTATCCCTCCCGCATCCCTTAATGGACCTGGTCAGGCCCCTTACCTGCAGACTGCTGCACTCTTGCAACTGCACCACAAGGACCTGGGCATACATCTTTATTCTGGGGAGGGTGGTGTAACAAAGTCGCTTGCTGATAACCCAGCGAATTATTCTCTGTGGATCAACGCCCTGTATGGCCACCCACCAAGAACCTTGTAGAAGTGTGGATCCCGGAAATTGTGCCACAGTGGAGCATCCTTATCCTGGGAACCTGGATAGCCACACATCGCGTGCCTGAATGGACTTTCTTACCCTCCTGATAGCTGTGTTGCCACATTGAGGATCTGGGTGCGCCTTCTAATCCTGGAGAATGCACCACAGTTGCACCCGCACACTCTAGGAGGGAGTTTATACCCTACAGACTGCGGCAAGGTGAGGAACTCTGTGGATGTCCTTATCCTGCGGAAGGTGGCGCACTAGATTCATGAACCACTGCTACTGCATATCGAGGACCTGGGCGGATGTCCCTGTCCTGAGGATAGTGGCACAGCTGGATCCTACGCTGATAATCCAATGCATCGTCCTCATTCTGAGATTACTGCCCCGTGGGGTGGCTCCATACAGTAGCATTGCCGCGGCTGTGCACTCAAGTTCTGGTCGGGAATTCCAGCCCCACAGACTGCATCACAGATATAGCAGCTATATCGGCACACTCAGGATCTGGGTGGGTTATTTTCGCTCTGCAAACTGCGGCAGGGCGAGGAGCTGGCAGATATCCTTCGGAAGGTGGCGCACTAGATTCATGAACCGTTGTTACTGCATATCGAGGACCTGGGCGGATATCCCTGTTCTGAGGATAGTGGCACAGACCTACTGCACGCTGACAATCCAGGGCACTGTCTTTATTCCATGATTACTGCCCTGTGTAGTAGCGTACAGAGTATCTGGGCAGCCATTCTTATCCTCTGGATAGCCGCATTGCCGCGGCTGCGCACTGAGGATCTGGGCGGGGCTTCCAACCCTGCAGTGACGCGGCACACCCAGGATCTGGGCTGAGGTTTTTACCCTGCAGACTGCGGCAAGTCGAGGAGCTAGGAAGACAGTCTTATTCTGTGGACCGTGGCGCACTGAATTTATGAGCCACTGCTACCAAGCACAGAGGATCTGGGTAGATGTCCCTGCCTTGCTCGGCTGTGTGCTGATAATCCAGCGCATCGTCCTTATTCTGTAATTACTGTTCTGTGCGGTGGCATACCAAGGATCTGGGCAGACATCTTTCCCCTCCAAATAGCTGCGTTTGCGCGGCTGCTCACCGAGGATCTGGGCAGGCCTTCCTACCCTGGAGACTACATCACGCTTGCACCTGCACACCTAGGACCCTTCGTTGACGTTCTTACCCTGCGGACAGCGGCAAGTCTGGGACCTGGGCGGACATCCTAATTCTGCAGAGGATGGCGCACTAGATTCATGAACTGCTACTACAGCGCCCTGAAGACCTGAGAGGATGTCCCTGTCCTGAGGATAGTGGCCTAGTCGGGCTACACGCTGAAAATTCAGTCCATCATCTTTATTTTCTGATTACCGCGCGGTTGATCAGAGGAACTGGACTGACATCTTTAATCTCCAGACAGCCGCATTGCCGCGGCTGCGCATTAAGGCACTGGGCGGGGCTTCCAATACTGCAGACTGCGTCACAGCTGCATCCGCACACCCAGGACCTGGGAGGGCATTTTTACCCTGCAGACTGCGGCAAGGCTAGAAGCTGGGAGGACATACTTATTCTGTGGATGGTGGCGCATTGGATCCGTGTACTGCTGCAAGCACACAGCGAGAACCTGGGAGAATGTCCCTACCCTGAGGACAGCGGCACACCAGGATTTCACATTGACAATCCAGCAGAGCTTTCTTACCTTGTGGACCATTGCTGTTTGTGGTCGCACACTGAAGAACTGGGCGGGCGTCCTTACCCTGGGAATTGTGCCACTAAGGAGTCTTTCCATAATAACCAGAGGAACATCCTTATTCCATGGACTACTGCCTTCTGCTGCTGCATACTGAAGACCTGGGTGGATATCCTTACCCTGCGGATAGCATTGGTGGAGCTGTGCATTGAGGATCTGGATGTGCCTTCCATCCCTGGAGACTGCATCACAGCTGCATCTGCACACTCAGGACCTGGGAGGGTGTTTTCACCCTGCATACTGTGGCAAAGCTAGGAGCTCCGCGGACGTCCTCATTCCTGCGGAAGGTGGCGCACTAGATTCATGAACCACTGCTACCGCGAATCGAGGACCTGGGCGGATGTCCCTGTCCTGAGGACAGTGGCATAGCTGGATTGTATGCTGATGATCCAAGGCTTTTGTCTTTATTCCGTGATTACTGCCTTGTGCTGTGGCGTACATAGAATCTGGGCTTACAACTAATCCTCCGGAGACCCGCATTGCCGCGGCTGCGCACTGAGGATCTGGGCGGGGCTTCCAACTCTGCAGACCACGTCACAGCTATATCTGCACACTAAGGGCCGGAGCTGACGTTTTTACCCTGCAGACCTGCTGCATGGCGAGGAGCTCAGCGGACGTCCTTATCCTGTGGAAGGTGGCGCACTAGATTCCTGAACCACTGCTACGCGAATCGAGGATCTATGCGGATATCCCTGTCCTGAGGATAGTGGCACAGCCCGGCTGCGCGCTGATAATCCCGGACACTGTCTTTATTCCGTGATTACTGCCCTGTGTGGTAGCGACAGAGAATCTCTTCGGGCATCCTTTTTCTCTGGATGGCCGCATTGCCGCGGCTGCGCACTGAGGATCTGGGTGGGGCTTCCAACCCCATAGACCGCATCTTTGCTATATCTGCTCACTGAGAGCTTGAGCTGGTGTTTTTACCCAGCTGACCTGCGGCGTGGCGAGGAGCTCAGCGGACGTCCTAATCCTGCGGAAGGTGGCGCACTAGATTCCTGAACCCCTGCTACCGTGAATCGAGGATCTGTGCGGATATCCCTGTCCTGAGGATAGTGGTACAGCCCGGCTGAATGCTGGTAATCCAGGTAGCAGAATACAGCATTGTCTTTATTCTGTGATTACTGCCCTGTGTGGTAGCGACAGAGAATCTGGTCGGGCATCCTTTTTCTCTGATGGCCGCATTGCCGCGGCTGCGCACTGAGGATCTGGGTGGGGCTTCCAACCCCATAGACCGCGTCTTTGCTATATCTGCACACTGAGAGCCTGAGCTGACGTTTTTACCCAGCTGACCTGCGGCATGGCGAGGAGCTCAGCGGACGTTCTAATCCTGTGGAAGGTGGCGCACTAAATTCGGGAACCACTGCTACCCTGCGTCGAGGACCTGGGCGGATATCCCTGTCCTGAGGATAGTGTCAGGCCGACTGCACGCTGATAATCCAGGGCACTGTCTTTATTCCATGATTACTGCCCTGTGTGGTAGCGTATAAAGAATCTGGTCGGGCATTCTTTTTCTTTGGATAGCCGCATTGCCGCGGCTGTGCACTGAGGATCTGGGCGGGGCTTCCAACACCGCTGACCTTGTCACAGCTGTATCTGCACACCGAGGGCCTGAGCTAACGTTTTTACCCCGCAGACCTGAGGCCTGGCTAGGAGCTCCGCGTTCGGCGTTCTTCCTAATTCTGCGAAAGATGGCGCACTAGACTCGTGAGCCACTGCTACCCTGCATCCAGGAAATGGGCGGATATCCCTGTCCTGAGGATAGAGGCACAGCCCAGCTGCATGTTGATAATCCTGGGCACTGTCTTTATTCTGTGATTACTGCCCTGCGTGGTAGCGATTGAGAATCTGGTGGGCATCCTTTTTCTCCGGATAGCCGCATTGCCGCGGCTGCGCACTGAGGATCTGGGTGGGGCTTCCAGCACCGCAGACCGCGTCATGGCTGAATCTGCTCACTGAGAGCCGGAGCTGAAGTTTTTACCCTGCAGACCTGCGGCATGGCGAGGAGCTCAGCAGACGTCCTATCCTGTGTAAGGTGGCGCACTAGATTCGTGAGCCACTGCTACCCTGCGTCGAGCACCTGGGCGGATATCCCTGTCCCGAGGATAGTGGTATAGCCTGGATGCACGCTGATAATCCCGGGCACTGTCTTTATTCCGTGATTACTGCCCTGTGTGGTAGCAATTGAGAATCTGGGTGGGCATCTTTATTCTCTGAAGAGCCGCGTTGCCGTGGCTGCGCTCTGAGGATCTGGGTGGGGCTTGCAATGGCGCAGACCGCGTCACGGCTGTTATCTGCACGCCGAGCTGACGTTTTTACCCTGCAGACCTGCTGCATGGCGAGGAGCTCAGCGGACGTCCTATCCTGTGGAAGGTGGCGCACTAGATTCTTGAACCACTGCTACCCTGCTTCGAGGACCTGGGCGGATATCACTGGCCTGAGGATAGTGGCACAGCCTGGCTGCACGCTGATAATCCCGGGCACTGTCTTTATTCCGTGATTACTGCCCTGTGTGGTAGCAATTGAGAATCTGGGTGGGCATCTTTATTCTCTGAAGAGCCGCGTTGCCGTGGCTGCGCTCTGAGGATCTGGGTGGGGCTTGCAATGGCGCAGACCGCGTCACGGCTGTTATCTGCACGCCGAGCTGACGTTTTTACCCTGCAGACCTGCTGCATGGCGAGGAGCTCAGCGGACGTCCTATCCTGTGGAAGGTGGCGCACTAGATTCTTGAACCACTGCTACCCTGCTTCGAGGACCTGGGCGGATATCACTGGCCTGAGGATAGTGGCACAGCCTGGCTGCACGCTGATTATCCAGAGCACTGTCCTTATTTCGTGATTACTTCCCTGTGTGGTAGCGACAGAGAATCTGGTCGGGCATCCTTTTTCTCTGGATAGCGGCATTGCGCACTGAGGATCTGGGCGGGGCTTCCAACCCCAGACGACGTCGTAGCTCTATTGGCAAACTTCCTTTCTGGGCTGAGGCAAGGCGAGGAGCTGGGTGGGTATTCTTATTCTGTGGACAGTGGTGCACCAGATTCGTAAACCACTGCTATCGCGTACCGAGGACCTGAGCGGATTTTTCTGTGTTGCGCACTGTGGAAGAGTGCGGATTCGCCTTATTCTATGATTTCTGCTCTGTGCAGCAGCTTGGGGTGGATGTCCTTCCCCTGGAAATATCCACATTGCTGCAGCTACCCACCAAGGATCTAGGTGGGCCTGCCAACCCTGCAAACTGTGGGGAAGCTTCCTTGGCACACCCAGGACCTGGGCTGATGTTTTACCCTGCGGACTGCAAAGCTAGGAGCTGGACGGATATCCTTATCCTGTAGATGGTGGTATACTGGATACTTGAACCACTATCACCGTGCACTGAGGACCTGGGTGGATGTTCCTACCCTGAGGGTAGTTCTACAGAAGAGCTTTCTTATTGCTCTGCCATCACCTCCCTTTGCAGCAGGACACCACGGAACTGGGTGAACGCCCTTCCCCTCTGCACAGCTGCATCAGTGGAGTTGCACTATGAGGATATGGGCAGGCCTTATAATTCTGCATCCTGCATCACAGATGCACCTGCATATCCAGGACATGGGAAGGCATTTTTACCCTACGGAATGTGTCAAGGCTGAGGTCTGGGCAGACGTTCTTATCCTGTGGATGGTCGTGCACTGGAGCAATTCGCCAATTTAATCACGCACCAAGCACCTGGATGGATGTCCTTACTCTGGCGAGGGTGGCACAGAGGGCTGCTTGGTGATGAGTCATCACCAGTCTTGCTCTGTTTATTGATGCACAGCTGCGTCTCACATCCAGGACATGGGCAGATGTCCTTACCTGAGGATAACAGTAAGGGGATGTGATAACCCAGCAGAACTTGGGTACCCGACTGGTTTTCACATAGTAAGAACTAGTGCCGGTGTCTTTACCTTGGAGATGGTGGTGCAGTGGAGCTTCCTTATCCTGCGGATCTCTGTGTTGTGGTAGAGAATTTAAGGGCCTGGGCAAGTGTTATAATCCTGTGGACTAGAACCTGGGTGGAAATTTTTACTTTGCAGACCATGGCATGGCTGGGAGCCATTTATTTTTCCTTACCTTAATGACACTGGCATAGCAGATCATCTTTACCTGGTGGATAGATGCATTATTGTGGCTGTGCAAAAAAGGCATGGATAGCCTTCTGAACCTGCAGAGTGCATCAGCTGTGTGGCACACCCAAGACCTGGGCCAGAGCTTTGACCCTATAGACTATGTTGTGGCTGGGAGCTGTGTGGATATCTTTACCTAGAGCTAGTGGCACATGGAATTGTCTTTTCCCTGGAGAATTTCTCATTCTTATGGCTGCTTATTGAATGTCCAGGCAGAGTCCTTACCTTGAGATGATGGCTGTCTGCAGTATGTTTTCTTTGCTGACAGCTCTGTGATGTGGCTGTGCACTAAAGGCCTGGGTGGGCTTTCTAATCTTACAGATGGTAGAGCATTCTTACCCTGTGGGTAGCCACATTATTGTGGCTGCATATTGAGGACTCAGGAAAATGTCTTTACCCTGGGGATGGTGGCACAGTAGACTGAGCACTGATTATCCAATGGAGCATCTTATCCTGTGGCCAGCTGCACTGTGGAGGTTGCACACTGTGGACCTGGGTGGGCTTTCTGTCCCAGAAGACTGCATCTCAGTTGCATTTGCATACCCAGCACCTGGGTGGGCATTTTTACCCTGGAAACTGCAGCATGGCTAGGAGATAGGTGGATGCTCTTGCCCTGCATGTGGTGGCACAGTAGAGCCCTCTGGAACTGACCCAGTGGAGCTTCCTTACTCTCTAGATGGTTGCAGTGTGGTGACTATGCATTGAAGACCTGCTGCAGGGGCCTGAAGGGTCGCTGTAGCCCTACAGACTGTATCACAGCTGAATTGGCATACCCCCAAAATTTGGATGAGTATTTTTTACCCTGCAGATGGTAGCACATGGAGCCGCACGCTGATGACACAGCTGAATGTCCTTACTCAGTATAGCTGCACTGATGTGGCTACCCACTGAGGACCTGGGAGGACATCTTTATTCTGAGGATGGTGGCACATAGGAGCTGCAGACCAACAGCCCAGCCAGGTGTCTTTATTCTGCAGACAGCTGCAATGCTGAGGCATAACCGAGGACCTGCGAGGAGGTCCTGACCCTGGGAATGATGGAGTAGTGGAGGCTCACTCTACACAGCCAGTGTCTTTACCCTGCTCATGGCTGCTGCCACTCACTGAGGATGCCTTACATGTGGATTTTGGTATAGTGTTGCACCCTGCTGAGAATCTAGTTGGGCATCTGTGCTCTGTGGATGGTGGTGTTACTTTGGCTCTGTATTGAGGACTGGCCCAGGCAAGTGGCTTTACGCTGTGGACTGTGGCATGGTGAGGACCTGGACTGACATTCTTACCTTGAGGAGGCTGGCATAATGGAGTTGGGTGTTGTTATGGATGGCCTCAGCTTCACACTGAAGACCTGGGTGGATGTTCCTAATCTGAGGACATTGACACCGTAGAACTACATGATGATGATGGCCTAGCCAGGTCCTCATGCTGGTGTGGCTGTGGCCACACACCAAGTGCCTGAGCAGACATCCCCTGGGGATGGTGGCACAGTGGAGCTGTTCAGATAGCCCAGCTGGTATTCTCACCCTGCGGACTCCGTGATGGATGCTATATCTCCACGAAATCAAGACCTGGTTGGGGTTCTAAGCCTGTGATCTATGTCATGGCTGAGAACTGTCATGGCTACAGGCACGTACGGGATCTATTCATGACTCTGGTTGTGCCCCAAGGACACAAGTGGTCTTGAGCACTGTGTCTCCAGAGCAGCCTGGGGCCCCTGAGCAGTAGTGGGAGGGCAGGTGGGGCTGCAGAGCCCTCACTGTGCACTTCTTCGTGTGGGACCTCAGTGTGTTTTGAATCCAGAGGCCTGTGGACAGACATGCCTTGCACAGAGTCCTCCAGGCCCACAGTGTCCTTCCTGTTTTCCGGGCAGATGCCTTGGAGTCATTCTTAACTTCTGTCTTTAAGCTTCATGTCTCACCCTTTAGTAACCCCTTTTTCTCTTTCTCTTACACACCCCCAGTGCAGCTACTCCTCACTTCTGTCACTGGTCATGTCACCTTTAGCACCCACTTGGATTATTGGAGCAATTTTCTGGCTTCTCTTCCCACAGTCTTTTCTGTTTTCAGCCCTCAACCTGAGCAGGACTATTCATGCTTAAGTGCAGAGGCTCCTTAGCTACTCAAGTCAAAACCCACAGTTTTTATAATGGCCTGAAAAGTTGTGTGTGACCTGCTCCCCACCTCTTACCTGCTCGTTTTGCCTTCTGACACTGGCCCCAGACTGTCTTAGCTGAACAGTTTGGGGACATGAGGTTCCATTTCAGTCTTATTGTCCTTGCAGAGGCTCTTCCCTTTTCCGAAGATGCTGTTCCCTCAGATGCCCACAGGCTGATTCCTCACCTCCTTCAGGTCCCTGCTGAATGATAGCCTTGACAATAAAGGGAGGTGTGTGCCAAGGCCAACTCCTCTCTCCCAGCACCCCCTTAGCTCCTCTCCTGGCTCTCCTTTTCTTTCGGAGCGCTGTCCGTTCTGTGTCATTCCCCAGAGGGTCCTTGTTGCATGGTCTGCCACCCGCTGTCTGCCTCCCCTTGTTTGAAGCTAGGCTTCTTGTGGATGGGGTCTGGGTTTTGTTGATTGCTATATTTCAAGTGCCTGGTACATTGTACCTTCAATAAATAAAAGTTTACAAATATTCCTGCTCCCAGTGTGAGGAACTTATTTTGATGGCTGTTGTCCCCTGATGGCACACACAGGGCGGGGGCTCCCCAGGTCCTGCCTGGAGGCCTGGAGCCCATGCTGAGCTTGGGGAGCGGGGCCTCATTCTCCTGCTTTTCCCTTCCCTGTCTCTCCCACTTTCCGGCCTCCCTGTGAGGGCACCACTAGGACTACAGCAGTCCCCAGACTCCCATCCCGCTTCACGCAGTGTCATTGGAAGAGCCTTGCTCTAATGACCAGTGGTTCGCCCTTCTCTGCCCCAGCCCAGAGAAGGTCCTTCTGTCACCCGGTGCCCGTCAGTGTGTGTCACGTGACTCATTCTGATGGCTCACTCCCTTACCTGCACTGGCCCTGGTGTTGGAGATCTGCTCTAGTCTTCAGCCAGGCGGCTGTAGGAAACTCAGGTCCTGACACTCAGGCCTCGGGGCATCTGTGCTGCCTGTGTAGCACGGGGTGTTGCTGTGACAGGCACCTGGTGTGTGGGATTTCCGGGCCCTGGGTTGTGGCATGGCTACATTGGGCTTTTGAGCATCCATCTCAGTGGACCTGCCCTGTGCACTGTGCTCACGACTATAAGGAATACTCACAGTGGGCTGCTCCTGCCCATCGCCGGCTTATTCTCAGTACCTCCTGTGAGAAGGGAAGGGTCCCAGGTGTGCCTTAGTCCTTGTGTGTTATAATCCTGTTAAGGAGCCACTGGGGTAGATACTGTTGACCCTGTTTTGTGAGTGAGGGAACTAAGACCCAGGATGAAGCTGTCCGGCCACCCCCTGGGAAGTGGGGGAGCTGCACTCCAACCCCAGAGCCTGGGCTTTGTCCAGCCTGACACAGCAAGCCTGCCTGCCAGGCTCTTGCTTGGTGCTACAAGATGGCAGTGCTTATGGGCAGGGCCCTGGCCTGCCTTCCCATCCCAAGAGTCTTGGGGATGCTCAGTGGCAAAGAGACTGCCACAGAGCCCAGCTGGCTGGTGTTCAAGGGCAAGGCTTTCCCCTGTAACTCTTCCCTTGGTTGGGTTTGACCTGGGTGGGAACCACGAGGGGTCGTTGGCTTTGAGGTCTAACGTGATGCTGCACGGTCACTGGAGCCAGCGTGGCCTGGTCACATGTGCTGGCTGGCTGGCTGACACTTTGGTGGGAACCCAAGTGTGAGTCCCCTCTTCTGCAGAGTGAATGGAATAGCCCTTGGGCTCCCTGGTGGGGCTCCTTATAGATAGTCACTTGGTGGACCACACCCCTCGCTATTCTTTGGCGACTCCCTGGTCTCCCAGCACAGTGGTGGCAGAGGTGTAAGCAGAGTGGGAGGTGTAGGCAAGGCTGGTTCCCTAGACACAGATGACCCAAAGAGAGTGTTAGGTGAGCATGCCTCATGGTCAGAGCTGAGCTGACCTCAGTAGCCATCCCAGAGCACCTTAGCTCTTAGGGGAAACGGAAGCCACACTGAAGAGAAGCTCTGCCCTCCCTTTTCTCACTTGTAACCAAACAAGGACTTATATGGAACCCCAGATATGGAAGAGTGGTTG
The DNA here is from genome assembly GCF_052094955.1 of Ictidomys tridecemlineatus. Taxonomy (NCBI): domain Eukaryota; kingdom Metazoa; phylum Chordata; class Mammalia; order Rodentia; family Sciuridae; genus Ictidomys; species Ictidomys tridecemlineatus. The sequence continues at coordinate 3,640,131 of NC_135483.1, forward strand.
GAACATGCTGTTTACTAGCACAGAACATACTCAGTTCATGTGGCTCCTGTTGGGGTTTTGGTCAAGAAGCTGTCTGCTGAAAGCCTGGACCCTGGCGGAGTGGCGAAGGAGAAGGGAGGGCCTCTAGACTAAGGAGACCGCGGAGGCCTAGGTGGGCTGGTCAGGCTTCTGTGGCGGAATCATGGGTAGCACATGGGGATGGCAGGAGGTGGTCTACAGAGCCTGATGGGCAGCTGGCGGTTGGCCCTGGCCCCAGGAGGGGGAGTCAGGCCAGTTGAGAGGCGGCTGCTGGGTGGAGCGGACCTGGGTTGAGGAGCTTGGGGTTCTCTGCTGTTTTGTAACTTGATCCCCCAGCAGGCGGGAGGGCAGATCAGAACCCTCCAAGCTGCCTGTGGAGGCCCTGGGTGCCTGTGTGTTCGGGGACTCCTGCTGTCTTTCATCCCTGCTCTTATCTAGATCTCCACAGTTCATTATTTCTTCAAATATTAACTCTCCCTGTGACTTCATAATGAGATTTTCCATCATCTTCCCAGGAGAACCTCCTGGTTTCTACAGGAATCATCCTTAGTAGCAAAGTGTTGGTGCCCCCAAAGTAGAGCAGCAGATGATTGGCAAAGGGCCCTTGCTCTGAGCACCCACCTGGAGCTTTAGAGGGGCATAGGGGCTGCCCCGTCCAGGGCAGAAAGCTGAGACTCCCACTCCAGGGGCCCTGCCCACCATCCTTATGCCTGCCGTTTCCTCCACACATTTGTTGGGTGTTTCTGCATGCCAGGCCTGGAGCTGGCCCTGGGGTGCAGGGTCATCTGAGGCCATCACGGTATGACAGGGTCAACAAGGAGGTAGACAGCATAGCAGGGTATGGGGTGAGGTGTGAGGGACCCTTGGTGGAGCGTGGCAGTACAGGTGGGAGGTGCAGGCTGCTGGGCCCAGGTCCCCTCCAGGACTCAGTGGTATAGGGCTGGGACATGGCTCCTCACCTCACCCAGCGTCCTCCTCAGGAAGAAGGGAGGTGAACCCCATTGGAACTTTTTATGACTCGCTCTGTGTGTCCATAGTCCCTTCTCTTTCTCGCCCTGTGCTGTGTCTTCTCTCGGCCTGGACAGGCTGGCCTTTAGGCTTTGTAGGCCCCACGCCTCTCTGAACCAAGACCAGCTGTGTCTCTAGGGCAGTCACACAAGCCCAGATGTGTCCCCCAGAAGCCAGGCATTCAGTGTTGCACAAACGGGGTTTTGTGTACCCCCACATCTGCCCCAGACGGCTGTGTGGGAAGCAGGTGCAAACTGCTGGGTAAGCCAGAGGCCAAAGTGGGAGCCTGAGAGGCACCCCCTGGGGCTGGGGGTCCTGTGTCCTTTGTTCTTATTCTGGAGTGGTAGGGCACACTGACGGGAGGGCACAGCCCGCAGTCAGGGTTGAGGTTTGCAAACAACCTGGCACAGAACTTGGCATGGCTCAGGTGTCTGGTAAATATGGAATTATTTGGATTAGCTCCAATCCCCTGGTCTCCCAGGGAAACTGGAAATGATTCACCTGGTGACGCAGCCAGGGGAGATAAGATTATGAGGATACTTTTTTTTTTAAAAGTGACAGCTGTTTAAAGTCAGGTGAAAACTGAAACTTGCCTCAGAGGAGGGTCGGCTTCCAGTGCCAGGACTTGAGTTCCCCGGTGCAGTTCTGAGCAGGGGCAGCCGAGGCAGGAGCCCTTCCTAGAAGCGAGGGCACGGGGCTGGCATCTGTATGTGGTGGTGCTGGGCTTCTGAGTCGGGGGCAGTGCCAGACTTCACGCTGGTCACTCTGCTGGCATCACAGCGGAGAGGAGGCCGGCAGTCACTGTTGGGTCGCTGTGGCACAGACATGCCTGCTCCAGCCTTGTAAGCATGGATGCTGAAGGTCTCCTGGCCGACTCTGCCCAGCATGGGTCGCCTCTCAGGTGCCAGCTCTGCTGCTGGGCTGAGGATCTGTGAGGAGCTCAGCCTTCCTGAGGGGAGGCGGGCAGCAGGCGCTCTGGCAGAGCCATGGCCTCCGAGGGAAGGCAGGATCCCCCTTGGGTGGCGGAGGCCGTCAGAATTCCCGGGAGGCCTTGTAGAGCCTCTCTGTTCTGTACAGCAGCCTGTTTGCATGTTCACTGAGACTTGCCTGGTCCAGGTCCAGGGAGCTGCCTCTGTGAGGTGCACCCCTGGCCCTAGAACTCCTGGGGCAGGGAGGTGGGGAGCAGGAGATGGAGCGCTGACCTGCAGGGACGGCTGGCACGGGGCACAAGCGCCTGTGAAGTGGGTGTAGCTGGGGAACAGTGTCCTTGGAGAGAAGGGGGAAGAAGGGTTTTGCCAGGATGTGTGTGTGGGGGGGTGGTGAAGGGCCTGAGGACCTGCAGCGCTACAGGGAGCACGTGCTCTGGTAGTGGGGAGGGTCCGTGGCCCAGCTTCCCTCTCTGCTTTCAAAAACTGAGCATTACTCACCATCAGGGAGGTGAGTCCAAAGCAGTGAGAGGCCACCTCCCTGGTTGGACTGGCCTGGGTGGACAGACAGGACACAACAGGTGTTGGCCAGGGTGCCAAGAAAGGGGAGCTCCCACGTGCTGTTGTGGGGTGTTGAACTAGCACAGCCATCATAGAAAACAGTGTAGGGCATCCTCAAAAATCTAGAGCTAGTGCTTTATATATGTGCAAAGGAAATGAAATCCTCATGTTAAAAGACACATGCTGTTCACAGCATCCAAGATGTGGATTGATGTAATGTCCCTCAGTGGGTAAACGGATGAAGAAAAATGATGTGTATACACAGTGGAATACTATGCGGCTATGTAGAGTGTGAAATCCTGTCATTGGTGACAACTGGACAAATCTGGAAGGTATTAAGCTAACAGTGATACATTGTGTCTCAAAATGGCTACTAGAGAGGATTTCCAGTGACCATCATTTAGGTGATCTGTAGGTTAATTATCATTATTATCATTGTCATTGTTATTGTTATCATTAGTAGTAGTAGTACCAGGTGTTGAACCCAGGGGCATTTAACCCCTGAACCATGTCTCCAGCAAACCCCACCCCCTACCACTTTTAAAATTTTGAGACAAGTTATTGCTAAGTTGCTTAGAGCCTTGCGAAGTTGCTGAGGCTGGCCTTGAACTTGTGAACCCCCTGCCTCAGCCTCCTGAGCTGCTGGGATGACAGGTGGGCGCCACTGTGCCTGGCACCCTTTCTTTTTAATTAATTATTATTATTATTATATTTTAGTTGTAGATTGACACAGTATCTTTATTTATTTATTTATGTGGTGCTGAGGATAAAACACACATGCTAGGATGTGCCTTACCATTGAACTACCACCTCAGCCCTAAGACCCTTACTTGACCATTGCCCAATATATACATGAATCAAAATATCACATCATGCCTCAGATCCATGTATAATTTGTCTATGTCAGTCAAACATTTTTTGAAAAGTACCAACACAAGAGAAAGATGTACAGAAGAAAGCGTCACAGATTTTTGTCTGAGAACAGGTTCTATTAGCTGAACCTCAGACAGAGGCCTGGCGGGCACCGTTTCCCTGCAGCAGCACCATACTGTGTGCCTGCTTTTTAACAAAACTATTAAATTCTGTGTTTCTTTAGCATAACAGAGAGAAGGGAATGGGAGTGAAAATCTAAGAAATTGCTGAATTTGATGTATTTCTTGTGATGGGAAATTATTCCCTTAAAGGTCTCTTTAAGATGAGAGGGGGGTGGGGGCAGGAAAGATGGTGGAATGAGGTGGACATCATCACCCTAGGCACATGCATGACTGCACATATGATGTGACACTACATTGTGCTCAACCAGAGAAATGAAAAGTCATGCTGCAATTGTGTACAGTGAATCAAAGTGCATTTCTGTCATATGTACCTAATTAGAATAAATAAATTAATAAATTTCTAATAATGGATGTGTAACCAATGTGATCCTGCAATCTGTACATGTGGTAAAAATGGGAGTTCATAACCCACTTGAATCAAATGTATGAAATATGATATGTCAAGAGCATTGTCATGTCTTGAGCAACCAATAAAAAAAAGAAGAAAAAAGTAAGAAAAAAAGATGAAGAGAAAAGACCATGAAAAACTGCAGCAAGGTAAATATTGATGCTATGTTATTAAATACTGTGTCTCAGTCTTTCGAGTTGTTGACTGATTTCTTGTTGCGTCTCCCTCACCCCGGCGGACTCTGCCATCTGAGGCCTCGCCTTCCATGCTGAGCACGTGGTTTCCAAGGGCCATCTGTCCTCCTCGTGACTCAGGGGGAGGCCGCACTCGTCACTGCCCTGGCCAGAGCTTCCCCATTCTCCGTCTTCTCTCCCTTCTCACTGGGCTGGGGGATCTTCCTGTTAGGACTCTCCCTTAGAGGATGGCTGCCTGTCAGGTGTTGTATTTCCATATATCTTACAGCATGGTCAGCCGGCAAACTCCTGGGGTAAGTTAGTACTGGACAATGACTGTGCGTCAGGCAGGTTTTGAGGTGCTGAGTGCACAGCAGTGACCAGGACAAACACGTCCTACCTTCAAAGACTTAGATTCTAGTGGGAAGAGGGTCAGTGGTGGATGGGAACAAATCAGTAAGACCGAAGAGCGGCAGTCCCAGGAAGAGACATAGCAGATGGTTCGGCAAGACGAGGGCTGGTTCAGCTGAGGAGGGCAAGTACGAGTGGGTCGAGCAGATGGCACCATGGCAAAGGCCGGCGGGCACTGGGGTGGGGCCTTTGAGGAGCTGGGGAGCCACAGCCCCGAGGGACGGTGGGAAGCCCTGGAAGCCAGGGAACGCTGTGAGCGCGCCCGAGGCTCTAGGATGGCCACTGTGGGTGGAGAGAGGTCAGTAGAGAGTGTCCCACCTGACTTGCAGGGTGCTGCCTGGAATGGGCACAGAAGTCAGAGGAGCCTACAGAGACCCACAGGAGCACGGAGCAGAGTGTGTCTGAGAAACAGGGTCAGGAAACCACCACAGCCTCCGAGTGTCAAGGGAAACAAGGCCAGAAACAGACCCCTGGGCTTTGTGTTGGGGAGGGGTTGTCAAGGAGAAGGGATGGAACCTGGCACAGAGAGTAGGAGGGACCTGGTGGTGGGAAGAGGAGCCGGCAGGAGCAGCTGGGCTTGGGGGGATTCCCCTGCAAAGGGGCAGAGGACCTGGAGGTGGCCGGAGGACAGGTAGGATGAGACAGGCTGATGTTCTCAGGGCCGGTGATGGTGTGTGCTCCGGAGAAATTCCAAGGTGTGGAGCGGCTGATGGAGGGACCTAGGTACATGTGCCCTGAGCCGAGGAGCTAGGGCACAGACGTGGTGGGGTGCCCTGGAGGCCTCAGGAATGCTGCTTTCTTGTCTCAGAGAGGATTTGTCCTGGGATGGCGGTGCAGAGCCATTCCCAGCCGATGGCGTCTCCCTGGCCACTTCTCTTTCCCTCCACCTCTTCCTTTCTCTGTCTGTGCTGTTCTCCCCTTTCCCTGCTTCTTCATCTTCACACTCTGGGCTGCTCTTGTGATGTCTTCGTGGCAGCCCGAGTCGGGTGGCTGCCATCCCAGCTGTGGCTGGCTGATCTTCTGGCTTGGCTCCACCTCTCTGGTCTTCAGGAGGATGCAGAGGTCTGACAACTACCAGGCTGTCTCCTGCTTCAGGTGGGGAGAGTCGGTGGGAAAATCCAGAAGTCACGATAAAGGCAGGTGTGCAGACCGGTGGCTTCGCTTTCTATTTCCTGCTGTCATCTTGCTTTCCTAGGGAGTCTCAGTGATTCCAAGGGGTGGAAGCGGGGGAGAACCCATCAGAATGTAGCAGACTTTGCAGAGAGTTCTACTAGCACCTTGCAGAAGAAATATTTATTTGTAACAATGAATTGGAGGGATGAAGAGCAGTGCATCCATGGAGGCAGCCTCTGGCTATGGCGGGAGCACTGTGTCAGGCGTGGCTCTCAGCCGCTCTCTGGTGGGGGGACTTCTGAGGCCATACCATCAGTGAGTAGGCCCTTTCCTGTCTGAGTGGGCAGGTGGAACAAGAGAGAGCCGCTCACTCTGAAGTGGCAGGACGGGCACCTGCTGTGACGGGAAGCCCATGCTCCCTGCAGTGTCTGACGGGGAGCCCAGTTCCTGCAGTGCCAGGTGGGCTGGCCGGAAGTGCCTTCAGGTGTTTCCATTCAAGAGAGTTTTGGTGAATTCTCATTTGACTCTGCATGAAAAGGAAAGCTCATTTATATTTAAAGAGATATTTAATCAGGATTGTAAATATAGAAGAGGTTGAGATTTGTGTTTTCCAGTCTAGTGGTCTCCAAGCCTTTTTCTTTCTTTCCTTTAGATGCCACGTTCTGCAAACAAAATCATGCAGAGGGAACCTCAGCTGTGCAGTGCTCATGGTGGGGTTGCACTGCTAGAGGTGTGCAGGAGCCTGGGCCACGGGGTCCCCGTGGGTCCCTGAGGCGGACAACATGGCGCCTGCTCTCTCTAAACCCATATCGGGATGTACCCACGTAGCGCCACTCTCCAGGCAGGTGGAGGGCCAGGCACTCTAGCCTACCCTCTCCCTGCCCCAGCCCGGCTATCTCGGGCAGTTCCCACAGCTCAGCAGCCATCAGGCTCCTTTCTGTCGGTGGACAGTAATGATACATCTGATCTGAAGATGCGTTTGAGGGAAGAAAGAAAAGATACCAGTGAGGGTGTGACCCTGAGCCTGGCGCTCCTCGTGCTCGAGTGGCACCTCCAAGGGGGACAAGGTTGTTGGTGACTTTCTCCTGTAAAGCTTTGGGCCCCAGACCTAGGGCAATGACAGAGGCAGCATGTGACTGAGCACAGGCATGGTGTTCCCAGTGCGGCTGTGAGCGAGACAGCAGCCCTGCCCTCGGCAGCTCTCGGGCACTGACGAAGTGGTGCATTCTGGTCTTCCCCTTGGCCCCGTGGAAAGGTGTGTTTGGGCCAGATCAGGAAGGCCCTGTATGTCACGCGCTGAGCTTGGACACCATGCTGCAGGCTGCCACTGACGTCTCGTCACTAGGAGAGGGTCCTGCTCAGCATGTTTGCCTCTGAGGTGGCCACTGTGTGTGGGTCAGACCAGCGGGGTCCGTCTTGGGGACAGTGACAGTGAGGGCACTGATGTCGTTTTGTGATCCCATCTGTGTGTTTAGGATGCTCGGTGGATGATCTGGATTCCCTGAGGCTCCCTCTTCCTACAGCAGGATGAGCATTTACCTGGAAGACGTGAAAGCGGAAGCTGCTGGAGCGGCCCTCGGCCTGGTGCTTCTGCTCGGCTCTCGGTCTCGTGTTTCATTCCCGTTTCCATGGGTGGTCGCCACAACAGCCACCACTTCCTGAGGGCCTGCCCGACGAGGGGCGTGATTCTCAGAGCAGCTCCCCATCCTGCACACAGAGGGGCTGGAGACCTGAGGGGCTTTGCCCAGGCTCGCACGGAGTGTGACAGTGCTAGACACTGCCCTCTCTGACTCCAGGTCCCACCCTCTCCAGGTCACTGAGCTGTCAGTGCAGCTTTGTGTCCTGCTTCGTCACTCCCTTCCCTATTTCATCTAGCAGTCACTGTCACTGTAATTTTAAAAGCTATACATAATGCTACCAGAACATTCTAAAGAATTTTTTTTTCTGACAGACATGTGGGTCCTGCCCCCTTCATTGCTAATTTTGTAAACACTGTTGGATGAACACTGCTGACTCCAGGGAGAGGCTTTGTCTGCATTCCAGCTCGTCTTCCAGGAGTGGTCCCAGAGGTAGCCTTCCTGGTCAGGGGCCTGGCGCCTGCTGTCAAGTTGCTTTTCCAGAGAAACCTTCCCAGGCCTCTGTTGTGTGAGGATGCAGATCCCTCCCGTGCTTCTGTAGCAGGGGGCTCGGAGTCCCCTGGATGTGTGAACTCACCTGAAGTTGTAGGAAATCTTGTGGTCTTGAGCTGAATCAGCCCAGTTTGGGTTTTTTGTTTTTGGTCTTGGTTTAACAAAAGAGAAAATAATGTATTTAGCAGTCTTTTGCAAAAGTTTTATTTCTAGCAGAAAAAGTAATGTGAACACTACCAGGCTGGAAAAAATACGAAATTAATAACAGTTTGTCCAGGACTGGGCTATTCAAAGAAGTGTTTTCAAGGTTAGCAGTTTATAATCCTTAACTTTTTTTTTTTTTTATTTTTTTATTTTTTTTTATTTTTTTAATTTTTTTATTTTTTTACTTTATTGTTGGTCGTTCAAAACATTACACAGTTCTTAATAAATCATCTTTCACAGTTTGATTCAAGTGGGTTATGAACTCCCAACTTTACCCCGTATACAAATTGCTGTGCATTTATACACAATGGAGTATTACTTTGCATTAAGGAACGACAAAATCATAGAATTTGGAGGGAAATGGATGGCATTAGAGCAGATTATGCTAAGTGAAGCTAGTCAATCCTTAAAAAACAAATACCAAATGACCCCCTTGATATAAGGGGAGTAAATCCTTAACTTCTTAGTCTCCTTTCCTTTGTGTGCTTCTCACCACCGTAATGTTAATTAGGTAGTTAAAATGCATGACAATGTGTGGATGTGCTGACGTGTCCTCCTTGACCTGTCCTCACTCTGTGGAAAGTGGGGATGCCCTTTCTGCTGATGCTCTGGGGTCATTCATGAGCAGCCACATGGGGCTGAGCTCTGGTAGAGTCTCTGTGGGGAGTGAGAAGTGATTCACTGCTTCATTCAGCACGTTCTCCTCCTTAGAAGATACATTGCTACTAATGTGATGTTTCAGATTCTTTCTGCCTTTAAATTCTTAGGGGAAAAAAATCGCTGCTGGGCCCAGGTCATAAAAGCATGTGGCTCTGATAACAGAAACACATGGCGGGCGTTCCGACAGGCCGGATAAAAACTCAAATTTCAGATAAGGCAGAAATGGGTCAAAACATTTGAAAACTTTTTCTTCCACTGACAGCATCCTTTCCTTGTTAAGAACTCTTCGATTTGATTTAGTTCCCAGGCTTGATTTGAGGACATGCCGTGTGCAGAGAACATTGGACTGCGGAGGTCCCTGGGGGAGGCTGAGGTATACCAGGCTCAGCTGGAGGCAGAGTGCTGGCCAGAGTTCCTTCTCTGGGCCAGGCCCTGGCCTCTGTTTGAGGCCAGAGACATGCATGGAGACACAGATACCTTGAGAGAATAGTGAGCCAAACTGCTCATCTTGATCTTTCCCAGCATCGCCCCTGACCCCGCCATGGTCTGTCCTTTGTAAGCATCTTGTGTGAAGTGCCATGCAGAGGAATCGTGTGCGTTTGTGTTGATTCTCTTTTCCACTTTGACTGTGGTGGTCTGAAACAGTACAGGAGGAGCCGTCAGCAGACCTTCCTGGACTGGGGCCTGAGGTGTCGGCAGCTGGAGAGGTGGGGGTGGGGGAGCGGGAGATCTCGGGCAGCAGGCGCAGCTTGCTCTCTGAGAACCCCCTAGTCACACCTCTAGCACAGTCACGGCCACTCTGAGGAGGGCACCTTTCTGGAAGGTGGTGGTGAGAGGGCTGTGCTGTGTGCTGGGTGGGCGGGGGCTGTGCTCCTGCATGTGGTATGACCTGGGCAGTGGGAGATTAGGTGTGATGCTGCTGCTGAGTGGCCCGCAGTGGACCTGGCACACCACTCCACTTTCTCCAGAGTGTGTACCCCAGGCCTGTGCCTTGGGGCCTCTCTGTATCACTACATGGCCCAGAGCATTTGGTCAGAGAGAGAGAGAGCAGGCCTCAAGTCCCTGGGGAAGTGTCTCCTCAGCTTGTGTGGCTAGGATCACATGTGACCACCACCTGAGAGTGGTCTGGGGCTCTGGGGTAGCTGACTGGTGTTCAGGGTGTGTGAGTGGCTTAGTCCTTCTGAACCTCATTTGGAGAACCTGCTCTGCTACCCTGTCATTGTTGTGAATTTCTAAATAAGACCCACTCTTATTGTTCCGCAGCTTGTCTAACGATGGAACAGGAACAGTCTAGCTTATTTAAACATTTCTCCTCATGGTGATTGTTAATCAAATGTTGTTCATGCAAAGAAAAATTCACAAAGCCTGAGCCACCACTGTGTGGCATGTGCATTGGGAATGTCTGTGTGTCACATGTGGAGGCATGTGCTGTCTGAGCATGTCTAGCCCTGCTGTGGTGTGTTGGGACCAATCCACTTGTGCTTCTGTGGCCAGTGCAGGTTGGTCTTGCCCCTTAGCGAGCTGCAGTGTGCACATGGCATCTGTGCTGTGTCATGTCTTCTGCCTACTTTAAAGCAACTCAAAAGTAGAAGAAAAAAGTATGTATGGATATAGCTTTCCAGATTTTATTTGTATGAGCAAATGTGAGAGCAACTTAAATGACAATCAATCAACAGAGAGCACTTGTCAGCTGGTCTAGGTGACGGTATGTTATGGGGTGATTAGAAGGTGCTGTAGTCTGTTTTGTGTTGCTGTAATATAAAACCTTCACTTAATAGAGTAGAGACTGACTTGACTCGTTATGTTGGTGCTGGGAAGGTCCGCATCCTGGCACAGGACCCCGGCTTCTGCACAACGTAACAGAGAAACCGCAAAGGAGTCCTCATATGCAGAGGGGCAAGGCAGACACACAGGGTGGCCTTGCTTTGTCACGACTCCCTCTTGAGAGAACTCATTCGCTCTATATCCTTCACTCCTGTGAAGCCTAACCCACTCTTCCAGCTCAGCATTAATGCTGTCATGGGGGGAGCCCCTCGACCTAGTCACCTCCTGCTGGGCGCTGCCTCGAAGGTTGTATCACCTTGGGAACCAAGCCTTTAGTAAGTAAAGTGAAACCAAGGCAGGTGGCCCAGCCTGGAAGCCATCTCAGTGCACTCCAGCCACACCTGCTCATAGACCGCGTGCCCCGCGTGGTACTTCACTGTGTCTGCCGTGTCCCCCATTCATGCCAGGTCCCCCATTGCCTGATGATTGCCTGGTAGAGGAGTAGGCTGAGGCCTTATATCTTAATCTGCTCAGGTTCTGGGGCAGTGAGCACCCCTGGGGAGCTGACCAGTCTGACTGGGAGCCGGGCCAGCACGCCGCTGCCCCTGGGTGTGGGGCCGGGCAGAGAGGGCAGCATTCTCCTGGCTCCACAAGTGCCGCATTCTGCTGCTGCACCCTCCTTCCTTAGCAGCTGCAGAGCAGGGTGGCTCCAGGAGGATGTCAGGACCCCTTGGAGCCAGGCCTTCCGTGCCTCTGTCCAGCGTGGGGCTGTGCACAGCGAGTCGCCTTGTGTATCTCACAACATGATCTTCCCAACATCACTTGAGAAGCTCACTTTCCTTCTCTTGTTTTTTCATCCCCATTATATTGTGGATGCAAGGGAAATTCAAGGGTGAATTACTCAATATAGTAGCACAGATTAAATAATCAAACTTGCATTGACACCAAACGGTTCATGCATAATTCAGGTCATTAAGACTCACTGATTTGATTTATTAGGCAAAGCTATATTGTTGTGCCAAATGAAGCGTCGTTGTGAATGAGGGTTGAACAAGTGGCCAGAGTAGTGCTGTTTGTGGTAAACTAATTAGGCTTTGATTGCTGCCTGCAAAATACAAATGGGCTAATTAAGCTATTTTGATTTAAGAATTTTATAATATAGGTGGTCACCCAATCTTGCTTCACCCAGTGGCCAGATTTCATCAGGAAGGTGGCAGAGTTTGAATTGTTCTTTTGAATGAGGAATATTAATGATGCAAATTCGTTTGAAAGTGAAACTTATTTAATTCAAAATTATCCCAAATTTCTGAGCAGAAGTCCTCGCCAGATATGCAAGTTTTGTGGGCTGTCTGCTTGGGTCTTTTGCCCTCAGGTGGTGACAGCAGCACCTCTCATAGTCCCACCAGGAATCAGACTGGCCTCCTGTAGGCTGCATTTGGCACCCTTAACTTGAGGGCTGCCCACAGCTGCAGAGAGCAGGGCCTCTCCTGCCTCCCTTTCCTCTCCCCACCCCTGAAGCCACCAGTTCTTCCTGAAATGGCTCACTTGCCGTTTCCCACCAGGTCTTTCCTGCTTGCTCAGGCAGCTCTGTCCTCTTCCTGTGTGCCGAGTTCGGCACTGGGGACGCACAGACCTACCCAGCACAGTCCTTATTGATGCAGAGCCAGGACACAAAGGGACAGACAGATGGTTTCCATAACATGGCTGTCTCACACAAACACACACACTCAGGCTCACACTCACATGCACTACAGGTAAGTGTGAAGTTCAGAAGCAGCACAGCAACTCAATCAATAAGTGCATGTGTAAACGAACACCTGTCTCCCTCGCCTGGTGGGAGAGCTCCGTATGTGCACAGAGTCCGCCTTCCTAGGCATCACGGGGCAGGCCCTGCTGCACCACTCGGTGGAGAGCTGCACACCTCGCTTTCTCGTGGCATGATCCTGGAGCTTTGGTCAAGCTTCCTCGGGATTCTTTCCTCCGCTTGTGCCTGCCTTTTCCCACACTTGCCCTTTCGCTGTGTGGGCTCACTGGTCTAGGCTAATGACATCTATACACGGAAGGAAAACGGAGCCCTCTCCCCATGTCATGTTCTTGGGTCCGTTTTCTTGCTCCAGGGCCCTGTTCAGGTTGCTCTCTCTTCTGGATTCTCACTGACAACTGGAAGAGCAAGGGGAAGAGGTCCTCCAGGCTTTCACCCAGTCCTTCCTTTTGCTTAGATGTGCCTAAGAGCAAGCCCTGGACTTGGGCAATAGTTCCCATGGGGTCAAGGGAATGGACTTGGGCAATAGTTCCCATGGGGTCAAGGGAAACCACAATGGGGTCTGCTGCCAAGAGCCAAGTTTGACCACTGAGAAATGGAGAATTGTCAAGTTGAAGGGAAAAGGTCTTTCCTGAACTGCTGTTTGTTCTCTGACTGACTGACTGACGCCCTGTGACTAACAGGTTTCCCAAGGGGGAAACCTTAGTGTCCTATTCAGGGTTCCTCTCCTGAGCTAGATGAGCTCCCACGTGCACCTGAAGTCAGGTAGGGGGCACCATCACTAAGCAGCTTAAGTCCATGTGCGGGTGCCTTTCTTTTCCTGATGGCTTACCTGTAGGCACTCACAGGAAAGACTGCAGTGTCCCTTCCAGGAGCAGGCTTTGTGCTAAAGTCACCAGACACACCACACTCCTGGTCACTGTCCCTTAGGTCATGTGCAGCCATCCCTCAGTATCCAGGGGCGGGTTCCGGGACCCGCAGTGGGACCTTGCTGTACCTGACTGAGGCATATGCTCCACACTCCAGATTGCCTCTAGATCACCTGTCACACCTGATGCGTGTGAACACTCTGCAAATGGTTGTCGTGCTGTTGGGTGCAGGAGTAACGGCAAGAGGAGAGTCTGTTTGTGTTCGGTGCAGATGTAACTTCTTTTTCCCAGATGATTTTGAACCGGAGTTGGTTGAACACATATGCTGAGCTATGAACTATACTTTTTTGTGTTGACTCCAGGTAGCTTTGATCCTTGCTTCTCTTTTAGACTTAAAAAATGACCACACATTGGGTGTTCCCAAGGTGTTCATTTTATACATGCTCTGCACATAGTAGGTGTTTGGTAATTAAGAATTGCATCCTGCACATAATTTCTTACTGATTAGTTTTCTTTTCCTTGACCTATTTAGAGTATAATGAGGGCAAATGTAATAAAAAATACTCTGGAAGCAATTTTCTTGGGGGAACTTCCATTTTGCCTGCTTTCTGGACCCCGTTGGTCTTGCCCTAGCACTTAACAACTGAGTTGTTCAGTTCACTGCTTCAAGGGCCGTTCACTGTGCTGACCTGGGAGGAACCATCTTTCCATACCTGTCCTCAGGATTCTGGCTTCCCAGGCCACACGTCTCGGAGGATCCGTATGAAGGGGAGGTAGGCCGGTAGCACGGCCAACGAACACTGATGCACAGCCAATGAACCCTGATGCAAGCCGGTCGGCCGCAGGAGGGATGACACCTTGCTGCTGCTCCAGTCTCCAACCTGTCCTCGGGTCCTCTGCTCTCGTCAGACAGGGGAGCTGACAGCATGGACATAGCAGCTGCTCCTGCTTGTGTGGGGAGGATACCCAAAGCAGAAGTTGTTCAGGGGCTTGTGGGCCCAGGTCTTTGTGGCCCTGTAGCAGAAGGGGCATCTTCCACACGAGACAGCACTCCAGCCCAGAAGGTTCCATCACCTTTTCCTTCATCTGGTGGATCCCAGTGCTGGGTCTCAGCCTGTTCCCAGAGGCCCTGGGCCAGGGAAAGGACCTAAAGGCTGCTTCTGTGTCTCGGGCCCCCGCACTCCGGCCTCTAGGTGCGTGCCACTGTCTCCTGCACTTTTCATCCCTCTGTGCGCACAGGGAAGTACCATGGAGTTTCCTGTGTTCCTGGAGCTCCAGGGCTGTACACTGGGCCCTGTGCTGCCAGGTAGACAGGACATGGATGGTCACCCTGACCTTTCTTCCTGGTTCTGTGTCTCCTCACTTTCAAATGCCTTCCTGTCCCCTCTGGGTCTTGTTTCTTCTCTTGTTCTTCCTTCTTCTTATCCTTAGAATTGCAATCGCCAACTCATGTGACCTAGACTCCTAGTGCATATCAATGAATGTCACTTTGTGAAATAAAGAGAGAGTAGAGGAACGCGGACCCCTCCACGTTGCCCCTTGTCATGTGAACACAGCACTGCTCTGGCATTTTTCAGGAAGGGGTCATGTGGGTTGGTGTATGATTGGCACAGGGATTTGTTATTCCTGCCAAGTGTAACAGTTGAGTTGGGAAAATTAATTATCTGAATGTCACTGTGGAAATGTGTGCAGTTCTGATGCATAGAGTCGCAAAAGCCACACTAGATAAACGAGTAGCCGGAACATGTGAGGTCCGCTATGAAGGAGTCAGTCGCCCAGCAAAGGTGGCATTGAGGGACTGCCACCTCAGCTGTGCCTTCAGATGGGGTTTGGTTGGCAGAGAGGGGGGGACGCGGCATTGATAGAGGTGCCAAGCTGTGGCCGTTTCTTGGAAGCAGGGCCACCCTGCGCTTTCTGTTCGGGGTGTGGTAGGGTGAAAGAGCTGTGTGCCAGGTGCCATGTGTATGGCAGTGCAGCAGTGAGTGGGTGAGGTTTGTGCTGAGTGGCAGGGTGGGGAAGGTGGGGGGAGTGTGGTCAGACTGAGCTTTGGGCAGTGGCAAGCACCGGAAGGCCAGGGGGCAAGGCAGGCAGAAGCTGCAGTAGAGTCAGGAGCTAGAGCTGTGTGTGGGAGGCGGGGTCTCCAGACCTGGGGCGAGCGCAGGGAAGTGCCCAGGGGAAGCAGGAGCCGCTTCATCGGCAGGTGGGCAAGGTGCCCTGTGCAGCAGGTGGGGCTCGTCTGGGCCTGAGGTCATGCTGAGGACTGGTGTCACGCAGTAGTGTGGAGCACTTGGAAATCCTTGAGGCAGTTGGTGGTGGGCACAAACCCCTGACATTGACCTTGGTTTCTCCAGGGGAGGCCCTCCTCACTCTGGGCATGTTGGCCGTTGCCCAGCCCAGCTCTGTCCTACTCCACTCACAGTCTGTGCACCACTCAGGCCTCAGGTGACAAGGCTGCTCCTGGGAAGTGTTTCCTTTAAGCTCAGGTCAGAAGGGTGGCCCCCAGAGTGACCTGAGCATGGGTGCCTGTGTGTGCCCAAGTACTGGGCAGTCAGCTGAACTTGATTTACTACTGGCAGGTGTTTAGCTGCATGGATGTGGACTCCCAGCCAAAGGTGCAGGAGTGGGCCTGCCTCCAGCACATGGGCAAGGCTTGCTGGCAAGTGGCCCATCAGTGCTCATCAACTGGGTGCTATGTTTGGGGCATGATTGGAGAGATCCAAAGCCAGCTGGGACAGGGGTCCTGGCTTCTCCCTGTTCTCATCCCGGTTCCCTTCCTCTAGGCCCTGTTCCACTCACTGGTATCTGTGTCTGTTGTGCTTAGGGCCTGGATCAGTGTCCCCACTGTGCTTGTCTATCTGTTGCCTGCTGCCTCCTGCCCTTCAGAGCCCAGCTTACATGCCCTGTCTTCTAATCTGGCTCAGGTGCCTCTCTGTTGTGCCAGGGGAATTGCCTGGCCTCTGGCGGAGTGCCCGTTGCACTCTGACCCCTGCCCATGGGTCCTTGTGGGCAGAAACCCCTTCTTATCACGTCCACATCCATAGCTCCTCCACAGTGTCTGACACACATTAGGTATTCAGTAAATGCTTCTTGATTGAAAATACTAAACTGCAGATGTGATCTCAGGAGCTCCAGGAAAGGGCGCAGTAGGCAGCCAGACGGTCTTGGTAATGGCCACCTTCCCATGGTGGCCGCCTGTCATTGGGCCGGGCAAGTGTCTGCACATGCAAGGGCATCCCTGGCCACAGCATAGGGCCTGTGCCCACCTTGACTGGTTCCCCAATGCCTTGTTCCTCAGTTCTAGCTTCATGAAAAATTTGAATGATCTGGGGATATTTAAAAAAAAGCCTGGGCACATGCCAGACTGAATGAGGATCTGAGGAGGGGGGTCTTTATCACCTCCTAAGCACTGGAATGTGACTGAAACATGCTGGCTGTGACCTGAGATCTCTCCCTTGAGGTCCTGTTTCTCCAACTGGCTGAATGTTGAACTCACTGCAGGGCTTAAAAACTACCACTGCCTGGGGTCTGCCCGGGTCTGGTCCAGCTCTTCTGGAACATGGCCTTTGCATCTGGGTAGAGCCCCTGCTGCCAGGCTGAGCTCCTGTTGCAAACCAGGAACGCATGGTGGGACTTGAACTGAGGGTTTTCAGATAACCAACCAAAATATCCCCACAAAGTGACCTTCTCCTTAAAACCCCATGATAACAGCCCCCACCTCCTGCCCAGATGGCCCTGTGATTTAAGAGGCCAGTGAGCCCTGCGGCTGCTGGGCCCCTGCTGAAGGTGCTCTGGGCTCTGCTTTCGGGTCGGGGTTGGGAGAAGCAACTGAGCTGAGAAGATGGAGCCCAGCTGTAGGGAAGGCTGTGGGGGGAAGTGGGGAGGGGCAGAGTAACAGGGAAGGAGCTGAGAACCACAGAGTCTTTGCTGGGGTCACCGTGAGCCCAGGGCTCCATCCTAAGAGGAGCACTGGGCAGGCAGAAGCCCTGCAGGCAGACAGCCACCAGGTCAGTTTCAGACAGTACACAGGGCATAGCCACGGCTGGGGACTCTGCCTGAGCAGCCAGCGGAGAGACCGCATGGAACGCCCAGGCTTCCGAGGGAGGCACCACGGAGGAGCCAACCTTCCCTGCTGACTGCCTCGCTCCAGACTCACCTTTGGAAAGCTGGAGAAAAAGCCTCGGAAGAGACAAGCTGCTCCACAGGTAACTGAGCTGCCAAGGGAGAGGGGACTCACGCTCTTCACAGGAAGGCAGCAAATTGAGATGCAACAACCCGAAACTCACAAAAGCAATAGGAAATAGGGATCCTAACTGTGAGAGAGGCAGGCGGTTGAGCAGATCCGGAGTGGTGAGGACGATGGCTTCGGCACACACGAACCTTGAGCCGTCACTGCTGTGCGTGGCTGAGCTCAAGTACTCAGAGGAATGGAAGGAAAAGAACACTGAGACTAACTTGTATTGAGAATATGCCAGGAAATTCTGTACCTCACTAACAAGAAGACAGCCCAGTTCAAACTGTGCAAAAGTTTAAACAAACATTTCAAAAGAAAGTAAGAGGGTGGCCAATAGGATGAAAGATGCTCATATCACTCGTTTTCAGAGAAATTCACATCAGTCCACGGCTAAACACTTCGCACAGGCACCACAAAGCAGGGGCAGCGGGTGCTACTGCCAACTGCGGGAGACCGTGTGGCCGCCTTGGAGAGTCGTGGGTGGGTTCTCAGAAACAGAGTCTGGCTCCCATGCAGCTCAGCAAGCCGGTCCCTGGGTGTTTACTTAAGAGGAATGGCAGGCCTGCCTGGCGTACAAGACGCACAACAGCAGTGTCCACTGGAGGCCATTCTGAATGCCCCCACTGGACACGCCCCCTGCCCCCCCCCACACACCAGTGGTGCTGTGGAACAGTGCTGCAGTGTCAGGAGCCCACGAGTGCACTTGGGAACATGGGTAGATGGTCACGGTGGGTGAGAGGTGCCCAACTCCAAGCTTGTCCCGTGTCATTGCACCATGGGAATTCCGGAACAGGCGGCACTCGTGTCAGACGGAAGAGACTGCTACTGTTGGAGGTGGTGGTGGTGGGTTGTGAGGCGGGCAGGGAGGGACTCTTGGGGGTGATGGGGAAGGTTTGTCTTTACTTTGTCAATTATGCAAGTCTACATTTGTCAAAACACATTGAACTTGACAGCTGAAGAGGTGTATTTTATTGTGTGGAAATTCTACTTTACCACCATGGATTTTAAAAGACAGTGGCAGCAACAGCAAAGAGCCAGCAGCTGTTTGAGCACTGTGGCCTCAAGGCCCCTCGCCACCTGCCTCTCTGGCCTCAAGCCCTCCTCCTTCCTCCACCACTGCTCTGCTTTGGCCAGAGCTCACGGGGTACTGCATGCACCTTCCTGAATGAGGTATCCTGTGTTTGTTTCCTTTTCCAAGTGTGTACCACCTGCCTAAAAAGTCTTTCCTCCACATCCTCCTTCTCCTTGCAAGCCTTCTTGGCCCTGTGTGGCCTGGCACCTGGTCCCCGGCCTGTCTCCATCAGGGTTGGTTGGTCTTTGTCTCGGGTTTCTTCTCTGTGGTGAGAGCCCCTGGCCCAGGCCCTGATTTCCATATCTCTGTTCCTAGGGCCTGCAAGCCCAGCTGAAGGTCTCAAGAGCAAAAGAGGCTGAATAGGCAAGTGAGGGCAGAGGCAGCCGTGGGCAGGCTGGAGAGGTGAGGGCTTGTTCTGGTAAAGGAGGAGAAGAACCAGCCAGGGGGATTTCAAGGGTAGTTTGGCCACCAGTTAGTTCTCACAGATAGGCTGCTCAGTGGCTCTAGGCCCTGTGGACATCTACAAGGAGGGCGTTTGGAACTCACTGTCAAGGTGACACTCAGTGCCTGTGCTCCCGCCTGTACCCCTGGCACCTTATCTATTAAAGATTCTGAGAAATGACTGTGGGAAAGGAAATTAATTTTCCATTGTTGCCGACGGATTTTGATCTCAACTCATTAAAGGTCTGACCCAGGAATCTTCTAAAACCAAATGGGACAGTATCCCAGAAATCAGTAGACTTGGCTTGCAAGCTGCCGCTGATACCAGAACTTCCTGTCTGCACCCTGCTTAGAGAAACAATACCCCAGGTGCTGTGGCCCCTCTGCCCTCAGGGCCCTGAGGCAACCCAGGGCAGGGCTGCTGCGGAGGAGGCTGGCTGGCCAGCTCCACCTCCCCCTGGCCAGGCAGCAGCTCAGTTGCTGCAGGGAAACCTCCACTGGCCTTTTCCTTCCCTCAGTAGGACAGCTGCCTCTTCACGGTCCACCATGCCTGCAGGACAGTATTACACGTGGATTTCTAGGTTTTGTTCGTCTCATAACCAGAACGTATACCTGTTAAATAGCAGGTCCCATCTCTTCCTTCCCCAGGCCCTGGGAACCACCATTCAGCTTGCTCCTCCTAAAGCTCACTGTTCTCCGTCCCTCACCTGGGCAGAATCACCCAGGACTTATGCTTTGGGGTGCTTGTCTTACTCCCCTCAGCATGGTGGCCTCTGGGTTCCCTTGCGCAGTGACGTGTGGCAGGACCTCCTGTCTCTAAAAGGCTGATTGGTATTCCTTTGTGCGGTGCATTTTGCTGGGCGTTCCTTGTCCGTGGACATTTAGGTTGCTCCTGTCTCAGCCATTGTGAATAATTCTGCAACGAACATGGAAGTGCAGGTATCGCTCCAGGATCTTGATTTCTGTTCTTTTGGATAAATGCCCACAGGTGGGACTGCTGGATCATGGAGAAGTTCTATTTTGGGTTTTTGAGGACTCTCCATCTTGTTTTCTACTGTGACTGTGCCATTTTACATTCGAACCAGCAGTGTTTGAGGGCTTTGATTTCTTTAAGTTCTCGGGACCACTTGCTATCTTTTGTATTTTTGAAAATAATCATCTTAATCGGTGTCATTTGTCATTAGAAAACATCTGTCATTAAGGCGTTGATTTGCATCCTGTGATGCTGAGTGGGCTTGAATGTTGCTCCATATGCTTGTCTTCTTGTGAGAAATATGTCTATTTACCTCTTTTGCCCATTTTTAATTGGTATGTATTATTATTTTACTTTGTATATATCATTTATTTATTTTGTTAGTTGTCAGAATTCCTTATGTATTTTGGATATCAGTCCCTTATCAGATATGATGGGTACCTACTTTATCCCTTTCTGTAGGTAACTTATTCACTCTGTGCTTGTTTCTTTTGCTTTTTGGTCCCCTGGGTCTATTTTCGGTTTTGTTGCCTTTGCTTTGGGGACCATAGTTAAGAAATCATTTCAAGTCCAATATCACAAAGTCTTTGATATCACAAAGTCTTTACCCTGTGTTTTGTTCTAGAATGTTATAGTTCTAGGCTTAAACTTAAATCCTGAATGCACTTGGAGTTGATACTTGTGTGTAGCATGAGACAGTGTCTAATTCCAGTCCTTTGCATGTGTGCATCTAGTTTTCTGGCACCATTTGTTGCTGAGACTGTCCCTCCTCCGTTGTGTACTTGTAGCCCTCTGTTGAACATCAGCTTGAGTTTATGTGCATGGATCTACGTATGAGCCCTCAGGTTTAGGCAAGTGCTCTACTCCTGGGCTTTTGTTGCTGTGGTGGTGGTGGTGCTGGGGATCAAGCCCAGGACTTCACACGTACTAGGGAAGTGCTCTACCACAGAGCTGCACCCCTGTCCCTGGACCCTGGGTTTTATTCCACTGGTATACGTCTCTGTTTTTATGCTAGTACCATGCTGTAGCTTTGCGATTTTATTTTGAAATCAGAACATGTGATGCCTCAAAATTTGTTCTTTTTTTTTTTCAGGATTACTTGAACTATTCTGTGTCCCTGGTAGTTCCATATGAGTTTTAGGATTGTTTTTATTTTTCTGTAGTAAACTATCATTATTTAGATGGGGATTGTTGAATCAGTAGATCACTTTGGTTAACGTGAGCATAGGATTTCCATTTGTGTTTTTAATTAATTAGTTTGTATTTTAATTAATTTCATCAATTTTTGTAGTTTTCAGTGTACAAGTTTTTCATTTCTTTGCTTAAGTTTATTTGTAAGTTTTTTATGTTATTATAAATGGGATTGCTTTTTAAATTTCTATTTTTGACAATTCTTAATATTTAGAAATGCAACTGATTTCAATACGTTGATTCTGATCCTGCAGTTTCACTGAATTAATTTATTTGTTCTAGCGGTGTTCCTTAATCCCACCCAAAATCTTTAATGTTTTCTATGTGTGAGATCATGTCTTCTGTAAATGGATAATTTTTCTTAATTTCTTCTAATTTGGATGCCTTTTATTTCTCTTTTCTTGTCTAATTGCTTTGGCTAGGATTTCTAGTTTTGTGTTGAATAGAAGTGGCTAGAATGGAAGTCTTTTCCTTATCTTGCCTTGTTCCTAATAGGAAAAGCTTTCAGATTTTTTTTTTTTTTTTTTGCCATGGAGTAGTATGATGTTAGGTATGGGCTTTTCATATGTGAGCTATATTATGATGTTTAGAGGTTTATAATATGAAATGACTAAGTTTTGTGTTTTCCTGTATCATTGGATGATTATGAGATTTACTGTGGTCCAGCACATTTATTGATGATCTATGTTGAATCATTCTTTTTCCACAGGAGTCAATCCCATTTGATTGTGGTGTGTAATTCTTGTAATGTGGTCTGGAGTTTGGTTTGTTAGAATTTTTTTGAGGATTTTCATCTCTGTTCATCGGGATATTAAGTTGTATGTAGTTTTCCTTTTGTGTAGTGTCTTTGTCTGGTTTTGGTATCAATGGCGGCCTCATAAAATTTGTTTAGAAGAATCCCCTCCTCTCTAGTTTTTTGGAAGAGTGCAAAGGGTGACATTAATTCTTCTTTGCATGTTTGATGGAATTCACCAGAATAACCCTCTAGTCCTGAAATTTCCTTAACTGGGAAATTTTTGATTACTAATTCAGTCACTTTATTAGTTGTAGTTCTGCTCAGATTTTCCATTTCTTTCTAATAAAGTCTAGTTTCTAGGAATTTGTCTATTTCTTCTAGACAATCCACCTGTTTAAACTATAAACTTTTTATTTCTGTGTCCTAGGATCTTCCCTTTTGTTTCTGATATTATTTATTTGAGCCATCTTTTTTTTTTTTAAATTTAGTCTGTCTAAAGTTAGGTCAGTTTTATCTTTTCCAAAGTCCAATTCTTTGGTTATTTTTGTGTGTGTTTTTGTGTTCTCTATTTATTTCTCCTCCATTCTTTATTATTTCCTCTTCTGCTAACATTGGGTGCAGTTGTTGTATTTTGCTAGTCCCTAAAGGTAGGTTACCTGAGGTCTTTCTTTTTCCATGGTAGGTGTCCATTGCTGTGAACTTCCCTCTCAGTACTGCTTTTGCTGCATCCCATGTTTTTGGAATGTTATGTTTTTGTTGTTGTTTTTATTATTGTCTCAAGATGTTTTTTAAATTTCCTTTTTGATTTCTTCTTGGAGCTATTCAGGAGTGTGTTATTTCCATATAGTTTTCTATTTTCCTTCTATTGATTTCTAGTTTCATTCCACCAAATTGGAAAAGCCCTTATGATTTTGCTCTTCTGTTTTGTGTGACATGTTTTGTGACCTGGTATGTGCTCTCTTCTAGAGAATGTTCTGTATGCACTAGAGAAAGATGTGCATTCTATGGCTCTTGGGGAAACGTTAGGCCTGTGGTCTGTAGTATTTATTGTCAAGTCCACTGATTCTTCATTGATCTTCTGTTTGGATGTTAGGCACTACGGAAAGTGGGGCCACTATTATATTGCTGTCTATTTCTCCCTCCAGTGTTGTCAGTGTTTGCTTTATATATTTAGGTATTCTGATGTCACATCTTATAGTTAAACTGACCTTTGTATGGTTATATAACGAATTTCTCATTCCTTCTTAGTAGGCAATTTCAGATGTAATGTCTATTTTGTCTGAGTATAGCTACCCTTGCTCTTTTTTGGTTACCCTTTACATAAAATGTATTTATCTATCTTTTCACTTTAAGCTTTAGTGTATCTTTACATTCAAGTGGCTTTAACTTCTGTCATCGTTTCCTAATCTATAATAAAAGGACCCTTCTTACTAAATGCTCATGAGATGTTAGCTGCTCCAACAATTGTTTCTTGCTCAATATTAATTTTTTAAACTTTGTATTTTGAAAGAATTTGAGATTTAATTTAAAAGCCTGCAAAATTAGTTCACACAATTTCTGCACATCCCTCATCAGTTTTTCTCCAAATGTTAATATCTTCTGTAACCACTACGAAAGCATTAACATTGGGAGGTTAACACGGATACACTTCCCATCACTAATGATTGACCTTACTCAAATCTCACCAGCTGTCCTACTCTTGTCTACTTGATGGATTGGGGCTCTGCAGGGGTCCTCTGTCTCTACACTGGGACAGCTTCCTCAGTAGTCCTTTGTTTCATGATCATGACAATTTGGAAAGTGCTAGCTGGGTAGTTTTTAGAATGCCCTTCAACTTAGGATTGTGTGCTATTTCCTTACGGTGGAGTTTGGGCAGGAAGAGCCCAGAGTGACGCTTCTTCCCTTGAGAGTGACATGTGCTTTCCTCTTCTGCCTTGTTCTGGCAAAGGTCACCTTAGTCATGTCATCAAGTGGCATTTGTCATCCTGCTGCACTGAGCAACTGGGTTTCTTTTTGCAGTTGATGTGGGAGGTACCTTGGGACTTGTAAGCACCCTGCTCCTCATTACCTTGCTTGAGTTTCAGTATTTGGGAATGCCTCATTTTTCAAGAGGCTTTCAGTAATTTCCTTCCTGTGAGTAGCCAGGCTACTCACTGGAGAGCGCTGTGGTGAGACAGTGCCCCCTATTCTTTACTGGTTGTGGTAATTCTACATCAACACTATGAGCCTTTGAGTTGGCGTGTGGAGGTCTGCACCCTCTGTGCCAGGCTCTCGTGCCCTGCGTGCTGTCCCCTGTAACTATTGGTCACTTGGCCAGCACTGGCCCATCCACCTTCCTTCATTGCTGAGCATAACTTGGGGTGCTAGAGAGAAACTGCAAGTTGGTGAATGTCCAGTTCTCCCCCTCTTCTGCTCTCTTTTTCTGGTTGTTACCCTGTTTAGAGTGGAAAGAAATATGGCAGATGCATTTGGTTTGGAAACATGTTTCCACTTCTGCTGTGAGTGCACGTGGAAATTCAGATCTCGCGCCACCAATCGTGAGTGTAGACGTGTGGTCCTCTCATTAGCTGCTTGCTGCCTGTGCTTACCGGAATGCTTTCAAATGATATCTCCGTTACGTGGGGAAGCGGCCGTCCTAACTAGGCTTCTTTATAAATGTCCTTCATGGGCCATTAAATATAAATCTTTGGAGATCAAAACATCCCCCTTTCCCAAGAATTTGCTTTATGTTTGATGTTTGTTTTATGTTTTTGAAGCCAACAGTAAAAAAAACCACCATTGACCACATTTTACTATGTGGGTTGGGGGTAGGAGCCAGCCAGCCTGTTTTCCCAGGTCTGAGCGGGAGGTATTGGTGGGAGCTTGTGGTTTGCAGCATCCTGTGCCTCCTTACCTGTGTCAGGAGAGGGAGATGGACCAGTAAGATGCTCTAGGGAGAAACAGAGGCCCTGGTAGCCATTAAGGCCTCTGATGGTGGGTGGAAGGTAAGTTTGCGTGTGGAATGTGAGCAGTGGAGGGTGCAGAGGCAGGACCCAGGTACCAGTGGTAGGATTCGGGTCCCAAGCAGCTGTTCTGCCCATCTTCTGGAACCCATGGGGATAGCAGAATTGTCCTTTGTTTCATGACTCTGGCTTTTAAAGGTCCCAAATGTCCCTTCAGCTTGTCCCTTGTGTGGGTGGGGGATGTACAGTTCCTAACCCCTCCCTCTTGCCCACATCTCGTGATCCGTGACATCTTGCCTTGATAAGGCAACCGTGATGAGTGCTCAACTTTCTCCTTAACAGAGGTCTGCGGGTGGCAGTGCATTTTAACCACAGCTAAAGATTGGGAATTAGCAGTCCAGGACAGCTTTCATGACTTCTGTCCTGTCCTTTGGAGTAAAAGTCATGTGAGCCCCCTTATCCAGGTTAGATCCTGCTCAGATTGTGTTTAAAGGAACCCCCAGGTTCATTTTCTTGTTAAAGTTCTCCCCTTCTTTTGAGAAGGACAGCTGATTTGTGGAAAGCAGACAGCACCTCAGTGTGAGTTCCAAGGTGGGCTTGGTACAGATGGTTTTTGTTTTCCTTAAATAGGAGAGTGTTGACTCAGAGCAACCATTGGCAGAAGGATGAGTTGAGGAACATGCTCGACGTAGGCATGTTGGTTGCATGTCCCCAGAAGACCTGTGTGGCCATCATAGCTTGCTTAGAAGGCCAGGTGTTCGTTCCCCAGGTGGCATCCGCAGAGCGTCCTGGGTGTGTTAGACCCGCAGCCCTGTTCCCATTCAGGGTTCACATCTGTAGGTGGGTAAGCATCACCCCGTCTGAAAGCTGGAGAGGTCCAGGGCGGTGTCTGCCTTGGTCTCTGGGCTCTTTGTCTCTGTGATGGAGATAGGGTGACCACAGGCAAGGGCTCAAATGAAACAGGAAGACACGTGCCTTGATTGCAACTTGGTTGCAGCTCTGAGCCCTTGTTCTGCATCTGGTTTTAATACTGATGATTCCTGTGGCGGTTTACTGACTCTTCCCTAATCCTAGCTCACCTCTGGCTTCGTGTTTTTAACTGACAGAGAAGAGTGTTCCTTTGTAACTTGTATTATTTAGCTGTTCTTGGTCTTTGGAGTGATGTGTCTTAGGTGAGTGTAATTAGAAAAGCATATTTAGCACATAGGGGATAATTTTCTTTTGCAGCTGTGCATTAAAGAAAATATCATCTGCAGGACTCTAAGACTTCCATTTATAATAAGGACTTATTCTCCCAGAAGCTAGAAGCTGTAATCCTCTGAAAGCCCTGAATGTGAATGCGGAAGGTGTTTGTTTCACTTGTTTATTCCTTCCGTAAGTGTGCATCCATCCGCCTTGTCTGTTGGGCACATGCCAGGCTCTGTGCTCAGCCCCACCGGGAGGATCTCTGGGGAGGCCTGGCCTTGGCTGGGCTGGGATGCCTGCTTTTCAGTGGGCTGTGACGATCTGCCTGGAGAGCCAGGTGGGGTGGGGAGGGTGGGATTCTGCCACCAGTAGGCTGCAGAGTTAGCTGGCAACCACAGATCCAAGCCAGTTTCTTGTTGGCCCCATGAGGCTTGGAGGGCAGAACTCAAGGGTGACAATTGTGAGTCGGTGCCTAAGTACAGTGCTGTGTTTTGGGGGTCACTGAAGTTGAGTTTGCTCTGCCTGGCAGTGGTGGTAGGAGGTGCTCCACAGCGTTTGCTGAGCGGTCAGGTCAGGTGTGTGGCTTTCCTGGCCTGCTGTGAGGCAGGGGGAAGGGTGTGATGCTTGGAGTGGGCTTTGGCTTCTCTGTGGACATGGACGTCTGTGGACATGGACGTCTCCAGTAGGGGTGCCTCGCTAACACCTTTCTTTTGCATTCTCAGTTTAGAACAACTGTGAGGTGCAGACAGGTGTGGCACAGTCCACTTACACTTCTGGAGCGCTGAGCGCATCCCTGTAGTCACTGGCTGCCAGAGAGAGGGCGGGGCGGAGCCATGTGGCCCATCTTCTCCCCATCCTCCCAGTTAGAGAAGTGGTCCTGTCCCTTCATCTTCAGTGCACTAAGTGTGGGCCTTGGACTGGCAGCTTCAGCAACCTGAGCTCCTGGAAAGGCAAACTCTCAGACCCCACAAAACCTCTAAGCTAGGAGCACCGTGTCTGGCAGTCTGTTCAACAGCACCAGAGGGTTCTGTCGTACGCTCAAGGGCAGAGCTTCGCTGCCAGTGGGTGTGCTGTGTGTGTGCTGCGTGTGTGCTGCTGCAGGGCACAGCATTGAAGCCTAGGCCTCAGGATGGGCAGGAGGGCGGGAGAGGGGTTTGGGTTGAGCACTTCTCTGGGGGAGTCCTTCGCATGCACATGAAGAATGGAGAACTGGGTTCACTTATCCTCGTTAAGCCTCATTTCCCTCACCTGCAGTGTGAGCTGATGCAGGCTTTTCTGTGGGATGGTTTTGACCCCATGAGGAGCACACAAAGCTGAGCCCCGTGCATCAGCTGCTCATTACGAGGGGTCCTTCCCAGCTCGTGTCCTCCTGGCCTGCACCGGGTACCCTGGGAGTTCACAGAAATGGGAGAGCAGCTTCTAGGAGAAAAGAAAGAACACTGTGTTGGATTTAGCCTTTGTTTTTGCAGACAGGAGCCCATGAGAGAACTTGGACCAGCACCTACTAATCTCATCTGCCCAGTTTTCATCCTGGGGGTGGGGACAGCCCATGTGTGGGGAGGAGACAGGATGGATGGGCTCCAGCTCTGGCCCATTGTGCCAGTCAAAGACAATTTTGTGAAGCAGTTATTAGATTGATTCTATTATGGAGATAAGGGAGCAGAGGCTCTGGGGGAGTAGCTGTTTACCCAGGGCCCAGCCAGAGCAGCAGAGGTGCCCCTGCTGCGCAGCCTCAAACCAGGGAGAGCGCTGGGGTGAGCACAGCAAAGGCCACAGGCGAGGTGCGTCACTGAGTTACTGAAAAGATCAACAGGAAGAAATTAAATCAAGAGCTGGGACGAGGAGGGGGGCTTTGCAGCCCCGCGCTGTGACCCTGTGGGCCCTCCTCTGGCTTGGGCAAAGGGCCCTGGCCGGATCCATCCTGGCTCCACAAGGTCGCTGCTCCTGAGGGGTGCAGAGGAGGAGGAAGGGCAGGGGCAGCTATGATTCTTGAAAGACTGTGTCCTGGGGTGGGTTCCTCATGCTGGCTGAGCCCAGTTACACCAGTTGAAAGAGCAGGTCTTTCTTGGGAAGATCAGGAATCTTTTTAGAAGAAGCAGCTGGAACTGTCCTTGAAGCCTACATGTGCTCAACAGAGTCACCACTGCACTCACGTTTGCAGGTTTTCGATCATCTTTTTAAAGTCAGAGGCCCTAATTCACTTGATTTGTTAATAATTTCTTCCTGGGCTGTGGCTGTGGCTAGAAGCACTTGTCTCGCATGTGTAAGGCACTGGGTTGTATCCTCAGCACCACATAAAAATAAAGATACTGTGTATTCATCTACAACTAAAAAATACAAAAAACAATTTCTCCCAATGTTTTATTTCAAAATGCTTCTAGCACAAAGTTGAAAGAATAATGCAGTGCATGTACCAGTTCTCTCCCTTCTTTCCTCTCTCTATGCATATACATTTTCTCTCCCTGATACACACACACTCTTTGGAAGGCCCACTTGAAAGTTGCAGGCTTGATATTTTGCGTGCGTGAATCTTCACATGCCTCCTAAGACCAATGACATTTTTCTAAACCACTGTTACCCTGCCATGAACTTTGAGATTGGTACAAGGTTATCTGACACTTATTTTATGTTTGTGTTTCTCCCATTGTCCCCAGCATCTATTCATCTATTGCTCATCTTTTCTTCCTCTTGTGAGGGGCCCGCACCTCGGTCTCCCTAGTCATTTATTTCTCCTGTGCAGCTTGCTCTGTGATGTTCCTCGGTCTGTTTTGGGTGTGTTACCCTGACAAGAAGCTGGAATTGATCTCGTTGCTGTGTCGAGGGACCTGTCAGGTTGTGTGGCCACCTGAGGGCTCTTTCTGCCACCTCCCGGAGGTCTGGTGGGCCTTGAAGGGCCACATGTGAGTGCACACCTTGGTCCTGGGTCCAGGGCCATCCTCTCTTCTTCTCTGGATCTTGGGTGCCGCAGTTGAAAAACAAGGCCTCTGTTTATTTCTAACTTTTTCTAGCTAAATTCGTTTTCTCTGATGGGAAGGAGGACTGGAGGGGTCCCTCAGTCCACCTCGCTGGGCAGTGGCCCTGACAGCAGTGGGTGTTGAGCACCAGTGCTGTTAGACGGCTTGCTGTTTCACAGCATCACTTGGACACTTCTTTGTGTGCCTGTGTCTTTCCCTGCTGGGCTGTGCTGATGGGATTGGTTATACATGGCTGCCTCGACTTCCCTTCTTCAGGGTCCAGGGAGGGACACCATGAGAGACAGGAATTCACAGGGTGTTTGGGGTGGGACTGGATCAGGGAGACTCGGTGACTAAGGGCTTATTTCCTCTGCTGTTGTTTCCAGGCTGATTGTCCTTGAAGGCTGTGTGAACCACCAGGTCTGCAGGCACTTATACCAGAGTCTTCCCAAAACTTGTCTTGCAGTAGCAGAAGGAAGGGCCACTCCCAGAAGAAGTTCCCACCTTTTGAGTGGGTATCTTCATCGTGACTCCAGGATAGCTGCCTCCCTGTGGCCCAGCACACCTTCCACAGAGTCCTGTAGCTCCATCAGCACCCACTTCCGGATGCCATCATAGCTGGTTCCTTCTAGACAGTAGGTCACGTCCCTGATAGATACATTGGGGGTGGCGACACAGAAGGGCTTGTCAGTGTGTGCTCATTAAGGTCACGATGACCTTGCCACTTGACCACTGACATTGGTAGTGTAGGTGGTTGTAAGAGTGATGTTCTGAGCAGGGCCATCAACCTTCACTTTGTCAGGGGGCCGCCTTCCATTTCCTGAGAAGCATTGTGGGTGTGCACTAAGGCCGCCAGACCTCTACCAGGCCGCCATTGTGGTGGACATTCTTGGCTGGTGGGGATTGGGTGCTGAGCAGTGGATGCGGACTGGGGGTTGTTGGCAATCTCGAAGGTGTTCTCAGGCTTTGGTGCTTCCTTCTT
Source organism: Ictidomys tridecemlineatus (assembly GCF_052094955.1). Classification (NCBI taxonomy): domain Eukaryota; kingdom Metazoa; phylum Chordata; class Mammalia; order Rodentia; family Sciuridae; genus Ictidomys; species Ictidomys tridecemlineatus. Next base: position 3,669,879 of record NC_135483.1, read on the forward strand.
TTTACGTTCATGGGCTGTCAGCGGAGGAGAAGGAAGGGATGGTGACTCCTGTGGCTCCACCCTTTGGGGTGAGTCTTAGAATTCTCAAGGCACCTGTGGATTCCACAGCATATTCAGCCTTTGCAGCACCTTGCTTCATGTTGCTGGGTTCTTCCTCCTGGAAGATGGACATGGTTTCTTTTGATCACAACATTCCTTTGTCTCCTTGATGGTCCCTTGAGTGTTGCCAGGGGTGGAGTCACATTGGAACCTGCAGCCCTTGTAGTTGTTCAATGAAGAAATCAACAAAAAAGTCAGAGTAGAACTTATTGAGTCTTAGAATAACTTATTGAGTCTTATTGGCCACAGAGCCAGTTGTCCAGGGTCAAGAGCCACTCTGGTGAGCAGGTCTGATCTAGGTACTGCAACCTATACCTCTGGGAGGTGTGGCTGGCACGTGGTGAGTGGTGCAGACAGAGCAGAGTGGAGCAGAGCACCCCCACACTGAGCCTTCGTTTGCACAGATGCCCTGACTCCAGGTCCTCACATGAAGGGCTTTCTGTGGCTAAGGGGTAGAATATGGGCTTACATGTAGATGTATCTGTCATATTAACTACTCCACTATTGGGCACGTTGGAGCATAGGTTCCTTACCTATAAAAAGTGGGTAATAATTAATATATTTATTATGAATTCCTTCCACTGTTTATCTGGTATACTCATAGCTCTCCAAAATAAGAACTGACTTTTTACTCAAACATTGTGACCTCTGCAAATTAAGCCCCGCTGATCTTATACAACTCTCAGGTGAAGCCATAATCTCAGCTCAACCACGTAAGTAAAGGATCCCCGTGTTTTCAACCCTGGTTTAGAGGCCAGGGTCTTGTCGGGCCAGCAGTGCTCGTGGGCTTCCAGCCAGGGCGAGAGAGCTATTAGGGACTGAATGCAGGTGCGCCAGCCCCAGGGATGGTGGCTGACGAGTCCAGAGACAGTCTCCTTTCCACAGGGGTATCCCTGAATGGGATCCTGGCCATCACTCCACATTGGGCTGGCGTCGTGAGATGTGGATTTGTGTCAGTGTCCCTGGTCCCTCCCACAGATGTGTCCTGAGTTCCCTGACAGTGCAGGCACCAGGTCTGAGGAGGAAGTGCCTGGTAGCCTGTTGGTAGGCCATGGTCCAGCTGGGAGGTGGGCCATTCTGAAGCAGCCTCTTGGGGTCTGTGAGGGGAGCACAGATGCTATGTGGCTCGGCTCGAGGATAAGCACCTCTCTCCTGCCATGAGGTGGGAGCTGCCTGGGCATATGGGTCTGACTGCAGGAGTGCAGTTCTTGATGCACCATGGCCCCTCCAAGACTGCTCTGCCCCACTCCCTCTCTGCTTTCGTAGTGAGTTGGCTTTGGTCCTACCTGGCACCCATCACACCTGCATGGGTGTTGCTGAATGAGGACGGGCTGCCTCCCTCTGAATGGCTGCCGAGGCCATGTGTCCATCTTCCACACACCCCGGGTTGATGGGTCATTCCCTGGAGGTTGTCCTCTCTGTGTGCTCTTTGTGGTCCTGAGGTGCAGATGTAGCCTGCCGGTGTCCCACAATTGCCATCACCCGCTTCTCTGGGGGCATCTGGTCCTGCCCATCCTCCTGGCCTGCAGCCCAGCTCAGGGTGTGTCCTGTGGGAGTGTCACGCCCCACTCCAGGTTCTGTAGGGATTCAGGTCCCCGCCCATGGAGCACTGTTACAGAGTGAATGGAAATGTGTGGCAGACTGGCACTGGGCAGCTCTGGTCTGGTGACCGTGTTCCCATTTTCCTCACAGCCTTGTGACGTGGCTCTTAGGTGCCTTGTTGTCTCACGATGAAAGTCTGCTCTGATAGGATGAGACGTGTATGGGGTATAATGGTGACAAAGGACGGAGAGACAGACTCCTAGCTGAGGTCTGGGAGCTGTAGGGAGGAGGCACCAGAGAGGGCAGTTAGTGGAGGGCAGGCTGGTGGGGGCTGGTGGTGAGGTTCTTCCAGCTTCAGCAATGACAATGCTCTGGGGCACACACAGCAGAGCACCAGGTGTGTTTGCGTGTGAGTGTGCACGTGAAGACCCAAGACTGTGGGGACAGAGTTTGACAGTTGTGGGTGTTAACTGTGGCTAGAGTAAGGGGTGGGTCTGGAGATTGTCTCCTTGTTCTTGATTCTGTGATTCTCTCTTGCTCAGTAACTCCCTCCTTTCTCAGTGTCGAGGATGGCTTAGTTTTAACAGGCCCTCCTGGCTCTCCTTCCAAATGCCGGGCTCTCTGGATCTTTCCGGTACCAGCTGGCTGTGTCTTCCTGTTAGCTCAGGTGAGAAGGGGGCTGCACACAGATTGACCCCTTGCCCAGGAGTTCAGCAGGAAGTGGCAGTGGGCCTGAGCAGAGTCTGCTTGCTGTTTTGCTCTGCTTCTTGCAGTGTGTAGCAAGGACACGTGCCTAGCCTCAAGTGCCAAATGGCCCATGGCAAGGGGACTGAAGGGCGTGTGACAAATAGCTGTGTCATGTGGTGTTGTTGAAGACAGTGCAGCATCTCCTCTTCAGAAGGGTCCTGGAGTCTGCTGTAGGGCCCAGTCTGGCTCCTGCCCTCCACACCTGCAGACTGTGTCTGTCCCCTGGACTCAATAGCCATGCTGTCCTGGGCTCCATCTCTGATACCCTGCTGTCTGCATGGCAGCCCTTGGGGATTTTACACTTTACCTGTCAGCTTCTAGGTTCCCTCATGCCATGCCCACTTGGCCTGATTCTGCCCCTACTCAGTGCTCACAGCTCGCTCTTCCAGTTCCTGCAGTGGGAGCTCCTGACCACAAAGGCCACCCCATTTTCTGTCCCACTCAGTACAATCTCTTGATCAGTTCTGATGCCTCACCCTCTAGCAGTCTACAGAATCCACTGCCCCTTCTTCAGCTGGACGGTGACGTCCCCTCCCACTGGCTGCTGTCTCGAGAGCCTCTTCCTCTGCCCCATGTACATCTGTGTCCGTGTTCTAAAGAAGGTGTCCACCATCAGCTTCGACTCCTGGTCCCATTCTGACCCACTCCCTGGGATTTTCAGGCCACAACGTGTGTTGCAGGAAGATCAGGATCTCTGGGGTCACACAGATCTGGCTTTGAACTTTGTGGCAGATTCTTCTTTTCTCTGTCTTGGAAAATGATGCTTTTTAGGTAAGAATGCCTGTGTAACTCGGTGATAAGACCGAAAGTCCCTGAAGCTCTGAGAGCAGTGCCCGTAGTGCCAGGGCTAGCTCCTCCTTTCTCAGAGGTTCTGGGGACGTGCTGTATCTTAGGTTGAACACAGATGTGTTGAGCACCTGCCCTGGAGGATCTGAGTTCTACCCTCAGAGAGCACGGATTCTCCTGGGTCCAAGCCTTGTGCTGCAGTATGGCCAGCTAAGCATGATGGGAAGGTGCCCTGCCCCGGTGTCACTAGGGCATCTGGAAGCCATGGAGCTGGAAGCTGCCCGCTGATACAAGCTGTCTGCAGAAACCTAATGATGACCAAGGAGGAGTTTGCCAGGTGGAACAGCCGGACAGATGGGAGCTCTGTAAGGCCAGGCTCAGACATGGGGGGCCGAATATGCAATATGCGTGAGTGAGGCACTCTGTTGATGTCATAGGTGTTGAGCCCCGTTAGTCAGCAGCATCTGCAGAGCACTCACTCTGTGCCACAAACTGTGCCAGCTCCAGGCGTCAGAGAAAATGGGCAAAGCCAAAAGCTGACAGTTTCAGAGCAGTGACAAAGCTGACAGCCCATTAGACACCCACAGCAAAGAGAAGCACAGCTTGCCCACACCAAAGACGAAAGGGGCGCACTGTGGCTCCCGGGGCCCAAAGGAAAACTTAAGGGGGAAGGCGCCTCAGTGGTCCCACACCTGGATGGAGTGCATCTGTCTCCCTGCAGTACTGGGGCTTGGATCCGGAGCACTCTACACCGAGGGACACCCACAGCCCTTTTTATGTTTTATTTTGAGACGGGTTTTGCTAAGTTGCCCAGGCTGGCCTCGAGTTTGTGACCCTCTTGTCTTGACCTCTGAGTCACTGGGATCATAGGCCTATGCATTAGCAGCTGGCTGGAAAGGACACATTTTGTGTTTTAACTTTTCAGAGAGCCCCTGGATGTAAAATTCTTTTCATGGAATTCCACGGTTTCCCTGGTGCTCAGTGTCCTCGGGGTCTTCTGGGAGCCCTCTGCCATCTCCCAGGCTTTGCTCTAGGGGCTCGGGGTCCTACTGTCGGCTCCCAGGTAGAACTCATCTCAAAATACCTCGAGCATGTGTGGTGGGGGCCCCGCTGTGCCTGTCTCTGTGGCTGTCTGGTTGTGGGCACATTATCAACACCAATGAGAGCACTTACCTACGTGAGATGGGCGGAGGACGATGTGGACCTCAGAGGGGACGGCAGTGAGCCCTCCTGGCCAATGCCATTTTCACACATTAGGCTTAGATGATGTGAATGCATTTCCCTTGACCCTAGTCCATGATCTCAAGTGTGGCTGGTGCTCTGAGAGCCAGGGCAGGATGCCCATGCAGCATATATAAGGAGTGAGGGACTTTCCTTGGAGACCCTGCAAAGGATTATTAGAGAGAGCACTGGCCTGAGAATAAGTGTGTGGTGGGCATGACTGCCCTTTGTGTGGCTGAGGTTTGTGGTGTCCGGGGGTCTGACCTGTCCACTGCCCAGGAAGTGGTCCATGTGAAGGCTAGCCTCTGGTTTCTGATCTGCTCCTCTCCTTGGCACCCAAGCCCAGCCTTCCTGCCTCCTCCACTTACTACCTCTTCTGAACCTTGAGGCCTAGCCTTTCTCAGCCACCGTGGGGCCCTGGGACCTCCTGAGTTGGAGCTGTTTTGATGGCGGATATTGCCCAAATCGGTTTCTACATCATCATGGATGTGCCAGTTAATTTGTAGCTACTTGGCATCTTTAAGGCACAATTGGCACTGAAGAAAGACTTTGGCCAAAAGTCTTATTAGCTGGAAAGTAGTGGTGTGGCTTTCATCGTATGCATGTTTTCCTGACCTTAGGTAAACTGCTGAGCTGGTCTCTTGGGGGGACTTGCCCAAGCTGCTGGTCCTGACTTAACTATGTGGACCACATCACCGCTATTAATTTTATGTCATTTCAGAAATAGAGCAGAAGGAAATTTGTGGTGACAGGTTCACTTGGGGTCTTTAAAAATCAAAGATCTACTTATACTTTTAAATTGGCTATGGATATGTGATTGGTTTTCCCTGGCAATAGCCTTAGATACATTAGAAATTATAGAACATTAGATTAATAACCCAGGGTAAGCACCAACAGCTCGCAGAAGAGCTGATCAAGATCTTAGGTAGTATCTGGCAGAACACTCGGACTCTGAGTGAGGATATTGAGAGCTGGAGGGGTGGGCATGACTTGGCAAGGTTACCTAGAGCCTTGAGCTCATGTACGTCTGCTGCAGAACCTGAAACTCCCGAATCTGCGCCCAAAGCCCCTCCATGCTCCACGTTTGTCTTCACAAGTACATGGTACCTGTCACTATGACTCACGTCTACAGATGACTGTGTGCCTAACACAAATCAACTCTAATGCATGTAATTTGAATTCTTAAACTGAGCTGGATTTTGGCAAATCTATGTCCCATGTGACTACTGTTGCCATCGAGGTGGGGGATATCCAGTCACCCCTAGGTGTCCCAGACTCCTTTGTAGTCTGAGCAGCTCTGGTTCTGTTGTCATTGAAGACTGACCTCTCTAGTATTTGGACATCTGGGCATGCAGTGGAGATTCTTTGGGTTCTGGCTTCTCACTCAGAATAATGACCTGGAGATTTTTCTATACTGCTGTGTGTGTTAGTAATTTGGACCGTTTTGTTGTAGAGTAGTAACCTATATTATAGTTATGCTAATTTGTTCATCCAGTCACCTGTCTGTTCCTGACTTTGAGATTGCTTCTGGTTTGGGACTATCATGAATAAAGTTTTTGTGGACATTTACTTATGTGTATTTCTGTGTGTGGGGGTATCTATCCTTATTTTTCTTGGTAGGAGTCCCATTGCTGAGTAGTAATGTGTTAATTGTAGGTTTAAGTTCACAAGGAATTGTTAGTGCTTTTCCAAGCTATTGTACTGTTCTACATTACCTCCAGCAATTTGCAAGAGTTCCACTAGTTTCTTAGGACTTTTTGGTTTTGATCACACTGTCTTTGAACAGTGTTATTACTGCTTTTTAAACATGCATATCTTTAATTTCTTAACATGTTGAATTCACTAGGATCTCAAGTGCAATGTTGATAGAAGTAATAGCTATACATTTGCCTTATTTTGGAGTTTTAGTTGCAAAGCATTCTGTTATCAGCCATTGAGTATGGTTTTTACTATGAGTTTCTCATGGATGCATGCAGAGATGAGGAGTGTACTTTCTATGCCTAAGTTGCTTAGTGCTTTTAAAAAGTCATAAATGGAGTTTGAATTTTGTTAACTGCCTTTTCTGAAGCTATATATTATATTCCTCTTTTCTTTGTTAATAGTCTGTTAGTATAGTGAGTGATATTGATTACATGTTTAAAGATTAAGCTAACCTTGCCTTCCTGTGATAAGAATTGGACACAACGTGTGATCCATCCCACATACTACGGAGCTTTTCTCACTAGTATTTACTTAAGGATTTTTTTTTACATTTAAATTCTTGAGGGATATAGTCTTCATGAATATTTTTCTTGTAATCTCTATTTGATCTTGATATTTGGAACTGATAAAAATAAGGGGGCAGTTTTCTCCGTTCTGTTTTCTGAAGATGTGCATATAAAATTGGTGTTCTTTGTGGCATGTGCTTGATGGGATTCAGGCGGGAAACCATCTGAGCGTGGGTTTCTCTTAGGAGCGTCTTTGGTGGAGTGAGGCTCTTTGGGTCTTCCGCTCCTCCTCGGCCCATGTGGGCGTGCCAGTCCTCTGAGCCTGAGTGCTAAGCCTGTTGCCTGGAGCTGCGTGCCCGTCCTCTCCTGGCCCCTGTTGCGGCCTCTGCACTGGCGCTCACTGTTGCCTCCGTGTCGCTGGCCTGCTCCTTCTTCTTTCTTGAATAGCCTAACAGGATCGTTACCCTAATAATATTTTCAATAAGTAGGTTTTAGCCTTGTCTTTGTCCATTTTCAGCCCCTGCCTTGCCCAGTCCCGCTCCTTCCTGGTTTGCTCCTCCTGTCCAGTGCCTGCCCACAGGCGGGCAGTCCTTTGTCCTCAGTGCCTCCAGCATCCCAACACTTACCTGTGACACAGCAGGCCGGCTGTTCTGTAGAGGTGTCTTGGTTTGTTTCTTTTACTAGACCTGAGCGCCTGGAGGGCAGCAGGCGGTGGGGCGCCTGAGCACCCGCTCCTTGCGACGCAGGGGACGGCTGTGGTTCAGGTAGTGCTGTGTTCAAGCCCTAGACGTGCCACCTCTGTGAGGGTGGGCGGCGCAGAGCCCCTGCTAGGGCTTGTCAGGATATTGCAGTCACCTCATGCAGCCTGGTACTGAGAGGTCCTGCATGACCTTTCACTTCAGCACGAAAAACCAGTGGAGGATGCCCCGGAAGTGCAGTGCCATTTTCACCTTTGTTCTCCTGATTTCTGTGGCAGTCCTCTCTGGAGGTGAGGGCTGAGGTTCTCAGGGGGCTTCTCAGCAGAGCAGGGCTTTGCTTCCTGCTGCTCTGAAGAGCCTGGACACCCTGTCTTGCCACTGCAGCCCACTCTGCTGTCTTACTGACGTCCTCCACCTTCACCCGGCTGAGGAGACCTCTGCTCCTTTCCTCTGAACCGCGAGGAAGGCAGTGACAGTGCCTCTGAGACTTGTCTTTCTGTGGCTTTCATGAAGCTGATGCCCTGGAGCTGCTCTTCCATGTTCTCTCTGGGAGGGGGCAGCAAGTCCCCGGCAGCAGGAACACAGACTGTCCCTTCTTCCCTAGGTGGTACTTGGCAACTGCTTGTCACTGTCTTACTCCCCCCCCCCAGGTGACTTCTCCCACAGTGCTCTCTGAGGTGACCTAAGTCACCTCCTAAAGCAAAAAAGCCAGCGTGGCCGTCTCCTGGCAGATTCTGCTTCCATAGCCACTCATCCCCTTGGCCGCTGCCTGCACTGGAGCTGGTATTAACTGGTTTATTCCAGTGTTACACCCTTGGCTCTCCTGAGCTCGCTGAGATCAGGGCCACCTCTTCTCCATTGAGCCTGGTGCAGAGGAGACACCTAGAAGTGTTTGGAAAGGAAGAGGAAAGAACAGACCAACCAGGGGAGCCGGCCGCCCTGAGTCTTCCCAGGAAGGCATTCTGGGGGTATGTGCAGTCTGCACCTTCTGCAGGTGGCAAGTGTGATTTCAAAGGGTCTAGGAACTGTCCCCATGAAACCAGCAGCCCTCTGCAGTTGGGACCATGCTTTGGGCACATGGCCATGGCAACATGATTTGGGGTTTTAGCGAGGCCGAAATATGATGCTTGATTGTTGAAACCAAACCTGTTTCACTGAGCACATGGTGAGTAGGGAGAAGGGCTGGGCCTCCCAGGAGGAGTACGTCTGTGTGGTAAGAGGGTCAGGAAGACAGCTCTGGACACGCAGGTCTGAAGGACTCCTGTGAACACAGTTATGGAGGTACCTTGAGGGGCAGGAGGTGAATTGGAATGATGAGCTTTGAAGATAGGACCAAAGGATCTGAACAGATGTTTCTTCCTTGAGACACAGAAGGCCAGAGAGAACTGAAGAGGTGCTCAGTGTCTCCTGCCCTCAGGGAAACGGCCTCGAGCCACAGCGAGACGTCCCTCACTGCCCCAGGGGGACTCGCACCAGAGGCAGAGCCATCATCGGCGAGGGAGAGGACAGCTGGGGGAGTGAGGGGTGGCATAGCTGCCACGGACAGCCATGTGGCAGTTCTCAGAGTCCAGTGTGGAAGGGCCGCGTGTTCCCAGAATGCCACTTCTGCCTGCCCCGGAGAACCGGCAGCAGTCCTGGCATCTGCACACCCTATTCGCAGCCGGGTCACTCACGCCAGCCAGGAGGCGGAGGCCGCTCAAGTGCCTGCTGGCTGATGAGTGGGGAATCCGGGGGCTCAGCCATTCCACAGAGTGTCACTCTGCCTTCACATGGGGAATCAGCACGGACTAACGTGCGTGACCCTCGAGGACACTTTGCTAAGTGAAGCACGCCAGCCACAGGAGGACAGACTCTATGATTCCACTGCGTGAGGCGGCACAACAGCAAACCCAGGAGGAGAGTGGCTGGGGCCAGGGGGGACAGAGTTGGGAAGGTGAAGATGTGCTGGAGGGCGGTGGCGGTCACTGTTTGTCAACAGTGTATGCGAACCTAAAATGGTGACTTTTGTTAGGTTTATTTTCCCACAGTAAAATGTAAAAGAATTGAAGAGAGAGGACTAAAACTCATTTCTCCCTATTTTGAGCCATGTTGCCGTCGGGCCCCAGATGGGTCAGGCAGCGAGGAACGAAGGACTGTCCCCAGTGGTGACTCCTGTTTCTTCATGGATCCTCAATGAAGCCTGGGGAGGTGGGCATTAATGTCGGCTCCCCACTCAGCAGTTGAGAAGCTGAGGCTGAGAGAGGCGAGACGAGGAGCCCCAGGTCTCGTAGTGCTGTGTGGCCAGCTTCCCAGGAGTCCCTGCTGCCCCGGGCCCCTGGAGCAGCCTGGTGGAGTCGGTCCTTGGCGTGCCACCCGACCCACCACGCACACACGGGCTACTTCTTTTACTTTAAAGCACCCTGCTGCTGTGGCGTGTCCTCTTGGCAGAGCAGTAGGTCACCAGGAGCGTGACTGCGGGCTGAATGCTGCACCTTGCCAGGGTCACAGCGTGACCCCGCAGCTCAGGGAAGAAGGCAGGTGGTGCCAGCCTCCCTCCAGACCCTTGGAAACAGGACTCCAAACTGCCTTGGCAGGCCAGGGGAGAAGATCCTCACGCCGCAGCACATGCTTGGAGGCCCCATCCGGACCTGCTACCCTGCCTGGACTGCAGCTCAGGCTGTGTGTGGTGCCTCACTTGTGGCCTCACTCCACTTCTGGAACTTTCCACCAGGGTTATTAGTGGCCCAGGAATTACCTTTATTTTGTTTTGTTCTCCCAGCTTTAAAAGATATAAAACTGTTCTTAGCTTCCAGACGTCCAGAAACAGCCCGGGCTGGACTTGGCCCCACGCTGCAGTCTGCTGGGCCTCTTTGGGTGGTGGTGGAAAGCTGCACCCTTTCAGTCAGGAGTTGGCTGGGTTTGTAGTTCTTGTTGCTATGGTTACTCTGTGCCTCACCGGCTGCAGATTTCTCTCATGTTGCCTTGTGCTGGCTTGGGGAAGGGTGAAGAAAGTCCAGGTGCAGGACACCTGCTCTTCCCATGATGTCTCCCCAACCCTGCTTGCCCTTCTCTTTGCACACAGCACCATGATAGACCTGCCCCCCCTCTCTCCTCCCAAGGGATTTCTAGGCTGCAGGCAGGGACAGGCAGGGTTCCCTGCTCCCTGGCCAGTCCCCAGTCTCAGGGTCCCTGCCCTTTGCACCACAGCTGACTGTCCCTGCCCACATTGTGGTGGGTTCTGTGACTGCGCAGTGTCCTGCCCTGTCCCAGAGGCTTGCTGTCTCCAGTGGTGTTGGTGTGGCATCCTGGATCTGGCCCTTTTCTTCCTTACCCCAGAGAATGGTGTGTGCTGATCTGGTTTGTGCCCGTGGCCAGTGCTACCCTTCCTTCAACACCTTAAGATTTTCCCCCATAGGAAGGAAGGACCCTGTGGGGACCTGGCGGGAGTGTCAGTGTCTTGTTTTCCCAGTGGTGGTGACTGAGCACCAAGGGAGACGGCTTCTGCTTTCCTGCCTGCCCACCCACCCTGGGAGGAGTGGGAACTGCCTTCCTGTCCAGGTTCCTATCATGTGGGGCCCCACCTCTGATACTCCATGACCTCCCAGTGGGTCCCTTCCCACCCACGTGGGTAGCACTAGCACCTCTGCGAGGCGCTCTGCTGCCAGTGGGAGGATGCCACACTGTGTTGCTCCCAAGGGACATGGCCCTGACTTCATCTCTGTGGGCTCAGGACATGGGGTGAGGGGTCTGTTGGCTGCCTCTCACTCACTGGGAGCCAGACTGGTACACTGCCTCTGCGGTGGACGGATGCTGGCCTGTCCCCGCCCTGGCTGATTTGTGTCTTTAGGTGATGCTCACTGCACTGTGCTCTCCTCTCCTAAGTGCTACATCCGGCCACAGAATAAGTTCTGGAATCTCCTCTGTGGCATATTGAGGCTGAAGATTGTGTGGACAGTGGGTGACACAGGAAAGATGGTGCCAGGTGCCTGGCCTCAGCTGGGCGGAGAGCCTGCTGGGTGCAGGGGTGCGCTCTAGAATCTTTGTGGGCGGAGCTCCTGGCAAGGAGCCCTGCCAGCTTGGAGCACTAACTCGTTACTGGTTATGTCTTTTCAGACTCTGGAAGCCATCCTGAATTTCAAGTACTCAGGAGGCCCAGGCCATGCTGAAGGGTATTACCGGAGCCTCTCCCTGGGGCTGCACGTGGAAGTCGAGCCGTCTGTGTTTTTCACCAGAGTCAGCACACTCCCAGCAACCAGGTAACTGTTGTCCCTGTGAGTCTGACAGCACTGCGTTTGGAATACCAGCCTCTGGTTCACTGTAGTCTGGCTGCCCTTCTGATGGGCACTGTGGGGCCAGGGCGCTTAATGAGCCTCTCCGGGTCAGGTTCTCTCTATTCTGAAGGTGCCGGGAGGGGGGTGGGCTTGCTGAGCTTCTGTGGGCCTTCCTTTGTGTGGACCTGATTGTTTAGGTGCCTTTCTCTGACCTGGGTCACCTCTGCTGTTAACAGGGGCTTGAGAGAGAGCTACATGTCCTGGGGGCCCCTGGATGAGCCCAGAGTTTCTGTCTATGCTACTTCTGGTGCCCACTGAGCGTAATGCTTTTTTTTTTTTTTTTTAATAGCCCCACTGTCCAGCATGGTACGCAGCTCCCAACATGGACAGGGAGTGTCAGGTCATTCCTGCCCAGGGAGGCCTTCTTGCTCAGTGACTCTCTCTGGGCCTGCCTTTTCCTATCCTGATCTCCCTTCAGGGGAAAGGAGTTGGTTGTCTGCTTCAAGGCTAGAAGTGGCAAGAGGTGCTAGGGATATTCTTCTCTCGGGTGGGAGAGTGATGATTTCTCATTCCAAACTTTGACTTGTGGTACAGTGGAGTAGTGGGCTCAGGAAGCCTGGGAGGAGCCCCCACAACTGGAGAGCCGAGGAACTGGGGCCTGTGCACGCTCTAGGGAGTAGGTGCCTTCACTGCTGAACTCTACCAGGTTCTCTGGCTCAGCTGTGTCTTGCTCATTTCTGGGGAGGGGGGCTGGGACAGGAGTATTTGTTCTGAATAGCTAAGGAGCAGTGGTGACAGACATTGCCTGTCTGACCTGAAACCCCTGCAGGCCATTGGTGAAGAGTATCCCACAGGCAGCGCCCTCATCTGTCTCCCTTATTCTTCTGTGTGAAATAGAGGTATGTTCTTGTCCGTGTTAATGTTGACATCAAAGTCCATTTAAGTTGATAAAGCCCCAAATAATAAGTGTGATTTCGGTGTAGGGGAAAGACTTTTTCTTCTCAGCCATTGGAGAAAACCATCAGCAAAAATTAATGGTGTGGCTGGGCCTCTTGGTGTCACCTTTCATCCCCTGTCATGTTTGCAGTGTGTACAGTGGCTGGCTTTGCTGCCAAGGCTGGCTTCTGCTCTGAATTTGTACAGAGCCTAGAGCGCTCGTCCCTGGGAGGCTTGGCCAGGACCCTGCCGGGGCTGTTAGGGTGTGCCAGTCTCCCTGTGCATAACCCTGCTGCGCCTTTCTGTCCTGGTCCCTCACCTCCTGCTGACGTCACCCATATAAATAATCCTCGAAATGGCACAGGTTATTCCTGGGCTCTTTTTTCCCCTGTTGATACCTGGCTTCCATGTCATGGCCCCTGTGGTTCCAAATGGCAGTTTAAGTCGAAGAGAAACTCCACCACGTGGTGGTCTTTGGACAGATCTGGACAGGTTGGTCCTTAGCTGACATGGGGTTGGATCCTGATCTCTGGCCCACGGCCCTCCCTCCATTCTTCTGGCTCATGTGTTTCTGTCCCCTGCTCCTAGGATTGAGGTTTGACTTCTAATCCTCCTCTGTTATCCCTAAATCTAGTTTGTCACCACGTGCCCTCTCCAGCATCTCTGGATGACCCTGTGTGTCCCTCCTAGATGTCCTGCTGTATCTTTGCTGCTGTGGGAAGAGGCCCAGGCATCCCCTGCCTGCAGTCTTTTTTGTGCAGAGTCCCTTAAGTATGAATGTCCCCCATGGCTGCCCTTGCACAGGTTCCCAGTGCTCGTGAGGCACAGGACCAGAGCCCCCCTAAGATGTGTGCAATGTCCACAACTCAGGCCTCACCCTGGCCGCCACCCGCCCTGCAGAGCGGCTTTGCTCCTCACCACCCCTGCTCAGCGCATTGACTTCCGGGAGCTTGTGCCACATTCTTTTTCTAAAACCTCTCTCTTTCTTAAACTGTCGTTCTTTGATTTAACCTTTTGGGAAATATCTGCTTGCCCTGGAAATGTATGTTATCATTCCTGTAGGGTTTTCCTGAGCATAATCAAGCAGAGGGGGCTGTTCTCTCCATGGGTTCTGTGTACCTTCCAGGTACTTCTGGGAAAGCATTTGCCAAATGTCCTGGGAATACATTCACTTACGCTTTAAGCCACCACCTCTGAAGTGACAGGCACTGTATGAGCCACTTGCTGGGATAGGAGGTGGGGGGAGCACAGTGCACATCAGGCAGAATTAGCACTAAAAGGAAATGTGAATGTACACAAAGGAGGGAAGAGCTCAAGAAACAGTGAATAAGCGAATACAGAACAAAAGGGTTTGTTCCTCTCATTCTTAATTTCCTTAAAAGAATGGGTGGGTGCTAGAAGTGCTAATGTTACACGGAAGGTGCCAGGCTGCTGTATGAGGTCAGAGTGCAGAGGTACCAGGCATGTGGCACTCTCCAGAGCAGCCATCTAGGTGTGGACAAGAGGGTACAAGAGATAAAATGGAATATTAGCAATATCTAATTCAACCAAAGAGGAAGAGGTATCAAGAGTGGAACAAGGAACATTTAGTCAAGTAGGAAACCAATAGCAATGTGATAGGCCTGCACCTGCATCTCAAGAACTGCAGGAAGTGTATTTAGAATTAGAGAAAGTAAAATGCCTTTTTACAAGAAAATGTCATTAAATACGTGTAGTGTAAAAGTTAAGAGGTAGGGGAAAACATCATGCATCTGGTTTGGCATGGTGGTGAATGCCTATGTTCCCAGCAACGTAGGAGGCTGAGGCAGAAGGATTGCAAGTTCAAGGCTAACCTCAGCAACTTAACAATAACCTGTCTGAAAAGAAAAAATAAAAAAGAATGGGAATGTAGCTCAGCAGTAAAGCAACTATGGCCTAAATCCCCAGTACCAAAAAACAAAAATAAAAAACCTCAAACTAAACAATAATATTGGAAAGTTGGTGTGAGTATATTAACATTATTCAGATACTCTTTCAGCATAAAAAGAGGCAGATAAGACAATTTGTAATGAAAGTAGCCCAAAATGCAAGTGTATTTAAAAACAGAATTTCAAAATAAAACAGACATACTGAGGGGATAAATGCATAGCTGCACATTATAGTTGGATATTTTGGGATTTTCCCCCTCTTAATATTTGATAGAACAAGTAGACAAATACAATTAAAAGAAACAATTAAAAGAACAAAACCCCAGAAAACTATAGCAAACTTAGATAATCCTGTTAACCAATTCCACCTAATAGTCATAGAATAGTAAGCTATTTTAGTAGAAAAGGTGAATGGCTTAAAATCAGTGATTTGGCTTCTGTATTAAAGAAGAGCTCAATGTTCTCAGAGCAAACAGCAGAAATAAAGTGTAGGTATCAATGAAATTATGAAAAAAGAATGTATAAAGTCAGTATTATGGTTTAGATATAAGTGTCTCCCAAAAGCTCAGAGTGAGACAAGGCAAGAGAGCTTAGAGGTGAAATGATGGGGCTATGAAATTTCTAACCTAATCGGTGCGTTAACCCTTTGATAAGGATCATCTGGGGGTTAAGGATAGACAGGTGGATGTGACTAGAGGAGATGGGTCACTGGGAGCATGCCAGTGAGGTTTATATTTTGTCTGTGGGGAGGGAAGCTCTCTCTTTGCTTCCTGGTGCCACGTTTCCAGTTTCTTCCTGGAAATGTCACACACTTCTGTCATGATGCTCTGCCTCACTGTGGTCCCCAAGGAATGGAGCAGACAATGAGCCCCAGATAAAATGTTCTGCCTCAAAAGTGTTCACTTCAAGTCTTTTGGTTATAGTAGCAAAAAAGCTGACTAAAACAGAAATTAGTTCAGGGAGTGGGGTCATTGCTGTGCCTAACCTGATCATGTGGTTATGAAATTTTTGGAACTTTTTAGAATTTGTGGGAGGAATTTTGACACATTTAGAGATGCAAACTGGAAAAGCTTTATATTGTTGTAAGCAGAGCCTAATGGGTGATTTTGGTAGAATGTCAAAAGACCAGAAGATCAGTTAGGACTGTGAACTATAAAGTCCAGGTTGCATTTCAAGTTCCATGGCTCAGGATTCAAGCACTGGAAAACTGGTTCTCAATGAGGTTGGTGAAAGTGAGCATTCACTGGAATTCAACAGTGACAGTCCGAGTCTCTTAGAGACTAGGAAATCCAGGTGCATGGAACAGAGAACAAGAAGCAGCACATTGGGGCCCAGCTGGTTGTGGCAGCAGCAATAATGCAGAGGGGAGGAATGACACAACAGAGACGAAAACCACAAAGTGCAAATTTGGCATAGTTGAGAAAAGCAGTTTAACTTAGCTGATCTAACTGTACAGCCAATGGCTGTGTGAAAGTGCTCTGTGTTTCTCAACTGACAAGCAGGCAGCTGAGGCAAGATGCATCTGAAGGAAGCCACAGTTGCTTGCTGCTGCGGGAGGCCAGGAGGTCATAGCCAACGTTTCCATACTGTTGTGGCAAGCACCTACCATGTGGCTTAGGATGTGCCTAGCAGAAGCTGAGTGAGACAGACCAGAGGAGACTGTACCCAGGGTGATTCAGGTCAGAGAAATGGAGTGGGGTGAAACTCGCTTTCCCTTGTGTCTGGTGGCTCATGTGACCAGCAGAAGAGGGTCGGGAAACTGAACAGGCAAGGGCAAATACACTCATGGACTAAGCCTGGAAAGGCTGGGTTGTGGGCAGTAGAGTGTGCAGAGGGTTATTTTTCCTGCTCCACAAGTAGAATTCTTGGGAGGCTCCTGATACCTGGACTCCTAGCAGAGATCGGCATCTGCCTGGCTCCAGGGTTGTGTAGATCTAATTTCTCCAGAACACATATCACCCAACAAGGTCCCTAATGCCTGACTAGACTTAAGTCCAGGGTCAGAAATCCTCTTACAGAACTCTTAGCCTCACCTTGGGCAGGTATTCATCCAGTCTACTGGGACAAACCTCCAATTGATCATACTTCCTCATACTGGTGACAAAGAAGCTGAGAGCTGTTTCAGCCAGGTTCAGTTTCAGGCCACTCTGGCTGGCAGCTTGGAGAGCAACTTGTCACTAGAAAGGGGTTAGCAAACCAGTCTCCACACACACCGACAAGCTCCCTTCTCTCACTTGTGTGTGCGTCCTCTGTCTCTGTATATATTCACAGCCCAAGAAGAAACTGAAAGGACAGCGGGACATGTGCAGTGACCTCCATTCTTGTTGACTGTTTTGAACACCTCAACAGAGATAGTTCTTTAATTTTCCATTAAGAATCCCCCCCCATTTTTTTTAAATTTTGTGTGTGTGTGTGTGTGTGTGTGTGTGTGTTCTTGCCATGGAGATACACATACACACATGCACAAATACAATCCGTTCCTTTTTTTTCTCATTTTTAGCAGTTTTATGATAGTTATTTTTCCTTATCTCTTGAGGGTTATAATTTTTGGTTTATTTATTTTTGTTTTTTGTGCTTTTTGTTTGTATTGTTTCTCTTCCTTTGTTCTCCCATTAACAGACAAATTCTCCCCTTTCTCTCTTTGATTTGCTTTTTCTAATTTTCTCCTTCTTTTTAACCATCATTACTTCTTACATCTTTTCTGCATTTTTTCCCCTGTTTGTTTGCATTGTGAACATTTTAAACTTTCTTCTACCTTCCTAACACATTTTTTGTCTCTTAATAAACTGTATTTTTGCCATCTTTTAGACTATTTGGTTTATGTAACTTCTCTGTCTACCATTCATTTTCTTGCAGTTATTGGTACTATGGATCACATACTTGACACATGCTGTTTAATGTCAGATCGAGGTCAGGACTATTTATTGTTTTTGCTGTTGGCAATTGCTGACCCCACTATTCCTATTTTTGTGATAACTAGTGTTGAGATGTCATAGTAGGCACTGGGTATTTGTTTTAATGCCATATATTGTTTGCTTCAGTTGTTGCTACTATTTGTTTCCCCCTTACTTGTAAGGTGGTGGGAATCTACAGGGAAACTACAGGTTCACAGGGTAGACTCCACTGTTGAACAAAAACCATCCAAAAGACAGTGAATTTTGCTCCATAGCCAAATTAATCACACTTAGACTTCAGCTATACAATGATACAAAGAATAGAAGAACAGAAACCCCAAACTAATAACCAGGCCTATGTAGGAACGACCAGCAGTCAGCCTACCAGTAACACTCCTGGACATCCACTTCTACAGCAAAACCATAGAGAAATAACAGAAAGGTTGTAGGATACAACACCTTAGAGGGGTTTCAATATTACTTAACTCTGGGACATTTTGGCAAGAGATGGCTATGCCCTAAAAAAAGGTCCACACATAAAGAAAAGAGAAATCCATACCAACAGATACATAAAGTAAAAATTAAATAATAAAATAAAGTATATTTATAATAGAAATATATTTTAAAAACAAGGTAAAGTTTATAATTCATCAGCAACAGACTCCAAAGACATTGAAGTGGATAAAATATCAACGAATTCAAAAGAATGAATATAAAAATGATCAATGAATTACAAGTGAACACAGAAAAATAACTCAGTGAATTAAGGAAGTCAATAGAGAACATGAATGAGAAATTCAATAAGGACATTGAGATACTGCAAAAGAACCAAACAAATCTTGGAACTAAAAGACACAACAAATAAAATGTTCAGTTGAAACTCTATCTAGTAGAGTAGACCATGCCACAGACAGAATCTCAGAGTTGAAAGAAAAAGTGGCCAGCTTTGAACCTTCAGACAGTACTACAGAAGAGGAAAATAAGAAATCATGGCCAGAATATCCAAGAACTCTGGGATAGCATTGTTAACCAATTTAAGAACAACTGGAACTAAAGAAGGTTGTGAGATGAAGGCTAATGGCATGGATAACCTCTTCAGGAAAATAATAAAAAAGTTTTCCAAACTTTGAGAATGAGATTGGCATCTAGACACAGGAACCATTCATAACCCTGTGCAAACATGGTCAAAACAGAACCTCTTTACAACACATTACAATTAAAATTCCAAACATACAGAAAAAGAATAGAATTTTAAAAGCCTCAAGAGAAAAATGTCAGGTCACATTTAGAGGCAACCCAATCAGAATTACTTCTGATTTCTCAGCACAAACACTGAAATCCATGAGGACTTGGAATGATAGGTACCAAATCCTGAAAAAAAAAAATAACTGTCAACCAAGAGTAGCTAAGCATATGAGAAACAGGACCAAATTAAACGTTAGAAATAAGTCAAAATGACAGGAATTAACAAACTTCTCTTTAAAATAGTGTTGAATGTTAATGGTGTCACTGTCTAATTAAATGGCATAGGCTGGCAAAATGAATTAAAAAAACAAGCCCCAACCACATGTTTTTTTTTAAGAGATTTACCTTACATGCAAAGACACTTACAGACTGACAGTGAAAGGATAGAACTTGAGATGCCATGCAAATAGAGCCCAAAGATAAAGCAGGAGTAGTTGCTCTCATATCCAACAGAGCAGAAGTCAAGTCAGCATTAATCAGAAGAGTCAAAGAAGGTCACTTCATACTGGTGAAGGGAACAATCAAACAAGAGGATATGATGATCATACATTTAGTACCCAAATGTTGGTGCACCTAGTTGCACACAAGAGGCACTATTAAAGACAGAGACCAGGCCAAGCGTGATGGTGCATGTCTGTAATCCCAGCGACCTGGGAGGCTGAGGCAGGAGGATTGAGTTCAAAGCCAGCCTCAGCAATGGCAAGGTGCTAAGCAACTCAGTGAGACCCTGTCTCTAAATAAAATACAAAATAGGGCTGGGAGGGTGGTTTAGTGGTCAAGTACCCCTGAGTTCAATCCTTGATGTCCCCCCTCCCTGCAAAAAAAAAGACAAACCATAGTATAATAATAGTGGGTGATTCCAACATGTCTGTCTCACCAATAGATAGGTCATGCAGACATAAATTCAGTAAAAATGCTTTCGATCAAAAAAAAATGATAAACCAAATGTACTTTACAGATATATAGAATATTTGATCCCACAACAGCCAATTACACTTTTTTTATTAGCTGCTCATGAAATCTTCTCCCAAATAGGGCATATTTTAGGTCACAAAAAACTTTTAAAAATACGAAAAAGTAATAACTTTTGTTGGATCTTATTATAATGAAATGAAATTAGAAATCAACACCAAAAAAAACCCTTCAGAAATTATATAGATACATGTAGAATGAACAACACAAACACCTTTGAATGATGGATAGGTGATAGAAGAAAGCAGGTTAGAAATTAAAAAGTCCTAGACTTAAGTGGAATAGTGATATGACATCAGAGCCTCTGGGATGCTGTGAGCCTAGTTCTAGGGGGGGTCTATAACTATGAGAGCCTATGTCCAAAAATCAGAAAGACCTCAATGAAGGACCTCATGATGCCTCTCAAGGCCCTTGAAAAACAAGAACAAACCAGTTCCAAAGCCTGTGGAAGGAAGGAAATAATCAAGATCAGAGCTGAAATCAATGAAATTGAGAATTATGAAAAAATACAAACTTACTTCTTTGAAAAGACATGGTTGATAATTCCTTAGCCAAACTAATCAAAAGAAGAAGAAGACTCAAAGTAATAAAATTGGAGATGAAAAAGGAGAAATCACCACAGAAATCACAGAAATCCAGAGGATCATTAAATTCTATTTTGAAAACTTATCTTCAGTAAATTGGAAAAAACATGTGTGACATGCAAAGATCAAATCAAAAGGAAAAACCTAAACAAACCAATAACTAGCAGGGAGATGTCAGCAGTAATAAACAGTCTTCCCACAAAGAAAATCCTGGGATCAGATGGATTCTCAACTGAGTTGTACCAGATCTTTAAAGAAGATAATGCCAATGCTTCTCAAAGTATTCCATAAACTAGAAGGTGTTGGAACAGCACCACATTCATCCCAGGAAGCCAGTATCACTCTCATACCTACACCAGAGAGGGACACATCAAGGAAAGAAAACTACAGACCAACATACCTGATGAACTTAAATGCAAAAATCCTTAATGAAATTTTAGTTTATCATATACAACACCATATTCAGATTGCACATCATGACCCATGTGGTTTTGACTCAGGGATGGAATAATATTATTTAATGATAATATTTAATAACATTTTACTAAACAACATGTGAGGTCAATAAATATAATTCACCACATAAATTAAGTAAAAAATCACAGTTATTTTAATATATGTAGTGAAAGCATATATTATATTAGGACCCATTCATAATAAAAACACTAAAGAAACTAGGGATAGAATGTACCTTAACATTGTAAAGGTTGTATATGACAATTCAAATTCAACATCATTGTGAATGGGGAAAAACTAAAAGCATTTCCTTTACAATCTAGAACAAGACAGGAATGTCCACTCTCTCCACTCCTATTAAATATTGTACTAGAAATTTTAGCTAGAGCTATTAGGCAAGAGAAGGAAATGAAAGAGAGAAAATAAGAAGAATTCAAATTAATACTATTTGTTGATGGTATGCTCCTGTACTTAGAAGATCCAAAAAACTCCACCAGAACACTTGCTAGATCTCATAAACAAATTCAGCAAAGTAGCAGGGTACAAAATCAACAAACAAAATTCAGTGGTTTTCCTATACAGCAGTATAGAATGAATCTACTGTGCCAGAAATCAGGAAGACAATCCCATTCGTAATAGCCCAACAAACAAATAAACAAAAACCCTAGGAATAAATCTAACTAAGGAGTAGAAAGACCTCTACAATGAAAACTATGTAACATTGAAGAAAGAAATTAAATAAGACATTAGAAGATGGAAAGGCCACCCAGGTTCACAGGCAGGCAGAATTGATATTGTTAAAATGGCCATACCACCAAAAGCAATATATGCATTTAATGCAATCCCCATCAAAACACCAATGACATTCTTTATAGAACTAGGAAAAACAGTCATAAAATTCATTTGAAAGAATAAATGATGCAAAATAACCAAAAGTTATTGTAAGTGAAAAAAAACCAATACATAGCTTCAGATTATACTACAGAGCTATAGTAACAAAAACTGCATGGTAGTGGCATGGAAACAGGCACATATACCGATGGTAAAAAATGGAAGACACCGAGTCAGGCCCACACAGATAGAGTCATCTCATCTTTGACACAGGTGCCAAAAACATAGAGAAAAGACAGCCTTTCCACAAATGGTGCTGGGAAAACTGGTTATCCATATGTAGAAGAATGAGATTAGAACTTATCTCTCACCCTTCACAAATGCCAACTAAAAATGTATCGAACACCTAGGAATTAGACCAGAAAATAGGCAACTCCTAGAAGAAAACATAAGATCCACACTCCAACACATATATGCTGGAATGACTTTCTCAATAGGACCCCTAAAGCTCAGGAAATAATGCCAAGAGTTTACAAATGAAATAGCATCAAATCAAAAAACTTCAGCACAGCAAAAGAAGCAACTAAGAACCTGGAGAACTACAGAATGGGAGAAAATATTTGCTAACTTATGACAGTTGATTGATATCCAGAATATATAAATAACTCAGAAAACAGGAAAAAGGCCCCACTGATAAATGGTAAAATGAGTTAAACCGGCACTTTTTGAAGGAAGAAATATACAGTGCCATTAAATATTTGAAAAAAATGATCAACATCTTTAGTAGTAATCATGTGCAAATCAAAACCACACTGAGATTTCATCTTACACCAGTCAGAATGGCAGCCATCAAGATTAAAAATAATTATAAGTGCTGGAGATGATGGGGAGAAGGATCATTTTAACACTCTTGTTGGGATGTAAATTAGTACAACCACTATGGAAATCAGTATGGAGGTTCCACAAAAGACTAGGCCTGTAACAACCATATGACCCAGTTATGCCCCTCCTCATATGCATTCTAAAGAGCTAAAGTCATCATCTGTAGTGGCACTTGCATACCCATGTTTACAGCAGCCCAGTTCTGTGCATCAGTGGATGAATGGGTGAAGAGTATATATACAGTGAGATTTTATTCAGCCATAAAGAAAGTGAAATATGTCATCTGCAGGAGAATGGAAAGAAATTAATACCATTGTGTTAAACGAAATAAGCCAAACTCAGAAGGTCAGGGTTGTGTGTTTTCTCATGTTGAAGCCAGAAAGGAAGAAGGAGGAGAAAGGTGGGCCAGGGATCTCATGGAAATCAAAGGGAGGTCAGCAGAGTAGAGGAGAGGGATCGAGGGGAGGGTGTGTTTGTCAGCTTTTTCACCGCTGTGACCAAAAGATCTGACCAGAACAATCAGGGAAAGAAAAGTTTAATTGAGGCTAGAGATCTCAGTTCATAGGAGCCAACTCCATTGGCCTGTGCCTGAGGTGCGGCAGAAGAGTGTGGTGGAGGACAGCAGGCCAGGATATGGCCTTCAAGAAGCAGAGACTAGGCTCAGCTCACAAAACATAAACGCCAAAGTCATGTCCCCTGGACTCCCGACTTACAGCCGCACCCTACCTGCCTACAGTTACCCAGTTAATCCTCCAAAGGATTAATGCGTTGATCAGGTTAAGGCTCTGATGACCCAGTCATTTCACCTCTAAACTCTTGCATTGTCTCATGCTTGAGCTTTGGGGAGAAACCTTATATCTAATCCATAACAGGGAGGGAGGAGGGGAGGAAACGGGAAATACTAGGGAATGATATTGGCCTCCTTGTTTTGTTATATTGTGTGCATGCATGAATATATAATGATGAATCTCACAATTATGAATAATTACAGAGCACCAATTAAAAAATATGGGCAGAAAAAAGAATTAAAACACGTGAAGAGGAATCCTTCCTACCTCCCGTTCCATGCCACCAGCATCACTTTACTCTCAAACATACATAGAGACATCCCGAGAAGGGAAACTTGAGACCTGTGGCCTCACGAATATACGTGTATAATATGAAAACAGAGTGCTAATGAAGCCAACTTCAGTAGTGTGTGAAAAGACACAGTACAGCACGAGCCGTTCAAGCTTCACAGAAATGTAAGGGATTTTCGTTATTGGAAAATCAATCATTGAAATTTATTACATTAGCATAATAAAGAGGAAAATCATATTATGCAATTGCTGAAGAAATATCATTTGACAAAATTCAACAGTTAGCTGAAAACATACATAAACTCGGGTCAGCAGGAACTCGGCCCAAGAAAGGCCATGTGGAGAGGCCTCCGGGGAAAGCCACACTCCCGTGGAGGTCTGGTTGCCTTTCTCCAGGAGTAGGAACTGGGTGAGTGTGTTGGCGGTTACTACTGTATTGGTTATTTTTTCTGGCAATCCTACCCAGGACAATAAGATTATAAATAAATAAATAATGGCATTAAAAGATGGAAACAAAGGAGTGAGGTGGTTGTTGATCACATGCAAGGTCCTCGTGATTGTAATAAAAAAGTCCTAAAAATCTGCCACTCAAAATACTTACCAAAAATTTAGCAGAAACCACTCAAAATTTATAAATTATTTGTCTTTCTATAATCTAACAACTAACATTTTGAAAATGAAATTTTGGAAGCAGTGTGTTTAATAGAGTCTAAAGCATAAAACTATGGATGAATTCCTAAAAATTTGATGTCTAGTAGATAATGATAAAACATGACTAAGAGAAGTCAATGACCTGAGTAACTGGAGAGTCAATTATTATTCAATGTCAGTCTTCCCAACATGGATTATAAATTCACTATAACCCCATCAAAAGCTTAGTGTGTTTTCCAGTAGACTTTGACAAACTATTTAAATTGTTGTTTTTTTTTTTAATGGAACAGACCTTGAATAGACAGGTTGCCTGACACAAAGTAACAAGTTTGGATGACTGCAGCTATCTGATTTTAAAACATAGTGTAATGTTCAGAGTGTTTTGATGCAAAGATAGAAAAAGGGTTCAGCAGGCTAGATTGTCAGCAGTTGATTTTTAGCAAGATGCAAAAACCATTTCATGGGGAAAATCAAAGTCCTTTCTCCTCAAAGAAAGCATAGCAGAGCATCTTGAATGTCTTAGATGGGGTCAGAAACTTGCTAAAGATGAATTTAACAGAAATTAAAAACTTCTCTTCACATAAGGCAAGTCATACTGTGATCCTGGAGTAGATATTTCTCATATGGCATAGAGACCTCCGAACAGTGATCCGCATCAGGGAAACACAAGTTAAAACGACAGCGAGTTGTAATTCGAGGCTCACCAGAATGGCTGGATGGGAGAACTGATGGCGAGTGCCCTCGAGAAGGGAGGTGGCAGAGCGCATGCGCAGGGCTGCCGCAGGTGCAGAAAGGCAAACTTTCAGGAGCTGCTCAGCAGCTCCTCAGCATTCAGGCAACCTCTCTGATGATCCAGCCACTTCATTTTTAGATGTTTGCTCACAAGAAATAAAAATCTATATCCACAAAAAGATTTCTGTAAGAATTTTGTAACAACTTTATTCTTAATAAATAACTCCAAGTATATGTTTATAGTAGGCCCTCCACAGGGGTAAGACCAGCCCAGTGGCGATTCCACTTAGAAGTGAGCGACTTCTGGTGCCTGCAGAGAGAAACCAGAATCAGGGTGCTCGTCAAAGACTCCAGCCACAGAGGAAAATGCTCTGTGAGACTCCACTATTGAGATTTCTAGGACAGGGAACCCTCTTCTTTGATAAATGCTACCTGAACTGGAGCTGAATGTAGTCAGGGTGGGTGGGACAGGAGGGGACTTGGTTACCAGCTACCCTGTTTGCCTGGATTTCCCTGGCTTCGGATCTACATTCCCTGCCCCCCAGAAAGTCCTCAGTTGGGGCAGACCAGGACATTCAGCCTCCCTAGAAGGAAGAGTGTCTTTCTGGCATGATGGAATGCTGTTGGTCTTGGCAGGGGATGGCTTGCAGGGTGGGGACAAACATGGCAAGTCATTGATATGTACACTTCAGATGCCTTATTGGTCAGTCATGCCTTAATGGAAAGTGTGTGATACTTCTGCAAAAAAAACTAGGTACACAATTGAAGACGGCACCTAAGTTTTCCTGGAGAGATGTGTAAAGACATCATAGAAAGTGGAATAGGGTATTAATTCCAAAGATGACTAGGATTCCATGCAGAGTTGTAGAGGAGGGGAAGCACATTGCAATTTTTTATTTCCTCTCTAGGTTTTGAACTCTGCAAAATCTGGAGCCAGGCTGAAGTTCTGTTTTCTCAGAGACCCATGTGAAATGCATGGACGAAGCAGGGTTGGCGTGCACCGTGACACTCAGCTTTGTCAGCCTGATGCATGGTGACACACAGAACCTTAGGACCTCATGGTCTTCCATTTGTTCCCAGGTGAAGATGTTCTGTGAGCACGATGTCTTTTTAGAGTCATATGCATCCCTGGAGATGGCCTGTTTCAGCACATTTGCATTACAGTGAGGCCCAGGAGGCCCATGCTGCCATCCAGATGCCCTGGCTCCAAGGCCGCTGCTTCGCGGATAGGTAGAGGAGCATGTACCTGTCAGGTTGAGCCTGCATGGAAATTCAAACCAGAGCCACATATACGTCAGAGGAGCACTCTATGGCTGGCACAAACAAAATTTTATATTCTATTATGAAACCAAAATATAAATGGTGTGGATTAGTTGTTCCTGGAATGGTCTGTGTGTCTGCCCCTCTCAGTAGTATTGATAATTTCTGCAGTTTTGCATATTGATCTTTTTTAAGTGGTAGTTTTCTAGAAGAGAAAGGAAGAGGAGAAATCCTCTTTGTTTAAGCCTGCCTATTCCAGGGAGTGCCTAGGTATGTTGAGTTCAGCCCTCCCTTTGCCCTTTAGAGAGCCTCAGGGTGGCGTTGCTGCAGGCGGGTGCAGTGGCTGGTGTGGTGTGCATGGTGCGGAGTGGAAGAGATGGGCCTCAACTGCAGCCTAGAGGTGCCATTCACGCTTGCCTGAGCTGGGCATCCCAGCCCTGGGTGCTGGTTCCCGTGCTCTGTGGCCTTCATGACAGACTTTGTGGTCATGGTGGAGTCTGTCTCTCCTAGCTGCAGCTGTCCTGGCCCTCGCCACAGGGATCATAGCAGCTCGACGCTCCGCATCAGGATGATAAGAGAATCAAATGAAATGGGAGAGCCTGTTTCTTCTAGAGGCCACAGCACAATATAGATGTGAGATGGAATTCTCATTATATTATTATTATTAATTTTTTTTAGCATTCTCCCTCTAGGGTGTACATAGGTCTCAGTTGACTTTTATTTATAAGATCAATTACCTCTGAGATTCACATTTTAACAGAGCTGCCTGGCAATGTTCTTAGAGGCTAGACTGAAATGGATCAGGCCACGCTGTCCCTGTCTGAATGCTGAGCTTCCCTCTCTCCTGAGGAGCAATTTCTTCTGGCCTGTTAGAATAAATGATCCAATCTTAGACATTTCTATGCTGAGCTTTGTGGAAAATACACTCTTCAGAGGAGGGAGCAGGGTATAGGAGCTGCTGCATTATTAATAGGAATCCTAGCTCTCGAGGAACCACAGCACTTGCTCCGGGTCATTTAGAGAAACTTCATCCCCCCTAGGGGAGGGACAGCTCAGCTCCTTAGGGAGCATGCGCTCACGGATAAGCAGTAAAGGCTATGTTAAGGGAGGGTTAAAAGCCTGCTAGGTATTTTTCAAATTGCTACATTTATTTATCAAGTTGGTTGTAAGTTTAACAAGAATTTAGAACTTTAGGGAGTGCCAGGATTCAGAACTGCACCCCGCTGTATCTGAGCTCAGGTTTTGATGCAGTGACTCCTTTGCTCTGTGGTCTCAAGCAGGGCCGTGGCATTTCCCTGCACCATTCTTTTTGCATCTTGAAATGAAGGCAATGTGGATCTTGCATGTCACAAAACTGCATGTTTAAAAATGGTGCATGCAATGTCTAAAGCAGCAGCGACTGTGGGTAATCGGTGCCAAGAGCAGTCTTTTCTCTTGTGTGCACTCTGCCATGTGGTGCACTCTGCCATGTGCCGTGCTCTGAGCATCAGGGTATGAGCCAGTCCTGTGAGCCCAGCTTTGCACAGCTGGCCCTGGGGACTGCCTGTCTCTCGCCTAGCATGTGCTCAGGCTGTTTTTCTGGCCTTCCTTCCTGCCTTCTTGTGAGCCCCTGAAGGCCAGCGCAGTGTCCCCTAAGCACCTAGCAGGGTGCATGGCAACAGACCAGCACCAGGACTCCATTGAGTTGGGTTAAATATTGTACCTGCGTGTGAGCCCCATCTGTGCTGCACATCCCAGTTCCTGGGGGAGCGTCTGGCTGGTCTGCAGGAGACAGCACAGCCGTGGGCTGAAAAAGATGGGAGTTGGAGGCCGGGCCGACAGCCTGGTGCCCGAATCCCTGCTCTGCCACGCTGACCAAGCCCTGGGATCTTTATAAAATGAGGCTCCTGGCGGGATTGTCGCGAGGATTAACTCAGAAATGTCACATCAGTGTGTACAGCAGAGCCAGGTGCTCCTCCATCCTGCTGTGCCAGTGTCCTTCCTCCTGTGTGCAGCCTCTGTGGTGGGTTGCAGGCCACACCTTACCTTTCCTCTGTTGAAGTGAATCCCCAGGATCACTGGCACATGTGAGGGACATAGCAAACAACTTATGACAGGGCATCGTGATCAGAGGGTGTGGAGTTGGGATGGGGCCTAGTTCTTGCCCTGGTTGGGACTCTGGGTTGCCCTGAGCCTTGCCTGACCTTATCTAGAATAGTGGAAAGATTGTATATGAGCATTATGTTTCTCCCCCACTTCTTTTTTCTGAAGGCTAAAGCCATTCAAACTTGTTACACCAAGTTTATGCCTGTGCAAGGAAGTACACTGTGCCAACAGTATTCATTCCAGTGGCAGCTCACAGACACACTGCTGCCGGCTTGATACAGACGTTTTCAAGTTACTTCTTGTATGCTCTTTGTTACTTTTTTGAAATAAAAAATTAAATCTTCATATTTCGTGAATTAAAAAAACAATTTATGTGAATCATCTTTTCATATTAGGACATATAGTTACCCTTATTCATTTTCAAATTGCCTGCTCTTCCTATATCTTGTATGTGTAGATATTTTGTGATGTGATGTTTTTGTTTGTTGGTTGGTTTGTTTGTTTTGTGGTGCTAGGGTTTGAGCCCAGGGCCTTGTGCATGAGAGGCAGGCAGGCACTCTACCAACTGAGCTCTGTACCCAGCCCTACCGTGATGTTTTAATGCCTTTTCTATTTAGAAATATTTGTATTGTTATTTATTTATTTATTTTGGTACTCAGGATTGAACTCAGAATTGAGCCACATCCCCAGCCCTTTTTATGTTTTATTTTGAGATAGGGTCTCATCAAGTTTTTTAGGGCCTCGCTAAGTTAACTTGTAATCTTCCTGCTTCAGTCTCTTGAGCCACTGGAATTGCAGGCATACACCTCTGCCTGGCTGTTTTTTATTTTATTTTTTTACTATTTCACATAGTTTTACATTGAGCTTTTTCGTAAATCTGAGCATGTGTGAATAGGTTTTTGTAATAGAAATTCAAAGAATTTTTACTTTTACTATATGCTTTGGAATTTTGCTCCACAGTTTGCCCTCCTGAAAGAGTGTGTGAGAATGCTAGTTTCTCTGCATCATAGATATCATCAAATTCTTTTTTATTGTTTGCAGCTTGATGGATATGGAAGGTCTCATTTTTGTTTGATTATGATATCTTTAATTTTGAATAGGTAAATGCCTTTCCATGTGCATATTGAACACTTGCCTTTCTTTTGTGTGTTCCCGTCTGAATCTGATCCTATTTAAAATTTTTTATTGATCCTTTTTTTTATTGTTAGGAACGCTTGTGTGCTATATATTTTAATCTTATCCTAATTTGTCATTTACATTTTTAATACAAATTATATTTGTGTCTTAATGTAATATAATTTGGGCCTTTTGATTGTATACTTTTTTCATTTTTATGTGTAGAATTATCATTTTATTCTTAGTGGCTTTTGAGTGTCATATATCATTTTGAAAAACTTTTCCCAACTCATATTACATTAATGCTCCCCTTGGCTTTCTGCTAATATATTTATAATTTTACATTTTTTATGTTTATTTATTCATATTTATGTTTGCATAAACTGTGAGATTGAGAACAAATTTTTTAACCATAAAAATCCAAAAAACACTGTAAAATGTGAAGTGTTATATAAATTTACTTAGCTATTAAAAAGTAAATTTCAATTTATTACTTATAGTAAAAATGAATAATGAATGCAGACAAAATTTATGAGTAATTTCTAGATTTAGTGTGTATTTTTAAATTGCCTAAAAGAGATTTCCAGTATATGACACAGTTAGGCTTGCCTGATTAGCACACCAACCATCCAAGTGGCACTTGCTTCTGCCCTCGCTCCGTCAGAGTTTAAAAAAATTGACTAACACAGTAAAACAGACTTATTTGGCTTACATTTTTATGACTTCTAATATACACATATTGTGTGTTTACTGTAATCAGGACAAGCAGTTCCATTCAGAACTTCATCATGGCCATGTACGGTGGTGCACACCTGTAATCCCAGTGTCTGGGGAGGCTGAGGTGGGAGAATCACAAATCTGAGGTCAGCCTGGGCAACTTAGCAAGGCCCTATCTCAAAATCAAACTCCTAGTACTGAGGGGGGAAAAGCAACAACACACCAACCATCACATTGCCCTCACCAGACCCTCCACCTGCCCGGAGCAGTGGCAACCACTGGTTTGTCCTCCCCCGTGGGGGTTTGGTGTCCAGTGTCACAGAAGCTGTCATGCCTCATGCTTCTGGTCAGGAGTGGCGGTGTTCCCTGCGTTCTGGGCTTCTCTGTGCAGGTGGCTGCCCTTTCACCTGCAGAGCTTTCTTGGTGTTTCTCTTAGAGGTCCCTGTGCTGATGAGCCGGCCTGGTCCCCTTCGCGGGAGAGCGTCTCGCTGCATCTCCATCCCTGGGCGCAGCCTCGAGAGTCCAGGGCCCCTGCTCGCAGCACCTGGACAGCGCTCCTCCCTCTGCCCTCGTGGTGGCCTTGTGTGGAGGCACTGTTTGCTGGCGGCTCTCCTTGTCTCTTTAGCTTTCTGCAGAGGGATGTTCCTGGGATCTCTTTCTGGTTTTCCCTTTGGGGTCTGCCGAGCTTCCTGCACCGTGTGTGGCTTCTGCCCGTCCGGGAGGTGTTGAGCCTTTGTTTCTTCCCAGCTGCAGTTGCTTTTTTCGTTGTTTCTGAATTTCCTATGACACGATTTGTAGAGGCTTTTTTTGTTCCATAGAACTATTTTTTTTTCCGATAATTTTCTCTCTCTATTATTTCTATTTGATGATTTATTAATCTATCTTCAAATGTTCTAATTTATTTCCTTTCTGGTTCCAAAGCCTTCTTCCTGTGGTCTCTCTTCTTTTTAGTGGCCAGAGCACCTGCCTTGGCCTAGGACCTGGTAAACAGGTGCAGGCCCTTGAGGAGCGTGAGCATCTGCCACGTGGGTGCTGCAGTCAGATCAGGTGGCCATGCCCCTTGTTCACCATCTGATGAATTTTTCAGTCCAGTTCTTCCTTTTCCACAGTTTCTCTTTGGTTGTTCTCTGTGCACCTTTCTTTCTCTGCTGAGCTCTCGCCTTCCGCTTGTTCCAGGGGTGTCCACTTTTACTTGTTGGACTGTGGGTAGCGTCTCTCTGTGACAGAGTCATCTTGAGATTCTGCCTGTTGATTTTCTTCTTCCTTGGAAGCTGGTATTTTTGGTGATATTCTGAATATTTCAACCTAATGCTGTGAGCCTTTGGGGTCTTGTTTGAATCCTGAGAAGGTTTTCTTTTTTGGGGGGGGGCGCATCAGGGATTTGCTTCTTGGCACAGTGCAGAGGCCTGGTGTGGGCTGTGGCGTAGGTCCAGCTGCATGGTACCGTGGTGCCCTCTGACCAGCCCTCCTGTGGGCCACCTGCGTTCTCCCTGGAGCTTAGCCGTTGTTCTGGCACCCTGCGCTGTGCTCCTTGGTGAGCTGTCCGTGCCTCGCCTTGGCAGGCTGTTCTCTGAGCCGTTTCTGCCCAGCTCTCCCAGGGCCTCCTTCTCTATGGGCTGCTCTGGAGCCGGGCTCCGGGTTTCCCCTTCTGTGTGTCTCATGCAGGACACTTGGTCAGAGACTCAGAGGAAGAGCAAAGTGAGGGGACCAGGTGGCATGGCTTGGGAACCAACTCAGCTTCTGAGTCAGGGAGTGGCACACCTCAGGCGAGGCCTGCTGGCCACTGGTGCTGTATCCATCTCATGGTGCTGCCAAGGGCTGGGCTGGAGGAGCAGAGGGGAAAGCCAGGAATTCCATTCCCGCTGTACCTCACGCAGTGTCCCCTCACTTCATTGTAGGCCCCTCACCTCTTTCCTTAAGTTGATTCCCAAGTATTTTATTTTATTTTTTGAGGCTATTGTAGATGATGTTTACAGGAAGGGGGGCTTCTGTGGCTCTACCGCCCCACACGTGCCCCTCAGCCCCCAGCTGCATTTGGCTCAGGCCAGGGCCCCTGGGCGGGGGAGTGAAATTCTCCCAGTTCAGAACTTGCTCCTGGTCTCTGCTCTTATTCGTCCTCTGTAGTTCTCTGTTTGAGAGTCCAGCGCTGTCCATCTGGCTGTGGTCTGCAGACAGGAGTCAGTTGCCTGCAGAAGGAGAGTCAGGGTGGCTGTGCTTGCTCTTCTTTTTCAGGATTGGAAATCATCCTTTTTTTTCACATCAACCAATTCATGCCACTCATCTGCTTAGAACTCTCAAAATAGCTTCCCCTCATGCTAGAACGAAACCAGTATTGTCCTACGGCCTTTCCTCTGTCATTGATCTCATGCCACTCTCCTCTTCACTGTCCTGTTCCGTGATCACGCTGTACCTTAAGATTTCTGCACTCATTGCCATGCTCTCTGGAAAGCTCTCCTCTAAGACCGTCACAGGATTGCTTTCTTGTCACCTAAATCTCAAATGTCACTTCTTCAGGAAGGCCGTTGGTGGGTATTGGATGTGAAATCATCCTTAAATTCCTGCTCTCAGAGGTGCACTTAGGTTTCACACCTACTGGAATCAGATGGGTCTTTGCCCGCTGCATGCCACAGCCTCCTTTTGCACTCCCTGTTGCCACAGCAACCAGATTTTTGCAAGTGCTACCTGAGAGTACCTTGCCTCCACAGTGCCAAGGGACTCTTGCTTTCTGGAATGTTCTAAATGCTACAGAACTGGATGACCATGGGCATCTTCTCTGCACAGCATGCATGAAGTATGAGAGCTGATCCCCAAGGAAGACCTTGACCAGTGCAGTCAGGAGTCAGTGGATAAATTGTTCCGTCTTCTGTGACTCAGGTGCACAGTTCCCAAGAATTCCACATCTTCTGCTGTCTCCACTCTGCCTCCGGGGACCTGTGAGATCACCTCCAGGGCCAGCTCCATCACGCACAGGGCGACACAGTGTGCTGTTGTCCCACCTCCCCCTCTCTGCTTGCACGACCTTCCCCTGGCCCCTCTCCTCGGAGCCCTGGCTTTTCTCAGGCTCCACTCTCTGCAAAACCCAAGCTGGACAGCAGTCTAAGTGACTTATGGGACACTTTCTATAAAGCATTTTTGTTATAAGAAACAAAGAAAGCTCACAGGACAACAGTTAAAAGCCATGTCGACACTTTGCTGAGTCTTTGCTGCTGTTTTACGTGCACCACGGATGCCCTGTACCCTGTCCTGAGCCACTTTTTTTTCACTCAGCGGGAATGGCTTTTATCCCGAATTTGATCTTTATGAACAATGTTGAATATTTTAAAATATGTCAGCATTTGGCATGCACGTCCACAGTGTGTTCTCAACAGCCCTGCCAGGCTTACTGACACAGCTTCATTCCTGGTGGGCAGCTGCTCGGGATTTGTTTTCACTGTGTCAGGTTGCAGCCCTGTGGCTGTCCCAGGCCACCCTTCTTCCTGCCGACGAGCACTTCCTCAGAAGCAGTCCCCTGCTTTTGCAAATGACACTGTGGCAGATGTTTCTGGAAGTGCCCTGCTGTCTTCTGAGTCGCCCCAAGAAGCACATGCCAGAAGTAAAACGTCAGGCGGGGGGTCTCATGGGCAACAGCCCTGGGTGCTCACAGTCCTCGCTGAAGGAGGCATACTGATTATGATCCTCCTGGCTGTGAACAAGATTCCACATCTTCTGCTGATGCAGATCTCACCAGGGCTTGTGCAGGGGCAGGTCTTGCTGTTCCGCTGGGGCAAG
Organism: Ictidomys tridecemlineatus; assembly: GCF_052094955.1. NCBI lineage: Eukaryota > Metazoa > Chordata > Mammalia > Rodentia > Sciuridae > Ictidomys > Ictidomys tridecemlineatus. The sequence continues at coordinate 3,703,544 of NC_135483.1, forward strand.
TGGGAGACAGTGTCTGAGGCTCATCTCTGCTTCTCTGGCCACCAGCTGGATTGAGCCATCACTGTTTATTGACCAGTGGATTTCCTCCAGTTTCAAGGTGAATTTCTGCCCTGTGCTTCATTTTCTTCTGCCGTTTGTTATTGATTTATAGGAATTTTCTATAAATCCAGGATTCTAATCCTTGTTAGTTTAAGGTAGTGCAAACATCTTTGCCAAAGTGGCGTGGTTTTTCTTTGGTTTTTAATGTTTTCTTTTATACCAAAGTTCTTCATTTTAACTCAACAAACATTTTAGTCTTTTATGTCTTGTATATCTTGTAAGTCATTTGAGGAATCTTTCTCTGTTCATCTAAGATTATAATGCCAAGTCTCATATTTAGGTAGAACTTCGGTCTGCTTGGGATCCGTTTGCCTGTGGTGGGAGCTGGCGGGTCATTTCTGCCCCTTGTGACCTCTTGTCCTGGGTACTGTTGAATGCTCATGGTTATCACCCCTTCAGCCCCTGATGTGCACACGGCTCCTCCGGGCTCTTTTTCCTTGGCCACGTGGGTACCTGCCACTGCCCCAGGAAGTCTGCCTTCACCTGCAGCCCTGTGGTCCTCACCAATACCTTGTAGGCCGAATCCCTTTGAAGGCCTTTCTTGTCCCAGTTTTCATGTTCTCAGCCCTTTGGTAGAACACTTGGAAAAGCACATCAGGTTTTGCCAAGAACAAGCCTTTGTTGGGTCATCTTTATTAAGTTGCATTGGATCTATGTAAAATTGGAAAATAGCGACTGTTTTAGAAGTATTTTCCCAGCACTGAGTGTAATACCATCTCTGTGTTATCTGTCTTCTTTACTGTCATTCTGTGAAGCATCAGGTACCCTCCATATGTGCCTTGCATACACTGTTTCACTTTTATTATTTGTATGTGTATTATGGACTACATTGCTATTGCAAATTCATTTTCTTAAAAAAATTTACCTTGTGATTATTTTTAGTTAATGTATAGTAATGTTATTGATTTTGTGCCTTAACTCTTTATTCTGCGATCTTTTTAAACCATTTTTTTTCTAATTTAACAAACAAAGACTAGAATTCTTTTACCCTCCCTCCCTGTAGACTTCATTTGAAGCTGAGGTCCCAGGTCCCTATTCACTTGCATGTCCCTGCTTAGAACACAGGTCAGGGGAGTTAATGACATTTCCAGTTCTGGGTGGGGACAGTAATGCACAGGCAGTTCCACAGACTGCTCCCCTGCCAGAGTGTGTTCTGGGTGGCAGCCTGAGCCCCCTTGCCCAGCTGCACCTCAGACTCCCAAATGCTGTGCTGTTCCCTGCAGCTGGGTCTTTGCTCCCTTCTCTGTATTCTTGCTATATACTCAACATATTTTGTCCTTCGGAGCTTGCTTTGATCTCAGTTCTTCCAGGAAGCTTCCTTGGACTTCCCTATTCTTTAGAAAGATGGGTCCAGAAAAACAAAAACATAAACAAACAAGACTTAAAGTACTCTGAGCTCAAGTGGAGCATAAGCCTGGGAGAAAATCTTCCAAAGTGCTAGGGAAAGATCCCCAGAGTCGGTGATATTACTGTGGGGACAAATGCTGCTGCAGTCTGGGAAAGGGAATTAACTTATGAGTAATAGATAGAAAACAAAGACCCACCCCTGCATCATCATGTCAGCAATTAGAGGGAATAGGAGGTCCAGACGCCCCCACACGCAGACAGTGAGTCAGAGGCACAGCCCAGGAGAACTGTGCTGTGCACTGAGGCCACCCGCTCCTGCGCGTCCCGCAGTGCTGCCCTGGGGGGCGGCAGGCAACGGGTACCTGTGCCTTTTATTCCAGGCTTTAAACAGCCATGCTATTTAGATCAGCGAACACACATCGATTACCTGTCATGTGCTAGCCATGATACTTGGCAGTTTTAGACATCGCCTTGGTTTCCTCCTCTGGTAAACGTTTTGCAAGTTCCCGTCTCTGGGGAAAGATGTTGCTGTGTAAGGGTTTCATGAAGTTCTGACGAAGGCAGAACAGACCCTGCTTCATGGAGCTCACTTTCCCGCGAGCAGAGGGAGAGCCCGTCGTAGGCACCCCTCGGAGTGCATGAGTATTTTCTAAGTGCCAAACCTGACCCTGGATCACCCAGTGTGAGCCTGTCACCTGAAGGTGTGTGTTGCCACCTTGGTTCGGTGTTGTTGTCTGTGCCAGAAACAAGATGTTGTTCCTCTGCTTTCCTCTTGAGAGGTCACACACGCACAGCCAGGACCGTGCCTGCGTGTGTGGGTGTGTGGGGCCCTGGACGTGCTGGTGCGCCCCTGTGCACTTGGGTTTCCCTCTCTACAGGGAGCAAGGACAGGTGCGGTCCAGGAAGCCAGGTCCTTGGCAGTCGTGAAGGTGGAGCCTTGGGCACCATCCCCCTGCTCTGTCCTCTCCTGGGCCTCCCTTCCTCAGGGGAGGGAGCACAGGGGCAGTAGCTGCCTCCTAGGTGAGTTGGGATGCCTGGGCACATGCAGGGTCTGTCCTCCTCCCCTTTCCTTGGGCTTGGCTTTCCCAGAAAGCAGCAGGGCCTCGCTTCCCACCTGGGGGAGACCTATGAGAATTCAGACGCCCCGTGGCCACAGTAAACTAGAATGACCCAGACAACAGGTCTGTCTCCATGTCTTTCCCTCCCTCCATAAAGACAGTTCACTCTCCTCCTCTAAGATGGATGAGCTCTGCCCTGTGCCCTCTTCTCTGTCAGCTCCAGTCCTGGGTACAGCTGTGCTACTTGGACCAGCGAACACGTATCGATTACCTGTCATGTGCTCGCCATGATGCTTGGTATTTGGAGAACTGTGTTAGTTTTAGGCAAGTATTCAGCTGTGATGGGGACCTCACAAATAGTGACCAACACACACAAAAAGCATTGTTGGCTTTTAAAAAATAGCTCGCTCACGTCGCTGAAGAGTCGCACGGGCCCTTTTGACCCCACTCGCTTGCTGCAGGCTGTGGTTTTGTCCTTGTCCCTGAAGGGCTGCTGAGCTTTGAGGTGTCTAGCTTACTTCTGGGGAGGAGGCATAGGGGTGAGGGAGGCTGAAGGACACAAGCTCTCTTTCAGAGCAGGTCCCAGCAGCCATGTCTCCTGGCTAGAGCTTTGCCACGTAGACTGCTTTCTGCTCTGAGGAGCCAGTGCAGTGAGTAGAGCTTTCAGACAGGTGGCATGTGAGCCTATGATGCTGCCACAGCTGCGAAGGGTAAGGTGGAACCCTTACCCCTGGGGGAGAGACTCCTGGTGTCCAGTTCTACGTGCTCCAGGGTGCAGCACCTGGCGTGGTGCCTGGGGGCTGAAGGGCTCCTCTCTTTACACAACCTTTGTTGAGTGGCGCTGTGTGCCATGAGCTCAGGGGATCTTCCTTTGGTGTGGGCTGCTCCAGTCCTCCTGTGCGTCCAGTCGTCTTCCAAGGCATGACTGAGTTGCCATACATGTCCCCAGGACGAAGGAGGACCTGAGACCCAGACTCACTTTAGAATGAGTTGAGCTCAGCCATGCAGAACAGGGCTGGATGATCCTCTCTACCCAGGGGCCTTTGGTAAATCACACTTCTGCACGTCTGCACCTCGTGGTACCTACTCAGAGAGGAGGAGAGGTGGTCACTCCTCATGGGCTCTGGAAAATTCTGAACTCTCTCTTGTCTTTAAACACAGTACCCGGCAGTGCCACTTGCTTTTGGACGTCTTCAACTCCACGGAGCACGAGCTGACCATCGGTGCCAGGAACAATGAGGAGCTCACCCTGCATGCCGGCGAGTGCCAGCGGTGAGTGTTCTACCTGCTGCCAGGAGCATGGCTGGGCCCAGGGATGGCCCTGAAGTGGCAGTGTGGCAGTAGCAGCGGGCTCTCCACACCAAGAAGCTGTGTCTCTGGGCCCAGGCTGGGGGTTAGGGCTGTGCTCCTAGAGAAGGGATAATATTTTTAGGTTTTAATTGCAAAATATTTCAAACATACAGAAAAATAAGAAATATAAGTAAAAGCGTTTGCTATATTTACTCTAGATTTCTCCCTCCCCACCCCCTTCTGTCTTACTTTAAGGAAAGAAAATGTTTGCAAAAATACCTGGCATGTTAACATTATTAGTCAGCAGGTAAATGCAAATCTAGAGCACAGTCAGATCCACCGCGAGTCCTCAGCACAGTTCGAATGGTGTTGGCGAGGACGTGAAGCAACTGGAAGGCTGTAAGAAGTGCAGCTGCTGGAAGAACTGGCTGTAGCTCTTATAAAACCAACCCTGACCCTTGCCCAGATTCTCTAGCCCTAGTTAGTTACTCAAGAAAAATCAAACATATGGTCACCAAAAGAGCATTACGAGAGTGTTTCTAAACCAAAAACTAGAAAGACTGCTGGTGCCCTTACAGAAAGAAAAGTAATTGGTGACATTTTCCAAAGAATGGGATAGTACCCCAACACAAACAGAGGAGTTATTCCTCTGCTCATTGAGGGTGAGCCTCAGGGGCATCCAGAGTAGTAAAGGAGCCTGGAGCCATCAGGGCCAGTCTGCGGCGGGAAAGGCTGGGCGTGCGCAGCCTCCAGAGGCTGGGATGGCTCTGACCTAAAGGGCAGAAGGTGGTTTCCTGGGTGATGGTCTGGTGCGTGGCTCCGTAGGGTTGGCGTCTCTCAGCATTTGCTCCCCTGACATCTGTGTGTTTCCCTGTATGCAGTTCACATCAAAGAAAGACTGTCAACAGACACTGTGCCTCAGTGTTTGCTGATCCACACGCTGAAGGGGCTGGGCTGGTGCATTTCTGCAATGGTATTTGAAGTGCAGAACTCATTTATTTGATGCCGGTTGGAGAGGAGAGTGGAGGGACAGATACACATGGAAGCAGGTCTGGCCCAGTGGGTGTGCAAGGCGTTCACTGTGAGATCCTTCAGCTTTATATGGGGCATAATTTAAATAAGAAAATATTGGAAAAATAAGCAAAAGAAAAACAGCTGAACCCCTTCCTATCCACATGGTGCCATCTTCCTTTCCCCAGGGGCAGCTCTGCCGAGGAGGTGATGTGAGTCGGCCTCATGCTCTGCCACTCTCATTGTATATATACATATCCAGAGCCAAGTCGAATTTTGAGTGTTTTTTTTTTAAATGGCCTAAGTGGTTCCTTATCATATATGTCCTTTTGAAAATCAAAATAAGCACTACTCTTTGGAGTGACAAATCCGATTCTTTCATTTGACTGCTGTTAATATTTCACTGTGTAAATATGGCACCTGGCTCGTCTCTATGCCGATGCCCTCACGATGAGGCTTCCAGGATACTGGTATTTAATATGACTGTTAATGACACAGGAGTGTAAAGCAGGGGCCTGCAGCCCTGTGGGAGATAATTGGAAGCTGCAGACCAGTGGCTGGGGGCATTTATGAGCCTCCTTTGAGAGGAGCAGAGCGCCTCCCAGCACACTCCCAGTGTCCCCTGGCTCTCCCTACCCCCAGCAGGACTTTCTGTGCAGTGTGTGCCCGCTCGGGCTCCTGTGCTCTGCTGGCAAATGTGCCGGAGGCTCCCAGGAGGAGGACAGAGCCTTCTGAGGCAGTGGTGCCAGCTGCTGCCCTGCTCCTTAGCTGTGAGGGGAACCCTTTGCCCCTGTCCTCTTTGTCTAGAGGTCTTGCTGTAGCTCAAGATCCCAGAGAACATAAATCTGGTCTTCTTATGACACCAATATAAAACACTTTAAGAAGTATGCGTTGCCAAGCGTGTGCTGTGGTGTAGCTTACTCATTCTTGGCAGTGAGGAAGGCTGAATAATATTAGCAACCCCAGTCGCAAATAATTACGATTTGGTTTTGTGCTTCAGGCTGCTACTTTATTAAGCGTTTTGCTGAACTTCTCATTTCCAAAAGCTCGCAATTCACATGTTGTTTTAGTCATTCATAAAATATTCATTCAGTAAATATTTCTATGGGGTGAGCCCTGCGTCAGGCTGCAGGGGCACCAAGGTCAGTGGATGAGGACCCGCCTCAGCCAGGGCAGCACAGTGTGGGCACTGCAGGGTCTAGCCCAGGCGGGTGCCCCCTGCTCCTTGCTGTCCCTGTGGTGTGAGGAGTGGTGGGCAGATGAGAGGTTGACATTAGGTCTGCCTGGAATGTCATCTTGGGCACTGTCCTCAGGGTCCCCACTACTGGGGGTGCCCACTAACCCCCAAGGACTCTGTTGTGAGCCCCTGCTGGAGATACCCCAAGGCCTAGGCCCAGGAAATCAGTTCTCTTCTGTGGCCAGATGCATGCTCAGTCTGCACAGAGGGTTCGTGTCCTTTGGTTCTCAGGGCCAGTTTGCGGGGAGGTGGTGAGGCAGTGGTAGCAGCTGCCGCAGTGGGATGCACCTTACACACCTAGGCATCAGTCAGCTCCACTCACGCAGGGTTGGGCCCCTCTCTTCCCAGGCCTGGTCCCAGTCTCTCCTGGCACTCCCCTTCTCCATCGGGGACCTCTGTGTGGCCTTTGCTGAGTTGTGCTCAACATTGAAAATCCCACCTTCCGCCAGCAGAAGAAAGGGTGAGGGGAAGTGTTAGCTTTTCATTGCTACAACAAAACACTGGAGGTAACTAACTTATAAAGAGAAAAAGCATATTCATACTACCTGGCAGGTGACAGTGGTGGGAGTGCACATTGGGAGCAAGAAGTGATCATGTCTTAAACAAGGAGCAGAGAGAGAGAATGAGTGGGGTTCTCTGTGGGAACTCTAAAGAGGCCACCAAGTCTGCCTTCCAGGGTGAGTCCCCACTGTGCTAAGCCCTCCCCTTCTTCGCCTCCCAGAGGTTCCACAGCACTTCCTTGTAGCTCTGCTCTGGGTTGAAGTCTGGGACACAGTGGGCCCTGGGGGATAGTCAGATGATTTCCAAAGCAGAGGGGAAGCAATCGAATCTTTGGCTTTCAGGGAACTCGTCCATCTTTCAACTCATCAGCTGCACACTTGCTGGGGCCAGGCCTCCTGCAATGCAGGGAGGCTTGGGGGGGGGGCTTCCCTGCCCTTCAGGGCTTGGATCTGCTGTGCAAAAGCAGATGTGCGTTCCTCACCCAGCGCTTGGGACAGGGCCTTGTGGCTCCCCGGCAGGAGTCTGCTCACCTGCAGGACATCCTAGGCCCCTCAGGCTGCCACAGCAAACAACGTGCCACGGACAAGGGCTGTGGGCCACAGGGTATGTCTCTGGAGGTGAGGGTCTGCCATGGAGGCTGTGGCAGGTTCTTTGTCTGGCGAGGGCTGCTTCTGAGTCTGCTGTGTTTTCTCTACAGTGTCAACAGTAGAAGGGGTGAGGGAGTTTTCAGGGCCTCTTTCTCAAAAGCACTCGTCCTAAGCCCCTCTCACGGCTCCCCCCCAGCATCACATCATGGATTAGGAGTTCAGCATGTGAATTTGGGGACGCAGACATTCAGGCCATGGTATTCCATGCCCGGCTCTCCCAAGGCCATATCTTCTTTTTTTGCCAAATCAATTTATTGCACTCCCGTAGCTCAGATCTTTCTGACATCAACTCAAAAGTCTTTAGTCCCAAGCCTCACTACCTGTCTGCATCAATGTGGGCAAGACTCAGGGTTCCATTGATCACAAGGCAGATGCTCTCCAGCTAAGGGTCTGGTTCCGGGCTTCTGAAATACAGTGGTGGGATAGGCATGGGATAAATGTTCCCATTCCTACAGGGAAGAGTAAGAAAAAGATCCTCATCCCAAGCAAGTCCAGATCCCAGCTGAGCAGCCAAGGCTGGAGAATAGCCTTTCTTGGCTTGATGCTCGCCTTCCAGATCCACCAGAATGGGCCTCCATCTCAGACCTATGAAGGTGGGGGCCTCCTTCCAGACCCAGCACCCTGCAGCTCCACAAGGCAGAGATCCAGCCCCTCAAGTGCCTGTGTTCTTCTGAGCAGGAGCCCTCTTGTCACACTGGTGGCTCCACGGTCCCCGCCCCAGTGTGGCTTTCTGATCTGCGCCAGGCTCCTGCACTTTGGGCCTGTGAGGTGAGGGCCATCCTCGATGACTTCTGAAGTGCCCTTGGGTCATTCGTCATTTGGGACAGGGAGTCCTGGGCTTCTGTTGAGGTGACTGAGTGACCCACCTGAGTCACCTGGTCACATCCTCTGTGTCCTTCTTCTCACTGTGGATAGGCTGAGTGACAGAGTTTTTTATGTTCTGCTTTTCTTTTGGTTACAATCTGTCTTTGTATCATTCTCTCATCTTGCTCTAAGAGGTCCAGAGAGACCAAGCCGCACCTCCAACCCTGTGCGGGTGTTCTCCTCTGCCGAGTTTCCAGCTGGCTGCTCACAGGCTCAGCCTCCCAGGGAGCACTGGCAGGTGAGCACACGCCAGCTGTGGTCTTGCCGTGCCATGGCCAGGTGCCTTTCTGCTTCTGTGCTGCAGCATCATCTGCACCACCGTCTGAGGTCTCCTCAGAGTGGCCATCACCAGCCAGGTCCTGGGGGCGTCAGCTAGATGTCCTCTTCGACTGGCAGGCTCTCCAGCCCTCCCTGCTCTTTCCGGACACCTGCAGGACACCAGCTGCACAGCTCTTCACAAGAGTCGTCTGTCCACACCACGACCTCACGACCCTTGGCAGAGTCGCCTTTGACAGGTGTTCGTGGCAGTGTGGGCCTGTTCTCAGGTGCACTCGCAGCCCTCCCGGGGTCTGCATGGTCCCCAGCCCACGGCTGCTCCACGGTGTACGTCTTTGTGGCAGCAACCCCCACTTTTAGTACCAGGTTTTTGTCTCGCCCCTGGGGCTCCTGAGATCCAACCACTGCTTGTGAGAAGCTTGTTCCTCACACCCTGGAGGCAGCATGGAGGCCCCGCTGACTCTGCCTGGCCCTCACCCACCTCCTGCTGTGCAGAGAGGCTTATCACTCTCCTCAGGTGAGGCTGAGGGAGGGGCCTTTCTTGGTTCCTGAGAGCACTAATCTTGTTCATGGGGCCACACTCAGGACCCAGTCACCTCCCAGTGGCTCCCCCTCCTAATTCCGTCACCGTGGGGTAGAGTGCGTGTGCAGGGAGTGGTGGAAGAGCTGTCCAGAGACTGAGGGTTTGGGTTTGGCATATTAGGAACACCCCCTCACCACTGCATTTTCTAGAGAAATCTTTCTGATTTGAAGCGCAGCATTTCAGCCGAGGTGTAGAAGGTGCTTCTCCACATTCCAACTCTTCTCTGTGGGCCCTTGGGAGTAGGAGCACGTCTCGCAGCTGTGAGTCTCGGGGACCTGCTCAGCGTCTGTCTGTGACTCAGGACAGTGGGTGAGCTTCACTTTTGATGAGAGGGTTAGTGCTGCTTGTTCTGTGGTGAGTACGTTTTCTGGGCTCCCCACCGTCAGTCGTGACGTGGATAGAAACGTCCTGCCAGGCCTGCGGCTGTGGGAGCCTTCCTCTCCTGCCCAGGCCTGTGCTGTTGAGGTCTCTTGCTCGGCTTCTTCACCCTCACCGCTGATCTTTGAGGCATGGACTGTGAGCCTGTTTCCCTGTGAGAGAGGAGTCAAGGCTGCCGTGGCCACACAGCTGGCTGGAGCTGGACTGTGGCTGCAGGGCACCAGCTGCACAGCTCTTCATGAGAGTCGTCTTCTGTGGCTGGGCTGTGTCCCCAGAGCTGGGCATTCCTTCTCACCTAGCTTCAGAAAGGCACCCGAGACGGTGGAAGGCTTTTCTGAGTCAGAATGACACTGGGCCCAAACAGACCAGAATTAAGATATGATAATTGTTGTTTGCTTAATTATCAAACCATTAAAATTAAATTTCACAATAACCCTCACTAATCCATAAATCTATTTTTAATTTATGGTGATAGATGTCGTCTCATTGCATGCTTCAAGAGACTGTGTGTGTTTTGTCCTCCTGTGCTGCGGAAGACTGCGTTCTTTTGCAGGAAACCTGGCACTGATGTGTCGGCACATGGAAGGGTTTGGGGCCTGGAGGATCTGGATGGACTCACCCTGGTGTCTACTTTGTCATTGTACCCAGATGGACCACAGAGCAGCTTTGGTGCAGGACGACCCAGGAGGGGACAGCCCACAGCTCGGGGGCCCTGAGATTTCTTGAGGTTGTCAAGGCTGTGCTTTCTGTGTAGCTCTGTCTCCCAGGGACTGTGCCAAGCTGCACATTCCTATTCCTGCCCGTCCAAGCACAGAACAGCACAGAACGCACATACCTGGCTCTTCCCCCAGCTGTCTGTAACGCTGTTTCTCATGTGGTTCCTTCAGACACTCCAAGGAACACTGTGGATCATCAAAGTGAGACCTAATCTGTGGAGGGAGACTAGTTTTATCACTAATGGTGTCAGTTATATTTGTGTGGCTGCGACCAAAATACTCGAGAAGAACAACTTAGAAGAGGAAATTTATTTTGGCCCATGGCTTCAGAGGTTCAGTTTGTAGCCAGCTGACTATTGCTCTGGGTTCAGGGTGAGGCAGAACGTCGTGGAGAAAGGTGTCAAGGAGCACGGCTCTGCTCACAGCCACCAGGAAGCAACAGAGCTAGGGCCAAAATACAAGGCCTAAGCGCAGACCCCCAGTGACCTTCCGCCTCCGCCATTGCACACCTGCCTAGGGTCACCACTTCCTCAGTCCATTCAAATTATTAGTCCATCAGATGGATTAATCTATTAAATGAATTATCCACTGACTACATTACATTCTTCTAGCCAATTCTTCTGCTCCAAATGCATTAACACATGAGCTAGTTGTTTAGGAGGCATTTCATATGCAAACCATGACACTAGTTGTCATTTAATGTTACCTATAATACTTTAGCACTTCTCCACCTCTCAGCCTGGTGTTCCCTTCTGCAGTCTTTCTGAGTTACAGATAATTAAAAATTTTTTTTCTGTGTACCTAGTTGTTCAATCTGAAAGGAAAATAGGAGATTCCTTCAGAGACTTGGCTTCAGAAAAGGCACCTATGTGTTCTTGCACCATTGGTTGAGGCTCAGGTTTGCTTAGCCCACCCTGCAAGGGCTGGTAGAGCTGGGGGTTCTAGTGCCCTGTCCAGAGCAGCTTGTGAAGTGTTTCTAATAGAAACCCAGATGGCTCTTGAGGCAAGGGAAGCCTCCCAATGATCAATAGGCAGAGAGCAGAAATGCCAGAGTTCAGCCTGAGAAGCAGCTGAAATTGAGATTCAGTAACTTGGAAGATGCAGTGGTTTGATAACTCAGATGACAGGAGAAGTTCTTTGCTTTTTGTGAGTACAGAAAAATATGACGGCTTGATTGGGTTTGCATATGCCTTGATGCTTTTGGTTCCTTAAAAATCCTAGCTGGGAGCTTTTCCTTCTGGGTATTTCTCTCTGTTATTATTGGTGACTTCCCTTATGGGACGATGTCTGAGTGTTCCCTTAGTGTGGGGCAGACAGGAGGGCCCCTGTTGATGTGTGGCTCACCCTGTCTGTAGACCCTCAGCTGTTCACTGCCATGGCGGAGGCCCGTGAGCAGGCTTGAAGCCCAGGAGTCCTTCCCAGCCTGGCTCTACATGAGCTTCTTCAGTGTCTGGGGTGCGTCACCTAGCCTGTTGAGGTCCCAAGGGCTTTTGCATAAAATAGGAATAACAGTTCATGTCTGACAAGTGTTCTAAATAGTAAAATTAATCCTTGCCACACACCTACCACCATGCCTGTGCACCATGCATGATCAGAGCAGGCCAGGGCCTGGGTGAAGGGTGTGCAATCGAGGGTGTGGGTTTCCTTTCTATGGAGATGACCATCCCAATAGATGGGTAGACATACAAGCAGTATGAAAAGGCATGGGCACAGACCACCCCAAGCAGCTCATAACACTTCAATAACTGACTGCACAGAGACCAGAGTAGAGGAGATATCAGAGAAAGAATTTAGAAAATTCATGGTTAAAATGTTCAGTGAGCTAAAAGAAGACATAAGGAGTAAAATTAGAAAATACAGTAACTTAAAGACATAGAAATTCTGAAGAAGAAACAGAAGTCCTGGAAATGAAAGGCTCAGTAAATTAAATTAAAAATTCAATGAAACCAACAGACCACTCTGAAGATAGATTTTCAGGCCTTGAAGTATAATCTTGAAAATAAAGTTGACAATAAAGGAAATATGTTAAGAGAACATGACCATAATATTCAAGAAACCTGGGATACCATCAAGAGACAAAAATTAATCATTGAGGTAGACGAAAGCTCCAAAATACAAATAAAATGAATGCACAATCTTTTTAATAGAAAACTTCCTAAATCTTAGAAATGAAATGGAAATCCAAATCCAAGATGGATAAAGAAAAGAAAAAAAGAGGGGAAAAAACGTACATAATGAACTCCAATAGGCAAGATCAAATGAGATCCCCTCCAAAACGTTATAGTGAAAACAAATGCCTAGTATACAGAATAGGATAGAATTTTCAAAGCCACAAGAGGAAAGCAGCAGGTCACATTTAGAGATAAACCAAAGTGGTTTTCAACTTTTTTTCAGCCTAGGCCCTAAAAGCCAGGAGAGCCTGGAATACTATATATCAAGCCCTGAGAGAAAGTTTATAGTAACCAAGGTTACTGTACCAGCAGTATTTGCCTTCAGAATAGAAGATGAAACAAAAACCTTCCATGATAAGCAGACACTAAGAGCAATAACACAAGAGAAGGGAATTAAATAGATAAAAATAGGAAGAAAAAAAGTCAGAGGCTGGGGTTGTAGCTCAGTGGTAGAGCACTTGCCTAGCAGGTATGAGGCACTGGGTTCACTTGTTAGCACCACATAAAATAACTAAATAAAGTATACAATTCAGTGTTCTTTAAACAAAAAGTCAAATTATCTTGCTTGCTGATGGCATGATCTTATATTTAGATCTTATATTTAGAAGACTCAGGTATGACTTCTAGAACTGATACACTGAGTTAACAAAATACATAAATCAGTCACTTTGCTGTATTCCAATAGTGAATCTGCTGAGAAAGCAATGAGGAAAACTATACCATTTACAATAACCTCAAAATAAAATAAAACCAAATAAAACTTGGGAATTAATATAATGAAGAAGGTGTAAGACTTCCCTTATGAAAACTATAGAGCCCTGAAGAAAGAAGTCAAAGAAGACCTTAGAAGATGGAAAGTCAGAATTAATATTGTCAAAATGACCCTACTACCAGAATCATTATATATATAAAATTCAATCCCCATCAAGACACCAATGGCATTCTTCACAGAACTAGAAAACTCATTTGCAAGTCCTAAAATTCATTTGGAAGAATATGAGACCCAGAATAGCCAAAGCAGTCCTGAGCGAAAAAAGAGCAATGCTGGAGGTATCACAGTAGCTGATGTCAAATTATACTACAGAGGTATGGTAATAAAGGAATAGTATTGACACTAAGACAGGTCTGAAGACCAACACAACAGCATAGAGGACACAGACACAAAACCACGTAGATACAGTTATCTTATACTTGACGAAATGCCAAAAACATATGTTGGAGAAAATGTAGCCTTTTAAACAAATGGTGCTTGGAAAATAGTGTGTCCTTATGTGGAAAAATGAAACGATCTCTCTCTGTCACCCTGCAAAAAGTCCAACCCAGAGTGGACCTCAGACATAGGATTGAGACCAGAAATTCTGCAACTGCCAGAAGAAAATGTTGACTCGACTCTCCAATGTATTGGCACAGGTACCGACTTACTTAACAAGATTGCAAGAAATAGAACCAAGAATCAATAATTGGGATGGCATCGAATTAGAAAGCTTCTGCACAGCAAAGGAAATGATAAGAGTGTGAAGAGAGAGCCTGTGGAAAGGGAGAAAATCTTTACCACCTGCTCCTCAGATAGTGGATTAATATCTAGAATATATAAAGAACTCAAAAACCTTGATAGCAGGGGAAAAATCCCCAATTCACAAGTGAGCAAAAAAACTAAATGGACTCTTCTCAAAAGTGGAATTACAAAAGGACCATCAGTATCTAACAAAGTGTCCAACATCTCTAGCAATCAAGGAAACGCCGTCAGAACTACAGTAAGATTTTACCTCATTCCAGTCAGATGGGCCATGATCAAGAATACAAATAATAGTAAATATTGACTATGTCAAAGGGGAAAAGGTACATGTATACGTTGTTGATGGGAATGCAAATTAGTGCAACCACTCTGTATAGCTGTATGGAGACTCCTCAAAAAACTGGGAATGCAGCCACCATATGACCCATCTATGCCATTCCTTAGTATATGTTTGATTTCGCTATTTTACTTCTGTGGCCAAAAGTCCCAACAAGAACAATTTTAGAGAAGGAAAAGTATATGTGGGGGCTCATGTTTCAGAGGTCTCAGTCTATAGATAGCAACTCTTTTCCTCTGGGCCAGAGGTGAGGCAAAACATCAGGTGGAAAGGTATGGTGGAGGGAAGCAACTGGTACCCTCACTCCAGAAAGGAGAGAGAGGGTGGGGTAATGACTGTTCCACTCTAGGAGGACAAAATATTTACCTCAAAGGCACACCCCCGGGACTTATCTCCTCCAGCCACACCTACCTGTCTGCAATCACCACCCAGGGGACTAATGCATTGCTTAAGTTAAGGCTCTGAAAACCAATCTTCTCACCTCTAAACTTTCTTGCATTGTCTCACACATGAGCTTCTGGGGGACACCTCATATCTAAACCATAATATTACATATCTAAAAGATCTAAAATCAACATACTATTGGGATGCAGCCACATCATGGTTTATAGTAGCACAATTCACAGTTGCTAAGCTATGGAACCAGTCCGGGTGCCCATCAACAGATAATTGGGTAAAGAAAATGTGGTATATGTATACATGCACACTACTCAGCCATAAAGAATGAAATTATGGCATTTGCTAGGAAATGGATGAAACTGGGAATCATCATGCCAAGTGAATGAAGCCAGACCTAGAATCAAAGTTCTGAGATGCAGAAGTTAGACCAAAATAGGGGAGGGACTTCTACTATGAAAACAGAAGAGAGATTCAGTGGAGTAGAGGGAGGGGATTGAAGGGGGAGGGCAGATGGGGAAAGGGAAGAATGGTGCAATGGATCTCACCTAATTTTCCTGGGTATATATATGAATCTCACCTTCATGCATATTCATAAGGTACTGACTGTTTAAAAACTACAAATAAATAGAAGAAAGATCAATAGGGTGGAGGGGCAGGAATAGGGCAAGTATTAGAATTGAATCAGAGCAGATTATGTAGCACGTTGGATACTTATGTGAAAATGAACCCCAAATCATGTATAACAGAAGTGAACTCAAAAAAGGAGGGATGGCCTCCCTGCTCTCGACAGCCTGCAGACCCTGTGAGCTGGGTGCATCCTGGGCACTGGGAGACTCAAATCTCCCCTGCGACAGACACACTGCCAAGAGCAGGACTCCCAGTGCCAGACTGAGATTGGTGAGATCAGCGTCAGTGTCTGGCTTCTCTGTGACTGTCCCACCGCTTGGTCCTCCTGGCCCTGGCTGGTTGGTGTTCAGGAAAGGTTTGGTCATTGAGCCAGTGAGTTGGCGTCCTGTGCTGCAGGCCCGGCGCTTCGGGCTCTTACTCTGGTCCTGCCTGGTCGTCAAGCAAGGCCCGACTTGGGCAGAAGGTCTCTCAGGGGAGTGTGGCGGTGTTTAACTCTGTTCACCCCGAAGAGTGGGCAGCCATGGCCCC
This sequence comes from Ictidomys tridecemlineatus, assembly GCF_052094955.1. NCBI lineage: Eukaryota > Metazoa > Chordata > Mammalia > Rodentia > Sciuridae > Ictidomys > Ictidomys tridecemlineatus. The sequence continues at coordinate 3,719,129 of NC_135483.1, forward strand.
AGGCTTGTATTTTCTTGGGTGTTTCCATTCTGGTTAGGGCTTATCAGTGACTCCCAAGGCCAGCGTGTCCTTGGCCACGGTCCTGCAGTGTGCCTGAGGACCTCACTTGCCCTTCCCCTCCTAGGGATGGGAGTCCGGGCCTGGGCCGCGTTCCTGGATATCTCAGGTGAAGCCCTCCCGACTCTGGCTCCTCAGCCGTCTCTGCCATCTGTTAGGAAAGGCACTCACCTGATCTCCTGGGAAAGGGAGTCCCCAGACGCGGTGGAGGTGGCTGTCCCAGTTCTGCTGGTGCTGGGCTGGGACCTTACCTCCTGTTTTATTGTGGAGATGAGGTGCCCCCCAAATCTCCTGTTAATGCAGGAACATTCAGAGGTGACATGATGGCATTGTGAGAGCTATAACCTCATCAGCATAATGCGAGGTGGGAACTGTGGGCAGGTGGGTCACTGGGCTGTGCCCTGGAAGGATGCATAGCCCCCACTCCATACTTCCTGTTGCCATGCCCTGAGCAGCGTTCCCTGCCATGCCCTTCCCAGGGTGTGCTGCCTCACCTGGGCCCAGAGCAGGGAGTCGGCCGTCTAGGCACTGAACCTCCAAAACAGTGAGCCCCAACTGAACCTTCCCTCCTTTGAGTCGTTCTTGTTGGGTGTATTGGTCACAGTGATGAAGAAGGTGACAGAAACACTGCCCTTCTCTGCAGTTCACCTCCTCCCCTGAGACAATTTCCGTGAAAGACCACAGTGGAAGGTCGCTGCTGATGGCCGTGTGCCATGGACACGTGAAGCATGGTGACACATTCTTTTCATCGAAAACTTTACTGTGGAGCTTTCAAGTACGTAAAAAAGGTGCCCAAATAGTATTTTGGACCCCCATGAACTTGCCACCCTGCTGGACAAACAGCTCTCACAGCAGCAGCCCCTCCCTCCCGCCTCGTCCCCAGCTCCTGTTACTGTGAGGCAAGCCCAGGAAACACTGCTTCATCTGCACACAGTTCCCTGTTTAATGCTTGGATTCTTTCTTCAAGGCCACAGTACCATGTCATGCTTTAAAGTTAACAATTCATTATTGAGTACCCACTGTTTAAATTTCCATTTGTCCCTATCATATCATTAAACATTCATTTGACTCAGAATTCAAGCTATTGCCGTGTCTCAAATCCATTTTCAGTCTGTGGGTTTCCTGTGCCTCTCTTTCTCTGTTGGGAGCCCCCCTCAGCTGGGCCTGCTGCCTGTCTGCCTGCCTGCCTGGGCTGGCGCTCAGCCGGTTCTCTGGCTGCTGCTTCGTTATTCCTTGTTAAGTGAGCAGCGGGATCTAGGGGCTTGGCCATGCCCAGCGGTGTGTCCCCACGGCTGCTTTGCATGTGCCTCTGTGCCTGTTGGAGGGACCCATACTTGCATACCTTGTTGTTCCCTGCTTTGGCCCTGTACCCAGATACCTTGCTGAGAGTCCATGAGTGACTTTCCATCCCTAGAGCCCAGTGGGCATTAAGAAACCCCAGCTGTTCTTCAAAACAAAACACCAGGGTGTGTCCTGTCTGGGGTATGGAGATGACAGAGAGGACAGGACCCTGTCGGCTCTGGACCACCAGACTCCTTGACAGTCCAGTGTCATCAGCTGCATTGTGGCTGCTGGGGAGGGATGTGGACAGTGCTGACGTTTGGCATCTCAGGCTCTCTGAGGCCTGGCAGAACCTGGAGACCTCCCAGCACCCCGGGCGGCCAACTCAGCCTGGAGCTTGGGACGGGTTGCTGCAGGAGCACCAGGCGGGAGTGACTGTGAGCTGCCCACAGATGTGTCCAGGGTGCAAGAGAGGGGTGAGCCCAGTTGGATGTCTGGGACTTTCTGGCACAAACTGTGTCCATTGTCATGTTAGGCTGCTTCCTCTAATAACAACTTGAGCTTGTAACTTTGTGCATGTGTATGTGTTTCTTGACAAGGGTTATCCCATCAGAAGGGGACATCTCTTGGAGTCCCACGAGCTCAGGGGGCACCCGGAACAATTTGTCCTGGGCGCCTGTGTCTCCTGGCCCTCTCCCCTGCTCTGCTCCTGTATCAATGCCCATGTATAAATGACTCCAAGGCTAGTGCTACAGCAGGAGGCGAAGGAAGCAGGTGGTAGTGGATTCTTCCTGTGTGGCTGGACAGGCTGCTGTGTGAGCTCCGGGTCTCAGTCGTCCCGAAGGTGCATGCTGTGTCTCTGATTTGCATTTTCCTAGTGACCCATGATCACATCTTTTCAGGAGTTCGGGAGCCACTCAGAGGTCTCATCTGGAGAGGTGTCTGAGTCCAGTGTTCTTCTGATCAGGCTCGTGGCCATCTTCTTATTGAGCTCTGAGATTGTTTCTATTTTATGGTACTAGCCCTTTTTCATATATATGACACAAGGATATTTTTTTCCAGCCTATGAGTCATCCTTTTATTTTCCTCATGGTGAACAGAAGTTTTAAATGTCAAAGTCCAATCTTGTATTTTTTTTCTCTTAAAAAACTGTGCTTTTGGTGTCACATGCAGGAGAATTTTGCATATTCCAAGGTCAGAGATATTCCCTCCTATGTTCTCTTCTGCAGGTCTCACAGTTTTAGGTCTTCCGTTATTTCTTCAGTCCTTTTTGAGCTGGTTGTTTTGGGTATGATGTGAAGAGATGCTTCAGTATCCCATGCACGTGGGCATGCATCTGCTCCAGGCCAGCAGGGAAAGCACTGTCCTCTGCATGGAGGCCTTTGTGGACCACAAGTGCTTGGGTTACTCTGAAGACTCAGTTGAGGGCAGCAGCTGCTGTGGACCTCAAAGGAGAGGGGAGGATGGGCTTGAGTGGACAGGACAGTTGGTGCAGAGTGAAGCTGAGACAGGAGGGGTGACCCTGTGGGCAGGCCTTTGGTACTGTAGGGCAGATGAGGGCCTTGAAGGCCAGACCTGAGAGGATCTGGGTGCAGGGGGAAAGGAATTATCTCCATGGTGTTCTTAATAGGGTTTTGGGGGCGCTGAGAGGATGCCTTTACCTTGGTCTTTCCCCTATTAGAGCTGTGGTTCTTCAGGTGTGGACTCCCAGCCAGTGTTAGCACTGACTCCAGAGACACATGGGGAATTCCTGTCCTTCCTGGGAAACTGTACATCCGAATCCTTGAGATGCGGATTCCAAGACAATTGCTGTTTTAGGTGAGATATCACCTATAACTTGGCTCTTTAAACCCCCCCACCCCAGTTTTCTCCTAAATATTGCTGCCTGAGCCTGAGCCTGAGCCTGAGCCTGAGCTGGGTTGAGCTGCGCAGAGCTCTGGGGTCTCATCTGGCCTTCTCTAACCAGGGTTAGCACTCCAGACGTGGGGAAACCGCTTTGTTTATTCTCCAACTTCCTGGAACTTTCTCCGTGGTCTTCTCCACGTTGATATCCCCTCTGTTTTTTTTTCTTAAAGCTAGTGTAACATTTCTATGATTTTGACATTTGTCACTTGACCTGAGTCAAGCCTCCTAGGTACACTGACTTGGTCATGCACAGCCCACAGCCGTGCAGCCCTCCTCACTATTGCGCCTGACCCTGGGTACTTTTGAGAATGGCTCGGGGACAGTGATGGCTGTGGTAGGCATGCAAGGACAGTAGGCCACGCTGGACTGGAGGTTGGCTAGTGGCCTCTGCCTGCCAGATTAGCTGCTCAGCTGCTGAGACGGGGCCATAAGCTCAGACTCCCCTCAGAGGGAGCCCCGGAGGCTGAGCCACGCAAGGTCCATGTGCTTATACCATGAGGTTTCGTTGACATCCGCTCGTGCAGGAGTGTGGTAGCCAACTGAAGCACACTTCTTTTAGTAGAAACATTTGCTGTTAAAAAAAGTAGCTCTTTTATTCTGTCCTCTGTTGGGTAATGCAGGTCTTTCCCTTCCCTCAGCCCTGGGGTCAGCTGGGGCCACTGTGCAGCCCCTGGGTGGTGGAGGCCTTGGCTAGGGCCGGGCCTGAATCTCAGCTGTGGAGAAGCTGAACTTTGACGGCCTCTCCCCATCTTACAGGTCTGTGAGGCATTTTGGCAGTGGAAAATAATTAAATTTGTTCTTCATCCTATATTTTGTTTTGCAGAAATTCTTTGGGCTCTGAATTTGTTGCTCTCTCTGTTGCCCCAGGGGTTCAGCCTCAAATGGGGAGGTTTGGTTGAGGTTCAGATAGGAACCACCTTGACCCTGGTATTAGTGGCTTGAGTCACTTTGGGCTGAGCTGTGCCAAGGCCATGGCATATGGCGGTGCAGGTTGTGTCTTGTGTTAGTTGCGTGCAGCCTGAAGCCCCTTCCACAGCCCATGTGATTTGAGAGTGTTCTTTTCTGAGTGGCCTGCCCAGAGGTGGCACTTTGGACCATGGGCACATTGACTGGCTCGCAGAGGAAAACTGATGTGCCATGGTCTTGGCTGCACCCTCCCGGTGGGGCTCTGCACTGTCTTGGCTGTGCCCACTGCTGGGAGCGTTGGCAAGAGCAAGGGAAACAGCCCACACTGAACCACCTCTGGGGCCGGGTCTTGGCCTGACCCCTCCTCAGAGCTGTGCCACCAGGTGTAAATGGAGACGTGGTGTCTGACCCCTGTCCTGCACCTCCTTACCTTCCCTGCAGGCTTTTGGTGGTGGTACGTGGCTTGGAGTGGGGCACCACTAGGGTGGGTTTTTCACACAGAATGTTTGAAGATGTTCTGGGGCCTCCATTCCTGCTTCCAGCTGTCAGCACCCGTTCAATAGATGTCTGCTTGCCATGCAGACGTGAGCTGATGGCCCAGCTGAGAATGGTGCAGGTCTTTGTGCATAGCCAGGCATGGGGCAGAGCACCCACCCTGGTAGGGTTTGTAAGGGAGAGGCCGGGCCAGGGTCCCTGGAGCAGGGCTCCTGTCCCACCAGACAGGACCTTGCTTTGACCTGCTCCTTAGGGAATGGGGTCCCTAATTCCCAAGACTTGCTCACATCTCAGCAGTGAACGAGTTCACATGGCAGCAGTGCTAGGAATGGCTCTGGAGTCAAGGGTCTACCGTCACAAAAGTGGCCCTAAAGTGCAGAGAGGCTGCGGCCACAGGCGGCTTCCGATAGCAGAGCCTGGCCTGCACTCCTGTCCATGGCTCTTGAGGCCCTGCTCAGGCCCGTGGGCATCGTGGGTGCCTCCATTTCCTCATCGTGGGAAGCGCGTCACTCCAACCTGGTACCTCGCCCCTTGGCCCAGGGATGGAGCTTGAGTCCCTTGTGGCTTGGAGAAGGTGGCAAGGGGAGGCTGAGACAAGTCACTGAGTCTCGCTGTGGGACAGCCTGGCCTGCTGTCCTGGGCAGGGGTCCGCAGGGATCTGTGGGCAGGAGCCAGTCTGAGCTCTCGCCTCTTTGGGAAAGCGTGTCACGGAAGGCCCGCTGTCATTTGTCAGCAGATCGTTTATGGCCCAGAAAAATTGCTGCGTCTCTCCTTGGACTGCAGCTTGCACAACGTTTTTTTACATAATGAAAGAAATACTTCAAAAAAAAATACTTCAGTTTGGAGAACTGGCTAGGAACTCTGATAACGAGGTGGTGGCAGAGAGCGAAGTGCTTGCCTGTTAGAACTGTTGGTGGCAAAACCAAAGTGAGACGAGGCTGACGTAATGGAGTCGTTTAATTTATGTTGGTCTGGAAAGTGTTTGGGAAGTCACATTAACTCGGAGGACCCATTAGCTACTGGAACCTGCCCAAGGTAGACACAGAAAAGCCAGCATCAGAGAGGAGCTGCGTTTGGCCTCCAGAGCTTGACGTTGGTGCCCCTGGCACTGGAGGAGGGTGCCCGTGCCTCTGCCCAGGCCTTCTGCTCGCACCTTCCTCTCGTGCCGTTCACCTGTCATGGCCCTTCAGCAATAGCAGGTTTCCAGAGCCATCCGAAAAGGGCCTCCAGGGTTCCTCACACCGTTCCCACTGGCCGTCTAGGGAAACAGGCTAGGGGAGATCAAGTGACGTGCCTGGCTGGCACTGCCAGTCTGTCGGTCAGGATGCCCATTGAGTGCCTACTAAGATTCCTGCTATGGAGAGCTCTGTCGCACTTGTTTACCTGTTGGTCCCCACTGTGAACTAGGTTCTTGGTAGGAACTAAGCCCTGCTCTGGGCACCAGAAATACAGGTGTTAAAGGGCAGTGGTGTCGAGCCCTTGGGGTCCAGTGGGAGGAGATGGTCTACACAGTTGATCCTGGGCCCTCTGGGGTGGGCAGTGGGCGGCCCCACGCCTTGTGACTCTTGTGAAGCACAGTGTAGAGTGAGAAGCTGTCTTGTGTCACCCTCTTGTCTGTCTCCTCTGCTGACCATGCAGAGGTTTGGGAGTGGCCCTACCAGACACACACAGCATGTGTGTAGACGTGTTCAGAGACGTGGCTGCCTGCAGACACGTAAGATGGTGAATATTTCCCCCTCTGTCTGGAATATGGTTGCTCTGGCTCATGGGGTCTGTCTGAAGTGCAGATGTAGCTGACATTGCAGAAGGGCCTCTAGCCTAGGGCTCTGGAGGCCAGAGTCCTCCACTCACGGTGGCTGTGTTACACAGTCGTTGGTGGGCCGCAGCCTCTCTGAGCACCAGTGTTGTCTGTGCAGCAGGATGCGGCTAGCTGGCTTTGCTGGGCTGCTGGGGGTCCTTGGGTGAGGGGTCTTTCATCCCTGGCATAGTGCCGACCTAGTATTCAGTGAGGGGTTCTAAGGAGAAGTTGCTTCTCTTTCCTTGGGGAAGCTGGTGTGCTCCTCTCTAAAGCAGAGCAAAGGGAAGACTGTCAGACAAGGCGGCAGCTACCGTCCACCTTGAGCAGTGGGGGACTCTGAGAGCACAGACCCGTCCACTAACACGTGAGTCCAGGTCAGTTTGGCCCAGAAGCCTGCCAGTGCTGTTGTCCCCTCTGGAAGAGTCTTCCTCTCCCCTGGCGATCCCTGAGATCCAGAGAGACGGCAGGCAGACCGGGCATGCCGTCCTGGGAGGACCCGTTGAGCTCGATGGGAGCAGCCCATTTCCAGGGCTGCTTGGAGACCAGGGGTCACATCACAGCAGGGCAGTCAGGCCCAGGGCAATGCTAGGCTTTCTGAGTTTCACACTGAGAGCACGCACAAGCGTCCCGGTGTGTTTTGAAAACCCAAAGCAGCGCTCTGTTACTGCATGTGCTGCTTCCGTTCTTGTTGTAGAGGAGGAAAGACCAGGAAAGATGCCAGTGTGCTGCAGCGTGCAGTGCCATGGGGCCGAGGCCTCGCTGCCCTCTGGAGCGCACTGTCCATGCCTGGGCTGCCTCTCGCCTCCTCACGCCTTCAGACTCCCTCAGGGTCCCTGCTGCGCTGCCATCATGTGCTCCCTGGCTCGTCATCCCTGGGCCCTGCGCCTGCCACACAGTCGTGTCATCACTGTTCAGGGTCTGTCCATGGGGAGCACCTTTAGCAGGAACCCTGTCCTCCTCATGTCTCTACTGGTGCCCAGTACAGTGGAAACAGAACCCTGATTCACATCATTCAGAGAGGACAGGTCATTCTGCAGGAACAAGTGGCCCAGAACCTCAGTGACTCACAGTAACAAGAGTATCTGTTTCTCATGCAAGTTGTGTGTCCCTCATGGTTGGCCTTGCAGTGCTGCTTGCATTCCACCCATGTCCTCCATGAGACGTGCAGGTTCCCAGGCAGAGGAGGAAGGGCAGGGAAGGACCATGTGGGCTCACAAGCACACTGCCCAGAGGGGCTCAGGTCTCTTCCAGGCAATCATTCAGGTCCGAACAAGTCACAGGGCAGGCTGGATTCAAAGGGGAAAAGGCAGATGGCCTGTGGAAGGGACACTGTGTGCCGTGGACAGTAACACAGCCTGCCTTGACCACCACGCCTCTTGCAACCTGCCCGTCATGTTTCATTTTCCCCTCTGTAGAGGATGCATGCTTCTTCCTCGTCCCATGTTTGTGTGTCACACTGCTCACGTGGGCTCTGTTCTTCTGTGCTCCTGTATTTTTTCAGAAGACTGACATGGTGCACCTACTGTGTGCCAACAACATGCCGGGCGAAGTGCTGGCAGGGCTGCACAGGATAACCTGACGTCTGTGGCGACCTGTGACCATGCACACATCTGCCTGGCGGGCGGATGAGGCACAGGATGCTTTAATGGGGGCTCACTGAGCGCCTACTGGACTCGACCTGCTGTGGCTGCTCCAGGAAAACAGCCTGGCGCCTGCTCTCAGGAAGGCCTCGCCAATCCCACGACACCCAAGGCTGACCGTTCTCTGATGTGTGGGTGTCAACCCACAGTGAGGAGGGGGAGGGAAGAATAGAGGTTCACTGGGTTAGACCGAGAGGAATGGAGGGAGTGAGGGAGGATGGAATGGGGAGGGCAGTGGAATGAATTGGACACAAGTTTCCCGTGTTCATATATGAATCACGGCCAGGGGAACTCACATCGTGTTCAACCATAAGAGCAGGAAGTTCTGTGCCATGTATGTATACTAGGTCAGAATGCACTCTACTGCCATATACCTAAAAAGAACAACTTTTTTAAAAAAAAGACATCTTTGTTATAGGAGATCAGAACATTTCTGGGCACCTAGCATTACTAGACCTTGTGTTCCCTGCCTACTGGAAAAACAGGTAGATTTATACCTATTTCGCAAACAAAAACCAAGTTAAAACAACACTAACTTGTACCCAGAAGGGTATTCTCTCAAAGCCCACCTGGGCCATGGCTGCAGTGCTGCAGGTGTGCTGGGAGAAGACCCTGCTGTGCCACGGGGCTCCCATCCCTGTCAGTCAGAGGAGCAGGCAGGGCCCAGAGGTGTCCTGTGTTCCCACTGCATGGTGCCCTCAGGAACCAGTCAAGCTGACGCTCTGGGGCATGCGAGCAGAACCTGGGGGCTGTCCACTGCCTTCTAGGAGAGAGACCGTCCGTCAAGCCAGGGCCTTCTCCCACTGCCTCTGGGTCCTCACCTCTGCTGTGGCACTTGGCAGGTGCTCCTTAGTACTGGCAGAGCTATCCCTGTGCCTGCTACTAGGAAGGTGCTCCTGAAAGCCCAGAGGGACTTCTTACTTCAGAGGGACTCGGGCATTGTGCTGGAAGGCATCCTAACATATGCAGCACCGTGCTCCAGGGTGTCAGTCCACCGTGCTCCCTTCATGCGGTTCGCTGGAGATCAGGTGGAAGGACATTCTGTATTTCTCATTAGCCACCCTTGAGCCTGCTCCAATGCAGCGTGCATGGTGTGGGGCACCTTCCCTCCCTGTGATTCCTCTTTGGTGTTCAAGAGCAGTTGCCCTGTTTGTGCCTGCTCCTTGCATCGGGAGGCCTCTGGGGCCAGGAGCCAAGCTCATGGCTGACGAGGCTAATGGACACCTCGATAGGGAAAGCCCTGTCAACCACATTGGTCACAGGCTCCAGGAGACCCGGAGGCAAAGTGGCTTTGCCCTGGAAACCTTCCTTCTTTTTCCTGAGAACTTCCCTGACTCTTAAAAATTCATGAATGCTTAGTTTCCTGCTAAATGGAATCTGAGGACCACTTGTGAGCCAAAGTTCTGAGACTTGTGCGCCAGGGTGCCTGCTGAGCCTCTTGGGAAGAGCATGCAGCCCAAGTCCAGGTCGGGGGACCTAGTGAGGCAGCAGGGAGCCAGGACCCGCTGTGGTACTTGGGGGTTAAGCTGGAGAAAGGCGAGTTTTCAGAGGCTGAATGTGGAGAGAATCAATACCTTAGAGAGCAGAGCAAAGCCCAGCTTTGCTAGCACTGAGGGCGCATTCCAGAATCAACAGGAATATTCTGGGAAGTCAGTTTCTCTCAGCAGTCGTTTCTTTGTGCCTGTGCTAGGGACTGAGGGGCCACACCTCAGTGAGTGTTTTCTTCTTTGTATTTAGCAGGGGGTGGAGGAAGGTGGCCAGTGCTGCCCCACAGGGACCCCGGGATGGGGGGACTAACACAGAGAAGTCCACAGAGGGTCTTGCTGGCCTGCGCAGAACTGACCAGCCCAGAGCGCCGAGGCCAGCCGTGCTTCCCAATCTGCGTCCAGTGTGTCTGCACCACCATGGAATGAACAGCTGCTGCCCTGGTGTTTGGTGGACAGCCTTCCTGCCCTGCTGTCGCTGAGCCGCCTTCTCAGTGTTGAGTGGACAGCGCTTAGGTCAGAGTTCCTCGGTGGAAACATCAAGTATTTTAGGGAAATCAAAGATCCAGCCTCCATCCAAAGCTGTTTCCCCACATCTGCTGAGTGCCTGAAGTTAGGTTATCCTGCCGAGGCTTTGCCCTGATCATTCCTTAGTGCTGTCTCAAATGACTACTCGTGCATCATTGTGGAGGTGCAGCTCTGAACATCGGTAATGAGTATCCCGAAAAATGCCTCTGAAAACCTTAAAGGTTGGAATCTTGAAGTTGGGAGGGGTCCCTGAGGCACCTCGAGCCCACACCCCCTGGTTCCACAAATGTGGGCCCTGAGTCTCAGGGGACAGAGTGGCCTTCTCATGACCTCGTTGACACGCTGCTGGAAGAGCCCAGACTGGAGCTTGGGTTTCTGCCCTGTAAGGCCACGGCTACCTGGTCTTCCTCAAGGCAGCGGGTTCTCAGCGAGGGTCAAGGCAGGGCTCTCTGAGGGGGAGCAGACTGATCCTGGTCTCCTGCCCGTGGGTCTGGAGAGTGGCCCCTGATCTCCTGGATGGTGACAAGCTCCTTCCCGGCCCTGGCCCCCTGGCCTGAGACGCTGCCTTTCTCCCGTGTTCGGCAGCTCCTCTCCGGCCCCTGTTGCAGTGTCCCTGTGCCTTTCACATGTCTACAGGTGTCCCTTGCCGAAGTCTGGCTTGGCACAAATCAGGAGCCACTTGTCAAAAAGAAACTAACTTTATTTTTAGAACTACAAACGCCAAACAAAACAGCTCCAGGGAAAAACCCTCAGAGCCCAACTGCCACCACCGGCTTCCACAAGCCTCTCACCCCCACACAGCAGCCTCTCAACCTCCCACAATCCTCCTGCTCTTGAGGCCGATTGGCTGGGTTGCGTGGGCAGAGCCAAAGAAGTCACCCAATGAGCAGCTCCGTGGAGGAGCCAATCAGCTAGATGTTGCTGGGGCCGCTGTGAGCCAATCATCAGCTGGCAGTCTGAAGGGCAGGGAAACAGCCCAATGAACATCACCGCAGAGGAGCCAATCAGCTAGATGTTGCTGGGGCCACTGTGAGCCAATCATCAGCTGGCAACTGGAAGTTTGCTGGCAGCTGGATCATCAGCCGGCAGCTGGAAGTTTGCTGGGGTCCCTTTGGCTGTGGCTCTCAACAGTCCCTCCCTACAGGTGGGGGTTGGGCCTCATTTGTTCTCTAACCTGTGGGAGTGCCTCATGTCAGCTATGCAGGAAGCAGAGCTTCTGGTGGCCAAAGGGACCCAGCAGATGTGCTGAAGTGGAGGAGCCTGGTTCCTTCAGGTGGGCCCCACATGATCACCAGGGCCTCATGGGGCAAGAGAGAAGAATAGGATTGGATAAGAGAAGGGATGTACACACAGAGGCAAGCGGGAGGGAGTCTGGGCCCTGAGCCAGGAGTGCAGGTGGCCCGGGAAGCTGCAGAGGGCCTCCAGGGGAAGCACAGCCCTGCTGCTCACTGGTAGACCCTGGCCAGTGGGACAGAGAGGACACATTTGTGCTGTTTTAAGCTGCTAAGCTTGTCTTTACTTTTTACAGCAACAGTGGAGAACTAATACCGCCACTGAGAGAGTGGATGCAGCCTGGTGGCCAATGGCCAAGAGGGATGCTGGGTGAAGGCTCTACCTGCTGCACCAGCCATCAGCACATCACCTGGGCTCTTGCTCTCCCTCCACCTCGTCTCCTCATTCCTCCCCCACCTTTTAAGGAGAAGAGGAGTGGGAGGAACACTCGCTTTGCAAACCATGCCAGGTTGTGAAGCATGAGCTGCTGCTGGGTTGACACGCTCTCCTGGGTCTGAGCTAGAGGGGCCTTCAAACCTGTTTCCTGAGTCCGGAGCCCTTAGGGTTCAGACTCCAGGTACTGAACAAGTCCCTCCTTCTATCTCTGCTTCTGTATTCAGTCCAGTTCTCAGTCTCTGAGAGCTCTATTCACTGGAGCTTGAGGGGTCCTGACATGGACATTTGGGATGCTCCTGCGTGGCCTGTTCTCAGCACTGGCCTGGGTGTGATGGTAAGGAATATGCCCACCCCATGCTGTCCATCATGCTAGCCCTCACTGGGCTCTTCCCAATAAGTCTTTCGCTTTCACGGTGGCACTCACGATGGCAAGAGGGTTAGCACCCTCCTTTACAAACAGGAACACAAAAGCTTACAGAAGTCAGGCTTTTTGCCCAGGATCAGGCAGCTGCTGTCCACTCTAGCACATGTCTGCTGGTGTCCAGGGCCAAGCTGGGCAATCACTGTAATCACACAGTTGCTGTGCTCAGCCTGCCTGGGATGCAGTGCAGATGGTTTGGTTCCCCGTATCTCTTGGGTAAAGTGCATGGGAAGAGGGTCTGTCATTGAGCTTCCTGTGGGTTGTGGGCTCATCTTGAGACCGGCTGCATTAAGTGCCAGCAGTGCCACCCTCTGCCTTGCACTAAGACCCAGGATGGGCACCTGCAAGGACTACATCTTGCATTGCTGGGTGCGGTTCCTTGAGGTGGGGGCTTTGAGGATGTGGATCAGGGGCTTTCTCACTTCTTCCTCCTTCCCTGGATGGCCATGGCTCTTGGTGCCCACAGGTACTTAGGAACTTTGGGAGGAATGAGTGACACTACCTTTTAACTGAAGGTGACACAGTTGTCCTCCTTTCAGGGCCTCAGGTCACATGGGCCCTTCTCCCTTTCCCTTTCAGGAGGTACTCAGTGTCCGGGACAATGACACCTTGTGCCTTACTACACAGGTGCTAAGTGATACTTGACCCAGGGCCTGGAAAGCACTGGTGCCGGTGAGCACCCCCTCCTGGGAGGCTGTCCTCATGAAAGAAAATCTCAACTACAAACCAAGTGTTTTTTTACAATTGTTAACTTTGTTCTTTTAGTTGTACATGAGAGTAGAGTTTATTTTGACATATCCTACATACATGGAGTATAACTTCCCATTCTTGTGGTTGTACATGATGTGGAGTTTCACTGGTTGTATATTCATATATGAACACAGGAAAATGATGTCCAATCCATTCTGCTGTACAGACCATGTACAGAAACAGGATGCCTGTTTCTGTTACTTATAATACATAAACAGTGGAAGCAACCATGATGTCCAACAGTCGGGCCTGAGAAGTAAATTGAGGTGTATTTCTGTAATTGACTGTTGCATGGCTACCAGGAAATCATGCTGGTGGGCTCAGTTGTCACAAAGAGAATAGTGTTGCTAACCAGCACAGGCAAGAGACAAGTCCCCAAATGCAAGTAGAGAGAACATCCTCACAGACAGAGGCAGCCACAGCAAGCTGGAGACCCAGCAGCCTGGACCTCAGCAGGCCCAGTACCCCCCGAGCTACTGCTGACCCCTCCTGATGGACGTGTGTTGGTCATGGTTTTGCAGAAACTTTTGGATCCTTCCTTGGAGGTTGGTGTGTTCCCCTTTATGTTCATTCTGCCCGCCCCACCACAGTGGTGGCACTGGGGCCATTCCCGTGGAGTCTGGGAGAGCCGCAGTTGGGTTCCCAGGACAGGAAGTGGAGTGTTGCACCCTCGGCAGGCTCACCTGGGGACGGCATGTGGGAGGATAGATGCTCACCACTTGCTACGTGGAGAAGGAGACGTGGCATGGTATTTAGAACAAGATGCACAGTGCCCGAGGCTGGCCTGGCTTGGCAGCAGCCTTCGTGTACCTGTGCGGAGGAAAGGCAGCAGCGTGGCTGTGGGGAGGGCCATGGGGAGTTTCTCTTCTGTGTTGACCATTTTTGTAACGCACCTGCAGCACTGTTGTTTCATATACGAGTGTGACAGCGAGCCCTTCAACCATGTTTGAAATTGCCATCTGGTTTTTGGAGCAACACCATATCATTCACCCCATTTTTATCATTTTGTGTGTCTGGGACAGAGTTGAACTTGACACTTTCCCTTTACATCTCTACTCCCATAGCGCCCCCCCCCAAGCACCTTCTGGAGCCCCCATGAGGCCAGGGCTGCCCTGTGGAGCCATTGGGCATATACCTCTGCTGTGGCGGTGCCTGGAAGTTGAGCATTTTGAGTCCTAGAGTGAATCAGCCTTGAGTGGAAGTAGCTTCTCGGTCACTTTCCCTAAAGGGAGATAATTCTATGGGGCCACCACCTTCTGCTGGTCATCTGGGGGTTCCCCGGCTCATTTCCTATCACCAGCTCTGCAGTTCTTTCTCACTAGGACTTCTCAGCTACAGGCCTGATGCCTTCTCTGGCACCCCAGAGTGAACCAAGGTTGTTATAAGCCAGCTCCACGTTCATCAGCCCTGGACACGAGGCAGGGTCACCATGGGTCCCTCTGGTCAATGCCTTCTCTGCAGGTAGCTCTCCTCAGCTGTCCTCCCTCACCCTGCCTCTGGGGATAGCATCCTGACTCCCTCTTCACTAACCTGCAGGGCCCTCTGTTTCCAGATCTACCAATATACACTCAACTTCAGGCCTCTGCCACCTGCCACCTGCCACCCGCCACTCGGCAGACGCGCTCCTCTATGTAGTCTGTCCTGCCCTTTCAGGAGTATCACAGAGATATCCTGCTGTTCTCCACGTGAACTGCAGACTATAGCAAACTCCATTGCAAGGCCGTCTCTCTCCCTCTGCCCTTCACCTCCCATCCATTCTTCAGGTGTGCAAGGTCATGCCTGGTGCTGTTCCAGGCCTGGAGCAGAAGACCTGATCTACTTCTGAAAACTGACTGTCTCCCCAGGAGGCACGGGTAGAACACAGGAAGGCCCCTCGGCTGCGCGCACCGCCCACCTTCCTGAGCCCGCGTTCCTGTGTCCTGCTGCAGGTTGTCCTGCCTCCTCTGCACAGCCCGTCCCCTGGAGTAGACAGTCCACCCTGTGCGTGTCCTGCGGTCTTCTCCCCGCCTCTCATCCTCTGGCGTCTCGTCCTCTTGGGCGCTGCCTGCTGGGCTCGTGCCTGCCTATTCCCCACGTGGGTCTCCTCAGCCTCCAGCACCCATGTCTTCTTATGCTTTGTCCTTAACCCTTTCTCTTCTCTCACCTGCTTCCGCCTTTGTCACGGTGGGGCCGTGACTTCTTGTGGCAGGGGTTGCATTGCTTGGATCTTGTGCTGCAGGAGCCACTCAGCTCACTTCTGGTCCTTGAGAGTGTTGAGTGGATGGGTGAACGAAAGCCACCTGACTTGGGTTTCTATCCTGTGTGTCTTTGCTTACCGTCTCCTGATTGTGGAATGGCTGTTGCTTTTATTCTGTTGGTGTGACAACTACAATTCAATTAGCATAGGTATCTTACAGACTGTGAAGCATGCCCAGAACAAGGCTGCGCACCTGGAGCTGCCGCCTTCCTTCCCAGCCCAAGTGGGCACAGGGCCATCCGTGCACGTTGCCATGCCGTCTCTTCCCTTGCCGTGGCCACGCATAGCTTCTGCTCCTCCACCGATGCAGGAGAGAGGCTGGCCCTGCTGGCCCTACTGTCCTGTCACCTGCTCTGCTCGCCTTTCCTCTCGGAGGGCTTAGGGAAGCCAGTGCTTTGCTGGCACTTGTCTGCATGTTTTATAGCACTTTGTCCTGGGAGCACTTGCACCCTGAAGGCAGGTCTAAAGATTGGGGTGAAGCCCCGAGGAACCTCCTTGTCCTCACTGAGCCCTTACAAGGAAGGTATCTCTTCTCGTGGTGGAAGCCTCCACTCTATGGGGTCAGGAGCTCAGGAGCCACACTGTGTCCGTGGGTGGCCTTAGAGGGGCACATTTGCCATGATGGGAGTTATCAGGCATTGGTTATGTTGGAGGACCTTCTCCCCTGGCGGGTCTGTGTAGCAGTAGATGTGTTGGCAAGGGACAGACACAGTCATGGTCCTGTGGCTGCAGCTTGTGGAGCTGGAGAGTCCACAGTATGCCAGTCACAGCGTGGCGCCATACGGAGTCACCTCTGAAAGCCAGGAGTGGCAACGGCTTGCCATTGATCTCGAGGAGGATAGGGAGCCTGGCATCTTGCTGTGCATGTCTGGAAAATGGTTACCTGTGGATCCTGCATGACCTCATGCATGACGTCCACTCCAGTGTCCCACAAGTGTACCATCCTCGTGAGCCTCTTCCGTTCATCACCTCCCTGCTTCCTTCCATGCCCCTGCTCTTGGTGTCTTGTGACATAAATCAAGGCTATGATGGGACTCCTTGGTCTTGTGTCATCTGAAACAGCCACCAGGGTGGCCTCAAGTTCTCTATCCACCTGGTGTGAGTCCGGCCAGGGCCCTTGGGTGGGCTGCGTGGGTCCCTTCCGCTCTGGAAGGTCCCGCACAGGGCCTGTTCAGCAAGTTCCCTCTCTGCGTGGTTCTGGCCTTTTAAACCAAATAGCTCTCGTAGCTGAGGCAGTGCCTGTCATTGTAGCTCACTTCATTAGTGGGAGTATTTTTGAGGTTCTGGCTAGTGGACTCTGGTGCTTCCTTCTGCTGCTGCGTCTCTCGTGCAAAGCTCTTCGGCACAGGGAGCAGGGGAGGGGCTGCTACTCATGGCACTTGGGCTGGGCGGCGTAGATCGGGGTTGGCTTCACGGCTTGCCAGCTGTGGGATGCATTTCCTTTCTTAGTGTCAGTTTCACTCGCTGTAAAATGGGGATAATGACCTACTCTGTGGGCTAATCTGGCAGGCCATGGATTTACAGGTATCGAGGCTTCGAGCGAGTACCTGGCAGATGGCCGGAATTTAGCAAACCTTAGATAGAAGTGATACTTAAGCCCTCATGCAAGTTGGAGTCCTCAGACCAGGTGCATCACAAGCACACCCTTATGAGTCTCTCCTGACAGTCCTTGGGCTGCATGGGGATAATTGTGCTTAAAAAGTTTGTTCTCTATCACTTATCCAGAAAGTGTCCAAGCTGGGGCACTCCCATCTGTGTGACACAGAACCCAAGACTCTGGCCTCCCCACAGCTGGAGACTCAGGTGGGTCAGACATAGGCTCCTGGGACACAGTTGTGTTTGTGGCCTCTCATGGTATCTGCACAGCTCCCTTGGCCCCCAGAAGGGACAGGACACTTCCTCACACATCCTGGGAACTACTAGTGCCTCTTCCCACTTGTGAGGTGTCTGTAGATGAAGGAGGAGCCTCTCCATCCTGAGACCCCCAGCAGCTGCAGCTGCAGAGTGCCTGGCCCTCCCTTCAGCCATGCAGGCCTCGAAACCTGGGGCCTCTCTGTGGAGGAGCTGATCCAGGCCATGTGTCTTGTGCTGCCAAGCCTGCTGTCTGCAGGAGGAGATGAACAGGTGCATGAGTGTGCTGGTCCACAGCACAGGGAAGGTGACAGGTACCTGGAACCAGGCCCTGTGGGGACCTAAGGCTCACGGGAGGGCCATGGGTGTGAGCCTCATGCAGTCTTTAAGCTTGGAGTTGTGAGACAGTGGATCCCACCGTGCTAAGGTAAAGAGGGACAAATGAAGAAAAGACACTGAGGTTAAAAAAATGATGACACTTGGTGGCAGGAGCCAGCTCTATGCCAGCTCAAGAAGCAGAGTGTCCTGTCAGGAGATGAGTCTGAGATGGGCATGCAGAGGGCCTGCAAGGGCCTCTTCCCTGCTCTGTCAGCATGCTGGGCTTCCTGCCCACCAGCAGCTTCTCTCATTCCCCTCACATGGCCTGAGAGCGTTGGCTGCCACGAGTCTGACGCAACGCCGAGTCCTCCTGGCTCAGGTCCCCACCATCCACTGACTTGGGTCTGTGCCTGCACATTTTGCAAAGAGGATGTCAGCACCTGGTGGTTTAGATTAAGTGTTCCTCCCTGGCTGACCAACCTCCCCTGGCCACCCCGGGCCTTTCAGCTCTTGAGCTCTGCTTGCAGGGCTGTGAATGGCATGAGGCACTGGCAGACTGAAAAGTTTGGGAACGCTAAACAGTCGAGTGCAATTGGAGCACAGGGTCTCTTTAGGGGAAGGATGGGCGGAGCCCTCTGCAGGCCAGGGTGGTGGGCAGGGCCTGGCTGGCCTGGTTCAGCCCTAGGGAGCCAAGTGGCTTGTGTGCACACCATGCTCCATGCTTTGCTCTTTTTTGAACCAGAAGTAAGCGGGCTGGCCCCTGGGATGACCACAGCTCTTCCCTGAGGTGGGCCTGTCGCCATGCCTTTCCTTGCCAGGGAATATCACCTTCACCCTAAGTGCACGGAGCTGGAGATAGCGAGACCACAGCCCTGTTTCCTTATCACCTGTGCTGGACGCCAGAGGCACATGGCACTGTCCCATGACCTTCCTACAGCACAGGCTTGGTTAACCCCATTTTATTGTGAGGAAGCCGAGACACATAGGGATCCACCTGGTCCCAGCAGTCACCAGGCAGTGGGTCCCCTGATGACCCCATCTCTGACTCCAGAGTTCTTGCTGTCTCCAAACATGTGTGTTGTTATTTATTTTAAAAAAAAGAAGAAAGAAAAGAAAGAAAGCCAGCTTCCTGTTGGAGTGCTGGAGGGCGGCACACTGCGGCCCGTCCTCTGCACTGGCCCCGGGCGGCCCACTCCCTGCTGTCCCAGTCCTGAGCAGTGCAGAGGTGGATGCCATGTGTCCTTTTTGCTCGTGGCATCTTCCATGCTGTTTCCATGGCAACTCTCGCAGCCTGGGCTGGACCAGGCTTCTGTGGACACAGGTTGCTGATGAGACTAATCAGGACCGTGTCAGCTATTTTTAGTTTCTGTGAGGAAAATCTTTTAACTTAGGAATGTTACGGGAGAAACTGCTCTCAGAGCACAAATGCCCGTGTGGAATGTGAGTTCCCATCTCTGAGCAAGCCGCCTTCTGACACCACGTTCTCTCTGACAGCGGTGCACTCCAAGACGCCCCTTGGCCTCCGCGGCTCTCCTCCTCTCTCTTTTTGGCAGAGTTTCTGCACTCATCAGAAGTGATGCGTCTTTCACCAACCCAAACTCATTTGCCCAGAGTTGGCCTGGAGGCAAGGTGTTGTATTCAGGATGAGGAGGCGTCTGCAGGGGGAGGGGACAGAAGATGTGTGACTGGCCTGAGAGTCCCAGCAGGCTGTCCGAGAGCCAGCACTGCAGGGGCTGGTCCCATGCCAGGGCCACCCCGTGCTGGCCTCTGAATGAGGGTTATGTGCAGGCATAGCCAGCCTGGTTCCACCTGGAGGATGTCATGGTCACTATGGTCTCAACCCTGTGCCTATTGTCAAGGTTAGCTGGGCATGAAAGGATGAGCCTTGAACGATTTCCAGAGTTCCATCCTGCCTGCTGGCTGATGACTCAGTGCTGTGTTTCCCCTCTGATCTTCTTGTGGCCATGGGGAGAAGGGCGCTCTTGGGAGAAGCCCTCACCCACACTAGTGCAGACTGGCTGTTTTCCACCAGGGCTACTGAAGAAGTCCCTGAGCAGCACCTGGCCCAGCAGTGTCCAGTGAGTTTTCTGTGCTGGCCCTGAGTGGGCCCACGAGGGTGTGTGCCATCAGTGCTGCCGTTTGGCTCTAGCACCTACATGTGCCGTCAACACAGTGCGGGCTCCACCTGGCCTCGTCTGCCCCAGAGCACCCCGTGCCTCACCCTCTTTCTGGTCCCTCAGCGTTCAGTGTCAGTGTCTGGTTCCCTTCCACAGGACAGTTGCCCTGTGCCAGAGCCGCTGGGAAGCACATGACCCCCCGCCTCAATAGCTTTCAGGCATTAGGCTCCAGGGGGCTGGGCTAGGCTGTCCCAGTACCCGGATCTTTGTTCCTCGTCCCAAAGGGGCCTGACTTGACCTCAAACAGTCTTACAAAGCAGTTGCTGGGGCTGGGGCTGGGGCTGGTAGGGAGGATGGAGAGAGAGGTAAGGTATGGGCCCTTAGGTAAAGGGGACTCTATACTGGAGCAGTTGGGGACACCCAGTGGAGCCTCCAGAGTGAAGCACAAAGAGGTCCAGCTCCCCCTTGGCAAATGCTGTAAGTTCAGAGGGAGGAGGATTAACTCTAGACGGAGGAAGGTAACATGGGACCAGCTGAAAGCTGTTGAAATGGCCATGATGTGCCTTGGGTCTGACAAGGAAGAGTCGCATCCAGCTCTGGAGCCACTCTGCCCTCTCACCTGCTCTCTGTGAGCTCAGAGCACCTTCCCTCAGCCAAGGGATGGAGGAACTGGTGGGGAGGAAGCGGCTTCAGTCTGGGCCTTCGCTCCTGGTGCTGAATACACCTGAAGAGCTGGTAGAAGTCAGGGCTGGAGTCATGCACAGCACGTTCACCGTGTGCTCAGGGCAGGTGCAGGAGCTCTCTGGTTTCTCCTGAAGGACACTGGCCTCCAGCTTCATTAATGGGTCAGACTCTCAGACCGTGTGCAGCTGTCCGACCACGTCCCCTCTCTTGCTGCTGTCATTCTCCAGTTGGGTGCTTCTCATCGTCGCAGCTTTCGGATGGCCTTGCACTGCACTGTCTTTTTCCATCTGGAGTTGACCGTCTTTCCTCTGGTCTAAGCATTGGCAAAGGGGCAGCTGGACATGAAGAGGGCCTCAATGTCCACATTTGCTTCATCTGCTTCTACTGGACACGTGAGAAGGCACTGGGAACCAGCTTTGCTCCGGGTACATCTGGAGGGCCCAGGGAGCCCCCCCAGGCTCTCCAGCATGTGGGGCCAGTTCTGTGTGTTGTGCACACCGAGGACTCACAAGGAGGGACTGCTCTGGCTCAGATCTCGGAAACCAAACGCATCAGCCCCACAGGTCACTTTTGGCAAGATCACTTCCTGTCTGATAGTTCTTTTTTCGTTTGCTGGAAATGGCGGGGCGTGGGGCTAGAAGGCCACTGTGCGAAGGATGGCAGCGCCCTCGCCACAGAGGTGTGGGGGCTCACTTTTTCCACGTGAGATAGTGTCCTGATCCCACCATGTGTGTAAATACACTGTAATAAAGTAGCTAAGTATGTGTTGGTGTGAAATCCAGTGTGGAGCCTGTGCTTGCGGCACTCCCCAGTTAGACACATGCGGTGTATGTAAAACGGCCAGATGAACTTGGCTAGGTGTGTTAGTGGAGCTCAACAGCTGGCAGGATTGTGAGCCTCGCTTTGGCAGCTACAAGCCCGTCCTCTAATTGTTGCATGGCTGTGTGCGGGGAGACAGTTCTGCACCCTCAACCTTTGCGGGTGCCCCAGCCAGGGCAAAGTCCTCACTGGCGTGCCCTAATGTCCTTCCTGTGTCCATGGTGCAAGTGCGTCCCCTCACCATTCTGTTATGGTTAGCCAGTGACATTGGCAGTGGTGGGAGTGCAGTCCTGAGGTCACAAGTGGTTTCTTCTCAGGAGATGATCACCAACCGATCCTGACGTACCCCTGCTGACTCAGCACTGGCTTCATCTGCTTGGGAAGCTGGAAGGAAACGTCAGAGGCTTACCTCCCACAGCCCCAGAGCGGACAGGCCGACGGAGGGCATCCCTGGTGTTGGTGCCAGTCGGGGCTCTGCCCCCTTACAGGCTGGCCATGTCCTCACATGCCTTTGTGCAGTGTGGTATGCATAGAGAGGACACGGGATCCCTGCTCTCTTAAAGGATGCTAACTCCGTCCTGGAGGCCCCCCTCACAACCTCTTGTACCCCAGCTCCGTCACAGTGGCCCCGTCTCCCACACTGTCACGTCAGGCTCCAGTGTGTGAGTCCTGGGAGCGCACAGATGGCTCAGTCTGTAACTACTTGGTCAGATGTAACTGGCTCACAGTAACACGTGCTTGTATAGAAGCGTGTGATTTGGTAAGCTTGGGCATAGGTGTGCACCCAGGGAAGGCTCGCACAGTTGAGATGGCAAACGTGCCTGTCATCCCAGAGTTGCTTGAGCCCATCATTCCTCCCTCCCTGGCCAACCAAGGGAAGTCCCAGCCTGCTCTCCTACCTGCAGGTCAGCTGGCGTTTCCCAAGGTGTCACACAGGTGGCTCATGCAGTGCACACTCCTTTTGTCTGGCTTCTGCCGTCATGATTGCTGGGTGCCTGTCCATGTTGTCAAACACATGGACGGTCTTTCCACGTCGTCCCCAACACCTACTGTGACCAGTCTCGTCCACTTCGTCCTTCCTAATGGGTGTGGTCGTGTATCCTTATGGCTTTCCTTTGATTTTTCCTGATGGCTAATAAGCACCTTTTTGTGGACTTATTTTCCATTTGTAAATTTTATTTGGTGAAGTGTGGGTTTGAGTGCTTTATTTTTAAGTTGGGTTGTTTGTTTTGTTGCTGTTGAGTTTTGAGGTCTTTACATGTTCTAGATATGAGACATTGATTTAATATGTGATTTACAGTAAACGCTTGTAAGTTCTGGGGTATCTTCTCAAGAGCCACTCAACAGAGCAGAGGTGCTTACTTTTGATGAACTCAGTTTGTCAGTTTGTGCTTTTATGACTCACGCCTTTGGTGTCATTTCTAAGAAGTCTTTGCCTACCCTAAGGCCATAGAGGTTTTCTGTTGTGTCTGCTGCTGTGGGTTCACAGAGTCAGGCTTTACAGGTAGATCGTGTTTCCTTCAGAGTTAGCCGTGGCGGTGCAGGTGGGTTCAGGGTTCCCTCACTGCCTAGAGGTGGCAGCTGTCCCAGAGGCCCTCTGCCTTCTTGTTGTCCGGGGTGCTCCTGCTTGTCCTCCCCTACTGGGTGGCAGACAGTTTGGGCTCATCTTGGCTTGGCTCCACGTCAGGCTCCGCTTGTGCTCGGGTTCAAGTCCAGCTCTGCCACTTCTAGGTGTGGGACCTTGGAAAGTCAGCTGACCTCTGAGCCCTTGGCTTCCTCATCTGTGAAGTGGCCAGCAATAGGATGTGTTTGTTAGGGCTGCTGTGACGTCCTCTGAGACGGGGAACCAGATGCACGCACCAGTGTGCTGTGTGAGGAAGTGCTCCCTCCTGATGGCTGGCACGTCCCCAGCCCCCCTCTCAGTTCACTGCCAGGACCTCAGCCCTGTCCGTCCATGTCCTGCCTCATCTTGCCATTTCTTGCTCTCCCCATAGGTGCCCCAGAATCTTTGCGTCAGAGCCTTTTCCTGTTTCCTGTTCCCTTTCCTGGGTGCTGTTCCCGCTGGTTGTGTTAGTGGGTGCCCACTTTGCAGGACCTGTGCTCCCTGAGCCTGTCGGGAGCCCAGGAGGCTCCAGCAGCGGGTCCCGCCTCTTCAGGCCTGTGTGATGCCCTACTCCTCCCTAGGAGTCCGGAGGATTAGCATTGGCCCCGCAGGCTGGCAGGCCCGCTCACACCAGGATCGCGTCGCTTACTTAACCATTTGATTTAGAGCCTCTGAGCCTGATTCTTCCTCAGTAATGAGAAAAAGAACAGCTTCCTGGGATTATTACACAGATGAAACTCCAAGTTGGACACAAAAGCCCCTTAGGAAGTGGCTGGCACATGCTTACTGTCAACGAATCTAGTTCTTTAGCCACAGAAGGCAAAGGGGAGAAACAGCCATTTCAACAGCAGAAGTTGTGGAGTTGAGAGAAAGCAAAGTATTTCCTCAGGTCTTAGGCCTGAGAGACAGTTCATCTCCTTCCTCTTAATCCTAGAAATCAGCAAACCTGGCCAGCAGGTGGTTACACGTGGCAGTTTGGTGGCAGAACACCCCTCACTGGCTGTGCCTGGTGAAGGGGTGAGTGACAGGTGCTTACTTGCCACTGGGCCACAGGGCGGCAGGAGTGACCAGACTGTCACCACCAACGCTCTGGGCTGTGGACCACCTCTGTGAGCTCCTCTCCCACCCTTCAAAACCTCTGCTGCAGACTCAGGTGGTGAACCTGGAGCCAGGCCAGAGACTGCAGCCTCGAGGAAGTCGGCTCCCAACCTCAGTGCCGCTGCCAAATGGGCATTTATGACCTGCGCAGGCAGCACAGGCTTGATACCTGGGGCCCCCCAGAAATGCTGGTCCAGTGTAGAAGCTCAACAAGGTCTAAGCACTTGGTAACCACTGGGGACAGAGGACTGGGCAAGGTGGGGAAGGCCATCATGGTGGTAGTGGCAACCTCCTTTTTTCTTTTAAATCTTTGACCTCTTGACAGATTTTGTTCACTGTATTGAATGCTAAGGTCCAAAGAAGATGGCTGTCTTCAACCCATCTGGCTAGCCCTCCACTCATTGTGGCCGGCTTCTGAGGGACAGGCAGAGCTGCAGGGGCTCAGCACGTCCCTGCCTGCTTGCTGGAGAGCTTGCCCTTGCCCATCTTCTAGGACTGAGAAGGGTTCTCTCCCAGTTCCTGAGATGAAGAAGTGGAGCTCAGAAAGGGGATTTAACTGACCCCGGCAGGAATGGGCCACCCAGGTCCTGGCGACAGAGGGAGGCACACTGCTGGCCAGGGCTGAGTCCTTAGTGCACTCATTTAATCTCTTTGCTTCGTTTGTTTTGACTACACAGCAGGGAAGCTGTCCTCTCCCTCCCAGCTGCAGAGCCTGTGGCACATGCCAGTACATTTTGGTGCATAACAGAAAAACTGCAGGAGCTACGGGTGCACTTGTGGGTTTGGACCTAACCTGGAAACATTAGTGTTCTTTTCCTGTGGCCTCATTGCACTGCCAGAAACCAAGTTTGTTCACTTATGTTTATCAGTTTAAGACTGCTGGCTTCTGTGCCTGCCAAGAAATCACGGTACTTAGGGAAAGGCTTGGTTTAAACCTGCACTATTTTTAGATTTATGTGTTTGCTCTGTCATCACCAGTACTTGGAAGGCCAGGGTAGCCTCATCAGTTTGACCTGTTCACGCCTCACAGCAGCAAGGTGAACTCTCCTGTTGGAGGTAATGCTGAGGCCACTTGGGCACTGGCCCCTCTAGCCGTGGTCTAGGGCTGTGGAGCCCTAGTTCACTTCTTAGGCGCTTTAGCAACTGCACTCTGGATGCACTCCCCAACCACTCTGACCTCAGTTGCCTCCACCTGAACTTGGAGGGAGAAGAAGAATCAGTCAATGGGGATCAAATTGTTGATTTCAACTGCTGGCAGGCTCAGATCCCACTAAGCATGCTGATCCTAAGGAGACTAAATTGTGCAAAGTGTTTCCACACTATCATTTTTAATCCCTCAAGTGATAGCTGGGGATAGCACTCACTTTCATGACATGGCAGTGGACAGACAAAACCTGACTTTGGGCCTAGGACCCTGGTCCGTCTGGTGTTTCTCTAGCCATAAGAACTTCAGCTGCTCTGTAGCTGCCCCTGTTGGATTAGTTGCTCATTATCACATCTTGAAACGGTTGCTGTCTTGGGGGATGCCTCTGTCTTCTGAGCGATTTTATAGACCTCATTCTTCAAGGTGTGGTCGATACCCTCAGATGTCTGCTGAAGAGGGGCAGTTACTGTGTCAGATGGACAGGATCAATAGCAATTTACTTTCTTTTTAAATAACAGCTTCATTGAGATAGAATTAGCATGCCGTGCCTTAAGTCCGTTCAGAGTGTACAAGTTGATGGTTTTTGATGCATTTAAAAAATTGCATAGCCATTGCCACATCAACTTTAGAACATCACCTCCCCTTAAAAAAAAAATACCTGCAGCCCTGCACAACCATTGATGTACTTTTATCCTCTGTAGATTCCACTGCTCAGAACCCTTAGCAGAGTGGCAATATGAGGTGTGGCCCTGTAACTGGCTTCTTCCGCTCAGTGTAACATTTTGTGGCTCCTGCACTTTACAGTAGTATCATTTCTTCTTCCTGTTTTATCACCAAGATATATTCCATTGCACGGTTGTTGCACGCTGTATTCACCAGTTGTCAGCAGATGGACCCTCGGCTGCTTCCTTCTTGTCTGTTCTGAGCAGAGCTGTCAGGAATGTCTTTGCACACACTTCTCTGCCATGTTTGCACTTCTCTTGGGCAAGTCCCCAGGGAGTCAATGTTGGGTTGTATGGTAATGCTAGGTTGAACTTAAAATTTCTTTTTGAATCAACTTTGCTGAGTCATATATTTTTTTCCCATGGGAATTTGCCAATTTTATCTGAGTTTTAAAATTTATTGGCAGGGAGTTATTCATGATTTTCTCTGACCTTTTTGCTCTCTTAGTCTCTGTTACCAAGTCAGTTTTTTGTTCTCCATGTTCTTACTAGTGCCTTCTCCATCATTCTTACCAGAGACTTCCACCGAAGTGAGTGCGTGACTGTCTGGGGGTTAGTGGGGCCTGGCTGAGGAGTGTCCACCTACAGGAAGGTGCAGAGGCTGTCCCCGGAGTAAGGCCTGCCCTCAGCTGCACAGCCGCCCCAGAAAACCTGAACCAAACAGGGTGGAGTGGGGCTCCTGAAGGAGAGAGGTGGGGAGCGGGGCCTCAGGCCTGGGTCCTGCTGGCCTCCAGCTCACATGTGCTCGCCCCGCCCACCCTCACACTCAGCTGGGCGGGGCTCCCCATCCTGTTCTCTCTGGGGGCTTCTGAATGATAGGGAACTGGTCCTCAAAGCCCTCTGCTGGTGTTGCTGTCCTCACTCCACAGACCATGAGACCCAGGCTCAGCGCTAAACAACTTCCTCAGGGTCATTCGGCTCCTGCGGGCGGGACAGGTGGGAATCCAGGTCCCTTGGACTCAGGTCAGAGCCTGTGTTGTTCCATCCGGAGGCGCCCACACTGCATCTTGATCATGAAGGACTTTAGAGGGAAGAAGCAGAGCCTAGATTCTACTTTTCAGGAAGGACAACATGAAACTTTGTCCGGGTCAAAACTGGGGAGACTTTGGTATACAGAGCAGAGCTCTAGTGTCGCCCCTCCCTCTCCCTGTTGGCCTGTTGGTCCAGCATCCTTCCTGCCCCGAGGCTCAGGAACGTTGGCCTGGCTCCTCTCCCCCTCCCACAGCAGCAGCGGGCCAGCTCTGGGGGTGCCTCTCGGCCAGGGGCTGCTGGTGCACGTGGATACCTGCAGCCTTAGCGTGTTCCCAGCAGCCAAGCACGTGAGGCGCCTATGTTTGTTCCTGTAGTCTTGGGGTCTCACTGAGGGTGCCTCCTGCCCTGCTGCAGTGCTGGTTTTGCCAGAGGATTCTCACAGGCCCTGAAGTCTGAGCACAAACTCAATTTCCTCATGCAGGGCCTGCAGCCGCCTCTCCCGCTGGGACCCTCCTTTTGGATGCAGAGTTATTAACACCCTGTTGACACGTTGCATCTGTCCTCTGCAGTGCCTGTCTGCACGGCAGGTTTCCTGCTGCCCCATCCCCACTCATTCTGGAGAGCCCCACAGAGACAGAGTAGGAGGCGAAGCCCAAGCCATCACTGTCAGCTCTGCAGGGCCAGGAGAGGTCATTTGTAATTGCCCAGCATCTACTGTATACCAGCTGTTGAGGTCAGTTGCTGACACACCTGGCCCCATTTGATTGCCACATAGGCCTTCAAGGGCATGCAGTTAGAAACCCCATTTTACAGGTGATAAGACTAAGACCCGTAGACAGGAAGGGGTTGCCCAAGGAGGAATCAGTGACATTACAGTGAAGGCCATGTCTGCCGAGCCCCAGGCTTGGCCAGCCTCTCCTATTCAGCTTGTTGGCCTTTGAGTTTCTCTGTCCTCAACGCCTTCCTTAGAAGAGGGCAGGGAGGCTGGGTGCATGGGTGCATTGGTGCATACCTGTAATCTCAGGAGCTCAGGAGGCTGAGGAAGGAGGATCCCAAGCCAGCCTCAGCAACTTAGCAAGGCCCTAAGCAACTCAGCAAGGTTCTGTCTCAAAATTGAAAAAATAAGGGCTGGGGTTGTGGCTCAGTGGTAGAGCGCTGGCCTAGCAAGTGCGAGGCTCTGGATTCAATCCTCAGCACCACATATACATAAATAAAAAGAAAGGTATTGTGTCTGACTACAACTAAAAAATAAATTGTGGCAGCTATACACAATGGAGTATTATGCAGCACTAAGAAACGACAAAATCATAGAATTTGCAGGGAAATGGATGGCATTAGAGCAGATTATGCTAAGTGAAGCTAGCCAAGCCCTAAAAAACAAATGTCAAATGTCTTCTTTGATATAAAGAGAGCCACTAAGAATAGAACAGGAAGGAAGAGCATGAGGAAAAGACTAACAGTAAACTAAGACGAATGGGGGGAGAGAAAGGAAGAGAGAAGGGAAAACATATGGAAATGGTAGGAGACCTTCAGTGATACACAAAATTATAAGAGGTTATGAGGGGCAAGGGGGTGGGGGGAAAAAAAGGGGAGAGAATTGAACAACAGCAGAGGAGGTAGAGAAGGAAGATGGGAGGGGAGGGGAGGGGAGGGGGGATAGTAGGGGATAGGAAAGGTAGCAGAATACAACAGTCACTAATATGCCATTATGTAAAAATGTGAGTATGTAACAGAAGTGAGTCTGTATTATGTATTTGGGGAGTTCAAAACCCAATTGAGTCGAATGTATGAAAGATGATATGTCTTGAGCTCTGTAATGTTTTGAACAATCAATAAAAAAAAAAAAGAAAAAAGAAAAAATAAAAAGCGGGTGGAATTGTAGCTGAGTGGTAGAGCACTCGCCTAGCATGTATGAGAGGCTGGGTTCGATCCTCAGCATCACATAAAAATAAATAAATAAAATAAAGATATTGCGTCCAACTACAACTAAAATATATATATATATATATATATATATATATATTTTTTTTTTAAATAAATAAACAGAGCTGCGGATGCGGCTCACTGGTTAAATGTCCCTGAATTCAATCCCTAGTACCAAAAGAATTTTTTTTTTTTTTTAAAAGAAGAAGGCAGGAAGGGGGTATTTTTTCAAAGATAAGATGTGAAAATACAGTGCAGCCATTTTCTGTTCATTAAGATTTCAGTGTTCAATAGTGTTTTAAGGACTCTCAAGATTCTTTACTTAACAAAATGACTAAAAATATATATTATTTTATTAAAAAGATTTTGGGTTTTGGTACTAGAGATTGAACCTTGGGGCACTTAACCACTGAACCGTATCCACAGCCCTTTTGATTTTTTGTTTAGAGACAGTGTCTCACTGAGTTGCTTAGGGTCTTGCTAAGTTGCTGAGGTTGGCTTTGAACTTGTGATGTTCCTGCCTCAGCCTCCCAAGCCTCTGGGATTATAGGCATGTGCCACCATGTCCAGTCTTTCTTAAAAATTTTAAATATACAATAAAGTTAAATGGTGCCATTAATATTTTGCTACACTTGCTTCATCACAGTCTGTTATATGTCCATTATATTTTGTTCATGCATTTTAAGGGAAATTGTAAGCCTCAGAATACATCTCCCTAAAACCTCAGTGTGCACATTGTTGACTATATTTCAATGCCTGCTCTGTGTTTTGAATACATTAAGACTTGTTTTATGGCCCAACATCTGGCCTGTGCTGGTGAGCGCACCTCCTGCCCTTGGACAGAATGAGTGTTGTGAGGCACATGCTCGGCAGCTGGTGGTCTTGGTCACTGTGTCTTTACTGTATTTTTTCTTTCTTTTTTTTTTTTTTTTTTTTTTTAATCTAATCGTTCTGTCAATTGCCAAGAGAGGGACTAGCTGTGATGTGGCATTGTCTGTGATCCCTTTAATTGTGGTCATTTTTGCTTTGTGGATTTTGAAGCCCTTTCCTGCGTCCCTGAATGTGCATGATTATTAGGCTCTGCTGGTAAATCCGGACTGTTTGTTTTGTGGACTTTTCTCTCTTATCTTTGGGGACGCTTTGTCTTGAAACCTGTCTGATGTTAATGTAATTACTCCAGCAGGGTAATGTGACCATGCTATTTGTAAGGGACACCTTCGTCAACCCAGTTACTTTAAACCTACCTAGGTTTTATATTTAAATTGCATCACATGTAGACAACACATACTTGGCCTTTGCCCTTTTATCTGTTGTAACTGCACTTGCCTTCTTAGAGTGTTGAGTTTATTAATATTCCCCATAGATCTTCACTGCTTTTGTTCATTTGTCCTCCTTTTCCCACCATTTTATTTAGTTATATGTAATAGTGTAATGTTATATATGCACAAATGCATTTATACATGAATTATATATTCACATATAGATTTACTAATTTTTGCCTATACCATTTCAGATGGTTTTTGTGGTTGCCATAGAGATTACAAAACACAACTTTAATTTTTAAGTATTAAGTTAATATTTAATTTAATATCAACTTTAATTACTATTGCTCCATTGCATACAGAAGAGCAAGACTTTCCAACCATACAGTTTCACTGCCCACACTCTTCTTTAAACTGTAGTAGTCAGTATATTAATACATATTAAACCACACAAGACAGTGTTCTAATTTTTGCTATAAGAAGTCCTGTATATTTAAAAGAAATATGACAAAATATTTGATATTTGTCTAAGTATTTACTGTTTCTGATGATCTTTGCTTTTATCTAAATACCTAGTTTTCATCTGATTTCTCTCTTTAGCTTGAAGGAATTACTTCTAGTGTTTGTGATAGTCTTTCAGTGACAGTTTCTCTTATTTTCCTTTCATCTAAAACGTTTTTATTCTGCTCTGATTCCTGGAGGCTATTCTGCTGGATATAAAGGTCCAGTTGACTTCTTTTCCCTCAGTATTTCAGGAGTCTGCTCAGCAGTGTGCTCTGGCTTCCATAATGTGGAAGAGAATCAGTGCTGGTTTGAGTTGGTGCATCTTGAGCTTGTCTGTATGCGGTATATCACTTTTCTCTGGCTAGTTCCAAGATTTTTTGTTTGATCCTTGGTTTTTGGCAGTTTGTCCATGCGGTGCTTAGGTGTAGATTTCTTTGCATTTATCCTGCTTGGGCTTGGCTGAAGTGTTTGAGTCTGTATTTCTTTTACCAAATTTGGGAGACTTTTGCCTTCACTTGTTTAAATACATGTATTTCTTCATCTCCTAGTTTTCCTTTTCTTTTTGGGACTCTAAGGACAGATAAGTTGGATTTTGGGTATCTTTACCAAACAGGTCTTGGAAGCTCTGTTTTTTTTTTTTTTCCCCACATTCTTTATCTCTCGGGATTAGATTACTTATTTTGACTGTTTCATTCTTCTGTTAAGTACATTCAGTGCTTTTTTTTTAAATTAAAAATATTCTATTTCTCAATCTTAACTCTTCTACTTATTTTTAATAGTTGTTACCTTTTTAAAATTTTTAAATTTGCTTTAACTAGTTATACATGACAGCAGGATGCATTCATGCACTTTGATATATCATGTATAGATGGGATATAATATCTCCTTTTTCTGTACACGTTGCAGAATCATATTGGTCATGCAGTCACATATATACATACAGTAATAATGTCTGTTTCATTCTACTATCTCTCCTATCCCCACATCTTCTCCCCTCCCATCACTTCCCTCTACCTAATCTAAGGTAATGCTATTTTTCCCTACTGCCCCCCACCTTATTGTGAATTAGCATCTGCACATTAGAAAAACATTAGGTCTTTGGTTTTGTGGGATTGGCTTATTTCACTTAACATGATATTCTCTAACTTCAACCATTTACTGGCAAATGCCATGATTTCACTCTTCTTTAAAACTGAATAATATTCCATTGAGTATATATACCACGTTTTCTTTATCCATTCATCTATTGAGGGACACCTAGGTTGGTTCCATAGTCTAGATATTGTGAATTGAGCTGCTTTAAACATTGATGTGGCTGCATCACTATAGTATGCTGATTTTAAGTCCTTTGGGTATAAACCAAGGGGTGGGATAGCTGGGTCAAATGGTGGTTCCATTCCCAGTTTTCTGAGGAATCTTCATACTGCTTTCCATAGTGGTTGTACCACTTTGCAGTCCGACCAGCAGTGTATGAGTGTGCCTTTTACACCACATCCTCGCCAAAATTTATTGTTGCCTGTATTCTTGATGATTTTTGAATTAAAACTCCATTAAATTAAAGCTCCATTCTGACGGGAGTGAGGTGAAATCTTAGTTCTGATTTGCATTTCTCTAATTGCTAGAGATGTTGAACACTTTTTCAAGTATTTGTTGATCGATTGTATTTCTTCTTCTGTGAAGTATCTGCTCAGTTCCTTAGCCCATTTATTGATTGTTATTTGGTATTTTAAGTTCTTTGAGTTCTTTATAGATCCTAGAGAATACTGCTTTATTGGAAGTGCACGTGGTAAAGATTTTCTCCCAACCTATAGGCTCTGTCCTCACACTATTAATTGTTTACTTTGCTGAGAAGAAGTCTTTTAATCTGAACTCATTTCATTTATTGATTCTTAATTTTACTTCTTACGTTTTAAGTGTCTTGTTAAGGCCGATGTGGTGATGATTTGGGTCTACTTTTTCTTCTATGAAGTACAGGGTCTCTGTTCTAGTGCCTAAGTCTTTGATTATCTTTGAGTTGATTTTTGTGCAGGGTGACAGATAGAGGTTTCATTTTATTTTGCTACCTATGGATTTCCAGTTTTGCCAGCACCATTTGTTGAATAGGCTGTCTTTTCTCCAGTGAATGTTTTAGGCATCCTGGTCTATTATGCAATAACCTTAATTATGTGGGTCTGTCTCTTTGTCCTCTATTCTGTACCATTGGTCTACCAGGCTATTTTAGTGCCAATACCATGGCGTTTTTATTACTATAGCTCTGTAATATAGTTTAAGGTCTGGTATTGTGATGCCTCCTGCTTAACTTTTCTTGCTAAAGATTGCTTTAGCTATTCTGGGTCTTTTATTTATCCAAATAAATTTCATGATTGCTCTTTCTATTTCTATGAAGAATGTCATTGGGATTTTAATAAGATGTGCATTAAATCTGTATAGTGCTTTTGGTAGAATGGCCATTTTGACAATATTAATTCTTCCTATCTAGAAGCATGGGAGACCTTTCCAACTTCTGAAATTTCCTTCAATTTTTTTCTTTAGTGTTCTAGAGTTTTCATTGTAGAGGTCTTCCACCTCTTTTGTTAGATTGATTACCTTTTTTTTTTTTTTGAGACTATTGTGAATGGGGTAGTTTTCCTAGTTTCTCTTTCAGTGGATTCATCGCTGATGTATAGGAATGCGTTTGATTTATGGGTGTTGATTTTATATCCTGCTGCTTTGCTGAATAATATTCCATTGAGTATATATACCACGTTTTCTTTATCCATTCATTTGAATTGAATTGCTGAATTCATTTATTAGTTCTAGAAGTTTTCTGGTGGAATTTTTTGGATCTTCTAGATATAGAATCATATCATCAGCAAATAGTGATAGTTTGAGTTCTTCTTCTTTACCTATTTGTATCCCTTTAATTTCTTTCCTTCCTTCCTTCCTTCCTTCCTCCCTCCCTCCCTCCCTCCCTCCCTCCCTCCCTCCCTCCCTCCCTCCCTCCCTTCCTTCCTTCCTTCCTTCCTTCCTTCCTTCCGTCTGTCTAATTTCTCTGGCTAGAGTTACAAGGATGATACTGAATGGAAGTGGTGAAAGAGGACATGCTTGTCTTTTCCAGTTTTTAGCAGGAATGCTTTTAATTTTTCTCCATTTAGAATGATGCTGGCCTTGGGTTTAGCATATATAGCTTTTGCAAGATGTTTTTGGAACCCTTGTCTAATATGAGATATCTGTATTTGTGTGGGTCTGTTTCTGTGTCCGCTATTCTGTGGCCAGTGGTTTATCTATTTTATTTATTTTTTTCACAGAACCAACTTTTTGTTTTGTCAATTTTTTCAATTGTTTCTTTTGCTTTGATTTCATGGATTTCAGCTCTGATATTGATTATTTCACAGCCTGAAACATATTATTCCAGGACCTCCTAGCTTTGAGGCTGAGAAGTCAGTTGAGATCCAAATAGGTTTCCCCCTATACATAATTTGACTTTTTTCTCTCACAGCTTCTAAGATTTTATCTTTATCCTCTGTGTTAGTCATTCTCGTTGTAATGTGTCTTGGTGTGGGTCTGCTGTAATTTTGTACATTTGGGGTCCTGTAAGCCTCTTGTATTTAATTTTCCCTTCCATCCTTTAGGTTTGGGAAATTTTCTGCTATTATATCATTGAGAAGATTGTAAAGTAGACCTCTTACCATTGGTCTACCAGTCTATTTTGGTGCCAATACCATGCCGTTTTTGTTAGTTCCTACTAGTTCCTACTATCTCTAATTTTTCTAGTATTTTGAACATGAAGGTGTGCTGTATTTTGTCAAATGCTTTTTCTGCATCTATTGAGATGATCATATGATTATTGTTTTAAGGTCTATTAAAATGATGAGTTATGTTTTTTGATTTCTGTATGTTGAACTAATCCTGAAATCCTAGGATGAATCATACTTGATTGTGGTGCACTATCTTTTTAATATGTTTTTGTATGCAGTTTGCCAGAATTTTATTGAGAATTTTTGCATCTATATTCATCAGGAATATTGGTCTGAAGTTTTCTTTACTTGATGTGTCTTTGTCTTGTCTGGTTTTGGTCTCTGTGCGATATTAATTGGCTTCATAGAATGAGTTTGGAAGGATTCCTCCTTTTCTATTTTATGAAATACTTTGAGGAATATTGGTGTTGATTCTTCTTTGAAAGTCTTGTAGAACTCAGCTGAGAATCCATCAGGTCCTGGGCTTTTCTTGGTTGGTAGGCTTTTGATGGCGTTTTCTATTTCATTACTTGAAATTGATCTATTTAAATCATGTATGACCTTCTCATTCAGTTTGGGTCAGTCATATGTCTCTAGAAATTTGTCAGTGTCTTCATTATTTTCTATTTTATTAGAGTAAAAATTTTCAAAATAGTTTCTAATTATCTTCTGCATTTCAGATATGTCTGTTTTGATATTTGCTCCTTTATCTTGTATTTTAGTAATTTGAGTTTTCTCTTTTTTTCTCTTGGTTAGCATGGACAGGGGTTTATCTATTTTTTTTTTCAAAGAACCAATTTTTTGTTTTGTCACTTTTTTCAGTTGTTTCTTTTGCTTTGATTTCATTGATTTCAGCTCCAATTTTAATTATTTCCTGTCTTACACTGCTTTTTGGTGTTGATTTGTTCTTCTTTTTCTAGGGCTTTGAGATGTAGTGTTAGGACATTTATTTGTTGACTTTTTATTCTTTTAAAGAATGAACTTAATGCAATAAACTTTCCTCTTAGCACTGCCTTCATAGTGTCCCAGAGATTTTGATATGCTGTATCAGTGTTCTCATTTACCTCTAAGAATTTTTTTATTTCATCCTTGATTTCTTCTACTATCCATTCATCATTCAATTGTGTATTTTTTAGTCTCCATTTGTTACAGTAGCTTCTATTTTTTATTTTATCATTTATTTTTAATTTCAGTTCATTGTGGTCTGATAGAATGCAGGGCATTATCTCTGTTTTTTTGGTATTTACTAAGAGTTGCATAAGATATGGTCTATTTTAGAGAAGGAGCTGTGTGCTACTGAGAAGAATGTATATTTGCTTGTTGATAGAGGAAATATCCTATATATGTCTGTTAAGTCTAAATTATTGGTTGTATCATTTAGTTCTAGTTTCCTTATTTAGTTTTGTTTGGAAGATCTGTCTAGTAGTGAGAGTATTATTGTATTGAGATCTGTTTGGCTCTTGAAATTGAGAAGGGTTTGTTTGATGCATATAGATGCTCCATTGTTTGGGGCATAAATATTCATAATTATTATGTCCTGCTCATATATACTTCCCTTAAGAAGTATGAAATGTCCTCCTTTGTGTCTTCTGGTTAACTTTGGCTTGAAGTCTACTTTATCTGAGATGAGGATGGCGGCCCCCTGCTTGTTTACACAATCCACATGCGTGATAGGTTTTCTCCCATCCTTTCACCTTCAGCCTGTGGATGTCTTTACCCATGAGGTGAGTCTCTTGAAGACAGCATATTGTTGGGTCTTGCTTTTTAATCCAATCTGCCAGTCTATGTCTTTTGATCGATGAGTTGAGGCCATTAACATTCAAGGTTATTATGGAGATATGATTTGTATTCCCTGCCATTTTGACTTATTTCTGGTTTTGATTTGTCTTAGTGTCTCATTTGGTTGACTGTCCCTTTAGTGTAGATCTTCCCTTTGCTGGTTTTCACTTTTTTTTTTTCCCAGTTCATCCTCATGGAATATTTTTGTGGAGAATACTCTATATTGTAGGCTTTCTACTTGTGCATTCTTTTAATTTTTATTTTATCATAGAATAATGTCTTAATTTCATCTTTAAATCTGAAACTTAATTTTGCTGGATATAAAATTTTTTGTTGGCACCCATTTTCTTTCAGAGTCTGAAAGAAATAATATCTATATTATTTCAGGACCTCCTAGCTTTGAGGATCTGGGTTAAGTAATCAGTTGAGATCTGAATTGGTTTCCCCCTATACATAATTTAATTTCTTTCTCTCACAGCCTCTAAGATTTTATCTTTATTCTCTGTGTTAGTCACTCTCATTATAATGTGTCTTGGTGAGGGTCTGCTGTCATTTTGTACATTTAGGGTCCTGTAAGCCTCTTGTATTTGATTTTCCATTCCATTCTTTAGGTTTGGGAAATTTTCTGCTATTATATCATTGAAAAGATTACGCATTCCTTTGGTTTGTATCTCTGCTCCTTCATCTATTCCAATAACTCTTAAGTTTGCTCTTTTCATGTTGCCCCATAATTCTTAGATGTTCTGTTCATGGTTTCTTGTTCAACTTGTACAACTCTACTTTCAAGATTATATATTTTATCTTCATTGTCTGAGGTTCTGTCATCTAAGTGGTCTAGTCTGTTGGTGATGCTTTCTGTTGAATTTATAATTTGGTTTACTCATTCCTTCATTTCGAGGATTTCTGCTTGTTTCTTTTTTTCATGATCTCTAACTCTTTATTGAAGTGGTCTTTCACTTCCTGTGTTTTTTCTTTGACTTCACCCCTTATACTATCCCTTACTTCACATATCAATTTAACTATGTACAATCTGAACTCCATTTTGGACATTTCTTCTACTGTGTTATCAGTGGCTTCTATTGTTGAAGCATGTTGGTTTGTTTGGGGTGCTTTATTCCCTTGTTTTTTCTTGTTGTTAGTGTGTTTTTCCATCTAAAAGTATGCATCTATGGCAGGATAAATTCTTCCCTGTAGACCTATAGAGTCCCTGAAGGTTTCCAGTGCTTCACCTTTACTGGTGAGACCTATATCAACAGCACCCAGTGCAGACAATATATAGCCTCAAACCTAATAGCTCCCACTAAGGTGTCCACTGCTTTGTCACATTAAACCAAAATGATGAGTTCAATAACTATCTATAGTACAAACAGAATGTTTGTTAAAACGATTTCCAATTTCAAATGGTGGATGAGAGAACAGAGGTAGTGAGGTATGCAGTATTCAGGAGAGAGGAGGAGAGACGCTAGAGGTAAAAATTCACAGGAAGAATGGAAGATTGGCTGTTGTTTGGAGAAAAGTTAGAAAGAAAATATAAGAAAACAGACGAGAGAGGAAGAATACAAACAAAGAGAAAAAATTAAAGACATAAGAATACAACAGAAATGCAAAACACCATTCATATATCATTGTCCTCCACACACTGATGCATAAAAAACATCCTGTTCCAAATGTGGTAGAGAGATTAGTGAATCAAAAAATAAAATAAGGGCTGGGGATATAGCTCAGTTGGTAGAGCACTTGCCTTGCATGCACAAAGCCTTGGGTTTGATCCGTAGTACAAAAAAAAAAAAAAAAGATTTGGGCTGGGCTGGGCTGGGGATGTGGCTCAAGTGGTAGCGCACTTGCCTGGCATGCATATGGCCCAGGTTCGACAATCCTCAACACCACATACAAACAAAAGATGTTGTGTCCTCCGAAAACTAAGAAATAAATATTTTAAAAATTCAAAAAAATAAAAAGTAAAATAAATCTTGATGGAAAACTGAACTGTCTCTGTCAGTGTTCAATAGTTCCTCAGCCCTGTCTCTGATGTCTCTCAGGATCACCAAACACAGAACAGCCCTCACAAACCCAGTCTCTATCCCACCCATCTGGGCCTCAGATACCTCAGGCTCGGCCACACTGCCGTCCCAAGATCTCAGTGCTGCTCCTACTTGCAGAGACCACCAGGGGTACACCCATGCAAAGGAGCAACCCCGAGATGCAGCAGCAGGACAAGGGCCACCCGCACTCTCAGCAGGAGTTCTCCAGGCTCCTCCAGACCCACAGGCACCCCCACACTGGACCTGCAAGTCCCAGCCGGAGTCCCCACACAGAGGCTGTTGTGCTGGTAAACCTGCTGGAACCCAAGCCCCAGGCCCTGGCTGGTGACCCAAAATGGGTGCAGCCACATGTAACCAACCCTGGAGTCTCCCCCAGAGCAGTCCTCTAGGCCGTGGTAGCCGAGGTAGTGGTTGTTGTTGGCGGCAGGCAGCGGGTCAGCAGAAGTGTGGGCTGCAACTGCAGCTGTGGGGGCAGCGTCACCAGGCGATCTCCAGGGGTCAGGAGCAGCGTTGGCTTCAGCTGCATCCGGGGCAGTGCTTTCTTCTGGGGCAGCAGCACCCAGAAAGTAGTCCTCCAGGCGACCTGAGGCTGGCAGCAGAGGAATCAGAGGCAGCAGCAATGCGGTCACAGTGAAGGCCAATCATTCTTATCTTTTCTGACCTTTTTATATCTATTTGTTTTTTTGCCAGAATATTTTCCCTAATGTTCTTAAGTTTAGTTTTAGTAACTTTAAAAAAACTGTCTGCTAATTGCAATACCTGTATCATCTCAAGATTGATATAAATTTATGGGTTGACTTTTTTCTTAAGAAGCAGTCACAGTCTTGCTTCTTTACAGTTCGGATAATTTTTTATGACACCTTGAACATTGTAATGTTTTGTTTTGGAGTCTCTAGATTCTGTTATATTCCTTTGAAGAGAATTGTTTATTGATATAAATTTTATGTAGCAGGGATTCATCTTTGTTGGCTTCTAATCAAAACCTTTTCTTGGGTACCCCAGGTCTCAGTGTCTTCCTTCCAGACTTGGCTGGACCTCACTGACTCTTCCATGCACACCTGATTCAGGACTGATGCTGAGATTTGGGCAGAGCCTGGGTACATCCTGGGCTCCTCCTCCGCCACCCTCTCCTTTCCCACACTCCCCTCTCCCTTGCTGTGGTGGCTTCTGTCCATGTGTCCATGTAGAGTTGAGGGTTCTCCACCAGAGTTTTAGTTTCCATGTGGAGCTAACCTGGCCTGGCCTCAAGCCCAAAATCTTGAAGTATAACTAATTCCATTTCTTTTATTCTTCTAGTAAAATGATATGCTTGTTTTTCTTTACCCTCTTGTTGTTTATTTAAATGGACTTTGTCCAGAATCTGTGGTTGTCATTTGCAGGAGCAGAGGGCGCTCACCCAGACATCTTAGAACTTTCCTACTTTTAAAGATTTTTGTGTTTTCCAACTTTGCCTGACTCTGGACTGCCGTTACAACATTGACAGGAAGTTATGGGACCAATTATCCTTCTGCATTATCCTGGAAAATTCTGTTTCAAGCCTGTAGGCTTCCTTTCAAAATTCTCATTATTTTCTGAAATAAAATGACCCAATTCCTGATCCAAACAGGATGCTTTTTGGTCAAGGTCCAGTGATATAGTGTATGGAAGCTATTGTCTGCGCATCCCTTACTTGACCTTCATGAGGGAACACCCAGGAGCTAGGCAAAGGTAGGCAGCACCCCCGCTGGGGCCCAGGGAGACTGCTGCAGTGCCACACCTCATTATCACCCGCACCAGGTCTGCAGAGTGTCCTCACTTCTTCAGCAGCTCAGTGTTTAGGAATCAGTGAAGCCAGTTCTCTAGTCCCTGTTACAGCTGCGTAAGGAGACTGAGGCTGGAGAAGTTCAATGGCCATGGGGTTAGCTCAGACCCAGTCATGTCTGACTCCAGAGCTGGGTTTGCCAGCTTCTCACGTGTCTTTCTTGCTGCCTGTATGCTGCTCCAGATTGTTTTCTGTGTGGCCTTCAGATCTGCTCTGCCACCACCTCACTTGCCTTGGGAAGACTGGGTGGAGCTCTACGGAAGCCCAAGCCCTAGGCACGTGTGGGCTAGAGATGGCTGGTGTGCAGCCCCTGCTCCTCTACCACCCAACTGCCTTTGGCTTAGCTGCCTCCTGAGACCCTCTCTAAGACAGTCACACTGGGGCCACTGGCTGACCTCAGTCCTACCGTGCTGTCTGTGGGCAAACCAGTTTGTCATAGCTCTGCCTGGGCTGGAAAGGGCCCTTTGTTTTGCTGCAAAAGGTGCTGTAGTTGTACTACCAAGTGAGCTCCTCCTTCCTTCTGTCTGGGCTGGGTGGGATCTGGTTGCTGACCACCCTCCTGCCCAGCCCCTGTCCTACCCTCCTCTAGGCTGGCCACTTGGGGCCCCATTGTCACGTCTGGAGTAAAATAGACCTACCCTGCAATCTTTGCATCCTGGCACCCTTTGGCCTGTCAGATCCTGGCCCTCCTGGATGGCCCACCCTGCACAGGCAGCCTCCATCTTCACCGCACCAGGTCTCCCCATCCCTGGTTCCTGGCTGTGGTAGGTGTGAGATGCCTCTCCCTTCTCACCTGGCAGCCTTCTGCAAAGGGCTGAGGGGTGAGGGGGACCCCACCCCTCCAAGGACAGGCTGACAGTCTTCCCCAGGCTCCATCCCAGCCATACTCCCTGCTGCACTGCACAGCGCCATGGCTGAGGCCCAACCCGCCTTTCCACTCAACCCTGCCAAGGGTTTGGGCCTACAGAAGGCAGCCAGGCAGGGCCTGCGCAGGTCACCTCTTGGTGAGGACAGTGCTGGGAGATGCTGCCCTGGCCCCCTCCGCTGGCTGCTGTGGGTGCCCAGCCTTGACACTGGTTTTGTAGGTGTTTGGATTCAGGGACAGCCCTGAACCACTCCCTGATTCCCCTTCACCCCAACCCAGCACTGCTGCCCAAACAGTCTCTACCCCCAAGGGGAACATGTTGAGTCCATGGCTTCTCAGGTCACCCCAGGGCCATGATGCTGTGAGGGTGTCCAAGGCTGTCTAGACTTTGAGGCTGGTTGGGGGCAGGGGTGTCTGCCAAGGTGCTTGCTTACTGCCCTTGGCTGATGCAGCTGGGGCTGCTTGGAGCAGGTGCTCTGGGTGACAGTGGAGCTGCCACTGGCCTGAGTAGGGTGTGCTCCTCCCCAGGTCCCTGCCAGCATCTGCAGTCCTCTGCCTGTGCAGCTGTGCTGGATAGACCCAAGCCTGAGCGCTGTCTCTCTGCATGAGAGCAGGTACGCTCTAGCTGGGTCTCTGATTCATTCGCTTTTTAATTTTTAAACCTTCTTCCATCTCATTATGGTGTTTCATTTCCTTCCATCTGGCACTATGAGGCTTTCACAGTATGAAATTTAAAATGAAGATGATGAAGATGATAATATTGGTTGGAATAGAACATAGCAAAACTTTGCAATTAAAATAAACTTTAGTATTTGATTTCCTCCCTATTTCTCTGTCCAATAATTTGTGTCAGTATCTGCAGAGATGACAGGAGATAGATGAAGACAAACTGGAGGAACCCAGCGCTCAGGCGAGAGCGACTTCCCATCTGTGCCTGAGCTCCTTGTTCCTGACGGCGCTGCCACGGCAGGTCCTCTGAGAAGGCACTTGGGGTACTGGGAGGGTGTGTCAACCAAGTGGCCGTCAGAGAGTCCTGACTGCACGACCAGCAGGCCAAGTCTGGCTCGCAGATGTATTCGGCCTTCCTCATGTAAAAAAACAAAACAAAACAAATTGAGCTGTCATTTAAAAAATGTCGAGATTTCAGATTCAATCTGCTTTCTAGTTCTCCGTAAACATCAGATCTGCTATCTCGGGTGGCTGCTGGGGTCTCTTGTCATCCACCCCCACCGCTTGGCTCTGTCTGCTGCTGTGAGCAGCCCCGGAGCCCTGGCTCTGCCTTCTTGCAGCCCTTTTTCCTGGGCCTGGGACACTTCTGTTGTCACTGCAAAGGTGCACATTTCCTCCCAGTTCTAGGATTTAGGATTTGAGTATATGGGGCCAGCTAAAGCTGTTATCAGACCTGGTCAGCCTCTTCTGGATAGTTGGAACATGCTGGCTCTTACCCACCAGGACCACTGCAGCCAGAGAGGCCCCCAGGGGTGGATGATTTGGGTTGGAGTCTACCTGATGCACTTTGCCTGGAGGTGCTTATGTCCTTTCGCCTTGAGAGATGTCCTGGTCTGGAGGGAGTCTGCTGGCTCCCATGGCTGGCCTCCTTTGTAGGTTTTGACCTGCTGTGTGCAGTCCCTACTGTGCGCTGCCCACTCACAGTGCAGGCCTTGGCTTGTAGGCTGTCTTACCTCTTCTGTCTCTGGGGCCAGCCAAGGTGTTACGACTTCTAGGGCCTTCTGTGGCTTCTTTCTGGGCTTTTGTCCAGTCTTTGACTCTAGGCCATGTCCCCCAAATTGAGCTGTTACCAAAGTACAGAAGAGTCACATGCCTGCTTGCCTGTCTGCCTGTCCCTCTCCTGGGACGTCTGGTCTTTAGCCAGCTTTTTCACTGCTGTGACTAAAAGACCCAACCAGAACAACTTTAGAGGAGAAGTTTATTTGAGAGTTTACGGTTTCAGAGGTCTCAGTCCATAGAGAGCAGGCTCCATTCCTAGGGGCTCAGGGTGAGGCAGGACAAGAGTGTCGCGGAGGGAAGTGGCTCACATGAGGATCAGGAAGCAGAGAGATTCCACTTGCCAAATACAAATATATAGCCCCAAGCCACTCCCCCGCCCTGCCTCCCTCTCCAGCCGCACTCTGCCTGCCTTTGGAACCACTCAGTCCCATCCGGTGGCTCTCATAACCCAATCTTTCCTTCTCTGAACCTTCTTGCATTGTCCTCACAAAAGAGCTTGTGGAGGACACCTCACATCCAAACCGTGGTACCTGGCAGCTCTCTGAGTGCAGAACCATGCTTGCTTTGCCTTTGTCTCCCAGTTCCTCCTGAGGAAGCTGAGGAGCTGGCGTCCCTGGGGGACGGGAAGGGAGCGAGATGGATCTGAGGACAGAGGCTTCATTCAGTCCTCTGACTTCCTCTTTGGTCTTTAAAAAGTGATGTGGAATGACTCTTGGATCTTGAGGGATTGCGTATAAGGTATTCACATTCAAATGACCAGCTTGCTGTGTGGATTCTCACCAGGTTTTGGTGCAGGGGCCTTGGGCCTGGGAGGTGGAGGAGGGCAGTTGCTGCTTTGTTTGGTTTCCCCCCAAAGCCCTGCCAGTCACATGCCCTGCCCCGAGAGGAGCCCCTGACTCCACTGCTTCAATCCACACATTTCTTTCTTGTTCCTAATTGCCAATCCCCTACTGTTAAGGACTTTTTCATCTATGCATCTCAATGACTATGGCATTTTCCATATTAGGTCACACTCCTGGAAGATCTTTCTAGTTGAATCTATCTCCAGCAAGGTTGACTTCTCTGTTTTAAAATCCCCAAAGATACAAAACAGCTTAGGAAGTGTGACTTTCTCTGCGTGTCTTAGTGACATGTTTTTTGCCTTGTCTGCTTTTCTGAGCCATGTCAGGCACTGAAGCAAGTGTGGGGCCATGGTGGCAGCTGAGCGGCAATGTCCTTGTCAAGTGATGGTCAGAGAAAGCTTCATCACCCGTGCCTAACTCGATTGGAACCGTGGTGGCAGCGGTGATCTACGTGACATTTGTGTTAACATGGCCCTCACGCCAGGTTGCCTGGTGCT
The DNA here is from genome assembly GCF_052094955.1 of Ictidomys tridecemlineatus. Taxonomy (NCBI): domain Eukaryota; kingdom Metazoa; phylum Chordata; class Mammalia; order Rodentia; family Sciuridae; genus Ictidomys; species Ictidomys tridecemlineatus. Next base: position 3,762,585 of record NC_135483.1, read on the forward strand.
TTCAGTGGCGGCCTTGCCCATCTGCTGGGAGCTGTTCCAAGCCGCTCCGCCCCCACCGCACTGCTGCTGCTGTGCCTTCTCTGCAGTGCTTGTTTGCTCACACCGAGCCCCCCATTTGCTGAGACTGCTCCAGGCCCTGCTGGCCCAGCCCTGTCCTCATTCCCACCCCTGTGGCCCTGGCTGCTTCCACCCAACTCCCAGGAACAGGATTTCTTTCCCGGAGATAACATCGGTTAACCCAATAGGAAAGTAGCATGTGTTCATTTTAGAAGATAAGGGAAAGTGTATGGAACATAATTTCTAAATTACACTTAATCCCACCACCCAGAGATAATAGCCTGCCTGCCCAGACCCACGTCCAGGTGGCTGCTTGTGCCTCGTGTGCTTCAGGGTGCAGCACGAGGACTGCTTGGGCCTCACTCTTGTGCAGTCTGTCATTTCCCCAGCATAGCCAGAGCTCACGTGGGCAGTGCACTCGCCTAAAGCAGTGGCCTCAGCACTCGGGCATCCTGTTGGGGGCACTAGTGGAGGGGTGGCCGGGCTTAGTCTGCTTGTTTGAAAGTGAGTTCTCTAGGTAGGTTTCTGTGGTTTCCTGTCTGCTGAGGATGGGAGGCTGTTACAATCAGCAGGTTTATCCTGGATGCCACCTGTTCGCAGCCACACAGCGGCAGGTGCTTCTCTGTGTTTCCGCTCATCTTCTCCATACTCATACCTGGTGGCATCAAATCATCATCATCATCATCAAGTAGATGAAGAAACAGAGTTCAGATAGGTCAGGTGATGTGTCTGGGCTCCCACCGCTGTGTCAGGTGGACCTGAAATCTGTCTCAGTCCATTACTGATCATGGACTTTGATTAGATCTCAGAGGTGTACAAAATGGTCCCAAAGCTCAATTTGGGCTGAGCAGAACCGAGCCAGGGACCAGCAGAGAGCAAGGATGAGGAAACTGACCAGTTAGCAGAAGTAAAGGGCCCATGTTTGAGATGTGTCCTCTCTGGTCCTCTGGGAGGCAAGACCTGCCATAGTGTGTGCAGGTGTGGGCAGAGCCGGGAAGAAGTGTCCTGTGGTGGCTGAGGTAGATGGGTGGGGCTGTGTGCAGGGGTCATCAGGGTCCCCCTCTGATGCGGCATCCAAACTCTGCAGCTGTCCTCAAGCTCCGTGCAGCGAGGATGCAGGACGGAGGAGCTCCTCTGCAGAGAGACGCCCTCCTCTCAGTGCTGGGCTTCCGAGGCAGCACTTTACGTGGACTTTCATTTGACGCATATTTGTGTTCTAACTGGGCCATGTTTGTTCAATGTTAGGAGAAAGCTTGGTTCTGGAATTTCTGTTGCAGATAGAACAAGTAGGCTCCGGGCGGCGCTCCGCTGGTCAGCCATGGCGGCAGACTCTTCCTAAAGTCAGGGAATTAAAGCCAAGCTTGACTTCTTCAACGTCACACTACACATCACAAGAGTTTGGGGGAGTCTCGGGACCCTCCCCTATAAGCCCTGTCAGTCCCAGAAGTCAGGTTGGCAGGCCTCACCTTGCCCTTGCTAGAGGAAAGAAATGGCAGACCACATGACAGTCCCAGGTGTCTCTGACCCCTGTGGCATGGGTTGCTCTGCTCAGGCCTGGTGGCCAAAGCCACCTGTGGAGCCTGATGTCCATGTGGAAGGATGTCCTCCTCCCTGTGGCAACACTGAGTGGGCCTGTGTGCGGTGCATGATGGCCAGGGGCTGCCTGCCTCAAGCGGCCCCAGGGGCTGAGCCTGGGGAGCCCGCCTGAGCGCCGACTGGCAGCCTCCCGTCCTTTCATCTGGAATGGTACCGTTGCTCTCAGGTGCTGCAGTAATGCTTGAGAAATTCTCTGTGAATGAGGGGGAAAATTGAAGCATTAATCATCCAGAGAATGGCATTTTCTAATTTGGATTTGTGGCAAAACAACTCTGGGTGATTTTTGTTCTTTATTTTCAACACGGCTTCTCTGACAGGTCATCGCCAGCTGCTCTAGAGCAATAAATCAGAGTCACATTTTCAGGGTGAAGTGGTTTTAATTTCTCATTGTGGTATTCATGTCTCCCTCTCTCCCTCTGCACATGAAACTCACAGTCCCTAATGGCAATGATAAGACATGATGGTCAGGGCCTCGGTCTTATCAAGATGGGGGGACAAATGACAAGGATCCACACACAGCCTGCTGCATCCCCCTCCCAAGACTATGCAGTCAGTTTGCAGATTGGACCGTGCGCTCCCTAGAGAGCAGAGCTCTGTCTAGCCCATAGGCTGAGAGGCTCAGACCCAGCGCTCTGTGCAACCTTGTGGCTTGGGTTTGTTTTACCTGTGCAAACAAGGACTGGACTAGGTGCTGTATAAGGTCCCTTTCAGCTGTAAGTTTTTCATGCTGCAGATGGAGTAGCGGGGCGGGAGGGGGGGAGCTAGCTGTCTTCAGGTGTGTGTGCCAGACTCTGGAGATGAGCCTGTCCTTGTATGTGGTCCTGCCAGTGAGCCCTTGTCCGGGTTCTGCCCTTACTCTCCCCTTCCTGCTCTGGGAACTGGGGTGTTCATGCCTGGCGCCCAGGGGGTTGTAGGTGGCATGGGGCCCTGTGGGCTGGCTTTCAGTAAACAGCAGTGGTCTATTGGTAGTTTTCCTTTTCCAGAGCAGAGAAGAGCCCCACAAGGTTAAGTGAGCTCTCAATGACCTCCGAGCTCTGAGCTGCAGAGATGGGGTAGCCTCATCTGGATTTGAGGCCAGGAGGTGGGAGAACTAGGGTCAGGGCCTTGGGCTTGCTTGGTATCCAGGATGAAGGGATTGGCCCTGGCATCCAAGCAGGGGTCCCAGCGGAGCCCTGGGTGTGGGCTGTGTTTTGAGGGCTTGACGCACTCACGCAGTCTCTGGGACAGGTGAGCACCCAGTGATGTAATTTCAGGATAACCTTTGTCATCAGGTAACATTTTATTAAGATATTGTTGTCAGGTAACCTTTGTGGGGCTACCTTCAAACATCCCCCCTCCTGCTGAGCCTTACTTGTCTTTTCTATCAGAAAGTGGTGGTGCAAGCCTGGGTCTCCAGGGCCCCCCCGCTGCAGAAGGCGAGTCACTAGGGTTGGCTGCCGATGAAGTCACTCTGTGTAATAAAGTCCCTCCACTAGGGTTAGGAACCAGTGAGTGTGTGTTCTGTCAGAAGGGTCCAGGAGGGTTGAGGTTACCTTTGCCTGCTAATCTGTCACTGGCACCTTTTGTCCTTTCAGTGTCTGGGCTGGGATGAGGGACTGTAGACAGCAGTCTGTTTCCTTGAACGCTGGCTCCCCTTGCTTGTCTGCTGTGAATGTAAAGCAGATGATCATTTCCAGGGCTTTGATCCAGTCATCAACTCCCTGTCTTCCCATGTGATACTGGGCCAGCCATCCCTCCTTCCTATGCCCTGGTCGGATTTGCCGAGAGAAATCATTTTGTCTGCATTTAGCTGTTTCTCCTGTCTCTCACATTCCAACTTGACAACAGGTTGGCTGCAGCTCTGGGGCCCCTCCGCATGCCTGTCCCTTCCTGAGAGTCAGGAGGGAGGGGTAAGGGCGTGTACAACCATTAAGGAGCACAGCCCTTTATAAGCATTGTCCTCTGATCTGTCACATCTAAGACATCCTAGAGGTCCCAGGAATGAGAGGAGTGGAGTTATGGCTGCCCATCCCAGCTCTGGGCCACATGTGGCTTCACGTACCTGCTTTGTCTTGCCCACGCATAGCAGAGAGGTTCAGAGCAGTGACCTACTCACAGCAGCAAACACTTATTTCAATGGCTTTCTGTGTGTGAGGTGCTGCTTCTAGGACTGGAGAATCTGGAACCAGCAGGGGAGTGGATGAACGTGCTACATTTTGGACCCCAGAAGAGAGTGAAGGGTTGTAAGCAGAGGGCCAAGCCAGGAGTGGAGTGAGGGCAGGCCTGGGGCCTGGCTATGGCTCCGCCTACTCTGCCTGGGCCTGCATGACTGCTGTCTCATGGCCACCCTTGCAGGTCCCTGCAGCATTGCTTGGCAACAGTCTGCAGCCAGGGGTAACTCAAAGTCCCTTCACACACCAGCTCCTGGTGGGAACGGCCCCATGGTGTTCCGAGGCTTAGTTTCAGAAAGGCCTGTTGTTATCATTCTGGAAGACGGTAGAGCCCTGTGAATCAGGAAGGAAGGAGAGGCTGGCAGCATGATGACTGCTGGGAGAGGACACCAAAACCAAGCACCAGCACCTGCCCAGCCTCAAGACAGGCCAAGCTTTCCTCTGCAAGTCTGAATCGTCTCAGGAGAGAGGATTCTTAAAGCTGTGCAAAGGCACTTTATCTACTAAATGTGACTGATGCTGTTCCATTATGGTGGCACTGAGCAGTAAGTGTGTTGCCTACAGCTCAACTCTGCTCTCAACTCTGCTGTGAGGTGCTGTGAAAAACCTGGAGAACTTACGTCCTGACAAGTGACAGGGTTGTCACCTGGGTACAAGACAGCAAGAAATCCTAGGGCACCAAACCTCCGAGGATGGTAATAACTAGCACATTCTGAAGAGTCACTTTGTGAGATTTAAAACTGGAACTAACCACAGTTACCAATATCATTAGGCACTTGATAGTCACAAATTTTCCACAAAATGGGCTTGCTGTTGGAGCATGGTACATGCCGTGGAGACTCCGTGGGCTCCTGCAGGCTCTCCCCACAAGCGGTGGTTAAGCCTTGTCCGTGCGGCAGCAGCCACGAGTTGTGGGTGCCTCCAAAGAGTGTGATGTGGTCTCCTGCAGGCTCCCCTGGCCTCCTGGAGATGGAAAGCCAGACAACAAAAGGAGAGGCGCCATCAGCAGCCCATATGGAGCAGTCTGGCACTCAGAGGCAGGAACTCCAGGCGGAGGTGCAGGAGCAGGAGGGTCCCTAAACTGGGAGTGGACACAGGTCTTCTAGCCCTGATGGCACTGCACCCCACAGACACTATCCTGCTTTCCATGCAAAGAAGCTGCAGTCGGGGGATTCAGTCTCTGGCCAGACTAGGATTCAGACCCAGGCTTTTCTGATTCTCGGCTTACAACTAAATACTTTTGGGGTGAGACACTAACATTGTGTGTATCTTGTGATGCAACTCTGTGGAATTATTGAGTTAGAGTGAATGGCACATTTTTAAAATGCACAATTTGATAACTATTGATGTCCATAGGAACCCAAGAAATCTCCAGCACACTGCATATACAAATGCTTTTTTACCCCCAAAAGTTCTTTGTGCCCCTTTGGGATTTATCCCCAGGCACCCATTGCCCTGCCTTCGGCACCACACATCAGCTGCATGTCCTGGAATTTTATGTGAAGGGCCCTTTGCTGCATCCTCGTTTGTCTTTGACATTCATCACAGTGATTCTGAGGTTCACCCACACTGACAGCACGCAGCAATGACTTGTTCTGCTCGCAGATGATGAATGTTTCATTCTGAGGATGTGACACTATGCGTGTCCCTCCCCTGTTGGTGGACATTCAGGTCTTCTACCCTGGTGGCTGCTCTGCTGAGAACTGCGATGGCCATGCAAGTGTTAGGCTTACACGGACAGGTTTCTGGCTCCCTTGGTGAACACCTTGGGGGTGATGCTGTCTAGGCCTGCGGACAGCTGTGGGAGGGAGAGCTCCTGCAGCAGCCCTTTCCCTGTGTTGCCAGTGGAGGTGGGCATCTCTCCGTGGTCTCACATGTCATTTCCCTGACGACTGTGGATGCTGGCATCTCCTCGGGTGCCTCTGGGCCACTCGTTTGTCTTCTCCCCGACTGCCCTTTTTTTCTTTAGCAAGTGCTAAAATTTGTGTGCTTTTATTTTCTTCTGTATTTCTTTCTGTATTCTCCAGATTTGTAAAATTTGTTATTCTTTTTAGTTACACGTAACAGTGGAGAGCATTTTGACATATCATAAGTACATGGAGTAGGACTCCCCATTCTTGTGGCTGTATGTGATATGGAGTTATGCTGCTCATGTACTCATGTGTGAACGTAGGAAGGTTACGTCCGATTCTTTCTACTGTCTTTCCTGTTCCTATCCCCTATCCCTTGCCTTCATTCCCCTTTGTCTAATCCAAACACTTCTATTCTCCCCGCCTCTTTACTGTGCGTCAGTATCTGCATACCAGAGAGAACTTAGCGCCATCGTCTCCAGTTCCATCCGTTTACCATCAAATGCCATAGTTTCATTCTTCTTTTTTTTTTTTTTTTGACTTTTACAGACTTTTTTTTTTTTATTGGTTGTTCACAACATTACAAAGCTCTTGACATATCATACTTCGAACAATAGTTTCAAGTGAGTTATGAACTCCCATTGAATACATCAGTCACGAGTATGGCATTATGTAAAAATGTGAATGTGTAACCTATGTGATTCTGCAATCTGTATTTGGGGGTAAAAATGGGAGTTTCATTCTTCTTTAAGACTGAGTATTCTGTTGTGTATATAGACCACGTTTTTAATCCATTCATCTGTTGAGGGCACCTAGATTCGTTCCATAGCTTAACTATTGTGAGTTGAGCTGCTATAAACATTGATGTTTGCCCATTTTTTAAAAACAGTTGGGCTGAGTTCTTATCATTGAGTTTGCGAGTTATTTGTACACTGTGGAGGCCAGGCTTGTGTGTGATCTGTGTTGCGGCGTCCCTTCGTCTAATGTGCTGATCCAGGTGTTGAGTCTGGCCCTGGTAGGGCCTGTGCAGCTGGAAAGGAGGAGTCCCTCCTGTGTTGGTGGACATGCCTCAGTGGGGCTGGCATCTGCGGTCTGTGCTGGCTCTCGTGCTGTGATGTCAGGAGCTGTCCCAGAGCAACTTGTTGCTGCAGCTACCAGGACTAATCAGCACCCAGAGTGAAGGCCACACCTCAGTCTGTGGAGGACCCCGCTTCTCTGCATTCTCCCCAACTCCGGCCCACAGTCTTCCCAGGCCAGCCACACCTGCTCCCTTCTTTCTGGCTCTGGTCTGACCCCTCCTCTTGGTTCCTTCATTCAGGCAGAGATGGTCACATGGCTCCCTGCTGGGACCACGGCTAGTGCCACACTGGTAAGGCCACTCTCCCAGCACCTCCTCAAGGCCTCAGCACGCCTAGTCCCCCTCCTGTCACAGAGTAGTGCTACCACCCTGGGAAGTGTGTCCCTGCCCATCTGCTGTCCTCCCCAGTAGCTGGGAATTCTGTTTCCAAATCAGTAAAAATGAGAGGAACAGTGCATGCCCCTCGGTGCTCCAGGGCCAGGTGGGGTTGGTGGCTGTGAATGCTGGGTCCTGCCTGCTGCTGCTTTTGTGGTCCTGAGCCCATCTGAGAACAGCGCCCGGTCCACAGAAGACAGCATGTGTAATTCTCATTCTAATTCTGCCTGTGAACTATGCTTCTGTGAGTGAATTTTGACTTTCTGGAAATAAAATTTTATTTTCTAAATTTATATCGTTTTATTCCATATATGTGTCCTATAAATATATTTGGTATCCATGCTATTTGTTGATGGTGATGAGAGTGTTATTTTATACACAGATGATAATCAGGCAGTCTCCAGTTTGAGAATCCCTCTGAGAACTCCCAACTCGGTATTTCTGTTCTCCTGACGGCTGTTTGGTCTGGAGAAGGGCCTCTGCAGTCCTGCAGGCTGGTCTCTGTGCAGGGCTCCCTGCCTCCACATGCTCAGGCCCTTGGGCTCTGGACCCTCTTTCTCACATGTCAGCCCCACCAGGCCAGCTGGGCACACATATGGCCTGATTTCTACCAAAGGGAGGTTAGCAGCTGCCAGACAAGGAGGCTGATGAGGGGGGGCTGATGAGGGGGGGCTGATGAGGGGAGGTAGGAGCTGGGAGTGGCTGGTATGTCGTATCCCCCCCGAAGGGAGGCTGGAGGCCTGCACCAGGTATGCAGAGGAGACAGGAGACTGGGGAGCAGGCCCACAGAGGGGAACACTTTGCAAGGGCAGGTGACCACACCTGGCACCTGACCAGGACTGGAGGCGAAGGAGAAGGAGCCATTTATGGTGAGCTGTGGCTGAGTAGGCCCTCTGTGCCAGGGGCACATGGAAGGGTACTTCTGGGAGAAGCAGACTTGGAGACAAGGTCCATTTTGGATATATTGAGATTGAGGGAATCACAAGAGCAGTAAAGCAACCAGAATTTCCAAAAAGGTTTTCTGATTAAGAATATACTATCTCAGTTAAACCACGACATCTCTGTTTAGGTAAGAGTTTTGTGCACCTTTCAGGTGACATTCTGATTTAATGGTGACCAGGACACTTTTCTGAGTCACAGCTTGAATGGCAGGCTAACCTGCAATGCCTTCTGCACATTGGTGCTCTGCCCTGGGGACCGAGTGGCCTCTGCGGGCTCTTTGTGATGCTGTCAGGGCACAACTGTGTGTTGTAAAGAGCCTTCGTTCCCCTGGATACGGGGCCACATTTGCCTTGTCAGAGCTCACATGACCCACTAGGTGCAGCTCCTGTGGCTAGGCACAACGTAGGCAAGGGCCAAGCCTCAGTTTCCTCTTCTGTCAAATATAGGTCACCACCCTTAGACAGTTGGAGGTGAAATGAGTGGCTTGTGGACACCTGGCCTTGGGGAGTATGTTGTGACGCCAGCTCTCCCTGGGCCTACATGCAGGTGCAGCCTGAGGCTGACGTTGGTGTCCAGGCTCTGCTGCTCTGCACGCCAGCAGCCTCCGGGAGAGTCGGCCCTTAGTTGGGCTGCAGCCGCCTGGCGTCCCAGAGGAGGATCCTTGCAGCTGGCAGGGAAAACTTCTTGTCAGGAAAGACGGAAGCAGCGTGATGATCTTTATAGGTTCAGCTCCACTTACTGGGAGATTTCGATACTTGGGCATTCTCGTTCCCATGGAGGCGGATAACGGAAGCCCTGTGGTCCTTCAGTCCTTTGCTGTTTCCATTTACCTTGGGAACGGCTGTGTGCCAGAGCCCTTGCTGCGGTGGAGTTGGTTTTCTAGTCTGATCCAGCCATAGCTGTTCTAGGAAGCTACCTGAGGATTTGACTATGTTGGGCTTCTGGTTGGTTTGATGAGAGAAGCTGCCCTGGGCTTTCTCAAGTGCAGGGGTCACACTTCTGTGGATTGCTCTGGCCTCTTTCCTTTACCAAGACACCCAGGAGAAGAACTGCTAGAACTTCCAGACTCTCTTGGCCTCGAGCTAGAAGACAGGTGTACACCCTGGCCCCGCCGGCCTGGTGTGAGCTGGGTGGGTTCTGCGCTCCCTCCCTCCCTGCTTCAGCATGAGGCACAGGACGGTCCTGTAGTTCCTTTGGAAGCAGACCTGGCTCCTGGCCTGAGGCTTCTGGGCACCATTCTGGGTGTCACCTGGAGTGGAGGGAGGAGGCCATACCTCACCTTGGATGCCCTCCCCCATACACAGCAGGCCTCTGGCCACCCTGTGGGATTACAGGCGTGCACCACTGCACCTGGCCTTAATAGGTCTTTTAATCTCAGGGCAAATGTCCTCAGAATAGCTAGTGAGCAGTGCTGGGGAAACCCAGAAACCCACTCTTGGAGACAAGGCACATGTTTGGAAGTGCTGGGAGGATTGCTCAGGCGCAATGGGCAGGCTTCTGCCAGACTTGCAGGGGGCCCAAGGTCTGAGTGTGCATTACCACCAGGGCAGGTGCTCTCCAGTGGCTGTCCAGGTCCTTCTCTGGGCTGTGCTTGAGGGAAACTCAGCAGAAGGGAAAGCAGGATGAAGGAAACAGCTTTCCCCAGTGGAGTAATGGTGCAGTGGGAGACAGACACCTTGACATTAGCCTCAGTGAAATGCTGTTTGTGAACATGGAGAAGTGCATGAAAAGAATACCCTGAAAACTACACAACACTAAAGAATGAAATTAAAGAAGACCTTAGAAGATGGAAATATCGCCCTTGTTCTTGGATAGGCATAATTAACACTGTCAAAATGACCATACTACCAAAGGCACTATACAGATTTAATGCAATTCCAATCAAAATACCAATGACATTCCTCATAGAAATAGAAAAAGCAGTTATGAAATTCATCTGGAAAAATAAGAGATTCAGAATAGCTAAAGCAATGCTTAGCAAGAAGAGTGAAGCAGGAGGCATCACTATACCAGACCTAAACTATACTACAGAGCCATAGTAACAAAAAATGACTGGTATAGGCACCAAAATAGACTGGTAGACCAGTGGAATCAAAGACAAACCTACATAAATACAGTTATCTCATATTAGATGAAGGCACCAAAAACATATATTGGAGAAAAGATAGCCTCTTCAACAAATGGTGCTGGGAAAATTGGAAATCCATGTGCTGCAAAATGAAATTAAACCCCTATCTCTCACCCTGCACAAAACTCAACTAACTTAAAGTAGATCAAGGACCTAGGAATTAAACCAGAGACCCTGTACCTAAAAAAAAAAATAGGCCCAAATTTTTATCATGTTTGATTAGGCCCCAACTTCCTTAATAAGACTCCTATAGTGTAAGAAATAAAATCAAGAATCAATAAATGGGATATATTCAAACTAAAAAGCTTCTCAGCAAAAGAAACAATCAGTGAAGTGAATAGAGAGCCTACAGAATGGGAGCAAATTTTTACCACACGCACATCAGATAGAGCACTAATCTCCAGGATATATAAAGAACTCAAAAATCTTAACACCAAAAAAAAAAACCCAACAACAAAAAAACCCAAATAGCCCAATCAATAAATGGGCCAAGGAACTGAACAGATACTTCTACAATCAATCAATCAACAAACATATGAAAAAATGGTCAATATCTCTAGCAATTAGGGAAATGCAAATCAAAACTACTCTAAGATTTCATCTCACTCCAGTCAGAATGGCAGCTATCAAGAATACAAACAACAATAAGTGTTGGCGAGGATGTGGGGAAAAGGCACACTCATACATTGCTGGTGGGACTACAAATCCATGCGAGCAATCTGGAGAGCAGTATGGAGATTCCTTGGAAAACTTGGAATGGAACCACCATTTGGCCCAGCTATCCCACTCCTCGGACTATTCCCAAAGGACTTTAAAACAGCATACTACAGGGACACAGCGACATCAATGTTTATAGAGCACAATTCACAATAGCTAAACTGTGGAACCAACCTAGATGCCCTTCAGTAGATGAATGGATAAAGAAAATGTGGCAAATATACACAATGGAATACTACTCAGCATTAAAAGGGAATAAAATCATGGCATGTTCAGGTAAATGGTGGAGTTGGAGAATATTAATGCTAAGTGAAGTTATCCAATCCCCCCCAAAACAAATGCCGAATGTTTTCTCAGATATGAGGATGCTGATTCTTAATGGGGATTGTGGAGGCATGGGAGAAATGCAGGAACTTTAGATTGGGCAAAGGGGAGAGAGGGGGTAGGGAAAGGATAGGTGGGTAGGAAAGACAGTGGAATGAGATGGACATTGAACCCCAAGAGCATGTGTGAAGACACAAATGGTATGACTCTACTTTGTGTACAACCAAAGACATGAAAAATTGTGATCTCTATGTGTACTCTGAATTGAAATGCATTTTGCCATCATGTATAACAAATTAGAATAATGAATAAATTTTTAAGAAAAGAATACACAAAACAACCAGCATTTATCTAGCATTTATAGCTCATGAAATGTCTCCATAAAAGCTCTCCTGTTGATCTTTAGTGGAACTCCCTGTAATGGCCATATTTTTTTACAGTAGCTTTATTGAAACATGATTTACATTCTGTACAATTCATCCACTTGAAGTGTACAACCAGGTGGCTCCCAGGTAACTCCTGGGGTTGTGCAGTGTCCCACAGTCCACCTCAAAACATTTTTGTCACCCCAAAAGTATCAGCTATGGTTTTTCAAGTCCCAGTTATAGACTGAGGAAGACAAGTGGACTCTCCCAGAGCCTCACCAACCCTGCACTATGGAATGTCCATTTTGCAGGTGACATATCTGAGGCCTGGGAGAACTTGGGCCACTGCCCCTGGTCACAGATCTGACACACAAAGAAGATTGGAGTCCAGCCAGTGAGGCCCCAGAGCCTTTCCCCTCCCTCCACACGGCTCTCCCCCGAGGCCAACTCAGGGCAGACCCTGGACAGCATCCCCCAAGGAGCAGGCACGCCTGGACTCCTGCCACAAGAGGCCTTGGGGAATGTGGGCCCTGCTTGCGCCACACTTGGGGGGGCCAGTGACCCTGCTGATGGAGAAGCTGCTTTCTGGGGAGCCTGTGTGAAGGGAGACAGTGAAAAATGGCCACCCCCCCAGCCCACAGAATTCAGTCCTCCACGTGCCTCTGCAGTTTGCAGAGGGAGGGCGGCTGGCAGCCAGTGGCATAGAGGGTGTCTCTTATTTTATTAGGCACTGCCTTCTGTGCTGAGGAAAGGAAGTACTTGAAGGTCCTAAAATAAATGTTCCTCTATAGAAGTGCAAGGTAAGGGTTTGCTGTCCCCAGAGCCGCGCTGGCTGGGGCTGCAGAGAAGCTCCTGCTGTCCTCACACTTCTGGGCCAGCTTCTCTGAGCCAGCGGAAGCTTCGCTCTTTCCTCTAATGCAGGATAAATGCGTTCAAACAATGTGAGTATGTATCAGTGTTGAAGGGAACATTTCAAGGGCTGCCTGTCCCGTGTCACTCATTCTCTTAACAAATGTATAGAGCCAGCTCCGGGCTGCAGAGACTAAAGTAACTGAGATGTGGCCCTCAACCTTAAGCCCATAAGCCTGGACACCAGTAGTGAGGGTCAGTAAGGGCTGGCTACAGAGCCCTCCCAGTGGGCTTGCAGGGCAGGGGTGGCAGGGACTCAGGGAAGCCCCGGAGGGAGGGCCAGGTGGGCCCCCGAGCTCGGGTGCTCTGTGGGGCCTGAGCTCCTGCCTGCTCTCTCACTGCACTCCAGAGACCACGCTGGGTTCCGCGGATGCTCTTGAGCTCCATTTACCCCTCTGTCAAGTGAGGTGGGATCATAGGCTCAACATAAGCATAGACAAGACTGTGTGTGTATGGGCTCTCTCAGCACAGGCTCAGGGCAGGGGGCGGGGGGGGGGGGAGTCTTCCCTGTCCTCAGTGTCCTGCAGCGTCAGATGGACCCAGGCAGATTTAGAAACCAGTCCTGCAGCTGCAGAGGCCACAGCAGGCCAGGGGGTGGGAAGGCTGCCGCCTGTGCACCCAGGAACAGTGCATGCATTCATGGCCTTCCAGAACCCTCTCACTCATACTACACAGGATCTTACAGATTAGGGTTTATTTATCCCAGCAAATGAAAACTGACCCATGGTGTCTGCACCGTGAAGTACTTTAACGTAGCAAGGCGGTGTGGAGACTAGAGGAAAATGCACGTGGATGAGCCTCCAGAAGCCCTGGAGTAGTGTGATCATGCATTTTACAACATCCACAGAACTCTGTCCTGGGAGACATGTGCAGGGCCTGGTCCTCCCCTCCACTGGGATTCATGTCTAGTCCCTTCCGTGAACCTACAGAGACCATCACAAAGTGCCAAGGGTGTTACATGTGTCAGTGTCCCCACCTCGGTGACCCTTGGCCCTGTAAGCAGTCGTCCCTATTTACAGAATCAGGTTGTGTGTAGAGGAGTTAGGAGCACATGGAAGAGGACCAGGTGAGGGAGAGCTGCTTGTTCCCCATGTTCCTGGCCTGTCCTGGCACTGCTCCCGCGGCCGGCAGGTGGCTGTGAGAGGCCCAGCCTCCTCCTCCCTCTGCCCACTCACTGGGAAGATGCCTCTACTCTGATGTCCTGGAATATATTCTCCTGTTCCTGGGAGGACAGGGAGCCAGAGGCCAAATTCTTGTCCCAGGGTAGCCATTCACAGGAGGTGACCAGCCCCAGCCCTCAGCAGAACATCTTCTTTACCTGAAACAGAAATAGCTGTTAGGAACAACAACACCAAAGAACTGTTAGAACCAGTGTGTCCTGGGCAAAGACCCAGCGCTGCCACCCTGTAGGAGCTGCTTGGATGGTCATGACTCTGATACCCTAGGTCCAAAGGAGGCAAGTGGCTGGCTGTGGGCCATGTGCGTGCTGGCCCACTTCCTCTTCATGTGGTCTCCCAGGCTAATGATTTCCAGGGGCTTTGCTGCAATTAGCCAGAAGCATGAGCCATGTTTTGGAACTACTTTAGACTCTCTCTAGCGTGAGATTGTGTAGCTATTCCCTGATGTGCGCTGCCCCATGCCAGTCTGAGTGCCCCATGCGAACAGGGATGTGTGCACAAGGTTGCAGTGGCAGGAGCAGGCGGGTGGGCTTTCCTGCAAAGACCATTGAGGCAAGAGGGGAGGACTGTGGCTTCAGTGAGGTACCAAGATTCCGTCACTGTTATGAAAGAGTGCTCCCTACTTGAGAAGGCAGTCAAAAAGTAGCCCTGGGCACTAAGCTGGCCATCAACTTGCACTTACTGTGGTAGCTCCCACAGCTGGCACTGAACAGAAACATTGCAGTCCTTTCAGCTGTCCCTCTAGGTGCAAGCAGTATGATCACATTTCATAGAGGTGCTCAGGGAAACAAAGGCCTTGACCAAGATACGGTGCAAGCTGTGGAGAGCTAGGAATCTAGCCCCAGTGGTTAGCCCTGAAACCATACTCCCTCCTCTTCCCCAGTGTGCCTTGGCACCTTGGCACCTAGTGCAGCCCTGGGCAAATTGCCACCATTCATCCTCAGCTCCTTCCCTTTTGGAGTGATGGCAGCAGGCGGTTGCTCCCCCCCCTCCCCTTGGTGGCTCTGTACTTGGCCTCCTGCTTTCCACGCCTGGGTTTTGCCACACTGTCCTATACAAATCCTTCAAGTGGCTTGCCGTTCCCGGTAACATCGGTGTCTTTAAATGTGACAGGCCTCTAAATACAACGGTTTCAGTTCTCACTGAAGCCTCTGCCAGTCCTGTGCTGGCTTTAGAGCAGGGTCCCTTACTAGGGCAGCCTCAATGCTGGCTGTTCCTCAAAGGTGCTGGCCTTGAAGCTATTGGATAGCACAGGACCCATCTTGCCGCAGGTAGCAAGTTTCTCTTCAGGAGCACCTCCTGCAGCTTCCAGGCTGCCAGTCACAGAGCTGTCCTCCATTCCTGGTGGGCAGGGAGGTGCAGGGGCAGGTTAGAGCTATGGAGGAGCTGGGCATGCTCCTCTGTGATTTGGGGGATAATTCTTGGCCTTGGAGTCGATCCATTGGTGCTGGAATCCAAGCTCTAGGATTGGACACTGGGTGGCCCTGTGTTGGCTACTCAGTTCCTTGGTGTCTCAGTCTCATTGCTTGCAGGAAAGCGGCTACTGCTTCAGGATTCTCCCTTTTCTGCATCTCAGGGCTCCCAGGAAGAAGGAGGCCTGTAGTGAATTTGGGATATGGTCAGTCACTCATGCAGGTGGCGGGCTTCATAGGGCAGGCTCTGCAGTTGTGGGTCTGTGTCTCATGCAGCTCTGAAAACAGCACCAGCAGTAAAGCCTCTCATTTTGGGTGCTCAGCCTAAGCACGGGGAGCTGATGCAGCGGGGTCAGTTCTGGAGGCAGCCTCTGTGTGGTGCCCACGTGGGGGTGTTGTGCAGGTGCTCACGCCAGGCTTCCACTCAGCCCTGTCACCTACTGCAAATCGCAGCCACCCCTGCTGGTATATGGTTGTGAGATAAATCCAAATGCAGCACACCCAGCACAGGGCTTGGCTCCAAGGAGGCACTCTTCAGTTTTATTTTCTTCCCTCTTTGGCTTTCAGGGTATGCCTGGCTACAGTGTGGTTGAGGTTGGAGATGGGTGGTATAGTATGATACTCACAACCAGAAATGGCTGGAAAGATACTCTTAGATAATCATCCACTAGTCCTAGGGCCACAAGTGCCTAGAGTGCTCCAACCCATGCCTACTGCTGCTGGGGTGTCCCTCCCTTCCCTGTTCTGTGGAAGACAGCCTGGTGCTGGGTCTGTTTGCAAACTCAGTCAGAAGAGGAAAATTCTTAGTCCCTTGGGGTTGTCCGGCATTGAACTTAAATTGGCCTTTTTAGTGAAACATGGGAAATACTCTGACCTTCTCTTTGGAAACAGCATTGGTTTTCTTCAGTTTACCTTTGGGATGCGAAGATAAGAGGCACTTTGGGTAGAAAACTAGACTCTTTTGTGCTGCATGCTCTTGTGCTTCCCCTGATGTGGAAGAAAGACAGAAAGACACATGTTTCATGAGCTTTCTTTTTTTTTTTGATGGAGGGAGGGTACCGGGGATTGAACTCAAGGGCACTCAGCCACTGAGCCCCATCCCAGCCCTATTTTGTGTTTTATTTAGAGGCAGAGTCTCATTGGGTTGCTTAGCGCCTCCCTGTTGCTGCTGTCTATGGACTTGACTGACGCTGTCATCTTTCACTCTGACTCAGAGCTTCAGGATCCTCACACCTCACAGGTGGAAAACCCCCTTCTTCCATCCATGTAATGCACACTTATTTGTGCCTTTTGTCTGCCTGCCTATGCACTAAGAGGTGGCGTTTCAAACATCAGTGAGTCGGCCTCTGCCTCTGTGAAATGATGGTTCAGGGTGGGGACAGGCTATAGACATCATAGAGCATCCAGAATGAAGGTGCGTCTTCCCACAGGCCAGGTGTTAGGCTGGAACCAGGGTGCAGCCAGATGTGGGCATAGGTGCCAGACCCTGGGTGAGTGTGAGCAGGAAGAGAGCAGTCTTGGCTTTTGGTATCAGGAAGGCTTTTAATCCACTCCTTCACTTACTCAGCTATATTGACTGAGCCGCAGCAGTATGCCAGGCATTATTCTGGGCTGGGGAAGCTGAAAACAGACCAAGAGGATCTCTGCCCTCAGGGAGCTAACCACTAGAACTGAAGGCGGGTAACAGTCCCAGAGAGGTCTTTAAGCTCGTGGTACATACTCTGCTAGAAGTTAATGGAGTTCTGCAGCAGGGGGAGAGGGTGCTGCACAGCTGGGGTGACTGGGGAGGGCTCACAAGCTCCAGCCTCCCAGGTGGAAGGGCACAGCTGTTTCAAGGCTTCAGAGAACATCCCAGGGGCAGGGCAGCAGGTGCAAAGGTCCAGGCAGGGAGAATGGTGTGTTTTGGAAACCATCAGAAGGTCAAAGGGCTGGACAAGTGGCGAGGGGTTCTGTGTGGAGGGCGTGGGCTTGAGCAGGGACCCAGCCGGAGCCTGTGGGGTCTGAGGTGCAGAAAGCTGAGGGGGAGGCGGGGCTGTGCACACTGTGTGTGTGGGAGCTGCCGTCCACCTGGCTGGAGATGGAGTAGGTGGGGATGGAGAGGGTCTTCCCCTGGGTGTTTGGGACCCCTGTGGTCAAGAAGTTGCTAGCATTCTCTGTGACCGTCCATGGAGAAATTTAAGATATGACCAAGTCCACTATCTGGGCAGCATTCTGGGACCTCTCTGCGTCCTCCCTGTACAGAGCTCAAATTTCCATCTGGGGCAATGTGGGTCTTCTAGGGCTCTGAATCTGCAGACGCGTCTTCAGCTCCTGCGTTGAGCCAGCTCTGCAGGCTGGGCCACCTTGAGAGCCTGTGCTTTCCTTTTCTTGGAACGAATCTGTGATGAATTACTAACGATAATGATTCATTATGCTGTCTCACGCTGGCCTGTGCTGATTGTCTAACAGCCCGCAGAGGAACTCGCCCCACTGATTAATTTTCTGCTGTTCTCCCTCTTCTCTTAGAATGGCCATACAAGTGGACAAGTTCAACTTTGAGAGTGTCCCCGAATGCCCAGGAGAGAAGGGGCACTTTGCAAATCCGAAGCAGCTGGAAGAGGAGAGGCAGGAAGCTCGAGGCCTGGAGGTGAACAGCAGACTGGACATCCGCTGGAGGATCATATCCTTTTGATGGTGGCTGTTAGTCCGCTCTTTTGCTTCAGTGATTAAAGATCTGACCAGAACAACTGGAAAGGAGGAAAGATATATTTAAGGCTCACAGTTTCAGAGGTCTTAGTCCACAGAAGGTTGACTCCATCCCTTGGGGATCAAGGTGTGGCAGAGCATCATGACAGAAGAGTGTGGTAGAGGGAGTGGCTCATGTGATGAAGAGTCCTCACAGCCTGTGTCTTCTGTCCCACTCAGGAAGCAGAGATTCCACACTCCCGAGACAAAATACATACCCCATAGCTACACCCCCAAAGAACCACTTCCTCCAGCCACACCTCACCTGCCTCCAGTCACCACCCAGTGAACCCCATCTGGGATTGATTCACTGATTAGGTTAAGGCTACAAACCAATCATTTCACCTCCAAACCTCCTTACATTGTCTCACACATGAGTTTTTGGGGAACACTTCACATCTAAACCATAACAGCAGTCTACCTTGAACTGGGATGCATCTGTGCCTAGGGCTTCTGTGTGCTGAGAAGGAGCCAAGAGGGTTTAGTTACTGGACCTGACCCCCAGGTAGCTCCACAAGGCCCTGACAGGCGTTGTCTTAGCCACTCCACGCTTTAGAAGCCCCACTTAACAAGTATTGATTCTGAGTGGGGAAAGGTCTTCCTGGAACTGGTATTGTTCTTGACTTTGGATCACCTGTTCCTTGCCAGTGTTGATACTCATGTTAGTGACAGTCCTATTGGCCACCCATCAATGCTGGGCTCAAGCATTTTCACAGACTGACAACTGAAAACATAGACACAATTGTCTGGGAAACTGAAATTGGATTGTACAGCCTAGTGAGGCATGAAGATGCTGTTTTGAAAAGACTGAGTGAGTTTTCAGAAGGGCTGTGCTCTGAAAGAGTACTTCATAAAGTAATGGAGCCTGCTACGACTTCTGGCTTGTGCCTGGCTCACAGTAGACATGTAGCTGAATGAAGGAATGCTCTGGGGAGACTGCAGGTCCACTTGTTGAAAGTAGGTCAGGCATTACATGAGGCACTAAGCAGGCAGAGCAGCAAAGTCAAGGCCTCAGTGTGGTAGTCCTGTCTGGTAGGCAGAAGGGCAGCCAGGGCAGAGCATTGTGCCAGGTGCTAGGGGTCACAAGCTGCAGCTGCCGGGTAGACGCAGTCAAGGAAAGTTCATGGAGTGGGAGACATGTGAGTGGGCTGTTGTGGTGGCTAGACATTTATCACAGGGACAGGATGGGGAAAGCCCAGGGGTACTAAGACATGGGTGTGGCTTGCTCAGAGAAGGCCTTTCAGAAAGAGGCAACTCTGATGCGAGTGTCCGTCAATCATCGTCATTGTGCGTGGATTCTGTGGCTCTGGGGATGGTCAGATCATTCTAGAGAGCCTCTCTAGATTTTGAAAAAGTAGCCTCCATTTATCTGTGCCATGAATTCTGGGACCTGAGGCAAGTTCCTACCTTTGAACTGATGTGAGTCTGGCCTGGCGGATGTCTCCAAGCAGTTCATAACAAAATATGAACTTTAGATGTAGCACCCGGCTCTGTGAGCTGGACACCAATGACTTCTGGGTGACCAAAGCAGTCCATGTGCAGTTGGAGATGTTTGGTACAGAGAGATGTGATAGGTGGGTGGTGGGACTTATCTCCCTGTGCCCCACTGAGCTCCGCACAAAGCCAGGCGCATTCCTCCCCTGCCGACTGCAGGGGCAGAGCAGCGAGCTAGCAGGTGAGGCAGCCTTCACACAGGAGCATCATCTGCCACTCCATTGTCTGTGGCACTGTGGTTCCCATGAGGCCAGCCAGTCAGTGGTGGGGCCGGAGACCAGCCCAGGTCTTTGCCAACAGCACACTCACCCGCCACTGCAGATGTTCACACGCTGGGTTGGGGCTGGGCCCTCACCTCCAGGGGCTGGCCATGATGCTGGAGCAGGGAGCCACTTGGTCTTTCTGGGAAGAGAGGTTGGAGAGGCTCTGTGTGTGCCTGCTGTGGAAGCCGCCATTAGGCAAGAGATGCCCCTTCCCCAGTCTTGGAGCTTCAGCTTTAGGCATGGATCTGTGCAGGGCAGGGCAGGGCAGGGCAGGATGGGCCTGATGGGACAGCAGGACCAGAGGGAGAAGTGGCACTGTAGGGAGGAATTCACTCTTGAAGGCTGTCACTCTGAGACTCGGATAAAGACGGGAAACCTCAAATGGGTGGAATTGTGACCCCTTACTAACCCCCTCCATGCTGGGCACACAGTTGCATCTGGTCAGTGTCATAGCTACCACTTTCTGGATGCTGTGCTGGATCCAAGTCACCCTTGTCTCCCCACTCAGCGTGGATTCACCATCCTGCCTGGAAGATGATGGGAGGTGACTCAGGTTCGTGCATAGAAAGTGGAAGAGCTGGTTCCCAGACCCCTTTAGCCTTCCCCTGGCCTGTGGCCCTGGCCTAGTGTCTGTTGCCTCTCAGGATCATGTTGACCAGCAGAACTCTCATGCTTTTCAAACACTAACACAAAAAGCTACAGGAAATGTCTTTGCATTTCTCTTTAAGCCTTGACTCCTTTAAGAGGTTGTCATCCTGTTCTGTATTTGCTTAATAATTCTTCAAACAAATATTTATGGAGTGCCTAGCATGTGCCATACACATCGGTCTCCCAGGTTTCCTAATTGTAAGTTTATGAGCAACTGTCCCTGTAGGCAAATTTGGTTAAAGAGAACCAACATTAGGGACATCCTCTCTCTGTCTCTTTCTCCTTCTCTCATCTGAAAATGACATCTGGCATGGTTGAGTAGCAGACTTTTGCTACTATAAACCTGAATTCAAGCAGATGGAAAGACCAAGGATTGAATTGGCTACTAATTTTATTATGAATTTTAATAATATTTTCTAAATATTTAGACTCTATAACAATTGTTGAGCCTAATTTGACACCTGTCCAGAGCTGTAGAAATTGTCCATATGCAGCATGTAATGCCGGGCAGATGTGTTTTGAAGGAAATTGGGGTCTTTGCTCTAGATGTCTGTGTTCCTTTCTGCACAGTATCCCCCTGAGAGTCTTCCTTGGAGGAAGTATTCCTCAGTTGGTTCTGACCAGCCCCTGGCCGTCCCTACCCCCAAACCCAGATGCCCACCTGCTCTGTGGAAGAGCAGGGTGAGTCTGTCACAGGAGCCTGGGACAGAGGTGGCAGAGAAGACACTGGGGATCACAGCCTTGAAGCCGGCCGTTCCTCCCCAGCCTGTGGCTGGGGTCTGGTGGGCCTCACAGCTACATTCCTCAGGCTGCCTGGAGAGGTGACAAGGACCCATACCTGTGGGACCCAGTGACTTCATGGCAGTCAGCTCCCCAAGGGGTGGTGGACAGTGGGCACCTGGGTTGTGGTTTCTGTGCCGGACGGCACTGGCTCTGGGTGGAGCAGTTGCTGGGCCTGCTTGGACAAGCCCCTGTGATGGTGCCTCCCTCCCTTCAGGAAGCCCCTGTCCTAACCCTGTTCAGAGTCGTTATGATCAGGAAGAGCTGCGGCTTGTGCCTCCTCGGGGTTAGCTGCTCCACACCACCTGTGTCCTCTGTCCCACAGAGGTTGGGGACACACCCAGCAAGCAGGAGCCAGCCCTCCCTGCACTGTCTTTGCCATGCCCCGAGTCCCTCTGTGCTTCTCTGTTCTCGTTTTCTGAGGCAGAGCTGTTGACAGTTCCTGTGCCACGGGCTGCATGAGACATGCATGAGCTTCTGAGCTGAGGCTGCTCTTGGTGGCTCCTGTAGAGGTGGCAGCCTCTCCCCACTGTGTCCTGTGGCCACACCACAGAGGAGGCCTCTGCTGTCTTGTCTGCTTTGACCCTCATTCTGTCCCAGGGTTAAAGTTTTCACAAAGGACTTCTCATACTCAAAACCTTCTACCTTGCCTGCACCTCTACCAGGCCACCAAGTAGCCTGGCCTTGTCTGGAGGGAACCTTGCACCTAACAGTCTGAGTTAGAACTGACGTGGTTGGACTGTCTGGGGAGCTGTCTGGAGGTCGTTCTCCACCTGGTATAGGCAGCCTCTGGTCCAGGGAAGCAGGCTTACTTGACATCACCTGTGCTTTCTGGATACGTCCTTGCTTTCAGCATGTCCTTGCTTTCAGCTTCTGGGTGTTCCCTTGTTCCCCTCCTCTCCGCCCTCTAACCACTGCAGTACCTCTTTTTGCTGAACCTGGAAAATCCTACTGTACCAACTGTTTGTGGACTCTTAGCAGTGGATGGTAGCCTTCAGTGTGGCCCCGACTCACCACAGTTGACTTTAGGAGACAACTGTGAGGACTGGAGCCTGAGCTGGTGAGGCTGGCCCTGCTGCTTTTAGCACCCTGACATGGAGGCCATGTGGCTAGAAGGGCGCTGTGTCCGTGTCTGTTTGGCCAGGATGGTGACAGCTGCTGCAGAGGGTTGCTGTGAGGACCAGTTCTCAGTCCCACTGGCTCTTTTGATCTCCTGCCAGGTGTGTGCTGGCATTTGTTAACCCTCCATCTGCAAAGCAGGTCAATCCCTTTTAAATGATGGGATTTTGGAAAATTCAAAACTATTGAGCCCGGATAGCTGGCAGGATATCCAGGACCCCGTGTCCTTGTGCTGTTGGCTACTTTAGTGAGGTCAAGCCTGAGAGGCGCAGACATGGTTCCTGACCTTGAAGGTGTCAACAGCTGGAAATCCCCCAGTTTCCTGTGGAAGCCCTCCTTCTACCCTGTGACTTGGCACAGGCAAGGCTCCTCCAAGATGAGCCTCCCCGGAGGGAGCCATTCTGCCCCCAGCCTCCCTCCTGCCTGTCTTTGGCAGCTCGCGGCTCCCGGAGCTTCCTCCCCTTCTGTTACACTCCTAAGAAGCATGGAGATTTGTTTTCTCCTGAAGTCTGTCTCTCCTGTGAGATTATGCTGCCTGGAGGTCAGGTGGGCTCCCATTCACTCCACAGCTATTTGTTAGGGACATTTGTATGTCAGACATTAGGCTGGCACTGGGGGACACCACCGTGAGCAGCTGTGGACCCTGTCACAATAGAGCATCCCCATGCTGACTGTGATCTCTGGCAGATAGGTTTTAAAACCTGTGTGAAGGAGACGTTGTAATTTCCAGGATGCAGCCCACAGAAGGTGACCAGCTTAGTTGCCCTGAGCTGAGTGCTGTGATAGTCTATGAAAGGAGTTTGCAACCAGAAGGATTAGTCTGAATTGAAACCTGGACCCTCTTCCAGAGCTGGCCCTGCATAGACTGTCCGTGGCTGTCACAGTGTTACGCAAGCTTGCTGTCATTTCGCCTCCTCATTTTCCTTGCCATGTTACAAATGTCCCTTCAAAGATCCTTTATGAGATTGGCAAGAGACTTGCTGGCCTGTGGGAACCTACCTGTGCAGGTTAGAGGAAGAGGAGCTAGGGCAGTTTGACTGCCCTGCACAGAGGCTTGTGGCCTGGGCCATCTAGGCATTCTCTGCCAGGTGCCCAGATTGTGTCTTTTTCCCTTGCTGAGTCTGGAGAAGCATTTTTGACCAGTTTGGTTGCTTTTTAGAGTGAAGCAGAGGCTCAGGAGGTTCATGGGCACACTGGGCTTTGGATCCTGAGAACCAGTACTCCAGACTGGGAGAGTGGGAGTCTGCAGGATGCAGGGGCCAAGTGAGCGTCCACGATTTGGAAAGTGGAAGGATGAGGAAGAGTGCAGCTGTTGTCCTGAGTGTGGGGGTCTCACATCCTTGAGCCGCCACCCTCCAGACAGGGGGTCCCCTCTTGGCTGTGCATGGCTGAGGGTGTTGCTGCTTGGCCTCAGAGACATCAGCCACTCTGTATAAGCTTCAGGGATTTGCCAGTGGCTGAGACATGGGCCAGAGGTTTACAGCCCTTCAAGGACTTTAGGTACCATGTCCTGCCTTTGATTGATCACAACCAGCGCGTCCCCCTGGATATAGCTCCAGTTGAGCCCTGTTCTCAATTTCCAAGACTGCTTTCTTCCCAGTGAGGGTAAGTGCTGTCCCCCGACCACTCCTCCCTTGTAAGACAGGCGGTGGAACTGCTTGCCCTGGGCCGCCCCTTCAGGGTCTCTAATGGCTTCTCGGTTCTTCTCCAAGGTGCTTCTTAATGGAGCACTGTCTTCTCATCTCCTGAAAAAACATTCCGTCTCTTTAAACAAGACTCTTAAACCACAGCACACTACATTTTTCTAATAGTCATGCTTGGAGAAATAGTTTTATCTAAATGAATTTTAATACAAACAGCTCCTGTCATCAGTATGGCTGATTCCTTGATCATCTTAAGTGAAATGCAGGGTTGCATTTTGTATCTGCCTTCAGGGAGTCTGGCTTTTAGAGCTGTTTGTAATAACTTGCTTCAGAGGCCTTTAATCTCCTGTGGCAGGGAATCTCTGCAGCCAGAGGAACGAGACACCTCACTGGCAGTGGAATCCAATCGCCCTGGCCATTTGCCCTTCAAGGCACAGAGAAGTGAAGTTAGATGGATGTAAATTTGATTGCTGTCTCCCCCAAATCCAAATAGTGACCACATACACCTCAGAATTTGAAAGGAGTCAGAGTTGACACATAGTATAGATGTCAGATCTGGCTGGCTCAGGAAGTTGGGGAAGGCAGTTTTGTGTATAAACTGGTTTAGGGGTGTGTGTGTGTGTGTGTGTGTGTGTGTGTGTGTGTGTGTATGTGTGTGTGCATGAATTGACATGCATTGTGTTTGTGTGATTGGGTGTGTGTGTGTGTGCTGAGTGTGAACAAATTCTGTGTAGTTTTGGTATGATCATTACTGTGAACATGTGCATCTCATAGAATAGTCATAAAATTACAGAGCGTAACAGCTACCACCCATATGGCAGTATGGGTGGATGCCAGGTACTGATCTGAACAGTTTGCTTAGAGTTATTCACTTAATTTTTACAATAACTCTCTGATGTAGCTTTTCCCACATTTTTCATTGCTGCATTGTATTTACACATACTGATGGGTATTGTTACCTGCTCCTGCGTGCACAAATGTAACAATATGATCTGGCCTATATCACTTCCTCTGGGCATGCAGCAGTTTTTAATGCACATCCCATTGAGGAAAAAACAGGTCTGGTGAGGTTCCCTTGCTTGCTCAGATCAGCCAGCTAATGGGTGGTGGAACTGTGCCCTGGCTCCATCTCAGAGTAGTGCAGGCTTCTCCTGACCGTGTGTCCTGCTACGTGGTGAACTGTCCAGTTAGGCCTAGGACATCAGGGAGCTCGGCCAGAGGCAGAGCAGCGACTTTAGCAGTCCCAATGTTTGTGCTGCAAATCAGAAAACAAAGTCCTGAGAAAGAGGCTCATTAATCATTTAAAGCAGACTTTCCATTAGTGTAATTTCTATTTATGACAATTTGCTAATTTATTTGAGCTGAAGTAGGGCTGGGCTCAGTCCCTGCTCCTGTCGTTCTTCGCTCCAGAGCTGGCATGTGGGACACAGCCTGTCTTCCAGGGGAGGGGTGCCCAAGGGCAGGAAGGCTGACCAGAGAGCCCTGCTCACCTTGCAGCCAGCTGGAAGACCTCAGTGTCCATTGTGTGTGTGTGTGTGTGTGTGTGTGTGTGTGTGTGTGTGTGTGTGTGAGACATAGTTTCCATTTGGTTCAGTAGACCCTCGATGATGCCCAGCTGTTCTGAGCATGGTGCTTGTTTCTCCTTGGAGGGGAGAGGCCACCACACCTCAGCTCTGTGGGTCCAGCCTCACAATCTCTTCACTCTGGCAAGTTGGTGGACCAATCATTTTTTTTTTCAGAATACTTATAAGCCACATAAATAGAGACAGGATCTGTACAGTGTTTTCAAACGTGCCTGGGCTTATGGTAAATGATCAAATATTTCACTAGTTCTGCCTGAGCCAACAGTGGGAGAGGAGAGGGATTTTACTTGCCCTCTGCATTTTCTTTGTGTCTGGGTATGGTTTTCAGAGATTTGTTAATTGATCATTCATGGGTCTCTCGATGAACTGAGATGGCATGCATGAATGTCTGTGTAAAATAAGGTTCTGCACAAATATTGGCCAGTTAATTAAATGTGATAAATAATGATGAATGACTAATAATAATGAATAGGATATAATGCTGGCATAGTAATCTAGATCCTCACAGGTGGGATAGTCTCTCTGGTTGCTCAGTGAAAGGCAGCAGGTGTTTATTGAGCCTCTACTGCATGCCAGGCATGGTGCTGGTGCCTGGGACACCGTTCTGGGGGCTTTGTGGCTTAGAACCAGGTGTTCTCTGCGCTCTTTTCCTTGTTGCTCTGTGGTTTTTGTTCTTTGTAAGTAGCCATTTCTACAGGAAAGTGAAAGCTGGCAGTTGGGGTGGCAGGGCTGCTCACTGACTCGCTGGTGGAGTGGGGGTGTGGCAGGAGGTTAAACCGAGTTGAGGCTGCCCAGCCTCGGGTCCTTGGAGTCACCACCTCTGAGGGTCCGTGACCAGTAGGAAGAGCAGGCTAACCATAGTGGAAGCCAACTCACTCAGCCACGTCTCAGAGGCAGAGTGTGGTGAGCCGGGGCTACCGTGAGCAGGACCTGTGCTTGCGGCTGGGGCATTAGACTGTGCTGCCGGAGCTGGGCACGTGAGCTGGTCTAAGTGAGCCGGGGCTGGAGGTCTCTCACAGCAGGCCTCAGGCCCCAGCCACTTTGCAGGAGTGTGGTCAGGAGACATGCCACAGCTGATGCCACAGTCCTGCTGCTGCCAGGTCCTGCTCTCTGCACAGGCGGCTCCCTGAGAGGAAATGTGATGTCATGTCCCAGGGACTGGGAAGCCTTGCTGGAGTCCGCCTCTTCAGCACCACGGAGAGTTCCTACCGCGCTTCCCTGGCTCTGGAGAGAACAAGCCGTTGGCAACGCCAGGGCTGTGGCATGACCCAGCCTGTGGGTGGCAGGGTCCTCACTGTCATGTGGGGGCCATTTTGCAGTGAAGAATCGACAGAATGTGCAGGGTGAGGGCTCCTTATCACACTGCTAGGTTCAAGCTGGGGCCCCACCTGCTAGCATCCAAGCCATGGGCCCGAGGTTCCACAGCCGTCTCTGAAGTGGACGTGACAGTCCCTATTCATACCCAGAATGTTCTGGAGCTTCAAGATGGAACTAGTATTAGGTTGGTAGGATTCATGGTGACGCTCACCACTGGGCCTCTCCCGGCAAGCACTTGGAAATGTTCTCCACAGTAGCAGTAGTGACAGGCTTTGCTCCGGTCATGTCATTATTTATTCAGCCCCTGCCCCCATGCCAGGGTCTGTGTGTTGAAGAAGCAGTAGCCCACCATCCCCACGGCGACACTGCGTCATGGGCGGTAGCCGTGGCTGACAGCCAGCCGGCTTGACGGTACGTGGGCACAGGTTCAGATGTGAGGCTGTTTTGGTGGCTTATATGGCTGCGAGGGAGGAGGTTGCAGATGCAGGTAATTAGCTTTATTAGCTCAGCTGTATGATTTTATGGCTCCGGTCCGAAAGCAAATTAATACAGAAATGTGCTGCTGCAGTGCTTTCCAAAGCCCAGTACCATTTGGCAACTTTGTAATTTCCCACATGCCACCTTACCTCTCTGGCTCATCTTCTCTGAGCCCCATGTCCCTGAATTCTTGCAGGCTCTGCTCTGTGCTGCAGACACAGCCTCTCTCCACCTTGGGAGCCCGGCATGAGTTTCTAATAAGAAACTCCACTCTCAGGAGTCTTAATTTCACAAAGGTGACAATAAATGCTGGAGAGAATCAGGAAGGAAGGCTGAAATAAACATAAATGTGTGCATTTTAAACTCGAACGTGGATGATGTTATCCTGAGTCCTCTCTCCTTTCAAGCTGGGGAGAGGCCCCTCCTGAGCTCAGCTGCATCTGCAGGCCTGGGTCTGCAGCTCACTCAGCACTTGTCTTGGGCACTGTTAGGGACCCTTCATTCTTTCTTTTTCTCAAGTATTTTTGGGTTGTTACAGGTGCATACAGTTCTGGACTCTTTTCAACAAGTACACGTGCCCACCTGCCCTGTTCTGTCCCTCCTCCCAGAGTGCCCAGTTTTATTTGCTCCTGATATAAACTTTCAGATTTGTTTTTGGACATTGTAAGTAAATGCCAATGTAGCCTTATTTTTTCACCCTAATGTTTTTATACAGAGGACATGTTCTGGTTTGAGTCTTGCTTTCCAACTTACTACATGTCCTGGATGACTTCATAAAGAGCTATCTTGCTGTCCTCCCATGGTGAAATAGGAAGCAGGTGCCACATAGCCATACCTCTGCCAGGATGCTCTTCAGTCTGGAGTTTTAGCCAGTCTGCAGCTGTGTGTTCTTGAGCTGGTCATTTCCCTTGCTGGAGGTGCTCTGCTGTGGGAAGCAGCTTGGATGGAGGAGCCAAAGGCACTTGGGGCAGGACGCTGCAGGGGGTGGACGGGGGCGGAGCCAGGAGCACTCTGGCTTCCAGGTCTTCAGGCAGGACCCTGTCACCATGGCTGCCTGCCCAGTTGAGGGTGCATATAGAACCTTGCCGTGGAGCCTGCCCCTTTCAGGAATGCCCCCAAGGTGCCCCTCCTCGTTCCTGCTCTCTGGGACCCAGTGGAGTGACTTTGAGTCTGAGACTTAGAAGCCCTGGGAAGATTTCCTTCCTTGGGAGTGGGTCACTGCCCAGAGGATAAATTCTACACCTGTGTGCTGTCTGGGCTAGGAGGCAGTAGCTGTGTACCGAATCAGAACCAATGGGTTGAAACTTGTTCTGCTAGCACTGTGCACATCCTGCCACTGCCCCTGCCTAGGTTAGGGTCAACCACAGCCCTGCCAGCAGGGATTCGGGAGTGGTAGCTAAGGGAGGGGTTGATGTCTGTTTGTTGTTTTATGAAAGAGTAAGTGTCTCCTCATGGATGGTCCATGAGAAACAGGCCTTCCCTGGTCCAGACTGCCCTCAGCTCTCTTCCTAGAACAAGGAGAACAGTGACTCCCTTTCGCTGTCCCTTGGGCATCCCCAGTAAGTGACTGAGAAACCCTCAGCACAGAGTTGGGTGCATATGGCTCTCACTGTGTGCCTCTGCCACTGAGTCAGTGCTGATCCCCATGTCCAGCAGGGGGCCTGACCCGAGTCCGTGAATAAGTGCACAGGTAAGCGTAGGCTGTAGACCTCACAGTCCTCGCGTCCCATCCTGGCCCCATACCTCCTCCAGAAGGACCAGTTGGGGTGGGTGAACCCCTTACCCAAGTACCTGCCACTCCCTGGGTTCTCCTGTCTCTGCCCTGCCCCTTCCCTCCTTCAGAAAGGTTCTTTACTCTTTCCTGGTCAGGTTCACATCCATTCACATCCTCACCTTGAAACCGACTTAATAAAGGTACATTGAGTGTTAAAACACATCAGTCAGATCTCCAAAAGAAGAAAAAGAATTCCCTCACTATTCCTGGAAAACGAGCATCGTGCAGTGTCCTGTTCATACACGCCGGGCTCCTCCCAGCCAGTAACAGTGCTGAATCCCAGGCAGCTCCTCTCAGGGAGATTAGATTTCCAGGAAGCTGAGTGGGTGGCCACTTCCTGGGGAACCTGGCTGTTTACAGGGGTGATGTCACCCGTGGGCTGCAACTGGCAAACGAATCTATTGGGTCCCACATCTGTGTTCTAACCACTAGCCCACACAGCTCCCCCACTTGGGAGCCAGTTAGCCCATCACAGACGACCATGCCGGACCCCAGCACCCTGGCTAGGAGCTGGGCTATGAGGGGGACAGGAGCACCCAGCCCACGAGACAGACAGCCTCTGCCTCCATCACCCTCAAGTTGAGAGAAGAGGCCTGAGGGGTCCTCACCTGGGCTTTGGCCCCATTCCCACTCAGCCTGCTCCCTTAGGAAGCCCGAGGCGCCCGGAGAAGGACCTGGGGGTCGCTCACTGAGCAGGGTGCACCCCTTACCTGATGGAGGAGAGAAATGGAGCCGTTGGTAACAGATTAATGAGACAGGGGCAGCCACGTGCTTGATCAGGGAAGGCCGCTTCAAGGTGGAGGCTGGATGGAGGAGGGAGGCCTGTGGGCGGCCTGGGCTCAGGGGTGGGCACACAGCCTGCTTCCCCGAGGCCTGCAGGTCTCCTGTGCTCTTCTGTCTGAGGGGGAAGCAGGCACCCCTCTCTGCTGTTCTGGGTGCTTGCACACCCTCATCGGTCTGGCCTCTGCCTCGGTGCTCAACCCTGCCCAGCATTCCGCTCAGATGCCCTTTCCTGGGGCGGTTTCCCAGTCCTCCACACCTGGCTCCTGCTCCTCGTGCTTCCATGGCCCCTTTCCCTAAGTACCAACATCTTCCCTCAATCAGCATCTTTGAAAAACTGCGCTTTACCTGTGTCTAAGCCACTGCTCAGCAGCTCGGCAGCCCCTGCACCCCTTCCCAGACCTGGCAGCCAGCATTCTGCTCTCTCTGTGTTCGACTCTCTGGGGCCTTCCCAAGAGCAGAACCACGCAGCATGTGTCCTTTCCTGACTGGCTGGTTTCACTTAGACTGCCGCCAAGGCCTGTGTGTGTTGAATCTCCTTCCAGGCCTCCCTTCCATGAGGGCTGAGTAGTGTAGGGTGGCATGAATGTCCACGCTGGTTGGTCCCTGCATCTGTGGCTGCCCCACAGGTTGTTCCACCTTTTGGCTACTGTGCTCAGTGCTGCTGTGATGGGTTTGCGAGTGTCTGCGTGGGTCTCTCCCCCAGGGATACATCGTACCCGGAAGCAGAGATGCTGGAGGCCACAAGGGTGGTGGCTGGCCCTCACCAGCCTGTCCGCCTTGTGCTCAGGTTGCAGTCTTGGCTCAGTACCCCTGAGGATCTGCTTCGCTCTTGTTGAACTAATAAGGAGTCCCAGCTCAGGATTTCCTCAGGACCAAATGAGAGAATTAGAAATGCACTGTGGGGTTTATATCACTGAGGACAGCAAACACACACCCTCTGTGATGAGATGGAGAAGAATGGAGGGTTCTTCGTAGGAGAGAGCTGTCTTTGGAAGGAGCTCTTTGATAAATTGTGTGTGAAAGTGTGGAGACCAAGGTGGCACGGGGCAGCTGAACGTCTGAGCCAGGGCCAGAGGGGAGAGTAGGCAGCGCTAGCCACAGGGCGCCGTGCTTCCACCCGCACCTCGTGACACCCTGGGAGGCTGGTGCTCTCGTCCTGTGCCGCAGATGCTGAAACCGAGACCCATGGTCTGAGGTCAGTTGACCAGAGCTCAGCAGCAGCGGCACCAGGATTCACAGCTGGGCTGAGACGTTCAGCTGCTGAGCTCCAGGGGAGGGAACCAACAGAGCTTTGCAGGGGCTGCAATAACTCTCGCTGATCCAGATATTTCAGAAACAGCTGCTAGGCTCTCAGATCCTCCATTGAGGTGGTGAGAGAGGAGGGGAGAGGTGGCTGTTCAGGTGGGTGTGGAATGAAACAGTGCCTGGAGCTGGGGCAGACAAGGTCCCATGCAAAGCAGCCCTGAGAATTCAAAACAACAACAACAAACATTAGCAAAGCATGCTGGTCTCCCGGCCTGGGCCCACTGTGCCAGGCACGGCCCCCACACTGCTTCGCCAGGCTGCTTGCTGGCATCCACTTATTACCCAGCACTGCTGTCTGAGCAGCTGCAGAGCCAGGCCCTGCTCTAGGTCCCAGCATGAAGTCTATGTCCTTACTGAGCTCCAGGATGGTGGTGAAGACAACATATGTAGCATGAGTTGCCAGGGGCCACAGAAGTCTTGCAGCCAAGGAAGTTTCCCAGAGGTAGGTAGCTGAGTCTAAGCTGAGACTTAATGAACACAGCTAGGCAGGAGAAGAGAGAGGAGAAAGCATATCATGTGGAGGGTCTGGAGGGAGCATGTGGTAATTTAGATGAGTGGGGAGAAGGCCAGAGTAGCCTGTCTAGTCCAGGAGTAGGCAGAGGTCCCTGAATCACTGCCTCAGCCATCCTGGGTGAAGCCTTTGCTGAGGTGCTAGCCCAGCTCTCTGAGGCAGCCCTCACTCTGACTGTGGATGCCCCTTGGGCTGGGTGCTGGGAGGGACGTGCTCACTCTGCACTCCATGCCTCCAAAGCAACACTCCATCCAGTAGGCCTGAGACCACATTCTTTACCAGTCCTGCCCCTCTTGCTCAGGCTCCTGGCCCTGCTGTACCTGTTCCTGCACGTACTTTGTTCCCACACAGCTGTCCCCAGTTCTGGCAAATCTGATTTTCTGTTTGTTCATTGCTATCTTAGCAGTTAAGACTAGTGCACGGAACTGTACTTCAGGGTTTGCATCCTGATACCTCTGTCCCTGGTTCTGGGCCTGCCTCGCCTCAGAAGCACCAAACATGATTGTTGAAGGAATAAATTTGGCATTGGAAGAAGAACATGGGTTTCTCCTCCCCTTTTCCAATCACTAGAGAATGTCAGGAACTAAATTTTTCCTGCTTGATTGCAATTTACAAATGGTGGCTTTAATTTTCCTAAGAAAGGGAAAGAGGCTTATATTCCTGCCTCTGAGCCATACTGGTGGTGTAATGTTAGCACCTGGCCGACTTCTGTGGTCTATTCAGTCCAGGTTCTTCACCCACTGGTACTTGATGAGAGCCTTGACTTGCTCAGTTATGATTTTGCTTAAGTGAGCTGGTTGGTGATTGTCTATGTAATTACCTCGAGATGTGGAAGGCAGGGGCCATGAAGCCATCCTGAAGGCCAGTACATTCAGGAGAACACGGCTGCGTTGAAAGGCCAACCACAGCGTGCAGACTTCACTCAGGAAAAATGGCCTCCCGTTCTTCTTTATTCTCCCCAGCAAGAGTAGTTGTCAGATCAAAATCACCCCAGTGGATTTCTCTTCCTCACATAATAGTCACTTCATTTAATGGATTTAGGGGTGAGGGAAGAGGGCGCCCAATAAGTTTTTCCATCTTAGAGTGACGTTGGAGTGGTTGGGTCGACCACCGGCTGAGCAGAGGGGGACATTAGCTGTGGGAGGTTTCTCGTCTGACTGTAATCTTGTAGAGCTTCTCTCAGTCCCAGGCCCTCAGCAGCTGTTGGCTTTTCCTTGACCAGGACTCACCCTTCTCTGGCGCGCAGCGGGGAGGCGAGCGTGGAGGGTGTTCTGAGCCAGCTGGTCCTGGAGCACCTGCAGCTGGCTCCCCTGCAGTGGGGTGAGTACCACTGCCTGTCACTTCTGGTGAACAGGCCCCTCCTCTCAACTGTGCAAGGTCTTGGGTGTGTAGGGTTGGGGAGCTCCTCAGAGGTTGGTGTGTGCTGATGATCACCTCAAGAAACTGGGAAAGAGCGCTGGCACCCCTGTTCAGGAGCTTGGCGTCCCCGTGAGTCCTGCTGGCCCTGATGTGCAAGAACTCCTTCCTGTCCCAGCATGCATGTGTGGGCGGGTTTCGGCCTGGCCCGGACTGCCCACCACTAGAGAGGTGCAAGAACTCCTTCCTGTCCCAGCACGGATGTGTGGGCGGGTTTCGGCCTGGCCCGGACTGCCCACCACTGGAGAGGTGCTGTCGTGTCTGCATAGGTGTGCTCTGCAGATAGTTCTGGAACTTGGAGTGAGTTGGGATAGGGGACAAGAGGCAGGTGTGATGGCCTCCCTCTGCCTGGAATGAGCTTTGACAGATTTCCACACCCGTGTGTGGAAGTGTGTGTCTCCTAAACACTTTCACTCAGCTGTCCTTTGAGACCACGGTCACTTAACACATAGCCTGTTTGTTCCTTTTGCACCCGTAAACTCATGCCATGGAGCTCATTCTTGAAAACTTGTGCCCTGGCCACACAATTCTAAATAGTGTTTAAAGGTGTCTTGCTCAGAGACAGACTGAGTATTTCTTTGGAGCACAAGTCTCTGTTCTCTGGAGTTGTTTCATTAGATAATCTATTTTGAATCCGTGGCAGTCAGCTGCTAAAATACGTACCTTCCTTCTATCTCCTCCTCACCCAGGAGTCAGTGTGTGTTCTTTTAAGAAGGTCCATATTGGCCAATTCATTAATGAGCTGGAGCCGCCCCTCTGCATGCTGGAGATGCCTGAACATCAGCCTAGGGCTTGGAGAAGAGAGCTGCCTTTCTGTGGCATCCCCCCACTCCTCTGCTGGCCCCGCTCCTCACAGGGAGAACCCAGGCAGCTGGGTAGGCGGTGCCCTCCTGGCCACTGGGATGGATTCCCTTTCTCCTCTCTGACCCATTAAAGTAGGAGCAAGACTTGGCCTTTCTGCAGAGCGTGTCACAGTTTGGCCTCTGCAGGCTTCCCCGCTGTCCAGAGACTTGTCCAGGTCCAAATGTCCTATCTCCCAATTCCTTGGGCACAGTGAACCGTTTTTACTGGGTTGGCCAGGGAGGTCAGACACATGGACCCTCCTGGTCAGGGACTGGGAAAGGTCTCAGTGAGCAGCCCTATGTAACCTCTCTCCAGAGGAGGTTCCACCTGGCAAGTAAGCAGGACATTCATGGGGAAGTAAGGGAATGGCTGGTCATGGGCAGAACAGGGCCAAGAGCCAAGAGCAGAGTGACTTGGGATAGGGAGGCGGGAAGCAGGTGGCCTCTTTACCCTCTCTCAGATAAGTATCTGCCAGCTAGTGTGGCTGACCGTCAGGGTACCTGATGGCAGAGACCTAGGAGATGCCACCAGAGCTGCTGCTGGGGGGTACCTGTTCAGGCTGCAGGGGATGCTAGTGAAGGTGGCTATTCTCTATATGGCCTAAGGTGAGTGCTAAGCAGTAGGGGATGCCGAGAAGAGGGAGGAAGCTGGGAGGGCAGGACGCTCCTGCCCCAGGCATTTTGCTTGAGAAGCACCATTTACTCCTGAGGTAGCCAGGGAGGGTCCTTTCCATATTTACAAATAGGAACCCTCCCAGGGAGAAGCCCCGTCCAGCACCTGCACACACAGTGCTGCAGACTGTCAGATGAAGCACAGTAGTTGACAATGATAAAGGTCTCTTGGTGCTCCCTGTGCCCTGTCCCTTGAGGGTACTGAGATACTCTTTAGAACTATGCAGTAACAAGCTGGGCATTGCCACATGCCTACGGTCCCAGCACGGGCAAGCTGATGGGTTGGGGGGGGCTGTTGTGTGTACATGCCACATGTTCACCCATGTGTGAGTGTGAGTACTTTTCCCTGGAGAGACACAGCTTCTAAAAGATACTGCAGACACCCAGAAGGCCCTGCACTTTTGGACTCCAGGGGAGTCCTGCAAAGGCCCAGGCTGGCCTCCGCAGTGTGAATCAGCCTCCATGATCAGAGCACAGAGTTTCCCTATTCCAGGTACCATGGATTATTTAACTCCTGACATATTTGGCTATTTCCAGCGAACATCTTTTTGTTAACACGAGTTTTGTTTGATTTTCTGACTATACCTGCCTTCTAGTTCTAGAGTCACTAGGTCAAAGGCCTGAGCGTCTCTAAGGCATGAACATGTTTATTTGTGAGACGAATACGTGATTGCTGGCTATGATGTGACACTCTGGGAACTTGGGTTTCTCAGGTCACTTTCTCATCCCATTTCTAGCACAGAACTCCAGGTGTCCTCTGCAGGGCAGTGCAGGTGATGGAGAGGGAGGGCCAGCGTGGGGTCAGTCCTGAGGTGTTATGGCGCATGCTCCGGACGTCTTCTGATCATAGAGGATGGGAACTGGGTTGAGAGACCTACCCTCCTGAGCCCCAGGAGGGCAGAGGTCTTGCCATGGCCACCAGGCTTTGGCATCTCTCCCCCGCGTTCTCCACTTAGGGGCCCAACGTGTCTTGTTATCCTGGGGGCCATGGTCAGCTGCACATGCCAGATCATGGTGAGCCTTCCAGGGTCTTGGCTGGCCTGCTGCCGCTGCTTCCCAAAGGCAGCCATGTGGGAATTCAACATTTGTTAGCAGAACTTTCTCCTCGAGTCTCTTTTTGCATCATGTGTTTGTGTATTTGTGCCCGATCAAGGAGGGAGGGAACAAGCACCCTCACCTGTGACTCAGTGCAGACCCTTGGGTACGGAGGAAGAAGCCACACAGCCCTAGAGGGTGACTGGATTCAGGGTCCTGCAGACCTGGCTCCTCTTTGCCGCATTCTGCTGAGCTGGTCAGGCATCCTGGCAGCTCCTTCTGCCCCGAGCTCTGGCGCACTCTGTGGAGTGGTGACGGCCAGCTCCTGACTCTGCCAGGGAAGGGAATGCGTCACAAACATCGACCCCTTCCTCGCCACATGGCTAATCCCACTGACTGAGCGTGGTCGACTCTCTGTCCCTTTCCCCTGTTATTCTCTCAGGGAGCTCACAGCCTGGGAGGGAACCCGTCTAGCACCGGAGTCACTGCAGCACCATGGAGGGGGGCCCACTCCCGCTGCACAGGCCCTCTGGGGAGGCAGGAATCACTTTGGGATGAAGGGATCAGGATGACATCATGGAGGGACAATGCTCCACTGATCTTGGGGATGGGGAAGGAGCAGGCTGTGCTCCCCAGTGTTTACCATCAGGGAAGCCAGCTAGAGGGCTCGGGCCACAGCGAGCCAGTAGTGGTGAGAGGGGCAGAAGGGAGTTTTGTCTGTCTCCCTTCCTCCCTTCCAGCCCACCAGTGGCGTACCGGTGGTGCAGGGTCTTCACCCCGGCCTCAGTTCAGCCTCCCTCTACCTTCCCTGTCCCCTGCACGACGTAGCTGGTATCCAGGCTCTTGGGCTGCCGTGGTCCCTGCACCTCGCACACTCCTGACTTGGGCTACCCTAAGCAGACTTCCAGGGGCTCCTGCGAGGATGGACTAGACTGAAGCACCTCAAGGGCCCACCACGTGGGCCGCCTGCCCCCGCCAGGCCCTTGTCCCCTGGCATGCTGGTCTTTAGCCTCAGAAGTCCACACCTCTTTTGCCCAGCCAGCTTTATTCCTTCCCTGAGAGCAGGTTCAGGAGGTCAATTAAAGAAAAAGGTTGCTATTTTTAAACAGCCATTTTATAAAAATGATCACACATGCTGGGCCAGGGGCAAGGGCTGGGCAGTGACTTTGGGCCCTAATGACCTTGCATGCTCTTGTGTCCCTCCCATGAAGGAGGAGCTGAGGCTGAGCAGACCCAAGTTCGTCTCACCTGGAGCTCACAGCTGCAGAAGAACAGTCTAGGTTCTGAGCCTCTCATACCTGAATTGTGACCTTCCCCTGGGGTCACTTTATGGAAGTAATATGTTCTCACAGCAAAAAGTGAGAAGCAACCAGAGGAATTCAGCAGAGGACAGCCAGCCCTTTCCTATCCCAAACCACCTCTGTTTCATCTTTGTGCAGTTCTGAGTTATCTTGCAATCCTCCAATTGTAACTTGGTTCATGGAAATGATCGTGTCACGATTATACTTCCATATCCTTTTTTATGCTTAACAAAATATAAACATCATCTGTATTATAAACACGTCTTACACACATAGGTAAAGGCTGAACTGTGTTTCATCAAATGGATACAAGATAATTTAACACTTGTCCTGATGTTGAAATTTTAGATTGTTTGAAAGTATTTACCACTGTAAACGTTTTAGACCACTAGACCCAGGTTTGTACACAGAGCTTTATTTAGAATCTGGGGGTTACTGCCTCAGTGTTGATTCCCACTTTTACCATGAGCTGGTAGTGACAGCTGCAGGGCACAGACAGGCCTGGTGCTGTTGGGCAAGCCACCTGGGTTTCATCCCAGGCTCTACTACCCCATGGTGACTTGTGGCTTGGGCTAGGGGTCCAGTTCTCCACATCTCATTTCTAAATACTGAACACAAAAGAGGAGGAAATACTTCCTTGCCCTAGTAGTGAGAAGTCACACTGAGTATGGGCTCTGGGATTATAATTCTTACTTTTGGTTGTAGAAGTAAGGAAACTAAAATTCTAGGGGGCAAATTAAGGACCCATTGTGCATCTTCTACCACGTCACTGACAGCAAGGCAGGACTTGGGGCTTAGCCAGCCAAAGGCAGGGCCAGGCTCACAACAGGACTCTGAGTCCAGGCACTGGGCAGGAGCTTCCAAGATACCTCCTGTCTCAGTCTTTGAATGTTCTGGAAATGGAATGTGTTTGTACATGGTGCACACATGTGTCCATGGGCTGTTCTCCCAGTGGGGAGGAAGCAGCTCTGGGCCTGTCTGTGCCCCTTGCAAAAGCCAGTGTGCCTCTCTGCCTGTCTATGCTGAGGACCGTCTTCCAGACGTTTCCATAGATACCAGGTCATGGTGACTAATGGGGATAAGCTGCTTGCCACACTGATTGGAGTGTCCCATTGCTGTGCCACCCGCTACTTCCTTCTTGAACTGATAACACTTTTCTCTTTATAGCTCTTTATGTCTTCTTAGATACATCGATGCTTGCTTGAGCTGTCATTCATAGACATTCAATGAATACAAATCAGGTTCTCGCTACATTACAGAGTGGGCATTTTTAGTACACATTCTCCAGATAACCACTGAGTAAGCCCACCTGTGCTCCCAGGATCTGAGCTGCGATGTGGAGGCAGACTGTGGGAGTGGGGACAGTGGCCGTCTAGGAAGCTGGGTGGCCTCCTGACACTCTGCCTTTTCTCAGGGAGCACCCTTTGGGCCTGAACTGGCATGAGTCTTGGACGTTACCATCACTTTTTCCTTTGGTCTATTAAGACGTAGATGGGGGTGCCAAGGGTTGATGGATTGGTTCTTGTATTGATGGTGTCATCTGTTTGTTGAATAAATATCTACTGCCCAGCTACTGGACACCAAGCACTGTCTCAGGCCTGGGGACCCAAGAACAGATTAAACACAATCCCTGCCCAGGAGACACTTACAATATGGTGAGTGCTGGGGACTGAGATGGTCTGAACCATCTGCACAGGTCCTGGTGTGTGTGTGTGCCTAGACCTGGTGCAGGTGTTCTGGAGCAGAGATGGGAGCAGGGCTGGCACTCAGCTCTCCTGTCACCTTGACTGGAAGGAGCTTGTGCTGTGCTTGGGGTGTGGCACGGTGCCTGAGAGCACCTGCGGGTCTCCCTGGAGCAGACCCCCGGAGGCTGCGGAGCCCCCAGGACAAACGGCACTTTTCCTCCCCGTGCACTTCTGCATTTGGCCAGCTCTATGCAGGAGCCTGGGTCTGGTGCTGCCTGAGCGTGGGCCTCCTGTGGCTCTTCGGGGAAACATGTCCATGCTGCGCCTGCTCCTGAAAAGTGTCTTTCATCAAACTGTGTAAGAGGGATCTGTCGTGAGGGGTTTGGTCTGTGTCTAGCCAGAGGTTCCTGCAGAAGGGCTGCTCCCAACCAGCAGGGAGGATGGTCAGTGGCACACAAGTTTCTCTGCCACTGGCCTTCCCAGTGCCCCCTTGCTTCCTTCCCAGATGACAGCAGCAGCGCTCTCTGGGTGTATCCAGCGCCACCTCCTTCTCCAAACGTCTGCTCCTGGGCCCAAGTGCTCGTCAGTACTCTGGGACCCAGGGGCTGACTGGGGTGCTTTGGGTGAGTCTGAGAGGCTGACCAGCTTGGGCTGAGTCCACTTCCTGAGGTCCATGTGTGGCTCAGTCATGTGGGGGAGGGGTACAGAATGTCGGACGCCTCCCACTGGTCTCTCTCAGGAAAGACACAGCAGTGCTTGTTCTGCTGGGCTCTCGTTTAGAATAAGTGAGGGCTGCAAACGGCACGTAGTCCCAGGCCAGTCAGCAGAAGCTCTCCACAGGAACAGAAGCCTCACAACCTAGTAGGGTCCTAGACAGCATCTTGAAATGAAAGACAGCAAGT
Organism: Ictidomys tridecemlineatus; assembly: GCF_052094955.1. NCBI lineage: Eukaryota > Metazoa > Chordata > Mammalia > Rodentia > Sciuridae > Ictidomys > Ictidomys tridecemlineatus. The sequence continues at coordinate 3,801,940 of NC_135483.1, forward strand.
GAGGCAAAGAGGAAGAAGAGGAGAGCGAAGCAGACTAGGGGGCAGAGGAGGGCTGTGAGCCAGGCCACTGTGCTCCTGAGGAAGAACCAATGAATGGTTCTCCTTGTCAGTCTGTACTCAGACACACCAAGGGGACCGTGAGAGGCCCCTAGCCTCAGAGCAGAGGGCCACTGGTGAGGCTGGGCCTGGCTCAGCCTGTGCCCATTCCTGGGTGGGGCAGGTTCTTCTCCTACTGGCTGCTTCACATCAAGCAAACACAGAGTGGCCTCAGGCCGGCCGGCCTCTCCTTGCCAGCACAGGCATGGATCAGTACAACCACCTTGGAGGCCACACTGGCCACCGGCCTGCAAAACCTCACAGAACTTGTGCACTGCGCCAGCTGATCCTCGGAACAACAGGGCTGTCAGGAGGAGGGGCGAGCACCCCTGCCTCAGGGTCTCCAGGGGAAGGTGAAGCCATCAATCAGCAACAAGAGGGAACCATCTGAGTGCATGTGGGCACATCAGCACAGGACCATGGACGTCACCTGGAAGGATGGCATCCTTGCCTTGGGCTGGAATCCAGCCTTGAGCACACAGGAGGAGGAAGCCTTGGCTGCTGAGACTGCTACCAGTGGATGGACATTGAGCACCCATGAGGTGCTGAGAGGCTGGGAAGAAGAGACAGCCACCGACAGTGAAGCCGGCTACGCCAGGGCCTGGAGGACGGAGGAGTGGGACCACGCGGGGTCTGATCCTCGAGCCAGGGCCGAGTCTTTCTGAGCCAGGTCCCTGGAGAGTACTGAAGCCCAGAGGGCGAGAGTGGCCAGGTCATAAGCCCAGTGGAGTTCAGAGCCCATGGCCCCACAGCTCTTTCCATCTGAAATAACCCTGGCCTTCCTCTCAGGCCTCTTCCACGCAGGAGCCTCCGTTGCATTTAGCACCCCATCTCACCCCTCAGTGCCCAGGGGTGCCTCTGCCTGGGCCCCAACTGTCCTTTTCTATGTCTGTCTCCCTGGGAGCTGGGGCTCGTGGGGCAGGTGGAGGAGGTGCCCTGCAAGCCTCCCAGGTGGCTCAGGAGGGGCCTGGGCTGCGCTCCTGCTCAGCCTGGTGGGGTGGGTGGCAGACACATGAGGGCCAGTGCTGCTCAGGAAGAGGGCCTGTGCATCCAGGGAGCTTGGTACCAGTGTCCACATGCTGCTCAGCCTCTGATGAAGAAGACAGATGAGCAAATATTGCCATCCTCTCAGACAATGAGGAGCGGGTCTGGGAGGGACTTCTGGGTCCTCCCAGGGATCCCAGTAATTAGCGGTTTCTTCAAAACTAGCCTTCTACTTTCTCTTACCTTCACCACCACACATCCACCCCCTCCACCTGCCCATCTGCCTTCCACCTGCCGCCCCCCATTCACTCACCCCCAAAGTGCCTCTGTACCAGATTAGGGGGCCACCTGTGAGCCTCTGCTCATTCCCCTTCTTGCAGCTGTGTGCCACATTCTGTAGGAGACGTCTCCATTATGGAGGGCTGCCTGTCCCTGGGGGAGGGTGGGACTGACTTATTGAGACCCAGGACATTTCAGGTTGGAACAGCTCTCCCCATGTGGGAGCTGGGGTGTTGCTAGAACCTTCTGCTCACTGACCAGGGCAGGCCATCTGGGAGAGGAGAGGTGAAGGCAGAACACTTGCCCACAGAGCCGCTCACGTGCTGAGAAAAGGGCCGACCTGATGGCATTTTCAAATGTTCAGAAAACACTAAGGAAAAGTCTGAATTCTCCATAGGGCGGCTGATGCCACGTTATCAGTCCTGGTAAGAAAAGGGCTGATGAGAACCAGGTAAAAATAGCATGCTCTGTGCCTGTCCAAAGTGCCACACAGCCAGGAAACATCTCAGCACCCAGACTGTCACCAGCCATGCCACAAGTAGCTAGACTGAGCATCCTTCATGACAGGGACCTGTCATGTCCTCACATCCAGGAGGTGGGGGTACTAACCTTGCTTCAGAGGGGAAGCTCCAAAATTAGAAAGGTCATTTCACCATGTCCAGCAAGTAAGTGGTGGAATGAAGACCTTTCATGGTCTAGCCCTGAGATGCCCAAGTTGCCCAGCCCAGGAAAAGAACCGGAATACAGTGAATCATCCTACCTGCAAGGTGCTCTCTGAAAACCTATGAACTAAGTATTATTTTGAAAAGATAAAATGTGCACAAATATACTTCAAAGTTTAAGGGGCACAGGAGGGTGCATGATGAGAAACACCTTTCCCATCCCAGCCTCCCCAGCTCTGGCTGTCTCCAGATGCCATCTTGGGTGGCTTTCCTCAAGAGGGGTGTGCGAGTGCTTTGCCGCGTGGTTTCTGTTTCACTGGGTGATGTATGGTGGACATCAGTGGCTCTCACTCCATCTCAATCCACCAGGCTGCTGCCGGAGATGTATTGCCATTTATTTACCCTGTGTGGTTGATGGGCTCTCAAGTTGTTTCTGATCTTCTGCTGTGGTAAACATTGTTGCAATTAGTTTCCTTGTAAATATGTCATCCCTTACACAAGTAAGTCACACTGTAGGGCATTTATTTCAAATTGAGCAATCGCTTAAAAAATATCTTCTGGTTTGTTATAATCATACTCAGAAAGACCTTCCCTAGTTGAATTATTATTATTTTTTAAATTCTGCCATGTTTGTTCTGAGTGTTTTGGGACCTCAATTATTTAACATCAAAATCTTTTTATTTATCTGGAATTTATTATAATGTGAGTGATGGGGCCACCCTTTCTTTTTCCAGAAGTCTTAGTTGTCCCCAAGCCATTAATAATCTATAATCTGGCTTTCTCCACGCATAAGAAGTTCCACTTTTCTTCTTTCTTTCTTTCTTTCTTTCTTTCTTTCTTTCTTTCTTTCTTTCTTTCCTTTTCTTTTTCTTTTCTTTTTTTTTTTGCGGGGTGTTTAATTAGTTATACATGACAGCAGAATGCATTTATGTACTTTGATATATCATACATAGATGGGATATAATTCCTCCTTTTTCTGAGTGTACATATTGCAGAATCACACTGGCCAGGCAGTCACATGTACACACACAGTAATAATGTCTGTTTTGTTCTACTGTCCTTCCTATCCCCACATCCCCTCCCCTTTCCTCCCATTTCTTCCCTCTATCTAATCTAGGATAACACTATTCTTCTCTAGTGCCCCCCCACTTTATTGTGAATTAGCATCCGCATATTAGAGAAAACATGTGGCCTTTGGTTTTGGGGGGATTGGCTTATTTCGCTTAGCATGATAGTCTCCAACTCCATCCATTTATTGGCAAATGTTATAATTTCATTCTTCTTTAATAAGTAATATTCCACTGAATACATGTACGGCATTTTCTTTTCCATTCATCTATCGAGGGACACCTAGGGTTGGTTCCATAGTTCAGCTATTGTGAATTAAACTGCTATAAACATTGAGGTGGCTGTATCATTATAGTATGCCGATTTTAAATCCTTTGGGTGTAAACCAAGGATCAGGATAACTGGGTCAAGTGGTGATTCCATTCCAAGTTTTCTGAGGAATCTCCATACTGCTTTTCAGAGTGACTGCACCAATTTGCAGTCCAAACAACAGTGAATGAGTGTACCTTCACCACATCCTCGCCAACATTTATTGTTGCCTATATTCTTTTTTTTTTTTTTTGCCTATATTCTTGATGATTGCCATTCTGACAGGGGTGAGATGAAATTTTAGGGTAGTTTTGATTTGCATTTCTCTAATTGCTAGAGGTGTTGGATGCTTTTTCATATATTTGTTGATCGATTTTATTTCTTCTTCTGTGAAGTGTCTGTTCAGTTCCTTAGCCCATTTATTGATTGGGTTATTTGTGTTTTTGGTGTTAAGTTTTTTGAATTCTTTATAGATCCTAGAAAATAATTCTTTATTAGAGATTCATGTGGTAAAGATTTTCTCCCAACCTGTAGTCTGTCTTTTTACATTATTGAATGTTTCTTTTGCTGAGAAGAAGCTTTTTAATTTGAATCCATCCCATTTATTGATTCTTGACTTGACTTCTTGCATTTTTGGAGTCTTGTTAAGGAAGTCAGATACTAGGCAGACGTGGTGAAGATTTGAACCTGTTTTTTCTTCTATGAGGTGCAGGGTTCTCTGTTGTAGTGCCTAAGTCTTTGATCCACTTTGAGTTGATTTTTGTGCAAGGTGAAATCTTATTACATATGGATTACCTGTTTGGCCAGCACCACTTGTTGAATAGGATATCTTTTCTCTAGTGAATGTTTTTGGCACCCTTGTCTAGTATGAGATAGCCATATTTATGTGGGTTTGTCTCTGTGTCCTTTGTTCTGTACCATTGGTCTGCCAGTCTGTTTTGGTGCCAATACCATGTCATTTTTGTTATTATAGCTCTGTAGTATAGTTTAAGGTCTGGTATTGTGATACATCCTGCTTCACTTTTCTTGCTAAGCATTGCTTTAGCTATTCTGGGTCTTTTATTTATCCACATAAATTTCATGACTGCTCTTTGTATTTCTACAAAGAATGTCATTGGGATTTTAATAGGATTTGCATTAAATCTGTATAGTGTTTTTGGTAGAATGGCCATTTTGACAATATTAATTCTTCCTATCCAAGAGCATAGGAGACCTTTCCATCTTCTGAGGTTTCCTCCAATTTTTTTCTTTAGTGTTCTAGAGTTTTCATTGTAGAGGTCTCTTACTCTTTTGTTAGATTGATTACCAAGTATTTTATTTTTTTGAGACTATTGTGAATGGGGTAGTTTTCCTAGTTTCTCTTCCAGTGGATTCATCGCTGATATACAGGAATGCATTTGATTTATGGGTGTTGATTTATATCCTGCTACTTAGCTGAATTCATTTATTAGTTCTAGAAGTTTTCTGGTGGAATTTCTATTTTTTTAACCCTCTAGATATGGAATCATGTCATCAGCAAATAGTGATAGTTTGAGTTCTTCTTTACCTATTTGTATCCCTTTAATTTCTTTCTTCTGTCCAATTGCTCTGGCTAGACTTTCAAGGTTGATGTTGAATAGAAGTGGCGAAAGAGGACATCCTTGCATTCTTCCAGTTTTTAGAGGGAATGTTTGCAATTTTTCTCCATTTAGCGTGTTGCTGGCTTTGGGTTCAGCATAGCTAGCTTTTACAGTGTTGAGGTATGCTCCTACTATCCTTAGTTTTTCCAGTGTTTTAACGATGAAAGTATGCTGTATTTTGTCAAAGTGTGCTGTATTTTGCTTTTTCTGCATCTATTTAGATGATCATATGATTCTTGTTCTTAAGTCTCACTTTTCTTATGCTTAAGGAAAGCTTTGACTCTTTTCCATTGATCTACCTGGGTGCAGCTGTTATACTTTCTAGTATAGTTTAACATCTGCTGTTGGGAGTCTTCCTCGGTGTTATATTCTTGCCTTTCTTACTTAGGTTTTTTAAAACCACCTAGCATGAACTTTACATCTTAACCACATCTCAGGGTGCAGTTCAGTGGTGTCAACTGTGGACATGTTGTTGTGTGACAGATCTCTAGAAATTTTCGCTTGCAAAACTGAAAGTCTCCACCCATTGAACAATATCTGTGGTGCTTATTTTTGCATAATTTCAGAAAGTGCTCGTCCAACTCATTTGAGAAACAAGCATCCACCACTGACTCTCACCTGTGCGCATTTCCCCATTCTTTTTTCATGTGATTTTGCTTCCTTCCTCTTCCTTGATCAAGCTGGCCAATAGATGATTACTTTATTTATCAATTCTTCCCCTTTCTCTTTTCTACTTCAATAATTGTTGCTTCTCTTTTTTATGAGTTTCTCATTTCTGTTTTATTTGGGCTTCCTGGGTATTTTTCACTCACCTATAGGTTTAAGTGTTTAAATTGTTTATTTAAAGCTTCCTATTATTTTTAATTGGTACATTATAGTTTTATATGAAACTGGAATGCATTGTGATCTCTTCACACACACACATAGCATAGTTTAGTCATGTAACTAAGTAGAAGAACAAATAGAGTAGCTGAGGGGGTCAGAGGGAGGGACAACAGAAGTAGGGAAGGTTGAAGGGAAATAAGCTATGTTGTATACATCTCTGAGTGTGCCAGTGAACCCACTAGCATGTAAAACTATAATGCATTATGAAATTTTTAGGTAACTTCTTATTATTAATATAAATCTTTAAGGCCATCAATTTTCCTGTGATCACTGCTTTAACTTTGCCCCATGTTCTAGAATTCAACAGTCTCATGTCTGATTTTTGGTAGACATGCTGCAATTCTAGGTTATAATCAAGGTTTCTTTGTGCATGTTTTTGGTGACTACTCCAAGGACATTCAAGAAGAAGGCCTGCTCCTCATCTTGAACGTGTGTTGGCTGTGCCTTGCTGATCGAGTTGGGCAAGTCTCATATCCTTACTTACTTGATCTGCCCTGGTCTCTAAGGGGTGCACGGTGGCTCTCCCTGATGGGGATCCACTCTGCCCAGTGACCCCTCTCTGTGGTTGAGTGCCAGAGACCTCGTGTGCAGGTGCTCCCAGCGTCTGTGTGCCATGCCTGAGGACTCTGTGTGCTCTTGGTCTCCTCTGAACTGGCGTCATTCCCGCTCGCCTAACACTTGCCACACCTGCTCCGTTTTGCTTCTGGCTTCCCTTCATCCATACTTTTGTTTGAACCCTTTGAGAGTCACTTTGTGAAACATGGTTTGGTGGAAGCGGCGCTGGGGCTTTCCTCACGGACGGGCTCCTAGGTCTTCCCCCGGCGAGTGGCCGAGACTGTCATGCACATCACTGTGCCAAGCGCGGGGTCCAGGGCCCAGTGCTTTGGTTTTTGTACTTTCAGTCTTGACTGTTGTGATGTGTGCTTTCTGTTTTTTTTTCTGCATGGTTTTGTTTCCTCTTCTTTCTTTCCAAGCTGTTCTGCATCTCTTGTCTCCCACCCCCATCTCCTTCTGAGGTCTTAATCCCTTACTTTCTTCACAATTCTTGTTTTCTGAAATTTCATTATACAGTCACGAGCCCCACATGTGGATTGGTTGTGTGGATCCTATGTATGATGGTGGGTACCATGGCACATGCCTATACTCCAGTGTCTCTGGAGCCTGAGGCAGGAGGATTGCAAGTTCAAGATCAGCCTGGGCAATTTAGGGTGACCCTGTCTCAAAAATAAACGGGATTGAGGATATAGCTCAGTGGAAGAGCACTCCTGGGGCCAATCCCCAATATTACCAAAAAAAAAAAAAGAAGAATATTTTTTTAAAGATGGAGCTGAAAAATTTCTGTTGCCTAGTATTTTTACTGTATCTTTTCTAAGTCTAGATACACAAATACTTAACCACATGTTAAGGTTGCTGAAGCATTCAGTGAAGTGACATGCCTGACAGATTTGTAGCCTAGGAGTAACAGGCTCCGCCATGTAGCCCAGGTATGTAGTGGGCCATTTCATTGTGTTTCTTTATGTACGTCCCTGTCACTCAGCACCATGACTATGTGAATATTTCGTTTTTATTTCCTTCTTCACCCCCACCAGAGTAAAAGTTCCATCCAGGAGCGACTTTATTCCACATCATATTCTCAGAACCTTGAATTGTCACTGGAAGGCTTAATATATGCTTAATTATTTGTTGAAGGAATTAATAAAAGACAGCCTTCACAATACAGCTCTGAGGCAGGTAGTGATCCTCCTGCTTTAGGGAAGAGAAACTCAGAGTGTTTGTAAGACAGTTGTTCAGCCTGCTTGGCAAGAAGTGGAACACAGCAGCAGTGATTTCAAAATCCATGTTTCCCCCCATGTACTGCACGTCCCAGATCACAAAATTAAACATCAGCCTGCAGCTGGATCCCGAGCCTGATCAGCTGACTTCCAACCAAATATCCCTCTGCAGCGCACTCCTTGATGACTAGGGAGAAGGAGCATCCTCCTGTACACACTTGCAGAATAGTTGCAAGTACAATAGTGAGAATGATTCTTCCTGAGCTATTTTAGGGTAAATGATTGACCAAATTGTTAAATGTGCATTTCCTATAAACAATGACATTATTTCATAAAAGACCACAATATAGCCACCAAAACAGGAAGTTACCATTGAAATGTAACTCTCGGATACCAAGCCCCATTCATATTTTGCTGGTTACCTTAGTCCTCTGTCCACCTAGGGATTGGGGTCTCAGTCAGAGTCTCTAGTTGCACTGAGTTGTTAGGTATCAATAGTCGCCTGTGGGCTAGAAGAGCTCCTCAGTCTTCCTGTGACTTTTGTCACCTTGATACTCCAAGACTTGCCACCAGCAGTTCTGTAGACTGCCCTCAGTTTGGGTGTGTGGTAGGTCCTTATGGTTAGATCCAGTTTATGCCGTTGGGCAGGAATGTCACAGGAGTGATGTGCCTTTGTGCCACATCTATCAAGTAGCCCATGATCTCTGCTCATCCTGTTGCCAACAGTGGTCATTGGTCATCTGATGAAGGTGGCATTTGCCAGGCTTCTCTGCTGCAGTTATATTTTCTTCTTTGTAACTGGAACATTGTGGGAAGGTACTTTGGAATTGTAAATATCCAATTCCTCATCAACTTTCCTTTGTTCTTTTAGTTATATTTCTGTGGCTCATCCTTTCCTATTTTATACATTGGGTTAAGAGATGTTGCTGTCGATATTTACTTTGATGCTGCATTGCCCCAGGTTCAGCCGTGGGCCCTCTTTCCAGCGGCTGCTATGCCTCCCGGCTCCCCAGCCTTCTCTGAAGATGCCTGGCTTTCCAGCGTAAGATAGTCCAGATTCATCTTAAAGTCACCCCGACAGCACCATCTCTCTGAGGAGTCTCAGTTCCCTCCAGTGAAAACCAGGACTGGAACCCTAACCCTAACCCTGGAACCAGGAGCCAGACACAGCAGTGGTCTTTCCTGTTGGTGTTGCTGCTCCAGAGCCAGAAAGTGGACCACGCACACCAGGGACTGCTGCACACACATGCTGCACCTCCCTCTGTGGCCACACATTCATGGCCACCATCAGCCAAGTCTCCCATCCAGCGCAGTGCTGGTGGTTCTTCCTGGTTTACTCCTTTCCTTCCTTGAACCTTACTTCCCAGCTTTAAAGTAGTTCCTGTTTTGTCTGTCCCCTGCATGAAGCCCATCTCCCATCTCCACTTGACACTCGCTCACACTCTCAGGATCCCAACCTCGTCACAGGGGACCCTGTGGATACCAGTGAGGAGGTCCTCGCCTCCCCCTCCCACTTGTGCTCTTGGCACTCAGGCCAGGCTGCCCTGATGTGTGGACACTGACTCTGGTTTGGGCTCTGGGATGCCACATGGGTACATCCCACCTGGAGCAGAAGCCCCTCTTTGCAGATGCCCACTCACCCTGCCTGGGCTCAACAGCCCTCCTCAGACCTCCATATCTTACCTCATTCTAACCAGTGGCCTCAGGACCGAGTCTTTTGGGGATGGAGGGGCTATCAGGCTGTTGACATTGGGTGACAACCGTCTTCTGAGATGCCCCTCTTCCCTGCTGCATCTCCCTCCTCTTTCCTTTCCTATGGATCCTGGGAGACTCGGCCTCTTCTGCTGTCCTGCTAGCCTGCTCTGCACCCTGCTGCCACCCACACCAGCTCTTCCTGACTCTCCTGTCACCTGTGTCTATCTCATATGCTCCATGAACTCAATGCAAAGTGGGTACAAAGTAAGTGCTGTTGAATGAGGCGTGAGCCGTAAGCCTTGAGCAGCACTCAGTTTGTGCGTGAGAGAAGCAACCCCTTGCTGGGGAGCAGTGCCTGTTCCTGCAGACTGGAACACATCTGTCGAGGGCCAGACTGCTTCTCTGTGCAGAGCAGGCGTCTCGGGCTCTCCCACTAGACCCCGTGGGGACAGCCTCAACTGTGATGATGGCTTTGCTTGCTGGGCCTCCTTCAGTTTTCCTCTGCCACTGCCTAATCACAGTGAAATCAAGAAAATTTAGACTGCCAGCTTGAATTGGTGCTAATTAGTGCCGATATAAATCAAGCCCAGGTCTCTGTGGGCTTCTTAGTTCCAAAGTTTCCCACGAGCCGCAGGCAGAGCATGCAGACATGCCTTCTGCAGAGCTCCTGCCCGGCCTCATCCCTTAGAGATTCATTCTCAGCATCCCCGTGACCTGACATTCCTGTGCCTGGCTGGTGTCCACAAGAGCAAGGGACTTCAGTGCAGGCAGATAACTGCTGGTACCTTCCACCCCAGTGGATGGGGCAGGCCTGGTGTGGGTGTGACTTGTCCCAATCCAGGTCTAAGGACCTTCCACTGGCTGAATTTTTCCCCCTCCAGGACCAGGGAAATAACACTGGGGAGAGCAGCGGTGCTCACAGCCCTGTAGGGAACCCTGGCTGTTTGGCACCTCTCGTCCACTCTACAGACACCACTTCCCCTCCTCCGCCCCCCGCAGGCCCATGGAGCAGGTGTGTTTTCTTCATTTCAGAGTTGGAAACCAGGGCTCTGCTGTCACCTAGCCAGGGAGTCACAGAGCCAATATTTGAATCAAAACCTGTCTGGTGCCAGCCATAGGCTGCAGCCTAGGTCACATTGTCCTTAAGTTCCGTCCCTTAAGTAATAAAGTGAATTGAAGGTACACAGCATACTAAAAATAAGTGGTAGAGGTTTCAGTTTTTCTCCAGTTTTCCCATTGTTTCTTCATCAGTAAGAAAAACGATGAGCCCCTGCTACTTCCACGATGAGGCAGTTTCATGTGTCTGGATTCTGCAGCCTTTCAACCCTGGGGTGGAGGATGTAGAGGGGAACAGCACACGCTGTTGACGGCAGAGTCGCTGGGAGAACGTGGCTGTGGCGCGGCTGGCTCACATGCAGTGGTCACCTCCTATTTTCTTGGGTGCCCATAGAGGACAGCACCATGAAGAGCCCTCCTGCCAGCTGAGGGGATGCTTCTCGCAGTGGCCCTCTGTCCTTAGGGCTTCTGGCAGGGAGGTCACTCAGCGAGGGGCACAAGCACACTGGCCAGGTTTCTGCAGAGCTGGGAGCTGCCTGGGAGCATCAGCAACAGTCGTCCCTAAGCAGGGCCTGGGGAGCACCTTTCTCTGAGGATGGCTGTCCACCTGAGAAGCAGCCATCATGGAGCCTGAGGGTAGACGAAGCTGACTGGCTGACAGGGACAGTGTCTCCCTTCTCCCTTCTCTGGGAGGCCCAGGAGTGGCCTCTCTCTGCCCAGAGGTCTCTGCTGGGGGGCCCTGTCTCTAGCCTCCTCTCTTCTGTCACCCGTTTTTGCTCTTCCCTGAAGATCTCTCTGGACAGTTAGGGCCCTACCGAGCCCCATCCCGGTGCCAGCCCCTGCACTGAAATAGAGCCCAGGCCTGTGCTCCTGACTCTGTCCCATGGGGCTGCTCTCAGGTGCTGGCCCCACCCCCACCTGGACCCCACCCTCTCTGCCTTCTCTGGGCTGCCCAGAGCTCCTCAGCACCTGTAGGATGCCGCTTCCTCTCAAGGTGAAGCCCCCGTGCCTCAGGGGGAAGCCAGGGCATGGTGCTGTGATAGATCAAGCTCTCAGCCTGCCACACTGCCAAGCCCTGGGCCACTGGCTTCTTCCGCCCCAAGGTCAGGCCCCATGAGGAACTCAGCACCTGGTGGGGGCTGGACGAGATGGAAAGTGAGGCCCCTGCACCTGCAGGACTGCCCAGGGTCCGCCTCCCACAGCAGAGGTGCTGTGTTTCCCTCTTCCTTCCCTCTTTCCCAGCCCTGCAAATCCTCCATGATCCCAGCTCTTCCATAAAGCTCTTCCCATATGTCCCCAGTGCTGGGTGTCAGCAGCTCAAGCCCAGGTAGGCGAAGGGCCCACATGCCTGGAGTATGTCCACCATCGTGCCACTCTGTGTCCTTGGCTAGTCCTGCCTGTGAATTCTTAACTTCCTTCCTGTTCAGTGTCGGGAGAGGAAGTGCTCTAGGCACAGGTACAGGGTGCCTCCCGCGTCCCTCGGCTTCACTTGAGAAGGTGCAGGATGCGGATGCCCACTCTCTCCCTCCTTGGGGTGCTGCCAGGCGTCCCTGCTCTGCAGAATACGGAGCACACACGTGCTGCCTGAGGGCCTCTGACCCGCCCTGCAGGGGATGGCCTCTTCCATTGCTGTTTCGCGTGGGAGTACCTCGCGACAGCTACCAAGAAGAGGTACTGGCCCCAAGTCTTCCTTTCCTATCAGAAAATCAAGCTCAGGCTTCTTCTCAACAGCCCATGGTCCCCCGTGACCTTGCTAAGTGGTCACCAGGCCTTGTGAGGAATTTGGCTTCCACAGGAAGAGAGTAAAAACATGGCCAAGATCTGGACTCGAGGTGGGGTGTGCACACGCAGGGGCGTGTAGGTCAGCCATCCCAATGTACTCCCTGCACCACAGGAAGAGGGAGGAGATGCAGGAATCTAGGGTGATAGCCAGCAGCACCCTGCTCCTCCGTGACCTCTGGCCCTACCTCTCAGCCTTGTAGTGGACTCAGAGGCCTCTGGGGTTCTGGTCCCGGCTTTGTGACCTGAGTGGATATCTGACTAAGGCCCAGGGGATGACTTGAGGGTTAGTCAGCTGATAGTGGGTATCAGACTCCTTTCCAACGCACAAGGCATCTTCAGGGAAATAAGAGATGTCCTTGAGGAACTCAAGTCCCAGGCCCTGTGTCCCCGTATTGTAGGAGAGCAGGGGCTTTGTGGTGGCCTGCAGAGCTGTGCCTGGAAGGATGGGGTGATTGAGCAGCGCCCTCGTGGTGATGCCACCCTGCACCGTGCTGCTGCGCGGTCCTAGTGCTGGCGGGCAGCCGCCAGCTTTCCAGGTGATGTCTGCCGCAGCCCTCACCTGGGTTCCATTTCCAGCCTGCTGTGGAGGTTCTGCCCTGGGCTTCTTGGAATAGGTCTGTTTTTAGCTATAACCTTCAAGCTGGAAGTTTCAGACAGACAGGGCGGGAAGAGGGCAGCAGTGGTTAAGGATGGTCTCTGTAGACTCCCCCACCGTTATGTGTTCTTAAAGCTGCAGGGGCCGCACTTTCCACCTCATCCAGCCCTCCTGGGGTCTTGGGGCAGCAGGAGCAGCAGCTGATCTGAGGGACCCAGAGCCTGGCAATATGGCAGGCAACAGGGCCCAGAGCTGATCGGTCATAGTGCTGCACCCTGGATTCCACCTGCCAGTGTGGAGAGCATCCCCCAGCAGAGAAAGCAGCATCCCTACAGGCGCAGGGGAGCCTCCTGGTAGTGGAGAGGGAGTATCCTATTTCCCTGAGCTGTGGGCTTCCTGTCGTGCCCTCCCGCCGTCCTGCCAGGTGAGTGGAGGAGATGGTCTCTCGTTCTCTGAGCTCAGGCTCCAGACTCAGCAGGAACAGAATGACCCGTAAAAGCGGCATGGGGGCTATGCCACTTTGCATCAAACGTAGCCAGTTCTGTGGCCTTTTCCTTTGGAGAAGAGGAATCAGAGAGGCTTTAAGTGGGGATTCTTGGAACCATCTTCTGAGGCAGAGAGAAGCACTTGCCTCAGAGGCCCTTGCCTCTGTCTTGGGCTTCCCAGCAGAGAAGTGGGCTCTGGGGCTCCCTCAGGTTCCCATGCCCTGCACATGCTGAGAGAGGGACGAGGCCACGTATGCTGGGTGCTCAGTGATCAGGAAGCCCACTCTGGACAGGAGCTCAGGGCAGCTGAGGTCACTTTGTCCCTCCTGTGCCATGCAGGAGTCAGAATGGAGGTCTGAGGGCATCTGGCCTGGCACTGGTGGGTGGACAAGGGTCTCTACACAGGGCGCAGCTCTCGGCTCACTGAGCCCCTGTTCCCCACTGTATCTGGCCCAGGGTGCTTGGGATGTGCTGCCGAAGCCTGGAGCAGGTGCTTAATGGAGGGTCACTTTCTTTGGCAGGGAGAAACAATCTGGAAGCAAAATGTGGGTCAGTGTAGGCGCTGCTAGGAGGTGTGGGGAGTAGCCCCTTCCTGTGGGGAACCCAGAAAAGAAAGTGGTCCTTGGAGTAGCGCCGACCTCCGGGCCACTTTGAAGCCAGACCTTGAGCCTGGCAAGGCACTTCAAAGGCTCAGCCCCTGACCTTTCCCAGGCAACTGCTGACAACATCCTTCTCCCAAGGCCCAAGGTTGGTGCTTCGTCACTGGACGGCTGCTCTGGTGTCTACCAGGAAAAAACAGCAGAGCAGCCTTCACCTTGCAAGGCCTCAACTCATCAGAGGACAAGCCCAGAGCTTGAAACGCATCGCTGGGCCTCCCTTGTCAGGGGGAGTGGATGGTCCTGGTGGGGTAGGGACAGTGCAGGCGTCACCCTCTCTTCTGGAACAGCAGCAGCCCAAGGGGAGCAGAGTCCTGGGCTCCTTTCCAGCTAATCCATCCATGTTTGATCTGACCTTTGCCCTGCAGAACCTCTTTCTGGATCTTTCAAATGGACCACAGTCCCACCCCATGTGGCCATGGAGAAGAGGTGGTGGACACATGGTCTCCATTAGCAGCAGCACCTGGGGGCCGCACATGCCAACAGAGGGAGGGCTGAGCCCTGCAGTGTCCTGGACTCCTTGCAGCATCTCATGGTCACCACCTGTGAATGCAAAGGGTGGTGCTCCCCTTCCTAGGGAGTTGACACTCATCCCTGGTCCACCCAGAAGCCTCCAAGCACAGCCCTGTTTTCATACAGGGTTATAAGGTGGCAGCAAGGGCTGGTTGGCAGAGGACAATGTCACCTGCACTTTTTTACACAAGGGGACCAAGGCGGAGACTGCTTAGCATCACTCAACATATAGGTGCCACAGGCCTCCAGCACTTCTGTTCTCTGTCTAGAATGGGCACAAGGAACAGCACAGGGCAGACGGCAGCCAGCTCTTCCCAGTGCAGAGGGGCAGCTGTGGGCCGTCAGCGAGCCAGCATGCCAGCTCTGCCTGAGCCCCTGGCTGTCCCATTGTCTTTTCCAGCCTCCGAAGGAACAGCTATCTCAGGTGGCCCCTGTGGGGCTGGCCTCACGCAGCACAGGCCTGGAGGCACCTTGGCAGGAAGCTGGGCTCTGCCGGAGGACCCCAGGAAAGGCTGCCCTTCACACGAGGGACCAGGGACCCTGGCCAGCAGTAGGCATCTGGCTGTGCGCAGTGAGGAACTCGCCCCTTCAGCTCATCTTCGGCTCAGGGCCAGGAACTGGGGCATGAGAGGGACGAGCTGGTCCGAGGCGCTGAAGGCAGGGCCGGCGAGCATGATGTGGTGGAGGGAGCCCTGCCAGGTGTTCAGACACCTGCCGGACACCCGAGCCAGGCCCCAGCTCAGGACCAAAGACCCTGCCGCACACGGAGGGGCAGCCAGGGGCTGTCAGAGAAAGCCATCCACTCCCCAAGTGGTCATGCAGAGGGCGCAAAACAGTGATGGCACAAATGCTATGTGGGGTGGCAAAAGTGAGTGACAGGTAGACTGGGTCACTCAGGGTGGTCAGACAGCACCTAGAGGATGTGGCCTTTAGGCGGAGATGTGCAGAGTAGCTCAATAGGCTCAGGATGGTGGGAGCCAAGTGACCCCAGCAGGGCCTATGCAAGAGGGAGAGCAAGCTGGCCTGCGTGGGTCTCTGACGGGAGCGAGCCTGGCCCCCCAGTGGGGGTCCTTGTGCCTGGGGAGGCTGTGGACTAAGGCCAGTGCCAGTCCGAGAGCACCCCGTCCTGGTGGTTCTGACAGGCCTGGTGCGGCAGCTCCGGGGTGGGTTCGCAGGAGGGGGCCATGGCGCTCGCCTGCTGAGGGCTGTGCCCTGCGCCTCTTCCGTTGCTGGAGGCCGGGACTTCATTCTGCAGAAGCCCAGCTGTGCTTAGTGGTCAGAAGGCCTCGTGCCTGCTGTCCTCGGGGATCCCTGGAACAGCGAGTAGCAGCGTTCTTGCTCCTGAGAGTGGGACCCCAGAGAGACTCGGTGCCAGGAAGGAAGCCAGCCAACGCAGGGCCCTGCAGGTCCACAGGTACAGTGGCAGCTGCCTTCACCTCAGCGTCACTTCCTGAACTGTGACCTCTGCCCGGTCCCACTCTTATCCTTGAGAAAAGGCCGTATCTGTGGTAGGTGGCAGAATTCATGGGGAAGTGGTGTGGCAAGGGCTCCCCCAGCGTGGTGCTGCCCACCCTGTGGATAGAGGCCCAGGCCACAGGTGGGGTTGAGAGGTGTACTCAGGGTCTGGTTTGGAGGGTGGCTGACGCTGTAAGCTGCCCCACATTGCAGTCCTGGGTCACGGCCACTGTGGGTGTTTAGAGAGCTTCATCGTTCTGCCCTGGAGTCCCTCCACGTACAAGTGGTGCACTGGTGTGGGCCTCATGTGCCCCCTCACCCTCTGCCTTGTGCCTGCAGAGCCTGGCTCCTCCAGCCCCCTCCAAACACAGGACAGGCCCCTGCTGCCTGGCCTGCCCCCTGCCCTGTGAGCCAGCTTCTCCCAGCTGTTTGGTGTCACAGTTCACTGCCCTGTTTCTTAACCTGAGCCCTCCTTGAGAGCAGAAGTGCAGGGCCAGTCACTTGTGTCTCTCACTGAAGAGTGTGGGGCCCATGGCAGGTGTTTAGGAAACATCTAAGGGAAAAGCCAGTGTTGGTGAGGGCACAGTACAGGGGAACCGGTGGCACGCGTGAGCGGGCACGTTCCCCCTCGGACGTTCCCCCTTGGCCCGTTGTCACTGCACCCTCCCTTCCACCGCCTGCCCGCCCCCACCAGTTGCTTTCTGTCAAGTGCTGGGTTTTGACAGGACCCTGAAAGCGAGCGTGTGCTGTGCAGAAAGGGGCAGTGCTCAGATGAGTCAGTGCAGTTGCTCTTGAGAGCAGAAGGCCTTCCCTCAGCAGGCCGGCTGCACCACCGTCCACCCTTGTTCCCGGTGAGCTCAGGGAGGCCAAGGTGGGCCAGGGCAGGAGCATAGCCTCGTGGATTCTCCTGCCAGAGCCGGGCTTTACTTCGTGAGGCCACACCTGCCTCCATCCTGGTCCCACGGCTTCTCAGAGGCCTCTTTCCTGGGGATCAGAGGTGGCCTCAGGAAACTGGCCTTGCAAAGGAGTGGCAGTCAGTCCTGAGGTGCTTCCAAGCAGAGGTAGCAAAGAAATTGGGCACCTTGATGCCTTCCCTTGAGAGATCACAGCTCAGTCCTTGGTCTGCACCCCCACTCCCTGTTGGGGTCTCTTCTCCACAGTCTGAATCCTAAGGTGCCCGGGATGTGGCAGGAAGGCCGTCTGCACTTGAGTGTGGAGTGAGAGAAGGGGAGGACCCCAGGGGAAGAAGCTACCTGCACCCTTGAGTCTGTGCCAAGCCCTTGGTGTTTGTGCACATTGGCTCCCAGGAAGTGGAGACCATGTTCCCCCTTACTGAGTAGACTGGCTCCCAGGAGCTGGGGTCCGCTGCCCAAGGTAAGACAGGCAGCCATAGAAGAACCAGCATTTGGACACGGTTTGCCTGACTTGGAGTGTGTGTGCTTTGCACCAGGCCCCACTGCCTCCTGGCTCCGTGGTTTGTGGGAGCGCATGCTGTCACTGCTGAAATAAGAGCTATGGCTTGGACTTTACCCCAAGGAATTGCCCATCTGATGCACTTTTATAAACGGTGCACCAAGTGGCTTCTGTCCCAGGGTGGTGCGGAGCTGTCTGAATCCTGTGGGGCTTCCCAGGAGTGGGGAGCACATTGCTGGGCCCCTCCTGAGTACACACCCGAAAGGGCTTTCCATCAGCTATTCCCAGAGAGAAGGCACAGGTGGTGCGTGGGCCACCCAAGACTCGCTCAAAGACCGTGAACATGAAGACTGTGACCTTGCCTGAGTGGGGTCTTACTTGGAAGGTCAGGGGTGGAGTTCCAGATTTGCATGTTTAACAATCCCTGTGTAGTTCTTAGGGTGAATCTGCAGAGGGCCACACTGGGGATGCCATTACCACTCAGAAAGCGAAGACTCTGGTTCAGAGCAGCAGAGCAGCTTGGCGAGGTTAGGTTGCCAGCCAGGACCCAGAGCCAGGTGCGTGCACCACGCCGTCTCAAGTTGTGGAGCTACCTGGATGTCCCATCAGAGCTGTGGCCTCGTCACCTGGGCAGACAGGCACACCCACTGATTTGGTATTGGCAGGTTCAGAATCCTCGGGCCTGTTTATTTATTTGATTGTCCTTTGGCCTGTGCCTAACTCCTGGTGCCCAGGTGACGAGCTGGGCCTGACTGTCTTCCAGGGATGTTTGTGGAGGAGGCAGTCTCTCACCTCTCTGAGACGTGAACAAATAATGGTTTAATAATTAATGCTCCTGCCTCAGAAGTTTGGTGCCAGTTGCAAATGAAGACAGTCAGTCATACACCTGAAGGAACCGGAAGCCTGTCCAGCGGACCCTGTCGGCCCTGGTCTCCAGCTGGCTCAGGCCTTGCAGGGCTGGCATGACTCCCCAGGGGTCAGCAGGCTGTGTGCTTCCTGTGCAGGCTCTGAGGCGTCCACAGCTGGCCCTGGCATTTGCTCAGCAACCCCTTTGCTGGTCTCTTTGGAGAACTGGCCACTGCCACTTCCTTGGGCCCACCTGGAGGATCACTGCCAGGGAGTCTACAAGATTTTTCCAGAAGAAAGAGTGCAAAAGACAGTTTATGAGAGCCACACTTGTGACGATGCTGCTGTGTGCCAAGCACAACCCTAACACTCCTCATAGGGTAGCCTCTGTGACCACTGTTAACCCTGGTCATTTCATCAAGGCTCAGAGAGGTTAGGCTCCTTCCCCAGAACCACACAGGAGAGAAGCCAGGGCTGCAGCTGGTAGTTTGAGTACCACCCTTTACTAAGTATGCCCTGTGTGCTGCAGGTGTCACCTGCTCTGCCCTTGGCCACAGATGGGGACACTGGGGCTGTGCCAGCACCCAGCTTCCACAACTGGCCAGGGCAGGGTGGGGCTGTGACCAGGCCTGCCCTGGGGTGGAGTGCTGTGTCCCCACCAAGATGTCATTGGTGGTGGCATCTGGAGCTAAGCCACCCCAATGCAACTCCGAGAGAGAGATGACTTCAGTTGTTCACGGGAAGTGGAGAAGATTCCAGAGTACTGGCAGCAGAGTATTGCTGGATATCCTGTCCTTTCCTCCCAGTCTGTCCTGCAGAGGCTTCTGAGCACGGTAAGCCCTCAGAACCTTCCTAGGGTTTGAAGGAAAATGACGAATTTTCCACCGTAGAATGATGAGAGGATTAA
Source organism: Ictidomys tridecemlineatus (assembly GCF_052094955.1). Classification (NCBI taxonomy): domain Eukaryota; kingdom Metazoa; phylum Chordata; class Mammalia; order Rodentia; family Sciuridae; genus Ictidomys; species Ictidomys tridecemlineatus. The sequence goes on from NC_135483.1 coordinate 3,821,017, forward strand.
TTTCCCTGGTTCCTTGTTTTACTTGGAGGACTCTTGCAGCAAGACATTTCGCCCTGAGAATAAAACAAATTAACATTTATATTTACACATTAAGTAATCATATGTATATGGAATTACTGGTATGGATACATGTGTAGACAATAATTGCATATATGCAATACAGGTATATAAAATATGCTTATTCACTCACACAGGAATTACAAAGCCCCAAGCCACAAGATCCCTACGTCCTCTGGCGCGTTACCCCACCCTGGCCCTCAGCTCCTGCCCTTCAGGGCACACACCCTGATCCTCCTGTGGTCTCCAGAGCAAGCATGTGACATGATGCCCCCCTTCAGCAGGCCCTGCCCCATTCGAGTCCTAACTGACGCTGGCCTAGGAGGAAGTAGCCTTGGCCTTGTCCACCTCCTGCTTTCTGGAGCTTAGAACTCGGTCAGACCCTCAGGGAGGTCGGGGCTGAAGCCCTGTGTGTCCGCCATTCACTCAGCAATATTTAATGAGCGTCTGCTTGGTGCCTTGCTGGCTACCCTGTCCTTTCCTCCCAGTCTGTCCTCCCAGTGACTGATTCGGGCCTGTGGTGAGTAAGATGGAGGGATCACGGGCCCTTGTCACCTCATCAGCACCCTGCAGAAGATGGGGCGTTGGCCTCCAGGGGCAGCGTCCTGCAGATCCCTGCTCCGAGCATTTGACTTCGGGCTGGTGCTGAATGTGGGAGGACTAACTAGAACAGTCTGAGCAGGGACGGCATGTGGGCCAGGGGCCTTCCCAGAAGTGAGCGTGGCACTTCCCTGAGTTGACAGTGACAGGTGGTTTAATGCCAGACTTTGGTGTCACCTCAGAATACTTCTCGGGAAGCCTAGTCTCAAAGCCATTTCGGGAAAGAAGATGCAAAAACATTTTGAACCAAGAAGAACGACTGACATCCTGGTCAGCGGCTCAAACCGATGCTCGGAAGGCCGAGTGGTGATGGCCGTTGCCCGCCATCAGGACACTTGCTCACAGTTCCTTCGCCCCAGGGTCCTCCTGAGTTGGGAAGATTGTGTCCCAACCTGTTCAACGAAGGAGGATGAACTCGTTTTCATGGTTCTAATCAAAAACGTCTGCTGCCCACCAGAGCTTCTGGGCAGCCCCTGGCAGCTGGCATGCTGAGGCCCTTCTAGCCCAGAGGGGCAGATATGGTGTCTCCAGCTGTGCTGCCTGAGGGGGATGAAGGTGTGATTTCCATCTGACCATGCGAGACTCTGAGAATCATTACCATTAGCACCATTAGTGCCTCCAGGAACCCTGAGCCAAAGCCACCAGCCCGACTCTGCACTGTCACTTTATGCATTTGGAAACTCTGCCCACTGGAAGCATTTCATAAGTGGCAGGGAGCAGGGTGTCCACTGCTTGCTGGGTACTCTAGTTGGGGGTGGGGGGTGCCTGCCTCGAGTGTGTGCGTGGGGGTTCAGATCTCAGATCTCAGAGATGGTCTGTTTGCAGCACCTCGCAGAGTACTGTCCCCACCGCAGCCCTCCAGACCACTGCAGGGTGCATCGCCACCATGAGCCAAAACCACCGTCCTTCCTCCATTGCTCCTTCCTGCACAGAGCTCAGCTCCCCTCCTCCGGGCAGCTGCATATTTCAGCCTAGTGATTCGAGATCACTTTCTGATGGCAGCTCAGTTGACAGTGAAACCATTCTGCATGGTCGCCACAAACGCCCCTAATACCCTGGATCGTCAAGCACAAGCAGCTCCGCAGTCTGCAGGATGCCCTTCCTTCCCGACTCCAGCCCACTGCTCTCGCCAGGTCCCCAGGCTCTATCCCTGCATCTTGCGTGGCCCTCTGCTGGGCTTCCCCCATGGAACCCCAGGGGTGCACAGCTAGGCCAGAGCTGCTCTGCGCCCCGTTCCCTGACATTTTCTGGGGAAACCAGCCCTCGTTCGTCACCTGCACCTGACTGCTGGAGTCAGGACAGAGGAGCAGTTGGTGGCATTTGGGGTCAGCATGTCTGTTTTCTGAGTGGCTTTGAGTCTGAGTCCTCAGTTGTTGTTGGCAACACTGTGTACAGGGGGCTGTGGTGGGGGGGCGTGAGCCGTGGGCACCGCCTGCTGAGGGTCAAGTCAGGTCACATACATGCGCTGTGCCTCGTTCCCCAGCCCTGCGCAATGGCTCAGCACACAGCTCCCTGGGACATCGTGGGCATGTTCCTCTGCTCACCCAGAGCTTAGGAAGCAGCACCAGGGCAGGGACCCATGACACCACCTGCTGGCTGGGGGATGGCCCATGTGAGTTTTCTCCATTATTTATTCTCATGGAAGTTTCTGAGGTGAAAACCTGTGGATGGAGAGATTTGTCTTTTGCATCGTCTCTTTTAGACTGAGTTCTCTTGAGTGGGGGTAGTATCCCATTGTTCTTGGTTTTCCTGCATCTGGGCTAATTTCCAGCCCAGATGGGGACATCAGTAGGTGGTTGCTGGTGACATGAGTGGGAAGATGCGTCCCTAGCTAGAGGGGTGGATGGTTGATGGGTCATTGTGTAGCTGGGTGGATGGACAGGAGCTGAGTAGATGGGCGGTTGGGTGGGTGACGGGGGTAAATACACAAGGACCAGGGCTGGGGAGACGGTGTGTGCGCCTGTGGATGGACGGGTCATCTGATTGCTCAAGTCACTGACGGAGTGTGTGGCTTAGATCTTTGAGGATGGCAAATTATGTCTCATCCATTTTGGATGCATTGGCATGTATATTTCGTGTCACTCTTACTGATAGTGATGGTGACTTGTGGTTGAGATGTTGACACGGGTAGCCCAGCTTCTCCCCAGGACAGAGGTCATCTGGGATTGCAGTGGCGGGAGCGTGTAGAAGCTCCTGCCTGTGAGAGGCGCTGAACTCTGCCTGGACTCTGGGGTCGGGAGCCCTGGGCCCCAGCATCGGCTTCGCTGGCTGCTCAGCATAAGGGCTGGTCACTCTGCAGAACCGAGCTCTGCTGTCATGCGTCTATAACAATTGCCACCGTGGTGGGCACATGGTGGGCACATGGAAGTTCCAGTTGTTGCTTAATTTTTCTGATCCCTCAGCCTCTTCTCAGCCCCTTGCTACATTTGTAAGGTGCAGCAGAGGAGGAATCGCAGGTGCCAGGGCGCTTTCCCAATGGCTTAACCCCGGGGAGAACTGGAAGGGTCTTGGGTTTTACGGGGGTGCTGGCAAGGTGACTGAGAAGTAGCAGAGAGCCCCTGGGAGGCCAACGGAGAAAAAGACCCCAGGGTGTCTTGCAGACAGGAGGTCCTGGGCACTGGTGTTGAGCCAGCTGAAGAGAACTGTGCTGGCAGAGATTGTCCTTGAGTCAGATGACTTGTGTGAGTCCCCGCAGGGTGATCTTGAGGAAGCCACCTCGTGTCCCAACCACTTGACCCTCTGTAAAAGAAGCACATTAATACCTGCCTTGCAAGGAACGTGAGATCAATGAGGCAGAAGGCATGGGGCACTGAGCCCAGCTCCGGGTGTGGAACCTTCTCAGAAATGTTCGAGCTCTTGACATTATTCCAAGGAGTGGTGTGTGCGGGCTGCAGTACAGAGCCCCCATGCATGGCCCAGTGTGCCGATAGCATACGCCTGCGGTGGGCGGTGCTAACTGTTCTGTAGCGCCCTTGCTGTTGCGGTGAGGAATGTAAGCAGGTCCAGAACTGGAGGAGGAGGAAGAGCGAGCGGCTGCTGCGTGGCATCTCTGCTCTGGTTCCTGACACTGCAGTCTTCCCCAAGGGGCAGTGGTGGTACTGACTCCTGAGAGGGACCACTCTGTCAGTGTCCTAATGGTCCAGCCCTAGGGACTCCATTTCCACTTGCTCTCTGCCTACTACTGCACCCCCTGGGACTATTGTGGAGGCCCAGATCTCTTCCCCAGGCCCCAGACAGAGGGTTCAGGAAACATGCAGTTCAGGAATGGTCTTGCCTGAGGAATGGCTGGAGATGCATTGACCGGTACCCAAGAGGAGAGAGGACACTGGCACTGTCATCTCATGCAGGGGCCACAGGGGCTGGAGGCACCTTGTGCTGACTGTGAGGCAGATGGAAAGGCCCAGGTTGGTGTACACAGAAGTTGCCTGTGTGCACTGTGAGGACTCCACCAGGCTGGGGCCTTCTGTCATGCTCTCACCAGATTTCCTGGGGCCCACGGGACACCCCACAGGACACCTGGTGCCAAGCAGCTGTCCCCAGACATGCATGGCTCTGTCTGGTTACACAGTGGGCCTGCAGTGGGCTTTGGCTGGCGAAGTTGCACCCTCCAGAACTGAGAGGCAGAGGTGGAGGCCAGGGAAGCTGGGAAGGGAAGGAGGCAGGCTCAGAGTGCCTAGCGTGGACCACGACGCACAGCTCTGAGTAGACACTGTAGCTCATCCCCATAGACACTGTGGTTCATCCAAGTGTATAGGTTTCTGTTTCTGGGACTGGGAAGTATAGACACATGCATATTTATCTGTGGAGAGCAGTGTCTATATGTTTTGGGGTCTATATATAGATAGTGATCCAACTTGAGATGTATGCTCAGCGATTTTGCATTTATATCTACATCTATATTTATAAACTCACATATAGATGTGTGTGCCCACACCCTCTCCTGGTTTACAGACCCTGGAAGTCCTTCCCCAGGGAGCTGCTGTGGGGAACCCACCGCCTGTGCAGCCCTCTGGAGTGTGTTTTGTCTCATTAAGGGGACAGAGTGGACCTTGGGGCCACGGAGGCAGAGAATGTCCTCTCTGCAGGGTGATTGGGAAGCTTGCAGAAGGCTAGATAAGTAGTGCCCCTCAGTGTGGGACATGCTCCGAGCAGTGGGAATGGAGCTGGCCGTGTGACAGGTGTTCATTGTCAGCCCCAGAGGCCAGCTGTCAAGGCCCAGCTGTCACCTGCTGTTCCCCACTCTCTTCCCTTGTGCTTCCTTGCCCCTCCAAAGCCATTTGTGATAGCCAAGGGAAGAAGCAGTGGCACCTCGGCATCTGCACTGTGCAGGTGACCCGCAGACCCACGTCCAGGCTCCTTGGAATCCAGAGCCCGGCCTGCTGCCTGGGACACCCAGGATCTGATGTGCTGCTGCTGAACCTGGCTGCTGTTTTCTTGACCTAGCCCTGGTTTTAGAAAGCAGGTGAACGTGTTCCTCAAGTGCCCTCTGGTCTGCTGCTTCTTGGCCTTGCGTCATCTTCTCTTCCTGCAGTCAGGGCTTTGTTCTGCCTGTGTTCCCACAGTGCCCAGTGCTTGGGGACTCTGCAGGGCATTGCGGCTACATGCCAAGATCTTGGCTCACAGCCGTCTCCTAATAAGTCATCATTGAGTAGATGATTGAGAGAGTGATTGCTCTGATTGACTGGCACAGGCAGCTTCCATCGCCTGCTAATGGCTTTGAATCATCAGTTTTGGATGATAAAGGAGCTGTTGGTTTGGTGTGGATCAAGTGAACAGACGGCACTGTTCAGACTCCTGGCCCAGGCTGTTCCTCCTGGCTTCTGGGTGGCAGTACTGTGGTGCTGGGCTCGGCACCCGCAGTGAGAACGGGCAGGTGCTTCCTCAGTGCAGCTCTGCTCACCATGAGGCCACCTGGACCCTGGGGCCTGGAGTAGTGGTTGCTAACACACCTTAACTTGGGCTCAGTGAGGTGGTTATATTTTTTTTGCAGAGATCACTAAAGCGTGTGTGTGTGTGTGTGTGTGTGTGTGTGTGTGTGTGTGTGTGTGTAAGAGAGAGAGAGAGGGAGAGAGGGAGGGTCAGGAGGAGAGAGAGAATTTCACTGAAGTCGTTGGCAGATATCCATTGTTCTGCTCCTAATCCAGCATTCTCTGCAGCCGGCTGCTTTAGGGTGCTTTCACCTGGCCCCGCCAGCGATGGCCCGATTGCAGGATGCAGAGTCTGAGTGAGTTCTATGGGCCGTGCAGACCACAAGGCTGGTGCTGGCCATGGACAGGCAGTGGCAGGAGAGCTGAGCAGCAATGTTGTCCTGGCCGCCATCCTGCTGGGCTCCTGCTGTCTGGGAGATGGAGCTCAGAGCTCCATTCAGTTTAGGGTTGACAGGGTTGGCTTCTGGTGGGGAGCCCCGAGCCCAGGCCGTCATCTCTTCCTGCCAGGACGATGCCCACAGCCTCTGCTGCTTCCCACTCCAGGCCACAGTTGCCTCTCTGCAGCGCGGGTCTGGCTGCACCTGCTGAGCCCGGCTCTTCAGAGGTGTTCCTTCACTCTCTGCACGAAGCCCAAGGCCACCACAGTTGGTCCCTGGAGGCCTCTCTGTTGATGACTTGCCTCTGTTTCAGCCCGCGACACCCTTCCCCTTTCTCTCTGTTCTCTCACAGGCTCTGTCAAGCCTTCCCAGATGCTCCAGACTTTAGTGTGTCCTCACCAGAACTTTTCCTCCCCTCCTGTGACTTTCTGGGTCACTCACTGGACCTTTAGCCCTCCTGGAGGAGGATCCTGTCTGTGACTATGAAAGACTATGTATGGCTTGTCTGTTAGGGTTAGGTTTGGATCAAGTAGCAGAAACCCCCAAATAGTAGTGGCTTCAATGAGCCTCAGATGTCTCCGTGACACCCACATCCGGTGGATGATACGCTGAGATTGGTGTGATGTGCTCAGAGCCAGGAACAGGGCTCCTCTTCTCCTGAAGCGCTCCGCAGCTGCCACAGGAAGCAAGGCGGGAGGGCACGGCTGCCCCTGCTGAAGGGATCCTGAGATTTGCAGAGACCCCTGCGGTGTTCCATTGGCTAGAATGCAGCAGTCAGAGTGCATCACTGGACTGCAAAGGTAGCTGGGAAGTGGGGCTTCATTATTGTGCCCAGTTGAGTATTGGGTTTCAGTAGTAGAAGGGGAAAGTAGACATCAGGAAGCCATGAACACTGTCACTCAGATTCACGTAATTTCTACAAGCTTTGGTGGAGTGCCACGTCAGCCACCCTAGGCCTGGGACAGGAATGCGTAAAGTGTAACAGGATAACATTTGTTCAGTGCCTACCTGAGCCAGCCTCTGACCCTGGGATCTCCGTCACTCCTCCCCACAGCCCTACCATGCACGGAGAGGAAGAGAAATAACCAGTCAGTGCTGAGCCAGGAATCAAAGCTGGGGTTTTCTTCCTCCAGAGACGCCATCATTCTTAGCTCCCTGGAATTGGGGAAACTTCAGTCAGGTGAAGTGAGTGCTGGTCGACTGGTGGTATACAAAAGAAATCATGGGTAGTCTGCCTGGGCAGGGCAAGGCTGGGGGCAGGGAGAGGCCGGGCATTCCACCAGGGCCAGCAGCTCTTGTAGCCACGAAGGGTCTCGGGCAAAGGCATCTGCGTGTCTCCGCAGCCTGGCCTGGTGGCTGTGACAAGGCAGGAGAGAGAACGTGCTGGTGTGGCCATGAGGAGCACTTGCCTTTGGCAAAGTGGAAAATTATTTCTTCTCCCCAGATGGTATTGGTCCTCCGGAGGCTGATTCCCATTCACACTCAGACAGTGGGGGAGGGGGCTCTCCTGCTCCGGTGCCTCCTCCCTCCTCCCTTCTCCTTTCGTGATTAAGGTGTGGCATGTGGGTTAGTGGCCAGTGGTGACATGGCTGGGAAACAGCCCTCCCCTGCTCTCTGCGTAGGCTCTGTCCCCACGCCTTGGAGGAGGGTCATTTTTTTCACGATTGCCTTTCTGGAAAATTAATGGCCCTTCCATTTTTCACAGGAAGAGCAATGAGGGGACTCTTGATGAGACAGCAGTGCCCCATCCTTTTCCCTCATCCGATGACATGTTTAAAGCCCAATTATTCCATGTGGCGGGGGCACCCTGGCTGGCCCCTCCTTGTGCCAGGCGCTCTGCTGGGAGGCTTGTAGTGCCATCTCACCTACCCTTCACGACACCCAGATGTGACATCAGCCGCCCCCTTTTACAAACATGGAGAGTGAGGCTGTGAGAGGCACCGGGAACCAGCGGAGGTGGGGTCTGAGATCTGCACTGTCCTTGTGTTCTTTGTTCTGTGAGGCCCTCTGTGCTTTTGGCAGGGTGGCCTGGGTGGGTCTCTTTGGGAAGCCCAAGTGCTGAGAAGCAGGAGGCCAGTTGGCCCGTGCCCGCTAGTGATGGGGTGGGCCCAGCGCGAAGCCTGCCCTCTCTGGGTTTTCCCTGGGACTTGGGGCTGCATCTGTGACCTGTGGCTGCTCTAAAAAGCCACATGAGCTTATTCCCATACAGGTCTGGAAGTCGGGGTCGAAAGTGAGCCTTAGCAGACCACAGTGGAGGCATCAGCAGGGCCACACTTGGCAGCAGCATTTCCTGGGTGGCTCGCCTCCTGGCTCCCAAGCCCTGGCCCTTTCCACCTAGAAGCCAGCAGGCTCTCCATGCCGCCTCTCAGGCACCCACTTGGTCCTTGCACTCCACCTTGGTGGTGGTGAGGTCTCTGCGGGTGGAAACTGCCCGGGCCACGTTGTATGAGCGCCATTTACCCTTCACTTTTGAAGACCGTGATGACTTCAGGCTTGCCTGCATAATTTAAGATAGAGGGTGCTGTCCCCAGGCAGCAGTTGGCCACCCTGTTTCCTTTTGCCACAGAAGTATGCACATCACAGGTTCTGGGGAACCAGGGTTTGGGGGGCCATCATTCTCCCATTGCACCTGGGCAAGGGGCTCCACTTAGCCCAAGACCTGACTGTGCTGCGCTGCTCTGCGTCCACCTCCAAGCCTCAGCCTATCCGTGTAGAAAGCCAGCTGTCGACTCTGCTTCCCTCGCTGTTCAACAGAAGCAGGCGCTGTGCTGAGCACCGGGCCGGAGCCCAGGGAACCAGCCGTACCTTGGGCCTGTTGCTTCTCCTCCCTGGCTCAGCTTCCTCCTCTGAGAAATGGAAATCCTCAAGGCTACCTCCTGGGATCTTAGGAAGGTCCGTTAGACAGGACTTGAACTATGGGCTGCTGGGAGTGATGCTCCTCAGAGACTGGGAGTGCAGGACTGGGAGCTAGGGAGACCGCTGATGGGCAGCACAGCAAGCTGCAGGGCAGGGGTGGTGGCCAGGTGCTTCTGTATCATCCTGTGTGAGGACCCTCCTGGGGTGCAGGACGTGGCTCCACTGCCCCTTCCTCCTGAGCCAGACCCCTGTACCCAGGCCTGCGCCTGAGCCCCTGTTTGCCCCCACCCACGTGGAATTCCAGGCCCCTTGACAAGGGGAAGCAATGAGCAGGGCCCTGAGCTTGAAGGCAGAGGAGATGCTGACTCCACTTATAAAAGGCGATTGCCTGTTGAGGTTACCTTCAGGGCTGCCGTGGAGCCGGGTGTCAGTGGGGAATCTGGGAACTGCTTTGGCGGGGGGTGAGGAGGGGGGTTTGTTTCTCCTTAGAAACTCTTGCCGTTCACTCTGAATGCAGAGTGTGGAGCCTGGCTGGAGGGCCACTCCTCAGGACAGAGCTGGATAGCAGTGGAGATTAAAGAGCACATTTCTGCAGGTGGGATGCCCCAGGCCTGGGCTGCTCTTTAAAAGGAAGAAGGAGGAGAAGAAGCCCCAAGACCAAGCAGCAGCAGTGTTTCACTAGGCAGTGAGATCAACTCCCAGCAGCTGTCTCCTCTCCCAGAGAGGCTGTGGCTGGCCAGGTTGATGTCAGGACAGTCTGCTGACAGCTCAACTCTGACTGGGGGCCAGAGTCCAGCGCAGACTTCCAGTGTCCAGAGCAAGCCTCAGGGGCTAGCTACTGCGAAGTCCTCCTCCCTTGATATCAGCTATGCTCAGGCTGCTGTGTTCTCCAGATTGACAGGTTCACCCTTGTCCTGAGTCTTCACTCACATACTCCAGCCCCCAAGTCTCCCTCCCCCCAGTCCAGAATGACCTTGAGCACCAGGGAAGCCTGGCTGGCTTCCCTGAGGGTGGTGGCCTCCTCTTCTGGGCTCAAGCAGCAGGCCCACTCTGTCTCCTAGGCCCAACAAGGGCCTCTCCCCACTAAGAATAGCATGGGTTCTGCCTGCTCCAGAAGCCCCCAGATTCACAACAAAGCTGTCAGGGCACCTCCCTTTCCACCTGGCCAGCCCTGCTCTGAGCCCTGAGAAGGATTAAGCAAAGGGAGGAGACTGCACTCAGCAGGTGCTAACCATCAGCAAAGCTTGCCTCTGCTGGTGACTCCATGGGGCAAGCAACTTCTGCCAGGCAAGCAGGGGTTTTCGGAGAGACAGGGACAGAAACCTGGCATAGCAAGGAGGCATGCCAGCCCAGAGCAGCAGGTTCTTCTCCTCCCAAGGGCCAGGTAGAGCAATACTACCAGACCTGTCCACATCCTGCCCTGCAGAACCTGCATGCCTGAGTATGCTCCTCAGGTAGCTACAGATGGAATCCAGGTCACTCCTTCGCTGAGCCTGGACTGTGGGTTGGCCCAGTGTTACCATGGGGTCCTTAAAAGTGAGTGAGGGTGGCAGAAGAGTGATGTGATATGGGAAGAAGAGGCAGGAGGGGCCGTGAATGAAGGCGCGTGGAGCTTGGCGCCTGCAGGAGGGTTGGAGTCTGTGGTCAGATGCCAGTGGATGTGCGTCCTGTTCCCTCTGCCAGCCGTTCCTGTGGCCCTGCAGCCCTTGGCATCCCTTGGTTTGTGGCTGCATCCACTGCTCTTAGTTCCTGTTGCCAAATGGCCTGGTTCTCTGTGCCTGCATCCTCCTCTTGTAAGCATTGCTCACTGAGTGTAGGACCCCCTTCAGCCCAGGGTGAGTTCATCTAGGGAGCCTTGATTACTTGTGTATCTGTAAAGACCATGTTTCCAAATAAGGTCACATCCTGAGGTTCTGGGCAGACACTCCCCTGCCCCCAGTCTGCTCACACAGGGTCCTGGTGTGCCTGTGAGGTGGGCGCAGCCATGTGCTGGGGGCCTGTGCAGGCCCGTGAGCAGGAAGCCTCTGCTCTGAGCTCCCCTGTGGGCTCCATGTCCCGGGAGGGGACGGCGTGGGGAAGTCTGGGCTGGGAAGGCAGGATCCCTCAGAAGAGCTCTGGTTTTGTCAGTCTGAAAGTCCATTTTCCCAGAAATCCCTGTGGAGACCTTAGCACTTGGTTTCCAGGGAGGAAGGGAGAGAGCGTATCCTGCTGGCACCCTGCAGGTGCTCTGTATTTGTTGAAGAAATAGATGAGTGAGTGAGTGTGCGAGTGAAATACGCAGGGGGTCAAGAGCCAGAGGTGACAGGGACCCTGATACCTTCCCTTAATACCCCACCTCAAGCCAGTCCCCAGATGAGGAGCTTTTGCCAAGGCAAGAATTGTCAGGGGCCAACTCTCACGGTGACATGTTCACTGGGGGGCAATGGCCCTGATAGGCTTTTCACAATGGTAGCCCAAGTTCCCCTTCCTGTGACATTGAAGACAGGGCCAGTTCATGGCCCTGGTGTCCCCTGCCCCACGCTTGGCGGAACTCGGGGTCTGCAGTGTCTCACACATTCTGTAATGCGCCTGATGTTGCCGTGTAGCTGTTAGGTGACCATCTTGCGCAAATGAGGGGGCTACACAGTAGTCAGGACCCTGGGCTTTCTGAATCAGATAACTCACACCCTAGGCTGGGCTCAGCTGCGTGCCACCTCCGTCACCAGGGACAGTCCTATGACTTGGGTGGCCCTCTACTGCTGCATCTGCAAGATGAAGACCATTACATTGAACCTCATGGGGCCAGAGTGAGGATGGCTGTGGCGGACATAGGCCATTCAATGTGAAGAGGGAGCCCAGGTGTGAAGACCCCCGGGTCATGGCTCCCCAGGCTGTGAACAAAGTCGTGTGCTCTTCCTGGGCCCTGGGCAGCCGGGGCTTCACCAGCTCCATGCAGGGAGGCGCAGCGTAAGCCACCCACACACTCCATGCACTCGCCCTGCAGAGGAAGTGTTTGGAGAGCCAGGAGAGGTTGCAGAGCACAGAGCCCGTGGGACGTCTGTGAGCCAGAACTCCAGGACATCACTGTCACCTGTGCTGGCTCAGGGCCCAGGCATGTCATCCATACTCTAGGCTTAGAGAAGGCACACAGCTCACCCGAGGCTACCATCACCCAGCCAAAGACCCCCGTGTTTCCACACCTGCTCCCCAGCTCCAGATAGTCACATAAAGCAGCTGAACCTCTGTGGGGAGCACTGTGACCCCAGAGGACTGTCCCCAGGGGCTGGAGGTGGTGGGTGCCGGCGCTGCTGTCTCTAGATGGAGCGGGATTAAAAGCAGCCTCTCCCAAAGGAGCAGAAGTGACAGGGGAGTCCTTCAGCAGGAGGCTGGGCAGGCAAGATGGTCCTAAGGCCCCCACAGGGCCCAGCCTTCCAGGAACAGGCTGTAGCAGCAGCAGGACCCCTGGGGATTCAGAGTCAGCAAGCAGCACCTCGGTGGCACCCTGGATCACCCTGGGTTTCTTGGGGAGCAGTGCTGGCTTGTCACTAGGAGTGCTCAGAGCTGCTCTGTTGCCATAACTACAACACTGTGTGGCATTAAAACACCTGGTGAATGGTAACTAACATCCGCTCAGTGAATTATCTAGCGAATCTTTATCTGGTGCTGTCCTTCCTGAGCCCTAGGCAGAGGGTGGTGCCAGGTCTCACAAGTTTCCATGGTTCCCAGCCCAGGGACCTTCTGACTCAGGGTGGAGGCGGGGCCCTTTCCCACACTTCCCTGGACCCCAGCGCGGCTGCTCAGACCATGGAAGTCCCACTGCCCATGCGTTTCGTGGAAAATGTCCACCCTTGGGGCTCTCACTACAGAGACTAAGTCATCGTCAATAGTCTCAGGGTGTTTTGACACTCGTAGCCTCTCAGAAAGTGGAGTCTAGTGGAGAAAACATAAAAACTGCTGAGAGCTCAGACCTGGAAGGGAGAGGACGCTGGCCCTTCTCCTCTCGGGCCCATGCAGGCTGGTGCTTGCTGCCTCTGGAAGGTGCTGCTCCACTGACCCGTTGCCCGAGGACTGAATACTCCTTCCTTCCCTGTTGCTTCCCAAGCTTCGAGGCTTCCTGGAGGAAGTGGCATTTCAGCAGTGACCTGAAGGAGGGTGGGAGCCCCTAGGTGGTGCCAAGTGGGAAGGCCAGAGGCAGGAGCAGCCCCCAGAGGGTGGCTGGTGTTGCGTATGCTGAAGTGTCACAGGTCACTTCCAGCGGACCTGCTGTGGGTCCCCAGGAACTGTCCTGAACCTGCCCCTAACCATGCCATGGCCACAGTCTGCCAGCCCCCACCCGAGCCCTGCTGTGTGGGGCCTGTCCAGCTCCCCACTTAGCATGACGTCACTTGCTGAAAGCACTCTTGCCCCTGACCGCACGAGCCCTCTGCCCAGGCACTGTCCTCCCGTGTGCAGTGCCTGGCTGGGAGCCCAGTTTGAGCAGCCCCTGACAGCAGCTCCATGACCCTCACATCCCAACAGTGTCCCCAGCACCAAGCACAGGGCTGAGCATTCGCTGGACCAGGCCTGAGTCGTGTGTCCGACAGTCACGGGTGGACAGAGCATCTGAGGAACAGGCCAGGGCCGACTCATCTTGAGGTGATACTTGGCCTGGTTGGGCAGATGTCCCCTCCACAGGGCTGCCCTGTGAAGGAAGAAATGCCCCACCCGGTGGCGGGGTGAGTGTCTCCTTGTGTGTGTGGGTTTCCCCGTCACCACGGGCTGGCAGCCCGGCCCCACTGCATGTCCTGCACATCCTCCCTGCAGCCGGGTGGGAGGAGCCAGGGAAGGGCAGCACTGGACATCGAGCCCCATTTGGAGGGACCATCAGTCAGAGAGAACCGTGAAAGTGCCTTTGACAGGGCTGGGAAGGTTCTGGGATGTGAGGATCAGGTGGCTCATCTCCCTCCCAGAGTCCAGGCAGAGGTTCCAACAGTCTCGCCCCAGGGAGGCCTGTCCCATAGGAGGAAAGTGGACTGAGTCCTACTGGATGGTCCAGAAGCTCCTGGAGGCACACACCAGCAAGGATCCTTCCCTGGTGGCTCTCGCCCCCCTGCTCAGTGCCAGGATCTGCCCTGGGTGCTCAGAAGGTTCATGACACTCCTCTGCATCCACCTCTGGCGTTCATGGCGTGGCGGAAAGCTTGATGGGTCCTGTGCTCCCAGCTTGCAGTCTAACAAGGAGGAGGGCAGCTGAACATGGAACCCTCCAGGGACATACCGCGGGTGGAGGAGGGGGAGGCAGCGGTGTGTGCCTGGCGCAGCGGCCGGGGAAGCTCCTTGCGGGAGAAGGGTTTCTGCTGAGACTCCAGGTTTAAGGTGTGGAAGAGTCCACCACAGGGTGAGAGGAGCCTGCCCCGAGGCCTGTAGGAACGTCCAGGAGCAGGGGCACAGCAAAGGCTTCGGGGTGCCATAGTGAGAGGGCTTGGAAGGAATGCGCAGTGTGGCCTGGGGAGGACCGTGTGGCTGGAGGTGGACAAGCCCAGAGCTGCTGGGGCCTGGACTGCTGCAATGGCCCTGCAGAAGACGGACATGGCTTCTAGAAGAACAGTCTGGGCGGCAACGAGAGGGGAGACAAAAAAGAAGGTTGAGGGGCCTCCCTGATGTCTAGGTTGGGTACTGGAAGGACAGGAAATGAGGTACGTGTGGGGAAATGGGGATCCACCACAGGGACGGGCTGAAGATGTGCTTGGCTAGCACTCTGCAACTCTGGAGCTGGACCCTTTTCCAGGGGCCAGACCCGCTCCCGGGACTCTGTGAGGCCACTCAGTGATTATGTGAAGCAGAGAGACGACCCAGGCAGGCTCCTCCCTGGGTCGCCAAGCGCACGTGGTTGGCAGGAGGAGCCTCCTCCTGGGCCAGTCACAGCCCTCAGTGCTCCTGCTGTTGAGGTGACTGTCTGTCCCAGCCGATAGTCTCCTGCAGTGACCAGCTTTCCCCTGGGCAGACATCCCTGGGAAGACAGGAAACCTCCTGAAGAGAAAGGTGGTGGTCAGGAGCCAGGGGACCCCTGGGGCAGCTGAGCCTCAGGAGCGGCATGTCCACTCAGGATGCTCACCTGCAAGCCTGCCTCAAGCAGCTTTCCTGCCTGCCCCTCACTTCCCTCCTGGTGTGGACCCTAATCTAGCCCTGGCCTCACATGGCCTCTGCCCAGCAGCTGTTTCCTGAGCTTCAGAGGTCACCTGGCCTTCTCTGTCCCTTGCTCACTGGTTCCTGAACTAACGCAGGGACCGTGGAATTCAAGCCTCACAGGAGCCTCAGGTCCTGGTCCCTTGCTCAAGGTCTCATGGCCAAGCAGGCTTGGACCCAGAACTTTCAGCTCCAAGTCCTCCTTGCTGTTATAAGAAAAACAAACAAAACACAGAGCAGCCGCCCATGTCGAGCACTTCTGACTTCCCTGGAGAGTGGGCCCAACATCTCAGTGGTTTGCAGAAATGAGTGCAAACAACAAAGTTTATAAAAGATAATATGTCTGAGTTTACAAAATAAAATATCTCCAATCAGAAGCCTCCTCCTGAAGAGCACTGGTTTCTTCTTGTAGCAAATAACACGTTAAGCCGAGGTTTCTGAGAGCTTTGGTCTCTGCTCACAGGAATTCAATAGAATATTCCAGATGACTTTTGGGAAACTAAATCTGTTTCTCCTCAATTCTCTTTGGAGTCCAAATGAACTGTGAGTTGTCCATCTGCCTGGGCCACGTCCTGTGCTTTTGGAGTATGTGGAGGCTCACCGGGCTGAATGCAGGGGCAGCAAAAGGTCCACACCGGCCTGGGCTGGGCCCTGTTGGAAACCTGTTAGGCTTGGCCAGGGCAGGTCCTTCCCTCCCCTTCAGTGGGAAATGGGCTTGGGGAGGACTGGGCTGGACAGTTACATGGAGTGCCAGGGATGGGGGCAGGCAGACAGATGTCCACCAGAGCTAGAGGGAGGTGCCTCCCTTCTCCTGGGCAGTTTTCCCCTGGTACAAACCATCATTTATAGTCGAGGTATAGACAGATGGATGGGTAGATTTGGATGACCCATCTAAACAACTGTCAAGGTCAGACCCCCTCAAGGCTGACCTGAGACTGTGGGTGGTTCATCGTGCTGGCCTCTGCCCGCTCCTCTGCAGCTACTTCTGCGAGCTTTCCAGGGAAACTTTTTTTGTTTTTTTAATCTTCAGCTTTCCCTCTCATGTCTCCATAAACCAGTGAGGCTTAGAGGCTCTTCATTTTGCTCTGACAGCTCTTATCAATCTCTCCCTTAATTAAAGAAAGCAGACTTGGCAGCCACATCTCTCTGCGTCATCTGGGACTCGATCGCCTTCCTTGATGCCTCCACTGCTGTCCCCAGGGCTATCAGTGAGTTGTCTCATGGATACGAGAATAGAACCTAAGGCGACAGAGCTGGGAAGGTGCACAGGTGCATGTCTGTGGATGGGCAGGCACACGGGTGCAGACGTGCGTGTGCAGATGACAGTGGCACAGGAGAAGGTGGTGGTGAGGGTGAGCATTGCAGGGCCCTGGAGTGCCAGGGCCGCGGCGAAACTCCAGGGTTCTTTTGTTCAGTGCCTTTAGAAATTGATTAATCAACTGGAATGTTTGCACAACCCAATATCCAAGACAAATTCAGAGCAGCTCTAGCCTGGTCAAAGGGAGCCTCGAGCCAAAGCCCTGGTTCAGTGGGCGAGGTTTGGAAGTAGGCCCAGCCCCGCTTACACCCCAGTGTATAAACCAGTGCTCTAGTCCAAGGCACAAAGAGGAGAGGTGACTGGCTCAAGGTCACATTCATTAGCAGCAAAACCCCAGCTGGCAGGAACACCCAAATACTGTTGAGCCACATTGCAGCCCAGCTGGTCTGGTGCCCACTTCAGGGGACACCTTTGTCCTTAGAATCTTCACCGCAGTCCTGGCTGCCGTGTCCTTAGGAGTCAGCACTGAAACAGGGACCTGCAGCCTGTGGGATGGGATTTACCGAATGCCATGGGGAGTAGAGGTGCCCTGGGCCTGGAACCTGATGGATGGCTCACACACCACCTCTGCTACTTGGGCAGGTGGCTTATAGCTTGAAGCAGGAGTGACAGTGGCACAGCCGAGCTCCCCCCGGCTACAGTCCACCTCGGGAGCACCTGCGATACCAGCTTCCAGACCTGGCCACCCCAAGGAGACACCCCAAGGAGAGCCAGGGCCCAGCTCAAGCCACCTTCCTGACTTCTTGGTGGACCGTGGACAAGCCAGTCCCTCTGGGCCTCGGCTCCCTCAGCCATGAGACAAGGCAACCATAATCCTCACTGCTCAGTGGCCCTGGGCCGAGAGTCATGTAGGACATTCACCGGGTGTCGCGCCCTCCCTGTGTGTCCCCTAGCTGGTCACCACATGTGCCAGGGCAGTCACTCCCCTTCTTTCTGAGGGAGCCACCTCACCCCTAGTCATCCAGGTAAGGAGCTTCACGCTTTGCACAGACTGGCTGCTAGGTCCCCCACGGCTGGAGTCAGGGTGTGCACCAGGAAAGTTCTCACTGGAGACGGGAAATCTGCTCTCACCCTCGTTCTTACTGGTAGGATTCAGATGCCAAGGATGAAGGGTGAGGCTCTGGTTGCCCTGCTGACCTTTTCCAGGGGCTGCGGTCAGCTACTGGAGGCCACCCCCGTTCCCTGAACCTGCCATTGTGTGCTGGGCACCCCTCCCCCCATGCTTCACACCTGTGGCTTCCTCTTCCGAGGTCAGCCGATGAAGTTCACTGCTGCTGGGGAGGTTAGGCCACCGTGAAAGCCCACCCCAGCCAGAGATGGAACACAGTCTTGGGAGTGGTGTCCTATACTCACAGGCTCCTCTCCCTCACGGGGACCCTGGCTCCCACAGAGAGCGACGCTGATCCGCCAGGAGGTGGAGGCTGCCTCCTGCAGGGGGCTCTACCTCCAGAGTCTCCACAGCTGAAGGGAAGTCACGGGGAGACCTCCTGGGTTGTGCAGCTGTGCCTTTACCTGCCTCTCCCAGAGTGCCACCTCTGTGCTCAGCTCGGAGACGTGACCCTGACTCCCACCTCACGACAACTCCTGCCTGGTGTCTTGCGCTCTGTCTCTGCGCTGCGCGAGTCTCATCAGATTTCAGGTATTAAAAGCAGGCACCGTGCTGGACCCCAGGCGGATGCTATCGTGCAGACACCATCTTTTCAGGAGGGCAGTGGAGGAAAGTGGCTGCTTTGCAGTTTGATTAGAAAATGTGCTCACATGGTTCAGACTCCATGCCACAAGACCGGGGGTCCCACAGGGCCCAGAAGACCCCAGGGGAGGCTCAGAGACCAGAGTGGGCCTCCCTCTCCCAGGAGCTGGTCCTGGCAGGGACACCCTGCCCAGCATAAAGGGAAGGCCACACCTCGGGCACCTTGGGAGAGGGAGGCAGGAGCCTGGAAAGAGGACATGAATGGGTACGTCACACAGAGGAAAGGGGACAGTGAGGTCACTCATGCCTCTGACCAATAACCGGTTCAGCCCACACTGCTCATAGAGCCACTGGACAGTGCAGGCACTAGTTGGGAGGCTCTCCCAGCAGGCCCAGCACCTCCAACTCGTAGCCAGACCTGAACCTGGTGGGCCTTGGTTTCCCCTTCTCCAAATTGACAAAAGCGACTTTTTTTTTTTTTTGGTTTGTTTTTTTTGCCATAAGCTTTCTTTGTATGACAGATAAGAGCAGCCTTAAAGCTCTTCCCGTAAGGCCTAGCCCCTAGAGGTCCTGGAGGCCGTGACTGATGGAAGCTGCTGTGTGGGAGGCACCATGGTGGTGCCTGCAGGCGGTGGGCTCCCAGGGTGCACTTGGTAGGGGCCATGTCTACCGCAGTTCCTCATCAAGGAAAAAACATTGTACTTAGTTGCTCTGAAGCAATTCGCATGTGCGTGTGTGTGCACACGACTTTGTATGCTGTGATTCTTCTTCTCCCCCAGCCTCTGTCAGGATTAAATATCAACAAGACTTACTGACAACTTGGAAACCCCCTTCTGTATCCCCTCCTGTGTCCCCAGGTCCCTGCATAGGCAGGACCTCCACAGTTCTGACCACTCAGGACTCAATAGACAAGCAGAAGTTTAAGTGCAGCAGGGATGGCCCTCTTCCACCCTGGCTGGACGTGTCCTTGGAATCTGCCGCACTAGGCTTACAACATGAATTTGCAGAGTCTGAGGGCCCTCAGCTCTATCCCCTCTAGGCCTGCCTGCTGCACCCTGGCAGGGCTCCGTCCTGCCCCTCAGCCTTTGGCTTGTTTCTGAGATGGGGCAAGGGCCCTGCCACTCAGAGCTGAGCTGCTGCAAGCACTAAGTGAGAATTGGCATTCAGCTGGCTGCAGGGTAAAGGGGCCGTCAGCACGCTTGGTGTCACGATTGTTCTTGTGCACTTCATTGCTTAGTTAGCCCAACATTCAGGCTCTCCAACCCATGGTCATGACTGTTGGAGAACTGGGTGATGCTGGCATACCCTGGGGCCATCTGGCCACCTTTTGCCCATTGCTGCCAGTCTGAAGGGTCCAGGTAGCAAGGGGAGCAGGTGTCACAAGCTGTTCTGTCTCTTAACAGTCCCCAGCAGCCTGGTCTCCATGGAGTGGTCCTGGGGTCCAGAGAGGTTCTGTTGTGCTCTCTGGTGACAGTGGCCCTAGCCAGCCCACTCACTTAGTATGTCTCCTTCCAGCAATCCGTATATATCCCAGGGTGTGTGTGTGTGTGTGTGTGTGTGTGTGTTTCTTATATACATGTGTGTTATAGGCTGAGATGTGTCCCCGCCCAATTCATATATTGAAATTCTACGTGCTCCCACTCCCAGAATGTGCCTTTGTTTGGATATAAGGCCTTTAAAGAAGTAATTAAGTTAGAATGAGGTCACCAGCATGGGCTTCAATCCCATATGACCGGTGTTCTTATGAGAAGAAGAAATCTGGAGATGGACATGTGCAGAAGGAGGCCATGTGAGGTCACAGGAGAAGACAAACTAGCCCTGCTGCTGTCTAATCTTGGACTTTCAGCCTCAAGAACAGAATAGAATTCTGTGAAGTCACCCATCTATGGCACTTTGTTGGTGCCCCTGCAGATTGATCCCGCATGGGTGGATGTTTGAACGCACACACATGCTATTAGGCCCTACCTGCCCCTTAGGACATGCCAGTTTTGGTCTTGAATTATAGGATTCAGAATTATTTCGATGGTTATTATTTTTTGTGGTGCTGGGGATTGAACCCTAGCCTCATGCGTGCTAGCCAAGTGCTCTTCCACTGAGCCACCGTGTTGTATGTGGTATTCGTAATCTCCGTGTTGTATATGGTATTCCTAACCCCAGCATTCAGAATCCCAACCCTACACAGCATAGGCGCAGGAGGGGACATCCCTGCCATAGTGCAGGAGCAGGGGTCTGACCCTCCCACAGCCCCCGCTGCAGGCACAGATGGCTCTAAAAAGCGGGCACATGCCAACATGGTGATGAGATCACTGTGCAAAGGAAGAAGGGCTTGTGCCCTCTCGAGGGTGTCCGTGTGGTCATGCACTCTGACAGCAGCCTAGGACACCCGCAGCATCGCAGTCAGACAAGGCATTCTTTCCACACAGAGAATCAAACAGCCGCAAGGGGGAGGATCTCCCATGTTGATCTGCAGGAAGCTTAGGCAGAGGAAGGTATGGGAGGGAAGGAGAATTTCTTTTCCAAGTGCCATCTTGCAACTCTGCATACAGATGTCCCCGACCTTTGATGATCAGATTGGGACGTCTCAGTTTTACCACAGTACAAAAGCAATCCACCTTCCATAGAAACCATACTCCACATCTTGGTTCTGGTTCTTTCCCGGCTGATGATAAGCACTGGGCAGCCACCATGACCTGTAGTTCCCAATCCAGCAGCGAGTGCAAGGGAGAGAGCTGAGACCCGGGAGAGAACTGAATGGCCAGGCTGTAACATTTCCAAGGGTGGATATTTAAATGCACTTTTGACCTGTGATACTTTTAACTCATGGGTCAGCAGGATGGAAGCATCTGTAGTTGGGCTTCTGTAGCTGTTTTATCCACACTGGTTGGTTGTTTCGTTGGTAGAGTGCTCCCTGGTTTGTATGTCCTTGTGAGTGTATCGCTCATCTGTCATTTATTGTCTCCCTACTGATGTTCAGACAGTAGGCTGTAGGACAGAGGACTGACTGCTGGTATGGTCCTGGGATACCAGCTTTGGAACCAGACAGATCTGGACAGAGTTCCTTCAAGGTGCTCTCTAGCCATGACTACACAGAAACAAAATGGTGTGTGGCTTGGCCTTTACATCTGGCCCTTGATCAAAGTTACAGGCCAAAGTCAGACACCCTGGGGCATTTTGATCAGTGAATACTGATTGCATTGGCCCACCTCATGCCCAGAAACCCCGGGCTCTTCCTTCTCCTTCAAAGGAACATTTTCTGATTCAGTAATCACCTTTCTCAATAGAACCTGATCTTTGGTCTACTTAGTAGAAAATTTGAACAGTCAGCTTCAACTGACAGTCATCCATGGGCCTTGGGCCATGCCGCTTGGCTTATTTCAGGAAAATGGGTGATATGGTTTCCTACATTAGCTTATGGGGACCAAAGATGCTGAATAGACCATAAATAGACCCTGTGTCATGGAGGAGATTCCATCCCAGTTTACTCATTTGTCAAAATGGGGGTGACCAGTCCTTGCATGAGGACAGGTGGCAGGCTTGGGTTCAAAGGCAGAGCCACCTGTGCCCCTCTTTGTGTTTGCAACCTGTGCCCTGAGAAAGCCAATCATGATCTCTGTGGCCACCCCTTGACCCCTCTCAGAATGCCACCCTGCCCCAGGATCCTCGTCTTGCACTGGCCAGCACCCAGCCTTATATACAGTATCTTCAGAAGCTGGAACAAGACTGTGGGACAGCACACAGGACTTGAGCAGTGAGAGCAAGGGACTCGCCCTAAGGCTGTTAAAACCAATAGGAACTGCAGTTTCCTGCAGCCTTTGACCTGCACTCTGTGTCTATAATGATGACCTTTGCACCTGTGCCATCCGTGGCTCCTTCAGCCTGATTGTCCCCAGATGCCCTGACCTGGGCCTGGTTCTGGACACTGCTCTTTGTAGGGGTGTGTTTGAGATCAAATGCTGTTACACCTCAGACAGAGGACTGTGGGGCAGCCCCCAAACTTCTAAAACAAGTCACACACCTCCCTGGACAGTTCTTTATTTTTCTGTAAGCAAACAAACATGTATTTTGTTGCAAGTATCAAGCGCTAGTTTTCAACGTGGGGCCAGGCCTCACTCTGGCCAGGAGCATGCTCAGGACCACCAGCAGCCCTGGAGATCCCCATCCTGTTGGCTCTTGCCACAGAACTCTTCCCTCATCTTCAGGGACTATGTCACTTTTCATGGGCTCCTTGTGATCTGCTGGTCTGGAAGGCAGAAGGGCCAGAAGGCCAGGATCTTGGTTTCCACATTCCTGGGAAAATGTGGTCCTCCACGCACTGCACACCATGGAGCCGCACCTGGTGAATGGAAGGACCTGGCGAGGACTGGGGAGGCTCTGGCTCTCAGAGGCTGCAGAGGCTGCACAGGGCACCTCAGAAGTTGGAGACTTCACTTGAGGTCTTCAGGATCAGGCTGGGTGACATCGTGGCCCCAATACTGCCTGCATGGGCACATGGTGGACTTCCCACCCTTCCTACTCCTGAGTGACGATCACTTTGGGCAAAGATGAGTGAAGAGGGGAGAGCAGCAAGGCCCCGGGAGGCTGGGGCATGGATGGGATGGGTTGTCGACTCCAGTGGCAGTGGAGAAGCATCACGGTCCAGAAGAAATCTGTGGGACTGAGGTCACTGTTGGGGGCACTCCTAGAAACTGCATTTGATGAATTTGCTTGAATGATGCTATAAAATTTGGACCCAACCAAGTTGGGTTGGTTCACCCCAAATGAAGGCTATCACTTGGTAGAGGAAAACCAAAGGTGGATGCAGGGTTTCTGCTTCCCAGGTTTTCAGACAGTATCCTGTGGAATCCGTCAGATGAGCCCCCAGAAGTACAGAGTATTTTCATGCTTCTGGAGTGGCAAGGTGACCAGAAGGCCCATTTCCCTCCTCTTTGCCCTCAAGAGTCTATTCCTGAACAGGGGTGTAGCTCAGAGGTAGCATGTGTGCTTAGTACATGCTTAGTGGTGGAAGTGTCTGCAGTACCTCAGCAGGCCCTGGCTCCAACCCCTGGCACCAAAAGAAACAACAATAATGAGTCTATGTCTAAAGCTGCAACTCTCTGCGTTCTGTTTGATGAGGGCACTGAGTAGCTCCCAGGTGGCAGGTCACGTGAACGAACCACACTCTAGAATACTGTCTCCACTTAGGCTAGGGTGTGACAGGCAGGGGCTTGACCCCTTTCCTGGAAGGAGACGAGAAGGTTGTCCCTGTGTCCATCAGTCCCAGCTGGAGTTGTGGAGGTCCTGGATTCTTCTGATTCCATGGTGTCTCCATCTCTCTTTGGTGACTTCCTAGGCAGCTTACACTGAAGACCCCCAACTGCCATCTCTCTCACTCTCCATGTGGTAGCCTTGGCCCAGATCCTCCCCCCTCACTCCTGGGCCAGCCCAGCCTCTGTCCCACCTCCAGGAGAAAGCCCCCTCTGCAGCCAGCCCCTGGACCCATGGCTGCACTTCTCTGAGCACCCCTTTGTGCCTTTTGGAGGCCCTTGAGAAGTCTGGAATGTCGGGGTCGGCTGGTGAGGTGTGGCCCCAAGTCTCCCATTCCCAGAGGGGCCCCAGCCCTGTGGATGAAGCAGGGAGTAGCAGTATCTCTTCTGAGCTGCATGTCGCCCTCCAAATGTCTTGGGTTGGAAAATGCCCAAGGAGGCTTCTGGGGTGCTATGGCTGTGCCCTCTGAGCCCACCCTCGGGGACATCACTGCCTCCTCATCCATGCCATTGACATAGGTCACCTTTGGCAGCAACCTGGACCCGTAGTTCATGGCCATTGTCCCTTCCATCCCACCAGTGCATCCCAGCTGGCGGCTTCTGGCATGTGTCGTCTCCTCTCATCCTCACCATTACCCTGGGGGTGTCTCTTTTAGGGTTGAGAAGGAGAAACAAGGAGGCATGAACACACCTGCCCCAAATCACAGCTTCTGGGTGGTGAAATCAGTTGGGGTTCCGGCTGCTGACTCCAGGGCCTTAGCAGCTGGCTTGAAAGCACGTGGCTCAGACCTTGTGAACTCTCTACCTTGGGGGCTCTCAAGTTCCCTGCTCTGGGCATCTTGCTGTCCATCTCCAGACCCACTCTGCCCCTTAGCCAGGCAGCCTGGATGCCTGCTCTTGTCCCCACCTTGCTCTCGCCCCCTTCCCACTCATGTGCACACTCCTCTACGCAGACTGTTCACCAGCATCCAGCTTAGGGGCAACTGGAGTGCCTCTGTCTTGGGGTGCCTCTGGAGTGGCTGGGCCCTGGGTTATTGAGTGTTTGCTGTGGAGTGAATGTTTGCATTCCCCCAAAATTGTATGTTGATGCCCTGCTCCCAGCATGGTTGTATTTGGCGCTGGGGTTTCCAAGGGCTTATCTGAGATCATGAGGGTGCAGCCCCAATCCAATGGGGTTAGGTCCTTATAAGACGAGGCACAGAGAGTGGCACATGTGCTGGGGAGAGGCCAGCTGAGCACTCAGCGAGGTACTGCCAGCTGCAGGCTGGGTGAGGGCCCCTGCCAGGTACCATTCAGCTGGCACCCTGACTCTGGATTTGCAGCTTCCAGAACTGCAAGAAGCCAGCGTCTGCTGTGCCAGTCACGTGGTCTAGGGGGTGTTGTCGTGGCTATCCCGTGGCTGACCAAGATGGACAAGGACAAGACTGCACTCATCTTTCTGCTCCCAGAACCCTCTCTAGCTTGTGGGCGGGGCATCTGAGGACTTTGTCCTGCTGGCAGTGGGCCATGTTTGGGAGAGGACACGTGCTCACCTGTGTGCACTCAGCAGGCTCCTCTAGCGGGTGTAGCCCACCCTGTTCTTTTTTGAAGTTGAGGCAAGCCCTCCCTTCTGCTTCAGGGGGCCATCTGCAGCCCCCAGCTGACATTTCACCCTGGGGGCACACTCAGATAGCACTGGCCTCAAGCACCACTGGAAGTGAACACACAGTCACAGCGTACCCTCTCACCAGGCTCCCAAGTTGGGGCTAAGGCCTGCACCCTGATACCCAGCCTCATTCTCTTGGAGCACTGAGTTTCAAGGCAGTGTGGGCACCAACCCTCTCCTTTTAAAGATGAGGGCCACGACCCGGAACGCTGCTGTGCTGCCCCTGTGTGGATAGGAGCCCCTTCAGTGGTCTTCCAGGTCTGCTCCATTGGTGCTGCTGGTGCATGGCCTGGGAGGAGGCTGAGGAGTCACCTCTGTGTGCCCAATGCCTGGCTCAGGTAGGCCCAGCTCACACAGGTGCCAGGGCTTGGATTGACTGGGGGACTGATCTGCACAAAGCCTCAAGGCCACAGAGCTGTAGGGAGGCAGATGATGCAAGACCCTCCCCCTTTAATGAAGCCCTTCCACGGGGAGGGCAGGAGCCACGGCCATTGTGCCGGGAAAGAACTCTCACATCTCTCCTCTTTATTGCTTAGCCACTTAACAAATTCTCAGAGTGAGGAACAATTTGGGCCCAGCCAATAGCCAAGCGTGGCACTGTGATTCATTTTCTCTCCGCAGAGCTCCGCGGGGAGAGCTGCAGCTGCTACCTTTTTGATTCCGACTTTGCAGGCTGTCATGGTGCCATGGGTCTACTGGTCTCTCTAAAGGAGCCCTGACAAGCTCATGTCCTGTAAGCAGTGTTGATGGTCACACCACTTACTAGCCTGGCCACTGGCACTGGTGCTCAGCCCAGAAAGCACTTAGAAACCACCCCTCATTACACTGCTCAGTGCAAACGTAGCCCCTGTATCTTAACTAGCGAAATAATACAAAGCATTGTAAAATGTGTTCAGTTTCCCACCATCTCCCTTTCCATCATTTGAGGAGAAACGCAGCCCTAGCACCCCGGCCACCTCCATCTGCACATTTCCCTGGCTCATGTAGATGTATGCAGATATATTTATGCATATAAGATGTATTTGCCTTTCAGAAACGGGGCCCTGCTATTATTAATTCATGTGAGATCTGTGTGCTGATGTTCTGTGCACTGCAGTTGCATCAGCCCTCTGCCTGGCCATCAGCCCCCGCCCCAGCACTGTGCTCTGTCGTCAGTGTCACAGATTGCAATCCAAAGGGTGAAGCACATCATCATTGCTTTAATTTGGCTTTCCCAGCTCCTCCTGGGGGTGGGCATCTCTCTCCTGCTTATTGATTGTGTGCATTCATCTCCCCAGTTGCCCTATTCACATATTTTGCTCTTCTCCTACCAATTGTCTGTCTTTTTCTTATTCATTAGGAGCAAATTGTGACCTGGGGCAGGACCTGGCCACCTGCTCTTGTCTGCACTGTGGGTTCCTTTCCTGGTCTGTTGTTTCTGTGGCCTGTTTTCCACAGCTTTGTCACGTGAAGCGTGGCCATTTTTCTTCAATCACATGTATTCCCAGGAACATCTTCCCACCACCAATCCACACATGTTCTCTTAATTTCTTTTTTAAAAAACATTAATCTATCTGGAATTTATTTGTACATATGGATAAGATGAATCCTTATTTTGTCCTAGTAGGTGTTTAGTCAGTTATGCCAGAACCAACTTATTTTAAAGCACTGTCTTTTCTTCTCTGAATTAGCATAGCACCTCGATAATGCGTCCCTCCCAGGCTATCACGTGTTCTTAATGACAAAGTGCATCATTAGGCGATCTCATCTGTGGGTGGAGGTCACAGAGTGTGCCTACAGGACCTCGATGGCATGGGCTCTGCACACCTGTGCTGTGTTGTGTGCAGAGGGGTGGGGCAGCCCTTTCCTTCTAGGGCCATGAGAACAAGACACAGGCTTGATGGTCAGGAGCGTGGAGGCTGCTGCAGCATAACATGGCATCCTGTGACCCTTCCTTCCTGGAGAAGGCGCCTGTGACTAGTGCAGTGAAGCGAGCACTTGTACCAGTAGCTGTCCATCACTGTGCAGCGTCAGGCACTGTGCATAATCAGCCGTGCTGCGTGCACATATTACGGGTAGCACGGAGGGTTCATTTCACCTGCACCACCCAGGCACATATGTAAGGCTTTGCATTCTGATGGTTGTGACATCTCTGGGCCCTGGAACCTTTCCGGGGAACCCATCAAAAGGCAGTCATGGTTGGCCAAACACTGCTGTGCAGCTGGTGACTGCAGGACTGTCTGTGGCTGTCTCTAGATTCTCTTATCTCTTCTCTGAAAAGATCGTCCCTTTCTTTGCCAGTGTCCTGCCTTTCTATCATGATGGCTTTGGGATAAGTCTCACTGTTCTTTTCACAATTTTCTTAATTATATGTCCATTTGATCCAGTTATAAGTATTCACGCTTTATTTAAAAATATAAAACATGGGCTGGGGATATAGCTCAGGGGCAGAGTGCTTGCATAGCATGGGCAAAGCCCTTGGATCAAATCCTGGTACCACCACCAAAACCAAACAACAACAACAACACATACACACACACAGAGAGAGAATAAATGTATGTATGTTCATATTTGCTATTTTCTAAAATAGTTACTGTAACTTTTAAAGAGTTTGCTGCTGCTCCTGTTTTGTTTCAGAAGTCTTGAATTTTCTTAATCAAGTGACTTTGAGTTTTTATAAGCATAATTGTGTTTTTCCCCTTTTAAATGCTGTAATAATTTATGCTGGTAGATTTCTTGATGTGACCCTTCTGTAGACTAACCTGTACTTGGCCATGGTAAATTATTTTTTGCACAGTCAAATTGGATTTACTAGTATTTTATTTAGAATTCTTGCCTTTTATGCTCTATGTTGTGTAGAATTTATCTATAGTTGTCTCTGTATGCTACTGTATCCACATGCCACCTCTGTGTGCTGATGATATCATCACTGTCTTCAGGGGGCTCCTAAGAGCAGTGTTCAGTGCTAGAGAATAACCCTTGTGATTGATATGTGTACAAGGGGCTAAGAAGTCACAGAAAATGGACAGATGACGTCTAAAGAGGTCAGGAAGGCCTTCTCCAGGTGTCGACATCTGAACAGGATGCGTGAGCAGAGCAACGCTGCAGCCATGCGCTCTTGGGCTAGCTTACGGTCTCAGGAACTTCGGGAGCCCAGCAACATCACATGGGTAGCTAAAGTCATTGGTGGGAAGCACTTACAGCCTGGAATTTGGCAAACACAAAAAGCCACATTTTCCCACACACTGCTGGCTGAATTGCCTGATCCTCATTCCTCTTGAAGCCCCCACCCGTGGAGCAGGGGTCATGCCATGTTGTCACTGCTCTGGGCCAGCCACCCAGACAGGAAGAACCAGGCCACCCAGAACACAGCCCCTGGAGTCAGAAAACCCTGGGGCCAGCCACTTGTGGTCAGGGGCGGCTTCCCTCAAGCCTGGAGACCTTCTGTGCTCTTTCATGAGATGAGGGTGGTGAACCCGATGCTGGGATGTGAGCTATCTGTGTGCCTTGTGCAACACGGGGTTCATCAGTGGCTGAAACATAAGGTCTAGGAGCCAGAATTGTAGATGGAACAACATCATTAGTGTTTCTGTGTTTTTTACTTTTTCTATCTTTTTCTTCCAAGATCTGGGAATGACTTTCTAAGACCATATCTCTGGTCAGGGGTGCTTGTCATCATGCATGGAGGCTCATCTCTGGCCCAGGGATGCAGGTCACCCTGTGTCCTGTTCGCTGCTTTTCCCAAGGCCTTGAGGTAATTCCTGAAACCCTCTCCTGAGCTGTGCTCTTCCACCATCTATCCCTGGAACGCTGAGAAGCTCAGTGTCCTCCAGCAGTGGAGGGCACTGAAATATTTTGGATACTTGCAAAGGAAAAACCTTGTAAAGAGAAGGCCGTGCTGTGAGCACTAACCAGGGGCTTGTGCCTGGTCCGCTCGCTGGTCACATGGCACCTGCTGCCCTTGAGCAGCTACCGACAACAGGTCACTGAAAGAGAAGGGAGAGGAGGGCCTAGGAGGCAGAGAGGCCTCCCTTGAACTGCAGCTGCTCTTGCGAGGGAGCTGAGGGCCTTCCGCAGGTCTGGCTGCCTGAAGCAGCCTGGATGTGTGCCACACACACCATTGTTCCCACCTGTCCATCTTCATGCAGTTTGGCAACTTCTGAGTTTTCAAAGAGACTCCTGAGATGTATCTGCCATCAGTAGTATTTTCTGATCTTGTTCTTGAAAAGGCCCAGAACTCTCCCCCATGGCTATCTGGTTTGGCAGGAAAGCCTGAGATTTTAAGCCTGAACCTGTTACTCAGTTACCCTGAGTAAGTGACCTAGCCTCTCTGAGCAGTCCTTGGTCTAATTCCAAACAGTGCACTGCAGTGCCCACTAACAAGGGTCACTGCAGAGGTTGAGCTGGTGTGCCTGAACCACCAGGCCTTGTGTGTGGCACTCTGTGTTGTCATACACAGTGATGACTGTCACGTACTTGCCTATACGTGTGTGTGTGTGTGTGTGTGCGTGCGTGCGTGCACGCTCATGCATACATCCTTACTGAAGGTAGGACTTTCAGTGGTTTGTAAGGATTCAGAAATAACCCAGGGCAGCATATATTTAAACTGGGACAGAAGAGAAAGGGTAGTCACTAGCAGAAGTGGGAATGAGGCCATAAGTGTGCCCACAGCACCCTGTGTGCACACAGGGTTCATGTGTTTGGGTCTGAATAGCCCATGTCACCTGCTGGTGACAGTTTCTTGTTCTTGGTGGTGGGGGAAGTCTTTGGCTCTTTCCAGGAGTTCTAGAAAATCCACACTGAGCTCAGAGTTCTCAGTCACTGTCCTCCTTTTCTGTTTTCTGGGGCAGCCAGCAGCATCTGTGGTGGGGAAGGGAAGCTTTGAAATCAGACCTGGATTCAGATTCTAGATCTGCTACTTGTTAGCTATAAAGCCCTGGGAAAGCGAGTCTTTCTGAGCCTCAGTTTCACGTCCCTGCCAAGGGATCTGACCAAGGGATCTGTGGGATCTGACCCTGGACTGAAGCGCGGCTCCTGCGGCCACTGAAGGGGCAGGCTTCCTTCACCTCCTGCAATGCCAGCCTCCAGGGCTCGGGGTTCTGGCTGCCTGCATCCTGCTCTCCCAAGTCAGTCACCCCTCCCTCTTCCTGAGAGCTGGAGGGGTTCTGAGCTGGCTGCTGGGTGGAACCATGTTTGGCTTCTTATCTTCCTGCTACTGGGAAGCCCACTGGCATGGAAAAGGCACTGCCCCAGGCTTGCTCTGTCCCAGCGGCCTCTCCCACAGGCCACAACCTCCCTGCTTGGCATCAAAGTTCATGAGTGGCCCCAGGGAGCCTGAGGACATTGGGTGGAACTGGTGGGCTTCTGCAGACGCTGGGGGAATGAGATTCTTCTTCTAGGGCCCCCAGCCCACGGGTGGGAGCTCCAGGGGGGGACTCATGACGGAATGAGATGGGAGAGGCCCTCAGAGTCGGCTTGGCTGTGTTGGTTCTGGTGTCACCTCCCCAGGAGCGTCTGGGACTTCTTCCCCAGTAGGGCAAACTGTCCCCGCTGTGTCCCACAGTGCACTTGCAGCCCCTATCCCCACACCATCAGCTGTGTGGCCTTTGTCTGCTGCATCCTGTGAGACCAGACCCAAGGACATTCTCAATGCTGACCTAAATGGCTGGCCACAGCCCTGCCAGCCTTGAGCAGCGGGGCCCAGAGGCAGCCTCTAGACCTGACCGAGCCCCTGGCCTCTCTTCCCTGGGGCCATGATGAGTCCAGCAGGGCAGCAGTGTGGGAGCCCAAGCCACCCCATCTCTAGACCTGGCCCAGCAGAGCACCACGTCTCATCCTGTCACTGCCACAGGCTCTGCCAAGAACTGGCATCAACTGCCCTTCCAAAGGAGGGCTCTGGCTCCCAACAGGAGAAAAGCAGCGGCAGGAGATGCCATGGCCGGCCCTCGGGGGCTTCTTGGGCAGTCCTCACGCCAGCCCCTTGGTGGGCACTGTGTTGGGACAGAGTCTTTGAGGAGAGAGGTGAGACACAAGGGGTCAAGGTCAAACAGCTGCAGAGCTTGTTGGAGCAGGTCCCGGGCCCTTTCCACCCTCTCGGGTGCTCTCTGGACTGTGCCTTCTCTGGTGGACAGACAGGGAGACGGATGGCAGCACCTCCAAGGAGCCTGCACTGGGCCTCGGGCCTCGAGCCTCCCTCCCTGGTGGAACCCAGCAGAGCAGAGCAGACAGCATGGAAACGGGGCGTGAGGCACCTATCATGGCTCGGGCCCGCCCTGCTCTCTCCGTGGCACCTGTGACTATGACCCTCCCTGCAGGGCTGAGCCTGGAGCATGGCGTTTTGTAGCTGAGGAGGACAAGGCCTGTGTCTCTGTAGCCTCTGCCCTCCTGGAGGCACAGCCCTTTCAAGAAGACACAGTCCAGGTGCTGCAGCCCCTGCTCTTGGTGAATGCGTTTGGGTACAGAAAACACTTGCGCTGACTCAGAGCAGCCTGATATTTCACTCACCCCCATGTCCTTTGATGGCTGTTGTTCTGTAAAGATTTTGTAACTGAGTCAGGAGGACCTGAAAAGCCACTCTGTCCCCAAGGCACACAATGAGACTGGTGGTCCTTGATGCCCCACCCCAGCGCTCAGTCCTGGCCATGAGGCAGGTCTTCAGATGCTCTCCTGTTCCCCAGCTGTTTAAGAAATACGACATTTCAGTGCTAAATATCGCATATAGACCTCGCCTGATACTGTGACGTTAGATGTCCTCTACTGACTCCTGTCTGTCCCGAGCTTTGGTTAAATCAACAGTCCTTCGGTTCCCTGTTAGATGTCAGTGTGACTTTTTGAAACTTGAGCCAAGTATGTACTATGATGATACTTCCTTTGCATAGTTGTTCCCTTTTTGGAGAATTAATAATTGCCCTATTTTTATGGTTTGTTTTTCTATGAACATTTACTGAGTCTGTCTTGCTCTTTCCGTAAGAGCCAGGATACCCCTTTCAAGGCCACCACACCCACTGGCTGAGCTCTGAGTGCTCTTTGATTCCGGGAGCCCTCTCTCCTGGGATTCTTGGAGCCTGGTGCTTTTCAGGGCCTGCTTCTGGTTGGCCTGCTGTCCTGCTTGTCTTGTGGCAAGCCTGTGGTCCCCATATGTCCCTCCCGTCACCCTAGCCCACCGCGGGCCTCTCCCCCGCTTTGCTGTGTGCGGCCTCTCTCTGCAGGCTGGCCTGTCCGTGTCCTGGAGCACACCCTCTAGCTCTCTGCTGGGGAAGAGTGCACAGGAAAAACCGTTCCTGAAATAGTGCGTCTGGAGAGACCATGACTGTTCTCTCTTGGTCTTGGCTGCGTCTACAATTTAGAATTCCTTTTCCCTTAGAATTTTGAAGGTGTTGCTTCTGTCTCCCAGCTTCTAAAAATTGTATCTTCCAGCTTTCAAATGCATAGCCTTAAAGCATGAGCTCCCAGTGTTTCTACGAGGACGTCTCCTGCCCTCGGAGTCCCTGGTTCTCAGCCCTTCCTAGGCACCCTGCGCTCTTCCCTCGGGGGCCTGTGGCATCCTGTCTTCTACCTCTGGTGTCCTGCAATGTCACGTCAAGTACCTGAGGTTCCTCTCTTGAAATTCACTGGCACTCTGCTCTCGGTGGGCTATTTCAGAACAAGAGAGAGACATTTCTTTCATGATGTCTCTACTGAGTCCCTCTTCTCTCTCCTCTGCTTTCTCTTCCAGAATGCCTGCTTACCACCAGTTAGACTTCCTTGGCAAGTCTTTCAATTTTCTTTTCTCTCTCTTCTTTTCCATCTCTCAGAATTTTTATTCTGCTTCCTGGGAAATGCCCGTAATTTCATTTCCAGTCTGTGTTTTAAATTTCTTTCTTTCATTTTTAATTTCCAAGAATTCATCCTTGTTCTCTGATTGTCACCTTTTATAGCGTCTTGCTCTTTCTCAATGGACAGAGATCTGCTCTTATCTCTGAGGGTATTAATTACTGCTCCCTTGGAAGCTCTCTGTTCCCTGCTCTGTTTCTCTTCTCCTCTTTCTCCACTGTTTCTCTTAGTCTCTGTCTGCAAGTGGCTCTGTCTTGGCCTTTGATGCGGAGGGAGGCTCAGGGGCTGGGAGGTGCTGAGCCAGTGGGCCTGGGCCTCAGGTGTGATGGGACCTTCCGCTCTGCTGGTCCTCGACCCTTCTCCCAGTCCCTCTCTGGACTAGAATTACCAGAGAAGATTCTGGAGATGCTGTCACAGGCCTTCATACCAGCATCCTGGGAGCTGCCTCTGGGAAGGGGCCATACCTCTGGAACTCTTCATGGACTCTTGAGTCTAGAGGTTCCCAGGCCAAGGTCTGTGGAGCATCAAAGAAACTGTGCTACCAGCTGGAGGTCCAGTGAATCCCTGGCCATTGGAGTTGTCATTCACTGCTGTGCTGATAAAAGCTTCACACCCAGCCTTCGGGGGGTGGGGAGGTGGGCCCTGTCTGTAGCAGTTGCTCGTTCCAGAGACACGAGTACTTTTAAAGCGGTCGGTTTCAAGCTATTGACACAGGCAATGGACTCATCATATCCCTGTGACTTGGTCAGATCCCCTGGATCTCAGGGCACACTGTCCTCATGTGGCCTTTTAGCTGGTCTGTGGGCAGTTTTACAGGTCTCTGGGTCATGTCCTCTGGACCCAGGTGGTCAAGTTCATGTGTCTGCACCTTGACTGCCAGGGGTAGGAGAGGGGCAAGGAACCTGTCCCCAGCCCCTGAATCAGCCTGGCCTGGGGAGGGGCAGAGCCCGGGAGACCACACAGAGAACAGGCAACCATTCCCAGCTCCCTCTGGCTGTGGGGAGCAGCCAGGCCCCCCGAGCCTGGAATTCCTGTTGCAGCATGGGAGTAAGGCAGTCCTGTCGATGGTGGCTGGTCCCTAGCACGGTTCTGCATGTGGGGAGCTCTTGGTTCACACTCCACAGAGAGCCACTCAGAGTCCCTGAACGTCATGCTAAGGAGTGAGGAGTTGGTTCTGCGGTGGACTCACACAGTCACCTCTGAAGGTGTCGTTGTGTGGCCAGGACAGGATTGTAGGTCAGCTTCAAACACCTTTTGTTCATTGAGTTGCTTACGGGCTTGGATGCCGGCCCAGTCTGGAGGGGACTCCTGACACTTTAGAGCATGTGCTGAGCCGTCCTTTGGTGCTCAGTGGAGTAGAATCCACACTTAACCCCGTTTTCAGAGGCAGACTTTCTGGGTACGTGGTTGAGCTTTTTAACACACGTCAGGAGTTAACAGCCTTTTCTCTCCTACTAAGAACTCTTTTTATAATTTCTCTTGTGGACTCTGCATTTTGCCAAAGTATATGCTACTTAGAAATAATTAATTCACTGGCCCTGAAAACACAGAAGGCCAGCCCTGATTTACAGGATGGACGTGCCAAGCCCAGAGCCTGGCGCACACTGGATACTCAGTAGGTGTTTTCTTGCCAAGTATTAGAACAAACAGGTCCCAGCACAGTCAGTGCTTCCCCCAGGGCGCAGCTGATGATGGCAAGACTGTCCCACAGCGGTGGCCCTGGGGAGGACACTTGGGGAGGTGATCAGACTTCAGGGCTCAGGGCAGCTCATCCCACCCTTGCTCCTGCTCTCCCCTGCCCTCAGCCTTAGTCCACAAGCCCCTGGAGGCCACCAAGGCACTGGGACATGCCTGCTCTGCACCTGGGCCAATAGTCCGGGGCCCTGGCCATGGGGCCAAGGCTGCAAGGAGTCTCTGGAGGGCTCCATGTGGGTTAGATGCTCAGAAGAAGCAGGGAAGAGCTGTAGTCTGACCTCCCAGGACTCCCACTGAGGTGCCTTACTCAGGCTCCATCCTGCTCCCAACCTGAGGACCCCTCCCCGGAGATAGACTGAGTGGGCTCATGTGTGAGACCCACTGGTGTGGCTCCCTGAGGATGGGCACAGCTGGACAGTGGGAGGGTGGCCTGGGCTCCTGCGAGGGTCCTTTGAGAATGAGGCAGCACATGTGAGGCTCTGCAGTGAGAGCACAGGGAGCCACGGCCAAGCTGGTGGTGGCAGCAGGGTCCTGTGGTGTGTTTGCAGACTTGGGGGCTCCTGGGGAGGGAAAACTGGGAGCTTCTTGGCTTTATATATGCAAACTCCACTGAAAGCCCCAGCGACACTTGGGGAAGTAATCTATCTGCCACGGCTGCCAAAGCTACTGAAATAAAACCCCTGCCGAGCCTGGTCCCCTGGGGAGGTGATAGAGCGGATCAGTGGATTTGGAACACAGGAGCTGGAGGGCCCCGTCCATCTTGAGAAGCAGGCTGCCTCCCAGGAAGATGGGTTTGCATCCTTAGAAAATCTCTCCCTGGTAAATTGGGAAAGAGATGAACATCTGTTGATGCTCTGGTATGTGCAGCATCCGCCCAGGAGTACCCAGGGCCTGTGCCAGTGTCTGTGGACCTCCCTACAGGGCTCCAGAGGCCCTGCCTGCCTGGGTGCTCAGGCAGAACCAGTTCCTCAGCACTGAGCCCACCAGGAGCCTGCTGCTGAGTGATGGCCCAGCTTAGGGCACCTTCCTCCTGCCCATTCCTCTCCTCCCCTGAGTCTCAAATAGCCTGGCTCAGGTTAGCACAGGTTTTCTGGTCACCATCTCTGTGACAAGTGGGGTATACAGTCACAGCACTGGTGAGGCACACAGTGATATTGGCCAGGACCAAATACATGCCCACAAAAATAGCAGCATGGGACAGACTTCTGTCTGTCTGCCCAGTGGGTTGTATTTACTCTGTCACCTCTAGTAGGCCATCTGAGCACAGCATGTGATCTACTTTAAGTTTGTTTGTTGGCAACTCATCTCCAGTGTCTAAACAGTGCCTGGAATGCAGAAGGTAGGCAGCATGTTTATTTGTCAAAATTCTCTGCTAACGAACACCTTGACTCTCAGACTTCTGGCCTCCAGAACTATGAGTGTGAACTCCTGTTGCTTCAAACCACCCAGTGCCTGGGGCACTGATTCAGGAGTCCTGCTCAGATCCCACTGCATGCTCCTATATTGATTTACTGGCCAGGTGCCTAGGATTCGGAGTTGTCTCAGAACATAACCACTGAGCGCCAGCTGATGCCATCACCAGTTGTTGTGGTTTAGCACGGCCTTGCAGGGCCTGCCTCATCCACAGCACGCATCCTGAGATGCCACCCTTGGGCCACTGCCCCCACCTCCCCATCTTGCTGTCTCTGGAAAATGCAAACAAATAGGAGCAGCTATTGCTGTTCAGGCCTTGTCTTCAGTCCTGGGTTTGCACAGCAGCCCCCCTCTACTCTCCAAATCTCCAGAATCTTCTGTTAGGACACTAAGGTAGCATTTCTATCTCCCAGTTCTGTTTAAAAGTCTCTGTTGCCATGTGGGATTAGTATACAGTATCGGTTGGTCGTATTTCTATACACTAGCAATGCACAATCCAAAAATGATATTAAGAAGAAAATTCCACCTACAATAGCAGCAAAAGGAATATAATAGCTAGGAATAAATCTAACACCAAAAGTTCATGACATGCAACCAAAAGCTATAACATATTGTAGAAAGAAATTGATGAAAAATTTAAAGGCCTATATAGAGAGACATCTTGTGCTCATGGATTGGAAGACTTAATTTTGTTAAGATGGTGGTATTCCCCAAGTTGATCTATAGACTCAATCCAATCCCTGTCAAAATCCCAGCTGGCTTCTTGGTAAAAAGTGGAAAGCTGCTGATCCTAAAATTTGTATGGAAGTTTAAGGGATCCAGAATAGCCAAAATAATTTTGAAGAAGAACAAAGTTGGATAATTCACACTTCCTAATTTCAAAAGTAACTACACAGAGCCACAATAATCAAAGAAAGTGTGATATTGGCATAAGGACAGACACACAGATCAATGTAATAAAATAGAGTGTCCAGAAATAAGCACTTGAATTTATGGTCAATTGATTTTCAACAGCAGTGCCAAGACAATTTAATAAAGAATGAATAGTATTTTTAACAAATGGTGCTTGAACAACTAGCTTCCAAATGCAGAATAACAAAGTTAATCAAATACCTAAATCTAAAAGCTAAAACTATCAAAGTCTTAGAAGAAAACACAGGGATTGGTCTCCACAACCTTACATTTGGCAACGGCTTCCTAGATGGTGCCGCAGTCTGGCTGGGCATAAATCAGGAGCCACTCAAGCAGGAACAAACTTTGTTTTTGAACTCCACTAGCACACTCCCCAACGCCACCCATGTGGCTCCTCCAGGAACACACCACACACCAACTGGAACTCTCTCTCCCTCCCAGAACTCCCCCAGGCAATCCAAGGTGGATAGTAAAGGTCTAATATACAATTGAATCAATCCAGCATCATCTTAGTGGCTCGCCTCTCAACCAATACTATTGGCAAAATGCCAGGGGCCATTCCGACTTGGATGTGGCTCTCAGCAACTGCCAGATGACTGTGGTCCATTTTGCTGGTGCATAGACCTTGAGCCCAGCATCACAAGTGCCCTGCCTAGGGCCCCACGGTCAGTGCAGGGTGTTTTGCTTGAACATATTCAAGTTTTAAGAATCTGTTTGTCACAGTGCAGAAGTGTTTCCACCCCTGCCCTTCCCATGCTCTTGCTGAGGACGTGCTATTCTCACAGCAGCACTGTTGGCCCAGGCTAAGGACCCTGAGTGTTTGCACACTGGGATCCCAGTTCCTCCCTATGCCACTTTGATGATGGATCTCAGAGTGATGATTGGCTCATGCTTGGCTGAGTCTCAGCTCAAGGGATCTGCCTCTCCCCTCAGGTCTCACCGGACCCAGGAGAGCACCGTACCAGCTCTGAGGTTTCCTGACACCTTGGGGGTATACTCTGGGTTTGGGGTTATGTTGTGATTTTGTTCTAACTACTCACCAGAGTGTCCACCTTGGGACAACATCACTCCTCCCGCCACCCCCCAACCCCCCAGGCTTGGATTACAGACCCAGCTGGCTGCATTGCCTAGCTATGAATCCATATTGGGCTCCAAGGAAAAGCTGTGTTTGAGCATGTGAGTAGGGCTGCTAGAGATAGCAGGGTCCTGGGGCATCGTGTGCCTTGACTCAGTGTGTAGAAGTCTGTGTCCAGGAGAAGCATGAAGTTGACTGCAGACACCATGGATGCCTGCTTGCCCAGCTTCTTGGAGTTACTTTTATCCAACTGTGACGCCTGGGGAAATGGGGTCCTGGGCAGGATTCAAGATCTACAAAAGAGGATTTGATCTGCACTGCTCTGAGACCCAGGAGCTCTTGCTCTGCCCACGGCCAGCCAGGTGCTTAACTCCCTGATCTTCTGGTGGAAGGTGCTGGGCTTGATACAAAAGGC
This sequence comes from Ictidomys tridecemlineatus, assembly GCF_052094955.1. Classification (NCBI taxonomy): domain Eukaryota; kingdom Metazoa; phylum Chordata; class Mammalia; order Rodentia; family Sciuridae; genus Ictidomys; species Ictidomys tridecemlineatus. The sequence continues at coordinate 3,859,175 of NC_135483.1, forward strand.
CGTTTTTGTGCCTATCACCTGGTGTCTCCCTGAAGCCCCTGGTGAGTTCTCTCTTCCCAGGGAGTTGAGAGGCTGAGACAGGCTGAGTATGATAAGTGCCTGGCGATGGCAGGTGCTTGACAAGGGCTCTGGGTTCCTTGAGCTCACCTGGGAATTAGGAGAGGAGTTGGACGCACGTGTTCAGCATGGGCCCGGTGTAGGTGACTCATGGTGGGGACAGCCTTTGCCACCCACATGAGGCCTTAAAAGTACAAAGCACTCTGCAACACGCTGCTGCTCACTTGGGCTGTAAGACCTTTCCTGCAGGTGGAGCATCAGCCTGGGTGTCTTTAATTATCACCTGTCCCCACCAGAGCCTCTGGGTGGAATGGGGGCTGGCCCAGGCTTACCCACCAAGAGCTCCTGGGTAGAAGCCAGGAGCACCAGCAGCACTTGTGAAGAAGGAAGGAGGTGAGCAGTGAGTATGGGCACAGGGATGGCCAGAAGTGGCCTGGGAGTTGCCCTGCTCTGGGGAACTCACAGATGCTGGGCAGGGCTCACACCTGGGTTTCCCAAAGTCAGCCCCAGTGGGCCCAGGGCCCACCTGTGTTTGGTATGCTGTCCAGCAGAGCACATGTGGAGAGAAGTTCCACTCCACGGCATGCCCAAGGCTCCAAGAAGCACCACATGAAAGAATCCTGTCCCCCTGTGTAACAAAGAGTACCATTTGGCCATGAAACCCTCTTTTTTCTGGAGTGTGAACAGCAATCTGGAGGCCTCTGTGGGCAAGTGCCACAGGTTATCTGCAGTGGGCAGAAGTTGAGGCAGAGGGAGGTGGGAGGTACTTGGTCAGTGGACAGTGAGGTTATGGTGCCAGGTAGGGTTCCGGGTCCTGGAAACACTGCCGAAGCCACATATAGTCTGCTCCTATGGAGCTTGTGGGCAGGAGGCAGGACAGGAGTGACCAGGACATGGAGTCTGTCCATCATGCCAAGCCAAGATACAAAGCAAAGCCGGGCAGGGAGGAGAGGAGGAGAGGGAGACAGGCAGGCTGTCTCAGAGGATGCCACCCCAGACACCTGCAGGAAGCTCTGAGCAGGGCAGTCTGGGACCCGTCTTTCCTTTCCCACCTGCCTGCTGGGTCCTGTCCCTACCTCCCTGGGGGACTGCCCCTCTTTTCACAGCAAGTAAGTTGCAGAAGTAGGGCTCAAACTCAGCCAGTCTGTGTGATTCAAAGTAGGCACAAGCCCTACCGCACCAGGGAGGGTGGCGGTGCCCACCTGGGTGCTTCCCTCAGCTTCTCTCACGTGGGCTCAGCCTTGCTCAGACCGGCGCTCACCTGTACCCACGTGGAACACACACTGACATCTTTTGATAGTGTCCAGCCAAGGCAGACAGGCACACCCAAAGCCATGTCCGCTCCCCTGAGAGGCTGACGACCTGAGGGCCTGCCTGGGTCCTGGAGCAGCTGTGGGCGTGAGCCAGCCTCTCAGTCAGGAGCTGCGGGAACCTTGCTACACCCAAAGCCTGGGCCCCTCCTAGGTGGGGAGCTTCAGGGGTGGGTACGGGATGCAGAGATGCCCAGGATGCTGCCCAGGCTCCTCGTGCGCCCAGTGCAGGGCCGCACACACAGCTGGCAGGACCTCGCAGGTCTGGGGCCTCCTCCCTGTAGGCACAGGGCACGGTGGGAGGGGATGCTATGCTTCCTCCCCACCAGGCATTGCTTATTGGAGAGCGAAGCACCCTCCCGGTCTCCTTTATCCCCGGATCAGTTCTGAAAATCTAGGCGGTCAATTCAGAACTTCTGAATCTGATTAGCGGAGCTGCGCAGAGCACTTGAGTTCCTGTTCAAACAGGCTAAACTTATCTTTCAGAAAATAGACTGTTTTTGAGGCCTAATCATAGGCATTAGAGCCATTAATTAGTGATAAGATTCAATTTCCCGGTGTCCTTGCCTGTGTGTGTCCTGATGTAGAGATTGTGCCTCGAGCATTTTCCACAGATGCATCCACAAACACCTGCTGTTCCCGTTGGGCAGCGACACGTCGTAATGTTCCCCAGCCTAGCCAGGCCCCAAATAACCCCATTACTGAGAAGGATGATCCACTCCAAACGTCCTCGCCACAGGTTGGGAGGGGCAGGCAGGGGGAGGAGGCGGGGCGGCCAGGGAGCCTCCTTAATCCTATTACTGATGGCAAATGTTCCAGCCAGGCCTGTTAATAAGGTGGCTGTTGGAGGAGGTGCAGGCAGAGGCCTCCGTTCTAGACGGCCTTGTTTTGCCCTCCCTCGGTAATAGCTTCTCTAGGTTCTTCCAGCCCTCCTTGCACAGGTGTTCTTGTCCTTTGTTTAGGCCTAGGAGACTCAGGAGCAGGTGGACAGTCAGAAGGGGGTTCTGGGTTTCCAGGCTCCAGAGGGTGCCACCTTAGCAGAGCCTCTGCTAGGAAGCAGGGGTGGACAGGGCATCACATTCACAACTCCCTATCTCTGGCCTCTAAATGGGTGTGAGGAGCCTGAGCACACAGGTGTATGGCCAGGTCACGTAGCCAATTGCCCTGGAGTGCCAGATCCATAGGAAGCCGAGGAGGAGGTGCATCTCTTCCCATTGCAAAGCATGGCTCAGCTAGGATGGAATTTAAGTAGCATGGAGGTGACAGGGCCAGGCCTAAGCAAGCAGTGTCTAGGCAGGCGTGGGTTTCACCGTGCGCTGAGCTAGGGCTGTTGGCTGCTCCTCTGAGCACCTTTCAGGACAGACGTGGAGGGATATGTGAGTGCGTTCATAGGGGAATGGTGCACTTACCCAAACAAGATCGCCAGATGGGCATTTCTGGTACATTCCATATAATTTCATGAAGTTTAGATTAACGTGTATAGTGATTTTAGCTGTGTTGTCTCAGTTCCCATAACTCGTTTATATTTTAGTGCATAGAATATTTCTCAGATTAGAAAGAATCCAGTAGTTAATTTTCTGGCTTTTTTCAAATAAGTGCTCTCCATTTGGACTTCCTTCACACCTGCTCGGTGTGACCTGGAGACTGGGCAGAGTGCCGCCAGCCTGGCCTCAGTATCTGGTTTTGTCCCTGGGACACCTGGAAGCCTGCTCCACCCTCCCCAGGAAGGCAGAGAGCCTTGGGGGCCTAGTGTGACTCATGGATCCTGGTGAGTTGAGTGTCCAAGGAGAGGTGTGGCCAAATGCTGGGACCCCTCCAGCACCTGGCACTCCCCTCGCTGCAGATTCTGCTCTTTCCCAGGGAGGAAGGCGAGTGGTGAGTGGGGCCCAGCCCAGCACAGGCTCCAGGACCTGGGCAGGCAGCAGGGCCCCCAGTGCCCACATGCAGGACCAAGTACCACCCCTGGAGGAGCTGTGAGCCAGCTGGGCACCCCTGAGGCCCTCTTCTCTGAGCCACAGTCCTGGGGAAAGTGAGTCACAGCATCTGTCCCCTGGTGGCTGTGCAGAGCCTGGTGGGAGAGCGGGCAGCTCTGATGGGGTGGCCATCACTGTTCTACAGTGACAGTGGCTGTCATGAAGCGTCTGCCTGAGTGGCCAACAGGGCCACAAGCCTGTGGACAAGACAGTGCTGGCCATGCCAGGGACACAGGCCCCGGGAAGGTCCCATGTGGAACCTCCACAGCTGGGCTCCAGCTCCCTCCCCGACAGCCTGGTTGCCCTGCCTGATCGCTAACAGTTTTGACAGGCCAGCCTATTTTTAGAAACCTGTTCCCACTCCTTTTCCCTGTGGGAAAAGGAAAACAAGTTAGGTTTTAGAATTAACCCACCATCCTCCCCTCCTCCAGCACGCACTAGCACATCAGCGGCTCTGGACGGAGACCTGGTGGCAGAGGGACCCGAGGGATGCTTGCAGACACTGCTGGGGCTCGGCCAGGTGCACCCCTTTGCCCTGGTCCTGTTAGACAGGGGCCTTGTTGCCTTGGTAGCAGCAGGAACAGGTTCAGAGGGGAAGTGGCCTGCCAGGCTGGGCCTCTTGCCCCTGGTTCTCAGGTGCTCAGCCCTCGGCGGTACCACAGAGGCCATGTGGTCACCCTGGGAGTGAGGGAGGGCCAGCGCCCAGAGCCGGTGTGCCTCGCTCCTCCCCTCAGCCTCTGCCCTCCGAAGCTCTGCTGTGCCCAGCTCATTTGCTCCTGCCAGTAACCTGGGGAGGAGGCTGAGGCAAAGCTTTCACCCCTGCCACCCAAGCAAGCCTGGAGCCTGGCCCCAGATTGGAACCCAGGGCTGCGAGGCCTCCTGTGGGGTCTGGAACACTGAGGTGACGCCCAGGACTGCCAGGAGAAGGTTAGCAGGCAGCACCCCCAGTGCCAGGACCCTGAGGAACGCAAGGTCACCCAAGGTCACCCAAGAAGGACGCTGAAGTCCAAGTTCAATAAGCACCAGTTTTTATCAGCTGTCCTGACAGTTAGGAAAAGCGTGAGTCTCACTGTCCAGCTTGATCTATGTACATGTGTGCTTTGAGCGAGGTCCTTGAAAGTCCCCCTTCCAGGCGAGGAGGGCAGGGCTGGGCAGCCTGGGATCTGGCTCTACCTCTCTGCTCCCACAGTGAGACGGCAGGAAGACCTCTGCTCATACCCAGCCACAGTCCCCAAGCTTCAAGCAGCTGCCGCAGGGTGCAGACCGGCCCTGCTGCTCTGCGGGTCCAGCCCGCACTGCCCTTCCTCACCCTCTTTCCCAGGCTGTGGGCATAAAGCTGCTCAGTTGCCTCCAAACAAGACTTTTCCTCCTCTAATTCAGATCAGGAGGTGACGGAACATTTGCCTGGGCCTTGGCTGTGCCAGGTGGCCACAGTCCCTCACCCTGCCAGTTTGCTGCTTTGCCGTAGGAAGGCGCAGCCTTCTTAGTGTTGGCAGTAGGGAGAGTAAACGTTGGGGTGCCGTGGTGACTGGCAGCTGCATTTTTTCTAACAGCTTTGTTGTGGCTGATTGACACACAGTAACCAAACACAGTTAAATGTGCAGCTTCATAGGTTTTGACAATTGCCTGCCCATGAAGCCTTGCCACTGTCCGGGTACGGAGCTACCCGACTCCACGGTTTCCATATGCTCCTCCGTGGCATCTCCTTCCGCCCTCCGACCTCTTTCCCTACCACTCACCGGTCAGTTAGCCTCACTGTAGGTGAGTGGGCACTTTCTGTAGTTTTTATACGAACGGATTCATGTGCTAATGGACTCGTGGTTTCAGCTGGTTTCTTCCATCCTCATAATCATTTGAGTTTCTTCGTCGGTATGTTTGTGGGTAGCAGCGGCACGCTCTTTCTTGTTGCTGAGTGGTGTTCCACCGCAGGCCCAGGCCAAGCGGTTCCTGTCTGCTCACTTGACAGGCATTCAGCTCGCTCCCCGTTCGGGGCGTTACAGGTGAAGCAGGCATGACCGTTTGTGTAAGCACCTTTGTGTGACCTACTCTTTCATTCATTTGCAGTGACTACCTGGGGGAGCTGCTGGGCACATGTCTGTTGTGACGTGTTCTTCAGGGAGGTTCCACCACTGCATGCCCCACCTGGGGTGGGCGGGTGCCAGTGCCTGCGGCTCCTCTGACCCCCTGCCCTTTGTCTCTGGCAGGTTGAGGGGCATCTCACTGTGGTCTTGCATTTCCCACTGATCTGTGGCGTGAGTACCTTCCATTTGCTGATCGCCCACTGTTGTGCTGGATTTCCTTAGTATTCTTCTGAAAACACTTTTTTTGCTGTATACAAAGGCTTTCATCGTGTTTGTGAGTTGCAGTGCTGGCCTCTCAGGCTGCCCTGTCCTTCCGTCGGGTGGTCCAGCTAGCTGACCCAGCTCCTCTTGGAGTGCACTTTTCCTGTCACGTTCAAGGAGTCATCACCTAACCCAGGTCACTTCTCTCCCCTGTGCCCCTCCAGGAGCCAATAGTGTGAGTTTTCCATTTGGGTCTCTGATCCATTCTGAGTTAATATGTGTATGTGGCACAAAGTGTGGGTTGAAGTTCATGTTAGCATGCATGTGTGTTCGACTGCTCCAGCGCCGTCTGTTGAAAAGACTCTTTTCTTGACTGACTACTTGCCTTTGTACTTTTATCAAAAATCATTTGTGGATCTGTTTCTAGACTGTTCTTTTTATCGATCTGTTTGTCTGTCTGGAAGCTAATGGCCACATGGTCTTAATTATTGTGTCTGTCTGAAAACTCACAAAGTCAGGTGGCATTTTCACTGTCCTAGGTCTTTTTATTTCCGTGTGAAACTCCTCATCAATTTGTCACTTTCTATTTTAAAAAGAAAGCTCACCAGGGTTTTAATTGGAGTGATGTTGCCTACTCAGCTGAGCCTGGCAGAGCTGCTTCCTGGCCCAGCTTCCTCCCAGCTCCTCCCGGCTCTCGCAGGGCTTGGTGGCCTCCAGGCCTTGGTCTTGCAGGTCTTGTCAGCTGTCCCTAAGCTGTGAGCGCTCTTTAGGCTCTTGTAATGATGAGGTATTTGAAATTTCCAGTTTCCCACAGCTTGTTGCTGGCATGGGGCCCACTGACTTTCACATCTTGATCTTACATCCCGCAACCTCTCAAGCCGGTGTGCTCATGTGACCGTGCTAACAGTGGCTTTCCAGAGTGGAGGAAGATATGCCCGCCCTTTCCCAGCCCTGTGCGTCCTGCTCCTTCCTCCCAGGAGGCCTGGCACCCCAGTGCTGCTGTGCCAGACAGAGGCCGCGCGTTGTGTCCCCCTCGGCCTCAGGGAGGCGTGAGTCTCTGGCAGACGCCCCCCAGTCCCACCAGGATGGTTCTGTGATGCTCCTGGATCGCTGAGGTTTTTGTTCTGCGGCTTTTTTGTTTGGCTGGTTGTTCTTTTCCAGTTTCTAATCAGGGATGAGTATTACACTGTGTCCAAGGCTTTTTCTGCCTGGGTTGAGATGATGATACGGTTTCTCTTTTTTAATTTGTAAATATGGTAAATTAACCCCAATTGATTTCTACATGCTAAACCAACCTTGAATTCCTGGGATCAGCCTCAGTTGGCAATGATACATCATCATATATATGGGATTCAGTTTCAAAATACTTTTCAAAATGTTTTTACCTATATTTGCAAGGATTATTTATAGTGTTCTTGTAACTGTCTAATTCTGGCATCAGGATGATGCTAGCCTCACAGGATAAGCTGGAAAGCATTTCTTTGATTTTCTAGAGTCTGTGAAAATTGTCATCATCTCTGTTGAGTAGAACTTACCAGTGGAATAATGTGAGAAAGATGCTGACTGCATATTTGGTTTTTCAATAAAATATTTTGAAGAACATGTGGTCATTCATGTCTTCTCTCGGGAGCTTCAGTGGTGTGTCTTTCAAGGAATTTACATATTTTATCACAGTTGTCAAACCTCAGGAATGAAGTTTTTCATTTTATCCCTTACTTCCCTTTGAGAGTAGGGAGCGTGGGTACTACAGACTCTCCCCTCTGACCTGGGTGACTTGTGACTTCCCCGCTCCTCCCAGTTTGACTGGAGCCTAGTCGTTCTTCGGAGCTTCTTGAAGAACCAGCTCTTGGTCTTATTGATCTTCTCTATGGATCTTCTGTTTTCTGGGTCATTGATTTCTGCTTTCTATTCATTATTTCCTTTCACTCCTTTACTTTGGATTTGAATTATTCTATTCCTAGTTTCTTAAAGTGGAAGCAAAAATTGTAAATTTGAGATTTTTTTCTTCTAATAGTTGTTCAGTGTTTTGTTTGCTTGTGGTCCCTTCCTTCCTTCCTTCCTTCCTTCCTTCCTTCCTTCCTTCCTTCCTTCCTTCCTTCCTTCCTTCGTTCCTTCCTTCCTTCCTTCCTTCCTTCCTCCCTCCCTCCGGTTACGGGGATTGAACCCAGGGGCACTCAAGCACTGAGCCACCTCCGCTGCTCTGTTAGTTTTTTGTTTTGAGACAGGGTCTTGTGAAGTTGCTTAGGGCCTTGCTAAGTCGCTGAGGCTGGCCTTGAACTTGCCTCAGCTCCTTCTCAGCCTCCCAAGTCACTGGGATGACAGGCGTGTCGGCTGGGGATGTGGTCAGTGGTTAAACACTCCCCAGTGCAAAAAAAAAAAAAAATCACAATAAGAAATAGGCACATGGTGTTAGGTTTTACTCCTAGGAGTTTTAGGCAGGTTTGGTCCAGGGCTGATCTCCCCGCACAGAGGTGAGAGCTCCCCGAGCATGCTGCCGGGCGCCCTGCGTGTGCCTGGTTGTCCATGATGGGAACCAGCTCCCCTCCCAGCTCCATGTGAACACTGGCCCTGCGCCCTGGAATCCCCTCGCTGTCCCTTGTCCGCAGCCTTGGATGCCACCAGTATCTTGCAAGGAGCCTAATGGAACCCTCGCAGGTCTGGGTTCCTGCCTCCCTCCCTGCATCTGTCTTCTTTCTGGCATTCTGCCCCAGGAGCTCCTCGGCTGCCTCCCCGCCTGTGCCTGGAGCCTCCGTGGGGCCTGCGCTGGGGTGCCGGCTCCCTTTGTCTGTGTCCGGTCTCCCACTGTTCTGGGTTGCCTGCTGACCAGAGCTTGGAAACCTCGTTCCCATGCATGTCTGATGGTGAGTTTGTTCTAGGGAGATTGGACCTGGCCCTTTGCTCCATCTTGTCTGGAAGCAGAAGCCTCTCTCAGACAGGAGGCTCTGATGCGATTTCGTCTCACTGACATGGGTGTTAATACATAAGAGGTCATATGTGTGTGTGTGTGTGTGTGTGTGTGTGTGTGTGTGTGTGTGTGTGTGTGTATAGAGAGACAGAGACAGACAGAGGGAGAGGGAGAGAGGGGTGTGGGTCTCATGGCCAGGATGGATAATTGAGCTAGGAATTGTCAAGGAGAAAATCATTCATTCATTCATTTCCTCACTCAGGAAATGCCTACCTGGCCTCTGCGGAGCTGTGGTGCCACCCAGGATAGAGCAGCTGCACCCTGTTCCCTCGGGCTTATGGGAAACAAGACCCAGTGCATTTTAGCAGGCGTCTCAGGTGGGCCTGGAGCAATGAAGCTCTATCCCTGACCTACAGACATTCACCAAGACAGTGTCCGCCAGAGCCTGCTCGCACAGCCCCAAGGAGCTCGTGGGCTATGGAGGTAGATGTACGGCCATCAGAGAACTTTCTGCTAAGGGCTGGAGTGGAGGCCCACAGAGGAGACATGCTGAGTTCTGACCATAAAGGAGAAGGGTAACCCTCCCCAGAGAAGGTGGTAGTCAGTGGATTTGGAAACGTGATCAGGGCAGAAGCTGCGGAAGGTGATGCAGTTTGTGAACCGAGTGGGAGCAGCTGATATGACTGGAACCTCATGTCTGGGCCCAGGTCAAAGATGAGGCAGTGGGAGCCCCACAGAGGGCCACAGCACCCTGGGGGTGGCATACAGGATGGGTGGGAAGGCACCACCCGCTGCAGCGGTCTATGGCTAGGAAACAAGGATTACGTTGTCACTGAGTGTGAATTCAGAGTACCACGGGCTTTAATTCTCATCGCCTCAAAGCCACTTTTGGTTCCCTGAGTGGTTTCCCCAGAAACATTGATAATTCCTTTTGTTGGCCTGGGAGCCTGTTCCACACCCAGCTCCCGAAGCCAGCATTTCCGTACTTTTCCTTGGCGAGCCTGGACACACGCACACGGGCAGGCGACAGCACCTGCAGAGGCCATGCTACGCGGCAGAGGCCCTGTGGAGGCTGGGCTCTAGGTGCAGCTTTGAGGGAGGGTTCTGGGTGCTGTCTTCCTGGGGGACAGTTGGTTTGTAACAAAGCTCTCATCTCCTGGAAGAGTTGCAGCGTGTCCCTGTCATGTAAGCCATGCCAGCCCTCAGGTGACGAACGTTGGTCTTCCCCTTCATGACTGTATTCTTCCAGTTCAGCGTGTCCTCTCCTTGGTCACAGAGGACAGGCCTGGCCACTCTGTGCTCTTTACAGCAGGTGACGCTCCCCTGATTGGTCCTGTTGGCCTGGCCTCCTGTAGCTGAGACCAGGAAGCCCTCCTCCCTCCTGTGCAGGGTAGAAAGAGACCCGGTCCTGGGTCCCAGTCCCCATGGGTGAGCATGTGGCCCCATCCAGGGCTGCCCATCCTTGTCCTCTTGTCCTTGTCCTAGGCCATGCCAGTGAGACAGGTGGCTTGGGAGCAGGAAGCCACAGATGGACCTCGGCAACCTGGCTCTCCCCACAGGTCTCCAGGTCCTGTTGGCAGGGAGGGGTCAGGAGTGGACCTACCTTGGGTGGCCCTGAAGGCAGCGCTGAGCCTCAGGGGTGGTAAAGAGAGGATGTGCTCCAGTACAGCACGTGGAGGCCCCGGCGCTGGGCAGGAAGTAAGATGGCCACGGAGGACACACCACCTTGCCTGGGGCCAGCTAGGCTCTGGGGGCTCCAGAGCTTGGACTTCCCAGAGTTTTGGCTTTTCCCCACTGTGGGGCAGCGGGAAGAGGGACTTAACATAAGAGGGCACAAAGTGACTCCAGCCTGCAGGAGTCAGGCCCGTCTCAGTGGCCACACCAGTCTGTATCTGCACTGGAGAGACCAAGCTGGCCGGAGAGTCCCTTGGGAGGCCCTAGGCTTGCTCCTGGCCAGCCTGCACCCTCCCTGCATGATGCCACCTTGGCCCTGGACGACCAAGCACCCTGAAAGAGTGGCTGCTGACTTCTAGCCACAAGTGGCATGAACCGTGTTCAGCTCGGCCCAAGGCCCTTTCCTAAGAGTTTCTGGGAAAAGCAAATTTATCAGCTTATGAAAAGGGTAACTGTTTACAGGAACAGAAGACACACAGAGAATGAATAATCACTGCCCAGTTCCTCGTCCCCAGAGAGCAAAATTCTAGCTTCATTTGCTTTTATTAGAGCCGTGAGCCAGAGAGCTCTGCCAGGCCCTGGGAGCCAGCCCCTCACGGACTCCCGCACACACAGGACGGGAGGTCCTGTGGTCACCTGGGCAGGTGGGTGTGTGCAGCAAGATCCATGCCCTCCTGGGGTCTGACCCGGGATATGGCTCCAGCTGCCCTTGCCTCTCAGCAGTCTCAGGAGCTTCCTGGGCCGCTGTGGTCCTCGGACACCCTGTCGGCAGAGCTTCAACCAGCTTTTTACCAAGCACTGCCCTGAGTGGCAGGGGCGTGCAGGCCCATTGTTCTCCTGTGTGTCCTCTGCTGACCCTGCCTCCTGGAGAGTGTGATGTGCAGGGGGACTTGAGTTGGGCTGGCAGAGCTAATGTCCTGCTCTGTCCCTCCCTTGTCCATTAGAGAGATTCTGTCCCTTCCTGAGCTTTTGTGTTTTATCACAAATGAAATATCAGCTGGTGGTGATCATTAGACATCCCTGAGGTGGAAGGAGGATGCCGCAGCCCTTGATGAACGTTAGAAGGTGCCTGCTCCTTCCCAGTGCTTCTGCTGACCCCAGAAGACCTGGGAAACAGCTCGGGGCAGCTGCAGATGGGCAGGAAGAGGCCAGCTAGCCGGGGTGTGCTTCGGTGGACTTGGAAGTCATTACAGTGAGGCTGTGTGGGACGGAGAGCTGCCGCCGCGTGCACACAGCCTGGGGTTGGCCAGCTCTGGCCAGCCCCGCCATGCCCATCCAGGCCTGGGTTCCCACATTCCTCCCAGGCTCCTCCCAGGGCCTTCTCTCTGGCACGCTCACTTGGCCTCCCAGCCCATGCTGTCTTCTCCCGTGGTGGCTGCAGCGACCTCTAGACCTGTGAAGGAGGCGGCAATCTTGTGTTGAACGCCTGACTGTCCATGGCATCAGGGAAGGCTCAGGGTCTCTTCTGCCAGCGCTGCTCATCCTCCCTCACTCTTCAGCCTGGACCTCTTTCCACCCATGCTCATGCCTGCTGCAGCTCCCTGAAGCCACCAGCCTCCCTGGGTCCCCTAGCAGCATAGCCCCTCCCATTGCCCTCTTCCCTCACAGGGTTGACCGCTGCCCAACAGGGGATATCTTATCCAACTCTTCTCTGCCTTCCCCACGGAAAGATGGGCTTTGCTAAACCAGGCTTTCCTGTGTCTTTATATCTTACTCATTTCTAGAAATCCAGGTTTTCTTTCCATTGGAGTGTCGGGCCCCTAGGAAGAGCTACATGGAGTGGTCAGTTGAACTGATGCTCTGGTGGGTAGTTGGTTGGTTCCAAGCTAAAGGGCCACACAGGGAGACCCACAAGGGTGGCAGTGGCTCAGTTTGCAGCTGGCCAAGGGTATAGGAGGGGGTGGACTGCAAGGTGGGCAACAGGGTGGTGGGCAGGGGCAGGCTGTGACTGCAACCATGGGCATGGAGTGGGGGTGACCACGTGGAGAGGAAGCTGCTGTCACATGGCTCGGTCTAGGGACCTAGCTGTACTGGGGACCTCAGCTCTGGCCACAGGGGAAGACCCATCCTTCACTGCTCTGCCGCTCCCTGGAGCAAGCTTCTTGTTGGGATCTCTGGCTCCTGCAAGTTCATTCTCTGGCATTTGCTGCTCCTGGGAGTGATTCTAACACTCAGGACAAACTCCATGACATAATAAGGGTCTTTGGGAACCTTCTCTTCATTCAGATTAATTTCAGTGATCCTGGTTAGCACTAAGTGCACTGTAGCTCTTATTCTGGATTATGTTAAAGCCTATTTAAGCCACCAGCATGAGGAAAGACAGGAACTGACTTCTAGATGAGCCGGGTCTTGTGGGACACTTACCCTTCACAACAGGTGCCACCATTCCTGCCGAGGAAGAGGGCTTCATCAGGAGCAAGGCGCTGACCCAGAGGGAAGCCACTGGGAGGAGGCCCAGGTGTAAAGCTCAGGCCTGGGCCCCTTGGAGAGAAGCCACGTTGGGAAGAGAGGGGACTTAACCTAGTCACTCAGTCCCTAGCCCCACCTGTTCCATAAAGCCGCTTGTAGAGATACACCTGGACTCACCTGTGGCCCTGGGGACTCTGGGTATCATCAGCAAGATAAGCAGAGAATGCCAGGCAGGGGTGGGCACGGGGAGTCTGGCCAGGAGAAGGGAAGCCCCTCAGGCGGACACCTAGTTGCTCGTGACAGAAGGTGGGTTCCTCTGCAACAGCGTGATCCCAGGGGTGTGGAGCCAACACAGAGGCCAAGGAAATGGTGGGAGCCACAGGGCTGGGGCATTGGACAGCTCCCCCGTGACCTGCCCCTGCTGCTGCCCCATATGTCCTCATGGCTACCCTTCCCTCCAAGGAGACCCTGCAACTCCTAAGAGCAAGAGTTCCCGTGTCCCCACATGTGGTTCTGGTCCTCAGAAGGGACCAGTGTGTCCTCTTCTCCCCGCCCCACCCAGCCCTGGACCTTCATCCCCAAGCTGCCTTCTGAGGTGAGGAAAGGGGCCATGCTTCACCCCAGCTCTGTGGGGACCCGTGGGCAGGTCACTGAGCCCTGAGCCTGTTTGCTCATCTGCAGAGAGGTCGACCTCTCCTGGCTGCGTCCTCTGCAGTGAGGCAAGGTCTGTGCAGAGCAGCAGCACCGAAGGGCACTCAGTTGGGGTCTCTGCCTTCCCTTGCTGAGGGCCTCTCTGACTGTGTGCACACACCTGCTCCTGGTACGTTTGCCTCACACACGTGCAGTGGATGTGTGAGCAGGTGCACACGCAGACCATCTGGAATCCAAGTGGGTTCATATGCAGGCTGTATAAGGGATGAAGATTGGCAGGACCAGTCTGTGGCCATTAGCCCCAGAGGCAGCCAGCCTCCCTGCCTCCTTCTGAGCTGGGCTGCAGCATGACTGAGTTCCTACCCAACAGCTGTCATCCTGGTTGTCGTCTTCCTGCTAAGCCAACCTGGGCAGCTGTCCTGATCTGAGTCAGGGGACAGAGAGGCCTGTGCACACCGTGCCTAGCCCGTGGGTCTGCCAGACCCCCTGCTGGAGGGCGGGTCTGCTCAGGCCTGGGGTCTGTGCCAGCTGCGGCAGGCTGGGGTTGCTTCTGTGCGGATTCTGCTTCAAGCATGTCACCAATGGCCGGGTTCCCTGAGTGCCCAGGCAGCTGTGGGGCAGGGACGACTGTAGCCCCCTGCTACAGTTCCCGTGCACAGGGCAGAGCCACCTCCTGGGGGACATTCAACCTGTAGGTGTTTCCTACATTTTTTTCTTTTTTAAAAACACAATTTCAATAACTTTTAAATGCCAATATAAAGTAATCCATGCTGTTCCCTAAATAGAGGGAATACTCAAAAACCGTTCTCTCACTTGCCCACCATTTAAGATCTGGGTCATTTTGATGTTTAATTTTGAATCTTTGGGTGTTTGTCATGTTATTTAATTTTAATTTTGGCCTTGATTCTGGTTTGTATGACGTTCCCTGTTTGCATGCACGTCTGTGTCAAGGGTCTGGACGAGGCTGACAGGGCAGCTCCAAGAGCAGACACTGGTTCTCTCAGTCCCGAGGGCCTGAAGGCCAAGGTCCGTGGGGCAGGACGGCTCCTCCGGGGCCTCTCTCTGTCTGCTGACATCCCCGGGGTGCTCGCGTGGTCTTCGCTGTGCTTCATCTCCTTCGCTCACAGGGATGCCAGTTGTGGAGGTCGGGGGCTCACCGAGGGTGTCATTTTACTGTGATTGGCTCTTCGCAGCCCTCTCCAGGTACAGTCCCTTCCTGAGACACCAGGGGTCAGGACGAGAGCCTGTGAATTTGGGGGCACCCAGTCCAGACCATAACACTGGGTGCGGCATGTAATTGTGCGTGTTTAATAGAAATGGTACAAAGAGCAGAATAAAGGGGGCCTGTCAGCTTTCTGTTCAGCCACCCCACCGATAAATTAATATAAAAAAGCAATTCTGATCACTGCAGGCACAACTACACTCGTGGGTGAACTCGAGTGAACAGTGGGCCTTTACCAGAACCCCACACCCCAGAGGAGACTGCTAACGCAGATGCGCCGCTGCCAGGGTGTTTCCCACACACGTGCTCTAGGAACTGAGGCACAACTAAAAGACTGTGCCTGTGAACACACTTTTCCTTAAAACTGTGCTGTTCGGGTCTTTCTAAACCAAACGCGCACCCGAGTCGTGGAATCCCGCGGCACGGTGCGCCTGTACTCGGCCCATCCCCCATGCCTTGCTGGAAATGTGGTTTCCGGCTTCTTAGCGTTGTTACTCAAATCTCTCCCTATCAGTAATGTTCTGGAAGTAAAGCTGCTGAGGCAAAGGGTCTGTGTATTTTTCAAGGATATTTGCAAATTATTACGAGATGGCCCTCCATAAATATTGTAGCTTTCAGACTCTCATCAGCATGTATGAACAGACCCATCTCCCTCCCCTCTTGCCAGCGTCACTTAAAGTCCACACCAGCCTCCTGAGTCAGGAGAGGACGCACTGCGGTCTGTGAGCACCGGCGGGGCTTGGCCGCTTGCCACGTGTTTGTGGTGTTCGGCTGCTCAGCCCTCCTGGCTGGAGTGGTCCTCCTGACTGTTTCCCCTTCATCTGGGCTGTCACACACACCGCCTTTCCACCTCCTTCCTCCTCTGGAGCCCCCACACCCACCCCACTCCTGTCCGGGGTGTCTCCCTGGACCCACCTAGCCCAGGTCTGGAGGCTTCACTTTCTCCCGCTGCCAGGGAGGGGGCCTTGTGAGGACAGGGCTCAAGGGGCCCAGCAGCAAGGAGCCAGCTGTGGCTGGCCAGTCCCCGTATGGTGGAGCAGGGGAGCCACCTTTTCCAAGTCCTTGTGGTACACATGGGGGCCGGGGCCTAGAGGGGGGAGGTGTGCACGTCCCTCAGGGATAGTACCCATCTCTGCTCCCAGTGTCCAGGGTTCCCTGAGGCCTTGTGGGAAAGAAGGGATCAAAGCCCACCATCCCACTCCTGGGTTCCCTGGTAGGTAGCCATCAGCCGTGTCTGAGTTACCCTGTGCTTCCGTTGGTTCTGGTGTCACCTTGACTGAGTTGGGGAACACCAGGAGGGCTGGCACCTCCAGGGACGTCTCCTCCTTGCCCCAAGTTCCTTGCCACCTGGCAGCCCGAGGGAGCCTGCAGAGCACCTGGGCGCCCCATCTCGCCTCCCCTCGAACTTCTGCACCCCCATCTCCCAGGCAAAGCGCCAGCCTGGCTCGAGAAGGCCCGCCGGCTGCTCTCTGGGATGGCATCTCCCCGCCCGTGTGCTGTTCTGGCCACGGTGGCCTCCGTGCTCAGCTCAGCCGCCCATGCACCGCTTTCAGGACACTGGGAGTTGATGGCCCCTCCCAGGTGTAGGGAGAGTGGCCCTGTCCATCCCTGGGCCCGTACCTGGGCTCTCTCTTGGTGTGTGTGGGTGCTACTGGGGCTGCTGCTGCCCCATCTCCAGAACCCAGGGGTGAAATGAGAGGCCAGGGTCCAACATCTGGAAGGCCCAGGTCCCCTGACTGCTGTGGCCATTGTTTCCTAAGCAAATGCTTGTCAAGGAAGAAGGTGACAGAGCAGATGATTGAATGACTTGGATCTGCATACCAGTTCTTTACATGCTGATTATCAGTGATTCTTCTTGGTTCTCCAAAGCAACCCTGTCTAGTGGCTGCTGTGCTGCAGTGGGGGTACCTCAGAGGTGTCAGTGTGACTCGATTCAAAGCTAGGTCTTCCTCCCCTCTCATGAACCTTCAGCCCTCACTCAACACCAGGGCGTCAGGGCCACAGTGGCCCACAAGGCTAGCAGGGTCCAGGAAGGAGTGTCCTGCCAGGACAGGGCTGTGTGGCAGAGGGACATTTATAGTTCCAAGCATGGCTTTGCTCAGACCCACTGTGAAAATCCTGCATTTCTCAGCGAGAGAACTTTGGTATGGGGGCATATATAGGGGTTGGGGGGAGCCAGCAGAGGAAGCCGCGGTACACCTGCAGGCACCAGGGATGTGGGGAGCAGGCCTTGGGAGTGAGTGATATGGGGTGGGCCTCAGACCTGGAACAGGGACGACAGAGCAGGGTGGGCAGTGACTGTCCCCTGGGACATTGCCAATAGGGGCCGCCTGGCAACAGAAGCCAGAGGGGCGGGGGAAGGGAGGGCCGAGAGGGTGTGCTGACACCTTGTGTCCCCAGGCCTGGGGTCAGAGTGGGGGCTCCAGTACCAGGCGCAGAGGGATGGGGGAGGACAAGGCAGGGGAGCCCAGGACTGGGGCTGGGGGATAGTGTTCCCCACATGGTCACCTTCCCCGAGTTCCCTGCCCAGAACTCTACAGGACTTAAATTGAACTCAGCCTTCTTGGTCAGTAAAGAAAGGTAGATTTGCCAGGTTAAAGGACACGGCAACGTCACGCCACGGCTCCTTAGCTCCATTGGCAGCTTTTAACTATTTAGCCTCACGGACCTCGTGGGGCAGGTGGGTCTCCAGTGCAGTTCTGCACCCCAAGAATGCCTGGTGGGCCTGCCTGGCCCGTCCACCCCCCTGCCTTACCACACCTGGAAACTCGGTCCCGTGCAGGGTGCCCCCAGTGATCCCCAGCCGCCTCCCTGTAAAATGCACAGCCAGTGCCGCAGGCTGTCATTTCCAAGTTGCTTTCAAAAGTTCCATTTTTCTTCTGGACGCAGTGTGGTTGGCCCAGAGGTACGTGCTGTGCCTGTTTGATGGTGAGAGGGGGCCAGCCAGCCTAGGAGGATGCTGGGCTAAGCAGGGTACTTGCCAAGGCCCAGGCCCGCTCCAGCCACCCAACCTGCCCCTCCCCAAGTCCCCGCATTTATCCCTTCCAGTGCACTCTCTGAGCCGAAACTTCCCCCCACAGTACCCCCAGGACCAGAGTGGCAGGCCCCCCCGAACCCCTCTGCACACCTTGCAGAGCCTTGCCTCCCGGCACTGCCCTTGCCTGTGACTGTCACAGGGGAGGGGCTGGGGGCTGCTCCACTGCAGTCTCTGGACGGGAAGCCAGAGACATGCAGTTGGGTTTCTTTCATTTAAAATTTTTAGTTAATGAGAAGCCAGTGGACAAAGAACTGATAAGACCCACCCGCGTGCGTTTACCTGCGGTCCAGCCTGGTCTCTGTGGGGGCTGGCTGTCGCCGCTGTGCAAGAATGCTTCTCCTGGCATTCCTAGCCGAGGCCCGGGCCCCAGTGCTGCAGCCCCCACCAACGCCCACACCCTGGCCTTGAGGGAAGGCTGCCCCACCACAGGGGCTGATTCCCCACCACATGGAGGACACGCTGAGATCTGGGAGTCTGCCTGTGCTCGTTTGTTCCAGCATCAGGGCCAAGAGGGGCCTGGGGATTAGGACCACCCCACTCTGGTTAGCTGAGCCCCATGCTTACAGTCACTCTGGCCTGACCCTGTGCGCTCGCGCACAGGCCTGCTCAGGGCCACCAATGAAGAGCTGGTCAGGTGGGTGCTCCTTGCTCTGCCATACAGTCTGCAGAGTTCAGGGATGGAGGGAGGCCTCTGTCTCTGCTTCTGCAGATCCCAAAGAGTCCCCTACACCTCTTGCCCGGTGGGGCCTGTCCTGGGCTTGTTGCCACCACCCCCTCTCCTTCCCTGATCTGTGAGCTCTCTCTCTGGATTTCCAAAGAGGGAAATGAATCCACAGGCACCCCTGCCCCCATATTGCCCTGGCCTGTCCTCTTTAATGGGTCTGGTCTCCCTGTGGGTCACAAGTCACTACAGTAGCCATGGGAACAACATCTTGCACATATGCTATACATGTGCACACTCCTGCACCCTCACAGCGCACAGGTGCCCACACATGTCCATGCATGGACGTGTGCAGTTCACACCAGCCACTTGCCCTGTGCCAGAGCGCACAGGATATGCACATGCAAGCACAAACTCAGGGTTGAGATGAAGGCCAGAGGCACAGGCAGGGCTGGAATCGGTGCCCACCTGCCCTGCAGAGACAGCCAGATGGATAACTGGGCGACCTGGCTCGGGAGTTTGTCCTGGGGATGGTGATGCAGTCGGCTGTTGGCAGGCATGGTGCTGGTCCCTCCCCATTTCAGGCATGGGGACCTGTTTTTTGCTTCCACACCTGGAAGGGCTAACAGGAGGGCGGGAGCTGGTGACCAGCCTCCTGGGAGCCTTGGAGAGGCAGCTGGATGCTGAGCGTGCATCCCTCTCTGGAGAGCCCGCCCCAGCGTCTGCTCTGGCTGGCATGTCCCGAGGGAGACTGCCTTTCAGAGTGTTCTTTGTTTTCTGTGTAGAAGAGCTGCTCGTCCAGCTCAGGCTTGTCTGAAAAATCACCAAGCTCCCTCATGCCTTGCTCCTCTGCAGGAAGAGAGGGGCAGCCCAGAGCAGGAAGAGAGGTCCACTCTTGCCACATTGTTCTAGGCCTTCGAATTCCCTTGTGTGCTGCTGCAGCGTGCAGACGCTCCATGTCCATGCATTGCCAGTGTGGTGGCCTGTTCCAGGCCAGGCCACTCCTGTACCCATCACCTTCCTCAAGAAGATGGCCCATGGCTAAAGACAGTGGCAGGGGCCCAGGGACAATGGACCTCAAAAGCCCAATGCAGTGCCATAAGCATGATAGACGACCAGTAAATGGCATTCTCCACATCTTTGCCTCAAACTCCAGTTCTCCCACTTGGTGTGCAGCCTGGGCTAGTCATTAACTTCTCTGAGCCCGAGTTTCCCCATCCACAAAACAGGGAGTGTGGTCACTCCTGCTCAGAGAGTCGCTGCGAGGACTGGTTTGGGGCCTGGCCCACAGTGCTCTGGACTTGTAGTGCAGTCCTGCTGTTCCTTCTGATTCAGAATAGGAGGGCAGACACCTGCTCCTGGCAATGGCACCCCAGGTTCCTCAGGGAGCCCAAGTCCTCGGTCTGGCCCCAGAGAGACTTGGGTAGGCACTCCCGCGGGGCAGCAGTAGCACCAGCTTTGGCTTGGGAACACTGACCGAGACTCATCCACTGTGGCTTTGAGCCATTTCCCAACCTCACTTGGCTGACTGGTGACATGATCTGGCTCTTCCACCTCTGGGGCTCATTCCTGTCACTGCCTAAAGTCATGGACCAGCATGTCTGACCCCTGCCACTCTCCCTTCTGAACAGGGTCTTCTGGCCCCTGCCTTTCCACACCCAGGTCCCTGCCCTGGTGCCTGCACCCCTGCTCCAGCAGGCCTGCCTTAGTAGGTGATCAGTGACCACTCTGAGGGCGGAAGGAAGGAGGGGTTCACAAGTGGCGCCTGCCGTGCGCCTGGTGCCCTCCCAGCGCTCGCAGCTCCTGCACACCCCTGGCCTTAGCATCACTCTGGGAGGGCCGCCCCGCCCTCTCTCCATTGCCCCTGCTCCTCCCTCTGGAACTCGAGAACTAGTGCAGGCGCTGGGAGGTTGAGGAAACCGTCCCTGAGCCAACCCAGTATGGGGATTTCTTTCTCATCCAGCCATCAGCTCAGAAAGTCACCCCACACAGTGACTCCTTTCTGTCTCCTCCACACGCACGCACCCCTGTCCCCTCAGTGGCACTTGCTCTGGCTTCAGCCTCTGCAGCCACTCCCAGCCCTGCGGGGGGACGCTAGCACTCCTGGTCCAAGTGCTTGCCCTTCTCCCTCTCACAGGCCCCTTCCTAAGGGGAAGGGGCAAGTTAACGTGTTCTTCATCCATCTTCTAGCTGTGCTGTCCTCGGAAGGGGGTATGCGGGGCCCAGGCACAATCCCCTGGACCAGGCTTGTTGAAAATAAACAAGGAGGCTGCTCCTGCAGAGCTGCATCTCCATCACGGGAAAGGCTTTAGGCAGCAGGGCGCGTGGCCTCCTGGCGCAGATCTTGCTGGTGAAGCTCAGCAGCCTTCCTCTGTTGGATAGGAAGGGGCAGCCAGCAGCATTTGCTGAGCATCTGCGAGGTGCAAGTACATGGGCAGTGTAGCTGGTCAGAAGCTGCCTGAGTTCTCTGTGCTCAGGATCATAAGGCGCTAAGAGCCCAAGACCCATGAACAAGATGTGTTTGGCCTTGGCACTAAAGTGGATGATGGCCTGGGCTAAGGGGACCTCTCTCTGGATGAGTCTGCAGGGCATTGCCAAAGCAGCCCTTGGACACACTGTGCCTTGTGTCCAGGTCTGGTGGTCCCTGAGCCCTGGCCTCCTGAGACACATCCCAACACCACACTGTCTGATGGATTGGGGGCCTCGCCTTCTCCTCCAGGTGTTGGCTCTGTGTGTTGCTAGCTCCATGGCTTTTACTGAGCATGTGCTAGGTGCTGTGCTGGCTCTGGACTGACCACAGGAAGGAGGCCAGATGGACACAGACAGGGAGCCAGCTCATGGTTCTTTGTGCCTTTCCCCCTCAGTCCCACCTCAAGTCACAGTGACCTCAGGGTGCGCATGAGGCTAGCTGAGGGCCATCTACCAACTCTTGTCCCACTGGTCCCTGAAAGTCAAGGAAGATGGGCCTGGCTGGTCCTTCCCAGGACTCCATGTGCCACAGAGCTTCAGTGCCTCCCTCATCTCCCCATCACAGCCCCCCAAGTGCTCTGCACACAGTGCTCCTTGACTTGTGGTGGGGCTGTGTCCCCAAAACCTGTAGTATGCGAGAAATGCACTGGGCATGCCCACCTGCCTTGCGCCTTGCCCAGCCTCACGGCACACTGCAGTGCAGCTGCCCTGCTGACCGCCTGCCAGTCGGGCTGCAGCTTCTGCCACTGCCAGCACCACAGAACATCATGCTCACGTCACCAGCCTGGGTGATGGAAACTCAAACCTCAAACTGTGGCGTCCACAGAATGCATATAGCTTTTGCTACCTTACGAAGTCAAACTGATGCAGGTGGGAGGCCTTCGTCCTGCAGATGAGGAGGTGCTGCCAACACTGGGTCTGGGGACACTGATGTCCTTTTACCCTTGCAGACACCTTCAGGTGAGGATAGTCCAGGTGAGGATTCTGGGACTTGTAAAAAGAGGGGCTTGCCAAAGGACAGGTAGCCAGTAAGTGGAAAACATAAGGCTTCATGGCCTATTTGTTTCAGGCAACCAGGAAAAGGTACTATCAAGTCCCTAGGAAGCCATGGAGAATCTAGAAGTAGGGAAGGCTGCTGCTGGTGACCTTAGTGGACCTGGCCCTCCAAAGATAGAGAAAAGTTCAGCAGGCAATGGAGGAGGATGGGACAGCCTGCAAAATGGAGAAATGCGGGGAAGTCTAGTGGGGGATCTCATGGAGCAAATGAAGGGATGGAGGGATGGAGGGATGAGTGGTGGATGGATAGAAGGAAGGAAGGATGGAGGATGGATGATTGTACATGATGGCTGAATGAAGGATAGATAAATGGGTGATGGATGGATGGGTACAAAGGTGGAGGATGGAGAGATAGAAGGGCAGATGTTGGGCAGATGGTTAGAAGATTGCATGATTGGATGGATGGATGGATGGATGAGTGGTGGGGAGGTAACTAGGTGGATTGGATGGGTAAGAAGATGGAAGACAGATGGGTAGATGATGGATGGTGGGTGGATAAAAGAATGGACAATGGATGGATGGATTAGGGGATGGATGGGTGACATGTACTTTAGTGTGGTTTGAGTTTGCAAAGGTGGAAGTAATGTCCAGATCTTTGTCCCAGGGTTGAAGCAAAGGTGCCCAGATGGATAGGTAGACAGAAGAAGCTATATGGGTCACCCTGACTGGGAGCACCACAAAGCTAAGGTCAACGACTTCAGGAAATGGAACAGGAGAGCCCAGCCTGGCTGCTAGTATCTCCAAGCCGGTACTAGAAGCAGCTGGGAGGATGCAGAGACAAAAATGAGCAAGGGTAGGCTGTGGCCCTCAGGCCTGCAGCAGGGGTGCTTATGGGTATCTGATTTCTGGGTGGGTCAGGTTTACCAAGAGCCAATGTCAACGTCAATCCGAGGCACCAGAGACTTGACCTCCAGACTCTTGAAAAGATTTTATTCTGTGATCCAACCACCCCATCCCTCCATAGCCGAGAAATCTACTGTGATCTCCAGACTAACACCCGACAGAACTGGGCCAGAGGTTTCTGATGCACGGCTGGGAGGGCCAACTGCATTGACCGCCCATAACCTTTCTCCTGGGCTGGACTGTGCTCATCTTAAATGGTTATTGATCAACTGGCACAGGGAACAGGCCAGCCATCCCCCAGGATGACCTCACAGACTGCTGGCCTGCCCGGGTGCCAGCTGTGAGGATGCCTCCTTCCCCCACCGTGCCTGGCTGACTGCAGCCCTGGGAGCCCGTGGAGCCTCAGCTGCACTGCCCGCAGGAGGGTGCAAGCTCGGTGCACTCCTTGTCCAGGGTGAGGGCCTGCCTGCCAGTGGCCCTGCTGTTGCTGCAGGGAGTGAGTGGACTCACAGGTGCATGTGGCATGGAGTGTGGGCCAGCTGGGCAGGTGCCATGAACACAGCTAGGTGAGCGGTCAGCGGCCATGTGGCTGAAGAAGGGTTTCGGGATGAGAGGCAACACCTGTGAGAGCTGCAGTGACCCTGAGCATGGAGAGCCCCTGGTGCCCCTGTGCCCTTGGCCCCAGGGGTATTCCACATCCTGCCAGGCAGATGCCACCATCCCTTCTTACACAGCCGGAGACAGAGAAAGGGTGGTTGACCTGCAGCCCTACCACTGGCTGGAGATGGTGGCCCTCCCTCTGCCCAGGACCTGCCACCTGCCAATTCCAGAGGTGGTCCCTGTGGCATGTCCTTTCTCAAGTGCTTCCCCCAACCTGCACCCACCTCAGATGCATCATATGCAGGACGGGAAGCCCTTGCTCCAAAACCCTGGGGCCCCTCGTCCTGCCCTCGGGGGCTCAGAGGCTCTGTCAGAGAACCCCAGAGTTCCTGGAGAGAGACCTGAGCCCAGGAGCAAGGGCCACAGCCAGTGCTGGGAGCCACTGGATTTCAGTCAGCTTTTTTGCCACTGTGATGAAAGGACCCAGCCAGAACCGCTGTGGAAGAGGAAAGGTCTACTTAGGGGCCCGGGTTTCAGAGGTCTCAATCCAGACAGCCAGGTCCATTCCTGAGGGCTCGAGGTGAGGCAGGACATCAGGGAAGAAGAGGTGGCAGAAGGAAGCAGTTGACGTGATGATCAGGAGGCAGACAGAGAGGTCTCCACTTGCCAGGTACAAATACACACCCATAGCCGCGTCCCAGTGCCATCTCCTCCAGCCACACCCTGCCACTTCAGTTACCGCTCAGTGAATCCCTATCAGGAGATTAATTCACTGACCGGGTTAAGACTCCTGGCACCCAGTCTTCTCCTCTGGACCTTTCTTGCATTGTCTCACACATGAGGTTTTGGGGGACACCTCACACCCAAACCCTAACATAGCATGTCCCTCTTCTCTGGCTCAGAGCTGCCTGGGCGACTGCTCAGCCTGTGCCCAGCACAGTTCCATGGACCTGTCCTGCTGCCTGGGAGCAGTGTAGGGTGCTGCCTGATCCCATGTTGCTCCCCTCCAGCCAAGCAGAGTGGAAGCAGCCTGAGAGTACCTCTTGTGTGTGATGGAGGTGGCAGGGTAAAGGAGCTGGGACGGGCTCTGCACCTGGGACCTGGTATCAGCTGGTTCTCAGCGGCCTGCTGTAGCCTGAGAGCAGGAATCCGAGAGCGTCCAGCCCCTGGGGAGAATTCCTCTAGACTTCAGGCCCTTGAGCCTTGCTCTGGCAGGCCTCAGACACAAAGTGACCAGTGGCTGGGGGCCTCAGGCCGGGAGCGGCTCGCATCACCACCCTGCCTGCCCAACGTGGCCTGGAAGCTGCCTTCTGGCCATGACCTTTCTGCAGGTGTCTTGGTGCAGTGGGGCTTCATGCTCCACATTGAGCTTGGGCAGCACCACTTTGGGAGCATTTGCCCCCATTAACGTTGGGTTCAGGAGGCCCAAGGTGCAACCTCCTCACCCTGGTCCTCTGGCGGCTGGAGGAACTCTCCCCATGGGCGGGGCTGTCCATTCGCTTGTCCAGCAGTTCAGTGAACGCCCCGAGCCCCTGTCTTTAGGGAGCTCACCATCACCTGGGGAGTCACTCCATCTGGGGATAGCTGTGGTGCAGGCTAGGCAGTGGACGGTAGTTCAGGACATTTTCCTGGAGGAGGTACCACTGGGGCGGTTTTGAAAAGACCAACAGTAGCCATCAGGAGGGACATGGCTGTTTCTAGAGGTCGTGAGGGAGAATGTCAGGGCAGGGGAGTCGCAGCATGCTGGGGAGGAGTGGTCACAGGGGAGGAGACACGGGCAGCTACTGCAGGAGCCCCCCTGCAGTGTGATCACATTTTGCCCTCTCCTTGGTGCCCGTTCCTTCCCCGTGGCTGATTCTCTCACTGGACAGACACAGTGTGGGGAGCTGGCATCCCGAGCAGGGTCCTATGGCCAGTCCTGGCATGTAGGTGCTGGCAGAGGCCCGTGCACACAGGCCCTGCTGGGCTCAGGGAGTTGCCAGTCCTTTAGAGCAGGCAGACCAAGCAAGCGCCTTGCTGTGGTTCACCATGGCCAGGCCCAGGAGGGGAGACTGAGGGACAGCCGCAGCGTGCTTCCAGGCAGAGGTAACAAGTAGCCTACACTGCTGCTGGTCCCCAGGCCCCCTGGGGCCACCTAGCCCCACTCCTCAGCTGCCCCCTCTGGTGCAGGAAGGGTGCAATTCCACCCAGCCCCCTGCGCCCCAGGGCCTGTGTGAGTGATCCGATGGGCAGGTGGGAGGCCCAGGGAGTCCCAGGGTGGGGAGGCAGGGCTCCTGGCAGAGCTGTCGCAGGTCAGCGGAGGGCCTGCCTGAGGGCAGCATCATTGCTTCATTTAGACAGGCTGGAGAGAACGTGGCAAGTGAGAGGTTGGGAAGGGAGAGGTGGTGCTTGGGGACAGAGGGATCATTTAAATTCTCTGCTGTTCTCAGGAGGTGTCTCTGTGTGACGGTCCAGCCAGAGGCACACTCTTCTTCTCTCCTTCCTTTTTTCTTCTGGTTTATCTTCAGTTGTCTGAGGTGCTGATCCAAAAAGGCTTTGGGGAAGGACTTAATGTGGTCCTTGTCTCCGCCAGCCAAGTGAGATTCCCTGTGCACGGTGCAGGCCGTTCTAGCCTACCCCGTCCCCAAGGCCTCAGTGTCCCCCAAGTGCCCCCCAAGTGCCCCCTGACCAGAGGCTTGGTTAGCTGCGCTCTGGAGACCGTAACTCTCACTGCTAAATGCTGTCACAAACAGTCCCCCCGTTTCTGGGACCTGGGCACCAACCTTATTTTATCCCACCTCAGGCGCTCCTTGGAGGCACCTTTCTGGGTGTTAGGTGGGGACCCGGCTCCCTCCCTCTTGTGACTCTGCCCATCCTGAGGCTCTAGTTGGCTCATCCCACGTGGCCCCACCTGCCCAGTGCCCCCCTACCTTGTGGTTCCTCCCTCCTCTGCTCTTCAGTGTCCTCAGAGCCCGGAGATGAGGGTTGTAGGAGAGTCGAGCCTACGGTCCAGGTTGAGGGAGGGTGATTTTCCTACTTCTATTGGCCTGACTTCCGGGCAGGCAGGGGCTGCAGTCTGTGTGTGCCTGGGAGGAGAGGGCATGCTTTCACCTGCCACCCTCTGCAGCAGAAGCCTTCTCCAGAAGGGATCCTGGAGGGCCCTCATGGAAGGGCTTGTGAGCAGGGCACAGGGGCTGTGGTGGAGGCCATAGGAGCCCAGCACAGGCAGCAGCAGATGCCACCTTCAGGAGGAGGCAGGCTGTGGGGCATATGCAGGCTTCAGTGCCAGGGAGACCATCCCAGGGGCAGGATGAGCCCCTGTGGGATGCTGCAGGACCCTAAGTGGACAGTGGACAGTGCTGGTGCACTTGGCACTGCTCAAGTAGCTGGGCTGCTGTCTGTTGAGTCTTGGGCCATGGATTTGCAACTTTGAGCTCAGAGAGGTTAGGTGCTGGCTGGAGGTCACGCAGGCATGAGGCAGTCTGGCCTGGCTCCTGGTTCCTCTCCATTCAACTGCCTCATTGCACTTGATCCCAGAGGGAAACTCCAGCCCCTGCAGCAAACACTAGAGCCTCTTGGGACTTCTGGGGCTGCAGGTGCACCCTCAGCAGGTGAGTATCCTTGCCCCAAGCAGACCAGGTCCCCTAGAACCTGAGGGCTTGGCAGTGAGTGCTCACTGTCTGTGCCCAGCTCCCTCCATTCACCACTGCCCATCGATGGCACCAATACTTGTGCCTCTGATGTACTGAAGGTTGGGTGGTGCCGGATGTGCCAAGAGTTCCTGGCATTTGGCTGGCTTAACTCAGAACCTCCTGGGTGTGGGCACCCGGGGTCTGTCGGGCCTTCCTTCTCCAGCCAGTCTCTGGGCCCAGTTCTCCCAGCACGCCTCCTTCACTCGGCCCTGCCCTTCCTTGGTCAGATGCGGGAGCCCAGGCTCTGGGTCCTGGAGAGGCTTCCCTGGCCCCTGACGCAGTGCCTGAGCGCCAGCGGCTGCACAGCTGCTCCCATTCCAAGCCTGAAGCTTCCCCACATCACCAGGGCTCGAGGCCCTGGCCACGCGGGCTCTGAGTTGGGAGGCCACGGCTTGCCGCCTGCGGTGGCTGTTCTGCCGTTCAAGGCAGCGGCTCGGCCTGTCCACAGCCCCGGCACCCAGGGCTCTGCCTGGAGGCCTGCCGGGTGGAGGAGCCCTCCCCACCTCAGTGGGCTCCCGGAAGCCCAGCTCTCCTTGGGCTTGGGACAGGAACCTCCCACTGGAGGACGCAAGCTTCACAGGTCTCTTCTCTAGCTCCAATTTGCTTTAATTTTAATTTAATTCCCTTTAATCTTTAATGAAAAGTTGTAAAAGTAAATTATTTACCCGAGAGAGGCGGCAGCTCCTCAGGAGCGGTCTCGGCTGGAGGGTGATTACACATGCGTCCCAGCGGCCGCGTGCGGAGCGGGAGCACTGGGTCCCGGAGCTGCTGGTTGCCTGAGCGGCTGTTCAGCTCCGCGCGGCTCCAGCACGCAGGCCCTGGTGTGCCGAGGGGAGGACCCCGTGTTCTGTCCACAGTCGGGTCAGTGCGTGTCCTGTAGGAGGAGCAGCATGCTGGGTCTCGGGGGACGTCCCCTCTGCACGTCTGAGCTGCCTTGGGCTCCAGTGCACCCTTCCTAATGCGGGGTCAGAGGTGGGTGCACAGCCGGGGCTGCGGTCTGACTCTCTACCTTCCCATGCGCCCAGTGCCTCTGCGTTAGACCCTAGCCCGTATCTCCTCACTCACCTCCTGGGTATTGACAGTGCTTCCGACTCCTTTTCCAAACTCTGTCTCAGCACAGTCGAGTGAAACGTTTGGGTCGAGGAAAACCATAATTGACGTAGGTGGTTGGCTTGGAGGAGTGACTTGCAGGAGGGGCTGTGTGTGCAGCTCACAGGATCGGTCACAGGGACGAAAATATAGCTACTGGGCACCAACATGGTGCTTTCACTTGATTCATGTTTGATTCTGAGCTTTCTAGCAGCCAGTGTGGAAAGGCAAGTTGCTTGGCTTCCATTGGTAAGGAGGAAAGGCCGGTCAGGTTGGTTGGTTGCACACCTAGCAACTAGCTATGCTATCATGGGAGAAAATGTACCAGAAGAAAATTCACTAGTCTTTACCAGAAGTAGAAATTAGAGAACTTTATTCTAGATCTGCCAGTGCTTCCCCAGAGGACTCGTGATGGCGTGGAGGAAGTGAAGGAGACCAACAGCTGGGCCCAGGACCTGGCTCTCATCACACTGAGGTTCGCCACTCTTCCCAGGTGAACTCCTTCAGCTTCACCTAGAGAGAAAGGAAGTTCCTTGACCAATCCCACGCCTTCCAGAGCCACGCCTCCCAGAGCCACGCCTCCCAAAGCCACGCCTCCAAAGGCCACGCCTCCCAAGGCCATGCCCTCCAAGAACAAAACTTCCCTCTCAAACTCAGGTCCACCCAAGACCCATGTCAACTGAAAGCCGGTGTGTGTGCATCTCTGAGACCTTAACGCTAAACGTGCATCAGCTGGTCAGGCCGGGAGCACCTGGGCACCTTGCTCTTTGTTCTGAGTCTACCTTTTTTATCCTACATCTGACATTTGCATTGAAGTCTACCTCGAATTCCTTGCTTCTGCTGGACTCCTGGGCAGGTGAATGGAGTTACAGGGAGGAGAGGCAGGACAGCCTCGCTCGGAGTTGGAGCTCTGGAGCAAAAATCATCCTTCACGTTCCGGCCTCTGGAGCCTTGTCCTCAAGCGGCAGAGCAGGTGGGGGCTGAGCTGGGAGGGCAAGGCTTCACGGGTCCCGCACCTGCCACAGTGGTGACTTGCACTCGCCCTGGGCCCACTCATGTCTTAGAGGGTTCCTTGAACCATGTGTGGGAGCAGGAGCCGGGTGCAGCGCCGCCTGGGAGGGGCCACCCTGCCGTCCTCCACACCTCCTCTCCCTGCTCCTCCCCACAGCCGCTCTGAGGAAGACAGATGGTGCCTGTGGACACCACATCGGAAACGCATGCCCAGCACCACCCTGGATGAGGGGAGCTAGGCTGTCTTCTGAAGTCCACTGTGGTCTACAACCACTGCTGGACAGGCCTGTTCTCCCTAAGAAGCCAGCAAATATCTCCGAGGTGCCAGCGGAGACCAGCTACTCCTGGCCCAGGATTGGCCCTCCAGCACCAGTCAGCAGAGACCAGACTGGAGGGACAGCTGACATGCTGCAGTGCCCAGTCCCGACCAGTTGGCCCGCAGGTCCTGGGATCCGGCCCTCCTTGCCCTGTCCCATGGCTCTAATTCCTGTGTCCACCCTGCTGTGGCCTAGGGCTTTGCTCTTGTAATGTGGCTTGCCCAGAGCTGGAGTCCTGCCCCTCTCTGGTGGCCCCTAACTGGCCTGTCTCTCAGCTCTGGAAGCTGCTCCTGGGAAGAGCCTCGGCCTCGGTTCCAGCCCTGCTGGGGCCCAGGCTCCCAGGGAGGGAGCACCTCAAGAGTGGAGGCCTGGGCTAGTGGTTCCAGGTCCTTCTGCAGGGAGCAAGCCTGCAGCCTGCACACAGGGCTGTCCCCAGGTGGTGGGGGACAGTGAGCACTAGGTCGCATGGCTGGGCACCAGAGGACAGGGTCCCTCAGCCCACTCAAGACGTCAGGACCCAAAAGGCAGACCGGAGGCAGTGTCACAGAGGTGCAGACAAGAGCGCGCCACCGGGGGACTGCAGCCCTCAGGGCTGAGGGGAAGCACTCTGGCAGCGCCGTCCTCCTCCGTGCAAGTCCTCTCAGGCGTCCACGCAGAGAAACTAAAACTTGAATGAAGTTCACAGCAGCATTTCCTACAGCGAGAGGTGGAAAACCCAGGTGCCACCAACAGAGTGTACTTCTGCATGTCTGTGTGACGAATCGTCATCACTCTCCTGAAAAGGGGTGGCTTGCTGACTCCTCCTAGGCCCCCGTGCCTCCCCAGCAGCTCAGGGCTTGCTCCTGTGTGGCAACCCACATCACCCCTCTGCAGCCCCGAGTTCTACAGAACCACTAGAGCTGCACCTGCTCTCTGTGCTCCTAGAAGACAAGGTGGCCCGGGCCTGGCAGGTGGGGATCCTGTCAGCTGCAGTAAGAGCCTTGAGCCAGCCCAGCCTCCCCTGCCACGGGCCACATGCCCATTCTCTCAGGCCCATGTTGGCCACCCTGGGCCCAAGCCCAGGCCATGTCCCTTCCTGTCTGCCAGCGCAGCCCCGGGAGCCCTGGCCTCGCGTCTCCTATTTTTAGCCTGCGGTTCTGCAGAGCCTGCCGGGTGCGGCACAGAGCAGCCTCCTCAGGAGGAATTCTGGGCCAGGCAGGATGAAGTCCGTGACTCTGGCCAGTTCAAAATGCGGAGGAGAGACTGGGGCCAGAGGCTCAGAGGAAAAGATGGTCCTTGACCTGATTTAATACTTTGAGAAAAGAAGCTCGTCTGCTCCTGGGAGAAGCCTGGCGCCATGCGGTCCCCTGCAGGAGCCGCCTCCCCAGGAGTGCACCCTCATGTGGGCCCGGCCTTGGTCCCCGGGTCCTCTGTTTGGAGTGCACTTTAGATGGTGGCTCCAGTCCCCTCCTGTTACAGAGGAGCACGGGGTGGGAACACAGGCAGAGTGAGTGGAGGCGCAGGGTGTGGACAGGGCTCCAGCCCCAAGCCCTGTGGTGCCCCGAGGACCACCCTTTCATTCCTTCACCAGATAAGGAAGAAGACCAGTGTCTGCCACGTGCCTTTCTGTTCTGGGTCCTGGGCACCATGGTGAGCAGGAAAGCCAGGGCCAGTTTCCTGGAGCTTCCTGGAGGAGAGGCAGAGACAGTTAATGACTAAACGAGTCAACAAGAAAGCTTCAGACAAGAGGAGGAGGCCTATGAAAAGTGCAGTGCTGACGGGCAGTGAGGCCCTTTGCTGGGTGGTCAGGGCAGCCTCTCTGGGGAGCAGGCCAAGAAGGAGCTGCAGGTGGGGAGCCGCCGTGCAAAGGACCTGGGGTCAGAAATGGTGTGCTGCAGGGACAACCAGGACAGTGGTGGAGGAGGGGCAAGCTCAGGGCCAGCAAAGGGCAAACCAAGTGGAGATGTCCCCCACCAGCATTGTCACAGCAGGGTCTGAGCCTGGCCTGAGAGCGTGTGGACACAGGGGCCCGGGGAACTGCGGGAGAGAGTGCTGGCCTGGGGAGGCAAGGAGAAGGCACAGCCCCACTGACCACAGGACATGCCCACTGGCTGGGGCTGGGTGTCAGGTGGAGAGGACAGACTGACCCTCCAGATGAGTGGGAGCCACTGGACGGGGCACCAGGGAACAGGCATCTGAGAAGTGGAGGCCTCCATTTTGCCTAAGTTAAGGAGGAGACACCCACTAGCTGCCCAGACAGACATCGGGGATTCTAAGTGAGGAGACCAAGACTCAGGGTGTCAGCTGTGTCCATTCACAGCAAGACAGGGCCACACCAGCCTGTCGGCTCTGAGCCTGGCTCTGCCTGCCCAGGCTGGCTGTCCACCGAGGGGCCTGGAGGGGCTCCGCGGGCTGCAGGGCTCCACTCGTCCCCAGGCCCCCCTGAACTGATTTCGTTGCTCTGAAGGGGCTGCACTTCTGCCTAGTGGTCCTGGAGGGGGGGAGCTGGCAATCCAGGCCCTTCCTTCCGGAGGCCCCTCCCCTCAGGTGCTCACCTTGCCATGACTGAGCTGAGACCACGCCAGACCCCCACTTCCTCCAGACCCCTCTGCCCTCCTGGGTCCCTCACTGTGTCCCTGGGGCCTCTCTGGGAGCATGGTGGGGCAAGCACAGCGGGAACAAGGGCCATCAGAGCCCACACTTCACGGTGGCCCTCCAGCCCTGCCTCGGTGGCCGTCTGCGAAGTCTCACCTCCCTCGCTGCAGCGCCCTCCTGCGCCCGCAGACCCAGGTCCCGGGGCCAGCTCCTCTGGGGCTTCCGCTGTTCCTGCCGGCAGCAGCCTTGCTCATCGGGGCTCCGGAGAGGAGGCACTCCTCTTCCCCAAGGTTGGCAGGCAGCTGGTTCTGGTCCCAGGTCCGAGAGGTGAGCCAGCTTCAGCCCCGGTGTTAGGACAGTGGCTCTGGGGGCTGCGAGCGCGGCCTGGGCACAGCTATGCGGCAGCGATGTCCTCTCCAGGACAGCTCAGTCACTGGCCGCCACTGGGCTGTTATCCTGAGATGTATTTTCACCGTGTTCCCTAAGCAGCACCCTGTGGGTCCCCAGGGAGCCAACCAGGGTGTCCTTTGGAACTCGGGAACTGTGGCACTCTCTGGAGAAAGCAAGCCTGCCCTGCCCGCTGGGGAGACGGGCTTCCGGGCAGTGTCACGGGGAGGCGTGGTGTGCCTGGGCCAGGGTCTGACCTGCTGGCGCCGCAGCGGCTGCCCCCTGAAACCAGAAGGAAGTGGCCACTGTGGAGCTCAGAAGCCCACTCACTTGGCAGCCGGTTGGTGTAGGGGTCAGGAACCCCAGGGTGGAGTGACCAAGTGTCCCAGTCTGCCTGCACTGCAGGACAGGCACACTGGCAGACTAGGGACAGCTAGACCTGCGCACTGACCCTTCTCCGTCATTGCCCTCCCTGCAGGGGGCATCAGGGAGGCCGGTCATGACAGCCACACGTCCCAGCTCTGGTAGGAGCACCCACAGACCCCCCCGCCAGGTCCTCTCAGCCTAGGCCCTCACCCCATCCCACCTGGGAGGTCAGGCCCACCGTGCCAGTGCTGCAGGTGAAGTGGAGGAGGCTTCAGCTGGCGGAGCAGCAGGTCAGAGGTGAGGCTGAGACCCCCCAGGGTCCAGCCCCAGGCACATGTCTGCTTCCCGGCCAGCCGTCAGGCCCCACGCCCTCTGCCCCCCTCCCCTTAGAAAAGGACAGGGAGGAGTCCCCCAGGAGCTGTGTTCATGGGGACAATTGCTTGCAGGACAGCGACTCTCCAGCTTTGCCATCCTGTCTCCCCTGGGCTGTGCAGAGCTGGGCTAGGACGGGTGGACGGCAGGGGGCCGTGGCACAGTGTGCGGGAAGGACAGAGCAGAGGCGCCCTGGAGCAGCCGTGCCCCCCTGACCCGCGCGGCCCTCCCTCCCTCCCTCAGCAGCACCAGGCACGTTCCCGCTTGTTCAAGAGCCTCAGCTGCACCGGGGCTGGGTTCACCACTCGGGGGACATTCACAGAGCAGAGGTGAGGGGTGCTGAGGACTGACGGGCACCTCCCTGTGCTGGGCCACCTGTCACACAGCAGCACTGTCCTCAGGTCTCAAGTCCCTCAGACACTTACCATGCGGCAAGATGGAGCTTTGCTGGTGTCGCGGCTGACCTCTCCAGAGGGGCATTTCTAGAACCGGGTGTGGGTGTCTCTTCACAGATGGCAGTGTTGGCTTGGCTGCATCTGACAGGAGTCTCAGGCCATGAGTGTTGGGTTCCTCTGACACTCGCTCTGGCCTCAGCAGAGCCCGGCAGCTAGTGCAAAGAACAGCCCGTCCTCTTGGCTGCCCGCTGTGTGCCAGACACTGTCGGAGGTGCTTATGTGTGCTACAGATAGAGCCGTGGGCAAGGGCTCAGCCCCAAGCAGATGCCAGCCTGGCCAGACTCAGCTCAGGCGGTTCTGTCAGTCAGGGCTGTAAGGTGCAGCAGAAGCAAAGTTTTGAGGGCAAATCATAGCCTAAAAATATATAAAGGAAAAGAGAAAGGTGTCCTCTTCCTTCTGGTACCGTCCCCTGTGCCTGCACCGAGGGAGGGACCCCTCCGGCCCCCTTGTGGACACCCTTGCTGCTGGGCCACTGCAGACTCAGGCTGGCCCAAGTCTTGGATGACTGGCCTGTTCTCTCCCACTGTGAACTCTCAGCGCTGGGACTTGTCCGCCTCTGTCCTTATCACACTGGCTACAGGGGCTGGCAGGGTGTGAGGGACAGTCGGCGTTGGCATGACGGAGCTCCTCCTGCTCCTGCGTAGCTGGCGCCATGGAGGCCTTGCCTTGTAGATGGGGAGGGACACAAGTGCAGCCACTGAGGGGGAGGTGGCTGTGGGCCAGCTCGGGGCCAGCTCGGGGCCCTGCCAGCCACTCACTTCTTGCCTTGGTGGTGCTGTCACCCGAGGCGGCCTGCCATTTCCCCACCAGCCCCGGCGTGGCCCGGCCCCTGGCTGGCCCCACACCTGCCGTCCCACAACGGGAGCACTCGACCTGAATGGCTACCTTGGGGACAGGGGCAGGAACCCAAGCCACCGTAAGGAGGGGAGCCTTCAGAACTTGGCCTCCGTGTGCCTCCTACCAGGTCCCAGGCCCTGCCCCCAGGCCATCCTGCTGGCCCAGGTCCCGTGAGCAGGTGGGAGTGCGGGTGTTGCTCCTCCCATGGGCCAGGTGGGTCTCCCTGAACCCAGCCTCCTCCAGGGCCTCTGCCAGTCATTCCTGCACTGGTCTCCTACCTCCCCAGCCTGACTTCAGGCACGTGGTCACTGAGGGTCCAGTCAGGTGCCGGCTGCCCTGCCTGGTCCTTCCCCATTCCCACCCCGTGGTTTCTGACCCTCACCTGGACCAGGGGAACCCTGGAGAGCCCGGGAACGGTGGGCAGGGTCAGCCTTTCTCTGTGGCGGTGTTAGGAGCGCCCACGGTGCCTCAGGCGGAGGACGGAGAGCGCTGTACTCTGCCCCCACGGTGTCTCTGCCAGACCCTGCTTCAGAGGGTGTCCGCCCCGGGCTCTGCACCCAGCCTGGCCTGGAGGGGCCGGGAGGAGGGGTGAGCGCCGCCTCTAACCTCGTGTCCCTTGCAGACGTGCTGGTGGACGGACAGCCCTGTGACTGCGAGGCGGCGGCGGCCTGCCGGGTGGGCGACCCTGTGAGCCTGGAGGTGCGGCTGACCAACCGGAGCCCGCACAGCGTGGGCCCCTTTGCGCTCACGGTGCTGCCCTTCCAGGACCACCAGAACGGCGTGCACGACCGCGAGCTGCAGCACACGCTGTCCTTCGTGGGCTCCGGCACCTTCTACCTCGACGCGGTGCGTGGCGGCTCAGCGGGGCCTCGTGCAGCCCAGGCCTCCTGTCCTCCCTCCCCCGGGTGCCGGGCTGCAGGGTCAGCCCAGATCAGCAGACAGGGCTCCTCTCGACACATCGTAACCCTGTGCCACCTGACCCGGGTCCAGGAGGCCAGGACGATGGCCGCACCTCCCTCGAGGGCCGGGCCAGGGAGCACTGGAGTGCGCTCCTGTCACCGGGGTGCCCTCACTCCCAGACCAGCAGCCACTGCACACCAGGTGCCCGAGCACCTGCTCCACCTGCTGCACCCCAGCCACCCCCACACTGCAGCCTATACTCCTGACTCACAGAACCCCCAAACAGCTCAGAGAGGGAAATGCAGTCGTCTTCTTTCAGAGATGAAAACAGGCTCAGAGAGGTATAGCAACTTGCCCAAGGCAGCACAGCAAAGAAGTCTGGGAGAGGGCATGGGAGCCAGGCCTGGGTGGGCTGACCCGGGCTGTCCCTCCCTTCCACGTGTCCTGCTGCCTGGGCAGGCTCAGGGCACTCCTAGTGGCTTTGGGGTTGGTGTTGGTAATATGGGCTGATGTCCTTCCTCCTCCCACACAGGTACAGCCCTCAGGCCAGGCATCCTGCCTCGGGGCCCTCCTCTTCCTCTACACCGGGGACTTCTTCCTGCACATCCGGTTCCACGAGGACAGCAAGAGCAAGGAGCTGCCGCCGTCCTGGTTCTGCTTGCCCAGTGTGCACGTGCGCGCCCTGGAGGCCTAGGCCTGAGTCCCCTGCTGGCCCCAGTCCCGGGGACAGGGGGAGGCCGGCCTCCACCCACCGCAGGCCTAAGGCCTTCCTGCAGCTGCCCGCTCCTCCTCCCCTCACACCCTGTCCTCTCTCCCTTCTCCTGGGGAGTCCGCTGGGCTTCCCAGGAGCCCCGCTGGGCCCTGGCCCTCTGCCCACACTGAGCGGGGCCCTCAGGAGCTGACCAGGCCCAGGCCAGTGCTGGGAGCCGCGCTGCTCCGGACAAGCCCCACAGCGCTCACCGCTGGAGCCCGTCCTGCTCCCGCCCTGGCCATGGGAGGGCAAGCATGAGGGTGGGCACCCCAGAGGGCCACCTTGGGCCCTGGGAGTGTCCTCGGGGCCAGCTCTTTCCTTGGAGGCTCTGAGGGCACCCAGGCAGGGCGAGGACATCATGGCTGTGCCGGGCTGGGCCTGGGGCTCCCCACCTGGGCGGGGTTCTGTCTGGGAGCCCGTCCTGGGCCCCTGTCTGTGACGCGTTCTCCAATAAAGAGTCTCCCTCGCTGCCTCTGCACAGCGCTGGTCTGCTCTCTGGGGCGGGGCAGGCGGGCAGCGGGCAGGGCCACCCACCCAGCACAGCCCGCCTCAGGTGAGGAGGTGGGCCAGGGCCGTGGTCGGCCAGCGTTGTGTGTCCCCACGGTAGGGCTCCCAGGTCACTTCCCCCCTGTGCTCGCTGGGCCTGCCCCAGAGCCCGCGCAGAACCGGCCAGAGCCCCACAGCACGCTCCTCCGCCCTGAGCTCCCGGCTGGCCCTGGCTGGCCCGGCCCCTTGCTTTCCCTGCTGAGGGCCACTTGACCGGCCCATCCACACAAATGCTCCTGGAACACTCCTGCAGCCCAGACGCGGCGCTGCCCCAGGAGCTCAAGGTCCACCCAGGGCTGCCATCCAGCTTGCCCAGCACCTGCCTCGTGAGCCAGTCCACTCTGCAAGCAGCTTTGCAGGCCGGCGGCCACCCAGAGGCCCCCGCCAGTCCTGCCTGCCCACTGGGTCGTGGCCGGGCAGGGGCAGCTTTCCAATCACGGAGCTGCCAGGGGAGCTGAGGGCCCTGCTCTCGGCCCACCCCGTTGGCCCTGCCCACAGACCCTGCTGCCCACGGAGCCGCCCTCCACTGACCTCCAGGGAGCCCAGAGCAGCAGCCAGCTTGGAGCCACTGGCCGTGCGTGGCTTCTCAGCAGGACAGGCTCAGCTGCGGTGGGTTCTTAGCTTTGAGTCCCCCACAAGCGAACCCCAAGACAGGGACTTGGACACCGACAGCTGGTGCCGGAGGTTGAGGGACATCCCCAGGGGGTGCGAGTCACAGGGAGGGGGGTGACCATAGAGGGTGGCCCTGAGTTCCCAGGACGGGCGGGTGGCACAGACTTCCTCAGGAGGCTTGGGGAGGGAGCCCGGCTGTGGGCGCCGTAGCACACACCCACTCCAAGCCACTTGAGGCCACTTCCCGCCCAGGCAGCTCCAGTCGGCCAGGTGGCCACCTGCGCGAGCAGCGGGGTACCTGGACGTCCTGGTCCCCAGACCCGAAGGATGGGATTCTCGGCCGCCCGCCCCTGGCCTTGTGATGTCCTCCAGGGGTGCTGCAAGGTGGTGGGTCAGTGGCACGTGGGTCACAGTGCCCGCCAGCTGCCCGTTGGTCTCTCAGCTTGAGGCTATGGGGGACGCAGCCCAGAAGGCCGGCTTGGCCCAGGTGTCGGGACCCGGGGGGGCCTCCGAGAGGGGTGACCTGGCTCCTAACGGGCCCAGCACTCTCTGCCTCAGTGTGCACAGATCCCCAGACGCGCTGCCCAGTGAAGGACGGGGTGGGGCGCCCTAGGCCCCGTCGCCCTCTGCTTCAAGGGACTTCTATAAAAACACGTTGAAGGTGTGACCGGTGGCCTTCCTGGGGTCACAAGTGACAGCGGAGGACGCAGGTCCTGGGGACTTCAGGACGCGGGTGTGGTTGGGAGGGTGGAGATGCAGGCTCCTGTAGAGATCTAGCAGAGCTGATGGGGGTCCCGGCCGAGTTCGGGTCCAAGCAGGAAGCGAGTTGGTGATTGTTTCCAAACACAGCGCATGACCTCGACCCCATCCCTGAAATCCTGCATCCCCGGGACCCTGGCGTGTGACCCTGCTGCGCCCTGTGCTCCTGTGGGGGTTAATCCATCCACAACATGAAGCACTTCGGGGCAGAGCTTCCTAACCCACTCTCACACGGGCACGGGCTGCACAGAGAAGGGCGCCTCCCGGGAGGCCACGGGCCAGCTTGGAAAGACTCGAGCCTCACCTGGGCCTCAGCCTGGCAGCTCAGAAAACCTCGGTCACTACGACATCTTCAGAGCCAGTCCCAGTGCCAGTAAGCAGGGCTTTCACATGGTCACCTGGCTCCCGGATTATGACAAATAATAAATACAGAACAAAAGAGGCTGTCCACAGAAGGGACGTACGGTGGCCTTCCTGCTAAACACAACTAAAAAAGACAGGAGTCACCTCCACAAACAGGGGACAGCAGCAATCAAGACCCCCATGTCAGTGGGCAGACAGCAAGGACCCTCGGCCCGGGCAGCGGGTCCCAAGACGCACCACACACGACTCCGAGGCGGACTCCTGAGGAAGAGGGGATGATCCACACGTCAGGGGGTAACTCGGGAAGACCAGATGAAACGCAGCGACCTTAAAGGGAGGCAGAAAGACCATGACCTTCCAGGAAGTGGTGATTTGATTGACAGCTCCCTTCGTGATAGCTGGGAGTGCGCTGAGTGACGATGACGCTTTGCCACAGGTGTGATGAACTTCACCCAAGCCGTCCTCCAGCACAAAAGCTGCTTCAAAGGGAATGCAAACAGGAGAAAGAGACTGATACCGGAGCTGGGGGTGGCGCTCAGTTGGTTGAGTGCTTGCCTCGCCCTGGGTTCAATCCCAGCACTACACACACACACACACACACACACACACACACACACACACCCCAGATGGAATGTCAGAGACACAAAAAAGAAAGAACAAATAGAGCAAAATCACATGGAAGTTGGTGAAGGATGGTTGGAATCCAGGTATAGGGTGCTTTGGTTTCAATCTCAAAGGTTCTGGAAGAGGGCCAAGATGATGATTGACAGACTTGGGACTTGGTGCTTTAGTTATGAAAGTTACCGTTTCTAGAATAACCATTAAGAAAATGAAAAAAACATAATAGCTTCTAAATTAACACACCCCAAATCAGGAATAATGCAGACTAATCAATTAGTCCAAAAGAAGGCACAAGAAGGAGAACTAACTGAAGAAATAGAAATGACAGAAAAGATACAACCATGACATAATGACATTAATAATGTTGATAGTAATGCTTACAGTTAAATAGCACTATGTGTTGGGAGTTATTCTGATTTTATATATATATATATGTTTGTATGTATGTACCATATCTAAGCATATACATATGTATACACATATATTTATGTATATGTGTATATATACACACATATATGTCCTCTTTTTAATATCTTTTTAGTTGTAGATGGACACAATACCTTTATTTTGTTTACTTATTTTTATATGGTACTGAGGATTGAACCCAGTGCTTCACATATGCTAGATGAGCACTCGACCACCAAGCCACAACCCCAGCCCCTGATAGTTCATTTAATAAAGGTGTGGACTCCTTCCTTATATGATAGATAGATATAGATATATAGAGATAGATGACAGATATATATCTATCATCTGGACCTGGTGTTGCACACCTGTAATCCTAACAACACAGGATGCTGAGACAGGAGGATCACAAGTTTGAGGTTAGCCTGGGTAACTTAATGAGACCTTGTCTCAAAATGAAAAATAAAAAAGGAGAACACAGATGCAGCTCAGTTGTAGAGTGTTTTTCTATCATGCACAGGGTCTTGGGTTCAATCCCCAATACTGCCAATAAAAAAGAAACCCCCTCCAAAAATACATGCATCAGTTATTTTTCTCAATTGTGAAAGAATCCATACTAAGTCTTCAAAGTAGATGATATTATTATTCCCATATTACAGATTTTAAAAAATGAGATATTGTGCCAATATTTCATAAAAGCTAGAAAGATTACAAAATAAGTTGTAAAAATAAATTAAATACACTTATTTACAATAAATGAAAATCAGCTAAATATTCCAGGTGAAAGACTAGATAAAATCAGGGTTATAATGTTTATAATAATAAATATTGAAACGTAAGGATACAGAAAGTTGATATAAAATGGTAAGTAAAGAAGTATCAGCAAATCCTAATAAAAAATTTTAAGGCAATATCTAGAAGTAAAGAATAACATCATGATGATAATTGACAACTCACTAAGAAGTTTTAATAATTCTAAATACATATACAACCAATAATATAGTCTCAAATATATAAAGCAAAACATGACAGAACTATAAGTGGACATAGACTAACCCCCTATATTGAAAAACCAAGACCACAAAGGTATGAAAAAATCTGAAGGATGTAGGAAGGACGTAGAAGATTTGAAATTTTAGTAAATGAGTTTGACTTGGTAGATATATATAAACTATTTTACTTAATAGCTATAGGTATTTTTATCAAGGACATAAGTTGTGATTTGGTTTATGGCCCAGTGTACAGTTGAAGGACTGTTATCATGCAGATCACTTTTTCTGAACCCAATATGTTTAAGAAATCAATCACAAGAAGATAATTATAAACCTCATGTTTGGGGCATTAAAAAACACTTTTTGATAACTCACATTTGCAAGATACAGTAACCAGGGAAAACGGGAGGTGTAGAGAATAAACAACAATAACGGTAAGCATCAAAACTTGTGTGACCAGATAGGTCAGCATGTAGTGGGAGGGTCATAAAGTTTCAATGCTTATAATCAAGAGGGAAGGGTGAAGGTTAATGAGCTGAGCACCATACCCAGGAGTTGAAAATGCAGGTTGAAGAGATTAAAGAAAATAGAAGGATATAATAAAGATAAGATCATAAATTAATAAAATAGAAAAGAAACACATAATAGCAAAGTCAAAGGTTATTTCTTGAAAAAGCTGATAGAATAAAGAAAGCTCTGAGTAAATTAATAATGAAAAAAGAAAAGGCACAAATGACCACATCACAAATGGAGAGGGGACATCAGATACTGCAGCGGTGCTGGGAGGATATTAGAAACCTGACAAGAGGAAATCAGGAAGGACGATGTTGTGCAATACACTTGGAAACTGAAATGCAGATGTCCCCGAAAATATCATAAAAATTAAAATTTATAATAATAAATAGAGGAAATCATTCTAACATCATTAAAGAAATCAAATCAGCAGTTAAATTCTCTCCAAAGAGAAAGATGTAAGTCCACATGGGTTTTAACAGTGAGTTTTAACAAATATTCAAGGAATGAAAAGTTGTAATGATCAACAGCTTATTTTGAAATGTGGGAAAAGAGCAGACTCTTATTGAGTATTTTCTACGAGGCTGGCATGAACTCACTACCCCAACCTGGCAGGGAGAGGGTGAGAAGGGGCTCGGCTGCGGTGTGTCCGCGTGGGCGTGAAACTTCTGGCCCAAGGCCAGCGGACATCCCTGGGTGTGACACAGGCCCAGCCTCGGGGTTCAGAGAACGCGAGAGGATCACTAATGGACCCACTGTCTACCAGTTAAACCCCAGGTGGTCCTTTCTGTGAATGTGAAGAGAGAGATTCGCACACACCCACCTCCAGCCCAGGACCTGGAGCAGGTGGCCGGCCGCACAGCCACGTGCCCCTGCTCCCTCCTCAGTGTCGAGGGAAAGCGGGGATCTTTGGCCTCCTCCGCGGAACTCCGCTGTCCCTCCACGTGGGCCTCCTGTCATCGATCACAGGAAAGTCCTAAAGAATCTTCAGGCTTATTAGAATCCATAATGTTTAGCAAAGAGTCGGTTCACAAAACCCCACTGCATTTTGCCACAGCAACAGACTTCCAGAATGCAAGACCCTGGATGTCCCTCTCTACAGAAGCACAGAAAATGGACAGGGCCATCGCGGGCAGGTCGATGGCATCAAAAGAGGTCTGTTCTCAGACCCTGTGACTAGTGCGAGGGAAGGAGGAGCTTGGGTACAGATAAAATGGAGACTGCTAACCCCTTGACATAGGCAGATTGTCTACGGAGGCCACCGTGGTCACAAGGGTCTTCAAAAGGGGGCGGGGTAGGCAAAGGAGAAACAGAGAGGGCAGCGTCAGAAGAGCTTAGTCCAGGGCTCTTGGCTTAACAGATGGAGGAAGGGGCCTCCATCCCTGAGACCCCAGAAGCCAGGAAAGATAGGGAGCGGGTCCTCCCTGAAATTCCCACAAAGAGCACACTCCCGCCAACCCCTTCAGTTTTGCTCCCTGAGACTCATTTGGACACTGCACTTCCAGAACTGTGTTGTTTTAAGACCTAGAGTTAGTGGTGATTTGTCACACCAGCAGCAGGAAACTGATACAGAATTCAAGAATAAATCTTTTCTTTAATGTGCAATACCTTTAAGGAGAAAGTTATAAAAGTTTTATTGGAATATATTAAATAAGATGTAAGAAAATGGGTTGGAAGATGTAAATTCATAAAGATGTAATTTCTACCTAAACTGATCTATAGATTCAATGCAATGCCAATACAAATCTCACCAGCTTTTGGTGGAACTCAGCAAGTTGGCTCATAGAGAGATGCAAAGGTCCAAAACAGCCAGTATACACTTGGAGAATAAGTCAAAATGTGCTATAATGCTAGGCGTGGCGTAGATGAACCAAGACAGCCAGAATGGACACTTGAAATGTGAAATGCTGGTGTCAGATACTGCGGAGGGAATTATGGACTTTTCTTTAGATAGTACTTTTCCTACTACACACCACATACTTAATCTATTCCAAGTGAAGACCTAAATGTGAAAGGCAATGTATAAAATATTTAGGAGGTGTTAATATGCCTTTATGAACCTGGTGCAAGAACGGTTTTCATAAATTAGACATATAAACCAGAATCCATTAAAAATAATAAATTCAATTGTATAAAAGTTAAGAACTTTTGTTCATTAAAATACACCATGAAGAGGCAAACTAGGAGAAACATGAATTTGGTCTGACACTATTCTACTATATTTTCTGTTGCTATAACAAAATACCTGGGGCTGCTATTTTACAAAGACAAAAAGGCTTATTTAGCTCATCATTCAGGAGGTTCCGGTATCTGTTGGCACTAGTGAAGGCCTTCTGGTTATATCCCATGTGGCAGATGGCATCATGGTGGGAGCACATGCAGGAGGTGGTGCACATTTTGTGAGACATGAGGTCAGAGACGAGGGAGTGGCTGGTCTTGCTCTGTTTGTAATAAGCTTCTCTCAGGAGAACTAACCCACTTTGGAGACCAGCGTTAATCTCTCCGGAGGGCAGTGTTCCCACAACCTAAGCACCTCTGCCAGGCCCACCTCTTCTAAGCTCTGTCACCTCAGCACTGGCCACTGGGACCCAAAGTCTGCTCTGAGAGCCCCGTCAGGCCCTGAGGCACAGTGACGAGACCACTCCATCGCTGTGTTCCACTCCACGGAGCCGCGCAAGCCGCCCAGCTCCAGGGGTGCCCGGGGGCATGTCTCCCACCGGAGGAGGCGAGAATGGGTCGTGGTCACACCGTCAGGCCACATTGTCCCCACCCCGCCTGGCCAGGTGCACTGTGAGGCGTGTTCCAGAATGTTCCCAGAGTCCTGACAGGACACGGAGGGCAGAAGCCCCAGCCTGGGTGAGAAGGGACAGATAAACAACGGTGGCTCGGCCGTGCGTGGCGGGGACTCGCAGCGAGAGCAGCCCGTCCACCACGTGTGGAGGGAGGAGCAGGCGCTGAGACACAGGCCCTCTGCCCGGAGAGCCCCTCAGTGCCACCACACCCGCTGAAGAGCCCCCGGAGCCCCCGCCACCCAGACCCAGGGACACAAAGCCCGGCACTGATTTCCTCAGGAGAAGAAGGGGGTCTGCAGGGACCCCCAGGGGCTTGGGGAAGAGGGGATGTGCCCTTGGCCTGACGGGACACCTCTGTGTCTGTCGGCTCAGGCGATGAGCAGGGACAGACGTGGTTTGGTTTAAAAAGAGAGAAGGCGTCTGGGCACTGGGCACAGACCCTCAGAGACCCTCCTTCCCTCCACCGTGAGAACCAGCTGCTGTCCACCTGCTGACAGCCCTGGCAGCCTCCCCAGCCGCTTCCCCCAGAAACCGGC
Source organism: Ictidomys tridecemlineatus (assembly GCF_052094955.1). NCBI lineage: Eukaryota > Metazoa > Chordata > Mammalia > Rodentia > Sciuridae > Ictidomys > Ictidomys tridecemlineatus. Next base: position 3,903,193 of record NC_135483.1, read on the forward strand.
CAGGCCAGGCAGCAGCGCCGTCAGCACCACGGTCAGCGCTATGGCCAGCACCACGGCCAGCACCACGGCCAGCACCACGGTCAGCACCACGGTCAGCGGCCTGCAGGCCTGCGGAGGCAGAAGTCCTAGCAGCCTTCTGACCCCTCTGCGGTCTTCAGATGTGGCTCCTGGCTTCAGAGAGTCGCACTCGGGGTCCTCTGAGAACCAGGGCGTGGCGGGGGACTTGGCGGCTGTGGAAGCTTGGCTGTGCGCCAGGCCCCAGGGTTTCATGCTCCAAACCCCGGTCCTGACGTCCTCTTCCTGTCGGTGCCGGGGATCCAATGGCACGAGGTCCATCCCACATGGACAGAAGCATTGCCTCGGCCTTTCCCTCAGTGGACCTCAAACAGAAACGGGCTTGCCTCGGTGGAGTGATGGGACATGCTGGGCACACTGTCCTTCAGAGTCCTCTTCAGGAACACGTTGGGCACGACGTCTCCGTGAAGTCTCTGCTTTTCCTAAAGACTCTAAGTCCCGTGGGCTGTGTGCCACTTGAGACCCTCAGTGCACTGGTGACCATTGTCTAACGTGTCCTTATTTCTGTCCTGCCACGGAGATGCTGGAGAGAGAGGGTGACAATATGCCGACACATAACCCTCGGGCCAAGGGTTCTTGGCCCACGGTGGAGTGAACCTGGTTACACGTCGCAGTATTCTTTGGATGTGTGGCTTCGTCCTATTCGCTGGTATTTTATTCATGAAGTGCTTTTCTACATGAGTGCCACTGGTCTAGAGTTCCCAATATTCTGTACTATTTGTATTAAAAAGTTATTCTAAATGCATGAATGGTTAGGGAAGTTCTCTTCTTTCTTGTTCTAGAATTAAAATCGTTTGAATGGTACTGAAATGATTGATTCTTCAGAGGTTGGAGAAGACAGGCTGCAAGCCCATCGGATCCGGGTGACTTTGGCTGATAGATCTCTGATGATCTTCTAATATCTTCTGTAATAATTGGTCTATTAAGTCTTCCAGTTTTTTGGATTGATTTTGGTGACTTTCTCTTACTAGGAAACCGTCCATTTCCTTGAGGGTTTCAATTTGTTATCACGGAGTTACACAGACTGCTCTCTCACAATTATTTTATCTCCCTGTGTCTGTGGCTATATTGGTCATGTCCATCTTCTCCGTAATCTGGACTAATTTTACTCTCTGTCTTCTCCAGTCTCCATAATTGGGCTCAGGAGGGTTTTTCCTATTTTATTAGCCATTTCAAAGAATGAGCTTTTGCATTTCCTTATTCTCCCCATATTTTCCAATTTTCTCCCATCATTTCAGTTATCTTTGTGAATTCTCTCCTTCTTACTTTTCTTTTAGTTCCTTCTTTTCCTCATTTCTTGAGACAAGCACCAGGAAGGATGTGTTTACCTTCCCCACTTCTAACGAGGGCGTTTGAGGTCATGGCTTTCCAAACAGGCTACTTTGTTACTCAGGTTTTAACGCAAAACCTTCTTTCTCTTTGTTTTATGGAGAGCAAGTGACTTCTCCTTTGATTTTGTCTCTGACCCAAGGTTGGGGGGTTTTAGATTTTTGAGTGAAGACATTTTCTGCTCCTCTTTCATTATTTATTGCTACATGTGTGAAACAGAGCCGGAGCAGGTGGCCTGTGAAGAACTCGGTTCTCCAGGTTTTCTGTGTGACCTGTTCCATTGGGTTCTTCCCGGGGTCTTTGGATAAATGGAGATGTGTCATCTGCTGGGAGTCACTGAAGTGATCACATGGACTGTTTGCATTTTCCAATTCTGACGATGTCACTATTTTGGAGTTTTGTGTGCTTTGAGAATTTCACGTGTGCAGAAAGGCAGGGAGACAGGCGTAAGAGCCCACGTCCACACCACCAGGGCTCCACAGCGGTCAGCCTGGCCGTCCTTGCTGTCCACTGGGCATGGACTTCATGACGTCTCACTCTGAGATGCTCCAGTTTCCGTCTTCCACAAGGACACGTCCTCTATGCCGTGAGGCAGGCTTTGCTGCACACAGAGCACCCCAGTGAGGGTCCCCAGTCTCCTCAAACTCCGTCCATATTCAAACTTCCATAATGGTCCCTAAAATGACTTTCAAAATCTGATTTGTTTAAACCCAGGTGCAATCAGTGTCTGGCAAGACATCGAGCTGCTGGTTCCTCAGCTGCCTCCTACTCTGGCCCCTTTCTGAGGCAGAGTGCCGGGGTCTTTTGGAGAGAATCTCCTTTCTATCAATCACCTTTGGTCCTGATAGATCTTTCTACATATGCGCTCCTCCTCTCCCCCCACCGGGCTCTCTGTCACCTCTCTGTACAATGTCCTCATTCATCACATTTAAATATGTCTGGTCCTTCTCTATGGGCACTTGCCAGTCCTACTTCATCTTCATGTGTTCCTGTAGGTATTTCCCAGCCACTCATTTGAAATGTCTTCAAGTGTCGTTTTGAGTGTTTCTCTACAAACAGCTTAGCATTGGCCAGTCTGTTTGTCTTACTTATTAATCTCGGTATGACAGGGTCTGTCTTTTAACGGGAGAGTCCCTGTTGGAAGTCCTTCCCAGGGGACTGTGAGCCCCACTTACTGAGTGGCGGGTTCAGTGCCATCCGGGACACTCTACCGCTGACCAGCTACTTGGCGCGTCGCCGCCTCCTTCTCTCTCCCTTGCTCTTGTGGCTTGGCTCACAGTTTTCCCTCCATTTCTTCCCTTTGCTAACTTGGGAGTCCCAGCCACATCCCCACTGCATTAAGGCCCCTTCTTTCCCTGTTTATGTCACCGACACAGGTCCCTCTGCTATTAGTTAAAAACAAGGTACCAGTTATTCTCCCAAACAAGACTAGAACTTGGCCTGGTGCTGGGGACGCAGACTGCACAAGGGAAGCTCGAGGCCGACGCAGGCTATCTGCCGGGGGTGGGGGGTGGGGTGGCTTCAGGCTCTGGACTCAGCCTCAGAGCCCAGGAAGGCTTCCTGGAGGAGGTGCCAGGGAACCCGGGCGAAGGGGCCTCCGGGGGCTTCTGGAAGTGCTCAGCCCCTCTTCCTTTCCAGCACCCATAAGGGCACAAGCGACCCACTGCGCGCCCTGACCCAGCAGCGCCGTGTGCGGGGACGCAGGGTCAGGCCGGAAGCTGCCCGGGGCTGCGTGGCTCAGAGGCCTTCGGCCACACAGAGGGGCAGTGGCAGAGGCGAGAGCAGGCTTCTGAAGGAGGAGCGTCTGGACTCCTCCCGGGTCTGAGAGCTCTCGGCACAGGCACAACATGCTCCCAGGACGGGGCTAAAGCCAGCTCCCGCCAGGAGGGAGCTGGCCGCGTAGTAGCGTCTCTACCGCGAGCATGTGGCACTGGCGCTGCTCCCTGGATGGCGGGCAGTTGGTGGAGAGAGGGGGCCAGCATGCCCTCGGTGCCCAGGAAGAGAAGCAGCATTGGTTGAGCACCACTGGGTGCTTGGGCCTCTGCCAAGGAAGGTCTGAACCTTGTTCTCCCTTCATCCAGGTAGGGACGAGCTCTTTCCCCTTGTTTTATCCACAAGGAAAGAGGCACAGAGAGGGTTCTTCGCTTGCCCAAGGTCACAGAGGGTGTGGAACCAGGCCTGCCTTGGAAGCCATGCTTCTGCTGCAAGCTGTGTGGGCTTCATTGCTCCATGTAGCAAAACCGAGGGCTGCGCTGGTGAACTGGCCAGGCTGGACGTGCTCTCTAGGGCCGCCCTGGGGATCCTCGGGCCTGGGGAAACCCACTCTGCCCCGAGTCTTGCTGGACACGTCACAGGAGGTGACCCCGGGAGGCAGTCCTATCCCATCCCAAGGTCAAGGGGAAGAGCTGGAGGCTGCCTCCCCAGCTCCACAGAGAGCTTCTGCCAGTTCACAGCTCTGTCTGTCCATCCCTAGGAGCAGAACATCCCTGTTTTAATTGCTGTTTTCTTTAAGAAGGTAGAAGGCCTAGGTCCGTCGAGTGTCCCTGTACTATGACGGTCTAATTATTCCCAACACAGGGTGGTGGGGGGTGATGGGGAAATTGTCACCAATGCCATTTCCTGGCCACCACTATCCTGACTGTCCCCACTGCCATTGTGAATGCTCAGCAGCCTCTGCTCTGAGCCAAGCCCTGAACCCAAAGCACAGGATGGGGACAGGGTTACCCTCCATGCTGCCCAGGAGGCCCAGCTCCGGGTCCCTGTGGTAGCCTGTGGTTGGGGACACATACTGCCTTCCCACCTGATTGGCCTGGCTTATCGCTCCTGCCTCTCCAGCCTGTTAATGAGAGCCTCAGGATGGACACAGGGTCCCGCCCGGCTCCCCTCCTGGGAGCCGCCATCCTCTGCCGACTGTCCACTGGATCCCGGCAGCGCCTGGGCTCCATAGGGATGGATGCGGCTATTTCTGGATCAAGTGACGGGCAGTGGTCCAGCTGCATTGAGAAGCCCAGATTCCACTAATGAGATTTCCTCCGTGAGGCAAGGCCGCCCGCCGTCCTGCGTGGAGCGCGGGGGCCTCCTTGTCTCATGGAGAGGGGCCTCCCTCATTGGCTGGGTGACCTTGAGTCCCAGAGTGTGTGGTTCACAATAATAAAATGACACTCCCACTGCAAGTCCTCTGACCCACTCTGCACCCAGTCTCCCCTGTGTACCCTGTTCCCGCCACAGCTGTGTGAGTCTCGCTGCCACCTCTGTGACCACACACCGAAGCTCGCAAGCGTCCAGCAAGACTCGCCAGGGCGTGGTATGCGGGCGAGGGACCCCGCATGGGCTTGGGCTCCTGTGCCACCACCCACAGCTCAGGCAGAGAGGGTCTGAAAACGCCAAGGCCCTGTGCCTGAGGCCAGCGGCCATCCCCTCTCTGCCCCTGCCGTGGCCTCATGTGCTTCAGAAGCTCTAAGCCGTTTTCCTTCCCTGTCACTTCCGGCAGGCACATCATCAGAGCCAAGCCTTGGGGACTCCCCCCTGCATCTCTGGATTCTGGCAGAGAGCTGTGAAACACGTCTTGAGCACCTGCACTGTCCCAGGAGCTGGGAGGAGCCTCCCTCCTCCACCTCTCACCCCACGTCAGGGCCACTGGTACCGTCTCTGTAGAGAAGGACACAGCTCCCTACAGACCCCCAGGCCCTTCAGAAGGCTTGGCTTTCCCACTGGCCGGTGGGAATGACAAAGGTAGTCAGAGAATTCCCAGGAGGACTCCGGAGCCGCGGCAGAAATCAGGCCCTGCTCAGGTCTGACCCCTCACGGAAACTTCTGGAGGACTTGCAGTCAGAGCAGATTCTCCAAAGATGAGGAGGTGAGGGGGCAATGGAGGCCACGTCAAATGATGGAAAGGAGGGCTTTCAGCAAAGAAGTGCCAGGTCCGCCAAGGGGAAGGTCAGACATGGGTGGGAGGACCCGAGAGAAGGCCTCCTGCCCCCGCACCAGCTCTTGGGGCGGGCTAGGTGTTCCCAAGCCATGATCCCAGGTCCAAGTGTTCCTGCGGATTCTGCCCAGAGGCAGGTTCCATGGGTGAGTAGGTTTAGGAAAAGTGCTCACAGAGCTTCCGCCTGGGAGCCATAATCTGAAGGCTCAGAGAAGTCCTGAATTCTTCCCCGATTAACCCAGTGTTCCCCAAGCACAGAACAGACCTGCTCACACCCCAAAGAAGAGTCTAGGGTGAGCGGAGCCGCCTGCTTTCAGAGGGCTTGCTCTGGAGCCTGACACCGCCGCAGGTTTACCGTGACGACATGTCCACCGAGGAGGGTCACCGCCGCTCCTCCTGTGACTCAGGGCTGCTGCACTCCTCCGGGCCTCACTTTCCCCATCTGTGCCTCTGCATCCTCTGCCTATTTTCAAAGATGCAAATGGAAATGGAGCAGCAGGCAGCTCCGGCTTCTTCCCAGCAAGCTGAACCCACCCTGGTCACCGCTGGCATCAGCTCGGGGCACCCAGCCTGGAGCTCGGATCCCCTGCCTTCAGTTGGTAGCAGCACAGTGTCTTCCAGACTCACAGTGGTGATGTGGAGGGAGTACTGGTCCGGGAGTCCCATCCTCTTAACGTAGGACCAGGATCAACTGACCTCTGGTAGAACTCTGGAGGGGCTGCAGACAGGCCCACTGTGTGTAAACATGAGCAAAAAGTAGGCAGCCGAGTCCAAAACCATGATGTGCTTTATTATTTAATAAGATGATTCTGTTTTTACTACAAAATCTGAGGTTCCGGCAGGCCCAGGGGCTGGCCACTGGAGGCTTGCCAACCAGCTGTGCAGCCAGCTAATGGGCCTAGTGGTTCTGAAAACCTTTGGACCAGCTCAGTGGCTTAGGCAGAGAGAACGCACTTACTCCCTGGCGGGGTGCTTTGGCCTGCAGGTGCCTGCATGGGCTCCCCAAGCACTCCTCCTCCCTGCCCTGTAGCCCTGCTGGACATCTCACAGACGCTTTTCTAAAACCAAGAGAAGATGCCCAGGAATCAGTCTCCAACTCCAGCTGGGGTCAGGCTTTCACTGGCTCAGAGGGGGACATGTGAGCCAAGCCCAGGCAATTCCTGTGGCTCTGGCCACACCTGAGCTAGGCAGGGAAGGACATCCTGGGAGATGTCCTATCAACAGCCTGACCTCCTCTGGACGGCTATGTGGCACCCCACGGTGCTCTCTGAGCACCTGCCTTGGGGATGGGCACTAGCATCTCAGAGAAGATGGTCGGGATGCAGACTCTGCTCCAAGTGGCACTCAGGAAAGAGTGGTTGTGGGCGTGGGTGGCCCCACAAGGAAACCCTCCTCTCCCACCCCTGGACCCTGCCCTGAGGCCCAGCTCCCTGGGCATGTGGCTTTTGAGCCCAAGTACCATAGTTCCCAGGGGACAGAGGAGGGAGACTCGGTGGGGCTGGCCTCTTGTGGAAACTTTGAAGTTGGGGTCAGAAAGCTGCTGGGGTCTTCAAAGGAATGCTGGACAGAAGCCCAGGGAGGACCGGCAGGCATGGCTTCTACATGAGAGTTGTTGCTGGTCCTGAGCAGGTGACCCTTTCTTGTTGGATGTCTTCCCATCTGTAAAACAAAGGGTTTGCAATAATCTATCTCTGAAGTCCTTTTCTGTTTTCCTCAAAGGCTGTGTGTAAATTGGAGTTCCGAAAACAGAAGAAAAGTGGTTCTCCCCAAAGCATGGAATCTGTCCCTGGAGTGCTAGCCCATCCCCCGCTCCAGCATTTGCCAGTGGGAACAGCCTGGACCGTCCCTGCCACAGGGTTGGCTCAACGCTAGGCTGCCCTGTGGGTCGGAGTCCAGCGCCCCCTGGTGGCCCCAAGGCGGGCAGGCCGCCTCGGACCTTGCAGAGGCCCGACGGCTGTGACTCAGGGTGGCACCGCTGCCAGGGCGGTGCAAGGCCTGAATGGGGTTCCGTCGTGGGCAGAGCCGCGGCGCGATTAATTACCAGCTGCTGGGAATCCTTGTCGCCCGCTTGCGGTGACTCACCCAGCAGCCAGGCTCACTTGCGGAGCGCGGGGGCCTCGGTTTCCAAAATGAATTCTGGGGAGAATGCCCGCTCGGGTGGGGCTCCCCACCCTCGTGCCAGAGGTTTCCCGTGGACCTAGCAGACCAGACTGCCCAGACACAGCGCACAGCGCGATGTCACTTTCCCCAGTGCGCACCTGCCAACTCTCAAAGTACTGTGCAGAGCCTTCCACCTGGGTTCTTCTTTGACGCATAGGGATCCCAGACCCTTCAATCCCCGAGAGCCAGGAGCCCCAGCGCCGCCCGAGGTGGACCTGGAGGGAAGCGGGAGCGCCCCCGAGTCCGGGAGTTGTTACAGAGTTGGGTCTGATCCCAGCCTGTGCGAGTCTCCTTGCCGGCCTCTTGGACCTCGGGGTGTGGTAGGAGAGGGACCCTACCCCCACTCTCCATCTCTTCCGTGGCTAGAATCAGAGGAGGTAGCCGGGCCAAGAAGGGGTCTCCCGCGGCTTAGTCCCTGGTTTGGGGCGTGGTTTGGAGCGCCCCCAGTCCAGGAGTCATTCATGTGGGGAAGCCTAGGACCACCTAAAGGGAGACGGGGGCTAGGGGACCCAGAAGGCCTAAATGGAAAGGAGAAACAGCTGAGCTTCTTCTCTGGACCCTAGGAATAGCTGTGTCCCGGCACCGGCCCCCAGAGGCGGGCTGCGGCGCCGTGCGGCTGGGGGAGGGGCAGGGCTGCCCTCCCGGAGCTTCTGCGCCCCACCACGGGGTACCGGGAGTGCTTCTCAGAAGAGCAACAGGGAGGGTACTGTGGGGAAATGCGAAGTCCTTTTCTGCTGTCCCTACTCTAAGAGCGGCAGCCTGTGCTATTCAGCGCTTTGGGCAAACGGTTCAGGTTGGCAGGTGCTGGGCCACCCGGGCGGCACCAACTCCAGGGACTCCGGCGGCTCTCAGAACCCCACCACTCTGGGAGGCGGTGGCCCGGGCCGGTGACCTGCTCTGGCGCCAGGTGGCTGGCCGCAAGTGCCGCGCCCCCAGGTGCCCACGGGCCCCCTTCCTTCTGCTCCTCACTCTCCACCTGCTGTGTCCGCTCCTTTCAGCCATCAGTCTGCCTTCTCGGCTGGATCCCTTTCTTCTTCCCCAGCCTCGGGTCCCTCAAACTCTCTGCCTGCCACCGCTGCGTGCGCTCTCGGAGGGGAGCAGAAAAAGGACCCAAACAGCCACGTTTGTTCTCCCATCCCCCGCCAAAATCCGCTAGTGGCTCCGCCCCCCACCCCCTCTCCGGCGGCACCCAGTCCTAAACCCTCCCCCACCCCCTCCCTGGCGGCTCTGGCCGCCTCTTCTGGGCTCCCTCCCTGTGCGCCCTGCGCAGCGCTAGGTCTGCGGCGGGAGCTGCCACTCCGCCTCGCAGTTGGCTGGGGACCAGGCGGGAGGTGGCGCGCCCCGGAGGCTGCAGGAGGGAGGGAGGGAGGCCCGGCCTCGGCGTAGCCTGGCCCCCGCTCCCCCCCCCCCCGCGGCCCTCCCGCCGGAGCGGGGCTGTCAAGCGCAAACACACACGCGCACTCACAGACGAACACAGACACTCAGCCTCCCTCCAGCGCGCACGCACACAGCGCCCCAGGCAGACCAGCGAGGCGGCAGCCTCTCCGGACGCCCAGACGCCGGAGGGCTCAGACCTCGGCGCGGCTGGTGCGTCCGCGCCCGCCCGCGCCTCCACCCCGCAGCTCCTCCAGGCTCGCGGGATCCCTCCTGCCTCCGCCGCCGCTGCCGCCGCGCCCGCCGCCCCCGGAGAAGCTAACTGGCCGGCCGCCGCCGCGCAGTTCCTTGGCTGTCCCCGAGGTAGCTCCGCTGCAGACCCCACCGTCTTGAGACCGCGCCCCGCTCCTGCGTCTTGAAGGCTGAGAAGAGCAAACTTCGAAGACCGGCCAACGCGCGGCGGACACCCAGCGGTGTCCCCGCGCGCCCAGGTGGGCTCGGGGCGTTCGGACCTTAGGGCATCGGGCTGCTTCACCCGTTGCACCTGCTTTGCTCCCTCCCCGCAAGCAGGGGACTCTAGAGACAGCCACCACTTAGCAAACTTTTCCGCCCCCGGAAGGGGGTGAGAAAGGGGTAAAAATGAGTAAGAGATCCCGCAGGGCGCCCTCGCTGGGCGCCGCCGCCGTCCACCTGGAGCCCACCGTCAAGCCGGAGCCCGAGGAGGAGCCCAGGACCCCCGCTCCTCCCTCCACCCTGTCCCCTGCTCCTGCTCCCGCTCTGGTTCCTGCTCTGGCTCCTCCAGCCGGAGCTAGGGGCGGGATGCGCAGGGCCACCCAGTCCGTGAGGATCGTCACTGGGCAGCCCCTCGTGGCCCAGCGCAACACGGCGGCGGGTTGCTTTCGCCGGGCCTGGCGCAGAGTGTCGGGGTTACAGGACGCCTGGCCCCGACGCTCTAGCAGCCTCCTGTGCCTGCCCGCTTTCTCCTCTGAGCCCGCGGGACCCCTGGCCCGCCGTCCACCTCGCGGTGGCGGCGGCCCCAGCGGAGGGGGCCCCCCACCGGCTGCTGGCCCCCCGCCTCCCGGCTGCTGCTGCTGCTGTTGCCACCGCTTACAACTTGGAGGTGGCAGCGGCGGTGGCGGAGGAGGCGGCGGCCGCGGGGCGCTGCAGTGGGACGCGCGCGGCTGCCAGCCTGCGGGACAGGTCCCCCGCACCAACGCCTTGCTGGCAGCCATGAAGAGGCAGAACGTGAGGACTCTGTCCCTCATCGCCTGCACCTTCACGTACCTGCTGGTGGGCGCCGCCGTGTTCGACGCCCTCGAGTCCGACCATGAGATGCGCGAGGAGGAGAAGCTCAAGGCGGAGGAGATCCGGATCAGGGGCAAGTACAACATCAGCAGCGATGACTACCGGCAGCTCGAGCTGGTGATCCTGCAGTCGGAGCCGCACCGCGCCGGCGTGCAGTGGAAATTCGCTGGCTCCTTCTACTTTGCCATCACGGTCATCACTACCATAGGTAAGCGCTGGGTGCGCCTCCGCTGGGCGCCCGCTCCCGGAAGAGTCCGGGGAAATCGCTGAAAGCGCGACGCAGGGCCGGGTGCGGGGTGTTTGGGGTACACGTAGCCTCGTGTGGGGGCTCTCCTGCAGCGCCCCCTGGTCTCTGGGGAGCCCACTCCTCTCTTATGCCTCTGAGCGCATTCCTTGGGAACCCCACCCGTTGCTCTCCGCAGCGCCCGTGTCTGGGCCAGGCGTGTGAGCCTGGAGAGAGTGTGTTGGAGCCCCGAGGGCGGAGGCGCCACTTTTTTGAAGAGTGGAGCGCTAAGAATAATCCCATCTCAGTCACCCACCCACCCACCGCCCCAACTCGGGCTGCGCTGTGCGGGATTCCAAGACTTACACTCTGCCTCTTGGCGAGTTGGAGAGGGCTGGCACCCTAGGACTTGGGCACCTGGAGACTGTTCCTGAGGGTGGGAGGCACTGACCCTAGCTAGCCTCTCATCTCCCTTTTGCTTTCCCTGACACCAGGTTTCACCCCCTTTTTCTCTGAGCTTGGACATGGGAGAAGAGTGCTCTCTAGCACTCTGGGTGGGGACCAGGCAGGTGAACTGCTCTTGGATGGAGGTGGATGGCCCACCCCCTTGATTGTGACTGTGGGTAAGGCAAGTCTGGATATTGCCCCAAAATGAGACATTCAGCCCCACCCCACCACATGAGGGTCCAGTTGGTGCACTTGGAGTTGTCTGTAAAACCCATGCCTGGGATGCGTCCCAGCAGGGTGTCTGGTGGGTCCTTAGGGTATCACCCCCACTGAGGCTGGGTGTTGGGAGACTTTCACTTGGAGACCTGTGGGCATTTGAGCATATCCCTTCATCCCTGTGGGCAGCAGGCTGTGTTGCGTTTCTGTGGGTCACACTTGTCCCAGCATGGCATGCTGCGTCTTTAGGGTATTAGGTGTCTCTTGTACCTGCCAGGGGCAGAAGCTGTCCCTCCAGTCCTTTCGGCCCCTGAGTGCTGGGCAGAGGTCTCTTTCTTCCTGCCCTCTCTAGCCCCCATGCCTTACTTCCCTCCCTGACCCCCCCCCCTAATTTCCCTTGATATTTTTCTTGGTCTGCAAAGCTCTACATGCTGGGGAGTTGGGGGTGGGGGGTGGATTTCGCTGTGCCATATGCAACAGGAAGCACCAGCACAGGACGGCCTGTCTTTCCTTCTTGGTTGAGGAGAGTTTTTAGAGTGTCATCTTGTTTTCAATGTTTAATTCATTGGTGCAGGTTTTAATGTTCGGAAAGGAAGTTGCCTTCTGTCGGCTCCCAGATCAGCTTTGCCCCTGCTGGCCCCAAGCCCTCTGCTTGCACCAAAAGGGAAGAGTCCTTCCTCCTTGTTGTGTTTCTAGTGTTGGGGGGGGGGGCTGGTCATTGCCGTCATTTCTGTCTTTAAACTGTGGAGGTGGCATGCAGATGTGCAAGTCATTGATTCTGGGGGCCTATTTGTTGGAGAGCAGGAGAGCAAGAAATATGCCCGTGGAGCTGGCCTTGCAAGGGAGGGAGGAAGCCCAGGTTTCTAAAGGTGCTTTCTGTGATCTAGACCCAGACAGGTGACATGGCGACCGTGCTGGCTCCCAGTCGTGAAACAGCACATAAAAGGTTTGGCTGCTTCCAGGAGGTGAGCAACAGCATTGAGGAAAGAGGTGGAGTTAAAAACAAACCCAGAAAGGTTCTAATTAAAAAAAAAATTGTTGTGACTAACGAAGTTCTTATCAAGGTATGTTTTGCATTATTGATTTTGACGGGTGATTCTGGACGTGTGCTCCTAATGGTGAGCCTCTGAAGAGAACATGGGAAACGTGGACATGGAGGTGGCCATCTCATCTAGGGGTGGTGGGCTGACCTCAGTGCAGGGCCAGGGGCTCCTGAGGAACATGTGACTTTCTCCCTCCCTTACTGGGGTTTCAGCTGGTTTTCTGAAAAGCAGGGTTGGAGAACACACACACACACTTGCACACTCTCACACTTCTTCTTTTATAAAGACACACTCATATACTGTCACACACACTCACAGTTTCTCATGCACACTCACACATACAAACACACACATTTTCTTACACAGACACACTCATATACTGTCACACACACTCACAGTTTCTCATGCACACTCACACACAAACACACACACATTTTCCTTTCTTTTTTTCATTTTTATACACACATTTTCTTACAGACACTCATATGCTGTCACACACACTCACAGTTTCTCATGCACACTCACACATACAAACACACACATGTTCTTACACAGACACACTCATATGCTGTCTCACACGCACACATTATTTCTCATGCAGTCACACACACTCTTGTAGTCTCACCTCCTCACACACACATATACACTCTCTTTCTCACAATGTGCCGTAACACAACTGCCCATTAGTGGACAGATATTGTATGTGGAGCCCACAGACTGGGAATCTGAATCCTGCCATAGTCCTGGGACATCATTTCCTGACTCCCAGCCTCAGTTTACCCACCTGTCAAAAGGCCATCACACAGTCAGCGCCGGCTGGCAGCCTCTGGGGGCCGGCAGGGTCCCACATGCCCAGGGCTGCCAGGCGCAGTGCAGCACTTAGTAGGTGTGCAGTCCACGTTCCTGGACAGTGGCTGATCCAGCCTCGTGCTCTTTGGCCTAAGAAGCTTTTAGCAGAAGAGCTCACATTTACAGGAAATAAAGCACCTTTTCAGTTAATTCTGCTTGTTTTCTTCTCCTTTTTTTTAATATAAATGCAAATTAAGGTGCTCTTAGGCCTAGAACAGAAGCCACCCTCGGGCCGCCCTCCGAGGAGTAGCCTCTACTGGACGGTGATGTGAATGAGTCGGGTTAATCTTCATGGGCGTTCTTATTTTTAATCTAACCTTGAGCGATTTCTCAAGTGTGCGTCAACTTTGCGTCCGAGCCTCCGAGGAGGCTGCGGTGGGAGCCGGGTGCTGGCGTCTTCTAGTGAACGCATCTTCTCAGATACAGTTATTAGCTCACTCTGGGAAATGGATTTAAAAAACACATATAATTGCCACTTCGTGTTGAATCTGTGGCCGCGCCTGGGTGAAAGGCTTTGGAGGGAAATTGCACTGAATCCTGCCCCAGATCTCCAGGGAGCCCTGGGCATAGCAGCCTGCTGTCGTGATCACCAGGGGACAGCACCAGTCCAGCCAGCTCCGCAAAGGGCAAATGCAATTACATCACCACCCGGTTCTGGTTTCCATGCCTCCCCATGGCTGTGTCTGTGTCGGTGCCACTTGTGGCTCTTCTGAAAGGATTTGATTGTTTAGTTCTAAACTTGTGAGGCTTCAGACCTCTGCAAGGGAGACCTCTATCTGTACCTCGCCTGACCTGTCTGATTAGCAGGGCAGTTTGAGTGTCTCCGTCCCAAGACCTGTCAATGGGAGGGTGGGGGTCGGGAGAGCTGGGAGGGTCTGGGCCGCGTGTGGGTGCTTTCTCTGGATTTGCACTGCGTGGGGCTGAGGTCTTGGTGCTTGTGTAAGGGATTCTGGGCGCCATCTTGTCACCTTCTCATAATCAGCATTTTCAGCCAAAATTGCATCCCACATTTGGGCTCTCGCAGGATATGACAGATGTGGAACCCCCTGCCATTTCTTCCTTCACTCTAATATTGGGGATCTAGGTTGTTACCACCTCTAGAACATTACAGAAGAAGAGACCAGATCTCCTCTGCAGAGCTGGGGAGGACAATTCAAACACTGGTCTCCGTCAGGGAAGGAGGGTGAGACATGGGGTTTTCCTTTTTTAGCTACAGTTTGGAGGAGGGGGCACTATTTCCCCTGTCTCTCTGGGTCCGTCTGAAACTGGGATGGTCATTATGGGAATTGAGGTGACTGGTTCAGGACCGGGGTCCAGCCCAGGGTGAGGCACTCGGAGAAAAAGCACAGGGTTTCTGCAGCTGCTGCAGCACAGGACGTTGGGACCTCCTTCTCCAGTCACCAGCAGAGCCACACACAGACTTCCTGAGATGGGTGGCATTTCCCATTTTGGGGTGTAGTTTCTGAAACGTGTTAGCACTTGCCAAGCCCCACCCTGCCTCACCAGTGCCACCAGCATCGACGGCTCTGGGCGACAGCCTAGATTACAGAAGGTCTGGCCTTGACAGGCAGAGCTGGGAACCCAAGTGGTTGCGTGCACTGTGGGGACGGCTAAGCCCAGTGACTGCCTGGAGCTGCCCGTGCCACCGGGCTCAGGGTGTACTCAATCCCCCACCTGCCGCCGATGGCCCAGGGCTCCAGGCACCTGGATCTCAGTCCTGCTTCACTCTCCTCTCCCACTGTGTCACTGCTCCTCGGGGTCTGCCACTCGTCCCCCATCCGACCCCGCAGCCACAGTTCTCTACCCACCACTGTCCCTCCACACACCTGCCATTCGTCTCCTACCCCTCCCTGGTCAGGTCCTCTCCTCCCTATTCTTCTCCTTACACCCCACCTTCCATCGTGTCACTGGGTCCTCGGGCCTGTCACTCACTCCCGACCACCATTTTGTCAGGCAGTTCTCCACTCCCTCCACGGCTCCCCCTGGCCATCGTATCTGTCCGTCCAAGTCCACTCTCGCCCTGTTCTCACTCGCCTGTGTCACCTGTGTTTCTGGGCCACGGCCGTCTTCCCTCCTTGCCCCTTGTGCCACCCTGTGCTCCGCGCACCTGACCTTCACGCCGTCCGTCACCATTGCATCACTTGGCTGTCCCCATCCTACCTGTCATCGCCCCATTTGCCATGGGCGCTTTCTGAAACCCCCCACGACACGCGTGCCCCCATCTGCCACGGTGCCACTGTGTCCCCTGCCTCACTCAGGCAGTCCTCCTCGTGTCCCTTGGCCGTCACTCACTGCTCCTTCCCCTCTGCCACGGTCTTATCTCCATTTCCTGTCACTCACTCCCCACCTGTCGTGGGATCACTCAGTCCTCCGTACACCTGCCTTTCGTCCCTGGCCTAGTGTCACTCGGTTCCTCACGCACCTGCCACTCCCCCCCTTTTGCTATTGCGTCACCCATTTCCCCAGGAACCCACCATTCACGCCCCCTTGGTCCTTGTGCGCTTCTCCTTTGTGCCTCACCTGCCATTTCTTCCGAAGTCCTTCCTGAACCCACGCTTCCTTCCACCGTCTGCCTCCGCGCCCCTCACCCCAGCACCTCCTGCACTCCCCTTGCGTTGTTCCCCGCTCCCTGCTCCTGCCGAGGTGCCCGTGGACCCTTCACAACCAGGCATCCTTCCTCTCTGCCATCGACTCCCTCTGCCCTGCACACTGTCATTCACATAGGCATCTGCCGCGGTGACACCCCGTTCTCCATGAACTTGGCGGTCTCCATCTACCATGGCCTCACTCCTTCTCCCACCCACTCCGTGTCACTCACTTCTCCCCAGCCACCATTCTGTGCTCATTTTTCCACTCACTTGTCCCTGTCCCCCTCCCTGCCTTTGGGTCCCTTGGTCCTGGTCCTCCGTGCACCATGGCACGATCGGCCCTGGGTTCCCTGCCCCTCCGTCCACGTGCCCCTGTGTGGTCCCTCCTGTTGCTCACCCCTCCCTCCGTCCTCCACTCACCTCTACTCATTTCTTATTCCCCGCCTCCCTCCCTCCCTGCGCATGGCCGGGTGCCCTGTGAGGGTGCAGAGGCCAAGCACGGACTCAGTAGGTCTCAGCGCCTTGGGGCTGAATGTGGGATCCTCACGTTGCTCCAGCCCGTCTCCTTCTTGCCCAATCATCAGTCAAATCCAGTCATTTTTGATTTTTAAAAACTTTTATTTAATATTCACACAGAAGAGCAGCATTTCACCAGTGTACACCTCAACAGACCCCTGTAAACAGCCACGCTCACGTCACCAACACGCACACACAAAGCCACAGCTCCAGCACTGCAGACTCAGCTGCTTCTCGAATGCCTGCCGCGGGGGAGCTCAGGACCTCACCTGAGCCGCGTGTTGCAGGTGCTGCTCAGAGCTCTGAGCTGCCACGTGGAAGGCAGGCCTGTGGGGGCCCTCCTCAGGTGCTGCCAGTCCTGGGGCAGAGCCAGCTGGCGTCACGGAGACTCTGGAACATGGGGCCGGGTCCAGGAGAGCAGAGGGGTCTTGGCAGCTGTTGGGCAGGTCTGCTCACGTGAGATGAGCCCAGATGGCAGGCTGTGTCCCCAGAGGCGCTGCCCCTTTGAGGCAGGGGGCAGGGGCAGCTCCGTGCCTGCTGTATGCAGCAGCCCTCCTGCAGGACCAGAGAAATACACCCCTGGCCTCACCAGGTAGGAAGAGCCCTGGGAGTTAAAAGGCAAACACCCAGGTGGGCTGGGCTGGCCAAGGAGGGCGTGGGCACTCCTAGAGTGTCACTGGGCAACGAAGCTCTGGGACGTAAAAATGCAGGGCAGGGTCTCTTCCTCTCCTGCTGGAACGTCTTCTCCACCACAAGCATCAAAGGAGGGGGCTCCGGTGGGTGGCCTATCCTCGGGGGATTGTCCTGGGGTCTCTTCCTGCCTCTTCCTACCCTGGGGACTCTGTGGTAGAGAGTTCTCCTGTTGAAGCCAAGCACAGCCACCTGCAGCCTGTGGCTCTCTGGAGGAAGGCGGGGCACTGGCACTGAGCACAGAACAGGGTTGGGTGCTGTGGACCGGACAGGGAGTCCCAGTGTGGCGGGGGGAGGAGCTGTGGGAGGTGAGGCCCAGCCGGTCGGTCACTGGGCCTGCGCGTCCACCAGGTGAGGGTTGGCTGGCCTCAACCTCCCGGTGCCCCTGCCTGAGCAATGGCAGAGCCTGGCCAGGAACAGCTGCTGGGAGGAGGCGCTGGCCTAGTGGAATGGACCTCCCTGAATGGGCCTCGTCCTCTTCAGTCCTGCTAGGTGCCTGGGGCAGAGGAGGGGGCATATGAGCCAGGTGGGTGGGGAGGGGTGTGGCTGGGGGTGCTGGAGGGTCTGGAGGGCAGAGGCAAGTCCCCCGTACCTTGGCCAGCTGAGGGGCGCCTTCCCATTGGCTGGGTGGGCCACCATGCCACCTGTTGCCCAGCAAAGCCTCAGAGATTTCTGTGCCTGGTCCGTGAATCTGAACAGAGGACCAAGGTGGCAGGAAGGTCCCCAGGCCGCACTGGCCGTCTCACGCCCTGAAGCCCAGCTCCCTCGTGTGTGAACTGGGGACACAGAGCCCAGCCCCTATACTGTGTGACGCTGGGGAAGAGCGAGGCCTCCGGGCCCAGTCCCAGTGTGGGTGGCCCGAGGCCACCGAGGCCGAGAACTGCCCCTTGAGGAGGAGAGAGCACCCCCACCAGGGTGGGCTGCAGGGTTTGGGGGCCACAGGGTCCAGCCAAGGAGGTGCATCTTTCCAGCTTGGTCTTTTGGGAAAGTATGACTTCCTGACCCCGCCCCCCAATCCGCCCCACGATGACCTTCACAAGCCCTTGGGCTGCCATCTGCCCCAATGTCCCCACATTGGGCCCACCCAGCTCTGCCCCTGCCCTGCCTTCCTCTTCCCACAGTGTCCTTGGCCCCTTGGGACAGAGCACTGTTTGTCCGCCCCCAGGGGGTGGCAGTCTGGGTGCCTCACTGTGGCCTGTGTCCTGGGTGGCAGGCAGGTGCAGGCTGAGGCTGCAGACTCTTGAAGGGGAGCTGTCGTATCTTAGAGGTGACAGGGCAGGGACCTGTCTTTCTGGGTATGGGGCATCTCTTTCCCTAGGCTTGGAAGTGTGACCTCAGTCCCCCAGGTGGCCACAGGCACCAGGGAGGAAGAGATCCCCTGTGACATGGCCTTTGGCTGTCACAGGCCCTGCCAGGCAGTACTTCTACTTGTATTTCAATGGCCCAGGCCATGTCACATGATCCACCTAGCTGCAAGGGAGGCTGGGAATGAGATGTGCGGCTTTTCCAGGCAACCTGGGGCCTTCTAGGAAGGAGGGAGTAAAGTCAGGGGGGTCACCACGGCCTCCCTGCTGTGGGCCTCGACTCTGGGCCTCCTTTCTACTGAAGTTTATAGCAAACATCACCTCCTACCTCCAGTCTTTAGGGAGATTGATTTTAATGGCTCCAGGGCCACTGAATGAATATTCTGTCATCTATTTATAGCAATTTAGTGCTTTTCTTTCTTGGCTAATTATAGGCAGTGCTTCTTTGAGCATCTTGGTGAGAGTCTAGATTCGGCTGAGCCCAGCCCCTGAGGGTTTCCCACAGAGGGTGAGATTTCCCCATCCGAGGGTCAAGCAGGGGGCTGTGTTCTTGTGCTGTTGCTGTGGATGGTGGCTGAGGCGTGGTATGGGACGCTGGCTTCTCTGGAAGTGCAGGGAATGTCTAGATGTTCAGAGTTTCCTTCACAATATTTGGCCTTTGAAAGGCAGCTGGACTAGGCCACGCAGGGCCAATGGCTGCTGCCCACCCACAGCTGTGAACCTGTGCTGCTCTGCTGGGCTAGTCCAGGGGGTCTGTGGATGCAGCTGAGGAGGCTGGACAAGCCGCAGCCTCAGGGGCAGGAGTACCGTGGACCACGGCTGGCCGTGTTGGCCGTGGGTAGAGATGGGCAGTGACGGCACGATGGCTCCTACTCGTCTGGGCCGATGGCAGGGTGGACCTCAGAGGCAGGAGCTCTGTGTTGCATGTCAGGAGAGCCATGGCTACAGATGGCCCCGTGGGTGGAGCTTGCCCAAGGTGGTGGTGTTCCCCCCGACACGCACAGCCTGGCTGGGTGTCATTCCAGCCATTCCCCTGCCTGGGATCATGCTCCTGGCTATGGGGAGGGCCAGCTCGGTGGCGTCATCTGGTAGTTAAGAGCCCTGCCCTCCAGGATGGATCACTGCCGAATCCCAGGGCTGGGGAGCTTCACTTAGAGGCAGAGGCAGATGTGGCACTGGCTTTACAACAGAGGACAGTCGGCTCCCCTGGCTGGTGTCCCTGTTGGTGGGGCGTCTCCAGAGCCAATGTCGTCTCATTCTGTCTGGAGAGAGCTACCGTTTCTGTCATGTCCATGGGTCTCCAGGTTCTATAAAGTGTCTGAATTAATTTCATCCTCTCAACCCTAAAAATATTTTTATGTATCACCATCTTATAGATGAGCACATGGGAGATCAGAGAGCTTCAGAAACCAGGCCACACAGTTAACGAGCAGCAGAAAGGAGTGGTACCTAAGGAGTCCGACTTTGGTTTTGTGTTTGTAACCGTCTTCTTATATACTGCTTCTCTTGACCTTCTGTATCAGTTAGCTAGGGATGTGTAACAAATCACCCCTGGACAGCCTTTTAAAATAAGAGGCTAAGTTTTTGGTGCAGTTGTTTTATGATGACTGTGTAGAATACATGAGTTCTCATATTTAAGGGATACTGAAGCCTTTGTAGATGTAATATCTGAGATTTGCTTTAAAATAATCTGAATTTCAAGGGAAGTGAGAAGGGTCTTAGATGAAATCAGACTGACCGTGAGTTGTTAATAACTGGTGGATTGTTCATATCTGGGTGTAATTATAGTTTTTTCCACTATGTATTCTTTTGAAAATTTGCATAGTAAACACTGGGGACAAATCAAGGAAAATGTAGCATAGAAGGGGAGAGTCCTGTCCTGCCCAGCCTCCCCCTCAGCCTTACTTCAGGTGGTGACAGACAGCAGCAGGTTGCTGTGCAGAAAAGACAAAACCCTTGGTTCTCCACAGGCTCTAGCCTTCGCATGTGCTTTCTTTGGTTCTTACGTTGCTTGGAAATATGTAAAATTAGTTGCCAACATTTAGTGATCTTAAGAACCAGCTCTGGATTTAGTTATAGTAAGTTATTATCTTGGTTTTTGCTTTTATACTTACAAATACTTGTTTTATGTACTTTTTAAAAATAAAATCCGTACTAAAGGCTATGTGTTTTCCTCTGTGTGCTGCTTTGGCTGTATCCTATAGGTCTCTTATTGGCATTTATCTGTAAATAATTTGCAAACATATTTTTCTTTAAAAGTTATTTTAAGTGTGTGCGTTTTAAAATCTCTCCCTCCTTCTCTCCCTGTGTCTCCCTCTCTAATTTTGGCTTCCTCTGGAGGTGAGCCAAGTGCCTTAGGGGGTTGGCAGGGCCAATGCACTGGGACAGTGTTCCGGGGGGCCTTCTCCCAGTTGCGTTTCTGAGGTGGCTTCAGCTGAGCTGATGTGCAGTGAGCTGGCCCCCTGCTCAGAAGCCCACGATGGCTGCCCATGGCCTGAGTGTTCATGCCTTGCTTACCATGGCCCTTGAGTTCCAACGTCTTGCTTGCCACTCAGCCCCTTGCCTGACGTCACTGCTGTCCCTTACAGACTGTCACAATCTGGGGCAGGCACCTCTGAACAGCCACGATTCCTCCTCTGTGCAGCCTTCTCTAGGGGTCAGGTGCCTCTCCTGTGTGTCCTCACAGCTCCAGGGCTCCTGCAAGTTTGACACCTGTCATCCTGTGTCATGCCTAACTTTTCCCAAACTGGTCTTTGTCCCCTGTCCCCAGCACCTCTGCCTTCTACTTCACGGTGGCTGAGACGTCCACCCACTAGTGTCTGGCACCCAGCAGGCCCTTGGAGAATGTTTGTTGAATGAACATAGGCATGTAAATGGGACAGCTTTCACGAGAGCTATATTTAACTGTTCTAGAATATTCTTTAGGTCTTTTAGAAAAGCAAATCCTTGAAAAACAGCAGCCCACGAATCTGAACAGCAGGTGTTTGCAAGAAGTGGTGGGTGGTCGAGTTGGAAGACGGCCCAGCTTTCCACGGGACCAGGGCTCTCCCTGCACCCCTCAGCCTCCCTGCTCAGCTCAGGGGCCTGCTGACCTTGTTCTTTTCCCTCCAGGGTCCTGGGGGCCCAGCCTGGATCCCATGGTACTGCTGGAGCTTCCAGGAGGGAGCTTCTTTTTCCCCTCGGGGCTGGGCCCCTCCAGTGTCCCCCTTTCCTGGCTCTGGGCTTGGCTGTGAGAGCCACCAGTTAGCTCGATGGCTATGCTCCTGCACTTCCCTCTCCTCTCTGGAGTGGGCACATCTGGAGGGCCTGGGCCTCCACTGTGGGTGGCCCGGTGCCCGTACTGAAATGGAAGGGTCACCCCTGCAGCATTCTCACGGAGGCTGGCCTCTCTCATTGTTTCTGGAGCACAGGGAGCAGCCATTGGGGGGTGGGCTCCCCCAGCGCTGCTTGGGTTGGGGGCTCCTGTGGTCCCTTCCTCCCTCCCTCCCTCCGGGCCTGACTGGCTGCTCCCCAGACTGCACCCCTCCTGTGGGCTGGGCCCAGGGCCTCTGTTCTGCGAAGCTGGGGAGGGCAGGAGGGGGTTGCCTGTGGAGGGCCGCCTGGCTGCCCGCCCTCCAGGCCTGCTGGCCCTCTGGGAGGTGGTGACGCCCAGCTGCTGGGCTCCCCAGCTTCTTCCCATGTTGCCCGTTCTCTGGAGAAGAAAGGGAACTGAAAACCCACGGGCCCCTCTCTTCCCTGGGCCTGCTGTGGACGGGGGACGCCCCATGGTGGGAGCCTCCCGGGAGGCTGGGCCGGCCCTATCCCGCGTCCCCTGGAGGCGGCCCTTGGGGCTGTTGCCATGGGAATTGTGTCGGAGTCTATTTTGAGACCATCTTGTGGCTGATTTT
Organism: Ictidomys tridecemlineatus; assembly: GCF_052094955.1. NCBI lineage: Eukaryota > Metazoa > Chordata > Mammalia > Rodentia > Sciuridae > Ictidomys > Ictidomys tridecemlineatus. The sequence goes on from NC_135483.1 coordinate 3,925,124, forward strand.
TGACACCGTCTGGTGTTTGCCCAAATGACTGGCCAGAGAGCGGGACTGTTTTATTCATCAGCATCCAGAACTCCGAGGACTGACGACACCACACCTGACCTCCTGTCCGGGGTGCAGCAAAACTCAGGGGTCTTCTGGTGAAGGAGCAGCACCAAGGGGTCCCCCTCACCTGAGCGTCCCCAGGTGACTGACCACCATCTTCCCTTCCAGGCTCTTTTTCCTAGTAGGCAGAGGAGGAGCTGAGGCTCAGAGGGCGTCCTCCAGGACTCCAAGTCTTCAGGCCTGGCCCCGTCTCCCCCTGGCTGTAGGCAGGTATCCCCTTGACTCCTGTCCAGGAAATCCTTCCCGACTACCCTAGGGGCGTGGCACTGTCTTCTCCACCTCTGGCAGGCAGAATCTTGGACAGGGAAGCCCAGGGGTGCGGGGACAGCAAGTTATTCAGGTGGGACACAGCTGCTTGATCAGTCTTCAGAAGTGACTGCCCCTACCTGGGCCTCAGTTTACTCTCACAGGATGGACTTACACGCACAGGACCCCAGCAAGCTGCTTCCCTCCCAGGGTGGCCAGGCCTCACCCTTCTCCCACAGTTCCCCAGACCCCTTCTTCCCCCAGCCCAGGGCCTGGAGAATCTGCCTGGTCAGGTGGAGTGGGGGAGAGCTGGCCTGCGCCTGGGTGGCGAGAGGCTATTTTGGGAGCGAGTCGGGAAGAGTGCTTTGTTTTGTTTGCTGCTTGTGATCACCAGAGGTGGAAGAGCCTGCTCTCCTCCTCTGGACACCAAGTGAGGGACGGGCAGGGAAGGAGATGGACTGTCAGACTGCCCGACAGCCAGAGGCCGCGTGGGTCTGCGGCCTGACCCTGTCACTGTCAGCTTGTTCCCCAGCAGTATCAGAGAAGGCGGTGGAGGAGGGGAGGGGACTCTGCTTCCCACCCAGACATCGTCTCCAGCCCTGCCGCCCACCCTAGCCCACCACGCTCCCACTGTCACCCACCCAGTTATCTGCCTGCTCCTCTCCCGCCCACCCATTTGTCCATCTGGACACATTTTAGCCAACCATGCATCTATCTGTCACTTGTCCGTCATTCTCCCACTTACCCTTACCCTCCAGCCTCCACCCCCACCTTCCCTCCGTCTCTCATCCATCCCTCCCTCTCCATCTCTCCACCCCTCCCCCCTCCTCCCCGTTCCTGTGTCCATCCCTCCCCGTTCCATCCACCGGTCACCTCACCATCCCTTCATTTGTCCATCTCCCCTCCACCAGCCGTCCTCTTGCATCTCAGTCCACTCCTCGCCCCCCCCCTCCATTGTCCACACATCAGTTCCTGCAGCCAACGCTGTGGGGCACCTCCACATCCCCGTTTGCCATCCTGAGGGCCCCGCCACGGAGTGGCAGACGAGACTCACTGTGGCCAGTCTGTGTCCCCTGGAGGCCATTAGACAGTGAACTGGGCATTCCTGCTCGTCTGTGAGCGTCTCATGGTGTCTCTTGGTGCTGGGAAGGATTGGACCCGGGTGTTGTGTCAGGGAGCCTCATGGGATTCCTGGAGGAGGTGGCACCCCAGCTCCGGGGGCCGACCAGGAGCCCGTTTCCTGCTGTCATCTTGGAGGGCCTGCCTTGGAGGGTTCTGGGGCTCAGCGAGAGTGGGGGTGGGATGGGGAGGGGGTGGGGATGGGATGGTGGGTCAGACAGCCTGGGCCTGAGGGCAGGAGACCATCTGGCCCCACTGCAGATGAAGGGGCCAATACTGCAGGTCGGGGCACTGAGGCCTGGTGGCTGTTTTCACACGCAAATCTTGAAAACCTGCTCCGAGCTTCCCCTGGCCATATAAGCAGAAAACCCAGATAAATCTCAGCTATTCTAGGTTATTCTTGGTCTTGCTTAGCATTTCCTTTTTTTCCCCTCAAGTAACAGCGGCATCTGCCTCCTCCCCTGGTGCATTAGACTGGAAAGCTCTACTTGGAATTGTGCTTCAAGGCCTTGGCGCTGGGTTGGGGTTGCCAGGCTGCACACTCACCTGCTGTGTGGTCTCTGAGCCACTATCTTGCCCATTCTGGGCCTTCACTTTCTCCTCAGGTGAAAGAAAGGAACTTGGTACTTAGTTCTGTCCCCTTCTGCTGAGGCTCTGGGGTTGGAGGACCTGGGTTGGTGGGCCTCTGCAGGGAGTAGGAATTTTCAGGGTGTCGTGTAGGAGCAGAGCTGGCCAGCATGCGGAGGATGGGCCCCGGAAGTCGGGGAGGATGGAATCTTCTTGAGCTGGCAATTCTGCCTCGTAGTTGTAGTGCTACGACTGAGTTTTGAGCACTTTCTGACATCTTCCCATTTGGGTTTCGAGTACGGCTTGAACAAGTGTCTGCATATAGTGGGCCAGAAGAGTCCTGTCAGGTCCTGGGGTTAGGGAGGGGGACCCGGATTTCACTTAGATTCAAAGCAAACATGGCATAAAACTTTTCAGGTTCTTTGTTACGATAAAGCCAAACCTGGGTAAATATATCAACATTTCCCATTCCTGGTCATTTCTCTGTGATGTCCGACATGGAAATACCCCTTAAAGAGTGGCCTCTGGCCCCCTTGGAGTCAGAGGTTGACAGGGCTGATGGCTTTGTGATGGTTCTTCTGATTCTCATGACGTTAGTGGCTGGCATGTGCCAGGCACAGTGCTAGGCATGGGGCATGACCTGGTTATCGTGCGGGTCTGTGGGGAGCACTGGAGCCACAGGGTGGACAGGAGGAATGCCTACATGCCTGCTGTCAGCAGCAGGTCCCCATCATGCCCGGGTCTGCCTGGGCAGCTCCCGAGCCCCAGCTCTGAGATGGTGAATTCTGTCTCCAAGGAGAAGGTGGGGGTGGAGCCAGTGTGGGGGCCCTGTGGTGCTCGGCAGGGTCAGGGTCAGGCCGTCCCAGAGGGTCACTGCGGGTTAAGCCTCCAGCATCAGGAGTGCCCAGATGATGCTACCTACTGACCTGGCCACCAGCTGCTGGCACTTCATTTTATAGACCAATGTATGGGAGGTGACCACCTCACAGCTCCCCTTCCCTGAAGGACCTTTCAGGGGGTGTCTTCTCTACATGGAGGGCAGAGCTGATGACCGTTTAATCAGCCAACTCCCTGCACAAGGGGCCAGCTCCCCCTCCCCGCCCGTTTTAAGGGATAGCCCTGGTGTGAGGTGGAGCGGGGGCCCCTCCTGTGCACAGCAGCCCCCCGTTCATGCACTTATACCTGCTGTGCTTGGCCTGTCCCGCGTACACTTACCCTGTGCTTACCGTGGTGCGAAAGCAGTGTGCGGCAGAAACGTCTTTGGAGTTTGGGTTTTGGCCCCTCATGCTGGAGACACGCAGGCTGATGCCTGCTCGACGGTAATGGAAGTGGCTGCAGCTCCCAGTGACCAGCAGGACCTGCAGAAAACCGCACTGCTGAGCCCTGGCGTTCAGTAGGAAAGGTGCATTAGACACATCCTTAACTTTCAGTATTTTTTATGATGCCGATTTATTGGGAGACAAGCTCATCACACACTGAGGACTCTATATTCTGCGGAGAACAAGGACACAAAAATCCTTGAGGCGTTTTGGACTGAAGAGCAGGGCTTAGAGTCAGGAGACCTGGGAATGGATCTGCTCACTACAGTGCATTTGCTATATCAGGTTTTACGTAACTGTGTGCTGGATTCTGGGCTGTTTGGGCCACCTGTCTTTTGACAGGGCTTGATACATGTAGCACCTCCAGAGGAGACCCGCCCTCCATTCCGATTTCTGGAGGTCGATTGGAAGATGCATTTAATTTATATTTAGCATACTTATCGATCCTGTAGGAGTTGAATTGGCCAGTTTACTCTTTGTTATGTTGGTATTTTGTCTTTTTTTTGTCCCCCAGTTTCTCTATTACAGGTTTCTTTTGCGGTAAGTAGATATTTTCTAGCATGTCTTTCTGATTTCTTTGTTTTTTTTTTTATTATATTTTTTGAATTATTTTCTCAGTAATTGTCCTGGGGATTACAAATGAGAAACTGCATTTTGAAAAAAATCAGTTTGGGTTGATACCATCTTCATGGCTTATAAAATTTTGCTCCAATATAGCTTCCTTTCTTCTTTTATTCTTTATAAGACAATAACAGTATAAATCAGTGCATAAATATAAGTAGTAACCTTTTAAAATTAGGAGAAAGGGCTACAAATAAAACACATCAGTACTTTCATCAAATTATCTGTGTAGTTACCTTTCCAGCATCCTTTTTCTTTGTATGAATTTGAGTCACTGAAGAGAGTCCTTTCATGCCTTGTAGGTCAGCTAGCAATGAATGTTTAGTTTGTGTTTATCTGGGAATGTCTCAATTTTTCTTGAGTTTTGGAAAGACAGTTTAGCTGGATATAGAATTCTTGTTGACCCGGATTCACTTTCAGTACTCTGAACATGTCATCTCTTTGCCTTCTGGGCTCTGGATTGGGTCAGGAGGAGGAGGTGGGGTCACCTCTTCTGAAGAAGAGGGCCATTGCCAGGAAGAGAGGTCTGGATCCTGCCAGGCACAAGGCTTAGGAAGTGACCTACCTTAGGGTGTGTGATGGTGCCTGTTCTGGCCACTCACATCAGCACACAGCCTGAAGACAGCTAAGCAGAGATTTCCACCCTCATTCTGCTCCTGAAGTTTTTCCATTCCTGTGCAACAAGAGCAAGTTGAGCAACCTCCCCATTTCTTCACGTAGAAAATAGAAGCCATCATCTCTAGCAACTGAGTGCACGAGAGAAGACAGATCTCACTGGTGCTAGGATCCCATTTTCAGGAAAGGGGGTACAAAAGGTTCCCAAATTTTAAATCTTGCCCAAGTCCTAGCACTTAATTGGCTTCTGGTCTTTGCATGTGAGAAGAATAAAATCTCCAGGACCATAAACAGCATGCCTTTGGCAAAAACTCAAATGGTTATTAGCAACAGAAACAAATTGGAGTCCAACAGATTCCCTGTATGATCTACTGAGGTGATGAAGTTATGCTGTACCTACTCGAAGTTGAAGAATTAAAAGTGACATTCATGGAGAACTTTTATTGGCAGCAGAACAGCAAAAGCATTCTATTTTCTTAGAAGTGAAAAGGCAGGTGTGTAACTGCTTTCAAACAGCCTGCTCTCAGCTGTGGAAGATATATTTTCTGAGTCCTTTTCCTAAATACACCAAAATGTTCTTGGGGCTGCCTCCTGAGCAGTGGGATTGTGAGCAACTTTTCCTGGTTCTTCATATTATTAAAAAAAACTTTGCAGTTCTCTTCAGTGAGCAAGTATTATTCCTACAATCAGCAAAATTACTAAGTGGAAAAATCTAAAAAGTCAGAAATAAAGGGAAGTGGATAGACGTCTAGGAGATAAGTTCATCGGGATTTGGTTGGCAAGGATTTTCCATTTCTTGTCTTGCATTTCTTGATCTTTGACCTTGGGCGAGTCACCTAACCTTGCACACAGCTGAGCCACAGAGGAGGTGCCACTGGGACCCAGGTCTGCTGTATCTGTTATTATAACTGTGACCCCACACTTCCCCTTGGCGATGCCAGCCTGCCCCTTGCTGCTGGTTCCCGACGATGGCAGTTGACGGGAATTGGCAGTGACAGATGCAGAAGAGTCCACCCCAGCAGCTGTCACCCTTGACGTTTTGGGAAGGGTAACAAGGGCAATGCTCTGGTTGGGCACAGTTTTCTCCCTGGGGCCTGGTGCCAAGCAGCTTCAACCTGTAGGTTTTTGTTTCGGGGGGAATGCGTGGCCACCCCTGGAGGTCCATCTGACTTCCGCCTCCCAGCAGGTCCAGAAGGGGCTCTGACCCCACTTCCAGCTCACAGGTGGCCCTGGAGCCCTTCAACACGAGCCTGCTCTAGGGGTGCTTCTCCCCGTGTTCTTCCTTGGCACGGGCAGAGCCCGAGACCCAGCCACACAGGAGACAGGTGCAGGGCTGCTCCTGCGCCCCAGGCCTCCCTGGGCCTCTTGCAGCCCGGCTGCTGCTTTCCTTGAAGGGCTCTGCGGAGGAGATGGGCTGCAGCCAGCTCCCGTTTGTGGAGTTGGTCTCCGGTGGGGTAAGGTGCCATGCGGCTCTTCTCCCCAGAGCTGGGAGGCTGGACAGGGCCTCTCTCTTCTCCTCCAGTGCCCACCCCAGCAGGCATCTGGCCCGTGGGAGCCTGTGAGCAGCAGCCTCTGCGCCTCAGCTTCTTGTCTGAGCTGGGGACACTGACGGCTGCCTTCATCCACAGCCCCGTGGCACCGTGATGACCAATATGCCCTCTGCTGGCCACACAGCTGGCCTTACCTGAGAACAGTGCTCACGCCCACCTGGCTGACATTTGTTATGCACTTAAACGAATGGAGAATGAACCCCAACCATTAACGACCTTTATTGAGATTCTACTCATGGGGGGACATGGCAGTGAATCCAATGGGCCTCGCTGGGCTGGCCCTCGCTTGCCTGGCCCTCGCTGCCCATAAGCTGGTTGCTCACCCTGGCCTCTCAGGGTGCTGAATGGAGGGGATGTTCCAGCTGGTGATCTCTCACCAGCTCTGTGCTAGTCATTTCCTGTGCCCACGCAGTGCCCCTTAGACAGGGCCCAGAAACTCTCTGGTATGCACAGGACTCGGGTTTTCAGAGGGTCCCTGTGCCCTGGTGAGGAGCCCAGGAGGGCCTGGCAGGCCTCAGCTAACATCGTTATGAATTGCCAGCCACTGACCTCACCCAAAGACCCCTCCCCTCCATTTACTCAGGGCACAATGGCCTGGGCAGGGCAGGGGACTGCAGAGAGTGCGCCTCACCTGGCCAGCTGACAAAATGAGTGTCCCTCAGTATGTGAAGTCCTGGGTCTGTTTGCTGCCATCCAACTGAAACATGCGCTGTCCTCGCAGACGTGGAATGGGCTCAGTTGAGCGCGCCCCGGGCCTGGTGGCATCCTTTCAGGCCAGACACTTACCCTGCTGGGTGCAGGTTCTCTCTCAGCCCTTCCTGTGGGACAGGAGGTCCTCAGTGCAAGTGGTCACCCAGGCACTTGCTGCGAAGGCAGAGTTCGCCCCCCTGCCCCACAACCTGTACTATGGCCAGATCCGGTGCCCTGGCCCAGGGAACGGTGAAGTGTGGGGCTTCAGAAGCCTCCACGCTGCTCCTGCCCTCTGTTTTGACCACCAGCTCTGCTGAGGGGGGCAGACTTTGATGGTCCAACTCTTCTGCTATGGAGACGGATGCCTTGGCTTCCCTGCCCACTCACTTCAGAGGCACATGAGGCCTGGTGGGAGGCCCCCAAAGGCCTACTGGGGGCTCAGATCCTGTGGGCCTGGAGCTCCTCTGGGAACGTGGAGGAAGATGGGGAGAACCCTCGTGGACTTGGGCCCCGAGAGGGTAGAAATCTGTCCTGTGATGGGGGCGGGCACAGTCCATCCACCCAGCGGGTTCTTCTAGCTTGGCTGGGATTCAGATCCTGAGTTCACTTGGCACTCCAGCCCTGGCTCTTCTGATCCAACAGATCTTTCCAGTAAGAATTCCCTGCCACATGCTCCAGGTAAATTAAACCTAAGGGAGAACAATAAAGACATACTATAAATTTGTGTTCACTTTAAAAAAAAAAGAAAAAAGAAAGTGCTGAAGATGAAGCTATCAGGGCTGGGGCTGTGGCTCAGTGGTAGAGTGCTCGCCCAGCATGTGCAAGGCCCTGGGTTTGAGGCTCAGCTCCACATAAAACAAAACAAACCAAACACAAAACAAAGATATTGTGTCCAACTACAACTAAAAGATGAATATTTAAGAAAATAAAGAAACCCAAACTATCAATTATCACCTATTGAGTATTTGGCCCTAGCTCAATTTAAAATTTACTTATTCTACCAGAGACTTTTCAAAATGTCAGTCAAGTATTACATCTTCCCCATGCACATTTTTGGTAGGATTTCTTCTTTGTTGTTGTTGTTTGTTTTCTGGTGAGGCATGGAGAGGGAAGAAGAGAATGGAAGAGTCCAAGGAGATCTTTCCTGGGAATGGAGGGAGCTGCAGGAACAAGTCTCTGCGGAGGTCCTTGTCCATCTGGAAAGGGTGGGCACTTGGCCTGCAAGCGAGAGCAGGGACCCAGGTCTAGATCCCAGGTCAGAGTACCTGAAGACACCACGCCTAGCCCAAGGCAAGGAGCATCTTCTCAGCCACGCTAGAGCGAACTCTGCCCACCTTGCTAAAGGCTTCCCCTCTCCCTGGAGCAGCGAGTTAACAACAAAGTATTTCAGCTCAGCTCCCGAGCCGTGGGGTACCCTCCATGGTGGTCGTGATGTTTATCGTCAGATTTTGTCTATGCCAAGATTCCATGGACTGACGGTAGTTTTGGGGAGAAAGCTGACCACGGACACGTGCTCGTCTACGGAGAAGATTAGAGAACTTCCCTGGGACTCCTAGGTCCTGGGTGCAGTCCCAGGTGGATGCGCAGGCTGCTGGGGCCCCTAGCGCTGCGTTTCTGCAGCTGTCCAAATGCCCGCCAGAGGGCGCACTCGCACCTCTGGTGGCCGAGGGGCCGAATTCTGCAGGCGCCTCCTCTCTGCGCCTCCGCCCGCCCGCCCGGGCACAACCTCTGTGCGCCTTCCCCAGCTGCAAACTCCCGGGAGGGCAGGGGCGGTCCCAGCCTCAGATCCTCAGGCGGGGCAGGGGTGCGCTCCCTGCCCTCCCCTCTGCCTCTCCGGACCCCTTCCCCACGCCCCGTCCCCTGCCCCGCCCCAGGCCGCCCTCAGGACAGAGGAGGAGGAAGGACAAGGTTCTTATTAGCTCCTGACTGAAATGCGTGCGCTGCAGCTTGAGCGTGAGAAATCTGGTAGGTCCGTTTCCTCCCCAAGAGACACAACGGGAGAAAGCTAAAGGGAACCCAAGTTCTTTTTGGAAATTAACAATAAAAAAGCATATGAAGAAGTTACTTGTTCATTAAATAAAACACGAAACCTGCCAGCTTTTCCTTCCAACCACAGAGGCCAGACCTGTCAATCAGCCACGGAGGGCCTTCCTGGCTCTGGGGACAGCGAGGTGGTACTTGGGGCCAGACTGCCCAGCGGGCCTGGGGTCCCCACAGGGAGAAAGTCACCGGGACAGTCTGTGCTCTTTGTGAAATGGGGCCACTGATCCTGGAAGGGGTGCCTCTGTGGGCCCTGTGCAGGGCAGGGCCACCTCGGCCACGTGGGGCAGTGCTCTCTTGCCGCCTTGGTCTGTGCATCTGCGAAATGGAGCCAAGGGCGATTCTCGCCTCATAGGGGTGGAGCGAGGCGAAGGGGCGGGGAGAGGACTGGTCAGTAGGGAGACTTGGGAGCCTGGGCATTTGCCGATGTCCTTCCCTTCTTCCATGTCTGGAGCACGTGTAAGCTCTGTTGAAGACAAATGATGGTCTGTTTTGTCTTGTTGTATTTGGCCTATGTTTCGGAATGTTTAATTAGACACTAATTAAATTTCACATTTTAAAAATCCATATTTCCAGCTTCTCTTTACAACTTAGGAAATGGGGCCATCTCAGTCCAGTCTTAGCTGCTGGATGGGGAGCAGCTGCTCTTTGACAGGATCTGGCTGTCCAGCTGGCCACTGTCTACCACAGACTGGTCACCTCCTGGATCCACATGCCCCCTCAGATCTGAGGTGGGCTGTAAGAGGAACCTGAGATGCAGGGGGCAGGGGACACAGAAGGCTTTGTTGGCAACATTGTGATTCTTCATAGGAAGGCGAAAGTATTAGGACATGCACTCCTGGTTGAGTATTATAATCAAAACACTGTCCTCCGTACCAACCAACCAAAAAACAAAAACAAAAACACAAAAACAAAAACCACCACCACAACAAAACAAACAAAACCCATATAGTCTGAAGCTAGATTTATTGGGAGATAGACTGGAACATTCTGTGAATAGGGCTGACTGTTGGATGGGCTCAGACACAGGTGGAATAGCTTCTGTATCTTTAATATCAGGGACAGTTTCCTCCGATGGGGGTTATCCTCATGATGGTGAAATGACCGAGTAGCTCCAGATCTCACACTCTGGCACCCTTTGAGCTCTGACAGGAAAGAAGAAAACTATTCCAGCAAAAACCTCAATGATTCAGGCTTTGACTAGTGACCCTGAATTCAGGGCTTGACTGTTCTAGGCATTCTGTTCCCTGGCACCAATGGGCTGGAGGAGACTGCCACCACCCCTTCTCTGACACAAGGTTCCCTGGGAGGTTGCAGTAAACACGACCAAAGAGGAGGCTACAGGAGGGAGGTGATCCACAGTCACTAAGGTGGCGGTCGGGCCTGACGTGGCACGTTGGTCTTGTTGCTCGACTACCCTTCCTTGCAGGAGAGACTCAGAGCAGGGCTTGAGGGCTTTGGGGAGACCTCGGGGATGTCAGGGAAGGCATTCTCAGCGGGCTCAGACACGAGTAGAGCTTGCCACCTGCATGTGGGTAGTGGCCAGGGCATTCCCAAGTAGAAGGAAAAGGGTGGGCGAGGAGCCAGGCGCAGCACCAAGGCCTACCTCCACACAGCTCTGGAGCCCACACTACGATCCGCGCTTGGCCAATGCGAAGTGTGTGGAAGTCTGGAACCACCACCCACGTCCAGGTGCGGGTGGGCCTCGTTGCCAGGGGCAGAAAGGAGCCAGGGACAGTTCTTGAACACTGGTAGGTCAGGGGCGAGGCTGGTTGCAGCCCGTCTTTGTCCATATGGAGGGCCTACAGGCCAGTCACAGCCTCTTTAAAGGAAATGCTGCTCAGAGGGGAGCAAGGCCAGGCGGCTTTTCCTACCCAGTGGCTTGTCCACTGCTGGGAAATCTCACCTAAGCCAGCAGGAGCAGGATCTTCTGGCCACAGTGGGTCCTAAGGCAAGCCCCAGACACAATAGAAATGACAAGTCCAATTACCTTCCTTGGCCTCTCTTCCCCCCATGGGTAGAGTTGGGGGAAAGCAAAGTGAGGTGTGGCACCTGGGGACCAGCCACCAGGACCTGTAGAGAGCTCTGTGGTATGACTCCTGATGGACAGGGTCCTCCTTTCCTTTGATCTCCCCCTGGGGCTGCCCATTGGATGGATCAAGTGGAAACTAGAGAGCAGGGGGACAGTTTGGACAGTAGGGTAGTGTGCAGGGTGGAGGTGGGGCGCCTGGGTGGGGGAGGATGCCTGCACATCCTCATTCTCCTAGAAGGCCTTGCAAGTTTTGCAACTCATCTCTCACTTTAGAGGAAGTGGTCCCGTTCTCAGACCACTGGGCTCCTATGGAATTTATTAGCATTCAAGGGCCCTGAACTTGGGTGGTTCTGGTCTCCCATGCTTTCTTGTGCATCTCACTAAGGCATCAGTATAATGGACCTGGACCAGCGAGATGAACTGTGAGGTGTCAACATGATCAGGTTCTTCCATTCTGTAATACAATAGCAGCAGGATGAACACAGCCCTGAGACGGGATGTGCAGGTGTACTGCTTTCCAGACTGTGTAAAGGCAAACAGTTCTGATCTTATTTACTGATAGGGATAGGAGTGGAGGAGCCTGGCCCTTAATGTGTGCAATTTTGACCCCGAAAATGCTGCGTCGACTTCTTCCAGTAAAGACATTACATCCAGAACTCTTAGCATTGCCATTTAAGTTTCTAACAATTTCCTGTTATTCTCCAACATCCATCTGGCTTTTGTATTAGTCACCTGAAGAGCTATGTGGAATACAGTGGGATTCCCACCTGCATTTTTTATATTTACCTACTTGTTTACCACTATGTGTCTCATTCTTTCCTGAAGACCTAAATTTCCATCTGGTATCCTCCCTGCTTGCACAGAACAACTTCCTTCTGTAGTCATGCCACGCAGATTTGCTGGTAATAAATTATCCCAGTTTTAAAAATTTGAAAATGTCTTCATTTTGCTTTCATTCCTGAAGGTAATTTTTTTGCATATAGAATTCTGAGTTTAAGAATCTCTTAGCTCTTTGAAGATGTGATTCCACTGTTTGCCAGCCTCCATTGTTCACAGTTAGAAGTCAGTAGGTGCCTACTGTGTATTGGACTAGCTGCTCTTTATTCTCACCAAACCCCCCCAGAAACATTGCTATTATTTGTGTCAGATGAAGACACCTGGGTTGTGAGTTCTCTGGGTCCATGGTAAGGAAGCTGGTTGAGTGACAATGATCATGTGGCTGGGGGAACATAAGCAAAGCCTTCCTTGACAGGTCAGGTCTTGAGATGGTGGAAGACGAGGTCTATCCTCCGAACTCCGAGTCTGAATACTGTGCATGACCCAGGTTTTCTTCTGGGCAATATTCATCCCAGAACTTGAGCTACAACCTACTGGGTTCTGAGGTTCCTCTTCTCATATTGGGCAGATCATATCCTGGCTTGGACATTGCCACTGACTATAGGTGACCCTAACCAGCAACCTTACCTTTCTAGATCCATCATCCTCATGCTGAACAGGAGCAAATAAAATAGAGGCCTGACTTTGTCTAGCTACAGCAGGGCATCGGTGAATGGCATGCTGCACAGTTCCAGCACGAGTTTCCAAAGCTCCTGCACATGGAGGGCCTTCGAGGCCACATTCCTATCAAGGCCACATTCACACAGTGGTGCAGAAGTACTCATGCCTCCATCAGAGGAATATTTTACCTTTTTAAGTATTATCTAGGCATGGGGGATACAGCAGTGACCAAAACAGATGAAGGCCTCCTCCCCATGGCATTGTGCAGCAGTCTGCATCACCTCTCTCCATTCTAATTCTTACTCTTAGCCTCACTCTAGGAGGCTGAAAACTCTGGGCTCAAATCCCAATCCTGAAGAAGCCAACCCTACCCTACTTATGAAGTCACTAACCCAGATTTCTTGTCAGCAGTGTGGGCATCATTAGGCCTGTTTTCTAGGGTGACTAGGAGGTTAGGCTGGGGTGACATGTGTTACAGGCATCTGTATGGTTCCTGCCACATGGCAGTGATTCTTTTAATATTCCCTTTTCTTAGGGATCGACCCGTCATGAGAATACTTCATTGTCTCCCTTGGTTTTGGTATTTGTTCACTTTTCTTAGTAGTTAGATATGCTTTTTTCTCTTTTAAAAACTGTTGCTTTGAGAATACCGAAATGCCCCATATACCCTTCCAGTGTCACGTCACTAGTGACATACCCTGGTTGATTCTCCTCAGTCCTGGGTCACAGTATAGGTTGAACATCCCTTAACCAAAATGCTTGGGACCAGAGGTGTTTGGGGTTTGGAATCTTCTCAGATATTGGGATATTTGCATGTATGCAATGAGATATCTTAGCCTAACCAGGAAATTCATATTTTCTATACTTTATACAATAGGCTGAATTTTATATAATATTTTAAGTAACTATAAATGAAACAAAGTCTCATCATGTGCAGTTTTCTACTTGTGGCATTGCGTTAGCTCTCCAAATTTTGGACCATGGAGCATTTGGATTTCAGTTTTGGATTAGGGATGCTTGACCTATGCTCCAAGTCCCCTCCCTACTGAAATTCCTCCAATCCCCCCACACCCCAACCCTTCCGTTCCTTGTCCCTTTAGGGTGTGGGCCAACCTCCTCCCAAATAGAGTATCCCAGACCCCAGTACACGCGAACGGCACAGGGCCTCTCCTGACTGTCGCTCTGCTCTTCCCACCCCTCCTGCAGGTTACGGACACGCGGCACCTGGCACCGACGCTGGCAAGGCCTTCTGCATGTTCTACGCTGTGCTGGGCATCCCCCTGACGCTGGTCATGTTCCAGAGCCTGGGCGAGCGCATGAACACCTTTGTGCGCTACCTGCTGAAACGCATCAAGAAGTGCTGCGGCATGCGCAACACCGAGGTGTCCATGGAGAACATGGTGACCGTCGGCTTCTTCTCCTGCATGGGCACGCTGTGCATCGGGGCGGCCGCCTTCTCCCAGTGCGAGGAGTGGAGCTTCTTCCACGCCTACTACTACTGCTTCATCACCTTGACGACCATCGGCTTCGGGGACTATGTGGCGCTGCAGACCAAGGGTGCCCTGCAGAGGAAGCCTTTCTACGTGGCCTTCAGCTTCATGTACATCCTGGTGGGGCTGACCGTCATCGGAGCCTTCCTCAACCTGGTGGTCCTCCGCTTCCTGACCATGAACAGCGACGAAGAGCAGCCTCCGGAGCTGGAAGGCGGGGAGCCGGCCCCCGACAACCGCAACAGCGTGGTGGTGGCGCACATCTCCGGCAGCGAGGAGGAGCGGCGGCCCGTGCGACGGCGCCGCAGGAGCGAGGGCGGCGAGCTGCAGTCGGTGGTGTGCTCCTGCGCCTGCTACGACCCCCAGGCGCCGCCGAGCGTCAGCGCCAAGCTCGCGCCCCCCACCGTGCGCGCCATCTCCTACAAGATGGAGGAGATCTCGCCGAGCACCCTGAAGAACAGCCTCCTGCCGTCTCCGCTCAGCTCCGTCTCGCCTGGGTTGCACAGCTTCAACGACAACCACAGGCTGATGCGCCGCAGGAAGTCCGTCTAAGTGTGGGGAGGGAAGGATCGGAAGTCATTGTCATGTGGATGTAAGTTCCATTGGCTCAACTCGTCTTTCCTCCTTATTTATTTATTATTACCTTTCGTTATGATTACAGTCATCGCCATTCCTTTCTCTCCTCCCTCCTTTCTCGGTTTCATTTTCTTCCCCACCTTTCCAGCCAGGCAGAGCTGTCCAAAGGGAAGATAAAGGCCCATCCTTCTCTGAAACTCGCATCTGGGCATGAAGCATGGATTTCTTCCTTCCTCCCCAGCAAAGTATGCCTTATATTCCCCCTCCCCCGCCCTGCCCCCTTTCTCCGGGGTGGCTTTTCTAGGACAGGTGTGAGACCAAGAGCACGGAGACAGAGCTGAGGATACCCAGCCCGAAGTGGCTCACCAAGCCAGAGCCTTTGACTGCCGCCCCTAGAGGCGTGTCTCACTAACTCTCTTTTCCTCCCCGAGGACTGGGTGGCTGTGTCTGCGTGTGCAGTGTGAGCGTGTGTGCCTCTGTGTGCAGGTGGACCGTGTGACCAGATGGGAAGTGTCAGGTTCATTTTTCCACTCCCCTCACTTATGGTAACCTGCTTTGGGCTGCTTCCAAACAGAAAGGAAAGACAAAACCCAAGAGGTTTTTAATCATCTTGCCAAATCAAGCATGTTCCATGAGCAGCCTTGACCCCAGGTGTGCCACGACCATAGGTTCTAAGTTATTCTATTAACTTTTTTTCAGGGGGTGGGCGGGCAAGAAGACATGGATCATTTTAGCTTGCCAGTTTAAGAATCTGAAAAGCATGCACCTTGTGAAACTGGTATGCAGTATCAACAGAAGTAGCAATGGAATGACCAAAAGCCCCCACTTAAAGATATTTAGTTTTATCATCGCCAGTTCCAACCATTTACCGTGCAGCTGGAATTGTCGGTGGAAACTGAAAGTGGTTGGAACCCCAGAGTATCTATTTTATTATTTCCCTCTGCTTGATGATGATGACTAGGACGATGATTTCTGTGCGGCACCTCCCTGCATAGATAAGCAGTGTAGTTCTGGAATGCTTGGATGAGAGTGGGATTGGTATGTGGATGTGGTTTCTTTTCCTAATAAGAAGTGACAGGGCATTCCTCGCTTAAAATATATAGAGATTATATATTTCAAGAAAGATTGTCTGGAATTGCATTTGATTTGTAAATAGGGGAAAGTTCAAGTTGGTCTCAGGAAGGGTTTAGAGGCTGTGTCTTGGCCTACTGGGAACTTGTCAATCTCAGGGGATGCTTTGGTTTAGGCAGTGGAGAATTCCTCCCCACTCTCCATAAGGGGTGAACCCAAAGGGAAGACATGCTCATCTCTTAGGGGACACACGTTAGGCTAGAGAATATGGCACATGGTAGGCCCTTACGATGGCAGGAATAAGGACAGTTTGACCTCTGTGTTCACTGAGGGGACTTTGATTTCTTCCATCATCATCCCTGCCATTTCTGAAAGTCACCCATTCACTCATCCTCCCAAATCCTCTGTTGTACACTGGAAGTTCCTGGCTCTTGGATGGAAATGGGCTTCGCTGCACTGCTCAGAAGGAACCCGCTCACTGGCCTACAGGACTTCTTAAAGGAGACCGAACCCAAATGCCACCCGGCCCCAGCATGTGGGCCACTGGGCTGAACCAGGAGCACTTGGACTCCTTTGAAAAGGCTACGCATGCACCTAATGCTACGTCCCGTGTTGAAATGTCCCCTTCGCCTAGGACACAGGACCTTCAGAAGGAGTCTGTGAACCTCAGACTCTCTTGGCCGAACTTGACAGTTACGAACCTTCAAGGCCTCTATCGGCTCATTCATCTTTAAGATTCTGGAACGCCCTGCCTAGGGTGCTCAAGTCTGTCCAGAGAATAGACTACTCTTCTTGAGTTCTCTGAAGGGATTGTTGGCTATAGGAGATCAGAGGCGTGAACTCACTAATGCATATTTGCAGACTGCTTTTTGCCTTGGCCGCTGCCTGGGACACATGTAGGAGTTCTGAAACCCTTTGTAAGATTTGCCCTCGAAGGGGGGCGTGTGTGATCATCTTATCTTCATGTGGCACAGGGAGGGTGAAAGATTTGCCCAATATCAGTTGATCCTTGACAGAACCAAGGCCATAGTCTCAGAAGGGTCCACAACATTGATTCCACACACCAAGGTATCCTAACCCAGCCCCCTAGTGAGGCACCCTGCCCTGTGTCTCCACCGGGGCCCACACTAGAGTCAGACAGAGGGGGGTCAGCTCGCCCCCTTCAGAGCCGGTTTCTATCTGCATAATGTGGTCATGCAGGGACCGTCTTGCTTGAATGCCCCGAGCGACAGGAGATGTAGAACACACTATTCTCACAGTCAACTCCCTTTTTGGAGGATTAGGATTGTAGGACGAAGCCTTTTTTTCTCCAAGTCATGACCACCGACCAAAGGGTCTGGGGCAGCTCCATACTGTCTTGGTTCTGTTTCCCTCCCGTGTCTTCTGCAGTCTGCTGCCAGGCTAGCCCTGAGGGAGGAGCACTGGGTCCCCTCTTCACAGTTGGACATCCAGAGTGGCCAGGGGATGCAGGCGAGCATGGCCTGCTCCCCTGCAGATGGTCCATTTCTTCCCTGTCATGGTGCACTCCGTATGTGCTCCTGGGGAAAGGGTGGGGGACGTCGAGATGTCCAGAGCTCTTCTCTCTTGATAGGATGGGAGTGGGCCTTCTCGGCCGAGAGCCCCCATGGCCAGTGTGGGCAGAAGCTCAGTGTGCCTCTCCCTGCTGATCTCCTTCAGACGAGAGCTGGGCCACACAGGCCCACAGCCACCGGAGGTCATGGCTAGAGCCGAGGTCTTGGTACTCTTTCTGCTGTGGTCCAGGCTGCTTTTGTTGCTGCCGTCCTGCACAGCCCTCCAAAGACCCCTTGCTGCTGGACTTCTCTGGCCTGGCCCCTCTTCCTCCCTTGTACTTGGCAACTTCTTTCAGCCAAGTGATTGTTACTCCCTTCTTCCACTCGACCATGCCCATTCAGAAAGGGGGATGAAATCCCCCCCGGGGGTTTGGATAGCATCAGCTTCTGTTAGGGCGCATGAATGGAGAGCCCCCTCTCACCAGGGGCATAGGAGGCCGACTTGCCTTCCGGTCCCCACACGACTACATGCCTTGTATATACTTGAGATTTCTGACTCACTTGAACTCTTTTCCACTAAGTGATATCCATCTTTACTCCATCAAAGGCAGGAGGAAGGTGGACATTGGATTGATTACCCTGGAGCCCTGGGCTCACCGCTTTCTAGCGAGCATCCGTTTGGGTCCTCGCAGCACCCCTCCCAGGTGGATGGTGCTGTCCCGACCAACAGTCTGTTAGACTCTTGTTTACATAGAGGTGAACCAACCTCTCTGAGTTCTGAGATTCCCTCTTAACCCCATAGCTGGGACCAGATCTGCTCTTTCTGCTCCATCTTGAAAGCAAGGCAGCCTCTGCCCAGATAGTATGATCATAGCAGGTCATTTGCAGCCTGGGACCCTCCCCCTCTCCCCCACTACCTCCACGTCCCTTATACTTCCAGGGGAGGAAGCAAATGGATGCAGACTGCTACTTGGAAGAGACCCCTGAGGAGGTCCCATTAAACCGCCTGTAAGAAAGGTGGAGCTGGAGTCACCTGGCGCCCTGTTCTTTACGCACAGGGACCCGATTGAGAGTATCTGTGCCAGATCCCAGGTGTGGGCTGGCTGCTGAACCCAGAGTCATGGCTTAGTTTTGAAAGCAGCTTGGGACTCACTTCTGAAGTGTGTTTCCTCTAGAATCATGGTATCTGTGAGACCCTGGGAGCATCCTAGGGGAGGGAAGAGGGGCAGGACAGGGCCCATTTCCGTGTCTTGCCTCAGTGGGCTCTTGGAAGTCATTTCACTCCGAGTCCCTGAAGCTTCCTCCTTCAACAGTCGGACAGCACTTTGTGCAGAACGGACTTGACCCACAAAGGCATTTGGTCTGGATAATCCGATCTCTGGGCACCTTGAAGGTTGAGCCACCAGAAAGCAAGCCAAACGATCCTTTCCTTTGGCAGGAGACAGCTGGGAAGATGAAGGGACACAGCAATGGCAGACAGCAGTGGTGGTCACGTGCACTGAGGCCCAGCGTATTCTGGGCTTCCCAGAGAGCTGGGCATGAATCCATCCCGTGGTATTCCGTCTTGACCACAACATGATAGAGGCTGCTGCCTCAGGACGGTGAGAGTAGGACCGATTTCCCAGCCAAGGTTGTTTTGAAAATCCCAGAGTTACAGAAAAGTTGAAAGAACATAATGAGCTTCCCGATACCTCTCGCCCTGACCCACTCTCCTCGGCCCTTTGCCCCCTTCCCCTCAACTCTTACACTCAGAGACGTTTGGAGGACAGAATGTCATGATGTCTGTAACAGTGAGGTGATTCAGCCAAAGAAAACATTGTATATCTCCCATGACCAAGCTCATTCTCCTATATAGTAGTGCCATTGTCACACCCGAGAGATTTAGTACCTTACAGTATTACCTAGTAAAATCTGTATGCAAAAATCTCCCAACTGTCCCCAAAATATCCTGCAGAGCTTTTTGTGAAACTCGTCGACGCCACCCCAAGATGACACCCCTACAGTTGCTTGTCTTGTGGTCCCAGAACCCCCCAATTGAGGGCATCCCCCTCAGCAGTTGTGTCTCTCTTGATATTTTTGAAGAGCCCAGGCCCACAGTCTTGTAGAATGCCCTATGACCTGCTTTTGTCTGCTTGTTCCCTCAGGTTGAGGAACTGTGGGCAAGGAAACAGTTGATGTCGTGTAGCTATGATTTATGCTCTGGATGTCTGTCTCCCTGGGGACCTCTGTGGTTACTGCTTTCGTTGTGAATAAATAAGTCATATTAAATGTTGTTTTCCTCTGTCAGGGGAACTAACTACAGCTGCAAGAGGCGTCCACGGATGCTGGGTCTCTGCCGAAGCCCAAGCAGGCTTCCGATTTCTGACCTCCCTGGGGACCTCTTCCGTGTGGGCTGACATCGGCACCTCCCCTAGACACCTGTGGGGTAGCCCAGCTGTAAATAGAAAGCAGAGATGCGTGTTGCCAGGGCCCCCGCCAGCTGCCCGGGCTCCTCCGTGGGCTCAGTGCTGGCCAGGCCCTCCCCTCCAAGAAGTGGAATTTGTCTCCATGCCCCACCTGGCCACTAAGGGCCACCACCTGTGATCTATGAGGGGTTTTCTCTGAGAAGTTCTAGAGCACAGCCCTCCTAGATCCGATCTCATGGAACCTACCTGCTGTGTCCCCCTCACCTTCCCTTTTGACGGGGGAGATGTGCCCCTTCGGGTTCTGCCACCTGGGCCTCCCTGTTGCTCTGTAGGGTGGTGTGAGGGCCTTTAGCTCCTCCTGTCAAAGTCCCTCCTGACCATCTTACCCCCGACAGACTTCGGATGTCCTCCTCCGAGCTCCCCCGTCCCTCCTCTCTCATGGATGAACACACTGAGAAGCGAACCTCCCGTGGTCCCAGCCTTAGGGGTGGCCATTGTGGGAGCCATGGGAAAAAGACTTCTGACATCTTGTCCCAATGGTCACGCATCCCCATGATCACGCCTTTAATTGCCCAAGTGGAAACCATAGTGCTATACAATGCCTGGAAACCAATCCAGATCCCCGAGAAGATGACCGGCCTCACCCCCCTGGCTAGTCAGCTGCCCATGGCTGGTGGCCCACGGCTGGGAGCTTCCTCCATGGGTACAATTGGAATACCTTCAGATTGCAGAACACTCTTGGGGACATTTCTCCTGTGGGAGGGGAACCCTGTGGCAGGAACACTACCAGGAAATTGGGTCTAGTCAACGCCATTTGCTTATGGCAGGTCTTCTGCTGGAGGCTGGGCGACATGGGGACATGGGGACATGGAATGAGTGGGAGGGGACCCCATGCCTCAGTGGAACCTGCCACTTCCAGCTCTGGAGCCCTGTGAGAGGCAAACCCCATCTCTCTTGCCCCCAGACAACAGCATGATGAGTTACTCAGGCCCAGGCACTTTCACACCTTGAACCAACCTCAGCCACTCACAGGAGGCGGTAGCTCGCTCCTCCAAGCCCCACCTTCCCCACCTTCAAGTTGGAGATTACAAGAAACCCCTCCTGCACAGGGTATCTGGGAGAAGCCATATATGGGCACCTCTTCTGTGCCCACCACTGTGCCAGGGTTCTCTGCTTCCTGGGAGGGCAGGTCCCTTCCCCCATAGGTGCTGGACCCAGCATGGGACCTCACCTCAGGCTCTGTGCTCTACTGGGGCCTGAACTACAAAGAGCATGTGGACCAGCGGGTGCTGGACTCTGTTTCCTCTGTGCACTTGCTCTTCCTGCTGGGTGGGGGTGGAGGGGCAGCCAGAGCACCCCCACCCTGCAGGTCCACCAGCCGAGTTCCTTTTCCACTGGAACTCCCAGCCCGGCGTCCCACTCGGACTTCAGAGCGTGTCCTCCGGTGTGCAGGGTGGGGAGGGGCCCTCCCTCCCACAAGAGGACATGAAGAAAAGAGGGGGAGGGTGGGGTGTCACCTCCGAGAAACCAAATGGGGCCTGACACTGTGGGGACGGTTGGAGAGGAGGCGCTTCCAAGCTGGCCAGAAGGGCGTCTGTTAAACCCGCCAGATCCTTTGCCCGTTTCGAAGCCCAGCTCTGTGCCAAGCACCAGGACACACCCCCCCCATAGGAGACACGTGCAGACTAAGCTTTTGGTCCTACTAGCCGTGAGACCTTGGTCCCAGGCCTGCTTTCTCCACACCAGTGGACCCAGTGGACGCAGAGGGCACACCCGAGACTGGTGGTAGCATGTTCTCTGGGGGGTTAGCAGGACGCCTGCAGGGTAACCTGCAGTAGAGTGGGTGCGGGCCCTCTGAAAGCCTGTAATGGCCTCTGCCCATGACCCCTCTGCAGTGGACACTGCGTGACCCAGGCAGGTCACTCTTCCTGGAGGCAGATCAGAGGACGACAGGACAGCGACACTCCAGTTCGTCATCCTGGTGAAAGGGCCCCTCTCGCTGAGCCTTTCAGGTGGCAGGAGCTGCTCCAGAAGGATGGGCTGGACCCCTCCCTGCACATGCTGGTGTGACCGACCCTCCAGCGCAGGGCCTGGGGTTTTCCTGGGGCTGCCTGGGTGTTGTCTGATGTTGGGTGGCATGGCCTAGGTCAGCAGGAATCGTGGCCTTCCCGTCACCCTCCTCCCTAGGTGTGGTAACAGCCACAGCAGGGTAAAGGACTCTGGTGGGAGGATAGGGGGAGGGGGAGGGGTTTGGAGGGAGGTGGGAGGTGGTGCAGGAGGGGCAAGGAGACTTATTGGGGAAGATCTCAATCTGCACATCTTCCCCTTTACCTTGGAGTCCTAACTGCCTCTTTGGAGGCTCCAATATGGCACCTTGGAAGCCGCCAGCATCTAGAGAGCTATGCTTGTTTTTGTAATCTTCAGCCATAGCTTTGGCCTCGGAGGGACAATGGGGACAATGGGGACAATGGGCTCCTTCCATACATGTAATGGGTCACATGGTCTTGGCTAGTCACTCCTTGACCCCCTATAAAGGTGGGCTAGCCAGGAGAGAAGCAGTATCTCCCAGAGACGTCTGGTGAAGATGAAGAAACCAGCATCTCTGTGAACAGACTTTCTTGGCATTTGGGTGGGAGGTGTGGGGAGGGCAGGACCAAGTCCTTCCAGCACAGGTCTGCGTTGCTAAACGTGGGCCAACTCCCGTCTCTTGGGGATGTCCCATTTTCCAGGTAGAATTGTTCTATAGACTCCCTCTCTCTGAAAAATCATGTCTCCCCAGCTCTTAGACCCTCCTTTTGACAGGTCCCCGTACAAATGAGCTCTCCTTTATGTCCCCACACTAAGTTCTTAATGAGCCACAGTCTTGGACCATGGTGGGCAGGGGTCTTGGCCAGAGCTCCAATGCCCGCCTTCCACTGAGGAGCCCAAGTCTTACCTCTCAACCCGAGAAGACACAGCTGCCAGGCACGAAGTGGCAGCCCCGCTGGCCCCATTCTGAGTGCAGCAATGGCAGCTGGGTCACCCTGGTCCCCTGGAGACTACAGGCACATGGACCGTCTGTGGCCAGCCTTTGTGAGAGGCTCTGTGCTGAAGGAGATGGCTAAGGCCCTGGCCCCTAGCTGAGGGCCCACTGGCCTGAGGCTTCCCAGATGGGAGAGGTCTCAAGCCAGGCCAGGGAAGCGGGCATTGCAACCAGGACTTGCCTCCAAAATTATTTCATTTTCGAGCTGAAGTTTAGAAGTTGAGTGGAACAATAATAATGAAAGGAAAAATGTGATTAGTGGGAACCCCATGAAGCAGACCCACAATTAACAAGATTTCTCTGTAATTTGATGGCTCCTCAGAAGAACACACTCCTGAAAAGGGCTAATTATGTATCTGTTTATTAAGTCCACAAATAGCATTGTGACAGCTGGTTCTGGGCTGGAAAGGCCCTTACGAGGTCATCTCAGCCCACTTTTGCCTTATCAGAACTCTCCACCAGATAGACTGCACCGAGCTAGGTGACACTATGGGGACCCCCAGCCTAACACAGGGGAGAGATCAATCCCAGCCAAGAGGTCCTCCAGACTCCTACGTACAAAAACATTGACGAGAAGTTTTGCAACTAAGTACACATAGGAGACAAGCAACAAAGACATCAAAAGACAACAGATTTGAACCAATGACTTGATAAAAAAAAAAAAAAGGGAAGAATCTCTACTCTATTCTGACCAGGCCAAGAGATGGCCAATAACCCCTTTTAGATGTCTAGCTTTAACTTCAGCCAAATGTGTATTCTGTGCCTCACGACATCAAGGAGAAACAAACCCCCCATCTTTTGTGACCCTAGACATAGAAATTAAGTTTCAATTGATGTCAAACTCATCCTCAAAATTAACTGGCATATATTTATGGGGCTTATTCTAGGAGTGGGAGGTGGTTTCTTGGGATCCCTGGGCAGGGAGGGGGGTGCATTCCCTGGATAGCTGGGTCTCTGGGCTTTTATTTTTTTGCTTTGCTGGACATTTGTGTGCTGTGGTAAGAGGACCTGGATTTGGTTCTGATGGTGACACTATCAGAAGCCTGACCAACCGTTCTTGCGGGGGAGGGTGATGGAAGGCAGGACAGTCCCACAAGAAGGGGGCGTCCGCTTGCCCTAGAGACCAGTAGGTCCACATTCTGGGAGGATGGCATGGTTTGCCCCACGCCCCCAGCAGGACCTGCCCTCCCACTGGTGGACGACAAGCCCTTTGAGGTGGAGGCCCAGGCCTGTGGGACCCAGCAGACGGCAAAGCCCAGCGATTCCAGCAGGACTGCGGAGAAGCGGAGCCAGAGCCTCCTGCCGCCGTGAGAGCCCCTTGTGTCGCCCCCTTGCCTTCAGCCTGTGCAGAGGCGCTTCACAAATGGCCTTAGAATGCCATTAATGGAACGTGGCAACCAGAGTCCATTTCAGATGTGTTCGTTATTGTTGCTCACCCGAATAAGAAACCCCACAATGTTTACATGTCCTAGATGTCACACTCGCGTGACAGATGCCTTGTGCAAGAGATTGCATCTTTCTATTTTAATGAATGCTTCATGCAGCCCTATTTATCTTTTACAGAATCATTTGCTATAGTATAAAATATTGCACTTTTTCTATTTTTTTTCCATTAAAATCTCTGGCACATTTGCAACTGTGTCTTGGTTTTCCTTCAGAAAAAAGTTGGACAGGAACCGCTTTGACCAGTCTCTCCTGCTATATCCCATGAGCACACTGCCAGGCCAGCAGATGCCAGCTGGGCTGTCTGCGTGATTTGTCACATTCACTGCCTGTCCTCGTCATTGCACAGGCCTGCTGAGACCCCTTTCCCCCAAAAGCCCTGGTAGAGTAGGGAATGGGCCTCACCTGGGAGGTGAAGTTCTCCTTGGATGCCACCCCACACCCACTCATTTGTGCAGCTCCACTTGGAGAAGGTAGATGAGCAGCATTTCAAGGAGGAAACGAAACCAAGTCAAAATGAGTGACTTCAACCGAACAAGAATTCTAGTTCTAGACAAAACCAGATCACATTGCCCTTTAAAAAGACAAAACAACAACAAAAAACCCGTATGAGGGAAGAGGAGGAAGAAGCCCAGGCAGATGAAAGGCGCTTGGTGGCCTCTTCCCTCCTGTAGGAGCTGCCCGTCTTAGGGGCTGGTGCCTCCCCTGGAGGTGCCATAAGTGGGGCCAAGAACATCCCCTGCTCCCCAGGGACTCAGGTGCTGGCCTGGGGACCGCACCTCAGGAGACCTGGTTTCTCCAGCCTGCCCTGGTGCTGAGATGGATGGGCAGGCCCTGGCAGGTCCTGCCCCAGGCCATCTGAATTCCTGCCTACACAGGGCCGGCCCCTCCCTGCGAGTCTCACGATGGTGTGCTCACCCCATGCCCTGGCTACCTGCTCTGGGACTCATCCTGGGGACAGATGGGCCTGACCCCTGGGGCGAATGCTAGCCGTGGTTTACATTGTAGTATGTCCTTAGCAGAACCACGTTTCTGGAGCTGGGTCTTCTGGGAGTAGGCAGAATTTTCCCCTAAGGGAGCATATAGTACATGGTTTTGACTCGTGGGCCGACATCTCTGCCAGTGTTGCTCGGAAACAGTTGGAGACTGTGAAGATGAATGGGCACACCTGGGTCTCACAGCATTTCACATATTGAGTGAAATTCAAACTTTACTTCCCATTTTCCTGTGTCAGAAGAGGGCTATTTGAGCTTCCCCTCCAGCCACTGCATGAGGGAAAAGCCTTTCTTACCCAGTGGCCCATACAGAACCAGGCTGGTCCAAATCTGGCCTAGAGACCAATGTGCACATCCCTTTTCTGAGCTATTGGCCAGGTGCCAGGGACTCAGCCCTCAGTGGCTGTATCTTCTACCTCCAGGTGTAGGGAGAACTGAAGTCGGTTCTAGGGGAGAGTAGTCAGCTTCCTGTACCCTCTGGGACATCTCGGAGGGTTCAGGAGGTCACGGGTCCAGGTGACAGCTCGTCTCCTATATGCTGCTCTGCGGCCCCGCTCTCCTCCCAG
Organism: Ictidomys tridecemlineatus; assembly: GCF_052094955.1. Lineage (NCBI taxonomy): Eukaryota > Metazoa > Chordata > Mammalia > Rodentia > Sciuridae > Ictidomys > Ictidomys tridecemlineatus. The sequence goes on from NC_135483.1 coordinate 3,950,601, forward strand.
AGAGCAGTCGCAGGTAAGAGGGATGGGCAGGTGGTTGGCCTGTCTGCTGCGGCCTCTCTGGAGAGCCTGCTCAGATTTGGGCCTTTATGATCCCTGCTTTAGAGTTGTAAGAGGGTTCCATGCAAATCTGGATTAGGGTTCAGAAGTACACACTGTTCGCATTTTACACATGAAGCCCTCTTCCCTCTTTAGTCTCAGTGGGTGGCAACACCATCCACCCATGGAGGGCTCTGCCGGGCCCAGTTGGCCTTCCTCACCACCCCCTCTCCACATGCACACGACAGCATGCTCCATCTTCCTCTTCTTTCTGCCCCCCAGGCACAGGGGGTTGCACTTCCTGGTTCCCTGGTGGGTATAGTCATGGGGAAATGACCACAGGAGAGTGTGGGCTCCCACTAGACCTGCTGCGAGATGGGCCCGAGCTAAGACTCCACTGATTGCCGATCTCCGAGGTCGCCTGCCGACTGTAGAATCAGTGATACTAAGTGTTCTGGACTCAGTATCAGCTCAGAGGCAAGATCTGGTAATCCCCCAAATCTGATCATGTCTCTTTCCCCAATGCACAGTCACCTGGGTAAATGGCCATGACTCCCTTAGAGGAGGCCTGGGAGAAGTGTCAGTTGTGGCTGTGTGGCACGGTCTCCCCTTCAAAGGATTCTGGGCCTGTAAAGGCCTCAAGTCTGGACTCTTTTGGGAGGAGGAGTAAGGTGGAAGGCACAGGGCACATGAATACCGGAAGGTACTTTCCATAGTGGGCTCAGCCCAAGCGTGGGTGCCCCCGAGGGCACACAGTTGGTCTGACAGAGTGCAGAGGTGTGTCTCAGGACAGTACCTGGCACTCGGTGGGCATTTAGCTCAGGCACATGGTTCAGTATCTCAGTAGCTGCCTTCTCTCAGCGGGCAGTAAAGACAAGGATAACCCCTCAAAAGGCCTAGCTTACCCAAGAGACCCTGCTGCTCAGAGGTGACCAGGCACCACCTGCTGGGGAGCAGACCCCACCCCACGGGCTCTGTCCCGGCCTTCTCCATAGGGCCCTTCTGGTGGGCAGGTGAGAGCCAGAGGCTGAGCTCCACACCGAGACGTCTGGTCTGGGGAGGCCAGGGAGAGGGAAGCTGCTCAGACAGTGCCACAGGAGCCACAGAGAGTACCATGGTGGCCTTTAGACACCCTGCAAGGGCAGAGTGCTCCAGACCCAGATCAAGTCACCCTGGAGACTGACATCCAGGTAAGGTATAAACAAATCAATTTTTAAAAGCCAGTGTGGACTTGGATGGGATGACTCTACAGGACCGAGTCAGACTCTGGGGTGGGATTTTCCATTTCTTCTCCAAATCCCTCTCTACCTTTATCCACTCTGCCCTGTGTCCGTGGACGTGAACCTGCTTGGCTTCCATCTAGATTTGGCCAATGGGGAGCAGGAGGTTACAGGAAAGGGGAGTGGGTATATTTACTCCCTCCATTTGCCTGTGGTCTGGAGGTTTCCTGAAGCCAGGATTCCAAGTCCCTGTGGGTAGCCTGACCCATAAGCTCTGGTTTCCAGGTTGAACAGCCTTAGGAGACAGAGCCAGCTCTTCTTACTTCTGGGTCTCTTCCCTACCTTGATTCTTCCCTTGTGTTCTTTTGAGCTTTAGAAAAAATAGTCAATTGGTGCAGCCAATATGGAAAGCAGTATGGAGATTCCTTGGAAATCTGGGACTGGAAACACCATTTGACCCAGCTATCCCTCTCCTTGGTCTATACTCAACGGACTTAAAAACATACTATAAGCACACAGCCACATCAATGTTTATAGCAGCACAATTCACAATAGCTAAACTATGGAGCCAGCCTAGATGCCCTTCAGTAGATGAATGGATTAAAAAAGGGTGGCATATATACAGAATGGAATTTTACCCAGCAATAAAGGAATAAAATCATGGCATTTGCAGGTAAATGGATGGAGTTGGAGGAGATAATGCTAAGTGAAGTTAGCCAATCCCCCCCAAAAAAACAAATGCCAAATGTTTTTTTCTGATAAGGAGGCCAATTCATAGTGGGGTAGGGAGGGGGAGCATGGGAGGAATAGGTGAACTCTACATAGGGCAGAGGGGTTGGAGGGGAAGGGAGGGGGCATGGGATAATTAATGATGGTGGAATGTGATGATCATTATCCAAAGTACAGGTATGAAGACACGAATTGGTGTGAATATACTGTGTATACAACCAGAGATTACACATATAGAGCACATTTTTTTATAAGAATTGTAATGCATTCCGCTATCATGTATTTTCAAAATAAAAAGTAGATACTTAATGAGGGTACTATTTTTATTAAGTTATTTATTATAATTTGTTACACAATGGCAGAATGCAATTCAGTTCACATTACACATGTAGAGCACACATTTTCAAGTCACTGATTGCACACAAAATATTTTCACACTATTCATGTCTTCATGCATGTACTGAGGGCAATGATGTCTAACTCATTCCACCACGATTTCTACCCCCTTGCCCCCTCCCTTCTTTTTCTTGATTTGAGAATGCTGACCCATAATGGCGATGGGGTGGGGGGAAGCACGGGAGGAATGAAGTATCCACATCTTAGCGAGTGGAGTGCCATTCTTTGCAGACTCGAGTCTGTTGGCCCCATTTCCAGCCCTTGGCGCTACCTTGGCCTAACTCCCTCTGCAGCGTACAACAGAAAACCTATGTAGGTGTTGGATGGTTGGCTCCAACATGGCTCTAGAACGAAGTGACAGGACACAGTGGCACTTCTTCATACCTTGCAGAAGTTCTTCAAGGGGTAACACTGCAGATTATCCTGGGGATCCCATCTCCCTCACTTTTGGCTCTGTCAGGGCCTGCTCCCAAAATGGTTTCCATCATGTTCATTTCTTCCATGGTCCCTCTGTTAGGATCTTGGCTGCTGTACCTGGGTTTGAGTAAGAGTGAAGGGGAGGCCGATATTCACTGCTCAGAGCACATGGCACTGGCTCACACAGCTGCCCTGTGAGTGGTGAAGTCCCCACAGAGTGCTCAGGTAAGTAAGCTAGCTTGTTGGGCTTCCTGCTGCCATGGCAACGCCCTAGTTCGGCACTAGGGATAGATGGTTGGGGGGTAGCATCTTGTAAAAAAAAAAAAAAACAAAAAAAACCAAAATTTTATATATAATTATGTGTATATAAAACTCTCACACACACACACACACACTGGAGTATAGGGTTCTCCTGAAGGACTGAATAGGAAGCAGGACTGGGGTGAGGTCCAGGAATCCGATACAGCTGAGGGCTTCCCTCTTCTACATCCTCCGTTTCTTGTAAATACTGCCCACCTGCCTTAGTGCCAGTTGAGGTCCTGGGCATGATGGGGGAGCACCTGGGCATGATGGGGGAGCAATCCATGCTCCCCCATCTACCCGTCCTGAAGGTTGGGGCCTTCTACACTTGAGGGCTGGAGTCAGGTAGGCCCCCATCCAATTCCAGCTCTCCACCTCTTGCTGGGCAAGCCCAGGGCATTTCCTTTACCTCTTGAAGGCTAGATGCTGGATCAGGCTGATGTCCAGTAGAAGCTGAGCCAGCAGGACGGAGATGAGAGTCCTTGTGGAGAGTTGGTTTGGACGACTGTGGGGCCTGGCTGGGCAAGTGGGGGGAGAGTCAGGGCAAGCCCTCTTGTGCGACAGCTAAAAACAGAATGCCTAGGCTACACAGAAAGGAGTCAGGCCCAGGTCTGTGGGCTTTCCCGGGACCATACTCTCTGGGATATCGTCTTTGGAGGAGACATGGGGCCCTGTGGCTCTTGAACTCAAGCCCAAGGCTTGGTTCTAGGGTAACCTTATGGATGTGTGCTGGCTCCTCCCCAGATCCCTTCTTGGCCCACTCTTCCCTGGGTGCCTGGAGAGGCCGACTGTGGCTGGTCATCTGTCTTCCTTGGGCTTACACCTTTGCTTCTGTTTGCAAACTGACAACTCTGATCTGGGACAACTCTACCCACTTCTAGGATGCTCTGTCCTAAGCCAATTAGAAGCCATGAATAGGGTTTTGGAAAGATGAAACCCGACATCTGAATTCTGCCATGGCCACAGGACCCTGTCAGGAGGGGCTCCCGCTGCCTCCCTGTAACTCCAGTCTTCTCTTGGGTATACCGGGGCTGAGTGCTCCCACACCAGTCCTTGCTCTTTGGTCTGCTCAGCATATCCCCTCCTAGGGCCTGGTTAGTTCTTACTCATCCTTCAGAGCACAGAGGGGGTTCCTTGCTCATCCCCTTCCCACCCCTTGGTACATTAGTAAATCTTGTTTATCTCTTATGCCTTGAACTTTTTAATTTATTTTTTTAATTTATGTGACAGCAGAATGCATTACAATTCTTATTTCACATATATAGCACAATTTTTCATATCTCTGGTTGTATACACAGTATATTCATACCAATTCGTGTCTTCATACCTGTACTTTGGATAATGATCATCACATTCCACTATCATTACCCCATGCCCCCTCCCTTCCCCTCCAACCCCTCTGCCCTATGTAGAGTTCACCTATTCCTCCCATGCTCCCCCTCCCTACCCCACTATGAATTGGCCTCCTTATATCAGAAAAAAACATTTGGCATTTGTTTTTTTGGGGGGGATTGGCTAACTTCACTTAGCATTATCTCCTCCAACTCCATCCATTTACCTGCAAATGCCATGATTTTATTCCTTTATTGCTGGGTAAAATTCCATTCTGTATATATGCCACCCTTTTTTAAATCCGTTCATCTACTGAAGGGCATCTAGGCTGGCTCCACAGTTTAGCTGTTGTGAATTGTGCTGCTATAAACATTGATGTACTACAAGGGTATGCCTTGAACTTTTTATAGCACTTGTGAAAATTAGTAAGACAACCTTAACCAAATAATTAGATTCTGCTATAAGAGGCATACTGTCTATCATCTATTGTCATTGCTAGTCTATAGTGCTTAGCCCCAGAATACCTAGCATACAGCAGGCACTCAAGAAATGTTGCATTAATTAAGTGAAGAAAATCTTGACTTTCTCCTAGAAGAGAAAAATAGGCATTTGGACCATATGGCATATAGACACGATAGAAAAAATGAGTTTTCCTCTTTTGCCGTAGCTCCCTCCAACATAACAAACATCTCGGTGACAATGTCAAGTACCAAGCCTAACATCATCTCATTTAACATTCAATTGAAGTGGTACTATTGTTATCCCTGATTGACATAGGAGGAAATTGAGCAGAAATTTTAACTAAGAAGGCTTTGGACAGGCTCCAGATTGAAGAAACTACTGTCTTCTGATTTCCTTTAGTGACCATAAAAACCACAGAAGTAGGCTGTCCCAGTCTGAGGCAGTCATAAGTCCATCAAACCTCGGGCATCTTCCTTTAGGTCAGCTCTCTGGATATCAGTCTACTAGTGTTCCCTCATAATAATTGAGCAAGTCTGTTTTTTCTTCCTTTGGAAGTATCTGGTCTTCATTTCTATTGCCCACAACTCCATGAGGCATGCATTGGTATGCAGAGAGCTTGGTAGCCCCTTTCCATCTACAAAGTCATGTCCTTTGTTTCTGGGAAAGCATTTTAAAAGCTTATTAACGATTCCTCTTCTTTAATTCCCCTTTCTGGAACTCTTTATTCTGACGTTGCTTCTCCTGAGGTAGCCTTTGAATATTTTCATATCATCCCATTATCCATCTTTTTGTTCTTACTTCCTTGGAATTTCCTTAATTTTTATATAGGCACAACTTCTATCGAGTCTATTCCTGTTGAGTTTTTCATGTTTGCATCTGCTTTCAAATTCTGAAAGCTTTTTTTTTGGCTGATGTCTTCCCCCTAAAAACTGTTATCCCCAGAAACGCTGGCGATATCTGTGGCATATTAAAGACTTTTTGATGTTTTTCGTTTTTCCTGTTTGTCTCGATTATTTCCAGACTTGTTTTTCCTGCTTGTCTGTTTCCTGTGGTTTCTATGGTAGACATGCCCTCATCTCTGGGAGCCCTTGGTTGTCTGTGCTCGGGACCCCATTGGCCCTACTGTTCCCCACCCTTCAGCCTAAACAGAGTGGGGCTTGTAGACTGAGCTTTGGTGTGAGGCGACCTAGCAAGGCCTTTGGAGGAGCTCCCAATGTTGAGCAGAGCCGCAGAGTCTTAAATCCCTTGTGCTCTGAAGGCGCGGGGCTGGGCATCTCAGCTCTGTGTGTGGCCCCTGGCCGTCTTGGATTTCTCAGAGCACTTCTGCTGCGAGTCCCCTGGGCCTGTAGGCTGGTCTTCCGGCTCACTCCCTTGGTGAGCCAACTTCCTTTCTCCCATGGTGGGGAGCAGAAGCCAAGTGAAATGAGGCTGGGTTTACAGGGTATTTCAGCCTTAGCGCTCCCTTCCCACCCCCACCCTAGAAGTTCCCGGTGCCGTCAGCGGAGTCTCAGGGTCCTGCGGCATGCCCAGCAGATGTGGCTCAGCTGCCGTTAGTAATTAGAAAGAGGTGGGATAGCAGCGTCTCCCTACCAAAGTCAAACACTGAGATGTGTTGCCGACCCTTGTTCTCTTGTTCTTTTGGACTTGGGACAGTTCCCCTTCTGTAGTTAGGGCACCCTAATGGGGCCCAGTTCTGTGAGGACCAAGCTGAAGAGGCCTGGAGCCCAGCAAGACCAACGTTCCACGCCCGGAGGGAGGGCCAAGACCCACAGGAGAGCACCAGGCAGCAACTGGATGCAGGCCTCCTGGAAGCTGGCCAAGAGGCAGTTAGGAGTGCCAGCCGTCTCCCGAGGGACAGTGTCCGATTCAGAAGGGAGGAAGCAGGTCTGGACAGAGAAAGCCTTCAGATCAGGAGCAGATCCGACAGTTGGGCTGAGCCCAGCGGGAGCTTCAGAGCCAAGAGGGCTCCCAGAGGGGTCATGCTGGACAGCAGCAGCCAGGCCCAGTACCCCTGGAGTGGCAGGCTTTCAGGGAGAGTGCAGCATCCCACGAGAACCCAAGGCTAACTGAGGGACGCTGGCTGTGAACGGAGCGCCCGAGGCGAAGGGCAAGTTGCTCCTTAGAAGGGATCTGGGGATTCAGCCCCAGTCCAGGGCCGCTGGCTGGGCCAGAAGATTATCCAGCTTTACACTACCACGGGGGCCTCAAGACCTGGGCCCGAGTTCAAGATGGCATTCATGGGGATCATGAAGATAGTATTGAGGAAAGTTCTTCCTGTAATTCTGGTAAAGAAACAGGGCAGGGCCTGGGATGCAAGAGCCTCAAGGAAGAGTTTTTATGACGATTTCCATTTTCCAAATGTACTCTGTGCCAGACATTTTCCCCTCTCCACATATTAACATTGTGGTGTTCAGTACTTTCACAGTAGTAAAAATAACTTCCTGCCATTTTACATTGACCCCATTACCCAGGGTCAATGTGCAGAACTGGTAGTCACAGGATGCACGAGACAGTCCCCACAGAGCAGGCTGGGTGTGGCTGGCGGGGTGCGGGGATGAAAGTGGAGACAGACTGGAGTGTCACAGTCCGCGTTGGAGGGAGGGGGTGATCAGTAGGGGCGGTCTGGGGAGCCAGCAGGACCCGTCACGGGGACATGGCGTGTGCTGTGGTTGCTTGGTGGCATCTGCTGTAGACAAATGCTGCTGCGTGCTCAACTTCTGCACGGTGCTGCTATATAGCTCCACGCACACATCCCAGGTCTGTCCAGCCGAGGTGGCCCTCTGCCTTTTCTGAGGCCAGCAGGGCCACTTGGCCATGTGAGGGGACACACTTGGGCATCAGCTCCCCTGGGCCTGAGAAGCAACTTCTACCAGAGTGTGGCGAGCAGCTGGGCCAAGGCCCAGTCCTCCAGCCCTCTTCGTGGCGTCTCAAGTCACATGGCACCTGCTTTCTCCGCAGGGCTGGGGTGGGCCCGAGTGTCAGTTGCCTGGAGCGTCAAGCAGCCCTCAGCTCTGCTGGTCTGCTACCTTCCCTCCCTCTTCCCCGCCCTCACTGTGCCTCCTGGGATGGCCTCCCAGTCACCCTCCTGCTTTGAGGAGGGAAAGGGGAGCCTGGCCTAGACAACATAGGCCGAAACTGCCCCCTCTTCCTGAAGCCATCCTCCTCAGCTGGGAACAGCACCTGGCCCTGGCAGGTGTAAGGAGCCATTGTCCCGAGAGCCCACTTCAAGCACTGGAGAACCCTGGGGCAGCTTGGGCGCCATCATAGCAGAGGAGAGGGAGCAATTTACAGCAAGATCAGCAGCTATGGCGACTGAGCTGGGCACACACGCAGGCCCATCACCGTCTCCAGGTCTATTTATTAAGCATCTACTACATGTGAGGCTCTTTATGGCTTCTCCATTCCAGGCTTAGGGGTTTGTTGGGATAAGCCACCTTCACTTTGAAATAAAGGAACCGGGCGGTGGGGGGGGGGGAAATCAAAGCAAAGTCCTCCTGTGGCTCTGTCGCTGAGGGCCTGGGGCCTGGGTATACCTGAGGGGTGGTCCGACACCAAAGCCCAGGGCTTTGGCTCAGGGACCAGACTTGTGCCATGGTTTGCAGGGGACCGAGTTGGGCTCATGGCAAGAAGCGGCTGGTGGGGATATGGAGAAAGGCAACTTGTGGAATGGGGCGAGGACTCCCCTGGGCCAGGGGGATTGCGTTTTAGCTTAACTTGAGGTTTTCAACTGGCAACTCAAAATTCAAATGGTGCAGAAGAGTATTCTGTGGGACATCTGTCTTCCACTCCTGTCTCTAATCTGTCCTTTTCCAGAGGCAACCAATTTGGTCTGTTAGGATTCTACAGATCCTTCTAGTACAACATTTTATGTTTTCTTAGAACATTAGTTTCCCCTCGCAAAAAAAGTGAGTATAAGTTTCCTTGTTTAAAGCAGATTAGCAAAGAGAATAAAATTTCCTTGTTTAAAGCAGATTAGCAAAGAGAATAAAATTACCTGTATGTCTGCTCCAGAGAAGGTGCCCTTTGAGTACTTTGGAACATAACCATTCCGACGTGGTTCTAAAGAGTTTTGTGCATGGACGGGGAATAACTGGAATGGTGGAGACTTTCTCTGGAAAGATAAAACCCCAAGGTCACATAGTAAATGAGACCAATGTGACGGGAAGTTTTAAGTGTTGAGTAACGATAAGAACCGCGAAGTCAAAAGAAATAACAGCTTGAGGAACCGTTTGACCTTTTACTCCCGATTTATGTGTAGCCATCTTAGACGACTCACAGGAATGGTGGAGGCCAGCTCCCTCCCCGTCCTGTGCAGCTGGCCCTGTCACGCCGAGCTGAATACCAGAACAAGAAACGTAGGATGTTAAAATAATAAATCTTTACATTTGCATCTTTAATCCACCTGGGGTTCATTTTTGTAGATACTGTCACTTGGGGGCCTAACTTGGCTTCCTTTCAGATGGGAGCCCCTTGTTCCAGTGACTTATAAACGAGGCAGTCCTCTCCCCACTGATGCAGAATGTGGCTTCACCATACAGCGAGCTCTTCAGGGTGCACAAATCAGTACCTTAGTAGTGAGAGTTTTTATGTTAAAAAAAAAAAAAAGGAAAATCTAGGGCTCTCCTACAAATGAGCAGCTGTGAGCCTTGAACGTAGCCCTTGTCTCACGTCAAGCTCAACGCATGCGGACCGGCCTTCCGAGCGATACTGAAACATTAGAAAAGGTAAAAAACCAACCTTACACGAATGAGCTAGTGAAGATCCTCTTTAGTGAGTAAACTGAAGTGTTGTAACCAGTTTGAAGAAGATTTTTATAGACCAAATATATAAAGGAAGTGTGCAAATGGAACTGAACAGGTTTGCTCTGGGGAAGCGGGGTGCTCGGTCGCCTTCTGCACACAGGCCTGGTTACCATTCATCTGCAACCTAGGGTCGTGAGATCATCCCCATAGAGTCGGACCCAAACTCCAAGATGGGCTGGAGACACACTTGCTCTCAGTTGTCAATGGAACCACAGGTTCCCTACTGTCTCCTCACTTTTGATGAGGAGCAAAGCTTCCTCCAGTCAGAGAAAGGCTGGCTTCATTGGCTTGAGCCTTGACCCCTGTACCGTGCACAGAAGGCCCACTTGTCCCCTGTACCGTGCACAGAAGGCCAGTGTACCAGGGCAGCCTGGAGCTCTGGTGGTCAGAACCCTGAACACCGATACTTCGGGGGACAGCCGCCCCTTCTCTGGGGGAGCAGAAGCATTCAGTCCTATTTCTCAGTGTGTTGGCTGATTGAGGAGTCCGTCATGCACCAGCACACTAGCTTGTATCAGTTTTTAATTTGTTTTTTTAAAAAAATGACAGCAGAATGCATTACAGTTCTTATACAGCACAATTTTCATATTTCTGTTTACATAAAGTATGTTGACTAATTCATATCTTCGTACATGTACTTTGGATAATGATGTCCATCACATTCTATCATCTTTGCTAACCCCCTGCCCCCTCCCCTTTCCCTCCCACCCCTCTGCCCTATCTAGAGGGCGTCTATTCCTCCCATGCTCCCCCTCCCTACCCCACTATAAATCAGCCTCCTTATATCAGAGAAAACATTTGACATTTGTTTTTTTTTTTGGAATTAGCTAACTTTATTTAGCATTATCTTCTCCAACGCCATCTGTTTACCTGCAAATGCCATGATTTTATTTTATTGCTGAGTAATATTCCATTGTGTATATATGCCACATTTTTATCCATTCATCTACTGAAGAGCATCTAGGTTGGCTCCAATTTAGCTGTTGTGAATTGTGCTGCTATAAACATTGATGTGGCTGTGTCCCTATAGGATGCTGTTTTTAGTCCGTTGGGTATAGACCGAGGAGAGGGATAGCTGGGTCAAATGGTGGTTCCATTCCCAGATTTCCAAGGAATCTCCATCCTGCTTTCCATATTGGCTGCACCAATTTGCAGTCCCACAGCAATGTAGGAGTGTGCCTTTTCCCCCACATCCTCGCCAACACTTACTGTTTTTGGTGTTCATAATATCCGCCATTCTGTCTGGAATGAGATGATATCTTAGAGGATATACAATCAACAATGAAAAAAATGTTCATCTCTAGCAATTAGAGTAGTTTTGATTTGCATTACTGAGAAGTGGATGTTCAGGTTTTTGTTCCATTTATTGATTAGGATGTATAAAGAACTCAAATAACCCAGAGATTAGTGCTCTGATGTGACACACCTCTTGTTCAACTCCTCCACGTGGAAAAATGAACTTGTTCTTAATAGACCTAAGACAAAGCATTTCTGCAGTATATAAAGATAAGCAAAACCAAATCATGCTTACTAATCCATGTTTCATTATTCCATTTTACTTAGGAATGATCTAGGCATCCAAGGGGTGCCATTAACTCGATTTAGTATCCGTTCAAGGTTTCAAGCTACCTAAAGGCTTGGAAATTATCTTCAGGCTGACAAACTTCTAGTCAATATTGAAATGTAACTTTATAATGGCTTGATTTAAACAGATCTTTATTTTTCATAGTATTAAATATGTAGAAGCTAAAACCACAATAAGTGAGGGGAGGGGAAGAAGAGAAGTTTAGTAGGATAAAGGGGAATGAAAGGAAGGGAAGGGAATAGGAGTAGGAAAGACAGTAAAATAGCTAGTTTTCCTATGTACACATGTGAAGTTAACTAAGTGAAACCCACCATGTCCCCGTCACAAGAATGAGGTCCTAATTAGAATAAGGTATTGCATTCTTGTACGATTTTATCAAAATGAATTCTGCTGTCAAAAAAAAAAAGTCACCATGATCTAACTTGGGAACACTTATCACCCCTCAAAGAAACCCCACACCACACCCAACAGCCACTCGCATCCAGTCTGCAGCCACCTCTGATCTTTCTCCATTGGTCTGCCCATACTGGGTGTCTCATGGGAATGAGACCATCCCCAGGTGTTCCTCTAACTTCATCTTGCACTCTGCTTCCTCGGTCAGTCTACATCAGCAACGCCACCTTCCCACGGCTTCACCAACCCTTCCATTGTATGTATAGACCATGCTTCACTTCTCTATTCTCAGTTGGTAGAAATCTGGGTTGTTCTCTTTGAGGGCCATCTAAATAAGCCTGGCTTGAGCCCTGTGTACAATTGGTGTAGTCGTCTGCTTCCATTTCTTCCAAGTAGAAATCTGTGACACAGCAATTCTACTTCCAGGTATCTGAATAAGACTTGGAAAACTTCAGAACTGTTTTCCAGAGTGGCTGGATCATTTCACATGATCACCAGCAATGTTTGAGCATTCCAAGAATCTCCACATCGTCCTTATCTTCCTTGTAGCTATTCGGGTGGGTTTGAAGTGTTGTTCTCATTGTGATCGTGACTTCATTTCCCCTAAGGACTTCATGCATCTTTTCATGTGCTTATTGATCATGTGGACCTATGTCAGAAAGAAGTGTCCAAATCCTTTGCCCATTTTTAATTAGGTTGCCTTTTTGTTATTGAGTCTAAGAATTCACTTAATTACAAAACCCTTATCAATGGCTTGCAGATATTTTCTCCTAGTGTATGGGTTTTCTTTAAGTCGGTTCTGCAGGAATAGTTTAAAAAAAAATTTTTTTTTTAATTGTTGTAGATGAACAGCGTGCCTTTGTTTTTTATGCGGTGCTAAGGATTGAACCCAGTGCCTCCACATGCTAGGCAAGCGCTCTGCTACTGAGCCCCAGCCCAAGGAATAGTTTTTCATTGAAATTTAATATTTTAAGTGCACTCAATTTAGGATGTAAAGTAAATTTTGGAAAATTTAATTTATTGATTACATTTAAAGCATTAAGAATATTTTGACATGTATACATAATGAAATGATTCCTATAGTCAAGTAATTTGTCTTTATAAAGTAAGATTTTTTATGATCAGAGCACCTGACATCTTAATAATATTGTACACTGGAAATTTGCTAACTATAGTCATCATGCTGCACATTAGATGTCTAGACTTATTCATCTATGTAATTGTAACTTTGTAGAATTTGGTACATTGATTTTATATCCTGTAATTTTACTGAGTTATTTATTAGATTCAATGATTTTTTGTTGGAATACGTTAGTTTTAAATTTAATTATTTCAAAACTTATCTGAATGCTGATTGGAAATATTCACATTATATTGCATTCACATATTTATATCATTGAAGCCAATTATATATCTTCTCCCTTCTAGGGTCACAATGTGTCTGGTCATTTGTTCTAATGTCCATCAATAAGATCTTATTTTACATAAAAGTCCTGGACCATTCTTAGAAAGTTTCTAGAAACCCTTATAGATTTGTCACTGTTATACATGGGATTGTAATGGAAGGGAGACAAAGAGCAGAGGAAGGGAATGGAGAGGGAGGAGGGAAGGCCCGGAAGCACTGGGGAATGAAGTCTACCAAGTCAGGCTATGTCCACGTACACATACCACAATGAATCCTGCTGCTATGAGATTATAACATACTAATTAAACACAATAGGAAATCAGCAGAGTAGAACAAGTGGATCAGGGAAGGGAGGGGGGGGAAGGAGGGTAGGGGGGAACAAGATTGATCAAATTATGTGAATGTACAAATGTGGCATAATGAATTCCACTGTCATGTAATTATAATGCACTATTTTTATAAAGATAGGATTTTAGGCTTTTTGTTAATAGAGAAGCTATTCGAGTATACATCCGATTCTTCACCTGAAGATTAGGTTTTAGAAAACAATACATTTAGACTCAAGGCTTTCTGGATTTAGTTATGAAATTATAGCAACCCCATTTTGCTTTTGTCAGTATTTGTTCAAATTTTCACATAGTGTTTTCAGAAATATTAGCATAAAGTTTTTGGAAGATTGACTTTATAATGTATATTAGAAAATAACTATATTGAATCATTGAAGGCATTTTCATTAAAATCCAGAACAAAAAGTATTTTCTACTGAATTCTAGTTTAATTTTTTTTAAACAAGAATTACTACCTTACATGAAATGCCAGTTAGGTAGCCATTGATATATTTTAAAGCCTTCTTTAGCCTATTGATACAAGGGATTATATGGTAGGGTTCCTGATACCAATTTCCTTGTGTTCTTGGACTAAAACCAACCTGGCCACAGTCTGATGTTGCAGCTTAGGTTCAGGGAAATCAGTTCCAAGATGGAGACCGATTGCAGCTCAGCTCTGAGGGAGCAAGTCAGGCAGGCTGGACAGTGAAAGCCGAACTACAGGCCCCACAGGGGACCCTGGACATCTCGCTAAGGCAAGTGGCCAGGCCTTTGTACTTGGGCATCTACTAGGAAGGAAGGGGACAAAACCCTGGAACCTGGGCGAGGCAGCCCTCCAGGAAAGGTCAGTGTCCAGGGAGGGACTCGGCTGGGAGACATGGGCTACCAAAGCTCCATCTAGGAGTAATACCGTCAAAAAGGGCAGGAAGACCTGTGTGTTGGCCACACCATCTGCTACAGTTTGTATCTGTGAATATGAAGACACCATCTAGGTTTTCCTCCTTGTGGACACCAATCCTGCAGTGAAGACTCTCGCGTGCTCCTTCAGGGGTGAGCCTGTCCTCCCAGGATGGAGTAGGTGTTTGCTTAATTTTGTGGTTTGGTTAATTTTATGACCGACAAGTTACTTCCCCACCCCCCACCCCCATTTTGTCTTTGTCAGTTGAAACTGTCACTTTAGCACTCCATGCGCTTCGCAAACTCCCCGTTCTGAGGCTAGTGGAAATTGGGTGCGGGCATTTATTAGGTGCTCCCTTGGAAATCCCTCTGCAGTAGACCAAGTTCACATGTTGAACCTAGTCCCCAGAGTGAGGGTGTTAGGAAGTGGAGGTTACAAGGTCAGAGCTTTTTCTGCCATGTGGGGTCAAAAGGTGTCCATCTGCAACCCAGAATAGGGCCCTCACCAGAACCTGAACCTGCTGCCACTTTTAGACTTCTTGTCTCAAGAACTGAGAAACTTGTTGCTTGTGAGCCACTTAGCCCATTGTATTGTGTTGTAAGATCCCAGACACACCAAGATGCCCTCTAGAAAAATAACTTTCAATTACTAGATATATACTACATACGCTATTCTATACAATATTAATAATGTATATATAAAATAGTATACGTAGTATATTAACCGTACCTATGCTATTTAATCTAACATATTCTCTGAACAATGGACATAGTAAAAATATGTTAAAACTATTTCACTTGTGTATATATATATAACCCCACCCACCCACACCCCTAATTTGACCCATGCAATACCATGCTTTCAATTATAAGTTAACCCTGTTATGGTGACAGTTGGCTTAAATGTTCTCCCATGTTTTTAGACCCGATTTCTTTTGAAGTAAAATCCCCGAGAAAAAGGGCTGGGGTTATGGCTCAGTGGTAGAGCGCTTGCCTGGCATTAATGAGGCACTGGATTCGATTCTCAGAACTGCATATAAATAGAGGTCCATTGACAACCAAAAAGATATTTTAAAAAAATCCATGGGGAGTAGCTCCAAAGGCCATATGTAACGGAGTTCATCTTGTCTTCATATGTGAACAGCCAGAATTGAGACATCCAGAGTACTGCTTGATACTGTTAAAGAGTCCCAGGTTAAAGAAGAGAGTATCAATGATTTAAACTCATTTATTAGCC
Source organism: Ictidomys tridecemlineatus (assembly GCF_052094955.1). Classification (NCBI taxonomy): domain Eukaryota; kingdom Metazoa; phylum Chordata; class Mammalia; order Rodentia; family Sciuridae; genus Ictidomys; species Ictidomys tridecemlineatus. The sequence continues at coordinate 3,966,138 of NC_135483.1, forward strand.
CCCTCCCCAAAAAAAGGCCAACTCCCAGATTGGGCTAAAAAAATTCCACCGAAACTTGGGCTGAAAGAAGTCAGCTCTGTGTTGCTGTGAGAAACAGACTCTGGTCTTTTAGCCGTTTATCTTTAACCATCTTTTTAAAAATTTCAGGACCATGAAAACAATACTGGGATGGATTTATTGATTTCAGACACCGAGATGGAATGAAGGGCTACTTTATGCCGATAAATGTTCCAACTCACAATGGAGATAAAATAGTTGAAACTAATATGCTCAGTATATAGAATTTGGAATTTATTTTTTGCAAATCTAAGAATGAGCGATTGCAGTCATGTGACTCTTTGCCTTTTCCCCCAAATCCTGAAATAGTTCACCTAATGAAAGACCCAGGTCTTCAGTGCCAGGATATTTGGAACCTCAGGTGGTTACAACAGGCCTCCTTGCAGGCCCAGTGCTGGCAGGGACTCTGCCTTTATCTTTGCCCTCTTCCTTGAGGACCGAGACCCTCTGTGGAGGCTTGAGGCATTTACAAGGTCACAACAGAGGATTACTCTGAACCAGGAAGTAAACGCTCTCCCAGGAAGTGGAGTTACTAGGGGACACAGGAGAACAAAATAGGTCTCATATCAAGTCCTCAGAGGAAAAATCTAGCTTTAAAGATAGAAAATATGTTGTCTTTTGTTCTCAGGCTTCAGTTGATCAGACGAGACCCACCCACATTAGGGAGGGTGATCTCTTTACTCAGAGTCTACCAATTTGAAATGCTGATCACATTTACGAGGCAACTGCACAGCAACATCTACGCTGGTGTTTCACCAAACAGCCGAGCATCGCAGCACTGCCGACTTGAACACAGGGTGCTGGCCTCACTGGGCAGGGGCTACTATGGTCACCACATGGGTTGGGGCTGGTGTGCTGGGTGCTCCGTTGTGGGCTCCAGGGAGATTACACCTCTTGAGAGCGCTTGCTGGCTACTTCCAGAAGAGACCCATCGCTGACCCCCAGCTAGGTATGGCCTGCCTTCTTGGTATCTGGCTTGTATCGAGCTGGCCTTGAAGTTCTAGATCTCCCTCCAGGTCTGGATGCTAGAATCCCTGGAGGACACCCATTTCTGAACAGAACTGTCCCGTTTTGACCTATTCCTCAGAGGGAATTCCCGAGGTAGGCAAGGGGGGGTTTCTCGGCTCCGAGTGGCCCCTTCCTCTGCCAACAGGGAAGCTCCAACAGTGGCGAGTGTCCCCATCTCCCAGAACTCATGAGCCTGCCCGCCGACTGCCAGATGGCCAACACCACAGGAGTCCACTCAGACTGGGGCCCGAGGGCTCTTAGTTTATCTTGTCACAGGAGCCATTGTCCTTCCTTGTCTTGGTACAAGCTACACATTATTTTGGTATTCCCATGTACGACTTGCATTTATTAAAAATGAGACTGTAATTTCTCGGCTAATTGTGTGTTATTCTCTTGGACTGCCGGAAGGAGAAGGGGCGCTATCGGGGAGGCACAGAGGGCTTCAAAAGGTCCTGCTTCACACCTGGATTCTAACCTGCATGCAGATACATAAAAAATAAAATGCCCTTTAGGTCATAGACACCCTTCTATGTAGATGATACGTTTGACCACAACAGTTATGATTCTCAAACTGGTTTATAAAATTATCTCCTGGAGATAAGAGACTTGTAAACTTAGCGACACAAGGCTTTTATGTAATGAGATTAGTTCAAGAGGGAGAAATTTGATCATTCTTTTCAAAACATTTGTGCGAGAAAAGCATCTGCTTCTACTAGATATTAAAAAATTGTCGAAGTTGCATGTACAATTTCCTCTAGACCTTCAAGATGGCTGTCAGAGTTGCAAAGTAATTTACTAAGCTTCTGTAGTGACAAATATAACTATAGATAAAGAAATATTTTTGAATTTCTTTCTCTCTGGTGCTGGGGATTGATCTAGGGCCTGGTGCATGCTAGGCAAGTGTCCTACCACCGAGCAGCCTCTCAGCCCCGTCTTCCTTGCTTTATCTCGTTCTCTTTCTGCATGTACTCATGTTTAGGCATGTAAGTAAGAACTCACAAGATGACATACAACTAGAATATTCCAGGCAGAGAGAGCATGAATAGGGTCCTGAGGCAGAGGGCCATGAGATATTGGTGAAGCAAGCAGGGACCATTGCACCAAACTTCTGTCAGTGAGGACTTTGTGTTTTATCCTAAGGATGATGTAAGACACAGAAAAGTCATGTATCAATTAATACAAATTATGCCCCATTAAGTTTGCTAGACATTCGATTATATGGCCATTAGTCAAAATCCTATGGATACTTAAACTGTAGTCGTTATAAAACGTATACAAGGTAAGTGTGTGCTCATGATGAGCAATTCCCTGAACTGTGTTAGAGTAGGAAGCCTATCGGCTGCCCTCCAAGTGGTCACATTTTACTCAACGAGGTCACACTGGTGGGAAGGCAAGTTGCCCCGCCTTTCTGCAGGTAGTCACCGTCACCAGGTGGCCACCAGTATCAGATGCTGCCCGCACTGGCCACATAGGCTATTTTCATCTGAAGTGGGGTCCGATCTGCCTTCAGCCTCTTTCTTGCTCATCTCTTTCCTCTTACGTCAAGGGACTGCTACCTGGGCCACAGTCCCAGAGGCCCTCAGATTTGGAAGGTACACAGGGAGCAAACGCTACTCAAGTGGACGGCAGCAACCTCGATTCTCCAGTGTGCTCCGGGAAAGGTCCCCTCATGGGCAGAGCCGACCTCCTCCTCGCTGTTGCCGTGAATGAGGACCACTGATGACCGTTTCTGGCGATTCCTGGCCTGGGTGGTAGTGCTCAACCTCTGGATTCTCTGAACTTAGCCAGGGACCATTCCCAGCCCTCTTCCAACTTCCCAAGTGCTTTGTAAATATCCAATTCCCTGTTTTAAATCCCTGTCTGATATACCAAGAGTGTTTTCCGTTTTCCTATCTGTCACTGATTACTAATGAAGATCTTTCCACATATTCGTTGGCCATGGGCTGACCTGCAGGGGTCATTTGCTTTTCCACTTGAGGATTTTAACTGTTTTAAAGTGTTTTGAAATACTTAAAGTATTATTTAAAGTCAGGTATGATCAGTACATAGATTAAAATTCAAATGACAAATGTTTAACTAGAAACTAAGTATTTTAATGCTTAAAAAGTGCAAGCCTCAGAACAGAATAAACAAGCTATGAGATGTTCCTGGGGTTCCAATTGCCATTGAGCCAGCTGATTCTTCCTAGTGGGGACTGTCCTGTACAATGTGGACAGCATTCCTGGCCTCTACCCACTAGATTCCCGTAGCACCCCCTACCCAGTTGTGACTACCAATGCTATCTTAGCTGTTGCTGTATACCTGCCCCCACTCCCTTGTGCTAAAGATGTTGCCTAAGACAATTCACCGTATTTACTTGTGTCCCATCCAAATTCTCTGCAGGCAAGAGTCCTAGTAACACGATTCCCCAGCATGCTAGGGGCCGCTTACTATCAATAATGATGTTCTTGCTGCAGTCTACCAGTGATAGACCCAACTCTAGATTCCCATTTTGAAAGAAACTTCTGTCAACTGTCATAGGTACAGTTGTTCTAGAGGAAATTGCTAAGCAAGTATCCACAGGCTAGGTGGATATTCTTTCTTTCCTTGTCCTGGGATTATCTTCCATGTAAAGGGTACCTCAGTGAGCAAGTTAACCCTGCAGCTTAATACCACTGGAAGACTCTGGGAGCCAGCATAGAACCTGCAGCCCAGGGTCACCCCAGCTCGGTGGCAAAGGATTTGTAGTGTTCATGCATTGACTATCAGTTCCTGGCTATAGTGGCTTCCAGCGGGGCAGATTCTCAGGAGCTTCAGGGATGTGGTTCATGCAAGCAGAGCAAACTCGAGTGGTTGGAGACAGCTGTGTGTGAAGAGGGAAGATGCGGTGGTCATCACCTGCACTAAAATAGGAAGGCCCAAGGGCAGCATTTAGCACCTGCTGTCATGAATCACTGGAGTTCTTGTTGCTGGAAGCTGGAGCTAAAACTTTCTGGATCCCTGAGGGAACATGTCAAGTCGTTGGGATAAGAGTATAATTCTATACGCTGTCCCCTGATGGTCGGTGGTAACTGCTTTACAGATCCAGGTTTGTACTTGAGCTCAAAATGGGGATGCAGATTCCTGCAGGCAGCCTCATAGATGTTCTAGGGGCAGAAACCTAGGTGTATATGGTAAGGTTCATTGAGGGACATTAGACCACCCTTATGCAACTGCTGCAGCCACTCTGGAGCAGAGTGAGGACGAGAATGTGTGGGATGCGGAGAAAAAGAGTAGACGTCCACATCCCAGCATTCCCATTCCCAAGTCTTTGGGCTATTCCACATTTTATGAGGAAGTTCTGGCATCTTAGCTGGTGGAGATGAGATTTGGGAGACTTGCAGGGCACTTCCTCAAGTGAAGTCCGTAGAGATCTTTAAGCAGGGGGTCGAGTCTTCAGACAGGCGAGAGGAGATCCTAATGCATGGTGGAGCTTGGTAGGATTGGGGAGCTCGCAACTTAGTAACCCAAGATGGAATTTGAGGGGGTCTAACTTTTACAGAGGAGCCCCAATATGGATATTAAGCTAAGGGTTATGATTATTTCATCACTAGAAGGATCAAAATCTGGGTTTGATTTTATAATATGTGGACTACAGTTACAGAAGAAGAATTTCTTTTAGGGAAGTCTTAGAAGATTCAGTTCTCTAACAATGTCTTAGATTTTCCATGCAAAGATCTGAACTTGTCATTTTCAATTCTTAGGCACAGTCAGAAATAGCCAGCTTCTTTTTATTTTGGCATCAAATGTCATGTAATTCAGGGTACAAAAGCCTTGGGCTGGGGGCTGTGCGCGTACGAGCTGTGTAAATCGCTGTAGGATTTTCAAGCAGTAATTATTTAATTCGGGGAATCACATACTAATGAAACCACCCAAATGGCTAGAGCACAAAAATTAGGGGGACAAACTCTGACTTTAGGTTCGCTGCCATAGAGAGCCAGATGGCAGCTGCTATGCAGACTTTGGGTCCTTAAGGAAATTGCCAGAAATTTCACAGCTCTTCTACAAGCCTGGGGCAGGATAGCAGCAAAACTCAGAGGACACCGAAGTTCACATTTAGCAAATAAGTACATTAGAGATGAAGAAAGATTCTGTCTCAATTTCACATTTCTAGGCTTTGCATGAGCATTTCTCATTAGCAAAATGTAAATTATATCTATGATCTCAGAGGTAAGGGACTCTGGCAGATGGAGTCACTAGACTTCTGCAGCCCCCCGGGAAAGCAAGATGAATTCTGGTTGTATTCCCCCAAGCAAACAAGAGCCAGCACAGAGAAACAGCAAGTATGTTCCCGAGTTTGCAGAGGTTCTGAAATGGTGAAAAGGGAATTGAACAGGAAAAGCAGTTTTTACTGAAGAACTCTGATCTTACACTTTGTTTTGTTCAAATATATAGTTAGATAATGGGGTTTTAAGTTACTGCTTAGCATCTGCAGTTTTGAAAGCAATTGTTCAGAAAGATGTCTTATCAATTATAATTGGAGACATGAGATTCCCATTGCTAAATTTGTCAAGTGCTTATTTTAGAATCTTCTATTTATAATGTTTGCATCTTGGCCAAGTTTAGTGTTTGATAGAGCTTCATTTTTGCTCAGAAAAAAGTGATTAATGGCTTCCCCATATCCTATACCAAAATAAACTGAAAAATTTAAGAAATTTTAAACATAAGGTAAATGATTTAATTTAAACTAATAATTATATTTTTCTCTGAATTTAATTTCTCTTTTAAGAAAAGGAACTTTTCTACAGAGCATTCAGATTTGAATAGGGACCAAGAGAAAGCTTTGGATAAGGGAAAAACAAGTAAAAATGTCAGTCTTAAAACTCAGTCGAGGCTCTTTTCAAGTTGAAAGGACAGCAGGGAGTGGGTAGTCCAGTTCTCCTTACCTCCTCCATGACCTGTAATAAAGCAGTTATGAAAATATTAAATTCTACAATGTGAATGATCAGAAGGCGATTAAAATATGTAGTATAATACAAGTGGGAAATTTAAAAATTCACTTTGATAGCAACCTCTGATTAGGAAACTAATTGCATTAAGGAAAACATTTTTTTGTAGTAAAGTGTTAATTGGTTTCAATAATGTAATGGTGATTACTTATTTCACCTGTGTAACACCTATAAAGTTGCTAAAAACAACTGAATTGCAAGTCTATTCTATGTGAGACCATGCAAAGATTTAAGTATGTGCGCTTCAGACGAAATTTTAGATATCTGCACTAATGGTTAGTTTCTTCTGTTCATGTAAAGGATTTTTGTGAATTTTTCTGTAGAAATCCAAGCATATATGCATTACTTGGTTTGTTATCAGGAGCATCTAAACATAATATGTACCTTATATACTGTGTTATAATAAAGTGTTGGATTTTGTAGACCTAGGTATCATAAAAAGTAAATGTACATACTATTTAAAGAGTTAATCCATATGCATTGGAGTAGGTTTCCCTCCAAAAAACCTTTTTTCAGTCATTTAAATTAGTACTTCCAATCTCTTCCCTTCTCTACTTCTCTCCAGAGAGCACTGAAAGTGGTTGAACGCCAGAATGGTTTGTGGAAAGCTGCGTTTGAATTTTAAAAAGTCATGACTTGTTCACATGTGGAGTAATATGAAGATAACTGGCTAAGAAACACCAATGTCATTTTTTTTAAGCGAGGGAAACCTTTGGTCAGTAGACTGATGGGGAAGCACTCTCCTGTAGCCGAGAGGCCGCCTTTGGCAGTTCAGTCCTCTGCAAAGCAATCAACACGGGCACGACTTGTCAAAGACCGACTTTTCCCGACTCTGGAAATCAACCAAGGGCTTACAGTGGTATGAGGAACCTGTTGAAGATCATGGCTAAATCTCAGCAAGATCCGAGGTCCTGGACATTTTCACTTGTTCCATTCCCGTTTCCGTCTCAACTCCACAGAAGTCCTGCAACTAGGAGTGCTTTGAAAACCAGCTGTCTACCAGGGCAGGGGGGGCAGGGCAGGGCAGGGCAGGGCGAGACTCTCCAGAAACTTCACCCGAGAGTTGACCATTAGACCCGAATTGGGCCCCTCCAACCTTGGGCCAGGTTTCTAACAGAGCCGAGAGAGCAGGCACAAGCTTCATCAAGATCAGGCTAATTCCTGTGTGAACAGAAGCTGACATCGAGGCATCTGTTGCCCAATGCTCAGACCCCCTCCAAGAAAACAGAAAAACCGCAAGAAGCAGTAATTAGACAAAAGGGTACATAAAACGTTCATGGATACGGAGCGCCTTAATCAGGACTGGATGGGGGCCTAACTAGATTTATAAGCCCCTAGACAGACACCCATTGGCAACCCTTTTGGACTCCTCCAGCAGGAGCTCTGCTTCTATTATAAATCCTGTTCCTTTGTTCTCACCCTTCATCTCGTATGTTCAAAGGATGAGATCCACAAAGACCCACCCAACCCCACACTTAGTGCTACATTCTTACTCAAAACCATGGAGGCAAAACCAGAAGGTAATGGGATGGCCCAGAGTGTCAAAGGGAAGAGACTGTCGCTCAGGATTCAACACCAAGAAAACAAAATCCTTATACAAGAAGTTAAGGCTTCCCAGGCCAAACAGGTGCCAGTATGCCTGCCCTATAGGAAACACCAAGAAATCAGACGAGACAGTAGCACGAGTCCACACAAGCAAATACAGACCACCAGGACACACAGCTGCCCGGGGACCATAAAAACAGTGAGTGTGGGGTCTGTTTTAATATTTTTCTGCATGATTAAAAAGACAGTTGCATCCAATTCCAAACAAAAGTCCAATAAGCCATTTGTGGATATTGACTGGTGATTCTAAGGTTATAAGAAAAAAATCCAATGAAATACTGAAGGAAAGTGAGGTCTGACCTTGTCAAGACTTTGAAAGCTCCTGTGACCAATAGACACACTATTTGTGAAAGAATAGACTTGTAAGTCAGTGGAGCAGAATAGAGCGCCCAGGGGCAGATCACTCAACACAGGTTACTCATCTTTGGGAAAAAGCCCAAAGTCAAAGGAGAAAGGATAGTCTTTCAACAAATGGCCCTGGGACAACTGGATAGGAGAGAACATCCAGGTGCAGACGTCATACCTTCCCCGACGTCACTTCAAAACTGACCATGGACGTAAGGGTAGAGTGCAAGATGGCAAAGCTGCTAGGGAATGATCAGCGGAAGGTCTGTAGGATCTACACCGACAAGAGTTAGGGCAACATCAGAAGTACCACCCTTGGGGGTGGGGGGCAGTGGGGGGTGTTCAAAAAGTACCAATTTGTGGGAGATTCTCTTAAGATAATGAAAATGTAGTCAGACTGGGAGGAAAGTCCTTCATGTTTTGAAATTATTTAAAATATACACAGAACTCTTTAATAAGAATTCAAAAATTGTTCAGAGCTTGGTGTGGGTTTTTTTTGGGGGGGGGAGCTGCTGACATACTTCAGCAAGGACGATACATAAAAAACAAGCACATGAAAAGATGCCCCATATACTTGCTTTTAGGGAATTGCAAGTCAACACAATGAGTTCCTGCTGTACAGACTATTCGAAGGGTTAAAATCCAGCACAGAGACTATCAAATACTGGCAAGGAAGAGCAACTGGACCTCACACTCATTGTTGGCAGGGAATGTAAAGAAAACGCCTTTGCGAGCTAGTTTGGCAGAGTCCTACAGATGTAGGCATGCTACTACCCAGTAACTTTGCCCATGAACATTTTTACCCAATTGTTTTGAAAGCTTACATAAAAACCAAAATGTCGAGTATTATAGGAGCTATCATAATTGCCAAGAACCAGAAGCAACCATGGTGTCTTCCATGGAAGAAATGGATAAACTGGTCCATCCATACAACAGACAATCATGCAGCAGTAAGAGCAAAATGTATCCTTGCTTGTATAATCTTACAAGAATGGATTCTACCATCATGTAAAACTAAGAACCACCAAAAACAAAAAACAAAACAAAAAACAAAAAACAAAAACAAACCCAAAAAACGAGCTATCGAGTTGCTGAAAGGCACAAAGCAATCCCAAATGTATGTTGCCAAGTTGAAAAAGCCAACTTAGAAGGTTATGAACTAGGCTTCCAATTATACAATGTTCACAGCAAGACAGATCTATAGAACTGCAAAAAGATCAACATTTCCTGGGGGTTATGGGAGTGAGGGTGGGATAAGTAAGGGAGGCACTGGGAATCTTCAGGGTGGAGAAACCAGGGGTGTGATGCTTTAATGGATGTGTGACATCATTTGTTGCAGTCCCCGACTTGCTGTGCTGCCATGGTGTTTTTATCTTCTCCACTCACTTCCCGACTCACGAGGAAACCACCCGCTATAGCTTGGATCTTGAATGTGCCCAAGAGACAGGGGTTAAAGGCTTGGTCTTTAGCCCATGGTGCCATTCAGGAAGTGAAACCTAGTGGAAGAAGTTAGTTCACTGGGGGTGTGCCCTTTAGGGAGCTCAAGTCACCGACCCCTTCTTCAGGCACCATGAGATGGACAGGCTCCCCCTGCGTTCTTGCCATGATGTATTGTGCTGCCACGGGCCCGAAGCAACAGGGCCAAGCAACTATGGACCACATGCAGCAGCGATGCCAGTGAAACAGACTTTCCTTCCTCTTCAACCAACTGTCTCAGGTATTCTGTGAAAGCGTGAGCATCTATTGGAATTAGTTTACTACGTGTTAGTCAATGTGTCCAACCTGTCAAAGTCATTAAAAAGGAAATAAGGCACAAAATAAGTCATAACCCAGAAACTTAAGAGACCTGGCAACTGAGTGTAATATGGTATCCCAGATGCATTCCTGGAGTGGTGAGAAGACACCAGGAAAAATCTAAGGAAATCTGAATCGTCTGTGGATGTCAGCGTGTTAATGCTGAGCAAAAAGAACATGATCATATGAGCATGATCATACTAATGAGAAGCTTTAATGGGGGATATTTGCATATGTATATAAGGGAATTCTCTACGTACGGGCTCCATATTTCTATACTGTACAAAACCAGTCAAATATAAAGTCAAGGCTGAGGATATAACTCAGTGTCGGCGCTCTCACCTAGCATGCACAAGACCCTGGTTCATTCCCCAGCACTGCAGGAAAAAAGTGTCTAGGACAACGTGCAGAAAGTAAACACTTAGGAAATTGTTGACCTGTTTGTAACATTTAGCTATAACTTGTATGATAATAGCATGAAGAAATGCGATGAACAGTTATAAGGTTTTTAAAAATATATATTGAAGTCTAGCTGGTAGAACTGAACTAGATTAAGATGCTAATTATAACACTTGAGACAACCATAAAGAAAATCTAAAAAATAGACAGTAGAAGCAAATACATGTGATGTGCTGGAAAATATCTAACCTAAGACAAAGCAGCAAGGGGAAGAGGAACAAAAAGATGTAAACAATTAGAAGTAAATCCATTTTTTTACTTAAACACTTCCCCCCTTAGTTCAGGGGCAAGGCATGCATGACTACTAAGCCTAATAATGTAGCAATGCTTTAGGATATAAAAATCCATACAGAATTATATTTCTATATGCTAGCAATGAATTTGAAAATGATTTAAGAAACTGACTTCATTTACAATAACATCAAAAGGAATAATGAGTAACAAAAGTGAAAGATTCAGAGAAATTAGACAAAAAAAAATTGGCAGACATCTCAGGTCCTATGAGTTAGAATTAGAAGACTGTTGTCCATGTAGCAATAGTCCAAGTTGACCTACGTATTTAATGCAGTCTATTAAAACCCCAGCTGGCTTGATTTTGCAGAATTTGAAAAACTATCCTAAAATTCATAGGAAAATGTAAGGACCCAAAATAACCAAAGCAATCTTGAAGAGGATAGTTAGGAAGTTCCAAAACCTACTGCAAAAATTATATATTACATAACAAAAGCAAATGACTAAGTGTAAAAATCCAGTGAAGGATGTGAAGAAGTTTCTCCAGAGGAGGTATCCTAGCACCGTTGTCAGGGAAGCGAGGATCAGGTCTGGCGGGGTCCCACATCGTGTCCACCAGGGAGGCCGGAACTGAAGTCAACTTCAAGCACGTGAGAGTTGGTCGGGGTGAACTTAGTATGTACAACCATAGAAGTCAGTAAAAGAAAAAATGCACAATAGCAAGCATCGAGGAGATGGAGAAATTGGAACCAGCCCTTTCTTTCCCGACCATGTCTTTAGTCTTCGTCTTTTGGGAGAAAGCTTCTTTACACTGGCAGATACCTCTACGGCTCTTGTCTGATCTCTGTCCAGTTTATTCCTACAAAGAACCCTTTTCTGGGAGCAAGCACCCAACTGGGAGAGTTAAATTTGGGTGTCAGGTGGGACACAGAAGCAGCAACTCAACCCACGTGAAGTGATAGCAGCTAATTACTTACAGGGTCAAAGAAGAGGGTGGCAGCTGGCTCCCTATCCCCTGGGCCCTGGGGGGCACCCAGGACAGGCATGATTATTCATCAAGTTTAATTGATCATTCTATGTTTTTATTTGCGAAGTCTAGAAAATCCACCTTTAGCTGCTAAGGTAGTATAGTAGTTAGGATTTCTGCAGCCTGGTTGTAGTTCTGGGGAATGAGAGAAAGGGGTCCTCTGGGTTGGAGCTGTTCTTGGGATTGAGAACATTACCCAGCCAGGTTTCCCAGTGGGATTTGCTAATTGGTGGCACTTCATGGGGTCCCACTATTACCAAGAGTTGTCACTGTAGCGTGTTTTACAGTCCATGGGGCAAGTGATATCTAGCTGTCTCATGGTGCCTCAGAGCTGAGGTTCTGTGGCTGCCCTGAATATGTAAGGCAAGGGGTCATGAGACCCCATGGGTCCTGCCTCATGGTGCGTTGGTCATGACCGACCCTTAGCAGCGTGATAAAATAAGAAGCATGAAGAAAAGGTGAGGGAGTCGCTTAGGAATATGTTGGACTATTTCCTTAGAGTAAACAGAATTCTTAGGAATTCTGTTTGAAAATAATCTAGTGAAAAACAGAAATGCTAAAAGGGACCCCAAATTCACCCAACCAAGTAGGGGCAAAGATTTAGTGAACTATCTCAGAGGAAAGCAGAAAGGGCTGTCATGGAGTATGTATTCAATGAGGAGTTAAGATACATGAAGGGTCCCCAGTTATTGGGAATGAAGGTGGCTCCATGGGTTTCTCTAGCCCCTGGAGGAATCCCCTCTGCTGTACCATTCATGTTTAAAGTTGGAGTCCCAGTGGCCTGCTTCATAGTCCAGGGTGGTCCTGACCCTCCCTGTGACCAGTGCCAACTGAAATGCAGGCATCGGGCAGTTCCTGGAGTGAACCTCATCTAACCCTGTGCGGGGGCCTGCAGGTCATCCAGTCACCAGATCCGTCAGGATAGCCCGGTCCCAGGGTCCTGTTCAACAGGTAGGTGGCTAAGCAGCCTGGCTTTGTGATTGGTGGGCAATACTAACTAACAACTGGGGAATGGTTTGAGGTGAAGGCTGCAGAGATCTCAATTATTTTTACTTCCTCAGCAGCTAAAGGTAAGTTTAGATTTAGCAAATAAAAACATAGGAGGCCTGGTTAAATTTAAATTGGAGATAAATAAGTGATTTTTAGTGTAAGTATGTCTCATGTAATTTTGGGCAGCCGAGTTCAAAAGAGATGTACTAAATTGGATTCTTCAGTTTGGAGATTCTATTAGCGTAAACCAAATTAAATTGCAATATACTTAATTGGTGCTAAATAGAAGTGAGGACAAGGTTGAAAGAAAGTTTAACACTGCCAAGAAAGCAAATATAGTACATAAATTGGTGACCAATTATGTACATCCATTCAGAAATTGTAGACTCCTGGTGTGAAGAGAGGCCCTTCTGAGCTATTTCTAGTTTTTAAATAATTGGACCGAGACCCCATGTGAGACCAAATATCATCCTGTTTTAATTTTTAAAATAAATCCCAGGCAGTCAATATAGTATGGTGAGTAAGTTCTTTAAACCTCCCATGATTCCAAAATAGAAACGATAACAAGACAGCATTTAGAAGTGTCGGCCACATACAGAAGGCAGAGGATGGGGTGGCCTGCTGGGAGCTGGGTTTGGAAATGGTCAGGTGGCCAGCAGTCTGCAACCTGACCTCTCAGGGCCCTAAACTCTGCACGAGTAGAATCCCAAGTCAGGCCTCCTGCAGATATGGGTACGGTGGGAGATTCAGGCTTCTAAAACATCATTGTGGGGTCCCTTCTGTATTCACATGGAACCTCACGAACACCCAAGGCTGACCCAGCCACATGCAACCGACTCATCCTTACAGTTGCTATAGGCCAGAGCCATTGTTCAAGCCGATTCCCTTCCACCATCCAAGATCACTAGGGTGGAGTCTTTGCTGCTTAGCTTGTGCTCATAATTCCCAGAAGGCTCATGATTACTGGGCCATACCCCACAGTTTCTGATTCAGCAGGTCTGTGGTGGGGCCCCCAAATTCCCATTTTCAGTTGATTTCCAGGATATGTGGATGCTGCTCGTCTGGAAAAGTACTCTAGCTCTACCAGTGCTATCAGTTATGCCACCTACAACCAATGAAGGGTCCTTGTCACCTGGCTGGTCAGTGGGCCACTTTAGAACATCTATTCTGGAACTCTGCTTCCTAAGACAACTTTTGGCTACAAGTGTCCCAAGTAGATTTTCCCCAGAAGCATGAAAGGAAGGTGTGCACTAATGATTAAGAAAATGCTTCCAGAAGACAGCAGCAAGGGGGCAGGGAGAGCTGCAGTAGGAAGGAGAAGTAGTAAAGAAGTGCAGTTCCAGGGAGATCCCAGTGTGGTGGGTGCCGAGCCTCCTCCACCAGGATCCTCCTCCAGGCGGAGTGTTCCCATCTCCCCATTGCTCCCTGTGTCAGCTGCTAACAGTTGCCCTATTCTCAGGGGAATTTACTTCTGTCAAACCTCCCCACTTGGGAAGGCTGACCGCAGCCCTACTGGTCAAGTCCAGTGACTAGTGGATTAACTGATATCAGCACATGAGAACCTGGATCCCTCGATTCATGGCAGGACCAACTCTGTGGTATGTCTAGGGATTCCCAAGCCCATCCTCAGGTTCAATGATTCCCTAGGAAGGACTCAAGTCAGAAATGCTTATGCTCATGGCTACAGTTTATAACAGTGGTAAATTAAGGTCAGCAATGAGAAAGGTACATCAGGGAGGACCCAGGGACAGGCCATGTACAAGCTCTCTCCCCCCCAGCACAGGAGGAGTATTTCCATCCAAGCAAGCTCACCGAGCCTTGGGGTTCACAGTGTTTGTCAGCAGTGGACATAGACATTATTGCTAAGTAATCTTGAGGGGAGGATGCTTTGACAGGAAAAGCCAATATAGATAGGAGTAACTAGTATACTGGAAGGAGAGTCACCCTTCACTTCTAAATCATGAAGTCAATCACACTTGAAGAAAGGATGTGAATAAGATGTCACTGGATATGTCTTTCAACGTACAAGAAAATTTAGTGGTGGTCTCAGCCTGGATCCTGGTGGCATCCATTTGAGGAGCTGGGTCTTGTACTCAAAATTTACTACTGGATTATCAAGGTTGAGGGTTGAACTTCCACCTGGGTCAACCAGTTTTGCAAGGGTAACCCAATGTAGGTATATGTCCAGACACATCTTTGTTGTTCCAAAGTAAAGATTGTGTGACTCAAAAACCTCAAATTTGCTTATATGGTATTCTTTGGGACTATGATACCTCAATTGGGAAAATCTTAAGTGGTTCCTCGGTTTATTCTGTCTCAAAGACTTTCAATTGAGGCAAAAATTACAGAACACAAAAAATCATCATTTAGCAATTTAGCGTATTACAATTAGATAACATGAGTATACTTGAAACGTTGTAACACAGCCATGACCATCAACTGGTTCCAGAATTCTTTCTTTACCTCAGAAGGTAACTATGGTTTTATGGATTTGAATCACAGTGGAGTCTCCTTTCACCTAAGCCTAAAGGTCTGTTCAGCGTTTCTTAAAGGCAGGTCTACTGTGGATGAACCCCCTTGGATTTTATGTGTCTTCATTTTCCCTTCATTTTTTGTTGGACAGTTTTGCCAAATATAGAAGTCCCCACTTATCCACATGGAGACATTCCAGGACCCCCTCATGGATGCCCAAAACTATAGATAGTAGACACAGGGTTCAGTGTGTTTGGTATATATGACATTTTATGAGTTGGGCATGGTAAGAAAACAACAACAACAAAATAGAACAATTACAATATACTAAGATTTGTGTGAGTGTGATCCCTTACTTTCTCCAGGAAAGTGTCACAATCACCCTTCTTGTGGTGTGGGAGATACAATGCCTATGAGAAAATGAGGAAGGACAGACACCGAGGTAGTGTTCAGTCACTGTGCAAGGTTACTTGAACACGAGGTATGTGATGTCATGACAGTCTTCCTCTGAAGACCAAGATGGATTCTAAGTGATGGATGGATGGGTAGCGTACTCCATTTTCTGATTCAGCAGGTCTTGGGTGGGGCCCCGAATTCCTATTTTCAGAAGAATTCCAGGAGATGTGGATGCTGCTCGTCTGGAGCCCACACCTTGAGAACTGCTCTACAGTGTGGATGTACTGGACAAAGGGATGATTCATACCCTTGGCGAGATGGGTCAGGACGGGTCAGGATAGTATGAAACATCATGCCACTCATAGGGTGCACAATTTGAGACATGCTTGAACTACTGCATAGACATTTTACTTTTCACCACTGTCATCTTGCTGCTTTCTAGCTTCTGTAATGAAGAAGTGGTTAGTTTGTATTCCTCGTAAGAAGTGAATTGCTTCTCTTGATTTCAGGATGTTTGACAATTTGATTATGATGCTCTGGTATAGACCCGACTTGATTCTATCTTGTATTTGTTGAACTTCTTGGATATGTAGATTCCTGTATTTTGTCAATTTTGGTAATTTATGGCTTTTAATTCTTCCAATATTCTTTCTGCCCACTATTCTCCTCCTGCCATGTGGCTGCTATGATCTCCATTTAGTGCTGTGGTTTGACTGGGAGGTACTCCCAAAACTCCTGCGTTAATGCAGGAATTCTGAGGTAGGCGATTGGATTGCGAAAGCTACTACCCAGTTAGTTCTTTATTGTTTGAGTGGACTGGTAATACAGGGGTGGGATGTGGCTGGAGGATGCGGTCACTGAAGGCGTGCCCTGGAAGTACGCATCTTCCTTGGGGCTCCTCCCTGCCCTGGGTCTGCTTGCTTGATCCCATGATGGGAGGGGCTTTAGCCCGCCTCTCCCTCATGATATCTGCCTCACATTGCTCCACAGCAATGGCGTTTGTAGAGACCTCTGAAACCAAGAGGCCCAAGCAAACTTTCCCTGCTCTAAGCTGTTCTTAAGTATTTTGGTCACGGCAATGCAAAAGCTGGCTAAAATACCTTAGTGTTCAGCTAGTGACTTAAGGAAATCCTTAAATGCCTCTAGCTGAACCCCCCCCCCTGCTCCAAGACCAAAAAACAAGAACTCTTCAAGTTTTTGCCAACTGGCTCTGTTAGGCACTCCATTTATACTTAGTCGACAGCATTTACAACTTTGCCTTAGCTTCCATTTCCTGCTTGCACAGGGTCTAAAGATCATCCAGAGGCTAAGTGTAGGGTCTTCTCAGGTCTTTTCTGAACACGAGTCCTGTCCCTACATGTGTAAGGCATTCTATATTCCACTATACATGGGAACTTTCCAGATTCTTATATTCCATTATAAATCTCTCCACACTAGAAGTTCTGTTTCTTATTGTCAAAATGTTGGCTGATGGAGCAATAGATGTCAGCCACTTTGTCAGGTAAAAGAAGGCGAGACCAGGACAAGCCCTGGAGCTGAAGTCCAGATAGGTAGATATACACAATCACCGTTCTTTGAGAGTGAAGCCCATGCTTCTCTCTGGTACAGGTACCTCTTCCAGGGATGTGGGTTGCTGTCAAGTTGGGGAATGAGAAAGTAATAAGCAGGAAGGGTCAGATGCCATAGTTCTTCTCTTACTCAAGTCCAACATTTTAAGTTTTCCTGGTTTTGTAAGTTTCATTAGCTTCTGGAATTCAAAAATTGCTTCTGATCGCTCTTACCAGCATCTTAGTTGCACTGGTGGAAGGATGAAGCTGTAGATTTCCCGACTACATCACTTGCAGTACTCGCAGTGACTCCACATTTTAACTGCTGACCAGACTCTAGTGCATAAAGGAACCAGCTTTACAAAATAGACGGACTGGGGCTGTCCTTGTAGTTGTTAATTTAGGGCCATATATGCCAAGCAGAGAACTGATGTGCTAAGGAGAATAAATGCAACAAAAGGATCTGATTCTTTCTCCTATGGAAGATCATAACACCTTGAATGTGGCTTGCTCTCAGTCCTCATTCTAGCCATCCCCAGAGCCCTGGCAACCACTGCCAGGAGAGACTTGCTTCCTACTAATACCACATTCTTTAGCTTGGAAATCTTCCAATCTTAATGTCTTACCACGGAAGAGTCAGATGTCTGCCATTCTCTTACAGGCCATGTTCAGCAACCGTTTGGTTAGTAACCAAGGGGAAGCTATGCAAGCTGTCCTGTAGGACCCCAAAGAGTCCTGTGTCTCTTCACCTAAAGAGCCCAAAGCTGTCAGACATGGCCAGTTGGCAAACTCATGTATCTAAAGCCTAGCTTTAAGTTGCTCATCTTCCCGAGAGCTGGAGAATCCTAAGCAGTAGTAAGGGAGAGAGGAAGACAGGGAGGGGATGTGGCGGTTCTGTTAGAGGGGACCATCTCCTTGGATTGGTTGTTTAACAGACACCAGTGACCAGATCTGCAGTTTTGTGACCCAGTGTTACCTATGGATCCCATAGATCCAAGGATGAATTTAGTTATCAAAGAATTCCATGAAGGGCCGGCTTGATTCAAGATAGAACAAGGCCCTTGCCCGATAGGAAAGAAAAAGTTCTTGGGTGACGATTTATGTTTAAGGTATGAGATTCATGAAAAAAAATCTGATATAGAAAATGACAACCCAATGCACTTGGATGCTATTAGTATTTTTGAAAACCATTGTAATGCAAAAGAAAATCCACCTTTATATTCAGGCTGATAGTGCATTAACAGGTGCCCACTGTGCATTAGAGATGAATCTTTTCCTTTAGGTGCTATCTATAATGCCCAAGATACAAGCCCAGCACAACATGTCATTAGCCATCCACCCATGGCTCTTGGGTCCCCATTCATCAGGCTGTGCATTAGGCCGATTCTCCTGGATGACACCTGTATCTTAGGAGGGCTGCCCACGGGCCACCTTGTCTGCATGCATAATGCGCTGGAGTGCTTTGGGATGACCACCCAGGAGGCACATGTTAGTCGACAGCAGATACATGTCAGAGGTATGTTTAACCCAGCTTCTTGACCAGGAGCAGTCCAAAGTGTTTTGTACAAATTCCTGGAGGCTCCCTGAAGGATCACTCCTCACTCGTGTGGTAGCTGGCTCATTAGGACCCCTCTTACTGGCTGCCTTCCTTCTCCCATAGCACCTCCCCACTACCCGACAGTCCTACTGCATTTCAAGTAAACCCTTGTCTCAGGGTCTGCTTTTGGGGAAATCCAGATAAGAGAATTAGACAATTCCATTAAGGCCTGGCTGTGGTGTAGCTTAGTGGTAGAACATTTACCTACTGTGTGCAAGGGCCCCGAGTTTGATCCCTAGCACCACAATCCCCAGAAACCATGCCCGAAGATTTGGTCCTGGCCAATATAAGAATTAGATGCTTAAGAATTAGATGGCATTTTTACCCATGACATGTGGCAGTTAAGAAGAGGGGATAGATAGGAGAATCGTAGGAGAATCGTCCCTCCCAAGGAGTATTGTCAGAGGCCAGACAGCAAGTGCTTGGGACGGTGCTGGTCACACTATATGGGAAGTAAATTTGGAGAAGGAATAAGGCAGAGGCTTGTCTGAACTATGATTTGATTATTGGGTTTTACGATTTGATGTAGGGAGGTGAAAGGGACTTGAAGTCAGGAGAGGAGGTGTGCAGTTGGAGGTCCCCTCTGTTGGGAATCCCCCCCGGCTCCAAAGACTAACTTGCCCATCCTCCAAGAAGAGCCGTCCAATGGTGAGCAGCCCTGCTGGCTCACATGATCCTTACCCACCAATCAGCCCTGCTGGCTCACCTGATCCTAACCCACCAATCAGACTAGCCGTACTGGGTCACCTGATCCTACCCACCAATCAGACTAGCCCTACTGGGTCACCTGATCCTTACCCTCCAGTCCAAAAGCACCCATGACAACCGTCAAACCTCCCCTGGCTCTATAAATATGCAGAGCTGTTCCTCAATAAATGGGCATTTGCTCCGACGACAAGCCTTGTTTTCTTTCACCCTCTAGCCGCTAGCTCCGGTCTTTCCACAGCTTCTATTAGTCTCTCCCCTTAGGTGCTCCATGGGAACATCCGTCTTGTTTCAATGTGTCCCTGTGCTTGGAACAGGGCCTAGGGCATAGCAGGCACTTGCATTAGGTCAACAAGAATCTGTCATCTGCAGCCCTGTGAAGTACTACTTGCAGAGACCCCTTATTTCCTAGGGGAGAGGGGAGAAGCACGATTTCAGACAAGCAGGTGAGTGACAATGTGGCTTACGGCCACATGGCTGCCAGTGGCAGGAGGACAGTGCTGAGGGCTTCAGCTCATGCCATGCAGGTACAGGAAGGACTTGTGCCTTTTCACCAAAGGAAATTGGTGAAGATTCTACAAATAGAATTTCTAGAAGTTGAACCCAGGGCCTCATGCCTACTAGGCAAGCACTCTACCACTGTGCCACATCCCTAGCCCACCTCTATGGGCCAAGGCTATTCACCTTGGCATCTACCATGGATCTACCCACTTGCTTAGCTACTAGCAGGATACTGAAGTAGCTATTGGAATCATTAGCTCATCCCATCTCTAGCAGGTTAGAAACTTCTTATTTTGATCAGTGTCTACTCTGAACCTTCAGCATGGACAGTGACGAATGCCAGCCCTTCTCGTCACACACACAGTGTTAAGTACATGAAGTCTTGTGGCCCCTAAGCCTTCAGACCAGGTAGCCCAGTGTAAGCTATCTCCACAGGAGACATGTCCCTGAACACCACAGCCTGTTCATGTCTGGGGCCAGATGACTCATTTTCCATTAGGTATGATGGCTTGGAAGTCTCACCGTTTCCTGTGGGACTCCATTTGGCCACAGGAGACCTACTGAAGATCAGACCACCTTTCCATCTTGGGTGGTCCTGCTAATGTCACTGTCACATCTCCACTTCCCAGGGCGTTTTGCAAGTGTGCATCTTCAGTGCTGTGGACCTTGGTGACATAATCTGCCAGGGATCGAGCATCACTCCGAGACAGGACTAGTTCTGTGCTAGTTCACACAGCTGGAAGTGAGCCCAGGTCAGTTCCAGGGTCACTTAACCCCATCAACTCTGCAAGATCCTATGCATCCTGGACTCAGACTCCATAGGAAAACATGGGTGTTCCTAGTAAATTCTAACTCAGAAACACATGCCCTGGGAGCACATGGCCCCAGACTTTAGGTTTCACAGCTAAAACTTGAGGTTTGAGATGAGATCAGGTTAGATTTTGGCAAGACCAAAACTGATCTAGTTAATGTTGTATTTCAAAAATATGCCCAAAATGCAGAATTCAAGATTGTGCTGCTCGTATGAGTCACAGCATTTGCCTTTTTTAAAAAAAATTTTGAGGAACATGAGCAGAGATTGTTTGTGCTGGCAGAAGAGCACATGCCTTTTGAGAATCATCTTTTCAACAGGCAAGATCCTCTTCAGCATCACCCTCCTGGTCTCTCACAATTCTAATAGTGCTCACCATGGAAACAGAGGGGCCAGAATGGGGGCTAGGCTGTGACCATGGTGGAAGGGGTCTGGAAAAGCCACAGGAAAGGCCTTAGATTGTGGTACTGCTTTGGGAGGGCTTTCTCGGGCAGCTTTACCACCTGCTCTGTAAGAACTACCCAGGGGAATGACCCTGGCCTAACCAAGACCTGGACTCTCATTTTCTAGAGTTCCTCTATTTCCCTAGTAAGGAGCACTGGACCCTATCCAATCCCATGACCAGCTCCAGAGGAAGCTAGCTTCCTTTCCACCGTATTCTTCCTGGGAGCCCCTGGGTTTGCAGATGTGGGAAGCTCAGTACCACATCATTTAGGATCCTGGCATGAAGCCAGGGGTTGTGCTAAACCTGGACAGTTCCATGCCCCGAATCCCAGCACCAAGTAACAGCTGCATTCCCATCTAATTACAAGACCTGGGACTCCATTGCCTCTCCACTGGAAACTAGTTGTGTTGCTTCAAAAGCCAGCCAAGCCGCAAGCTCATCTCCCACTTCTGAAGTGGGACACTGGCTTTGGTAAGCCTCATAGAGTAGAGAGAATGATGCCGACAGGCTCCCGTGTTCCCAGCCACGTTGGCCCAGGATTATAGATTCATGTTGCCACATGTTCACTGATAGACCACGGAGATGGGGAGTTATAAAGAGAAGTTCTGTCCAGGTAAGGGGAAGATTAACCAGAATTTAGCCGACATTGAGTCAAGTTTTAATGGACCCACAATATTTACCCGGGTTACAGGAGTAAGCTCATGCTCTGTAGTTACTACTCGATTTAACAGCACCGTTCCCAGTCGCTACCCGCCCCCCCCTCAGCTCAGGAACCTCTTACAAGGTCCCTGGGGGCAGCCTGTGTTCCCATTGTGACCCCTCCATTCTCAGCCCAGGCGTGTTAGTGTGGTTGTATTTCTAAGAGGCAAGGGCTTCGATGCTACTCATTTACTACCCAAATAGCCAGCACCGAGAACTGCAGGCCACACCCTGCTGTAAGCATCCTCACCCTTAAAATTGCCAACATCTGCCACGATTCATTTGGGTGAAGCAAGTAACACATGGACACTTTCCGTAGCCGGCTGTTGACCAACCAATGGCAGTGATACCCCTCACTGTTAACCCCCACAAACCCCAAGAGCCATTGAATGAAGTCGCATTCAGGACACAGGCAACGCCACACAGCTACTTTCCTCCTGATGCAAGGGAAGCAGGAGGCCCCAGTTAGAGAGCTGTCTTCTAGCCCAGGGATCACACGACAGCTATGTTCAGAGTAGCCCACGAGGTCCACTGTAACAACTGCCAGGTTAGATGGAGACTTACGGGGGGGTGGGGGTGGGGAATTAAGTGAAGGGCATCAGAAAAAGCTTTGCCTCTGCTCTCCTGCTTGGGCAGTCCCATGCACTTCCTTGTGCACTCATGAAGCTCCTGCCTGGCCCTGGTTTCCGCCATGTGGAACCCCTGGTTGTGGCCAGGCCTGGCTTGGGCCATCTCTACCCCGCTTTAGTTTTACATCAGTAATCCAAGCCTTGCCCGACTTTTAAACTGGGGCTGCTCAGTTCCCCCAAATCCTTTCTAAAAAGGATAGGAAAGGACAGCACAGTGAAGAAGGGCTCTTTGTCTGCAGGTGCCTGTGGTGGGACCTACCTGAAGTATCCTCCTGGGTCTCATCAGCAGAGGGCCACCATGCTTGCAGACTCCCAAGGACAGGAGACGTGGTTGGAGAGGGAGAGAGCTGGGGAGACGGGCTCCCCAAGGAAAGGAGGTGGCCAGAAGCCCCGACACTTCAGTCTCATGATGCTCCTGGAACTAAGGGCAATGCAAGTGGATTTATAGCGACTGCAGCAACGTCAGGGGCTTAAGTGCATAGAGACCGGTTAAAATAGCCCACGTGATGCAACACTGGAAGCCAGGAGTAGGATGCTGCCATGGTCATCTGAAGTTCTCCCATTTCTCTGGGGAAGAGGAAGAAGTCCTGGTTTATTTTAGATTTTGATGTCAGTGTTATAAATCCCTAGCAAGACTATCAAAGCAGCTAATGCATGGAGGGGAAATAAGGGAAAATGAAAGTTAACCTAATTAAAAGCAGTAAAGAACACTGGAAATTAGTTTATGGGCTAGAGTATGCAATGTGATGTTAATTGATTCACACTACTTACGCAGATCAGTCAACAAAGCTCACATGGGACTTCTCCCACGACCCTCTGGATCCAGGGTCTCGGGCTTCACTAGCTGTAGTCTGTTCTGGGGGACCACAGCCGGTGGTGTAGCTCATCCTCTCCTGCAGCCCAAGGCTTCAGCGAGGGCTCTCTGCAGTACCCGACATGGAGCAAGGCAGAGGACTTCACCTCCATCTCTTAGTCAACCCTGGCGTCTTCTCCTGGTTGGGACTAGATTCCAATGCAAGTCGCCAAGAAGCTGCTTTCTCCAACTCTCCCCAGAGGCCAGAGGGGACCCGTCTGGAGCTCCTCTGGGGTCTTCAGGTTTCTGGAGCATGACTGGACTGGGTTCCAACCAGGCAGGCATGGTGGACAACTGGGCTCGGTGGTCAGCTGTGGTCGGCCTGGTTATACTAGTGGGGTGCTGGGGTGGGACCTCCACGGGCACCCTGCCACTGAACCAGTGGCCTCAGGCAGTGCTTTTAGGAGTTAAGTCAGCGGCATTCCCAACAGAAGATGCCGCTGCCCCCCTCCTATAGAGCCTCGAACACACCATTCTGCTTTCCCAGGACAGTCCCAGGCCCCATCAGCATCTTTGTGGGCATCTGTCCCCGTTTCCTAGACGGGGCCGGCTGGAGTCAAGATGGCTCCTCTACAGGAGGATCCTACTTCCCTGCTCCTAAAGCACTATTGGACTTTGAGGACAGGAAGAGAAGCAGAGTATAGACAACGGAGCGAGGAGCAGGATGTATCTGCCGTAGCCGGAAAGACTGCTTCCGGTCTGCGGCCCATGTTCTCCTGGGGGTTCAGTGAAGGGTTAGGCAGGATACTGGGAGCATTTTAATCATGTTTTATACAGTAATTATATATTTGAAGTAGGAGTTCTTGTAGCCCATCATACTCTTCACATCTATTTCAAGAAAACACTATTTTTACATAAATGGCTATCACTTTAGTGTTTTCTATTATAAAGGATATATTCGTTTCCTGTGCCTGCTTAGCACAAAGGAATCCATCAGAAACTGAAAGCAGGTGGGATGGAATTGAAAAAACGTTTGCTGGTCTTTTATTCAGCCTTTTTATGTCATTTTTCCCCCCTTCAACTTCTATCACAGAAGATAATTAGCATCACCAAGTTCAAGGTCACATAGAAAATGTAACCAGCCTCAGCAAGACCAAGGACATCTGGTATGTCCTCCCCACCTCTTGCACCTATGCGCAGTGCACATGAGCCCCACAAAAGGTCAGGCAGGTGTAACTCCAGGAGGCTGCCACCTAAAGCCCAATGCCAAGTGGCAAGTGGGAGCCCTCCCGACACCAGGCTCCAGGTCAGAGGTTTGAGTGGAGTGTTCCAGAGCAGCCGTCGGAGCTCTGCACTCTGGTAAGCATGTACAGCAAGTCCGTCCAGGGCCCCTCGGTGGCAGCCCTGGCTAGAGCGTTTCCAGCCAGAGCAGCTGGCCCTCTTCATGGAGCCCCACTGCCCCGCCCCTCAGGTGATCCAGCTTCCTTGGAAACAGGACCTCGTGTGTCTAACTTGGGTGAAGACATTGTCTGGAAGTCCTGAAGTGGCCAAGGGCTATGGCAAGGCACAATGGTGCCAGTGTCCGCCGTTTGGAAGTAGGTGGAGTCATCCCCTGGGTGGGCTTTCTGCCCTGGGAACCAGCATCCCTGGGCTTCATTCTCTGCCGTGTTTGAACTCTCCTGCACACATTGCACCTCAGCCAGCCTGAGCAGCCTGCCAGCATCTTCCCCAGGGTCTCCTTACCAACTTCCAGGTCAATGATTGTTTCATCCTGAAAGGAAACTTTGGTCCAGCCTTGATTGGAGTCGGGGGAGTGGCTCCTAACCTCACAAAGCCATCTGTGGCTGATTGCAAGACAAGTGCTTTTCACAGCTGGAGACACCAGGCCTCCTTCCTGCCCAGCTTGAATCAGACACAGCACAGGAGGCTGGGCAAGGCGCAGAGCAGGAACGGAGTGTACTTCTTCCACCATATGTGATGTGGAGGCGAACCTTCCCAGGGATGCTTGCTTTTGTTCGTGACCTTGATGGACTCCTCTGGCCCATGGTACAAAGACCTTTGATTGGAAGCTCCAAAAGCCTGAGGCCTCTCCATCTCTGGAGATGGACTAGCAATGGAAGAATAAGTGCCACTACTTGCCTTGAACAAGTCAAGTTTGTCATGGTACCATTGTGTCTGGAGGATGCCTGGAGTCTGCCGAGGTCACAACCCCACTGTTTTGGGAGATGCCTCCAACTGAGAAAGAAGCTGGCTCTACAAGCCTTCAGTGCTTCTGTACAAAAAGTTTCTTACTCAAAAGGCTGCCATCAAATCCAGATGAATGGGTGGGGGCACGGGGTGGGCATGGCCTTCACGTTTGGCCAATGTCACAGGATGAGTCTTGACAATGGCATGGTACCCGAGAGAACAAAGAGGCCACATATGCCATGTGGTTCTACTTGTAGTGTCCAGGACAGGCACACAGACAGCAGACTACTGTCCATCTGGAGCAGGGTGTGGGGAATAAGCCACTGCCGATGGTAGTATGGTTTGAGCGTGCCCCCCAGTATTCGCATGTCGGAAACAGGACCCTCAGTGTAGATGTTGAGAGGTGGGAATTTTAAGAGGCGATGATTCATTCCATCATCATGTGTCATGTTTTAGATGAGATGACCACCAAGAGCTTATGGGAGCAAGAAGGCAGAAGGTTTAGAGGCGAAATGACTGGGCTGTGAAAGTCTGAACCTAGTCAGAGCATTAATCCACTTGAGTGGATTAAGTGGGCGGCAGCCATTGGTAGGTAAGTAGGTAGGGTGTGATTGAAGAAGTAGGTCTCGGGGTGGCTTTAGGGTATACGTTTCTAAAATTGTTCTCATTAGGTCTTTTGTTCCCAGCAAGGAAAAAGCCGACAAAAACCTCACAGCAGTGGGCGACACCCGCCACAGTGACAAGCTGCAGTTCCTCATTCCAACTCCCTCTGTTAAGTGTCCCCCAGAAAAAGCCCACCAGAGGCTGGGAAGCCCCTCTGCACACGTGGAGAGGTGCCTGTGTGGTAGACACGGAAGGGTGTGCCTTGGCTCTTTCAGGACAAGGCGCTGACAGCCAAGGAACTGCCAGACACCTTCCAGGGCTCCTCTCCATGTCCGAGGGGAAGATGGTCACCCTGGGCGGCCTCTGTCTGCCAGGATTAGGGCTGCAGTTCTGCAGGGCCTGGAGTTTGAGATAGTAGGCGTGCTCACCTTACTCCCAGGGGCTCATGGAAAGAGGGGCCGTGCCCGCTTCAACACCTTGGTTTCTAGACTGTTTTCCCTATTAGGGTCAAAGGCCATATGGCACTCCGACAGTGTAAGTCCTGACCCAGGAGGCTGGCATCCGTCTTCAGCATCGCCTCTGCACTGGCACTTTGGCTGCATGCGACCAGCCATTACTCTACTTCCTCAGACTGCCACGTGTGGAGCCAAAGACACGGCGTGGCTTACTGCAGAGCCTCAGGGACCCTGCCCAGGTTTCCCTGGGGCTCTACCATCAGCGCCACAATTCCCTTTCCCACTCCTGACCACTCCAGTCCTTGGGGTCTGTACGATTGTGGCCCAGGCATCAGGGCCCTTTGCCCCACTGCTGCAGAGTCCTTTTCTGCTCAGCCACACCCAAACTGGAAGCCTCTGTGTCACCCAGTATACTAGAGGAACACTCTAGCTGGGCTTGGAGAAGGGACTTAAATCCTTAGAAACCTGCCAGGCATTGTGCTTCAGTGTGGTCACAGGTGTGAGATGCTACAGTTTGTTCTTCATCATTCAAGTAGTTAAGGGCAGATCGCAAAGCTCTTTCTGGAAGAATCTCCCCCAGCCTGAGATACATGTGTTCCACCGAGGCCACCTGCTGGCTAGCCCTCTCCTTCTGTAGGACCACCATGGCTCTGGTGGTCTAGCTAGCCATCAAGTCCTGCAGGCTGCTCAGGACTCGGTCTGCTCGAGAGACAGAGTGACAATGGGGAGGTGCACATGGGTGTGGAACAAGACAGAAGGCATATTGAGCGTTCAGTGCATTCATATGATTCCCACCCTTTCCCCACCCTTGGGTACAAGATGACACATTTTATGAGTAGAGGGCACACACGTGCCAGCTGCAGCCACGATGCAGGCCTTCCTTGTTGAGCTCAGTGGTTTAGCCATTTCACTGGTTCTTCTTTCTTAGGGAGATGTGGTAGGGACACCCGCCCCTGCATCCTTGGTCTCCTGAAGAGCAGCGTCTCACTGGGCCTCAGTGTGCAACGTTTTGGATTTGTTCTCTTGTGGAAGGAGAGAGCTCGAGTACCTTCTTCACCTGGCTTATTATGACATCTCTTACCTCACAGGCCAAGGGCCCAATGTGAACTCACTGCTACTCAAGTCATCAAGGGACCAGAAAGTTGACCAGGTGTGTCTGTAGGTGCAGTGGGTCCACTGGGAGCTCACCTTGTCCACATGACCACTCAAACTGGCCTTTAAATGCTTCCATCTTACTAGTAAGCATAAGGACAGTGGAGAGGGACCAGTATAAACTCACATCCATCTCAAAAAAAAAAAAAAAAAAGAAAAGGGAAGACACAACTATTCAAAGGACTTAACTGGTTATAAGACTTTGGGATGTTGGCCGGATCCTGAGACTACACTGACATTGCAGAATCTCTCTCTGGGTGTCTCATACGTTTCTAGTCAGTGAGCTTCGGGTCTAAAACCCTCTGGGGTTCTGGGATTAGAAGAGAGATGGAGACTACTGTGGTCAGTGCCTCCGCTTCCTGTTCTCCCTTGTTCATGGGGCAAAATAACTGGCCAAGTGTTGTTCTTAGCCCATCTCCTACCCCTCATCTCCCATTTTTGCAGGTCATGACCTCCTGCTTACTGGGCATCTTGCCTGCCATCAGGTGATCAGGTGCTGGGCCTGATCTCGGCTGTGTGGCTGGGGCAGGGGCGTGGACATGGCTGTCAAGCTGTGCTCTGTGGGCATCTCTTGATCAGTCCTGGCTGCCCAGGAGCTGCCACTGCAGTTGGAGATGCTGTGTCCTCCCTATAGCCTGTGGGACACACGGTCCCGTCCTTGGCACGGATATACCTCCGTCCAGCCTCCAGCCTCACAGCGCCCGGTCTTGCAGCATACCCGACCACAGCCCTTCATCCTTTCTCCTGTGGCAACCCCAATATCTTAACCAGATGAAGGAAATGGGTTTCCCAGGCATCAGTGCCACCTGGCAGTGAATTTGCACCATCCCACGGGGTCCCTCCTGGAGGATTAGGTCCTGCATTCCAAGAAAGTGCAGTGTCAAAGACCCGTCAATCCAGACCCGAGCAGCCTTCCTCGCACGCCAGCCCCCGTGCACGGTGCACTGCACACCGCCCGCCTTCAGCTGCGGTCAGTGGTCTGGTTTCTGCCGAGACCATTTGCCTCGACAATTCCCGATTTCCAAATTGCCCGTTTGTCTCCTGGACACATGCCATGGGACTCTGAGCATCACTCCAGAAGGGAGGCTGCTTGGTAATGACCCCTGGCTTCTGTCCCCCGAGGCTGCAGCATCCCCGCCCGCAGAGAAGGGCAGGTGGGCACCAGGGCTGTGCTCCAGAAGCCTGCAGAGCTCCCGGGGATGCTGGCCCGCGCCCTGCTGTGCAGAGCCGAATGACTCAGAGTTAAGGCCCTGGGACCTGTTCCGACTGTGGAAGAAGTGTCCTGGGGAGAACCCTAGATTTAGAGGGCCTCATGAGCATGAGGTTGGCTTTCTTAGCACGAGGACCACCTTGGCTTTTGTAGCCATAAGCAGCCATCTGACATGACCATGGTACAGAGGGCAAGCCAGACTGGCCCCTCGTGCTGCTCCGCCTCCTTCCATCTCCGAGCGTTGCACTGTCTCATCCTGGCCGAGTCAGGGGGCCCATGGCACTGCCCAGAAGCCCGTTTCCTATTAGTGATGTGTGGACATTCAGACTTGCCTTACTCCTCAGAACCAGAGGAGTGCTTTTACCTCGCATTTCCTGGCAAGAGAGAGAGAGAGAGAGAAACAGTGGGCATTTCAAAACCCCCTGTAAGATAGGTCAGGACTGTCCACATCCACTTCATTAGCCGAGGCTCTGTGGAGGTATCCCTCAGCTTTGGGGAAACAGCCCCCAGGGGTAGCTCAAGACACCTCTTCACACGAGGCTCCTTTTTGCAGAGACCAATTAACACCAAGAGCAATAGTGAGGAGCCCATAGACCAGGGGGACCCCGTTAAGCTGAGAAACGTCAGTAGGAACATCCAAGCCAGCAGCAGCCACAGCAGAGCTGACACCTCGCAGCTGGCTGAGCTGCCGGGGTCCTTGTCCCCACCACCTGCAGGTCATGTCCTGGCCACTTGCCCACCGCGTCCTGTAGAAGGACAACTTGCTGCTTCACTTTTCTTGCTAACCAAGTTTCCTTTAACTCAACTGCCACGTAGTGTGCACATTCCAGGGGCCATCAGCACATAACTAAGCTATTTGTTGGTACCAACTTCCCCTTTGCTCCCAGTTACTAACATTACATCTGAAATATTTCTATAGAAGTGGTAAACTAGGCCTATGTTAACCTATAGGGGCTTCTCATGTCCTGGCCATAACAAACCTCTATGTTCATACTCGATTTTTCTATTTCACAATAATTTGGAATTGGTTTAATCTGCATAGAATTGTGATAAGAGTTTTTCTGGGCAAAATGCTTTTAAAATTAAAGTCTCATGTCAAGACCAATTGCACCTGGCTC
Organism: Ictidomys tridecemlineatus; assembly: GCF_052094955.1. Taxonomy (NCBI): domain Eukaryota; kingdom Metazoa; phylum Chordata; class Mammalia; order Rodentia; family Sciuridae; genus Ictidomys; species Ictidomys tridecemlineatus. The sequence continues at coordinate 3,995,941 of NC_135483.1, forward strand.
CAGACTTGCCCAGTAAGTGAATCCTGTAAACTGATGTCCAAGTCTCCAGTTTCCCGATTTACTTAAGGCTGAAGTTACTTATGCCCAAGTTTCCACATGAATCAAGTGGATGGAGAGTAATGGCCTATGGAGTCTATCGAAAGACTTAAGGTAAAGTACTGACCAATTAAATGCCTTGTGTTTTCATTCCGCTATTATCCACACTGCCTGTGGTGATTGATGATGATAATTTATTTCTACATAAACTGCAGTTCCTTATTTCCAACAACATGATGATGATTTATGGCTTTATGCAATCAGGTAGAAAAGAACCATGGAATTTAGCATTTTTCTATAAAGTTAATAAACTTTATGCTAACGGATCAGGTGTTAAAGCTATTAACTTTGATTTCCAGGTACACTTTGTGCTTTAGTTCTTTTTCCCTCCATTTAATATTATAAAAAATCTGTTTAACATGGAAAAATTGGCAGTTTAGTAATACATCAGTTACTATAATCACGTTTCTACGTGTTTTATTTCTGCCAAGCAATTGATACATTCCACAGTGAGTCAGAGATGTTAACTCTTGCCCCTAAGTACTTGGATCACTTTAGTTAATGCTTACTTTGAGGTTTAAAAAAAAAATCATGCTGTGAAATCCTCAGACCACCCACCATTTGATGTGTTTCTTAATCACACCCCCAGTCATCTGGACTCCCCCCTACCCCCCAGTCGCCACTATCCCAGAAGTCTGCCTAGGGACCTTTGGCAAACCCCACTTTTCTACTTCCTTCTAGGGGGTCACTGCTGGGAAGCCTTGTCCTCACTACAGGTTGCTCCTGCATTTTCTAGAACTTCATGTAAGTGAGGTTGTATGACGGACCTTTGTATCACACTTGGTTTTGCAGTTATTTTAGGAGTTCTTAATAAATTTAGGAATTTTATCTAGAAATCCAAGGTTTTGGCTTTTAAGAAAAAGCAAATAACCTAGCAACACGGGTCCTGAATTCATATACAGCACACGCAGCTTTAAACCGAGAAGCGACTTCTCCCTTCAGAAGAGCCAAGTGCCTTGACTCACCATCCATGGCCCAAGCACTCTTCCTGGGCCGAGACCCCCTGCCCAGCTTCAGGGGTACTCATTACCCGTGGGACACATCTCCTGCAGTTTCTCTGGTCTGAGCCAGTTCAGACATGCAGCATTTTGGCAGGGTGGGGGGTCTGGACAGGGCACCTGCATCATAGGCTTAGCAAATTGGAAGTTTTGTCCTCAGAAATCACTTCTAATAGCATTTCAGGATTTGAGTGTTGCCCAGACTCCAGATTTCAGGATTTGAGTGTTGCCCAGACTTGCTAAGCTACCTCCATAGAGGGATCAGCTGACGGTTTAACTTTGAGCGAGATACACCTTTCCGAGGTTCATCTGGGGACCTTATTGAGTTTCCCAAGCACAGCCAGCCTCCTCTTCAGCTTCAGTGGTCCTCCTGAGCCTCTACGGTTGGTCATTCTAAAACACAGGCCACATATCTGAGATCAATGCAAGAGTGATTTGATCAGGAAAGTGGTACTTTCGATCAATGACTCTTGATCACGTCCTGATGAAAGGTGGACAGCACCCAATATGGGCCAAATCCGTTTTATTCTTTTTAAGCTAACTTGGAAATTTGTTGTCGTTGATTTTATTTTAAATGCATGACAGTGGAATGTATTAGTTCTTATGAAAGATTGTGTTTTATGTGTAATATCTTCGTGTAAAGTATGTTTACGCCAATTCATGTCTTTATACACGTACTTTTTTGCAGTACAATTCTTATACCACAATTTTTCATCTGATTGTATATAAAGTAGGTTGACACCCAATTCGTGTCTTCATACAGGTACTTTGGATAATGATTCCACCATCCTTGCTAATCCCCTGCATCCCTTTCCCTTCTTCCCTTCCCTATCTAGAATTCATCTATTCCTCCATGCTCCCCCTCCCTACCCCAATATGAGTCAGTCTCCTTATGTCAGAGGAAACATTCGGCATTTGTTTTTTGGGGGATTGGCCGACTTCACTTTTCTCCAACGCCATCCACTTGTTTCAACGTGCCCAAGGGATGAGGCGAGAAGGATACAACACAGAAAGGTACAGATCCCCAAGAAAAGGCTCGCCTCTTCTTGGATCATGTCCATAAATTTGACTCAGTGCCTCTTGTAACTGCTGCAATTTATCCCCCCTCTTGCATCTCTAAAACCCTGTCTTCCTAGTTCTACTTAGGAACTGCCTTACAGGGAGGAGGAAATAAAGAGCACAGACTGTTTTGATTTCTTATTCCTACTTTGAAGGGGCAAAGAACTAAACATCTCAGTTCACCCAATATAAGAAGTATAGCTCTTCTTTATCAATTTCAATGTTGCCACTGCAGAAAAATGCAGATTTTGTAAATTTTCTCATGTTCTTTAGAGATTTAGTTAAACATGCCCTGCTGCCATTGGCATACAGTTTACCACACCCGTCAATCAATGCTTTGATTCTTTCAAGCCGTGGAAGAGTTTACTTAGCACTAGACAATCATCTCCTGGTATGTCAATCATGGCATAGAAGGGCCACTGTATGAAACTGAGCAAGAGGGTTAGGAGCAACACCCTACAGCACTGAGATCAAGCCTACATTTCACACCTGTAGGACCTCAGCAAAAAAATTCCTGAAAGGTAACTTCAAATATGTGGATGTCCAAGTAGATCCGAGATTTCTCCTTTTGACTTTTCCTAGAGCAAAAAGTCCTTTTATCTAGCTCTGCAGAGTACATTAGAAGCACATACCTAACATGGCCTACTGTCCACGTTTTCTGAAGAGAAGAGAACTGCGTTTGAGTCTGCAACTTGGGAGCCTCACGATGGGGGAAAGCTACATAAAAAAGTGTCAGCTTTGGGACACTGGAGCAGGCAGAGCTTGTCATGTACCTCAAAGCCTTTAGTCTTGTTGGTACTTGAGTTAGGATTTCATTAGTCCATGCAAGTAGGTTTTTTTGAACAGAGTTTGGGGTCTGGGGGTCTGGGAACCCTTCTGTCCGAGTGTATGGAACCTAAGCCAGGAAAAATGCGGGTTTTGGATCTTCCCATCCACCATGGACACGACTCTTGATCCTCCTGCAGGATGGAGGGAAGAAGTCATATCCAGAGCCTTGCTAAGGTTGCCCTTATTCCCAGAGGGGTCACCGACTATTATCCAGCCTTCTGTACAAGTGGGCTTCTCTAGCCACCTTGTCACCGAGGTTGGCAGAGATCAGAGTTTTATGAACCTGCTGCTCTGAAGTAAACCCCATCATACCCCCACACATGTCCCAGCTGCTCCGAGGTCTTTTCCTTCCATTTCTGTCAGAACACCACCCATTCTCCAAGGCCCACCTCACATGCCACCAGTCTGTCTGGTTGGTTCTAGACCCAGAACGCGCCCCTTTCCACAGGCTTCGGGCACTCCTACAAGGCCCTGTAGTGAACCAGGGATCAGCCGAATTCTAGGTGCGTCTTCAGACCGGCTCCATCATCCACACCAGATGTCCCAGGTAGGTGCTGGCCGTCCAGCCTCGACTTCTCGGTGTCCCGTTGGAATCCGAGGGCGCTCGCTTTAGTCCGACTCCTGGTGCTTCTCGCCTCCTTATCCCGTGGGTCACAATCAAGATGGAGATCTTTCCAGAAGGCTTTGCTCGCCGCCTTCTTTCTCCATTCATACCAGGACCCAAAGGGCTCCTATTGAGGACCAAGCAGAATTTAAATTTTCCTCACCCCATCAGTCAACTCTTCTTGCTCTCCCGCCAATCGATTCCGTCTTACTAAGCAATCCTCCAGCCTCCTAACAGGTCACACGATTCCAGAGTGTGGCGACTCTCCACTGAGAAACTGTTACAAGACTTACCCTGATGTTTTTGTAGTGGGTTGAATCCAGGGGATGCTCGACCACCCAGCCATCCCCAGCCATTTTTAGTTTGAGACAGGGTCTCACTAGGTTGTTTAGGTTCTTGCTAAATTGCTGAGGCTGCAGGAGGATGGCAATCCTCCTTGCAATCCTCCCGCCTTAGCCTCCCGAGTCAGTGGAATTAGAGGTGTGTACCACTGCAGCTAGCTCCCTAGAGTTTCTTTGGTCTTGCCAATTTGTACCACTTCATACTGATCTGTGCTTACTATTCCAGCCCAGATTCTCCACAGTGAGGTTTCATTTTGGAAAAAAAAAAAAAATGAACAGACCTACACGACATGGAAACTATCGAGTTTGTGTGGGTCTCCGAGGTAGATCCTTCTCTCCGAAACTCAGCCGATATGTAGAATGGTTAGTAATTAGTATCCAGGAAAAGCTGTCCCCCCGCTCTTGGGCAAGCTCCACCGTCCAACATTCCTGTGCATCTTGATCTCCTTAAAAGCTCTTACTGCCATGGAACAGAGGCTAAGAGGTCACTTCTGGACGTCAGCTCTGCCAGGGCCTCATTTGAGCCACTTTCCCAAGTCATGCCTTCCTCAGGAGTCCAACGTCCACTGAGGGAGAATGGTCGGGGCTGTGAGAGGGTCTGGCCATTCGGACCCGAGGCCTGTGACCCCCAGTTCCCCTGCCCAGTCGTGCTTCCTCCCTCTTTCCCCAGTTTCTAAGCCTACTCGACTCCTTATCAGAGAGACTGCAGCCTGCGACGTATGGTGACGACAGACAAGAACCGAAACCCACACTTGTCACCTTGGCTTTTTGCATCTTCTGTGTTCAGACATGGTGAGGCAGTCTTGCCGTGGCACCACCCCGCCACGGCTCAGGTCACCTGAACATGGAAACCAGTGGGATCTGTAAGACTTTCAAGGGCCAGCGGTGTCTGGATGCCTTCCACCTCCGTCACCTCCTTTTGGCCCAGGGCAAGTGGAGACAGACCATCGGCGTCCTCACCGTTGCGTCTACTCCAGTGATAGCCAGGTGTGCCGTCAGCTCATCTCACACCCTTTTACCAGGCAAGCTGCAGCCCTCTCACTTAGCTGAGATACAGACTTGAAAACTCAGGACACAACTCGGGAATAGAGGAAGCTGGACACAGGCTGCCGTGGTAGAGATCCAGTAGCCTTTCACTTACTGGTCAGCCGTTGTCCTCGACCGACTGTTACCTATGGAGTTCCAGCGAGAAGCATTGTGCCAGCCCAAGTGTTCTGTTGCCTAGCTAAGAAAACCAAGCAGTACGAGTTCACACACTGAGGGCCAACATTTAAACTGGATCGTTGGGCCCCGAGAGGGGAGAAGGGGCCTCCGGGCGAGGAGAGTCACCGGGTTTTCCATCTGCCACCCGCCCATGGGAAGCCGAGCTTGTGGGTGCGTCACTGCTCTGGAAGTCATGGGCAGCCCCAGCGTGCCTCATTTTGGGCATCTTCAGGAAGTATGGTCCACTGGAGGGGAGTGTCAGGCTCACACGAAGTCCAGCAGTGACTCCAACGCACCGGGTAAGTCGGAGCTGGGGGAGGGAGCAGCCAGATACCAGCCTGGTGCCTGTGTAGGCTAGTTGGAGTTGGACACTGCCGTCCGGGGTGAATAAGCATCTTTCAGTCAGTTTTTAGATGGGAAGATTTTGAATGAATTAAGCAATTCCTGCAGAGCAAGTAGAAATATTTCTAAGTCGAACAAACTCACTATTATAGCCCACATAACCCACTAGTATATGTCTCTGATGGAACTCAGTGGTCTCGGTTGTTATAAGGTTGGAGATTGGGATTAATGATGGAGAATTCCAGTGCTAGATGGGATCTGTGGAAGAAAGTCTCCCTCCCACAGTGATCAGAGGAGGGGCCGTGAGGTTGGTTGCACGGGCGAGGAGGATCAGGCCCAGAGTTAAGGTCCAGTGCCGAGTGCCGTCTTGGCATGGGGCTAGACTGGGAGGGCCTGGAACGGCTCACTCAGGTGGCCCCACGGCTCCCACTAAATGGAGAAGGTCTTCCAGCCACACAGCTCTCCTGATCCTGGGGTCAGGTTCAGCTGCCCCTCCCCTTCACTTCCTGTCAGCCCAGGAACTCGGACAGCTTCCTGTAGGAACAAGGTGTGGCACCTTTCCCTGTTGTCACTGCTGTCTGCTTCCTAAGGGCCCTGAGGTTGGTCACTGCTCCCAAATGAAAGCCCTGCGTGGCCCCGACAGATGGTACAGTCGGCATCTGGCTGGTGGCGTGTGACGCGTTGCCGTGGCTCTCACTGCCTGTGCCCTCACAGCCCCAGGGCAGAGTCTCCTCGCCCACGGGAGGAGGGGATGAGGCATCAGTCAGATGCACGGCACAGCCCCAGTCCGAGGACACACACCGTCTTTGTCACTTGTTTCAGTGCCCAAGGAGGACCCTGGTGGTTGAAAGGAGAATGCAGCAGAGGTGTAGCAGGTCACTAGGTAGTGACCAAGTGCCACTGCAGCCACAGAAGGGGACAGTGCAGTGCTGGGGAGGTCACAGCTCAGGGTTCATGGTCCTGGGTGGAGCAGGCTGTTCTCTACCACCTCCGCCTAACATGGCCGAGTGCCTTCTACCCGGTGGAAGTCACCACCAGAAGCCACTGCCAGGTGGCTACAGGAGGACACGCTGGTGGGGACCTCAGCCATGAACAGGCAGCGAGTTGATCAAGGTCGATCTGACACAGGGAGCTGCTGACAGGACAGGTCAGGAATGGCCCCAAGGAACACCTGATGGAGGACAGTCTTCACACCTGCCTAGGGCAAGGAAGCCCCCCCCCTTCCATGAGGATAGCGGCAGCAGACCCGAGGACGAGATTGCTCACTCCCCTGCAGTAGGGCGAGGCTGCCCAGCTGGGCCTTGCTGCCTTGTGCACCTTGCCCTCCTGCTGTCACAGGAGGTCCCTTCTGCCCCCTGCAGACGGCAACCGAGACTCTGGTGGGGTCTCTCCATCCAGGAGAGACATGGGAAGGGCCAGGTCAGGGCTGCAGGGACTTCACACCCAGGAGGTACAATGCTTTGACAGTGGTGGACCCAGAGTTCCTCAGTTTAACAGGTTGACTGTGCCAAGATGGAGGATTTCAGCAGGAAGCAGAGTTCCAGACCATCAAAGGCTCAAGGCATAGTCCAAGGTTATTTCCCATACCAGGGGCCGGGGAGACTTGCTCCACCCGCAGTAGGAAGCATTGCTTGGTAGACTTAAGAACTGGAAGGTGTACAGCAGTTAGGAGTGCTGCTCAGACACTGAGCAAGCTGCCGTTACCAAGCTGGACAGAGCAGGGGAAGGCTCTTGCAGGCTTGGTCTCAGTGCATATGCAGTTGTCATCTAAACCCTAGTGGGGTGATCAGACCACAGGATTCTGAAGAAGTGTGATGCCCACTTCTACTAGCAAATAGTCCCCATTTAAGAGTTGTCCTTGGTAGAGTGGGACAAGACTGGCTTCACAGATCTGTCTAGGAGACTTGCCTCCAAGGCCCTCCCAGAGCTGCCCTTTGGAGCTAGTTTCTGAATGCATCTCTGACCAGCTACAAGTGGCAGTGGAACTCCTGGCTCCCTGCCTTTGTCACCAAGGTCAGTAGCCTCCCAGGTCATCAAGACTACCTTTAACTGACAAGGAGATGTTCGAGCAGAAAGGACAGCAAGAATTGAGAGTATATCTGCATCTCACTGCAGAGTACCCCCCAAGCTGGTCTCTGAAGAAAATCCATCTGACCAGTCACAGTTCGATGGTGGTGGCAGCAGCCCTTACAGATCTCCAGGCAGAAGCCAGGTGCCCCATCTGCCTGGATGACCTGGGACCTCCAGTCACCAAATGTGGGCACGACTTCTGTTGCTCCTGCATCCAGCAGTCCTGGGCAGGTCTGCAGAACAGGTTCCCTTGGTCTTGGTCAGTGTGAAGGGGGGCACTTCAGGAGCAGCACCCAGCTGGGAAGGATGATCGAGTTTCCAAGCTACTCCACGTCAGTATGAGAAGAGGGAGAACAAGACAAACTTGTATGAGGAGCATGATGAGGTCTTGACCTTTGTGAGGAGGACCAAGAGCCATTGTGTGTCTGTGTGCTCCGCCCCCTGGCCACCAGGGCCACTGCATGAGGATCATCAAGGAGGCTGCCTCTCACCACAGGAGAACTTAAAAGTTGCGTTGAACCCTCGAAGGGGCAAGTAGACTGTTCAAAAATTACTAGTCACCCAGGACCAAGAACAATTAGAACAGAGAGAAGATGGAATACCAGAGACAGATTACCCTCTTAATTTGAGTATCTGAACCAGTTTGTAGAATATGAGCAACAGGCAGTGCTGTTAAGGTTAGCAAAAGAAGAGATTAAGAAACTCATTGTGCACAGGAGTGTATTTTCAGGCCACATTTCCAAGATCAAAGGTCCAATAAAATCGGGGTGGCAGAGAAGAGCATGATGTCAGAAGTGAAATTGCTGATGGATGTTAATAACGTCTCCCACAGGTGTGACAGCCTCAGATGCCCAGGTCTTTCCCTTCTGGTTAAGGAAAGGATGCAGTCTTCCTTTACAGTTTTCAGCTCTAAATAAAAGGAGTAACTTCTCTAAACTTCCGTCTCTGGATCCCGAAACAGCACATCCTAGTCTACTCGTCTCCAAGGATGAGAAACATGTGACATTTGTGCAGAGAGAAACTTGTTCGTGCAGAGAAACTTGTTCGTCTGAATCTAGTAAGAATCATGCCTTATCCAGTGGTTCTGGGTTCAGAGGTTCAATTTTGGCTGGCACTGGGAAGTCCAAGTGGAGACAAGCCTGAATGGATTGTGGAGGTTGGTCAAGACTCCATGAGACATGGCCACTGTCAGGTCTGGGCAGATGCTGGACGGTTCAACTGCATAATGTTGTTTACCTGGCTCAGTGCACTGTCCCAGTCACTCTAGTAGAAAAAACCTAGATGGATTGGCATTTATCGGGACCTAGTTGGGTGAGAGTTCCTTTTACAATTTGAACATCAGGAATCACATCCATTCTTTCATAGATGGATTTTTCTGAAGCATTGAAGCCTTGGGTTGGTATTGGCAATGATCCAAAGCCTTTTATTATCTGTGAGGTAGCAGACTATGCAGGATGAAGCGCAAGATGCAGCATTGCTTCATCTTTCTGCCATTTATGGCTAAATAAATGGTAGTGAATCTAGCAATTTTTTTTTTTTTGAGGCAAGTCTCACTATTGCCCAGGCTGGTCTCCAATTCGGCCAGTCTCCTGCCTCAGCTTCCCGAGTAGCTGGAATTTGCTGACCAGGCATGGTGGGAGTGCAACTAAGTATTTGTCGTACCATGGATTGAACCCAGGGGTCTTGAAGTGGTGGCCTCAAGCAGCCTTCACACTTCAGCTTCCCAAGTAGTTGGGCATGTACGACCACACCCAGCATTTTCATTTTGCTCCAAAGGAATAGATGCTGTGGGAATGGACAGATGTGGAAGCGACCTGTGTTTCTGGAGTTTTAAGATGTAAGAAAAGTTTGAGTTGCAGGATTTGAGTTGCAGGATTACGACGTCAACCTTTTAGCACTTATGGCCACCAAGGACATCAGAAAAAGCCTGGGATTCCTAGTTGTGGTTTGGATAGAAGATAGTCTCCAAAAGCTCATGTACAAGACAGTGCAAGAAAATTCAGAGGTGAAGTGATTAGGTCAAGACTCTCAAACCACAGGAGGATTAATGCACTGACTGGGGTTAACTGGGTGGTAACTAGACATCCTGGAGGCACGTGTCCAGCGACCCGTTTTGTTCTTGTGGCTGTAACCTGGGCCACTGTCTTTTGCCATGCCCTTCCACTATGAGGTTCTGCCTCTCCTAGGGCCCGGCATAGCCATCTGCAGACGAGACCTCTGAAGCCATGAGTGCCAGATAAGCTTTTCCGCCTTCAATCATGTTCAGCAGGTCTTTTGACCACTGACAAGAAAAGCCAACCGTGGCTGAACAATTATGAGCTGGATGTCAGGGGATGTGCTTGCTGCATGAGGTTGTCCAGCAGAGTGCCGATATAGCGTAGAATCATCACTTAGACGATGGTAAGGCTCAGGACTGGAAGGCCCAGGAGACATCTCGCAGAACTTCAGAGGTCAGGGTGCCTGCTGCTCGAGTTCCATCTTCATCTTCTACCCCCTGTGGCTCTGGGGGGGGGAGGCAAGGGAACCCTGACAGCATTTAAAAAAACAAAACCCCACACGAGCTCTACCTGAACAAGCCGAAGCTGATCCCACAGTCCTGGGTGAGACCTCTACCCCTTCTGATGCAATCCCTCAGGCAGACTCCTCACCAGCTGAAGACTTGGGCAGCAGAGTCCAAGGAAACCAGAGTGACAGGTACATGGCTTTGGACTGGAGGCCAGCCAGGGAGGGTAACTACTGAATTGTAAAGATCTTCTGACAGGTTGTACCCAGTATCGGAAGCATACAAAAGTCTTGTTTCCAGATGTGGTGTAACCCTCGTGTTCCGAGCTTAAAAATACAATTCAGATGCTACAGAAAAAAGTTCTCAAAGGCTATAGTTCTGAGTGACGACCGAGTTGGAAGTCACTTACAGCTTTCCTGTTTAGACCACAATTTAGTATTACAGAATTATTGTAGTTGATGAAGCTACCCAGGTCCAAGAACACCACAGAAGAGGGAATTCATAATTCAGACACAGGGCTCCCAACCCTGGGCTCCTTCCGACTCCATCTCTTCTCTACTGTAGCTCGAGTTGAGCTGCCCGACTGCTATAATCAAGGTGGCTGAAGTCATTTTGGGACTTTCCCTTCCCAAGGGCTATACCCCAAATAGTGTGTGTCCAACTCTGCTGCCCACATTACCCAGGAGTCATTGTCTGCCAGATGACACAAGCTCCGAGGCATTGCCGAGGCCTCAGAGGACCACACAGAGAACACAGGGCTCCCGAGCTCAGGGGCTCAGGAGGGACTCTAGTCTGGATCTGCAGGGAATAATGGGACCCGAGGGGACTCACAGTAATGTCACTCTGGAATTTGTCACCTAGAGCACTTTGACAAGCATCAGAATGTCCAGAGAGCTGGTGCAGAACAAGCTGCCAGGCCCCCAGGACTTCTGCTTTGGGAGGATGTGATGGGGTTGGCGATACCCATTACCAGCAAGCTCCCCAGGAAGTCTGGGAGACTCCCTGGGAGAGTCACAGGCACAGGGTTGAACCATCCGAGCCAGGGAGAGAACAGGAGCCCTGCTAGAGTTGGGGAGTCAGGAGGTGTGGGATGGATTCTAGAGGAACCCTAGAGATGCCCTCCTTGAAGTACAACCACCATCAGGGACACAGCCAGCTGGAGAAGACTGCTGGCACATTGAGGTCACTTTGTCCCTCCACATGGCCTCACGTGGAACCTCCCATTGGCCACAACCCCTGAGAAACAAAGCTCATGGGGAACTGGAGTCGGCACTCAGGGGCAAAGGTGCATGGGGGAAGGTGGAGATGCGAGACACCCAGAAGGTCCCGTCTGCCGCGATGCATCTTGGGGGAACTTCCAGCAGCCAGTTATTTTGGAGGAGCCGCGACCCTCGGCATCACCAGGTCTAGTCCTCCCACTTCTCGGCTACGCCCATCGTGAGATGCACCCTCCTGTGCCTGGAGTCCCATCTCTGCACCAGCAGGCGGGGCCCTGGGGAGACCTGGCTCCTGGAAGCTGCAGAAGGTTGGCACCAGTGACCTCCAGTGTCCATAGCTCCTTCTAAAGGCTGCAGTTCAGGCTGGCTAGCTGCTGCAGGCCCAGCTCGACTTGTCTCTTCCCCCCCCCCCGCCTCAAATCTCTCGTCACCATTCCTCAAGCTGGTGCCTCTGCCCACCTTCCTAGTGCCCCGGGACCACGGACGACATCACAGAAGCTCTCCTTATCCCGACATCAGATCCACCACCGACAGGTTCATGGTGGAATCTCAAGTTCTTTGGGGTCTGGCTATGCCAATCTCCCCATCCTTATGGTCAGCAGGTATAAGACCCCCCCACACTTGCCTCCAGTGACCTAGGCCTAAGGAGGGATGTCAGACACTAGATGGGCCTGGCCATTGCCCCTCCATGACCTCTGGGAGCCCAGCTCTGCACTTTGCACTCCCATGACCCAAGTCTGACTTTTCTAGGCTGGTAAGGACAGGCCAGTGTGTGGCTCCGGGTGGTGCTCGACACACCTGTCCAAGTGATGTGTATGAAGGGGTAGGAAGAGGTGCCCGTCATTCCCAGGAAGCGTCTGGCCTATGCTCAAGGTGAAGTTTGACGGACACCATGAGGTTTCCAGATGTGGGACTTAGTGTATTAACACTTTTTCTTCCTGCTGTGTCTCTGGAGAGTCCCTTGGCCCCCAAATTCATTCAAGTTGACCTGTTTACAGATTTTATGAGCTAAAGGAAAAGCAAGGCAATCCCCATTCATGTGGCCCTCGGTTCCATCCTTTTCTTGCACCCGACAATGGAAGTGCTGCCGTAATCTTAAGCCTTCTGTCCGTTTGGCAGTGTCTGAACCAATCCTGCTGTATATGGGGGTTGAAGTTTCTGCCCCATTTGTGGGCAGGCACCGAGACTCGGGAAGCTGGAGCTGGGCCCACAGGGAGAACCTGCTGCCAGACAGGTCGTGTTCTGCGCACGTTGTGCTTGCATAGGCCGCCGTCGGAGGCCCTATCAATGTTCCCTTCATCCTCCGTCCTAGGCCCAGATGCCTTGCTGTGCAATGACACGTGTGGAGCCCCTTTCCGTGGCTCTGGAGTCCAGGCAGCATCGGTTCCCAAATAGCCAGCTTGTCCCGAGGATGATCCAGAGCCCCAGATCTACTCCAACAGCAAGCAAGGCCCAGGTGAAGAGGGCAGATCCAGCGAAGGTTACCTGAAAGCACCCTTTGACCTTTAGATGAATCCTAGGTTCCGACAGTCATCTCACTGACACTTTGTCATTCCAAGTGACTTACTCTGGGCCCCCTAATGAGGGCCACTATAGGTAGAGCCACTATGTAATATATATCATATAATAACCACCCGTCACTCAAAACCCGTCTGCCCTTCTGTCCAGCTCAGTGCAGATGAGCCATTCCCACACCGTCTTCCTCCGTCTCCCCCCTTAGTTGAGCTGACGTCAGTATTCTCCCACCATGCTCCATGGCGTTCACTGGGGCTCCAAGTCGCTTGTTAGTGGCAGTTTGTTCGTACCTGCCCTTTGGTTTTCTGCATCTCAGACTTGCAGTGTCCAACTCCTGGCCCCGACCCTTCCCCACATAGGCTGCCTCGTCAAGCATCTGAATTGGTCAGTTCTTCCCTCGCGATATGCTAGAGTCCGTCAGCCCCCTCCGCCATGCTGCCTAGACTAAGCCAGCACTTTGCTCCTTGACGACTACACCAAGTTTCTGACTGATCCTTCTACCACATGTCACTGTGCAGCCAGGGAATCATTTAAAAGACAAGCCACATCACTCCAAGCTCACCAGTACGTCCACATCTCACTCCAAGTGAAAGCTGAAGTGCTTACACAGGCCTCACGAGGCCTCGCGCCGTCCCTGCTCCGACTTGTACCCTCAGCTACATGCATGCTGCTCTGTCCTTTCACACAGGCCCAAGCTCCCCGCTGGCTGGGCTGCGCTCCTTCTCCCGGCTCCGCACTCCCCAGGCAGGCTAGCTCTAGAGGGATTAGGCTCCGTGGTCTAGGTTCCTCACTCCTCCTCCGGGGTATGTCCTAGTACTAAATTTTCATCTCTTAGATGAAGGAAGTAAATACAAGAGGGAAGATGGTCCACGGGAGACATTGGTGGCTTTAACTTTGTGTCTTGATGAGTAACATGCTGTATAGCCACATGAGGGGATGCTCTAGGGGCAGTGAGCCCAGCTGGGACCCCAGAACAGGAGGCAGCTTGAGTAGGTAGGTGAGGCACACACCTCCTGTGGCTGCTGCTGCCTAGTGAAGCCCTGGGGAGGGTCAGCCCTTATGAGGCTTCCAGGAGCCTCGGTGCTGCCCCCACCCCCAGGGCACGCGAGGACTTGCTCTTCAGCACACGGCTGGCTTGCAGCGAAGGAGATGGGACTCTTCCACATGGCACCTTCCTGGGCCTGGCCCACTACCAGGCTTGAGCTGGTGTTGCAGCCAGCGCCTTGGCCCATTCTCCTGTGGGCCTCACTGTCCAAGTGCGACCCGTCCTAGCTGTCCTGGTCTGTAGACTTCACATCCTCTGACACCCGAGGCTCAAGTTGCCGTCAGCCCTCTACACAGCTGCAAAGTTGTGTGGTGTTCTGCCTTCTCTTTAAGGGGCACAGGGCTCCCAAGTCCTCAGCCACACACACGTTTTCCTTGTTCATAGGGCACAAGGGGATCAGGGTCTTGCTCATGAGACAAGCAAGAGAAGGCCTGGATAGGTCTCTTCAGCAGTAACAGAAGGCTAGTGCCTCAAGTCCATTTTTACTGTGCATTTTAGGGCACTGGCAAGGGTCCCTGGACAGTCAGCCTCGGAACAGGTTTTGCATTTTACTCTCGTCTAGGAGGGCAGTTGGGAGGAGACCTGCCATCATTGGGTCTGAGAAGATGTGTTTGTATTCTAACCCTGCTTCTCTTGCCGAGCAGGAGGCCCTCATGTTGTATCCTCAGAGGATACCCTGGTCCTGGCTCAGAAGGGTGGGGGAAACTCCAACTTTAAGCATCCTATCACCTGCCACAAAGATTTTAGCTTGAAACTCACAATGATGAGTGTCTCCACTTTTGTTTACTATCTTCAAAGCCACGAGCGACTCCCCTGACCCCCCGTCAGCCGATTCAACGTGGCTAATTTAATTAAGAACCATTGTCCTTCCCGACTGCTCCGGTCAGAGGGGATTTTTACTGCAGGTTGCACAAATGGAGGAACTACACGTACAACAATCTACACTGGAGGTAGGAATCATCTCCTCCAGAAGCAATCGACTTTTCTAGACTCATCCTTGCAGCCACATTTAATAGTCGAGTTAGAAGTCACCGATTTAGACTATTCATCCAGTGAGTTTAAAGGTCATAGATATTCCCTACAAAGAGGGAGCACAAATTTGTAAGAAGGAAAGATTCAGTTAGGACTCAGGGAAAGATGTGAAGCCAGCCAAGGGCTTGCCCTCCGTGTGCACAGAAGCCAATGCCACAGCACCAGCTTTTACAAGAAGTTATTAGAGGTTAACTGATAGCGATAGGAGGCAAGTTCAAATCTGTCTACAATTGGCCAGTGGGGTTTAAGGGCTTTGGAGTTGATGGGTCCGATGTTTGTCTTGGTTGAATGCAGTTAGGTCTTTTAATGTTTTAGCTCCGTTTTAAATTCCAGGTCACACCCTTGCTCTTGGATGTAGCTCCCAGTCCCCAAACTTTTAGCTTGAACCTTCTAGGGCATACATGTTGTGCTCATCCTTAGGTTAGGCTTTAAGGGTGCCCGTCCGATGTGTTCTGTAAAACATCTCCACACCACAGTTATGAGTGAGGAATTGAATTCCTATCAGGAGGATGTGGAGCCACATTTTGATTTGTGTCCTAGAAGGTGGGCAGGGATCCACTAGCATTGGAATAAGTACAGGTGGTGGGGGTGCCCGAGAGAAGGCTGGTCATTGCCAGCCAATGCAGCCAAAGTTAGGACAGACCTCCCATGGAGTCCCAGACCCCTTTGATTACGTCTTGGAAATAGTTCTCAGGTCCTCGAGATACTCCCGAGGTGTAACAGACACCCATTTACAGTTGTAAGCCCCCTTTAGTAAATATCTAGCAGGACTTTGTGGTCTAACATGGGCTCAGTTTCAGATATAAAGGGCAAGGTTTGAGGGTTAAATACAAGGCGACAGCCATCGTCTATAGATTTCATCGCAAATCACTATGGTCAGGTCATCTAGGGCCAAGGACCACTTTACCCTCTCAATCTTTCTCATTTCAGATTAGGTTTCTGGTCACCTCTTCTGAAAGAGAAAAAGATGTGTTCAGGGTGAGGGGCTTGTCAGTATTTGGGGAGAAAGGTCTAACATTTCTGTCATGACCCATGGTTCAATCTTTCCATTCACCGTCATAGGAATTTTAACCTAAAGCCATTGGGGAGAAAGACTGCTTGTGTTCAGAATGCCCAACATTTCACACCAATACCAATTACCCTTACCTCCCCTTGAAGAAGCAGTTCAGTTATAGCTGCATATCAAACTAAGTCACTTGCAGCAATCACTGCAGTCATTCGACTATAGTGGAGCTATTTTGCCTTTTAAGTTCTGCCTGTGGACACCACAGCAGTGGAGCTCATGGAGACCCTTCTAGCCCTCTGCAGTAATGAGGGACTGCTCTTCCCTGCAGAAGGGCACTGCCCTCCATTAGCAGTGGGGTGACCATGCAAGCTGGAGCCGAGATTGGGCAGAGCCAAATCATCTGGGAAATGGATGGGATTGGCTGGAAGAGGACCACAGGAAGTACGTTCAGGAAACGTAGCAGGGCCACAGGGCAGGGGTCAAGTGTCCACAGAGCTAACATGTTGGAACATACCAAAATGTAGAATCACAAGGGACGAGTCCTGGAACCCCCAAGGCCCTGAAGTCTAAAGCCACCCGACACCAAAAGCCACCCATGTTGCACCTGGAACAAGGATGCAGACTTGACTCCTGAAAAGGCATGTCAAGTTATCAGGAAGGTGAAATACTCCACTGGACACTTAGAGACCATCTTGAAACACATGAAAAAAAAATCTGATAGAAATAGGAGATCTCGGGAGGAAACAGATTTTAGTATTGAAGGGTATGAAAAAGTTCGAGCTCACTGGATGAGCAAAATAGCAAAATGGAAGTGAGAATCCACGGATTTGTAGATCAATAGAAGTGATAAAATCCAGAGTATTTAAAAACACTTTAAAAATACCCGTGTTTAGATTCCCGATGTGCTTCCCGTCTAGTTGTAGGTAGGGGCTTTCTCAACCCAGATCTATTCTCCTCTGTTCTAATATTGCCACATAGAACTCTGGTCTCCCAAAATATTCGAGGACAGCAAGAAGTGTTCCCCCAGGAGAATGGAGTCTCCAGGCGAATCTGGCCAGTGGAGGGAGAGCAGTCGCCTTGGGCAGGACATGTGCAGTGCTGTGCCATCCCATGTCACCACTTCAAAGGCCTGAGGACAAGCTGTAGTCTGTTCCTAGCATCCCCTTCTAGTCTACAGGTACACAGAGCAGGGGGAAGCTGCATCGCAACCCTCTTGAGGCTTGTGGGTAGGAAGAAGGCCCTCCCCACTGCCCCCAAAGCATCCTGAACACACATACCTCAGGGCAGGTACTTTCTCCAAGCAGTTCCTGACTGTGGGGCTGGAGGTTCTGGGTTCTTGGGCAGCTAGGACCTCAGGATATGTGACCAAGTGGGACTGGACACACCATCATTGAGAGCATGTGGCTTTCCAAAGCCAAACACATTGCAGCTGGAGGAAGGATACACCAGACTTGACCGGAACCCTGTGGCGGTGCCTTGTGCCTGAACATGCTCTTTCCTGGTCAGGGCTTTGCTCTCCTGGGTCAACACGGACAAAGCCTTTCTCACTCCTCAAAGCAAGAGTCTAAGAACTTGGCTTCACTGGAGACATGCAATAAGGGTTCTCTAGGGAGAGGGTACCTCAGTCACTGGTGGATAAAAAGATGGGGACCCTTACCCAAGTCAGACAAGGGAAGAGCAAGGGGCTGCCCGTGCTCTGCCCAGTAGAGACATTCCTCATTGTGCAAGTTGGATGTGAGGTGTCCCCCATGAAAGTCTTACATGAGGCCGGTGGCACAAGGTTCAGAGCTGAATGATTAGATTATGAGAACTGTGACCTCATCAGTGGGTCAATCCCCTTGATGAAGTAGCATTTGAATGGATCGTCGAGTGGCAATGGGCAGGTGGAGTATGGCTGGAGGACGCAGGTCACTGGAGGCATGCCTTCGGAGTCTATTTTGTCCCTGGCACCTCACACTCTGCTTTCCAGCTGCTATGAGGTGAAAGACTGTCAGGCTGGTCCTTCCATCATGGCGTTCTGCCTTCTGAGGCCCAGGGTGATGGAATCGGCAGACCAGACTAAACCTTGAAACTGAGACCAAGTGAATGTTTCCTCTAAGTTTGTCAGGTCTTGGTCACAGCAATGAAAAACCGACTAGGACATTTTGGTAGGGCCCTGGAGTCATGGAGGACACGACATGTGGGGCTGCTACTCAGATGCAGTGAACAGGTCATTCTTGGAGCTCCTGTGATTGAGTGGGACACAGGTCAAGAGAAGGCTTTGCTTTCTGTCTGGACCGATAAGCTACCCTGCCCTGAGGATATGGTCTCAGTGGAAGCAAGTTGGTAGGGACAGTTGCTATATAGATCCAAATGAAGTTTCCAGGTGGATAGTCACAGCACACACTTCAGGAAGAGAAGAGCTATGGTTACTTCTGCCAGCAAATATTGGATAACCGAATATCAGCTCCTAGCTGGTTTCTGGGTCCTGCTAGCCATAAACACCTAAAGACAGTTTAGAGGTGCCTGGTAGCTAACCTCACATGAGCCGAGCGCTATTTGATGTTCTGTGTAGTACTGAACTGCACAGGATTCCAATGCCAGAGGAATTATAGAGTGGTCAGGCTCAGACCTACTTCACTAGCAGGAAATTCAGATGTCTTGGTGCTTGATCTCATACCAAGCTTCATTTTCTTCATTTCATTGCCAGGTTACATGGGGAACCACATGGTTCCAAGCATTTCTCCACTTTCTTTAAATTCACGGTTCTCCATATCTACAGAAGCAAGATTCTGATCACAAAATCTTGGGGGAAAGGCCAAGCCAATGCTCTTTGCGTGTTCCAATGAGAAGTCACTCAGGTCAAGAGAAGGCTTTCTACCACTTTGCCTAATGTATTTCAGCTCCACTCCTTAAGGCCCATGTGAGTGGGTTTATAGCATAAAACTTGAGGTCTGCAAGGGCAACTTTGGTAGTTCCCAAAACCTCCTACCTACAGGTTGTGCCCGATGACTACATCACTCATAGGACTTCTTACCAAGTGATGTGTGCTGCAAGTCTTGGAGGAAAACATCTAAATGTGATTCTACCGGGAATTCAAGTTTGGATCTCCATTTCTGATGTTAGGATGATCCTGTCAATGTTGACCAAGTTGTGATCAACTGCCAGATGGAACTGGAAGCTCCATGGTATTGCTGGGGCCTCACAGGACCACACAGGAAATGGGGCTCCGAGCTCAGGGGCTCAGGAGGGACTCTAGTCAGGATCTGCAGGGAATAGTGGGACCCGAGGGGACTCACAGTAATGTCACTCTGGAATTTGTCATCCAGAGCAGTTTGATAAGCATCAGAATGTCCCAGAGAGCTGGTGCAGAACAAGCTGCCAGGGCCCCAGGCTTTCTGCTTTAATATGTGATGCGGTTGGCGATACCCATTATCACAGGCACAGGGTTGAATCATTTAAGGCCAGAGAGAACAGGAGCCCTGCTAGGGTTGGGGAGTCGATTCTAGAGGAATCCTTGGGATGCCAGCCTTGAGGTACAGCAACCACCATCAGGGACACAGCCAGCTGGAGAAGACTGCTGGAATAAAGTGACCTCAATGAGACTCCACGTGATCTCACGTGGAAACTCCCATTGGCCATAATCCCCAAGAAACAAAGCTCATGGGGAACTGGAGTTGGCACTCAGGGGCAAAGGTGCATGGGGGAAGGTGGAGATGCAAGAGACACCCAGAAGGTCCCGTCTGCTGCGATGCATCTTGGGGGAACTTCCAGCAGCCAGTTATTTTAGAGGAGCCATGACCCTTGGCATCACCAGGTCCAGTCCTCCCTCTTCTCAGCTACGCCCATCGTGAGATGCACCCTCCTGTGCCTGGAGTCCCATCTCTGCACCAGCAGGCGGGGCCCTGAAGGGACCTGCCCTCCTGGAAGCTGCAGAAGGCTGGCACCAGTGACTCCAGTGTCCATAGCTCCTTCTGAAGGCTGCAGTTCAGGCCGGCTAGCTGCTGCAGGCCCAGCTCGACTTGTTTTGAGGAGGAAAGAACTCTACCTCTCATCGCCACCCCTCAACTGGTGGCTTATGGTCAGCAGGTGCAAGACCCCTTCCCCACTCCAGTGACCCAGGCCTAAGGAGGGAGGCAGACACTAGACAGGCCTGGCCGCTGTCCTCTGGGAGCCCAGCTCTGCACTTTGCTCCCGTGACCCAAGTCTGACTTCTAGGCTGGGAAGGACAGGCCAGTGTGTGGCTCCAGGTGGTGCTCGACACACCTGTCCAAGTGACGCGTATGAAGGGGTAGGAAGAGGTGCCCGTCATTCCCAGGAAGCGTCTGGCCTATGCTCAAGGTGAAGTTCGATGGACACCCATGAGGTTTCCAGATGTGGGACTCAGTGTATTAACACTTTTCTTCCTGTATTTTTGGAGGAGTCTGTAGTGTCCCTTGGCCCCCAAATTCATTCAAGTTGACCACATTTGTGGTAGATTAAGAAAAGCAATCCCTGCGTGTTTTTTGGCCCCCATGGCGTCCATCTCATAACCCTGCGGATGGACGTCAGTGAAAACATTGCCTACTCAGCAGTGTCCGACCCGGGCCACGAGGAGAATTTCGAGATCTTGCTGCTGGCCAGATGGTTTTCTAGGCATGTTCTGGGATAAGCTGCGTGAGCAAGCCCCATCAGTGTCCCTCAGCTGGAGCGGGGGTCCTGTGTGTCATTCTGTCCTAGACCCAGCTGCCTTGCTGCTCAGTGACAGATGTGGAGTCCAGGCAGCCTCCGATTCTGTCCTGAGGGCCGAACTTGAACTTGGTCCCGTTTACTTTTAACTGATCTTTTATTCTACTGAAAGGCAAAGGGCTCCCGAGCAAGATTTCAGGATGTCACGCATGGGTGCTCGGAGCCTCCGGGACCAAGGCCAGCCTGGCCGTAGCCCTAGAGGGGATGGTATAGTGTTTGAGGGCATTGCCCTATGGCTTACTGACACTGAACCTTCCAGAATGAACTTCTCAGGATTTTCTTGGGATTTGCAACAGAGGCCCATGGGACTTCCAGCCATTCTGAAAATACCTCCAAGGAGGTTGAGGGGAGGCAGGACTCGTTCCCAGGCAGCTCAGCTTCCCCACTGCTACCTGCACCCCAACCACTGCTCCCCTTCCTGTAGTTCCCCCCAGAGTCTTGGTACATATCCATTTACAGGAATAGTTGAACAAGATCTTCCATCTGAGGAATCCTGAGGTCTTTATCCTGCTTTCTGTCCCTTAAAGACAGCATGAGGTTTCAGAAATAATCCCTTCGATCTTTCTATCAAGGCAAAATGTTCTTGGAGGCAGTGAAGTACTCCCGAGTAGGCAGACTAGGGTGGAGCTTGCAATTAAGCCCTCTCACCAAGAGGCCAGAGGAGGGACAGAGACCAAATGCCAGTCTTGGCTCAGACAGTGACCTACAGCAGACTCATGAATGAGTCATGTCTGAGCTCAATCTTCCAAGTGGCTTATTTCCTTTTGTATTTTGTTTAGATTAAAACCTTGGACAACTTGGTGTTTGGTCCCTGACCCCACTTGGAAGATATTTTGGCCAGTTTCTTGTATGTTTGGGGATTAAATCCAGGGGCTCTTAGCCACATCCCCAGCCCTTTATATTTTAGGGACAGGGCCTTGCTAGATTGCCGAGGCCGGCTTTGAATCCACGATCCTCCTGCCTCAGCCTGAGGAGCTTCTGGGATTCAAGGCAAGTGCCATGGCACCAACTCTTTTCCTTGTTTTGGAGTTGGGGAGGGTGGTGTTCCAACAGGATTTGGATATGCAGCGGTGAGGCGAGGATGTCTGGACCAAGCAGGGCGGGGACGCTCACACCCCGACAGTCTCCGCAGAGCAGACGAGATGTCCTTGCTAGGCTTTCACCTTTGGTACCTATTGGGTGTCAGTTGGGGAAGCAACATTCAGGTCAGTGGGACGATTAAGGAGAAGCAGGTAGACAGAAGATCATTGATCTTATGATTAAGAGCTTCTGTGAGGGAAGGGATTCGAGTGGAAACAGTGCTCGAGGACAAAGAGAAGGTTGAAACGCATGGTCCCCATGCCCGATTGCCTGGATTCTCACTAGTGACAGCCACTCGAGTGCCCTGGAGCGTTTCAGTGGTGGGCACCTCTGCTCAAGAGGAACGGGAGTCCCATACTCTCATGGATCCTCATCGATTGGAGCGGGGGTGCAATCTTGGCTGGCCTCTAGTGTAACTGCACCCGCCATGAGGATTGCAGAGGGAACCTTACTCTTCCCATATCTTTGTTATAGGCATGGGGCAGGAGCAGGTTTTAAGTGTCCCCTAGTACCTCCCCCCTCACAAATTATGTAACCTTTAAAACAGTTATTTCTGTCCAGCTTCAAGGATTCTGGGAGCTGCTCCTTCTCATTCCTCAAGAATGTCGCCCCCCTCTCTCCCGAGCACTTTGTTCATCCCACCTGGAGGCGATTCCCCTGGCTCCATGGAACCACTTTGACCTCTAGAGAGTCTCTCCCGATTTTGACTGTTCTTCCTGTTGTGCTATTTTGGCATTCTGTGCCACCTACCCCGATACACCTGTTCAAAAGAAGGTATCAGTTCCTGAAGGTACAGCCACTGGGACCAGGGTTCTCTGTGGGAACTCTTGACACTCCCAGCTCCAATTATTCAATGCAGTCTCCGCCAACACCGCTGCCCGTCTCCCTTGGTTTAACTGACATGAAAGTCAGTCACTGAAGACCAGAGTAGAGCTTAAGATGATATCGATAGCAACTTGCTTTCAACACCTGTTTGCTCTTTTGCATATCAAACCCGCCATGCCTGGCTTCTGGCTTTCTCCTGTAACTCTCCCACAGAGGCTTCCAACAAACGTGGGGCTGCCAGGTCTTCCCTCAAGGTGTGCTAGTAGCCGACAGTCCCCATCCCTACACATTCTGGGACTCGCCCCGTCCGAGTCCGCCTGAGCTCCTAGCCGGTCTCTCCCCGACTTTCTCTGTATGGAGCCAGCGAGCGCTTTCAGGACTCGGGACATCGCTCACCCTGGTATATCTGCGTTCGACTCCAGGTTAAAGAAGTCCTTACGAAGGCCACCCAGTCTTTCATGGTCTCCGCCCCTGCGACTTTGAGCCCCCTGGATGTGGCACAGCTCCTCCTCCCGAGGGCACCGTTCCATTTATTCTGCCGCTATGCTCCCGAGGGCCACCGTGGAGCAGGTCGCTCTGCTCTCAGGGTCACACCAATTCTCGCTGGTGGGAGCGTGTTGCAGGAAACGCGTTTCAACAGACATTCTTGCTGTTCAGATGAGGGGACTGGACACAAGGGGAGTGGGCTGTGTCTCGGGGTGGCAGAGCCCAGGCACCCAGCATGCTCCGGCTTCTGAGAGAGCAGCTGCCATGGAGCCGCTCCCCGAGGTGGCTGCTAGGGGAGAAGGCCAAGTGCAGTGGGCAGGAACCACAGCGGGGAACAGAGCTGGAGGACAGCCCGAGGGTGGGAAGTGCCCCTGGGGGCAGGATTCAGCACCCTGGGGGAACAGTCTAAGCAGACAGGTTTCCAGAGTGCTGGCTCTGGAGTGGTTTGGGCTCTTCGTAGTGTTTTTATGGCACTGTCACTACGAGCTATCTTGGTGGCACTGAAACTACGAGCCATTAGGAGGGGTTTACTGAGCTCACTCCTCTGGGAGTCAACAGTACTTGCATTTTCCCATCTCTGGGACCCATGGCAACATAGCATTTCTGCTCAGTGGGTGTCAACAGGGTGGGGGCACCAACATACTTGCCGAAGGGTTCTCTGTTGAGAGTGTAGACTGCAGAGCCTGGGGAAGACAAGGTGCTGCCCTCTGGGATCCGTGGCTCACCAGGCCAGCTGCCAGTCTGAGGAAGTGAGCATGCCATAGGCCACCTACCAGCAGACATGGCTTGTGTGATCATGCGGGCGTAAGGGTCATGCCACAGCTAGCATGGCCTCCGCCTCCAATGTGTAGTACGGGAGAGTTGAGAGAATTCTCCATTCTCTAGCTCCTTGACATTGTATTGGCGTTTTCCCTACTCCCAGAGCCCACGATCCAAGTAGCACTGGAGGGTCTGTATAGGGAACCCGGCCTTCAGGCAGCTGTCCAGTCCAGTAAGCACTGCTGCCAAGAGATCTTCCTGCAGATGCCACCCAAAGTCACTCCCACTGGATATCTGATGGCCATCACTGTGGAATAAGGGTAGCAAGTAGCCCCAGCCTTGGGTTCAAGGGACACAGCCCAAGACAGGCATGACAGAGGCCAGGTTTCCACCCCTGCCCCTCGTTCCAGTGCCTTAGTTGAGGCAACTTATTGCCGTTTGTGTTTTGTTCCTGTTTTATTCCCCCCGTCCCCCGTTATCACTTTTCTGCTACATTTTGATTTTAAGTTTTATTCTAGATTATTTCCCCCTTTTTACTTGTTGATGATGTCATGGTTTTTGCTCTTTAATCCCGCCCCTCGGTGGGCACTGGGCATGAAGCCCAGCACATTGATAAGGTGGGGCAGGGGCTCTGCCACCGAAACCCATATCCCGCCCCACCGAGATCATTCCTTCCTTCAGCCATGGCACAGCCCTGTTCCAACCTTGGCAGACACATCAACTCCAGGAGGAAGGGAGGTGAAAAGCCCTAGATGACCTCAAGTAGGCCCTGCCAGGGGGCATGGAAGTCCTGCCCTTGGACAGTGACTCCCATGGCAGTAGCAGAGAAACAGACGTGGCCATAATAGCCTGGGGACTCAGGACCGCCGTTCTCTCAGATCACATTGGTGACAAACCGGAGGGAAGTGCTACAGAGCAGGGACCTGCGATTCTGGTATCTATCCGCCTTTCCCCATGAAATACCCCACACTGAACCCCCGACTCAGAGGATGGGTGCTCCAGACCTGCTACTGTGACTGGAACATTCAGTAGCAGACATGCTGTCAAGTAACAAAGGTAGTACCTACAGAGCTTTAGGGAGCCCCCAATACCCAATCAAAGCTTCTGTTCCCATCAGAGGGGTAAGCACAGAATGTACCCACCTCCCCACTGTCTACATTACACCTGCCTGAACTACCTGAAGGAGCGGTTCTTGCGAGGCCTACAGAGAAAGCAGGTCTCTTGGAATCTGAATTGGAATACATGTCAAAAGCCACTAGTCCCAAAGAAGCCACAGGGAAACTGTCCTGGGATATCAACTTGTGCTCATGAAGGTAGAGGAGACATCCCTTACAACAGATGCACAGAAATAGAAACAAGAACTGAAACAGGGCAATATGACCCTCCTAGAAGTTTTTAACTCTAGGAGGAGATCCCAAAGAAACTGGCTGAAACGCTGGACAAGTAATAAGTCCTTTTGAGAAGCTCAATGAAACTTGACAATTGACCAAGACAGGATATGAGCTTTTCAATAAACTAAAGCTAATTTTGAAAGCTGCACAAAGCTAAGTCAGATGAACTTCGTTGAAAGCCTCAGACTAGATCAAGCGGAAGATCAGAATTTGAGGACAACTCTGCCAGAATAGTACATTCAGATAACAGCGAGGAACTACAGGATCTCTAGATACCATTTAAAGATCAAACTTCTGAATTGTTAGCAACAGAGGGAGAAGATCTGTATGCTGAGGGCATAAAGTCCTCTTAAGTAGCTGAGAACTTCCCAGGTGTTGGGAAAGGTGTGGAAATCCAGGTAAGATGTACATTTAGAACCCCAAATAGACATGACCAGAAAAGACCCTCTCCAGGATATTGAGCTTGCCAAGAACGAATAGTCAAAGTTGCAAAAGAATGCAAGTGTGGTAGTGCACACCTGTAATCCCAGCAGCTTGGGAGGCTGAGGCAGGAGGATCACGAGTTCAAGGCAGCCTCAGCAACTTAATGTGAGGTCTCTTCTCAAACTGGCTGGGGATGTGGCTCAATGGTTAGTCACCCTGCCTTCAATCCCCAGTACAAAAAAAAAAAAAAAAAGAGGTTGCAAGAAAGTAGTGCCTGGTTGGTCACACTGAAAGTCAAATCCATCAGAACAGGCTCATAGAATAAGGTTATGTGAGCATGGAATTTCATGTGTTTTAAGTCATGAAACTTTCTAAGATTGTTGTATTTCTCAGAGTCAGGAGAAAGGCCTTTTGAGATCAACTAAAAAATTCATGACAAGCATTACAGAAGATATTTAATGGAATCCCACACCCAGACAGGGAGGATCAGCAGTTTCAAGATCATAGGAAAGAACAAGTCTACCAGAAGATTAGACATGCAAATGAGAGATAAGTCAAATGCTTTCACAGTGTAGTAAGCCATCAAGCATCCAAGATGAATACAGAAAAAAATGAACATGGAATATTTAAAGCCACTCAAGTAAAAAATATGATAGGACCTACACTAACAATGAATGTGAGTTCAATTAAAACTGACCGATTAAAAGACAATACCCAGCAACATGCTGCCTGAACCTGACTCATCTAAGAGACTAAGTGAGAATGGAAAATATTCTAAGCAAATAGAACCCGAGAGCAAGCAGGAGTAGCTATACTGATAAGTGATAGAGTAGACTTAAGCTAAAGTCGTTTAGAAAAGCAGAAAGTCACTACATAAAGTCATGAAATATTATAAATATATATGCTCTGAATGGCAAACTGATCCAGTTTTAAACACATTTCTAGACATAAAATGTAGACCGAGTACAGTAGTGGATGACTTCAATAACCTACTCACCATTAAGCTACTCAGACCAAAGTCGTCAAACTATACTTCCAGATCAGATGATCTTAAGACACCTATAGGATATTCCATCTAACAGCTGCAGATTATGCATTCTTTTTATCCCACTAAATTGATTCCAAAATAGATTAGGCCATAAAACACATCTTAAAATATTAGATGAGGCGGAAACATTGAGATAAAAATGAGGTTTAGAATGTGATCTTTGAATTCAGGAGGCCATTACACAAGTTTTGAGGGTGGGTGGGTATTTCAAGCAGACCAACTTGCTTTTTGCTGGTAGATTTCTAAAGGTTTGGGGGTGGGGGCAGTGCTGGAGATGGAACCCATGGACACCGTCACTGAGCTACATCCCCAGACCCTTTAAAGATGTCTATTTTGAGATAAGGCAAGCCTTGGCAACTAAGACCCTAAACTTGTGATCCTCCCGTCTTGGCCTCCAAGGTGGCTGGGATTACAGGTGTGTGTTCCATAGTGCCTGGTCATAGGTGCTATTTTGACCGATAATCCAAGTGTGGATATTTTTGCCATGAGTGACAGTGTTCCTCTACATTACAAAAGGTGTTATTTCTTTGTTTAATAAAAATTTATTGACAGGATTTGTATAAAGTTTTAACCTGGGACAGAAAATGGATCCTACAGAGAACCTGAGTGACTTATCCTCATGAGATCCCATGGAAGAACTGGCTGCCTCAACTCTTCCTGCTTAGATTGAGGACTTAGTTACGAGCCTCATGTCCTGAGCAGACTTATGGATTCTCTTGTCATCAGTACCAGTGTCCACATGAGAGTTCCTCTAGTTGTATGCAAGATATAGGATAGGTGAGGTAGCAGGTTCCCCAGGAGGTGTTCAGAGCAAACAACTACATTTTGCTTAAAGTGAAAGCACAAAGGAACCATCTGTCCCCTATGGTCATGTGATCCCACTCAGGCAGTTATCCTGCCATTACCTACAGCATCAAGATTCACCTAAAAACATGTGGTATGGCCAAGGCCAGCAGCAACAGTAAGAACTGAGGACCACACCATTCCTGAAACCTTGTTAGTGTCTCCTTATGTGGCTCTAAGATTCTCAGCATTTTTTTTTAGTATGAGAGTTTAATATTTCAGTTTTGGGTGGACAAAACATCTTTTTATGTGGTGCTGAGGATCAAACCCAGGGTCGCGTGCATGCCAGGTGAGTGCATTACTGCTTGAGCCACATCCCCAGCCAACTTTTCTTTCATTCAAATAAGTTAGACACCAATTTAGGGAAAGAAAGTTCTCTCAAGCATGCCCCACACGGGAAAAGTCGAGAGGAGCAACTCTTCCAACCCAGGTTGTGGTTAGCTTCAAGCTGCCCAGTGCTACCCTGGGCACATGACCTTCATGCAGAAGCTGGAAGAGAAGCAGCACATGATCCATTTACCACAATTTCTCAAGTAATGATAAGTAGTCAGTTCCAAGATCTGAGCAAGAGCCGTTTTGATCCAAATCCTCAGTGAGCCCAGAGGAGGAGAGACTCAGTTCTGGGGATGGCACCTCCATCCTCCATTCATTGTAGCCAAGTATACCAAGTTGGCTGCCACGGTGACCATTCTAACATGGTGCTGAGGGCCATTGCCAAGTAGGACATTGCATGAGAGGTGACCTTGCTCAAGGACCAGGGCAGATCTGGGTTTAGGGCGGATCAGGGTTTAGGGAGTATCCCGCTCCTTGGGTTTAGGGCGGTTCCAGGTTTAAGGTGTACCCTGCTGGGAATAGGGCATATCCTGCTGCCTCAGGCACGCCCAATCCTCCAGTTCCCATTGAGTCCTCTGTGGGATTCAGAAAGTATTTGAGATTAAAAGCCTGGTGGAGTACATGAATTTTGCGGCAGAACGTGAATTTCCCCAGAACGTGTTTGTGGAGGGCCGGTGTGAGTTCGGGAATAAAGAATTGCTGTTTGAATCTACAAGGCTGTGAGTGGCTCATGATTTTGTGCCCAGCCAGACTGCGGCTTTTGGTGGTCCATATGCAGAACATCTGAAACTTGGAGTTAAGTGAAATTACTCACCCCTGAAAGAGTGAAAGAATGGGTGACCATTTCAAAAAAGTGTTCTTGTTTTGATTTATTTTGTTTCAAGCTGCCTATCCCTAGAAATTTCCTCAGGAAAACTGGGAAAAATGGTTGGCTAAAGGTTTGAAGTTTGTTGGCCCCGAGGAAGAGAAAATTGATAGTGATTTTTTATTCCATTTTTGTTTTCCAGTTTCGGTTTTGTTGTGTTCTTATTGGGTTGCGTTATCTTTATAATAGATTAGAAATTAAAAAAACAAGGGAGAGAATTAAACAGCAGATGGGGTAGAACGGGAAAATGAGAGGGAAGGGGAGGGGAGATAGTAGGGGATAGGAAAGGTAGCAAGTACAACAGTCATTAATATGGTATTATGTAAAAATGTGGATGTAACCAATGTGATTCTGCAACTTGTATTTGGGGTAAAAAATGGGAATTCATAACCCACTTGAATCAGATGTATGGAAGATGATATGTCATGAGCTTTGTAATGTTTTGAACAACCAATAAAAAAGAAATTAGTAAAAAAACCGAAAAGGTGTTAATTGTTAGAGGTTCAGACCATGGAGAAAGACATTTTAGATCAAGCAAAAGAGAAGGTCTCGAGCTAGTCAGACAGGAAGAAAATTTAAAGGAAAAGGGGTTATTAGGAAAAAGGCCACAACAGGAGACTGTTACTAACTCCGTTTTATCACTAGAGGGTGTAATTCAACCAAAGCCCCACCGATGGAGACAGCCGAGTGGCCCTCAAACCCCGTAGTTGATAAATGGGATCCTAAGACAGGACCTCAAAGATTAGCATGCCCTGTACTTGAACAGGTAGGAGGGCAGCAAATTCACCGTGCTTTAGATTTTAAAACAGTGAAGCAGTTAAAGGAGGCTGTAACAACCTATGGTCCCCAAGCTCCCTTCACGGTAAGCATGGTCGAATCCATTACTAACTTGGACATGACGCCAGCAGATTGGGCTAGCATGTGTAAATCTGTGCTAAATGGAGGACAATATTTGTTATGGAAAGTTGCCAATGAAGAATTTTGCATGGAGACAGCTAGGCGAAATGCAGCAGCCGGTTACCCTCAAAGAAATCTAGATTTGTTAGGAAAAGGACCTTATGAGGGTCAATGGCAATAAATTGAATATGATCCTGCTATATATGCACAAATTGCTGCAGACAGTTAGGGCATGGAAGACTTTACAAGGACATGGAGATGTATAAGGTCAGCTATCTAAGGTAATACAGAGAGCTAATGAACCTTACGCTGACTTTGTAGATAGTCTTATTCAAATAGCTGCCAGAATTTTTGGGGATACAGAACAAGCAATGCCATTAACAAAACAACTGGCTTATGACCAAGCAAATCATTGCTACAGAGAGGTTAGACCATGGAGACATGAAGATTTAAACACATTATGTAGAGATATTAA
Source organism: Ictidomys tridecemlineatus (assembly GCF_052094955.1). NCBI lineage: Eukaryota > Metazoa > Chordata > Mammalia > Rodentia > Sciuridae > Ictidomys > Ictidomys tridecemlineatus. The sequence goes on from NC_135483.1 coordinate 4,025,932, forward strand.
TGAACAAGGGCAAGTCTTGGCAGCTGCAGTACCACAGGCTTTAGATGCCAGGCCAAAAACATGCTACAGTTGTGAACAAACAGGACATTTTAAAAGGAGTTGCCCCATAGGAGGAGGGTTTAACAAAACTAGATAAAAGGAATAGAGTACCGGGTAATTGCCCACGATGCCATAGAGGGAGACATTGGGCTAATGAATGCCGTTCTCAAACCACCATAGAGAGTACTCCCTTATCAAAAAAGGGACAAGGACCAGGTATTTACCCACGATATTGTGGAGAAAGGCATCGGGCTCCATTGCCAAAAAATGGACTGGGGGGGCCCAGTGCTCTGGGGCCCACAACTACAAATATACGGGGCAGTGGAGGAACCCAGAAACGCCATCAGGGTAGTGCCCAGGACACATTGTCCATTAAATCCCTCAGACAAACCCAAGGGAGCACAGGGTTGGACATTTGCACCTCCACCAGAGCAGTACTAACTCCAGAGATGGGAGTTCAAGTCATTCCCACAGGAGTAAAAGGACCTCTTCCCCAAGGAACAGTAGGCTTATTATTGGGATGTAGTTCATCTACATTAAAAGGACTTATGATAAGTCCTGGGGTAACTGATCCTGATTATGTAGGTGAAATAAAAATTATAGCTAGTTCTCCAAGAGGTATCAGTAATTTCACCTGGAGATAGAATAGCACAGTTGTTAATACCCAGCCTACATGATAAATTCTCTAGTCTTAGTGTAGAAAGAGGTTCCAGGGAAATAGGCTCCATAGGTGTAGATTGGGCTATGTCGTCTTTAAATTTAGATTCTCGCCCAATGCTAAAACTAAATATTATTTAAGGACATGAGTTTAATGGGCTACTGGACATTAGCATCATATCTCATCAAGAATGGCCAAAACATTGGCCATTAAAACAAGCCACTCAAACGCTTCGAGGCCTAGGAGTGGTGACTAATCCCCATAGAAGTGCTAATCCTCATAGATTGGAAGGATCCTACAGGATGTGAAGGAACCATATGTATTGGATCATCTTCCCATAAATTTATGGGAAGAGATGTCCTAGATCAACTGGGTTTGACGTTAACAAATAACATCAATCCTAACGCGCCCACTACTAGGGCTAGACAAGGTTTTAGGAAAGAAAAGAGATTAGGAGAACAAGAACAAGGTATAGCAGCACCAATTCAAATAGATCAAGGAACAGACAGACATGGGTTGGATTTTCAGAAAGGGCCACTGAGACAATCAAAATTACTTGGAAATCAGGGCCACTGAGGAACCCACACTGGTCTGACTAAAGATACAAGTAGCCCATGTTCTGGTCAAACAATTAGTGGAGGGACATATACAACCTTCCATATCTCCCCATAATACTCCCATTTTTGTCATAAATAAATCTGGTAAATGGAGATTATTGCAAGACTTAAGAGCCATTAATAATGAAATGGTCATTATGGGACCTGCTCAATCGGGGATTCCTCAATTGTCTGCTTTGCCCAAAACCTGGCATGTTTTAGCTATAGATATTAAAGATTGGTTTTTTTCGATTCCAATTCATCCCAAGGATAGTCCACGTTTTGCATTTACTATCCCTGCACTAAATCATGAAGGTCCTGATCAGAGATATGAATGGAAAGTACTCCCTCAAGGGATGGCTAACAGCCCAACTATGTGTCAAATCTATGTTAACAAAGCAATCCAGCCACTTAGAAATCAAAATCCTGAACTACAAATATTTCACTATATGGATGATGTATTAGCACATAAAGATAAAAACATTGCTGGAATGTTATGCCACACTTACAAACTTGTTAAAAATTGTAATCTAGAGATTGGAAAATTTAATTGTACTTTATCTATTCCTATTATTTAGGAGTTCTATTATCCTCAACCATGGTCCGTCCACCAGAAATTCAAATACGAGATCAACTCAAAATCACTTAACGACTTTGAAAAGTTATTGGGAGACATAAATTGGATAAGGCCTTATCTAGGCATACCAACAGGAGAGTTGGGACCTTTATTTGATATTCTAAAAGGCCCATCAGATCCAAATTCACCCCACATGTTAACTCCTAAAGCTAGAAAGGCATTAAAAATCATTGAAACACATATGGAAAATATGCATTTGGATAGAACCGATATGAGTTTGCCTTTATTATTTGTTGTACTACCAACAAAAAAATATTCTTACAGGAGTATTTTGGCAAGAAGGTCCATTATTGTGGATACATTTATCTTATTCTCCTAACACTATTCTTACTAGTTATCCTGAGGCTGTAGGACAATTAATACTCAAAGGAATAAGAGCAAAGGGAGTGTTTGGAATTTCTCCCAATAAAATTACTCCATATACTATGGATCAAATTGATGAGTTAGCTAATGAGTTAAATACTTGGGCAATAATCATGTGTAAATCTAATGTTTCATTTGATAATCATTTACCGTCTAATCCTTTGTTGTCTTTTTGGCCCAAGCATCCTGTAGTTTTTCCTAAAATGAAAAAACAAAACACCCATCATGAATGCTCCAAATATATTCACTGATGGGTCTAATAATGGTACAGCAGCAGTAGTTACCCCTGATCAAACTTACATTTTTAGTACCCAAACAATCAGCTCAAAAGGTAGAGCTTAATGCAGTTTTACAAGCTTTTGTGATGTTTAAAGATTCTGTATATAATTTATTTTCTGGTAGTCAGTATATAGTTAATGCTATAGTATCCCTTGAAGAGGCTGGTAGGATTTCCCCTTCCTCTGTTTTCTTTGTTTTCCACTATACAAAGTCTAATCTGGGACAGAAAAGATTCATTCTTTATAGGACATATCAGGGCACAAAGGATTGCCTGGAGTCCTTAGTTTGGGCAATGAACTAGCAGATAAATCTACACATGACATGTTTTCTCTACATTAGAAGCTACAAATTTTCATAAAATGTTTCATGTTAATGCTAATACTTTACAAAAGCATTTTAAAATAACTAAGGAACAAGCCAGACACATGATGAAACAATGTCAAAGTTGTGTGACCTTTTTACCACAAGTTAATCTTGTAGTCAATCCTAGAGGACTGATACCTAACCATATTTGGCAGATGGACATCACACACTTGCCAGAATTTGGAAAATTAAAATATTTACATGTTGTTAAAGTCTGTAAACAAGTCAAAAACACCTGGTATTTTGCCAGGGGAATGTTAGAGTTCGTAAACAAGTCTGGATGGTGCCTGGCAAAATGCCAGAGGGAGTGGTTTGAGAAGTAACAAAAGCGAGCCATTAAGTGTGGAGATTCCTTATTGGTTGACTGATGTATCTAGTTTATGCTAATTAAGATAAGCTGTGTGGAATGTATAAATAGCTCTGTGGTCCTACAATAAACGGCTCCCACTCCTGCTGTATCAATGTTCACAAGTTGCTCCTGATTTTGTGCCCAGCCAGACTGCAGCTACATGGCAAATAGAGGCAACAAGAAAGCCGATTCTAAGACGTTGTGCATCTATTGGCACAACCTTAAGTAGTTGTTGGGTATCCAAAATACATATGATTGACTCAATCTTCAAAACATTCCAGATCCTAGGTCCTAGTAGTGCTGCAGAGCCTCAAGGTAACCCGAAATCAGACATTATTACATACTGGCAAGCATGTTGAGCCATGGCAACCGTCATACACCAGGCCAGAATCTATTAGTTACAAAGATTTTACTTCAGTGTGCACACACACACAGAAGAGTATACACTTCAGCCTCATTTCTGGTAGTGCCCCCATGTGTACCCACAGCATGTAAGAATGCATTAGAGCCACAATTCAGTGGCTAAAAACACTTTCACCATCACTTGGCTAAACTTACTCCTCTGATGCGACTTGCAGCAGGCCCTGCTGAGCACTGCAGTCTTCTGCAGCACAGCCCTCGTGGCTTGGGTAGAGGCTCAAAGGCCGACACCTTAGAGCTCATTCCTTTCAGTTGCTCTTTCGTTTCTACAGTGAGAAGCTACACCCAACCCCTCGGGATGCCGATCCTGTTCCCAAAGACCCTCGGTTGGCTTGAGCTTCAGGCCTTCTGACGGAGAGAGGTGAAGGGGGCAGAGGACTAGCTGCCTCAAAGGAGCAGTCAGTGCACATTCAGAGAACCGATAGACGCATCATTGTCCCATTGAGACCAATGAAGGGAACCCATCCTAGCCTGGCTTCTATTACCCATGGCGAGGCAGCTTAAACCCAAGACATCAGCAGAGCCATCAATGAAAAGGAATGTTGACCGTTTCCAGACAGCAGAGCTAGATGGTCATCCACTCCCCTGGCTAGGGGAGTTAATAAGTTTCATCAGAGCCAGTGTTTGACACACGTAAGGGAGATTTGAAAGGGCAGGTATTTTAGGTATTTGAGGCCGGTATGTAGACCACATTAGTTTCTTCAATTTATGCAACATTTTACATTGTAGTTACTCCCTCTGCCCTTAAAAGAGGAAAAGAAATTCCAAATCCCCCTTTGGTCCTTTACGGAAAGCCTTGTGTTTGGCCAATCAAAGCCAGTGGACCCCACTTCCTTTTTAGTGGTTGCTTCGTGACCTTGACCTCACCCTTGCTTCCCATTATTGGGATTTTCTGCTAGTGGCACTGAGCTCTGGGGACAGTACCTGCCGGTCTAATCATGTCCCCGATCTGGCACTGGGATCTATTGACTCAATTTGCAGGAGTAAAAGCAAGTTTTAAGAACATGTTTATTCCCCATGCCCGTCTAGCCACAGGCAGCTTTGTTGGCTGTGTTAGGTTGGTACTTTAATACCAGTTAGAAGCTGTCATCGGCAGAGCTGGGCTCCCACAGTCGGGAACCTGGGAGAACTGGTGAGTCGAGGATCACGCTGCTCAGAGATTCTCCTCACTCACAGCCCACCCCAGAGGTGCACCGATACCCCAAAAACGGCACCAGGCTCACAGAGGTCTTTTCACAGCTGTCCTGCGATTGCTCCAGAATTCCGCTGGGCAGGTGATCAAGGCCGACACCTTGAAAGTGAGTTGAAGACTGAAACAAAGTTCCCAGAACAACGATCTTCCATCATGGAATTGGTTCAGGAGCAAGATGCCACCCTTTGCTCAGGTGACAGGGATGCTTCTTGCTTAGTGAGAGATTATCAGAAGACACGGGTCTTCAGGCAGGTCAAGAGAAGAGGGTTTTTTTTGGCAATTGGTAAATGGTGAGTAGGACAGAGGTGAACTATCCCAGAGGTCCTGGGGCCTAGCTCTAGAAGCCAGGATCAGGGACTGCGTCAGTGACCCCCGCCCTGGGGTGCATGATAGCATCGATTTGACAGACTAGTCCACATCACTAGGAACCCGTCATGGTCGCCTTTGCTTTTGAACACCAGCAGTTGACTCAGCCTACCGGACTGATGCTGGAACGGAGGTTAGAAAGGGGTTCTCGAGACCCGAGTCTGTAAGGCATCCAGGCCTCCCGTCAGTGTGGACCCAGCCATTGTATCCACACATAAGATGCCTTGTGTTTGGGCAGTGCCTGGGTGTCCTGCCATGAAGACAAGGTGTTGACCCAGCCACAGAATACTCTGCCAGATGATAGGTCACCCTGTCCCCATGTGGCACAGCTTGGCCCGATGTAGCCGTCTTCAGAGGCACAGCTGGCATAAGCTTTTGGCGTGGCCCGATTCTCTAGACCTTACCTCACCAACACCTCAGGGTTGTGCGCTTCAGCTGGAGGACAGGTCCCCGTTTAGGTCTGGTGACCTCAGCATCCAGTCTAGCCCAGCAAGGTGCCACCCAGATTTCGGGTGTCCTGACGGAGAAGACACTCCCCACCTGGACTACACAGCCCACACCTGCGCTTCACGCCAGCGTCATGTTGCGTGGTGCGCATCTGAGAGCAAGTCCTTCCCTAGTCAGAGACGGGGACGATACCAGCCTCACCAGGGCCCTCAGACATGGGATGGGCCCGACTCGGCAGCGTTGCCATCCAACCTCATTGACCAGGAACCAGCCTGAAGCAGAATCTGGTGGCATGCCATTGACGGCTATCCCAACTCCCAGGCTCACCAAGGGGAGTGTAGGGTCAGCCAGGAGGAGCCCTGTACCCCCAGGTTCCGAGTCCTGCCTTTGGCGGCCCAGTTTAGCTGCCAGTGCAGAGGTCAGGAGAACAAGGAGGGCCCCGTGTGGGGGCTTCTCCGTAGGCCTGGGCCCCATCAGGGCACTCTTCTTACAGCACTTGTCCTCCAAGCTGGCAGTCACACTGGTCTGAGGACCAGCTGCTACTTTATAGCAGATACTACTTACAGCTCCTGGCCAAGACTTGGTACAACCGTATCTGTTAGCATCAATGATTTATCACTTGCAGTCAGTATTAGCTTTTTCCAAATGGAATCTATATAGCTGCTAGGCATGACCCAAGCCCAGGATTAAAAGCCACAGTTTTAAAGGGCCCATGAACATCTTAGCCTATCACTTCAGTGTTTTTTTTTTTTTTTTTTTAATGTGACAGTGGAATGCATTACAGTTCTTATCACACATAGAGCACAATTTTTCATATCTCTGGTTTTATACACAATATATTCACAATTTGTCTTCATACCTGTACCTTAGATAATAACGATCATCACATTCCACCATTATTAATGGCCTCTTGCTCCTTCCCCTCCACTCCCATCCCTCTGCCCTAAAGTTCATCTATTCCTCCCATGCTGCCCCCCACCCAATCCCACTATGAATCAGCCTCCTTGTACCAAAGGAAACATTCAGCATTTTTTGGGGGGATTGGCTAACTTCACTTAGCATTACCCTCTCTGACTCCATTTACCTTCAAGTACCACGATTTTATTCTTTTATTCTATTGTGTATATATGCCACCTTTTTTAGTCCATTCATCTGCTGAAGGGCATCTGGGTTGGTTCTATAGTCTAGCTGTTGTGAATTGTGCTGCTATAAAACATTGATGTGGCCAAGTCCCTGTAGTATGCCATTTTTAAGTCCTTTGGGTATAGTCTGAGGAGAGGGATAGTTGGGTCAAATGGTGGTTCTATTCCCAGATTTAGAAGGAATCTCCATGCTTTCCATATTGGCTGTACCAATTTGCAGTCCCACCAGCAGTGTATGAGTGTGCCTTTTCCTCTACATCCTCACCAACACTTGTCTTCATAGACGAATTCTTTCTATACCCTAAAGATTAGTGCTCTGATGTGTGATGGGTAAAGATTTGCTCCCAAGATGTAGGCTCTCTATTCATCCCAGATTGTTTCTTTTGCTGAGAAACCTTTTTATAGTTTGAGTTCATCCCGTTTGATTCTTGATTTTAATTCTTGTACCACAGGAGTCTTAAGGAAGTTGGGGCCTAATCCCACCTGATGGATATTAGAACCTACTTTTTCTTCTGTTAGACACAGGATCTCTGGTTGTAGTCATTGGTCTATTTTGAGTCGAGTTTTATGCATGGTGAGAGAGGGGTTTCTCTCATTTTGTTGCATATGGATTTCTAGTTTTCCCAGCATCATTTGTTGAAGAGGCCGTCTTTTCTAATGTTATGTTCTTGGTACCTTTGTCTAATACAAGACTAATTTTGTGGGTTAATCTCTTCTATTCTGGAACATTGGTCTAACAGTCTGTTTTGGTTTTAATACCATGCTGTTTTTGTTATTATTGCTCTGTAGTATCATTTAAGATACCTGCTTCACTCTTCCTGCTAAAGATTGCTTTAGCTAGTCTTGGTCTTATTTTTCATGATTGTTTTTTCTATTTGTATGAGGAATGGTATTAGAATTGATCAAACTGCATTAAATCTGTAGTGCTTTGGGAGTACAGTCATTTTGATAATATTAATTCTGCCTATCCAAGAGCAAGGGAGATCTTTCCATTTAAGATCTTTGATTTCTTTAGGGTTCCGATTTTCATCATATAGATCTTTCACCTCTTTCATTAAGTTGATTCCCAAGTATTTTATTTTTGGGGCTATTGAAAATGGGGTAGTTTGCCTCATTTCCCTGAGGATTTGTCACTGATACAGAGAAATACCTTTGATTTAAGAGTGTTGATTTTATATCCTGCTACATTGCTGAATTCATTTACTAGTTCTAGAAGTTTTCTGAAACTTCTAGGGTCTTCCAAGTATAGAATCCTATCAGTAAGTAGTACCAATTTGAGTTCTTTTCCTGCGTATATCCTTTTTTCGTCTGCTAATTGCTCTGGCCAGTGTCTCAAAGACTGTTAAATAGAAGTGGTGAAAGAGGGCATCCCTGTCTAGTTCCAGTTTAGAGGAAATGCCTTCACTTTCTCCACTTACAATGATATTGGCCTAGGGCTTAGCGTAGATAGGAACATCTCTACAGACTGTTATCCCTAGTTTTTCTAGTGTTCTGAATATAAAGGGGTGCTGTATTTTAACACCAAGTCCAGACACAGGTGAGGGAAAGGTAAGAGGCTGAATGAGGTCCAGGTAAACCCAAAGCCATGGCAGTTGAAGCCAATTGTAAGGGGCCCACCTTGGTGCAAAGTCTTTCAGTCCAGTCCACTTAGGTTTCGTTTGGGTTCTGGACCTGAGGCATCAACATTCCAAGAGGAGTGGCCTCATACCTGACATCAGATGAGATTCCCAATTTGAGAGCAACTGCCAACCCTTAGTACTGTGGTTACAAGTCAGGGCAGCAAATAGACTGTTATCCTTTCCCTGCACTACGTGAACCTGCAAGCTCTGGTTTTCACTGGGAGACACTCAGAGCCTTCAGCTGGGATGTTCTAAGCACTTTAAACTAGCGAGACCCGATGTTCAAGTTTTAGATTGTTTGCCCTTAACTCTTAAAGCCTGAGGAGTCCTCAATAGGATGAGACGCAGGACTCATTTTGCAGAGACCAGACATCAGCCAGCACACGCAGGCTTCTGAACTAGCCGTTACAAGCTTCGTTTCTCTGTAGGGGTAGTAAGTCTGTTCTCTAGGACCTTAGCAACCCCCAATTCAAGCATGAGGAGCCCACCAGCTTCTTGCAGGATTGCACCCACTGGGCCCTGATGCGTCAAGACAGTGTCTCACTAGGGGCGTTAACCTCCCAGGCACACACCACCACCTGACAGGTGGCCTCTGCATTTACACTTCCCAGCATTTGATTGTGGCAAGGGTGGTGGGTATAGGGTGGCCGAGAGCAGTGTAAGGTTATGGGCACTAACATGAGTAATACCAACCATCAATCCAGCACTGCCTATGCTAATGTTAGTGCTAAGCTAAAACGGGGGCAGCTTAAAGCTTTGCGGTAGTCTTTATAACTGTTACTTCATTGAAGATTAGAAACCGTCTCCCAGTGACTAGGTCCTTCGACTGCAGTCAGACAAAAACTAAATCCCTCTTCAGTATAGATGTCAGGATGCTGAAGCCAGAGCAGAAAGCCAGGCTGTGACCAACAGGGACGATGTTCTAGCTTTCCCTAAGCACATGAGTTGGGCTGCATCATTTTCTGCACCAGAAGGTGACTTCGGGACATCAGTTATAGTGTGTTGGTGAGAGCAAGGCTCTCTAGGAAGCTCACTGAGGCCTTTCCTGGCCCTCTGCTCTTCCACATTCTCCAGGAGCAGCAGAGACACCATCTGAATCTGAAGCCAGCTGCACCTGCCCCAGGGAGGGGCAGTCTGCAGCAGTCTAGTTAGCATCTCCCTTCCAGGTGGACGCCCCTTCCCACACCTGCAGAAGTCGTTCAGCTGGCGTCCTAAAGTTAGGCATGCCAAGGCAGATCCGAGAAAGCCTCGGGAATGATCAACTCTCCCGGTTTCTCAGATGAAGGCAACTTAGCATTAATGCAGGTAATAAGCCCAGGTTTATATGGCTACGAAAGCCAAGCTAAGTCATGTTCACTCAGCTCCCAGCTCAGGGACCAAGAAAGAGCAGACTGAACAGGAGTGGGACTAACTCTCCTCTGCCTGTCACTAGTTATTGCCTTGGGGAAGTCCCAACTTGATTTTCTTCCATTTTAAGGTAGACTCATGTGCTACTGATGGGTGTAGCAAAGAATGAGATAGGAGTGTGGAAACATAGCTATAGGCATTGGGGTCACTTCTCAGTGGCACAAGTACCGATCCCAGTAGTACCCAGGATCAGCAAGGGACATGGAATTCCCCCTGGGTCAGAAGTCCTGGCATTTTGCCCCGTGCAGAGCCTTAATGGAAGTCTTGACTAAGGTTTTAAAGCACTAGGAGGTCCTCAGCTGTCTGCTAAGTCTGGAACCCAGATGGTTAAGTACTTCGAGTGATGGCACACAGCACTAGCTATTCTTTGCTAATTGGAGAGATGTGTTCATAAGGGTTCCTATGGCCGGGTGCAGCCCCAGACAACCTGCCACTCCTTAGCTCTTCATTTCAGGAGTATTTAATCCACTATGTTGAGAAAGCCATTCACTGGCCAGAGAATGAACCAGAATCTTGAACTTTAGGTAAAGCTATGGCCAGATCCTTGCACGTCTCAGTTGCGTCAGGGGACCCATCTTGTTGGGGTTGCAGGGATCAGGAAGTTAAGTGGCTGACCCGAGACGACTGGGGTGGGCGTTTTATTAACACAAGCCAATGCTCCCAAGGAGTCCCGGAGGTGTGTCAAACGAAACAGCACAGAGAAAATGCCGCAGGGCTCCCAGTGTGGCGGCTGCGAGCCTCGCTGCCCTGGAGGGGTCTAGGGTCTCAGGTCGAGCTCCCTAATGCTTGTCACTTTCCCTTTGAGCTGGATTTGAGGGATCGAATCACCCCGATTCGCAGAGCACATGCTCTTTAGTGGCTCTCCTGCAGGACTCCTGGACCCAAGCCCTCCTCTTCAACTTCCCAGCTTTGGGGGTCACGTGGTTTGCAGCAGCCCTGCCCACATCCCCAGACGCGTTACTCCAGGGGAGGAGGCGTTTTTCCCCCACCTCCACCCAGCCAGGTTGTCAGGGCTCCAGCCAGCTCCTTCCCAGCCTGCCGTTTTGCATAAAGTAAGCTTCACCTATGGCTCTCGGAGCCTGGATAGAGTGTTGTAAAGCCTTTTTGTGGGAAAGAAAGGAAGTCGTTGAGGACAAGGAGAGTCTTTTGGGGACAGGGGGGCCTCTGGCAGTGCCAGGGAAAGCAAGAAACCCAGCGTAGCTTGTTCAGGAGTTGCACCAGAAAGGGTCTTTTGTTTGGCGGTAGTCTTGGGCTTTGAGAGAGAGAGAGCCGAGCAGTTTTAGGAAGAAAGGATCAAAGGAAGAGCAGTCCTCACAAGCTTCAGGGAAAACATGGGACCCACCCTCCCACCCCAGCAAGCGGATAGAACCGGCAGAGTCTGGCACACCTCAGGGCTGCAGCAACTAGTCACCCACGGGACAGGACGGGCCTCCAGGGCAGCTTATGCTGGCCAGGAAGACCGAGAGAAGGGCGTGCCTATAGCTCCCTAAGTATACTTCTTCCGCCCCACCCACCTAGTTAGCTGGAACCACACGCACCTGGCCCACAGTGCCTTTCTGCCTACCCCGTGCATCCGTGAGCCTCCTGTTGGGGTTTTGGGTTGATGAGGGGCAGCAGCTGTGCTGGTGGTCAGAGGGTTAAGGTGAGGATTGCACACCACTCTCAGAGGCTCAGCAGCTAACTCCAGAGGAGATACTCACCAGAGACACTGCCATTAAGACCATTAGTGTTAGCCAGCTGGGAGGGTCACTCCGGGAGAGGAACTTGAGGATTCAGGTAAATGATCAATCTGTGCCCACAGATCCTGCTGTTAGCACAAAAATTCTGCATAAATCCAGGTGAACTGGGAGTTGGTTTACCCCAGCAGAGAAGGACAGGACAGCGAGAGTGGGCTTGTGACTCTGGACTGGCCCACAGCAAGTAGGCTGGGACAGGCAGCAGACGGAAGGAAACATTCTGCAGCAATTAAACACTCTTCAGTTTTTCTAAACTTCTTAGCCTTAAAAGTTACCCGAGATGGATTCCAACTCAGTCTGTTTAGATAGCAAGCATTTCCTATTCCCTCGATTCAAATTATTTTGATTTTTTGGTAGGAAGGCTAGAGTTTTTATGAGATTTGTTAAATGTATACCTTTGAGCATTTATTATGAAAAAATTCACCAGTTGTGTGCACAGAGATTATTTTTTAGAAGTTTTATCATCTGCTAGTTGAGGAGATAAATGTCAGATTTTTAGTGTTAGGATTCTGTAGGCATAAACAAGAGTTGATCCTGCAAACAGAATGCAAATGGCTAGAGTTAAGAATTTGGAATATTAACTATGCAAAATGTGTGGGTTTGTTTATTTCATTTTGTTTGTCCTCAGGACTGTGAAATACAGCGAGTTTGATGAATTAATAGTTTTTGTTTCAATTCAACTTTGGTGTCAAAGCATCTGGAATTACATTCTATTTGAAAGGTTTCTTGGTGATTGGCACATGAATTGATGGTTGTAGCCAACAAACTTTAAACTTAACATGGAAGGACACATTTTTACCTTTCTTTGTGTAATTTACATATACAAACAGTGTAACGCATTTGAGTACCTTTAGTTCACATTCAAAATAACTTAATGAGCTTCTGAACTAGAAGAGAATACTAATCGCTTAAAACAGTGTCACCTGTTCCTAGTACAATGAGCCAGGTGAGACTGTGTGGCTCCACCCGCTGGGTGCAGGCTCCTCCTTCTCAGCTCCCCACCTCCCTGCCTCTCCAGGGTTCCCCTGTCCTGAGGAGGTTGGGCTGGTTCTACTGTGGGGCTATCTTTGCTTCTGAGGGAAAGTTTGGCCCTAGTTTTGAAGTGCCCATGGGCTGACGGCAGAGGTGTCTCTGAACTACAGATGTAGGGTATGTGACAGGGGCCTAACTGCTACAGATGCTTCTGCATGTTGTCAGAATTGGCTGTGATTGTCTGGGTGATCATTTCACAGTGTAGACATGTATCAAAACATCACCTTGTACATGAAGAATATCTGATTTTTATCTGTACTTTGCATTTCAACAGAGCTAGAGGAAAAAGGAATGGGCTCCAAGACTTTGACAAATGATGGTAGGGTTGTGGGATCAGATAGACCTTCTACCTGCCCCTGTGGCCCGACTTTGGATTTTAAACACTGCAACATGAGCAACACAGGAAACCAGTTGCTGAATGTTCCAAACTGCTCTAAATAATTTTGCAATAGCAGTTTTTGAAGTCCAAATGATTTTCCCCTGGGCTTGGGTGACCTGAGCTCATCCATTTGTACAAAGGAGATTTTCTGCAGTTGGTTCTTCATGCCTTGTTCAAGAGGTGGTTTAATGCCAGTGATCAAAGAATGACTGTCAGGCCGCACTCAGATCAGGGCATCTCCTTGTCTTTAAACATTTATTTTACACATTTGTTGAGCACCTCCTATGTATGGGAAAATGATATCGCTGCTGTGAATAGCAGCCCGTGTAATAAACACAAATCTCTGTGTTCACAGAGCTTACATTTCAGGAGGAAGTAGATAATAAGCAAATGATATGTTTTCTTGCTTGTCAGATGAAGACAGCACTGCGGAGATAAACAAAACAGAGCAGACTGATGGGCTTGGGGCTGTGCGTGGGGTGCAATCTAAAACACGGTGGAAAGGTGGCATCAAGGCAAGGCTGAAGGAGTGAAGCCCTGACCCCCGCATCTGGGTAAGGAGAATAATTTAATCAGGAGGAACCATTTGTGCAAAGTTCCTTGGGCGGAATTGTGCTTGGTTCCAGAATCAGCTATTTTGCTTGCATCTCTTGAAAGTGCAGAGGGGAGGGGTTTAGGGAATGAGATAAGGGGGGATCTCCATTGCCCATGGACCTTTAACAGTCCTTGGTAGTACTTTGGCTTTTCTTATAAGGTACTTGGAAGGCCCCGGACAATTTTGAACACCACAATCTGACATGTTTACAAAAAATAGCTACAACAGTGTTTTTCAATATGTATGTGGTCCCTGAACTAGTTAAGCCTGGGAACTTGTAAGAGGGGCACATTCCTGGACCCACCCTGAGCCTAATGAGTCAGAAACAGGGGCAATCTGTTTCAACAAGCCCTCCAGAGAGGAGACAAATGACAGGACGCCCAGTTCAATTTGAATTTCAGATCAACAATGAATAATTTTCAATATGAATGCTCAACATTGCATGAGCCACACTTATTCTGAAAAAATTACTCATTGTTGATCTGAAATTCAAATTGAACTGGGAGCCCTATGCCTTCACTCACTAAGCCCTCCAGGTGATTCTGATGCGCACTGAGGCTTGAGAACTACTGCCTAGAAGTGGGCAGTGTCTGACCCAGGGGCTTTCCCTTGGCCAGCGTGCTGTGTCGGGTAGATACACTACTGCAAGCGCCCCCTCGTCTGTGCCTGTTGACTCTTGATGGCTTTCAGCTGCCCCTTCTGCAGACACTCCCCCAATGACTAGAACCACTACTGGTCTGTGGCTAGTGACTGACGGGGATTACAAAAAGCTGGATCTCTGCCTAGAGGTCTGCCTCTATGGTGCAGTCCCTCTGCCCACCTCTCCCCACCGATCAAGCCAAGGCCCTCCTCACTCCTCTCTTTCTCCTTCCCTCAAATCCTTGCTGATTATCTCCCCTGAGAGGACTTCTGTAATAAATCACATGCACTAAAAGTTTCCATCAGGGTCTCTGCTTCCAGGTGACCTTGCCTAAGGCAGAGGGTCACTTAGTTGTTTTGAGGATAGGCCCTTAAGGGAGATAAGTTGACATTTCACTGCCAAAATCTAGTGGTTTGAATATGGTGGTTGCAGGGGAGGGCTGGGTTAGGGTAGGTTTGAAGATGCAGCGAGCTTGATTTGCTAGTGAGTTTGCACAAGAGAGAGAGAAGGGGGTTGAAGATGGTGCCAGGGGTTTTGCATTTAATGAGGTAGATAAAACTAGAAAAGGAGCAGGTTTCTTGGGGAAAGATCCAGACTTTGGCTTTTGCATGATAAATTGCAAATGTCTTTCAGCCATGCAAGGAGATGTGTTAGGGAATCAAGTGGATACCCCGCTCTGATGCTCTGGATAAACTTGGGGACTTTTAGTGTGCAGATGGTAATCAGAACCATCTTAGAGGTAAAGATCACCCCAGCTGAAATCATGGAGAGAGTGCACATGTTGAAGTCGTGAGCTGTTCCCCGATCAAAAGGCCAGGGAGGAGCTAAGAGCCACACAGGAGTAGGCCAAACAGCGTGTTTCTATGCGAGAAGGCAAGAAAGCCATCTGGGCCGTGTTGAAAAGGAAACACCATTTTACACCGCAGGATGCTTCCCACCCCCACAAACATTCAAACCCATGCACTCACACATGTGTGCTCACACACACCCATGCCTGGTGACCACCCCCAATACCTGGCACCAAAGTGGCAGTGGTTGAAGAAGAGATGAGCTGGGGGAGGGAGGGAAGAGGGGTGGAGGAAGGAGGCAGGCGCCTCCAGGTGCACGCTCAGGGGGCATGTCCTAGGGACCTTTAAGAGAAGGAATTTGCACTGTGCTTGCCTAGGTGTGCAGCGGTTAGCTACTGGGGGACTAGGACCTGATTGGGGGCGGGGCAGGCTCTTAAGGATAGGTACAGACTTGGGACAGGAGCTCTGGCCCCTGCCTGTGCCTGGGGGCTTCCCTGAGGTCTGACTCTGTGGCTCTTGCTTTCAAGCCTGCTCCTGCCTGTCCTGCTTGTGGTTAGCAGTCCTTGCCTGGCCCAGAACCTACCCCGGGCTTTCCAGGGAGCTGGGGGCTGCCTTCCTGTTGCTGATCTGCTGTGCCCTCTCAATGGCTGATTTAAGATTTCCTGTGAAGACCCTTTGGTGTCTGTCTGGCTACTCCTTCACTGGGCAGGTTATTTCTGCTTTGAAGACTGAAGAGATGAACTGATTCCCTCTGAAGAGTTCGTCCTTTAGAAAACACCCAGAATACCGACTCTCACCCATTTCTTAGAAGGATTGTCTGACCATCACCCAGAAAGGCTTTGCCTCACTGACCCAGGTCCCCTTGAGCGCTCTGCGCTGCACCAGGCGGAAGGAAGGGGTCCGCTTCCTCCGTGCGACCTGGGTTCGGAGCCTCGGGGGGTGGGCACCACAGGTGTGATGGAGAGGAAGGGACGCAGGCTAGAGTTTGCCTCCTTAGGACTGGAGCTGGGGCCCTGCAGTGCTGAACGTGTCACGCTGCTGTTCTCCCGAGTAAACCAGGATTGGGGTGCAGGGTGTGCGGCTCGGGTCTTCCTTAAGGAGAAGCTACCTGCAAGGGCCGATCGGCCTCCCGCTTTTGCACCTCTGGGATCAGCTGTCCTTCTTAGGTCTGTGCTTGCCCCCAGCTGCTCCAGCGGATGGCGAAGCGCAGGACCCCAGGGCCAGATGTCTCGGCACCAGGTGGGCTCTGCTGGGAGTGGTCTTTGCTCTGGCCAACCCGTCCGCCTGAACGAGACTTCCTCAGGCTGCACTGAGGCCTCTTTGTGCACAACTCCCTTGGTTCCCTCTCTCCCTTTGTAGGTGTCAGACCTGAAAGCCCCCCACACCTACTTAGCCCCCTCCCTCTGTGTCCTTCAGACTTTCCCTCCATGGCTCCCCTGCATGCTTAATTTCTTTTAGCCTCTGCCTCTTGAAGGACGTGGACAGTCATTCCTATACTCGGGAAAAAGGCCTATTTCACTGGTGTGTAGACCAGTGAATTTTCACCATTTGAACACACCCATGTTAGCAGCACACAGATGATGAGAAAAACACTACCAGTCCCAGGAAAGTCCCTGTGTTCCCGTACAGTCTCTGACCACCATCCTGACTCTGAACAGCAAGATCTTGATATTGAAACCTCAGAAAGACACGGCAAGAAAATCAGGAAAATCAGAGACTGCTGCCTCTCCTGGGAATAGAGGCAAAGACCTTGACACAGACCCGAACGCTGGCTAGAGCCACTTGTAGGTGATGATACACCCGGAGCCCTGGGGCTCTTTCATCATAAACAAAATGTAAAGGTTGTGGACTTCAAGTGCTTTCTTACCAATGATTACATCAGACCATTCCTGACTGTCCACTCCACCCCTCTGGAAATCCACTCTGTCAGGAGAGTTTCTTCATGTGTTAGCTTGGCTAGGTTGAGTGACAGTCACCAGGCACTCGGGAAAGCACTGATCTAAATACCACTGAGAATGAGTTTGGAAGACGTCAAGTTCACAGTCAGCTGACTTTAAATTAGGGGGATTATTCTGAATGAGCCCAGCTGACTCAGGTGAAATTCCTTCAGGAAGGCATAGGCCTTTCCTGGAGTGACATGCTTTTGTGGCTGAACAGCATGCCCAGTGGGTTCTAGCTGCTCGAGATCTTCCCTTCTGCGGCCTTCTCTATGCTCTTGGAACTTGCTTGGCCAGACCACAATGGTGAGTCTAATCCCTTGTGATCAGTGAGTCTTGACTCTCTCCTGCTCCCTACACATGCGTCATCCCACCATTTCTCCGATGGAAACTTGCCTGATGTAATCACCGTGTTGCCAAGGCAATTATTCTACTTGCAATTTTCCAAAAGCCTTTGGGTGACACTTTTATTTTAGGCAAAGATGCAGCTTCAGTTGCAGGCTGGTTTTGGAAACCAACACAAGTCAGACAGTGGAGCTCCCAGCTCTCCTATTTTGCCCACTTGACATGCAATCATGGGAGAGACACATACATTCTCTGGATCTGTCTTTTCTTCTGGGCAGAATTGGTAGGTCAGAGAACTGTTCTCCTGGAAGGTCCCAGAGGCTGTCATTCCCTTGGGCTTCATGACGTCTGCCAGAGCCCAGCAGTGGACAGAGGTGTGAGGAAAGAGGCAGTTCCGTGACCTTGCCTGCTTAGTGCAAGGTGCTCCTGGGTCCCACGGCCTCTTCATTCATCACGTCTCTTTAGAGTTTTGGCTTTTTGCCAAAGCAACGAGCAAATGTACTCTTAAAAAGGTGAGAATAATAGGGACTAGTTTGAGGGTGGTAACTGCATGTCAATGGACGGTGATGAATGGTACGTTTAATACAATCGACGACACAGTTATGGATCTTATTATTTCATACTTTAGATTCACTTCACTTGCTCAGAGGCTCCAGAACATGAATAATGATCCTTTTACAGTTTAAGGGTCTAACCTTTACTTGGCAAATGAGATTGCATAAAGAGTATCAGGGATAATTTAAGGGACAAAACAGACACTTTTGACGGGAGCTGGTGGCCCAGAGGTGATAGACTTGCCCCCCACTCTCACTGTTCCCCCTCCCAGGCCTGCTGACACCTGCATTTCCAGGACCCTTCTCTCACCTGGGGCTTGGCTCCCACCATTCCTTCCCGCGGTACATCCTTTCCTTCCAACTGCTGACTTTGACCTTGGGCAAGTAACGGAACGTCTCCCAGCCTCAGAGTCCCTCCCTGTAAGACACAGGAACAGGACAGATGAGTCCTGAGGTCCCTTCATTCCAGCTGGAAAATTCTCTGAGCATGAAATTTGAGTATGAAATTTCAACATCACCTTTCTTTGAAAAATAGAAAACAAAGTAATGAGAAAACAGCTTTGGCTCATTATTTGAAAAATGAGGGATTGGGAAGATTGATGTGTTTGCTCAGAAGAAAAATAAGCTTAGATATAGGATCTGTAAAGAGAACCTTTATGAAATTGTGAATTTTTCAAGAGGAAGAAGTTACATACTCCTGGGGCTGCTGCTTGACAGGAGGCATATAAGTTATTTATAGCCCACGCCAAGAGGAGGAGAGGCAGGGAGACAGAGTGCCCAGGAATTCTGCATGTGTCATGCACTTTGTTTCATCCTGCTACCTCCCCACTCCCACTCCTGCTGCGACGGTCACCTTCTCCCTTCACCTTGCCATCTGGGTCACCCTCTGACTCTCCGTCCCACAGTCACACCCTTTGTCCCCCTGGCTCACACTCTTCTTGTTCAGGCCAAGGGAGTGCTGCTTTGCCAAGAACCCCAGAAGTAACGGCATAGGAAGTGAGGGAAATGCCAGCGGAGGCTGCAAAGATATATAAATGGATCTAGATCCAACCAATATTCATCACTTACCTACTGGGTGCCAGGCTTTTGCTGGAGCTTTGAAATACACTGCCTTACCCCGACCCTGTGGTAGAGGGTAGAGAATAGTGTGCACCCCCCCCCAAAAGAGGTACATCCACATACTGCTCCCCGTAAGCTCTGAGTGTTCTGGTGACTAGGAAAAGGGCCTTTGCAGATGTAACGACATGCAGGATCTCGGGAGAAGATCCTCCTAGATAAGCTGGGTGGGCCCTCTAGCCAGTGACAAACCCCTCATGAGAATGAGGCAGAGGGAGATTGGACTCATGGAGAAAAGGTATAGCCAATGGGACCCACAAGACAGACTGGAGGGATGCAGCGTCGGCTGGGACACCTGGGGCTTCAGACCTGGAGAAGGCAGGGCCTGAGGACATTCTGAGAGCCTTCAGAGACCAGGTGGCTGGCCAACACCTTGATTTCTGACTCTAGCCTCCAGAACTGTAAGAATAAGTTTCTGAGGTTTGTAGTTAGCCAGGTGTTCCTTGTTACCAGAGCCGGAGGGCATAAATCCATAGGGGTACGAGAGGGAATGACCAAGAAGAACTCTAATACCATCAGCGTCAGTAATCTCCTGGTATTTATTTGCAATGGGATCTCTTTTTCGAGTCCTGCTTCTTCCTTTCTTATGGAAACTAGCTTTTCTTCCGAGGATCTGTCCTTCTGAGCAGTAGTGGGCCTCGGGGGATGCTGACCCCATTCCATCTTGAGGGTGCACATTTTTTCTCATGAAGAAACACGGTTGACGAGTGATTCGGGGAAGTCTGATGTGAATGGAGAATCGGGTCCAGGAGCCTTTGCTGGTCATAGATGGAGCTTGTAAGATTGTTAAGCAATCTTCCTCCTGGTGGGAGGCAGGGATGGCAGACCCAGGGCTGAGGATAACAAAGGAAAAACAAAACCAAAAGCCAACCAATCCCACAAAAGCCCAATCTTGGTCCTTGTAGAAGCTCTAGGACTGAAGTCTGTCTTGCCTCTGGGTTTACTATTATGAATGCTGATATGGGTTCTTATTTTCATGCTGTTTTGACTGGAGATTGATTCCTTTACCAGCAGCCAGAATCCTCCTGATGGTTGGAATCTCCCCTTTGGTAACTTGCCTCCTGCTTTCATGGTTGACCTTCCTGACAGCCCCTAAGGGACCTTGAAGAATTGAGGTGCAAGAAATGTAGATCAAAACCAGGGATTGAATGCCACTTCTCTTTTAGGGGTGCAAAAGTTGGAAAGGAACTTATTTCTTTGGATCTGGGGAACTGTGGAAGTTATCCAAGTTTATTTTGTGAAAATTTTGAAGACAGTATTTTGTTTCACTTTGAGGATAGAACCAGTTTCTGTATCCGATGATGTACAATTTTCATTTGAGAATGTTTACGTGCCAGGAGTCGTCCAGAGACCATATAATTTGCACAAAAGTCCATCAAGGCATTGGCCATTTTACATGTGGTATTTTAAGTGCAGAGTTCAAGTATCCTTTAAAAGTTCACATGGCTAATAACTAGTGGAGGTTAGAGTCAAACCCAGGACTTCCAGATCCCAAAAATAAATGTTAATTAACTGTTTTCTTATATATCAAATATTTGCAATTTATCACATGGTGACATTGTTTTGAGCATTACTTTAAAGGAAAATATTTCAAAAGAATGGAAAGAGTCCTGATCCAATTTATTATTCCGTTGAAGTAAATCAATGAAGATGAATAGTTCAAATTATTATCTTTAAAACAAAATGGTGGCCAGTACATTTGGAATAAGAATATCTAACAAGGCACAGGTTGGCATTCTAAAAGAGCTTGGAGTTGGTTCTGGCTCAGTCACTTATTAGAGCATTACCTTGAGAAATTCAAGCTCTGTAAATCTTAGCTTTTGCATGTGTAGAAAGGAGAACTGACAGTAGAATTTGTCCCCAGCACTGCTCTGAGGATCCCATGTGACAGTGCATGCAAATGGGCCCTGAGAAGGAAGATAGCCATGTTAAGGGCTTTAAATTTTTGTTCATATTTATTATTAATTTGGGGCCTGTCAGGAGAGAGCACCCCTACCAGTTATTTGACAGGAAGAATTTAATAAAAAGAATTGTTACCTAGGTGCAAAGTTGACTTAATAACCGTCAGGTTAGGAAGGGCACTCTCGGTATCACAGAGGTAGGACTCACAGGGCTCAGGGACCCAAGAGAAAAGGCAGGAATGGGTCATGGGACTTCCTGGGGATGGGGCTGCCCGGCTGGTGCTCATGTGTCAGCAGGCCCTGAATCAGCTGTCAACTGTATTCAGCAGCCCTGAGGAAGGGACAGTCACTGCCAGGTGGAGTCTTGCAGGGTGATGTTCACAGGGACAGGAGATAATTGGGAAGCCCCCAGGGAGCGCAGAGCCCCTTTTTCCACCGCCACCTCTCGGCTCACTGTGCTGCCTCTGTTCCCGGAGCTTATATGGACCCTGCTGGCCACAGAAATGTGGTCTGCGGTCCCAGTCCAGCACCATAGAGCAGAGTATAGCCGGATGGGTGGGGAGCTAGGGCACGTGATTTCATAGCTGACATGTAACATCTTTCCAAGTCCTGCAAGAAACTGCCATTTCCACTTTGCATCATAGAAACTTATTGCTGAGAGACATTGAACTTTCCCAGATTCTAGCCACGGTGTCCCAGATCCAGGATTATAATGCAGTTTGCTTGGCTTAGAAAAATTCTCTAACAATTAGCTTCTAATTCATTTTACTTCAAATTCAACTACAATATTCAATAAATATTTTTTAGTCTTGATGTTAGGCACTAGTATATGGAATGGGGATATGGTAGTGAATAAATCATAATCTATCTCCTTCTGGAATTTATAGTGTCTAGGAAGCTTTATAAACACATACTTATAGGCACACTGTTTTGGGATTAGATTCACAATTTAAAAGAATTTAATAAAGCTTATGAATGTATGGGCAGAAAATAAACATGGTAATATTTTACAAATGAAAGAAACCAGGAAGGGGATCTTCAAATCAAATATTAGTGGACTCTGAATTCTGAATTTTTAAAGTCTTCTGATTTGCTGCCTTCATTTACCTTGCTTTTTCTGGGTTGTTAAACACCCAGCCCTTACACACATGTATGTGTGCACTGTGTCACTGTGTGTACACACACACATATAAACATATTTACTCACTCTTGTTTCTTCTGTAATTTCAGTGTGCATATTTTTTGTTCTTAGTTTTATTATTTTAATGTTGGTTTCTAATTTAATTATGGTGTGGCAAAAGATCATGAACTACTTATAAATTCACTAAACCTTCCTGTGAGATTTGTGAGAGGGAGAGTGTGTGTGTGTGTGTGTGTGTGCGCGCGTGTGTGTTTACTTAGTTGTATTACTTCTGTTCTAAATATATCATTATGTGCCATTTTTTGAGGATTTGTGCACATTTTCTTCGATTTTATATATTTTGAGGTCATTTTGTGCATAAAGTAACAGCAGGGTCCTGTGTGATGCTTTTCTCTGTGCACTGTAACTGTACACAGTGGTGGGCTTCACTGTGGTCCATGTCTCTCCCCAGAGCCCCTCATTTCCCGCGCCTCCTACCTTCCCGGGTCCCTGGTCCCTGGTCTCCTGGCCCTCTCATCCCCTTCCACTGCCTCTTATCCTTTTGTTGGGATGATCCTTTGATTCTTTTAATAGCTTTTCTTTGGGTTGTTTTTCTTCTGATACTAAACATGACTAAGTAACTGTCTTGGTTACCTGACTATAACCAGGTTGTTTTCTGTGTTCATTGTCAAGTTACATTTCCTGAGTGAGTGTCTAACCCCTAAACCTTGCTCTTATGTGCCGAGGAGGACCATCACACACATAAACTCACTGAGCTTTCACAACTCTCCACAGGATGGCTGTCTCTGTTATGGGTCAGAGCGTGGAGGCCAGCTCGGCTCAGGACCAGTCAATGACAGAGCTGGTTTAAATATGCGTGTGACCCGGCTTCAGAGCTATGCATTCACCCATACTTTACATTGCATATAAATTAGGGCCTAGTTATGATTAAAATTTTGGGTTGACAGTAATTTCCCTTTAGCACTTGGAAGATATTATTTCATTTCCATCTGCAACTGTTTCCTTGCTGATGAGAAATCTGCTCTCAAGCAGATTTCTTTGTAGGTAATCTATTCTCTCTGGAAGGCTTTTAGGGTTTTCTCATTTTTCTTTATGTTGTAAAGTTTTTCGATATCTATGCCTATTGCTTAGAACTTAGGAAATTTCTTCCACCGTGAGTGCCTGTGCCTTTTTAAAAGTCCTTCACTTCTGGAACATTCTTGGCTATTATCTCCTTTGTCAACACCCATTTATTTCCTTCTCTTGGCACTTTCATTACACAGATGTTGGAGGTTCCCCATCTCGCCTTCGCCTCTCGCCAGGTTTTTCATTTCCTTTTTCATTTCTTTATCGCTGTCTATTGCCTCCTAGGTGATTTCATCAGCGCTGTCTCCTACGCACCGTCTCTTCTGCCGGATCTAGCCAGGCGACGCGCCCACAGGAGAGGAAATCACGCTGCAGAGACACCTGCTCTCTGAGTTCATCGTGGCCCTGCCCAGTGTCCACGCTGCGTAAGAGTTGCTCGGTGGATGAAGAAAATGTACACAAGCGCAGCGGAAAGTCGTGCAGGCAGAACAAGATGAAGTCCTGTCCTCTGGGCCGCCCTGGGTGACACCTGCGAGCTTTGAAAGACGCCAGTCAGGCGCAGGGAGACTGAAGGCCCTGTGGTCGCACTCCTGTGGAAGCTTTGGAAAGGCCATCTCATAGAAACAGAGTAGCCCAGAGCTTACTGGAGGCTGGGGCCAGAGCAGGAGGAAAGGGAGAGTTTAGGCCATAGGTACAAAGTTGGCCAATTAATAATTTCTGGTGCTCTCCTGCAGAATAGGGCAAGTGCACTGAGCAGTGAGGTGCTGTATATTTGAGTACAGCCAGGGGACAGGATTTTGAAAACTTCATCACAAAAGAAATGATAAATGTTTGAAGTGACAGATATGCTAATGACCCTGATTTGGTCATTACCTAATGGACACATGTATGGAAACATTATGTGGTAACCCATAAATTTGTACAATCACAATGTGTCAAAAAAAAAAAAACCCAAAACATTTAAAAGAGTATCCTAATGTGGTTTTAAAAGATCATTTTATAAAAATATAATTCATGTACCATGAATTTCACCCACTTAATATGTGCACACTGATATATTTTATATTTCAGGTTCACAGAGTTGCATCACCATCACCATAATTTAATTTGGAACATTTTCATCACATCCAAAAGAAACTCCAGCCCCATTAGTCATTCTCAGTCCCTCCCACCTCCTCAGTCCTGGGCTTGACCCATCAACCTTGCGTCTGTGTAGATTTGCTTGTTCCAGACGTTTCAGACAGATGCAGTCATACACTTTTGTGGCAATTTGTGCTGAGCTTTTCTGAGTCGGCATCTCATCTTCAGGGTTCATCTCTCCTGTCTGTGAATTACTACCATGTCCTCCTCACGGAGGGGATAACATTCCCCTGGATGGACATATCAATTCTGTTTCTGTTGATAGACATTTGTATTGTTCTACTCTGTTATGAACACTCATGAACAAAGTTTTTGCATGGACACCTTCTTATGTTTCTCGGGTGTATACCTTGGAGCAGGATGGCTGGGTCATTGGTAATGCTGCTGGACTTCCTGAGGCTCTGACAAACTGTTCTCCAGAGTAGATGCACACTCTTTTATTCTCCCACCAACAATGGATGGGGGTTACAGTGTCCCTATCTTCTCAACAACACTTACTATTGTCTGTCTGTAATTGGCCAGGCTCTCTGAGTGGGTGTGAAGTGGTATCACGCAGCGGTTTTGTTTTGCATGTCTATAATGACTGATGATGTTGAACAGCACTTCATGTGCCACTGGCTCTTCCTGTCCTTTTTGGAGAAATGTCTATTCACATCCTTTCCCCATTAAATTATTTTTCTCTTTTTATTATCACAAAAGTTTTTTCTTTGTATCTTTAAAAATATTTATTCTAGATAAAGGTCCCTTAGCAGATACATGATTTGCAAATGTTTTTTCCCATTCTGTGGCTGGTCTTTGCTTTTTTGGTGGTTGAATTTTAGCATTTTAAGAAATTTCATTGAAGCCCAGTTTACCTAATTTTTCTTTGTTTTCTTTTGTGTTGTACCTGAGAAACCATTGCTTAATCTAAAGCCAGGAGTATATATGTCTTTCTTTTCTTGTACAGGTTGTATTTTTTTTTAAAAAAAAAATTTGTTTTATTGGTTCTTCTTAGTTATACAAGACAGTAGAATTCATTTTGACAAAATTATGCAAGTATAGTTTGGTCTTTATATTTAGATCTCTGGTCCACTTTCTATTAGATTTCTGTGAGTGTGGTATGAGGGAAGGGTTTAGCTTCACCATTTTGCATGTGAATATCCTGTTTTCCTAGTGTTATTTGTTGACAATACCATTTTCTCCACTGAATTATTCTGGCATCCTGTTGAAATCAATTACCATAAATGTCAGGGTTTATTTCTTTACTTTCAACTCTGTGCCATCAATTTATATGTCTGCCCTTATGTGCAGTAATACACTGTCTACTACTGTACCTTTCTAGTAGTCTTAAAACCAGGAAGTGTAAACCTTCAACCTTGCTCTTGTTCAATCTTATCTGGGCTATTTGGGGGTCCTTGATCTATTTAAAGCATCAACATAAGCAAAAAAGCCAGCTGAACTTTAGAAAAGGAATACATAGAATCTGTAGATCAAGTTGGGGATTATTGTCATTTAGCAAAATTAAACTTGCTGATCCTTGAAGATGAGATTTTTGTTACATTTATTTAGCTCTTTAATTTCTGTCAACACTATTGTAATTCTCAGTGTACAAGCATCACCCTTCTTTTGTTAAATGTGGCATTGTTTTGTGCATTTGGGTGCTCTTGTAAATGAAATTGCTTTCTTAATGGGTTACTCATTACAGGTGTAGAAATAGGACTGATTTTGTATGTGATCTTGTGTCTGCAACATTGGTAAACTTGTTCATTAGTTTTTGTAGTTTTACAGTTTAGTGGATGTCTCCATTTTCTGGATCCAAGATCATTTCATCTGCAAATATAAGTAGTTTTACTTCTTTCTTTACAGGAGTTTTGTGTAGTTTTTGGCCTAACAACACTGGCTGGAATGTGCATTAAAACATTGAAGAGAGAGGTGCTCTCAGATCTCCTTTCTGTGTTCCTGCTGAGGGCAAAACTCAGTGCTTTAGGGCCAAGTGTGATGTTAGTTGTGGGTGTTTCATTATGGACTTTATTAGGCTGAAGTTTGCTTGCTTTTTTTTTTTTAATCATGAAATGATGTTGTGTTGTACCACATTTTTTTTTCTTCATTTACTGTAAAGATCATATGATTTTTTAAAATTTTATTAATAGACTCTATCGACTGGTAAGTTGCAGCCCAGGCAGTCTTCTCATCAGCAGGGGTTTTAAGCCACTGATTATATCCTGGGAGCATCCTGCTGGTCTGTTGCTTAGAATGGTAAATGAATGATCAAGCACAAAAGTGAACAATCTTATTTGGGAAAGATTCTTTAACAAAGGTCAGCCTTCCCTGACCTGGTCATTTGGACCCTCTTTTCATCAGGTTCTTGTTTCTGTCTGAGCCAAGAAAAATCCATGTATGTTCACCAGCACCATCAGCATGAGTGACTCCCAGCTCTTGTTTCGGCTGGATTTCGGATCTGCTATGAGTCTACTCTACCTGGGCTCTTATGGACTAAAGGTTATAAAATGCTGGGCATCCGTCTGACCTAGACCCTGAGGAGTCATGGGGCGTTTATGTATACAGAAGAGAAGTGATGGCTTTGGTGGCTGTGGTGTAGGGTGGACATTCTCCAAGTGAGGGTCGTGGGCCGACAGTAGTAGCATTTCTGGAACTTGTTGGAGATGAGAATTTGTGGGTTTCACCCAGATGGACCATCTTAGTCTGTTTTCTGTAGCTAATACAAGATGCCATGGACAGAGTAAGTCATAAAGAAAAGGGAATTATTTGGGCCCATACTTCCAGTCCTATCTAATGATGGCAAAGGTAGTGGGTTTTTTTTTTTTCTGACAAAGTTCTAAGGTGGCACAGGGCATCAGATGGCGAGAGACAGGAGAGAGAGGAAAGATACAGTAATTTAGCCAAACAGGTTTTTGTAATAGACCCTCACTCAAGAAAACCCGTGAATCCATTTGTAGCATGAATGGATCAGTCCTTTTGTGAGGGTGGAGCCCACCTTGCCTCTCCAAGGCCCCACCTCCTGACATCCCATAATGGCTCCCGTCCTGTGTTTCAGAGGGGTCGACCACATCCAAGCTGTTGCATCTTCTGAACCAGAGTGTGTGTGTGTTGGGGGGCAGGCGAGGGACTGCATCTGGAAGGCCCTGGGCTCCCTTGTGTGCTGAAGCTGGAGAGTGACTGGAAGAAGAGGGGCCTCTGGGAAAGGCCTGGGAACTGTCAGAGGAGGGGGCTCTCTTTAAGTCAGAAGCAGAGAGGATGGAGAAGGCAGGGACAAAGACAGGTTTGGGCTGTGGTAGAGGCAGGGGTGGAGGCAGGGGTGGAGGACAGTTCTGGTTTTGAGCGGGGCGGGTGGGCGGGTGATGCAGTAAGGAAGGGAGGAGAAGCAGGAGGGCCATGGGTCTGTGGGCCTGACTGGCCATATGCCTTGGAGTCGGGGGAACTTCTTGCAAACCCCTGACCTTTCCAGCCATATGACTTTCCAGTGAGTCCGATTAGGCTCCCTGAGCCTCAATTACTTTGGCTGCAAGAAGAAACTACTAATAGTAACCTTCTTGTGTTGTCTTGACAAAGAGAAACAACACCACCACAAACTGCTGCTTGTGAAAGTGATGTGACAGGCCTGGGACATGATATATATCTGCAAGGACTTGAGAGTTGACAAAGAGCTGAATCCAGTCCCCTGCTTGCTGTGTGTTACTTGGGAGGCCTATTGAGTGGGTCAACAGCTTCTCACCTTAGGGTCCTGGGGGGCTAAAACGGGGGAAAGGAATCTACCTCAATGGTAGTCCTACGAGTTGGCGTGTGAGCAATCAGCAGCCCAGAGCCTGGCACTAGTAAGTGCGCAGCCAATGCCAACCACCGTGGTTGCCATATTGAGGACAACTGGTTGGATTTCAAGTTCACAGTGTGAATTTCTAAGCCTCAGTTCCCTGAGGACCCAGGCTTAGGAATGAGTCAGCTGGCTCGCAGCTGTCACACCTTGGTGGTTTGCTTTCGAGGGTCCCAAGGCTGGTTAGCACACAGGGAAGAGGCTTCAGAGTGCAGGGGGGCCTTCCTGACTTAGGTGAATCTTCTTTTTTGAGGTGAGTGTGCTGTTGGATCCTCAGAAATGGGAATGATAGAGCAAATATGCAGGTTCTGTTTTGAGTGGATCCAAAGAGCCTGAAATCAATTACATTTTTTTTTTTTTTTTTTTTTTGCCAGCAGGGGTGTGGAGACACATTTTGTCATGAGATCTGCTGTTGGGGCAGAGTCTGCTCTTCCTTGGTCTCCCCAGTGGACCCCCCAGACATCATGCCCCGCTTTCAGAACATCATTAGAAAACCCATCTCCCTCGCCTCTGCCACCACTGCCACTAAAAGTCACCCAGGGAACCCAGCCGGAGCCCCCTGCTCAGCCTCTAGTGGTGCTCAGCCATGAAATGTTCACTTAAGTATGCTGTGGAGGTGCTCCTCCTCATCTCCATCATCCACACAGGACTCCATCTGCTATTCACGCGCTCTAGTTGTCTCCCGCCTCAGGAGGGGCAGATGACGGGTGCTGTGCAGCCCAGGGGTGAACAGTGACTTCTGCTGATTTTCCCTGCTCCTGTCCGCCTCTGCACAGCCCTGGCGCGGCGCCTCTCATCCGTCCACTCAGCAGCCTGTGTTGTCCCTCTTCCCTTGATGAAATGCAGCCCCATGGCTGCTGGCATTTTCTTTGAATCCTGTTCTAAGTGGGCCCCTCGTCCACTCACACCCCTGCAGGAATCTGTATCCCTTGGGGATCAAATTCAAACTCCCTAGGGAATGTCCTAGGCCCAGCACACCCTTCCCCTGGGCCGTGGCAGCACATCCACCACCTGCACACTCACTTGGATCTCATCTCATGACAGTGCCATAAAACAGGCATTGTTGGTCTCTGAGTTCTTCCAGGGCCCTTCCCTAGGCTCTTCTCAAATGCCAGCTCTGTCTTCAGACAGTGATCAGGAGTTAAAGGCTGAGCACGTGGGTAGAAATTAAACAATGGGCATCTTTCCTGCTCTGACCAATATAAAATAGTCAGAAGTAGGCCTGCCCGGTATGAAATGCAAATGACTGGGCAGAGACCATTTGGTCAGTATAGGGTCGGGCAGAGGGAGCTGGGGGCTCCTCCCACACACTGATGCCCACTCCAGTGTGGCACTTGTCAGGCAAGGCAGCCAGGTGCAGATGTATCAGGAGGGGAGCAATCTGTCTGGGTGCTGCAGAAAAAACCTTGCCACTCATGTCTGATGTTTGCAACGGGCAACGGGGTCTGGTTGGCTTTGCCAAGCACTCACACGTCTCCCAAGCTTTAGTACCCCTTTCATCAAGGGCTGGAGCTTTTGTACCTGCCTTGTCCACCCATCAGGGTCTCCTGGAAGCTCATTTTCTGGATCTGTGCCTGACTGGTATGAGGTGGGAGGCCTTAGACAAGTTAGTTAGTCCCTAATTTGCCTCAGTATCCTCATCTGTCAAATGGAGTTATTTTGAGAAGTAAATGAGAAAAAGATGAAAATGCTTACTACCATTGTGCCTTGGTCCATTGTAAAATTTTCAGTAACTATCAATTTTTATTAATAATGTTAAATTGAAGTAAGATCCAACTGGAATGATGTATTTGGAAACTTTTTGCAAGCACATGCATACAATGGATCCACCACTGGGATTCCACCTGTTGTGTTCTCATCAACATCTGGCACAGACACAGCAGGAGTGTCCCAGATTATAGATGAAGAACCTTTGCACAGAGATGGGTGAACCCGCCCTGGGTCGCCTGGCATCTGGGGGCACGGTAATTCCTACACTGCTGTAGGTTCTCTTTGAACGTTATGGGACCTAGGGACTCCCCAAATGCCTGACTCTCCAAAGTCAGACCTTGGGTGGGCTCAGTGCCCTCCCCCATGTTGTCACATCTTAACATTGTTTTACCATGGTCCTCTTCATGCACACCTGCAAATGTCTGTGGGTCGATTTAATTACTCTGCATGGGTTGGTACAGACTCCAGCCCTTTACCATTTTTCTCAATAAGTTGAATTTCACTCAGGAGTTGCTTTGTTGAAAACTCTCCTGTGTACTGAGAAGCTATTGAGAATGAGTTTAAGGCACCCCGTGAGATTTTTTTCATCTCCCTGCCTTCCTGCCAGACCCTGAGCTACCTTCACAGTGTTCTCTCTCCTCGTGGTGATGTTCCTGTCTCGTGCAGGCCTCTGACAAAAACAGTCTACCCCGTCGAGAGGACCATGGCTGCTAACTGGAGCTCTAGGTTCAAAGACAGAGCTGCTAACAGTCTTGGACAAGATGGTGAATTTCCCTGTGAATCTGTTTCCTCTTCCAGAGGATCTAAATAATGAAGCCAAGCCACAGGATTATTTTGAATGTTGAAGGAGCTGGAGCCATGTTTCCCAAGTGTTTTGAACTGTTCCTCCGCTTCTGCTTTTTATTGGTGAACAACCTGAAATCCCTTTCATAATTTGCAGATACCTTATAATAAGCAAAAATTCCATTTCACTGTATGACAAACTGTCAGCAGGTATTATTGCCTATTTATAGATAAGTGCAATTAAATTCAGAGTGTTCTTAACCTCCTCTCAGCATCTGAGGGCCAGAACTACACATCCAATCTACCAGCTCCTGACTCGGGTCTAAGCGGTCCACTAGAGGTGATAGCTGAGCGGGGACCAGCCTGACAACAGGTGCCCTCCCTGCTGACCCTGGGTGATGGAAAACATGTAGGTACATGTGGACACACTTGTTTTTACCCTCTCTGTACTTCTAGAAGGGAGGAGAGGCTCAAAACTGAATTCTCTCAGTTTATGTAAGGTAATACATCTTACCTCTTGAGCCAGTTTGAAAAAGAAGTATTTAGTTTTTGGAATCCTGTGATTCTAATAGTAATTCTAATAATAACTGGGTCCTCAAAGACTTTAATTTCTCATTCCCTACTCCATTGAAATTTTATCACTTGATTTTTAGAAATTATACCTAGTGAAAGTGACTCATGTTTATTGGGCCCATTTTTTACCTGGAATGAATCCAGTTAAGACAGAACCTCTTTGAGTAGGTTTTACTGTTATCTGATTTTGCAGATTTGGAAAATGAGACCCAGAACTTTTAAAGTGCTTGTTCCATATGGCCAGCCGTGTGGTAAGTGCTAGAGCCAGTTTCAGATCCGTGCAGGCTGGTCTTCACCTCTAAGCAATCTATCTTAGCTGCCACGCAGTAGCTTGTCTGGATGCCTGGCACTGGGCTGGGCACATTCGTATATTACTGATGGCATTTTATAGCAACTCAAAAAGACAGTGAATCAGATGGAATGACAACTGCTTTTCAGATTTTGTTCCAAGTATTTTAATAAACCTTTTTTTGGGGGGGGGGGGTTCTAGGGGTTGAACCAGGCCTCTGCATGGTAGGCAAGTATTCTACCTCTGAGCTACATCCCTGTCCCTTTTCCGGATGTTTCAGAAAGAGAATTTAATGTAGGGGACATTTACAGAGGTGATTACAAAAGCCAATAAATCAATGAGGGATGTTCAGCCAGCCCAGATTTAATAACAGTAGAAATCTTCTACCTTCATTGTTCTGGAGAGACAAAATGAAGAGGTGCTGTTCCTGGACCAAGGCCAGTGTTCTTTGATGACAGTGGGGACCACCAAAGACAACCCCCCCCCCCCAGGTAGGGTATCTGAGTGAGGATGAAGCTGCCATGGAAACACTGCCTGGCCACATAGAAGTTGAGGCCCTCTGTACCTTCAGTCCCATGGCCTTACCAGTACTTCTCTCTGGGTGAACATAGGTGAAAGCCAGCCTCTTGGGGGCAGCCTCTTTGATAAAGGCAGGACAGGGGAGAGCAAGGAACACACTTAAGGGGACTCAGATCCAAGAGAGCCACAGTCCATTATTTTCTGTCATTCTCTTTCTTCTACCCATTGACAACCCTCTGAACTCATATGCATCTGCCTAGCCAGGCAAGGATATACAGTGTCAGCCACGGCAACGTGAAATATCACAGGTCAATGATGCCGACGTCAAGGATCTTCCCATCAATCATATATGATCTACATTTTCAGGTGAAGCATCAACAGTGCTCTTTATGCAGAATGGAGGCATAGGATTATAAAGAAGCCATTTATTCACATGCATGTCTCCAGTTCCTATTATATGGCCTGGTGGTGAGGCCAGGGTAGATATTGTTACTTCCTTCTTCCATCATTTCCTGGTACTTTTATCCTCAGCCAGCCTCTCGACCAGGGTCTTGTGATGGGGGGAAATGGTGTTAATGTTATCAATACTGGTATTTAAGCACACCAGTTTTTCCACCTAGTGTGGTTAGATCTGCATTCCTGGCTTGAGGTCTGACTTCTGGTGGGTCGCTGTATGCTGTCGCTGGTGCTTACTATTGGGTATAGACAGTCTAATGAGTGCCCACTGACTCCCGGATGCCACCTCATCTTCCCTGCCCCGTTCTGCAGCAGCCAGCAATTTCCCTGTGGTGTTTAAATCAATCATCCTAGTCATAATGGAAATCCCATCTCTGCCTGGGGTTTTTATGACATGAGGAGCCCAAAATAGCCAGGTGGTGATTTCAGCTTCCGGTTTAATTAGACCAATTTTGTGTCCCATAATGAAAGAGTTCTTCTCCTGGGATCTAAATCCTCTAACTCATCAACACCCAAAGTTTCGAGACAGGAAGTACAAATTTGCCAGTGGATTATTAGGTGTGATAGTGATGGAGCAGTCTTCCTTTTCTGGATCTGTGTATGTGGCTTTGGAAGAAACAACATTATATTTTGCTCACTAACTCAAAAATATATCCCATACAGGGTTCTAACTTTATAAGGTTCTATTCTAGTTAGTGCCATGTTTCAGGCTTCGGTAAGACATTGTACCTGTCTAGCTGGATATAGCTGCTATAGGTGTTAGGTAGACCAGGAAGTGCAATGATCAGGAGCACATTTTTTTTTTTATTCTTTGGTGTGTCCATCTGCTACTAGGTAGTGGGCTCATCTCTGCAGGAAATCACCCATGCTGGACTCAGCTGTGGCTTGGGTTATCAGCAAGTGTATCCATAACTTGGGTAGCAACCTAAGCACATGTCCCTGGTTTTGAACCCACGCATGACCTCTATCTCTGCCACCAGAGCCACTCTTGGAAAGAGCAAGGGTGAGGAAAGATGCTGATTGGCATCACAGCATGAGTCATCTGGTCTACCTGATTGAGCATGTCCCCTGCATTGGTGTTCATTGGTGGGCAGTCACGTATGCCAGATGTGATGCAAAAACATTGCATTTGGACAACAGCCACAGAGGAAGAGAAGGGGAAGGACAAGCTGAGGAAAACAGCCCTAACAATGGCACCAAGAGAAAACCAAAGCTGAAAAAAGTACAGTAACTGCTCAAGGACAAAAAGCTAGAAAGAGAAAAAAATTGGAACCTGAATATAATGTCTCTGATTCTAAGGCCATGTTGACTCCAGACTGAGTATTTTGGTGGAATTGCATTGAGAAGGAATCCATCATGACTCCACAGATGCAGCTTGTGCTGAGCACAGGGTCCTTACACCACGATGCAACTGCATTTACCCATTGCCTTTTGGACCTGCGCCTGCCCAGCTTCTGGACTGAGGAAGGGCTGGGTTTGGGTGAGCCAGGCTACGGTGCACTTTACCTGTGTGCAGGTGTGTCTTCTCAGGGGAGGTAGCCCTGGGCATCACTGTGGCTGCTTCAGTCTGCACAGAGGCGGCTTTGGCATGGCAGCATGTGGTGCAGGGAGGGTTAAGGGAGGGCCCAGAGGCTTCACCACAGGGAGCAGACGGCTTGGTGGACAGTGTTTTTACACCAAGGATACAATAGGTAAAGCCTCCGAAGACCCCAAGGCCATGGTGTTCTTGCAGCAGGTCAGATCCTAACTGTCCAGTGAATAAGCATTCTGGTTAATGATAAAGCAGCTAAATTACAGGGCCAATTCTGTGGTATGAACAGAAGAAGAGCAGAGCAGACTGCCTGTGCCTGTTATCTGGAGGGCACAAGAAGGCCTAGGCCTGGAGCTAGTTCACCACTTCAGTCCCAATGCCCATATTCTCAGTGATTCGTGGGGCTTTGGCATAAAGAAGAATTTTGCTTTATTTCCCAAGTCATCCAGGTCCCTAAGTGATAATTAGCCCTGGAATCTTGGTCTTTTGAACAACGCCAGAGTGTTTGGGGAGAGCAGGCTGCAGGCTGCTGTGTGCGGAGGGTAGCTGTGTCTGCTGTCCTGCCAACACGACCAAGGGTACAGAGTCCTGCTGCATGCTCTATACCCCTGTGTTGACCTCTAGTGGGATTCCTGCCACCAACTCTCCTACTGGTGACATTCCTGATATCTTTCCTTCAGAAACACAAGCTACTGTTGTGCATAACAAACTCCCCTTTAGATTGATAAATGAAGCAGAACATTCTATTATTATAACCCACTGTTAGTCACTAAAAATAAGAAAAATGGGATTGCTTTCCTGTTTTACAAGCAAAACAGATTCTTGACTGCAGATCCAGATGGTAGATCTGCAACTGGCTCAGTCTTGTGGAAGGAGACCAAGACTATCCGCACCTTCTTTCTGCTTAGGGACTCTTGGACGTGCCAGAGTTTGTACTTTATAGAGACATTGCTCTAGGAAACATTGTTGAGAAATATAATCCTTACCTTCTTATGCCCCCCAACCTAAAATACCAGAATTCTTATTTAAGACCTATGTCAGTTATCACATATAGCTTAGATTGTATCACCATTCCAAACTTAATAAAATCTCTGAAACTATTTTTACTTTGCTGGTAGAGATTAATGACTTGCTTCTACCTCGGGCTGGCTATAATACATCCAGTGTCAGGGTGCACAGTCAATAGACTGCACACACGCTCAAT
Source organism: Ictidomys tridecemlineatus (assembly GCF_052094955.1). Taxonomy (NCBI): domain Eukaryota; kingdom Metazoa; phylum Chordata; class Mammalia; order Rodentia; family Sciuridae; genus Ictidomys; species Ictidomys tridecemlineatus. The sequence continues at coordinate 4,061,051 of NC_135483.1, forward strand.
TGAGTTGGGATGCGATATCTGGGGACATTTTTTTAAGCATGCATCTCTATTGGTATCCAGATTATATTTAGCCACACCATTATTTTTGGAGGAAAAAGAAAATAGGAGGCTTGTTTTTATTATATTGTTGGTTGTAAAACGCTTCTCTTATGACTCCCGTGACTTCCTTTTGAAGTGAGAAATCTTTGCTAACGTTTTTAATTGTATGCTTCATATTTGCTGTGTAATTAATGTAAGTTGAAATGTGTAATATTCAAAGGAAGCATCTATTTATTTTTAAAGGCTCTTAAAAATTGCAGAGGTCATAAAAATGAAGGCCTCCTCCAAAATTCCACCTTTTCACCAGTTGCTCCTCTGGTGGGATAAGCCCAAGCTCCATGGACTGCAGGGACCTCACCGAGCCTCATGTGGATAAGACAAGGTCTTGTGGTTTCACAGCCTTTGCAATTTTAATTCCATGTACATTCTATTAAAATCATTCACCCTGAAACAGATTTTCTTATGAAAACTTAACCTAAAAAATTGGCTCTACTGGCAGGAAGATAAATGGGTAATGTCTAGCTCTCCTCCAAAGTAACAGAGTCAGCTCCGAATCGGTAATGAGCTTGGAATAGGTGAGGAAGAAAAGCCAGGCTAGGGTAGCTGGAACATGTGAGCGGGAAGCAAAGTGCTGGGCGGGGAGGAGGAGGCGGTGGGGTAAGAGCCCAGACTTCAGGATTGAGAGTGGGTGGACTCACCCGAGGTCCACAGACATCAGCTTTTCTGCTTATAAATGGGGACTTGATTCAAATTTGTATTTTATGAATTTGGAGATTTCAGTGAGAGTTGAAAACAAAAAAAATGGATGGGGAGGGTCTAGAACCACCGTTGGATGGGGTACCCGTGGCATATTCTGTCAGATGAGAATATCGAATCCAAATCAACAAAAAAAAAAGTCTAATGATTTATTAAAACTGGCATTTCGGAAGAGATCACAAACACCAGAAAATCAGTGGGAACATAATCTAAGATTAAATGAATTTTTATTTATTTAACAATTTATGTAGCACTTTGTTATGGTTCAAATATGAGGTGTCCCCCAACAAGCTCATGAGATAGACAACATGGGAATATTCACAAGTGGAATGATTAGGTTATGAGAGCTATAACTGAGTCAGTGGATTAATCCATTTGATGGGTTAATAATTTGAAAGGACTGCTGAACTGGGGGTAACTGTAGGCAGGTGAGGTGTACCTGGAGGAAGTAGGTCACTGGGGGCCTGCCCTTGGGGATTATATTTTGTCCCTCTGATTCTTTCTCCTCTCCCTGCCTCCTAGCTGCCAGTTTTCCTCTACCACACACTTCTGCCATGTTGCTCTGCCTCCCCTTGGGCCCAGAGCGATGGAGTCAGCCAGTCACGGACTGAACCTCTGAAACCACAAGCCCAGGTAGACTTTTCTCCTCTATGTTCTCTCATTAAGTATTTTGTACACAGTGATGTAAAGCTGACTAATATATACTTATGACGTGCCAGATACTGTTCTAACTGCTTCACAAGTTATTGTAATAAATTATCTGTTTAAAGAAAATTATGTAGGAATAGACAATTATCTTTATGCCCTCTATTAGTCCTTAAAACAAAATGATATGGTAACAACACCATTATCGTCTGCATTTCACACATGAATAAAGGGAGGCCAAGAGGGTTCCACAATGTAACCCGGGCCATGTGGCCACTGTGTCGTGCAGCTGGAATTTATGCCCAGACTGGCTCCAGAGCCCTCAGCATTCCTGACCCCTGAGCTGGGACATCTGCCATTGCTCTTAGCTGGATAACATTAATGTTTTGTCATTCTGTAAAAATCTTCTCATTGTTGTCACTGCATGGTGAACTGGGAGCACTTTCATCCTGGTCTACACAGGGTTAGGTGGGGGGGGGACTTGAGAATCAGTGCAGCGGCTTTCGGCCCTGACATTTATTGAAGGAACAGAGTCAGTCTAGTAATGGAACTGGCGTGCTGCTGGTAGGTAATGCAGCCTTTGCTTGTATTTGTGGGTTGAGCTTTTGTTGAAATATATATGTGACTGCACTGCAAAGCTCTAAGCAAGCAAATCTCCCTCTATGCACTTTTATTTAGCATCTGCTTATACCTTTGATAAAGCACAGATTAGTCTGGTTCCTGTGTCTCTTTCACTGTGAACACTTGCAGCATTTATTCAGACTATGTTTTGAAGTTAGCAATATATCCTTTACTGAACTATCAAAGCTATATCTTCTTACCAGACAAGAAGGTCTAGTAGTACCTCCTTCATCCTTATCAATAATACCCCTAAAATTAAGGCATCATTTTTACTTGCATTTTGCAGGGGTGCTAGGGTTTGAACCCAGGACCTTGCACATACTAGACAAGTGCTCTACCACTGAGCTACTCCCCCAGCCTTACTTATAAATTTGCCTCCTGGAGGGTAATGGTTATGCATGGTTCATGGGAGCAACTGGGGTCTCCCTGCTCCCTGCTCCACATCTCTTCTGCCTACTCTGGATACCAATATTTAGAATTCTGTACATTTCCAATGATGAGATGGGGTGGTTAGGCCCAATATTTTAATTATTCTCAACTTAGATTATTATTAATAGTCAATGGGACAAAATAGATTAAGCTTTGGCCAAGTAAATATGTTCTGTAATTTGACATTAGAATATTTCAGGTCATTTTTCTTTGATTTCATCTTAAAATAGCCTTTTTGCTTGACTCTGGCTATTAACCTCAGTGGGCAAGGAATTCATCCTTTTTCTCAGGGGTACAATATTTTATGCACAACCTGAATTGCGGAAAATCTGCCTGTTTTTTGAGGCTAGGGCTACCATAAAATACAGTTTTTTTTTCTTATAAGAAATGAAAACCTTTGTTAAGTCTTCAAGATCTTTCCTTACCTCTTCTCATTATAGTGCTCCAAGAGAATTTCCTGATGATTTCTCCATATATGATGCTTGGCTCTGTGTCACTTTATCCATGTTCCAAGACACAAATGGATGCCTAAAACCTTGGACAGTACCAAACCCTATATTTCTTGTATTTTCCTATACATATATACTTACAATAAAGTTTAATTTATAAATTAGGCACAGTACAATATTAAAAAACAGTAAGTAATAAAATCATTATAGCCATACACTGTAATACAAGTTTTGTGAATGTGATCTTTCTTTATCTCAAAATATCTTCTTGTACTTTCATTTTTTTTTATTTAGAAAAAGCACTTTAGAAAGCTTTCCTTTGGTGTCTTCAAATTTCCAGCATTACTGCTCTTGTACTTTGGGGCCATTATTAAGTAAAATAAGGGCTACTTGAACACAAACACAATGGCACTGTAACGGTTGGTCTGATACCTGAGATAGCTACTGTGTATGATACCAATCAGTGGGTAGCATATAAGAGCGGATATACTGCATAAAGCGAAAAATCACAACTCAGTGCAAGATTTTTTCATGATACTCAGAATGGTAGGCAATTTAAAATTCATGAATTATTTCTAGAATTTTCCATTTAATATTTTCAGACCAAGGTTGATTGTGGGTAACTGAAAATGTAGAAAGCAAAACCACTGATAAGTAGACGGCCAAAGAGGCATTCCTCATTTCATTGCACTTCACTCTATTGTGTTTTGTACATGGGTTTTTCACAGCTTGAAGGCTGGTGGCAACCTTGTGATGAGCAGGGCTATTGGCACCATTTTTCCAATGGCTTAGATGATCATGAGAATTTTTTAACAATAATATATTTTTAAAAAATTAAAGCATATAGATTGTTTTATAGTCATAATGCTGTTGTACACCTAATAGGCTTCAGTATGTTGTAAACATAACTTTTATATGTACCAGGAAAACAAAAAATACATGTGACTTGGCTTTATTGTGATATTTGCTCAATTGCAATGATCTGGAACCAAATCTATAGTACCTCTAAGGGCTGCCTCTACTCTCTACTCCTGCCAGCCCTAGGAAGGTCTTAACACACATAGATACATTTCGACTGACAGGTGTATAAAAGATCAACACATATTGAGCAATAGGAAACTAATGGGATGGATGCATCCAGAAATAAATTGGCCTGTTGCAGCCATACTGGTTTCTTATTTTGTTCAGAGTAGACAAAACTATTTACTGTGAAGGAGAGAGACTTGGGCCACTGAGGAGTACAAGTGAAGAGGGCTCATGGGAAGTTCGAGGTGTTGGACCTCCTCCTGTGTACCTGGGAGAAGAATCAGTATGAAGAGCAGAGCAGTCCCTCCTAGTCACGGTGGGCTAAACAAGTCGTGCATACTACTGGGTCCATATTTTTGCTTTCATGGTTCTTTTGCTTGAAATGCTTCTCTCTGTTGGCTTTGATTCTAGCATCACACCAGAGTGGAGTCTGTCGGTGCCTTGCTCTTTTCCCCATATTTAGAAGAAATTGCCAGCCATTTACCAAAAAAAAAAACCAAAAAAAAAAAAAACAAAAACAAAAAAACTCAAGGCTTCGGTTAAGGTTTCATTTAGAGCATTCGTTGGTTCTCCGTGCCACTAATGGATCAAGTTCTCTTCCAGGGCACAGAAGTCTTAGGAGGTGAGGTCACTGATGATGTGAACAACTCTGGGGAACTGGGAAAAGCGTTAACATTCCCATGACGGTAGCTCAGTGCACCTGGGACGCAGGATCATCTCCTTAGCAAAGACATTTGAAATCATATCAGGCATTAAAAGATGATGAGACCGAGTATAGAAATGAAACGTCTGGCTCGCTTTAGGTGAAAAAGGACACATTTTTGCATCTGTTCTTTCCAACTCATTATAGTATCTCCCACAAGTTCAACAAATTAAAACCTGGCTTGTTTCCATCTCATTAGGGATCAATTTGCATGAATTATAGGTTTGCATTATTCAAGATCTGTGTTTAATTACCAGAGTTGCATCAAAAAAGAAAAGAAGAAGAAACAGGAGAGTAGCCCTCACCTCGCACTCTTTATGTTGGTTTCAAATTTGGCTTTTTTTTAACCAAAGTATGTAAAATATTTTAGGATGAAAAGCTGCTGAAAAATGAATGAAGCTCTTCTTGGAGTTTACAGCCTCCTCGCAACTGAAATGCCTTCCATCTTCCTTCTGCCTGTTCAAGTCCATCCCAGGGCAGCCTCATCCTCAGAAGGAAGCAGAAACTGATGAGGAGCCAACAAGCTCTCCCGGACCACCTGGCTTGAGGCTCGCGCCGGCTCCTGCTCCAGGCAGGGCCTGTGCTACTCCCTTCCTCCCCTCCGCCAGCCCACAGAGCAGGGGCTGGCATGGACTGGTCTTTCTGTTTCGTGTGTGTGGACCTTGAGGCTAAGAAAATGGGTGACTTCCCAAGGCCTGGACAGGGAAGCAGAGAGGCCCAGATTGAGATCTATTTCTGGCTGAAACCAAGCTTGTGGTCCATGGAAGAGAAATCGGCACATACTGTTCTTGGGGATTCGTGCCCTCTTATTCAAACCCGAGTGTCCTGTGATTCCTCCCTTTTCCGCATCCCCCATCCCTATCCTTTCTATATCAGTGTTATCCTCTTCTCTTCACCCACCCCCAGACTTGCCTTCTCACGAAGAAAAGAGAAAGCAAGGGCAGACTCAGAGAGCCCTCCTTGAATTCATGTCTGAAGTTACGCCTGGTTAGCAAAGCCAGAGTGGAGACAGGAACCACTGACACTAACGAGGACCCAGAGAGGGAAAGGGAACCCTCACATTCCCAGGGCAATGCAGGCCTCACCCTGAGGATGACGGCGGCCATCTCTGGCTACCCAATGTTCTTTCCTGCCCACTTCCTCATCCCAACCTCGGGGACCATGGAATGTAGCAATGGAGAAGACCTTGCCCATCAACACAGCCCCCTTCACTCTCCAAGTGAAAACATGAAGTCCCCCAGAGTTTGTGGGTGCTCATGATCCAGTGTCGGCCAACAGCAGCCATCTGGGCTTGGTGTGGGCCTGGGGAAGCTCTGAGTTCTTATGGCTTTATTTATATAACAAAGTGCCAAATGGCCCTGGCCCCACATTCCTCCCCCTGTTGTTTGGAGACAGTTTGTTCTTCCAATAGCAGTGAAGTTTTTTATTGTAAAGTGAATCAAGAATGAGAACCTAGTGGAATCCACAGAAGGATGCCCTGTTTTCCTGATCCCAAATTCCAGTTCCCCAAGCAGGAGGCTCTTTGTTTTGGTGATCTTTTCCCAGTGCTGTTTTACATGTCTACAAACACACCTGCATGTTTCCACACACACACACACACACACACACACACACACACACACACACACACATACACACTCACGGCACTCTCACGGGCTGGATTGTGACTCCTAACCCTGGTCTTCAGAAGGGGAGGTGTTTTGAGATAGCTCTTTCTAGAGGCATTTAAGTGAAATGAGTCATAGTGTGAGCCCTACTCGGATCTGTTGGACTCGGAAGAAGAGGACATTGGGAAAAAAATTCATGGCCAGAGTGAGGACCATGTGAGGACATGGGGTGAACAGGTCACCTGCAGTCCAGGAGAGGGGCCTCAGAAGGGACTAGCCCTGCTGACCCTTGATCTGCGACTTCCCGCCTCCAGAGTGGTGAGAGAATAAACCTCTGCAAACTGAAATACCACATCCTTTGAAAACAAATGGTATGATTCCATACTTGCGTTTTGAGCTTGCTTTTTAAAAACTACTTGAGGTGTAATTTAGATACAGAAAATGTGTTTCATGCCATGAGTTTGGAAACTGACAGACACCCTCAATGTCACCACCACCGTCAAGGAAGGAGACACATCCATTGCCTTCGAAAGTCTCCCATGGCCCCTTTGTGGGTTTTTTTTTGTTTTGTTTTGTTTTGTGATAAGAACACTTAGACATGGATCACATTGGTCGGTCACAGATTAAGTGTACAAGGCAGCACTGTCAGCCATAGACACTGGTCTGGAGCAGATCTCCAGAATGTACTCATCTTGCGTGACCATAATTTCATGGCCACCCATCAGCTCCACAGTCACTCTCCCTGGCCCTGAAAAGCACCCTTCCATTTCCTGCTTCTGTGAGGGAAATGATTGGAAGCTTGTTTTTTTTTCATTTACCATAACAGGGACTTCGCTGGTAGAACTTATCAATCTTTTCAATCTATTGCCGTCATTTGTTATAGAGATGGAGTTGGAATGCACCATACATAGCTTCTATTACTAAAGCACTGTAATTGTGTTGAGGTCAGCATAACAATGCATGCCCAGTGAATCTGTAATTTCATCTAGAAATATTTTCTGAATTTGTCTATCAGAGACCAAATGACAAGAGCAAGTGATTTTGGGATAAGAAGACTGTATGGTGCCCCATACCAAATTCACGTGCTGGAGCTCTAACACCTAATGTGACTGTATTTGGTGATAGGGATTTTAGGAGGTGATTAAGGGAAAGTGAAATCATAAGGGTCTTAAACTGATAGAATTGATGTCCTTAAAAAGAGAAGGAGAAAGAGAGAGACAGAGCTAGCAAAATGTCTGCCAGGTAAGGACACAGCAAGAAAGTGGCCATCTCCAAGCAGGGAAGAAAATCCTAACCAGGAAGCAGATTAGCCAGCACCTTGATCTTCCAGGTCTCCAGAACTATCTGTTGTTGCTGTGTCCAGTTTGTGGTATTCTGTTACAGCAGTCTGAGTTGGCACTTGATGGAGTTATGTTGGCAATGTAAAGCAATTTATTAAGCTAGAAGTTCCTCTCTGTGAAATGGAACAATGATACACCTCACTTTGCTTCTTTGAAGTGTCTTGAATCGGAAATGGTAGGCAGAGCTCCCTGCATTTGGGAAGTTGGCAAAGAAAACCAGTGACCCTTCCTGCACCCTGAGAAATGCACTCCCACCCATCAGAATGTAACCCTGTTGGCAGTAAGGAGTATGCATAAAAATTCTTTTGTGTCCTTCATTGTGCCTTGGCTGGAGCGCCATATACTTGATACACCACCGATGTTCGAGATCATTTCTTCTGGTACTTAACATCACATGTGGATACCATTGTCCACGCTCCCCCGGCACACTGATCCCTGGGCAGTCCTCACAGCTCTCTCACTGCATACCCTCCTGACACCCTTGCCCCTTCTCGTTTTGTAGCACCTTCTTGGAAAAACTCCAGACCTGCAGGAAAACATTTTCCCTGCACTGTGCCTCCACCCAGGTAGCTAAACATGGCAGGAGAAAGCAGAAGGACCAGCAACTGTGGCCTGACTTTGAAGGGGTGGCTCTGGTGACCTCAGTGTAGTCCCTGGGCCCCTGCGTCTCTCACTGGCCCATGGTGCTCTCGCTCCCTGATCAAGTGCACACTCCCCCTCTCCCCACAGCCTCCAGGGAAGTTGCCCTCACCTTCTCTTTCAGGTGACACCAATCCTTCTAGGCTGAAAAATAGAAGTGATAACAAAACTATTCCCTCCCACCCTCTGTGCCTGGCACCACCTGCACCTGCGCCTTCTGCTTCTTCCCAGCACAGACATGTGCTCCCAGCACTCTCCGGGCCAGCACCCCCTTTCCTGCATATGAGGCTCCCAGTGTCCCCTGGTGAAGAGGTGGCCGTGGTGACTGTCCCCTCTGCTCGCTGCATTGTTCCCACTGTTCTAGGTCACTCCTAATACCCCTGGGAACACACTAATGCTCCTCCCTGGAGAGCCCTGGAGGAGCTCACTCTCCCCTCCCCAAAGGGCTCTGCTTTTTACTCCTTAAAATAGTGGTCTACTCCTGATTTTTTTCCCAATTCTTTTCTTCCTTTTTTCTCTTACACACATTCTGAGCATCCATTTGCCACCACTCTCTAAGGAAATTGCTCTTGATAAACTCGACCAGTTTTCCATGCTGTGAAATCCCATGGTCATTTTTCACTCCACTTCTTAAACGGCAAGTAGCTCTTGAAATAACTGATTTTTTTCCATTTCAAACTGTTCCTTTTTATTTAATTTTTTTAACTTTTCTTCTAGGACATCACATACATTAGTCAGGGTCTTGGCAGATACAGATGAAATTCTGGGCAGGGAATTTTTAAAGAAACATAGCAGTAAATGGGCAATTTAGAGGAGGGTAATAGGATAGAGATATTGATGTGCCCAGAGAAAAACTGGTCCAGAGCTGCTACTCTCCTAGACCTGAGGGGCTGGCGGGGGAATGTTGCTGCCCAAACCAATTGAGAGTTGGAGTCAAAGAAAGGGTGACCTGGGCACAGGTGTGAAGGATGGGTTGAGCCCCAGGGGCAAGGAGGCCCAGGGGTGGACACAGCAGCACAGCCTGGCAGGGACAGTACAGTTGGAAGGGACAGGGACAGGGTGGCCAGCACACTGCATCTCTTCCTGTTCTCTCCTGTGCTGGGTTCCCCACCTCTGAGCTGGACCCCCAGGACCCAGGCCTCTGCTCTCTGGGCTTTTCCCTGATGGTGTTGTTTGGTCTAGTCTCATGGATACCTCTATCTTCTTGTCTCCCCCCACCCCTGCAGTTGGGCTTTTCCTCTGAAACCTTCCCCTAGATACCCACCCGGCTGCTCAGCCTGTCCTTGGATATCAGCTTGGTGCCACCCATGAGCTATGTCTTAAATCCAGCTGCTGAGCACCACCCTAAACCTGCTCCTGCCCAGACTTCTCCATCTCAGTTGGTGGCTCCTTGACCTTCTGGCTGCTTGGCCATATCTCTCAGTCATCCTGGCAGCCTTTTCCTCTCACATCAAATATCCAGTTTTTCAGTCAACGTTTTTTTTGCTCTACCTTCAAAATAGTTGAGAAGCTCAACAGTGCTTATAACTCAGCTGCAGCAGCCTCTGCCGTGGATGTTAGGTGCACTGCTCAGACCCCCACCCCTCAGAATGGCTGCCCACATCCCTCAGCTGCAGAACAGCTAGCTGGGGGCTGAAGACTCTTAGAAGCCTCTCTCTGGGAATGGTCCTCTGCCTGTGTCAGTCACACCTGCACCTTAGAGCCAGCAAGCTCCAGTGCCTGGCCAGCCTCAGAATCTGCGGGATCAGAGGAGGCCCACTGTAACCACATTTCCATTCAGACTGCTCCTCTGCATGTCCTTTCTTCCCTCCTGACCATGTCCTTCCCCTCTAGTGCAATCTCCAGGCAAGATCCTGTGTGCAGATTTCCATGCTGGGGTCTGGAAGCAGAACAGATGCAGGACAGACTCCTCTGTGACCTTCCTACTGTCCTTCTCGTCCACTCACAGCCTATCCCATCCCTAAACAGTGCAGCAAGAACACAGCATTTCCACAAAAAGTAAAAATAGAATTACCATATGGCCAGCAGGCACCCTTTTGGCTACCCCAACAGGAAGGACTGAGAGCAAGGTCTGGAGAAGCCATATGCACACCATGTTCACCACAGCGCTATCCACAGCTGCCCAAAGTGGAAACAGCCAGGTGTCCATCCTTGGGTGGATGGATAAGCAAAACGCTGACCAGCTATAGGCGGAGAAGGATTCGCCTTAGAAAGGAAGGCCATCTGACAATTTCTCCATCAAAAATGAACTTTGAGGACATTTTGCCAAGGGAAATAAGCTGGGGACAAAAGGACAATTGCTACCTGATTCCACCCAGGTGTGGATCCTGGAGGACTCCAGTGCACACACAGAGAGCAGGCAGGGTGGAGGAGCTGGGGAGGATGGGCTGGGGAGCCGGTGCTCAGTTTTGTGGGATGAAGAGTTCCGGGGTGGGTGGGATCCATGCCACCCATCCAGATACTTGGATGTGTTGGGGGTGGTAAATCTTATCTTTCATGTAATTGACCACAATTATTAAGTTCTATCAAGTCCCCCAGCTCAAACCTCCTCAGCAACCTCTTCCTTTCAGTTAGAGTAAACCCAAATCCTCACACTCAAGGTCTTTGGTGATCTGGGCCCCTTTGCTCTGGACCCCTCCTCCCTGCCACAGCCTCTGCAGGCACCAGCACCCTGCCTTGCCGTTTCCTCTGCCAGTAATCCCTGGTGCTGCAGGATCTGCACGGCTCTCTCCTCACCTCCTTCAAACCCTGGCTGGACTCACCTCCCTGGCCCTTCCTGATCCCCTGCTTGGTGCAAGTCTGCCCACCAACCCCCAGCACGTGCCTGTGCCTCTGCCCTTTGGACAGCACTTGGTTTCCTCATTGCCTCTCTCCTCTGCATGCCCTGGGATGTCCTCAGCCAAAGACAGGCATGACAGTGTGAACGGAGGCCACGCTCTTCCTTCTTCATGGCCGTGTACCCGTGCTGGCAAAGTGACCAGCACAAAATAGGAGACAAATAGATATTTTCAGGATGAATATATTAGGAGCTGAATGTGTTTTATTGATGACATATAATTTGTTTAGCTCTTCTCCATATTAAGAGAGTTGAGAGCTTTTTTTAAAAAAAAACAAAATCTTTTTGAAACATCCTTTTGTTTCATCAATTTAATGCAGAAAAGGCTTAATGAACAAATACTTTCTGCTCAAGAGGGAAACTGTCTTAAGAGGATGGGTGCTTCTGTGACTCGTATGGAAATGCTCTTTGAATTTGCTTCTCGGGACTGAAAGAACAGAGTCTGAGATGTTTTTGTCCCAATTTTTGGTGTATTTGGGCTGAATTCCGGGAAAGGGAGACAGAAGTAGAATCTCGAGTGCTGTATCTAGCTGCATGGCAATGTTTCCAAAATGGGTGATCCAAGTAGGTCCCCCTGGAGTAGACAGAAGTGAAGAGTGGTGGCATTTAATTGGCAGGGACAGAGAGCTTCCACTGTCACCTCTGGGCCACAAATCTGCTTTTATCCAAGTGTGCAGCAAACGTGAGCATGAGGGGGACTGCCACTCATTACGAATCCTCCCAGCTGTGTTGTCGAGACTCAAATTCAGTAAAAGGACCTGCGGAAGATTGCACCGTGGTTTCAGCATGTGATATATCTTCCAAGCTGCGGGCTGAGGGGGAGAGGGGGATGAATTATTTATTTTAACTCCAAGTTATTGGACCGTTTATCAAAATAAATGTGAAGTCATGATCCATTATGCATCCCCGATTATTCCATGTGAAGGTGTTAATGGGTTTTCCTGGACTGGGAGAACTTCAGCTCCCACGCAGCCCCCCGTCTCTGGACGGCCCTGTGGACCTGCAGGAAGCTCTCAGATCCAGGCAGAGAGGGCTGTGTGTGCCGCTCTTTAAAGTGGCTCCTTTTAGATAAGTGCAAGGTTTTCAAGTATGTGAAGTGATAAAATCTTATATTTTACTCCAAATGTGTCCGTTTATAACTTTTATTTTTCAAATTCAGATAGAGGAAAAATTAACCTTCCGGATTTTTTTTTAACTAATGAAGGCAATCAACTTAATTTATCAATGTTCCAGACCCTCTTGTTCTAGTCAATATGGATGAACAAAGGGAATGAAGATAATGAACAAATCCATCACTCCCGGAAGCAGCCTGCGTCCCCCAGGAGTCCCTCCCTCGCGCCCCTCCCCCCTCCCAGGTTCCTAGGCAACCGCTGATCTGCTTTCTGTCATTATAGGTACTGAATTTTTAAAAAGGAACCCTGCAGTATGTACTCCTTTTGTTTGGCCTCTTTCTCTTGGTGTAATTATTTTGAGATCTGTCCATGTTTCTGCGTCTGACAATGTTCCTGTCTCTGTCCTGGGTGACATTTGTTGGGTGAATATGCCAAAATGTGTCCAACCTCCCTGGTGTTCGTGGACTTCAGGTTGTTCTGGGGTCTGCCTGCTACAAATGAAGCGGCTCCGCACGGTTTTGTGCCATTCTTCATCTGGACACCCACTTCCCTTTATTGGGGGGCAATATTTGGGGGTAGGATGGTGGTTCCTAAGGCAGGTGGGTGTTGATCTTTCCAAGGCACAGTCAGATGGTCTTCAAACCACTTCTCGAGCCTGGCAGCTGCATGACTGCTGCATGAGGGTGGAAGGGCAGGTGGCAAGCTGCCTCTCGGTGCCTTGGGGGTGATAGCCGTGAGGGCTCCATTCTTCCTGCTGGACAGGGTGGGAGTTCTGGCCTCCAGGCCCCCATGTGGGTAAGGGTGGGGGTCGGGACACTCCAGCTGGCCCATGAGGAGGTGCGGGGAAACTTGTCACGGCTGGATGGGTGGAAGTCAGGCTGGCTCCCCTGTCTCTGATGTGGGCAAGGGGTGCTGGGCGTCAGTGCAGGTTGTCGGGGGTCAACTCCTGTCCCCAGTTGGCCTTCTCAGCTACTGTAGTAGTGGGAGGGGGAGGCCTGGATCCCCTGCAGCCTGCGCTGGAAGGCGGGGGCCGTGGTTTCTATTTGTTTGGCTGGAGTGAGGTTTTCTGACTCACCCGTCTGCCTCTTTCTTGGGCCTTTGGTGAGAGAGTACAGGCTCTCTGTTGGGGCGTTTGGGGGTCGTGCTTGCTGGTGCTTCTCTGTGGCCATGGCAGACAGAAGACCCGGGGGATCACTTCCTGTTATTGCTGGGGCCTGAGGGTTCCAGTGGGGTGCCTCCTTCTTTCCACTGTTGAGTCGTCCTGTCGATTTTCTGTACAGTCAAGCCTCTGGATCCCTGTGTTCTTTATCTGCAGATTCAAGGAACCATGACTCTAAAATGGTAAAAGGTTTTGTCTGTCTGGAACACAGACTTCTTTCTCATCGTAATTTCTTCAACGATGCAGTGTAACAACTATTTGCATAGCATTTGCATTCTATTAGATATAAGTGATCTCGGGATGACTTCACACACGCAGAAGGGTGTGCAAACTGCACCATTTCACATAAGGGACTCGAGCAGGTGGGGAGTTTGGTAACCACGGGCCCTGGCCCCACCCCTGTGGCTGCGGAGGAGGACAGTAGTGCTCAGGTTTCTCCATGCACTTGGTGGGAGGGACAGGGAGAGTCCCTGTTTGTCTTCCTGGAAGGGGAAGGCCCCATAGTACTGTTTTAAAGTTAGAACTTCAAATTTCTAATTGACAAATAATTTCTGTAGTTACGAGGTACAAAGTGATTGAATCAAGCTAACAACAGATCCTTTACCTTGCCTCTTATCATTACTTTTTTGGTGAGGACATTTTAAATCTACTCTGAGCATTTTGAAGTGTTCACTATATTATTAACTATGGTTATCTTGCTGTGCACAATACAATTTTTATTGTTTCTTGCTAGTGTTCAGAAACACAATTGATCTTTTAAATATTGACCATGTATCCCATGGCCCTGAGAAACACACTTATTAATTTTCAGGACGTTTTTGTAGATGCAATGGAATTTTCCATGTAAATTGCCACAGCATCTGTGAGTGAAGATGGTTTTGCTTCTTTTTTTTTTTTTCAGTATAGATGCCTTTATTTCTTTCTCCTTTTTCCCCTTGTTACATGTGCTGAATGTTGGACATAGTGAGATGTTGGATAAGCGTTGAGAGCAGACATCCTTGCCTCGTTCCCACAATGGGGACAAACGTTCGGTCTTTCTTTGTGGAGTGTGATGTTAACTGCAGGGTTTTGTAGATGGCTTTTATTATGTTGCAGAAAAATCTTTTATTCCTACGTTGCTGAGAATTTTTTTCTTATCAGAAATGCATGTTAGATTTTGCTAAATGCTTTTTCTGTGTCTAGTGAGGTGATTTCTCTTAGCTTATTAATATGGAGAACATGATTGGTTTTTTGATTGTTAAACTGGCCTTACATCCTAGGGTGAACCCTAGTGGGCTATTGTATATTATCTTTTCACATATTATTGAATCTGATATGCTACCTTTTGAAGTCTTTATATTTCTATGAACATTTATTAGCTGTGCATCCCAGTGGGTTCAGCGTGCGTTTCCACGCATACACCCGGCAGGCACTGACCACGACGCTGACCTCCTTTCACCTGCCCCTCCCCAGCGTGCCAGTCCCATCTTCAGAAATCCCTCCTCTGCTTAAAAGCCAGCCTCGTTTGGCTTCCACATTTGAGGCAGAATGTGTGATACTCGTCTCTCTGTTTGGCTTTAATGCCCTCTAGTCCATCCGTTTTTCTGCAAATGCTAGGATTTCATTCTGTGCAGTCTTCATACTCCCGTCTACCTGCCGCATTTTGCTGCTCCTCCGTTGGTGAGTGGCTCCGCTGGCTCCCCGTCTCAGCCGTGTAAGGGGTGCTGCGTTTCTGTTTGGCTTGGTCTTGTTGCCCTGGACCCACGAGGGCAGAGTCCAGGCGTCAGGCTGGGATACCTGGAGGGCGCACCAGAGACTCCTGCACTCCAACCTCCACAGGGACCTGGGAGCCTGCAAAGGAGGTTTCATCGGGCATTTCAACGCCTTTCCTTTAAAATCGAAAAAACTCATTGAACAGCAGTCAGAAGGATGCAGAGGAAAGTGAGAGAGGGCCCAGACCGACATAATAGGAGTAAGACAGCTGGCGTCACGATGGTCCCTTCCCTGCTGCTGGGTCTGCCTAGAGGGCCCATCAGTTCATCAATCGTTGCCCAACTTGGGATCTATTGATTCTCTCTCCTGTGTTTCTTTTTTCCAATCTCACTAATTTCTGGCTCTCTCCTCAATCCCTCTCTCGGTGCTTTGGATTTAATTTGCTTTTCCTTTTCTATTTTCTTGAGGTAGAAACTGAGGTAATTGATTCTTTTCTAATACAGGTGCCTACTGCTACGACTTCTCCATTAAGTGCTGCTTGGGAGTGTCCCATAACGCTGGCTTTCCCCCTTCATTTTCAATCAGTACAAAATACTTTCTAATTTTCCTTGCAATTTCTTTTTTTTGACCATGATTAATTCACAATTCTGTGACTTATTTTCCCACCATCTGGGGATTTCCCAGATATATTTCTGTTATTGATTCCTAATTTAATTCCATGGTGGTCAGGAAACACACTCTGCATGATTTGAATCCTTGTAAATGCACTTAGACTTGCTTCTAGACCTGAATAAGGTCTGTCTTGGCAAACAATCCCTTTGTACTTAAAAAGAATATGTATTTTACTGATATTGGGGAGAGTATGCCATAAAATCAGCCAGTTCAATTTGATTGACACTTTGGCCCAGGTCTTCTGTGTCTTAAGCAGTGTTCATTCAATTGGTTGTATCAGTTATTGAGGACAGGCGTTGAACTCACTGAAGATAACTGTAGATTTGTCAATTACTCCTCTTAGTTCTATCAGGTTTTGCTTTATGTTTTGAAGTACTCCTTTCAGGCAGATATACATTTAAGGTTTTTATGTCCTCTTCATAAATTGACACATTTATCATTACCAGTGACTCTTGTTAACTCCATTAAGTTAATATAAATGTCATGTATATTATAGATATATAGATCTTGCTAAAATATTTTATCAATTTTATCCTTATATATTTTATTATTTTGATTGTGTTATAAATGATACAATTTCCTCTTATTTTATTTTCATTGAGAGCGTTTAGAAAGGCAGTTGATTTTTGACCGACTCATTACTTGGAAATATATTATTTAATTCCCACATTTGTGAATTTCTGGCTTTTTTCCGAAACTTCTCAGAGTTCATTCCGTGGTGGTTGGCCAACATACTTTGCATGGCTTAACTTCTTTTTAACTTCTCAGAAGGTCTTGTGGCTCCCTCCACTCTGCCCTCAAGAGCGTGCTCCTGGGAGGATCCTGCCTGGGCTTTGGCTGCAGGTTCTCCGCTCTCTGCTGGGTCCCTCTGGCCTAGTTGCTGCAGTCACCTGTTTTTCTTGCTCATCTTCTCTCTGGTTGTTCTGTACCTTGTTGAAAGTAGTCAGTTGATTGCTAGGTGGTCTATTTCAACTTTCAATTCTGTTAGTTTTTGCTTCATGATTGTTATTTTGTTTTTATTTTGTCTTACTTCCGCTGTTCAGTGAGTTTTCTGGAGATGAAACCCATACCCATGTTTTTTAACACCTGCTTTAATATTCAGGTTTGCGGAAGCCACCTGTGAATTACTTGAGGATCTCCCCTCAATATGTCAAACACGGAGATTTTACGTTTAACCTTAGGAAGTGTCTGTGGCTCCCCATGCAATAGATTGCCTAAGGCATATGACCTTTATCTCAAGCCATATGACCTTCTTTATCTCCGCTCTCCTAGAAAGATCCCTCACAATAGCTGGGAGATGTCCAGTTCCCGTTCACCTTCTGCCTTTTCTGGTGAAGAACATTCTGGAAGGCCTTTGATGTTCTCCGATATAAATAAAGCAAGCATGGGCCCCATTTTGCCTTTTTCATGTAGGAGTTTGATCCCTATGGTCAGCTAGCTGGTCCCACTCTCGATTTTTGAAAATATTTTCTGTGTCCTGTGGTTTTTTTCATCATTCTACTTTGCTTAGCTCTTATTTTGCAGCCAGCCCCTTCCACCAAGGGGAACCCCATTTCCACTGCCCACGTAGGATGTGGGCGGGACAGGTTAAAACACTTTATTTTAGATATTGACTGAAACTCAGATGAGAGAAGATGCTTCTCTCATCTTAACATCCAGTGCAGGTTTGTCCTAGTAATTTGTATCAAGGTGAGATCAACAAGTTAAAGTTTCTTCTCTTACCTTGAGAGAATAACCAGACTCCTTAACACAATAATCCAAAGAACACATATAAGGGAAAAGCATTGTATACACACAAACAATAGCACTCAAGATGGCATTAATATGGGAGATGAAGTTATTTTGCCTCAATGTAATAGTTAACTGCAACCTGGATGGGCATAACTGTGATAGGACAGGCCACTGACCTGTGCCTGTCCTTACCTCTCCTAGTCAAATGGACATAGGTTCCTCCTGAGTCTGTTTCCAAACATTCAAAAATCTTACTATCATAACACACAGCTATGAACTTGTTTTCTTTTGCCTAGGCAGAAACCCAACATTATATACCAATCTGTTGTGTTCTCTCCTTGTACAACTCGTTAGGGAACTCAGAACTTTTTGGATGTCTTACGTGGACCTCTGTGTTGGATTGCAAAACAAAACAGAGAAGAGTCTTGCTTCTTTGCAGAGCTTCTGAACAGCAGGAGTATAATCCATTTCTCTCCTTCTGACTTGCTTTGACCCATAGAAGTCCATGATGTCATTTTAAGCCTGGCACCCAGCGGAGTTACAGCCTCTTCCACTCTTGGAATCCAGTTGCCATGGCAACAGGTCTGGTTTTTGCTGGGGGCTGGGGTCTGTGTGGAGGAGAACGGTCTCTGCTAGCCCTCAGCATCAGGAGCTAGCCTGATATCAGGAGCTAAGCTGACCCTTGGCCCACCTCAAGGTCAGCTTAAGCCCCACCAAGAAGGCAGAACTGCCCATCTCAGTCCAGCCCAGATTACAGGCCCACGGACTCAGAAGGTCAATAAGTGGGGTCACATTAAGCCGCTGTAATTTGGGGTAGTCTGTATGTGATTAAACCTTCTCCCCTAGAACATATAAAACAAAATTTATTTTACAATGCAGACTTTCCAGAGGGGAGAACAATTAGAAAATTAACTTTGCTTTTGTTTATACATTTTTTTCCTCAAAGCAAGTTACATCTTTCCTTGAATATATTTAAGAACACCAGACTCTTAGTACTAAATATTATTGGGGTAACTTTTAATGGATTTTTAAAATTAAATATATTTTAAGTGATACATAAAAACATGAAATTTATATGTATTTATGAATTGCTATGTGATGTTTCGATACATATATTACCTTGTCATGGTCAGCTCAGAGTCTCCCTCAAATAGTGATGATGTCTTTAGAGTGAGAACACTCTAGACCCTTTCTCCTGGGTGTTTCATACATACAGAGCATTATTTTCACCCACAGTTGCTGACCAGGCAACCGCAAGCCAGAACTCCTGCCTTCCGTCTCACAGTGAACAATTGGTCAGCCTCTGCTGTCCCTGGCAGCCACCTGTCTGCTCTCCACTCCTGTGACGTCAATGTTCTGACCTTCCCCATGAGTGAGATCACAGGTTATGTGTCTGCGCCTGGCTCATTTCCTACTGTGTTGCTGTAAATATCAGAATTGCACTCTCTTTTTTTGTGGCTGAATAATATCCCATGGTGTTTATCTACCACCTTCTCTCGATCCCGGCATCCTAGGTTATTTAGAGTTCTTGGCTGCAGTGAAGGTGGAGCACAGGTGTCTCTTGGACTTGCTGCTTTTGTTCCCCTGGGGGATACTTCATCAGCAGGGTGCTGGGTTGGGGCAGTTGCATTTTTAATTTGTTTAGGAACCTCCCTGCTGCTCTCCATGGTGCTGAGCTAACTCGCACTCCACCACTCCACCGTGGTTGTCTTTTCCCTCCTCCTCATCGACTCTTGTCTCCTTTTGTCTTTTTGATAAGTCTTTCTTCATGGAGAGAGGTGATAGCACATTGTGGTTTTGTTTTGCATTTCCTTAATGATCAGGGACATTGTGTTATGCACCTGTTGTCCATTTTAACAATTTCTTTTGAGAATGTGAACTTAGGTTTATTGCCCATTTTTAAACAGGTTGTGTGTGTGTTGCTATTGAGTCCTTGGAGTTCCTTATATATTTTGTCAGAAGTACAGTTTGCAAATATTTTCTCCTGCTCCGTGGGTTGTCTCCTCACTCTGATGATCGTTATCTTTGCTGAGTGGAGTTTTTTTTTAGTTTGGTGGGTTTCCATTTGTCTATTTTTGCTTCAGTCTCCTGAGCTGTTAGGTCTTGTCCAAAAATTCCTTGCCCATTACCATGTCCTGAAGTGTTTCTGCAGTCATACTTTTGCAAGGTCTAGTCTAGCAGAACTCATTGTCAAGGTAAAAGCACATCAGCTCATATGCTAATGAGAGAGTAGGCAAAGGTGCAGTCTTGGCTCATGAATGTGATTTTCCCTTGTGCAGTGAATATGTGTTGCTGTTTGGAGGCTTTATCCCCATGTCACATGTGAAGCACTCATGTTTCTGTGGTTTTCCTTTATCTATTAGTTTTTTGTTGCTGCTGCAATATAAAAGGCCAAAGCTGTAATTAGTAAAGCCCACTGTTCCTAGCTTTCTTTTTTTAAAATATGGGCTTGTTTTGTCTTCTAGCATTGCTATGATGACATTTTAAAGTAGACTTCCTGTTTTAATCTATCTGAAATTAGTTTTATGTTAGGTGAGAAGCCAAGTTGACTTTTCTCTAAAACAAATCAATTTTCAAAGAGCCATTTCATATTTTAACCTGCTCATTTGAAATGCTACCTTTAATATTCTGAAATTTAATAAAAATGAGTGTGTTTGTGGATTATCTGTTTTATTCCAGTTTTCTGTGTATTTTTAGAATAGTACCACGCTATTTAAATTACTTTAGGGTAATTACCTTTGCTGCTTGGAAGGATGAGTTGCAATCAGTATTCTTTTCCAAAACATCTTGGCTAGTTTCCCTGGGTTTCATTTTCCCAGATAAACTTTAGAAATACTTTGTGAAGTTTCACAACATCACATTTAGTTTGGAGTTGTATAAACATAACTTAATTTGAAAAGAACTGACAGTTCTATAATATTGAACATTCCTACCCAGGAACATATTACAGTTCTCTATTTATTCAAATCTGCTTTATGTCCATCAATAAACTTTGTCAGATTTTAGTCTGTGGGAAGGTGGTATTTTGGGTTCATTATTTTGTTTGTTTTCAAATAAGCTGTTTTAATTTATTTTAAGCTTTGTCAAGGCATTTCAGCCTTTGGGTTGCTCTCAGGGTAGACTGCTGTAATGGGCTTAATAGCAAATGTTCAGGTACCTCGGAAGACGCCATTAAGGAACGCTTAGCAGGGCAACTTAATTAAAACTAGTCTCTGAGACCCTGTCCTATACCTCCCTTGATTAGCTTTCTTTGCATATTCGCATGTATTTGAAAGTAGAAAATTACATACCTCTTAAAAGCATTTTAAATGACATTTCCCCTTGGCCTTCTCACTCTACCTGTACCATGCCCTGAGATGCTGCACCTTTGGCGTCACACATTTCATTTTCTGGCTCTTGTGACGTTTTCGGGTATCTCCTGGTCCTGGCTGCACCCTCTGGTCCTTCTGCTGGGTTCACTCAAGATTTCCCAGGACTCTCCTAAGAGGCCTGCGGTCACTTATGTCTCTGGGCTCTGACATGTGGAACACTGTCCTGCCCTCTCCTTGACAGGGACGTCCTGTGGCTCGCCAGTGATCTGGAGTGACTTAAACCTTGGGTAGAGGGGATGACGCCAGGAATGAGACAGATACAGAGGTGCCACGTGTCCCTCCCACTGCTCCAACAGGCCACCAGCCAGCTCCCAAGGAGTCCCAGCGCCACCCAGACACTCCCCGGTCTGCCCCACGTGTCGGAGCATCAGGGAGGGCAGGGGTCTAACTGGACGCTCCTTCCTGTGGATCCTGTGGGTCCCAGACTGGCTGTTCTGCTTGGAGACGGGATGCTGTCTGCACGTCTAGGTCACCTAATCTGAGTGTGACAAGGTGGGGACTCTAATTACTATTGACTGAGATACATTTGTAACATCGTAGCTCCTTTGTCCCCAGGAAAAGGGAAAGCAGACCCAGATGTGGTGGTCCTATGACTGATAGAAGTACGTCCATGCTGCAAAGAGAACTACGAAGAACAGGGTAAATCCTTGAAAATAAGAAAGATTTATCTTAAGCCACTGGGATATTGAAATGGAAATGGCTTTTTGGAGAGGTGGCAATCTCTCCAGCCATGTGGGTATTTGAGCATGGATGGGATG
Organism: Ictidomys tridecemlineatus; assembly: GCF_052094955.1. Lineage (NCBI taxonomy): Eukaryota > Metazoa > Chordata > Mammalia > Rodentia > Sciuridae > Ictidomys > Ictidomys tridecemlineatus. Next base: position 4,082,636 of record NC_135483.1, read on the forward strand.
CTCCTGGAGGGAAGAATTTGCTCAGGACTCACCTATTTTAATTTCCTGTAATGCTGAGTACCTTGGTCTCTATTTAAGCAGCCCTGCAGAAGATCAGAACTCCTGTAGGCCCCAGGGTCAGATGTACCTGGGGTGAAGTCCTTTGCTATTATTTACTCTGGGGCAAAACCCCTCCCTCATCAATTGTAGGCTCCCCTGCTGTAAAGCAGAGGCTGCCCCTGTGACCTCTCCTCTGTAGCAGCCTCTAGGGCTGCAGTGTCCAAATGCACAAACTGGGGGGCTTAAACCATAGGTCTTTATATCTTTGGAGGCTAGAGTTCAAGGTCTAGGTGTCAGCAGGTTTGGTTTCTTCTGAGGCCTCTCTCCTGGGCCTTCTGATGGTTGTCCCTCTGTGCAGGATCCCTCTTGCTTCTCCGCGTGCCCTAATCTCTTCTTCTCATAAACACACCACCACAGTGGATCAGGACTCTCCTAATGGCCTTGTTTTGGCCTCCTTGCCTCTCTAAAGACCCACTTCCAGAGGCAGCTGCAGGCTGAGGTTCTGGTGTCCGTGCCTTTGCAGGTTCCTTTGGGGGTCTCATCCTTCTACTCTCAGGTTACTTTTTGCTCACCTGCCCTGCCCTGGTTCCCATTCTATCACTGCCCTGGACACAGAACTGAGTCCCTCTTCCTGTTGGACTGAAATCACCAAGCTGCAGCAAGGCCTGGCTTGAGGTCTCACCGGGGCGATGAAGGTAGCCTTCAGAGCACACAGTTCACAGTCGCGAGTGTCAATTCATTTTCCTTTTCCAGTAGGTTAACCAGCGAGCATTCCCTTCCTGCTTAAATACCTCCATGGCTGGAGAGCTTACCGTCTTGTCAAGTGGAAACTTCCATCTTGAGCGGTTGTGTGAATAAAAATAAATCTTCCTGGTATGGAAAAGGAATGTAATCTCAGAACCCCCAATTCCCCAGTGATCCCTTCAGAGCGGCAGGGTCTTGTTTCCCTCTGGCACCTGGGCCTCTGGTGGGACAGCTGTGTCCTGTGGTTGCTCTGCCTTTCCCACCTGCTCCCTTGAGGACATCAAGCCCCCATGCTCCACTCCTCCTCTTCCTTCTTGGACTTCGTTCCCAGTCTGTGATCAACCCCCTCTCAGGTGTGCAGAGATGCCCTTTGTTTGGGTACCTGGCCCCACACTAACCTGTGCAGTCCCTCTGTGCCCTCCCTGCCAGTTAATGGCCACCTCAGGGCACGCTTCCTAGAAGGCAGTGTACAGTGGGACCATGGAGGCTCATCCCTGCCTCAGGAGGCTCCCCAGGACCCTGTCCCATGTTCCCACCACTCTCCTACTGTGAGGGACTCTGTGGCTCAGAATGTTCTCCACCTTCATTCACCAGGCTAAAAACTATGCGTCTCAGGTGGGAGGGGAGGGGCAGGGGCAGGAGCAGTTTCCAGGCTCAGTCAGGTTCCCCCCTGAAGGAATGCATGGACAGATGAATGTTATAGAAGAAATGCAAACATTCCAAAGAGTTTTGTGCCCTGTGAGTTGGCCCCAAGATCACTCGGATAGTCCTTTCCCAAAGCAGTATCTAATTCGGCACGCAGTGCTGATTCCGGCTCACTGCCTCTCCAGCTCCACAGAGGCTTGTTTAAAATAGTGAATGCTTATCGAATGCTCGCTGTGGACCAGGCACCAGTCCAAGTGCTTCAGTCACATCGGCTCCTGGATCCTCATGCACACCCTCCGGGGAGGGACCCTTGCTGCTGCCTCTTCTGTTCTGAGGAAACTGAGTCAAAGCGAGGTTAACAACCTGCCCGAGGTCATCCAGGTTGTTGCAGGAAGACTGGCTCAAGTTCAGCATTCCGTACCCAGAGCACACAGCTGAAGCCTCACACTGCTCTTCCCCCAATAATGCAGCACCCTAAACTCGCCCAAAACTTCACGATCAGAGACGTCTGGAGTCCTCACTGTGGGGTGCGCGGTTGAGTGGTGCCGAGAGGAGGCTGCACTGGGGAGAGAGTGCCCCCAGCAGCACAAGCCTGGAGGTCAAAGGCCAGCTCCCTCAGTCCCACCCTCACCCCAGCTACGGTCCCCTCTGCCCAGCTTGTTCTTGTGTTGGGCTGTGACCCAAGGTGGTGGCTTCATGTTTTCCATCTGATCTCTGAGCACTACTTCTACCTCTGACTTCAGCTTCCCTTTCTTCGTCATTGAGAAGTGGGGTCTGACTACCTGCCCCTAACAGCCAGGCTGAGCGCTGACTTGGGGCACAGGGTCAAGCTGTCAGCACAGTAGGCGGAATACAAGTGTACCTCAGAATTGTCAGCTGCCAGAAGCGTCACCATCATGTGACCGCACTTCACAGCTTACATCGTCTTGTTGGAAGCAAAAAATAAATTATTAAAACCCGTATTCTGCAATAGTATTTTTCCTGTTGCAGGTAGTGATCCTGAATTTCAGAAAAGAAATCACTTTTTTCAAGGAAAAGTGAGATTTCCAGTGAGCTTATGGGTGACCTTAGGTCATGCAATGGAAAGGATATTTGTAAACCTTGCCCACCACGATTTAGACTTTGAACCTGGTCCGCAGTGTGATAGTGTTAAAAGGTGAGGACTTGGGAAGAGATGCTCGCCCTTATAAAAGTGGCCCCAGAGGTCTTGCTCTTTGACCACACTGGTGCCCTAATCTTGCACTTCTGGCCCCTAGAACAGTGAGACAGGCATCTCTCTCACCCACAAGCCTTTGCTGGAGGTGGTTTGTGAATTTACACTTGAATAACAAAGAGAAGCTCACCATGAGAAGATCTGGGCAAAGAGCATTTTAAGCTGAAGAGGGAGGCCTTTGGAACTGCTGTAGACAGAATGAATGTCTGTCCTGGATCAGGGCAAAAGGCAAAGCCCAGAGAACAGGGTTCCTTTTAATCACATCAAAAGGACGGTGTAGCTGACAAACTGTTAATCTATTTCTCAATGATATTTATTTTCAAGTGTCAGAACCCCAAGTGAAATTGATTAAAAAAAAAAAAAAAAAAAAGCACTGTCTGGTCCACTTTGGGGAAAGCAGGTGGGACGGGCACAGCGCCCCCAGGATGAAGGTCAGCAGCCACACCTCAGGGACTTGATCTAGGCTGCAGCACCCAGGTGTGCCCTCGCTCCTGCCATTGCACAGTGGTGGCCTCTTCTCTCACCTTCTCTACAGGTGCATCCCAGCACAGCCCCCTCATGGGGAGAGACCCTCCCACCTGAGTGGGAGGCACGAGTGCTGCTTGGCCCTGCTTGGAAACGAGGGGTGCCACCCCACAGGACCCCACAGGTCTGAGGAGCCCCTGCCCAGGACAGGGAATCTGCACTCTGTTCACACACTTGGAACTGGGGGCTTGCAAGTCCTGTAGAGGGAAGAGCCAGGTCTGCTTGGTCCTTATGTTCCTAGAGCTGGCCCAGAGAGGCAGACCTGGGAGGGTGTACCCGAAGGATTGCTGCAGGAAGAAATAGAAGACTACATGAATGGAAGTTAAATCTGCCCCTTTCCTGTAGCGAGCTTTAAGCCTTTAATATGTAAATTTGTCTGGTGAATCTCCCAGTGGGAATGTGAGCTTGCAATAAAGGAGAGGAAAGCTGAGCCTTCCAGACAGGAAATAGCAGGAGAAAAGGCACAGCCTGTTCAGGAAGTCCTAAATAACACGGAGGGAGCCCAGCCCGGCCCTAGCGGCAGAGCTTGAAGTGGCAGCAAGGGCCAGATGGTGGTGGCCTTAATCAGGTCATTCCAAGGGCTGCACATCTTTCTGCCAGGCAGCGAGGACCTACCGCAGTCCTGCTTGTGATAACATGATTCGCTCTGTGCTTAGCAATGTTTTAAATATTGTTTGTTCTTTCCTGAACCTTTTTTGGATCAATATTGTTTGTGCTGACTTTTAAAGTCTCTGTATGCTTGCGATGCATTCCTTGCCTTAGCGTGAAGGGGAATAATTGAAATGTTTGTCAGTGGTTAGGAAGGATCCATACTATGCAATTGGTACAGCATTCAAAACAATAAAAAGGGATCTCACTGACATGAGAAGACGGTGAGGAGGTATTTAGTGAAACAGGGACAGTGAGGGAGGATGGCAAGAGCAATAACATGCTGTTCTGGAAAGAAAATGCCTTTCTAGGGGAAGATCTGGATGGAGACAGAGAAAGTCCACAGGGCCTGGATGGGGGTGACCATCACAGAGACATCGTGGACCAGGAGACCAGGGATCTTCTCCAAGGGTCCAGGAACTCTGGAAATTGAATAGAAATCAATGCACACACAATTTATCTTTTTCTGATAAATATAATGCTATGGTTTGAATATGTATGCCAAAAAGCACATGCTGGCAACTTAATTCTTAATGCAGTGTTGAGAGGCGGGGCCTGATGGGAGGTGTTTAGGTCACAAGGGCTCCAGCTTCAGGAAATGATTAGTATAAAGGGCTTGAGGCTATGGGTTTGCTATCTCTGACATGTACATGCCCTCTTGTCCTTCTGCATTCCACCATGGGATTATACAGCATGAAGCCCTCACAGAGACTGAGAGCAAATACTGGCCCATGTCCTTGGACTTTCAGCCTCCAGAGCCAAGAGCCAAATTAACTACTATGTATAAATCACCCAGCCTATAATATTCTGTTATAGCAGCAGAAAACGGACTAAGATAGATCCCTCTACATCTATCCCCTTTTAAAATGGGACACCACAGACTCCCTAAAGTGCTCGGAAGTAGGACTGTCAAAGAAAAGTGGCATCAGATTCCAGTAGACTGACCCCTTAGGATGCTGAGAGGGTCGATTTTCTTCTCTTCGTGGACATGGATTTGATTGTGACAGACCGTGGCTGCTATTTAGTGCCCCATAATCAGATTGTTTTGGCAGAAGGATACTTCATGGCTAATTGGCACAGGGAAAGCAGCAGGAGCCAAGGTGTCCAGCCAGGGAAGGGAGGGTAGAAATTACAGAGGGCTGAATACTGAGAGGTGCCTTTGGAGACATTTAAATGGGTTTGAGAGAGAGCCTGTCGCATCTGGTTGTTGTGATAATTAGATTAGGAAGCAGAGAGATGGAGAGAAAATATGCAGTGCAGTCTGCACAGGCTCTGCCAGGGGCCTGGGAGGTGGCTGGGAAACAGACCATCTGCAGAGGTGACCTCCAGGGGGTCACCTCGTCACAGCCCGGAGCCAGAGGCGGTGCAGGCTCCAGGGTCCTGGAGGGCACCTTTTGCAGCAGCTTCTAAGCTTGGTCCATAGAGCGTCTGAGGTTTAGCATCCTCTCCTGTGCTTTTGTGGGAATGCAAGTGCCCTGTTCCCACCCCTGAAGGTTTCAGGCCAGCAGACCTGGGTGTGGCTCCAGGGTTCTGTATTGTAGGCAGGTTTCTGGGTGGTTCTGGGGTGTGTTTGGGTCAGGACTCACTGACCTGGTTTAACATAGACAACGGAGAGATCCAGAGATCCAGAATCGAGGGGAGCATGCCCAGCTGTGACTCACCCACCTGCAGCAAAGCCGCAAAGCCACGTGTGCCGAGTTCCACCTCGGTCACGTGTAGCTCAGTCTTTGTGGGAAGCCCAGCTTTAGTAACTGTACTTCCCTGGTGTGTCTGGGGGATTTTTGAGTGTGTCCTCCAAATGTCTTGTGTTGGATGCTCGGTTCCCCGCGTGGCCATGTGAAGACGTGGTGGATCCTTCAAGAGGTAATAGGCGGGGCCTGGTGGGAGGCTCCAGGAATGGCCCCTCCCAGGCTCATTGGCTTCCTGTCTGGTGTTATGCTCTCCCCTTCTTGCATGTACTCCTGCCATTGAAATGCCACTTGCCATGGGGTGGTGCAGCCATGGGGGCTTTTGACAGAACTGGTGCTATATTAGCCCCCCCACCCCGCAATTGTGACTGATAAACCTCTTTGCTTTCTAAGTTATACAGCTTTAGTATTTTGTTGTAGTAACAGAAAGTTGACTTATACCTAACTGCATTTGCCAGACAAGGATACTGAGATTCCGAGAAGACCAGGGATGTGCCAAGATCACGCATCACTTATGAATAATGAATAGGAGAGAGCATCGCTGCCGCCCAGGTCATTGCTCTTTGGGGACTTCCTACCATGGACCACACAGCCTTCATGTTCTTGGCTTGAGGATCCAGCTCCAGCCCTCCTGCTCTCTCACCACACTATGCACGTAGTGGCTTAATCTGTGGAGAGAAGGGATGGAAGCTCTAAACACCTAATTTCTAGTTTATAATTCTTTGCGTTAAATCATGGAGTTTCCCATCAATAGTGTTTTAATCCAGCTCACGTGCTCCTGAAAAGGTGGTTTCCCATCCAGAATCTCCATTTTCCCAACCAAATCAAGAAGGGGTAGGGCAGAAAGCACCGAGCTTCTCCAGGGCTGACATTTGGACATTTCCCTGTGGCTGGGTGCTGGCATTGAAATGTGCTATTTCTCAGGTATCTCGTATTCACGGTGGCAAATTTAGACGTTACCCTTAGGCCACGTTTATTCTTCCATGACATTTATGATGTACAGTGTCAGGTTCACAACCAACTCCTGTGATTGAGACCAGATTTGAAAATGGGCTGGGACACCGGTTATTTCACCCTGTACCAGTCAGGCTCCAAGCAGGAAGCAGGTGACAGGCTGAATTTTTTAATCACAGGTTTTACTGCATGTAATTAATGAGGTAAAAGTCATCCTTCCCAAGCGTATAATTCTGTACTTTCAGTGCGCTCGGGGAGCTGTGCACCCATCACCACTGTTGACTCCCAGCGCACTCTCATCCTCCTGAAAGACATGCTCCACTCAGTGGCACCAACCTGCACCTTCCCAGCCGCCTCCTGGAGTCCAGGCCAGGATTTCCCTTCATTGACTCTACTATTCTTTGGGGTCTACCCTCGAAGGAGGCCAAGATGCTGCTGTGCTCCATTTTCAGAGGATTCTAGAATCTTGAGCCGAACCAAGACCTGGGTCTTTTCCTTCCTCAGTAAACTGGTCATGGGGGTTCCCCCGGAGGCAGTGAGTGGGTGCTCGGCAGAGAGACAACAGGACGTGGCAAGACAGAGCCCCTGGGATCTCGCTGGTGACTTACTGGAGCCTCAGATCCTGTGAGCCAATCCACCTGACGATGGTGAGTGGCCCTGGGTGCCAACTCTGTGACTCCTCCAATCAGACAATAGCCACGCCACCACGCATCTCAGGCGGCTGGTCACTGGATGGGTCACAGGGAAGCATTTGCTATCTACTGGCGCCTACAGAAACCTAGAGACGCCCAGAAGAATAGCATCTTCAGGGATGGTGTAACCTCCTGCTAAACTTCCCACGGTTTGGGTCACGATGCCTCTGTGGGGCCTGCCACTGCTCCCCGAATCATTTCTGCCCACCCCAGATGCCTCAACACCATCAGACCTTTTGGGTCATTTGTCCAAAGTGCCAGACCCGTTTGAGTGACAACTTGAACCTGATTTGTGCCGTTTCTTCTGGTTCTGAATCAAAATGGGCAGCTTTCCGGTTCCTTGGGATGTCGGGTCAGAGAAGCTCCACTAAATGAGGTCTATGTAGGCTCTGAAATCCAGAGACCTGCCAGGCCTCTGCCTTTTATGGAGGAGGAGGAGGATCTGATCAACAGCCTGCACTTCCCCTGGGAAGAAATATTTCAACAGGCCCCAGGCCACTGGACTCGCTAGACATGTCATCCAATTTTTCGTGAATTGAAGATTCCGGGAGTCAGCAATTTGGATGGGCTCTTGTGGGCAGTTCCACGGGTTTCTCCCGAGTTTGCTCATGTGCCACACTCATCTGGCAATTCACCTGGGGCAGGATGGTCCAGATGGCCTCATTCACATGTCTGGCAGGCAGTGCTGGCTCTTGGCTGGAGCCCCTCTCCTTTTGGTCTCTCCTCCTAAGGAAGCTAGCCCAGGCTCCCTCCTGTGGTGGGCTTGGGTTCTGAGAGCCTGCAGAAGCTGCAGGGCCTCTGGGTTTAGAGACAGGATTCCACACTGGTGCTACATTCTAGAGGTGAGATTCCACAGCTGGGGAGGAGAGGGAGTAGCTGACTTTCTCCTTGGGAAGAGCAGCCAGCTGCGTGGCAAAGGGGCCAGGCTCCGGAGACAGGCAAGGCTGTTGCTGGCACTCTCCACTGGGTCCCAAGGATGTGCTCAGTGCAGATAGCCTCTGGGGCACAGAGGGAGGTCCAGGACGTGGGTGACATCCTGCCTGGCCCTGGAAGAAGACCCAGGGGAAGGTGAGCAGGAGGGTGCCTTCTGGAGGTAACCTTGGATTTTCTCTAAATCACTTATAAAGTGCGTGGCTGAAAGCACAGCAGTTCATTAATGGTTATTAACCTCAATTACTGTGACACATCTCTGAGCTCACTGAGACACCCCAGAGGGCTGACAGCCATATTTGGGAAATAATCTTCCAGACAACTGGGAATATCTAAGAAGGTGCATTAGAAGGCAATTTTCCTGGAATTTGTGTGTTCTGTTCTGGACAAATGATATTTCTACAATTTAGGTCAATCGATTCAAAAGGGAGTTTAGTGATATAAAAATAAAATCAGATTATTTAATCTACCTATGAGTCATTTGAATGTATTCTCGTGTTTGTTTTTTTCTTCACGTGGTCTCTAGTGTGTGGCTGAGACAGCGTTATCCAATCTCTCGGTTTTCTTACCAAATCTTGGACATGGGCCATGGACTATAAATAGCGGATCTAAAATTAGTAAATCAGGCTTTTATTTGTTTGCTTTTAGAGTGATAATTCTTAAGACATTTCAGGCCAATTCTACTCAAGATATTACTAATATTTAATTTTCAAACAAAATTTGAATTTAATGCAACAGATACACAAGTAGAAAGACAAAGGGAAGTGTGATAGAGATTCATAAAAATCCCATTTCACAATAAATCCCTGAATTTTTCAAATGATGATTCTCTGTAACGTTGATTCTAGTGGTTTCCAAAAAAACTTCTTGGTCAAGAGATTTTTATAAGAGCATAAATAGCCTTTTAAAAAATTTCCGTTCCTGATCTTCAAGAAGCAATCTCAAAGCTCAGCGTTTAAAACTTTCTAATATTTAAACTTCTGGATATAACTTGTTTGTTTTGTTTTGCTTTTTAGAATAATTCATTCAACAGATACTTATTTTACCCCTGAGTTCTTTCAAGCAATGGAGAGACATCAGTAAACAAAATCAAGCAGAATTCCTGCCCCCCGAGGAACTCGGGTTTAATTGTAATGCAAAGGCTCCAAGAGGTTCTTTGAATAATTTCACTGGCAAGTAATTGGATACCTATTAATCTAAGATGTCAAGACTCTCAGGAGTTAGTTAACAAGAAGCCCAGAAACAAGCAGTTCCAATATTGATTTTAATGTCTGAAGGATGTCATTAAACTCGGGCCCCTTTTTGGTCCTTGTGCTAGGCCGTTCCCTGAGTGGTGATATCTTCCCTCTGGTTTCAAGATGGCTGCCGTAGCTCTGAGCCCTCTGTCCTCACACCATAGCTCCCAAAGCAGGGATCCAGAAGGACAGTAAGAAGGATTTATCTCTTGCCAGTCCTTGGGGGAAAACCTTTCTTTCTTTCTTTCTGGATTGAAGAAATGACTTTATTCAGGTTATTACAAAACAGAAAACATTTATTAATGTGGAAAGACAAAGAAAATGAGGGTCCCTGTGGGTTTTACGGAGACTGATCAACAGGGACCCAACCTGGAATCCTATGGATGTTACAGGATATGATCGTCCTCGTAAGGAAGGATGGAGGCGTGTGGTTTTCACTGCAGATATACAAAAGCAAGGTATTTTGTCCCCTGGTGCTCTTTGCTGGGCCCTGAAGTCTCAGGTAAAGTCCAACATTGTCAGTCTCCTCCGTTTGTATGGAACAAATGAATCTCAGATATCACCAGAAAAGTCAGTCGTGGGCCTGCCGAGTGGGGTGGGGCAGGCTTGAGGAGCGTCTTTCAGTGGTTCTGGGGACGCAGTTTAACTAGTTTCATAGGAACAATCTGTTGAAAGGTTAATCACATGGTCAGTGGTTCTCGAAATCTAGAGCCAGAAATCTTAAAAGAGGGATGATGACAAGGACACCGCTCTGATGTCCGGTTGTGGACTGTGAGTGTGATGAGCTCTGTGGATTCCAAGAGGTTGGTGGAGGAGATCCTTTGGTCATACAGCACCACTGCTGAGGTGTCTTGACGCTTTCCAGCTACAACGGGGTGTCCTTGGTCAAGTCCTGCTCACCTAGGTAAGAAACCTTGGTTTTTGTCAATAATCAATATCTAATAAGATCAGCATAAACATAGAAGGTTACTTTGTTAAGACCCAGAATCTTTGCTATCTTGGTAGATTGTATGACAAGAAGGGAAAGAAAAATACCGTATCGTTTCTTTTAGGAGAAAGCCAATACACTAAAAAGAAAAATCACTAACAGAAAATGAATTCAAGTTTGTTAACAGTATCATATTTGATAATAAAGTTCTTTTTAAAAAATGCTATGAATAACACTGCTGTAGGTAGCTCAGCGGTAGAGCACTCGCCTGATATGTGCGGGGTTCAATTCCTAGCACCAAGAAAGAAAAAAGCGTTATAAAAAACAAAGTCAACCTTTAGCCAGCTTTGACCAATGATAAGTAAAATTCCCAAATCTTTCATAATTTTTGTAGCCCATACATATCCTTATAAAATACAACTTTAAATGGCAAAAATGAACAGATCCAAATATACTTTGCCTCTCTATAGCATATAAAAGGTGAAGGCATCTAAACTTAAAACTATGATAAATAATTCATGTATCAATATTTGAATACCCCATAAATAACTCAATTTAGTATCAGTCCAAGGTTTTAAGTTACCTAAAGATCTTGGGAATTATCTTCTATCTGGCATACTATGAAATATAATTGCTGATGAAATAAATTTCTCAAAACAATTATTCATGTGTAAATACAAATTTACACTTTTTATGACTTAAATAAGCTGATATTCCTTCTACTCAGTGTTTATCAGTAAACCTATGTACATTTAGAAAGAACATATCTGAGTAAAATAAAAATCTGTCAATGTAATTTAAACTGTTAAATAAGAGAAAACTGATTTTTATAAACTAAAAATATATTAGTCTTGTTTGCCAAAAATTTACCATATATTGGCTTGAGGGAGACCTTTCTTGGAAGCTCAGCGAACCTTCTCCTCAGGTCTAAGTAGTCAAAGTTCGGCCCAGGCCAGTGCTACCCCACGTCACCGATGGCCTCAGGCCAACCATGGCTCATACACAGGGTAAATGACTGCCAGAAGAGGAAATCTGACGTCTGCCAGGAATAAGAAGGTGACTGCGATTTTGCTCGGCAATCTTACCTTTAACTTAGCCACATTCTTGTTAAAACATTAGGGACTTTGTATACATTATAATTCTCCAGTATTTAGTATCAACCTGAAGATGAGTGAGTCCTGCCTTTTTTTCCCCTTTGTGATTTTTTAAAAATTAGTTATATAAGACAGTAGAATGCATTCATGCACTTTGACATATCATACATAGGTGGGATATAATTTCTCATTTTTCTGAGTGTCCATGTTGCAGAATCACATTGGTCATGCAGTCACATATACACATATAGTAATCATGTCTGTTTCATTCTCTCTCTCTCTCCTATCCCCACATTCCCTCCCCTCCCCTCCTGTCACTTCCCTCTACCTCATCTAAGGTAATGCTGTTCTTCCCTAGAGCCCCACCCCTCCTTATTGTGAATTAGCATCCACATATTAGAGAAAACATTCAACCTTTGGTTTTTGGGGATTGGCTTATTTCGCTTAGCATGATATTCTCCAACTCCAACCATTTACTGGCAAATGCCATGATTTTACTCTTCTTTAAAGCTGAGTAATATTCCATTGAGTATATATACCACATTTTCTTCTTCCTGAAAAAATTTACACTGTTGAGTGCAATAAATCAACTAGGATGTTACATGGAGTTGAGGAATTCAAAACAAGTTTGGGGGGTTACATATTCATTTTAATATTCATATGCAATCATTTATATTTTAGAGAGAACATCTGCTATTTTACCTTTACATGTATCTAGGAACACTGTCATGGGTGAGCTATGTCACCAACATGGACCAAACACACACAACAAGAACCAGCCGAAGAACTGGTTCAGGGCACAGGAGCCTATTCTGGGCCAGGGTCCTGGGGGTCGGCAGTGTCAGAGCGTCATCCTGGATGGTCAGCTTGGGGTGTCAGCCTGGACATGCTCATCACCGGCAGGAGAAACCACACTCTGCTAAAGCCCAAGGGCAGGGATTTGGAGGTTCTTTGTGATTTTCCTGGGATGGGGCCAGGGTGCCATTGTGTCCAGTCACAGGGTGCCCTTCTGATGGACCTCGAGTGAGCAGGTTCCTGCATGGGGAGCTCACGGGCCTAAGTTTTCCCACCTGAGTTTGCGAGGCGCGTGCGCCTGTGCTTCTGGTGAGCAGACAAGTTCCCGGTCGCTCCTAGCAGCACGACTGATTTATCCGTCTGTGCCTTACGGTGGTCGTGCCTGGCAGATGGTGGTGTTGACTTGTACAAAGAAGGTGTGGAGTCATTGCCCCTCAGCCTGAAACTCAGAATGGAGGGCTCAGGGCCAACTGCTGCTCTATAACCAGGGCAGCACAGGTTCAGGCACAGCCAGGAAACTGCTGCTCTGTCCCTGGTGGAGCCGCTCAGCCGGCGCCCCGCGGGCTCTCTGCACCTCTTTGCTGGGTTTGCTACTTTAGAGTCACCAATTATACTTAATTTGGATCATTTCTATCCACATATCAGTGAGTTTTTCTTTTAAAAAATTCTTGATTAGCAAATAAGAATTATATGTATTCATAGGGTGTAGTGTGATGTTTGATATACGTATACGCTGTAGAATGTCTAACCAAGTTTTTTAATGTATATCCATTACCTTATGTGCTTATTTTGTGGTTAAAATATTTAAAATCTGGTTTCAGCAATTTTTAAGTATATAATACATTATTATTCAATAAATCTTGTGAATTTCTTCCTGTCTAACTGAAATCTTATATGCTTTGATCTCATTTCTTCAATCTCCCACCCCTCATCCAGCCCCTGAGAATCACCGTGCTATCTTCTGCTCCTTGGAGTCCAATGTTTTCAGATTCCAGATGTAAGTGAATTATGCAGTCTATTAGATGCTTATCTTTAATTACTTTAATATTTTTTCCTTTTCATCAGAAATCATTATTCAAAACCTATCTCCTATGTCAGTAGTGTAATAGTCAACCGTGATTCCTCTGCTCGATAAGCTTATTAGTTCTCCCATGTCAGGTGAATACATCTTCCACACACATTGTTTAAGAAAAAGAAATGATTTCAGACTTTTACAGTCTCTTTATGAGAAGGGGGAGGATAATAATAGTTCCAAGTTTCTTCTCCTAAAGAGACATAGTTCCTGACATATATTTAAATATTATGGAAATTGAGTGATGTTCTCAGCCCAGCTGGGCTGTGGAACGTGTCTGTCTGCAGGCCCGTGTCCACACGTAACCCATGTGCTCCCCATGTGCCATCACATAGCGTCTCTTGGCTTCTCCCCGCTGATGCACTCAGAGCAGAGCGCAGCTGGGAGGGACCCAGGACAGGTCAGAGGGAGAAGAGGGCCGGCGTGGTGGTGCCCAGCTGGGATCCCAAAGGCTCCAGAGGTTGAGGTGGGAGGATCACAAGTTCCAGGTCAAGCTTAACAAAACCTCGACTCAAAAAGTAAACTAAGAAGAGCTGGGGATGTAGCCAGTGGTGAAGGCCAGATCCCAATGTGGAGACAGAGGAGCAGCAGGGAGCCGAGGGAGACCAGGCTGGCTGCAGGAGTCCTCTGCCTTCAGGCCAGCAGGGTGTGGCCAGGTCCTGTGGCAGCAGCTCCTGCTGGCTTCCAGAGCGGTCCCCACCTCTTGCTGCTGTCCTCCCATGGAGCGTCCCCCCTCCTGCCCACCTCCCTGTGGCTTTCCTCCGCTCCCTGGCCAGGAGGTTTGCCATCTCCCTGTTCACCCTTCCTGGGTGCGGCACCTTTTCTGCCTGCCCTCCACTGACCTGTAAGTATTAAAGGAAAGAAAGAAAGAAAGAGAAAAGAAAAAAGCCTTCAGTGACTGAAGTTCAGATTCCTCCCGAAACACGAAGTCGATGACCTCTGGGCGAGCCGTTCCTTTTCCATCCTCTTTCCAGGGCTCTGTCTCTTGACTCTTAGAAGCGGTGGGTGAGTGGACGTTAGCGCAGAGGCCACTGAAGTATTATTGAGAGTGTTTGAGATGCCATGTTGCCCAGGCTGGGCTCCAGATGCACCTCCTGCCTCAGCCTCCCAAGTAGCCGGGATGACAGGTATTCCCTACCATGCCTGGATAGCGAGTATTTTGAATAAGTGAGTGACATAAACCACTTTTTCCTTTACAATATTAACTCTGGATAATCATTTAGGAGCCTGTTGTAATTACCTGGATGGGAGATTCTTGAGATTGAACTAAAAAACTGATTGTAGATATCAGGACACACACACATATACTAAAATAGTACACGTCAAACAAAAAGTCAGCAGGTCTTGATGCTGGTTAGATGCAATGAGCCAAGAAAAGGATTCAGAGACAAGCAGAGAAGGTAAAGATGCAGTCTGGGATCGTGTTGCAATGAACCTCCCTGTAGGGCAAGGGAGCCTGTCTGTGGTAAGCGAGAGAGACCCTGGAAGGTTTCTGAACAGGCGAAGGCGATCATTAGACACGTGATTTTATTCCTGAAGACAAATGATATCTGTTGGAAACTTACATTGAAAGACCAATGATATGACTCTATTTAAAAACAGAGTAGTGTATAATTGAATTTAATTTTTAAATTTCAAATGACAACATCTTATTCCAGAAGTGCAAAGATGATTTAACACCAGAACATTAATTAAGGTAATTTAGCACCTTAATTACTACATATTAGTAATTATTTGAAGAGGAAGAGAACATCGTGTCATAAAGGCATTTGGCATCAAAACATTGTGGAATAAAAGACTCCTAGAAAAATAGTAATAAAAGTAAGTCCCCTTGGTTAAGAAGTATTTGTTTTAAAAATTATAGTAAGCATTGTGCTTATGGTGAACTGTTAGAAACAGTCCCGACAACAGAACTTACATACTTCCCACGGGCCTGTCTATTTAATGCTTTCCTGGAGATCATAAATAGCACAGTACAAACAGAATTTTTTAAAAAAAGAAACAAGAATTACACGGGAAGAGAGAACATTGTCCTGATTTACTATGTAGAGAATGTAAGAGAATATATAGAAAAACAGAATGGCCTCCAAGAGGTATAGGATTCCCGGCTGCTTGGTCAATGCTGCTGGATGCAGTTTGAGCTCACAGAAATCAACTGCAAAGCTGTGCTCTGATAACAAGTCGTCAACAGCTGGAGTGGCAAAACAACATAGTTATTTGATAAGATAAATTGCAAAATCTAGCAGAACATCCAAGACTTCATGTAGAAACTCTGGCACATTACCAAAGGATAGAATAGAAGATGGAATAAACAGTGATATGCACTATGTTCATGGAAGAGAGGATTCACTATAGTAAAGATCTCAACCATGACTAAATCTAAAAATTTAATTAAATTCTACTCCAAGCAGATAAATTCTTTTTTCTCTTGGGACAAAAGTGATTCAAAAACATACATATGGAAGAGAAGATCCAAAGTGTCAGATATCAAATCATATTGCAAACATGGACAATTAGGATAATGCACTATTAGGGGCATATTTTGTATATCAGAGAGCCGCCATTAAAAATGAGTTTTGAAACAATAGTGCTAAATATTTTTATATATGCAAAAAATTGAATTCTTTCGTTATACCATAATAATTCTAGGCATATGAAAGACCCCAAAATGAGGGCAAAAATTTAAGCTTTTAGAATAACATTTAGGAGAACCTATTTATGTGTGTATAGATGAGAAAATGTTTCTTAAACAAGCCAATAAATACAGACCATGAAGGAAAAGATCAATACACTAGGCTAAATTAAACTTAAAAGATTTCTGTGTAATGTGACGGCATAAAGAAAATTAAAAAGAAAAAAAGGCAAGCCAGTAATTGGGAGAAGATATATGCAGTATTGGTCCCTGGAATGTATAAATACTGCCTCCAAATCAACATGCAAGACAGACCGAATGGAAAAAATGACAGAGGGTATAATTCATTGAAGCAGAAGCCCAAATGACCAATAATCTTACAAAGGAAGATGCACAACTTCACTGGTAATCAGAGAAATGCAAATAAAAGCCAAGTTGAAATGTGCTTTTATACCAAACAGATCATCCAAAATCGATACGGCTTGAAGGATGGAAGGACGTGCGGCAGGGATCTGTAGCAAAGCTTGCTCTCCTCAATGCTAATGAGGAAGCAGCTGGGTGTCACAGAGTTAGGTTGGATATGCCCCTGGTTTTCAAGTCACCGATTCCATAGCTGTGTATTAGCCCTCTTTATAAAATGGAGATAAAAATGCACATGTCACATGATGAAATGGGAGAATAGATTGGACAAGTGAGACTAAGCTACAGTAGTCTGTCCATCTGTCTATCCATCCAGCACCTCTCTTCAGCTCCACACCTATCTGTCTAGTACCAACTCATCTTTAGGTTGTCCATCTGTCACTTAGGTGTCGCCCATGACCGTGCATGGCCTCTCCTCCACTGGCTCCTGGGCACACTGCAGTTGGGCTGCTGAGCCCACTAAGTTTGTTCTTGGGAATGTCACCCACTGCTTCCTCTGTCCAGCCTCACCCTGCCTGATCTCTGGGCCGCGCCTCCTGGGAGACCCCTCTCCCGGCTCCTGGCATGCTGCCTTCACCTGTCCTCACCTCCCTGGCCTCCTTTCCACTCTCCACCCCGCTCCTCTGCTGCCTTGCTGTTCTCCAATGTCACCACCTCTCCTAGTTCCTTCTGCAGCCCCGTTCTCTTTAGGAACTCCTTGGATTGCGTGGTTGATTCTTCCTCTGGTCACCTGTCTCGGTAGTTTCTTCCAGCACACCGTGGACCCTGGATCCTCAATGCCTCCGTCCTGAGGAGGTTGCAACCTCCTCCCTGCCCTCATCCTTTCTCTGTAGACTTCCTGTTCTGGGCCTGATCTCCGAGGATGTCCCCACTGGCCTTTTCACCTGACATCTAATCTGTCACCACAGCCTATTGATTAAATCACAAATATCTTTGCAAATATAATGAAAACTATGGATCTCATAAGGTTTGGTGAGTCGGCATTGCTTCCCGAGGGCTGTGCTGAGCAGTTTTGTATAGTTTATTCCATTTCGTGGGCACAGGAACTCCATGAGGTGGGCATAAGGCTCTTCAGCAGGTTTTCAGAGCAGGATAACAAGGGTCAGTGATTTCTTGTGTGGATGCCAGGCATCTCTTACTAAGGAATCTGCCTTGCAGAGGCACCAAACTTCTTAAAACAGCAATGCCACCACCCAGAGGTTCCCCTGGCTGTAGGGTAACATCCCACTTCTTTGCAGGATGCCAATTCTTGGTGAGCACTGCCACAGCTGTCCACAGATTCTGCTGAGAGTCTGGCCTGGGCTTGCTGGCACTCAGGGCACCCCGTAACTCCTCCTTAGGAGGTGCCACGACCAGGCCCTGCCTCTCTGCCTCAGTTCTCCCCCCTGGCAGCTCCTCAGTGCCCCCTGTTGGCCACCAGGAACTTGGTGAGGTCCGTGGAAGTACTTCTATTATAGATGTACCTCTGTTTAACCTCTCTTGTTCTGGTCGATTCTGTGAGCTTGGCATAGGACTCCTGGCATGGGTGCCATGTGGTGCCAATTCCCCTTCATCACTAAAGGTCCTGTTCTTTCAGCTGCTGGGAAGGTTGTTGGCTAACTTTTCTACTCTTGGCCCTTTGTGGTGGCCTCAGGAAGAGAGCCATCAGGCCCTGGGTCTTCCTCCCCACTGTCCAGGGTGATTCACACCCAGCGGTTGTTCTCAGGGCTCTCTGGAGGCCTGACTCACTCTATCCAACTCAGGCCAATTCTGAAGGGTTATCTTGGCTTCAGAGCTCCCAGAAGCTTCCACTGAGGGCTTGTGGTGACTCCTGATGGCCTGACTGGCATTCTCTCCTTCCCCCTAGATGACAGTGCAGGTGCCGGGAGCACTCTACAGTGCGCCTCCTGAGCTACATCCACTTCAGAGCTGGGATGCTGGACCTGGGCAGCTACCTGGGGGCAGATTTGGGTGGAGCTCAGCACCACTAGGCTTGAATCAGAGGCCTGGAGGTGGGGCCTCCAGAACTTGCTTTTTGGGTACATCATCTCAAGTGATTCTGGTGTCTGCAGAATCCTGGAGGAAAGGGAGATGAGCTTGGTGCCTGCAGGTCTGGGTCCCAGCTCTCGTTCTGCTGCCTTGTGACTCCTGGCAAGTCACTTACCCACCAAAGTGCTCCCTCGTCTGAAAAGCAAGATTCCTTCCTGCAGCCTCCGAGGACTGTTGGAAAGTTCGAGTGAGATAAATCTTGCTAATCATGTTTCTAAGAGCTTAGCGCCATGCCACACACAGCACACAGTTGGTGACTGCCAGTCTCTGGCCCTTGACAGTTGGAGGGATGTGAGAGAATCATCAATGTGATCTGAGGTTTGCAGAATACAGCAGACAAAACCCTCTTGTCCCACCAGGTCTGGGATCCTGCTGCTTGAAATTCTTTTCTCTGGCTGAAGGCATTGTCTCCTACCCTTGTTAACAGACTTGTGCCCTCTGGGTAAGCTGAACTGCCACTCAACCCTCCTGTAAGCTTTTCAAAGTCTGGGCATTGCAGCTGCTGTTGTTAACCAGACTCTCTCCAGGGCGGGTTGAGGAGGATCCAGACTTAAAGGTGAGGACTACTTGGAGTGGAGCAGGCTAAGGATGCTCAAGGGGTGTGGGCTTGGGGAAAGCGAAGGGAGAGGGGAGGAGGTGACTACCTGTCACCAAGATTCCCACTTGATCTGTGGGTCCTGGGTCCTGCAAGTACCCGGCTACTACTTCTTAGGAGTCTTTCCCTCCACCACCTTCTCTATTTCCTAAATCAGACCTGAGGATCTCAGAGCCCTGTTATCAGATTAAACTCCCAGAGTGTGACTCTGGTGTCTAGAGCATCATCATCACCTTGAAATGAGAATGGAGTTGGCCAAGGATGCTGGCAGCCGCCACCCACTGCTCAGCGACACCTCGGACAGGAGCCGGGCTCTCATTTTCAGTCCTGAGATTACATTTCCACCCTTCCCTGAGGTTGCAGCTACCACATTCCCCTCCCCACAGGTGGGGCTGATCTTCCTGGGCAGGTACCGGCACCCAGTGCCATCCTCTCCCTCCTGCCTGTTTCACTCTGCCTTTGTTATAAGGGTACCAGTGTGGTGCGTCTTCTCTGCAGTGCAGGCCCAGGTCCTCTGTCCCTGTCCCAGCAGGGGAATTTTCTTGGGCTTGGCTCCTGATGCTTTCTGAAATCGAGCTGGCCCATCTGGGAAAGGGACCTCACACCTCTCCTTCAATTCTTGAACTCCCGCCCCAGATTCGTCCCTAGGTTGTTGTTCCCATCTGTTTGATTTGGAGCAGTCGTCTCTGCTCCTTAGAGGCAAGGGTAATGCACTGCAGGCCCAGGGTCCACCCTTGGAGCTGTCTGCAGAAGTGAGCAAAGACCACCTCTTCAGGAGCAAGGGAAGCTGTTTGTGCAAAGCTCGCTGCAGCAAGGGAGTGGTCTCCATCACGTAGGTTTGGCAGGCAGAAGAGGGAGAAGACTCGCTAGTGGACAGAAGAGCAGGTCCAGGTGTGCCCTGGCTGGTGGCTGTTGTTGGGGATGCAGGAGGCTAGCTAACCAGGAGCAAAGCATCCTATGGGACTGGTCAGAGGGCCATATTTGACTTTCTTGGTCACTTCTGAGTTGGAAGTGGGAGCAAAGATTAGGGGAGTTGGCAGTCCTGGACCAAGTCCTGACAGTGTAGTGATGGTGGCTTCTGAAGAGCTTTGGTTTGGTGTCCCTGGGTGGGTGCCATGGGGGTTGCCCTTTCCAGTGCTATCATTTTATGTGGCCTGGCCATTCTCCATGAGTATATTTAGTCTCCCCTTCCCAAACTTGGCTGCATGCTGGAATAACATGGGCTCTGAAACCTGCTTATGCCTGCGGGTGACACCTGGGCCCCAGCTGCGGAGATTCTGACTGAAGTGTCTAGAGTCCATTCTAGGCCTGGGGGTGCTTCCATGTTCCCTTGGGTGATTCTAATGCAAGGTTGAAAACTACCTCCTAATGGAGAGGCCATAAAAGGCCAGAGAGTAACTATGTTAGACTCGGTGAGCCCTATGGCCTGCACGGCAACTGCTCAGCTCTGCCATTTTAGCATAGAGGCCATTATGAGCAACATGTGACGAATGAGGGTCCCTGTGTCCTGGTAGATCTTAATTTATACAAGCAGGCAGAGGGCCAGATTTGGCCACTGGCTCTGCACACCTCAACTGCTTCAACTGCCTGATCATCATTTGGAGCACTTGCCCACATTCTTCAGGAGCATTTCCTGGGCCCACTGTCAAGCTTGTGACTGTCAATCTGCAAACCCAAGGCCTCTGTGGGTCTTGACTCCCAAGGGAAGGCAAGATCCTCCCGGGAAAGGGTGCACCTGTTCTGTGACTGATATCTGTGTTGAGCACCATGGTTGTCCAATAAATGGAAGGGCAAGGGAGCTTCAGCTCCACCCTGGTGCAGATCTGACCCCGGGAGCAGGAATCCCAGAGAGGAGGTGAGCCCGGAGCAGCAGATGTCAATGACAGGGACAAGGTTGGGCCAGAGAAAGAAAGGAGGAAGAAAAGAGTAAAGAAAGATAAGGGTCAGACATGACTGGGAGCAGAGAGGTTTCTGGGAAGTCTCCTGGCAGATTCCAGAGCTTCTCAGGTGACTTGAATTCTCCCCTCCAGGAGGCAGGGCTCCCACCACCCACCAGCTCCATTGTGTCCTCTGGAAGGGGCACCCAGGAGCTGCTTAGAGTGATGACAGCGTCGGGATACCATACCTGTGGAACGCCTTACGCTACCTTCTATTTTATAATGATGACATCACTCTGTTATTCAGTCTCCTATTTTATGAAGGTCTTTTCCTAGACCAGCTTAACTGAAGTCAATCAAAATTTTGGGTACAAGCAGTACCATTATGGTTCTCGATTTTCAGGTAAGCAAACTTAGGCAAATCCCTTTGCCTCTTGGATTACCCCAAGACTACGTAAGTTTAGCTTGTAGAGGCAACTGTGAGAGACCCCGAACATGCCCTGCCACCCCCAGGTGAGACTTCCAGAGCCATGCAGTGTCTTGGCTCCTCACAGGGGCTGGCTTTCTCTCCTTTAGCAGACACTCAGAAAAGCAGCAACAGAGTTTATTTTAAAGGGATAGAACAAAAATCCCCAAATAGTCTTGTATCCGATGATCATAAAAATTAGATTTTGGGATCTACTTTTGGGTGGTACTTCTATTTCCCAAAGAAAGAGAAATAATAATAAAACCATGAAGACCAAAGACACTTAAGGTATCAGATCAGTAAAACATAGCCAAGACACTCAAAATAATAGCAGCTTCTTAGGATATCTAAAACAAAGTAAAAACACTCCCCACCCCCCCACCCCCCCAAAAAAAACCCTACCTACTGTCTTTTTTGTTCTTCCCTTTTTCTAAAAAAGAGATAAAGCAACAGCCGATTTTCTTTGAATAGATTTGTGAAAAATCGTGTTTCCTTCCATCCTCACAGGGTGCTGCCCTCTGGCAGGCCGCTGTCCTTGCACCTAGAAGATGGCGCCTCACCCTTCCAGCCCTCCTGCGGTGGAGCACCAGGCAGAGTACTGGCCTGCACTGAAGCAGACGTTCAGACCCTCCCTGGCAGGTGAGCCCGGGTCTGGCCACTCCATGCAGCTGTCTTCCTCCAGAGCCAGGACTCAGAGTGAGAAAGCAAGCATGACACCGCACACAGCTCCTCACGACCTGCACTGGAAGTCGCCTCCCATCACCTGAACCCGGCTCACTCACTAGTGAGTCCCTACGTCCAGCCCCTGCTCAGAGGGGAAGCCTAGCCAGGGTGTGATATCAGGATGCGGGGGCCGGAAGGGCCATCTCAGAGGCTGCCTCCACTTCTGTGTTCCGAACCAGAAGATAAGTGGAACCCAGCTAAGCCCCAAAGAGCCCAGACGCATGCAACCTAGAGACCCATCCGTGGGAAAGTCAATGATACCTTGGTGAGTCTTGTACCTGATGAGTATCATGAAAATTGGTTGTCATTGCAGAGAAAGTTGGCTGAAGTTCTTAATCAAAGGAAAGCTACCTCTCTCCAGAACTTTCTACCTGCTGATTTTTCTCCACAAAAATGTATACTATAGCATATGTGATAAAGTACCCAGTAGACTAAATAAAACATTCTCTACGCTTTTCCAATTGTTGGTTTGTTTATCATTTGACGTCACCTTCCAGAATGTTCATGCCAGGAGGGCTGGGACTTTTGTCGGTGCTGTCCCCAGCTATATCCCCAGTGGCTGGAGCAGTAGAACAATGTTTGCAGTGCAATATTCCCTTTGCAAATATTTGTTGAATGGATGAATGGATAAATGCTGATGTAAGAGACAGGTCTGGGAATTATGGATGTCAAAGAGTTTCTCTCTTTGGAAAGAACAACAACTGCATTGGATCGATGAGCAGCAACTTTAGAGACATCTCCAGGGAGATTTTTTTTCTCACTTGGGTGAGATGCTCTGCCCCTCCACGGCTCTGGGCTCTTCAGGGTAGTTTGTACCAATTGAGATCCATGCCAAGTTGACCTCCTGAACACAAACTTGTTCTTTGATGTTGAGTCCAACAGTCAGAAAACGTACAAAGATGACATGCAAAGAGGCCCAGGCGAGCGGGTGGACACGGGGCCCACTGTGACCTCCTGCTGTGCCATGTAGTATTCAGGTGAAGGGCACACTGATGTGTGTGATGTGATGTCTATCTGTCTCCCGGGGCTGCATGGCAGTGTCACACTGGCAGCTCAAAGCGGCTAGAAATTCACAATGCAGGGGTTGCCCAGGTTGGCCCCTGGAGAGGGCCTGAGGGGGAAAGCCTGCCCGAGCCTTTCTTGAGGCTGCTGTGGCAATGTTAGGCTTTCCCCACTGTAGACATGCTTCTCCAATCTCTGTCACCTCCGCGTAATAGTCTCCATGTTTGTTTCTGTGCCTGTGTCTCTCTCCCTGTTCTTATAGGAACGTGATTTATGTTGGATCAGGACCCATCCAGTGATCTCATCTCAGCCTGATGGCGTCTCCAGAGAGCCTGCACATTTCCAGATGAAGTCACATTTGCACATCCTGGGGGCTGGAACTTCCATCTATCTTTGGGGGGGACTAAATTCAACCCATGATGGCTTCAGCCTTCCTGAGTCTTAGTGAGCTCAGCGAGACAGAAGGAAAGAGGAACGATGCAGACATGTGGGGACCACAGGGCATTTCGAGCAGAGGAAGGAGAAGAACTGTGGCCCAGAGACCTAGGTATGGCTCACAGGTGGAGCTGCAAACAGCTTGGAAATGCAGCTGAGGGCTTGTGCAGGGCCCTGCAAGGCCAGGCAGAGGGGCAGCTCTGAGGGCCAGGCTTCAGAGCTCAGACTTTTGGGGACAGAGGAAAGGGAACTATTAGTCCCTTCCGGGGTGATAGATGCCAGGACTCTGGGGAAGCACATGAAGCTGCAGGCTCTGTGGCTGTGGCTGTGCCTGGGAGAGTGTAAGGGCAAGGGAAGGGCTGACAGGCATGGGCATCCTGGTCAGCGTCAGGCAGACAAGGACGGGGGCCTGAGCAGGTGGGGACAGGGCAGGAGGCTTTCTCCCAAGGGGCTGGAGTGCTTTCCTCGGGGAATGACAGTCCCAAGAGAGTTACTGTGAGTGATTTTAGAGCCCAAGCCACATGCTCCATCAATAAGCTAAGATGTATTATGGAATAATAATATATATTCTTGGTATATTATGATTGCACACTAGACTTCTTGAAAATCAGCCTGTCTCGTTCATGGGTTCAGTTTTGACTCGGTGAATTCTCTTTGTTCTTCAACAGCCTTTTGCAGACGCCTGTCCTGGGTTGTCCTGGGTCAGTCTTCAGGACACCAGGGGAAGGGAAGTGGAGGGGCAGAGAGCGCCTCCGGATCCAGCTCGACTTCAAGGACACCAGGGTTTAATTAGCGGAGAAGAGAACGTGGGCATGAGGTAGGCTGGGCGGTTAGGGCTGGACTGAAATCGATGCGGCGTCTGTGCCGAGATCACCGCGGCCGCATCGTGTTAGAAAACTCCAATTAGACAAGACAGCAGCGCCGGAGCCTGGTTAGCATTCCAGGCAGGGGCTCTAACGAGCTCGCTGCCAGCAGCACAAACAAATGACCACTCGGAAAAGGGCACTGTCCTGGGAGGGAAGGAAACCTTGTCAAGGGACAGGAAATGGAATGACTGAGAAGACAGCCCTCACCCGAGGGGGGGGCGGGCTTGTTGTAAGTTGCAGCTAGAACCCTGCACGACTGTCCTCAAAACTTGAGCGTTCAGTTCCCGGGTGTCCTTCAAAATCCCCCAGAACAGCCAGCCCTGACGCCAACCAAGGGGCCCTGCAGGAAGGGCATGGGGAGCCCGGGGCCAGCCACACACCTTCATCCTTGGCCTCCCCCTGGGGCCACCTCCTCTAAAAGCCTTTCTGGGGAAAACTAGTGCCACTGTCCTTTCCTGTCTCTGGAATTTTAGGAAATACAAAGTGCACCCTTCAGAATGCATTTTCAGGGAGATATTGAATCTGGATATTAGTCTCTGATTCTATTCTAAGCTGCCAGCATTTGCTGATGGGAAGAGTGAGTCTTTTCCAGGCAACTGCCACTGCAGCTACCTAGCACCTCTCGGGATTTAATCACTGCCGGGCCCTGCTCTAATCATCTGCTAACGCAGGCTCTCACCTCGAACACCCTCTGCGCAGACAGGGACACTTACATAACATGGCCAAAGGCACAAAGCGAGGGGAGATGGCCAGGCTGTAAACAGGAGCCTGGCAGCCCCCAGAGGCTGATCCTAAACCTCCACACGCGGGCTGCAGGCTGCCACTGCGCGTGGGGCCCTAGGACTTGGGCTAGTTCCTTCCTACCTTTGAGCCACAGGTTTGGGTCAGGCACGCCACTCTGCCTGCAGCCCCCAGGTTCTTAGGGTAATGGGCTCTGGTGGAGACTCCTGTGCAGGGGGCAGCACTGAGCCATGTGTTGCAGGGGACTGACTGGCCACCTACTCTGCAGAAATCAGAACTCCACAGGCAGAGGGGAGAGAAGGGAGGGGGTAGGCTCGGGGCAGGAAGGATAGTGGAACGACTGGGACATTATCACCTTATGCACATGTACGAGTACATGGCCAGCGCAAACCAGAAGAATGAGAAGTTAGACTCCATTTATGACTTCTCAGAAGTTGTAAAGTATGATGTGTCAAAGTGCATTCTACTGTCACGTCTAACTAATTAAA
The DNA here is from genome assembly GCF_052094955.1 of Ictidomys tridecemlineatus. Classification (NCBI taxonomy): domain Eukaryota; kingdom Metazoa; phylum Chordata; class Mammalia; order Rodentia; family Sciuridae; genus Ictidomys; species Ictidomys tridecemlineatus. The sequence continues at coordinate 4,108,111 of NC_135483.1, forward strand.
CAAATTAAAAAAAATCAGAACTCCTTCCTTGTCAATTTGCACTAGGAAAGACATGGGGCCATAGGACTTCAGTGGTAAGGCCCATTGTTTCCCCTGGTTCCTATGCACCCTGGCCCCCAGGTGGGTATGGATGGAGCCCTGAGGTGTGAGCCAGGTGGCCCACAGGAGCAGCTACTCTTGCAGAGGCACAGAGCTAGGGTGGAAGAGGAGATGGCGGGAGACGGAGCCCGGGGCCTGGAAGACCACCCTCTATGAGAAGTCTGAAAATTCTCAGACTTGGCTGAGGAAGTAGTTATGACCGCCTCTTGGTCCACGTTGGACAGTGAAAAGCGTCTCCCTAATGACACACCCCTGGACTTGTAAATGATCAGCGACAGAGGCCCCCTCTGAAGTCTTGTGCATGTTGGGAGCTGGCCTGGGTCAGAGCTCTGAGGAAAGCAAACAGGGCCTTTGGGTGTGACCGTGGACAGGCCTGGAGGCCAGGGAGGAGTTGTCTCTGAGAAGACACCTGGGGGAGGGGGAGAAGCAGCCATCGAGTGACCCGCCCAACACAGGTACCCAGTGAGCAACAGCGGGCCGAGATGAGGGGCTTGACAGGCTTGAGAGGGAAGAAACAAAACACAAACCGGAGTGTGCCAGAGCTGGGAGGGGAGAGGGGGTGCAGGGGACACAGCGTGAGGTGCACTCAGGCCCCGAGTTAGATTTTAGATTTTAATTCCAGTAACGTGGGACGTCTGGAATAACCTTTGCCATGGAGCTGTCTGGCCATAAGTCAGTGAGCTGAGAAAAGTAAAAGCAGCCTAGCACCACAAAAAAAATGATTTAAAGACTCACCAAGGCCCTTTGAAACCATGGCGTGGGCAGGCCCCATGTTCCGGTGGTTAGAACAGAGACGGTGCCCACCCTTGTTCTGAGTTGAGTTTTGTATCATATTTGGTAAATCAGGAGCAAGATATTTAGGACAAGATGACATTTGGACTTCAGCACGCTGCTTGCTGTGGTTTCAGAACCCTTAGGGTTGACCATGACCTTTGCTGGGGGGTGTGGGCACTGGGAGGGCTGGCCTTGGGCATGCTTTCCAGACTCCCATTGCAGGAGAGAGCAGGAGGAGCACTTCCAGACCTGTAGACTCGCTGTCCAGTTCTAGCATCTTGCCATCCTTGCTGCTGGAGAGTTTTAAGAAATGAAGCGATTTAGCAGAGGCCTGCTCCGTAGCAGTAGTGACAGCAGAAAGCTACTGACATTGTGTTGGGCAGGGGCACTTCACATGTATCGATTGGCTCATTCCATCCCCACAGCAATCCCCGGAAGCAGCAGCCACAGGATTCCTATTTCATAGAGGGAGAAAGGGAGGTACACAGAAGTTGCAATTGCCAAGGTCAGTCCTGTTGGTAGGAAGGCTGACATGTAAACAGTATTCTGAATTCTTTTTTTTTTTTTCTTTTTAGAGAGAGGGGAGAGAGAGAGAGAGAGAGAGAGAGAGAGAGAGAGAGAGAGAGAGAGAGAGAGAGAGAGAGAGAATTTTTTTTAATATTTATTTTTTTTAGTTTTCAGCGGACACAACATCTTTGTTTGTATGTGGTGCTGAGGATCGAACCCGGGCTGCACGCATGCCAGGCGAGCGCGCTACTGCTTGAGCCACATCCCCAGCCCTATTCTGAATTCTTAACTACCATGCTCTACTGACTTAAAATACAGACTAGATCTGGGCATATTTCCCAAGTTTATAAAACTTGGGAAATAGTGTATTCGCTCAATGCAAATTATTCTTTCTACTTTGAGTTTTACCCGTGTTAATATATTTTGTTCCTTTTTAAATACAGCATAGTATTCCAGAATCAGATGTTTCCCAATTTATCACTGATTTTTCCATAGATAGATACTTGCGTGGTTTCTAATTTTTTCTCTTTCAGGCAGTACAAAGAACATTTTTGTCTCCTTATGAACATGCCTCCCTTTAGACATTTCTAAGTGTCTCTGAGCTCCCCATGTTAAAGCCTTACATGCACAGGATTTCGTTATCTGTTCTGGGTTTGTTTGTTTCCTTTGTCGCCCAGCTGGACAAGCAACTCCACAGGGCGAGGTTTCAGAACCTCGGGCTATGCCAGACCTACCCCCAGCATCATGGGACCTTCCACATTCCTGCGTTTGATGGAATTGCTCTCAGTCCCCTCAGTTTATACTCCCATCCGGATGCACGGAGTCCTGCAGGTAGCGCCGTCCCTCCGTCACTGACGTTGTAGCGCACGTTCATTCTGTTTTGGGCAAATTCCCAATACCATTACTATTTTCAAAGAACAAATATTTGACTTTGATCTTTTTCTGCTTTTGCATTTTTCTATTTTATTTCCTCTCCTAGGTCTCATTTTTCACTCCAGATTCTCGAGAAGCATTGGTTGACTAACTTATCTTTTCCCTTTTCTAACGTAAGTGGTGGAGAGGTTATATATTTCTCTCTAGGGATTGCTTTCAGTTGCACTGCAAAAGTTTGGGTGGGTAAAACATTGTCTCTTTAATGTTCAGTTCAAAATACTTCCCTTAAAAACACTTTTTCTTTGACTCAGATTATTTACAAGTATATTGTTTAATTCACAAATAGTTGGTGATTTTTAACATGATATTTTTGATATGTATTTCTAGCTTAATTTTACTATAATTACAGAATTAATCTGAATGATTATGATCCTTTGAATTCTGCCAGGGTTTATTTGCAATCCATTATGCGAGGAAAGCTGTGCGCAGCGTTCAATATGTGTCAGATGACTTGAGTTTGCTGTTTTGTTCTGATTTTCTTTACCTCTATGGATTTTTTTCCTCTGCTGGAGCTATCAGCTATTGTGAGATGTGTGATAAAATTTCCATTATCATCATGAATTCCTTTATCTTTCCTTTTAGTTCTGCAAGTTTTTGCTGTATGTATCTTGAAGCTAAATACAGATTCATAAGTGTTATTTCTTCCTGAAGGTTTAACCCCTTTTTGCTGAAGGAAAAATATTCTTTTCTCATAGTAATGTTTTATCTTTAAGTCTGTCTTGACTGACATTAGTATAGCTGGGCCTGTGTTTTGTTTTTTGATAATGTTTTCATGATATCTGTGGGCTTTGAATATTCCTTGGCTCTATTAATTAAGGTATAACTCCCACAAGCAAAAAATATTGTCAGATTTGCTTTTACGTATACTCAGGTGACCTCAAAGCCTTAATTGGAACATTTCCTCCATTAAGAGTTGAAATAAGCCCTACTGTGCTTGGGTTCTATTGGCTTCCCCACTATTGATTTTCTAAATGACCATTGATGTATTGCAGGTCCCCTTCTCTCCCTCTCCCTCTCTTGCATTAGAAAATGATTGTCCCCTTTATCCTACAGAGTGGTTAGTTATGTCCGCTTCTGTTTTGTCAGTGTTTACCATGTGATCAGAAAGTGGCCCCTTGACCTCTGTGGTCTAACACGGCAGGAAAACACGGAGGTGGAAACTAGAACTCGAGTCCTTGGAGAGGAGTGGTCTGCGTGAGCTTGGTAAGGCACCAAGGTTGCCTAAGGAGACCTCCCTCCCAGGAGCTCCACATCTAACAAAAGAAACCAGCCAAAACCGCAGAGACCAGAAAATACCCCAGAAAAAATAGAGAAGGTAGCGTGAGCACATCTTCCCTAAAGGCCAAAGGACGTTTTCCAGCCATCCCTCATGATCCCTCCCCCAGCGATCCCACGTGAAAACATGGAAACTCGGGCCAGAATGAAGCGCCAGGCCCGACGTGAGTGTAGGAGCGAGGTTCCTGAAAACGACGCAGGTCGGGGCAGGGAGCAAAAAGAGCTGGAGAGTTTTGAACCCCTGGATGCGGAGGAGGTGGCTGTGGACAGGTTAGCCCTGGGCATCCCTGTGCTGTGCTGGTGAGTCCTGGCCAGAGCTGGCTGCGCGGCTGCAGATGTCCCTCAGACTCTAGGCCGGCGCGCCTGGGGCTGGGTGCGTTTTCTTTAATGTGAATCACATCTCGGTTAAACAGATTTAAAAAGGAACAATGGACTAAAGGCCCCGTCCAGACAGCACCTGGAGTGGCAGTGGGTGTAGGATGAGTGCCTGGGCACGCGGGCCGCTTCCCGGGTCGTAAGGGCCGTCTTCCGTCCTTGATCCTTCTTCATCTGTGCGAGTTTTGCTTTATATTTTAAAGAGACTTTCTGGTATTCTTTGTGGTGAACTCACCCATTCATCGTTTGGGTTTATTCTGAGTTAACCTATGTTTTGCTGCTGTTGGTGAGTGAAGCTTCTTAAAATGGACGTGGCCGCCTGTGTTGCCAGGCGGCTGGAAAGGCTATTCATCACTGAGTGGATTTCTCTTTGAAGTGATTCTCCCAGGGCTTCATCTCCCTTAGTGGAGAGAGAGGCCAGTGGAATTGTCGGAACTGTGAGGTCCCTTCCAGCAACGTGACTATGTTTTTTCTTTTGTTTGGGCCTGCTAAAACCTTTGAGAATGTCAAGGACGCTTTTAAAATTACATCACCAAAGACCTTTCTATTTCAGCTTAAAGCGGGCCCGGTCCCTGTCTGGGTCACATTAGGGCAATTTCTTCTGCGATTTATTCCTATTGTCTGAAACAGCGTTGTCTGCAGAGATTTTGCTTTAAAACCTGGGAACGAAACACCCTTTATTTTCCTCTGAGAACACACAAAATGTACTGATGCAAAATATCTGTAAGACATTGAACTGTATAGTGGGAAAAGCAAAGTCCCCCTGAAATCCCCTCTCACAGAGAACCTCTCTCATCAGTTCAGCATCCGTTTCTCCCCTCTCTTGGTGCTCAGACTATTCATACGTCTTTACACAGCCGACGGGCATCAGGTGATGCTCCATCCCGAGAGGCCGGCTGCTGGGTGATTTCACAGAATTGACTCATAACTGTTACCCTTGCCTGAGGACCCCCTCCCAACAGGTTTAGGATGAAGGCCTGGCCCCCAGCATTCCCCCAGGAGCGTTGCCCCAGGTTGTGCCCTGGATCCGTCTTCCTGACCAGGTGTGCCCTTTGACTTTGAACTTGGGGAACCTGCTGTTCCCTCCCGGCTCATGGCTCTCAGCCTCAACCCCACCCTCATCCCTGTCGTTGTTGCCTGGTGTAGTGCCCAAGGACCTGAATGTCAGTCCCTCTTGGCATCCCACGGCTTGTCCTTTTCTGAACCAGGATGGTCTGTCTCTAGTCCAATACTTGCCTGTTACCGGATGCCTTTGTGACCCACAGGACTCACGGGGACAATGACATGTTGGCTATGGATCTGTATTTTTTTCCAGGCAGCATCTAATACACTATAAGTAAACTTTTGATATTGTGAATTTCGTTATTGTTTTCTCCCATCACTCTTTTGTGGGTACATGCTGGCTTAGGGGTCAGTCCTGACCTCTTTAGTGAATTCTTCACAGCCTCCTGTAATATGACACATCACCTGAGAGTTGGGCGATTCCTGGCCTTGGTCTTGGGGATTTGCTGTGGAACTACCATTGAGAGGTGCCCTGTATAGGAGCACTGGATAAGGAGTTAGGGGACTGGCTTCTAACCATCATTCTCTTCTACTTACTTTGACTTTGGACAAGTTGCTTTGCCTCTCTGATCTTCAGTATTATCTATAAAATGAGGGAACTGAACTCCAAGTTTCAAAGATCTAAAGTTTTTTAGCATTTAAAACTTTTTAATGACAGCGTGGAATAATCAGTCTCTTCCCCTCATATTTCTTATTGGTGCACTCTAATTGTACCTAACAGTCAGATTCCTTGTTATATCCTCATGCCTATGCATACAGTATATTTTGGCCTATATTATTCCAAGTATCTCCCCTGGAATAATCTGTCTTAAGAGTACAAGTCTGTAAATTTTTACAAATGCGTCTAGTCATGAACCTGGAAGTCAGGATTCAGAAAATTCTGCCATTCTACCATCTAGTTCATGCCCATCTCCTGTAAGCAAACGATCTTCTGACTTCTTTCATCACAGACCTATTTTCCAGTTGACCTGAGTAGAGTAACAACCCTTGTGCGTTCTCCTCCTGCTCCTGGCTTCCTGTGCCGGGATCCTGTCTGTGTACCTGTCCACATGGCTCCGTGAATCAGCAGCTGATCACATCCTAGTCTCATCTCATCGTAGGGGTATATCACCACGCATGCGGCACAGGCTATGTGCCAGGACTTGGTGACCTTGGTTTTTCCGTGGCAGCTATTGTGGTGGGAGGGAGACCACATATTGGTTGTGATTTTAATCTGCATTTCCATGGTGATGAGGGATTCTGGGCCTTTGCATGTGCCCACTCGCCATCTTGACCTCTGGTGAGGTGCTGTTCAAGTCTTTTACCCATTTTTCAGTAGGACTGTTAGTCTTATTAGTGATTGCAAGAAGTTCTTATAAATTCTGGACACAAGTCCTTTGTCAGACATTTGAATTTTGATTACTTTTTCCAATCTGTGATTGACTATTATACGAGCCCTTTGTTGGATGAAATGAACCTTCTAATTTTAATTCAATTAAAAATGCTTTGAGCCCTCATTTCCTATTCAAAAGATATTTTTCCTTATCTAAGAGTTATAAGACTTCTTTTATATTTTCTTCTGGAAGCTTTAGAATTTTAGCTAATGTTAGTCAAGTCTATGATCCATCTTGAAATGATTTTTCTGTATCGCATGAGGAGGGGGTGATTTATTTTTTTCTGCTGCACTTGAAAAACTCTACTGCAATGTCAAATAACAAATGATCCATCCCTTGGTCTGCTCATCTGTCTGTCTGCTGCTCTCACATGCTGTAGCTTTATGTTACATCTTGGAGTCAGTCAGGTAATAGGAATAGTCTAGCTTTGTCTTCAAGATTTTTTTTTCCTTTGGCTATTTCAGGTCTTTTGCGTTCTCATATATTTTTAGAAACAACTCAGCCCATCTTAACCATGACTTAAATTTAGAATCACTAAATATTAATAATAAATACTGGGGAAGTGTTACTATGTGCTGGGCAAGATGCTAAGTGCTGTAGGTTCGTGATCCATCACATTTACAATTCAAAACCACCGTTAGAAATGTGTACTATTATCAAGATCCTTTTACAGATGAGAAAATGGAAAGCGAAGAAGATAATGTTCAAGTTTCAAACCCAGTCCTCTCTTTCCCCAAATTCAATGGTCCCAACCCCTACTCAAGTATCCCTGTAAACCCTGCAACTTTTCAATTCATATTTTAACAGGGACTTGATTTTCATTAATCACAAATAAGTGAAGTTTCACAGACATCAAGGATGGAGAACAAGCAATCAGTCAAACCCCCTGGGAGGACCCGACAGGGTGGCAGTGAACACAGGCACCGGCAGGAGTGACTGGCACCCCTCCGCTGAAGAGAAGCCAGGATGGGTCCTTGGTGAACTTCACTGTGAATGTGAAACACTTCCTTCTCCTACCGCGCTCCAAGCTGTGTCTGCATATGCGTTGCCTTCATATGTGTAAGCCTCAGGTCTACATTTAGGGTTAATCTCAGTTCTAAGTCATGGGGAATCTCAGTTCTAAGTCTTTGTTGACACTTCGGTGCAGTTGGTAAAGGGATTATAGAACACAGTGGCAGAAAAACAGTGTTTGGAGATGACTTCAGATTAGAGGAAAGTGTGAAGATTCAGAATCTCTTTGGCTCCAAAGCTTTCAATTTACCTATGTGGTCCTGAGTAGAGACAAGGGAGCCTTCTGAAGAATTATGTGCTAAGGAGTGTCTGCAGGGACATCTCATTTCACACCCATCCCAAGGAGTGTGGAGGGTCACTCACTCGGAGAGGTGCATGTGTCACCCAGAAAAGGCTTTGCTACAGACTGCAATAGGGGAGGGACACCTCTTTCCAAATGCATCCCTGCTAGATGCAGAGTTTGGAGATGTGCTATTGACAACTAAGAGCCTCCTCTAAAACCCTAGAAGCAGCTATATGACCCTCACGGTGTCCCGATTCTCCTTGAGAGAGAAAAATTTCCATCCCATCCAACTGAGATATACTGCCAGGCAGGCTCCACTCCTTGATCTGTCCTTTTGGATGTGAAGGAGAAAGGCCAGTGCCCTTGGTGTGGCCGGCTCCTCTACGCAGCACGCAGCCCGGCCCCCCAGGCCTGAGCGTGCTACCTGCTGTCCACTGTAGCCTTCTTCACGGGGCATTTCATTTCCTACTCACAAGTTCCTGTGGGTGTATCAGTGGTGTTTTCCTTCTCCCCATCATGTTGATGAAGAGGGCGTTTGGGGTTACAGATGGTGATGTTTCAGGACTCTGAGTCAAAGGCACAGATTTTCCAGCAGGAAGCCTAGGGGCAATGGGTTTCAACCCCTGCAGTTGTGACCTGCATTTTCACATGGGTGCTAATGGCCTCTTCTTGGAAGGGATCAGCAGTTTTCATCAGATCATCTAAAGGGAATCCAGGACCCCACAATGGGAGAGGAGAGAGAGAGAGAGCGTAGCATCTTGGGGATGTGAGCATAGTGGCACCCGCTGAAGACAGGAGGACTTACAAAGGAGACCGAAAGGAAAATTAGTTTTGCACCAAAGACCACGACCAAAATCTTCTCTGAGCCAACATTTCCTGATCCTGGATTCTGTCTTGATAGGGGTTCTCCCCTCTTCCCACCCCACCTGCAGCTCTTTCATGAGGTAGAATCAGAGCGGTCTCTCATGAAAATCTTGGAAGAGAAGACGTCTCACACTGGACGGTCACAGCCTCAGAGAGCCAGTCTTGGAAGTCGGCAGCTTTCTGCCATCCCTGCCTCAGCTGTGGAGGGAATTGGCTTCAACTCCATTGCCCCCCTCTGCCTCCTGCCCAGCCGACAAGCATGCCCGGGAAGGTGAGCGGGGTACTGAAGGAGCCCTTCACTCTGGTCTCAGGAAGTGCTGCAGCCTGCCGGGGGCTGCCTGGGCACCTGATGACCATGCTCTCCACCGGGCTGACCCATTATTTAGAATTCAGAGCCCAGAGGCTCTGGAAGCAACGTCCAGCCCTTTTCACTCTTTGGAACTTACCTTTCTATTCTGTGAGATCAGAAATTGGAGTAGATGCTTCCCCAAATTGCTTCTGGCCCTTAGGTTCTCTCTACTCCGGCCACATTCTCTTCAAGACGAAACATCAGAAAGGGTGATCAATTTTCCAAGATCACAGAGTGGGTGAGTGGGAAGCCTGGGAGAGAACTTAGGTACGTGAAGGGAAGAGCCGATTTCTGAAGAAGAACGTTAAGCAAATGATTCCAAAAGTGAGTTTCCAAACCAGGCGACGCGCTTCCCTTCTGGTCCTCGCTTCCTCTGCATGTGGCCAGAAAGAAAGCGGACACCCACAGCAAGGGACCCAAATCTCAGCTACCAACTTGGAAGTTTTTGTTCATAGGCTGTGGCATCTCTGTTTATCAATATATAACTAAGAAAGGAAAAGGGAGCTTTCTCCATCCCCTTCCTCACTGCCTCCGATTTCATCAGCAAGTGAAAGCCCCTTGAGCACTTTGTCATTTGTCACAGTGCATGGTGCCAGGGACGTGGTGTGAGCCACCCAGAGTGAGTCATTTCTCTGGAAGGACAGCTCGCGTGTGAACAGGGTGGGCGCTGTGGCAGGCTCTGGGACAGAGGTCTCCTGTGCATGTCCCATCTTGTCCTCCCCACTCCCAGGAGTGCCATTTGCTGAACCAGCTGTCAAGAGCACTTAACACTGTGATTCATCTTTTTTTTGTATTGGGGATTGAACCTATGGGCACTTAACCACTGAGCAACATCCCCAGCACTGTTTTATACTTTATTTAGTGACAGGGTCTTATTGAGTTGCTTATGGCCTTGCTAAGTTGCTGAGACTGGCTTTGAACTCGCAATCCTCCTGCCTCAGCCTCCCAAACCACTGGGATTACAGGCATGTGCCACCACACCACACTCAAGACTGATTTGTCGTTTGGAGATGGTAGGTCTCTTGGATACTGCCTGGCTTTAGGAGCTGGGAGCTCAGTGGCCGCCCTCAACCGGCTCTTAGAAGTAGCTGGGATTCCAGAGCACATAACCAGTCAACTCACTATGTCCTGAAATAGCGGTGGGAGTGTCCTGAGTGGGTTCTGTCTGGGCCCTGAGGTTCAAGTACACCATAGATACCAGCCTGCATGGAGACAGCTCTTCGCAACTTACAAAGCACTTTGGGAGCTCGTTCTAATACTGCCACTCTCATTTAATACTGCTGTATGGATATTGTCGCTGTTCTCCGAGCGTGGGGCTGAAGCCCAGTGTGGGTCCAGTGACTTGTCAAGTGTCAGAAAGGAAGTGGGGCCATGTTTGGAATGCCCCGGTTCTGGATAGCCCCATCCTGTTCTGGATAGCTCCATTCAAGGCAGGCAGCCAGGCCTGCGTGAGGCCTGGGAGACGTTCGATGCATTCCTTCAGTGACCAAAGCCCTTCTCTCGTGGAGCTGTACTGCTGTGTGTTGCGGGGAGGGCAGGACTAAGGAAGTTCTATAAAGAGAAGGAAAGTGGTAAGGAGCAGCGGGGGCAAGGTGGCCCTCTCTGTGCAGAGGTCTTGGCGAGTACTTCAGGAAGAGGCCCAGGGAAGGCAAAGGCCCTGGAGGGTCTGGAGCTCAGGGCTCCAGGAAGCAAGGCTTAGAGGGAAGGATGGAGATGGGGGAAGGAGTCAGAGTCAGCTGGAGCAGCACAGGTGGCCCAGGTTGGCCAAGATGGATCTGCAATGTGTTCTGGGTGTGCTGAGGAAACCCAGTTGGCATTGACCACATTCAGATAGTTCAGAGAAACTGGAGTTGAGAGTCTGGGAGGAGAGAAGGTCCTTGGTTTGATCACTGAGCTACGTACCTGAAGCTCTTTTATGTAGAGGAGATCTCCAGGAGAAAGGGGCCAGAGGACATAGGGGACAAAGATGCTGCTCTCTGTTTGGGCCCAGCTGTAACAGATTGTCAAAGACACTGGTCATGGGAATCGTGAGCTGCCTCTCCTCGAGGGTGTCCAGCCCAGAGAGTGTCCATTTGCCCAGCAGGCAAACTAGGGCACTTGTGAACGGAGGGGGTGGTCAGGTCAGACAGCCTCACATTTCTCACCTCGTCCCTGGGGATTTGAATATGTTTCTCTATTCAAAATTCTCAAGCCATGTTCTTGAGACGTGTGGGCCGACTCTTCCCTCTTGGTTTCTAAACACATAACTAGCCGTCCCACTAAGTCCCACTTACCCTGACTGCTAAGATAGAAGTTGAATTATTAATCAGACAAAGCACAATTATAGCAGGAAAGTTCACGTTAAATGTATTCTAAAAGTTCTGGAGAAAGTTCCTCTGTGGGTCGCTTGGATGCTGCTTGGCCTTAGGAGCTGGGAGCTTAGTGGCCAACCTCAGCTGGGCCCCTGTCTTGACCTCTACTGACATTTTCTATCTGCTCTATTGCAAACTCACTCATTAGGCAGTAGACATCTGTCAATCAAAACATGGATAGATGGGGGTACGACCGCTTGATGGCATGTGGATCTCCTTAGGTATAAGAGACAACATTCCTCATGACTGGGGCTGACACATAAGCTTAGTGTGTGTTCCTTTCACCCTCAGAACCTCAGCCAGCACCTTGTTCTACAAGCCCAGCACCATCTAGAATCACAGTACAGAGTTCTGCGTTGCATTGGTCCAGACCCAGGGTCCGTGTACCACTTCCACGGGAGCAGGCGTGTGGCTCCTGTGATTTACTGGTCTGGTTTATCTAAATAGCCCAACCGTATACAGGAGACACCAGCTTGGAAATGACACCCTTCACCCAACAGACATTATAGGATGCTGTCTCTCCAGTCTGTACAGGTCACAGGTCGGAGAACCGAGGGGTGGAAGCAGGAGTCATCCTGTTCTCTGTCACTCCCAGGGACCTGTGTGTGAGGATTGTGTACTCCTATTCCTGGAGATTTAGCCTCCATGGGTCTAGCAGTCCTCATCCCAGAGAAATCTTCTACCCGGGAATGCAGTATGAGCCCCACTAAGTGCAGCATCTTCTGGATGATTACCTCCGACTCCTTGTGCCAGTTGATGAGCCAGTGCAGGGAATCTGGTGCAATTGATGCTGACCGGTCCCCAAGCACTGAAGATGAGGAATCTAGCGTAGGTGGTAGAGGACAGAGATGATGGATATCATTCATAGCCTTGGGACCACTGGCCAGGGCTGTGGCTCACCCCATTAGATTTCCTTTGTAAAGTTTTCTAGAAACGAAACAATTGGAACTCTGGGGAAGCTACACACATCTGAGTGGACCTGATACGGGAAGAGGGGGAGTGAGAGGTGTAAGAGGTGGACTGCAGTGGACACCTTTGACGTCCTGCCCATTTCACAGGCCCCTGAGATGTTTGTCTGCTCACAGCTCATGCTACATTGTTCCCTTGGTCTATGAGAGTTGATGGCCCAGATATATTCAGGAAGTCACGATCCTTCCTGCACCAGTGTCCATAAGCCAGGGACTGGCCAGTTCCACGGTGGGATGATGGCACTCTTGCCACAGAGAGGGACAGGCCACAGTGGCTCTGACTGAGGCTACTGCAGCTGAGCCCTCTCTCTTTGCTCTGTCCCGAGCTGCTTCCCTCCCCTGGTTACAATTCCTAATAGGAACACTTGCTCTAACTCTGTCATCCTATTGTGATAGTTAAATTGCACCACTGTCTCTCAAGACTGTAACCAGAGCCCCAGAGAAGAGGGGAGGAGAGGCTGAGCTGCACAGGCCTCTATTACCACTTCAGGGTGCAGTATCCTTAGGGTACCTCGATCCTATAGATGTGCTAATAGATGGCCACATGGGTTTGGTTATACATTTTCTGTAAGCTAAACTTTGGACAAGGACTTTGATCGCCTGACTTGACTAAAAGAAAGTTTTCTAACATGCCTACTGTGATCTGCTTTTCTTTTCTTTTTTTTTTGCGCAAATTCCATGGTAATCACTCAGGTCTTCTCCCATTTAGATTTCTAACAAGTTGACATCAGAATAAGAAAGTAGAAAGGATCAAAATAGACCATTGGTGTCACTGCCGACTTGGCTAGAGCAAAGTCACCCAAATCGGGCATTTATTGTACTTGGAGGGCACAGCTAAAGTCTGAGATTAAAAGTTAGTCTTCCCTATTTGCATCAATCTAGGTCTCAGGCCCTTCTCTGGGAAGAGTTAGAACTACACAGCTGCACCCGCACCCTGCCGTCTGCATGGTACATTCAGTCTCAATGGCCCTTCCGCTGAGGGAAGGAGGCCCCTGGAGAGCCGGGATCTGTGGATGGACATTATAATAAGGGAGTTCTGCGGGAAGTGGAGGTGGGGACAGGTGGGAGGCTGTAACCCATCGTGTGGGTGGTCAGCTCAGGGCTGTGCTTGTGGCTTGTGCTATGGCTGAGGTGTGGGCTAGGCCATCCTCCTCCACTTTTTTTTTTTAAATTGTAGTTGGACACAATACCTTTATTTTATTTATTTTTATGTGGTGCTGAGGATCGAATCCAGGGCCTCACACTTGCTAGGCGAGCGCTCCACCGCTGAGCCACAACCCCAGCCCCCTCCTCCACTTTTGAAAGCAGTCTCCTGGAGTGTGTGGCCTTGAAGCTCACCGGGAAGGGAAAGGACAGCTGGAATCCCCCTCTATACACCTCAATGCCACCACCTAGAGGGGTCTGTCACTCCCTCTCACAGCCTAACCCATAGAGGTGATGGGTGGTGCCCCGCACTGGTGAAGGGCCGCAAGGCGGAGCTCTCAGGAGAACTGAACTCCTGTGAGCCCTTGAATTCTCCACCATGAAAAATGCATGCTGAGGGCCTAGTGTGGTGGCTGGCCCCAGCACTGGCTCCCCTGCTCTCTCCCAGCCTCCTGACCCATCACACTGCCGTCCACCCTGCGGCCCACCAGAGTGGCTCACCCAGAACTGCTCATGTGACACCAGGACCCACAGAGTGGAAGAACAGCGAGTCTTTAAATAGGCTCTGCAGCCTATGGTTTGCAGAGCATTTTGCCAACAATGAGGAGGAGGATGGCCTAGCCCACACCTCAGCCATAGCACCTCCACTTCTCACAGAACTCCCTTATTATAATGTCCACTTTATTGAATCCTTCCAACAGTCAAGGGAGGGCAAGGACCAGGGATGCAGGACCAGCTCAGCTCACAGCCCTGGCCTCAGTGCGGTGTCCACTGGTCCTTACTGAACACTGGTGGCTGAATTTGCCCAGTGAATATTGAGAAGGATAGGTGGGGTCTGTGAATAGGGCAGCGAGTGACCTTGGGCCTGCGGTTTGGATGAAATGTCGGGACTAGAATAAAAATCGAGACACTTTAATAACACTAAATGCCAGGCACTGGACCAGGTTCCAGCAATGCTCGTTGTTTATTCCTGAAAATAAACAATAAGGTGCATTTGGTGATTGTGTTTTCTGTTCAGAGATAAGGAAAGAGGGCACTTGAAGGTCATGGAGCAAATGAGTGAGGAGTGAAGCTCGCTGGACCTTGAGGGCCTGTGCTGTGGCCCCCACTCTGTTGCGACACCCAGCATAGATCACAGAACAGGCAGTTGCCTTCAGGTAAGAGGGTTAACAACAGCGACTGCTCTGCATTTGTGCCCATGCCAGGCCGTATTGATGGGGTCCATCATGGGTATGTGCACAGAGCAGGAAAGTGCATGTGGTTCTGCCAGGTGCCCGTGGGGTACAGATGCTGTTGTCTGCTTGTGGGCCAGCTCACCATGCACCATTTGCTGCTGGCCAGCAAGGCTGCTTTCGCATGGGGTCTTCTCCTCCCAAGGCTGGTATTGGCGCTCTTTGCAAGTGCCTGCACCTGCCAGAAATGTCCTTGGAAACTATAGCCCATCCTTGACCAAACGGCCCCTCAGTAGGTACCTTCTGCTGATGGTGCATGGTAAGTGGCCGTGGGGCCAGCAGCCAGGCGTGGAAAGCCCTCTTAGATAATGGTATAGGCTCAATTGTGTCCCCCCCCCAAGTGCATATGCCAAAGTCCTAACCCCTAAGTTCCTTAGAGAATGACCCCATTTGAAGATAGGGTCTTTGAAGAGGTAATTAAATGAAAACAAAGTCACCAGAGTGAGCCCTGGTCCAGGATGACTGGTGTCCTTAGGTCCCAGCACACTCAGAGCAAGACCATGTGAAGACACAGGGTGAAGACTCTACTCCAAGGACAGGGGCCTGGAACAGATCCCTCCCTCACTGCCCTCAGCAGGAACCGTGGTCTGGAACGTCTGTGCTCCAGACTGGGAGAAGTAGCTGGGAAGTAGCTGTCCAGAGCTGACCACGAGGACCCAAGTCTTCCTCCTTGAAGCTTTATTCCTGTGGCTGCTGTCCCTCAGTGGTCACGGAGGGAGGGAAAGATGGCAAGGTCTCTTCTGGTGCAGCCTCATCTGCCCATGCTCCTTAAAGATGGGACCAAGTTGAATCAGCCAGAAGTAAGTCCCACATGGCCGTCCTGCTACAGGAATCTGGAAAAGAAATGTGGACTCTGCACCTTTCTCTCCAAGTCTCAGAGGTCTGCGAGTAGGTAGAGGGCAGATGGCCACTAGTGCCCAAGACGCAGGGTCTGTAGCATATGTGGCTGTACGCTGGGTCGCTAGGTCACAAGCTCAAGTGGCAGGGCTCACTGTGGAGCTGGGCCACCTGTGAAGTGACAGGACCGTCTGTGGTGTGGTGCTGTCAGGCATCCATGTGGCAGGGCCTGGGCTCATCTGTAGGGCCATGTGGGCCCCTGGCAGGGCCTTCTCTTCGCCTGAGTGTTCTGAGGGTAGGCTCCCTGGGTGTGCAGGATAAGGAGCCCTGTGGCTTGTGAATGAGACCTCCAAGCCCAGGGAGGGAGGCATCCTCAGGACTGGAGGAGAGGAGGCCTCCTCCAAGTCTGCTCTGCAGCAGGAGTTAGTTCCTTTCAGGCTTTTGGCCCCTCTTCAATTTCCAGTGTGTTTATTTATCCTCCCGAGGCATAGCCACACACTGTTGGGAAATAGGGCTAACTAATCAAAACTGCTGCACATCCATAACTCCCTCTGTCTCCAAGGAGTTCCCATGCCTAGGAAAAGCTCCTCCCCAGGCCCCAGAAGGCAGAGAGAAGCAACTCACACACAAATAGGGCTACTGTCATGCACCTGTGGCCAGGCATCCAGGGCCAGTAAGCCTTGCTGGCTGGTTTGGAGGGCTGGAGGCCAGAGGCTGGGACTTTATCACTAATGATGCTCTTTGGGTCAGGTAAGCACTCACCTGAGTGACGTCCAAGTGCAGAAAGAGCAGCAGCCGACTACTTGTCTGGTTGCTTTGATTATGTCCAGAAGGGTGGGCGGAAATCCTTCATGGTGCATTTGATCTCTCCAGCGTTTCCTTTCTGTGCCTTCACCTGTTTTTTAGACTATCCTTGGGTGGTCTTTATGACAGTCAGTTAAGCAACTGGCTCTGTGTTTGGCTGGTTCAGTTTGGACTTGAATTTCCCTTGGTGGATGGGTGGCAGCCGAAGCCCAGCCCTTCTGTGATGTCCCGGGCTGTGCTACCTGTCCCCCCACCCCACAGCCTTGAGCCTTCGATTTCTCCCTGCCATAGCGCATACATGGCTTCTCACTTTAGAGCTATGTACATCTTCTCTTCTGGAGTGGAATTCACCATGGCAACATGGGAGGCCACAGCCAAATCCTGTCACCTTGCTGGACCCCAGTTCCCTCACCCACAAAATGGAAATAACACCCTGCTCCTCCCCCTGTCCTTGCAGGTCGTTGGGAGAATGAAATGAGAGAATATTGATTAAGACACACGGAAAATGAAGGGAACAAACAAAGAGAGGATGGGTTTCTGGTCCCCGGGCTTGTTCCATACTTAGAAGTTTCACATTTTCCAACCTGAGGTCCAAATTCCACCCAGAAATCTGGAAATGTTCCAAGCAGTGCTTGACTCAAAGGAAGCAAAACACTCAGGGTGAATTATACTCGGAGCATCCACTTTCTGCATAAACTTGGGTGAACAAAATTCTAAGTGATTTTAAAATATTACCTTGAAATGACAAATGAAGGCTGATATTTGGAGTAAGAGATCAAATATGTAGGCATTTTTTCCAAATAACTTCCTACTCTGCTTCAGACTCATTTGCTCCCTTGGGGGCCTTTCAGGTGAGCTGGTGCAGGTGGGGGAGGAGCCGGTGGGCGTGGTGGTGTGGAGAGCCTGTGTCCTGCAGCCTCCTCCAGGACCTTCCAGCAGGCCTTCCCCATCTGTCTCTGACTGCTCCCAGCCCAGCCCCGTGTCTGTCACCACAGCAAGAGGCAGCGTCCTGTGAGCATGACAGAGTGAGAAGGGATAAAAATAGAGGCAGAGGAAGGAGCCAAGGCGCTGAGGCTTTGCACCGTCTCCAGGCTGCCATGAGGACCTGACTTGGGGGAAGAGATTCCCGACTTGGGAAAGCAGCGTGCACGCCCACGATGTCCAGGAAGAACCACAGAGAACCGCTGAGGACCTGGAGATGCCCAGCGGCTGCCCAAGGTCACTGGGCTCCAAGGGAAGGGAAGGGGCAAGTACAGCTCGAGCCACCGAGTCACCTGCCATCTGGGCTGTCTCTAGGGCTCTTGCCCTTTCCACGCCAACGACAATGGAAATGCCCACCCTGGCCTTGGCACACAGCAAGTGCTCCATGCCACGATTTCCTCAAGATGACTGGAAAGAACCCAGGTATAGTCATCCATGTGCCCGCATTTCCTTTTCTCTGTGTTTTCTAGAGCCTTCCAAAACCTTCTTTTCTACCCTCTACCCGTCCAGTCCTTTCTTCCTTTGGAGTCCGTTGCTTTCCTTACCATGAACCGTCTCCAGCTCTCCCAGGGCAGAGGAGCCTCTCCTTATTCATCCTTGCCCTCATCCCCTGCTCCCCACACACTCTCATCCCTTTATCCCAGGATCCCGCCATCCAGCACAGGGTTGGAGGTGCCACTCTGGTCACTGGGAAGGGTGTCATGGTGAAGGAGACTTTCTCAGTCTCACTCTCAGAGGGTGGCAGGCAGAGGCAGGCCCCATCCAGGGCCTCTGCTGCCCAGGGTGGAGTTGGAGCAGGAACAATGACTGGCAATAGCTTTAAAACCATGTCCCCTTCAGCACTTATGTTTTGGACAATTTGAACAATGACATAGGCTTGTACTTGGCGATGTGCACACTGGAGAGGAGGAAAGGGGCTTCCGTGAAAGCCCGGTTCAGGCCTGCACTGGGTGGCCCACCTTAGCCTCAGCTGGCGTGCTAGAACTGATGGGCAGAGTTCAGCGCACTTCTAAGGTCCCCTCTCACTTGAGGGACACAAAATCCCACAAGTCACTGGTTAGTATCCCTGCTCCATTTACAGGGAGATGGGAGGCCAGACAGGTGCAGATGTTCGGTGGCGGTCATGGACATGGTGGTGGAGCGGGGCCGGCGTGGGTGTAGAAGGGATACGGATCTGCTATCTGAGCCTTTCCTGGGCTCCACACTCCCCAACCCGCTCGCTGCAATGCACTACTTTATCTCATGGTGAGAGCAAGATTCATGAACTGTGTCTTAAAAAAGCTTTCCGCCTTTATCTTACCGCATCTCTCCGCCGCCTTTGAAGCGGCTGCTCACTCAGGCCTTTGATATTCTCTGCTATCCTGCTTCCTTCAGGCCACAATCTTCTGGTTATCCTCCTACTTTTTAGGCATTTTTTTCGTATTTTTGAATGGGCCTGTTACTCCGTTTCTTCCTCTAAAGGTCAGGGCACCCCAGAGCTTTCCCCGGTGCTGGCCGCCCTCATTCATGCCGCGCAGCTATCCCGAGGAGCGCACTGGCCTCGGACTCCACTCTCCTGGGAGCTGGGCTCTCCCTGTAGCTGCCCTGTCACTCTCCATCTCCAGTGCTGCCTGCTGGGCATCTGTACCCGGGTGTGCCCGCCGTGCCATTAACCCACCACCAGCCTCTTTCCTGGTCTTCTCTGTTTCTAACCTCTCCCTGGCTGTGCAGGGTGGGCCCCGCTGGGGAGAGGAGTGAGCCGGTGGTTTCTAAGTGCTTGCAGTCCTGTCACCATCCTCGTTATTTCTGGTGTGTGCAAAAACTTGCTCTTGTTTTATGCATGGTAGAAAGGTTAACAGCCTCTACCCACTTATGCTAGGAGTGCCCTGTGTGTGTCTTTCATTGCTGTCATGAGAACCCCTGAAGAACAATTTAGGTAAGAAAAAGTTTATTTGGGTTCAGTTTCAGAAGAGGAAGAGGAGGGGGAGGAGGAGGAGGAGGAGATTGGGTCCTTGGCAAGTTGTAAGGTGTTTCCCAGGCTTGGACTTCCTGGGAGCTTTGTTCTGAGAGTTGGGATGGGGGCAGGCAGAGGGGCCTGGTACTGGATGGCCTACGCCTGTGTCAGTGGCAAGTCCTGATGCACAGGAATTAGGAGGGGTGGGATTGGGTCATGCCTCCTACCCAAGGCCAAATACTTCAGATTCTGTATAAATAACTACTTTTAAACAGAAGGACGTGTACTCAAGCCAATGCTCTGCTGTTGCCATTTTGAAATAAATAGATTTTAAAACCTATTTAGAGGCTTTCCCTGGAAAATTGTCTACATTTGTGAACGTAGACATGTTTGTTGAACTTGTCCACACTGTTGAAGGGCCCCTGCCATCCTGGAGCCCAAAGTGGTTTATTCCAAAATGTCACCATGTTGATCTTTTGTGCTTTGGTTATTGGCCCTAAAGGATCCAAGGAAGAGCTGGATGAAATGGAGTCTGTCATCCCAGCACCCAAGCCCTGGGTCTGGGGCCCCAGGGGCTCTAAGATCAAGGCTTGGGATCTATCCTCGACAGACATTTCCTATTTGATCCCACCCCAGGAAAATAGCTTCTTGGGAAACATTTTTCTATTTTCAAAATCTCTGCCGTAAGGAAGTCTGAGGTCTGGCAGTGAAACCGGCCCGTGCCCACCCTGGCTTCATGGTCTGCACTCAGCGGCTGTGCAGGCGCGGGAGGCAAGGCTCGGGAACCACAGAGGGAGGTGAAGCCGGGTTCAGAATCAAGGATATCCCTTCTCTGCTCAGAGCACTAGGATGCCCAGTCCCCCCCACGGGGACCAGGCATGGGCCCCTCCCTCTTGCATCTTCTCGTCTTCCTTTGGGGACCTCATGCTCCACCAGAACAAGCTCAGGGCTTGGGAGGTTGGTTCGGGCTCTACCTTGAAGGAGACTCTCAATCTCTAATGAATCTCCTTGCGTCTGACCTCAGTTTCCCCAGATGTGCCTGGAAGCAGGTGGCCTCTGCCAACAGTGATGGCTCTTTCACCTGTTGCTTTCAGGAGCTAATACCAGAGGAGTTGCAGAGTGACACTTGGCCCTGGGATGGATGCTGGGAGACTTTGCTATTTCAGCATTTGCTATTTGCCTTTTCAATTAGGAGACTCAAAACAAAGGAGAAGTCAATCAAATGTGAAGAGTGTGATTTGGGGGTGATACGTGCTCTGCAGGGGGAACCATGTCTGATGTCACTCCTTCGTCTGGGAGCCGGTTCACATGGTTTCCTTCTGTCAGTTTGCTGGGCAGTGTCACCCGCTGGCCCAGCTGAGGAGATGAGCAGGGTTCAAAGGAGCTGGCTGTGTCAATAACTAAGAAAATGGCGAAGAAACCACACAGCCACGAACATGAATTTCTGAGAACGAGGACAGGACGGCTTGGTGACCCCGTGGGTCAGCTCCATGCTGGGCAGCGCTGGAAAGAGCAAGAGAGTGAGCACACCTGAAAACCCCCTATTTATTGGGGAGAAGACATTCAATAGAATATTCCACCCACATAAGGCAAAAGGTAGGATTTCAAAGGTGGAGTCTTGCTTGGTGACATCTTGTGGTCAGCAGATTGATCGACACCTTGGCAAGTCACATCCATCTCGGGTGCTGTATGGGATCACAGGCAGAATGAGGGGAAAGGCACATTTGTGTTGCACAGCCCAATCAGCATGCGACGCCGGACCAGTCCCCTCGTATGCACAACCACACAGCTCACACACAGCCATGGATGGCTGGCGACAGAAGAGGGTCAGAGAGCAGGACCCCAGGGAGAAACAACCTTCGACCTTCACACCCTGAGACTGAAACCACATCAAGTTCCAAGCCACTTTAATATTTTGGACCATGGTTGACCATAGGCTCACTCCCTGGGCCTGGTTGTCACCCGATTCCTCCCAGCTGAAACCAGGGAAGTAAAACCAGAGAGAAGGGAGACCACTGCAATTCCAGTTTCACACAGATGCTTCTATACTCATTCCCCAACTTATCTGGCAAATATCGCCTGGATACCCAAACCAGATAAGGACAGGTGAGAGGGAAACATTAAGACTATAGAGGCAAACCTCCTAAACGAGAAACCTTCACACTAAAGTTTAAGTCATTTGCCCAAGAAATCATGAGTTACAGTGGCTAACTCTGTCACCTGATTCCTTCTCACAAACTCCCCTTGGTTCTCTCCAAGCTAGGGCCTGGCCTGCTGCTGGCTGCAGGTCCACAGAGAATGACTCCTTCTACCTGAACAGGAAGTGACGGCCAGGCAGCTCGGGCAAAGCCCAGAGGGTGCGCAGGACCCTGGCATCGGGAGCACTCACACACGAGGTCTCCGCAGGCTCTGGCTTGGAATTCCAGGATCACAAGAATTCTGTGGACACTCAGCCCTCATGGTCCCTAACCTCTGCCTATCTTATAGGTGAGAAACCAGAGGGCCAGCAGGGCCTGGCAAGGCCATTGTTAACTCCATGACTGCTCCTTCCAAAAGAAGCAACCTCCTTCTCCATTAATGTCTTCATTTTTTTCTCAGCAGAAAGGTGTGTGTGTGCCCGATGTGTGTCCAGGTTGCTCTGCCAGCATAGAAACTAGAGGAGTAAGCCAAAGGCACCGGCCTGCCAGGGGAGTGACCAACGGGGAAGGGAGGAGCAGCGAGAGGCAGGTGGGACAGAAGGCATGCAGCAGATTCTGCCTGTGCTTGGGCCTGAACATTCGGCCAGACAGAGCACGGAGGGGTGGGCTGACGCTGGAACTGTGCTGAGTGCGGCTCTGGCCCAGCTTCCCAGGGTCGGGAACAGCTGACTTAAATCCAGGGGCCAAACCTCAACTTGGGAAACTGAAAGCCACTTTGAATGCACACCATGTGGCCTGTGGGCCAAAGACGCAGCTCAGGTGTAACAGAAGCTATCAAGCCCATTCTGAATGTTAAATGTTATAACGTGTATGAGTGTGTCATTCCACGTTACCCTCAGAGTTAGTCGGGGACAATGGTGTCATCCGTCCTCTCCAATGAAAAAGGAATCAGCACAGGCACAGAGAGATCACATGGCTTCCCCTGAGGCCACAGAGACCTGGTGGCACAGCCAGGTTCACGGTTGGGTTCACCCGCCTCCCAAGTGCCTGGAGCTGCTCTCGTCTCCACCACTCACCTCCCCGATCTTTGGTCTGAGAACTCTTGTTCCTCTGCACGCCGCATTAGCATGTCATTATGATTTCTGGTACTCCAAAGCTAATTTTCACAAGAGCCATTTTACAAAATGAGCTGCATCTTGTGTGCTTTGTTAAAGACATCTTTGTTCACTCATAGAATGATTTGCTGATGGCAGTCGCTGGGTAGAGGGAGGTCAGATCCCAAGATGCGTTTATAGGAGGAGCAAGGCCTGAAGCTTCACAGCACAGCAGGGTGACTGGGGGCCACACCAGTTCAGAAGAGAGGAGCTCATGGGTTTCCAGTGCAAATAAATGATAACTATAAGGGGACAGAAATGCTAATACTCTGATGCAATCAGTGCACGCTGTAAACTTGTATTGAATTTTCACACGATCTTGAAACTAGATATAATTAGGTGAAAAAATAGTTAAGATAATAAAATCATTCTTCTGTGTTTTAATGTGTTTTGTAGCTCACAAGCCATGGGACTGCAACTCCTACGGTTAGGACTGATGGTACCAAAGGAGGATAAGAGGTCAAGACCAGCAGACATTGAACAGTGAGGCAATAAGGTTGAAGTTCAAGTCTGGGATGGCAACCTCTTTCTAGTTTTTAGCACTGTCCCTTACTCAGCAAAAATACCCCTGTGAGAGAATTATATTTGTTTTGGGGTGTTTTGCGGATTCATCAAAGGTGAATTTTTATGTGACTTGGCATGTGGTATTCATTTCAACAAGGTAACATGAATCATGTTGTTTTGCTCTTCTGTGTCATTACTGGATTTTGGTCTGCTTGGTCTATCCACTTTTGAGAGAGCTATTTTAAAACATTCCTTTATAATTGTGTGGCTTTAGATTGTCCTTCTTTCATTCCATCAATTTTTGCCTGTGTTCTAACTACAATCGTGCGTGTAGATTTATGATTGTGATGAGCCCTTTTATAATGATCAAACGTCCCTCTTATGTCTAGTGATACTTCTTGACTTAAAGTTTACTTTTCTGATGTGAGTGCAGCTGTTTCAGAGAGAGAGGGACTGATTCAGGCACGGGGTCTCTGCTAGGTCCAACAACACTGCGGTGGTGGCTTTTCAAACATGTCAAAGCTGCCTGTTATAGAAGTCTGTCTCTGCTTCAGAGTCATCCAGGCCTATGCTGTGGCTCTTCTTTGGGGGCTCCACATGGTGTCCTTGATCACTCCAGGTGTCTCTACACCATCGAATCTCCTGGCCACCTGGGCCTGCTGAGAATGTCTGCTCTGGGTCCTGTTCAGATATGGTGTCTCCAGTGTCCAGAGCTCCTCCACTGACCCGACTCTTTTGCCCTCTTCTATGAGAGGAGGCTGTGGCATGCCCCTGGTCACTGACCTTATTCATGTGGTGGCCCTCTGAATCTATCTCAAGTTCATTGCCCATGCTCTGGCATGCTCCTATCACACGGAACACAAGATACCTTGCTACTCACTGCCACCCAGGTAGAGTTGGAATAATGTCACTGCTCCAGTGGAGCAGTGTGACCATCTGCAGAATATCAAGCTAGCTCCCTAATAACTATATACGAATATAGATAAGGAGAGTTGAACTAGCCTGGGGGGAGAGTGGATGTTTACTTCTGACCCCTCATGTGAAGGCTGCTTCATCTTCACCACTGATAGAATACATCTCCCAGATCAATAACCTCGAACAAGTGCCACAACCTGTCTATTTGTTCCAGTAAAGAAACGACTTCTAGTGCAGCATTTGTTATCAGGAGTAGCACCTGCTTAAATTGTCCACCATAACCAGACAAGACCTACCTGGAGTCTGCAGGAACCAGACAGTAGCCTTGAGTGATGAGGGGGACAATAAGCCCTGAGCCCTTCAGTTTCTGACCGTTCTGTTAGTTTCTGCCGTTACCCCGGGTGTGTAGTCTTGCTTCTCATGGACAGCCTTGCCCAGGTTGGAGCACATCTTCCTAGACTTTCACACCTGTGTCCATTGCTGCTATTGTAGCTCTGCATGCCAGGCATCAATTGAGGGTCTTCAACTGCATGTGGGGCCTACTTATGTGAATGGTTCACTGCAGATCCTGGGACATTTATCCCCAGTGTGGAGCCATAGGTGCATGGAATAGGATAGGACTTGGTTGAGAACCCATTGATCCTCGCCCTTAGTAGGCCACCTCTGTAACCAAAGGCCCATGATGGCATTTAGGGTCTCTGGGTATTAATGTTATCTGGGACTTGTACCCAACAGCCCTCAGCTATCTGTCTATCCCTCTTCCACTATCCCCAGATTCCTTGGTGAATCATTGCAGCTCCCTTTGCGAGAATGGCTGGGAGACTTCTTTAGCTCTTGGGTTCTTCAAGAGACCTCGCCTGGTTTTCAGTCAGTGGGCCATGTGTGGATAGACACAGACCTGGCACCTCGACAAGGAACTGCTGCTTGTAGTTCTCCATCGTGTTGCAGGATGTCAGCTCTGCAGCGAGCTCTCAGATTTAGTTATTGCACAAGTTGAGTGACACTTTCACCAGCTTTTATTTTTTTCTTATTATACAAATTTACTAACCTTTTAGTTTCCCATCTGTCTTTCCCCTGGGAACATCATGACCTTTAACCACCATTGAATCCCCCTGCAGATCAGAGGACTCGGATGACCTCTGTGGCTTTGAAGTCAACTAGCTGGCCTCAGTCTCTGGACTCCTGTCATCACGGAGTCCCTCGTCACCACTGATGCTGGGGAGGTGTTTCCATGGCAGCCTCTCCTAGGTCAGTGCCACCTACAGGCCAAGCTTCCTTTCTTTCTTCATGAGTCCCAACGCTGACATGTGGGATAGGCTGAGGCTGGCACAGGGTCTCCTTGAAGCCACTACTGTTCTTTCTTTAGGCCTTGGACCTGATCTTTAGCGCACTGTGCATTGAGATATTGAAATGAGAATCTCCTTAAATGCATCTTAGAGGTCTTCTAGCTTTCACAGCTGGCCTTGAGCTCATGGTGGGCTGACCTAAATCTGTCCTTTTCTTTTTAAGAGTCACAAAGGAGTTAACAAAAGCCACAACCTCCACAGTCACCCCTGTCCTACCCCATTCACAGCTGTAGACTCCTGTACTTCCCCCGTATCTGTACCACATCCCAATAAGCCATAAATGGATGTCTTTGAAGCTGTGTTGTCAACTCTCTGCTTGCCACCATAACAGGGTCCTGTGCCCTCTAGGGATACAATGTCCACATCCACAGCTTCATCCCTAGGATCTGTTTTTTTAAGGTCACTCCTGCTACCAATTGCCTGGGCCTCATCCATCAAAACTAGAATCAAACAACAGGTGATGTGCCTGCGTTTTATTTGGGGATCATGTTGTGTGGGGGACAGAGGGGAGGGAGGGTTAGCTCCGTATCCAGCCAGGCTTTCTGGGAGCCTCCTGTCTGAGGAGCACCCTTCAGGGGTGCATCTGAGCAGTGTGCCCGAGGGATGAGAACAAGTAAGGCTGGTCGTTGGTTTCTGTGTCTAGCAGTTGAGGATATCCCTGAAGACAGGACTGCTGACTTGGAGTTCTGGGGTGGAGATGTGGATATGTTTATTGTCTTTCCCTATTTTCTGAATCGGAGAAGAGCTGGGGTCAGAAGGTAGAGGTGTGGCTTATACCCCCCAATAAAGAGCTATCAGACATGTGAGTAAAGATGGTGGCAATGTGCAGCAGCTGGGTGACATAGCCATGTGTGGAACAGAAGTGAGACCAAGGGCCTTGACACAGTGTGCACAGGTGTCCCTGCAGTAACACGATGGGAAGTCCAGGGGACCTTGCTCTGGGAATGGCTGGACCTAGGAGTGAAATAACGCTTCCTAGGCAAGGCCATATTGGTCCCTCAGCTCTGTCTTCTCCTGGGTTGGTTTCATTCAGACTCTTTCCGTTCAATGGCAAGGTGGCCAATAAGAAGCTTGCCTTTCCCATCTCGTCTCCTCAGCAATCTTGGAGAAGGAGCTGCCTTTTAAGGAGCAGTTCCAACAAAAGTGACCAACTGATAACTTCCTCCTTGTCCCCCAAAGAACAGCCGGAGAGCACCTGGGGAGCCAGGGGCCCTGCTCTCTTACATCTCTGTTCCTTGAGAGTCCAGAGTCTTTGCCTCTCCTGTGCCTTCTCCTGGCTTTCAATCACCACCTGGTAAATGCTGGGTGGGAGAACAAGTAAAGGAACGACTCTTATTCCATAGCTCTTTTAGGGATTTTATTTTCCTAAAGAGAAATCCCAGTAACTTTAGGCCAAATCAGGTAGGCAGACTGGGTTAATTCTTTGAGAAATTTATGAAAATATCTGTCCTTCCTAACTTTGGGTACACTATATAACTTGGCAAACTACTGGTCATTTTGGAAATTACTCTCTGGTTTGTAATTTATTGGTTTTCCAGATAGCCTCCTTGGATATCCAGTGGGAACTTGGACTGGGAATGATTCATCTCATTGGGGCTGATTGTTAATTTTTAAATGACATTAGAGGCAACATTCAGAGAAAGGCTCAAAATCACCATTAGTTACACAGAGTGTTAATGAGCAATTACTCTAGGTAAACAGGACCTCTGTGCCAGGTCAGATGTAATGAGCCAGGCATGGTGTCCAGGTATAGAGCAAAGGGTGACCAGGGGTGCAAGAAGGAGTTAGCAAGATGCCAGGGGCATACCAAGGGGTCAACGCCAAGAGTTCAGCATGAAACTTCAGGCAGGACAAAGAGTCTGCGTAGAGAGATGGAGCCTCTGCCTGAAGGATTTTCCGCACCAGAAGACAGTGGCTCTGGAGGCAAGTGGGCGAGCAGCCAAAGTCTTCATCTCTACTCCAAGTTCCCTATTTCCAGATGTGCAGAACTACACACCCAGGGCCCCAGAGACACTGAGTGACTTGCCCAAACGTGGACTGCTGGCTGTGCTCAGAGCACTGCCCAGCACGTGCTGGTACCTGGTGGATTCAGTGCCCCCTGCCTCCTCAGTCTCTGCTTTTGAAACCCGTGGCTCCATGGTGGCGAGTCTCTAAGAGCAGAGACTGAGATGTGGGCCTCTGTATCCTTTGGATACAGGGCCAGTGCTTTGGGCTCAGGGATGTTCAGGAATTGCTTATTTGTTCTCTGACTCCCGTCTCAGCCCTCCTGGTGTCACTAGCTGGACTGACTTGGTCATCAGCCCCCACAGCAAAGGTGAGGAGTGAACTTGAACTGCCTCTGAAGATGCAGGCCCATGCCATGCTGCAGGCACAGGGAAGTGGGTACTGGAGCACGGTGTGGCGAGATGTGGGTTCAATTCCACAGAGACTTGAGACCCAGCATGCCTGTTCTCATCTTTCTTACCTGCAATATGGCAATTAGCTGTTTGTTTTTATAATTAATGATGGTATTGAACAATTCCATCTTCAAGTAATCCTAATGTTAAACTGCTTTTACTTCAAATTGCAGAAATTCTCAGAGCTTCTCTTACTCTACTGGGCATTGTGAACCCTGGGAGGAGCCCACAGCAGCCACAGATGTTCCTGGTCCTTGCAAACATTTGTCAGGGAGCATCCTGAAGGATCAGTGTTTTTGGAACACTTTGGAAAATCTCACAAAGCCCGTGGTAGGTGCTAAAAATAGTATTTGCTCTTAGTGTTGTTGTCACAATTATTACTATTGTTTTATTATTACTGAAATAATACAGGGACTGGGAGCTGAATGACCCTGAGATCATATTTCAGAATTCACAATTTTCCAATAGACTTTCGTACCAGATCTAGCCAGGCCAGTCCCCTGTGAATTTCTCTAGCTTCAGAACATACAAACCAAACATAGACAAATCCCTCCTGTCCTTGCTAATTAGAGTGATGGATGGTGGAGACAGGACTGGGCCACGCTGCGGTAAAGATGATGGCTTTGCTTTTAATTAACTGTGCAGGGACTTGAGGGGCGCTAGGGAAGTGGAGCAATCTTCCACAGCACACTGCTCACTCCTGTCCGGAACATACCGAGTCTTTCGGGCCCAGCAACCAAAGAGGACAAGCATGCAGCCTGCAGACACCACTCAGGGCCCTCAATCCTCGCTCTTCCCAGGAGCCAAGAGGCACAGACAGACAGGAAGTGGGAGATTCTCAGCACTGGGCAGCCCAGCCTTCCTTCAAGTCCTCCTGGGGCAGGACTGACCATTCCTGGGACAGTTTCGGTCCCCAGTAGACACTTAAATAATGAAAAAGGGTTCAACATTTTTGTGCACATTCTTGGAACAAGGGAGTGCTTTGGGCCTTTAAGTCCCTCCAACATCCCTGGTCCCTTGGTCCCTTGCAGTTTTAGAAGCAAGCCTTGGTTGGGCTGGGTTCTCAGCTGGAGTCTGCAGTTCACTTGTGGGAAACCTGGGAAGACCCCTTCTCCAATCATCTTTCCTTTCCTGGGGTTTGGGCTGGTTCTGCTGCGACAGTGTTTGGGCTGTGGCTGGCCCTGGGTAGTTTATCTCAATTCAACAAATATTCAACGGTCACTATCAGGTTTGGGGCCCTGGGATATGTGGTGCAGTGTAAGCCTGCTTCTGGCTTCAGGGAGCTCACAATCTGGACATGAAGGTAAAGGTGTGCACGTGACTGTCAGGTCCACACAGCGTAAGTAACTCAAGAGGGGCTCAGGGTGTGAAGCCAGCTGGATGAGCAGGCTTCAGAGGACATTCTGAGGCTGTGGATATTGAGGAGGAGGGTATTTAGTAGAGTTTTAAAAACAGGAGCTTCTTTTGCTTAAAGAGACTTGCTCAGTCAGAGCTTCCCACAACTCCTTGCTTTCTTTCTGTGCCCCCCCTCAGCAGCTGCAGAGGCCCAACACTCATTTTTTATAAAAACCTTGCATCCCTTTGGGTTGGCCAGCTCCCCTGGACGGGCACACTGCACAGCTTTGGATTCCTGCCTTAAGTCCTGCTGCCTCATTGCTTGCCGATTTTGGAGAAAATGAATTGAACCTCCTGTGCTCAGTTGAGAAAGCAGCCGCAGGCAGGAAGGAAGATCCTGAGGAGGCAGGGATTTAGTGCCTCAGGTGGGAAGCAGGGGGGCCAGCCAATCGCGGAAGCTGGCCTGTCTCTCCAGGTGCCAGCACATCCTGTCTCCTCCAGCTGGGGAGGATGTCCTAGAACGCAGCTCTGACCTGCACATCTGCTCCTGGGCTGCTTCCCGCTTAGACCCCATGAAGCCCAAGCTTCCCTGCCAGCCCCCTCCCGGCCCAGCCCCTCCCACCCAAATGCGGAGCTTATTCCCCACGTGTAGGTGCGCTGTCCCCCCAGGCCTTTGTTCCCTCTTTTGTCCCTCAAGCCCTGATCACCCAGCCACCTTGCCACTGCCCAAGTCTATATAGACAATGGCCCCTTGGGGACACCTTCCCAGCATGCTCTTCTGGGCCAGCAAGGAGCCAGGATTCGTGGAGGGTCCTTGACCTTCCTCTCCGTCGATACCATCCCCTGCCGACTTCTCTCAGTCTTATGACCCTGTGTTTCATACTTCACTCACTTGTCTCTCCCATTACACACTCTGAATGCTCTGGGGACACAGACATGGCTGGGGAGAGCTCACCTGCAGTGCCCCATCCACCAGGCACCTCTAGCAGAGCCTGGGACACTCCCCATCATCTCCCTGACCTCATCTGTGCAGGATGCCACATGGGTGGGCTGGAGCTGGTGAGGGCGGCTTCCCCTGCCCTCCCTCTGTGTCAGGGTGGAGAGACAGATCTCTCTCCTCTCTTCCTGCCCTTATAAGGCCGCAGTCCTATGACACTAGGGTCGCCTCTCAGGACTTAACCATCACCAACCTTAACATCTTGGCCTTCATCTATGAAGTTCAGGGTAACATTACAGTCCTCGGCACTCACAGGGCCTTCTTGACCCTCTTCCCCAAGTGATGAGCTGGTGCCATGTGAGTGGCATTTGCCGTAATTCTCATGATTATTAGTGTCACTTCCTCAGTGTTTTCTGTTTTCAAGGTGGCTTGCCACAGCCACAGCCACAGCATCTTCTTCGTCAGGGATGAGTTTGTGAGGGTATGCAGGGACATGTAGTGGAGCTTCAAGCTCCTCTCCCCCTGATCTCAGGCTTCAGTTCTCACCACCTTGTTCCAGAAGGATGCCTTGACCTGCCCATGGACTCCACCCCAGCCTTGGAAGCCCGACCTTTGTTTCCCACAGCCCTGTTCCTCTCAGGGGCTGGAGTCTCTGCTGTCTGCTGAAGTGGCCACCGTGACTCTCCCCACCCATGCCTGCTGGGAGTCAGGTCTCCAGGACCCTCGCTCTAGGGTGCCCAGGTGAGTGAGGCTTGGTTAGGGAGGGAGGGAAGAAAGTGGCATCAACCTACCCTGTTCCAGGGGATCCATGAGCTGTCATGAATGTGTTCCTCATGGACACTTTGAGGTTCAGAGAAGTCAAAGACTGCCCTGAAATCACTCGGCTGAGAGGCGACACAGGTTGGACTGTGCCGGGTGTCTGCCTCTGGTGGGAGGAGCTCAGCTTAGATCTCCTCCCTGGGCAGTGCACCCCTGCCCACCTGCTAAGCACCCCTGATGTCCCCTTCTCTGAGATTTGTCCTTGCCAGGGAGGGAATGTCCCCTCCCCAGGACTCAGTGCCAGGGAAGATGGGCTGGTAAGGAAGACGGGTGCCAGCCCCTTGTCTAGGGGGGCGGCTCTGCTGAGACCCTCTTTCCAGGGGTCAGGCTCAGCTCTAGCCTTCACCTGCTTTCCTCACAGGCTTCTCCCAGCAACATGCCCTCGAAAGGTCCTGAGCTGCGGGAGCCCTGCCTCAGCCTCTGCTTTCAGGAATGTGGCCCTAGAGATCCCCAGACCAGACCTTCCCCCATGCCACGTGTGGGATTCGGCACACCTGGATGCACTGCCCTGGGTCCAGGGGCCTGACCCACTCCTGGAGAAGTACCCTGGCTTCTGGGAGGTTTGGTGAATGGATGGCTGGAGGAGAGAGGAGGAGGGTGGGGCATTTCTTCCTTGGCCCCTGCCTTGCTCCGGCTCCCTGGGTATGACCCTGCTGTGCCCGCCTTGTCAGCTGTCCGACTCATGGCTCCAGCTCTGACCTAGCTCTCCAAACTCAGTCCTGCCCTCCCTGTTCTCCATGGGCCCACCCATTGCTGCTAGTCCCTGGCAACTTGACATCTGAGCTGGTTCTCTTAACCCTAACAGAGTTGGGACCCTTCTGTAAGAGTGCTTTAATTCAAAGTCTCTTCAAAGACTCCAGATCGGATGGATATCTATTTCTTGCGAGGCACGCTAACTGCTTTGCTTTCATCTGACAGATCTACTCAGATTGATTGCCCATGGCTGTCCACATGATGTGTTTAGGAAGAGTGCTGTGATCCATTAGTGATGTCTGTCAGTGTGCAGCAGGGTAGGCATGTATAAGTGCCATGTTTTGGACTTCTCTGAACTGGATGGCCCTGTCTCTGAGATTCCTTTTGGCTCTGACTTCTAGGATCTATTATTTATGAAAAAAAGAGATCAATTTCCCTCCAGAGAAGCCTGAACAAGATGATGGAGTTAATGACTGTGGCCAACCAGCTGACAGCTTATTGGCAAATGAGACATCGACACCGTGGGAAATTATCTCCTCCGTGTGGCCAATTAATCTTGACTTTGTGGCTCATGCACTATCAGTACTGCTGTCAGTAATGGACCACCAGGGCAGAGGGTGGGAGGGTCTTTCACAGACTTTTGGAACCAAGTGCAAAAAAGTTTGGGGGCCTGTTGAATGCAAAACCTTCCAGTTACAGGTGGGTCTGGTCAGACCACAGACAGTAGAGTGATTTGCTCTGCAGCCTTTGTAAATGCATATTTTTATTAAAGGTGCATTTTGATCAGTTATTGTGGGACAACATTTTGTGCTATATGTTCTGCAAAGGAATAACTCCATAGCCTTAAGGTTAGCAAGGGTGAGATAACCTAAGCAAAAATCACAAAAATAAATGTACACTTTTATCATTTAAACAAAATTCAGAAAGTGAAGAATGGAAGCAGGAATACTTTAGGGTGATGTTCAATTATGAAAAACCTGGACTCTGGTGGGAGGGGCCCAGGTGGAGAGCTGGTGGATCGGTGGCTCAGGCAGTAGGGACAGAAGACACAAAGATCCTGAGGCAGAGAGATGAAGGAATGGAAAGTAGGCCACAATATTTGGACTACAACAGGGATGAGGAAATCATGAAGAAGAGCGGGAGACAGGGTCAGGTCAGCAGCACACCGGGACGTGGTTAGCTGGACGTCTCTGAAGCTGGATCCCTGGGGCCAGTGGGCAGGAGTCCCATGCAGAACATGGGGAGGTGCAGCCTGTGGTTCTCATCTGCACAGTAGAGATGCCAAGTTGTGTCCCCGTCATGCTGGGGGCCCCATGGGGTTCTGTGTGGGAATGCAGTTTTTAAATAAGAGCTGTGAAGTTAAAATGGCTAACTAGAAGGCCACCGGGCTAAGATGGCTTCAGTCTCTGAGCAAAGGAAAACGTAAGCTCATCCTATCAGAAGTGGCCGGCGAACCTCTCCCAGGTCTCTCCACTTCAACCTCTCAAAGATTTGTCTTTCTTCTGCAAACACTTTATAAAATCTTCTCTCCCCCGCTCACTGGAGCGTTGAGCTGTCCATGGCTGGTGCTGTGTGGTCAGCTGCACTTCACATTCTAACATGCAGAGGTGCACTGTCTAACAGTCTGCAGGAGGCTGGGTTCAAAGGAGGCCACCTTTGCTGTCCCTCCCTGTGTGGCCTGGCTTTTCACTTCTTGACTGATTCTCTCTGACCAGGCCTCTGCAATGCTCTGCCTCTTCAGCCAGCCCCAGGCCATGTCTGCTCCAGGTGCCAGATGTGAGCTCTTGCCCTCTGCTTCTTCTCGGGGCTCTCTGTGTCCTGATGCTAACCTTCTCTGTGGAGACCGAAGGTCACCAGCCACTGTCCCTGAAAATGGCTCCTCGGGCTTCCAGGCTTTCTCTGGACGCCCAGGTTTCCTTTACCCTCTGAACCTACTCACCCTTCAAAACTCGGCCACCTGACTTCCTCTGGGTGCCTTGTCAGCCCAGGTGACCCTGCAGAGGGCCAGGCACGAGGCCCCCGTCCTGTTCCCAGCCTGGGTCTTTCCCGGCACAGGGCTCCCTCCTGGGAGGGACCCATTAGAAGTTCACAAACCATGAATATGTGAGCGAGTCGATGACAAGATGCTGGGGACATCCCTTCTAAAACACACGACTAGAGAGCAGCCCCTCTGCCAAAGCTCAGCTGAAAAGCAGAGCTCTGTCACCCTCCGGGAAGTTCTTCCCACCGTGAAGAGAAAACAATACATACATAAAGATTCATTTGTCTTCCTCTGCTGTCTGACCCTGGAGTCCTCCAACCCCCTGCTTTCCAGCCAGCAGCTCAGGCACCAGAGTTGTACCTGCTCCCCGCAGTGGTGAGCCAGCCAGCAATAAATCCTCAATTAGCAAGGAGGAGGATTGATGGAAGCTGTTCTCCTCTTCCTCCACTTTTGTTCAATGCTCCCTGTAAACAAGGCTGTGTGGCTGGCATTCAAGAGGAAGGAAAATTGGATTTAAAGTCATTTAAAACTTGCCATGATTAATGTCATGCCAGGTAAGCAGTGAAAAAGCACATTAAAAGAATCCAAAAATAATTCTGCTCTTCGGCCTGCGAACATTGTCTTTCTATGTGCATATGAATATATCACACAGAACCTTCTACATAAACAGATGTGAAACCATGACCCTCATGTGATGGCAGCTCACCACCTCTACAGGGGCAATGGATTCACACATGACATACCTACTGTGAGCCCCCAATGCAAATCATGTCCCTGTGGGACGTGGCCTTTGCAACACTGCACATACTTGGCAAGAACCATCCATGGAGTCAGACAGCCCTGGCTTTAGCACTGAACAGAATTCTGGGATCTTACAGGCTGGACTTGATGGTTTGCCTTCTCATTGGTGGTAATACCAACCATAAATGTGTTAGGATTTTTTAAAATTCTAATTTGTTTATATGACAGCAGAATGCATTACAGTTCACATTACACATATAGAGCACAGTTTTTCATATCTCTGGTTGTACCCAACATAGAGCTACACCAATTGTGTCTTCATGCATGTACTTAGGGTGATGATGTCCATCTTATTCCACTGTCTTTCCTGCCCCCATGCCCCATCCCTTCTCCTCCCACCTCTTTGCCCTATCTAGAGTTTGTCTAGTCCTCCCACATTCCCCTCACAACCCCACTATGAATCAGCCTCCTTAAATCAGAGAAAACATTCGGCATTTGGGTTTTTGAGATTGGCTAAATTCACTTAGCATTATATTCTCCAACTCCATCCATTTAATGTGTTAGGATTTATGAGATGCTGTAAATGAAAAATTAGCAAAGAAACTGGCATTCATTAAATATTCAGTTAACGAAGCATAGGTCTATTTATCCACTTCCATAGTATTATGTGTGTTTGTGTCATGCACTTGTGGCATACCATCCCTGAATTGATACCTTATATAAGGAACATAGAGTTACTGTGTGTGTGTGTGTGTGTGTGGTGTAGGGGGCTGTGCATACATAAATATTGAGTTCAGAATGACATTTCAACAGTTTTATTTTGGCCAAATATTTTAAAATATGTTACCACCTAGACATGATTCAAAACCATTTTCAGATTTAGACAGTTCTGCATTACATCATGTTTTCACAAAGTTCTGTAAGACACTGGACCTCACTGAGGCTCCTTCTCTCCCTCCGTAAAATGGGAAAATAGGGAAATTTACATTAGAGTGCTCGTGCAATTCAATGAGACGGTCTATTGGCTGGCTCACTCATTCCCAAAGCATTTCTCTTAGTGTCTTTCTGCAGGGGATGAAAATGCAAGGAAAATTGGGATGGGGTTCCCACCCCAAGAGGGTCACCTGTGATCCACGCTGGCTTATGAACATGCCATCCTCTATCTTTGGCACCTCCAGGGCAGGGGTCCCATGAAGGGTTTGGTAGTTTGTGCAGGTTTACATTGAGTTGTAACCCAGAGCAGGAAGGAGAACTTAGCAGGATTCTCTCCTACAGCTCTTCTTCCCAACCAGTTCTTATTGTTGACCTACTCTCTCCCTTTTTTATAAAACAGGGAAGGTGATAAAATGGGTGTCAGGAAACTGTCATCCTTTTCTTACTGTGACCTGGATCACCACCACAGCACCCAACCAATCCTGCAGCTTGCACCCCCATCCCCATAACTGAGGTCAACTCAGCAGCCACAGTTAGCTTTATAGAATGCCGATCTGCCCTCAGCCAGCTCCTCTGCTGGGCCCAGTGGCTTCTCATCGCTGAAGGACATTTCCTTTAAGTTGTCACAGCCCTGCTGGCTTCCTTCTTGTTCCCAGAAAAAGCTGGACTCCTTGGTCCCTTGGGAGTGGCTCTGTCCTCTCTGCCGCCATTTCCTCCTCACTGCCAGATATTGTGTCAGTTGTAACCAAGGTGGGTGGAAGGGCCCTTGCCTCCACCTGACACCAGATGGGAAGTTGATTCCTTTGAGAAATGGTTGTTGGCAGAACAGATGTTCCTGGTGGCAGGAGCTTGTGAATGGGACTCTTGCTATTGGTCACATACATAGTCGTCATCCTGGCCACTATGAGTTCATTGTGCCCCTGAGTCCATAATGCCAGCAGAGAACATCAGTGACCCTTGCTCCAGGCACAGTAGGGCCTGCCCAGAGCCTCAGGAGTCACCTTTGCCACCACAGATACTTGGAGTACCTTAGGGTCTTTCTGGTCACAGAGCCCTAGTGGCAGGGCACTGGTACTGCAGCCTGGAAATGCTGCAGAGCCTTTTCCTGGGCTGCTCCCAGTGGAAGCTGACAGCCTTCTGTGTCACGTGGTAAATAGCCTGAAACAGTACAGGGGTCCCTCAGTGTCTTTGGGGACTTGGTTTCAGGAAACCCATGAAAACTCAGATCTCAAGTTCCTTATATAAGATGGTGTAGTGTTTGCATATCACCCCCCCATCCTCCCACGTACTTCAGATCTTCTCTGGATTACTTAGACTACCTGGGCAACGTAAGTGCTGTCAGTAATTGCTGTTCTGTATTGTTTGGGGAGTGATGACAAGGAAAGTGTCTTTACATGTTGAGAACAGTGGCAGTTAAACATTTTTCTTGTGTGATTTGTTGGATCCATGAATGTGGGGAGAACTGCTTCCTGCGGTGCAGAGCCTGAGGAGGGCTGCTCTGCTCAGAGGGCGGGGAGTGGAGGCCATAACTTGGTGTTTTTCTTTGGGAGGAAAGAATGTCCCAGGCCATTAGATCCCTATGAATGTCATGGCAGAGTCCCAAAGTTCAACATGGTTTATCTACTGCTTCTTAGAACCTGTGTTATTTTACAGAGACATCACCAATCCTGCCCTGTATGTGCACCTTATGCAACCAGCAAGATGTCAGTGCCCATCATCCCAGCTACTCAGGAGGCCAAGGTGGGAACATTGTGAGTTCAAGGTCAACCTGGCCACTTAGGGAGACCTCATCTCAGAAAAAAATTGTTACCTCTTGTATACTTGCCTATTAATCTACTGTGATGTTCTTTGGAATAGAGACCATAGTATTTTAGGGATTTGAGAGTTGAGATAGCCACAACAAGACTGCAATACTTTAAGCGTATGCAGACATCCTTCTCAGAGGGAGGAGAGATCCTTTGGGTTGTTTACCTAATAGGACTAGGAAAGAAGGCCTTCACGAAAATCAGAGGTGCAAACCCCATCCCTGGAGTGCCACCAAGGGCTTGAAACAACACACCCACAATTGGGAGCAGACTGTCAATCTTGAGGAAAAAACAGCCACAAACAGAAGAGAACATACTAGATTCAGCATGCATGGCCTCACCCATGTGCACGAGATCAGTCACATGCATACTCTCGGGAAAGGTAGAGATTGGAAAGGGGCAGGAGACACTTTTAGATTCCACTAATGATCTCTTTATTTGGGTATTGGTATTGTAAGTGCTTGGTTTGAAGTAGTTCAATAATCTGGATTTTATTCAGTCTTTTTGTAGGTAGACTTTACTGATAAAATCTATTAAAATGGGATCTCCTTATTATAAAATGATCATCAGGCATTCCCTTGCTTGAAACCATTCAGTGGTTTTATTATACTTGTATTATACTAGAGGAATATATAAGTACCCTGGACAGGTCTCACCTTCTTAGCAGGATGTGGCCCAGGCAGGGCAGTAGGAGAGAGGTCAGTTTGTGGAACAAGATCCTGGGGTTGGAATCCCATTCTACATGTACTACATAGCCAAGCTGCTTAGCCTCTCTGTGCCTCCGTTTGTCCAACTGTGAAGTCAGTCCTCAGAGTTATTTTGGCTCAAGTGAGATCATACATGGAGTGCTGAGAATCTGTCAATTCATAGTAAATGTTCCTTTTATTTCCTTGAACACATGGAGATTTTTACCCCTACAAAGGACATTTTATTCTCTATTTCCTCTTCTTGAAATCATTTCACCCCATTTTAAGAAATTTAAAAAAAAAAATCTTAAGAGTGGTTTCCTTTTGATCCATAGTTGGTAGGAGCTCAGCACCTCACCCTGGGTCACCTGGACTGTGAGTGGCGGATTCTAAACCTGAGCTCTCCTCATGGATATTTTAGTCTAGGGCTCTTCCTGTGGTAACCTGTTCTTTCCTTGAAGAAAGACAAGTCTAAGTTATTTTTGTGCATCTTCTTGTGGTACAAAAGCACAGGAAGGGTTTTGATGAATTGAATTGTTTTCTTGAACTGACGCAGTTCCTGAGTGAGCGTTCAGTTTGGTTTAGGAGACAATACATAAACACTCAAAGTAAAATAACAAATGTATGTTTCAATGCTGTGGAAGAAGAGCTTTCACACAGCATGATTAATTGCCCAGTGATCAATGCAGACACTGTTCAAGTTCAGAGAAATGAGAGTCATGCTCGGGCTGGGCTGCTGCTTGGAGAGGACCCCTGGAGGGCGGGCCCTCTGCTGCATGGGCTGGGGGGCAGTTGGCAGGGTGCCCGGGAGGGAGAGATGGCTTCCAGGCTGCAGAGCAGCGTGAACCTGATAAGCCCAGGGGTGTTGAGGGGACAGCGCAGGAACCAGTGTGGCTGGAGCCTAGTTTTACCCAGGAGAGGGAATGGGAGATTCGATTGGGAAGCAGAGGGAAGTTGAGAAAGGTGCTGGAAAAAGAAGTTTAACTTTATGCTGACTTACAATTTCTTTAAAAAATTTTTTTTTGTGGCACTGGGGATTGCACTCCGGGCCTCGCGCAGGCTAGTCTAGCACCCTACTGCTGAGTCACATCCCCAGCCCAATTTGTTTTCCTTTTTGTAAACAATTTTATTGACACACAATCCAAAGACAAAACACCTGCATGTGTTTAACGCCTATCATTTGAAGAGTTTGGGCATGTGCCTGTGTCCAGGACACAACCACCATGATCAAGGTAATAAGCAGACCATCCCCTCCAAATCTTCCTGTGGCTCCATTGTTTTGGGGAGGGGGTAAGAGTGCTTCTCAGGAGATCTATTCATCTAACAGAATTTCTAGTTGTTTGGAGGACACATGTATTAACTTGAGCACCAGGCTGTATAGCAGCTCTCTAGACTTGTTTATCTTGAAACAAACTCCTTTCTCTCCTCCCCCACCTCAGGACATCTGCCATCTAGTCCCTGCTACAGTGACTGGACTACTGTAGGTACCTTATATATAAGTGGAAAGCCTTCTTGACATTGGCCTTGGCAATCATTTCTTGGATATGCCACCAAAAACAGGCAGTAAAAGCAGAACTAGACAGGTGAGACTACATCCAATGAAAACACTTTTGCACAGTAAAGGAAACAATTGTGGGAGTGAAATGGAAACCGAGGAGTGGGGGAAAATATTTGCAAACAATGTATCTGACAAGGGATGAAGATCCAAAATATATAAGAAACTTCTTTTTACATACTAAGAAAATGACAACACACAAAACTCTAAATAGCCAGCTTGGAACAAAAATGGGCAAAGGACTTAAATAGACTTTGCTTCTAGAAGACATAGGAAGGGTCACCAGGTTTATGGAGAGATCCTCAGAGCAGTGCAAAGACATGCATAAGACAGCAAGGGTGACAGCGGACGAGTGCATTCCAGGTGCCAAGAGCAGAGCGCTTCCGTACAGCATAGCCATGAAGAAAACTGAGTCTGGGGCCTGGTTACTTGGCTTAGATCCTAGGTCCACCACTTAACACCCTCAGCTGCTGCCTTCTGAATCCAATTGCTGTGGTTTTGCTAAGGGCACATTTTCCATGAGCCTCTCCCAGCCTGTAATGAGGAGGAGTTCTGCAGGTGTATCCATAGGAGGCGCTGTTGTTCCCCTGCATGATGCTGGTTGAAGAGCTCCATTGCTGGCCTGTTTCTCAAACTGTACTGGAGAGGCAAACCGACCCTTGTACTCCCAGAATGACATCTGCCTGAGAGAAATAAAGAAGATTTAAGCATATGTAATATATACCAAATTTGTAATCAGAAACTGAGCATTATCAAGCCCCGAATGATCTAGAGATTTGGTGCAATCCCAATCAAAATGATAATTTATATGGAAATACAAAGGATCTAGAATAAACCAAGCCACACCTGAACAGCGAGGAAGTGAAGGACTAGCACATTCCTCATTTAAAATCTGGAGCAGTTAAGAAGCATGACATTGGCACAAGGATAATGGACTATACCAATGGAAAAAGCAGAGTGCCGAGGAACATCCACACCCGCGCTGTTGCATGGCAGTGCACAAAAGGGTCATTTCTCAATCAATGCTGCTGGGTCAACTGGATGTCCACACGGAAAGCCGAAACCTTGGCTTTAGGTGTGAAGGTAATATGGAACATCATATCTAAGCAGCAGAATGTTAAAGCTTTCAGAGTAAAACAAGAGAATATCTTCATAGTCTTGGGTTTCTTGATACTGTTACAAAACAGGAAAGACCAAAGCAAAATCCTACCCAGAAACTAAACAACTCTTTCATATACACATAGGTACATTTGTATACAGTTATTTATGTATGTACTACAGATGATTTAACTTTGTGTTTTTCCTCACTCTTGGGGTTTGGGCTTCAACACACGGTTGTTTGGAGGACACGGTTCAGCCAATCACAGATTCCTAACCATCTCTCACTCACCCATCAGGCCTCTGAGTGGCCCATACTGGGCAAAGTTGAAATGCCAAGTCTAGAAATTAGATAAGGCCTGTGACATGGTCTCTTGTGCTCATCTGATGGTTTTGTAGGTACAAGGGGGCTAGCACCCCCTCATTGTCTGCCTGCCTGTTTTGCCCCGAGGATGCTGTGTTCAGCATCATCTCTGTCAGGGGCTACTCAAAACTCTCTGAGGGTCAGGCCCTAACTGGGAGCTACTCTAGTCTTGCCAGGAATGGGAGCCCCTGGCCTAGGGTGGTCAAGATGGACCCCAGCACCAGTGATTTCATAAAACCTGTGCTGTTGGTGAGCCACATTCTTTGATGCCCTCCTCCCTCAGTGAGGCCCACAGAGGACTCCAGGGGCTTTCCTTTGAAATTCCAGGGCCTTTGCAGGTGCTGGGTGCTCTGGGCCTGCTCTTGAAGGCCTTCATGCTGGCTCTTCTCTCTCCGTATAAGCATCCATTCCCACTTGCACCTGCTTCCTGTGCTTGGCAACATCTTTCTCCACTGCCAGCAGTGACACTTCTGTGCTCTGTGTTCTAGGAGCAACTCTTGCTGTGACCTAGTGGCCAGGAAGGGGAGGGTGAGTCCTTGGAGCAGCGGTCTCTGCACAACCTTCCAGCATGGAGGAGGCCACCATGAGGAGGAGGAGTGGGCCAAGTCTGCTGCTTCGGAGGATTCAGAGCAAATCCTTGGGGGCATGCTCAGGTCAGGGTCCCAGGCTTTCCCAGAGAGCATTACAGACCTGACTTGCTTGGGGCTCCCACAGTCTTCCAAGGTCAGCCTCTCTTCCTACTAAGTCCTGGACTTGGCCCTGTTTATTCACACTCCAGTTGCAGGAGATGAGAGTGTCTTTGCTTCTAAAAGAGGCTTTCTGGCATTCACATCTGGCTGTCAGCTGTAGGTTTCTGCTCCCAGCTATTTTCTATCTTTCTGAAAAACATCTGTGACACTCAACCAGCACCACCACCTACAGTTATCCTTACAGACAAGTCACAGCCTCAAACGAAGGCTGTCCCAGAGGCTGGCACATTCCCTCCACCTCATCTCCTTGTCTTGCTCACACAATTCCTAGTAATTGGTACAGGCTGAGTTCACAGAAGCCGAGACAGAGT
This sequence comes from Ictidomys tridecemlineatus, assembly GCF_052094955.1. Taxonomy (NCBI): domain Eukaryota; kingdom Metazoa; phylum Chordata; class Mammalia; order Rodentia; family Sciuridae; genus Ictidomys; species Ictidomys tridecemlineatus. The sequence continues at coordinate 4,149,725 of NC_135483.1, forward strand.
TTGGAGCTCACGATGCTTACAAGGACACCATGTGTGAAAGGAAGGGCAGGGAGCAGGACTGGGAAGAGGAAAAGGGCCAAGTGCAATGAAGATTCAGCACACCTCAGCTGGCTGACCTTCTGGGCAGTTCTGGAGCAAGTAACGCCCAGAGTGTCCCAACTGGGCCAGGATGTTGGGACCTTAGTGCTTCAACTGCCTCAGCCACCATGTCTGAGGCCAGGCCCTTCCGGGGACAGTCCATACCCAGTGACTCTGCAGCTGAGGTGGACACTGAAGGTGCTGAGTGTGGAGGCTTCATGCTGACCACACTGCTTGATGCTGGGTGGGGAGGCCTCTGGGGAGGGATCTGGTGTCTGTGTGGCCACAGTGGATAAGGTATGCATGATGTGTGTTGCGTGTCGATGCGTGTTCAGGCACTCAGCCTTGTGTCCTAACCAAGTTCTCCTGGGCTTCTGGGGATGGTGCTTGCAGGAAAGGGGTGGAAGAGATGCATCAGGAGCCCCGTGAGCTCTGGGGTCCCTCTGCACCAGGGAATGCACATGGCAGGCAGGCGGGGAACTTAGGGCAGGAAGAGATCTGCTGGCACTAAGTTCTTTCCTCCCTCCCCTCTCTTTTGAAAGACGGAGGTTGGGGGATGTATAGGAGGGAACACCCTGGTTGAAAATAGAGAAAACAAACGTCATTAACTTTGCAAGGTTTCCCCACCATCCACTCCCAGGCATCCCAGGGTAGTGGCTCTGTGACTGGCTGCATGTCCTGGGACCCAGAAGAGAACAAAGCTCTTTGGAGAGCGGTGGGTTTGAATAATGCCTCATCTGGATGCCAGTCTTGGCGGCCTGTGGGATGATCATCCACCACCTGAGCGCTGCTCTTCAGCCCCCGGGCCGGGGTGCACAGGGTTACCAGGCGCCTGGCAGCCAAGGAGGCCTCAGGCGTGAGCAGCCTGCATGTGGCTCTGGGGCCCCATGTGGCCAGTCCAGAGCTGCTGTCTGGAATTGAGCTTGAAAGCTTTTTTGGAAGCCTTACTCAGGGATGGCCGGCACAGCTGCCAGCTCTTTCAGTCAGACTGGAGCCATGCCATGACTGGGGGCAGCTCAGATGCGGTGGGCACGAGGGCTGCAGCGACCAAAGGTGACGAGGACAGCAGTGTCATAAGAGCTACTGAGCATGCCAGGCCCTGGGCTGTAAAGAGAGGCTTATAGCTACTGAGCTATAAGCCTCTCTTTACAAAAGCTGTGAAAGATGGCTCTCAACCTCATTTTAAAATTTAAAAACAAAACAAAACAAAAAACAGTTTATTGAACATTTACCACAAAGTACAGTGCCAGCCCTTGAGATGGATTATGCTGTTCCATGCTCCCAGCTTCATGTTATGAAACTATCATGAACAAGATGAGGAAACAGAGGCTTAAAGGCAATAAGTAAATATCTATAATTGAGGCAGATTTTAGAGCCAGGTCTATGTGATTCTAAGCAACTGGCTAAAAAGATGCCACCCTAAAACCTGCTATCCCAGGGAAGAGCACCTGGCTGAGAATGGCAGGTTGATTTGGGCTTTAAAGCGGGGCCTTGACTTAGCCAGTTAACACTTTGGGTTCACATTTCTGTGCATTGTGCCTGGGCTCAATAGTGTCTACCCTGACACCAAGCAGCTGTCATGCAGAGAAAGAATGAAAATATGATGCCTTTCAGACAGAGACCACCATGGCTCCAGGGTGGGATGTGACAGTGCCTAAGTCCTGGAGGGAAGCAAAGACCCAAGAAATTAGCATCCTGCGTTGGAATGTGGCTCAGTGGAGGACTGACCCTGTCTTGACCTCTACTCCAGATCAGCCAATCGAACGGCACTTTTGTGCATTAGTTTCCCCACCTAAAGATGGGGACCCATGGCGTAGGGAGTGAAGTCACCGGTCTAAGGAGCTTCTTCACTGACCAGCACACAAAGCCTGCATTGTCCTGGTTACCTAAGTGCGTGCAAACATGTAAGGCATCAGGGTGTTCGTGACTGTCTAAATGAGAAGGGTGACAGTGATGATGGTGAAGAATATGGATAGAAGAAGAGACTCGTAACGCTGCTGCTGCCAACAGTGAGGATGATAATGAAGCACGACACCTTTGCTAAGGAGAGACATCACCATACACCAGGAGCATATTACGCAGCGGAGCAGCTATGATCCCATAGAATAGTCACACTCTGGTTTGGGTGGTGTCCTGGTGGGGAGACTGAAGCACAAAGAGGCCAAATGGCTTGTCCAAGGTGGTCACAACCTACGTTCTTCCTCCGAGAGCCGTAAGAGAGCCCTGGCTACACCCAGGAGGTGAGGGTGCAGTCTGGCAGAAGCAGCTAGCCCTTCGTGGGAGACAGCAGCCTTTGTCAGCTATGTGGTCCAGAGAGTCAGTGGTCTTTAGGGAGGGAGCCAGTGGCCTGGCTCCGGCAGAGATGCTCCTACAGAAAGCAGAAGCAGCTTGGAAGACACCAAGGAGGAGGCTAGGAAGGGACCTGATCAGGTGAAGGTCAGTCCCTGGGCTTCTTGTTTTCTGGAATTCTGTGATATCGTTTTAATGTCTTCAACTGAAATTCCTGTACTTTTTGCAAGAAGCAAGATTGGGGTTAATCTGCCATCAGGTAGAAGCAACCATTTGCGTATTCTCTCTGGGAGAATGTGAGATTTACAAAGTCAAATCTGATTAAGGTGCACAGACTTTCTCAAGGAAACAGCGATTATGCATCACAATGAAAGGAGAGCACAGCCCAGAATGGAGAATTCGCTAATTGTTCTCTGCAGCTGGGGGCATCAGGCCCCTTTTGGTACCAAGCTTATTGTCTGTGTGTATAAATTTTCCAAATTCTCCCCCAGTGGCCTGGCAGCAGAAGAATAAATAAGAACACTTTTTTTCCCCCTATAACCTTTTGAAATGAAAAGGAGTCCCAGTTCTCCTCTGAATTTGGCTTAGCAAAGACTCCTGTCTAACACATTTGTTGCCCTAGGGTGTCCCCAGGGAAGCAGGTTTACTTAGGAGGAATTCATTGTCTTGAAAGAGCAGGAACAGGGACATCGGCTTTGTTGGGAAATAGCTGTCAAATCAATTATGCCATGATCAGATTAGTAGCGTCAGAATTCTGTATCTCTCACCAGGTCAGCATTTCCAGGCCCGTTGATTTCACAGGGAGAAGGGGAAGGAGAGACCCTGCCAGGTTTTGGGTCACCCCTTCCCTCCCTCCACAGAGCTTGGACGTGTAGAGCCAGGCTCAGGGCCTCAGACAGACACTGCTTGGGAAGAGGCTGAGCCTCGCCTCTCAGGTCCTTCCTGCCCACCCCAGGAAGTAGCCCCTGCTAAAGGATCCTGCGTGTTTGAATACTGTCCTTCTGCCTTGGTTGGTCTGAGATCTGTGATGACAACCCAGTTCTCCAAACTCCTTCCCATCAGTTTTCCATTCCAAAGGGACCTGTGAGGCAGGACTGATCTGTCCCCTTAATGGTCCCCACTTTCCCCGTCCCAACTCCCATCCCTCTCCTGCCTCAAAATGGCCTGGGCCTGAGCCCGAGCCTTTTAAGAGCCTGGCTCCTCAGACTCCAGACCTCTCCTCCGACATCACCTGCTTGGAGACATCTTGTCTTGTTCACCTAATCCCCAAATGCCCATCCCATTTCTCTCTGGTTACGACTCTTTCACAGTCATGGCAGCAAGGACACTCAGCAGTGACGTCATGACTTGGTGACAGACTTGGGTTTGATATCTTCACCTCCAGGAGACTCCGAGCACCCAAAGCAGAAGTCACTTTCATCTTTCTGCCCTTCTCTCTTCAGTGGCCTCCAGGCCTGACTGGCCCTGGAGCTGGGCCAAGTTGTATGTTGCTGGGCCTCGGTTTCCGTTCACAGAAGAACCCCGACAGTGCCCGCCTCTCTAGCTGTGGTGTGGACTCTGTTGAGTGGGCAAGAGAAGCTTTGAAGCTGGTTTTACATAAAGTCTAAAAGCCATGTTGATCTCTGTGGTCACCATGTTTCATGTAGCAAGCAGGGCAACAGTACTGTGCAGCACAGGCCAAGGAACAGGAATGAGTTAAGAGAAAGCAATGACCAAGTCCCCATCCACAAAGCCAGCCTTCATTGCTCCCGTCTGTCTCCTTTGAGGAAACGAGGTGTTTGAAAGGGCCCACACGTAGAGAAGATGGAGATAGGGTCAAACTCACGTCTTCTGCTTAGTTTCTGACATTGGGCCATTGCTCCTTTAACTTCTGGGAGCCTGTATTTTCATATGAGAAATGGGGACAGGAAAAAGAAGCTCAGAGACATGAAATAATGTTTTATAAGGCCCCCCAAGTCAGTTTGTGGAGGTGGGCCCCGAAGGAAAAGAAAAATTTGCAGAAGACCCTTTTCAGTGCTCTGTGCCATGATCTACCGCAGCTCACTTCTGATTTCTGTTAAAAGAGGGATCATTTCCAGGTGCAGGTCACAAGTTCAAGTACACTAAGGGGTCAGTTTAGTCACTAATCTGAGAGAAGCAGCCCTGAGTAGAGAGAGGTCTATGCATATCAAGTGATGCCCAGAGTTGGGGGTGCTGTGGCAAATGTTCTGTGCCCATCCTATGGAGCCTTGGCTCCACCCATGGTGGCCAAGAGTGCAGGTGCAAAAAGGGTCACCAGAAAGTCTTACTCCTAAGGCAAGCTTGACATCTGGATTCTTATTTTCACCATTCAGTAGTGGTATCTAAATCAATTCATTTTTAAATTCCCAGGATGAATGCAATCTCATCTGGGAGCTCAGTTTGACCTCCAGGCTACCACTTTTCCCTGCTGCCCTAGAGAAGAGGTTCTAAAGAGCCTTGGCCAAGGGATCAGCCTTGGGGCCAGCGCATCTCATGATCCACTCTACTGTGGGAAGGGCTCGTCTGCTGTCGCCTATCTGGGAGGCTGTAAGCAGGTATGTGCCCACAGGTGTGCCTCCTGTCCTGGATGCGGTGCAGACTGAAATGCAGGTCACATGGCCGGCTCCCTGCTGGCTTTCCCCTGCTGTGATGGTTTATTCTGATGACGTCAAGGGAAATACCAAAGATGTCTTCCACTCACTGAAGGAGTCAGGACTTGGCACATGTTGCCATAACACGTTTGCACACCACCCCAAGAGTCCAACGGCATCACCTTCAGTTTCCAAAGGAGTTGGTCATTGACTTGGGCCTGCACATAAAGCCAACCCCTCAGAGAACAAGCTGGGCCATTTCCCTCCACTGGTCAGAGGGATGGTGTTCTGCTGCAGGTGTGAGCTGAGGGAGGCACCCGTAGGGCTGCCTGCTCAAGCTGCTGGCCTGTGCCCTGCCCCATCCCATTCATGATCCCTCGCAGATGTGATCTTTCACTTAACCGCATGACTTGATGGGTCTCTTGACAGTCTGCTCTGGATGCCTCTCATCTCAGGTCTCATGGATGGGCTCTTCGCCACCAGGGCTCGGTCACATGCCAGGGCTGTTTCCTGTGATCTTCCACTAGACTTCAAGACCTCGTGGTATAGACCTGGGGCCTGTAGCCTAATTTTCACAGGAGTCCACCACATACTCACTATAGCACCTCCCCCACTGCAGATCCCTTGGACATAATAAGGTCTTCCAGGCCAGATGGCCCAAGGCTCTTAGACTGCTGGCGATCCCTGCTCTGACCAACTCCATGCTGACCCTCTACTGCAGCACTCTAAGCACATGGCTTGCTGTAGTGTGCACAGGTGTGACACCTGCTGTTTGTAGCACCTGAACAAGCCTCTCAGGTACTGTGCCTCCTCCCTAGTGGCAGGAGGTACAAGGTACAATACTTTCATTTGGAGGAGAATCCTGGCATGCCCAAGACCACTGCATGGATGCGGAGTCCCCTGGATCCGCACGAGGTTTACCTCCTTCCCTCCAGAGCACATTCTTTTTACCAAGGCCTCAGCACACCTGCCCTTCTTGATCAGCTCCTGCACTGAATATGATGGCTGCCTCAGAGTGGAGGACACTCTGCAGTCTGCAGGCCAGGCAGGCCATGCCCCTGGATGGTGCTAACATTGTGAGAACATGTCTCCTGCATCTTGCACCCTGGAGTCAGGTCCTGCAGATCTGCAGCTGCTTCTGTGTGTCCAACAGAGAAGCCCTGTGTGTGTGCTGGGTGCAGGGGTGGGGAGGGTCAGTCCCGCCAGCCTGGGCTGGTTGGGTAACACTGTCTTCCTCAGGAGATCAGAACTCTGAAGCCCAGGCAAAGAAGCACGGAGAAGCCCTATCAGTTGTGAGTGATGTGTGGCTTTTTGTCCGCCATACACTTCGGTTTCATCTTTTATTTGGCTCAGAAGAGGAGATGGAGAAGGATGTGAGGCCATACAGCAGGCTGCTCTTGAAATCCAGCTCATTCATGGCGTGAACTTTTCCAGGTGGTCACGAGTTCAAGACATGGGCTGTTTAAAGGGTGAATGTGGCAGATGCCACAGTGGGATCATTTTAGAGCAGCCACACACCCTGATAGTGACTTAAACATGCAAGTGAAACTACACAGTCCCCGTCCCCAAGGTTGATGATCTGTTTAGGACTGATGGCTTGACAGTACCAAGGAGGGGTAAACTGAGCCCAAACCCAGAACTAACCTGGGGCCAGGTTTAGTTTTTATTCTTTCTTTGCTTCATCATTGAATACCTCAAAACCTAAGTGGCTTCCAGCAGAAATATCTGTATTTCTCACTCACAGGTCCACAGGCTGCAGGGGTGCTGCTTCTGGCTGTGGTCTGGTCCAGATTTGCTCTAGCGTCTCTGTTGGCCTTGGCCAGCAGCTGCCCATGGTGTCTCAGAGAGAGTGGCAGGAAGGTGAGAGTGCCGCAGTCCGGCTACAGCAAAATAACCGGGGGGTGACGAGCAACTTGTGTACGTTGATACAGCAGGAGAGGGAGCCGTTTATTGTAGGACAGGAGGGGTATATATACATTCCACACAGCTTATCTTAATTAGCATAAACTAGATACATCAGTCAACCAATAAGAAATCTCCACACTTAATGGCTCGCTGGCCTTACTTCACAAACCACTCCCTCTGGCATTTTGCCAGGCGCCATCCTGACTTGTTTACAGACTCTAACATGAGAGGAGCAAATGAAAACTTGTGTTGGAGAGACCCCTCAACTCCTCCAGGTGAAACGGACCCACTGCCCTCAACACAGCCAACATCAAGGCCCCATGCAGGGACAGTGCTCTGCCCACTGGATGTTAGTGGCCAGTCCCACGGCCAAGAGTGTGGATGCAGCCCTCTGATAGGGACAATCAGAGGCACTGGCCCGACTCCCCTGTATCCTAGTGTTCAATATACCAGCTTCTGGGAGACTTAGGGTCCCCTTGTGGCCCCCCGTTCCTGCACTCCTCACATGGTTGTAACCCCCTTTCACTGTTCTGGAGACTCTTGGAGGCAGAAGCTGGTATGTGAATGTTGTTTGCCTGGCCCCAGAGCCCAGCCCACCCTCAGGAGAGGCCTGTGTCAACTGACCAGCCATCACACCCTCACACCAGCTACTGAGTTTGTCTTCCTGTTGCTTCCTCCAAACTGCAACATCATTCCTCTTGTTTGCACATATTCTGAATTGCCTTCTTGAAATAAAATTTTTCTTGCTCAGATCCTTTTGTGCTACTGTAGAGAGAAGCAGGAGCACCTGCCTCAGAGCATGCTATGGTGCTAAATAAATGTCAGCCCAGCACAACAATGGTGATGGCTTTGGCATGCACATAGGGTCTGAATGTGGGTGGGCAACCTACATCACCTCTCTAAGTCTCTATTTCCTCATCAGTAAAATGGAGACAATAGCTCCTAATTCACAAAAATTATCCTGAGGATACAGAGAGCAGCAGATTTGGAAGGACTCCCGCAGATCATCATGTGGAAGGCAATTCTGTGAGGTCTTAATGATATTGGAAAACTGTCCCTATTTGTGTTTTAGACTGAAACAATAAACTGGTTTGTTGATCTGTGGTGAGAAGTGGGATATTTGTTTTGTTTGTTTATTGACACAGCTGCTAGTGACAGTCTGCCCCAGGCCAGCACTGCCAAAGGATGTGATGAGGTCTGCTGGTTTCTGCTGCCAGCTTGGAGCCCACAGTCTGTCCATTCGTTCCGCCTGTGCTGCCAGGCTCCCGTCAGGTCACTGGGTCCTCGTGTGGATGATGGCAAAAATAGCTGCACATCCTGCCCTTCTTTGTATCTGTGGCTTCATAGCGTGATGTTGCACATAAATCTGGGTTGGATGTGGTACTTATTCTGATCAGTAAGAGAGCGTGCTCCTGCAGGTCAGATTCCTCTCTTGCAACACTGCTGCCATGTGACAAGCTAGAGTTAGGTGCTGGATGGAGAGACACGTGTGGTCCAGTCTCCCTTACTGCATACCTGACATCCAGCTTCTCCCCACTGCAGAGCTCCTACCTGGTTGGCAGCTGGGCATGTGAGCGAGCCCAGCCAGAGCAGAAGAACAGCCTGGCTGAGCCCAGCCAAACCACACGTGCCGAGTCATGAGCTAACCCAGCAGGTATTTGGGGCCACATGGTTTGGGATTATCATACAGTGAATGCTGCTGATACAGTAGGCATATCTGGTCTATACCATACACCATCTGTCTGGAAGTGACACACACCTCAACAGGTGTGTGACATGCTGATAAATGCAGAAGGGGACTGTGTCAAGTCTCCAAGACCACCCTCAGGTTTGCCAGCTTATAGGAGGACTCAGTTCTCAAAGTCTTTGTACTTGGGGTTAATCTGTGAAAGCGAGAAGGATGCAGATTATAACTTACTGATGAACAAGGCATGTTGGGGGAGCCCAAGGGGGAGCAGCGTGAGCTCCCAGCTGTCTTCTCCAATGAAATTGCAGAGTGCTCAGTCCCCCCCAGCAATGACTTGTGACAACAGGATGAACTGTCAATCAAGCTGGCTCCCCCGAGCCTGGTGTTCAGGATTTTTATTAGGTGCCAGCCTTAGAGGTGGCAGTGCTTTTGAGTCTGACCTAAGCTACTTGGCACCTTGTCTGGAGGTCAGACTGATGCGGTGCACCCAAAGCCTCAGGCACAGGTCATCCACAGCAGATGCCCTTGCTAGCCCAGCCTGTGTGGCGTGGCCCAAGCTTAAGGCATGCAACACACTCTTCTCAGGCAGGTGCTCAGAGGGCTTGCTGGTCCAAGGCAGAGCCTGAAGTTCTGCCAGGCCCACAGGTGGGGACGTGTCTTAGTGACAAGCACTCCACTGGCAGGAGTGACTGCACAGAGGCATTGCGCACAGCTCAGAAGGCAGGCGCATGCTGGTTTAGGAGCTGCACGTGAATGTCCTAGTAACCTCTGGGCACAGGACAGCCTTGGGCACAGGTCTCAGGCCACATTTCCTCTCCCCTTGGCCTCAGTTTCCTCTAGGGAAGAGTGAGATGAAAGTCACCCCCATGACTTCACATGGGCTCAGTGCTATGACCCTTCACACGTGAAGGAGGCATTGATTGATGTGAGCCCAGATTCCCAAGAGTGCCCATTCAAGGTCATTGAATTTCCTTCGTTATTACTCTAATGGTCTTGTCTTCCGGTTCACTCAAAATGGAGATACCATCTAATTTCCATCCCTAGATAACTGGAGTTAGTGCCCACGTGGAAGAATGACCCAGTATCATAAAATCCCTCTGCAGCTTGGCCACCCCTTCCAGGCGGGATAGGTGATTCACAGGTTCATCTGTTCACTTTTTCATTCATCCAACATACAGGTAGCCTCTCCATGTGCTGGACACAGGGCTAGGTGCCAGGAGCAAGTAAATGAAGGGACACGATTCTAAGCATCACTCGTGGGCTAGAGGGGGAGAGTAACAAGTGGGCAGCCCTATGCAGGGGCACTCGGGAGCTTGATATCGTGTAGAGCCCAGATGAGCTGCCACCCACAGAGGACAGCAGAGAAGACTTAGGGGATCAAATTGAGTGTGAGGTTGCACAAGGGCTGGAGGCAGGCAGCGGGGAAGGGAGCGGCACCTGGAGGCTGAGGGCATTGACAATGCACTCTGCAGACTAAAAGCAACTGGGGTGCTGACCCAGCACTCCCTTGGCCCCCCTAGTGTGGTCCTGGCAAGACCCCAGGTCACTGGTGTTCTCTTTCCTACAGAAGAACAGACTCGGTCCAGCCATGTTAGAAGCAGACAGCTAACATGAGTTCAATGTGGAACTGGACGGGAAGTCTCTGGGCCTCCAGCCGAGAGCCTGGTAGGGAAGCACTTCCAGGAGACCAGAGCTGGGAGGGAAGGAGCGGAACAAGGCGAGTCGGCAGGGTGGTTTCTGCAAGGCTGATGGCTGCGAGGGATGAGAATGGAGGCAGACCCTGTGGTCCAGGAGGAGTGGGGCCTGAAGGAGGGGGCGGTGCACGCGGAGGTAGGGAGTTGGGGGACTTGGGGGATGCCACTGTGCCACTGGGTGGGCCTGCAGGGCTCCTGGTGCAGGAGACAGAAGGGTTCCTGGGTTCTGGTCACAGCTGGAGATGTGTTGGCTCTCTGGATTCCAGAAAGTCTCCAGAGCTCTTCAGGCCTCCGTTTCATTGATAAAGGAGGCTTCCTAGGATCTCCAGTTGTTGAGGTTTAATCCAGCTGAAGTATGTTAAGCAGGGGAGGGGGCAGCTGAGCTAATGAGCGAGTGAATGAATTAACACTTGGAGAACCTTGAAGGGGGAAGGATGGGGGAAGAGAGCCCTGGGCCACGCACTAGAGACCTGCTGCAAGCCTCCTGTGGAAGGTACATCCTTTAGCTGCATGATGAAGATACCAAGTAGTGGAGTTAGGCAGCAAATTGAGGTATCGAGTGTCTTTGGTCAAGAGACTTGCATTTCTTTTTTGTTGTGAAATGTTGTTAGTTGCATTCTAGTTACAGCCCCAGTATGCTGTTTCCCTCCCCTTCTCCCTCCCCCAGCCTCTTCCTCTATTGCTCATTTATTTTAATTGGGCTTCATCCTGTATGAAGGTGGAATGCAGGGTGATCTGTTCATAAGTGACGTGCCATCAATCCCCGAGTCCCCTGCCGCTCCTCTGCTGACCTCCCTTCTGTTTGAGGCTTCCATTTCTACTGGGCTCAGGAAAAGCTCGTGGAATTCACGTCCCAGGCTCACTGGGAGAAGCAGCAGTTTAACCCATGTGAAGCACACAGCCCGGTGGAACCCACAGGTTTAAAGTCCTCTAAGACTTGACACTTTCCAGAGAAGAGCTCAGGTGATTCTCACAGGTTCCCTTTGGTGTGTGTCAATCACATTTTCATGGGAGAAAAAACGGATAAAAATGTTTCCTTAGGGTCAGGAACACCAAGGTTCCACCTTTGTTTGGTTGAGCCTGCCCCCATCTTTTATTCTAGGCGCTCCTGGCGGAGACAGCATACGTCACCATCTCAGGCACTTCACCCTCTGGGGTTGTGGATTTGGGCCATTTCTCCTGGGGAGCTCTCCACGACATCCCGAAAGGAGTTAAGCAATTTTTCAAAAATCACGGATGAAATGGGGCATCCAGGGCACATCTCCTTCCTTACATCAGTGCTCTTTTAGTTACACAGCCAGGGAAAGTCTTAAGTCTTGGAAGTGAGCGAAGTCCTGGGCTTTCTTTTAACTGGACTCGGGGTATTTAGAAAACCCTGTGGGGTGATTTGATTTCATAGGCATCTACCCCTCCAGCATCTTTGACTGTTTTTTTTTTTCCTTCCCTCGAGTTTTTGTATCTTAGAACATTGAAAAATAACAACCAACCAACCAACCACTGCTTCTCTACGAGATGGATTTCATCTGGTGGAGAGAACAGTTGATCCCGCCCATCAAAGGGAATAGCCTACTTCAAATAGTACATTTTGCTAGCATGGCCAATTTTATTAGCAAATTCATTTCAGAATTCGATTCCAGATTCTATGATTCTTCACATTTTTTGAAAACTTAACATCTTACTGGTTCCATCATTAATTTATTAAAATCTTTGACATGTGTTCATTACATATAAAGTCATAATTTTGCTATTTTGAAGGAAATAAATGTATACTTGAAATAGGGAAGCCATGTCTAAGAGATTTATATGTATATATGTATAAATATATTTATTTGTATCATTAAATGTCTTTGGTTTATATATATGCTTCTCCAAATGCTAAACACAGCTTTCCCATTTTTTGTTCTAACATTGTACATTTTAATGTTTAAGTGATATTGTCCTAAACAAAAACCCTGCCATTTTATATTTGGGCAACAATGAAAAATTCAATATGTCTTTTAATATCAATTTTTATAACCAAAATTATGTACTGCTGTTCTGTGTGTTTGTGTCTGTGTATAGAGCATGGGTATACATATGTGAACATGTTTGATTTCATGACAATCCAGCTCTAGGTGCCCCAGAGCCACTACCCACGGGCCCTTTACCTAGTGGTTACTTGGAAACACCTGCAGATAGCCGTGTCCACCAGCCTCGTTTATTTTCACCAGAGACCTCATAGTGACTCTCCCTATGGTGGGTCAGGAGCTGCTCTTGATGTGCAGGTGGTATCCATTGGGACTGACCATCTAACCCAGCTGCCCCTGGGAATGGAAGCCGTTTATTGTAGGACAACAGAGCTATTTTTACATTTTGCACAGCTTATCTTAATTAGCATAAACTAGATACATCAGTCAACCAATAAGGAATCTCCACACTTAATGGCTCGCTTTTGTTACTTCTCAAACCACTCCCTCTGGCATTTTGCCAGGCACCAATCAGACTTGTTTACAAACTCTAACATTCCCCTGGCAAAATACCAGGTGTTATTTTGACTTGTTTACAGACCTTAACAGTCCAGTTAAAACAGGACAGTCACTAGGCAGGGGACACAGGGAGAGTAGCACATTGGTTGAGATTCTGTCCTCTGCCTGCTCTTGCTCACCTCCGCCCAGCAGGTAAGGATTTGAGGGTCTGTGATGACACAAGCTTCTGTATCCTCTGGACTATCAAGGGCAGGGATCCTCAGATGCTAGGGCACAGAGTGCTGGCAGGGTGTGTCCAGCTGTGTAGGAGGGAATTAGAAGTAGAAGAAAACCCCTTTCACTGCACAACCTCGGGGACCAGTCCCTGAGACGGGCCCCTGTGTCATCTCAGTCATTCCTCCCCACATGGAACGGGAAGCCTGGGTCCCTGCCACCCAGATAATCTATAAAGTGCTGAATGGTCAGAAGCGAGTTCTCCTGGGGTAGTACTGAGTGACATCACGTCAGAACACCCATGAAATGGAGGAAGTGAATGAAGTCACCACGTGAGAATCACTACAGCACGATTTCTATTTCATAAAACACTAACAGGGCTGGGGATGTGGCTCAAGTGTAATGCGCTCGCCTGGCATGCATGGGGCTCTGGGTTCAATCCTCAGCACCATATAAAGATAAAGATGTTGTGTCCACTGAAAACTGAAGAATAGATCTTAAAAAAAATTCTCTTCTCAAAAACAAAACAAAACACAAACACTAACAAATGCAAACCTTCCTCCTCTTCTCCAGATCCTGTCCCAGGAGGGAGAAAAGGCAGGCTTAATCTGCCACCTTCATGTCATTTCCTCTCTGGTCAAGCCTGGTGGCGGGATGTGTTGGCTGTCTGGACTCTGAAAGTCCCCAGAGCTCTTCAGGCCTTGGTCTCATTTCAGAAGAAGTTTTAAGAGCTAAATGCTCCAAACTCAGTTAATGAAATAGATAAAAAAGACCACCTAGATGTTTTAGACACGGATTTCAAGAAAATAGCCCAGCTTGTAAGGTTATTGTCGGGCACTAAAGTCCTTTTTCCTATGTGAAAGCTGATAATCATCCATTAGAACTCTGTGCTCCTTCTGCTAGTGTGACAGAGAAGGTCACACTCAGGGACAAGAGAAAAACATTAGCTAGAGGAGACCCTTGGTTACACACACACACACACACACACACACACACACACACACACACACACACGCGCGCGCACACAGCCTTTCTTTAGTTCAAGTACAACTCTCCCAGCACCTGTGCCGAGGCAGGCATTAGATTTGAAATTGAGAACAGAAGAGCAGACCCTCAGAGAGACCATCCCTCATGCATCTCAGTGTCCTGATAACAAGGTAATAAGTGGAAGGACACGCAGAGAATATCATGGCAAACTCTCGGAGCAGAGAAGACTCCTTACCATGCTTGGGAGGTCACACCCCAAAGAAGCTGGCACAGGAGCCAAGTGAGACCTGAAAAAACAAATCGTTCACTCCGCAAATACAGGCCCGTGTGTCCCGGCCAGTGCCCAGCGTGTCCCAGGGTTAGAGAGCACCATGAGCAGATGTCAAGAAGAGAAGCAGGCAGTATTCCTTACCACAAACATGAACCCCAAAGTCATTTCACAGAGCGCAGAGGGGAGGCGGGGGGAGCGGAGAGATGAGGGGACGGTAAGCACCTTCGTGCTGGGGAGGACCGGATCGTCCCATGGACGTTTCTGGGTTTGCCGTTACATCCAGCACAGTGGATGCCATCATTTAGCCCTTCTCCAGAAGGACATGGCCTAAAGGCAGAGAAGGTCCAAGATGCTACAAACCACAAAGACAAACCGAGCAGGCATTATGATCAAGAGATTCTAGGAGAGGGAGATCACATGGTAAAATGGTAACTGAAGTTGAGGCTCGTTTAGAAGGACACCAAATAAAATAACCAAAAAGATATGGCTTTGGGAAGTCATTAAAAAAGGGGAGATTCAACTCCAGGATATATACAGAACTCAAAAAACTTAAAAAAAAATAACCCAATTAATTAATGGGCTAAGGAACCAAAGACACTTCACGGAAGAAATACAAATGATCAAATATATGAGAAAATATTCAACATCTAGCCATTAGAGAAATACAAAACAAAACTACAAATTCCATCTCACTCCAGTCAGAATGACAATTAGAGAATACAAGCAACAATGTCGGTGAGGATATGGAGAAAAAGGTACCTTCATACACTGCTGGTGGGACTGCAAATTGGTATACCGAATCCCACTCCTATGGAAAACAGTGTGGGGAATTCCTCGGAAAACTCAGAAGGGAACAAACATTTGATGCAGTTATCCCACTCCTTGGTTTATACCGAAAGGACTTAAAAATCAGCACTACAGGGACACAGCCACATCAATGTTTACAGCAGCACAATTCATAAAAGCTAACCTATGGAATGAACCTAGATGCACTTCAACAGATGAATGGATAAAGAAAATGTGGTACACACAGTGGAATATTACTCAGCCTTATAGAATGAAATGATGGCATTTGCCAGAAAATGAATAGAGCTGGAGACTAATCATGCTAAGTGAAATAAGCCAATCCCAAAGAACCAAAGACTGAAGGTTCTCTCTGACATGCAGATGTTAACTCACAATACGGGGATCTAGGGAAGGATAGAGGCAGTTCAGATTAGAGAGGGGAGTAAAGGGAGGGGAGGCTGTATTGGGGTAGGAATGACAGTAGCAGGAATCAGACATTATAACCCTATGTGCATGTCTGATTACATGATCAGTGGGATTCTACATCACACACAAGAATGAGAGGTTATACTTCATTTATGGATGATGGGTCAAAATGCATTTACTGTCATGTACAACATTTTTTAAAGCAATTTTTAAATTTGTTCTAATAAGAGATTCAATATAAAGAAGGAATTACTGGAAAACATAGCTAAATAAAAAGGAAGTATCATCCCAGGCTCTGCTGGGTTCTACAGTAGCAGCTTTGTAAGAGAAATAATGTATGGACTGTTTAGTGACTTGAGAGCGCTAAAACAATATTCAAGGAGCCGCGAGAGGCAGGATGGGCATGTGTTAGAGAGCCAAGGACTTATGCAAATGAGACATCTTGAGACAGTTCTGCTAACATTCATAAGTCAAGGGAAAGCAGAATAAGCAGTTTGCTTTATAGGTAAATATACACTTACCATAAGAACCAGCAATCCCACTTCCAGGTATTGATCTAAGAGAAATGAAAACGTACGTCCACACGAAGACTTTATTTATAGCATCACAGACTGAAATGGCCCACAAACTGGAAGAGGAGTGAAAAATTGTGGGGTGCCTATGCAGATGGTGAGGTCCCTTCAATGCAATACTAATACGAAAGATTGGACTATTGATACACACAGTGCAGACAGACCCAAAGCACTGTGGCCACTGCACAAGTCAGACACAGCGGACCAGATACTGTGCGATTTCCCTCATGCTAAATCCCCACCAAGGCGGACCCCTGTGGGATGGGCCGACTGGCATTGGCCAGCAGGAGGGAGTTGGGTGGAGGTCTTGATGGCAAAACAGCCTTCAGGGACTTGTGGGGGTCATGGAAATGCTCTATATCTTGAAGGTGGGGGTGACTCTATAGCTGTTGTTAAAATTTCTGAATAGAGTTGCATTTAGAAATAGCCATGAAGTCAATGAATTTTAAAATAGAATTATTAGAGGTGAAAAGACACTTTCTGAAATTAATCAGATTAGGCACAGCTCAAAAGGAAGGAGTGACTTGGATTACAGATTCAAACGCAGCGACAAGAAAGGAAGGAGAAGATACAAAAGGATTTTCTACCATGAAAGGTAATTAGAAATTCTAACACGCGCCTAATCAGTTTCCTGGAGTGAGATAAAATGTAAAAGAAACCATTTGAAGATGAAATGGCTGAAATATTTCTACTTTAAAGACACTGAACACACATCCAGAAAGCATAACTCATAACGAGCCTCATAAATAAGAATTTATACCTAAGCATGTGGCATTAAAGCTGTGAAAGAGCAAAGATGAGATTCCAAACATCTCTACAGACAGGGCATATAATTTACAAGGAGACAATTAGAATTACAGAAGCAAAATTGGAAGCAATAAGGGAGTGTTAAAATATGCTGAATGAGGAAAAACCTGAGAACTGGGAACTAACAAAGCTGCCTCTCAAGAACAAGTATAAAATATAGGCGCTTTTGGATATAGGAAAACAGTTTATCACTACTCAGATTTACTGAAGGAATTACTAAAGCACACACTGTAGAAAGAAGGAAAACCGACCCCGGAAAGGCTACGGGGCAAGGAGGAGCAGTGGATAAACCGGGAACGGATAATCACAGGAATGTGTGTCAGAGCTAACAGTAATGACAATATGTGTATGTAGTAAGGACAGACCGCAGCACAACAGCGCGTGAGCTGCAGGGGTTCCAAGAGCCAGGCTGCTGCCATGGGTACAGGAAACAGAGGGACATTTTTGATTGACTTTAGGATTTGTGATAGTATAAGGAACAGCCCCTAAAAATGAAAACAACAGGAAAAGCATGAACGGGTTCCAAACTAGAAGAAATAGAAACCAAAGATGCAGAAATATTAAGACTAACAGAGAACAAAGCACACCTAGAGGAAAAGTAATCGAGGAAAGGTTTGGTAACAAAGCAAGGCCAAAATGACAGGGGGGCATGGGCCAGAGGGTAACATGGGGACCAGCTCCCTGGAAACTAGGAACCGTTGCTGGTGCCCCCAGGGCCTTCCTCTGGGGCAGAGACCCACGTCCTCTCACGGCCACTGCAGGGGTGCGTCCCAGGGCCGTGTCCGATACACTACGGCGTATCATAAGACTGTTCAGGACCAAGTATGTTCAGGTGCCATGGTGACCCCTTCTGTTATCCGGAACTCATTTACCCATGACAGTGTGGGGACGGCCTATGCAGAGAGAGAGATCAGCAAAATATAATGGAGAGTTCATTAAAACTCAGACTAGAGGAGTGAATTCCTGACTGTGGGTCAGGCCAAGACTTCTTAGGTGTAACATCAACAGCACGAGTCAAAAAAACACAAAATTAAATTGGACGTTATCAAGATTAGAAACCTAAAGAGAATTCTTGCTTCACAGGACATCAAAAACAGTGAAAAGGTAACCCGCAGGATGAAAGCCGTTTGAAGAGCCTGACCATATCTATCATTTGCAATCTAAATAGGCAAAGAGCTCTTACAACTCAAAATCAAAAAGACATAATTTAAGAGTGGCCAAAGGATCTGAATAGATGTTTCTCCAAGGATGGTAAACAGATTTCTAGAAAACACATGAAAAGATGTTCAACTTCAGATATTAAGGAAATGCAAATCAGCACTCTGATGAACACTGTTACTCTATGCCCATGCGCATGGTCACCACCAGAAGGAGACAATATCTGTGGAAGGGTATGGAAAGACTAACTCTTACACACTGCTGGTAGAAACATAAAAGGGTACATTTCACCATGGAGGACAATCTTGCATTTCCTCAGAAGTTTAAACAGTTACTGTATGACCCAGCAATTCTACTCCTAGATTTGCATCCATTGAAACCATCCATGTCCATGAAAAAACAGTCTGAGTGTTCAAAGCAGCATTATTTAAATAGCCCCAAAGTGGAAACAATCCAAATATAAAGTGGTTAATGCATAAACCAAAAAAAAAAAAAAAAGATGCAGTTCATCTGTACAATGGAATATTATTTATTCAGCTACTGCAAAGAGGAAAACTTCCAGAAGAAAACAGTAGGGAGAAGTTTAATGATACTGGACTGGGCGATGGCTTCTTGGGCGTGACCCCAAAAGCACAGGCAGACGGGAGGGGCATCCTGCAGGAGCCTATCTGCAAATCACCTGCGAAGGGGCAATCTGGAGCACAGAGCTGCTAACAATAGCAGAACATCTAAAAAAAAACTCAACTGAAAGATGCACAAACAACTTGAAGGACATTTCTCCAGAGAAGAGTCACCAGTGGCCAGCAGGCCTATGAAAGATGTTCAATGGCACTTATTGTCAGAAATGCAAGGAAAAGCCCCAGTGAGCTAGGAGCTCACAGCGGTCCTCCCAAAGCCAGAACATAACAGTACTGCAGAAGACGGGGAATGCTGTGGGATTGTGAACTAGAGCAACTGCCGAGGAAAGCAATTCAGAGGCTCAAGATTAATTAAAAAGAGAACCACCACATGATCTCACGATCCTACTCCTAGGTATACATCCTAAGAAAGTGAAAGCCAGATCTCAAAGAGTTTTGCACAGCTCGTCAGGAAAAAAACAAAACCAAACCTCACACATATTGCATGATTCCATTTAGATGGGGTAGCTAAAGTGGTCCAATTCACAGGATCAGGGAGTGGGGTGGCTGGGTAGGGGGCACTCTGGAGACCTGTCTCACAATGGGAACACACTTAATGCTACTATTCGTACCTGAGGAAAAACTTAAAACTTACGTGAAGTTACCATCTTAACCATAATAGAAATATTAGAAAAAAGCTAAAAGGATGAATACATGACTTTAGGACAACGTATTTTAAAAATGAGAATAAGTCTTGAAAATTTGCCATAATTCACCCGAGAAGGAATAGAAATCAGGATTGTTCCATCTCTATTAAAGAAAACTAAGTTTATAGTCAAAGTCTTCTCTGAAGGAAAAGGCCAGATGCCGATTATTTTCAAAGCAATTAAAATGAAGCTTTGATGAAACCAAAGAGTACAGACAGGTCAGCCACTCAGCGTGTTCACGGACGGCCACCCTGGGCAGGGAGGTAAGGCAGTGGACGGGAGAAGTGTGAGCCTGTGTGGTTAGACCTGGGCGACGGGGTGGACCCACAGACCCAAATGGCCAAGCCAAGACTGAAGGGGTGGGGGGCACCGCAGAACAGGTCCTGCTCATGACAGTAATGCAGCAAACGTCCCGCAGACACCTGTAGTGATCTTTGAAGGCGAGTTTGCCTCTACCTGTTAATCCAGGTACAGCTGCCGCAGCGAGATCCAGCTCACCCACCACCAGGCAGATCCGAGATGGGACTGACCTCCCCAGGAAGGTGGGCAGGGCAGGATCTGGGGTGAGGAAGCGTTCCGGGTTGAACTGCATCCTCAGGACTTTCTCACGCTGAACCTTCGAGTCCCAGGACCTCAGATGTGAGCTTATTTGGAAATGAGATACTGCAGATGAACCTGGTCAAGATGAGGTCACACCAGAGCCTCTGGGCCCTCTCCAACACGACTGGCACCCGGAGGAGAAGGCCGTGTGGCAGTTGAGGCTGTGTGGTCGTGAGTCACAGGGCACTGAAGGTCCCCTGCAAAGCCCCAGGGGAGGGCACCCTCTCTCACCACCTTTAGAAGTGGCATCCCTGCAGAGAAGTCAAATTCAGCTCGTGTCCCCAGAACTGGGGGAATGAACCTCTGTGTAAGGTAGCTGGGGTGCGGTACTCTGTCACAGCAGCTCAGGACGGAAAAACATACAGTTCGGTACTTACAGACTCTGGGAAGGAGAAGCAGCAGCAGCCACGAAGCCCCTGCCTGGTGGCCCTCGCCCCACGCAGAGTGGAACGGTGCGCAAATAAAAGGGACACTTTGGCCAGAGTGTTGTATGTGGGGGGTGGGCAGGGTCCCCCCCACACCCAGAATCCAGGAGGTGGTGAGCGCATCTCCTGGGGGGCAGGGGACGGGGAGATGGACAGGGAACAGGTCCTGCAGGCCCGTCCTCAGGGGTTCTGGGGGCACAGGTGCTCGCTCAGGCAGACGGTGCCCGCGTGCTCCCCACAGCCACTGCTTCTCCTCACCCACCTCAGCTGCCCGCGGCTGCCCTGTGCAGCCGCTGAGGCTCCACGGCTCCAGGTCACTCCCCTGTGGAAGGTACCAGCTCCATGACCAGAACTTCTGGCCTGTGGACTTAGCTCTGAGAAGTGCTGCCAGGTGGCTAGTTAGGAGCAGAGGGACGAGCCCCACTACCGCTTCCTGCTGGTCACTTTCCTTTGCTCTTGTCCCTTCTACCTGCCCCCCAGCTTGCCATAGGCAAGGTGGGGGCAATTACAGTGCCGAGCTTGCCGTTTCCTTGTGAGAATCACTTCTGCTAATATTCTGCACTGCTGAGAGCAGTGCCCGACCCATGGAAAGCACCCTGTGAGTGTGCAAAACAAACATTATGAAGGGCGAGGGGGGGGGTGGGACAGTGTGTGGGGGGCCTGTGGGAGAGTGGGGGGGCCTGTGTGAGAGTGGGTAACCCCAAGAAACCAAAAGGGAAGATGTCCGCTTATGCCTTCTTTGTGTAGATAAGCAGAGAAATAATATTAAAAAAATCTCCTTCGATTTTACAGAATTTTCCAAAAAGTGCTGAGGTGGAACACAATGTCTGGGAAAGACAAGATGGCAATGATGCACTGATTGGGAAATGAAGGGTTATGGACCAGCTAAGGGTGGCAAAAGACCCCAATGCCCAAGACATTACCACCTGAATTTTTTTTTCTGTTCAGAACTCTACCCCAAAATCAGATCCACAAATCCTGATCCCTTTTGGGGACCTGGCAAAAAAAGCTGGATGAGATGTTGACCCAGCTATTGCCCTTCTCGGACTATTCCCTGAAGACCTTAAAAGAGCGTACTACAGGGATACTGCCACATCGATGTTCATAGCAGCACAATTCACAATAGCTAGACTGTGGAACCAACCCAGATGCCCTTCAATAGATGAATGGATAAAAAAATGTGTCATTTATACACCATGGAGTATTACGCAGCACTAAAAAATGACAAAATCATGGAATTTGCAGGGAAATGGATGACACTAGAGCAGATTATGCTTAGTGAAGCTAGCCAATCCCTAAAAAACAAATACCAAATGTCTTCTTTGATATAATGAGAGCAACTAAGAACAGAGCAGGGAGGAAGAGCAGGAAGAAAAGATTAACAGTAAACAGAGACATGAGATGGGAGGGAAAGGGAGAGAAAAGGGAAATTGCATGGGAATGAAGGGAGACCCTCATTGCTATACAAAATTACATATAAGAGGTTGTGAGGGGAATGGGAAAATAAACAAGGAGAGAAATGAATTACAGTAGATGGGGTAGAGAGAGAAGATGGGAGGGGAGGGGAGGGGAGGGAGGATAGGAAAGGATAGGAAAGGTAGCAGAATACAACAGTTACTAATAGGGCATTATGTAAAATTGCAGAATCACGTCAGTTATTCATCCACAATCTGCATTTGGGGTAAAAATTGGGAGTTCATAACCCACTTGAATCTAATGTATGAAATATGATATGTCAAGAGCTTTGTAATGTTGTGAACAACCTATAAAAATTAAATCAACTAAAAACCAAAAAAAAAAAAACCAACTTGAGGGACAGCATAAAGCCAGTGTCCATCACTAAGACCACAGGGCTGAAGGAGAAATAGAAGGACCCTGCCGATTAGAAGTCTAAAGTCAAGTTTAGTGGTCAAAGGGGCCTGCTAACGTGGCCTGGGAAAAGGTAGAAGAGGAAGACAAAGATGTGGAGGAGGAGGAGAGGGAAGGATTAAAAAACAACAAAAAACCCCATTTCCTTGTGATTGATAGTCACATCTCCAATTAGAAATGCATCAATTACCCTATGTTCAATTCCAGAATCCTTTTGGTCATATTGTAGCCTCTCAAAGTGCTCTAGTAATTGTCAGTGGTTCATATAAAGTGGCCCTGTGTGTTCACAGCACCCTGAAACTGTATCAAAGTTGTCCATATTTCAAACATTTTTTAAAATGAAAAGGCACTTGTGTGTTCTCACTGCGCACTTTGCTGTGGGCATGTGAAGATGTCTCTGGTATTTAGAAATAATTTTATAAGGTGGTATTAACTATGTGGTCATTGGCTACAAATCCTCAAATATCCACTGTACCTATCCATAATCTGTTTAAAAAACAAACAAAAAAACAAAACAAGAAAACCACCACTAAAGCAAACTCGATGCTCCCTGCTTGGAGCAGATGCCCTTCAGTGAGGCTGTAGTTCAGGGCACAAACCATGAGGCTGGCCCTGCAGACATTGCAGTGGGCACCCATTCAGCTTCAGCCATCTTGGTTTTGTACAGTGATCTAGTTTTCTGCTGTTTCTTAGCTGTGGAAAAAGGGGTGGGGTCAGATGGCATGAAGTGTTTAAAATTTACTGCACTTAAAAAAACAATACAAACTTTTTTTTAAAAAACAGAAGAACCCTTTATTGTCAGCAAAGAGCCACTGCATCTACAGAAGTTCAAGAACCTTCTGTACTTAAACATTTGCAACATTGGATGTTTTGTATGTTTAGAATGCTGAAATATTTTTGAAGTACTATTACATTTTTAAAAGTTTTTTAATGCTTTACAAAAGGAGTTGTTACCAACTTGTGATTTGTGCAGTGGGTACAGGGAGCATGAGCCAGTGATTTTTTTTTTTTTTTTAATGAAACAGTAACAGTAATTCTGCACCAGGACAGCTTGGCATGGGAACAGTTAGTAAGTAATTCTGCACCAGGACAGCTTGGCATGGGAACAGTAAGTAACAGTAATTCTGCACCAGGACAGCTTGGCATGGGTAGGGGCCAGTCTTGTGTCATGGCCATGCATGGATCCTGTGAGGGTGGGAGCTGTGGTCACAGTTTCAAAGGCATTTCTAGTAAGACATGTGACCAAAGCCACTGCCTTAGGGTGTCCATTCTGTCAGAGCACCTGGCAGCCTCGCACTCATCGCCAGCAGCAGGCAACTCCTCCTGTGCAGTCTCTTTACAGGATTCTGAGGCTGCCTCTGGGGGAAAAGTGGAAGAAGTTGCAGTTGACTGGTGCCATCTGGCACTGACACAGCTGGGAGCAGTGGCACATGCTGGGGTGCAAAGTTCCCGACTCACCAGCGCTTCCCTCCCGCGCTGCACAGGTGACCACACCAGCTGCTGCCTGAGCAGCAAGAGGCAGCTACCTGCTCAGCGTCGCTCAGAGGCCCAGCAACAGGACCCTTGTCAATGGTGGCATGAAACTGCCGACCATCCAATGGACAAAAATTAATAGGATCTTTGGAGTTCACGGCCGGCAGGGGATTAGAGAAAAAGGACTTTTCATATATAGCTGATGGGATTATAAATTACTGCAGTCATTTCAGAAAGTAATCTGTTCTAAGAAAATTAAAAAGACAACTGACTTTTGACCCAATAATCCTCCTTAGGCAAAGTATACCACAAAAATAGAGTTACCAGCATGAAGAATATATTTGTAATGGTGTATTTGCAGTAGTGTGTTGTGTGTGTGTGTGTGTGTATGTGTGTGTGTGTGTGTGTGAGAGAGAGAGAGAGAGAGAGAGAGAGAAACAGGGAAAAATACAACAGCAATACACTTGTTACACTGCATTTTGGTTTTTCTTTTGGTAGAAAGTAGTCAGAAACAAGAAAAAATCTGTACAATAATAACATTGATTTTAGTATGAGATTGAGAAGTCTGGAAGACAGACACACTCCTGTTACAACAGGACAGTATTGTGCTTACTGTGATGAGCTTGTCCTACCGGAGACAGGGTAGTGGGTTCAATCCAGTGGGCACATTCAAGAAATGGATGCTCACTCTAGAAGGCTCCAGAAGATGGTTTAATGGGAAAAATACCCGAGTCAAATTCCAAGGGATGCTCTCTACTCCCATCCGGGGCTCGCCTTGTCCTTGGAGATCTAAGCCGCCCTTGCTGACCACAGCGCAGCCATTCCAGGCAGAGGTTATGTGCCACACAGAAGGTTCCCTCCCCAGCACAGGACCCAGTCACAGCCCTGCTGGCACCGAATTGCCTAATCTCTTAAGTAAACCTTACCAGGGATTTTGCAAGACATTATTTCCTTAATAAGAGTCTAGAAATAGCATTTAAAAAAAGAAATTTGGAGGGAGGAAAAAAAAAATCACAACATTCCAAAACAAGCACAGGTGGAAGAAGGGGTTCCTCACCGTCTCCTCCCCACCCTGCAGATAGCCTGGCTGAGGAGGAAGGACCTTCACTCGGGGACCTGGAGGTGAATCACTGGCTTTGGGCAGTAGGGCGCCTGTGGTGGAAGAGAGCACTGGCTGCAGGACCATGGGAGGGTCAAGGAGGAAAGGAACTTCCTCCCAGGAAGCCCTGGAGCTGGGGCGGGGGCGGTGGCTGGGCTAGCCCTACCATTTCCTCTCATTCTAGTGGGCAGGATCGACTCTGGATCCTTTTGCCTAGAACCCCTTAGTTTTGGAGAATAGTGTCCAAGACCACATGGTCTAGGGCAGGGGCCATCTGCTTCTCCTAGGACCTTGTAGACTTCCAAAATGCACACGAGCGACTCCAGGCATGCCAGTGTCGGAAGCAGGAGGTTCTGGGTTCCTGACCTCACTTTCGGCAGGCTGCAGGTGGAGAAGGGCAAGACTCAGCAGACTTGGCTTTAGCCTGTGACCCGCTGGGGATGAGGGAGGGGATGAGGGAGGGGATGAGGGAGGGGATGAGGGAGGGGATGAGGGAGGGGATGAGGGAGGGGATGAGGGAGGGGATGAGGGAGGGGATGAGGCAGGCGAGGCAGAAGAGATTTGAGCTAGCATTCATCCAGTCCCTCCCTGGTTGAAGTCCTTGGTTAGGAGCTGTCACTGCTCTTACATTCCAAGGTGACTAAGGCAATGCTGACCCTGATCTCAGGCCTAACTCCAGGGCAGCCTCCGGTCACTCAGGAGATGACCATGTGCATTTGGCCAGGAAGAAAGGTCCCGGTCAGTGGTGTGACTCGTCTGGCCTCAAGGTCTGGGACCTGGCACCTGGCCATGACAGGGTCCTTTCTGGGAGCACTTGAAGCAGCAGCATTCTTCCGGGAGAGACCCCAGGGGCCAAAGTCATTCTTCCTTTGGACTCAAGGACTGGCAATGCTGCAGACAGCACCTCCCTCCAGAAGAGGGGGCACCTGGAAGTGGCCAGGGAGGTGACCAGGATGGTGGCATGGCTGGGGCCCGAGCCATACCGCCGTCCTCTGGACACTCCAGTTTTGTGGTCAGCAATCCTGTGGAGACAGGGCCAAATGGTCACTAGCCAAAGCCCCTCTGGGGTTTGTTCCGGTGGTAACTGTTAACCCTTCAGAAGAGGCCGATTTGAACCAGGTGCCAGTATTCATGAAGTAAACGTCCATGTACCTTCAAGACCCCCAGAGGATGTCTGGAGCCACGCCTAGTGCTTACAGGGCTCAGCTCTGTGTTGTTTTTCTATATACACATTACGATAAAGGTCATAAATTAAGCACAGTAAGATAATAACAAACATTTTAATACTATAATGAAGTCATGTGAATGTGATCTCTTACTGCTAACTTTCTCAGTTTGAGGTACCACAGTAAAAGCATGGATTTCTTTAGTTTTACAGATGCAAGATTTATTCTTTATTGTAGCTCTTAATCTCAGTGTGTGTGTGTGTTTTTTTTTTTTTTATCTGTATCAAGAAATTCACCTTTATGCTTAAAGGAAGCTTCTCTTTGGCAACCCAACTGCCAGCATCACAAGTCTTGTGCTTTGGGGCTATTAATAAAGTAAGGTCACTTAAATATCAGCATTACTATACCATAACAGTAGGTCTAATAACTGAGATGGTTAAGAGATTAATAGGTAGGTAGCATACACAGAGTGGATACACTGAGCAAGGCGGCGGATTCACATACTCTTACACAAGGGTGTACAATTTTATCACACTACTCTAAAAAGTGCACGATTTAAAATTTATGTTTTGTGTTTGCAGTTGAATGTAGGGAACTGAAGCTGTAGAAAGTAAAACTGTGGACAAGGGGAACGACTATTCTCCCACCATGGTCCAATGTAAGCTCCCAATGGCTGTTGTCCCTGAATGTTTAGCTAGAAGAAGGGCCACACAACTGGTGCTTCTGAGCCTGTATAGATGGCTCAACTCGCCCCCGTCTCAGTTCCTCTTCATGCTCTAAATATTTGTCAAGAGTCTTTCCCTCTCCTGGCAAAAATGAGGTAGCGAAAGCCAGGCAGGCTCATGCGATTTGTCAAAGTGATTGATACTGCCCAGCAGAGGGCCAGGGCAAAGGCTGCTTGCACAGCAGACGGGGAGAAAGATTGCTATCTGCAACACAGAGGGAGACGTACAATTTAAGAAAGGAGATTGATTTTTTCTTTAAACAAGAGGGATGGGTATTGCCACTCCACAGCCAGGGCTCTCCCTGGGAACTGCAGATATAACTTTGAGCGTTTCTTGCTTTCCCAGCTTTTGTTCTAGAGACTTGTGTCACAGGAAGGCAACTTTGCCAGAAGCCCCGACTCACCTCCCAGCCTGGGCCCCTCCCCTCCAACTGTCCCCAGGTGGACATATTGCCATCTGGGTCTGGGCTGCGACCATCATGGTCAGGCTTCAGGGGACCGAGAAAGATTCAGGGTCATCAGTATCTGACTGGGCACAGAAAAATCCACCTCACCTTCACTCATTGAAAATCTTCCCAACACTTGTTGTGCTGCTTTGTGAGAATCCCAGTTGTGAGTAGGAAAACCTTTGATGATTTGCAGGACACACGGGGTACATGGTTCATGTTCATTACAGTTTATTTCCTCCTCTTTGCTGTGAGACCCACATTATGAGCCAATTTCTCTGTTGAAGTCCCCAGTGACTCCTTTCACTCTGTGGGGCCATCTCTGTTGCTTATTGATCAGATACTGATGTTCAGAACAAAATCTATCAGAAATGAAGCTGTGCTTACCTTCTGATCAAGTAATGCTGGTTTTAGCAATTTATCTAAGACAGCAGTAGGTACATACAAGGATGATTGGGATTGTTGCAGTATTATTGGTAATTAAAAACAAAATATCTATTCATGGGAATAGTGAGAAGGAACAAGATATTAAAAACAGCTTTCTAGTGCTTAGAGCAGCATCTGGCAAGTACTAGAATATACTCAGTGGATGTTGAACAAATGAATGCACAAATAAAATTCAATGCGACCATTTCAAACAATAGAACTAAATCAAATATATCAGATGGCTAAGATGGTTAAGTGAGAAGGGGAGTTGCAGAACATGTGTCATTTGTTCCCTTGTAAAACAGGTTTCTTCCCCGCTCTCCACTCCCCTCCATCCCCCTCTTTAAGTGTCTGAGCTTCACATGCACTGAAGCTACCTGTGAGACTGCAGCAGCACTATGGTGGTAACTTCTGAAGCAGGTTTGGTAGATCTGTGCTCTTTTTCATTCAACAAAACATTTGACAAATGTACACAAAGATAAGCGGGTCTCGGACCTTCATTGCCAGTCCTAGTGACCACCTAATGAAAACTCCACAGGGGGGTGCATTATTTCCATTGAAACTTATGTTATTTTCACAATTAGATTGTGCCAAGATGAATGTTCTGTGCATCTATCGTTGCCTGTTGAGACTGCATTAGCAGATGCAGATAAGCACAAGAAGCTTTTCATGTTTACACTTGACACTTTGTTTCTTGGTTAATTTCAAAACCATGAAATGGCTCAGACATTTGACACACAGTGAAGCTGGCCCAGCCACCTCGATTGTAATCCCAGTTTCTTCCTCTTGAAGTAGGAGTATCCTCCCAAGGGTCATTGTGAGCATAGGATATAGCAGTGATCAAGAACTGTGCACAGAAGGCTCCCGGCCAGCACACCAGGTCAAAGACATGCTGCAGGGAGCTTTGTGGCTCAGAGGAGGGGGGGGAGAGCACGTGGCACAATCCAGGAAGGGGTATGATCAAGTAGTGGCCACTTTCCTCTGTGCCTTCTGAAGGGAGGAAGTTCTAGGTCAAGGGGCCATGTCTGGTGAGGACATTCTTGCTGTGTCTTAACATGGCAAGAGAAAGTCAGAGTCCTGAACTCATTTCTGTAGCAAGTTCACTCCTGCAGTAATGAACCTCGTCATGTAAGAGCAACATCAAGCCACTGATGGAGATGGAGCCCTGGTGACCTGTCACTTCTCAACACTGTTGCATTGGGAACTAGGTTTCCAGCATGGGAATGTAGGAGGACATGTTCAAACCATAGCAGTCACCCACTGGGGATGGACGGAACCCTAGAGGGAGGCAGAATTAGCCACAGATGAGAATGGGCAGGGGATGCAGACATCGTGAGTCACTTACTGATCTTGCATACCAAAGCTGGGAACCAGCAAAGACACAGGCTGTGGGTATGCCCAGGTGGTTTTGAGAAGGGCAAGTTAGTGACAGTTCCCAGTTCACTTGAACAGAATGGGACAGAAAAGACACTGTATTTTCTCCTTTGGTTCAGAAGGAGGCAATGAACTGCTTTGAAACCTTTTTTTTGGGGGGGAGGGGGGGTACCAGGGATTGAACTCAGGGGCACTTGACCCCTGAGCCACATCCACAGCCCTATTTTATATTTTATTCAGAGATAGGGTCTCACCGAGTTACTTAGCATCATGCCATTGCTGAAGCTGGCTTTGAACTCGTTATCCTCCTGCCTCAGTCTCTGGAGCTGCTGGGATTACAGCATGTTCCACTGCACATGGCACTTAAGTGTGGAGATGGGATGCCGAGTACAGTCTCCCCCCCCCCCAGTATCCAGAAGAGAAAGGATCCATGAAACACTCCCCAGGGCTCCCCATGCACTGGAAGGGCTGGAGCCCCTTTCTTGTCAAGGTGCTAAAGAACCAAGCCTCAGGTCTCCTGCAGAGTGGAACATGCTGCCCGTTTGGTGAAGGATGTTGAGGGAGTGGACAGTTGCCAGCCCATGCGATGTGGCTGTGGTTCTTGCTTCTGCAGAGTTTTGAGGTCGAGTAGGTCACAGGTGGACACTGCAGGAACTTCATCCATGTGTCAGGCACTGTCTAGCCCCTGGGAAAGTTCAACATGGACAACCCCGTACAGTGCTTCTGCCGGCCTCCACTTGAAGCTGTTTGGGTTTAGACGAGGTGCCTTCCCAAAAGCTTAGATGTGAGACAATGCAAGGAGTTTGAGGAGAAATGATTGGGTCATAGCCTTAATTAATTCCATCAGGTATCAATTCACTGATCAGAGGCAGGTGCGTGTGGCTGGAGGAAGTGGTTCATTGGAGGTGCGGCTCTGGGGTATATATTTTGCATCTGGAGAATGGAGTCTCTGCTCTCTGACCATCATGTGAGCCACTTCCCTCCACCACACTTTACCGCCACAATGTCCTGCCTCACCTTGAGCCACAAAGAATGGAGCCAGCCTTCTATGGACCAAGACCCCCAAAACCATAAGTCCTCAAATAAACTTCCCTAAAATTGTTCTGGTCAGATCTTTTAGTCACAGCAGCGAAAAAGCTGAGTAAAACAGAAGTGAAGGCCTGGGCAGGTGAAGGATGGCTACCCACAAGATCAAGATGGCCAGGCCACTGACTGTCATTTGCTCAGCCTGGAATAGTCCAATTTCAGGAGCAAAGAGGCATGCACATCTGACTTTTTGCTAGACACAGATGCAATTTCCTCAAAGCAAATTGTGTGATTTAAAGGAAACAGATTCTAACCCCAAACCTCATTTTTAGTGTAATTTTCTCTACTCTTGAAAAGAAAATGTAGCAAAGAGGAAGCTGTTATTATAGAGAATTGAAATAATGGGTCTTTGAGGGCTCAAAAAACTCCTCTATTATGTCTATTGTTTTAAGTCATTTCTGAGTCCTCCACAGGAAGACTACCAGGGACACTGGTGAGGGGAGCCAGGATTAGAGTTTCTCGTGTGGATAGTGCCTCCGAATGTCTTGGGGGGGCAGAGCCAACTCAGAGCACTTTGAGGTCAGGGTTGTAGAGTAGCCTAGACACATGTTGGCCAGACCCACTGGCAGAGGCAGCCGACCAGTGGTCTGGTCTTTGGATGACAAGAGGCCAAGAAGAATCCATTCTGTAGTCTTGGAACACGTGGGGGTGTAGGAGTTGATAGTAAGGAATTCACGCCTGCTCTGTGAGTAGTTCATACCTTTAGAGAGCTTCTTTGACTAGCCAGGTAGGACATGGCTCATTTGCAAATCATGGTTTTGATTTCATTTCTCTGTTGGGAGATCACTCAAGTTATTTCTTGGTTTTTCCATTTGGAAAACAGATACAAAAGATGACTTTATCCGATACCTAAGAAATCTCTGAAGCCCCATGGTGCTTTAGCTAAATGTTCTGTGAAGTGTATATATTCCCTCTACTATATAGTTCATAAAGTCACTGGGTTATATCAAATATGCATGGCCCAATAATATACATGGATTGATCTATGTGTACAACTTTACTCTCGAAATAAGAAAAAAGTAACAAAGACGAATCTGTTATAGGTTATTGAAATAATGGTTATTTGATATATGGAGGGAATTTTTTTAAACCCTCAAACGTGTGGTCCAATAGTTTTAATGCAGATAGATGTACATAGACATACCTATAGAGAGATGTCTAGGTGTTGTAGGTTGCCAGGTAAATACACTTCTATTCAATTAGTCCTTCATTTAGTTGTTTAATCATATATTACTCATTTGTAGAAAGAGCTACCCTGTGTCCTACCACTTTGCAGACACTGAGAATACAGCAGCAAGGGGAGACAGATACCTACTTTGGGTGGGGGCAGATCTTATAGCAACAGATGCACCAGTAGATTAGCATGTGTCAGTTAGCATGCAAAGCAGCAACATGTTGAAGGTGGTGGGCTGTTTGTATGGGGTGGTGTCTGAGCACATGCCCCAGGTCAGGCTGCTGCTGGAAAGTGGACTTGCAAGGACAAGGCCCTGGACTCCAGCACAGGAACTCGCCATCACAGGGCAGTGGTGGTGAGGAGGGGAAAGCTGTGCTCAGTTATGGTCCTTCTACCTTAGCACTGATGCTGCTGCCCCAGATACATGAGCATTTCACCTCTTCCATTTTCAGCCTTATTGTAGTCAAATTTTTCACCGCCATGACTAAAAGACCGGACCAGCACAATTGTAGAGGAGGAAAAGTTTATTTGGTGGCTCACAGTTTCAGAGGTCTCAATCCATAGACAGCAGGCTCCATTACTTGGGGCTCTAGGTGAGGCAGGACATCATGGCAGAAGAGTGTGGTGGAGGGAAGCAGTTCACATGGTGATCAAAAAGCAGATGGAGATCTCCACTTGCCAAATACAAATGTACTCCAAAGCCATGCCCAGCACCCCACCTACCTTCAGTCAACGCTCAATCCCATCAGGTGATTAATTCATGGATTGGATTAAGGCTCTTGTAACCCAACCATTTCTTCTCTGAACCATCTTGCATTTAGTCTCAAGGTAAGTATTTGGTACATTCTTGCAATTTGGGGCAATGTTCTTGCTTTAGCAGTTGCCTGCTCCTGGCTCCAATCAAGACCATCGGGGCCACACGAGGAAACTCTTGTCTGCTTCAGCCATGGTAAGATTTTCCTTCCAGTGTTTTTCCTTAGAATCCTGTTGGGTATCTAAAGTTCGTCTTCACAGGTGTTGATAGCCGAGAAGTGAGGCTGGGCCAAACCCTGGAGTGACCTAGATTTCAGAGAGGACTGCCTCTGAGCGACCTTGGAGCAAAGCAAGTCCCTCAGCAGAGCGCGGCTGCATGCACCAGTAAGAGACCATCTGTGACATTTCAATGTTTGTTTACTGTATGGAAATCACCTACAAGCTGATGCCATAAGCCAAGATAAAATTCACTCTTGGACAAAAGGGTCAGGATGAGGTGGTGGTTGTTACACTTCTCTGTATTTTATGATTTTCCCACAATAAGTCATTTGTAAATAAGTCAGCGAGTTAAAATAACTTTAGAAATTTCAGATGTCTAGAATTTGTATTGTACACAAATAGAAGTAACCACATTTTTGCATCTTAGAACCATTGGTAGTTCCAGATAATCTGCTTGGACCAAATTTTACATTTTGTCTTGTAAAAATGACAAAGTGCACTCAGGGGAACTGTGTGTGTGTATGGGCATATGTTTTTTATGTCATGTATATTTCGTTCTTTTAATTCTTGTCATCCTGTTGGAGTGAAAAAACAGGGAGTCACTACCTGTTTACTTTGGGTGTGGGGTCACTGGTAAACAGTTTGTTGATCTGTTGGGTCTCGGCCCCTCCCCCCAGTCACAGGCTCTCTAAGAATTTCATGTTGATTTCACCTTTAATCATTTTCTTCCAAAGCCTTTCCTGAAACTGACTATCCTGTTCAGGAGAATGAGAATAGACCCTTATCTCTCAATGTGCACAAAATGGGTCCACTCAAAATGAATTTGTGACCCAGGAGTTAGACTCTGCAAGTCCTAGAGGAAAAATGGGGTCAATGCTCCATAGTACAACTTTATCAGTAGGACCCCTACAACTCAGAAAAATACCAGGAATTAATGAACGGGATGGCATCAAGTTAAAAAGCTTCTGCACAGCAAAGGAAACAATAAGACAACATACAGAAATGGGCACAAAAGCTTTGATAGATGCTCTTCTGATAGAGGATTAATATCCAGAATATACAAAGAACTCAAAAAAAAAAAAAGAAAATCAGTAAATGAGCAAGTGAATAGACACCGCTCAAAATAATACAAATGGTCAACAAATATATGGAAGAATGACTAACATCTTTAGCAGTTAGCAAAATATAAATCAGAACTACACAGATTTCATCTCATACCAGTCAGATGGCAGTCATCTAGAATACAAACAATAAATGCCGGAGAGGATATGGAGGAAGAGGACACTCACACTGTTGGGGGGACTGTAAAGCAGTACAAGCACTATGGAAATCAGTATGCATGTTCCTTGAAGTCCAGGTATGGGACTACCCCATGACCCAGCTGTACTGATCCTGGGTATTTATCCTGAAGAATTAAAGTCAGTGTACTATAGCGATACAAACCCACACACCCACGTTGATAGTGGCTCAATTCACCATAGTCAACAACGGAACCAGCCTAGGTGTCAATGGATGAATGGATAAAGAAAGTGTGATTTTATATTTTTTATACACACACAAAATGGAGTTTTATTCAGCCATAAAGGAAATTGAAATTGTCATTTTTGTGAAAAATGGATGGAACTAGAGACCATTTTACTAAGCAAAACTCAGAAAGTCAATTGTCCTGTGTTTTCTCATATGGAAACTAGAAAGACGTGTTTGAGGGTCTCAAAAAAAAAAAAAAATCAAAGGGGGTGGGGAGCAGGAGGAGTGAAGTTGGCCAGCATCCTTCCCTAGAACTTAGTTATATTGTGCTGTGTGCATGTATGAATATGTAACAAACCCCATCATTCTTTCTAAATATAATGCACCAATAGAGAGTATGAAAAAAGCCTTCCCTTTTATTAAGAACTGGAATAATTTTATTATCTTCCTGTTACTATATTTCCATTCTTCATTAGTTTCTGAAGGCCTCACTTTGGTTGAACAATTCATTGAATTTCAGATTCCCCACAATTGAAATGTCTATAGCATTGTGGAAATTTTCAAGCAGAAGCCAATAGGAAAATGTACCTAACACTTGACTTCAATGATTTTTATCTTTTTCCATCTTCCCCTAATTTGGGGGCATAATGAGGGCGAGTGTATTGCAAAAGAAATCCTAGACAGCATACTCTTTTGTGTATTTTTTCTACCAGATGGTCAGTCCACTGCATTTCAAAACTTGGATTTCTTGCTGGGTGTGGTGGTGCCTGCCTATAATCTCAGCAATTATGGAGTCTAAAGCAGGAGAATCACAAGTCTGAGTTTAGCCTGGGCAATTTAGTGAGACGCTGTCACAAAATAAGGGCTAGAAATGTAGCTTTATGGTAGTTCAGTGGTAGAGCACTCCTGGGCTAAATTCCCATTTTACAAAAACCCCACAAAACTTGGTTTATTTTTGTTGTTGTTGTTACTATTGGTACTGGGAATTGAACCACCACTGAGCCAATCCCCAGCCCTTTTTGTATTTTATTTAGAGACGAGATCTTGCTAAGAGTCAGAATCTCCCTCTTCTCCTGCAGAATAAGGGAGCCTCTGTCTCAGCAGTCTGGTTTGGGAAGGACCAACACCCGTCCTCATACACCTCCCGTCTCCCCTCCCTTGTGTGCGTCCACACTGGCCCTCATGCTGGGGCAGGGAAGAGAGAAGCCAGACGACTCAGTACTCCATCTCCTTCTGCTCTCATGTCTCATCTCTGCTGCTGGTTACTACTTCTTGTCACTGGCACTGTGGGCCCTTCATTCCCTCCCAATCACAGGCACCTAAGTGTTCCTTCAGGTATAATTTGTTAGAGCAGCAAAAGGAAACTCATACATTTAAGGTGTTTAATTTGTGATAGTTAGTAAACCAACACAGATGGATCATTTTGCACGACTGGTATTGGAAGAGCCATGTTCTTTCTGCAGGTTCCAGGGCAGGATTTGTTTGCCATCATTCCCAATATCGAAACATCGAAGGTACCTCATTCCTTAGATGGTACATCTTTCTCCATCTTCAACCTATAATCTCTGCTTTTAGTAGCACATCATCTTCTGACCGAGCCTCTTCCTAGATAGAGACCCCTGTGATTCCATTGGGGTCAAACAGTCCAGGACCCTCCCCCATGCTCAAAGTCCTTCACTATAGGTTCACCAGGCCCCGTGTTGGATGTGTCCACAGGGTCTGGGTTAGGATGGGGCACCTTCATGGACGGTCACTCTACCCACCATACCAGGCACGTGCTGTAGGGCACATTCTTCACCCCCGCAGCACCTCCTTCCACATAGCCCCAAGCGCACAGTGAAAGTCCCTGCTCCCTGAGGGCTCTTTTCTGGTTTGGTCACTTAATCCTCCTGGGGCACCGTCTGGTAACATTCATCATGGAAGTCCCTCCCGCTCACTGTCCACCTGAAGCCACATCCCCTAGGGTTCACCCAGCCACTCTCCCCCCCCCCAGTTTGAAGAGCTCCAGGAGGCTCCATGGCCCATCCCATCCAAGGTTGGTGGCATGTCCACTCACTGCTCCCAGCGTGCCACCCAGAGTCACCCTGTTCACCTCTGCTTCGTCTAACCAGATTGCCACTGGGAACACGAGCTCCTTACTTTTCATCTTGTCTGACGATTTCTAGTACCTAGAACGTGCAGACCCACAGTAGGGGCTTGGAACTCATCACTATGGTCTAAATACGCACGGCCCCAGGAAGGTCTCGTGTCGAGACCTGCTCTCTAGTGGAGAGCATTAGAGGGAGGAAGTTTGGGGAGGCGTCCAGGCTGTTCGTGCTTCTGAAACAAGCTGTAGCTCGTTCTGTCTGGCGAAGACTGCTCAGTCTCCATGATACGCCCTTGAGGACCACCACAGCCTCTGGAGGGAGGCAATGGGTCCCCACCTGGCAGCGGGGGCCATGAAGGGTGAAAGGGGCCAACTCTACCAATCTTCTCATACCAGCGCCGGGCTCCTCCTGAGGTCGGGGTCCTCACCACCTCGATGCTTCCCCAGAGGCCCTGCTTTCCAATATTGCTATATGGGGACGAAGTTCCATCCAAGATTTGGAGGGGACAAGGCCATTCAAATCACAGCTGGTGGTCAAGTCGTGAAGGTTCTGCCCTCAAGAGTGGGATCCATGCCCTTGTGAAAGGGACCCAGAGTGCGTTGGTCAGCTTCCTGTTGCTGTGATAAATACCCGAGAAGATGAACTTATAAAGAGAAAAAGTTTGACTTGCAGTTTTGGGGGTTTCAGTTCACGATTGGCTGGACCTGTTTTGAAGTAGCACCCCATGGTAGGAGCCAACTGCAGAGCAAAACCCTTGCCAGGAAGTGGGAGGCAGGAAAAGGAGGTGCTGGAGTCCCACTATCTCCTTCAAGGGCACACCCCCAAAACACCCATGTCTCCTATGAGACCCCACCCCATAAAACTTCCACCACCTCCCAAGAGTACTGCAGGCTGGGGACCAAGTCTGCAGCCCACAGGCCTCTGAGGGATACATGTCTAAGCCACGGAACAGTTAGCTGACCCTTCTGCTACTTGAGGACCTCATGGGAAGGCATCATCTGTGAGTCAGTGCAGGCCCACACCAGATGCTCTTGGACCCCCAGGTCTCCAGAGCCATGAACAGTACTGTTCTCTGGTGGGTACACTATCCAGGCCATGGTGTTTTTGTTATAGCAGCTGGAGCAGACCAAGACTCGATTCAAACTTGCCACAATGTTCTAGATCCCTTGATGGTTACATTAGTAAGATAATTGCCTGTGAAGCTTGTCCTAGGACCAGGCTCCCTAACAGGCAAGATCCCTGGCACCTTACAGATGGACACACCCAGGGGACATTCCACAATCAACAGCTTTATCTTGCTGGGGCGGAGGGGGTGGTGCTCCACATTGATCACTCCGCCCAGATCTCTCAGCAACAGTGGGGGTTTGACTGACACCCACTTGATAGAGATGGAAACCCAATTTAGGTTCTACAAAGCCCCAGGGGCTCAGCAGGGCTCAGGCCCTCCTGCTCTCAGGGTGTCACCTCCTGGCTTGTGAGGAGACTGCATTGTAGGCTCCTTCCCCAGAGCAGAGAAGCAAATCCCCTAAAAATGAAACGGCAACCGCGCAAACCCAAACAAAAAGCCCACATCACTCACTCCCCGTGACTCGCACGGATTCACACCCCACGTGGCTTGTAAGGATTGTGACAAGCGCAGACTGCCTGGGGCCCTTGTGTTGGTTCCCAGCAATCAAGCGTTTTCATTAATGCTACTTTCTTGCTGTTACTACTATAAGATTAATTTTAAAATGCTTATTTTTCCTGTCTCCTCTGGATTCCAAAGTAAAATAAAAAGCTGTGTTCAACTTAGGCTTCCTTGAAGTGTCCACGTGCATACCTATGTGTGTACACACACACATTGACTTTTCAACCGGGATGGCCTGGGAGGTGGGCATGTGTGCCGAGGCTGGGCAGGAGCCTGTGGCAGAGACGATGCTGTGGGCATGAGCCAGTGGATCTTCCAAGCAGGGTTTCCTACGTTTTCCCTGCCTCCTGCCCTCCTTGCTTTCATCAGGGAAAGACCAAGATTTCTAGGCAGTTTCAGACCCACTGCTCCGTCTCACCAGGGCAGTCTGGTTCTGCAGAGTGAGTTGAGAGAACTTGGCTGTGGACACCCACAGGCCTCCAGCAGGCCTCGCTCTCTGACCTGCGAAGGGAGCCTCAAAGATGAACAAATGTGCCTCTGGATCCTTGCTTCCATGCGGGAAGGGGTAGGGGGGTCCCTGATTTTATGAGTCCATGAGAAGTGGCCTGGGCTGGCCTGGGCAGGTCATTCAGTGAGTCCATTTTCTCATGTAATTTAAGATATCTTTCTATGGTTCTTTTGAAGAACTGATGGTCCTAAACAAGAGCTCTGGACACCTGTGGGCCCACGGAGCAAGGCCCATGGCAGGAGCTCAGGAAGCAGACAGTCTTCCACCCTCCAGCTGGGGCTCAGGAGGCGATTTAATGGTTCTCAGCCTCCAGTGTCCTCTGCCAAAGCTAAAGGTGTCTCTGGTTGACGAGACTCATCCTGTGTGGCAGGCATGGCACACCGGCTCTGCCACTTTCTCCTCAAGCCGAGAGCTCAGGAGTCCCCTGGGAAGGCCTAGCTTCACCTGCCTCCAGGACAGGACCTAACCTGGCACTGTCAGAGTATCTCTATCAACCCCAACCTCAGTCTTCCATTGAACATTTCAGCCTCCACAGAAATACAGAAGCCTGGTTTCACATTCTGCTGCCTATTCTAGCTCACGCGAAGAGCGACTTGGGGGAAGTTTTAGATTTTAAGGTTTTGCCTCTGTTGATGAGGTCTGAATGGAGTCTCCAGCTGCAGGGCAGGAGTGCAGAAGGGGCTGGAGATGGGCTTCCAGAGTGGACTCTGTCCTTTGCAGCCTGGGAATCTACTTGTGCCTTTGGACCTCACTTTCTTCCTCTGTAGAGAATTGAGGAAATAATCTAAGGAGCAGGGGGATTGAAAATATGGAGTACATGGGAGCCGTGAAGTGGTTTTTTCCTTTATGGTTTAAAAAAACGGGAGTTGCCTCAAAGACAAACAAGCATATGAAAAGGTCCTCCACAGAGGATGGTGTTAGGTCACTGCACACTGAAGCGACACCCAGATGACGCCGCTTTTCACAGTCCAGATTCAGGACAGACAATAGCATTAGCTGGTGCGGATTCAAGATGGAACAGCCATTGGGAAGGGAGTTTGGCCGTCTCTCATAGAGCGAAACAGGCTTTTGCCATCCAGCTTTGCAATCATGCTCTTGATATTTATCCAAGTGCATTGAGAACTTGTGCTAACACCGAAATCAGCTCACAAATGTTTACAGAAACCTTGTTCATAATTACTAAAATTTGGAAGCTACCAAGATGTCCTTCAATAGATGAGAGAGTAGTCAACTGTGGAACACCCAGGCAGTGGCATGCCCTGAACCATCCAGCCACAAAAAGACATCGGAGAGCAGTGAAGTTACACTGTTAGGTGAAGGAAGCCCATTGGAAAAGGTGACCCGTTCCGATTACAACCGACATTCTGGAAAATAGAGACTAGTGGTTTTCAGGGGGTTGAAGGCAAGGAGAGAAGAAAGGAAAAGGAGCAGCACAGAGGATTTGGAGGGCAGAGAAACCTTCCTGTGACGTCAAAGCATGCACACATCAGTATGCATTTGCCCTGACCACTAGAGTGGACGTCAGCAACTGTAGATATGATGCGTCTGTGTGGCTTCATTGATAGAAACGAGTGTCCACACTCGTCATGGTATGGTGTGTTCATGGTGGTGTTGTGGGGAGATGGCCCGTGGGGACTGTACTTTTCTTAGGTTTGCTCAGAACCCAAAACTGCTCTTAGAAGGCCCATTAAAAAAAAAAAAAAAAAACCTCAAGCATGCTTACCCAAGCCACGTGATGTGTGTTCAACACTAGAAATTTTTAGAGAACGAAAAATTTTTAAGAAGTATCAACTTAACCTAAAGCTTCATTTAAATGACAGTAGTGGTTTTCAGAAAATCCACTAGCAAGGGGGCGAGTCCTTCAAGGCCCAAAGTAAAGTAGCTAGAAATGAGAATTTAGAGTCCCAGAAAACCAACGTGAACTAGTCACATTTAAGAAAATATAATATGGTCGAATATTCAGTAAAAAACTTATTCATAAAGCTCCGAGTTAATGGATTTTATGGGGTAGTAAATGTTTCTTAAATCTTGGAACTCAGTCTAAGATTTAAATGCCACTATTTAATATTAGTACCATAAGCTCAAAAATCGAACTAAAACCCATTATTCTTCTCATTGAATGCATCCTCTTAACTACTATAGCTTTTCATAAAGCCGTGGCTGCACTTTGTGCAATGCATTTGTGAAAGGATCTGTTATGACCAGAATTTGTGGTTAAAAATAACCACCTGGTGAAACTTAAGCACCTCCAAGTAACAGAATACAACCCACTGGCAAAAAAGATGGGCTACCGCCACACTCCACGGGTGACTTTCAAAACCATTGTATTGGGTAAGAGAAGCCAGACATAAGAGAACACTCACTATGTGACTCCATTTGTATGACATTAGATAAAGCAAATCTAATCCATAGTGACAGAAAGCAGGTCAGCATTGGATGAGCTAAAAGGGGTGCAGGAGTGAGGGAGCCCATTAACTGGAAAGGGCCCAGCACTGACCCACCGTTATGGATCTTGATGGTGCTGATGGTTATCCGGGTGTGTCCCCTCAATCTCACTCCAGCTGCCATAACAGAATACCACAGCAGGGCAGTTTCCACAGCTCAGCAGCCAGGCAGCCAAGGAGGAGACCCGTGCGCGATGGAGAAGCTCCCAAGGCCACGGGCCTCCCACAACAATGTCTAACAGGCTGCAGGACGGTGGTCCTTGTCTTGGAAGTTAGACAGGTGTCCTTTTAAAGTTCCTTCCAAATCAGGGACTTTGATTCTGCCTCCTGCTGCATCTTCAGTCATACATGATGACATGAGCAGCCACCCTGGTGTGCCAGGGCCATAATGTCACACCACACAAGCCTTGTGACATTTGAGGTGGACATCTACCCATTTTCCAGAGGTTGCTACTAAGGTCCAAGACAGGTTGTCCGTCTTACCTGGGAGCACAATGTGGGCACAGGGGACAGAGGCAGAGCCAATGTTGAGACAGATTCCTTGCCCAGAAAAGGCTTGTGCTCAAATAAGCATGGCGTGGCTCTGGGATGGAGAAGCTCCCTGGCCACCCACCTGTCTGCCTGTCCCTAATAACCACCCCCACGGCTCTCTGGGTCAAGGTCCGTGGCTTGCTGCTGTGATCACTGTGCCCCTTACTCATGGCCAGTGAGCACTGCCATCTGGCCTCTATTATTGAGGAATCCCATGGGACTTTTGCAACAAAACAGCAACTCCACTGCCCTTCTACCCTGGGAGGAGGGCCACAAGCACCTCCGTGAACAGGCACCCTCTCCGTTCATATCTGTGTAGGGGGTCAGTGGATTGGCCTCTGAGCAGCCGAGTCTGCCAGGCTCTAGCACGTCCACTTCCAAGCCATCTCCAATGTCTCACATAACTTTCCACCTTTCTCACGGGTGCTTGTTCTTTCAAGGTTCAAGAGCCATCGCAGCAGGGGGTCTTTGCTGGCATGTTCACTGCGGTACACCATGGGAGCATACTCTTGAGTGGTTCCCCTTATCCAGCCTACTGGGTCACGCTCCTTGATCCAGTGTCTTACTGCATGAAGTCTGCGATGCTCTCCCGACTCCTGCCTCTGCAGGTCGGCAGGTCCTAACGCTGCCCCTTTGGTGTAGAGTCCCTCTTCTCTCCTGGCAGCTCTAGCTGTGCTGTGCCTTAAACCTGGTCATGGGTCCAAGAGCCACTGGGGGCCGTGGAGTGCACGTTTCCTTGCGATGTAGAGGTCCCCACACCATCGGCAAGCCTCCGACAGGGAGGCGTGGACCCAGTCTGGCAGCCCAGAGGTGGAGCGATTTTGAAGTTAGAGATTTTAAGTGCATTCACTAAGATGGCACATCCCGTATCACGTGGCAGTCTCCTACCGCTGCATCTCGCTGCATCTCCGCCCCAGAATTGCTGTGGTGGACCTCCCAAGGTTGACAGCCGAAACTCCTCTGGAACTTCACTGCTCTTGTAGCGAGGTCCCAGGCCCCAGCCTTAGACTCTTCTCCAGTAGCTGCAAGGACAAAAGCTACGTGCCACCAAGGAAAATGACTGGATTTCAAACTTAGCATTTGGTTACCGACTACCTAACTTCAGCCTTTCATTGTCTTTCTCCAGGAAGCCACATAAGAGGACTAGGAGAACTTAGGGGACGGGGCTGGTGGCAGGCCCTGTGAGCTCAGACCCTTGTCTGGCAGTGCCACCTCCATGTGCATCTGGCATCTTTCTGCTTTGTTTTTTCTGATCCTTTGTTTCAGACTCTGCTCATGAGGGAGGCTGTATTAATGCAGGTGGCATATGGCCCAGAGTTCTTTGTATGGGACTAGGGCCTGCTTATGTGGGCTCAAGAGTGAAGCTAGTCATAGGTGATAAAAACCCATTCAAACGGGATGCCATTTGAAAGCCCTCCCTCCCTCCGTCTTGGGCTCACATAACAAATTCCATCATGCTGCATTTTGAGCAGCCCCTGGTTAGGGTGGCTCCTGTGACGAGTCGCCTGCGTTTCCGTTTTGACCTCGTTCTCTTGTGGGCTCTACCCCGAGGTAGAACGGTGGCCACCAGCAGATGCTAGCTTAGTTCCTAGGTTTGGGAACCTAGTAAACGTCTCTCTTTTTGAACTCTTAACAATTTTTAGAAGATCTCTGGTTGGCCCAGCTTTAGGTTAGTAAACCCCAGGGCACAGGGGAATGTAGGCATATGGCCTACCCAGTGTCATATGCCCCACTTGCTTCCCGAGTTATGTGGGGTTTTCCAGAAGTCAGTACATTATCGAGTCTGTTTTAAGTAGACAAAAATAAGGGGAAAGGCAGGAGACAGCTAGATTTGCCTGGACTTCCAGTTGAAGATGCTTTTGTAAGGCGATCTGTATACATATTGACTTCTGTTAGCTCAAGCCATTCTCTCAAGTCCAAGGCTCTGATCTTCATGAATGGATCATTCCTGTGTTCACATGGCAGATGTAGGAACTAAAGGTCAGAACTGCAGTGTAGGTCATGTGACTGAGCATTGCTATTAGTCTAAACTACATGCAAATTTCAAAGACTTGGTATTTAAAGTATATAACTTAACATTTGTATTAAATACATGTGCATGCAATACACTGGATGTATTAAGTAAAATGTACTGCTTAAATAGTAAAATCGGGTGGAACTATTTTAATAAGACTTCTAGACAATTTAAAGATACATGTTTCAGGTGACATATCTATGGGATGGTGCTGGTTTCAGAGTGGGGCAGCCATGACTGTTTAGGGTAGGGACTGGATGGGTCTGGGCATATCTTTACTAGACTGCCCTACCAAGGTGCCAGAAACTGAGTGGCTTCAACAATAGAAGCTCATCTCATAGCTCCAGGGACTGGCAATGTGGTCTATCCTCAGTTCAAGATTGAGGTGTTGGTGGGCTAGCTTCTTCCAAGACCATGAGGACCCGGTTTCCGGAAGTCGTTGCTATTCTGTGCCCCGTAGCACCATCAACACCATGTTCTTCCCGCGACTCTCCATCTCATTCTCTCTGCCAGTTTCCATTTCCAAATGTCCCCTTTTTATGATGACCAAGGCAGTTGGATGGGGAAGGCCCTGAGGATGCATTTCCAACTTCAGGACTTCAACATGTGAATGGGCGACACAATTCAGCATGTAGCCCCAGGCTTTTCTGACTCCAGCGCCCAGGCTTTCTCAAGACTCAATAATAGTCCAGGCAAGAGTGTGATGTGTTCCGTGAAGAGAAGAGAAAGGGGATGAGGTGAAGGGCATCAGAACCAGATTGGGAATGTCTAAGAAAAGCCTCATGAGACACAGAGGTGGGGGGGGGAGGTGGTGGGGGGGAGGTGGTGGGGGGGAGGTGGTGGGGGGGAGGTGGTGGGGGGGAGGTGGTGGGGGGGAGGTGGTGGGGGGGAGGTGGTCTGCTATCTGAGACACACCTAGTAAGTTTTGTAAGTTCTCTAGATTTTCCTACCATTTTGTCCTTTTGGATGGCTATAACAAAATGCCACAAACTGGATGGCTTATGAATAGTAAGTTTATTGTGAAAATTCTGGAGGCTGGAAAGCCAAAGATCAAAATACCAGAAGATAAGAGGTCTGGGGAGAACGTACTTCCTGGCTCACAGATGGCACCCCTGGCTGTATCCTCACATGGTGAAGAGATGAATTAGTTCTCCGAGGTCTCTTCTGTTAGGGCATGTATCCCTGTTATGGTTTGACTATGAGGTGTCCCTGCAAAGCTGCCATGTCAGAAGTGAAGTGATTAGGTCACAGCATTCACAGTCCAGTCAGTCCACCCTCGTTGGAATGGACTAACTGGATGGTACCTGTTGGCAGGAGGGGTGTGTCTGGAAATGGCTCACTGGGTGGCTCACTGGGGGTGTGCCCTGGAAGGGTGCATCTTCCTTGTGGCCTCTTCCCCCTACTCTGCTTCCTGACCCATGGGCTGAGCAACCTCCCTCTTGATGTTCAGCCTCATCTCAGGCCCAGAGCCAAGGAGTGGCTCATCTGTAGACTGAGATCCCTCTGAAATCTGGAGCCCCAAATAAACTTCCCTTCTACGTTGTCCTTGATTGGCACTTTGGTCAAAGCAGTGGACTAGATCGTTGTGT
Organism: Ictidomys tridecemlineatus; assembly: GCF_052094955.1. NCBI lineage: Eukaryota > Metazoa > Chordata > Mammalia > Rodentia > Sciuridae > Ictidomys > Ictidomys tridecemlineatus. The sequence goes on from NC_135483.1 coordinate 4,194,079, forward strand.
GTGAGAGATGTGCTCATGACCGAATCATCTACTAAAGCCCCACCTCCTAATGTCTCCTTGGGGTTAGGATTTCACACAAATTTGGGGGGACATAAGCAATCAACCTCTTGTATCCTATCTTGCTGCAGCCCTCGGTCTCCCAGAGGATTTTTTTTTGGAAAGTCTCCATTCCAATCCACCTCCGAGAAGAGGTTGACAGGCATCTGGGGCAGTATTATCTGGTCACATTCAATCCCAAAGCAGCATGATTTTTCTTAACTGAAATACCCTCATGATCGCTCACTTCCCTCTTGAACGCTTCCCAGGATAGATTCATCTCCATGCTTGCGAAGTGACTGAGGCTCTTGGGTTGTTGCTATTTTGGGGTAAGACAGAGATGTACGAGGGGACCCTGGGAAACAGAGGGTGCTATCTTTACCCTGTTCAGACGCTCTTCATTACGTACACTCAGCAAGGGATAAGCAGGCTGCAGAGACGCCCGAGCCAGCTTAGTTCCCACTGCTAACTAATTTGGTTGTAGTTTTTCAGAATGGTGATAGATTTTATAGCTTGAAAACATTGTTTCTTCCTGTTGTAGCAGCTCATTTGAATCCATTCATTCAGTTCATTCGATACAGCTGTGGGGAGCTATGGTACACTGGGGTACACAGTGGAGGCCAGAAAAGCACAAACTTTGCCCTCCAGGATCTGAGTGGCCTTTACCCTGAGGAGGACTCCATTATTTGAGTGAGGTGCCATGTGGAAGTCCCCACTAAGAATAACCGTCTCCCTCACCTCTTCCACCCTCCCTCCCTTAGGGTTTCAAACCTACTTCTTGCTAGATGGTTCTGATCCAGAACAAATTTCTTGCTCTCTTAATGTTAGTTTTCTAAGTTGTAAAGAAGGGACCAGGGCTGGTTTTCCTGGAGATGCTCCCAAGGTTGTTAGACAAGGTCATCTACAGAAGCCACCTGGGGTGGTAAAGACTAGAACACAGAAAAATGGAATGCTCGCCCTGTCATGCTAAGTGGGTTTTTGCAGGTAAAAATACTGCTTTATACTCTTCTCCATAAGAGCCAAAGAAAACGGGGAAAGGAAATGGATGGTGGAGAGGAATGAATGGAGTGAAATTATCACAAATAACTCCGTCTCCTGCTTCTTCCCCTTCCCTGTTCCCAGCACCCATTGCTACCCTATGCTATGACACTGGACTCTCAAGTCCAGCCCAGATCCTTTCTCCCAGGCACCCCGTGTGCTTGTTCCTCTGCCCTCAGGTTCCTTCAGCGGGATGGCCCTCAGACACCTGGAACTTGAGGTGTCCCATCTTGAATGCATTACTGGCTCCAACCTGTTCCAACCTCAGCTGTGCCCAAGTACCCAGCTCTATCATGCCAGCACCCCAGGGGCATCCCGAGCATCTCCCTCTTCTCAGCACCCAATAAATGATCATGTCTGGGGCTTTCTGCACTCAGGGAATGAATGAATCCTGGTTCTATGTCTGCACCCCAGGACAGCCCAGACGGCCACTCCTTCATGTCTTGAGATGATGGCAGGAAGCCATCAAGCAGTGAGTCTTACTCAGTGAAGCCTCGCCCTCACTCGTCTCCTAGGAGCGTCACCCACCTAGAGGCGGTGTTGGATTCCCTCTTCTCCCGTCCTCAGTTCTCCACCTCAAAGTGTAGTCAGACACTTGGGGGTAGTAGCTACTATCACAGAACAGCTCCTCTACTCGCCCCCAGGGGCTACTGCCATCCCACTCTCTGGGGAGGGAGCCAAAGCACGCACCACTCCAGCTTGCACAGTGTCAAACAGATTGGAGAGGAGTCAGGTTTCTAGAACATTCTTTGTGCTTGCTTCCTGGAGTAAAGGGACTTGCTCAGAGCCACATGGAGCCTTTCATGTATCTAACAGCCCTTCCCCAGCTCCTCCCTAGCAGTGAGTTCTTCCTGCCCAAGCTGAGCTCTGGTGGCCCAGCCCTCTCCACGTAGCACCGGCAGTTTGCATCTCGCTGGCTCATCGAGTTGGGCCAGTGCTCAGCACTGGGTCTGACAGACTCAGCAGTCTGGACATAGACAAGTTATACATTTGTCACAACCACATTCTTACCAAGCTTCACCCATTGTCCTAGCAACGCAGCAGCGGAGCCCGATATCATTCTGTGCCCACAGGCAATAGGGATGGCTAGACCGAGTCGGATGGCCCATGTTCTGCCCAGGCTGTCCTCGGTGTGCCGAATTCCATCGTCTCTCAATTGCCTTCTGCCCACCACCCCTCCGTGCTCTGGTTCCTCTATAGTGAATGAAGACTCCTGTGTCAGTGGCCCGACATCTGAAGAACTCCAAGTGATTTCCACGCCTTGTGGAGGACCAGTGTCAGCTCTGCCTCTAGGGAATCCAAGGTGCGGGGTCTTTTCCACGCTCGACACCCTCAAACAGCCAGAGCCCGGCCTGGAGGGAATAGAGACCATACTTGCTGGACGACACCCAAGGATGGCAGGAGGCATCAGGGCGAGGAGTCCCGATTATCCCCTATTCACCAAGCTCCTAGCCTGGGCCAGGACTTCTGCTGCCTGTTTCATGTACATCACCTTGTGTACGCTTGGAATATCCGAGCTAGAGGTGTCTAGTTGCCCTTGCTTTTCAGATTAAGCAAGTGAGGCTCAAAAATAGTCATGTTGCTAAGTAGTAGGGCTATGACTCATTCCCAAGCTTTTCTGACTCCAAGTCAGGAATAAACAGGGCATTGGTATCAACTCTGAGTCAAACGCCAATCCTCTTACTTTGGATGGTGTCCCTTACTTCTTTTCCTGTATGTCCTTTGATCTTTCATTCTGCCTTCCAAAATCGTCTTCCCCGGGGAACCTCCCTCCAACAACCCCGATTCATATAACCTGACCACATCGGCTTTCCACTACCCAGTTCCTGCCCTGTGGGTGTGTGTCTTGGCACGTGCGCTGCTTGGCATGTGCTCCGAGATGTCATCACTGTATTCCATCTGCAGTTGAAATTCAGTTCTTGCCTTACTGATTGCTGAGCAGCATAGAAACTTGCCCAATCAGTGTTACACTAGGCTCTTGGATTGTTGACAAGACAGAAATAACCTGTGTCCCCAAGGTTCTCCATCAATGATGGGCTGTCCCGGGTGTGGGGGCTGCCTTCCATTATGTGGGGTCTTTGGAAGCAGGCAGGTCTGAGTCCGAGACTCCACCCTGATCATTTGAGTATTCATAAAGCAAGGACTAGGTATAATTTCCCAGTGTCCCTAACTGCTGTCAACCCAGAATTCCATCTCATGATTTTGCCATTTCAACAGTGTTATGTAAATGGCATCGTGCAATAGAAAACCTGGAGGCTGGCTTGTCACCCAGCATAGTCCAAGTTAGTGCATGTACCTATTTTTTTGTTTTTCATGGTATAGATGTACTACAGTTTAAGCCATTCATGTTGAATGATATTTTCAGTTTTAGGATGTTATAAACGCATCTTCTGTGAACATCCACGTACAGGTTGTGTGTGAAGACAAAGGTTTTCATTTCCGAGAGAAATGCCCTAGAGCACCATTGTTAGGTCCTACTGTTAGAGTCTAAAGAACCTGCCCACTACTCTCCTCAGTGGTCACCATTTTGTGTCCCTGTTCACCTTACATGAAACATCTGCTTTCTCTACATCCTTCCCAGTGTCAGTGTTGCCCCTTTTTGAAACATGCCTCGCCAGCGTGCCGGGAGATCGCCCCGTTTCCCTAGTTGTTGGTGCTATTGAACATTTCTCATGTTCTTATTTGCCATCTGCACATCCTCTGGTGGTATGTTTTGTGTTTGTTTTTTCCCCGTTTTCTAATTGGGTTGCTTGCTTATTTTTCCATGTCAAGTTTTGAGAGTTCCTTTTATACATGGTTAAATTATAGTTATATAAATTACTGCCTGGGGTTCAGAGCCCCAGCTCCCCCGTGGCCCTGACCCCACCCCGGAGGGGAGTGGAGATGGGGTGCGTGCTTGCATCTTGGCAAGAGGCCCTCAGACCAGCCCTTGGTCCTGGCTCTGGGGGAGGCAGCGGGGCCACAGTCCCTGCTGTGGTTTGAGGCTGGAAGGGGGTGTTTGTTACAGGAGGTCGCCCCTCACCTGGTCTTTGGAGAACCCAGGCTTTTGCTAGGCTGGTCTGTTTGTGCCGCTTGGCTCACTGGACCCTGAAGAAACGGATTGGAGACAGGCTAATCTAGGATATTTGAGACCAAAAGGAAAACCTAGGACTCAGGATCCAAGGTAACTCAGAAACAGGCAGGGACCTCAGTCATTTTCTTTTTTTTTTAAATGTATAACCCTCAGAGTTACAGTTATACTCTAAGGGAAGAAAATAGAAGTTTATCTATTTTATCTTCCCAGAGGTAGAAGCCTATTAGAGAAATTTTGTCCTAACAGTTCAAGACAAAGCTTGGGAGAAAAATGTCAACGTGTACGAAATTCTTCTTGGAGTCTCTTTGCCAGATACAGACATAAAATGTAGCCAGCAGATAAAGGGCCTGGGCTTATGGTTTTCAATTCCCTGGAAACCATTACTAGCCATGTTTCTTCAGCCCAATTATTTCACCCAGGTTAAGAAATTGAACTGTCTAGCTGTCCAATGGGCTCAGGGTGGCATTCTCCTGGACTGGAGTGGAGAATTAACTTGGAGGCTCCGTGTCAGTTTAACAAAATACAGTTCAACTTCTAACCAAGCAATGACCACTTCCACTCTAGGAAAAGAATCCCAGTGGAACCTGGAGCACTGCCCGTGTAGGGGAGCCCCACGCTCCTGCTGCGTTTCCGATTAGGGCAGCCTGCCTGCTGTCCTTCCTCTCTTCCCCACCCCACTCCATGCCTCCATTATTTCAGATTAGCTGAGCAGTTTTTGCACTGGGCTCTGGAGCTAGAAATACCAGCAGAGCCCAGTCCCTGACCTCAAGGCCTCCAGCAGGACCACAGCAACACCGGTGTTCTGGCAATAGGTGTGGCAGGGGCCTTCCACAGGGGCCTGTAGCCATACCAGGCATGGCAATGGCTCTTCAAGGCACAAATATTGTAGGGAGTTCAAACCTCAAATGATAGTTTGCTGGATTTAGTCAGCCATCTTTAGGGGAGGACATTAAGAATAAACCCTCCCTGTAACATCTTCAGCCCAGCTCAGAAGCTCAAGGATGGAGAAAGAGGATTCTTGGTGGGTGGAATTCAGCTTCCAGCCAGAGGGGGCATGAGCTAAGGCGCTGGAACCATTAGACGTCCATCATACCACCGGCCGATTGTGCAAATGTGGATTTGCAGAATGCGAAAGATCCAGACAAAACCCAAGCCAAGTGTGTTTTGCTAAGGGCTGGGTTAAAAGTCAGTTCTGCAAACGCAGAGGGTAGTTTCAGGCTCTCATCTGACACCAAGCTGGAAGGATTCTCTGGCTGCGGGGTCCACTCTGTGGAAGGGACAACTCCCGGCACTTGTCATAGCAGCCCTTTACCTGGCTGTGGTGTCAGGACAGGCTGGCACAGGAGAATGAGCTGCTCATTTCCTGCAGGGCTGTAGGTTTCCTGGGCTCCCACGTGGGGTTGCTTCAGCTGGAGGGCCAGCTGATGGGAAGGCCCAGAAACTTTCATTCACACATCCTGTAGTTTGGGCTGTTGACCGGGCATGTGGCTGCCCATTGTCCTGCAGGCTGACTGGCACCATTACAAGATGGCCTCAGAGCCGAGTTTCAAGACAGCAAAAGCAGAACAGCACTGCCTCTTGGTCTAGGCTCTGGAGATTGCAGAGGGAACATCGAGCATTCCATGGTATAGGAAGGGCAGCCTCAGTTCACAGGCATGACCGTTGGGGTCACCTCCTATGAGTCTATCCACACTAATACCGAGATTAGTTTCACCATTTTATTGATGTACAGACATGCTTAGTAGTTTACCGGAAACTCACAGCAAACTGGGTGAAGAATTCAAGGTAATGTTTCTCTTAAGTTCAACCTCATATGATCCTCAAAATAAAGTCTGCACATTTCCTCCTGTTTTACAACTTATAAAGTTTTCTGATAGTGATATGATCACTATGAGTTTTGTTTGAACTTCACAGAAGCCTGCTTAGTTAAATGTAGTATATTTTGGATATCTACCCACATCTCTGGAGCAACTCGAATGAAGTTTCACAAACTGGGTGACTTAAAAAAAAGTGTGTCTCACAGGAGGCCAGAAATCTAAAGTCAAGGTTGCTTCCTTGTGAGGCTGTGAGGAAGCATCGGTCTCATGGTCCCCTCAGCTCCCAGGTGTCTGACCATCTCATTCCGTGGTTTGTCGAAGCATCACCTGAGCTTGGCCTTGACCTTCTATGGCATCCTCCCTGTGTATCTGAGCTCAGTCTTTTTCCAACAAGGACACCAGCCCCAATGGACAGAGTCCCATTCTCCAGCATGGGTCATCTTGACCAAGCACATCTCCACTATTTCCCAACAAGGTCACACTCAGTTCTGTGAGCTAGAGTATCAATGTATCTGAGGGGCTGCAATCCATCTGACACCACCCTCAGTGTGGAAGATGAAGCTCTGTGGTTTTCAGAAGAGAATAGTGGATGCTCCACCCACACTTTATGCACATGTGCACTGTTACTGCTCTCTGGGACTCCACAAAATGGAGTCCCAGAGAGAAGTGCCGAGTTAGTGAAAGTCATCCAAGTCAGCACAGGCAGGGACCCCTGGTTCCACCATACACCCTTCATCCTCACACACCACGAGAGACTGTAAAGGGCCCTTTGGTGAGACGTCCTGAAATCAGAGGTCATTTATAGCCTCAGAACAACCGAATTCTAAGATATTACCCCTGAGTCTAAAGCCCAACTGGCCTTCAGGCTCTGGAGAGGCCATTGCCCAAGACAAAAAGGTGTGGGTATCAAAAAGAAACTCAAGAATGAGTCCAAGCACCAGGCAGATAGTGATCATGCCATGCTATTGGTGAACAGCTCTGCTGGGCCAATAGCTCTGCTCAGTAGTACATGGATGCTCATGTGGATTTGCTAGTGTTAACCCATCCACCTTAACTTGGTATAATTGCCAGGTTCTGTTAGGGCTTCTCCCTCCTCTCACCTTTCTGGTTAAGGTGGAAAGTAAAGGGCAGAAGGCTAGAACTCGTGGGGCAGAATGTCAAAGAAGGGAGCGGCCGGGGGAGGCCTCTAGCTCTGTGGAGCTTCCCTTTACTCTGGCCGAATCTTGAGCAGGGCAGGCATTTGAGGTCAATTCTAAGCCAGGTGAAAGAATCCTGGGAAGTCAGAAGGTCAAACAATGCCTGGAGCTTGAACAGTGCAGGGGTAGGCCACCTTCCACCAGCATAGGTGGAAAGATGTTGTCATGCCCAAGTGTTAGGTGGTGTACTAAGTGTATTGCTTAGAAGGGTGGTGAAGTTAGCTGCAAGTCCAGGCTGCTTGGGATCTGCCCCTTCAAAGCCAAGAAGCCTCAAAATGAGCAAGTTGATCAAAACTTAAGTGCACCCCAGAAAAAAAGCCAGACACTTTTTAAAGGAACACAACAAAATCCAGCACAAAAGCTGTGTCTAGAATCCAATAAAACTTATCTTCCCATTTTAGCAGGTTGGATATCTGAGAACTGGAAGAAAAAAATAGAAGATACAGGAATGACAGTGATGAAATTATAAGACCATTAAGATAGCTGTTATAGTTATAAATATGTCCCACATATTCTAATAAGGAGAGAGAAAAAATTTTATAAGAGTTGAAAATGGAATCAGAAGTGAATAATGAGTTGGTATTCACACCAAGAAAGAAACTTTGAACACAGCAGCAATGACTAGAAAATGAAGAGGAGGAAAACAGGTGAAGAGCCTCAAGAGCTGCTTTGGTGAATGAAGTATTTGATGGATGTATTGAAGTAATCATGGCTGAAATGTTTCCAACATGATGAAAGCCATAAATCCAAAGAAACAGGTTCAAACTCCAAGAAAAGATAGATTAGAATCAAATCATGGTAAAGAATCCTAGAAGTACCCAATGGGGAGAAAAGGCATATTGTACATTATATGCAAACAGACAACTTGTTTTAAGCCAGAAGCTAAGCAAGCCAGAAGGCAATGTGGATCTCAGTGCAGTCTGTGCGTGTGCACCGTGGGGGGTGTATGTAGCATGTGAGTGTGTGCAACTTTGAGGCACCTCCAGAAGCTTTCCAGCTGCCATCATGGTTTCATCCAGCTCCAGGCCTGGGAGAAGCTGGGCTGGGCCTCCTCGTGCTTCCCGTCAGTGGGCTAGCTTGGTGATGCTCTGCGGCTTGTGATGTGCTTATGAATGCAGGTGTGATGAGGTCTGCCTCAGGTGTTGCACCAGTGCCCCAAATACTCTTAATAGAAAACTCAGACATACATGGTCCACAGCTGGGAGGGAGCTCAGCGAGAGGCTGCCCACATAGGGAAGTCTTCAGTGACGTTGTAAATGGGTCAAGGCAGCAGGAAGTGGTGATAGATTGCTAACTGAGGAGCAAAGCAGGTGAGAGGCAGGTGCCGGGCAATTCCAGTTTTATAGGTAACTTCCTGTTTGCTGATGGTTATCTGAAAACATTCATAATCACACTCCCAAGTCTGTGTAGGCTCAGTTATACGCAGGTCTATCCTACCTTGTATGTTTCCCTAGCAGCAACACATTGTCCTCTCCATAACAGTCTAACAAGAAGGCAATATTACCAACAACAAAATTAAAGTGACTTAAGAGGTACCCAGTAAATGCTTCTTATCCTTTGATATCTTCAACATTGGGATACACACCGTTATTCTTTCCATCCACCCCGTGATACTGAGGTTCCAGGAATGTAGGGAATTGACTCCAGCTTACCTGATGGAAGGCAGTGCAGACATTCTAACCAGTTCTGACCATAACAGGTATCCTTTGGCTTCAGCCGTCATTGCACTGTTCCATTTGTCTCGAGTTACACTTTTTCTTTAACCTATTGAAGTAAGATTCCCCTAGAACTTGGCTCTCATCTTAGGCCTCTTTTCCAGCATCACTAGTGATGTGAAGAAGCTCCCGCAGGGTGTTCCTCTTTGATGACTGCAACGGCACCACAGGATGGGGCGCTGTCCCCTGCACAGCTGTGAGCTGGGCTGCTCAGCCTCCTGGGATTTGACCAAGAACAGCTCCCACATCAGAGTCGCCTGGTGTCACTGTAACCAACTCCTAAGTGCCTCATGAAGCGCTGAAGGAGAAGCCAATGAGATTGCCTCTGAGCCCAAGTTGGCCCATACCTCATCTTCCACGAGACTCAGGGCAAGATCAGATGCTGAGAAAGTAAGTGATCTGGGTGACATGTTAGACAGTTGATAAAAATCTTTCTATAGGACATTTGGTAGTTTACAAGGCAATTTACCTGCATGGCCAACTCAAGGAGGAACTTGGGTAGATTACCTACTCCCCAGAACGCGTGTAGGGTGCCGGTGACAGTTCGAGAATAAAGTTACTGTTTGAATCTACAAGGTGTGCGGTGATTCCTGATTCTGTGCCCAGCCAGACTGCGGCATTTGGTGGCCTGTACACGGAAAGTCTGAAACTTGGAGGTAAGTGAAATTGCTCGCCCCTGAGGGAAGGAGAGAGAATAGGTGACCATTTCAAAAAACAATGTGTTCTTTGTTTTGATTTATTTTGTTTCAAGCTGCCTATCCCTAGAAATTTCTCAGGCAAACTAGGAAAAATGGTTGGTTAAAGGTTTGAAGTTTGTCGGCCCTGAGGAAGAGAAAATTGATAGTGATTTTTCATTCTGTTTTTGTTTCATTCAGTTTCGGTTTTGTTTTTGTTTTGTGTTCTTATTGGGTTGCATTATCTTTATAGTAGATTATAAATTAGTAAAAAACAAACCGAAAAGGTGTTAAGTAAATTGTTAGAGATTCAGACCATGGAGAAAGACATTTTAGATCAAGCAAATAGAAGGTCTCTCGAGCTAGTCAGAGGAAGAAAATTTAAAGGAAAAGGGGTTATTAGGAAAAAGGCCACAACAGGAGGCTGTTACTAACTCCGTTTTATCACCAGAGGGCATAATTCAACCAAAGCCCCACCGGTGGAGACAGCTGAGTGGCCCTCAAACCCCATAGTTGATAAATGGGATCCCGAGACAGGACCTCAAAGATGAGCATGCCCTGTACTTGAACAGGTAGGAGGGCAGCAAATTCACCGTGCTTTAGATTTTAAAACAGTGAAGCAGTTAAAGGAGGCCGTAACAACCTATGGTCCCCAAGCTCCCTTCATGGTAAGCATGGTCGAGTCCATTACTAACTTGGACATGACGCCAGCAGATTGGGCTAGCATGTGTAAATCTGTGCTAAATGGAGGACAATATTTGTTATGGAAGGTTGCCAATGAGGAATTTTGCACGGAGACAGCTAGGCGAAATGCAGCAGCTGGTTACCCTCAAAGAAATCTAGATATGTTGTTAGGAAAAGGATCTTATGAGGGTCAACGGCAACAAATTGAATATGATCCTGCTATATATGCACAAATTGCTGCAGATGCAGTTAGGGCATGGAAGACATTACAAGGACATGGAGATGTACAAGGTCAGCTATCTAAGGTAATACAGAGAGCTAGTGAACCTTACGCTGACTTTGTAGACAGGCTTATTCAAACACAGCTGCCAAAATTTTGGCGGATACAGATCAAGCAATGCCATTAATAAAACAACTGGCTTATGACCAAGCAAATTGTTGCTGCAGAGAGGTTATTAGACCATGGAGACATGAAGATTTAAACACATATATTAAGTTATGTAGAGACATTGATGAACAAGGGCAAGTCTTGGCAGCTACAGTACCACAGGCTTTAGATGCCAGGCCAAAAACATGCTATAATTGTGAACAAACAGGACATTTTAAGAGGAGTTGCCCCATAGGAGGAGGGTTTAACAAAACTAGATATCAAAGGAATAGAATACTGGGTATTTGCCCACAATGCCGTAGAGGGAGACATTGGGCTAATGAATGCCGTCCTCAAACCACCATAGAGGGTACTCCCTTATCAAAAAAGGGACAAGGACCAGGTATTTACCCACGATATCATGGAGAAAGGCATCGGGCTCCATTGCCAAAAAACGGACTGGGGGGCCCAATGCTCTGGGGCCCACAACCACAAATATACGGGGCAGTGGAGGAACCCAGCAACACCAGTGTGGTGCCCAGGACACATTGTTCATTAAATCCCTCAGACAAACCTGAGGAAGCACAGGGTTGGACATCTGTGCCTCTGCCAGAGCAGTACTAACTCCAGAGATGGGAGTTCAAATCATTCCCACAGGAGTAAAAGGACCTCTTCCCCAAGGAACAGTAGGCTTATTATTGGGACGTAGTTCATCTACATTAAAAGGACTTATCATAAGTCCTGGGGTAATTGATCCCGATTATGTAGGTGAAGTAAAAATTATAGCCAGTTCTCCAAGAGGTATATCAGTAATTTCACCTGGAGATAGAATAGCACAGTTGTTAATACCCAGCCTACATAATAAATTCTCTAGTCTTAGTGTAGAAAGAGGGTCCAGGGGATTAGGCTCCACAGGTGTAGATTGGGCTATGCCGTCTTTAGATTCTCGCCCAGTGCTAAAACTAAATATTCAAGGACATGAGTTTAATGAGCTACTGGACACAGGTGCTGACCTTAGCATCATATCTCGTCAAGAATGGCCAAAACATTGGCCATTACAACAAGCCACTCAAATGCTTCAAGGCCTAGGAGTGGCGACTAATCCCCATAGAAGTGCAATTATGTTAGATTGGAAGGATCCTGAAGGATTTGAAGGAAGTATACAGCCATATGTATTGGATCATCTTCCCATAAATTTATGGGGACGAGATATCCTAGATCAATTAGGTTTGATGTTAACAAATAACATCAATCCTAACGTGCCCACTACTAGGGCTAGACAAGGTTTTAGGAAAGAAAAAAGATTAGGAGAACAAGAACAAGGTATAGTAGCACCAATTCAAATAGATCAAGGAACAGACAGACATGGGTTGGATTTTCAGAAAGGGCCACTGAGACAATCAAAATTACTTGGAAATCAGAAAGACCAGTGTGGTTTCCTCAGTGGCCCCTGACTAAAGATACAAGTAGCCCATGATCTGGTCAAACAACAATTAGTGGAAGGACATATACAACCTTCCATATCTACCCATAATACTCCCATTTTTGTCATAAAGAAATCTGGTAAATTGAGATTATTGCAAGATTTAAGAGCCATTAATAATGAGTTAGCTAATGAGATGGTTATTATGGGACCTGCTCAATCAGGGATTCCTCAATTGTCTGCTTTGCCAAAAACCTGGCATGTTTTGTTTTAGCTATAGATATTAAAGATTGTTTTATTTTCAATTCCAATTCATCCCGAGGATAGTCCACGTTTTGTATTTACTATCCCTGCACTAAATCATGAAGGTCCTGATCAGAGATATGAATGGAAAGTACTCCCTCAAGGGATGGCTAACAGCCCAACTATGTGTCAAATTTATGTTAACAAAGCAATCCAGCCACTTAGAAATCAAAATCCTGAACTACAAGTATTTCCCTATATGGATGATGTATTATTAGCACACAAAGATAAAAAACACATTGCTGGAATGTTATGCCACACTTATAAACTTATTAAAAATTATAGTCTAGAGATTGGAAAATTTAATTGTACTTTATCTATTCCTATTAATTATTTAGGAGTTCTATTCTTAACCATGGTCCGTCCAAAAATTCAAATACGAGTGGATCAACTCAAATCACTTAACGACTTTCAAAAGTTATTAGGAGACATAAATTGGATAAAGCCTTATCTAGGCATACCAACAGGAGAGTTGGGACCTTTATTTGATATTCTAAAAGGTCAATCAGATCCAAATTCACCCTGAATGTTAACTCCTAAAGCCAGAAAAGCATTAAAAATTATTGAAACATATGGAAAATATGCATTTGGATAGAATTGATATAAGTTTGCCTTTATTTATTGTATGACCAACAAAAAATATTCCTACAGGAGTATTTTGGCAAGAAGATCCATTATTGTGGATATATTTATCTTATTCTAACATTATTCTTACTAGGTATCCTGAGGCTGTAAGACAATTAATACTCAAAGGAATAAGAGCAGCAAAGGGAGTGTTTGGAATTTCTCCCAATAAAATTACTCCATATACTATGGATCAAATTGATGAGTTAGCTAATGAGTTAAATACTTGGGCAATAATCATGTTCAAATCTAATGTTTCATTTGATAATCATTTACCATCTAATCCTTTGTTGTCTTTTTGGTCTAAGCATCCTGTAGTTTTTCCTAAAATGACAAGAAAAAACACCTATCATGAATGCTCCAAATATATTCACTGATGGGTCAAATAATGTTACAGCAGCAGTAGTTACCCCTGATCAAACTTACATTTTTAGTACCCAAACAATCAGCTCAAAAGGTGGAGCTTAATGCAATTTTACAAGCTTTTGTGATGTTTAAGGATTCTGTATTTAATTTATTTTCTGATAGTCAATATATAGTTAATGCTATTGTATCCCTTGAAGATGCTGGTAGGGTTTCCCCTTCCTCTACTGTTTTCTCTTTGTTTTCCCCTATACAAAGTCTACTCTGGGACAGAAAAGATCCATTCTTTATAGGACATATCAGGGCACATACAGGATTGCCTGGAGCCCTTAGTTTGGGCAATGATTTAGCAGATAAAACTACACATGACATATTTTCTCTACACTAGAAGAGGCTACAAATTTTCATAAAAGGTTTCATGTTAATGCTAATACTTTACAAAAGCATTTTAAAGTAACTAAGGAACAAGCCAGACACATAATAAAACAATGTCAAAATTGTGTGACATTTTTACCACAAGTTAATCTTGGAGTCAATCCTAGAGGACTGATACCTAACCATATTTGGCAGATGGACGTCACACACTTGCCAGAATTTGGAAAATTAAAATATTTACATGTTACAGTTGATGCTTCTTCCGGATTTTTGATGGGCTCCCTTCATGCTGGAGAAAAAACTAAAGATGTTATAGCTCATTGCTTACAAAATTTTGCCACTGTGGGCGTTCCTGAACAGTTGAAAACAGATAATAGTCCTGGTTACACATCTAAATCTTTTAAATAATTTTGCTCATCATTTGGTATTACTCATATAACAGGAATCCCATACAATCCACAGGGACAAGGCATAGTTGAAAGAGCTCAAACTATTAAAACGTACTTATTAAAGCAAAAAGAGGGAATTGGAAAGGGGTATATGTCCCCCAGAGATAAAATAACCCTTTTTACTCTAAACTTTTTAAATTTGGATTCATCAGGACTTAGTGCTGCAGAAAGACATGTGTCCAAAAAATGTACATAAGCCTAAGGTACTTTGGAAAGATTCTAACAGGACAATGGAAAGGTCCTGACCCAGTGATTGTCTGGAGTCGGGGGTTCCGTTTGTGTTTTTCCACAGGGAGAACAGCAGCCGATTTGGATTCCAGAGAGACTAACTAAAGCAATTCCTACAGTCCAAAAAGAAGATGATTTGATTCAAATCCATAACAGCTGATATCCAGAGCGCCAGCTTGGCTATTCTTACATCTGCAACAGTGATTAAACAGGGTGCTTTTTTCAATATTTTATTATTGCATTTTTCCCACATCATAAAGTTGTATTTTATTTGAGCTCCTACAAACATAGGTTAATGTTTTTCTGATCAGTTTTATTTTTTGACTGTGGAGTTTTTAAACATTGCAATGGAGATTTCACCTAGGTAAAGCTACAAGGCCTTTACTATTGTCTTATGTATTGTATGTTAAGTGTGCACATTTTTGTGTTGTATGTCTGTATGTCCATATTTCATTTATGAAGAGTGCTCATGAAAAAAATGGATCCGAATTATTTTTTTATTCATGTGATTTAAATGGTTTAATTTAAATTAGGTAAAGAGCTGTTAAGGATTGTTTTTAAAGGTGGTTAACAGATCTGTTTACTAATTTAAATTAGGTAAGGATTGTTTTTAAAGGAGGTTAACAGATCTGTTTACTTTCACCTTTCCTTTTCATTATATTTAATAGTTCTGTTCAGGATAAAGTCTCTTTAGCATCTTTGCCAGAATTCCCATCTCCATCCCAGTGCCGGTGAAGATTAAGATAAAACCCAACTATAGCTTCTATGATAGCTATCCCAGTAAACTGTATAAACTGATGCATCAATGATTATAACTCAACAAGTAATACTCAATCAAGGACTCTATTTACTTTGGGAGGAAATGGATATATTGATACACTCCTCTGATTTGAATTGCTTGCAGAACTTGCTTGGACTATATATCAGTTGTATGCATTGTGAACTATCATCTGGTGCAGAGAATTATGGTAGTGCTGGCATATCTTTGCTGATGGTGTCAGTGATGCAATTTTTATTTCCTTGCCAGCACACCCCATGTTAGTTGTGGTAGTGCTGGCATATCTTTGCTGATGGTGTACAATTTTTCCAAAGGAGCCGTCGACTGGCTTGGTGTTGTGGCATTTCTATATCCTCCTCCCTTCTGCTAGTGATGGTCTAAAATTTGGGGGCCAGAGGTGAGGCAAAGAACCTCACCCCCCCACTGGCACCAAGGCTAAATTTGGGGGCCAACAGAGGTGAGGCAAGAACCTCACCCCCCCACTGGTGCATAGGCCTATCCACAAGTATAGCTGTATGCTGGACTGGTAGTCAGTGATAGGTTGATACCACTGCAATTGGATCATACCCAAGACAGGAGGCTGACACCTAGAAGTCAGTTTTTCCCATGACAGGTAAGAACCATATGTTGAATTGGACAACCTACCAGGCACGGTCCTTAAGCCACATTGCTTGTTGTTTAATTAATCAGAAGCGGGGAGATGCCAAGAGCCATTGCCAAGTAGGAATGACACATCGAAATTTTCTTGTCAGCCTACCCCATGTTGCTTAGAGGAAGGACTCTCCATTGTGGAAATGGGCTCGTCTTAGACTCGGGTCATTTGCAGTGACATTGCATTGCATGTATGCTTGAGTAAGACCTTGCTCAGGGACCAGGGCAGATCTGGGTTTAGGGCGGATCAGGTTTTAGGGAGTATCCCGCTCCTTGGGCTTAGGACGGTTCCAGGTTTAAGGTGTACCCTTGTCGGGAATAGGGTGTATCCTTCCGATTAGAGCCTGGTGGAGTACATGAATTTTGCCCAGAACGTGGATTTCCCCAGAATGTGTGTAGAGTGCCAGTGACAGAGAATAAAGAGTTGCCGTTTTAATCTACAAGGTGTGTGGTGGCTCATGATTTTGTGCCCAGCCAGACTGCGTGTCCAGTGCAGAAACAACCAGTGCAGAGCTTATTATCAAGGCCTATCAACACCCTTCTTCCAGTCCCATTCCCTGAGGGCAGAACTTGGGGACACAAGGAGGACTTCCCATGGTTCTCTAATCCTATCACTCAGGGTAAGTGGCTTAGCTTACCAAAGAAGGGGGTGATGTTCTGGGTGGCTAAGGATTTAACTTTTAGGACATCAAGACTGGAGATGGTGAATTGTGACGAACCTGGCACAGGTAGGGGTTTGGCACACATGGGTTCCTTTCGCTGACCATAGTGTTTGGTGTGGCAAAAGTCCCGAGGTCTGCAGTTCAGATTAGACCCAGCTCCTGCAGCAGTCAACCCCACGGGACAGTAAGAGCAGAAGGCTGTGGTTTTAGTATGTGTGCTACAGTGTGAGGCATGGTATGTGCATTGTTGGTGGTGTATGTGGGGTGCTGGGCAGGGCACGTGGGGTGCCGGGCAGGGCACGTGGGGTGCCGGGCAGGGCACGTGGGGTGCCGGGCAGGGCACGTGGGGTGCCGGGCAGGGCACGTGGGGTGCCGGGCAGGGCACGTGGGGTGCCGGGCAGGGCACGTGGGGTGCCGGGCAGGGCACGTGGGGTGCCGGGCAGGGCACGTGGGGTGCCGGGCAGGGCACGTGGGGTGCCGGGCAGGGCACGTGGGGTGCCGGGCAGGGCACGTGGGGTGCCGGGCAGGGCACGTGGGGTGCCGGGCAGGGCACGTGGGGTGCCGGGCAGGGCACGTGGGGTGCCGGGCAGGGCACGTGGGGTGCCGGGCAGGGCACGTGGGGTGCCGGGCAGGGCACGTGGGGTGCTGGGCAGGGCATGTGGGGTGCTGGGCAGGGCGTGGCACATGCTTCATGCAGCCTATGTGTGTGAACTCACTTTGGGGATGTGGCTCTGAAATCAGGCTATGGGAAGTAGGATAGGAGCCCTGAGTGGGAGGTGGAGGCACTGGGTAGGAGATGCAGGGAGGGCAAAGCATGGTCTCAAGAGTCTTCTTGCTTTGGAAACAGCGAGCCTGAAGTTGAAGGGAGGTGATGACAGGCCTGGCATTCTATCCTATGTCCACACAGGGCCTGGCACAGGGGATGCACAGTGACTGCTACTCAGTGTTACTATCAATGAAGGAGCAAATGAAATCCCTCCTCATTCTGTTTCAATATATATATTATATTGAAAGATGATCAGTCTTTGAAGGAAACATTAATTTTTGTAGAAACATGGTAAATAACAGGAATTTTAGTAATGATCAGATCTCATTAAATTTGTCTTGCTTCCCCCCAAATCATTCAGATCCTCAAATAGGCTCCAGTGCAACTCAAAAGGAACCCATCAGGTCTAGACACCCTCTCGGGGTCAGCATGACTCTTAACACATGTACCATCCACCAGACACTGTAGGGCTCACCAGAAGAGTGTCGCCCACAGGTGTGCACACATGCAGATCTTTGGTTTGACTCTGTCCTACCGAAGTTGATGCATTGGAAACCAAGTCCCCAGATTCACATGTTGATGTTCAGATGTGGGCCATAGGGAGTTAAGACCAGCTGAGGTCATGAGGGTGGGGCCCTATAGATGCCTTAGTGGCTTTACGAGGAAAGGAAGAGGCACCCAAGCTCACACGCTTGCTCTGGCTCACCATACGAAGCCCTCCGCCATGCTAGGGGGCAGGAACAGACCTGCTAGTGTCTGCACCTTGATCTGGGACTTCAGTCTCCAGAACTGGGAACCAACACCACTTTGTAAAGTAGCCAGTCCAGCAGCAGAAAACGGACTAAGACCCACACATGCTAACCTTGGCCAGAGATCTCAGGGAGGACACCATACACATGCATCATGGTGTATGCATGCCCATAAGACCCTCAATGGGACCTCCATGCAGATGCCTAGGAATACCCAGGGGCATGACCCCACATAGACAGCATGCATAGCACACAGCATGGAAATCCATGGACCCTCAGGAGATCAGGCTGGGAAGTTTCCGTTCCTCAGAATTAGCCCAGCACTGACACTAAATGTGTGCACGTTCCCAGCCTTGGTCCTGAAGGGGGGACCCTTTCCTACCTATGGGCCTTCCTTCTGCCCCTCACACTTCCACAGCGTCCTCTTCTACCTCAGCCTGGGATGCCCACCTGCTCCCCTTGGACCTAATGGTTCTCAGCCACCTGGCGTGTCCATGGCTATAATAGGCATGCCCACCTGAGAGGGTTCCTAGGGATCAGACTGCCATTTGGTGGGGGCTGAGGGTGGTGAACAATGGGCTTGGGTCAGCCAAGTTGCCCACGGGATAAGATAGAAGGTGCTTTGCTTGCACAGGTAGGAGGGAGGCAGGACAGCCGCTCTCAGGAGGGCTTTCTTGGGGATCTGGATGGATGCAGCTCCATGGAGATCCAGCAGCAGAAAGGGCATTTGGGGAAGTTGCAGCAGGAGCAGAGGTAAAGATGGAAAGGTGAATGGGAACTCCACATGCTGCCAGGAGTGCACAAAGGAGCGGGTGAGAGGATCACTGAGGAGCAGGCAGTGTGGGTGGAACAGGATGAGGCAGGGCCTGTGCAGGATGGGCACTCGGCTCTTCCAGCTCAGAGACTGGGGCTGAGCAGAAGCCCAGCACTTCTGCAGAAGGCCATCCTGCTAATCGCCCCGAGGTCACAGTGCAGGAGGGACTGTACCGCCTTTGGAATCAAGTGGCCCCAGCTGTGCCATTGGTCAGCTGGGTGACCTCAAGTTACCTCCGTTTAGTCACATGATTTGCTACATGTGAGATTAATGTTTGTCACAGCTGAAGAAGCCTGCCCGTGTCCACCTCTGAGCTTGCTCCTCTGAACACCCAGCGCCCCTTTCCGAGCCTGGCCTCTGAGCATGGAGACCTAGGCTTCTTTGCACATTTGCCTTTTCACATCTGAAGATCTCTGGGATATAGCTCGAGTTCTGCGAGACCCTCACCACCATGGGTCCCATGGCGAGTTTCAGCTCAGTCTCTGGTGACACCTACTGGTTCTTGGCCCGTGGGGAGAAGCCTAGAGACATTCGAGATCACAGGATGTTGGGAGCTGGAGCTTATAAAGCATATGACAGCTAGTGATAACCATGCCACTCTGGGGTCACCTCCTGCTGGGCCTCTCTGCATTCGAGATCTGGAGGAGTCTAAAAAACACAGGTTGGGTTAAAAAGACTGTCCTGCTTAAGACTGTAAGGGGAGCCCAGGGCAGGCTTTAAGTAAATTGCTAAAGGAAGGAGGCTCCCCAGTAAAACCCAGGTTTCTCCATGCCTCGCCCCTGTCCTCTCCCTGTCCTATGCTGCCCTTGACAGTGATGTCTCCTGGGCTCATTTGTGTCCACGGTGCTGCTTCCGCAGCTTCCCGACTGGCACTTCTCCAAGCCCCACCTGCATCAGGCTGCACGACTCCAACAGCAGCGGTCCCAGGTCACTGTCATTGGCCTGGGTTGGGTTCCCTTTGGTGTGGCTCTTCCCTTGTGCCAGCCCCGTGAGGACAGGGCCCACCTTTCCTGCTGCCGCGCCAGCCTGGTGTGCACACTGTAGATACAGGCGCTCTTAATGCACGCCGTGCCCTCTCGGCCTCAGGGAGGGGAGCCGAGGCAGGAAATGCAGCACCTTCTGTCACGTGCAAGTTCTCAGGATCAAAACCTGGTCACTGTGCTAAGCCCCAGCAATAAATAAAGGCACGAGGTTATGAGGGAGGGATCTCGGGCACGCTTGCCCGATAACAAGGGCCGACATGAAAGACTCCGCCAGAGCAGCCTTGCAGAGGCCACGCAGCCTCATGTGGAAAATGTTCTGCAAGGACATCTACTCAGCAGCTATCTGTCTGACCTTGGACTGAAGCCACCCTTATCAATCCTGTGGCCAAGGATTCTTGCTTCAGAAGAACTTGTGTCATCCTTGTTCTGCCTTTAAAAGTCTCCTTGTATCCCACCCACGTTCACCACGGCTTCCGTCGCATGTTTGCCCCATAGTAAAGCCCTCCTCGCTTAGATTCCCAAACACCAGCCTTCTTTAGAGTCTTATGTAGCCGATCCTGGAAAGCCCACAGCTTCCCCAACCCAGTCTCCACCGGCTCTTGCCATGGGCGTTTGGTGGCCACAGATGGAAACGAGTCTGTGTGGGGGTCACTTGGCAGAGAGAAGCTTGAGCCCAGGTCTCACCGTTCATACCCGTGTAGTCACCCCTCTGGCCTAGGCAACGGCTGCTGCCATCTGTCCATCCCCAGCTGAGCACATTCTACCAGGTCAGGAGAAAACACAGCCCTTCAGAGCATCCAGGGAGCTGAACTGCGAGGGCTGCTGGGAGAAGGCCCCAGGGATCATCCAGGCAGGCTGCATCTGCCCGAGCCAGACTCCATCTCACGGTCTCCTTTGTACCCATCCTGGGTGCCAGGGTATCATGGGAACCCACTGACGCCATCAGCATATACTCATTCAGTACCTACTGTGCACCAGGCACCATCTGGGGCTGGCTGCACCTCTGAAAGCCACTTGGGGCTGGAGGGCTTTGCCTCCCACTCACGTTCCTGGGGCTGGTCAAGGCAGCACATCGCAATGTTGCCAGAGCAGGACTCCCCGACTACCATCTGGTCCCCGTCATCTGAGGAAGTACAGCCGGGGCCACGGAGCTTGGCCTGAAGGGGGTTCTTTATTCTCCCCCCATTTCACTCCTAGAAGGGGACGGTACCTTCCTGCTCCCCAACAGGGGACAGGCATCGTGTCTTGCACTTCAGATGCCTTCTCAGCTTGATGCCACTGTCTGCAGTGTGGAGTCTGCCTTTTCCTCGTGAGGAGATAAGGGGGAGACGCTCAGTTCAGTTGCTCAGCAGCAGTTAGAGGCTGAGGGAGTCAGGAGCCAGGCTCAGGCTCAACACCCTTGGCACAGCAGAGGTGCCAGTGAGCTCAGCGCTGCCTACCGTGTGGCCCTCGGACTCGGGCGACCAGTCAGCACCTCCTTCCCTTCTGTGCGGCACTAGTGGGGCTATGGCGAGGACCAGCTCTGACCCTTGGTCACCGTTGTGATGAGTGCTACTTCCAAGTCCCCTGCGATCCCGAGTTGGCCAGCCGGCCTCGGAGTGGTGGGAGGACTGGGCTGTGTGTCTGCTGGTCCGAGTCATCCCTTCCCTCCTCTGCCTCTCCCCTGCTCTTGGGACGTCATCCATCTCTGGTCAGCGGCACTCAGCAGTGGCTGCCGAGGGGTGATGGATGAGCAGCGAGTGGTTCCCGTCTGCCCCAGTGGGCTGCAGGCCTCCTTCCCGACCCCTGCTGGTCCAGCCACCTCCACCCCCAAGTCTCCGATGCACCTGAATCTTGTGAGCTATCTGTGCCTTATCTGTTTAAATATCGACAATCCAGGTCTTCCACCCATGAGAAGACTGATACGCAGAGTTCTAGTGGGTACAAGGAGAAGGGGAATCTGCCGCCTAAGATCAGGGGCCAGGGCCCAGGGGACACTTCCTGGTGTTCATCTCTTTCACTGCTGTCTGACCTGCAGGGATAGCCAGGCAGGGCAGAAGCAGGGACGGAGCAGGGGCGGTGTGTGGCTGCCTGTTCTGTGGACGGCGAGTTGAAGTTGCCTGCACACAGGCCGTCTTAGACACTGCTGAAGCTGGGGCTTCTCTGCCTGTACCACACCCCGCTTCCCACCTCGGCCCCGAGGAAAATGGGGCCGGGGAGTCCACGGCCTGCCTCAGTCCACAGCTGACAGCGTGAAGGGCTGCACCCCACCACCCTGGCAGATCCCTTCACCGCAGTCGACACTCGATTTCTCCTAGTAACAGGAGGCTCACACCTGCAGGGCCATCTTCCTCACCCCCAGGACTAGGAGGGCTCCAGTCACACAGGATGCAAGGGAAATTAAAGCACATGGGGAGAGACACGGCCCTAGGCCACACTTGTGTCGACAGGCTTACTGCAGACAAACCCTCATTTTCCCTTTCAAGATTTCAAGCAAAATCCAAGAAATATCATTTGGTATGATCCCAAATCCTGCTAAATATCTTCCGTTGGTGAAAGACATTTCTGATTTCTCCTCAGTGGTGACAGTCGCTCCTGTCCCAGAAAAGGGGGCATTGCTCTTCAGACTCAAGCCTCCTAGAGGAGGAGACTCGCCGCCCAGGCCCATTCAGTTGCCTGGGAAATGGTGATCTGAGAAAGGGGACAAGAGAGCTGCCAGGGACAGACACCTGTTTCTGTGACTAGAACACATCCATGGGTTTATTTTTTCACAGAAAAGCCTTGGAATCAGGGCTGCTGATGTTGGTTGTTGGGGCCCCTAGTGCCCGATTCTTTGGTCCACCCATGTGGTAACCAGAGGGATGAAGATGTGGCATGTGGAGCTACGGCAGCCAACAGCTAGGAAGTGGGGAAGGTGCCGTGCATGGTCACGGCTGGACATCTTCCCAAGGCAGGCCCAGCTGACCTGTCCTTGTGTTTTGTAGATCGCATGACCACTTTTAGCTTCAAGGGGATGGGGAAAGAGATGATTGTGGCTGGAGTAGACACGGATCAGCCATGACTCATCACTTGGGGATGAATACAGTGACATCTTGAGCCAAATCAGTCCTTTCAGTAATGGTGAAATTAGGTCGGGCTGTTTGGCTATAGAATCGCCCTGCTGAATCTAAGTCGTGGGCATTGAAGAGCCAAGTGGGAAGCCCCATGTGGAAATTTGTACTTTCATCCCTTTTTCCCCCTTATATTACAGCCGCTTGCCAACTTCTGTGTCATCGAGTTGTACCACCTGTGCACTACCTACCCAGCCCCATCCTGCGCAGCTCAGGTATCAATGTAGTCCATTCTACTCAACCAAATGTTTACCTGAGGCCATTAATGCACTTGGTCTATCTCCAGGGTGCACATCAGACCCAGTGCAATCCAGCCTTGTCCGAGGACCTTCCAGTGCTGTATGTCAGTTTAATAAGTGCTGGAAAGATCCACACAGATCTCCCACCTAGCCCGATTTCTTGTATCCACATTCTAATGAACCCTGGAGCGTCTTACAGGCAGGCACTGCGCCTCGTGTGTTATTGATCTCTGCACCCGGGCTGAACATTAGCCCTGTGTCTTACATCCCCCAGTCTTGGTCCAGTGACTGGCATATACCTGGAGCTAGTTGTGAACACTTATCTAAGTGAATCAATAAGGAAATTAAGAGATCGCTATCCAAACTTTGGAAGTCTGTTTTACCTTTCAAAGTCTTGGCCAAGATACCTGGGATAATTATAGAGTAAGAGGGGCTTGGGTGAAGTATTAGAATTACAAGTAATATACCCCTTTTTTTCTGGTAAGAAATATGTAGGTAACTGCAGAGGCTCAGAAGTCCCAGGCAGTGCCCTCTGAAGCTGGCACAGTTGGTTGGGAGTCCCAGTCTGATAGCAGAAGACTGATTTTCAGCTCATACCATGGAGCAGAGGTGAAGTCCCCGCCACTCTGCCTTTTTGATCTCTCTCAGGCCTGCAACAGTTGGATGAGACCCACCGTGTTGTGGAAAGCCATCTGCCCGAGTGACTGGTTCTAACGCTAAACCCACCCGGGGCTTCCCTCAGACATGCCAGAACCAATCCTCAGCCAGGTATCTGGGCTTCCCTTGGCCCAGTGAGGTTAGTGTTAAGGTTGGTATCAGATGCTAATCCTATCTCCCTGTCAAGCTTCTGAACATGCCAACTGGAGCCCAGAGCTCATGTGGGAAGCCTGCAGGGGGTGGGCTTCAAGAGGCGTTTATTCGAGTTCACGCTCTCTCCAGCTACTTGAAGTTAGTTTCCCCAAACACCAGGAAGAAACTTGCAGGTCTCCTGAGGACGGAAACACTACCCAATGCATGCATTAGGTCTAGAAGCAGAGTGCTTCCTTCCACCTCCACCTCCTGGACAGTGGGTTGAAGTTGCAGTGTGTAGAGAGCTTGGACTCCTGGGTGTGCAGAGCCAGGCCTCCAAGTTTTCCTGGAATGAGGTCTCTAGCTTTAGGCTCCAAGGATTTCCTGTGGTCAAGTAGAAACTTTCAATGAAATGGCTTTTAAATGCTATCTGACTCCAAGTCATTTTGTCTGTCATGCTGCCAAAGTTCAGGTAATGGATCGTCACATATATAACCATCCATCAGTGCTGGGCCCGAGGTTTAAACCTGGCTCAGTTCAGGGCCCAAATGAGCAGCTCGTTGTTTCCAAAACGCACTAGTTTACTTGGGCTGCCGTGGTACAGGCCAAGTGGTTGAAACAGCAGAGAAGTACTGTGTCAGGGTCCCGGGGCCAAAGTCTGAGGTCAGGGCTGCTCCTGGGGAAGGGGCTGCCCCAGCCTCTCTCCTGCTCCTGCTGGATCCTTGCCTCACGGCACTAGATCCCCAGTCTCCCTGTGCGACTGACCGTCTCATTCCTGGGTGTCCTTACTGCACCAGCCATGGTGGCTCAAGACCCATCCTGCTCCAGGACCTCATCTGAGCACCACTACACACTGGGCTGGAGAGTGGGACTGCAACAGATTCCGAGGAGACAACTGAATACAAACCAACCCATTTTTTCTTTAGCTCTGTCACTCCTGATGGTATCTTTCAGGGTAAAATTGGAAGATAGCACTTTCAAAAGAAGTGGAAGTGACCTGATCTACCCTCTACACATTTATCAAAGGTCCCTTGCAGGTCTGCTGTGAAATAAGAACTGAAAAATAGTGGGGGAAGGATGTGCCAAGGAGTGTACTGCCTACAAGACCCAGAGTCCAAACTGTTTCCGGTGTATCATCTCATCCAGCTCCCCTAATTCCAGGTGCACCTCTTGACATTTTCCCCTGGAAGCCGTCATTTCACGGATAGTATAGGAGTCCTCGGTCTGACTGTTAGGCCGCGTCTTCAGGAGGAGCAGGGCTGGGACCTGCCGCAGGGTTCTGGGCTCCAGGTCCAGCCTTGCTTCCGATTTTTGCAGGCCACAGGAAAGAGACCATGACTCGGTTGTTTTCTAAAGTGAGATCACAAGGAAGAAAGATTCTGCGACAGTAAATTTATGTGCATGGCTGTGGTTTTGACTTGCTCCATTGGTCTTTGTATAATTTAGACACTTTTATGCCGTTTAGAACACAAGAATATGAATTTTGGTGGATTAAAATCTCATTTGTGGCCCTGCATCTCCAACATTTGCTGTGAGCTCTCAAACAAGAGCATAATTTACTATTAGAACATTTTATCTAATGAAAAGTCCTGATCGATTTGGATCAATTTAGCTCAGGGTCTTTTTTCTTGGAGAGACAGTCTCCATAAACAAGAATCTTATCTATACCCAGAATAATGATGGTGCTCAAATTGCCCCGAGGCGGAAAGTTGTCTGGGCTCTTTCAAAGATTCTAATGGCAATTCTAATTACACCCGTGATTTAGAGTGATGGTCCTCTCCATCCGTGCTTTCAGAAGCACACAAGGAGCCCTTCCTTATGGTAGGAGACATTTCATGATCTCCTGCTCATCCCCCCGGCCTCGTCAGCAGCTCTGCTTTAGCTGCATTTCTTCTTTTCTGGACCCTGAAATGGTTTCTCCCAGCTCCTTGCCTTTGGGCCACTCTTAAGACCAACCAAGTGCCATCTCCTTGGGGAGACTTCCCCCCTTCCCTGGTCAGGACCAGATCTGTTTGTCCCTGCTTTCTTGATCATTGCCCTCTGTTTGCTGGGTTCCTGCAGCTCAGGGTTGACCCTTCACCCTCCCAGGGAGGTATGCTCAGGTGGCCAGGGCAGTGGTGGGGGTGCTCTTGGGGAATGCCCATTGACTTCCATGCTTGGCCTCTGCAGGTGATCAAATAGCACCTGCCATTTTCTGGTCAGAGTGTCAATCACTCCTGCAAGAGCCACACATGTCCTCAGGCCTTTTGAGGACCCTTTCTTTGGGCAAGGCACATCTTTCCATTGCATCCCTTCCCAGCTCACCATGAGTGGACACCCTAGTGTCCACACTGCTGGGGTCCAGGCACCAGGCTCCCCCTCGCCAGAACAAGGGACCATCATTGCCATCTCCAGTGTCTGACCCGACCTCAGAATGCAAGTATGTCCCCATGAATTTCACTTCTAGGTATGACTAATATGCACTGGTCAAAAATAACTAGAAGACCAAGAGAGTAGAGAAAGACCACCAGGGAAAGGGAGAAGGGTATAGTACTGGAAGTTGAAATGGGACAAATTATGTGTGTTTTAGGAAAATGCTAAGTGAACCTCACAATTGTGTGTAAATAATGCATAAAAAAGGGCTACAGGGAAAAAAAAAGGTCTATTCAGGATGGGCTGTGTTGAGCTGGCCATCCAGATAAGCCTTGAAGCCTGACCCCTGTGAGCTGAGGCTCCTGGGAGAGAAGGCCAATGGCCATGCACTGCACACAGCATTCCTGTCTGCAGGGCTCCCGGCACAAGAGCTATCTTATCTACTCTCATGCTCTGAGGAGAGGAAGCTCCTTCCAGGCGGGGCTGGAGCAAGAAATGGAGACCTTTCCCTGACAATTTGGAACACTTGAGTAATAGGTGCATTTTGTAGACATCAAATGAATTTGTGCCCAGAAGCATCTGCACAGAGTCGTTTCCAGTAAACAGCCGAGTCTGTTATTAGCATCTATCTGGCCTCCTGGAACCGAGAGGGGTTCTGCCTGCTCTGGAGGAAAATGCTCCGTGTTGGAACCTGCTGCTTGCCGGCTCTGTGGCCTGGCCTCAGTGCAGTCCCGTGAGGTCAACCAGCCCGTTTCCCTGCTGCCAAGGGCCAACTTCCTGGGCACGTGTGTGACTCGCGTGTGCTCAGAGTAGCCCATGCTCTGCTGGGCTCTTGAAATTCTTTTCTTGAATTTGTCTTGTAGCGGAAGTGTGTTGGGACAGTGGAGCCTGTGCCAGAGGAGCCCCGGCTAACGCACGTGTGTCCGCTGTTGCTCTGTTCATCAGTCTAGTGCTCACCATGCCCTGTGAGCACCAGGACACGGTGTCCACCAGTGGCTGAGTGAGTAGGGCACTGGCAGCCCTACGATGTCACGCTTTCCATTGGGACCACAGCTTGGATTGACAAAAGATGCCGATGGCATTGTAAGAATCATGAACCAAGGAACCCCGTTGTACCCTTTGTCAGTCACGGAACCTCCCTGTATCAGCCAGCTCCACACGCAGACAGTGGGGAGGTGGGAGGTAAGAACTCATGGTTGGATTTCCATCCAGTCCTTCCCAACTCACTAGTGAGCTAGAAGAAGTTCTTAAAATGCACAGACGACAGTTGAAAAGAGCAAGTATCTCAGGCTTTCATAAGAGCTACACACATGAGCTGAAACACTAGGTGGATAACATTGGTAGTTCTACATGTTAGTAGAAAGCTCTGATATTTGTGTTTAAAAGTGACAATTCTTGTTCACACTACCCCAAAGTAGTCTATAGATGCAGTGTGATCCCTAACAAAATACCAATGACATTCTTCGCAGAACTGTAATAAGAGACCCTAAGAATTGTAGGGAACTATAAGAAGTCCTGAATAGCCAGATAAAGAGTAGAGTAGGTATATTGATTGTGACAAGAAAGCCATGGTCAGAATATGGCCCCAGCACAAGACCAGGCCATGAACAGAACACAAAGGCCTGGACGTTTACCCTCACGTCCCAGCCAACCCATCTCCATCAGAGATGAGAGCGAGGCCCGAGAGAAGGCTTCCCCAGGTTGTGTTGGACGGGCATCCACAGGAACAGTTACACAACCAGTTACTCACTCAGAATGGTCAGAGGCTGGTCGGTTGGAGGACGGGCGCAGCAGGGCTAGGGAAAGCGATTGCTAGGCGCCTTGTTACAGTCACAAAGGAAAGAGGCTCTGAGGTGCCCTGGCATGGTAGGGTGACAGGTGACAGTTGTGTGTCACTCAGACATACAGAGCATAACAAATTGACACTGCGCATTATAAAGGTGACACGTGAAACCCATGCTAATTGCTTTTTCTTTAGCTAGAACCGTATTAAATAGCAAGTAAAAACTTCCTATAAACAGGCCAAAGGGACTTGAGAAAAAGCTTCGAATTTTCAGGTTTATTGGCACCTTTTTTCCCCAGGGTTTAAGGCTTTATTAACAAGAGGCTCCCTATTTTCTCTTTGTATTGGGTCCTGCGAGTTATGCAGCTGGCCCTAGTACAGGGACAAAGGAGGTCAGCTGAAGAGTCCCACTCTGATTCAGTTCTAGGACTTCCACTCACCAACCATCTTGCCCAACTTAATCACTTCAAGTTGAAGGACAAATGCAGACATAGCTCAAGTCTCAAGTCAGCCTCTAGACTTCCGGGTTCCTCAACCCCACCCTCCTGTGGGGTACCAGTTCTCATTTGTTCTGCCCCAAAATGTACCTATCACTCAAGTGTTCAAGTTGTCCCAATGGGAAGGGGCAGAACCAACTAATTGGTTAATCCAGTTGGCTGGATAACTCCAACCCCGGGCCAACGCCCGCGACACAAGCCACTTCACTAGGAACCATTTCAACATTTCCCGAGGGCACTTCAGGCTTCCTGCCCAGCCCACTCCATAACTGGCTCACAGATGGCATCTTTAACATGCCACTCTGGTCACGTCTCACCCCTATGGTGTTTTAGAAGCCTCCCATGGCACCCTCGTACCCAGGAGGGGAGCGTCTTTGAATACCTTCATGTGGCCACCAGCCCATGCTGATGTGGCCCCAGATGCTACCTGTTCTACTTCCCAAGTTAGTCGGGTCATTGTGAAGTGGCAGTACTTCCCAGGAAGAACTCTAGGGAGGATGGCTACATGGTGTTCCTCCACCCGATTGGCTTTTACCCGCTTTTTCAAATTCAGATCTGGTCTTGCCTCCTCCAGGAGGCCCTCCCTGACTTTATATCTGCCAAGGAATATAACCTAGGTGAACTCATAGTATCTCTGCCATCTCCCACTTCCGTGCGTCCTTTCAGGATGTGGACACAGTGTAGGGCTCATTTCTCCCGTTGAGCCTGTGGAGTGCAGAGATTTTTGTATGCTAATTATTGGGATCTGGATAGAAGGGGTCTAAGGAATACCTGTTAAGTATCTTCCATCTCCGTCTTTAACAAAAAGACTCAAGCAGACACGTGACACTCTCAGGGCTGAGCCAGTGTCCTGGATGTGTGTGTGTACAGACCACCGAGGGAGGGAGAGCCAGTGTTCCTGAGCCCCTTGTCTGAGCCACTACAGACGCAGGGTAGCAAGGCTGCATTTCCAGGGCAGACCTGCTAAGGACGAGCAGAGGGGCACACAGTGGGTGCTGGCACATAGTGGGCACAGCCGGCCAACTGGTGACCACGAATCACCGCCGTCTCCGGGCGACTTTGAGGCTTGAGCGAGACGCCTTCCTTTGTGTTTGCATGAAGCAATTGCTCTTTATCTCGCGATGCTTACGCTGAGTCCCATTTACCTCAGGGACATTTTTCATTTTCCTCTCCAGCTCTTATTTATTTCAGGCAATTCATCTTTTCTCTCGGTGCCCTTTGCTGCCACCTAGTTAATTGCTTGTTGTTCAAAGTTTTTCATGTTGAAGTTTACTTTTTTATTCTCTACTCAGGAATTATGGGTTTTTTTTTTCTTTCTTTCCCATTAGTAAAACGCTCTGGAAATACAGCTTTGCTCACCTTTCCTTCCCCTCCCCCGGTGACGCAGAAGTGAGGAGAGGCTGCTCCTGCGTCCCCAGGCGACAGGGCTCGCCTCTCCTCTGTATGCCCACATCAGGATGGGGACACTCTCCATCCCATCTGGGGGGAAGCGAGCTTGGCCCCTGCCTTGTTTCCTCTGGGGTCATTGAAGACCAAGGTTGTTTAACTTGATGTAATGAGTTTCATTTAGAAATGGAACAATCTGGAAGCAGAGTACTCAAAGCGTGCCTCGCAGCCACTTTCAGAGACTCAGCTCAGACTGGGGGGGTCCATGGTCTGGCCAGCACCTACCTGAAGCCTCCCCCACATCACCCGACCTGCCCCCAAGTCCTCTCCTGGGCCGAGTGCTCTGTCCCTTCCCTGCTCAGGCGCCAACCCTCATCCTGCCGAGTCACACTGCATGGCTCTTACCACTAAGACTCCATTTTTTAAAGAAATTTTACCCCTATGAAAAATTCTATGAGTTTCACGATAGCAGGTTTCCGTCTCACTGCCTTTATCTCCCTGGTAGGAGCTCAGAAATATTTGGCGAGTAGCGGGCAAAAGGCAGGTTCTTGGGCAGAATTCAGTATTATAACAGACTTCCTGACGTGAAAATGATGCGTAACTGGAAAATACTAAAATTGTTTTTAATACAGTGACCTATGGCTCCCAACAAAGCCTGGGGCATTGCCTAAAGGGGCCAGGGGGGCATCAGATAGCAGTTGCTTAGTCATTCCTTGTTTCATGGTGGCGTTATTTGCATTTTCCAGGTCAGGCAACCAAGGTCATCAAGGTCCTGGAACTTGCCGAGCCAGGATGTGATGGATGGGGCCCGAAACCCGCCTCTGATTCCAGGGCGGAGTGCTTCCCCCTGGTGCTCACCGGCTGCTCCCTGCCTGCCATTTCTTCCACCCAGCACCGGAGTCCTGAGCCAGGGAGCAGCACCAAACAAGACCCGAGGTCAGACCTCATAGAACCGCTCATACAAGATGGATTTCACTGCAAGAATAATGTCTGGAAGGTCCCTACAAGTCTCAGCCACAGCAGAGCCAGTGCTCAAGAGCAAATGTCAGAAGAACTCGGGTTCCTTCAGAGGGCGACCTCCCGGCCTGCACTGCAGAGGCGGAGGTTTGGAAAATTGCTGTAGCACCATCACATTGGAGGGGAGAAATGACGATCGTGGCGGCCAGTTACAACAGTCATGATGATCATAATGGTGGCAAAGCGGCCCCGACCCGCTGTATGGTGTAATACGCTTTCCGAACCTCATTTTATTTAATTCTCACAACACTGAGGTAGGCTGCTCAGATCGGAAAGGCTCAGCTCCGAGGCGTTGCATAACGAGGCCCCGCCGCCCGCCTGGTAGCGACACTGCTTGCATTCAGACCCCGCCAGGCTCTCCAAAGCCTTGGATGCGCCAATTACTCCACACTCCCACGGCACACTGTGTCCTCTATTAGCATTTTTTAAAATTACCTTTCATTTTATGCAGAACTGTGAGCCCAGTTCTTTCTCGTGTTCCTCTGTTTAATATAAAATAATGACCCTAAGCCCTGCCAAACAATAAGAGAAAGAAAATGAATTTTTTAAAAAGCATAAGAAAAATGGTTGGAGAGGAGAACCAGATTGTTGTTTTGCTGGCGTGGCCCAGCCAGGTGCAAACACTGAGGGGACACAGCCTGGCTTTGACCCCAGTCCTCACCTCCCGTGAGGCTCAGAGTTTATTGGAGAGCTCCGCTTTGCTCTTCTCACAGCTTTTGGGAGGAAGGGCAGCCGAGTCTGCATTCCTTCTCCCACTGAAGATGCCTTGAAGGCATGTCCCACTTTCCATAGACCAGGGGGTGGGGGCTACTCTTGGAAAGGGCTTAGGGCCATTTGGATTTCCCAGTTCTCCCCCAGACTCACTTCTGATGTCTTGTTAAAGAGTACCAGATAGAGCCCCCAAAGTCAGTAACGTGAATTTATTCTCCTCAGTTGTAGAAGTTTTACATTTGCCAAGTCTTGAACTATCAACCAAAAGTCAAGACAAAAATTCCGCCGTCTGTCATGGTCAGACTTGCTCCACTCGGGACCCAAGCAACAGCTGGTCTGCTTTCTGCCCATGTTGCTCTGCCTTTGCTGTGTGGATGCACTCACCCAGTGAGGGACCCACAGAGGCCAGCTGCTTGCCTTGGCATCCTGTGCTTGGATCTGTCAAGTGGGTGGAAGCTCCTTCCTTTTTATTCCCAAGTGAGGTTCCTTCTACTGTGGGCGCACGTGGTTTGTCCCGTCACTTGATACTTGTGTTGTTCCTACTTATAGGCGATTATGAACAGTCACTGTATATTCAGATATAAGTTTGTGTAATAAGTGTTTTTCAGCTGAAAAACACTTATACTAAGCAGCGGGATTGCTGTTTTATAAAGCTAAACTTTATAATGAACTGACCAACTGGCCCCACCATTTTACTCTCCTACCAGCAGCATAGGAGTTTCAATTGATGTCCGTTTTACCAAGCGATATCTTCATTGTGGTTTCATTTGCATTTCCTCATGACCAGTGAGGCTAATAAGCCTCCTTTCATGTACTTATTCACCCAACATGTATCTTCTCTGGATGAACACCACTTGGTTGGAATATCATTTTTATGTTGCTAGACTGTACTTAATTTCAATTTTTAAAAATAGCATGTTCTGGAGAGATAGTGGACTATAGTTTAAAATGTCTTGTGTGAGTTTTGCTTTGGGGTAATTCTGGACTCATTAAGTTATGTGGGGGTGTTCCCTCTCCTAGATTTCAAGAGACTTGTGCAGAATTTGTTTCATTACTTCCTGAAGCGTCTGGTAGGATCCAGCCATAGATCCGAGTTGATAGGCCTTCATCATCTGAGCTTGTTATTCTCTTTAGGATTTTACTAATTCAATTTCTTCGATAGATAACCTGAATAATCATCTCTCTCCTTGAATGAGCTTGGTTGTTTGTCATCCAAGGAGCTGGTCTATTTCTAAGGCAGATTTATGTGCCCAGGATTCTCACCCCGTTTCCTTTTCCGTTTGTTCTGAGGAGCAGCAATGTCCTCATTCCCGATAGTGGTAATTTGTATTTTTTCCTTTTGATTTCCGGTTACTGGTTTATCAATTTTATTGATCTTTTAATGAACCTACTTTGCATTTTCTGTGCTGCCTTCTGATTCAATCTCATTTCCGCTGTATTCTTTTCCTGCTTTCTACTCATTTTAATTTTTTGGTTTTCTAAAGAATCATGAACTTAGGTTACCAATTTTAGATCTTTCTTCACTTCTAACATACATTTTGAAGTATCAATTTCTCAACTACTTCTTTTGCTACGTCTAGTAAGTTTTGGGTAGTTGTGTTTCCATTTTAACTGACTTAATGAGTCCCTTAAGACTTCCTTTTCTACATGATATCAATACCTGCCCCCCTTGGGTATGGTTCTCTTCGGTTTGAACATTGTTTTTGTGCATTTCTTGCTTGATTTTTGGTTTTTATTGTTTAGCCTCTCCCCCATTCTTGGAAAATGCCAAAGACCAACAGAACACACCCTGTTCCTAAAGGACAGGAATGTGGGGAGAGCATACAGAGGCCCACCCCCCCTTCAGAACCTGAGACCTCAGCCGAAGAGACAATGACTGAGCAGCAGCACCCAGGGAAGCCCACAGCAAGAGGCAAGGGAAAAATATTAGGTGGAATTTGAAGCCCTGGTGCCCATCCATAAAACAAGCACATAAAGCAAGCCCAGCTCCTGATAGATTAGCATAATAGCCACAATGACGGCCTATTGACCTCAGTATCCATTGCTCTATGTAATAGGGCTGATGTTTCACGAAAATGTGCTAGGCATGCCAAGAGACGAAAATGGGACTCAGATGTGACAGACTTTGGAATTATCAAAAAAATTCAGAATCGCCGATTTGTCAAAAGCTATAATGGAAATGTAGCCAGCATGCAAGACAAGACGGGTAATGCCAAAGAGTCAAAAACTAAAGGAATCAGAAAGTTCTAGAAATCAAAACACTAATAGAGATGAAGTCTGTCTTCAGCAGGCTAATTAGTAGCCTTGGTGCAGCTGAGCAGAGATTTAATAAACTAGAAGTCAGAGGAGATTACTCAAACCAAAATGCAAAGGAAAAAATAATTTTAAGACAATTTAAAGAGATATCACAGTACATTTGAGAACGCTGGGGCAATACAGAGTGGTATAACATACAGGCATTTGGAAAACCAGAAGTGGGGAGAGAACAAGGTCTAAGGAGTAACTGAAGAATTAAGGGCTGAAAATGTTCCAGAACAGGCGGCCCCCGGGGGTGGCAGGGCTTCAGGTTCTCCACCGCGTGTGCGCCCTCCCCGCTGCTCCTCAGCCATCCTGTCCTGCCGAGGTCAAGGTTCTGGAGTGCCGGTGGGCCTGTCTGCTCTCCACATGTTCCTGGCCTTCCTTGAAGGCACCTTGTCCCTAGTTCTTTAGCCCCCTCTCATTCTCCAGTGCCCTTGCACTGTGCTGAATGGGTTCCCCTCTGCCAGCAGGGATGGAATTTTGCCCTGCCTCCAGTGGTACCCGTCTCTGCATGTGAAACTCTTGGTTCAGCGACGGATGGGTCTGGCAGGCTTCATGACACATGCCCTTCCCTTCCCCAGCCAGCAGGCTTCTTCCAGGTCCTTCTGAGGCTCTGAGGAGGTTCCAGGGCGGAAAAGGGCCTACAAGGTGTAAGGACCCTGCCCGAGACCAGCCCCCGTGAGCCTCACACCGGCCTACCAGGAACCCACGGGAACACTGGTCTGTCCCTGGGCTCCCGGGAGTCAACGCTGGGTCTCGTGTCTGCCTGTTGACGCCTCTCTCCAGATGTTTGAATGTCAGTTTGCCCCGACAGCTTGGTTCTGATGGGTCTAAGGAAAGACCGATTCTGTTCTCTTGTCATAGGGAGGCAGTGAGCACTTCCCAGCTGTTTAACTTATCTCAGCTGAAACCAGAAATCCCTCAGCAAGATTGTTCGTATTCACCCCCAGACACTTGAGCATCCCGATACTGTGGCCTGAGGTCTTCCACTTTTCATAACTCTGCATCATTACCTATCTGTCCTTGTGGGTCCTCCCAGGAGTCGATGCCCAGAATGGCTATTTTAGATTTAGGGGGAGAATAAACGGGGAGGGGAAAAGCATGGACGAGGAGCCTCGAGACTCGCAGCAGACCTGCAGAGGCGCAGCTCAGCTGTGAAGCAGCCGCGAGCAAGGGTCGCACACTGGCAGGTTTGTGTTGGACAGGAGCAGGCCACTAAGCCCCTGATCAGTCCGGGGAGAGCGAGTGTGGCTTCCACTGTGGTGGGTACACAGGGCACCATCAGGAGGGTTCCCCACCCCCACCCCGTGCACGCACACTCCCACGCAGATGCGCAGGACTCTGACCCCAACTGTACCCACTAGACCTCAGCCCTCTCCTGCACGCTTCCGTCTCCCCACCCCTTCTTTTTCCAGTATTCCATTTTCTTGTTTACAAATCGTATCTGCTATGTTCCATCTGCGCTTAGCTTATCGACTGTTCTTCATTTTAAATTTTTATTTCGCAGAATTTCAAGCTTAGTTTTACTCAGTCCAATTGTCTGGTGAGAGGCTGTACTTTGTCATGTGTTGAAGTCACGGACATAATAATCACGGCTCTTTTAGGTCCTTGTCAGAAGATTCTAGCGACTAAGCCCAAGAGTGTGTTGTCTTTTTCCTTCTGAGGCTCTTTCTGGACATACCTGATATTTTATGAGAACTCCGAAACTGCACATGGAATGTTGTGGAAACCCAGGCTGTTGCCTTCTGCAGGTGAAGTGGATTCACAGGGATCACTGGAAGCTGAGGCTGTGGTCCTACTAAAGTGGGAGTGGCTCATGCCAAGCCAGTCAGGAACTGTGTTCTCTGCAGTGCTTGAAAAGCCATTTTGACTTTGGATTCGTTGCTCATCATGAGTCCTACCCGATTACCTGGGGATTTTGCTGGAACCCATTCTCCCTCGTTGCTTGTAAACCCCAACTTTTGTCTTCTCAGTCCCTTGGGATTATGCTTCACATTGACTTTTGCTGAACCTCTGAGGTTGGACTATTTAAAGATACCCGCACTGTGGAGCAACCTGCTGAGCGCTGGACCCACTTCTGTGCCCAGCTCGTCACCAAGACCTCGGGTCTTCAATTCTGGCTGCCTCCATGGCCCCACCTCC
This sequence comes from Ictidomys tridecemlineatus, assembly GCF_052094955.1. Taxonomy (NCBI): domain Eukaryota; kingdom Metazoa; phylum Chordata; class Mammalia; order Rodentia; family Sciuridae; genus Ictidomys; species Ictidomys tridecemlineatus. The sequence goes on from NC_135483.1 coordinate 4,230,150, forward strand.
GCCTTTCCTTGCGTCTCCTGCCCCGAGGCTGCTGTCCTGTTCCTCTGCCTTGCAGCAGAGGCCTTTTGCCAGTTCCCTTATGTGGCTTCTCAAACCCTCCCCTGAAGGTATGAATCAGCAAGTACACTTGAGGGAAATTGGCGCAGGATGTGGGATGATCGGTCTGCACTTTCCTCCTCAAAAATCCTGCTTCCCAAACCCCGAACACTGCCACAGCTCTCTGAAGCCTTCAGAAGGAGTCTTCTAGCATTTTATTATCTGTTCCTTTTGTTCCTGGTGATTACATTGCTCTGCTTCTAGCCTCTCCATCATGGCTGCAAGCACAAGGGCTAAGGGAAGAATTTGGCATGGGAAGTGGCATTTCTGGAAGACTGTAGAAACACAGGGAGGTCACTGTGGGGCTCCCAAATGGGGCTACAACATGCAGGTTGCAGGTGGAGTGAAAGGCATGTGGAGAAATGGCAAGACCCCAGTGGTTCGGAGTGGTTAGAGAAGGCTACGTTTCATTATGACCATCAACGAGTGGAACAAAATTGGAGTCGTGGTTTAGTGGCCGCTCTCGAAGGGCCTTGAATACAGTCGGGACTCCTTAACCTGCCACTATGGGAAGCTACCCAAGGGTCTAGCAGAGACTGGAGTTTCTGAAAAACTTCCTTTCAGCAGGTAGTTCTTATAGTGTAGTGCCCCGTGGGCCTGAGAAGAGGCCAGAGGGGCCTGGAAAATAGCCAAGAGGTTAGGAGCGTAGAGTGGCCGAGGAGGTGCTTGGAGGGCATGCCGATGACTGGGCGAGACCTTGGGGACCCTGTAAGTTTTTCCCTAGTTACGGTTGCACTTCCTGTTCAGGCCGTCATAAGAACCTTGAAACAGGTGCTGCTTCTTTTAAGAGGGACTGTGGAGGCTTGTGTCCCAAGAATTGATGCAGAGGCCCACCGAGATGCCATTGCTCCTTCCCACATCATGATGACCAGTGTTGGCTTTTCCCCTGGACCATGGTCCAAGTCTGAAGGCAACTGCCCAGTGACTCTGCATCTTTCCTAGCAGAACTGGCACACTGTCCAGCAGGCAGCCAGCCCCCGTGGGAGCTTTCACCTTGAAAAATTCACAAGCATCCAAGGGCTGGCAGGTTCAGGAAAGATGATTTCAGGAGTCCCCAGGGGCGTCTGCTTGGCTCAGAGGGTGCTCACATTAGCTAATCACACAGGAGAGGCTGAGTGAACCAAACGCCTCTTTATTAAATTCTGGGAGCAGCAGCCCAGTCGCAGACAGACTTGTGTTGGTGTGTCTGCCACATCCTCCCTATAGGCAGGCTATCAAAGGCTTTAGGAATACCTAGAACCTTGCAATGAATCCATAGAAGGTGAACTCCTAGCTCAGGAAAATGACCGCAGACATGCAGAATGTTTACATGCAAAAGTGTTTGTTGTAGTGTAATTTGTGAGCGAAACGGGAAACAATTAAAATGCCTACAGTGGGGGGAAATCCGTGAAATAAATTGTGGCATAATTACAATGAACCAGCATGTGATGGAGTCAAAATTACACTTGGTAATGTAATTAATGAGATGCAAAATACAGACAATGTATTCATTTTACAGAGCAGATTGAAAACATGAACCACCATTGATTGATGGTGTGTGTATAAAGGGAGCGATTGGAGGAACACACTAAGACTTACTCCATGGTGATGGTTTGTATTTTTAAAAGTTTCTCCATTTATTTCATAAGTTGTCTATGTAAATATATGTACATGTTTACACTTAAAATATGCACTTACACATTACAGATCACTATGTGACACGTGGCTACAGAAGAGTTCTGAGATGGCCGAGTGTCCTAGCAAAGGCCTTTTAGAGTCAAGCAGACCTGGCGGAAATCCAGACTGCCATCTTCTCTGACTAAAACCCACAACAGTAACAAAAGTGTTGAGTTCAGTTTATTCAAACACGAAGATTAACGAAAAGTGCCAGAGTTCTCACTAATCAGAAAAGCATCTAATGATGGCGTTTGTGTTCAAATAAGAGAACTATTTTTATTACTGGGGAAGATGACAGCAGAGCCCTGCCTTCCTCCATGCAGGGCTCCTGCAGGTGGGATTTTGAGAGTCGGAGCATAGGATACTGACTAGATGGACCGAATCTCCCTGGCCTTGGCCGTGAAACCACCATGCCTTTGGGGAGAGGCTATCTGGGCCCCAGGTATGTTTGCTGGACCCTCGACCCTCATTTGTCTTCTGCAAATTCTTCCCTATTCCGTGTGAAAGGCAGGACAGGGAAGGTCATTCTTTCTGATGACCAGGAAGTCTCCGCTTGGAGACTTCATTCTTGGGGACAACTCCCTAAAGACAAACCTTGCTTTATCAAGCAGATCAGTCAGAAATGTGGACAGACTCCCCAGTCCTTTCCCTAAACACGGCACCACCTATGAATCCGACGTGTGAAGTCCATTCTGCTTCAAGTCCTTCTAGAAGGGCCCATGGAGCTTCCTGTGCAGGCTTCATCAACGCTTGCTTGCAGTTGGGCCTTTAAGGCAGCGTTTAAGTCTAAGCTCGGCATAGTCTTCTTAGCTGATGATTTGGGGTGAGTCACTTCCTCTCCCTGGTCCTCTGCCAAGCTCGATTTCCCCACCTGGGAGGGCCTTTGTGCCTCATCTTGTCCAACCTCCTCATTTTTTCAGACGAACAAATGATCATTCCACCCCCAGCCCAACCACTCTGGCCTCATTGATCAGTCTCAGCCACCCTCAGCCCAGGCAGGAGGCAGCGGATGACTCATGGAGGGGACTGGTAATGAGCTCTGTGGCTGAACCGTCTCCCTGGCGGGTTGCTATGTGCTGAGGAAATTCACCAGGACGGAGTCTAATGCCCCTGGGAATTGCTTTTCTGATTTTCATTTTCTGTTACCAACCTTTGTTTTGCTAGTTAGAGTCGTGACTGTCCAGTGTTGGGTTCCTTCTCTATTCTGGGCAAAGGTGAGCTATGCTAATGCCTGATGGCCAATTCTCCCAGTGCTTCTCACATTAATGTGATCCCTTTCAAGAGCCAGGATGTTGCAGATTAGCGATTAGATTTAGATATTTAGAGATGATGGACTGTCTGTCGCACAGCTTCTAGTGAGTCGTACAAAGGAGTTCATGGTTATTAGAAAAATGGTTTGCTTGGAAGCTTATTAGATTGTTTCCAAGTTAAAATAACAGGTTTCGAGAAGGTGCATAGCAGGTGCGAGTCCACATGGCAGGAGAGCTTCAAGGACTCGGACCTCCCGCCCTCTCCCAGAGCAGAGATGCAGCCTTTCTGCACAGCATCTTTACCATTGCTACCACCGCCTCATCCCTCATCTTAGGAGCTGGTGCCTCCGTGTTCAGTGGTGCAGAGGTCTAGACACATTCAGTTACAAAAGTCGGTTTTGGTCAAGATCATGCCTCCCAAGAGTCACCTGCAGCCCGAGTTGGGGGATGGACAGAGGTGGTCACAGATCCAGGTGGCTTGGGGGAGAAGGTGTGGGAGAGGCCACTATCAAAATGCTGGCCAGGAAACTCCAGGATTTGGTTTCCGTTTCTTCCACACCTGCCATTTTTGATCCCCTTGTTCATTCTGGCCACTTTCCGTCGTCACCCGTCTGGAGATATTGTGTCCTTTTGATCCTTGAAGAGAACTACGAGCATCCCTCTGGTGATATTTGTCACTGTTTAGGTGAGACTCATTATGCTGCATGTACATCCAGGATGTGTGGAAATACAGTAGATGCTTAATTTCTGATGAACAAATGAGCGAGTGAAAGCCGACTTCTGTCTGGACTGTCGACTCGGGGCAATCTGGGAAGCAAAAGGCAATTCAGCTTTGTGGGGAGACTGGAGATAGATGGCTGGAGGCCAGAATCCAATGCCAGCTTCAACTCCCATTAGCAGCTTATCCGTCTGGAGTCAGTTTCTTGTTCCCCCAAACAGGATGACAATAGTTCCTAGCTGTATGGTTTTTAGGATGGAAACATCCAGCCCATGCCTGGCAGAGCATGCCCTGCAGGTATTGGCTCTTGCCGAGGGTGCTACAGCATGTTTATGGTTTCGACATGATAAAGATGGTTGCAGTCTTCTGCTCACCAGTCCCGACCTAAGCTGGCCAAGTGTATCAGAGGGGCAGAGGCTGCCATGGTCTCCAGGAGGCCCTGGTTCAGATGTCTAGTGTTTGATATTCAGAAGTGGGATACAATAATCTGATGGAGTGGGTCTGACTTGGGGATGGCCGAGTCTCTTGGGCTTAGAGTGAGGTAGAAGGTAGATGCCACTGGACTATGAGACCTATGAATAGAAAAAGATGTGGCCTGGTTTTGGGGCTTTTTCCGAGTTGTGCTGTTTCCACCGGGGTTCTGTTGTGGTATTTGAAGACCCTCTCCCTCCACTCCCAGTCCCTGGAGAACAGACTGGACTTGGAGGAACCAGAGGGGATGCCAGACAGCTGCCTCTTCCTGGACCTGCAACGCCCCCTGGTGGCCTGGAGCCCGAGCACCCATGCCCAGGTTTCTGAGCTGGTGCTCTTGCAGGCAGCATGCTCCTGAGCTGCCCACAACTTCCTGGGTTATTCTGCTTCCCTCCCGAGATCTAGAGCTCTGGGAGGAAAGAAGAATCCCAGATTCAAAAGGTGGGTTCATGTGAGCAAGCTCATGTGTGCCAATCACTTGCAGGATGATCTGCAGCTTCTTGTCCAGGCTTTGAGTCTGTTCTCTCATAGCTGTACTGAAAGGACAGGTCATGCACATGGGAGTACCTTGAACATTGTGACATCCAGTAGATTCTCATTAAAACTTAGTGTCCTTGTCTGCAATACTTTCCTTTCTTTGCTAGATGAATTTTCTAGAACCCAAAGAGTGAGGCTTTTATCTTTTTAATAGATGTTACAGTCAAGTGATAAAGGTGGTGGTTTGCAGATCTCTAAAATCTATGTTACACTCCCCAGGAGCTCATAAACTCAATTGAGAGAAGGAGCTAAGCAAGAAAATAATTATTTTTAAGACTGCTTCGTGACATTTAATCTTAAGTTTTATTTTTAGTCGACACACAGTAATTGTACATATTTATGTGATACAGTGTGGTGTCTTGATAAATGTGTGATGATCATACAAGAGTCATTAGCATATCCATCACCTCGAATATTTATCATTGCTTTGTGGAGAGAACATTCGGAAATCCTCTAGCTATTTTGTATTCCTCTATGCCAGTCAGGCAGTTTCCTCATTGTTATTCCTTCCTCGCTTCACAGATGGAAAAGGAGTTAGTGTTTCTAATTACCACACCCAGTCCACGGGGCAGCACAGGGAGGGAGGTGACCATGACAGTCACAGGAGCAGAGCACCTTGGGGGTTAACAGGGTTCTGAAGTCCACCTCACCACGAAAGGACAATCCGGAGATGAAATTATGTGTGCCAAAGACTTTGAAGCAGTATTATACTACCCAATATTCTAAGCAATAGCTTAGATGAATATTTAAAATGTTAGAATCATGCGGAAGATACTGTTATTAGAACTTTGTAAACAGTGTAGAAAGCATCCTAATGGCTACTAGAATTACATGATCCAGATGGATTATTATGCAGCCATTTAGAATGACTAAGAGGTGGATACATGTATGTAATATAATGTAAATATGGGAATACAAAGTTGTACACATTTACACTTATAAAGGATAGAAGCACCTCAGGAGGCCTGACGTGTCAGGGTGATGTGATTTGGGATATCGATGTCTTGTGCTAACAAAAAGAGAAAGTTTGTGTGAAGATACATGAATTTTATTTAATGATCTTAATCCCAATAACAAATAGCTTAGAAATGCAGCTTATTCTCAGTTGTGCAAGAGAAGACAGCGACATGGGTTCAGAGGCCTCTTCAGGTTTGGTGACATTTACTCAGTGACAGGTAGAAAAGCTCTGGTAGTCACTGGAGATAGAAGCACCAGGGGCCAGGAGAATGGGTTTGGCTGTTTGACATTAGCCAAGTTGTTAAACCCTTTGTGCCCGTCTATTGGCAAAGTTAGACTTGTAGGACCTGTGCTAACGGGTTCCCACGAGGGTTATGTTACTTAAGTTGGAAAGAATTTTGTTTTGAATTATAAAAAATAGCGGAATACATCACAATTATTACACATATACAGCACAATTTTTCCCGAATCTGGTTGTACACAAAGTATATTCACACCAATTTGTGACTTCATACATGTACTTTGGATAACCATGTCCATCACAATCCACCACCCTTGCTAGCCCCCTGCCGCCTCCCTTTCCCTCCCACCCCTCTGCCCTATGTAGAGTTCATCTATTCCTCCCATGCTTCCCCTCTAACTATGAATCAGCCTCCTTATATCAGAAAACATTTGGCATTTGTTTTGGGGGGCTTGGCTAACTTCACTTAGCATTATAAAAGCAGGCCCTAATCTTCATGTTGGATTAGGCTCCAATTTCCTTAATAAGACTGTTGTAGTGCAGAAGTTAAAACCAAGAGTCAATGGATTCAAACTATAAAGTTTCTTCTAGGCAGAAGAAATTTGAGGTGAACAGAGACTACATTCTGGGAGCAAATTTTTACCCTTCACAGGTAGGGCACTAGTCTCTAGGGTATATAAAGAACTCAAAAAGCTAAGCACCACCAAAAACAAAAACAAAAAAACCCCCACAATCAATAAATGGACACTTCACAGAAGAGGACATACAATCAGTCAACAGGTATGTGAAAAAATGTTCATCTCTAGCAATTAGAGAAATGCAAATCAAAACTACTCCAAGATGTCACCTTACTCCAGTCAGAATGGCAGCTATCACAAAGGCAAATAACAAATGTTGGCAATGATTTGGGGAAAAAGGTACACTCATACATTGCTGGTGGAACTGCAAATTGGTGCAGCCAATATGGAAAGCAGTATGGAGGTTCCTTGGAAGTCTGGGAATGGAACCACCATTTGACTCAGCTATCCCTCAGACTACCCCCAAAGGACTTAAGTCTACTACAGGGACACAGCCACAATGTTTACAGCAGCACAATTCACAATAGCTAAACTGTGGAACCAACCTAGATGCCCTTCAGTAGATGAATGGATGAAAAATGTGGCAAATATACACAATGGAGTACTACTCTGAAATAAAATAAAATCATGGCGTTTGCAGGTAAATGGATGGAGTTGAAGAATTTAGAAAGTAGGACTTGGGGGCAGGGGAAGAATCACCATCCTCTTTACCGTTAAGGTGAGAGGTGGGGAACCCTTGGGCAAGGACTGGGAAGGTTACAGGGACAGATGGCCAAGTCACTCAACTCCCTTGGAGAGGAACGATATTATGGGCATCTCTGTAAGGGTCAGGTGGCCTCGTGCAGTTTGGGCTTTATCCCATGTGGATCTTGAGAGCTCCTAAGATGTAAGACAAGCCCACGACAGTGATCCAAAGCTCAGATTTGGCTGGGAGCTGGTATCACCAAGACATTGTTTCTTTAGCATCTTAGCATGATACAAGATGGCAAAAACTAAAACTTTGCATGGATTTTATGCTCCCATTTTAGGCTGACAACACTGAAAAAAGTTCAGGAAGCAAATAAAGGAAATTCAGCTGAATCTCATTGAGTTGGCCCAGCAGCAGACCGAGTTTGAGATGGCAGCCACGAGTACGTTGTATTTTATGGTTTGCTTCATTTTTCACCAGGGCCATAAACCTGGCTGGCGTGAGCATGGTGCAGGAGAGATCCCTGGGCTGCTTTGCTCTGGTGTCTGAATGCTCCAGAGCAGAATGTCAGCCATGCCAGGCAGTGAGTGGTGTGTGTTCTACAGCTGGGTCTAGAGACTCACACATGGCTCACCACGCAGATCAGTCAATGAGCTCGGTGTGGGGGCGGGCAAAGGCAGCACAAGGCCCAAATTAAGGGCAATTGTGAGAAACAGGTTCCTCTCAAGGATGTTTGACCTCCCCTAAGGTCTCAGACAAGAACTGTTCTGGGTACATTCATCCTAAATCCAAGACATCCAAGATCATTAAGATGTCCTTATCTTATTCCCAAATATTTAATATCTTTAATAAGTCATAGGCAAAGTAGCACCTTTGTGGCTTGACTTCAATGCAAGTGACCTTTCAGAGGTGGAGTGACTCCAGTAAGGCTATTGACAGAGGTGGCAGGGACCTGAAAAGCACTGGGACCCATGCCACTTAGCCCTGGCAAAGACCCCATCTCTGAGTGGGTCATAGACCTGTGTTTCCCATGGGGCTTGATGCCTTTAAATTTTACTTTTCTTGCTAAGTGGTTATAGCAGGAAGACAAGTCATTTGTAATCTCCAGGTGAATCATCAACTGGACAGATATTGTGTATCCACTGTCAAGCCTTTGTAAGTGCTGTATGGGATAAGAAAGGTAAGTTTGTCATGCTAACTAATGGAACTTGACACTCCACACCTGCGTTCTCCTAGGAATGAGGACCCAGTGCAGGTTCTTTCCTGGGCTGCCCACCTTCTGGTCTGGCAGAGGAAACAGTCTGACCTGGGAGCTGCAAATAAATGAACTTCATGGTGTGAATCCAATCTTGGCATCATCTGGGCTACCTCCATGGTAGTCCAGAGCCAGAGAACTCAAGTCCTCTTGGCAAGGACAGACCTAGAATGCTTCTCAGTGCTGGAACTCAGAATTCAGCTCAGGGTTTCTCAGTTTCAGCACTACTGACATCAGGGCTGAAAAATTTTTGGTCGAGGGACTGTCCTGTGCAGCCTGCCTAAACAGCCCCATGGATGCCTCGGGTCATCCATTCTGGCCCTGCTTGGTATCAAATGGTATTGGCATCTCCTCTAAGCCCATGAGCTAAGGGACTTTGAACTAGAACCCGGATCTCTTGTGATTTTCAGTGGGAGGTTCTGTTTGAAATCCTTAGATTCAAAGGAGTTTGAGCCAGAAGTAAAGAGTGGAAATCAATTGGTCCATTAATAAGTAATTAGGTTGTAAAAAGAAGGACTCTGACAAGTATTTTCTTCAAAGGTGTCTCTTCTATAGTGAGGATGTGTGGCTTCCATGTGCTGGGAGGGGATCTATGATTACCTGGGCTCACAGCGCAGGTGAAACAGCTGGTGTGAACTGACAACTGACAGTCCCTTCCATGTCTTCTCTGCATGCTGCTGGAAGGACATTAGCAATGGCAGGACAAAGACTTGTGGCTTACCTAATTGGTCAGCCAACACTCGATTTTCTGTGCTGTGATTTCTTGCCCAAGACGCCATGTGGACAAGTGCCACCCTCTTTCAGCGAGGAATTCTAGTTTGTGCTCTTCTAGGGTCTCTAACATTATTGGATCACTTCCCAAGCTCCCAAGCATTTACGTTTCAACTTGCCCAAGGCCAGTTAGCAGCTGATGGGGGTGGAGCCCAAGTTGGGTCTGATCTTAGATACCCCATTCTAATTTGAGGACTTAACCACCACACTGGCCAGAGCTGGCTCCTGCTCTTTAAGATATCTTCAAGGTCCAGTGAAGTCATTTGCCTTTGAAGTCATTTGAGACAGTTCTTAAATGTAAGATCAGAATCACCTTGATAACTTGTTGGAAGATTGAAGTTCTATGGGTGGGGGCCAGCAATCAGGTGGGCAAACTGAAACCGAGGCTGGTCTGAGGATTTGAAGCCCGTTTCAAGTGTAGCAGGGCATGTACACCTGAATGTGGGGATGATGAATGTGTGTAGATCACTGAGGAGTTTACTTCCAGTTTGCCCCGATCCCAGTTGCTCATGCCTGGGTTCACCAGCACCCCCATCTCCTATTCTTAGGCTGCACATTAATGTGCATTATTCATGGTCATCGAGTTGGATAACTGTGGTTGAGTGCCTTCTATTTTTACAATAATTAAAGGGTTTAGAGGAAAATAAGTCGAGCTGCTTACGTGCCCTCAAAGAGCCTTGTAGATTGGGGGTAAAATGCTGGGAGAATAAGGGCAGGGGCTCTGTGCCCTGTCCATGGTGCTGAAGGATTCATTGGAGAAGCTTTGAGCCTACAGGATCTCCGTCCCGGACAGAACCAAATGGTTCTGTCCACACTTCCCTCTCCAGGTCTGACACTCGGTTGCTTTCCAAGTCTACAAGGCCAACGAGGAAAGCGGTAGGAGGGGGAGCCATCAGGCCCAGGCCCCAGGAGGCAGGAGGTTCCGCTCTTTACATTCTCTAAGTTGAGTTCGAGATTAAAGAAGGGCAGGCAGATGACAGATCCAGAAGCCCACTGACCATCAAGCCCACTTTGAGGGCCTGTCTGCTTCTGTCAGTGCTGGACTGGGCAGGAAGGACACCTAGGCCTGAGGACTCTGAACATGGTAGGTTTGTTCAACTTAATTGCATAACCCACAAGGCTAGGACTCAGCCTGATGATCCTTGGGATCCATACAGGCAGGCAGTTATACTGGTCCTTGCCTCAGGGGGACTGAAGTTGGCACAACAGACCAACATGTGAACACTCAAACGTTAGTTGTACTGTCCCCTGATGAACTGTTAATACTTGTATATCCTTTGGACGGAGTCACAGCCTCTTATTCCTAGTTCTTGGGGAGTCACCACAGGGTCCTTGAATGTCCACACCCCCTTGACAGCAGAGTTGCTCATTTTGGTATATTCAAGTCACAGGCATATCTTGCTAAGATGCTCACTGTTGAAAGTATGGTCCTCTGACAAGGAACGTTGGCATTGCCCAAGAGCTTGTTAGAAGTGTAGCATCTAGGGCCTCACACCTCAGACTTGTTGAGTCTATTTATGCGCTTGTTCAAGATTAAGAGGCACTGGCCCAGAATACACTTAGATATGCTGCACTCAGTATCTTTGACCATCTCTTGGTCCCTACATCATCCAGTCCTCCGCTGTGATCACTTACCAGTTACGTGTGTAATCATGAATTCAGTCAGGGCAGCAACTCCATGAGATAGAATGGGGACTGGCAACTCTGGTCCTAAGCCAGTGGTGGAAGATCTCCTAGTGGCAGGGCCAGAAACTATGGCACAACAGGTACCAAGTGGAGGACCTTTGCATCTACAAATACCTTCTTGGATGTCTGCTCTGGATCTTCCAGATAAACAGGTTCCAGCCAAGTTTTTGCACATTTGTGTATACCAAGACTACAAACTTTAAGTTTGGGGGTGCATAGAGGTAATTCTTCCACATTTTCAGTCATTTTCTGACACTTATGTTTAGACCTTATACAAGCTACTTTTCTTTGGGGGGGTGGACAGTTTTTGAACAACATAATTGCACACTAATAACCAAGTGATCTCTGAACATTAAGTTATGAGAGCTAATGCTTAACTGGGAGAGGTCAAGTCCTTGCCTGCCCCTTTTCCTCTAGGTCTTGCCAAGGAGGTGGCTGTGGGTGCAGACCATTCCTGTAGCCCCAGGTGCTGAGAAGTGGGGTGTTGGTACGTTTCTTTATTGAAGTGGGCCCTCCCTGGGGAGTGCAGACCCAAGTACATGCAGAAGTTATGTTTTTCAGATACGGATCCCTCATGAACTGAGCCTCTTGAAGAGGCACAGAGCCCAAAACAGCATCTGGAAGATGGCACAGGCGGCCTGTGTTGCAGGTAATGAAGTATCAGGAGTGCAATCAGGAACTTCTCTCCTACAGAAGTAACAAACTGAGCAGGAAAGCATGGCTTTTAGAGGTGGGTAAGCCAAGACGGAATCAAAACCAGGGTCCTCCCTGGGGCCCACATCCGACTGCCCATCAGAAACAAGTGGGGTTTCCTTCTCAGTGTGCTCCATCCATGATCCACTAGATCGAGAGTGGCCTAGAGGGGTGTGGCAGGCTGGACATGGGGAACTGTACGTTTCAGACCCTTCTAGGAAGTGGACATTGTACCAAGGTAGAACCCTGGGATTATTGCAGTCCCTGGTGGGAAGTTCAAGTGGAGAACATGGCTGGTAATGTCACCGGCTGAGGGGGTCCCTGTGACGATGACAACTCGGGGAAAGTCGAGAACAGATGGGTTTCTCCTTGGGAAATAGTTCTCATGAAGGTAGGAAGGCAGTCAAAAAAATATGTATCCAGATCCTGTGAGGATTTAGAAATGAGATTTCAGCATTTAAGAAAGACTGGATACTCCAGCCATGTACTAAGATTCAAAATGAGATGTCCATTTCTCTGACAGCTGTGGAATTAAACCACAGATCAATATCAGGAAGAGCTGAAGAATTCTTATGTTCTAATTAGACTTTTAGCTTCCAAATACATGAGTCTAAAAGTAACTTGAAGGGGATATTTGCAAGTCCAAATCTAGTGAGTATATAAAAGCAGCACCTCAGTTTAGACGTGTGTAGGTATGCTTGTGCCCCCACTGCAACCTTCTGTTCCCTGGTCAGACTTCCAAGGCCAGCCCTGCTCTGGGAGTATGTGACCAGCTAAGACGACTCATGGACCAAGTCCTTCAGGTGACCAGGCCAAACAGCAGAGGCCAGTGTGGGCCTGGGGTAAGCATAATGGGAAACATTGTTTTATCCCATGATGTCTGGGAGACAAGTCTGACCATTCCCGGGGGGTCCAGCAGATCTGAGTGACTTACTGATCAGGAGCCAACATGGGCTGTGGCAGAAAGGGCCAGAACAGCAGGGACAGGAGCAGGGTAGGATGGGGATGAAACTTGTCCACTCCTTGGACAACACTTCGTGGAAAGGAATCTGCATATTGACCATCAAAAGCATTCTTTCCTGCCTTAGTGTCACCCTTGTGTCTTTCTAGACTTTCTTGATTGGCTTTAGAGCCTGAAGAATGCCTAGGCCCCCCCAGACCTCTGGACTTGTCAGGGATGCTGAAGTCTAGGTGCCTATCTGGGAAGATGGTCTAGAGGAGGAATCCTGAGAAGTGTGCAATTGGTGGCAGAGAGGAAACCACATCCTGCGAGAAAGCCCTTCTGCAAATTGCACCTGGATACCTTCTTTGACCAACATCACATGGCATCACCAGGATAGTCTCAGAACTCAGGGTGCACCAGCATCCTCTGGAGTTCGTGTTAAGTGTCTGAAGGTGCTCCATCAGCTGTATTTAACCAGCACTCCAGGTAAGTCTGACTTGGAAGGTCCAAGGAATACTGAGCAGATCCACTCATTTTCTAGTTCTCTAGAAGCAGGAGTAGCATTACCTTAGCACCTGGTCATATATGGAGGATAAACAAGCAAAGGAACTTCCCAGGATTGCTAGATCCTCTGGCCAGCTTTGGACGAGTCTGTGGCAGGTGCCAATGGCTTAGGCAGCCAGGTCATGGACAACTAGGAGTCTCAGGGTAAAGTCTGCTATCCCAGTGAACATTGAGAAAAGTTGAGATGGTACAAAAGTCTACAATTCATTCTGAACTGCATGATGTTCTTGTTCCAATTTCAGATGATTTAATCATGCCTTTCATCACATAATTTTAACTAGAGATTAAACCACAGTATTCCAGGAACCCAGTCATGCCACCATCTTGGTTAGCATCGGTCAGTCAGAATTCTACCTAGGGGCTGGACACAGGGTCATTTAGGGATTAAACCTTATTTTCCTTCCTTAAGGAAGGAGAGGAATCTAGATTTTTCTACATGTAAACTTTCTCTGCCACTGTATCAGCCAAGCTATGTTTTATGAATACTGATTTAATATCATTTCCCATAACTAATGTTAATTAGCATGGTCAAAAAAATAAAGGTGGTCAAAGACACACAATTTAAACAGATCACTATCAAGTGAGGAAATAGAAGCAAACCATCAAAAGCTTACCAGCCAAGAAATGCCCAGGACCGAATGGATATACAGCCGAGTTCTACAAGACCTTTAAAGAACAATACCAATACTCTTCAATTTATTTCAGGAAATAAAATTAGTTTGGGATTACTGCCTCTTTCTATGAGGCCAATTTCTTTGTGTCTTTGCCTGGTTTGGGGATCAAAGACCAAATCAGACCAATCTAGTGAACATAGATGCAAAACTTCAAGATTCTGGCAAATTGAAAAAAAAAGATTATGCACCATGATCAAGTGTAATTCATCCCAGGGGTGCAAGGTTAGTTCAACATATGGAAATCAATAAATAATTCACATCAATAGATTCAAAGAATCATATGATCATCTCAGATGCAGAAAAAGCATTTGACAAAATCCAGCATCTTATGTTCAAAACACTAGAAAAACTACGGATAGACAGGAACATCAACTTCATAAAGGCTATCTAAGCTTCAGGTCAACATTCTAAATAGAGTAATTGAAGGTATTCCCTCTAGAAATTGGAACAAGACAGGGATACCCTCTTCCACCACTTCTAGTCAACATAGTTCTTGAAACACTGGCCAGAGCAATTAGACAAAAGAAATCAAAGGGATTTGTATAGGAAGAGAACTTAAATTAGAAGTATTTGCTGACATTATGATTCTATTACCTAGAAGACCCCAAAAATTCCAGAAAACTTCCAGAACTTGTAAATGAATTCAGCAAAATAGCAGGATATAAAAATCAACGCCCATATGTCAAAGGCATTTCTGTATATCAGTGACAAAGCCTCTGAAAAGGAAATGAGGAAAACTACCCCATTCACAATAAGAAAAAAATGATACTTGGGAATCAATGAAAGATGTGAAAGATCTATACAATGAAAACTACAGAATCCTAAGGAGAAATCAAAGATGATCTTAAAAGATGGAACGATCTACCTTGCTCTTGGATAGGCAGAATATCAGAATGACTATAGTACCAAAAGCACTATACAGATTTAGTGCAATTCCAATCAAAATCCCAATGGCATTCCTCAAAACCAGAAAAAGCAGTCATGAAGTTTGTCTGGAAAAATGAGACCCAGAATAGCTAAAGCAATCCTTAGCAGGAAGAACAAAGCAGGTGACCATCACTATACCAGACCTTAAATGATACTACAGAGCAATAGTATCAAAAACAGCATGGTGGGGCTCGGGATGTGGCTTGAGCGGTAGCGCACTCACCTGGCATGCACGGGGTGCTGGGTTCGATTCTCAGCACCACATAAAGATGTTGTGTCCACCGAAAACAAAGAATATTGAAAAATTCTCAAAAAAAAGACAGCATGGTATTGGCACCAAAAAAGACTGGTGGACCAATGGTAGAGAATAGAGGACACAGACTAACCCACAAAACTATAATTCTTGTATTAGACAAAAGTGCCAAGAACATGCCCTGGAGAAAAGATAGCATCTTCACCAAACTGTGCTGGGAAAACTGGAAATCCATATGCAACAATGAAATTAAACCCATCTCTCTCACCATGCACAAAACTCAAAATGGATCAAGCACCTAGGAATTAAACCAGAGATTCCATCTAAAATAAAAAATAGGCCCCAATCCTTGTGGGATTAGTCTCCAACTTCCTTAGGACTTCTGTAGCACAAGAATTAAAACCAAGAATCAATAAGTGGGATGGAATCAAACTAAGAAGTTGCTTAGCAAAAGAAACGATCTGAGGTGAACAGAGCCTACATCCTGGGAGCAGGTTTTTTTTTTTTTTAACCCCTCAGAGAACTAACCTCTAGGGTATACAAAGAGCTCAAAAAGCTAAGCACAGAAAAAGATAACCCAACCAACAAATGGGCCAAGGACCTGAACAGACTTTTAGCAATCAGTAGTTTTAACTTGCATTTCTCTAAGATTTCATCTTACTTCAGTCAGAATGACAGCTATCATGAAGACAAACAGTGTTGGCGAGGATGTGGGGGAAAAGGCACACTCATGTACTGCTGGTGGGACTGCAAACTGGTGCAGCCAGTATGGAAAGCAGTATGGAGATTCCTTGGAAGTCTGGGAATGGAACCACCATTTGACCCAACTATCCCTCTCCTCAGACTATACCCAATGGACTCAAAAACAGCATACTACAGGGACACAGCCACATCTATGTTTATAGCAGCACAATTCACAATAGTTAAACTGTAGAACCAATCTAGATGCCCTTCAGTGGATGAATGGATAACAAGATGTGGTCTATATACAATGGAATTTTACTCAGCAATAAGAGAATAAAATCATGGCATTTGCAGGTAAATGGATACAGTTGGAGAAGATAATGCCAAGAGAAGTTAGCCAATCCCCAAAATCAAATGCCAAATGTTTTCTGATATAAGGCTGACTCAGTGGGGTAGGGAGGGGGAACATGGGAGGAATAGATGAATTCTAGATAGGGAAGAGGGAGGGAAAGGGAGGATGCAGAGGATTAGCAAGGATGGTGGAATGTGATGGACATTATCCAAGTACATGTATGAAGACAAATTGTATGTCAACCAACTTTATATACAAACATGAAGTTGTGGTATATATGTATAATAATTAAATGCAAAAAAACCCCCACGAATTACATGTATAAAGACAAATTGGTGTGAACTTACTTTATATACAGATATGAAAGATTGTGCTCTATGTGTAATACAAATTGTAATGCATTCTACTGTTGTGTATTAAAAAAAAATGTGGTCAAGCTCCACTCCAGAGATGTAATTTGTGGTTGAAATGCCACTCGACTATCTCATACAAATGCCTTAGGGCAAAACTTGCCCCTTGAGCCATAGCTTAAGCCAACTTGTGCATCCTGTTATAATTCCTCATAACAAAGCAATATAAGTGAGTTCTGTATGTCATGACCTCCATTTATAACATTTACTTGGGTTTTTAAGATAATCAGATGTAGTAGAAGGTATTGCTTCACTTTAACAAGCAAACTAGTCATGAGGGATTAAGCAACTAGCCACGGACAGTTAGTTGTGAAGTTAGAATACACTCTACTCAACCCAAATCTGCCACTGAAGTTTGAGTCAGTTGATGTAGAAGTGACCGTCACACTAGAGTTGAGTAACATTGAACAGGCCACTTGCCTTCCTTCGGCTTTAGTGCCCACAAAAGGGCCAAGACTGAAGTTATTTGCTCTGACAGGCATTTGTAAAG
Organism: Ictidomys tridecemlineatus; assembly: GCF_052094955.1. NCBI lineage: Eukaryota > Metazoa > Chordata > Mammalia > Rodentia > Sciuridae > Ictidomys > Ictidomys tridecemlineatus. Next base: position 4,247,044 of record NC_135483.1, read on the forward strand.
CCAATGGAGAAATGCCCGAGACCTCGAAGGTGACAGACATACACCCCGAGGGTAGTGAGGGGACTCTGCTCCCAGAATGGCCTGTTGTCATCTTCACTCAGCACTGAAATGGTTACGAGAGTGAGCAGGCTGTGGCTAGCCTGGCCTCTCTGAAGCTTGAGGAAATGCAGTGGCAGTCATCTTTAGAGTATGATCTAGCCAAGTCTGGTTCCGAGGCTCTTGGTAGGGACCCTTTAGCTGGGATGTGTGCCCGTCTCCCTGTGCAGCAAGCCCACCTCCCCACCAAGACAGGCGAGGTTCGACTCACTGGACTTGCCAGTCATTGCTATCTGGAGTGAAGGTTTCCAGGACTTTAAAATATAATTGCAAGAATTTACTTTGATCACTTTCATGTAATATAGCAGCATGTTAGATGCTTAGAAACTAGAATAACCTATAATCCCTTCTTCCTTTATGTCAAAGTTTACCTTATTTGGTCTCAGGACATTCTTGCAGATCTCCATTTTTTTACAGATAAAAATCATGCTATACATTTAATTTTCTATCCAGCTTTTCTGGCTCACTATTGTATTTTTCCATGTTGCTCCAGAGTTTTCTTAACTCATTTAAGGAGAGTATTCAGTCCATGAAGTATACACTATAATTTATATACCCATTTCCTTATTGATTATTTAAGACTCTTTCCAGTTTTTTCCTATTAAGAATAATGCTTCAGTGAGTATATTTATACATAGAGGTTGCTTTTCTTTGAGATAGAATTACATCCTTGGGCTCAGTTCCCAGAAGTAAATTATTGAGTTAAAGAATATGAATATTTCCATGGCTCTGCAGATGTATTGCCAAATTGCTTTCCAAAATATTCATTACAATTAATCAGAGGCTTTTACCCCAGTGATACTGTATTTGTTTTTTCCTTTGTTGGCAAAAATATTGTTTGTTGATCAATAAGATTTTCCATCGATGAATCTGAACTTCCTAATATCTATACATTCCATTTCTCCTCACTAGGAGACTTTGATGTAGCATTAGTGTCACCTCTGTGTGCCATGAGTATAGCTGAAGACTCTGCACAGAGCACCCTAATGTGGGCACTCATGGTTGGGGAAGGATTGGAGCCTCCAGCTTGTGGTGGAGCAGGTTTTGGGAACAGGTGAGCTACAAAGGTCAAGAGGAGGGTTGTGATAAGTGTCCACGGAGTGGTGTGTTGAAGTGAAATTCACATCCCAACAGCATATAAGGCCTGGGAAGCAAGATCCCAGTCTGCCGCTGTAGGCTCATCCTTTAACCCCGGTGGGTAACAAGGGCCTGGTCATTCACCTTCTCGGGTATCCACTGAGCATCTAGCTCCAACTTTCAGTAGTGGAGCATGAATACCACAGCGTTGTGGAAGTCCAAGACCTGCCAATGGCACAATGGGAGGGTCAGTGGCTATAGGAGCTGGGTCTCAAGTGGCTGATACTTCTCATGGTGCTGGTTATGCACCCTCAATGAGTATTGAATTAGCAACTCGACTAGTGGCAAGTTGGGTGTGAAGTTCATATCCTGGTGCACAGGTGAGGAGTAAGAAGATTGGGGGAAGGGGGCTGGTGAGGCGACTTCAGGTGAGGCAGGTCTCAGCAGCTAGGAGATGGTAGACTAAGCCTGTTGATGGCGGGACAAAGTAACTGAGGCCCCAGTTGTTTCCCTAGAGCAGCAGCATAATGGCACTTCCCAGGGCCTGATGAAGATCGGCACAGTTCAGCTAGCAGGCCTTCCCCCCCTCCTCTTCCAGCAGGAATTGAAATTATGCTTATCAAGTTAATTAGTGCAGCCAAAATATTTTGAAGCCATAAATCCGAGCATGATGGAGCTGATAGGGATGTTAAAGACAACCTAATTAAACCCTCATGTTTTATAGGGGGAAAAACTGAGGTCCAGAGAATCCTGATGTTCAATGCCATAAGCATGAGCCAGACGGGAAGATCAGGGCTTACCAGCCAAGTCTCCTAGGCCCTGGCCGGGCCCATCAGACCGTGAAGTACTAGATGGGTCCCAAATGACGTCTAATGCTTCATCAACCGTTTGCCTGCCTCTTCTGCCAATCCCACTTATTGTCCATATTTGGCCTCAGAGTCCACAGGCAACCTTGGGAAGGAGAGACTCTAGAAGGAGAACCTCTGGGAATGGCGTGCGGAACCGTCATGCCAGTTCAGGGCTCAGGAAGAGTTTGGCTCGGTGGACTCGACAGCATATGGGCAGGGTGCAGTGACGCTGGCCCCTGTCTGTCCCTCACATCCTTTAGTGTACAAATAAGCCAGATGAGAGAAGAGCCATCCACTTTGTAACTGTTTCCCATCTGTCCAGTGATGGCCTTGGGCTGGGTGTCCCCAGGCCCCTCCCAGCTCTGGCATGCCATGATCCGATGTCAACAGTTTTGATTGCTCATACTTCAGCATGAGTAAAGCTTTCATCTTCTGAGAGAGGACAGTGCTGGGCAGGTGTCCAGCCTTGCCTCGGCAGAGCATGCTGGCTATGTCCATCCCTGGATCCTCTTCCCAACAGCAACATTTCAGGACATTAGGTGCAAAAGTAGCAGAGCCTAGCTCATCTGTCTGGCTTTTGATCCAGGCTTAGCAAGAGGAACAGTGGTCCCTTTGGACCAGGTGATCAACTTGAGGGACTGCAGACGGACAAGCGAACAGCCACCATGAAGTACTGTGAAAACCAGTTAGGAGGAGAGAAATCCACTGCTTAATATGGCTACGAAATTACAAGCCCCGAGTCTGATCTAAGATAATGTTTTGCCCAAAATATTTGTGCCAGTTGGCAAGTAGATTCACAAGGGATAAGGTTTTAAGATGTTCAGCACCTAACTTATTGAAAAGCAGCTCAGTTTAAAAGAAAAAAAAAGTTCTAGCAAGATTGCAAGAGCACTGCCTTTGGAGTAGGATCAACTGGGTCTGCCCCCTGCCATCCCCTGGGTCTTGAAGAATTTGATGTTTATAGCTCTTCACTTTGAAATTGAGAATACTGCTGAGATGGGTCCTTAGGATTGAATTAAATGAGTGTTAAGATAGTGTAGTTGGCACCTGGTAGATGTTCCATAAATACTTAAGTTTTGAAGCAATTGTAGCCTAATCCAGGCTGATACAAGTAGCCTCATCTTTTCCATCTTGATTCCAAATTTATTCATGTCATCAGAAAGGCAGGTACACCAGGTGACGTCAGTCATGGCAGTTTAAAACAGGTGTTGACATTAAGTATGTTTTGTTTGCTGGGTGATGGACTAAATGCTAAGGAGACAGATTTATTCACTTGTCCATTTGTGATAATTATACACAGCCATGCTGATAATCAAAGCCATGGCCTCATGCACGCTATGCAAGTGCTGTACCAGCCTCTACCACCAGCCCCATTTACTAGGTGTTGGCTGACCAAAGAACCTACCACCTCAAACCCTGGAAATGGGGTCCAGTGACATTTCTGTCTCTAATTGATGCATTCACATCTTGAAGACCACAAAGTCATAGCTTGAGACCTCAAATGGTGGGTTATTAAACTCTGCTACATTTTCAGGAAAATTGCTTTTATAACTAGTTAGTTGCATAATCTCAACTGAGAATGACAAAGCACATCTTAGATTCACATAATAGTGTTATAGCATAAAGGCCATGGATGTCCTTTGCTTGTGAGGACAAGGAGAGCAAGGCCAACCAACAGAATCCCAGGTAACATGACTACTCTTAGGAAGAGCCTTGTACTTTGTGGGCCACTTAGTAACACCGAGTTTTATCTGTGGGCTTGAGGTTGCAACTAGGTTTGTCTACCGAGAGATGCTGTCTATCACACCAACTCCAAGACATTTTATGGGACTTGGAGCAGACTGGGGTTGTTACTGTGAGCTTGTGGGATGAACACTCCACACTGCTGTAACCAACCTCTTTGGTCACTAAGTGTGGTTATAGCCCTTTTGTTTGCCAAGCCCTGTGGAGGATACAATACTGAGTCAGATTTAGGTTGTGCTTAGTGTGTTAGAGAAGCAAGACAGGTCAAGTGCAGACAGAATAAAGAAGCCTAGGATAAGAACTGCTCAGGATTACTTTGAAGTTATTTCTGCACAAGCTAAGGAGTTGGAGCTTGGTGGCAATTGTGTTGGGTTGTAGTGAACATACCACACAGTTATCTAGCTGGTAGTTCCTTCCTATGTTCCCTCACAAATCCTGACTAAAACCACTCAAGTTAGTTACCCGAGTATTTTCTGTTTCACAACAAAACTTAGATATTGGACAGCTTGTCCCAAAATGTGGAACTTAAGTAGGATGAAATTTGAGCCGAGCTGATCAGTTTGCATCCCAAGTGCTCCTCCTAAGCATACGCCTTGGCCTTTTGGTTTGGGTTGACTGATATTAACCCAGGAAGTGAGGGGGGGGAGGCAGAGGACGCAGAACGTTGGGCCGATGGGGAGCGTGGGTGTTTGAGGCCTAGCAAGTGGGTTATGCAGGCTGGAGGGTCTGGACTTGATCCTACGGGCAGAGGAGAGCTGTCGCTTATGGAAGAGGAATAGCGGGAAATGCATCACGGTGGAATCCTGGAGGAGGGAGGTTGGTTTAGAGAATGCAGCCATGATTTCTTCAGGACAGTGAGGCCTGGAGATGAGCAAGGCGAGAAGATGTGCTTTCCCTTGCTAGGAAAGCCTGCATTAGAGTGGGGAAGGGCAGCTCACTCCTGGGAAAGGAGAGATAAGGCACAGTTTCTAATGTACTAAAGGTCATGTGCCTGTCAATTCCATTACTGGATTCACAACACCACCTGACCTGCACATGCATGTGGTGCCAACTCATGGATGATACCTGCTCATAGGAGCTGATAATGCTCACGTGCCTGGCATTTGCTGATACCCAACACTTGCCATCACACAAGCCACACCCACTTACCCATGTACGTATGCCTGGCACATGAACACATGCCTGATGCTTGTGTTCTTTAATCCCAGGATGCATCGTGAATTTAGTATCATGGAAAAATGTGTACCTATGCAGTTCTAAGTAGTCCGTTCTGATTAAGGTTTAGCCAATGGACTTTCTGGACCTAGGCTGATAGAAGGCACCAGAAACTACTTGAAAGCCTTGGATTCTGAGGCTGAGGGGCTAAATAATTCACTCAGGTCTACAGAGCTACTAGACAGACCCTGGGCCGATTTTTATAGAAAAAAAACTGTCAGAACTAGAACATACGATTTATTCTTAAGATTACTAAGAGTAAAATAGTTCTTGAACTAGAAATGTGTATACATTAACAGTTTCTCCAGGCACAGGGATTCTCTTTGATTTACTACAATTTGGGGCTTTAGTAAAGTTCTCATGTATTTTGAGACTCTGTAGGACTTCAAGTACACTTTGGTTTTTAATGCTTTTGTGTAGAATGTTCTCTATATTTTGGCCTCAGATTTCTATATTTTGCCTATGATTCAGGACTCTGAAGACCTTTCATTTGACTTTTGTCTCTCCCATCCCTTCTGTATCAGATTATTTATAATGAGAAGCAGGGCTTCTTGGAAGGATATGATCATTGGTCTGTAGCAGGAAATATTTAGTGGACCAGAGGGCCCAAGAGCCAACATGGAGGGGCATCCCTTTGCCCAGATGAAACTTTAGGTGATTATCAGCTACAGAAGCTCCCAGTAATTGTAACTGCATAACAGTACACTTGCAGTCAAATGCACAGAGATCCCCAGTCAAAGCCATAGCACAGAGCTCATTAGAACTACTGGCTTCTAGGGCTTAACAGCAAGGAGTCCAGGACAAGTCCTATCATTCCTAAGTGAAGTGTTTTAGCATCAACGAGAAGTCTAGCTGATGAGGAAAGTTTCAGTTATAAAGACTGCGTTACCATTCTGCCGTAACTTATTATCCAGATAATTGCACCAGACAATAATCTCCTATTGCTGAGACCAGATGGCATAGCAGACATCAGGTAGCCGCACCTGAGCCATGACTAGACACCTGCTCCTGAGATGTTGGCTCATGAGGCATCAGGAGCACCAGGCCATGTCCACGCCAAAGTTCAACTCCGATGGGTTAAAAAAAAAAATTGAGAGGCAGCATCCTGAAAACCCTGTCCTTAGGCAGACTTGTGACAGTGGCCTGCATGCCAAGAATGCCCTTTTACATTTTCTAAGGGCATGAAAATAAAGGATATGTGCCCAAGACCACAGGTGGCCTTCATGACCAGAAGTGTTTACTATCCCCTTCTTTACAAGAAGGGTTCTCCACCTTCAGAGTTTTACAGAGATCCTGCAACAGGGACAAACGTAGGTGACAGTGCATAGAACCCAGGAGTCAAGCAATGTGGGACATGTTATGGAACATTTTGTTTCACTGAGTAGCATAAGCACTGGGACAGGAGCTAGACTTCTCTGGAGGAACACAGAGGGCATGGCATCATCACTGGAGGACAGTGGTTCCCAGGAGTAAAAGTAGTAACTTAAGAACTACATGTAATCAACAAGTCAGTTATATGTTTATGGAGTACAATGTGATTAAGATAAATAATTTGGAATGATTAAGTCAACATACGTATCACCTTGCTCACTTTTTGTGGCGAGACTTGAAATTTACTCAGCCATTTTGAAATGTTACTGACTAGAGTCATTCCATCAGGCAATAGATGTAAAACCATTCTTATCTGAAACTTTGTATCTTTTGACCAAAGTTCCTTTTGGTCTTCCCTATCCTTTAGTCATCCACTTTACTTCTGAGGCGTTTTGCATTCCATATAAGTGAGATCCTAGAGCCTTTGTCTTTCTGTGCCTGTACTATTTCACTTAGCGTTAGTCTCCCAGTTCGTCCATGTTATAGGTGTCAGGGTTCCCTTGAGACAGCATGTTTCCATTCTGAAAGTGTGCAGCGTCTTCTCTGGCCACTCAATTCATCGGTGGACTCAGGTTCTCATACTTAGCTATTACACATGGTGCTGCAGTGAACATGGTGTGCAGCTGTCTGAATGGACCGATCTCATTTCCTTTGGATCAGAAGGGTTGCTGTGTCATATGGCTGTTCTATTTTTAGGTTGAGGAACTTCTGTACTATTTTCCATAATGGCTGTACTAATCCACATATCTACCAGCAGTGTACCGGAGTTCTCCCTGTGACCTTGCCAGCACTTAGTACACAAGTATACAGCAAGTTTGTAGGTAGTGTTATGTTGAACATGAGCAAATATCTGTGGTTTAGAGTTGCATGCTAATACATACAGTCACGTTTTGAATTTGCTCGAAAACACTTCAATCAATCAAGATTGGGGTAGAGAATGGAACAAATGGGAAAATATTGATATGAACCTGGGAGATTTAAGTTCTCATTAAGAAAATTTGTCAAGTGAAGGAAATTAAACGTCAGTTGTGACTGTCAATTTGACTAGACCATGGGATGCCCAATACCACTAAACACTTTCTAGTTATGTCTGAGGGTGTTTCTGGGAGAGATTAGCGTTTGATCTGGTGGGCACCATCCAATGTCGAGGACAGGCCCAAAGGAAAGAAAAGGTGGGGGAGGAAGAAAACGTTTGCTTCTTTCTGCCTCAGGCTGAGAGGTGGTGTCCTCCTGCCCTCAGTAACCCAGTTCTTACGTGTGGATTGAGCCAGAATCCACACCATTGGCCCTCCAGCTCTGAGGCCTTCAGACACCACTGTTGACTCTCCTAGGTCTCCAGCTTGCAGAGCAGATCACGGGCCTTCTCAGCCTCCAGTGTTACAGTGGCCAATACGTTAAATCCACAGATCATGAGAACTTATGTACATTTTGTTTCTCCTATTGGCTGTTCCTCTGGAGAGCCCCAATATAAGTGTGCATGCATCAGGTGAGACTGCTCCACCCTGGGAATCCACGTCTGGGAAAGCCTGGCCCATGCCTCCATGCCATGCCTAAGCTGCAACGGGTTCCATGAGGAGTGTGCCATGTCACTAGGAAACAGGAGCAGCTCCAAAACCTCTGGTCTCAGACACCGAAGGGTTAAAGTTCTCGCAAATGAAGCAAAATCCCAGAAACCTTCAAGGCAGTTCAGCCTGGTAGTATGAAGTTGAGGCTGGAAGTGATGTTTAAGAGACAAGTCCATGGTAACCATGGTGTCAAGTAGCTTTTTAAGAACTCTATAGCTTAGTAGAGGTTAGGCCAGCTGGAGGTTCACAGTGCAACTAAGATAGCAATTTTCCATACTCCTCTCACCCACACAGGCTCTGGCACCCCCACCACAGGGGCAGTCTGTTGTCGGACCTACAGAGGCACATTAGCAACCAGAGTGTGCAGCTTCCATGGGATCCATGCCATTGAGCGCTTGTGTGCAGTGGTAGGTAGCCAGCCGACATACAGAATGGTCCAGATGCCAAACACCTTCCTTTTTCACCCCTCATCTTCCTCCTCTTTATCCTTTTCCAACATGAAGGATGTCCTACAAATGGGCAGAACTTCACTCACTGTAAAGAGATGAGTGGTTCAGTGCTGGAGCAGAGTCATGTCCACTGGCAACTGACCTGACCCAGCTGCTCACACGTGGAAGGAAAAAGTTTAGAAGATTAAAAGTAGGAATTCTGAGATAGGTGGTTTTGTATATGCAACTAGCAAGAAGTATAATTATTGTTGACTAACCATTTAAGTGGAGCATTAAACCACTTGGCGAGAAAACTTGGCCAACTGACAAACTGGCCTCTGCCACTGGCCATCCCCCTATTGACTTGAGGAGCACAGAGACCTCAGGTGATAGGGAGAGAATTCATTGTGGCAAAAACACCCTCAGTACCCATTTACTAAGGTTCTGTAGCCATTTTGAATCTGCCTGCCAAGAGCGGGGAGCAAAGCCGAGACCCTGCAATGGGACGTCACTCAAGGAGACCAGCTGGAGCCACGCTGAGCACTTTGGGCTCCTTCCACCACAGGAGGGACACGATTTGTTCTGATGCAAACAGACACATTCTGGGCAAGGGGCCCCTTTCCTGTGGGTTTTAGCCAGAATTCTCGTGCAAGGCCTGACTCAGCATTTGATCTGTTGGCTTTAGGTGACATGTCTCTTTAGGTCAGGGTACCCAGAGGGTGGCGATCCTAGGACACCCAAGTCCATGACATGCTGTGTTGTCCAGGTGCTGCTCACACAGCTGCTGAGGGGCCTGCCCTTCCAGCATCGACACTGGAGAGATTGAGGGCTCGGAGAAACCCCTCTGGAGACGATTTTGGAGAATTGTGTCCAATTTCATAGCAGAATTAGCTTTTGCAGTGGGTATGTGCCGATTTGCATGTAACAGTCATGATTGGTAATGTGTATCACCTCTGGCCCAAGACCAGACACCAAGAGTTCAGAAACTGCCACACAGGTTGACCTTGTACCAACAGGGGAATAACTCATCAAAAGAGCAAGGAAACAGCACTTCAGTGTTCCGGCAGCACTTTGTCCGAAACCAGTGTTCTGTTAGGACTTCCCGGCTGCACAATGAGCAAGGTAAGCATTCCTCCATGAGGGTCCACAATCAGGCCACCAACACCCGAGCAGGCATGGACTGCAGACAGCTAAGACATTAGCCCAGAGCCAAGACTGCAGAGAGCCAGGCATCAGTCTCCAGTTATCCAGATTCCATCGGAGCAGGGGGACATTTAAAGCCTTAACAGAAAGAAGTATGTAGTTCTTGGAATAAAGGGGAAGAACTCCAAATGGCCTGCTTGACAAATTTGTGCTTACTGACCCCACAGCTCTGGGCTTCATAGTGTTTTGTGTCCTGATCTCCAGAGGGCAATAGTTTCACCAATGAACAAAAAGTTATGCTGAACTTTAAGCTATAGCTTCCATCTGGGAACTTAGGCTGCTTTGGTACAGAGAGCAGCAGGCAAGAAGAGAAGTTCCCATCTTAGGAAGTCAGTCCTCAGGAGATGCTGCCTTATGCAGAGGAGGCAGGAGGGAATATGGTGGGTACCCAGAAATCCACCTAGCTACCTTCTAGAGCTCTTTTGCCGATTTGGGATGGTAAATGCACAAGTGCAGAAAGCCAGTTCAAACCCTCCAGGGATAAGAGGCTGGGTCACTACCAGGTGAGCCACTAAGACCTGCAGAGTTAGGCAAGAGGGCTGAGGGGCGAGAGGAAACGGTGAGCATTGCTTCCATGCTGGGTCGTCTTTCTCCCCACCAACCTTCCTTTCTAAGCCAATCCGAGTCAGGCCTACTCATGGAGCAGCTTCTCCCCGAATTTGCATGGAGAACAGTGCTTTCCCTCCCCTGGGCACAGTACCTTGCCTGTAGTCAACTACTTAGGTGTCCAGCAGTATCTAAGTCCTTCACATCCTCAATAACCACATTTCCCCCCCTGTCCACACATGCCCTCTTCCAGGAGTACTCCTCAGATCCCCTTTTTAATTTCTCATTTTTGGTGCATTTTAGTTGTATATACTGGTGTGATTTCTACAGTTTGTACATTTGCATGTGTATACAGTACTCAACCTGGTTTGGCCAATCTCACTTCCCAGCACCCCCTCCACCTCCCACCTTTGATCTCCCCCCTGATCTCCCTTTGACCTTCACGAGATCCACCTCCACCTTTTTCCTCACTCGCCATCCTTAACCTCACATGCCATCTTCGACCTTTGGAGTTTGACTTCCTTTAACATGATGGTCTCTAGCAAATGACCTGCAGATGACAATTCCAGTTTCCTTTATAGCCGAGTAGAACTTGTTTATGTACAGCACATTTCCTTTATCCTTTCAACCATTGCTGGACACCCAGGCCCTTCCACAGTTTGGCTATTGTGAGTTGTGCTGCTATAAATATGGGTATGCATTCACTTCATGACGACCAATTCTGCAGGGCAAATACCAAGATGTGGAAGAGCTGGGTCATATGGTTTCATTTCTCGTCTTGAGGAGTCTCCATCCTGGTTTCCAGAGTAGTTTTACTACTTTGTAGTTGCATGAACAGTGTGAAACTCATTCTCCACATCTTCTCCAGACTTTGTGTTCTTGACGATTGCCATTCTGACTGGTGTGAGAAAATTTCAGTGTAGTTTTGATTTGTGTTTCCCTAACTGCTAATATTGAACACTTTTACATGTATTTGTTAGCCATTTGTATTCATCTTTTGAGAAATGTCTGAATTCATTAGCCCATTTACTGATTGGGTTGTTTGTAGTATCAAGTTTGAGTTCTTTTTATATTCTAGATAGCTAGAGATGTGAAAGAACCTACCTAATGGGAGTAGTTTCCTCTGCTGTACAGAAGCTTTGGTTTGATGGCATGCCATTTATTAGTTTTGGGTATTTCCCGAGCTTTCGGGATCCTATTGAGGAAGTTGCTGCTTGTGCCTAAAAGCTGAAGTGTTGACCCTATGTTTTCTTCTTGACGTTACGTAGTTTCTGGTCTAATTCCTAGGTCTTTGATCTGTTCTGAGTTAGTTTTTGTGCAGGGCAAGAGATAAGTCATTTTTTCTACATATGAACCAGTTTTTTAAGAAAGGTAATTTGTTATGAATTGTAATGCATTCTGTTGTCATATTACCCGTAGAGCACAAGTTTTCATATCTCTGGTTGTACGTAGAGTCACATCCTTCGTCTTCACACATGTGCTTAGGGTAATGACAACCATCGCATTCCACCGTCTTTCCAACTCCTATCCCTCCTTCCCTCCCTCCTCTTCCCTTTGCCCTGTCTAGAGTCCACTTAATCCACCTCCCACCACACAGCATATTCTGCATCGGCATCCTTAAGAATTAGGCCTTTGTTTTGGGGGCATTGGCCAGTTTCACTGAGCATTATATTCTCCAGCTCCATCCATTTGCCTGCAGATGATTTTATTATCTTTCAATGCTGAATGATATTCTATCATTTATGTGTACTATCTTTTCTTTATCCATCTACTGAAGGGCATCTAGGTTGGTTCCAGTTTAGCTGTTGGGTGAAGAACCAGTTTTTTCAGCACCATTTGTTAAAACAGCTTCCTTTCTTCAATGTATCTCTTTTGTACATTTGTTAAGGATCAGATGACTGCAGATGCATAAGTCTGTCGTCAGTTTACCACTGGTCTAGGTGCCCATTCTCTGCCAGGGCCATGCGGTTTGTTACTGTAGTTCTGTAGTGTAATTTGAAGTCAGGTATCGTGATGCCGCCAAGCATTGCTTTTCCACGTAGAATTACTTTGGCTATCCTGGGATTTTTGTTCTTCCAGGTGAATTTTAGGATGATTTTTCTAGTTGTGTGAAGGATGTCATTGATTTTGATGGGGATTGCATTGGATTTGTATGTTGCTTTTGGGATAATATTTAGATAATGTTAGTTCTGCCTGTGATGAACATGGGATGTTTTCCATCTTCATGTCTCTTCCATGTTCTGTAGTTACAGGGGTCTTTCACCTTCCTGGTTAGATTTATTCCTAGGCATTTGAGGCTACTGTGAATGAAATTTTCCCTATCCCCCCCCCAGATTCCTTGTTGGTTATATAGGAAAGCTATTGATTTCTGTAGGTAAGTTTTGTAACCTGCTATTTGCCAAGTTTATTAGCTCTTGCAGTCTTCTGGCAGATTTGTATTTTGGATCTTCCAGATATAAGATCCCGTTATCTGCAGACAGTGGTAATTCGACTTCCTTTTCTATTTCATTTTATTTCCTTCTCTTACCCAATTGCTCCTCAGAGCCCTAAGAAGCATCCCACATATTAAGTGCCACATGAGAGTCTGCTTCGTGGAGGACCCAATAGGAAACAGTCTTGGTCCAGTACTCCTAGATAGTGGTAACATGTGGAGTCAGGAGCCCCTCATTAAAGTGTACAGTTACTTCAGGGACTTGATTAGTGGTTTAGTGATATTACAGTTACATGTTAACTCATGAAATAGACATAATCCTCCTTTGATCTATAAGTAAACTGAACTCAAAGTTGGGTGAATTGTTCAGCTAGTAGTAAGATCTGCAATTGAAAACAAGGGCCATTTGCATAAATGGCTGTTAGCTTTTTTAAGATGCTTTTTTGTATGTGAATTTTTTTTTTTTTACACTATTTTCACCTTAGATGCAGGATCATACTTACATCTCATGTTTACTCAAGTCTTAGTCAACCTTAATATACAAATCTCTTGCTGTCTATTAGAGAATTGTCATTAGAAGGCTTAATTTGGCAACTTCAAAATCTTTCCAATGATAGTTTATGCTAATTTAAGAAATGACTTGGCCTATTAATAGGCTGTATGTGGAATTTTACAAATTATACCAGACTTATGAGTTACTTCCTTTGATCTGCACAAAAAAAAATCCAGTGAGGCATGATTCCATTTTTCAATCATACAAATGAGAAAATTGCAGCTCACATCATTCCTCTCGTCCTGCTCCTCCCCAATCTCCCCACATCTTGCAGCACCCAGTTACTGTAAGATAGTCAGCATGTTAACTCTAAACCCCTACCAGATTCTTAGTGGATTAAAGCAAGTTTGTATCTCATCCCATTGTTCATTTGAAGACATTTCAATAAGTGAAAGTTACCTCCCCAAAGGTTCCAAACCTCAATCATAAGGGCACATAAAGTCAGTTGCACATTGAACCATACTATGCACAGGCATTGACAGGAAAGCAAACCTAGAAATAAAGGATGTTCCCAAGCATTCTGGAATCCCTGAGCAGTTGGTTTCAGGGTAACATGGGGAGGAAGGAGGCACACCATTGTGCTCAATATCACGATGGGAATGGGCAAGAGGGAGACCATGCTTGAGGACCAAGAGTTGTTTTCATTCAGACTCGGGCTCTTTGAGACAGATACTTGTAGGAGAAGGCCCACTGGATACTCTCCTACTCTGTAGGTGTAGCTTGGTGATACAGCCTTTTTCTACTATGTGTAAGGCCCCGAGTTTGATCTAGCACCACAAGGGGGATAAAGACTTGGCACCATCGGGTCGGAGGGTAGCTTAGAAGCTCTCAGCCAGAGGGATTGGGAGGAACCCTACGCACTCCAGGGGCCAAGACCTGGGAGCACCCTCTACCCAGGTGACTTACAGCAGCCTTGATAAGGGGCGTGTATGGTGCCACCTTACCAGAGAAGGTTCAAAACATAAGGATGGCTGACCTTCTGGAAGCAGACGGGGCAAGTGTCATAAGTAAACTCAGCTTTTGTCACAGCCTCAGCTGAGGACTGAGGACTGGAGCCCCGATGTCCTCCAGAGCAGACAGGGGTTTGTCATCTCTAGCCAACCACCCTGATCCACTCTGGGCCTCACTCTCCCCTTGTGGGTGTTGTCCGTTTTATAGGACTGACTTAAAGATAGCCTTTAAACCCAAGTGCGTTTTTGATACATCTGCAAACTTGTGTTAGGATGTTCACGTTCTTTACCTTCTATGGACAGGACAAGGTGGAGGGAAATCCAGGAGGAGTTCATTTGGAGTCAGTCACATGGCAAGTGTTAGGTCTTGTTCCTGCTGTGAAGTACGTCTACGTGTGCAGGTTTTTATGTACGTGCATCTGGGTTTAGATGGACTTCAATGAGGGTAGGTGGTTAAAGACTGTTGTCCTGCTCTTGGGGAACCATGAGGAGTGGACAGCAGTGTGGGGCAGACAGAACTTATTTTTCTAGGAAAGTCATAAGATTAGAAATGCATATAACTCTGGAGACTGAAAGAGATCAAGTTACAAAATATAGAGCAGGTATGTTGCGGCCACACTGTATTCTCCATCTTCACCAGTGAGGAGGCTGCAGTACAGTAAGACAACGTATTGGAAGCTGCATAGGGATATACTTACAGAGGACTTAGGAGTGCATATGATCTCCACGTAGAGGGCGGAGAACTGCAGATAACACTGGGCTGTGTGCCATTTTATGCAGTGTTGAGGTATTTCTGTAGTTAGATCCTCTTGAAACTATCCCCTGGTTTAGGGGAACGAGTGATTAAGAAAGCAATCTGGCCAAGACTTTCTTCACTTGTAACAGCTTTGAGTTTCCTCCCACATGAGGAGCAGCCTCAGTGCAGACAGATTCAGGAAAGGTAATGTGCTTTCAGGTTCTACCTGCCCACACTGGATGCCCCCAGCTAAAGGAATAGCCCAGGAGGGCAGACAGGGGTTTGTCATCTCTAGCAAACTCAGGCTACCCTGGGGGGGGGGGGGCACGGGGAGATACACTCCCGGATACTCTCCCAGATACTCTTCTGGTATCTGGTAGGCCAACCCCGTTTTGAGAAGTCCGCCTCATGCGTGGCCATCTACCTGGCCTCTGGATGGCCCAGTCTGGAAGTGATGCTGAGCTACAGTGAGCACAGTAACTTCCTCCATGCTTCAGGGGAACTCATCTCTTCCGTTCTGAGGCTTGTGACTATCCTGGCTGGAGTTGGATCAGTTTTGTCCTCTAATGGGTCTTTCCTCCAATGGTCTCTTGGCTATCTACAGTGTTCCCTGTGGGTAAGGTGGAGAAGGTCCCTAGTAGTCATGGCTCAGTTATCGAACAGCATTGTTTCCGATAAGTCCATCTCCATCCTCCTAGCCTCTGCTCTTCTGCAGTATGGTCAGCTGAATACCAGGGAGCCCAGCTCTAACAGCATCTAGCATCAGTCTGCACCTACAGGAGACAGCGATCATCAAGTTCCAACAGTGCCAGTTGCTTCCCCACCAGGATATTGAACTAACAGTCCTCTGTTCTCTAGAGGCAGGCAGTTGATGGGGTTTCTAGGTGTGTATAGTAGATGGGTTCTAGATTGCCTTCTCAGATAAGACTTTGGGTCACTTAGCTTTGAGCCACTTCAAGCTTCCGTCTCATCTTGTGAGCCACATCTTCCCCTCTCAAAGCTTACCCAATTTCTCCCAGTGGGTATTAAAGTTGTCTGCCTCCCAGAATCCTCGCCAAGACACTAAATTCCAAGCTAGGAGCTTGTGCCCTGTCAGCACTCTGCCTCATTTCTTCTTGCTCTGGCCCAGGGCCCTAGAGCAACTATTCCCAGCAACTCTTCTGGTTCCCGACAATACATTTTGGTCAGATCTTACAGCTACTTCAGGAATTGTGTTCTTTTAACATTTAGCGTTATCCCAATCCAGTTATCATGGGACTTGACAGTGTGTTGGTCTAGAAACCAGGAGCAGAACTAGAGCTTATGTTGTGAAGGTCAAGATTGGGCTTAAAGATAGGTGCCTTAGCTAAACTTCTGCAGAGGTATCAGTAAACGGGGAAGGACAGCATCCTCTAGGATAGGTGGGCCAGATTTGCCTGTCCAGAAGCCTCTGGGATCTGAGTTTATAGTGGTCTCATGTACACCCACCTAAGATCTCCCGTTGTAAAATTTGATGACCCATTCCTTTCCCATCAACCTCCACTTTGGCATGGGAAGCTTTCCCAGACTGCAAGTACAGCCTTCTGAAGTTCTACTCTTGTATTTGTGTTAGGTGTCCAGTCTTCAGTAGTCTGCTTCCTGGCACAAGAAATAAGGGTCTTTTTAGGTGGTATCAAGAAAGCTTTGAGTTTTATACCAGGTTATGTTTGTCACCGATTAGAGAAACAGGATTAAACCAGAAGTAGTGGACAGGTCAGTGATAACCCCTCTACCCTTTCCCCCTTCTCCATGGGTGAACACATTCACCATGAGGCTACTGCATGGCGAGAACATTCAATTCTCCATTTACCACCGTTGATTGGACCATTTTGCCTCCTAGCCAATAAGTGATGTGGCTCCCACCACCCAAATCCGTTTCCTTGGACCAATTCTGGTATCTTCCATCAGGTTCCTCAAGATGAAGGTTTACGTGCAAATGGCTCATCCCAGTGTGATTTGAAAACAGGGCAGGAAAAGGGAGAGTCCACAGAGGGAAGGCTTATGGAGGGCGGCTTCAGCTGATCGTGGAGAAGTTCTGGTGGTTACATTTCATACTACCCGAAAGGACCTGGAGATCCAGACTCCTGAACCACTAGCCATAGTCTTAGACCACATGGGGCAGGAGATGGGTTTCTCTTCCTAGAACTGGAAGCATAAACCCAAGTAGCCAAGATAGTACCTCAAGAAGAGGGTTGCATATCAGAACAAAGGAACTCAAATTTCGGCATGAGGCCCACACAATAAGCCAGAGTATGAGATTTTCAGCAGGGTTTGTCATGAAGTTGTCCGCTTTATGGTCCTTTAGTAAGTAACAGGACAGGTACAGGTCAGCTACTCTTAACTCAGCAAGTCTTTAGATACAGTTGAACTTTGATCCTAGAAGTTTTATGTTTATGGAATTATGGAGATTTTGTGTACCCCTCGTTTATTTGCACAGGTGTTATGATTTGGATATAGAGAGTCCCCCAAAAGCTCAGATGTGAGATAACGCAAGAAGGTTGAGGATAAATGATTGGGTTGTAAGAGTCTTAACCCAGTCTGTGAATTAATTCCATCTTAAGCATTAACAAAATGGTACCTAAAGTGGTATATTGTGACTGGAGGAGGTAGGAATAGGGGAATGGCTGTTGGGGTATATATTTTGTATCTGGAGAGTGGCATCTCTGCCTCCTGATTGCCATGAGCTGCTTCCATTAGCCACTTCCGCCATGAGATTTAGCCTCACTTCTGAGCCGAGGAATGGAACCCCACCTTCTGTGGACTAAGACCTCTGAAACATTAAGTCCTTTAAAAAAAGAAAAATTAAAGAGTTAAGGCTTTCTCCAGTTACTCTGGCCGAATCTTTAGTTAAAGCAGAAAAAAACATGTTAAAACAGAAATTGATACCAGAAGTGGTGTCTTTACTGTCACTAACGCTAGTCGGTGGTTCACAAACATTTTGGAATCGGGAGGAATTTTGAGATGCTTAGCACACCCACTCGAGCTCAAGGGGAGTAAAGGTGAAAGTTCTTTTAAGGAGCCAGTGGGACACCCTTCTTGAACAAGGGGGACTAGGAAGTTAACATGCTCCGCCACCCACTCAGGCTGCTGCATGCCAGGGTCCCTGGAGGCTTAGCTAACTGCTTCAGAGGGTGGCTGCCCGAGCATCAGCCATTTGATGCTGGTAATGCAGGATGCTGGAGTTAGGGGGTCATGGAGTCAGATTTCAAAGGAAGGCCTTGGGAGCCAGGAAAAGCGCAGCAGGGTGGGAGTCCCTACAGACACCCGAGAAGGTAAGGTATGGAGCATGCAGCAGGAAGCCAGAGCTGCAGTGGAGACTGGAGATTAAGAAATGCCAGGAATGTGGGACACCAGTCTAAGAAAGCTAAAGGAATCAAGCAGAGACGAGCCAACAGGAAGGCCCCTTGGGCAGAGCTACAAGCCCTTTGGGGAGATGATGCCCTCATGTGCTCTAGATGCTGGACACGGAGCTA
The DNA here is from genome assembly GCF_052094955.1 of Ictidomys tridecemlineatus. Lineage (NCBI taxonomy): Eukaryota > Metazoa > Chordata > Mammalia > Rodentia > Sciuridae > Ictidomys > Ictidomys tridecemlineatus. The sequence goes on from NC_135483.1 coordinate 4,265,297, forward strand.
TGGGACTCATTTGCCCAGTTGAGTATGTCTTGCTGTGATCCCGTCCTTTCTCAGGGAATTTTGTGAATGGAAATGTTTATTCGGTACCTTTATACGTTGGATATTTGTAGATGGCTTTTGGTTTTATAGAAGCTCGCCATCAAGATTGTCTTGGGCCTCAGAACTTTGGACTTGAACTTTGAGCCATCTCAGAACTGGTGATACTATGGGGATCTTGGGAATGGACTAGATGTATTTTGCCTTGTCAGATGGGTGAGCTCTTGGAGGCCAGTGGCAGAATGTTAGGGTTTAGATGTGTATCCCCCGAAAGCTCACTTGTGAGACAATGCAAGGAGTGGAGGAGAAGCGATTGGGGTATAGCCTTAGCCTAATGCGTGCATTCATCCACGATGGGATTAAATGAAGGAGTAGGATGGGGCTAGAGGTGAGATCTGGGGCATCACTATGGGATATATATATATATGTTGTATCTGGAGAGGAGTCCATTTCCCGATCACAACATGAACTGCTTCCACTTGGCACTTCCACCAGGATGTTCAGCCTCACCTTGAGCCCCAAGGGCACTGGGCTTCTATGGACTAAGACTGCCAAAATCTTGAGCCTTTAGTGAACCTTTCTTCCTTTACAGTTCTGGTGGGGTCCTTTCAGTCACAGCAGCAAAAACAGGTTAATTTGCGAGTCAAGGAACCTCCACTGTTTTCTATGATGACTGGCTTCCACCCCTTCCAAAAGGGTACAAGGATTCTTTTTCCACATCCTCCAACATTTTAGAGTTTTTATAGAGAGACCAGCCAACAGGTGTGAGGTGGTGTCCTGCTGCAGTTAGCTTGCTCTTCTGGTTGGTGATGTTGAGCATCTTCCCGGTCCCTGTGGGCCATCTGTATTTGTCTATTCACATCCTTTGCCAATTTGATCAAGTTACTTTCATGCTGTAAAGTTGAGTTCCTTATTTTGAATATTAACCCCTTATCGGATGTGTGGTCTGCAAATATTCTCCAACCCAGATGTTGTCTGTTCACCGTTTTCCTCATTATGAGGAAACTCGGTCTGATATGGGTCCTATTTGTCTACTTTTGCTTTTACTGCCTGTGTTTTGGATCCTGTATAGGGAAGTATTTCCCTCCCCCAATGTCATGGAGTTCTTGGTCTTGTGGTTTCAGATCTTGTAAACTTAAGTTACTTTTATTTGGTAAAAGGGTTCATTTCATCTCTGTCGATGTCCAGTTTTACCAATACCATTTGATGGAGATTATCCCTTTCCCCATTTTGTTGGCACTTTTATTAGAAATGACTGAAACATGGGTTTCTTTGTGGGTTCTGTTCCGTTGGCTAGGTACGTTTTAATGTCAACACTTTGCTGTTTTGATTATGGTCTCTTTGTAGTATGTTTTCAAGTGCGATGTCTCCAGCTTGTATCCCCCTTACCCCACCTTCCTTGAAGCCAATTTGCCTCAGCTTGAAGGGTAATCATGTGACCTTTATAATGAAGTCCATTCTCACTATATCATAAGATGTTAGCTTATCAAATGCTTTTACTGCATCTGCTAAGATTATATAAACTTTTCTCCTTCATTAGGAGTTGAGTCAGATTTGCTTACATTGCATTATTCTTGGATCACTAAGAAATCTCATTGATCATGGTGAATGACTGTTGTTGAGTTCAATATATGGGTTAATATGGTTAATATTTTCTTGAGGATTCTTATATTTATCAGGGTTAATTTCTTGTGCTATCCTTGTCTGGTGTTATTTTTTAAAACTTTGAAAGTCCATTACCCTGAAACTATCACTTCCATTGCAATTGGAGTTTTAGTAGTTCTTTAAGGGTTCTTTAGGTGTTTGGAAGAATTGAAGAGAAGCCTTTGGGATTCTGGACTTCTCTTTAGTGAGAAGTTACTTATATAACCTAAATCTTATTGATCTGTTCAGGTTTTCTATTTCTTGGAATAGTCTTGGTGCACGTGTCTAGTGGTTATCCATTCTTTTAGGTTATCCAGTTTGTTGGTGTACGATTTTCCATAGTATCCTCCCACAACATATCATTTTGAATTATCAATTTGAAGTTTCCCATTTCTCTGTGTCCTGAGAAGGAGTTAAAAGTTTGTACTTTCTAGTGTGTACTAACATCTTAGTTCTGCATTAGGTAGAAAGTTTTAAGGATGTTTTTCATGTGTATGTTTAACTTTGTTAGTAATTATGTTCATTGTGACCTTCACACATGCATGATTTACTCCATTTCCCAGTGTTTCCTCTTCCCCTTCTCCTGGTCCCCTTCCCTCTAGTTGATGGATCTTTATTTTCTTCATTTGTACGTGGTGCTGAGAATCAAACCCAGTGCCTCACAGGTGAGGCAAGCTCTACACTGAGCCACAACCCCAGCCAGCCTTTGTCAGTGTTCTTTATGTTTTAATTGGTGAATAATTATACATACAACTGGGATTCTTTGTGACATTCATACATCCCCTGTTACCTCCCTTGCCCTTTCTCTCATTCTACTTTCTTCCTTTTGTTATCATGAGTATTATCTCTTGCTTCCACATAAGCCTCAGAAGTCATTCTTAGCATGATATTCTTTGTATTCCATCTTTCTTCAGTTCCCTGTTTTTAACCAGAGAAAGAAAAAGATGACCGAGTAGAACTCCATTGTGTATATATAGCACATTGCCTCTAGTCATCCATCGATGAACAGTGAGGCAGGTTCCATAATTTGGCTATTGTGAGTTGTGTTGGTTTAAACATATGCTTTTTTTTAATTAAAAAAGTTGACAGTGGAATGCATTACAATTCTTATTACACATACAGCAGTTTCCATATCTCTGGTTGGCTATTTCTTGGATAAAAACACAGGAGTGGTAGATCCGAGTCATATGGTGTTTCAATTCCTAGTCTTTTGAAGGAACCTCCACATTGGTTTATGTAGTAGCTGGAGGAATTTGCAGTTTCACCAACAACGTCTTTCTTGCTACATATATTGTTATTCTAACTGAAGTGAGATTTGATCTGTACTTTTGATTTGCATTTCCATGATTGCTAAGGATATTGAATATTCTCATGTTTGTTGGCCATTTGCATTTCTTTTGAAAACTGTTTAGTTCATTTGCCTGTTTGATTGGGTTGAGATATGTTCTGGATATTAATCCTGTTGAACTGGCAAAGATCTTCAGTTTTGTAGACTCCATGCTCTTGTTTCTCTTGCTGTGCAGAAGCTTTTTAGTTTGACACTATCCCACTTAGATTCCCGCTTTTATTTCTTGAGCATTAGAAGTCTTGAGGAAGTTGGTATCCAAGTCTATGTGTTGGTATGTAGGTCCTGTGTTTTCTTCTAGCAATTGCAAAGTTTCTGGTCTAAGTCTTAGGTCTTTTATCCCATTAGTGGTCTGATTAGGTTTTATTTTTTAGTCTTAGAATGGGTCTAGTGATTATCCATTCTTCTAGGTTATCTAATTTGCTGATGAATGACTTGTGCAGAGTGGTAGGGATCTAAGGCTCATTTTCCTATGTGGAAATCCAGTTTTCCCAATGCAATTTCTTTAGAAATTCACTAGAAAGTCCTTGTATAACAAAGAAGGTAAATCATCCCAGCAGATGTGAATAAAGAGGCAATAATAAACCAGAAGAATGTGACACCCTAGTAGCTCAAAGCATTTCACCTGTCCTCAGACATCACAGTGGAGGAGATGTGGGATAAAGAATTTGGAAACAAATGATTAAAATTGTCAATGTATACCTTCTTTGATCTAGTCTGTTCAGACATTGTGCTTATTTCTTTTTTTTAAATTGGTTGTTCACAACATGATATGATATGACATATTTCATACATTAGATTCAAGTGGGTTATGAACTCTCAATTTTTATCCCAAATGCAGATTGCAGAATCACGTCAGTTACACATCCACAATTTTACATAATGCCATATTAGTAACTGTTGTATTCTGCTACCTTTCCTATTCTCTACTATCCCCCCTCCCCTCCCATCTTCTCTCTACCCCGTCTATTGTAATTCATTTCTCTCCTTGTTTATTTTCCCATTCCCCTCACAACCTCTTATATGTAGTTTTGTATAGCAATGAGGGTCTCCCTTCATTTCCATGCAATTTCCCTTTTCTCTCCCTTTGCCTCCCATCTCATGTCTGTTTACTGTTAATCTTTTCTTCCTACTCTTCCTCCCTGCTCTGTTCTTAGTTGCTCTCATATCAAAGAAGACATTTGGTATTTTTTTAGGGATTGGCTAGCTTCACTAAGCATAATCTGCTCTAGTGCCATCCATTTCCCTGCAAATTCCATGATTTTGTCATTTTTTTAATGCTGTGTAATACTCCATGGTGTATAAATGACACATTTTTTTTAATCCATTCATCTATTGAAGGGCATCTGGGTTGGTTCCACAGTCTGGCTATTATGAATTGTGCTGCTATGAACATCCATGTGGCAGTATCCCTGTAGTACGCTCTTTTAAGGTCTTCAGGGAATAGTCCGAGAAGGGCAATAGCAGGGTCAAATGGTGGTTCCATTCCCAGCTTTCCCAGGAATCTCCATACTGCTTTCCAAATTGGCCTTACCGATTTGCAGTCCTACCAGCAATGTACAAGAGTACCCTTTTCCCACATCCTCTCCAGCACTTGTTTGACTTCATAGTGGCTGCCAATTTACTGGAGTGAGATTTATCTTAGGGTGGTTTTGATTTGCATTTCTCTGACTGCTAGAGATGGTGAGCATTTTTTCATGTTCTTGTTGATTGATTGTATGTCCTCTGAGAAGTGTCTGTTCAGGTCCTTGGCCCATTTGTTTATTGGTTATTTGTTATCTTATTGTCTATTTTTGAGTTCTTTGTATACTCTAGAAATTAGCGCTCTATCTGAAGTGTGAGGAGTAAAAGTTTGTTCCCATGATGTAGGCTCCCTATTTACCTCTCATTGTTTCTCTTGCTGAGAAAAAACTTTTTAGTTTGAGTAAGTCCCATTTGTTGATTCTAGTTGTTAACTCTTGTGCTATGGGTGTCCTATTAAGGAATTTGGAGCCCGACCCCACAATATGTAGATCAGAGCCAACTTTTTCTATCAGACGCAGAGTCTCTGATATCAAGCTCCTTGATCCATTTTGAGTTAACTTGTGCATGGCAAGAGGAGGGGATTCAGTTTCATTTTGTTGCATATGGATTTCCAGTTTTCCCAACACCATTTGTTGAAGATGCTATCCTTCCTCCATTGCATGCTTTTAGCTCCTTTATCAAATGTAAGATAGTTGTAGCTTTGTGGATTAGTCTGTGTCCTCTATTCTGTACCATTTGTCCACCCACCTGTTTTGGTAGCAGTACCATGCTGTTTTTGTTACTATTGCTCTGTAATATAGTTTGAAATCTGATTCACGCTTCCTGCTTAGAATTGCTTTTGCTATTCTGGGTCTTTTATTTTTCCATATGAATTTCATGATTGCTTTATTTCTACAAGAAATGCCTTTGGAATTTTGATTGGTATTGCATTAAACCTGTAGAGAACTTTGGGTAATATCACCATTTTGATGATGTTAGTTCTGCCTATCCATGAACAGGGTATGTTTTTGCATCTTCTAAGATCTGCTTCTCTCTTCAGGGTTCTGTAGTTTTCATTGTATAAATCTTTCACCTCTTTTGTTGATTCCCAAGTATTTTATTTTATTTTATTTTTTTGAGGATATTGTGAAGAGTGGTTTTCCTCCGTTTCAGAAGTTTTGTCGATATACAGGAATGCCTTTGATTTATGCGTGTTGATTTTATATCCTGACACTTTGCTGAATTCATTTATTAGTTCTAGTAGTTTTGTAGACCCTTTTGGGTCTTCTAGGTATAGAATCATGTCATCCGCAAATAGTGATAATTTAAGTTCTTTTCCTATTTTTATGCCTTTAATTTCTTTCGACTAATTGCTCTGGCCAGTGTTTCGAGAACTATATTGAATCAGGCTTATTTTTAAGTGTATCAAAGATATAGAGAACACTTATCTGAAAGTGTTTCATAGTATTTTCCTGTCAGTGGCTAGTTGTCCCCCCCACCATAGACAATTGACTATTGATGTAAACTGCATTTTCATTTTTGTAACTTTTTTTTTGAAGTATCTTTGATGATCAAACCCAGTGCCTCACATGTGCTAGGTGAGTGCTCTACTGCTGAGCCACAACCCCAGTCTCCCTTACAAGTTTTTTGGTATATCTAAGACTGCAGGATGGCATTTCATAGAGCTATAAACTAGCTGCATGCCTAAGTCACCATAATGTTGAATTAAAAAACTTTCCTATATGAAAATCTGGCCAGAGAAGAATCTCATTTTAGTCTACATTTCACTTTGTAGGACAGCGTTATATGAAACCCTGACAGTTGGCAAAGACAATGGTTCATATATCAAGAGAAAGGATTTCTATCAGCACGTCACTTATCTTGGAGTCACAGGTCTGACAACTGCAGTTGAAGACCAGAAAGTTGGAAGGAGGGGGATGAGCCACAAACACCATTACGAGTCAATGTGGCAAGCTCATTCATGTCTTTGCTCCAAGAGCCCCTGGGCCCCGTTTGGCTGGTTTGCACGAGGGAGATGAGTGACAGGATTCCTAGCCCCCAAACTAGAGAAATTTCCAGAGGCAAGAACCTAGACAGAAACGGTGAGGGAAAAGACAGACTGCTGTGGAACTTGCAGAGCACGCACGTCTGGAGCCATTTAGTGTAGGGCCTTCCCAAACCTAAACGGAACATGGCTCAGTAACAGGGGATGACCCTGCAGAGATCCCATCATCTTTGTTACTTCCACTCAGATGCAGGGAGAAGTATACCAACAGCTCCATGCAAATGGTTGAGAGAACCAAGAAGTTCAACTTGGAACAACCTCAGGTTGTCTATAGCATGTATCCTGCACATCTTACAAGCAGGATTGTTAGTACATACATATTGGAAGGCCAAGGTTCGTCGTCGGAGATTAAAATGCACACAGAAGCAGTGACAAAGATGAAGCACTTGACTGCAAGCTGGTGCTAGCTCATATAGAAAGTGAGTCGGTTATCTTAAACCAGGAGGCTCCCGGGGCCAATCGTAGTAAAGGTCAGGTCATCACCTACGGTGCACGCTCGTCCGCCCTGCATAAGATTCATGGGGGGCACGAGCTGTCCACGAGCGTGGAAGACGAGAGGACCAATTAGAAAATTTTCAAAACTTGTTGTCCGCCCACTGGCAACTTGCCCGCCGCCATGTTGCATTAGGGGCTCCTCATCTGAAAGGCCCAGGGAGTTCTAGCCGCCCACTGGCAGTTTACCTGCTGCCATGTCTGAAAGGCCCAGGAAGTTCTCGGGGAGACTCCCAACACATTGCTTCCAAGATACAGAATAGGGCCGAGGGTGCTGCTCAGAAGTAGCGCAGCACAAGCGCTCAGCAGGTGCAGGCCCGGGTTCTATCCCCAGCACCATAAAAATGTAGGACTTTTTTTTATGACCGAAAACATAACACCCCTTCCTTGGCGTACCTCAGTCATTGTAGGGACAATTTAAGTCAGCCTCTCCATAAGGGCTTCAATATTGTGTCCCAAGTGATCAGCTACATCGATTAGTATGCCAAACTGGTTGTCAAACCTTCTTAAGTGACAGGAGACATTGAAGCCAGAGATACCTCTCCCAAATTAGTGCTTCTCAAAACGTGGTCATGGACTAGCCCCCCAAATCTCCTTGAGAATGTTTCAAATGCAGATGCTGGAAGTGCACGAGTCAATCTTTGGGGGAAAGATCAGAGGGTCTGCATGTCAGCACGCCTCTCCAGGGCTGGTACACCTCACATTGAGGTGCAAGCTCAGTAGCCCAGTCAGGAGACTGGCCAGGTCCGAAACGACCATTCCCACGCCTGTTCCTGGAGTTCAAAAGAACCTGCTCTAGTGGCCTTGACATTTCTTATGCCATAAGTTAAACATGGGCTTTTATGATGTTAGACTTTCCAGAATTAAGGCTTGTTAGAATCTAAGGTCGTCATATGCTGGCAACCTTTAGTAGACTAGATACTAAGTTACATACAACATAAGAGCAAGGTTAAGCGAGATGCAGGTCACAGGGCAATGGCCAAGCTGAAGTTTTCTAGCACACTAGCAAAGTCCTTCCTGGGACTTCTTTCCTCCCACATCCCTCAGACCCAATGAGCAAGAACAGTATTTTGTTCACAGGTGGTTTGATGACTTCAAGTAGTATTTCCCAGTTTTTAAAAGTCATTTATAAAAAAATTCTTGTTCTGGGGGCTGGGGATGTGGCTCAAGCAGTAGCGCGCTCGCTTGGCATGCATGCGGCCCGGGTTCGATCCTCAGCACCACATACAAAGATGTTGTGTCCACAAAAACTAATAAATGTTAAGAATTCTCAAAAAAAAACTCTTGTTCTACCACTTTTAAGTGCATCAAGCACCTCTAAGTGTTAGAATGACAAGATATTTCACATAAGAACTCATCTGATATGTACACAGCGCTGGTAAGTTGCACACGTAGCAATGGTAATACTGACATACCTTCTAATAGGACCCTTTTGTTTTTGAATCTTTCCCTCCTTACTTCTCCACTTCCAGTCCAGTGGATAAGTACAGGCATATGGAGTGCTAAGAGACGGTTGAGCAGATTCATACCCAGAAGTCACTTAGAGGACAAGCTTTTCTATGAATTAGTAAAATTAGCATATCTTTTACATTCTGTGCCGGCTACTTGGTCACGCACGGGCAACCTCTTTAACATGTAGAGTGCAGATGTTGCAAGATCGGGACTTGTTTGTCCATTATATACACTATCTGCACAGCAAAACAAAGTGCACAAGACAGAAAAATGTCTGAAAATGTCCAAGTCTGAATATGCTACATTACCTTTTGCAATCGCCTCCCTCCCCCTCCTCCACATCACTGAACAAGTACAGACAGTACTATGCTGCTCAGGGGTGGTTTAACAGCTCCATTCCCAGAAGACAGTATTTCATGTATTTTAGCAAAATAGATTTTACAAAAATGAGACTTTGCTACCTCTGTAACAGATCAGACTCTAACACCTGGACAGTAAGAACTCAGTTTGTCCACTGTGTGCAGGACAGTCTTGAAGGGCCTGTATGTAAAAATAGTTTGATATTTTCAAAATGAGCATTCTGGCCCCTCATAGACCCAGTGAGCTAAAATAGTCAAATTTTTAGAAGACAATCCTTCCTAGGAATTTTAATACAGAACATACAAGATCTGTTTACTAGTTTTACTTTTGTCATACACTGGCAACCTGTTCAACATCTAGAGATAAAGGAGAGAGTGTCTATACTGTGTACATAACAGAAAACCCTTAGACCTAAGGAACAATGGTTCCTCTTGCCACGTAAGTACACTGGTGTGGGGCTCTGGAGAGGCAGCACTGACTCAACGTGTACGACTCATAATTTGCCCACCCACAACATCTTGTAAGATTTTACAAGGTTTATAAGGTGTTGAAAGTAGCAAGAACAGGCACTCTAGGATGTCTAGAAAACAGCTAAGTACTTTTTTAATATCTAGGTTGTCAGCTACACATACAGTGGTGAGGAATGAAATGCGTACAGAACGATGGTTATAGTAGGAAGATCCACCATCAATATATAGGCACAGGATCTTCAAGTACCCTCAGGGATTTTTTTGGTGGGAGAGGGATTGCGATTTTGCTGTGTCTAAGACTAGTTACACCAAACCTGGGTTTGTATGAATTTTGTTTCTACAAGTGTTAGGGGTTTGAGTTTTACATCTGGTTTCTTTTTAAATGGTATAAGAGGTACAAGGTCTAGGCATGCTTTGTTTTATGGATAACACTAGAGCGGATATGTCCCTTGTCAAAGACACGCTTCCTCCGTTGAATGGCTTTGCTCTGCCGTCAAAGATCAGTCGATTCTGCGCGTGGGGGGAGGTTACTTTTCCTTCTCCCCCCACCCCATTACCATTTTCATTCGACAACACCCTCGATTCCCCATTAGATTAGCTATTCTAGAACCTTTATCACATGATCCTTAGGGGCTTCAGTTTGTTACTACAATGAACATCTGATGGAATCAATGTAAGGGCGATTTTGGCTTAGGTTTGCAGTATTTTCAAGCCAACGTTGGGTGGATCCATTTCTTTAGACTTCTGATAAGCATGGTGGACGGCAAAGGCAAGAAGCTGCCCACTTTGGGGCTAGGAGAGGCTGGGGTCCCACAGCCTCCTGAGGACACACATTCCCCAGTGACTTAAGGGCCACACCCCCCTCAGCCCCTTTCCCAGTGTTTCACCACCTCCCTACAACATCACACTGGGGAGTCAAATGACACGACCCTCGCAGAACATCTAGATTAGAAACGCTTTGATACCTACAAAGTAGTGTGCTTGGATTTTAATGACCCTTTGTATTGAACCTATAAGGTTGTGAAAAATTGACACCTTACGAGTTTTATAGTGAATTACCATGGAATAGCTTGTTTAATCTGATGTTTGTCAGCAATATTTTGCAAGTTGTGTAATTTTTGTGTCAGGTTTACTTAATCTCAATTTGGAGATTGTCACTACAAGTAATTCTAGAATTTCCAGTTCTAAAGTTGTTTGCTAGTACATAGGAAAGCAGATTTTAATGTTAAATCTTGTACCTTTAGCTCTTGTTGTGACGATTGTGTCAACTTGGCTGGACCATGGTTTCCTGACATTTGGTCAGATTCAGATGTTTCTAAGTGAGTGTTTTTGGATGGGATTAACACTTCAATTGCTATGAAGGGTAATCTGCTTTATCTCAGCCTAACATGGGTGGTCCTTATCCAGTGGGTTGAAGATCTGACAGAAGTGCTTTTTAGTGAAGCCGTCGGACATACCACTCCATCAGTTCTTGAGCCATAAGCCTGAGGTCTCTGGATTTGAGTTGCTGTACAGCCTTCTGATCTTCCATGGAGAGTTGGGACTTGCCAGCCTCCATGATCATGCATGCCAAATCCTTAAGAAAGTCTCCATCACACACGTTTCTTCAGTGTCCCCCTGGAAAACCTTGATACATTCGCTAGATACTTACTGATGAGGGCTTGTCAGTTCTTTGGATTCTCAGGTAATTGGGTCATCCCGAGTAGATATGAATTACCTTCTGTGTGCCTTTACCTACTCATTAGTGCTCCAACAAAAACTTTCTAGCAGTATTGAGTAGAAGATAAAGACAATCTGCTTTGATACCAAGTGTTTACTATCTTAATTTTGGCTGTAGGGTTTTTGTAGATATTCTTTATGAAACTGAGAAAGTCGCCCTCTGTCCTTTGTTTACTGAAGCTTTTTGTCAAATTAGGTGTTGAATCGGATCAAGTTGTATTTCTGCATTGATATTTATGATTTTTTTCTGTTATTCAGGTCAACTTTTATCCTTATTGATTTTCCACCTAATTAATCTTGCAAGTTCTTTCATGTATTTTGAAGCTCATTTTAGGTGAGCATTTGAAATTGTTATGTCTTCTTGATGATTTGACCCACTTTCCACTATGTAGCGCCACTGAGAATTCTTAGTTCTGAGATCTGCCTTGTCTGAAGTACAGCTATCTTGGCTTTCTTTGAAAAAAGTATCATCAGCATGATGTACCTTTATCCTTTTTGTTAGTAGGGAGTGTTTGCTTCTTGGAGAGGACCTGTCGTTGTCTTGCTTGCGTCCATTCTCATGGTTTGTCTTCCAATTGGTGTATTGACTTATTAAAGTAGTTGATGCGCTTAGATTGATGCCCAAGTGCGCTCAGGTTGCCATAACAAGACGCCACAGACTGGACAGCTTGACTGACATTTCCTCCATCCTGGAGGCTGCGAATTATAAGATGCAGTTGCCAGCCAACTAGCTTCCGAGGACGGCTCTTTCTGGCTGGGTCCTCATGACAGTACAGGGCGTTTCTCTTCATCAGGACACCAATTCTGCTGCATCAGGGCTCAACTTTGACCTCAGTGAACCCCTTATAGGCCTTATATCCAGATACAGCCACACTGAGGTTAGAACTTTGGGAGTGAACATAAGGATATGTCTGGGCCCATAGGAAGTTTCTGCCACATTTGAATCCGTTTCACATCCATTTCCAGGTGCCTTTGGTTTAAAATAAGTGCTGTAAGTTGCATATTGTTCTCATGTAGGCATGTTTCTCTAAACACTTTACTGTTTGCTCTAGAGATCCCATGCATTTTAAGCTAACCTCCACTCACCTCTGAACACCATTTGGCTACCCAGGTAGTGCATGTGCCTCATAGCTATTCGTTTCCAGTTGGCTTCCATAATAACCAGATTTGACGATTTGTCCTCATGGAGGCCAAAACCCCTGAAGTGAGGGTGTTGGCAGGGCTAAGCCCCACTGGAGGGGCAAGTCCTCGTCTTTTCCGGCTTCTCATGGTTCTGAAAGCCTAACTTCTGCCCTATCGACACAGCCTTCTCAGGGCCTGCGTCTCTTCCGTTATGTGGATATTTATTGTTGTATTTAAGGCTCGGCCCACCTCAAACTCAAAGTGAGGATTTCAAGATCCTTCGTTATTTAATTTTTTTCTAAAAAGACAGTAGTCACAGCATCCAGCATCCTATGCTAGAGATACATCATGGCTATGAGATTAACAGCCAGGAGACCAGGCATCTCCGAGGGCTGGCACATCACTTAGTGCCCAGTTCAGGGCTTTCCAGGAGGTAAGCCCTCAGTGCAGATGCATCTCAAGCCTTGGATTTTTCTTTTTACCAGAATAGCTCCAACTCCCTTTACGAGAGGAGCACCTGGCGACTTCTCAGAACACATAGAGGCCCAAGCAAGGGGAAGGAAACCAAGCTCTGAGGATGGTCTCTGGACAGAGGTCCCCCTGGTCAGGTGGTCATTTGATTCATGACTGCACCTTGCTGTGGCTCAGCTCCCATGTTATCTCTTGAAGTGCTGCAAGAATAAGCAACTGGGATGTCAGAATCTGTGACTCATCTTGGATATACCTCGGACCAAAGGGGAGAGTCTTCCCTAGGGACGCCATCTAACGAGGATCGCCCTGAACTCCTGGAAGCTGCCTGGGTATTACGACAGACATGTGCTTGGGGATCTCATTCAACTCACTCTAGTGTCCTAAACTCTGTGCCCCTTGTAACATTTTTTATCCATGATATAAAACCCCAGTTTATTATTTATCATTAGACAGTCTTAATTGACCTAGAAGACAGATGGCTAAGAGACGCTGTATTTATTCCTTCTGACACTTCATTTATAGAGATCTGAGTTTGGGGCCCACTTTCCTTCTCTCGGAAGGATTTGAAGTATTTGATTAGTATGCATTTGATGTAGGTCAGTGAGGTTCAGCATGGAATCATCTCCGCAGAGCAAGTCTGCAGGGCAATTCCCCCGAGTTTTGTTTGCCTGCGAAGATGTCTTTACCGAGAGCTTTGTTTGATGTTTAGTTCCAGGGGTTCTTTCCTACTCTTCCACTACTCATGAATTTCTGTGGTTGGTCACCCTTTACTTGTCCCCTCTCCCAAAGCCCCCCTCCCCTCTGGCTTTCAGCAGCTGGAACTTCCCTAGGCAGGTGGGCTGGTCAGTGTCCATCTGGTATTCTCTAGCTTTCTGGACCTGTGAGCTGCTGTATAGATCGGGCAGTTTTAGCTATTTAAATTGTACTCTATCCCCAGGAATTCTAATTATTCATCTTTTGTGGAAATAATCCCACATTTGAGTTATTCTTCGTTTTCCATTGCTTTTTCTTTGCATTGGAGTTTGGGAAGTCTACGGACCCGTCCTCAAGCCCTTCAATTCTTTCTCAACACTCGTCTATGGAGGTAACTCAAAGCATTTTTTAGGAAAATGTTAGTGCATCATACTCATGTCAAGAGGAGCCCCACTACAGTGTGGGATTTGCTCCCTTTAGTCCCCAGTGCTTCTTCCCCTCCCCCTCTCTGCCCCTTCTACTCAACTGGTCCCCGTGTGTCCCCATCATATCCTGGGTTAGTCTTCATGCAGGAGCTAGCTAGGAGTCCAAAATCGGGGTTCCAGGAAGTTTCAGCTTTTAGCGAGGGTTCTCTTCCTGGTTTGTGGAGGGTTACCGTATCATGGAGCTTTTTACTTTGGGTATCCTGGGACGTAGAGAGGGAGGGGAGGAGAACGCACTCCAGTATTTTTAATGGGTGGGGCCGTGCCGAGAATTGGGCACAGCTTGGCCAGCCGCCTACAAGCCGTATCACAGAGGGCCACACTGATGGTTATGGCTTCAACATGCCTTTGGGAACATAAAAATGGACGTCCACAGCCAAGTCCTGAAAACATCGAGTTGTATTAAGGAAATTTGAGAAGTCGGAAGACCCGAGTCTGCACTTGGTGCCTATTTTGTATTCAGGCCGTGGTGACTGGCCTGTCACTGTGGAGAGCTGGAGGCATGGGAGGGAGGAGGAGACCTAGTTCGAGCTGTGCTCCTCTGTAGTGTTGGAGTTTTAACAGGATGCTGCTGGAGCTGCCACCTTTCTCATGTCCTTCCCCATCTCTCCTGACCTTGGGATTCCCCACCTGGCCTTCCTGGAGCGTTCCGTCGCCTTCCGCTTGCAGCGCTCTTGTACGCGAAGCCTTCAGGTGTGGCGACAAGAGAAGGCTCTTCAGTCTTCCAGGGACATGAAACCACCGGTGCTTCTGCTTCTCTGGCCCATGGCCTCCACAAGCATCTGTCAGATTCCCTGCCCGTGGGGAGAGGACAGCCGGGCTACTGTCCGAGGATGCCTCCCTGCGCTCTGGGGAGAAGAGCTTTGTCATGGAGAAAGCTCTGGGCCTATTTCACAAACATGAAATTGGGAATAAAATCCAAGGCCAAGAAGAGACTTTCTTGGCTCTTCACTGAAAATATGGTGGGTGCCTGATAGCAGAGCCCAAAGAGTAGGTTCCCCCTAAGTCTTTAGGCCTCAGGAACTTGTCCCTCCGTTTCAGTCCACATTAAATCCCCAACCGTCCATCATTACCACTGAGGTGTGTTGCTGTGTTTGTGGCTTCCGCAGCTTTTTCTCCAAGTAGGCAGATCTTGGCACAGACTGGATTTAGACACCTCCAAATTTCAGGGTGGCAGTGCCTTGCAAGCTTAGTTCTAGCAGGTATGAAGTTAGTCATTGATTTTCACCTCCCTGTAAAGGTTGGGAGCATGACTTAAGATCCAAGCATGTTAGGGCTAAAGCCAGGAGGGGCCAGATGTCCATTTTAGTTTAGCTCCCTACCAAAGCAGGGCTTGCAACCTGTCCCTCTAGTATGAGGAGCTGGGTTTCAGGTGATCTCAGGAAGCAGAGATTTGGGAGAAGCAGGCCAAGACATGGCTGAACAGCACCAGAGGAAACAGGACTGAACTGTGCTGTGGCTACATTCAGACCTATGAGACCTCCCAGAATCGTCTTTGAGGACCAAAGGCTGGGCACTTGCCAAAGTCTTTAGGCCTTACCAGGAGGGAGTTACCCCCCAAGTGTTCTAGGCTAGGTGTGCTCACAGATCTAGTGGGCCTCACCACTTGGGCAAGGCTGGGCTAAACAGAATGGCTAAGAGCCAGTGCTTGACATTGTCTGCCCCCAGCCCAAGCCTGATCTCCTCTGAGGGTTTTGTCAGAAGCAGCTGAAGTCATAGGCATCCCATGCAAGTATAGCACAGGCATCCAGAACGCCTTCAAGCCAACGTGTCCGAGTTTCCCTAAGGCTTCCTTAGAAGGCCCTCCGTCAGAGGTCCCAATATGAAATATGTGGGACAATTCTGAAGCAGTGCATTCCCCGTGGCTTTCCCGATCCAAGGGCCACCTATCCCAGCCAGGTGTGCCGACTACAAGTTCACATGTTCGCCTCTTGCCTGAAGTGTTGACACCTGTCCTGTTTCAAGCAGGGCGTACAGTCTCATTTCCTCCTCCCAAGGAGATGCATTAACACTAAGTGGATGAGGTCGTGATCTCAGAAAGAGACTCGGCCACACAAGCAGGGACCAGAACTGGGATCTAAACTTGCACTCTCATCACCGTGGACTACACAGGCTGAAGTGCAGCTCCAGCTCCGCTCCCATTGCAGTGGGGCTGCAGCAAGTGTTTGCAGAGTCTGGTCACATCCCTTGTAGATGCTAGCTAGAGCCAAGCTCCCGATGCCTCGGGGAGATTTTTCTGATTCATCCGAGTGGTCAAAATTTTCAAGTAAGGCCCACTGAAGAGACTTCTATAATTTCCATAAAGACACCTGTTGCCTCATATTAAGAGGTGGGAACCCCAAAATTCCTCCTATAAGTGTGAGGCTGGTTTTCAGACACGGGCTCAAGTCCTACGTGATGCCTGGACTGTGGTTGTGTTGCTTAGAATCCAGCTCTGGTCTGCAGTCTGACTTCCACTCGGCATAAACGTCAGGCCTGGTGTCTTACATTCTGTGAGAACTGTCCCTGTCAGTTCTGAAGGAACCCTGCAGGCTATAACTTTACTGCAGGATAAAATAAACGCAGTTATTTTTTGTTGGAAGTTTCTAAGCACATTTGCCAACTACCTGTAAAAACTTGATTTAAATGTGGACCCACTTATTATAAACCATATGACCAAGTTGTTTGCAGACACCTGGTACCTCTCACATAAGTTCACCATAGGCTTTGACATGGTGGTCTCATTATGTGACAAAGTCCCAGATGAATTACAGAGCAACAATGTGGTGTGAGCTCTGAAGAGCTATGGCAACAGTGTACTTAGAGCCAAAGTTCTGTGTTTGAGATCTAGTCATACCCATCAGCAAGCGTCTTTAGCACAAAGTTTGTTCATGATTTTCATTATCTGCATTTTACTTCGGTCCTGCACCTGTCACTGATGACTACTGCAGTGTCATTGTGGAAAGGCATACAAGAACATTACTGCATGTTATCCGTTTTCATGGGCCCTGCAATGCCTGGAGTTTTAGAGTAGAACCCTCCCCCCCCCAAGTATCTAGTGGGTTTAATCGCGAAGCTGGCATATGTTACTTCTGGGAATGGAGGATTTTGATCTTATATTTGGCAGACTCAGAAGAAAACGTGAACTAGGCTCTGCGCCACAGTCTGCATTAAGATTCAAGAGGAAAGCTGCATCTTTCATTATGCACCAAAATTGAAACACTTCACTGTAGGCAAGGGAGCAATGGCGACTTCAGATGGTCGGGTACAGCCAGGAAAGGCCAGCTGTGAAATCCAGCAGGAAGTGCCTCCTGGTGCTTGAAGGAGGCCTGCTCACCCAGTGTCCCCATGCCCAGGGCCTTGAACTCCACACCACTCATTCTTCACAGGGAGGAGGAAGCCAAGGGCTTTGCTTGTTACTGCATAACAAGTTCAGTTCTTTAGAGAGAAAAAGATCCCATCCGATTCTAATCCAAGTTCTGACACTTACTAGCTGTATGAACTCTGGAACCACATTTCAAAAAGGTCTCCTATTGCCCATGATGTTGAGGTGTGCATTATGAACAGAACCCGCTACTACTGGTTGGCACAGAGGTAAGTTTAGGCCAGAACCAAACTTTAACTATTGAAGAGATTGTGGTTTAAAGTCTGATATGTATGGGCAAAACTCCATGGTTAGAGCCTTGGGTTCTCGTTATGCATATTTTCAAGTGTTATTCTAGGGACTATAGTTTGGAATATTAGATCAGGTTTCTATAATTAGGTTCAGGTTGTATTTAAGGATTTTTTTATAGCATCCTTAAAACCAATGGTGTGTTACCTCCCCACCCCCTATTACAGATAAGAGGAGTAAGGCTTAAGAGATAAGCTAAATTGCAGAAGCTTACATGGTTCTTACATGGCTGAGGTAGATTTTAATTAGGTTTTATTCCCAATCCACATACTTGCAACTGCACTGGATTTCCCCCTTGGAGCAAAGATGGTTCTTAATTAAAATTGATCTTTAGGCAATTTTTTGCACTTGACTAAACTGTCAGACAAGTAAATCCAAGCCATTTGAGGCAGCAGAACTACAGAACAGGTATTAAGTTTAAAGCCAAAGGTGTCTGGAGTCAGTGATGCCTAATCTTCATGCAAGACACATGCACAAGGGCCCAATTCTCAGTATCCTTACATGTAAGACAATATTTTAGATAGACTTAAAAATCAGAACTGACAAAATCCTAAGATGTTTTAGAGATGGAAAGATTCCACTCCTTTCTTTCCCTGCCTCTTATTTTCTCCATGAGGCAATGGAAGTGGTACATGCAGCTCCATCATTTGCATTGACTTGTTATTCGAGGGTAAAATACGTGTTCCATCACGACTTTAACTTTCTTCCTTGGTTTCTGATGGGGCCAGGAGGCTAGAGTGCACCTCCCACTTTGTACCACGCAGCTCTGGGAATGTGTAGACTCTTTCCTTCCCAATGCCGAAATGCACCCGCTCTCGTCCCCCTACTTGAAAAACTCGGGCTCAGCAGGCTGCAAAGCATAGTGGGGACAGGGCAATTTTCAGTTCAGCAAACATGCTGAGACCAGAAAACTGTTAGCTGGGGTGACAGGCATGCAGTAACCACAGTGTAATGGCAGGAAAATCTAGGATCACGTAGAAGTTTCCACTGTGTACTGCCCTTCCCTGAAGGGATAGAAGGACATCTCTGGTCATGGCTGATACTCATTCCTAAACTGGGTTGTGACTTCCTCCTACAGATATTAAGGATCTGGTGAGCTTCATTGGTTCAAGATCTCTACCTTTTATGACCATCTTATAGTTAAGACATGCAAGTGTCTGGCTTCTCGCCAGCATTCATGATCTGTGGAGGCACCAAGATAGTGTTCATGAGGTCCTAGGTGATGCCATTTTATGAAGACATTTTTCTACGGATGAAAACAGTTACTGAGAACCACACTCTGATACCAGCTTCTGCTTGCTAAGTGGAGAACAGCTTCATGTCTGAGCCACTTGAACAGGCTGCTGGCAGCCACCCCAATGCCTTCACCTCTGGTCTGAGCATTTTCACGTGTGCTTCCCAACATGGAATTCCCTCACCTGGAGTGGCCGACTGGGAAACAGATCAACTCCAGCATCAACTCCCTGGAAAGCCTTCCAAGTTCCCTCACTTGTGTCCTTCCAGGGCAGGGTTTCAGGCTGTAGTACTTCATCCCATGCCTCGCTGCTCCTCTGGGCTACAATCTCCTTAAGGTATATTGTTTATGTCCCTGGTCCTAGTTAATAAAAGGGTCAGGTATTGCTAAAAGTAATGGCAAATGACCATGAGAAGTCGATTTGAAGGACTGATCTGAAGACTTAACCCAATTTACCTCCCCAAAAAGTCTGCACCCCAAGATGCTCAATGTGACTGGTCAGCATAGTTTTATGCCCATCATGGGCAAGTAACAACCTTTGAGGCATCAGACTGACTCATATTGAACAACAGGCTATGAAGAGGCATACTTGTGTTCTCAGATTTCATGGTCCTCATCCTACGAGCATATTTGTGCTTGCTAGCATGAGATGGCCCGAGTATAGGTAAAGTTGAGTCTTAGCAGGTATAAAAGCCTGTGAGAATCAGTCATGCCTTAAGTGAGCTCATGCAAATCCAATGCAAGAGAAAAGAGGATTCAGTGAGGTCAGACTACTTTCCTGTTAAAGCTCACACCCACAAATAGTACAGATCTTGATAGTACGACAGGATAGAGTGCTGAGAAGTATTGATAGCAAAATAGCTTCTGTTATCAAGTGCTTTTTCTATGCTGGATATTAACCCAAACGTCACAGTATCAAAGATTGTCGAAGACGAGGTAGCAGCTTAAGAGTTTTATCAAGGCAACACAGCCAGTACGCAAGACGGGTGCTGGATGGTGCTCTCAGAGCACCGTCTTTAGCCTTAGCATCGACTCGGCACCAGCAAGCCGGTGGGCCACAGTAGCTCAGCAAGTCATCATCTGGGGGCTTTGTTAAATGTTATTCAGTTGTGTTGTCAAGGATGAGACATTTAAGTCATGACTTGAGAATCTACCTGCCCCAAACATTCGGTCTTGGAGTCCTCGGGATTGTCGAGCGTCCACAGAAGCGCTATCAAAATCCCAGTTAGAGGCGGCTCAACAAGGCTGACGCTGTTCTTCACTTAGGGCTGTCAAATAGCAGCTCATTCGCAGAGGCCGTAAGGCAGACTCCACACCATTCTCCCAGGCAGGCTTGGGATGGCCCAGATGAAGAGTGACCTTTTCTGTCTGATGAGGACAAGACCATGGTAAGTATTCAAATCTGAACTCACCTACACCGAAGGAAGGGATGTTACACCTCTTGCCTCTCTATCAAGTCTTATTGGCCAACATGCTGCATTTCTGGGAACTTGGCCAAGAGCTACCCCACACTCAGTGGCCGAGTAACTGGTTCACAAGTTTAGCTTGTGCAATATGACTCGTTAATCCCCTTTCGGATATACAGTCCCCTTACCCTGGTCCACATTGGTCATGGAAACCTCTGCCTTCCAACTGTTATACCCTTAATGTTGCCACAATGACAAAGTGACCCAGTTTCTCTGGATAACTAGGTTTTAGGCTAGAGCACCTCATTCATCAGAACTTACAAGGGCTGGCCCTATAGACAATCGGGACTGACACATCCATGGAGTCTTCCATATTCAATTCATATTCAGTTATGTGGACCCACACATGTGGGTGATGTCCAAGAAGAGGTTTCAGGATCAATTTCAGTTTTTACTTTTGTTGCACCTAAGTTGTCTACTGTGCTGTCCCTGGTGTGTCTGCTCAACTGAGGTCCCAAGCCACAAACGTTAAACAAGTTTAGGAAAGGTGGGGCTCCTCTGGTCCACGCAAGGGCTGACTGACCATTGTCACCTTGAAGGAAGGCTTGCTACCAGGTAGTCCACGTGAGAACTTGGGAAAGATAAGCCCCATATGAAAGGTCACAGGGCAAGCTCTAAAACCTGGCAGGTTGGAAGCAGAGGAGGAAGGAACAATGGTTAAGGCAGCCCAGTTAACACCATCAGCGGTGCTTAGCCAGAGTGGCCCGCTACTCTGCCCGAGCAGAGAGGTAGAGGCACACAGCAGTGGACAGCTCTCCATGACGTGCGACATCCCCCTCCCACCCACACACTCCTGGGTACCTGGAGTCTACAGAACAAGTTGCACATCCGATACGCAAGTGAACTGGCGAGTCCTCAGAATTTCAGGGAATCTTGAACCTCTAACCAGCGTAGACATAGGCAGGAAAGCCTCAAGTGTGCCTCAGCTAATCGGTTTTCCAACTCGTCTTGTGGAATTCGTGAGGACCCTCTAAACATGCTCATTTCCTGACAATTCACTGGAGCTTCTCAGAGACCTAAAGTTGCCTTGCCTTCCAGCCCTCGGGACCTCATACCTGATCCACAGCTCACTTCTGACCACAGTTTACAGACTGCACGAGAGCCAGCAGAACCCAAGTGTCAATGTGGAACAAGTTGTGGACACCCTTCTGGACAGTCCATTTCCATTTCCCTCGTTTTGAGCTTTTAAAGTAGGCGATGTGGACAAGACACCTCGAGAACGCTGGGACACCGACTCTGAGCAGTATGACTCAGTGGGAACATGTTCTCTAAACCTTCCCAGAGAACCCAGCTCCTGTGTTTAGTTCAGAGCACACCGTGGATGCACACAGATGGGGAAGCCTTCCTGCCAGCCCCGTTTCTCATGATCAGAAATCCTCAGTCACTTGACAAGTCAAGGATACACAACTGATAGAAGCCCACAGTTGGGGATGAGAGTTTTGAGAGCCTACAAAGGTTCTAGAGTTCAATTCACCCACAACACTCCCATGACAAACCTCCGGTGCATTTCTTGCATTGCCCAAGTACATTTGGAAGTTGGGACTTTACCTGGAGAAAAGACTGAGGTGAAGTTCCCCATAATGTACATGGGAAGGGGGCAGGGAGCAGATTTAAATAAAACCAGACCAACAGCTGCATAGTCAGGAAACACAGTTTAGGTGTTCAATCTCAAGTTCTAACATTTAGATTTAAATTATGTCTTTAAGATTGCAAACGTGTAGTTAACTTGAGGCTGTTGATGGGAAGAGAAGAGCATGCTTTTTGCATTATGCTGGATTCTTTGGATCACTTTAGTTGTAGGCTATGTTTCAGAATGGATACTAAGAGAGGCAACCTTGACATTGAGAGACTATGTGAGCCAGTCCTCCATATGCAAGAGAGAACAAAACCTTACACTGACATTAGTCATGACAGTCCATATGTTGGAAAGTTGACATAAGTGACTGAGTTACAACTGCTATAAGAAATGCTAAAAACAATCCAAGTTACAACTTTGAGAGGACATACTAGTGTCTAGGATGAACATTATGGTGACTAGCGTTAATAGCAACGTAGTTAAGAGTAAAGTTGAGGAAAAAAGTAGAAAATATCCTTCAGAATATATAAGAACATTGAATTGTGGCAAAATAAGTTGTCCAAGACATGCATTTCAGGCTGTCCATTTATACATAATTTAAGATTGGCCCAAATTGCTTTCATATTTGAAGATGACTAAATTAAGATGCATTGAAGAAACCCTGGAAACAGATTATCTTAAGCACACATGGAAGAAGTTAACTGAATCAATGATGTGAATCAAGATTAGACTCCAGAGACCTTGATACCTACTACCTGTTCAGAAAGTGACCATTTAGCATGTCAGTTGAATGTTGCATGGCGGATACATTAGCTCCGATTTATAACAAGAGCAATCCTGTTTGCTAGATCGAGTTGCAAGAATGACTGGTATCCGAGTATCACTGGCTTACAAGGCTTCTTGGAAGGCAAGTTGTACTTCCAGGAAAAATGTCTCGTCTTCTACCAATCAACCCTCAGGTAGCTCTACAACTTCCATTTCTAAAGCCAGCTCTTTCTAAAGCCAGCTCTTCCACAATGGGATCTGAGGCTGGAGAACTGTCATTAGCACATTGAAGGTGTCAGAATGTGATGCTTTGATACTGGCCTTGATGGCAGCCACTGGCCCTATCCATGTAGTTGGGCTCATCAGGACATTGTTTGCATGATGTGAAGACACAGCTAAGTAGAGAAAGCCTTTCTGCTTCCTGATCATGTGATCTAGGACTCTTCCTACCCAGCCTGCCATGGTGCTCTTAAAGATATCCAAAATCCCCATACTCCCTAACATGAATAAGCCCTGTCTGAAGGCTGCCCAACAGTGGCTCAGGAAGACAATAGGAAGAAGCATCTTCCAAAAGCATCTCCAGCGTTGGACCTACTTTTCCCTCAGACTAGTGTTGGATCCCAGGGTACAGTGTTGCCTTTAGTCCACATGCCATCTGGATCTCTAAGTGCTGTGTAAGCTTCCTCAGTAGCTTGAGTGATGCCCGTGGTGAGCAAGGGTCCAAGTGAAACATGTGGCTCTTACTCCCCACAACAAGCTATTTAAGGAGACACCTTAACACTGCCCTCTTAAATCAAGCAGCCAGAATTCACTAGGGCAACAAGGATTGAGAACATGGAAGTCTCATGAGCTGTGTAAGGCTTCATGAGATTGGGGAGATATTGTAAAGTTACAGAACTATGTAGAAGCCAAAGTTAGGTAGATTAAAATGGTAAATTGAAATGGTAGTGTGCATCTTCGTGACTATCTGCTCACTTCAGTTTGGAGGATCAGCCAGGACATGTGAAGGAATCTCTTAAGATGACAGATGGCCTTAGGAGTCCCAGTAGACTGACCTCTCCACACTACAAGGCAGAAGTGACCATCTCAGCCTCTGAATCATGCATAGGGAACAAAGCAGGAGAGCAGACTGATCATGAGGACCCCACCTCTCCTGGAAGGATCTGAACTGCAGGGACACCAATGGAAGTGGAGTTGGCAACCTCATGCATCATCGTCAGAAACAAGGCACATTTAAGTTTATATAAAGTAGCATTTTCCAGTCTCTCAGAAGGGCAGCATTCCAGCGGAGTAGAGAAGCAGGAAGACTTCACAGCACAGTGAATGTGACCACTTGTGGTTGGTCACAGGTTGAGATGACTGGACTAGTCTGAAAATCTCCAACCTTCCATGTGTGTTCTGCAGGAGGAACCATGTAGAGGTGGAGTCACTGCTACTTGGAGACTGACCAAGCAGCTAAGTTGGCTTTAGGGAATGGGTGGCCCCGGGCACAGTCAGATGCATAACTAGCCAGCTTAGAGACGGGCTATGTTGAGGTGGAAGAGCCCATGACCATCCCTTTGACGGCTGCATGGACAGACTTCCTGAGCTGGATGAGTTCTGAGATCTTGACAGGTCAGTCCCCTAGCAACAGTGGTCACAGCCTAGACCAGGATGAACTCAAACCAAACAGACAACCCTAGATACTTAGGGAAGTCTTGGATAATGGCTGCTGGCAGAACGGGCCAGACAATGTAGTCTCGGGGAGATGGGAGCAGTCAGCGTTTCATTTATCTGAAGCCCTGCTCTCTGAAGGGTAGGTGTGCTCAGAGATTCACTTGTATTACTTGATACAAGTCACACCAAGAATACCAAAGAGATGGTCAATACATGGAACTGGAGCACACGTGAGCACCCTAGTAGGGTATGAAGTGTCTCCCCTTGTCCCATTAGGCCAACTGCAATCTCTGCACATCCAATCATGTGGAACTGCATCCTTGTGTAAAACAGGATATGATCTGGTGGTCCACTCAGGGACCCTGGTCTCTTGACTGGTTGTGATCTTGGCTGACCTGGTTTTTCCCCTCCCAACACTGATGTGCAACCCCAGGACACAATCTGATAGTACCTGGCTCCTGTCCCCTCAGTGGGTGATGCCAACACCCCATACGTCAATTGGCGGCTCTTCAGAGATCCTGGGGCTGCAGGCCCGAGTGTTGGGGAATTCACGGTTCAGTGAAAGAACTCAGTAGATGCCACATCACGCTTGACAGACAACTCAGGTTTTCTGAAGTCCAAGCGAGACTGACATCCAGGTGCACTAAGTGGTAGCTTGCTTAATCCCATCCCCCACCTGCTTCTTTATCACCACATCTAATTCCCCACAGCCCTACAGATGGTTGGGGATTACTTAAGGCAAAGGTGGGATATAAGCTTAAGTACTGCTTTTAAAAGCTGTACACAGGACGAGTTCTAGAACTCCATCCCTCAGGGTGAAAGTCAAAGATTGGATTGGATAAGACTCAATGCTGGTGGCAATACTCCTGCCTCTTGTGCTAACTGAGGTCCCCCATGGAAGGGAGACTGGGACAGCCTGCAGGAAGCGTGGTACAGTGGCTGGCACTCATGTTTCTAGAGCAAGACAGGACAGCTGTTGGGGAGCACCTCAGGTGCAGTTTGCTTGGGCGGGGGGGGCTGGGGGGCCATGTGGTACTTCCTCCCCCTCAATACCTCATACCCCAGGGGTGTGTAGGCATCTACTTCTTGTGTCTGTTCTAGGAAAACTTAGGTTCTATTAAGTGGCTACAGTGAGTCCAGACTTATGTCAAAGCCTTGGCAGTGGGATTCCGGTACTGTCTCCTGTGGGCATCCAGGAGAGGACAGAATTAGTTGTGATCAAACTTGAAGAAATTTAGCCTGCTTCTCGAGCATTTCCAGCAATACCTTGGGAAAAGTTGATAGGCATCCCTGCTTCTCAGAACTCCCCAGAGATTAGCCTTTCCAATGGTCAGATTTGCCTCGTCTACTCCTGACCCCATGGTCCTAATCCCCATGTGGACTAAGTTCTTAGACTCTGCCCTTCTGGGCCTAGCCGACCCAGCCTGCCCAAGCTTAGCTGGGGTCATGTAAATTCTAGCTTCCGTTCAGCCTCAGCTACACCTGTATTTCTAGTCAGTTCTGGTTAACATTTTCAGCTGTATATACTTATGCTCTAAGGGGACATGATTTTAGGACCTAGAACATCCCTCTTGAACTTGTATCTCAAAATACCTGCACATTTCAGATGTAACGGTATTGGCACGTCATAATTCTGCTTGATACCAATGATCTAGTGCAGATATTTGAGTAATCCCTCCAAGTTTCAAAGGTGTTCGTGTTCACAGTACCGACTCTGTGTCAGACACCTAAGTTGGCTCATCTTTCAAGGAGACCTCTGGTTCGTGCCACCAGCTAGGCACCTGAGGTTTTCAGATTCACATGGGAAAGTCCTTGGAGCCACAGGCTGCCGATTTCCAGGGTTCTCTGGAAACGTCGCCACAGCCTTGGAGGCTGGAGGAGCACTGGACAGTTACGGCCTCTTTGCTCTTCAGAGGTTCTTCCTGCTCCTCTTGCCTCCGTCCTGGGCAGTCAATAGCTCTGCGGCAGGGAAACACCTTGACGGCTACCATCAAGGTCACTGATGGCAAAGCAGGTGTTCGATCTTCTGGAAGAGTTTAAGAATTCTCATTCTCAGAAAAGAGGCATCCACTGTTCACCGCTTCCCCACATTTGTCTCGATTTCAGAGGTTTGAGATTTAGGCATGTAAGTTCTATATATAGCCAAGTAGTTTGAAAAGGTTTTTAACCAAAGGTACCAGGGATTCTTGTGTGATCTACTAGGGGAGGGACAGCTGGAAAGCCTTTGGGCAGGAGGGGCATGTTTAAGACAGGTCTTTCACACCCACGCATTCCTGGTCCTTCCCCCTCCTAGGGCTGTGCTGTTCCTCCTTCCATCATCCCTCCCGGTTTGTACCTCCCAGTTCACCTGGAGTTCCTAGAAACAGACATGGGGCCGACCCAGACGTGTGTCCACTGCCCATTTCCAGTCTTGCTCTGGGTATGTCAGGATGCTACAAGAGCCACCTCCCACCCCCTGCTGACATTGCTGTTCCAGAGCCCAGAGGCAGAGACCCAAGTTCTGTCTGGGCCTGTTCAATTCCAGTTGCCCCTAGGATTTCTGCTTGCCGCTCATTTCTAATGCTGGCCTGCTGCTTTACGGTCTTTCATCTTCAGAATTGGGCCCGTTTTTCTACCTCCTTGTCCTAGATTCTCATTTTCCCCATTCACTAAGTCATCCTTTACCTGTACCACTGTAGTAATTCTTATGTTTTTAATGTTTCAAGACTCTTTGCCTCAGTGTATTTTCTATTGCCTTAAGTACAGATCTTATGCAGAGGTCTCTCTTCTGCACCTGGAGGTTATTCGGATCACAGCACTAGGAGAGTGTCCTCTCCACTTCAAGGAGATTCTCATGTATACCTGTTGAGGTGGATCTGAGGATCTTAAGTTCATGTTTCTTATCCCAACTGTACTTCCTAGAATCATCTGAAGATGAAGACAGCATTTGAGAGATTGAAAATTACAAGGTTTAACTTCAGATACATGGTGCTAAGGGATTTTCCAAGAGAAACATCAAAGTACCACTGGGGAAAAGGAGGTGGAGTTTGAGAATCAAAATCTGAAGTTTTGAGCTAGGAGAGGTCTCCAGGAAGGGACTATCCCCCCTTATCAGGGAGTTGTCTCACCAGGGGACCATTTCCTTCTCTACACCCATCAGGACCAGCTGTCTAACTTCAGGGGACTACAGCTGTGGTCATCCCGACGAACCCCTCAGCAACATGGCCAGCACTTCACTATCCTTTGTGCCCCTGCTTGGTTTAGGAGATCTGAGAAGTGTCAGGTTCCCAGCCTCCATCCCCCCAGGTACCTGTTTAAAGGCTTAGAAGAGGCCTATCCACATTTATATCAAAGGGGAGGTAAGAAAGCCCAGAGTTTGGATGCTTCGGATCTTTTGAGTAAACCACATGTGTCTGTCAACTGGACCACAGTGGAGGTGGGCAGATCTGCTTGTTAGTAGGGAACGGGAGGAACCCCAGAGCACTGCTGAGGGCAGGCTCCTTTTCTCCTTGGAGCCATAGTGTGACAGTTTGGTGAAACATGTCACCTGGGAGGTGAAGAGACACCTTTAAGCTGCATTTCTTTGACTGTATCACAGAAGGATTTAGAGGAGAATGGGTGTTGGAGGACACCCTGGGAAGCCATTGGGTGCTCCTGCTGGCTCACTTGCCGACACTGTTAGACTGATGTACAGTTGGAATTCAGACGCACAGCTTAGGCGTGAGGACTACAGCAGTGAGGTCAGGTAACGGGAAACAGACATACGAGGCAGCCGACATGGTGATGCACACCACAAGCAGAAGTTATCTGTAACAACGGCGGAGGGCCCAATGGGAGGGGACTTAGAAGAGACTAGGTAATGTGATGCAGCTGTGCGATTCCATGGATTTTGTTGTGTTTTGGTAGGCAAGTCTGACAGGTTATTCCATTCTTAGCAGCCAACAACCTCTGAGACTAAGCTCCATCCACATTTCTGTAGATCCTAGGGGGTAACTAATGAGAATTTAGAACACATGGATACTGGAGGTCAGTTAAATGTCATGTGGCAACATGCAGGTAAGACATGGTCCAAGTGGGTCAGATGACCTTCCCCAGGGCAAGTTAGAGGACCAGATTCTGCAAGATCAGAGGACATCCCTAGGGACTAGAGTGGCAAGCCCCCCCTTTTAGGTGTGAGGATGATCTGGAGGGATTTCTAGCACTTCACTGTGACCATGGGTACCCTTCAGGGCAACTCACCTGGAGGGTCACCCTTTCTGGGTTATTAAGTAATATCTCCAGTCATCCTGCAACCCAAAGGGAAGGGCCATAAATGCTTCTTACAAATCCAGGGAGGTGTTTAGAAGATGCTAGAAAAAAAATTGCATCCAAAGATAGCATGATAAGTAGGAGAGGCACATTGGACCTCCTAGAGAACAAGAGCCCGGAGAGCAGTGAAGCACAGTGTGGTCCCAAAGCCTAGAATCAAGAGTCTGGGCTTCGGGCCTCCAAGAACTACCAGCCTCCACAGCCGCCACCATACACCTTAGAAGTGGCGTGAGACCAGGGAAAACCCTAAAAAGGGTAAGAAAGGTCATAGGATATTCTGAAGGCCTTTGGAATAAGATTTAGCTCTTGTGGCCCCACACTTGGTGGCAGACCTCCAAGACAGATGCACCGAGTCAGAACACCCATCTTCCCAGGCCGCAACCCTTACTAGTTGTTCAACGTTCAGAGAACTTCAGGCCCATAGGCACAAGAGCTGGGGTTCCCAGTTTTCTACGTTCTTTCCTACCTTGTATTATTTTTGTTTTATTATTTTTTTTAATAACACCAAGCCACATTTTTAGACCCATGGTTCAGACTCTGTAGAATGAGGTGTATAAGCTCCGTTTAAACCAGCCATCGAGGAAGGCTTGTTCTCACACCCCATGCAAGCAGAGGGCTGGTCTATGAAAGTGGAGAGAAGCCAAGTCAGCCCCCCACGCTGGAACTTCAGTGGCTGTGTCCTGGGAACACCCCCGGGCCCAGTTTTGTCACAGGAACCAGGAGCTGGGTGGTTGTGTTTGAGGTCACTGGTGGCTGCTGTGCTCCAACCTGCTGCAGCAGGACAGCGTGCACACAGATCCCAGGAAGGCAGTGCCGTGGAGTCTGACCTGCTGTAGCACTGTGCCACGGCAGCGGCCAACTTGTGCAGGACACTCGGGGGAGGGACCCATGGGGAAGTTTTGGCAAATCGCAGAATGAACAGAGACAGAAGGACCTAGGTGGAGGCGGCATCATGTAGAGGGCAGCTAGATGTTAATGGCAGAAGTAGAGCCGTCTCCTCCCTACACCCTGTCCCCCTGGGTTGGGGGCTCTGGGACAGAGCCCACTCATGCTTTGAGGTGCTCTGCCAAGGTGTTCTTCCCAGGGCCTGGAAGAGTGCCTGTGCTTGCCATACCAGGACTAGCAGAGGAGACCTCAAAGTGCAGTGTGGGGGAAGTGGGACATCCTGGAGACGCCAGCAGTAGGCTCAGTGAGCAGGGCTTCTCGTCCCAAGCCCCCACAGCACAGCCCGCAGAGGCCCACGAGCCACCCGCTTACCGGGCATGGGAAGGAGAGAAGTTCAGTGGGTCTCCACAGCACAGGTGCAAGGAGGCAGCCTGGGCTGGCCCTGCTGAAGACACGCAGGCCTCACCAAGGGCCAGAACAAGGCGTCTGGACACCCGTCTGAGTCCCAGCCCCGTGTCTCCAGCCCTACTCACCTCCCAGCACCCAGGCAGTGAAGAGACGGCGATTTAACCCCCCTGCTATGCATTCCCGTGGGGCCACAGGAGACTCGGGAGTTCCTCAAGTGGTACCAGAGTGCTTTGCTAAAAGTATCCAGAGGACAAACTACTGGACTCATGTTTCTCTGCACATCATCAGAAGTCGCTGCATTTTAGGAATACGGACCTGGGCCCGAGCAGCCGACTCATTGAAGTCAATGGAGCCTGAACTGTGCTGCAGAGGGCAGGAGCCCTTCTCGTAACAGACACTCGCTGTTTAGTGATAAGCACAGGAGCAACGTGTGTCTTGAGCTCCACGTGGCACTCGTCATTCATTAGGAGACCGACACCCGTAGGAGTCATACTTTAAGTCCCCCAGTCAGCATCGCCCTCCCTGTAGCCCTGTTCTAAGTCGCCCCACTTGGCTGAGGAGTTGGCCACAATAGCCAAATTCAGGACAGCTGCTCGGGAAGTACAGCTGGCCAGGGTTTAACTTCAGCAGCCCAACTCTAGCATCCAGGAAGCCATTAGCATCTCGAAACATGGGGAATTTAGGTTTAGTCAGTAGAAAGTAAAACTTTCCATGATATTTAGGACATACTAGGTGATCAGTAAAGTGAAGGACAGTTTAGTGAAAAGAGACTTAGAAGTATACTAAAGACTGCTACTGGCCTTAGTCCCTTAGTGGAGTTCAGGAACCCCCTTTTTGACTAGAAAAAGCTTCTACAGTATCAGTTACCCAGCTCAAAAAGTGAGGAGCAGGCAAGTCTATAGATAGACCACATGTGACTGTGAATACCCCAGATTTAGCACAAGGGAAAAGGGACTGAACTGTACTACACACCTGACCACAAAGGAGCAACAGGATGTAGCAGGAGATAGAGGACATCTTCCACGTAGATAAGGCATAAAGCCTAGAAAATCCTCCAGGATACTTCTAACGTGTCCACCAAGGCCCACCCTCGCTCCCCTGCACGGTGGTCTCCCATCACAGCATCTGTGGTCCGCTGGCTCATCTTCGTGAAGCCGGCTCGAATGTGCCAGAGGCCACTTAGGATGCCTTACCCAAATGGGGCCATGTGGAACTAGTCACTCGCCCAGCATCCTAACACTAACACACAGGCTCTCTAGTGACCCGGAGCCTTGTGTTCGTTAGTCTACCCGGGTTTACAGCAGGAAGCAGTTAACTGGGGGATGAGCTGCAGACAGGAAGCACGTTCTCCAGCTTGATGGCAGTAGAGGGGAAAGCCACAAGGCCGAATCCGACACAGGATGGAAATCCTTCCGCAGTATCACTGGTGCCCTCTCAAGTCAGGAAGCCCAGGTTCACTATTCTTAAACAATGATCATGTGCTGGGCCTAACGGAGAATAAGGCTTGCTGCATAGCAGTAAGCTCTGACTAGAAACATGGTCCCCGCCTGGAGATTCTATGCAATATTGGAATTAGAAAAAACCCAGCCCTCTTCCTGGCTAGAGGTTTCAGTTGCTTAGTATGTGGCTCAGGCTACTGTCTTAAGGATAACACGCACATTGTGACCACGGGAAGGAGACGTCCCCCATCTCACGTGTAGATTTAGGCAACAGGACTTGGGCTCTGGGAGCTACTCAGAGGTTGAAGGCATTTGACACTCTTTAATGGGTTAAGATTTTAGTCCTGGAAGTTTGCCACAGGATAGTAATGCCCACTACTAGTCACCTGCATGCTAACAGGTGTCCCTCAATCTTTGCGTCCCACCCGTAGAGATTATGAGGACAGGAAAGAGGAATCACGGTCTCGACTCGTGACCAAAGTCCTGAGGCCTTTGCTTCTCCGTTAATGATGGAGCATCTGACAGGCTGGGAAAACCCCGTGATCCGTAACAGGCACACGTTGGGGGGCCTCATTAGTCAAATCCGTGGCAGGTTTAGTTTGAGTAGGTCCTGGCACCCGCTCATTTAATCCTTGGCTACCACAGGTGTCAAAGCGACCCACACAGCTGGTGCTGACTAAGCACAGTGATAGCAGGTACTAACCTTCCATGAAGATAACATGGGGTCAGACATTTCCCGGAGTCTTTCCAGTAAGGAACGTGTTACTGTGACTTGTTCACCACTGTCATGGCAGCCCACCCCCATTTGCTCCTTCACTGAAGGCGGGGAGAGACCATTTAGGAAACGTCTTCCCCGTCAGGACCTTCCGTTTCTGTCCCACTGCACCCCAAACCCAAGTTCCCAGGCTCTCCTGCAGCCCGAGCCTGTGTCTCCGTAGTGAGTCGGAGACACTTGCTCTCCTGGTCTGGGAAGTTGGAGGAATAGATAGGTCTTCCCTGCCTTCTATGAGGTTGGAATAGGCTCTCAAGTGTCTCCCTGTGCAGTTCTCAAAGAACGTTTCTGAAGAAAGGAAATTCAGAGGAGGAAGTTTAGAAAGGAGGCTCCCTGGGGGGAAGGGACCAGAGCCAGAGAGCCAGAGTCTTCAGAGTGAAGACTGTCTTTAAAGGTCACAGCGACAGGAGATCAAGAGTAGCCTGCAGTCAGGGCAGCTCCAGGTGGGAGACCCTGGGAAGGCAGGGGCAGCCCTGCCTGCAGGAGAGCCCAGGCCCGCAGGCTCCCAACCACCCTCCGAGACCACCCAACCCCACAGGCTCACCATTCCCACCCTCCGAGACCACCCAACCCCACAGGCTCACCATTCCCACCCTCCGAGACCACCCAACCCCACAGGCTCACCACTCCCACCCTCCAAGACCACTCAACCCCAGAAACAGCACTAAGTGCACCCCGAGCTCCTGGCCGCAGGGAGGCAGGGGCCAGAGGGGCAGGCAGGGCTGCTCTCCTCTTTATAGGGCTTCTTGCTCCTCCCCCTGACTCAGGAGAACTGGTTCTACCTGGGCCCGGGCGTGTCTTGCCTCCCGGGCTGGGGCAGCTGGGGGCTTTCACACACTCAGAAGGCTCCTGCCTCGTGCCTCGTGCCTCACCGGCCCTGGTCCTGTGGAGCGCAAGACCCTGGCTCCGCAGCTGATTGCAGTCAGGAGGGCGCTCATCTGGGCAGGGGCTCCCTCAGCGGGCGGAGGGAGCAGTCCAGCCTCTGTGTGCCCCCCCAGCGTGGCTCAGGGCGCTCCCGGGCCTCCCTGCCGCGACAGACCCTGTGTGAAGAAGCCCTCCCAGCCCCGTGAGGGGTCGCTGCCGTCAGAAGATTAACTTTGAAGTGTGCTCTGACTCTTGGGAAATAGTAACAGTTCCCGTCCCTTTCAACTCAAGCCAGCTTTACCTTGTCAGTCAAGGGATTGATCCCAGAGAATTTAAATTTCATAATTTCCCCTGGGAGTTCCACAGACAGTTTGATGTATTAGTGCAGTTTTTACACAACAAGTTGACATGACTTTTAATTTGCTTTCATTCAGGTGTTAAACCCACTTTCTTATTTTCGCAGGCCCAGTCCTCACAGAATGCCGACAAGGTGACAGTCGACATTGTAAATAGTTTCAGGGAGCTGTTTGGGATTCACATCCAGCCCTTACGCTCTTGCCAGGGCACCACCAGGAAGTCACTGTGACCACCGAGCCCCGGCAAAACCCAAGGATCCTCACCAGCGACCCCCTCCTCCCTCTGGGCCCCCAAGGCAGCTCCCTGAACCCTGCACCTTTCACCCGCTGGGCGTCCAGGTGACCCTTGGGCAGGAGGAGAGGCCCAGCACTGGGAAGCCCAGCTCTGCTCATGCTGTCTTCCCCTAGACCTTGCATCTTCATATGTTCTCAGCAGCTTTCCGGGCCATAAGAGTTCATTTTTAAATTATACCATTTTCAAAAAATCATTATTTTAAAATGATGATATACTTTTAAAAATTATATATTTTAAATAATTATTTTAACTACACAAACTTATGTGGTACATAGGTAAGTTGACACAGGTATCCAGTGTGTATCGATCAAAAAAGGGTAGTTAACACTTTTGTCCCC
This sequence comes from Ictidomys tridecemlineatus, assembly GCF_052094955.1. Taxonomy (NCBI): domain Eukaryota; kingdom Metazoa; phylum Chordata; class Mammalia; order Rodentia; family Sciuridae; genus Ictidomys; species Ictidomys tridecemlineatus. The sequence goes on from NC_135483.1 coordinate 4,299,144, forward strand.
TTAAGCATTTAAAAAATTGAACATATAATAATTTTACATATTTAGGAGGTAGAGCGATGTGTCCCTACATGTACACAGGACACGTGGAGCCAGTCAGGGTGATTACCATTCCCAGCCCCCCGTCATTGCTTTGTGCTTGGAGACTGCACTCCTCTTAAAATATACAGGTCATTGTGAACTGAAGTTCCCTGACCAGGCAGAAGAGCACTGGAACCTATTCCTTCTGCCTACCTCCCCCATTCTCACCTCCGACAGCCTTTTTATTTATTTTTCTTTTAATATCCACATACAGGAGAGAGCATGGGGAACTGGTCTCTCTACATTTACTTCACTTAACGTAATGTCCTCCAGTAAGTTAGACTCATTTTGCTGCAAATGATAGAATATTAGCATATCATGTTTTAATGAATGAGTGTGTTCTACTGTGTGTGCCAGTGTGAATGTGTGCTACTATGTGTGTGTGCCAGTATGTATGTGTGCACTGTGTGTGTGCACTGTGTGTGTGCCAGTGTGTTTGTGTGTTGCTATGTGTGTGCCACTGTGTATGTGTGCCAGTGTATATGTGCCAGTGTGTGTGTTCCATGCTTTTGTAACCTGTTCTTGCTGATGGCATCTAGGGTGAGTCTGTGTCTCGGCTGTTGTGAAGAGTGAGGTGGCCAACACGGGCATGCAGGAGGCTTCCAAGACACGCCTGGGGACCTGAATTTGCCTGCTGGGGAGAAAGCCCCCTCATTTCCCCTGTGCTGCTCACCAACCGAGGCTCCCCGTGTCTCTCACAGTCAGCCTGTCTGTCGGTGCAAGCACTAAGGAGAAGGAGAATTCCACGTTGCCTCCTTTCACTCTGGCCACACTCCTCCCTGCTGCCTGGACTCCTGCCTGCACTCAGGCTGGACAGAAGAATAAAGACAAGGACGCCTATGTGCAAGCCAACCAGGATCCAAGATGAGGACACGGTGGCAAAGACTTCCTGAGTTCACGGTGCAAGCGCAGACCATCCTCCTCTGCCTCCTCCCCAACAGGACAGCCAGCATCTTCAGAACTATGGCTCTGTGTTGGCTGTTGCAAATTCACTCATTGAATACGTGCCTGGGTCCAAGCTGCTGCCCAAGAGGCAGATTGCCCTGGAGGGGAGGGGAGCTGAACCTTAAGGCAGAATAGCTGAAAACTTCTGATAGGGCATTAGCGGAAGGAGCGGGACAACAGGGCAAGAAAGCAAGAACAGGATGTGTGGCAAAAGATGAACAAAAGCAAGAGCAAGACTAGGGCCACACAAAACCAGAACAGGAGGATCTACTACAAGAAGAACACAAAGACCAAGAGCAAGAAGAATCCACGTCTTATAAATATCATGGTATAGAGATCCCACTTAGTATGGTTTTAAATGAGTGAATACATTATGTAAGTAGGAAAAAAAACCTATGTTTCTGGTACATGACTCTTTGGTGATTGGTCAACCTCCTAAAGATGGCAAAACATAAATGCATTGAAAGAATCTGAAATAAGAGCAAAAGGAATCCCACTGAAACATTATATTCTATAATTATCTCTACATATAAATATGGTTCTGTGTGTAGGTATATGTGTGTATATATATGTGTATTATGACATTTTCATTTCCTGATTTCAAGCTATGCTGTGATGGACCTTTTAAAGACGTGGAATTTAGTGAAGAACACTGGCATAGTCTTGTAATCAGGAATACAACTCAATGAAGCACGTGTTACCCTAATAGATATTTATCTATTAGAAATTCACGTAATCTCTGCGGGTCCCCCCTTCACAGGATCAAGAGGAGCCCAACATAGATGCAGGGATCACTCCACCAGGCTGCACCATGGGTAGTCAGACTCCGTGATGGAAGAAGAGTAGGAAGTGAGATCTAGTTTTCTGAGATTTCTTGCAGAGTTCACAGTTATTTCTCTGTTAATTGGCACCGTGCATTCTCCTGATCTTTCTAGATGTGATATGATTTTCTCAACTCAAAAAAGTCTTCTCATAAAGAGGAGTAACTTTAAAGAAGCACTTGGAGTTGGTACCTGCATGTCCTTGGAGGGTGACACCCACACTGCCTGTGGAAACAGTGCTAAAGTCACAGATCGTAACATTACAAACTCTGGGCTAAACTCATCCATCTAGTAGCCCCAGAATGCACCACCGACTCATTCAGAATTTTTAAGAGTCATTCTAGACCTTTTAAAAAAGTGATCGTGTCAATCAATGTAGTTTGGATACAGAGCTGTGCATTTTAACTAAAATAGGCCATTTGGAATACATCAGCCCACCTCATCAGCCTCCCTTCTGCCCCACACGCAGAGCTGAAGCTGCATCCTGTTGTCACTTGTACCCTGTTGTCACTTGGTTTGATGCCCACTGTTTCCTGGGGTCGTAGTTTCTTCCTTTCTGCCCAGTGTCGATGGACACAGTTTTCCAAGACTTCACTTCTCCCAGCTCCCTTGAACTGCCTCTAGAGCATCTCCCACCTGGCCTGGAACCTCTGGATGACCTGATAGTCTTGGATGAAGGGACTTGGGACACCACTAGAAGTTCTGAGGTTCCAGGCTCCTTTGGTTGTCAGTGAATCAAAGCAACATAAGATACCCTGTGAAGAGCTCAGACCTAAGGGCCAGGGGTCCCCTTCTCAGGTGGCAGCCCTGAGTTGTCCATAAATTGTCAAATCCTGTCTGATCCTCCAGTGCCTTGTGTGTAAAATGCAAGTCTTGGCTGTACAGTTTCTGAAGTTCCCAAATTCCAGCTCTTAGATTCTATAAGGATTTTAAATTTCATAAGCACACATAGTAGAGTCAATGTCACTCTTTATAAAAATACATGAAAATGGAGAGTAATGGTGAAGCTTTCTTGTTCATTGTTTGAAAAATTAGTAATTAGGAGGACAGAATTATTGCACAGACGAACAATAACCTTGGATGTGATGTTTGTAGACAATATGTATTTTTAAATTGCATATTTCTTTTTGAAAGGATAAGTTAGAGTCATTTATAGGCAATTTGCTTGAGGCCTGGACATTATTTACAGCCTGAATGTGCTTGCTTGGCCCATGATCTTGGATGTGGTCCACCCTAACCCCTCCCTTTCCCCACTCCTGCTGGGACAACCACCTTGTCCTTCTTCTGGCCATCTGGGCACCCCCACAGTTCCACCCTTTGTCCTGTTGGCTCACAACTTTTTATAGAGGGGGAAATGCTTTCTGTTGCCAAGAATCCAGAAGTAATGCATAGGGAGCAGGTAAAGTTCCACTTGAGCCAACAGGGACCTAGAAACAGATTTAGGATCTGCCATTATTTACCCAGTGCCTGCTGGGTTCCAGCCCTTAGCTAGAGCTTTAACTACCTTGTCTCACACAACCCTGGGGTATAGTCATGCATTGCAGGCTGATAATTGAGAATAATCTTCAGATAGTTAAAGCTAGTGGTTTCCCAACTGATTTTTTAAAATAGAACTTTATTTCAAATGAAACGGCACGTAGGTACATCTGCACACACCTCATTAACTCACACACTTACATTTGATCTGTAGGTGACTTACCCAGCAATTACTGGCTCTGTAACAGCAAAGTGCCTCCCTGTGAGCTAACCCTTCCCTGCATTCAGGGTGCTCTTGATCACTTCATCTAGTAAGGCTGATGGAGCTGCTGGAGAGAGCTCCTTTCCTCCTGGGAGAGGAGTCGAGTGTGAGACATTCTCTCTCCACCCTCGGGAGGGAGAGACACGGAAAATACAAAATTGCCACAGCCTGAGAACGAAGGCACAGAGGCATACAGTGCGTAGCAAAGGCAAAACAGAAAACACACCCTGATAGTCTCGAGTTATGAACCAAACAAGTTTGAAGTCTCACATGACCTTTGGACTAAAAATTACATGCAGGAATGCATTTCTTTAATGATTAAGTACCCTTGAACTGGGAGTCCATTCACACAGGGCTCAGACCACCCCTCCTGGGGAAGGCCCTTCTTGGTCACCTGCCAATGTGCTGTCCCTTCCGTTGGCCCCTGAGGCAACTCTGAAGACCTTAGGACTCCAAAATATAAAGTCTGAAAATGTCTGAGATATTTCAAATCTTTTTATTATAAATGCATCAGGATAAAGCAGTCCTTTTACAACCTAGGAGAACTGAGCATAGACATCTACAGTGAGGATGTTAAAAGTGCAAGTGCAGATTAACTTTGAATTTCTCTATCCCACAGTGAGCCTATGTGCAGATATTGATGGAAATCTCTAAGTCATGTAATCATGGGTAGTTTTGCTTTGTTTTATCTGCATAGGTTATTCCGTTCCATTTTATTTTAGCATTAGTACTTGATTTAATTTATTGTGGTCAGAGAAAATGGAGTGTATTTTAATTATTTCAAATTTCTGGAGGTTTCTTTATGATACAGTATCTGGTCAAAATTCCAAATTCCAAGTGTTTTTTATATATTTATTTTTGTATATACATAAATATGTATAATAATAAATATGTATATAAATAAATAGACATACACATATACATACACACTGTATATATATATATATAAAATTATATATGCACATATATTTAGATATACATTCGTGCATATATATTTACATATACACATACATATTTATATATGTACATATATATTTTGATCATATATATTTATACATTATGTATGCATATATACACATATGGATATATATATATATACATATATGTGTGTATATATCTGTGTGTGTATATGTGTGTGTGTGTATATATATATATATGAGACAGACAGAGAGTTTGTAGTGGCATAATGCCTAGTTTGTTTTTTCTCTTTAAGTATATACCCATGGCTTAAAATATTTAACATTTAAATAATCTCATGCATTCAGTAATATGGATGAAACCGTTTTATTCTGTGTCTGTATCAGAGTGAAGTGGTAAAAAATGAACAAGAAAAATCAGCTGTCTTGAAGGATATTTCTTTGTAGAAGAAAAAAAAATTGATTCTTGAAAGAAAACCTCACATAACTAGGATCCCAGAGAGAGAAAGGGAGGGGGAAAGGAAGGGAGAGGAAGGGAGAGGAGAAAGAAGAGAAGAGACGGAGGGAGGTGAGAGGAGGGTCAGGAGAGCTTGGGAGGGGCATCTGGGGAGATAAAAGGGCTGCAGGAGCTTCAGGAGGAGGTGGCCTGAGCCTGCAGCAGGAGGACAGGTTCCCTGGTGACAGCCACTCTGGGGAGGGGGAACCCTGGGGAGGGGGGAACCCTGGGGAGGGGCGGACGGGGGAGTGCTTCTGCTTTGCTTGCATTAGAAACATTCCAACTTCAGATATGACTCAAAGTTAAAGGGGGGAATCATTAAGAAAATTCACCAAATACTTATTTGAAAAAGATTTTTATCCAAAATGTTCAAAACTTTTAAAATTAAAAAATAAACAGACACCCAATTTAGAAAATTGGCAGGTCATCTGAACAGACACCTTTCCAAAGATGACATACTGATGGCAAATAAGCATGTGAAAAAGATATTAGACATTATAGGTGATTGGGGGAAGATTGCGTGCAGTTATGTAACGTAAAACAGCAAAGACTTCCCCTCAAGTGGTACAGCACACATGCCAGCCTGTGAATGGGCTACACCACTTCATGTGCCACTAAAAAGAACGGCTGCAATTCAACAGCACTGTCAGTATCTAATGCTGACAATAATGCAGAGCAAAAAGACCACTCATCCATTTTTGATGGAAAAGCAAAGATGGGATCTTAGAAGACAGTTCAGAAGCTTCTTGGGCAGCCATTGTGTCCCTAGGTACTTACCTGAATGAGTTGGACACTTATGTCCAAAAAAATACCCTACACACAGATGTGTATAGCAGTTTTTTTGTGTGAATTGACACACACTGGAAACAACCAAGATGTCCTTCAGTGGGGGAATAGAGATGCAAGTCATGGCACATCCACATCATATAGCACCAGATAGCAGCAGTAGGGAGGACCTGCCAAGTCATGGGAAACACAGAGGAGCCCTACCCACATGTTGCTAGGTGAAAGAAACCAGTTTGAAAAGGCTATGTTATATGGTTCCAAGTACATGGCATTCTGGGAAAGGAAAGGCAAAACTATACACAACGTAGAAAGAACAGTGGTTTCCAGGGGTCCTGGGAGAAGAGGGAAGGAAAATAAGTGAGGTACAAGAGATTTTTTTCAGGCAGTAAAACTGTATAACACTGTCATAGTGGACTACTGACAAGAAGCATTTGCCAAAAGCCACAGAACTGTACAACAGAGAGTACACTTTCATGTAAATGCTGGTCTTCAATTAATAGCAGTGTAGGAATACTGGTTCTTTAATGTAACAAATGTGCCACACTAATGCAAGATGCTTATGAGAGGGTATGTGTCACTGTCACCAAAATATCTGATGAGAACAACTCAGAGGAGGAAAGATTTTTGGGGGCTCACAGTTTCAGAGTCAGAGGTTCAGTCCAGGGTTGGCTGGCTCCAAGACAAACATGGAGGAAGGGAATGGCAGAAGAAGGTGCTTAGCTCTTGGCAGCCTCTGGGAAGCAGAGTGGAAACAAGGAGTCAGAGACAAGATGATGTGGTCCCCAAAGTCATGCCCCCAGTGACCCACCTACTCCAACTGTGTTCCACCTGCCTACAGTTATCACTCAGTAATCCACTGAGATTATTAATCCATCAAATGGATTACTCCAGTCATGAGTCACAGCTCTCATCACCTGGTATCCTCACCTCTGCCTAATACACAAGCTCTCCGAGGGACATCCCAGAGCCAAGCTGCAACATAGGGGTGACTATGCAGGGGAGGGAGAGTGTGTGGAAGTTTGTGGTATCTGTTCAATTTTTCCAAAACAATGGAGCCTATTCCAAAGGGCTGGACCACCAAGTCTGAGGCGGAAGGTCATGAGTGAGGGGAGAGAGGAGCAGGCAGAGGAGCCACTCGGGGAATGCCTTCTATCCCGTAGCTAATGGGGAGCGGTTGCGGGGTGAAGCAGGGAGAGGAAGCATTCTCCTTTGAGGTGGTGCTGGCGATGACTCCAGGCCTTAACTTACAGGGCCCTTCTGCACGTGGACCCAGATCACACCTGAGGAAGCGCTTTCAATCTGTTAATTGCTGACCTGGAGCAAGTTGCTGTTAGATTGCCTGTGGCTTCTGCGTAAGAAGCAGTGTCTCACCATTTCAGTGGAAGACCATGGAGTCCTCATTATTCTACTTCCCATGGAGTTCCTGCATGTGATGATATGCACACAATTTGGAGACCTGTTAAGCAACTTTTCTGTTGTAACCAGTAACCATCAGAGGTGGGGTACTCTGGAAGGTGATGGGACACGGGGGGCACCCACATCCAATGATGAGGACCTGGATTAGAGCAAAATTCCAGAGACTGAAATTCAGAACATGTCTTAATCCAACTTTCTAAAATAAGGATAAAGAGGGAAAACGACAGGGTGTGTACGATCTTGGGGGTCGGGGAGCCACACATGTGGATAAAAAGCCCAGGAGGTTAAGTGTGTCTCCCAAAGAAGAGTTTTTCATTTGGCACGGCCAAAGTTTATTCTCATAAACAATCGTGCCAACAAGTGACAATTAATCTGGATGTAAAAGCAAGCAATTACTAGCGTTTCTGAGCACTCGCTACAGACCAGGCACTTTTCTACAATTTACCTCATTGGCCGGGGCAGGGTGGAGGTACCCCTGTGTGGACGGTTTCACTGACTTGCCCAATGTCGCTATTCACCATAGGGGGCACGGTCAGGGCCAGAACAGCAGTCCACCTTCCATCTGCACCGTCTGAGCCACCGTGAGTTTCTGTTCTCCACCCCAAGGAGGAAAGAGAGCTTCCAATAATATATTGTAATTGTAATTCCAGGAACACTGTAAAAGTTCAAAAATGGTGTTACGGGAGTACCATGGCCTTTGGGCTCAGACAGAGGAGATTCAAGTTCTAGTTCCGCTACCTGCTAGGTCTGGGGAAGGTACAGAAACTACACAAAGATACATGAAAAGCTGCAGGTACTTTATTTAATAGTCTTTATGTGAACAAAATACAGTGACATCAATACAGCGTCCAGCACCCAATGTGTCGCGAATGCGCAATTCCCATTAGACCAGCTGTCTTCATTTCATTCTTTATGATTTTGTCTCCTGAATGGATTTTCCCAGCATGATAGGTTGAACTGATTATTTTGGCAGCTCTATCTCCCCATGAAAACGAATAAATTGGTACCCGATTTGGTCTCATTAGTTTGGTAAATATGAGTCATTCTGCACAGTGAAATAGCCTCTCGGAGAACTTTTAAGTGCTGTTTTTTAAATCTAAAAGCTGTGGAGCAGAGTTGGAGTTCGTTAATCTCACCAAGGCCCTGTCTGTGCCAGCAGCCAGCCTCTCTTCTCTGATATCAATAGATGCAAAATCCCTCTTTGATGACTTTAGTTTTGTGGCTTCTATTGCTGACAGTATAATTATATGGTTATTAATATCCTAAATGGCTTATCTGGCTGGCATATCAATGATAGTTCACTGAGAGAACAAAAACAAGGTTTCTCAGTTGGCAAGCTCAGAAGTGCACATCTGACCGAGGCGTTGGTCTCGCCGTCTGTGCCTGCCTAATGAAATAGGCATGGAAGGCTGTCAGTCTGTGTTTGCACAGGATAAGAGCTCAAGAGTTAGAAAAAAACAGGGCTGTCACTTTATAGGACAATGTCCAAGATCACTGTTCGTGGCATGAAGTGAGGCACTTATTTCTCTGTCCTAGCATTTAAACTGTGTTTCAGGCTACTTGGTACATTGTCTGGAAAAGAAAGGTGAAGGACACCGATATCTACTTGAAGAGGTCAGGGACTTCTTGTTTACTTCTTGATGTATCCCAACTGTCTAAAAGAGTACTAGGCAATATCAGGGGCTGTGATGTATAGGATGTATTCCAAATGCCTGATGTCACTGAAACTCTAGTGTCGCATATTGTAGTACAGCTCCATGGCCATCGCTAAGACCCTTACACACACATATACAACCACAGAATGAGGAAGCTCGGTGCAGAACTTTTCTTCACATTCACTGTAAGCCTAGCATTTTCATTTAAATATGCAGTTAAAAGAGTCTCATTAACTTCGGCCATCAACATACCTTTCATCTGCTGTTCACATCCCTTGGTTCTATGGCCTAGTCTGGAAGAGACCAAAGGGAGTTCATGGCATGCAATTGTTGGAAATCGATTCTGCTGATTCTTCTCCGGAATATCTCCCTCCCCTCTTCCTTTTTCCCATTACATTGCTATTTCAGTTTCTCCTTCTTACTTCTGTGGCCACTTCTAAAGTCCCCCCATTACTTCCACTGGTTCTAGCCCATTTTCCCCTCATGAAATAAGGCTTCCTGTTTGACTTATAAATGGTGGACTGATTGTGCCTTGTTCCCTCCTGGGCTCAGCATTACTTTCCAAATAAAACTAGACTTCCTGGGGGGACTGGATAGTCCTTTGTGATTTCGTTTCCGGCCTCTTTCTGCCCTCCCTCCCTCCTCTCTCTCCCAGGCCCAGGGTTGCACTACAGTTATTGATTCATTCCCAGAGTGTCCACGTGTCCTCTTCCCTTCCACTGCAATATCAAATCTCTCGTGCTCAAGGTAATCATCTTTCCAGAAGCAGTTTGAACATAACACCTATACCAAGGCACCCTCTCTCTGTCCCGTTTGTCATTGAGATACGGTCTGCCATCATGCCTTTTTGTACTTTTCGACAGTGCATCTTATTTTTGCATCTGAAAAAATGAAGTGGGAAAGAATATTTACACGGCTGTTCTGCATCTGATAGTCAACTGAGCTGCAGGTGTCCTGGGGCCATGGTCTCAGTCCTCTTGTGTGGTGTCGTAGCTGGGTAAAAATTGGACATATGGTGCTGGTCAGAAACCATGTTTTTTTGTTTTTAAATATAAAAAGTACAAGTCATCTGTTTTAATGAATATGTGCAGCGTGCTCCATTATTCTGTATTTTTCAAATTACCCGGTTTTCAAATCTGAAGACATACTACCACCTTCACCCTTTTCTGGCCAGCCCCCTAGAGTAGAGAAGTGTGGGCCCCCTCCCAAAACATAGGGAAATACCTGTACACTTGCTGCCCGTGCTTTGTGACCTGGCTCCCTGGGGCCAGGCAGCATCTCATCAGTTAGAAGGTAACATTGCAGAGGTCTGGGGAAGGCTGCTGAGGGGAGGTGGATAGGGTGGGAAGAGGAGGTCAAGCAGGCTTCTCAGCAAAGCCACTTGTGATCCCAAGATATCCTCTGGACACCCTACAGGAGGACCACCTGCACAGATAGGTGGCTCCTGGGAGGTCTATCCCCAGAGCTGGGAAGCCAGAGGTCTGGGGGGAGGCCTGGAAAGAGCTTCATTATCATGCACTCCCAGTCATCCATGTGCAGGAAGTTTGAGGGCAGCACTCCATCCCAAGGCTGTGCAGGGTGGCCTGCCGGGCTTAGGTGTCACAGTAGGAAATCCCCTGCTCCACCCCTACCCAACACTAATCAAGTGGCTAGTGCAGGAGGAGTTTCTTTTGAGGGGAGAGGGATGAAGGGGGAAGGAGGGGAAGGTATGTTAGGAATGTGAGTTACCAAATAGCCCAAAGATGTAGGGCCGTGGCCTGTCTAACATTGGAGAGTGGGATTTTCTTCTATAGAACAAAACAAAACAAACGCTGCCCTCCGTGCTGACTCAGCAGTGGACCCTCTCTACCAGCTTTCCAGGGCCCAGTGGCAAGGCACAATGAACGTGGGACTTAAAACCACAGAACCGTACTCTCTCTGTCACACTCCTGGAGGCCGGCAGTCTGAAACCAAGTTATTGGCAGGGCATGTTCCTCCCAGAGGTGCCAGGGGAGGACCCTGTGCTTTGATCTTAGCTTCTGGGGGTACCACCACATTTGGGGGTCCTTGGCGCTCGGATTCATTGCTCTAGCCTATGCTCCATCATCTCACGTTGTTGTCATTTGTGTCCCTGAAACAGTGGCCCACTTTGAATGTAGCTATTGCTGCTTATTTTAAAAAGGGACATGCTTTTCTTCTCCTCTTCTCCCTCTCTCCCTCCTTAACCTGGGGGCAAGGAACAGGATTACCTTGAGTTATCTGTCCTGCACAGATGTCCTCAGAAGAACTAGGAAGCCATGTCTCCCAAATTAACAACTGAATTATCTTATTGGGGTGCACCTGGGACCCCCTGTCAGGGCACTCCTTGGAGTAGCTTCTTCTAAGCCCTCTATTTCCCCCGATGGGCAGAATCACAGCCTCTGGGACAGGAGTCCCCTGTGTTTCTCCTTTGCTAGCAAAGCAATAAAACTTCTCTTTCTCAATAACGTGTCCTTGTTATTGGATTGGCATTGGGGACAAGGATGGAGCTTTTGGTAACAAAATTGGTGAGCCAGATGGGATCCAAGAGCAGCCCCTGCTCCAGCTTTCCCCATCTATTTTCCTCTTCCTTCAAGGACACCCATAATATTGAGGTAAGGCTCACCCTCATTCAATGTGACCTCAACTTAACTTGGCCACACCTGTTAAGACCCTATTCTCAAATAAGGTCACCTTCACAACCTCTGAGTTGAGGACTTCAGAATGTCTTTTTAGGGGACACAGTGCAACCAATAACCGTATCCAAGAAACAGTGTACAAGCATGCATTGCACAGGGCACCTCCTCGGTCACTGCGAGAAGCTCTAGAGCCAGAAGATGAGAGTCCTGTGCAGCTGGGCTGCTTAGCTCTCTCCATCTGGTACGGGGAGGGGGGGGGGCTAGTGCCGGTGGATGGGAAACACCCCGGAGCTTTTCGATAAGAACAGAATATGGATTTTTCTGTGATCTGGGCATGGAAAAACACAGAAAAGAGTGAGTTTTTAAGACTCAAGCTGCTGAAGGGGGTTCTGTTGTTTAGGCCGTGTCCATAACTTTGCTGCTTAACGAACAATCCTACGAGAGGCTATTTCAAGTGCTCTTCTGAACTTAAGTGTGGTTCCTTCCAGGGTACCCTATGCTTTTATATCTTGTACTGTCACCTGGGGTTAAAATGGGTCACTGAAGGCTAGGATGGAAGGAATGGGCACATATTATACAATAGACATATTTCATGGAAGCCCAACTAGCCTTGGAACAACCATGAACCAATGGAAACATAAAACTCTGCTGTTTGGTCAATTTTCCAAAACTTGGAAGAGGTCTCCTAGCTCATGTTGGAAGATGATCTCCTGACTTCCAGGGCAGAGTTTATTGAGTGAATTAGATTGACTGGGAGGATTGCAATTGGCTGTAGTCTTGCTAAGGTGACTTTGGCACACCCCTCATTGGGCCTGCTGCTTATAGCAGAGAACTGTCCACCCTAATGTGACGCCCCTTTCAGAAGGTGACTTAAGACCAGTGCCTGGCTTTCAGAGGGATACCAATGTCTTAGATAAGGGGCTGTCCCAATCTCACGGCTCCCCACAGTATCACCTGAGCCCTGTGCTGCAACTACATGCCAGTTGCTTCACTCTCCTCCGTGTGGCCTTTCCGTTCCTGAAGCTGTACTTACTGAGGACACCCCACGATAAACCGTTAGCATGTTATTTTCTCTTAGATTTGTTTCCAAGGTCTTTGCTTTCATACTTTCATCTTGACAGGCCACAGAGTATCACACTGGTCTTGTCAATGAATGAAATTATTCCAAACCCCCTGCTGAGCCTGTGCTTCCTCTTGACATCTCCAACTTCTCTGCTGTTTTGGCCTCGCGGTCCAGCAAATCCAGCAGTCCTGGAAGCCTCCAGGAAGGCAGCAGTGTCCACGGAGACTCCAGAAAGTCCAGCTAGTGGGTCCAGCAGAGGCCTTCAGGGTCATGGGGTAAAGCCATGACTACACTGGAGCCAACTGCTGTCCCCTTGAGAAGCCTCTTTTGTACTCTGGGCCCTGGTAGATGTCCATTGCCTGGTCAGGACACTAGTGACCTGCAGCCTCCCTCTGCTATCTGTTACTTGAACCAGAAAAATCACAAAGGAATCATGTATTGAAATGGAAATGATCTGCCAAGCCAGAAGGCAGGCAGCCTGCAGGGAAAGGTGAGTCCCACCCCAAACTTACCCGCTGCTGTGCTTCGCCCTCTCCCTCCACTCGCCTACACCCTGTGGGCACCCCTCCAGTGCCAGTGGACCTGATGGAAAAGAGTGAAGGGTCTCTTTTGAAAGTGGATGTGTACCACATACTGCCATAACTACAGGTGGTTGGCTACCGCGAGGCAGCCCTAAGCAGGGATGACCGGGGAGGACAGGCATGAAGTGAAGTGATCTCAGTGGAAGAATCTGGGAGGTATTTTCTGTCTGTTCATTTTGCAGTGACAAAAAGATAAGCTTAGAGTTATTATAAGTGGGTTAATTGGCTTCTCTGCGATTTTTTTTTAAAAAGAACTATAAGAAGTTAGGTGACCTACAGAGGAATAGTATGTAGATGGATTTCTTCAAAAGGGCAGAGGTAATGAAGATATTTGTGAAAAAAACCCTAAATGGACACCATATGGCACACCCTATGGAGAAAACTCTCAAGGTGGGTGAGAGGAGCATCCTGTGGATTTCAGTCAGCCTCTTTCCCTGGCCACTCTGCCCTTGCTCTGTGGGTCGATGCCAAAGGATTGTGGTACAGGGATGGAGGCCACGTATGAGCACATCCTTCACCAAGATGAAGTGGACACTGGTGCCTTCGGCAGAGACTACAGCTAAGTACCCATCGTGGGGAAGCATGCACTTACATTTCTCCCACTATTCTTTGTTTATACCTCCTGTCCTGCTTCCCTTTTAGCTATTCCCTTCATTCTTGAAAATGTCTCACTTTAGATAATATGTCGCACGGTCACTCTACGGACACTGCAGCCCTTGCTCAAGAAATCATCTTGCTAGCAGGTGGTAAATGCACTACAGCCTTCCCTTCCACAGCAATGTGGCAAAGATTTATTTACCCTGCAGAAAATATTTCTAATGAACCATAGTTCAATGACTTATAAAATACCCATCCATCACCATGTTATCCCCATTTGCAGAGATACTAACCAAGGAAATCATTTTACTGTGAAGGAGAATTTGTAATGAACTCAAACTTACAAATTAATTTATTTTCGTCATGTGGCTCATAAAACAAAATCACTGGCTTGATAGATGGGCTGAACTTCTGGGACTAAGGTCAAATTTTTTGAAGTAACATCTTACAGGTTGGGGTTCTGTGCCACTCAATAAAGTATATGCCTTAAACCAACAGTTATTCATATCACTTAGGATCCAAAGAGGAGGCAGAAACCGCGTAGCATTTTAAAAGTGCAGAGATGAGAATAAAGAATTATTAACTCTAATAGGGGACTGCTCACTATGGGACAAAGAGAAATAGAAAAAAAAATACAGCAATGGCTGATATATAGAGCAGACAACTACCAGTAAGGTTTAGAAGAGCAACTAGGGGAGAGTTCCATCTGCAAGAGCCTCACTTACTGATGAGGTAGACGCAGACATCATTGGAAAGGAGGCAGCCAAAGTCCACTGTATGAGAGCAAAGTTCACAGAGGTGTCACACGAGTGGGATTCCCATGGAATACTCCTACTGGGACCTGGAGGAACAGTCTCCCAGGAGGAAAAATACCACAGACATCACTGAGGAGCAAGTCCTCTGGGGCGGGAGAAAAGGTGTCCATGGGAGATGCTGCATTAATGGAACTTGCTGGAAGCTTTCCTCTGGTGTCTGTGAGGCCCAGTCCTCGGTATTGACACAGAGGATGCTTGTGGGCAAAGCTTCCCAGGAGAAAGTGTAGCAAGCTATTGGCTGCCATGTGCTTGCAAGAGCCTATGAAAAGGGGCAGCTGGAACTAGGAATTGAAGCCCCACTCACCTGCAAGGCCACTCCAAGGCCACCTACTGATGCAGGTTGTCATTGAGCCCCCTGACAAATCAGACACGTTTGTAGGGTGAATGTCCATTATCAAAAACCCAGTCATGAAAAGAACATTTGTAGGTGAGAGATGGTAAGTTGATAAACAGAACTATCCTCCCCTTTGGCTTCTCAGTTTCCATGGTCATGCTTCTATATATGTCTTAACTTCTGTACAGCAAGGAAACCCACCAAGCATGATACAGACATCCTTCTTTCCAGCATGGGATTTTCACACACCCTCTGAAGTGTCCGGTCATTGTGCCCATGACTGGCTTCATTCATTACTCCTCCATCTGTCGAAGACACACAGGATTACCACACATCCTTTGCTGTAAAATGAGTTCTGTTATCACACGGTGTTTGGGGATGCTGTGATGATGGATAATGGTGCTATGATGACGGATAAAGCATTATAGGCAGAGAAGGAAAACCCATATCCAGAATATGTCTACTCTGATGACAGGAAATCTTAGATCTCTCCACTCGGGAAGAGGGCCAAAGTAATCAACCTGCCACCGAGTGGCTAGATGGAGCCCCCTGAGCAATTTTGCCATATCAGGGGTTCATTGATGTGGTCTAATTTCAGAAGATTAGGTACTCACATTAGCACTGGCCAAAAGGCCAGTTTTCCCCCAGCTACATTCACAGGGAAGCTGCCTGTTGTGTTGCTAGAGAAATCCATCCATCAGGGGATGCCAGGTCATGCCACTCACCAGGATGGTGCTTTCTGGGCGCCACAGAAACCTGCCCACAGAGTACGTCACTGGTGGCATTCACTGGAAATCTGCCCTGTAGGTCAGGGACATACACCACTGAGGAACTCAGGATGAAGCCACTGCCACAGGTAGCTTACACCTTTACTGTGCCAGGGGAAGCCACGTCTGGGAAGGTGTGGCGTGCTGAGCTGGCTGCTGCATATGGCATCCACCTGGCAAGATGAGTGCACCTGATCTGGGTTTAGGAACAGCAGCTCCTTCCTCCTGCATTGTCCCTTCAGCATTCTCTAGTGACAGCACTGTCCGTTGCAAAGAAGAAATGCTTATGGAGAGGCTGATTCCATCATGTAAATCAGCTTTGCATCACTGTGACCAAAGTGCCAGACACTAACAACTTCCAGGAGGAAAAGTTTAGTCTGGCTTATAGTTTCAGAGGTCTCAGTCCGTGGTCGACCAACTCCATTGCAGAAACATCATGGTGGAAGCCGCTGTGATAGGCAGGATGTGGGAGTGGGGGAGAGGAAGGAGCCAGGGACAGACATAGTCTCTCTGCCATGCCCCCACTGACCTGCATCCTCCAGCCACTCCTCACCTGCCTGCAGTTTCCACCCAGGAGTCCACTCAAAGTTTTAATCCATCAAATGGATTAACCCACAGAGGGGGTCTACCTCTCTCATGATTCAATCATTTTTTAAATGCCTCATCTCTGAATCTTGCTGCATTGGGGATCATGTTTTCAACATGCGAGCGTCTGAGGAGATGTTCCAGATGCAAAGCGCTACCTCCACATCACAGAGTAGGCAATAAGTCTGGAGATGAGCACAGAAAACGGTTATGGCCACATCACATACAGAGTGTTCTTCCCTGCACCAGAGTACATGTGTCAAAGATCTGGGAGTGAAGGAGGGAGGAGACTGTCATTCACTGTAGTTTGATTTTCATAAAAGCAGCCTTGTGGTTCATTGGTTCAGATGATGCTCTGCAAGGGAAGACAACTTGACAGTAAAATTTGAGTTAAATCAGAATCTAAACCTCCCTACTAAGCATTTTGGTCTCCTTATGGTGTTATACTACCTTGAAAAGAAGAGAGTCCTTGATTTTGCCAGGGTGGTTGATTCAAAATGCCAAGAGAAATCCTGTTAACAAAATTCGTTGTCAAGACTCACACACACACACACACACACACACACACACACACTGTCAAGAAAGACAATGCATGAGGTCTGAGGAATGCACTTGGCTATTTTTTATATAGCTCATCTCCAAATTATCAGTCAACGGGGAATTGTGGCAACTCAGTAAAGAAAGTTCTGCTAAGAACACAGATCCTCTGTGAATAAAGGCATCAATCCCTCTGCCAGGAAGCACCTTCCACCTGCCTGGAGGCTGTGGAGACATGGGCAAGATGGTATGGGTGGTGGTAGAAGATAGCCACAAATTGTTGACTCGTCCTCAAGAGCTCCATGGCAGTAACCAGAACTCACGTTTTGTTCATTAATTTGACCCCCTTCTCTTCTCCCCATTTTTTAAATTTAAAAATAACTGACGGTGACAAGATTTTAAGTTTCAGGTGTTAATGGAAAGATATTGACATACTCTGGATCCTTTGCCTTTATAAACCTTGTAGCCATCTGTGAGTAAGTGGGGTCTGCATAACAGGGTAATCCGCCAGCACAGGGGGCACTCAGGGAGACTTGCAGCGCTTATGGAAGATTCTACAGGGTAGGGCCTGGTTAAGGACCTTACTGGTCACCCAAGACGGAGTGATGACTTGGGACCAATCAGCATCTCTGAACACTCCTTGGCTCATCTGTGAAGTAAATAAAGATGATGACACGATGCATGTGGTTATTATAAGGCCCGATGGAGGGAATGTCTATGAAGGGATGGGAAGATTTTAGAATAGCATAAAATTCTAGTAGATTTCTATTGACTTATAAAATTGTTATACCATGCTCAAGATAGATAACAGGAAGTCTCATAAAACTTTCACCTCAGTGTCTGTATCAACGTGTTCTAATTTTTTTTTAAAAAAAAAAGAAACAAAAAATAAAAAAACAAAATAAAACAAAACCCTAATGAACAACCGTCTCCAACACAAGAGGCATGATCTTCCTTCAAGTGACTAGAGACGTGCACTGTGTGTAGTTTGATCTGCAATGCCCTTCCAAGACTCATGCCGAGAGCGTGGTCCCCACTGGTGACACTAGGGGGAGGTGGGGACTTCAGGAACTAGGGCCCCGTTGGACTGTATTTTAACCCCGGACCCTGTTCCCATCCCCTTTTTCCCTCTCTGCTTCCTGGCCACCACAAGTTACACATATTTGATCTGTCACACCCTCCCTGCCGTGAAGTTCTGTCTGACTATAGATCCCCACTCAAAGGACCAGTGACCATAGTATGACCTTCAGGATCAGCTGGCTCCATTTCTTTTGGCCTGAGGTGGGGAAGAACATCATCACAGAAGGGTGTGCTGGAGGAAGCTGCTCATGGCGGTGGGGAAGGGGGGGTGAGGAGAGAGAGAGAGAGAGAGAGAGAGAGAGAGAGAGAGAGAGAGAGAGAGAGAGAGAAACAGAGGAGCAGGGGATAAGAAATACCTTTCCAAGGCATGGCCCCAGTAACCTCCTTCCTCCAGCGAGGTCCCACCTTCCAAGGCCTCCACCGCCTCCCAGAAGCCGTTCAGCCATCAGTGGACTAATCCAGTCTTGAGGTCAGAGCCCTCATGATCCCCACCTCTGGATATGGCTCACTCGGGACAAAGCCCTTAACACACGAGCCTTTGGAGGCCATTCCCGATGGAAACCACAGCAGTCCCAAGGAAAACTTGCAGTCTGTGGCTCACCTTATGAATGCATCTAAACAGTATTCCATTACCTCCCCAAGCTGCAAGACCTAAAGTCAGCTGTTTTGCACAGTGGTACAGAGCAAGTTCTCTCTACATTTTAAAGGATTATTCCAATATGCTCTACACTCTAGATCCCTTGAAACTTCATTAAAGATTCAAACCATTTATCTTGCTCTAGAGAGATGGATGTGAGCCAGATTCCTCATGTCACCTGACTGTCTCAGTCCAAAATATTCCAGTGGGATGGCGATGCTTCCAGGACCCATGGTCAGCGATGGTTCAGAGCCAGTGTCTAAGAGAATGTGGGGAGCTTGCCCTTTTTCTGATGCACAGTTAACTTTCTCAGTAGCCATGGATTTAGTAGCCATGGACTTTTCTAGGGTCAATTTACATTTTTTTATAATACATAGTCATTGTTTTTAGCAATTTCCAATTTCATTAACAAGTTCCATCAGTCCACCTCTTCCAACTGGGCTCTACCTCCTGAAATTTCCAACATCTTCCAATAGTGCCACCAGCTGGGGACCAAGCTCTCAACAGGAGCCTTGGAGGACAATGTAGGTCCAAACTCTAATAGAGTGTGTGTCCCCAGATACCTGAGGTAAGATCAGGCTTGTTCACAAAATCGAGGTTGTCAAGCTTCTTTTAAAAATCTTACATGTTTTTAATCTCCAAGCCCATTATTATGCCCTCTTTTAAATTATTAATTTGAATTAATGATTTTAATTTCAGTTCTTTCCCCCTGAAGCCCCAACACATTTTGCATGGTTCTCTGTCCTGTTTCGTTAAGCCTATATCATGGTCCATCTAGGTTTTTTCAGTCCACAATGTGACTTTTCTCTTTTGAGGCAGCTGCCTTTCCCATCCTCCCGTTGGCTTTTGTCTTACAGTTTTCTTACATCACGTTTTCCTGCTCCACTTTCCAGTGTTCCACCTCCTTGTGTGCTTTGAAAAGCCGAACGAATTATTTCCCATTGAAATGCAATTATATTGTATAAATGAGATCACGTTCTCTTTAGTCATCATTGAACAATGAGATTTTTTTAAATTTCATTTTTACCAGTAGATGGTGTGGGCCACAGGGCTTCTCTTGGCTCGTGGAAGTGATAGATCCCCTCAGAGCTCAGGTGAAGGTCATGCTGATGTGCTTCTAGCAGCAATGTCCAGGAGAGCTGGCCGGGGAGCTGTCCGCAGTACTGAAAAGTCTTTTGTTTTCTTGTCTTGTTTTAAATCTCTCCAGCCTTTTTCGACGGGGCATCCTATCTCCATGGAATCTAGAAACAAGATCTAGAGGCTACCTGTGATAGTTACTAATGCAGTATCATTGACTCCTGTCCCTGTCAGTGGAAATATGTATGTGCACGTGCGTGTGCGAGAGCACACACACACACACACACACACACACCCTTTAAATTTAATTGTTTATGTGTCCATGTCAATCCATCCATCTATATAATAAAATAGGATATCAATAAATAGGGTCTATTTCCATATTTCTACCTAATTTCTTGTAAGAATCTAACTCTCACTCCCAATATAGTCTCGTATATGCTTAAGCTCCTGGATGGCAAACTGTGTCCCTGGACCCTCCTCCAATCCTGGATTTTGCAGACCAGGCTTTCTAGTCACTCTGGAATGACCTTGCAGACTTGGTTTGATTCCACTTTATGGGCTGTTGTTGCTTATTCGCTTTATTTTGGCCAAAACTGAGTAAGAAACTAAATGAGAGAAAGGGGGGAAGGAAGAGACTGAGGGAAGGACAGCTGGCCTGTCGAGTCCTTACTCAGCAGTCACAGCTCAGCCCAGAAGAATCTTCTTAGACGCTGCCACTTAGGTCATGCCAGCAGGATCTCTCCATTCCGACAGCCCCCAGTGCTCACTGTCTGCTGCACAAGGTTCAGTGCTTCCCTGTGCATCTCAAATCACTATGGCTGCTACATGAAATTAACTTGTATCCAGTACCTGCCGCTGTCGGGCTCTGTGTTGGTGTCTTCTGCATCTCCATTCTGCACCCCAATAGGCAAAATACACCACATTTGTTCATGCTCATAGGAGTCTGCATCCTCATCCTGCCTATAGAAAAACCTGAGTGGGAACTGCAATGGCTTCTCCAAGTAGAGGGCATTTGTATTTAGGTTGGACTAGATTAGAAAGCAACAGCCTGGACTCTCAGTTATCTGGAGAGGTGACTTCATTCATGACACCTGTGATTTTCAAGATGACAAAGCTTTGTCACCTTCCTGGGACCTGGGTGAACAGAGGAAGAGCCAAGTGGATCGATTCCTCCTTGGAACAGAGCCCTGCCGACACCGAGCGTTCAACCCAGCAAAACCCACTTCTGAGATGAGGCCTCCAGAACAGTGAGAAAATAAATTTGTGTTGTGCGTCACCAAGTTTTCACTAATTTGCCACAAAGCAATAGAGAACAATGAGTCTGCCTTGAATTATGCTAACTCCTCTCCTGAGCCCACCAGGGTCCGGCTCCACAGAGACAGGGGCACCCACCTTGGTAGCCCAGAGATGGCATTCCAAACTGACCTCTTCATCAGTTCATGTGAATATTGACGGGGAGACCTTTCAGCCTCTGTGTGAATTGTGAATAAAGAGAAGTGACAGGGAGGGGTCCTCTGCGTCCTATTTCCTATTTATTTATGTAGACAGCCCACATACCAAGGGGAAAGAGTCGAGTTGGTGTGTGCCCTCCAAACGTGCCATGGCCCTCCTCTGTATTTCCTGTGCTAGCTCCTCTACTTGTGCCACTGCCTCCCAGAAGGCACCTGAGGGCTTGACTCCCGTCATGCCATGCACTAGAACTCAGCGGAGGAGGTCTCAGGAAACCCAAGGCTACCCTCCAGGCTGCATGACAAGTGTTACTGAGGACCGCAGGAAGTGAGCCCAGTGTGGGAACCGGAGGACGAGGGCAGCCTTGATGCCATGCCCCAACGGTCACTCACATTCCTACAGTGAACAGTGGCCCTCTAATCGGGTAGTAGAGCTGATCGTGGGAACATGAAATGCTGCAGTCTAAGGTGAAGATGAAGCCGGACTCATTTCTGGTGGAGAGAGGTGCATTCTCCAAACCCTCTTCCCAACTCCTGGTGTCTTACAAAGGAGTCCTCCAAAAGTCAGGCTGTCCCTTCACATTCTGGGCCCATCCATGAATTATGGCCTGGCATCACTCAAGGTCATGGTTCAGCAGGATTTACTTTAAAAAGGTGAAGAAAGGAAGCTGCTTTGACCTTTAAACTCCCCATGTCTGGTTTCCAATTTGAGTTTTTGAAAAAAAAAAGATTTTGGCATTGAAATAAACTGAAATTTGAACAAATTCCTCCTTCTGCTGAACATTCACACATTTCCTCCTCTGAAACGCCTTCATGTCTTCCTTCTGCGCTTCCCAAGTCCCCTCCACGGAGGCCGGCGTGGAGTGTCACATCCGCAGAGGCAGCCAGACGGGCTGTGGAAGAAGCAAGGGCATTTATCAGACAGACATCTGCCGTGACCCCGGGACTCTGTGGGTTGAGGTTTGAGTCAGGGACAATATTGCTCTTTGTGCTTTCATAAATGTTATTTTGGGTGATCTTTGCAGCAACTCTGCTAAGAAATCTGTGCTTTCCATCATTTTCAGGCACGATAACTTGAAGCTTATAAAGATGGGGTGACTCACCCTAATAACGGATGGCCAAGGTGGTGTGAGGCCAAGTCGAAACTGCTGATCTAATTCAAGCTTCTCATTTTCTCAACAGGAAGATTAGGACTAAAGTAGGAAGAGTGAAATTTGCCAAAATGACTCCAGGAGTTAGCATCAGAGTGAGCATTAGAATCTAAACTTCTGAGCTTGGGCATCAGTATGGTTCACCATTCTGAGGTCAAGGAAAATAAGAAGGGAAGAGGGGAGGGCAGCTTAGTTGCTATCGGATTCCTATCTTTTACCTGTATTGAGGGTGTCCAGGGTAGGTAGGGACACCCACACAATTAGATTGAATTTCCTTAGTTAAACAACAATACAACCATCAACTCTAGCATTTGATTAAACTGAATAAGCAAGACTTCCATCTAATATTTTCACCACAGAGGAATCAAAAACACCCATGTTATATGTCCATCCCCTTTATGTTTGTTTAAAACTTCTTCATATTTTGTGAAATACCATCCCTAACAAAAAGAGAAATTACCTCTGTGTCCCATATTCTCAAACCTAGTTCCCTAACAAGATAAAATTTCTATTAATGATTCATTGCACTTTCTTCCAGAACTGATTATCTGTATTTACAACACACATGGTGTTGGTGATTTAAAATGTAAATCGTATCCTAGTATACACACATTGTGAGTTCCGTCTTCCCATATTTTATCACGGCCATCTATGTCAGCACTACATACCTACTCCTTCTTTTTCCAATATTAAGTCATAAAGTGAATATATAAAGGAACTACCTGTCACAAGGTATATCCCTGAAGGAATTTAAACACCCATATTAAAAGAAATGCCCCACAAGTATGCCGACTTTTCTATTTATATGCATAAGTCTATCAACTTAGCTTAGGAATAAGATTTATGAAATCAAAAACAAAGGTTCCATCTTTCTCTGTCTGCCAACACCAGGCAATTTTCTGGGACACATTTTCCTTTTCTGTAATGTGGGAATGGTGATACTTAGCTCAGTGGCACTTTTGCAAGGTAG
Source organism: Ictidomys tridecemlineatus (assembly GCF_052094955.1). Taxonomy (NCBI): domain Eukaryota; kingdom Metazoa; phylum Chordata; class Mammalia; order Rodentia; family Sciuridae; genus Ictidomys; species Ictidomys tridecemlineatus. The sequence goes on from NC_135483.1 coordinate 4,322,277, forward strand.
AAATGAGACATGGCATGAAGTTCCTGCCACAAAGAGCTGTGCAGAAACAGGGTTAACCGCTCTGCTTCCTCTCGGGTTGGGTTCATCCCTTTGCATCGGATGATGCACTGCACGGAATGAGTGCTGTCACCCTTTCACACTTATGTAGACAACCTGGAGTGAGGTGTGGCATATCCAATCCTAGCTCCTGTCTTTCCAAGTGATCCCCAACCCCAACAATCCTCAGACCTGTCGGAGACTACTATCCATTGGGTCTACCCTGTCTCATGCCCCTTGCCCTCATGAAGTCCCCTGCCCAGTGGACTTCATGACGTTCTAGTATCCTAGCGACATTCGAATGGCTTCTTGCCTAGACCTGCCAATCCCTTCATCCTTTCTCTCTTCATATAACTCTCCAGGCAAAATACCCATCTTTAGGTCTGGATTTACTTAGATCCAGATTTCCTCTACCCTGCTCTGGTGTTCACAGTTAGAAGTGATGGAAGGGGAGACATTTAGACACGTGTCACTCTGCTGATCATGCGTTTCGAGTGGGCCAGGGAACACGCCAAAGCTCATTATTTTCCCATCACTCACAGAGATGTAGTGTCGCATCCCCTCGGCTTTTCCCAAACCATGGGCCAGTGCTCATCTCGCCCATCCTTATGTTTATATCTTCTTTCAATAAAAGCATCAGCAATCAGAAGAGCAAGCTAGCAAGGCCACCCTGCACAGGCCCCCTCCCCCTCCGTCGCCTGTTACCACGTTTGTCTGGGTTCGACCCCTCTGCTTGTGATCACAATCCCACTTGTCCTTCCCTATTTAAGAATGCCACTCAGGAGTTTCCACGCTTCTAAACTCTCTTCGTTACTCTTTCTTATTCCACTGGATTGTGGTCATAGAGATGAGAGTGAGGGCCAAGGTGCTCTTGCCCACACCCTGAAGAGCATGTTCTTGATCTCACTTCTCGCAGCTGTCACTCCATTTTCCACTCCCACACTTTGGAAATATCCCTTTAGAAAATGTCTATGCACTCTTTGTCCCCAACTCCTCTCTGTCAATTCCTTAAACCCAACTCTTTGTCCCCAGCTCCTCTCTGTCAACTCCCAAACCCAACGGTTTTTGCCAACACTGTCCACCAAGCTCTTCCTGTCAGTTACAGAGGACTGCCAGGTCCGGATGCACCTCTTGATTTACTTTTTAGGAGCATCTGACCAGTGGATCCTCTTTTCGTCTTGAACACATTCTCTACTTGGCTTCCTGGTTGCAGGACCCACTTCCTGCCATACCTACTGGGACCTTCCCCTTAGCCCCTCCCCATCTCCCTTTCTTATCATCCTTACCCCCTGGACTTCCAAACACCAGAGTGCAGCCAGCCGAGAGCAGCCTTCACTTCTTCCTTTCTTTCACCTCCGCCCTCGGTGCTCCTACCCAGTTATAAGGCTGCAATATCGCACGACACCGGCAACTCCCAAATTTCATTTCCTAGCAGATCTTTCTCCTCGATATCAGCTTTCCATATACAATGACCCACTCAAGATCTCCAGCTGCACGTGTCCTCGTTTGCACCACCCATCTCAAGTCTAAATCTGAACTTTCAATCTGTACCCTAACTTTCCATGGTTCTCCCCGTCTCAGTGAACACCACCTCTAGTTTTCTAGTTATTTAGGCCAGTAACGTTGGGGTCACTGTAAGTCATTTTATTTCCATCATTCAACACACCCCATGCATCATCAAATTCTGTTAACGATAGCTGCACACTGCATCAGGATCTGACCACTTCTCCCGCTCGTGCCGCTCCCCTGGAGTGAGCCCCCACCAGTGAATCATTGCAAAAGCATCCCTTCTTGCCCTTTCCCTTTGTCCTTGCCCCTTCTGGATATTCCCCAGGAGTTGCGAGACTGATCCTAATGAAACATTAAGACGACATTTCTAATTTGTTAAAACTCTCTAATGTGCTGAGTAAGAGCTAAAGTTCTTGCACTGGCTGAAGATTGCCAGGAAAATGTGGAGTTTCTAGAATTTCAATGAGCAGGACTTTTCCCCCGGGGGAGTCAGAGGCTTTCTGTAAAATTGTCTCTTAGGGTGGTGTATACCTTGAGGAGGAATAGATACTGAAAGGTTTGAGCATTGATTCAAGGTGGGGAAACAGCGAATATAGAGGATCCAAAGAAGACCTGGGTGTTCAAGGATTTTTAGGGAATCAAGGACAATAGATTCATAAAACAGTTCATCAGGAGACAAGAAGAACAGGATAGAGTTGAACCAGATCACAAAAGCTCTTAAAAGTGTTCTGGATTATTTTTGATGGGCAACAGAGGAGCAGAGAGATCTTTTTTTTTTTTTCTATAGAGGAGCAAGATGATCAGAACCGTTGAACATAATCCAAAAGCATGATGCTGGCTAAAGCAGCCTAGGCAGGGCAACCAGAACACGTCTACCACAGGACAGGGCGGGGCAGCGTCCAGGGGGACAAAGGGGAGGCTGGAGAACATCACGTACCATATATGAGAAGCTGGCATTTATGACACAGGGACTGAGCCTTGGGCAGGCACTGAATGGTCACAAAGTGTCATGATGTCCTAGAAATGGACGCCAGCTTCTGAACCACAGAAGAGGTGACAGAGTGGCAGAGAAGCAGGCCACCACGGGGTGAATTCCCCAAGTCTGCTGCTCTGTTATTGTGCAGATGAAAACAAAGGCCGAGTCTCCCTGACATAAAATGCTTGGGATGAGAAGTGTCGCAAGCACGGTGTCCCTGTGTCTCCGTGGTCTGAAGTTCAGCTGGAATGCTTGGACTGACTGGTCATGAGGGTCAAGTCAGTGCAGGGGCAAGAGAGGCTGGAGGAGCTGGGCTTCTGACATTCCACCACTTCTGTCCCTTGTTTTAGAAAACCCAGCCTTATTCTAGGCTTGGATCACTTTCATCTTCTAAAGATGACACAAGGAAACATGGCTGGCATGTGCCTAGCAATTGTCACCTAATGCATGTTTAATATGGAACAGATGTGTTGTGCAGGACGGGATTCCTAACTGCTCCAGATGCTCACACCTGCCACCATTCTCATCTCTGAGTACCACTACCCTGTCGTAGGAGATCAGATTCATCAGGCAGAAATGTGGCCTCAGAAAACCATTCAGGCCTCTGCTAATTCTTTTTTTTTTTTTGGATCTAGGATTTTTTTCTTCAGTAAACATTTCATGGCTTTGTGAGGAGAGGGATACCTGGCTCAAAGGATCTGTTTCCTACAAACAGTTGGAAATATGTGGAAAATATCTAGATCAAAATATTAACCAGAATTTAAAGTGATCACTTAAAAGAGTGACCATGCTAACATTCACATTTTTAGTTGTTTTCGGAATTAATTATATTTTATTTGAATCATTTTTGCAGCTTGATTGAGATGATTGACATATAAACACACACAGTGTCTGAGATCTGACAAATGTGAGCGTGTGCCTGCCTGTGTCCCTGACCTCCTAGTCCTTCCAAGCATCCCTGTTTTTTCTGTGGTAACAACATGAAATCCACTTTCTTTTTAAATTTTTTAAAAAATTTTTAGTTGTAGATGGACACAATACCTTTATTTTATTTGTTTTTTCATTTTTATGTGGTGCTGGTAATTGAACCCTGTGCCTCATGCATGCTAGGCAAGTGCTCTACCATTGAGCCACAATCTTCCCACCCCACCTTTTTAAATTTGGTTTTTTAGTCATACATGGCAGTAGAATGTATTTTGACATATCCTACATACATGGAGTATAACTTCCCATTTTTGTGGTTGTACATGATGTGGAGTTTCACTGGTTGTGTATTTATATTTGAACATGGGAAAGTTTTATCCTATTTAGTTTACTGTCTTTCCCATTCCCATCTCCCCTAGGACTGGCTTACTTCACTTAGCATGATAGCCTCCAGTTCCATCCATTTACTGACAAATGCTGTAATTTCATTCTTCTTTACAGCTGAGTAATATTCTCTTATATATATATATACCACCTTTTCTTTATCTATTCATCTGTTGAAGGGCACCTAATCTTAGCTACTGTGAATTGACCTGCTATAAACATTGATGTGGCTGCACCTCTGTAGTATGCTGATTTAAAACCCTTTGGGTATATGCCAAAGAGTGGGATAAGTGGGTCATATGGAATCTCCATACTGCTTTCCAGAGTGGTTGCACCAATTTGCAGTCCAACGAGCAGTATGAGTGTGCCTTTCCCCCACATCCTCGCCAACACTTATTGTTATTTATATTCTCGATAATTGCCATTCTGAATGGAGTGAGATGAAATTTCAGTGTAGTTTTAATGCATTTTTAACAAAACTTTAAGTGCATAGACCACATTGATAACTGAGGAACTATTTTGTTCTGCAGATCTCTAGAATTTATTCATCTTGTAGAGATGTAACTCTGTACTCACTGAACAGCTTCCCACTTCTCCTCCCACACCTTCCACAGCCCCACCCCACTCTTTGCTTCCATAGTCTGTCTGACCATAATGGATTCCTCATGTAAGGAGCCACACAGTGTCTGTCCTTCTGTGACCATCTTATTTCATGCACCATCACATCCTTCAGATCCATCCACTGTGTCACAAATTGCAGGATGTCCTTTTTAAAGGTTGGATCACATTCTAATAATATTCCATGATCTATTGCATGACATCTTATTCATTTGCCAGTGGTCATTGCGGTTACTTCCATGTCTTGGCTATGTGAACAATGCTGCCAGGAACATGGAATTGCAGATATCTGTCCTGCAGCCCAATTTCAATTCTTTTGCATATGTACCCAGGAATGGGATTCAGGATAGCATGGCCATTGTACTTTAAGTGTTTTGAGGAGCCTCCAAGAGCTACTGCTGTTGCTCAGTTTTACATTTCCACCAATAGTACACAAGAGTGACAATTTCTCCACATTTATGTTAATACTTAGGTAGGGATAGGCATATACAGATCTGTGTATCTATCTATCTATCTTAGCCATCCTAACAGATATAAAGAGATGTCCATTTTGTGGTTTCAATCTGCATATTCTTGATGATTGGTGATATTGACCACTTTTTAGTACACCTGTTAGCCATGTGTCTATCATCCTTGGAGAAATATCTATTTAAGTCATTTGCCCATTTTTAAATCAGGTCATTTGTTTTTTCACCATTAGGTTGAACAATTCCTTATATTTTTTGTATATTAACCCTGTTTTCTGATGTTATAACAGAATATCACTGATTAGGTTGTTTATAAAGAAACGAGTTTTATTAGTTCATCCTACTGGAGGCCGGGAAGTTCAAGACTGGGAGTGGCATTTGGAGTGGGCCTCCTGCTGCGAGTGGGTGGCACACAGGGAAGAAGTGCGTGTGAGAGTCCGGCGGTGCGTGCAGCTGTCACTGCAATGGGTCCATCCTGCTGCGTGAGAACCCACTCACTCTCTCCTGACCCAGAGGCCTCTTACAGTCCCTGCTTCATTTAAGACTGTCACCCTGGGGTCAGCCCCCAGATTCGAGCCAGGGCCAGTCCTTATCAGAGACATGGTTCGTGAGTGCTTTCTCCTGTTCCTTTGCGGGCCAGGAGCTTTTCCGTTTGATGTCCTGCGTCCATTTTGGACTTCGGTTCTGTTAGGTACCAAGCTCTCCACCCTCTGGAAGAGAGTTCCAGCTTGCATCCTGTAACTTCAACCTCAGCAGCTCAATCAATATTTGCTTTGAACTCTTTCCCACTCAATCTCCTTTCCTGTGACTGCGCTATTATTGTTTCTGCCCTTTTCCTTGGAGGTCACCCTGTAAGTGTCCTGAGACGCTTCCCTTTGACCTTGGCATCAGCCTTGGCCATGCCTTCTACCTCAGGCCAGATCCTTCTCCCCTACTGGACTCTGGGCACCTGCCCAGTCAAATCCCGTGACCACCATCATGCACCTGTATTTGTGCCTTTGACTCTTCTCTGGTGCCCCAAGTTTGTTCTTTCTTTATTTTTTGCCCTTTTGATTTCTGTGATCTTGATTTGTTGTTGGCTTGTTTTCCCCTTTTTGGATTGGTGCACTATAATGACGTACAATAGTGGGCTTGGTGGTGGCACATTCTGCATGCACATAACATAACTAGGTCAATTTCATTTCCCTTTCCCTCCACTTCTCCCTTTGGGTCTGTTGCCTCTTCTGCAGTGCATTTGGATGGCCAGAGCGAGGGTGCTATATCCAGCACATCGGTGCAACCTGGTGCCTTAAAGACACTCATACACTCTTGTATAAATTAATAAATAATTGCTGTCCCATGGAAGACAGGGTTAAACCATCATCCTTTAGCTGACTTTCATATCATCTGAAAAATTGCATCAAATCTCAAATAGGGATAGACTTTCTGGAGGCCCCGAGTTTCATAATATTTTTATCTGTGTGTTTCTAATTTAGCTCATTTTTATAATGTATTAAAATATGTAGCACATATGTTTTCTCAGCTCACTCCACTATTAAGGCTGTGAGTTTTATTTAATAGCCAAACCAAGGCTTGAAGGGATTTGCAATCCAGCACCCAGACAGATTCTTGATCATAGCAGGTCCTCCATGCATGCCTGTCAAATAATGCACAAGAGGGATAGATAAAGAATGGAACACCAGTGCACAACATACATGTCCATTAAGAACTGCAAAACTTACCATTAAATACATGTACCTATTAATACATCGACACTTACACCGTGGGAAAGAATGTGCTAGGTTCATGGCAGGAAAAGGATGGGACACTCACATGGGGTAATCTGAAATGAGATTGGAAAGGGCCAATTTTATAGGTGTAGGCAGACTGTGGAGAAAGGACAAGGATGAGTTCTGGGCCTTAGCGCTGCTACCTGTAGGAGTTCATTACCGTGACCCAAGGGCCCCAAGGATGCAGTGGTGACAAGAACCCCAAAAGAGAGAGTCCTGTTGGAGAAGCACTGGGGTCACAAGGGAAGGCCCAGCCAGAGATGAGGCCAGATGAGGCCAACCTTCCAGAGGGGAGCCAGGGGCTTTCCAAAAATCTCTCCTTGTTAAGAGGAATTCTGAAGTGAGTTCCACCTCACAGAGAAGCAGTATTCTACCGCTTTGATTTCTGGGTGGCGGGGCTAGGAGAAACACCACTTCCCCGAGCTGCCATCTTCCTCAGCTCCTTGGGTTTCCTATAGAATCTCAAGCCACTCTCTCGTGGCTGCCTATTCTTGATGTGGGATTCTGGTTGTCAGCTGCACTACGACCAGTATTTTTCAATGAGTGTCCTTCCCTGTCCTTTTGTGTTGGTGCCATGTGGTGGCTATTAAGACTGATTTCCTTCCACTGAGATCTCACAGTCCCTCAGGATCCAGTCACTGTTTCACATGCATAAAGTAACAGACACCACAGTGCAAAGCAGTCCATTTCTTGGGAGAGAAATAGAGGCTTCTGAAGGAAGCAGTGGGCGGAGATGTAAGAGCAGGAAGTGCACCATGATGATCTGAAGAGAAAAGTGGGATGGCTCCAACTTTGTTTTTATTTTTCAAAATTGTTTTAGTTATTTCAGGTCTTTTAGAGTTTCATCCAAACTTTATATTTTATTCCTATTTCTGTGAAAAATGCTGTTGGAATTTTGGTAGAGCCTGCATTGAATCCTTGTATCACATTAAGTAATAGGGACATCTTAACAACATTGATTATTCCAGTCCATGAACACAGGGCCTTTCTATTTATTGGTGTCTTCTTCAATTTATTTCATCAAAGCTTCATGATTTAAGTGCAAAGATCTTTCACTTTCTTGGTTAATTTTATTCCTAAGAATTTTATTCATTTTGATGCTATCATAAATAGGATCCTTTCCTTGAGTTCTTTTTGTATAGATTGTTATTGGCACAAAGAAATTCAGCTAATTTTTTTATATGTTTCATATCCTTCAATGTCGCTGAAACCATTTTTATAAATGTCTGTCATGAATAAAATGATCATCAGTGGATGAAAGGGAAGGAAATTGTGGCGCGCGCACACACACTCACACACGCACACACACACAGGCACACACATGCACAGGCACATTATTTAGCCTTAAAAATGAAGAGAGTGACGTTTGCAATAATCTGGTGGAATCTGGAGGTCATTATGCTGAGGAACAAGTCTCAGAAATAAGTCACAGAAAGAAGCAATCTCATTAATAACCTAACTCGTGTGCCCCACTTGAAAAACAGACTTCATTCTGAGAGAGCAGAGCCATGGCAGGCCATGAGCAGGGACAGCAGGGAGTGGGCGATGAGGGTCAGAAGGTACAAGTTTGCTGTTGATGAGGTGAGTCCATCTGGGGAGCTGATGTGTGGAAGGGGACTGCAGCGAATGATATAGTGCTAGACGCTGAAAATCAGCAAAGAAAGGAGATTTGGATGTTTTTGCTACAAAGAAAAGATAACTCTGGAATACAATGGATGTTACACTGTGCACCCGCAGAGACCATTTCAACAAGGATAGGTATATCAGAGCATCGTGAACACCTGAATTTACACAGAAAAGAAAAAAAACAGTAAGAATATTTTCAATAGCAGGTTAAAGAAAAAAATCAATAAACTTGAAGCAGAGCAATAGACATTTTCAAACTGAGACACAAATAGAAAAAGAAATAAAAAATAAAAACAAAATAGAAACCTAGGACTCTGAGATCAGGTCAAACAGTCTACCATATGTATACTTTGCATGCCGGGAGAGAAGAGCAAAAGGAATAAATACAGGACAGAATAAATGTTTCAAGTGATAATGGACAAGAGTTTGCCAAAATTAATGAAAGACAACCAAATACAGATCCAAAAATCTCAGAAAAGTGCAGCAGAAGACACTCGCATACATTAAAGTCAAGCTTAGAAACACCAAGGATTAATGGAGAATATTGAGCACAAACAGAGCAAAAAGAGACATTAAGTGCAGAAGAATACAGAATAACGTCAGACCTGCTTACCCAAGTCCTGCCAGGCAGAAGACCTGGAATGACCTACTCACAATGCTGACGGGGAAAAATGAAATCTGGCAACTCAGAATGCTGTGACAATTTTAAAACTTTAAAAATGTTTAACAAATAAGCATGAAATATAGACTGCTTTGGACAAATAAAGCCAAGAAATTCATTACCCATAGACTTTCAATATAAGAAGTTATAAATCATAAAAGCAGAAAGAGTAAAACGAGGTGAAGACTTGGATCTAATAGAAGAGCGGCAAAAGTTTTTTAAAAAGTACATAAATATATAAATGACATTTTTTTCAATTGTCATTCTACCTTAAAAATAATTATCTAAAATTAAAAAGTAGCAACGATGTATTTTGAATTTTATCATAAATGCAGATGTAAAAAAATATTGACAATACCCCAAAGGAGGAAAGGGGCTGGCAGTGTGCGCTCATAAGATTGGTACAATATACGCATTACCACAAAATATCATTCAAAGCTGACTCTGATAAATAAGATATTTTTTCAAGCCTCTATAAGCCAAACAAAAGAGGTATAGTTAAAAATGCTATTGCCATTCAGATTTAATGTAAGTAGTCTAAAGACTTCAATGAAAAAAAAAAAAACAGAAATTGTCACATTTGTTGAAAAAGAAGTCCCGCCTGTATGCTGGCTACTGGAAACCTGCTCTAAATATAAAGATCAAAATGTTCAGAATGAAAGGAAGGGAAATTGTGTGCCCAGGCAAGCACAAGTCATAGGGAGGCAGGCAGGGAGACTCTGCTGATAACCAAGAGTGGACTTAGGACAAGGGTATTCCCAAACTTCTTTAAAAAATTATTACATCAGGGTAAAGGTTCTGATTTAGCAGGAAGATAATGAAACAGTACCAAACGTGTTCCACGAACCAACATGGCTTCAAAATACATAAATAAATGACTAATAGAGCAAAAAGGAGCAATAGAGAAGTGCATTTGTAGTTGGAGACGTCAACACTTGTTCTCCGTGAGTGATAGAACAAAGTAGGCAAAAAAAAATAAAAAAATCAATAAGTATGTCGAAGACTTGAATGGCACTGGCAATTGGTTCATTGACCAAATGAATGTTACTACCACCACAGCACAACACGGACTTCCAGGTCCAAATAGAATCCTCACTGAGGAAAGCCACACCTAGATCATCACATGCGCTTTACAAATTTCACCAAATTTGAAATAATACAAAATGGTCTCTGGCCGGGAGCTCACTCTCTACCAATGTGCAACAAATTATTCCAAGACTTAGGAACTTGAACTGCCAATGTTCATTGCCACACACATTCCAGTGGTCAGAAATCTGGGTTTGGCTCCACGGATGGTTCTGGCTCAGGCTCTCTCCAGGTTTCAACCCTCCTTGGGCTTGGGTGGGGCCTCAGCCCCAGGCTCACTGCCGCGGGGGATGGATGGCTGGAGGCTCTCCATAGTCCCAGCTCTGAGCTGGCTGCGAGGACCACCCTAGTCAACAGCCGGAAGGGACTGCACAGGATGTGGCTGACATAAAACCAGGGTCACAGGGCATCTTTGCGAAGGCTCTTACCAAAAACTACACCCAGAAGTCATCAGCAGAAATCTATTTAAATAAATGGAAAAGATTCCATACTTATCAATTGAGAATCTATAGTGTAAATATCCCCAGAACACTCAGGTATGAATTTATAGGTTTGCAGAATTCCAATACGTAGCAGATGTGCTTTGGTTCTGAGGTAATAATTCAAATCAACATGTTCATTTGAGAGGTCATCTCAAGAACTGGAGAGTGGGAGACCATGTTAACAGGGCCCATGAAGAGCACCCGAGCTAATCTTTAGATTCAAAATAACTCCAATCAAAATGTGTGGCAGATGTGTCTTAAGATTGGAATTCAAATGAGAATAATTAATGTGGGAGTTGAATCTATGAAGCAGAGGGATGGAGAAGTGGGAAGGGGAAGAGAAGGCAGAGGGTGATCGTGGGTCACTAACCAAGTCTCCGCTGTGGGGAGCCCAGACCTCGGCCCCAGGGCAGAGCCCCAAGTCAACTATAGACCACAGACTTTACTCTTATCCTCCCAAAGAGGAAAGAGATGGCATTCTCCTATACCATCCTGCCAGCTGTTGGTGGAGGAGACCTCCTAGGGATTTGGTGGCATTAATTGTGGGCAGTTCTAGCTTGTGGTTTATATGGGCCAAGCAGTCAAGAACCCCTCAGATACAAAACCCAGACAGGTACTGACAGTTAAAGAGGGAGCCACCATGCCCAGAAATAGTAAGGCCTAAGGACTGCGGCAGGACAGCAACTCCTAGTACAAAACAGCCCTACAGTGACATCCCACGTCCTCAGTGACATTTGCTCTCTCTGCAACAGAGGATCTATGTGAAGACTCCTCCTGAGCATCTCACCTCCACCTGATTGCTTCTCCACCAGGTTTATTCCTGGGTCAGGAGTAGGGGCCCGTTCACTCCCAGGGAGCCCCTAAGAGATGGCCCTTGGAGCCACAGGGAAATGCTCCCACCTCCTTTCAGGTGGGCAACGCTAGCAGGACTGTACTGTCCATCTTCCCCCGTCCCTGGGGAACCAAGCCCCCACTGCACATAGTCAGGAACACAATCGCAGCTACGGTTCTCCCCACTGCCCCAAGCCTCCTTCCCTGCCTCCCTCTGTATATCTCTCTAAAAAATAAATGTTAGTATCAGACTAAAAGGTCTGAACAAGGAACCACAACATGTATAAATAATGACAGGAGCACTTATTGGATTCCAAGTAAGACTGCGGAGGTTACTGAGAAATGGCGTCACTGTTAGTCATCAGCGTTAGCCTCACACGTACCCTGCTGAAAGTGGCCTTTATCTGCCCATGATGTATCTCATCCTGCCTGGAAAACACTGACCTGGAATGACTCATATCACTTTTCAGCTCTTCGGGGCTAGGAGGTAATTACTAATACTTTGCTTCTAAGAGAAAAACATATACTAGGTGTTTAGAGAACTTGCCCGTAGTCTTTGAGGCTTCACTAGAGTCAAAGATGAAATTAGAGCCAACTCTCGAGTGCTATAGCATCTGAGGTAAGGCAAAACAAAGCCTTTGGAGTGTCCTTTGTTCCCCCTAAATAAGAATTTATTTTATTATTAAAAGAGAGAACTCCAGAAGCCTCTTCCCCACAAAAATCACAACGTGGCCAGGTTTTGAGTGGGAAGCAAAATTTTCCCATGCTTGCCTCCAAAGATGCCCAACATTAGCTTATTTACATATTTCCCTCAAGGTTTTTTTTCCTCATATGTATATAAATATGGTTATCCTACATTTATAGGATTTATTGCCCTTTTCTAAGTTAAACCTGCATTTGAACCAGGTAAAAATTTTTCTTTACATGTCTCTATATGTACATACTCTTGTTATCCAAAAGAAAAAGAAAACACTTTAGTAGTGGCCCTGAGGGGATATATCATGCGTTATTTAGCAAACTATTCATCGTTCGAATGTAGGTTTGGACTGTCATAACAAAAATTCTCCTAAAATGTAAATGCAAACCTTTTCCTATATAAGGTAACTATTTAATTTCATATAAATGTAAATACCTAATTCATGTTAGATTTTTATCATTTAGCAAAATCTGTAAGTTGTTAATACCTACAAGCAATGCACTGTCCTCACTAAAATGCTAAAATGTCTTCTGAACCAGTCTCCGTTCCTTCCATCCCACCTTCTTCAGATCGGCCAGAATGAGCACTTCAGCAAATGAAATCATTCACCTTCTTAAAGTCGCTCGGTGTCTTCTCAGTGCATTGAAAATACATTCCATGCTCTCAGAAAGCAAACGAGATTACACAGACCCTGCTACCAGCTGTTGATTCCAATAGCAGCTGTAACAAATCACCACAACTTTCTGAAACCCACAGCTTTTTATTTTATAGTTAGGACATTAGAGGTCTGGCATGGGTCTTGCTGGACTAGAACCAGGATGGACAGGCTGGTTCCTTCTGGGGAGAGTCTGTTTCCTTGCCTTGGCCAGCCTCTAGAGGCCCCTTCCTCCAGAGCCGGCAGCGGAGCCTTCCTGCACTGGCCTCCACCCCTGCCTCCCTCACTGGGAAGGATCCATGAGTTCACTGGATTCACCCAGACACTCCACCATGACCTTCCGGTCTCAGGTTCTTTAATCACAATTGCGAAATCCCTTCGCCATGTAAAAGTAACACGTACAGGTCTTTCTAGGACTTGGAGATATTACTCTGGTGGGGGGAGGCTGGAGAGGTGGGGATTCATCTGTCCACCACATCTGCCCACCTTGTAAGCTTCCTCCTTTCTGGTCCTCGTTTCCTTTCTGCACTCAGCCATCCCGAGCCACGCGGGTCCCCCAGAGACACTGCTCTCTTGCCCCTTCACCTCTCCCTCTCGCTGCTCCAGGTACCTAGGACATTTGCCCTTCCTGGGAGGGGGACACCTTGCTTCTGCTTGGAGACTGAGTTCAGGCATGATTTTCTCCAGAGCCCTCCCCGCTGCCCAGATTCCGCCAACACGACTCGCTCCTCCAGCCACAGGGCTCCTCACCTCCGTCTGGTGGCAGTTCTGACACTGCATTGTATCCAGTTGTCCATCTGCCTCGGAGCCCTTGAAACTCTGCCTCATCTCTACAGGAACAAATGTGGAAAGAGACTTCTGGTGGCTTGGCCATCGGGGTGTCTCACTGAACGCTAGGAGTCCCCGGCATCTCCCCAGGTAAAGATGAGGAGACGCCCTCACCAAGGTCGGGGGATCTGCTGGATGACGGACAGGCAGCAGGGACAGAGCCAGGATCCAAGCCCCTGTTTGACCCTGAAGCACACTGACCACACCCCGCTAGGAACGATCAGGAAGATGGAGGTTTCCTTACTTTTTTTCTGGCTCAATTGAAGGGCAAATTATGTTCTAGTAGTTTCTTTTAATGCCTCTGGGGGAAAAATAAAATAAAAATAAAACATAAAACAAAACAACTTTAAACAAGGTCATCTTCTGAACAGAAGGTTTTGGATTTTGTAAGCTCATTGTCACCTCGGCTTTGAGGCTTGGAGCTACCCTTCAGTGACTCGTGACATATGCCTGTGCCAGGCGGCACTTGACACACTTGCATGGACCTTCCACACTTGTACAGACTACCCAGGAAGTTTTAAACATGATGAAACAGCACTGCAGACTCTGCTTTTGAAACAAAGGTGCATAATTTGAGCACAGATGAGTCAGATGGCAGGTGATTTCCCAATTAGACAATCACTGAACATTTCTCTCCCACTCAAGGGAGAGCATCCTCTCCCCAGTTTCCGTTAACTGGGATCCGCCACCACCCACCTGTCTTTCCCAGATGATGATTTGACCCAGATCTTCCAGTCTAAGCCATGGGAGCCCGTTGCGAAGGCTCCAGAACACCTATTTGGAGCCACGCTTTTCAATCCTGGCTACTCTTAGAATCACCAAGCAAACTTTCTAAGCAAAACCTGTACCCAGGCAAGTCTCAGTGGATCTGGGTTAGAATGTAGGATACAGGTTTCCAGAGCTCCTGGGGTGATGCTGATGTGCACCTGGCACGAAGCCAATGCTTAGGACAGTGTCTTCCACTGTGGCCAGAAAGCACCTATACGTGAACTGCTCCAGGCATTTGATTGATAGGTTTGTGCTTCCACCCAAACTGCCAAATCAGCTTCTCTGAAGCTAGAGGCCATGGGCATACATTGTCTTCAATTTCCCCACCCACGATTCCCAGGCTCTCACTCTTTTTTAATATAGAGGGAAACTAAAGCCACAAAAAAATGAAGGACATGACCAAATTCTCAGCCAGGTCACGACCTCATCCCAGGTATTGTGAGATGTAATCTGTCATTCATCCCTTTGGGTTGGAGGGAAGAGAATTTGAAAACTCCTTCATTCTTTGAAAATTATGCATAAACTTCTTGAGTCAGATATAAAATAACATTTATACTAGAACTATAAACAAAATCATAAAGTCCATAAAATTTAAACAATATTAATGACATACATGAAATGGTTTTGCTGATATAAAGATGTCCACTTGAAGCTGCATGCACACGATAGGTTGTGTGGACTTTGGCATGCTTTCTTGCTTTGTTCTGGGTGACTCCATTTCCCCTCTGCTTTTCTAACATCTAGTATTAAAGTGTGTGTGTGTGTGTGTGTGTGTGTGCGCGCACACACACACACAAACACACACTGGGGGTATAATTCACCATGAAATCAGTTTTGTTTTACTTGACCAGAGACAAACACATGGCTTACATATTAAGACTTCCTTTTTTATTTTCTCATTAACCTGAATGAATGAAATCAATATAAGGATATTTCATGACTTTAGAGTCATAAATATATCCCTACATCTGGTGCTAATAGCATTGATTACTCATGAGTATAGGGTGATCCAGAATGCTCTTTTATTTCCTCATGATTATTGCAATGAATTTGCATGTGCACACACACATTTGCATACAGAATGTCAATACTGTTGACAGGATAGGTAAACCTTACTTACAAAAGTGCCATTTTGTATGAATTAGATTTCCCATGAGATAAGAACTTGATTGTTCTTTTTAATTAATTTTTAATTAATTTAATGCTTTTTAAATTAAAGCATTTGTGCTTTTGTTTTTATTCCTGGACTTGGGGGTTGATGTTTCTTTGCATAACTAGGTCATTCTCTTTTAAATCTTCTAGTTTAACTAAGTAAAGATTTAAAATATCAGCTTGTTAAACATAGTGGACAACCAAAATAGGCAGTCAAAATTTAGGTTACGTGTGTTCACGTGTGTTTCCTGGTCTATCATTTAGAAGACTAGAAGGGCCATTTTTTACTTCCATAACATCATTCCATATCTTGATACATGATCTTGCAGTACTGTGCATACTGGACAAGAAATGAAGACATTTTCTTTTTCGTTGCTTTTCCAATTAATGTTCTACCTCTGTGATCATTCATTACCACTGAGGGTGCTTTCCTCATTGTGTACAAGTAGCTCAGTGTTCTTTGGTTAGCTCTTTACCTGTCTTATGTAAACGCCTGCATGGGCACATCATACTCATAACGTTTCATTTAGCAAATCCATCCATCTATTTTTTAGTTGTAGGTGGACATAATATCTTTATTTCATTTATTTCATTTTTATGTGGTGCTGAGGTTTGAACAGAGTGCCTCCCGGTGCTAGGTGAGCACTCTACCTCCGTTCCACAACTCCAGCCCCTCCATCCATCTTTTTATTTGTGATTTTTAAAATTAATTTTATTCTTATATAGTTTACACTGACTGTTTTCATATAGGCTATATTTCTAGTTTTTACTACACACTTCATAATCGAAGATTTATTCTCTCTGTAATTAATTAACATGTATGTTAGAGAAACGTCTACACAATTTTTCCCTGAACCCAATTTCAAAATACTGTTAACAAATAATCACTTTTACTGAAAATTTGAACAGCTACCCTTCTCTATATTAAAGTTATAAATAATAGCATGTCTTTTCTGCCTCACTTCCCATCTCCTCTCTAAGCTTACAGTATTTAAATTATTTGAGGTCTGTAGTTAATGAGCTAAAGGAAAAAAAATAGGGCTTCCTCCAGAGATCTTCTTTTATAAAACTTTTTGAATATGATTTTAGGTTTATTTTTTTTTTAAGATTTGCTTTAGTGTTATTTTGTCCAGGTTAAAAATTGCGTTTGAGCCAGGTTTCCTATAAGTTAATTTGGAACAGATAATCATTTACACAAAATAGAGTAAGCCGCCCCAGGAACATGGACTGGCTCACTGTTCATTTAAAAAGAATTTTTGTAGTGTTGTTATTGTCAAATAGGATGTCTGAAAATATCTGGAAATCTTTAACTTTTATTCCATCTCGTATCTCATGGCCACAACCAGCGCCCCTGTTGTTTAGTGCTGTTTCCAGGACCCACGGCGTCCTCCTCCCCATTCAGATTCTCGAGCCCTTTGCAGTGGGGCCGAGGCTCCCAGGTGGCACCTTCTGGCGCTCTGCTGAATCCTCTAGAAGCTGTCAGCCTCTTCCACGGCCACAGACCCCGTCTCTCCTGCTCGGTCCTTGACAATAGCCCTTCCTTATGCTCCTGGCAGAGGACCTGATGAGGCTTTGACAGTGATTCAGTCTGACTTGGACCTTGGCAGTGAAGGGCCCATGGCCAGGAAATGGAAACGATAATGGTGATGCCTCTTGTCATTCTTCCCAGCCTGACTCGCCAACCAACGTCCACAGTGTCGCCCGGAAGCCCAGCACTACACAGGACACTGCCACTTTCCCACCAGATGCCTGGGGTCCTTATGAAGCACAGTTTCCCACCTGATCTGTCTTCCCTCTTAATGGTGTGGGAACCAAACCCCCTGTTCTCTGTGCAGACAGACCTTCCCCCGGGCGCCTTGCGGGCACCATCCTTCCCACGTACAGATGGTGGGTCTCGCTCCATGGCTCCATAAGCCGGCATCCCGATTCTCTCCAGGTCTCTCCCAACATGTCTTTTTTGGCTCAGTGGAAGGCAGATTGGTGGGGACTGATTTATATCGCGTGCATATAAATTGGTTTTTTAAAAAGTTGTTCTCTTTTCCAATAATGCTCATCTATTCTTTAAGGCTGGTCACTAATTGGACTAGACAACTTCTGGAGAAGTAACTGGACATTGCTGCCATATAAATATTATTCACAATACTTTGGTGGCTTAGAGGTGAGGAAAGGTCATTGGAGCTGCTACGTCTCCCTTTAGGAACTGGAGAGACTTCAGGGCAAACACTTCTTAAGTACTGCTTCAGAGCTTTGAATTTCTCCTGAGAGTCAGGTATTGAGAGTGCTATTTGTTTGTATTTTATAGAATAAATCTGACCCCAAGAAATCTGAAAAATGGAACTGACCCCTTGGCAGTGATCTTTCTGTGGCCCTTGGTGTTCAGGTAGATAAGGAAGGGCAGCCACGGAACTCTTGGAGGAAAGCATTTGCTTGCAAGGCACCTGTTAAGCACCTAATAGCAACCGCTGTGTTGTCAATCACCTTGGAAACCGTGTGGAAGAATGGAAATAATTGAGTCATGGAGGGCAAACAAATGCGAATCTGACTTCAAACTCCATCACTTCAAAAGGGGTACTGAATGGAAATGACAAAGCCAGTCCTTGTCCCCAGAGGCCCACACAGGGAATATGGCCTCAGACAGCACACTTGCCAAGCCTCGACCTGCTCTCCCATGAAGCAGAGGTCAAGCAGATGTCTGTGAGCTCCCTCTCTGCCACATCTGAGCAGGTGTCATTCCTGCTGACGGGAAGCAGAGTTAGAGCTCCCTGCAATCTCCCTCCTGCCCAGAAGCCTCAAGTCCCTGGTGGAGGGGGTTGGCAGACATCCCCACGTGGGGCACACTCACAACAACGGGGAAACGTTTTCCCAACTCTCTCGCGCTCGTGCCTGGCAGGGGCTGATTTGTCTTTGTCTTCCCTTCATTCCCTCTTCCCCACTGTCTCAGGCACGTGGGCCTTGCCGTCTCCCCTTTGGTTCAGGTCCTGGCCCCACACGCACCTTCAGTCCCTGTAGCCTAGGAAGATGCACCCCTCCACTTGCTCAGGCCTTGCAGGTGCTCTTCAAACAGAAGCTCACAGAATTATGGTGCTCTCCTGCTGTGCAAGGCTCTGCACTGTGTGTGCATGTGAAGTTTCACTTTTCTCTCCAGAAGGTCAGAAAATATTTCTCTTGAATAATTTTTACCTCTCTGTGGAAGAACAATTCTGTTGAATTACTGATCTCCATTTTCAGTCAATGAGTTAACGGTATTATGTGCCTGTGGTCTCATTCATAAAATGATTCATGATTTAATGATATAAAATATGTGCCCCCCCCCTTGAAAGTCTTCCTTGGTAGAAAGAGATAAGAAAGAAGAATGAAAACAATTGCAAATGTCCCAAAATGTTTCTAACTGAATGAGTGAATTGATGCATGCCATAAGGGAATTTCAAGTTCAACCAAGGTGCTGTGTGGACTGAGTTATGTCCCTCCCAACTCACAGATCAAAGCAGTCACAACCTTCGAGATGATAGCATTTGGAGGTGGGAGGCTTTGGGAGGAAATTAGATTTAGATGAGGTCCAAGGGTGGAGTCCCACAGTGGGATTCATGTCATTGTAAGAAGAGGAGAGACCAGAGCTCACCTACCACCACCTCTCTGCTTCACGAGGATGCAGGAAGAAGTGGAAGGAGCCCTCGTCAAAACCCAGCCATGACGTTGAGCTTGGGCATGATGCTTCCAGTACTGTGAGGAGGACATTCCTGTTGTGTGAGCCGCTCAGGCTTGGTGCTCTGTAGCCAGAAGTGACTACGACTCGAGGCATCCTGGGTCCAGGGCTCATCTGCTGTCCATGGGGAAATACCACCTCATCACTTACCAGGAGCCTTGGCCTCTCTGGGCTGAGGATCCTCTGGCCACTTTGCCCATAAATCAAGGCTCACCCTTCTCAGCCACTCTTTAGGATCTGGGGGCTGAACTGTAGGAAGGTTCAGTGAACAGAGCCTTCTGGGTCTCTTGCCCCACGTTTCTGTGGAGTGTGGCCTCTGGGCAGCGTGGGCAGAAAGTCGGGGGCAAGAAGAAGACATGGGTGTTCTGGGCTGTGCCTCCCCTGCTCTGATGCCATGATCTGGCAGCAGGCCCCTCACTCCCCGACAGCTCCTTCCTGGTGGCCTGTCCTGTGCAGCTCCAACTCTACCTGGGACCTGGTCTCTCACTGCTCCGGGTCCCTCATAGCTGGGGTGCCATCTGCCCCCCTCCGCTGGCAGTCTCAGGAGCCCTCCACGTGCTCTGCAGCTCTGCCACACTTCCCTCGCTCTGTGAAGGTCCCCCATTTTGCAGGGATTTCAGTGGAAACAACTGAGTGAAATCGTGCTAACCCTCACCTGAAGACATGAGGAGAGTTGAAGGCTGACTTGTTCTTGCATTCCAAATTGAGCAAGGAGTCTGTTAGATAAGAGCAATGATGAAACGTGACGACTCGTGGGGAAATACATTATCAGCGGAGCTGCCTAAGCCTGAGGACCCAATATCTCAGTTAGAAAGGACATGAAGGGTCCCTTCGTCCAAGCCTTCCTTTAGCTCCTTAGATCACTTTTGTCACTTATTCTGGAAGCAGAATGTTCTATGGCACCAGACTATAGAGGTTCAGATCCCAGACAACATATCAACTGATCTTGGGTAAGTGCTGAAAACAATCTTGGTCTCAGTTTTATCATCTTTAAAATGAGCACAATATGAACGGATTCAAATTCTTTATCCATAAACATTGAGCCCAGTAATGTTTCCCAATACAGAATATTTTCAGATTGCAGAAGCATAATGTAATGCAGAGCATGTTTCTAATATTGTGAGATGCCCCTATGAGGGTCGAGGGCAGTAGACTGTAATAAAACTCATTACTGTTTTTACAGAGAGAAATGAATATTCATAAGAGTAAAATAAATGAAAATTATAAATAGCATCATACTGGTTTTAGCCAGGTTTTCCTACCAGATGAGTTGCGGAACCTCTTGAGTTTTTACCTACTTGCAGAGTTACTTTGTGACCACATTGGTTAACGCATCTCAAGCCATGAGCATTGTTGGGACTGTAGCACTCACTCAAGAAACTGCCATCCTTCACCATCTGCGTGGACAGCTACCCGGCGCTGCCCACACGCTCGTCGTTTCGAGGCAAGGCGCTGTCTGTCAAGTCCCCCTGGTTGTGGTGGGTGCACTGCGTCTCTTGGAGTAGCATTTCCAAGTTTAGAATGTTGGAAAGCAGAGCGGGATTTTGAGTTCAGTTCTTGCATCTCAAGCTCTGGGCTCTTCTCCTGTATGTATCTACTCATGCAAGTGAGGAACAGTAGGCTTGCTACAACCCCATGTGACCAGAGAGAAAAGCACACGGGAAGAAGGTGTGGACTGGCTCCCGTGCCCCAGAGCAGGTCTGGCAGGGCAGGGATCCACCAGTGGACTTGATCGGCCCAGGGGCTCCACGGACTGGGGTGAAGCGGTTTGTATACCTGCATCTCTATCTCGTTTTCAAATATACAGAGACAGAGGTGCAGACATGTCCCAGAGAGTCTGTGGTAGGAGGCAGGCATGCTGTTCCAGGAGGTTGACCCCTGTGATTCGCTCTCCCCAGGTGGGTTTGGTTGTGACAGCACAGAGCTGGTCCAGGGCTTGGTAATGGGGTTATTCTGGCAGAGGACATTTCAGTGCTAGTTAGCATAAGGACATCTTCCAGGCTTCTAGGGCTGGGGCCTGGCAGATGATGAAAGGCCTGGGTCCTGGATGGTGCCCTCTGAGATGTGTGAGTGGGTTAGAGAGAGGGCCTGCCACATCTGGTCATGGTGACAATTAGATTAGGGAGCAGACAGGGAGGGGGAGGAGGCCTCCAAGGTAACCTGTGGGGCCTGGGAGGCAAAGTGGCAGAAGCGTCACCTTCCCAAAGGTCACATTCAGCAAGCACGGGCTCCAGAGGCAGCGTCGGGTGCTGACGGGTAGAAGGATGGTTTCAGAGGGCCCTTCAAGGGCATCTTGTCCAGTGGCTTTCAAATGTCAGCCGCTTGGTGTGCTTGTTAGAAGTAGAGGTTCCCAGGCCGTCACTGCAGGCCAGTAGCTTTGGGTTTGCTGGGCGCTGCTGGGGGCCCGTGTCTTACACAGGGTTCTGGAGGGTTCTAATGCACACACAATCCCCTGGCTGCTGACCCGCTCCACACCAGCACTTTGCAGATGGGGACTGTGGAATGAGAAGACTCTGAGATCGGAATGACACCCACGTGGGAACAAGCCCTATGCCCCTGTGGTCCCTCATTGAGTCTCCCTGGGCAGTACTGCAGTGGGCTACACTGGCTCTGCCTGTCAGAGGCGGATACCGAGGCTGTGAAAGGTTCAGGGACTTGCCCATGGCCACCCAGCTAGGAAGTGGTGACCACGTGATGGTGCAGGAGCCTCCCAGAACCCCTGCTCCTGAGGTACATGGAAGGACTTCACACAGTCCTGGGGTCAGCCCCTACAGAATCCTAACCAGCTCACAACTCTGCCCTGGATGGTCGTTCTCCAACACACTGGTTGTCTTCTATTCCTTAAAGAAATACGCTGGCCTCCCACAGCTCTGCACAGGGTCATCTGGTCTTCACCACGGTGCAAACAGAGACATCTTTGTGTCTGGGTGTGCACACATACACATGCTCAAATGCACACCTACACACAGATACATGTCCACACAAATGTGTACACATACACAAACACACACACAAACCTACTCACATATACAAATGCACACCCACACAAACACACACACACAGCTGTCCCTGGCCCCAGGCTCCCCCCGACACTGGTCTGGCCACCTCCTGGCTCTCCATCCTCCAGGCCTTCTCTGGGGCCCCCTGCTTGGACTCCACACACTCCCTGGCCTTGGTGGGAGGAAGGGGATAGAATGCCATTTCTACTTCTTTTTCTTTGAATTGATTGCTACCTGGCTGTGAGCATCACTTTCCGTTTCTCCAGAACACCTTCTTGACTTCTCCAACTCACTGAACACCCTTCATGGATTTCCGATAAAGCCTGTCAGTCATCATCCGAACCCTTGTCATTTCACAGCTCCAATTGTCTAAACTGATGGCCTGTTGCTTCCACCAAAACACCATGTTGGTTTTTCCTCACCATGAAGTTCCACTATAGCACTTGGTACACCATCGGTGCTCAATAATTACACGTGGGTGATTAATTTGAGTCAATAAATGACCTGTTTAAACATCACCTCTGCAGAA
This sequence comes from Ictidomys tridecemlineatus, assembly GCF_052094955.1. Lineage (NCBI taxonomy): Eukaryota > Metazoa > Chordata > Mammalia > Rodentia > Sciuridae > Ictidomys > Ictidomys tridecemlineatus. The sequence continues at coordinate 4,344,977 of NC_135483.1, forward strand.
GGTCTTCCCTGACAGCTTCCTCGAGCAGTATTCCCAGGAGTACCATTTGGCTCATTCACAGCAGTAATGACAATTTACAATTATTTTATTAACTGTTCACTGTCGCTCTTCCCCATGAAAACAAAAGCTGCATAATGTGGGGGCAACTTGGCCCCGTTCACTTCTAAAGCAGAGAGTGGCATGTCTTGTGCTCCGTGCTCTCTGCTGAGTGAATCAGTGGGCACCCTGCATCCTTGGCTCCTGGTTTCCCCACTTCTTCTGCAGCCTGCTGTCCCACCATGGAGGACCTGGACCCACTCACACTGAGACATTGGGAATGGGACTCTGTGTGTGTCTTTCCAGCGTGGACATTCACAAAGTCCGGGACTCACTGCTGATGAGATTGGACAACAGACACTATTATAAGTTCTTATTACTTGTACCGAGCATGCAGGACCCAGCTCAGAGGTTGAGCTGTATTTTTCAGACTACTTACGGCCACATTTTTCCCTTTCAGATGTACTTGACAAATGAAGTCTATTCGGACTCCACTTCCATGAATTACCCAGATTTTTAAGCAAAATATGCTGGGCAATAAATCATCCCAACTTCTATTAGCTAACGTCTGGGAGGAAAGAGAAGGCATACATATATTGAAGGAGAATTTACGTTGGGACAATTAATAAAGGAGTCACTTTGTCCTGTGGGCAGGAGGTAGGGAGTCCGGAGGGAAAGTCACACCCTGAAGTAAGGACAATGGGAAGCATGGCACTGCCCTGCAGGAAGGGCGGGTGGTTTTCCCGGGACACAGAGAAGGCCAGCTGCTCTCGATAGTCAGGGAGCCCAGTCCTCTGCAGAGCTCTCACGGGAGGGCACGGGCACGAGAAGGCTCACTCCCTCCTCCTGCTGGACCCCCTAGCAACCAGCTCCATCTGGAAGTGGTGGCGCTATGTGCCGAGAGCCTGGTGGGAACGGCAGGAAGGAAAGGCCGCAGAACACGGGGAGAGTCGAGGAGGAGAGACGGAGCAGTCATGGCACTCAACTTTAAGAGGAAACCAAAGTGCAGTCACGAAGAATTTTATAGAGACAACCTTGAACTGCTCTATTTATAAAGTATATCATTTGCAAACATCAGCATTTTAACGGTTATTAGTCTCAAATTACTCATGACACATTTCCAAATCGTTTGAGGTACATCAAAGGATCCGCACCAGACCGTACTGGGAACATCACTGAAGTTGCAGAAAAGATCCTTGAGCTGGAACACACATGACCTGCTTTACTACTGACAGATCATCTTTCTAGATGTAAAGACGTCAGGGCAAGAGGGGTAAAGTTATTTAAGAAAGGTTTGCAATATCATCTGCTTGTATTCGTTAGGTTCTCCTTCCAGCATAGGAAATATCCAACAAGACATAAACTATATATTTACACAATTTGCACCTTGATGAATCCACGGGTTTTACCCATTAACCATACGAGCATCTGAGAACAACCACGATCCTTGTATTATCAGCAAAATCACCATTACGGTAATGCATTTTTGTGTGATCTAACCCCCTGTCTGTGCTTAATGGACTGGATTAATGGAGCATGGTGTCCAATTACTCACAAAGCTTCTAACATATCATCTTCCATGCCATTCACTATGGAAAATTGCTCTTCAATTTTATTTTTACCTCTGATTGTGACAAAACCACAACAGAATTAGGTAAGCAGTCCTATTAAGAATTACTATAAAGAGCTAGAAATTTAATCTAAATCATATATATAGTGAATGTATATTATTATGTATAAAAATTTTGCTACACATTATACATCAGTGAACATGGAAAAACCATATTAACACATGCATTTTATACGTATTTGCATACCCACATACATATGACATCCCAATAATTGGAGGCTTAATCTAACTCAAACAATACATTTTCTTTGTATTCTGGACTTGGGGCAGAACTCTAGGGAGTAAGACCTATCTTCAATAGACTAATAATGACTTCCCCTAGATGCCCCATCCTAGTTGCCAGAACATGAGCATATGAGGAAATACAGCTCCAGAGATGATGTGCTGCAAGTTATGCAGACAGGAAGATCAGCCTGGGTTACCTGAGCAGGCCCAGTGGAATGACGTGGGCTTGTAAAGGGCAGAAGAGGAAGACAAAAAAGAGAGGGGCATGAGATTCAAAGCAGTGTTGTTTCTGGCTTCAAAATGGGGAAACCCTTGGGAAGGAATTGAATTCACCAATGACCTGTGCATGTCCTTGGAGATGGATTCTCCTGGAGCCTCCAGAACCTGCCTTCCACCTGCAGAGAGCCTAGGCAGAGAATGACTTTTGGCTGGACTTTTGACCCATACAAACTGTGAGATAAGAATAGACATTATTATTGCTGTATGTATATACGTGACTGCATGACCAACGTGATTCTGCAACCTGTACACTCAGAAAAATGAGAAATTATATCCCATCTTATTCAAATGTATGATACGTCAAGGTCATTGAACTGTCACGTGTAGCTAATGAAAACAAAGAAGAGATTAAAAAAAAAAAGAAGAAGTGGATTTTGATTCAGATTGCAAAATGTGTAGTAGCAGTTCCTGATGGTGGAAATAAAAGATTAACTACAGGGGGCTGACCAGAGCTAGAAAACTCACTTTCAAGATGGCGCACTCCCAAGGCTGGAAATTACTGTTGTCTCCCTGGAGAACCTGGAGGGGGCAGTCAGCCAGGACCTTGGCTACTTTTAGGTAACTTTTCCACATGGCTCTTAGCTTTTCAAAACATCATGAAGGGGTTCTGAAAGAGAGTGTTCCAAAGAGCCATCCCAACAGAATGTACCCCAAAGTCCATGTGATCAGGGACTCTCCACCGGCAAGACAGGTAGGTGCTCATGTCTCATTGGCCGTATCAAGTCAAATGGCCAAGCCTAGACTTGACACTGCAGAGGACCACACAAGGACTCGATACTGGATGGTAAAATAGCAGTTCCCCACATCTGCCCTCTGGTGCCTAATGATGGAGCTCTTGCCCATGTACAAAATAGCAATTGCTTTGAGCCCAGAGCCTCACAGCTCCATCCCCGACGGCAGCAGGCTCAGGCTCGAAATCCAGAACCTCATCATCTAGTCAGGCTCCGGTGCTCATCTGCTTCCTCAGGTACTCTGTGCTCTGTCACAAGTTCTGCTAGCCAAAGAGAAAGTTATTTGTGTCTCCAACCCCCGGTGCATCCAGTATTAATGGTGAAGCACGGACAGGAAAACTGAAATAGAAACTTCAATCAAAAAGGGCAAGTGAAAGACGTGGCAGTCACTCATCCATAGAGCACCATAATCCAGGGCTCACACGTCACCGGCTGCCTGCCTGGGGTCCAGTTCTATTCTTGGGAGTGGTTCTCCATGGCTCTGGGCTCTTAATTTTGTCCTCTTAGTCCTTAAGCCTTTTCCGTAACAAATAGTTCATGTCTATAACTAAATGGGTTTCTCAGCCTGCTTCTTAGGCATCATAGACTGTAGGCTCGGAGGTTTCTTTTCATAGTTTAAATTTCTCCACCCTTTTAATTTCTTTTACTTTTTCCTTAAAGTCATTGTGGTTTTCCTATGACTCCAATTAGGGTTTACCTCATGAGACAAGGGTCCTGCTCAAGCCTCGGTAAGCTTCTTGCTATGGGTGCTGCCAGTCCAGGTACTATGAGAAAATCTTATATAAGATTTTTAGAAGCCCTTTTGTCTGGTTGAGAAGTTCTGTAATATGTCCCCTTTAGATGCTTAGGGGACTTTTCGCGTGGCTGACACTAGGAGGCTCTACCCTTAGGGTTTTGAAGTTATAACAAAGGATCCTCCGGTTGCGCCCTTGAACTGATCTTGACTTAGACACCATGTTTCACAGACAGTTCCTTGGATTTGATTCATCGACAGGCCATTTCTGACACTGCGAGTATTTTGCTCTGGAAGCCCAGGGATAAGAAACAATTTTACTTTTAAAAAATAAAATTCATATTTTCCTTCATATTCACCAAATGCTGCTTGAAAATGGAACATTTCTTTATCTATGTCACCTTGCTCCCCCTGTACTTTGTCACAGCCATCTAAAAAAGAGTCAGTTGGCATTTTCAACATTCTGTCTGGAAATCTCCAGGTGGATCTGCAAGATTATTAGATAACGTTTTTTTTTTTTTCCTTCCACATTATCCATGTGACAGTTTCATTACTTTTTTCTGCAGGTACATGACTCAGATACCCTTTTGTCCAATTTTCAATTTCAATTTCTTTCCCTCTTCTGTGGTCTCCCTCTACCCTGGCCTAGAGCAAATGTCAAGGCTCTGATTGTAATGTCAGCAACCCCTTTCTGATATCCATTTCTATTTTCACTATCCACATTGCATAACCAATCACCCCAAATACCAACTGCTCAGAACAAAACCCAGCTTTTCCTCACGGTTCTGCATCCAGGCAGGGCTCAGTGGGGGCAGTGCCTCCTTCCACGTGGCTGCAGCCGAGATGCTCAAGGAGGCTGCAAGAGCCCCTTCCGGGAAGGCTCACTCGGATGGTGGGCACATTTGTACTGGCTGTCAGTGGGCCTCAGCCAGGGTTGACAGGCAGGTCCACAGTTCCCACCCATCTTCACTGGTGGCTAGGTTGAGCTTCACACAGCACAGCATCTGGGTTCTGAGAGGCCTCTTGAAGAGAGAGTTCCGGGAGATCTAGCTTCAGTGGCCATGACAATCATGTGGCCAGGCCAAGAGTGGAGATGAAAGGAGGCTGAGAAAGTGCAGTGGGCCAGGAAGCACCCTCCATTGTGCATGTGGGGGGCTAGACAGCCTACCAAGGGACTCTGAATTGGGGGACAAAATCCTAGAGACAGGAAAATCAAAACAAGATAAACCCCAAAGGGAATTAGGTACTACCTCTTTTATCTGAGCCCTTTTGTGTAAATGGAGACAGCTGAGGCTAGCTAAGACAGTCTTGAAGTAGAGCCAACATGGAAGACTTCTGTACCAGAAATTGAAATCTATGTGAAGATTCAGGATTGAGACAATGCAAAAACTGGTACAAAAATAAGCCAGTAGAGGAACAGAATAGAACAAACTTCCATCACATGCCCATAACCAGCACATACATGAATGATTCTGGAAGAACTGATCTATCAATTGATTGATTATTATTGTTTCCTTCTTCATTGTACACATAAAGTTCCCTCCAGATAGATTTTAGATCTAAAGGTAAAAGGAACATTGTTATAGATTCTAAAGAGCAACATCAGACAACAACTAATGCCACAGTGTGGGCAAAGCATTTTAAACAGAGAAAAACATGCACTAACCATAAAGCATTTTTTAAAAAGATTAATGTGTCTAATATATAATTAAGAATTTCTATTCATCCAAACACACCATTAATAGAGCAATTGTGTGAGCCACAGGTGGGAAAAGATGATTATCTGACAAAGAACTCATATCCAGAATAAATTAGTCTTTTAAATCAATAAGGAAAAGAAAATAAGTTGAACAGAAGAATGAGTAAGAGATTGAACAAGCACTTTGCAAAAGATTATATCCAAAAGGCCAGTGTGCATATGAAAAAGTGTTCAACCTCTCTATTCAAATGCACGTGTAAACCACAATGAGACCCTGGTGAAGGCCCCCAGCCCCAAAGGCTAAGGTGAAAATGACTGACAGTACCAAGTACTCCAGGCATCCTTCAACAGCAGGGCTCCTGCTGAGCTAGTAGGAGTGTAAATTATCACAAACATTTTGTAAAACTGGTTGGCAAGAGCGATGAAAGCCCAACAAATGAGTGCTTTATGGCCCAGAAATTCCATTCCTAGGTAATCACAGAGAGCTAAAGAGCATTTGTTTTCTGAAGCTGTGTGTATGAATTTTCCAAGTAGCAACAAAACTGCAGACAACCCAATGTTCACTTTTGGTAAAATGGATAAACAAACATGGTAAGTGCAGGTAGCATAACACAAAACAGTGTGTAAGAGCTCACCATGGCCATGCCTGAGGGCAGACAGGGATCTCAAAGAGTGTGGAGTGAACAGACCCAGACTCACCTCACACTCCACCCACCGAGTGTGAGCTCATGCATTTTAAAGACAGGAGAAATTCACCTTTGGTGACAGATAGCAGGGTCTGTGTTGGTGGGGGTGGGAGGCCCCTGGAGTGGGGCTTGTGACTGGAGGGATGTGAAGGCCCTGGGGGGCCGGTACAGGTTTTGTTTTTCTCTTTATCTGTGGTGGTTACACAAGCAATTTTACACTGTGAAAACTCACCCAGCCATACATTGCTTATTTGGGCACCTTGAGATTTTAATTTGTGCTCAAATGAGAGACAGCCCATTCTTTAGTTATTAAGTGTGTAATCATAGACTATTTGACAGCAATTCCAGTTGGAGATGCTTCTGGTGCAGCGGCTCCTCCAAGCTATGCTGAGAGCCGAGTCGGTGTGGAGTGCCCCAGGGTCTGCCCCCCCTGCCTGTGCAGGGGCCTGGGCACAGTTCTGAGCAGACAGCAGCAGGGAAACCAAGAGACACATGGACTGGAGGAGCAGCTTCCATTTCATCCTGGCGTGAGAAGACTGCTAAGTGTGGGGTTGTTTGCTCTCAGTTAAAAACCACGAAAATAGTCCCCACGTAGCACCCTCCACGCTCCCACACTGGTGTGTCCCTGTTTTGCTGCAGTACCCTGAGCCATATGGTCATTGCTACCAGAAGTGGCCCGAGGAGGCTGCCTGACAGGCCGTTGATCCCACATGCACAGAGGAGCATCTAGTCCTTCATCAAGGAAGAGAGGGAGCTCCGGGAGAGCTGCGGCAGCCCTCTCAGGGCCCCTCGCCTGGTGCAGTGTGTGTGGGCGGAGAGCCCCGCAGCCAGCCAGGCCCCTGGAGCTGAGGCCCAGCGCTGGCCGCTACCTACCCACCCACGCTTGGTCTTCAGAGAAAACAACAGGCTCAAAAACCGTTTTCAACCCAGAATACAGGTAGAAAATGAAAAGGCCTCTTTAGCAATTCCAAAGGAATTCTTTTTCTCCCGCAGCGCAGGGCAGTAGTGGGTCTGTCCGCCTCCTGTTTGAAAGGGTCAGTGAATCAGAGTGACAAGCAGGGGGTAATCCCATGAGGAGGCAGCGGTCAGGGCTGGGGCTTGGACTCTCGAATCCCCCTGAATGTTCTGGATCGTGGCCTCAAGCCTTCTCATACGGGAAGGAATCGCCCTCTCCCCTGCATCTAAAAAATAAAGAAGGCAAATTAAAAATATAACTGTGGTTAGTAATGAGACACCGTATTCTTGGAAATCTCTAAGGGAGTAGAGTTTAAGTGTTCTCACCACCAAAGGAAGAAAAAAAAGTATGTGAGGTAATGGGTACGTTAATTAGCCCATGTGGGTACCAGGATGAATGCATATTCTGAAACATCCTGGTGTATGTGATAAATACATACACTTTTGTCCATCAAAATTGAATATATGTGCGTCTACATATACACCACACACATATGTATATGTCTGAATTTATTTATTTATAGGATTTTTTCAGACTTCACAGGGGATGCTGGCATCTCCCACCTTTGCCTCTGAGCAGGACGGGGGATGAACCCTGTCACCGGACCTATTCTTCTATACACCAACCAGCTTATGGAATCTACTCTTTATTGGCACGAGGCTGAGAACTATGAACGAGGGAGGCTGCATCTTCTACAGTGTGTCTCCTTCTGGGGTGCACAGCCTCTTGCAGGCTCCTTGAAATGTGCAGATCCACAGACACATTTCAGATCTGGCCGATGACCATGGATTTGAGCCACTGCAGTGGTCAGTGGACGGCATGGCCTTCTACCCAGCTTCCAGCTGACAGCCAGTTCCCAAGTCCAGAGCCCCTCCACAGAGGGGGACATGGGTTACTACTGGGAAGGAACTTTGAAGTTCGGCCACGGGCTCAACAGACATTCCTCTTCAGGGACTGAGTTCAAAGACAGAACGTGCTCCTCGGTGCGTTGGAGCTTGGCTGTGTCTTTCATGGGAAGGGGACGGCTAAGTGACAGGGCCCTTTCTGTACCTGGCAACAGGCATTCCTAAGCCCTTTAGAAAGGAGCTGAGACAAGGAACAGGGGGCTGGGACCAAGGTAAGGATTCTAAGGGAAATAGAGATTGGATGAAAGAGACATTTAAAGATGACAGTTGTCAAGGTTTCCTGTTTGGTTAGATATGAGAAACTTAGGGGAAAAAGCCAGAGATAGGCAATGAATTGGAAGATGAGATCATAAAGCCCGAAGGGCACTTTATACCCTCAGAGTTGCTTGAAATTCAGAGAGAGAGCGGGGGAGAGCCACCCAGGAGTCACGAACAGGAGAATTAGGTAATTAGGAATGCTGTTTTACCCTAAAGACATGCGACAGCTCTGACAGAGCACTTCTCTTGGCAGACTCTAACCCAAACTCCATTAGAGTGTTTTAAGGTTACTGGCCTCAAAAATGATGCATTTGGATGGTAACACATTCCCACAAAAATTCAAAGATGGCTCAATATCCGAGAATCTGGTAATGAAATTCAACACATTTACATAATAAAGGAGAAAAAAATGAGTGAACATCTTAGTGAACATGGGGGGAGAAAAAGAAATTTATAGATTTAAATATGATGAACAATTTATTCATCAGTAACAACTCTCTCCAAAATAGGAATTAAAGGAATTTTAACTTGTTGGAGTAAAAAGTATACAATTTATAGCAGAAAAATAATTTACTAGGCCATATTTATGGAGTTTTAAAGCGTTGTAATTTTAGAAAATGGTATGAGAATATTTGTGTGAATGATAAATAATTTGGGCTGGTGGCTGGCTCTGGGGGTGGGGGGAGGTGAACATGGAGAGGGGAGCAGAGGCCCACAGTCTGTCTGGGAGCTGTGTGTGTGTGGACTTTATTACACTTATCACTTTAAGTGTAATAAGACTTGTTGCTGAACACATCATATCATTTTCTGTGCTATTTTGTGTTTGAAACACTTTTAAAAAGCAGGAATACACATACAGGTTAGAGAAAATGTCTAAACAGTGCCCAAGAATATGGTGGCAGTGATTCCCCTCTGCCTCTGAGCTCCAGTGTCCCCGTCCCTCCCAGCTCCCTGGGTCACTCTGTGTCCCCTGCATCAGCCGGCGTCCTCCATGTGTGGAGGCAAACAGCATGGACGGTCCCTGGTCAGCGTCTTTTCCTACAAAGCAGTGGATCTTGTCTGCTGAATTGTTCAAGCCAAGCTCAGGGAGGCTCCTTCTGCGGACAGCTCTCCCGCTCTGATGGAGGAGGCCCTCTCCCTGCCCAGCTCGCAGCCCCGCCCCCTCCTCTCTTCTAGTCTGGCTTGCACACTGCCTCGAGGCCCATCTTCCTAAATAAGAGGCCTGCCCAGGTGTCTCTGCCAATGGGAAGGGAACCTTAAACGTCACTTGGGCTCTCTGTGTCCTCCATTTGGGGTTAGCCCACCTTGGGTGGCTATAACAAAAATCCCTGAGCCTGGGAACTTAAATAAAGAGCTTGTTTAGTTCATGGCTCTGAGGTCTGAACGTCTAAAATCAGCAGCCCTCTGACGAGCCCCTAGAGAGGCCCCTTGACTGGGTGACACGATGGAGAAATGGGGGACCGGCTGTGTGCAGAAAGGGCCACGTGTAGTTCATGGCTTCACTTTATAGCAGCCTGCTCTCTTGAGAAGAAAATGTTAATGCCTCCTGCAGGCAGCACCCCCAATGACCTAATCACCCTGCTATGCTCCACCTATATCACCTTTTCTCTCCATTTGAAAGATGTAATTAATTCATACTTCCACCACCTCTTAACACCGCCACATGGCATATTAATCTCCCAACGCACCAACGCCTGGAGGACAAATTCATATATATATATATATATATATATATATATATATATATATATATATATATATATATATATATATATAAATGAAACGTCCCTAGATTATCCACTGCAACTCCTTCACCAGCTCCTGGGCTCTCTACACTCTCAAGAGTTGTCCCTGAAAATGTCACCCACCACTTCCCCTCTCCAGTCCCAACCTGCTTTACGCCTGGGCTGCACAGCACCAGCCACCTCCCCTGGCTCCTAGGATGCTGCCCTCACCTGTCCTCAGACTGATCTGGCTGCTGTCTCCTTAACTGCAGCATCTTGTGGTCATAGTAGTGTTTAACCCAGCCTTCAGTGCTTTGCCTGGTCACCCCCCTGAGACATGTCTTCCAGCCCTCTAGCTATAGTTCCCTCCTCACCTGCGTAGCAGGGCCCCCCAAGCAGCCCCCCTCTTTTCCCTGCAAACCTGTTCCTCCTGCACCTCCATGCTTAGTTTCTGTGAATGGCCCACCATTCTCACCTTGCAGTCAGCCTATCCCTTCTTTATCATACCACAGAAATATGTGCAGCTTTGTAATGTGGATATTGTTAAGCATTAGCATGTAATCAATAGGTAAGTATTTGGCACTTTACATGGATTAATTCATTTGGTGACAACCTCACAAGGTAGATACTATTGTTCCACTCATCTTGCCCGTTAAACGGCAGCCTGGCAGTTAAGGTGCTTGCCTAGTGCAGTAAGAAAAGACCCTTCCTAATAAGACTCCCTCTCCGTTTCCTTTGCCAGCATCTGCATTGCAGCCACGGAACTGAGCTTCCCAAAACAAATGAGAGCAACGGCTTCCCTAGTTAATACCACCTCTCTAGCAAGGTACACCTGTGTCCTTCATCATCTGCCTTCTGCCTACCTGACCAGACTCAGGTCCTGCTACTAACGCTTATTTTCATGCCCAGAAATTTCTCCCCAGGCAATACTTTGTACAGGCTCCCTGCTTCCACACTGTGGGGGCGAGTACCACTCGTAGAAAGCTCTTTGCTGCCCCCTGCCTGCCATCATGAGCAAAGAGGGAGAAAATTGACAAAGAGCTCTGCATTGTCCTGGTACTTCAGCCGGCGGTTTCCGTGAATTTCATGTTGCACCAGGCTGTCCTGATGCGCTTGGTTTAGCTTTCCAAACTTTAATTGGAATTCCCAGAGGTGGGTCCCTAAGGTCTGCAACTTGAGCGAGTGCCTCCGTTGACTCCTGTAAACAGGTGAGTTTAGAGAAACCACTTAAATGGAAAAAGAGCCTTGTGTTTAGGATTCAGACAGGTTCAGATCTCAGTTTTTCCCCCTGCCTGTTCCTGCTGGGAAGCTACATCACCTTTCTGAGCACCTCTCTCCATGTGAACGATGTAATATATTCATACTTAACTGGAGATTTTTCTGGTGCCTGATGGACATAATATTGACCAATTAACTCTGGTTCCTTTCCCATTGGATGTGTAGAGAGAAATGAGAATGAAATATCAATCATGATCCAAAACAGCAAAATAAAGAAAATAGAAATTCTTAGCTTTTAGTCTTTCTCAGACCACTTGAAATTTCTTCTTTGGTCTGCAGACATTTTCTGCTTCCTTTGTCAACACGTATCCGCCTTCAGAAATGGTTCTACTATTTTCCAAACCCTTTTTCTTCTGCTTAAGAGTCCTTCCCAGGAGACCCACACAGTGCCTGACTCTTCCTAGACCTCGAGGTTGATGCTCAAGGGCACTGAATTCCTGAGGGGAGAAAAGATGAAGCCCCCAAAGACTTGCCTAGTGCAATAAGAAAAGACCCTTCCTAAAAGACTCCCTCTCTGTTTCCTTTGCCAGCATCTGCATTGCAGCCACGGAACTGGGCTTCCCAAAACAAATGAGAGCAACGGCTTCCCTAGTTAATACCACCTCTCTAGCAAGGTACACCTGTGTCCTTCATCATCTGCCTTCTGCCTACCTGACCAGACTCAGGAGACTGGTGGGAGCACTAGGACAAGCGGGACCTCCCCAGGGGTCCTGCTGAGTGTCCATAGTCCTTCTGCCTGTGAGAACCTGCTGCTGTCTCATGGACTGCCTCCCACCACACTGACCAGGTCGTCCCCAGATGAAATGACTGAGAAGACTTCTCCTCCAGAAAGGCCTCAGCACCTTGGAATGAGATGGAGCTGGCCAGGGGACGGACAGCAGCCTCTGCCCTCTCTGTGGCAGCACAGCAGACGCCTCCTGTCAGCATTCTCCTCCTGACCCTGTGCAGCACCCCAGGGCCCCGTGCCTCCTGCCCTCTGCTGGCCTCTCTGGCTCCCTGTGCCCTTTCACAATAGAACAAGGGTGCTTAGTGTGGCTTCTCTCCTCAGAGAGGCAGATTCTGTGCCTTATCAGGCCGCTGGACAGTCACCCCCTGGGGGATTCAGGAGTGTTTCTGAGTGTGTCCAGCTCTTCTCCCTCTCTTGTCCTGGAGCCCTGGCTTTGACAATGGCACTGGGACCCCCCTCCCTCCCTCCACTTCCTACACTTGGCTCCATAAGCCCTCTCGTCCAGTGCTGGCCCTCTCTCACAGCCCGTCACAGGCATCTCCTGATGCCCACTCCCAACCCCCCACCGCCACTCCACCCGCCGCCCACCGCCCCTGCCTCTCAGGCTCTGTATTCTTCCTAGAGCAGGTGCACCACACAGAGACCAGGGGCACTGGGTATGTTGTTTGGGTTTCATTATAACTTATTGCAAAAACCTTAATTGAGTTCTTATTCAAGGACATCAGTTACTGCTGTTGTTATTATTATTGTTATCCCTATTATTATCCCTATTATCATTTTTCTAAAAGGACTGTATATTTACCTCATCTGTGAAATTAATGCAATTATAACTCCTTCAAAAGCTTTTTGATCAGCATTTCCTGTGTGTGTGTATCCACACCTGGCTTCAAAGTACTTGCTATTGAAACATCTCTGCAGTGGAAATTGTAAGCCCTATTTTACATGTAATAAAGGAGAAGTTTCCATTAAACATACACTGCACACACGTTGTGGAAATTTCCTATGGCTTGTGATGAGCAACAATCTCAGGCCTCCACAGACTTCCTCCACCAAAGGCCAGAAGCGCTGGTGGAGGGACGGAGGCTTGGCCACACAAGCAATGTGGAGAGACCTTCCAGGCCGTGACCCCCGGCTCCTTCATCAGCTCTCTGAGAAGTAGGCACTGCTCAGGATGAGCAGGAGATGCATCATCAATATTGAGCAGATTTCTACTGAGGGTTCTGGAGACTTCCTTTTAGGATCTGTGGCTTCATGCTGCAGGCTCCTGGTTCGGGCCTGCTGTGGCCCTCCAAGCTCGTTGACAGCAGCGGCCACTCACCTTGCCTTCACCTGTGGGATGGGACCCACAGCCGCGGGGTGTCACCACTGATTCCTTTGTGATGCCTGGCCCTTGCCATCAGTCATCTGGAGGTCCTGGATCAGCACAGTTTCAATGTTGACACGTTTGCCATCATGGCCTATTAAATCACAGCAGCCCTCTCACTACACCGTTCGAAGTACCTTTACGTGGGTGCATGAACCGCAAGGAACCACACAGTTCCAGGACTCCTGACTCCAAAAGGATGAAAGTGCGAGGTGGAGCCTGAGGGGCAGCATTCTGCAGACACCCCACACCTTGGCATTCATGGGAGGAAGGGTGGCTGAGGTCCCAGGCCTGCCCGTGCTAGATCTTCAGTTTGCTAAACTAAAAACTCAAGGAAATACTAGCACCATGCATCTGCAGGTTCCTGTGGATATGGATATTCCAAAGGACCTTAGTGGAAAGTTACAGTAGTCCACAAGTCAGTGGGACAATTATTCTTTTGAGTGCTTGAGGCAAACATTTTTTGAAAAAGAATGCCCCCACGTTGGTTCCTTTGCATAGATTGGTTGTAAGTTGTTATGATGATGATGATGATGATGATGATTCTCTGTTACTCTTGGGTCCCTAGGACAATAGTGATTAGAAGATGGTAGAAGTTTTTTACTTTTAAAATTATATAAATGAACACAGATTGTCTAAGGGGCTGGGTCCCCGTTGAAACTGGGCATTGAGAGTTTCCCACAACGGCTGGGGTCCCGGACGATAGCCCACTCCATTCCCCGCTTTATCTTGCTTCCTCCATTTATCGTCATTCTTTTTTTCTTATGCTCTTCTCCCTCTTGCCTTGTCTCCTGTCCTCCCTTTCTCCTCTTCCCCTTTCATGGGGCACCACGCCACCAGGTGCAAGACTGGCCCAGACCCGGGACTGGGTCTGCCCCTCAAGGCTTTGCATCTCGAGCTGTGAAGGAAGCTGCCAGGAAAGGGAGTGGCATGCGGTCGTCCCTAGTCCCAGGAGGAGGGCCCCCTAGCCCAATCATCATGCAAACCAGCACCACAGGGACAGCAGAGCCCTTGCCCCAGCTCAGACCCAGAAATCCAAAACTTAGCTCCCATGCATGGGATGTAAAACTGTGTTTTTCTAAACCATTTTTAATGGTTATTAATGTAACAAGATATAACAAGCGTAGACAGGATTATAAAACTTTGAAGATAAGAAAATGACCTTTAAAAGTTGTAAGATATTTCTATACACCAAAAAGAGACGGATCAACCATTTTCTAGGAAAGACTTAGCTTTGCGCCAAGGGATTCACTACCTGATAACACACATGTAAAGGGTTCTTGTTCCCAGGTCTTGGAGAAAAATTGAATTTGGGAAAGTAGCCCAAATGAGCTGTCTGAGACAAAATGGGGAAGGGTGTGTGGCAGCTGGGGACAGGAGCCTATAGCTTGCAGGCCAGGTATCTCCACGGGCTCAGCTGCCTCCACTGGAGTCATCCCTTTCCTCTGCATGGAGTCAGGCCTTGACTTACTTCCTGTTCTTTTGGCACTGCATGACATCTCACAAAGCCAAAGAGGGCAGATCTCAGGGGCCCAGGGGGAAGCCAAGGCGCTCAAGACTCTGCCTGCTGGAGAAGGCAGAAGAGTGCACCAGGCTAGCTCTGCGCTTCCTGCCCAGTACCAGATCAGAGGTCAATTGATGTCCAGGGTTACAAGTCAAGGCATGTTTAATGTTAACCATGTGCTCGCTCCACCTCTATCCTGGACCCCATAAACTCCAGGCAGGAGTGACTCTCAGCCTCCGGGCAGAGTCAGGCCTCAGGCACCTCCACTTGGCCTCAGGCACTCTTCCAGGTTCTTTCCCCCTCAGTCAGTTACAACCACAGTGCCTCATTGTAAGACAGAGTCCTGCTGGCTCTGGCATGAGCACCCAGACCCCTGCTTCTCTGTCTACAGGCTCTTCAAAGGGTACATTCAGTTAACACCTCTGTGGCTCTTACACAGAGTCCTCCTGCTCTTTGGGGCTGCAGCCTCCTTGGTCCCAAGTTCCCTGTGTCCCTGGAATAGCATCCTGATTTGGAAAATAACCCAGAAAGGGGTAGCAGGTAAGCAAAGTGGCTAAGGGAACACACCCAGGAACCAAAATGCTGACCTTTACACTGGGATCTCACAACCTACTAGCAGTGTGACTTGGAGCAGTTTACTGAATTTACTGACCCTTCACAGGCTTGCAGATCATCACACTAGCCTCCCTAAGAGCTGCAAAGAGTAAGCTCAGAGACTCAAGGGCCAGGCCCAACTCCACTCTCACCACCACCAACACCTTGCTCCAGGGCTGCTCATCCCCATCAGCAACCATCACCCCTGACACCTTTATCTTCCTTATAATGGAGATTTTTGGGGCACTGCATGACATCTCACAAAGCCATAGACAGTGAGTTATCTAGCCTGGTGCACTCTTCTGCCTTCTCCAGCAGGCAGAGTCTTGTCTAATACCATCACCACCATCACCATTACCTTCACCATCACCATATCACCATCACCACCATCACCACCACCATCATCACCACCACCATCACTACATCCTTCACCATCACCATATCACCACCACCACCACCATAATTCCCGTGAGATCACCATCACCATCACCATCGTCCTCCCTTCTGTTACTATCTGTGCTCCCAGGTGGAGATCATGCCTTAGTTCTGGGAAGTCCTTGAAAGCAGGCCCATCCTTCACTCCTCATGTCTGTGGAGGTAAGAGGAGGTGCCCAGCCCTGGAGATAGGGAATCACCTCATTGTGGGTGAGACAGTACTACTGGAATTTGTCTCATTTTACAGAAGGGGAAATGAGGTCAAAACATGTGAATGGACTTCCCCCAAGGACACAGTCAGGGGTGGCACAGCTGGGCCCCATATACCATCATAGTGATACCCTCCGTGATACCATCATAGTGAAGGTGACAGACTGAGAAAATAACAAGAAGAGGAAACCTAAAGACACAACGATTCCAGAAAGAAGGGTTGGAGATGTAGCTCAGTTGGTAGAATGCTTGCCTTGTATGCACAAGGCCCTGGGTTTGATCCTCAGCACCAAAGCGGGGAAAAAAACCCCAAAATAGCTGTTTTAACAAAATTCAGAAAAACATAGAGAAACAATTCAGTACTTTATCAGTGAAACTAAACAGAAAGAAAATTTGTGATAATTAGATTTTAACAGCCATAGTTCTCTGAGTTAGCCTAATGGTTTTGTTTTCCAGGAGAGAGATGGAAGAGACAAGCAGACAGTGGCCAGACCCTAAATGACAACAGAACTCTGACTCACAACCTCTTCGACAAGCAGCTGGGAAGCCAAACCACCACCTTTGAAAAATTGGCCCCGAGTAATCGGGACTCAGTCAATAACCGCCAACTTCCCGCTGCCAGTGGAGCCCACTTTAACTCACCAATTACGTGAAGCTAAACATGCTCCCAGAACAATGGCACAAGAAGCTCTTTCCACTGAAGCTACCAGCTTTTCTGTGCCAATAACCTCCAGTCAGGCCCAGCTGAGCCTCTGCTGCATTCACCCCAGAGCCTCCTTCTTCCTCTGTCTGACTTGTCCCAGGGCCCTGCTGTCCCAGGGTTCTGGGGCGTTGGGCCCTGCTGTCCCAGGGTTCTGGGGCGTTGGGCCCTGCTGTCCCAGGGTTCTGGGGCATTGGACCCTGCTGTCCAGGGTTCTGGGGCGTTGGGCCCTGCTGGCCTGCCTCTTAGCACCACAGGAGGGCCACGTCAACTTTTGATGCAGCTGAACCTTTTGCAATAGAGATTCTGAAAATGGAGCCTGTTTGTTCTTATCTGGGTGATCTTTTTTTATTTCTACATGTTTGAGATAAAGAACATTTGTCACAGAGCTGGAGTAGCAAGGGGCTAATGGCAGGAATAGAAAACAGCAAGGACAAGGTGGACCTCACGAAGGCAGTTGCCCTGCACACCCAGGTTGCAGCTCTCAGAGCTTCAGCCTCTCCAGCCAAAACCATTGCAAATTTTCCTTCTCCCTCCCTCTGGTTCATGGAGGCTTCAGTGAAAGCCTGCTTAACTGCACGGTTTACTGTGGCAGGGGCTAGCCATGCGTGACTGTGGAGACTGGGAACGTGTCTAACAGGAATGGAGATGTGCTATGTAATATACACCACATTTTAAAGACAATTAAAAATATAAATTATCTCATTAATAATCTTATACTATTGACATGCTTAAATAGGTTCGATAAAATATATTATTAAAATTAATTTGACCAATTTCTTTGTACTTTTTAATATGCTCTAAGAAAATTGAAAATCTCCCGTGGCTCAGGATATATTTTCATTAGACAAGGTGATTTGGACCAGAGTCAGTACAAATTCTACATGTCCCAGCTGGCCAGAATCACCTCTCCGTGGGGGTGATGGAATCAGGGAGTGATCTACATGCTCCCTGTATCACCCAGCTTTGCATTCCTTTGACAAAACAGCTGAAATAATTAACATATACGAGGAAAGATTTATTCAGCTCACAGTTCTGGAGACTGCAGTCCAAGAGCAGGTGGATCTGTGGCTTTGGGACTCTGGTAGGGCAGCTGATGGGAATGGCAGGGAGCATACTGCTCATCTCATGGCCAAGAGCAAGAGAGGAAGAAGGGGCTGGGATCTCCAAATTCCATTCAAGGGCATGGCCACAATGACCAAAGGGCCTCCCACCAGGTCCACCTCCAAGGAGTTGCACCCCATAGTGCCATGCTGAGGACTGAGGGTTTAATCCTTAGACCTTTGGGAACAGTATCCAGGTCATAGCATCACCTCCAATGGCCTGTAGACTCCAACCTGGAGACACTATCATGCTGTCTGCGGGCTCTTTCAGCAGTTCCCAAAGCTGTGTCCAGGTCACGGACAGGGGTGAACTGTGGACTTGGAAAACCTAGCCTCTGCCTAGAGCTGGTGGGCCCTACAGTCTGCTGACCAAGGCTTCCCTGCAATCCTGCCCCCAATAGAGGCACCCTGAGTGCTCCTGGCCTGGACGCGGATTGCTGTCCACCTGACACTCTTTCTTTCCTGCTCACCCACCCTATGCCTCTCAGGTGGTGTGGGGCAGCCCCTCCCAGTTGTGGGGATGAGTCCTGGTGGGCTTCTGCTGGCCCTGGAAATCCCTTGCTCTCTGACCAGCCACCACTTCCTTTGCCTGTCTTGGAAATGAAGCCGTGATGTGCAGGGGCCAGGATGCTGGGCACGGGCATGGCAGGGGGGCCAGCAATGCTGCTCAGGTGGTGGCTCTCCTTCTCCACAGAGGAACCATCCCCTTTTCTGTTTCAACCTCTTTTTCCCCTCTGGAGAAGCTCTGGTGTGAGGTCAGGATGCTCAGAGCAGCAATAGCCTTGTGGTGACCTTGAAGGACAGGCCAGGAAGATGACAGGGCAGCCCTAGGTTGGCCAGGCTGCTGGGACAAGCTTGGCACTGCCCAACTCAACACTTCCCATTAGGTGGGACAATTGACTTCCTGTCCTGTAAGCCCCTGAGAATTGGACATTCTGTTACTGCAGATGAGCACATGCAAAAACCATAAAAACCCTGGACCTTCTACAGCTGTTGAAATGCTAAGCATCTGTCAAGGCCTCGCTAGGCCAAGTTCACTTGTTAGCTTGCGGACAGATCATGTGGTGGCTGTGTCCAGAGATGGGCTGACTTTACTGCAGCCCTGATCTTAGGGGACAGCGACAGATCAACCATTGAAGACAACCCTGCCCTCACCTCTGTGTTCCTGGAATCAGCCTGTGCAAGAAATCCCCTCCCCTTCCCCCCATCGACCTTGCCCCCCAGTGCCTCCAACGACACCGATGGGTTATTCCACTTTTCCTGTGAGTTCTGTTGTTCCCATCTGCCGAAGCTCAGTTTTGGGGCACATACGCATTTAAGATCATTATGTCTGCATGATGAATTGAGCTTTTTCTTTCATTATAGAACATTCCGCCTTATCTCTGGTAATCATCCTTATCTTGAAGCCTCCTTTCTTATATTAATACAGCCCCATCCGTTTTCTCGTGTTTAGCAATTGCATCTATATCTTTTCTCATTTTTTCATTCTCCAACTGTGTGTCGTTAGATTCAAATTAGACGATTTTAATCAACGTGCACTCGGAGCTCATTTTTTAACAATCTTATCTTAGCATTTTGTACGGCATGTTTACCCATTTACATTGAATGTCATGTTGCTATTTTAAGCTTAGGTCTTCCACTCGGGTATTTACTTATTTTCTCTTAGTTCCATCTGTTCCTTCTTCCTCTGTTCCTTCTCTTGCATTTTGGATGATTTCTGGTCTTTCTTTTTCTTTTTTTTCGACACCACCTCCTGTCTAGGCTGTGCGTGGCACGGGTCCTCTAGAGATGTCGTCCTTTGTGATTGTGGCCTCACTGGGACCAAGTTGAGGTGAGGAGGCTCTGGGTGGGCCCTCGTCAGTGATCATGTCCTTAGATTGTGGAGACACGGAGCCACAGAGAACCCCAGTGAGGCAGAGATGGGAACCACGCCTCCACAAGCCGGGGTCCACGGAGGACCAACAATGGCCAGAAGTCGGGAGGAGGCAGCGAGGCATGCTTGAGTCCCCACTGGTACCTGGATTCCCGTCTTCTGCCTCCTGGAGGGAGGAGAAGAAATGTCTGCCGCTTACCGCATGGGTTTGTGGTGATTTGTTACAGCAGTCACAGGAAACTAACAATCTCCTCTGTGAATTTTCAACTCTTTGTTTTGTTCTAGAGACGATTACAGGCATATCTAATTATCACAGTGGACACTCACGTTAAGTTTACTCCTAAAAAAAAAAAAAAAAAAATCTGTAAGTCCCACAGTGATTCCATTTGCTTTGTTCCTGCTGTTTGTGCTCTATATTTCACTTTCATATTTTAAAAGCCTCACAATACCTTGTCATTTTACTTTAGATGGCTCTTACATCTTTAAGATAATAAGTACAATTTTTACTTATTTCTGTACATATATTGCCTACTGTTCTCATTTTTTCCTGAGCCCGCAGTAGGTGTCTTATTCTCTTTTTGCTCCCACTAAACTCTTTCACACACTTCTCATGGCGATGTTGAAGTCTCAACTTGCTAATTCCAACGTCTGGACTTTCACTTTCTAGCCAATGTTGTATCGTCTGATTTGGGGGCTGAATTTTAGTTGGTTTGCTTCTTTACATGTCTTTTAATTTTTTAGTTACATAGTAGACATCCTATGCAAGGGAACAGAAGATCCAAAGAAAATAAAAAGTTATCTTCAGAAGCTTATCAGGTGTGACTGGTGACACTCCAGTTCCTCTTTGGGCATTGTTGCCAGTTGGTAATTTTCTCCAAGAAGATGTCTGTCTGATTTATAGCTTAGAACCAGGTTTTTGTCCTGATTCTGGCCTTTTGCTTCTGGGGAGCTCCACCTCTGTTCTTCCTGGGTCCCCCAGCTGCAGCCCACTGCCACCTCACACTGGCGAAGGACCTTGCTTTCTCCCACACTTCTCCAGACCTGGGAAGAGTGCTGACTTGTGGGCCCCCAAGGATGCTCTCCTCTGCTGCCCTCTAGCCTTACCCCACACCATGGACCCTGGGTGAGGCCCTGTGGGAGACACGGTGGAGTTACACCCAGCAGTTCCATCCCCCCGGCTGCTCACTACGTCCATTCCATATCTGGGAGCACATGTGCTGGCTTCTTCTACCCTCTGCCCCACACTCACTTCCACACAAGCCAGGAGTGAGAATGTGGATGGGCATCTTCTTCCCGGAGAGACCTCCTCCCTCTGCTGGGCCTTCTCTACACCCACAGATCCTACGATCACCATGCTTTAGTTTACTCAGCCTGTTCTTGGTTTTGCGGGTGATGGAGATAGTCCCTTGAGACTTTCCACAAGTGACTGGGAGGAGCTGTGCCAGAAGTGTCACACTCCTTATCTATTTCTTTCCTTTCCTTAAGTTCTGAAGTCGGTGGCCTTGTTCTTAACCAAGAACTCGGGATGATTCTTGGCCAATGGGCAGACATTTGGGAATGGATGGCCTGGGTTGGTCGTGAGGGACCTGCTTATTGCACTCACACTGGTCACATGAATAGGCAGATCGGAGCAGGCCCTTGCAGGTGGGCAAGACAAGCCCCCTCCCACCTTAGACCAGAGAAACCCAGGGCCCAGCAGGTCCACAGCTCCAGACTTTCGACTTAGTCACAGGCCAGAACCACCTGCCACGCTCACCTCTCCCCCCAGGAGTGGGGCACTTGGAGTCGCAGCTCCCTCATTAGTAAAAGAAGGAAGCCCGATTAAACACTCGGGCTGGCCGGTCCAGCACCAAGTCCAACACTTTCCTTCCTGTGTGCTGCTAAAGCTTTCAAGGATGTGAAGGACGTGATCCCTGTTACGTCATCCGCGGACCTTTCTATTTGTGCTTAATGGTTCATCAGACCATGGCCAGATCACAATTCTGGGAGGAAAAGAATGGCTTATTGTTAAAAACAAATGCGTAAGTAAACACCAAATGAAACAAAAATTTGAGATTTATTCTCACAAAGTCTAAAATTTGCCCTTGTAAAAGATTCACTGTATATTACCAATTATAGTAAAAACATCAATTTCCTATTTATTCCACTCCCAGAGATGACCACCATAAAAAATACACATTTCTTATAATTTTTCTGGACTTATATTTGTGTTCTTCTTCCTTCAGTATGGGTTTACCGACTTCCCACTGTGTGCCCGAACATTCTGCCAGGTACCAGGGTGCAGCAACAGACAGAAGGCAAAGTCCTCTCTCTCTCAGGCTGCGCCGGGCAGTGTTCCGCGGTGGAGACAGAGGAGACGTCCACAGTGGTGGTGGCAGCATTCCACCAAGGGCGGTGACTTAGAGTGGCCGGGAGAGGTCTGTACAAAGCATGCTGTCTCTGTCACTAATGGAGACCCTGACAGAACAAATAAATAAATAAATAAATAAATAAATAATTTTAAAACACAGGGTAAGAGGAGCTGGTACAAAAACAAAAAGGCCTGAAGGGGTGAGCACATCCAGCCAGCAAGGGGGTCCTGAAGGTGCAGAGAGGGAGGGCGGTGTGTGGTGCAGGGGAGAGTCCAGCAGATGTACCTCCTGCAGGGCCTCCAGAAGTGGAGGCTCTCATCCTCTAAGTGCATCACAGGGCACTGGTAGGTTTTAGGGAAAAGTTTCAGCATAATTCTTAATTTAAAATGGAGTTAAATACAGACACATATATAATGCATGCCTATACTAAATTAGATATTATATGCTCATTCATGTAAATACATTTTTATTGATGACATAGCCCCTTACTGTTTTAGAGGAACAGGAGTTTTCTACACAAACTTTTGGTCACATCTTTCAGTTAAAAGTGCAGTATATATCTTCTCCATGTGGCTCATGGGGACCACACGCGGTTCTTTCCGACAGCACTGCATGCTTTCTGATCACCTTCTCCCAGGAGGGAAGTCTAGCTTAACTGGTGGCCATATCTGTGTAAGTGCAACTTGCTCATTTAAGTTATTGATGATTCACTTGGCTATTCAATGATTCAGCAGACATTGAGTACCTGCAATCCTATAGCATGAGATAGTCACAGGGATCCTTGCCCTTAAGGAGCAGCAGTCTAGAGAAAGAGCATCAGTTGCTGCAGGGCCAAGTTCTACTGAGCTCCAGGACTATGGGAGGCAGGTGTGCATAGAGTAAAACTTCTTCCAAGTTTGGAGAAATTAAGCCTCAGGGCATTGCAGGTCAGAAACATGTTCAGAGCATCTCACCCGAAAGCTTGAAGATGAGCTTGAGTGGCCAGCACACAGGGCAGTGTGTGCCCAAGGACCAAGTGGAAAGCTCAGAGCAGGACATGCACAGCCAGGGACAGGCTCTGTCATGAAGACACAGGGAGCCATCCCAAGGAAGGAGAGACCCTGTGGCCCATCAGTCAGGACTCCTGGGCCCCGTCGCTTCTGCAGTTGATTTCCTATATCTTCAAAGGTAAACCCCTTCCCCTCTCTGGGCCTGGATTTCCACATCTCAAGTAAGTTCTTTGATTCTTGTGGCCTATGACTAAGTAGAAAGTCTGACATGTTGTGGAAAAAGTATCTACTTTGACCGCTCCTGAACTCTGAGACTCTGCCAAGTCTTTTCCCAGCAGACAATATTGAAACAATTAATGTCAGGAGAAATGCTGATCTCAGAAAGGGCATCTTCAACAAAATAAGGGGAATAATTAAATAATACTGTAGTTATAGATTCAAAGTAACAAGGAGGTAATTTGTTCCAACTCCCATTTGATAATTCGATAATCCACAGTGGCACCGCCTGGAGGTCATCAGCCTTGGCTCCACTGTCCCCGTGGAAGGAAAGGAACCCACTCTCCCACAATGGTCGAGGTCAGCCCCAGTGTACTATGGGAAACCTGCTTGTTCTAGAAGGTATGGAGTTGTTCTGCAGTCCCACCCTAAGCTGCCAGGGTGTGTAATAGCTCCTTCTCACTGTGCTGGTCCGCCCAGGCCAGTAGGTACCTGACCTTCTAGACATGGCGGCTGGGGTAGGGAGATTTCTTAATAAAGGACTTGATAGGGAACCCTGAGAGACAGACTCCTCTTCTTCTCTATTTGAGGCCTGCAAATACAAAGATTGGAACTTGAACTGCTGTGCTGGTTTTCCAGCTATGGTAAGCAGATGAGAGAGGGGCAGAGAGAACACAGACCCTTCCCCTTTGGTTGCCTAAGCCAGTTTAACTTGGGATTTCTGATGGCTGTGAGAAATGTGTCCTATACGTTCTCCAAGGAACAGAGGTCGGGCGTACGTGTCACTTTACCGTGGAAGCCAGTGGTCCTGAGCTCTTACTGCTCTGGCCTTAATAACCTGGACTGGATCCTTGGTCCAGCCAGATTCCTGAGCATTCTTGACTGTGACATCTGTACCTCTCCCATCGTCCAGGTAGGGTCTGTCTCATGACCTGTGCTGGGTACCTGCTTCACAGCACACATTCCATCTCAGCCCTGCCTGGCCCTGCCCAGCCCTGCAATGGGGACTGCTGGGTCATTCACAGGCTTATTCTCTTCTCTTCCTGATCCACATCACCTCCTTCTAGAGCCTCTTTCTCAGACACACTTGTAGCAGACCCTCTCCCTCTGACACACTTGTTAGCAGCTCCTGGTGTGTTAAACACATCTGCAGTGAGCCTGCTTTATGACCCCATGAGTGCAGAAGTTGAGTGTCCCTTTTCTTAGCTCCTGGACCTTAGGAGGTGGGTAGGAAATGAGAGTTTTCCATCATTAACTGAGGGTCAGCCCTTGCTAGGCCAAGGCTTTGCAAACCATTTCCTTCCACCCTATGCTATAGAATCCCTGAGCCATGAGATCAGATTTGGAAGTTTTTCCAGATGTGGCACACTATCAGAGGCCAGGAGAAAGCCACATCTCTTGATGGACAAGGGTAGAGGCCCTGCTGGATGAGGTCTTGGGAACTGGCTAGTCCTAGAATTATTGCTATCTGTGCTGTTGGATTTATGAAGATACTGCAGATGCCACAGGTCAGGAGTTTAAGAAATGAGCCTTACTGATTTCAGGGTCAGGGAGTGGCTTTTGTGGAACACAGTGTCAAGCCCTTTATGTAGAGACATGCATAAGTTTACCCCCCTCCCTGAAGTGACAGTCACCATGGTTCCCAGGGAAGCTCTTCTTGGCCAGCTGGAGGGATGGAGGTTAGGTAAGATGAGGCTACTTCAGCAATGTGTCCCTGGGCTGTATAACTCCAGTCCTGGGTTTTAACCTCAGCTTCGCCACCCAAAGAGTAGATTCTTAAAGCCTAAATATGCATTGGAATTAACATGTCTTCCCTGAACATCTTGTAGAGGCGCAGATTTGGGAAACTGGACGACTGATGAGCGTGGTGTTGAATTAGTGTCCTTCCCGGGTCACAGTGGGAGATGTCACTCCGTGTAATGGACCAGAGCTCTGTCATTGGTGAGCCTGATGGGAACCCTGACTCTGCCCAGACCAATGTGTGGTCCAAGGTATCATTCTTCCATTCTAAACCTGATTCCTGATCTTTAAGTGGGGAATATAGAGTTGTTGGGGCATTGAAACAAATGACTAAAAGTCAGTTAGCAGAACACTTCTGTCTATATAACAAGTGTTTAAAAACTCTTCACTATTATTTTTCCCAATGAAGTAAAAATCTAACTCAATATATTACTACAGAAGACTCCACCAGGTGAAGATTCATGGCCAACTGAGATGCTTACTAAAAGAAAAGGGAATGTGGAATAAGTAGTGTGAGAAGGTGGTTATCAATGGCAGCTAACCATGGACTCATTAGGGAACTGGGGACTGGGAACACCATGAATAGCTCCCCTTTATTTTGTTGGGAGTATATATTCATACTTATTCTATATTTTTGTTATGAATCTATGTATTCGGGAGTTTCCTAGCTCAAACCAATGTAAGGTAAGAAAGGACTTTCACATGTGCCATCGAATTGAAGTCATGGAAAGACAGTGGAAGGGAAGAAGACTGAAGTGTGGAGACGAGTCCCACACCTCCTGGGGGAAGAAGAGGAAGAAGGATTTCTACTTGTTCCTCAGAGCTGCCTCCCCACATCACAGCCCCCAGTGACATGCACCCAAACCCAGGCACCACTTGACAACAACAGGGATAAAATCACCACCAAACCCAAAAGGTGCTTTCAGCTCTTCTTGGGGCTCTCAGTCTTGTCTTTGAGACCCCATTCTCTCAGCCTCCTGGAAATTCGGCACCAGAAGCCATACTCTTGTGCCCTCCCTCAGATCCACCCACCATAAACCCCCATGGGTTTCTAGTCTGTGGGATCTAACTCCTGGGCTCACCGGACCTTCCTGAGAGCCTTGCCTGTGGTGTCTCCCGCCTCCCGGGCCCTCATCTCTGATGGTGTTGGCTTCGTCTTCATGTTCCTCCCCTTCGGCGTCTGCAATGCCCCTGCATTCCAACAGCTGGCTCTCCCAAGCCAAGCTCAGGTCCATCAATTGCTTCTCTGCAGGACCCTTCCTCAGCTCTGATGTTTATTTGAAAGTATAGACATCTCAGGGGAAGACCACTGAGTTGATTTTAGCCTTTAATCCACGGCAAACCAACATTCAAGGACTTTTTTGGGGGCTTTATTAATGCACGATGGTTATGCATAATGTTGGAGTTCATTTTGATGTAATGAAAGAAGCATGGAATAGAATTTGTTCCACTTCAATGCCCTGTACTTCCCTTCCCCACCTCCCTCCCCTCCCCTTCTTCCTCTACTCCACTGGTCTTCCTTCTGTTGGTTTATAGTTTGGTATTTTTTTTTAATGGTTGCCTTATAGATATACACAAAGGTGAAACTCACTGTGGCCTCTTCAGGTATGGACATAGCACAGTGTGGTCAATTTTGGCTTCTCCCTCTTCCTCAGTAACAAACCTCATCTTCCCAAGAGGTGGCTGCTGTGGTGTACTTGAGGAGACACCTTGTACCTGTGGGCGTCCTGGGAAGGTACCTGTGATGGCTCCTGTGAGTGTGTTTTGCATGTTGAATTGTCCACTCAGAGTTGTGAGGACCGTGTTCTATCTGTTTGCTGCTCCCAATTGCTCAGTATCCCATGGCGTATATCACATGTCACCCCCGACAGGCTCTGGGGTGCTCCTAACACCTGTCACCACAGACGAAGCTCCGCTCGCTTCCTTAGGGTTATTCCCCAGACAGCAGCTTCTCCACTGTGCCATGGGCTCTGTCCCTTCTGATTTCACTAATGACACCGATGTTCCCTCTAAGAGGGAGGACTGTCCAACCTGGCAGCTCATGAGAGGTCTCTGCATTCCCTCCAATATTCTGAATTGTACTTCTCTGTACTTTTGTCGTGGTATAAAGTTGCACCTTAAGTTGTTTAAATTAGCATTTTTTAATTACAGAGTTTGAGCATTTTTTAATGAACATGTTAGTAATTTAGACTTCCCCATCTGTCAGTAGCCTATTTATAGTCTTAGCTCATATTTCTACTCCATTTACTGTCTTTTATTTTTATTTTCAGGAGTATTATTTTTTATTACTCATATAAATCATATGTCAGTTTCAGAAGCTGAAAGAATATTTTCCTGGCTTGTCATTAATTTAGGTTCTATGATTTTTTTAAAAATAGGAACCATTATTTTTCATGTAGCAAAAACAGTCTTGCTACCCTGAGGTCGGGGCTTTCTGTTGTGTCTAATCTGTCATTGTTCGTCTCAGTTGACAGCCACAATGTGCCCCTTCTCATCTGAGTCAAAAGCCACTCATCATCTTGACTGCTTCCTCCCGCTTTGCCCCGACCCAGCCACCACCCTGCCAGCTGGCAGCCAACTGCAGCTGAGCCCACACCCCACCGTTGCTCTGGCCTGGCCCCGTGGGTCCTCCCTGGACTGCCCCTAGCCTCCAGCTCCAGCCTCTGCCCACTCCATGCACCAAGACACTGGCTGAGCGATCACTTCGGATGCACAGCCTAACTGTCCCCTTCTCCTGCCGGAATCCCTCAGGGACCTGCTGGCTCACACTGTTTCCACCAGCATTACTGGATATCAGAATCACTGGACAGGACATTTTTTTCTGTTTTTAATCAGAATTTCTAGATTCTAACCAAAGTTACACAACAAAAACATTTGGGGGTATGGTTGGGGAGCTGTGTTCAAGTAGAACAAAGTCTCTTTCCATAGCACTACGGGTTCTCTGTCCTCCAGACTCTGAATGAAGGTGGCCCTCTGCACCCTCTGGGGAGTGGCCCCAGACTGCCTTGTCCCTGTCTGCTCAGAGGCTGCTGGCGTGGTGCTGGGTGGTTCCCTTCCATGCATTACACCGTTTCTCACTTCTCTGAAATAAGAAGTGTCGTGCCTTCCTCTTGGGAAATCTTTCCTTCCTCAACATAATTCTTCCAGGCTTTTCTGGGCCACCTGCTCTGGCCACTCATGCTCAGACACCCTCTGTGATGTCCCTGTAGCATGTTCTGCACTACTTGCCTTGACCCTCACACCTCTTATTTTGCTTTCTAATAATTCGTCTGTATATCTCTCTTTCATCAAACTCTGAGCTCCGTGAGGCAGTGACGTTCCATATCATTGTACCTGGGACAATAAGTCTAGAATTACAACCTGAAAAGAATGAAGAAATATGCTTAGCGGAAGCCTTAGGACTATCTATGGAATTGTAAACAAAAGCATAACCAATAGTAAAAATACTGATGGCATTGTTAATATGAATGAACTTCTGAGCCTGGAGCTTAATACCCCTAAGTTTATTGGAAGATTTGATCGTCCATTACTGCTCAACATATCACTCTAAACTTCGTGATATAAAATCTTGGTAACTTATTACTATTACTGCTATTACTGTTGTTTCCATCTCTTGTAGCTTTGGGCATGTGGCTTGTCCAATGAAAGCTTGGGCTGTGCTTGCTTCCTCCCATTAGTCTCAATCACCACTCATGCAATGATATCTAAGGCCACACCCTTAGAAGAATGTTTGAGAAAGGCACTTGTTGCATTCAGGTGTCAACAAACATTTATATTTTATATACACTCCTTCTTCTACTTGTTGAAATCCTGCTTATTCATAAAACCTGAGTCAAATATCTTGTATTTCTGAATTATAAAAAAAGCTTTAGGCAGGATTGTAGATCTTGGTTAGAGATTTTAGTGTGTGTGTGTATGTATACACATATATACATGCAATATTATATGCTATGTTGCATATATATATGTGTATATACATATGTATATATAATATATATATATACTTACACACATGTGTATGCAAGTGCAAGTACATGTATCTCCTTGAGTCTATCAAGAGGAAGACTACAGACATTCAAGGGAGTCTCTATTGTAACACCTCTTATGCCTCAGATAATGCATTAGATGGTTGAAATGTCATGTATTTTACTACTTCTGAAAACCGTCAAGGTAGGTGAGGTCATACTCAGAAAAAGAAATGAGATTGATTGTCAAATCAGGCTAAAACTCTAAAGCTTTGAGCCCAAGCACAAGCACACCTACACTATTTGTACATAGTTGAAAGCAGCAATGTAGAGCCTCCCACTGCCCACGCTTCCTTCTTGGGGACTCTGTTCAGGCCACGATGTCGGAGACTGAAGCCCTAGTTGGAAGACACAATCTCCCTGAACAGAGGAGTGGAATCCAGAGTTCAGAGATATGAGGCAGCTGGGCTGGGGGCAGGGAGCCAGTGGATCAACTGGGAAGAGTTGGCTTGAGGTCTGCAGGGACGCTCCCTCGCTTGCTCCCTCGCTTGCTCCCTTGGTGCTTGAGGAACTCCTGCGGCACCCCTGGGGCAGAGCGAGTCTAGAGTACCTGGAACCAGCAGCTGCAGGAAGGTGGAGGCCAGCAGATGCCTGCACAGCACTGCCTGCTGACAGAACGGCTTTGATTCCAGCAGAGCACCAGGCATTCACTCCCAACAAATGAAAATGTACATCTGCTCAAGGATTTGTACATGAATGTTCATGGCTGCTGCATTTATTGCAATAGCCCCCAGCTGGAAAGAGCTCAGATGAATGCATAAACAGAGGTGGACTATCCCCACAGCCGGATAACTTTCAGCACTAGGACGAATAAACCACCAATGGAAACAATATGGAGGAGACTCCCATCCTCCAGCTGTATGACTGAAGCAAGACAAAAGAAGGCACGCCGTGTGGTTTCATTCAGATATAATTCTAGAAGATGCAAATTAATCTGTAATGTCTAAAAGCATATCAGTGGTTGCCTGTGATAGATAGCAACTGGAGTGTGGATGGAGGATAGCTAGCAAAGAGTCCTTGGGGAATCTTTTGAAGATGATTAAAATGTTCTGGGTCTTGGTTGTGGTGCATGTTTTTGCAGGTGTACCAAACTGTGAAAAGTGTCAAATTGCACATTTTAAATGGCTGCTATTTTTCTATGCAAATTGCATGTAAATAAAGTTAATTAAAAATAAAAATAAGAAAGGAAGAATAAGCACATGAGGCACATAGAAAATAAGCAGCAGTGATAGATTTAAAATCAATTATATCAGTAGTGACATTAAGTACAAGTAGAACAAACATTCCAAATAAAAATAACATTTGTCAGATTAAACATTAGCAAAACCTAACTGTGTGCTCTTTGAAAGCAACACACTGTAATGCAAAGACATTTACCAGTTGAAAGTAAAAGAATTCACAAAAATAACCATGCAGTCACTACCCAAAGAAAACTGAAATTGATACATGAATTAATGTCAGGCAGAGTAGATTTTAAAGAATGATATTTTTAAAAAGACTAAGAGAAATGTTTCACAGTGGTAAAGGATAAATTCAGCAGGATAGACATGGTATGTCCAGGATAATAATGAGTTTGTACATATCTGATTATATAGCTGCAACTACATAAAGCAAAATGATAGAATGAAAGGAGAAAGGGACAAATCTATTATTGCTGTAGACCATGAAGTAATTTCTCAGTAGCCCACAGATAAACATCAATAGAACAAGAAGACCAACAGATCCAGAGGAAATTTCGAAAACACAATTAACCTAAACTGACCTATAGAATATTCACCAAACACAACCTCCAGCAACCTACTGTTTTCAAGTTTTCATGACATATTTTCCAAAATAAAATTATAGACATAAAGTGATTTTTAGAAATTTCAAATTTTTTTTGTGAGTGTGTGTGTGTGTGTGTGTGTGTGTGTGTGCATGTGTGTGTGTGTTTTGCTGGGGATTGAACCCAGGGCCTTGTGCATGCAAGGCAAGCACTCTACCAATGGAGCTATATCCCAAGGGATTGTAGTAATACAGTGTATGCTTTCTGACTGTGGGTGAATTTAATTGTAATTCAGAAGAAGAGCTGGGGAGGAATTTTAAAGAGTTGAGAATAAGGACAATTCAGAATGACCCATGGGTTGAAAACTGGCATCAAGATAATTAGAAAAGATTTCAAATTATATGTAATGAAAATCTATTAATCTAAAACTTATGCTATTTACCTAAGTATGGGCAAAATTATAAATATATGGCTTCCAATGCATAACTTAGAAAAGAAGAAACTAATAATTTAACCTTCCACATTTGGTATCTACATATACATATAAAGGAAAATAATATAAAATAAACTAATATAAAAGATAATGTGACAAATAATATAAAACTGCAACAGAAAAATATATAAAGAAAAATAGCAGAAATCAAACACAAAGAAAGTAGAAGGAAAGAAATAACCGCAAATAAAAAGGTAAGTTAATCTGTAACAACATAAAATGACAGAACAATGGAGAAGATCAACAAAATCAAAAGTTGGTTTTTAAAAAGGTAAATATAATTACTAAGTCTGTAGTAACACTGTCAAAGAAAGAAAGAGAGAGAGAGAAGGGAAAAATACCAACATTATGAATTAAAATGAGAAAAGTACAATCACTTTCAGACATTAAAATGGTAAAAAAGTTTATTGTAAAACTGAATGCCAAGACTTTTGAAAATCTAGGTGAAGTAAACAAATTTCAGGGAAAACACAATTTGTTTGGATGAAAAAGCATAAATAGCTCTTAATTGAGTAAGTGTCCTGAACCTAAAAAGAAAAGATTCCCACAAAGAAAACTTGAGATCGGAATTTCTTCATGGGTGATATTTCTAAATATTTATGAAAGAAAATATATTAGTATTACACAAATATGTCTAATATTTTTCTTCAGAAAAATAGAAAAAGTTGGACTATTCCGGATGGTTTTATGTAATTAGCATAATCCTTTGTGAAAACCAACAAGAACCCCATGAAAAAGGAAAATCACAATCAACATCTGTCATGAGCACTAGAACTTCCTAAGAGATACTCTCATATAGAATCCAACAACATATAAAATATATGATACAATTGGACAAAGTGGGATTTTATTTCAAGATTTCAGGCTTGCGTTAATATTAAAATTCTACTCATTTTAATTTACACATTAACAGAATACAAGTGAAAAACTCCATGATCTTCCCAATAAGTGTATGAAAAGCATTGGGAAAAATCTCTATTAATGATTTTAAAAATTCACAAATTTAAGTTAGATGGAACTTCCTTAAACCCAGATGTCACCTCAAAACTTTCTGCTAGCCTCATGGTTGAGGGTCAAGCATTTTGATGCTCTCTTTTGAGGATGGGAACAGAACACAGAGGTTGACTATCTTCACCTTTAAGCAGCTTTGCACCAAAAAGCCTGGCTAATGCAATCATACACAGAAAATAAATTCGAGTTTGAAAAGGAATAATAAAGGCCATCTTTATTTAGAGATCATCCAACTCTACAGCAAGAATTGACAATTCAATTTAGAAAAGATGCTAGAAACAAGGACACTATAAAAACAATTATAACAAAGAATAAAAAAATAAAATTGAAAATACTACTGTTGGTAATTGCATAGGAAAACATCTAGGGAAAATGGCTAAGCTTTCCACACCGAGCAACGCAAAACACGGCTGAGAAAAATTAAGAACGTTTGATCAAATGGATGGATAATCCATGTTCATAGATTAAGACAATGGCC
The DNA here is from genome assembly GCF_052094955.1 of Ictidomys tridecemlineatus. Classification (NCBI taxonomy): domain Eukaryota; kingdom Metazoa; phylum Chordata; class Mammalia; order Rodentia; family Sciuridae; genus Ictidomys; species Ictidomys tridecemlineatus. Next base: position 4,377,693 of record NC_135483.1, read on the forward strand.
AAGACAGTATTAAGATCTTAATTCTTAATTCATATACAGACTCAAAATAATTTTAATCAAAATCCAACTTCATTCTAAGTTAGTATTATACAATACTTAAAAACAAGTTTGGAATTTTTACTATTGCTATGGATATAAAATAACCAAGGTGATATCTAAAAAGAAATTAGAAAATTTGTGTGTTTCAAGAGTTAACATGAAGTACAGTAATTAAGTTGGTGTGGGAATTGGCACAAAGACAGATAAACAGAGACACAAGTCAAAATTGAATCAGAAAAGAGATTGACAGAGATGGTAATTTGATTTACAGTGACGCAGAATTTCACAGGAAGCAGTCTTTTCAATAATTTCTGTCTTTCTGAAACTCTATGATATGTATGGAAGGAAAAAAATATCCTTACAATCTCACAATGAATGAACAATTATTTGAGAAAATAATAAACAAAATCTGAAAGTTAAAAAATATCAGAATAAAACAGGAGAATACCTTCATGACATGTTTCAGGAAAGGTTTCTTAAATAGCTGAAAAGCACTTGTCAGAAAAGGAGGCAAATTAGACCTTATGAAGTAAGAGCTGCTCTTCAAAAGCCACAGTACAATAAGTGACTGAAGTGACTGAGCGGCACCTTGGCAGAGGCAGGTGTGACGCCCTGGTGTCCCGTGCATCCTAGGCTCACATTGCTCAGGAGGCTTGTTCTCTCCCTGTCCTTGTCCCTCTCTTCATCTGGAGGCTTTGTGCCATCCCAAACTGTCAAGATTTCCTTTTACCAGCAGAGGAATCCAATTTTCACATGCCTAGTATGAAGATGTGAATCCAATTCTGGGGTCCAGTGGAGAGGCTTTATCTTGCAGCTCTTCAGAGGAGGATAGAGGAGTTAACTTAAATGGTCAAGTACACACCAAACAGAAATCCCCATGACCAGCAGGGGGCATTCGCATGGACTTCCCAAGCCGCACAGATGTGGGCTCCAAGTCTGGGGATGGAATTTACTTGTTGACTTTAGAAAAATCATCTTGACCCTCTGAGTCTCATCCTCTTTATCTGCAGCAGGATAACTCTAGGAGTGGTTGTTTTTAATTATTAAAATACCAAAATATATTCCTTGAAGTACCAGTTCTCATGATGCTAATAAATATTTTACATATAAACTCTTCCGTTATCAAATAGGTTTCAACAGTTCTGGATATAATTTTTTTTTTTTTAACATCAAGACTCTGAAAATAGAAACCTAGAAAAAAAAAGGGATGTTTTTTCCCCAGGGAACATTGCAATTTTCCAAAGGGGATGGACTGAGTGTTCAGTCTTGCAAGCTATGTTGGACCCAAGGAGAAACATCTGTATTGATGAAGGACTATCATTGTATGGATACCCTTGGGGAAATGATTGGGAGGACCAAGCAGCCATTATACACTGCTACCTACTATTATCATATTACTGTGAGTGTTGCCACCACTATCACTGCTACAGTGTACATCATAGTTATTAGTTTATTAATTATGACTTTGTAGCAATCATAATAAAGCAAGAGGCCAAAGTCTAAATGAATACAAGTCACACATCAAAATTCATGAAGCATCATTTTCCAAATACAATTTTGCATGTGAAGTTTTGCTTGGTTCACCTCTTCTGAATTCTATCAGCTTTAGAATAGACAACTTGGAAATAGACAAATCCCTTTTCCCCTTGCTAATTAGTATGATGGATTGCTGAAATGGGATTGTTCCATCGTGGTAGAGATGAAGCCATTGCTTTTAATTAACCATAAAGGGATTTGAATTAATGCAAAAAGAAAGAAAAGTCCTGAATATGTCCATTTACCTGGGTTAATGACTAAGAAGGTCCAGGAAGTGGTATAGCTGTGCACTCACATTTGCTCCTGAGTACCTCACAGGACAACAGGTTTATATATAGCACTTTGCATATTCATAATTGTTTTACATGACAGGGGGTGAGGGAACACGGTCAGAAAATGGTAGACTCACAGAATTCTGCAGTGCCAACTTTTCTTCCACTGCCTTGCTGGATTATGCTATTAATTCCTCAGAATATTTGAATCATACTAGTTGCTAGGTGATGAGTCATTTTCCATTATTCATGTGTGCAAACTCCAGTATCAGTGTGTCTGCCTTTGTTTTCTTCATGTGATAGAAGCTCTAGACCACTACCTTGCTGGCTCTCAGCCCCTCCAGCACCCCAGGCTCCAGGACACATAGAACACCAGCACAGATACAGGCTAGGGGAATAAGGCAACCTCTCTACCATTTTCTTCTCTTTCTTAGCCATAGACCAAGATGAACTCACTGCCTTTCAATCCCAAGGTTGCAAAATGCCAGGTCTTCAATCTAACACTAGGGTTTGGGTGAAGAATATGATAAGACTTTGTTATTCCTTTCTCTATTTTACCTCTTTCAATTTATGGAGCTACCTGGCCCTTGGCTAAACACTGAGAACCAGAGATAGTCATCGTTGAGTTGGGAAGATAAGCATAAGCAAACAAATATGATATGGTATGGCCTCTTCGATACGGAGCGGGTGATTGAAGTCACACCCAAGCAGAGTTCTGAAGGTTGAACTCAAGTCGGGCAGCTGGATGAGATGAAGAGAAGGTGCCATGAGCACTTGCAAAAGTGCCAAGAGATACAGATGGACAATGGCCTGGCCCAGGGTAAATCAGAGATCTGACCCACCATTGGCAGCATCCTGCCCAGGTGAATCGACCTGCTATCTGCACTAACCAGCCCAGAAGTCAAACTACCATGTCCACCAACCAACCCAGGAAGCCAAAAAGCAATCCCTATGAAAACTGGCCTCACATGGCTACATCTAGATTGATATCTGACAACTTCTCTAATTTTCTCCCCATTTCCACTCATGACCCACTGGAAAAGTGAAATATTCACTCCTATGAAATTGCGTAGGCTGCCCTCTGTGTAGCTGGCCCAGTCCAGCTTCCCTGGGCAGGAGCTTTCAACTGGAACACACATGAAGCCTTCGGCTCCGGCCTACCTCGGTATCTGTCAGAGGTGAGTGGGGTGGCTGGCTTCTTGGGTAGAGCAGGCTCAGAATACCTAGGCTTGGCTGCTTCCCACTGGGGACAGTCACTTATTTCTACAGTCAAAGCTCGGAGTCCCAGAGGTAAAGTCCTCCAGCAAGCTCTTCCCATGACATCTGTCCATCCCACTTCTCCCTTCTGGAGAATCCTTCTGTGACCATCTGACCACTTGTCCCCATCCCTCCAGCCCCATCCCAGCTTGTTCCTGCAGAGTTTTGTCTGAATCCATGGCCCCGCTTAGCTCTGTCTTGTCTAGACTCAGGCAGCCAGTTAGCCGTTCCAGAGCATTGAGGACAGATCAGCTTCTGCCCTCTGGGGCTGGTGAAGCCAGAAATGTAAACAAAGGATTATAGCAAACCATAAAAATGTGCTAAATGGAGATATGAAAACAAGTCATTCTGTGGCCAAGAACCAGTGCCCCGCAGATAGGTTTGGGTGGTGGGGCTCCATCACAGCGAAATCCAATCGGGCTCATCACTGCCAGGTGGCAACAGCGGGGAGAAGAGAGACCCCCATAGGGTTTGGAAAGTAACTCAGCAACTTGGTTCCAAATGCACCTAAGGTCCCCATCACTCCACACACTGCCCGGGGTAGCTGATGCCCAGGACACTGGAGGAGGGCCTGGTACCACTGACCTGCTGCAGCTTTGTGCTGGGAGAGATGACAGCCATTTTGGGAGAGGTTGGCCTGAATGCTGTGACATCTGTGCACAGGCTGCCATGAGGGCAGCTAGCACTGCAGCTCTGTGCTCTGCCCCAGGCTGTGGCTCCTTCTAGAAGCCCAAGGACAGCCAGGTAGACATGCAGCCAAAGCGGCTGCAGGCAGGGAGCAGATGTGACCCATGCTGTGCTCCCAGTGAACTAGTGTTGGCCACCCTCTGGAATCCATTTAAAACTTTGCTGGAAAGTTTCAGCTTTGCCAATCATGATGGGCTTATGCAATGGCCGGCAGGTGGCTTGAGCCTGGGGAACTGGGGAGTGGCATCCTGCTAGAGCTTTGGAGAAAAAAAGAATTTTAATGTGGACATAATAAAAGCAGCTGGCATCTGTCAGCTCCACATCAGCCCTTTGGGGCCCCACACCTCCAGCTTCTGTCCGGCTCACCCACAAGCTGAGTCATGCTCATTCCACATCACAGACAGCAGTAGTTATCTGACCATCAGCAGGTTGCTGATCCCTGGACCCACACTGCCTCCTTTAAGACCAGTAATGTCTGCTGTATAGGGAAGAACTGTCACAACCCCATTTCACAAACGAGCAAACAGAGGCTTCAGGGCTGTCACTACTTGCACATGATCACCCTTTGTGAGCTAATTTTGACACATCTAAATAACTACAAATCACCAACAGAAGCTCTAAAGGAAATCTCTCTAGGGGATTGGGCAAAGGAGTGGAGGGAAGGAAATGTTCCCAGGGAGCAACTTGGACCCACGTGAAAGCACAGAACAGGAGTCAGAGAACCATCAAATGCCCAGTTTTCCGTTGAACATGGCGACGTAGCATTTTACTGATGCCCTGATTATTGAGTGTTTTGAGTGTCACTAGCTTTACCCTCCATGATCCCCATGAGATGTCCTGGGCGGCATTTGCCACTTGCCGAGTAGACTGGGGCTGCCTCCTCTGGGCCCCCTTCAGGATGTGACTGCCACCTGCTGACTTCTCTGCTTTCCTTCTGCATCACAAGGCTCTTAGGGCAGGGGCAAAGCTCAGCTGGTGCCCACATCCTCAGTGTCTACTTGATGGACAGGTACCAGGTAGGAGGGGAATGGTGCTGTGGAAGGCCAGCTCCTGAGTGAAAGGGAGAGGACAAGAAAGCCAGGAGGTGGGAATGTTACCAAACGTGGATGCTTGGGTCTGAAGTTGTGGTGCAGTAGACCCCAAAAGAATTCAGGCACAGACGAGGCTTTGTTTAGGGACTTCTGCTCAAGGCAGAGGAAGGCAGCACGTGCTAGACAGGAATCCCAAGATGGCTTGAGCAAGGAGCAAAGGGGGGCCATGCCCGAGCTTTGGGGTAGGTAGGAACTCAGTCTCTTGATGTCACCATAGGTAAAGGTTGAACTCTAGTTGGCGCCAGGACCCTGCACGCCACTCACGAAGCATGACTCATCACTCTCTTCTGTCTCCACTTAGAGGTGTGCATTGTACCACGCTAACAAGGTAAAGGCAGCTGGGTTACGTCTGCCACTATTTTATGCCTGCCTTTGTCCTTTATCATCTCAGAAAGTCTCTGATATTATTTTCGGAACAGGCAGCCCCTGCTTTGGCTTTAGCTGCATTTCTGCTGACACAGTCTCAGAAGGCCGAGCTGACTTTCCCAGCCTCTCACATCCTTAGTCCCTAGGAGCCTGTTCTTCATGGAGGTCCTTGTGTCAGGAAGAGATGATGGATAAAAAGAAAAAATAAATCATAAGGGGCTTATATCCCTTTTCTAAAATAACACGAGGAGAGCACTAGATCCCACAGCCTCAGGGCACCTGCCCTTCGAGGGCACCCTCCTACCTTTCCAACCATTGTGGATGGAGAGAATGGGGCCCTGAAGAGTTGATTCCACCATGCCTTTGGCCCTGTGCTGACCTACCGGGGACATCTCTACAGGCTCCTGGCTTCCACTTAGGGTTAGCGGCTTTCCATCTAGTACTTGATGCTCAGTGGATTGAGTCCCAGCCTGCCCTGGGGATGTCTTTGCTGGAGAAGAGGGGTTCTGCAGAGAGGGCTGGGGCAGGATGTTAGGGTCACATGGACAGAGCCAAGCTTTGATTTTCTCACTTAAGGGGTACATTTTGGGTAAGTTGTTACCTTCCCTGAACCCAGGTCTTCCTCTCTAAATGGAGTTAGTGGTATGTATCCCATGTGTCTGTCCTGATAGCTCCTAGACACACCTCTCTATTTCTCTCTCTCTCTCTCTCTCTCTCTCTCTCTCTCTCTCTCTCTCTCTCTCTCTCTCTCTCAAACACACACACACACACACACACCTGCCCACACTGTCCCTTGTAGATGACTTAATTCAGTTAATTCCAAATACAGTTTGAATTTTATTTAGGATCTTAATTCATTCTGCTTGTATCAAAGTAGTTTCCCCCTGGGCTGCCCTTCCCTTCAAACTTCATCCTGCGGTCCAGATGCAGGGTTCCTTGGATTCAGTTAAGGCCCATCACAAAATAGAAACACCATATTTTTTTTCAAACGGGGGATTTGGAGCAGATTCATTTTTTCTATGGGACTGCTGCCATAGCAAAGTACTACAAATTAGCGGCCTAAAAAATAGCAACACAACTCCCCACAGCTCTGGAGGCTGGAGTCTGGGGTCAAGGTGTCTGCAGGATGCTTTCATCGCAGTCTGGATGTACTCCCAGTGTGCCTACGGGTCTCCAGATTCCCAGTTTTCATAAGGACACTGGTCGTCTTTCATTGGGGGCCCACCCTAGTCCAGCCTAACCTCATCTTCACTGATGTTATCGTCAACAACCCTGTTCCCTAATAAAGTCCCTTCTGAGGTATGTGGGGCAACATGAACAGGGGACACAGTTCAGTCCATACAGCAGGGGCTTTGTTACAGAGGTGATGGTAAGGGCTGAGATGAGGGGCCAGCCAGGGGAGAGATGTACCCAACAGGAAGGTCCTGCTGCCCTTGACTAGGAAGAAACAAGAAGACCAGAGACAGGCAGCTCTGGCTGAGCCTGGAAACCAGGGTCTTGAAGCAGCAGCTGATTGCAGATGCTGGGACCCCTGGGGGACACCATCATGGCCAGGTGCTACCCAAATTAAGAGAAAGGGAGGGAAATACCTTGGTGGCTCTCTTTCCTCTTCCCTCCCGTCTCTTGGCCTCGTTTGCTGTCCCCACTGGGAAGCTAGGGACCAGACTGTTGGTAGGACCCAAGTCTCCTCTACTCTGCATGTGAGCATGTGGAAGGCAGGGAATGGCCTGGGGCCACGTCTGCAAAGCATGTTGTCATTCTTCTCCCCCCATCACCCCTGCACTGCACACATGAGGAGTTAATTCTCTGCCCAGGGTCTTAAAGCCAGATTGCGTTAGGGCAGAATTTCCACTCACCTCTGCTGCCCCCCCCCCCCCCCCCGGGCTTTGCTCTTTCTCCTACACTGGGTCAGCCAGCCTGAGGCAGGACGGTGTGTGATTCACACTTTTAGCCCTCCTGGGACCTAACACGGTGTCTAGCATACATTAGATATTAATGAATATTCACCAAAATACAACGGTAGAGGATGAGTCATTCCCAAATGAGCAGCGGGGATGCAGGAGGTTTGGAATCTAGAGGAGAGAGGATTGAGCAGAGAGCGCCGTTTCTGGAGGTGGAATAGGAAATCAGAGCAGGGTCTTGCGGGCACCGCATCAGAAAGACAGATTTCTTGAACTTGCGTGGTGGCACCCTCTCCAGCTCTGAGGGCAGGTCAGCAGGTCCCTTCATGAAGTTCTCCTCCAGGACTAAGAGTTACCTGGCTCGCAGGAGGCCCTGGGTTCAGTGCCCAGCACTGCCAAACAAACAACAACAACAACAACAAATTTCTCCCAGTACCCACCTCCTTCATCTGCTCGGTCAGAAATGTTCCAAAGCAGAGGCTGTAAGCTCAAATAGGCCAACAGGCCAGGCAGGGACTGAACCTGAGCAGGAAGCCTCGGCAGCCCAGACCAGAGGGTGGTCTGGGGTCCAGGAGTGGGCGGGCAGGAAGGTGGCCTTCTAGACAGCACTTCAGGAGCTGGATGTGGGAGTTTGAATGTGAAATTCCAAGATGTTTGAATGGTGGTAATTAATTCAGATGTTTTAAATACTGTGTGGGCGATAACGATGATACTCATGTAACCGTAAAGACCACATATGATCTGCAGGAGACAGTGCTGCCCTTCTTCCTCAAAGAAACTGACACTGGAGAGGGACTGGCTGATGTTGTTATTCAGTTGAGAGCGGGGTGGGCACGGAGCACTGGCACAGGAGGAGCAAGCTGCCTGGAGCCAACAAGCTGTTGGTTGGGGGTCCCCTTGTTCACTGAAAACCCAGTTAGTCTTCAAAGGCTTGCTTAATTGTTCCTTGGATTGGCCCCGGGAGCATCTGGCTCTTTGCAGGCTGTCTGTTTGCAGATTCCCCACATGGTCTAATTGTGCCATTCTAACTCAGAAAAGCAGCTCCAGGCTCAGCTCAGCATGTAGCGGGACTGGTCTCCAGGCCACCTGGGTCAGGGACCAGAAAGAGCATCTAGAGCCCCCGGGAGCAAGGAAGGAGGAGGGGAGAGTGCCTCCTGGTTCCACCACAGCCTTCCCTGCTCTGGGCAACCACCAGGGTGTGCACTCCACAGCGGGCAGGTGTGCTGCACACCACCCCTGTGCCACCTAGTGAATCCTTCCAACATCCCCATGCTACAGAGGAGGACGTTAAAACGCAGAGAGTTTGCTCAAGGAAACACAGCGAGGTCAAGTTTTAATTGCACCCACCCCCTGGCCTTAGGCCCTCCCGCATGCACCTTTGTTTTTCCCCCAGGGAAGATCTGGGCTCAAGCTTGGCACCTGCAGACTGGGATCGGGGCTGCTCACTTTCTCCTCGCTCTTCCTTGGCCAGCCCACTGAAATGCTCTCACTTGTATCTCTCTGTTGTTTTATTTACTTAATATTCAATTGGTTCTGAGACTTTGAGTTTCTTAACATGGAAGCTTAGGTTAGTGAATTTACAATTTTTATTCCCCTAATATTTGCATCCAAGCTGAAAATTTCCCTCCAATTCTTCCTTCATCTGCACCCTGCATTTGTTCTTGTGTTTCCCTTAACACACCATGTAAACTATTTTCTAATTTTCTTTGTGAATTTTCTTTAACCTCTCAGGCTACTTAGAAAAGCATTGCATCATTTAAACACTTGGGAATTATTTAGATATAATCATACCTTATGTATTTCTCATTGAGCTCCATTCATTCTGAGAATGCACTGTGCATGTGTTCAATACTTTAAACCCTTCCTTGGATTGCCTGTCTCCTGGCATGTGCTCTGTACCACTGGTTCTAGCCTGCCCCTGCCTTCCTGCCCTTCCAGACATTGGGCCATGTCTGGAAGCAGTTTGGTCATCACCAACAGGACAAGGATGCTGCTGGCACCTGGTGTGTAGAGGCCAGGGATGCTGCTGGACACCGCACAGCACAGGGCAGGTGCCATCACTGCCTACAACACAAGGAGCTGCAACCAGAATGGTAACAGAGCTGAATTGAAAAACACCACAAAATGCTGTTTCAATCAATATCTCTATGGATTCTGTCCATTGGTTTTGTGGATTACTTAGAGAGTAGCACTAAAATTCCCACATAATTGTAGACTTTCTTTAGATCTGTTAGCTTTGTTTCACATATTATTGATATTCTTAAATGCACACATACATCACGATGCTATGGATTCGTGAAAAAATCAATACTTTTACCATTACAGAATGTTGATCTCTTCTTCAACTACTTTCTTCAGCTTTAATATGACTGCAACAGATTTCTTGGACTGAACGTCTGAATGCTGTGTCTCCTTCTACTCCTTTACTTTCGGGTTGCCATGTCTCTGATTCTAACGTCTGCATGTTATACACTGAAAGTAATAAGCTATTGCTTTTTCATTTGGTTGGAAAATCCTCTTCTTGTTTTAGGGCTGTTTAAACCATTTACATTTATTTTTTTATTGATTTTATTATTTAAAAAAACACTACAGTGGAATGTATTACAATCCTTATTACACATATAGAGTACAATTTTTCATATCTTTGTATAAAAAGAATTAGCGTATGTTCACGCCAATTCATGTTTTTATACATGCACTTGTGGTTTTTTTTTTTGCATTACGATTCTTATTACACATATATACTACAATTTTTCATATCTCTGTATATAAAGTAATGTAACTATTGGTGTGATGGGCTAAAATTCACAACCCTGAAATTCATCTGCTCTTTATCCCACATGTTTTTTGATCTTTTTCTCCCCACCTTTCCTGACTTCTTTTCATGTTGTCTATTTTATCTTCTGGATTGACTTTTTTAAAAAATTTACGTGTTTTGCCAGGAAATTCTTGTAACAGAAAAGTTTCACATATACATTCTAAAGCACATCTATTGTGTCTATATATCATGGAGATACTCTCTCCCAGATGTGGATCCTGATGCACAATGCAAAATACAAGACACAAAGTCAGTCCTTCTGCCTCCTACACACATGGAACCTGGCTAGGGGACAGGAAACACTAGTGGCTGCCCGAGGCTAGGAGGGGTGGGGGACCATAAAGGCCAGCAGGAGGGGACTTGGACCACGGTGAGATGCCCTGAACCATGGCAGCAGCAGAGGGCATGACTGTGCACTGGTCTCAATGAACAAACGCCATGGAGGATTTACTTCTTGAATTGGGGCTGTGGCTCATTGGTAGAGCGCTTGCCTCGCAAGTGTGGGGCACTAGTTTACATCCTCAGCACCACATAAATAAATAAAATAAAGGTATTGTGTCCATCTACAACTAAAATTTTTTAAAAATTAAAATAAAAACATCTTTAGAAAGATGACATGAAAAAATTAGAAAGCATTTATATTAAATGCCAATTAAAGAAAAAAGAAATAAAACAACTGTTAGGCGAAGGGAAGAAGGCACAGTTGGAACTCTCAGAACATGGATAAGAACATTCTGGGAAGAAGTTTGGCTTTCTCTTCATTGTCTATGATAGAAAAATTTCCCAGTTAAAAAAAAAATCCAATTTCAAAAATTAAAAAAATAAAACTTTTACCCTTACATTTGCATCGTATTGATGTTTAAACCCTGATCTTCATTCTGGTTTGCCGTGGTGGCTCTGGGTGTCAAAAATACATGCTTAGTGCATTCCTGTCGCCTGCAGCTAGCCCCATACTGTGCAGAACAGTGTGAGCTGCAGAAGGGTACAGTTCCCCTTATAGGACCTGTGCATCCTGTGCTTCTTTTGTTTGTAAAGATTTAAAACCCTGGTCATTGTTGCCACTTTTGCTTTTGGCAGCTCCCATGCACCTAGCTGGATACTCAGTGATGCATCCTCCTTTTCCCTCCCTTGCTCACTTCCTGTTCCTGCTGTAGATAGAGGTTCCCCCTTCTGCCCTTTTATGTCGAGCTTAGGCACTTCCTCCAGCATATGTCATAGTGCAGATCTGCTCTTACCTGTCTTAAAATGTCTTGGCTTCACCTCTGACATAGAGAGTGTTATGATGAATTTAGCGTTTCTGTAATTTACGGTTCCTCTCCTCCCCCAGCATTTTTAAAGATCTCACGCTCTTTGCACTGTTCCTGCTGTTTCTGGGGCAGTCTCCTGCACAAGGGTTGCTCCCTTGTGTGTGATATCTGTCCTCTGGCTTAGTTACAGGTCTTGGCCCCTGTTTTGGCCCCTGGACTCTGTGGTGCCCACCCAGGTTTTTCTGTTACTTGTGCTATCTGCAGTTATCTTGCTGGTGCTGGTCGATCGCTTTCTGCAATTCCAACTTCTCAACCGTTATCTCTTCAAATATTGTTTTAGCCTATCTCTTCTCCCTTCCTCTCCTGTTCCAATTACACATGAGTCTGACTGCTTTATGTTCTGTCCGTCAGGTTCTGTGCCTGTCTATCCAACCGTCTTGCCTCTGCATGTTTCTTTCTGCTGTTTCCAATCCTCTGTTTATTCAAGTTCACGGCTCCTTTCCTCTGACAGGTTGCTGTTAAGCCCTTTGAATGGATTTTATGTGATTTCATATTTTTCATTTCTAGTATTTCTATTTAGACCTTCTTAATAGTTTCTGTCTCCCCACAGACATTTTCCAGCTGTTCACACACGTTATTCCATTTTCACAGTGGACACATTTTCCATATCCATTGTACAGTCTCCATCTGACAATTACACTTTTAAAAGCCAGAGTCTGGGCAATCAAGGTTCTGTGGATTTTCCCTCTTTTGATTGTGGGCTGCAAGCTCTTGCTTCTTTGCATGTCTTATATCCTTTGGTTCTATATCAAATGTTTTATAAAACGGGGAGCGGAGATGGAGCTAACTCATACCTCTGAGAGCGGCACACACTTTTCAGCAGGCTGCAAGTGAGGGTAGCACTCTGGTCTGTGTGTAAACTAATCTGCATCAAACTGGGGAGTTGCATGCTTTCACTTAGATTTAGTGCACAATCACCTTTGATTACTTCAAGAAAGGTAAGAAGACATTTCCTTTGGATACAGACACAGCAAACACTCTAGAAATCCTTTCATGCTTTACAGATTAGCTGCTGGATTTCAACCATCTACCTTTTTATCTCTCCTTAGATGTCAGCTTTTGGGGTTTCTGGGGTTATTTTCTTCCATCAGTCTAGGCCCTGAATGTCTGTGCCTCAGGTGAGGCCAGCAGTCCAAACAGCTTGGGTCACTTCAGAGGGCGTCCTTGGTGATGCTAACAGCCTGCTGTCCTTTCAGGCTGACCACCACACTCTCGTCCTTCAGAGAGTGGCAGTGAGCTCTGTGAAGGGTCACACGGCTCAGATGCAGTCCTCTCTCCTCTCCTGTTCTGCAAAAAACACTGAATCAGCACAGGTGGAGCGTGCCGTTACAGACTGCAGCAGCCCCTGCACTATGCGCCCACCCCCAGGCGGCACTCCCAGCCACCCCTCCACCTACAGGTCTCGCTCATTGTCAGGGAAGTGCCCTGTGCACACCAGCCCAGGAAAGGAGGGTCTCTACTGCATGTCCTACCATCAGACACTACTTCTAACCAATGTTTTGAAGATGCTTATTGATCTGCTTATTTCTGTCTCTTCCAGACAGTGAGCGCTGACGACAGAAACCATCTCCGCATCATGTGCCCCAGTGCCAGGAATCAGGCTGACACTCAGCAGGCGTTGGGCAGGTGCTGAGCCTCATCATCGTGAGCGTGGTGTGAGCTAACGCCGCAGCCTTGGGCACTGCTGAGTCATCCCTCAGATGGCTTAACAAATTGGTTATCTGGGGGTTTGAAGTTAGATTTAATGTCGTTTTTTTATTAAGCAAGAAGAGAAGAGAATCATTAAAGTAATGACTAAGGACATCTTGATGAGGTGACATTTAAAGGGCATTGTCCGGGATCCAGTCCCCAATTCGGAGCCTCCTCATATGACATTATTGAATTCCTAGTTGCATGGCCTCATAGAATGAAATAGGACCTTGAAGCTGTTTGATTCAATCTCTTCATTTTAAAGAGGGGGGACATAGGACCTGGAAAGGTCTTTTAGACATTAGTTTTTTTTTTTTTAACCTCCCAAAATCAATTTGATAGAAAAACCCGGCCTAGAAACTAGAATCCTATGTCTAGTCTACAAGACAATGGATCAAAATATTACTGCAACAAGTATCCCCACTGCACTCAAACTCCTGGCTGCTCACAAAGTGGACGTCCTACACCCTCCTACCCACACCCCTAGAAGCCCTTAGCATGCATGTCTGCTGAGTCCGGCTACCTCACCTCTGACCAGCTTCTCTCAAGATCAGTGTCATTCTCCCCCTTTCTCTGAGCGCCTTCAGATATCCCAGTGGTCATCCCCCTCTTCTGGAACCCTGCAGCCCCTGCCTCTGTCTTAATCCCAATATGCATCATGTTATATCAAAGGATTTATTTTCATATCTGCTTTCCCAGAGACAAGGGAACTAGGATACCCTCTTCATCATCTCTGCTTTGGGGACCTAACTCAAAGCCTGGAAGCTCATAATTAAGACTCAATAGCTACTGAGTGACAGACTAATTCAATTCTCTACTCAATGAAGACTAATCCAACTACTTACTTAGTGTTGGGCTAATCCAACTCCTTACTCAATGACAGTAATCCAACTGCCTACTCAATGATGTACTAACCCAACTCCCTACTCAGTGACAGACTAATTCAACTCCCGATTCAATGATGTCTAATCCAAGTCCCTACTCAGTGATGTACCAATCCAACTTCCTACTCAATGCTGGATTAATCCAACTGCCTACTTAGTGATGGACTAATCCATCTCCCCACTCAATGACAGAGTAATTCAACTGCCTACTCAATGATGGATTAATCTAAATCCCTACTCCATGATGGACTAACCCAATTGCCTACTCAATGATGTACTAATCCATCTTTTTATTCAATGACAGAGTAATACAACTCCCTACTCAGTGACAGACTAATCCAGCTCCCTACTCGGTGACAGAATAATCCAGCTTCCTACTCAGAGATGGATGGATCCAAGACCTACTCTGCACTGGGCCTTGGTCCTCTTAAAGCCCATAATCCCTAGACTTTATAAAACTCCTACCAGGAAAGAATTATTATACTGCTGGCACAGGTGAAGAGACTGAAGCTATGAGGTTTCAGTTAACTTGTCTGACAGGTACAAGTTAACAGGTACAAGTAGAAGACCAGATTTGTATCTCAGGTCTTTTGATCCCATATCTATTGTTGTTTCAATTATATCTTTTTTAATATTTATTTTTTAGTTGTACTTAGATACAGTACCTTTATTTATTTATTTTTTATGTGGTGCTGAGGATCAAACCCAGAGCCTTGCACATGCTGGGCAAACCTTCTACCACTGAGTCCCAGCCCCAGCCCCTCAATTATATCTTAATAAGGGGAGTCTGGGGAGAGAGAATAATAAGTGAAGCGCTAATGTGATATATTACATTCTTGTGCATAGATGCTGGTATATGTCAGAGATCAAATTTTTTGCTACATACAACTACAAATAGAAAATATTTTGGGGAAAAATGCCTCCGTACTGAATATGTATAGAATATGTATAGAATTTTTTCCTTGTCCTTATCTAACCAGCACAGCATAACAATTATTTATATAGCATTAACATTGTGTTAGTATCATAATTAATTTAGAGAAGACTATAGTAGATAGAAGGAGGTACATTCATTATATGCAAGTACTGTGCTATTGTGTATAAAGGTCTTGAGCATCTGCAGATTTGGGTTTCTATGTGGGGTCCTGGAACCAATCCCCTGCAGATCCTGAGGGACTATTTTTATACATATGTGGAAACACACATGCATGCCTTTAAATATAAATATGAAGACATCTATTTACATTGTGTGTATATATACACAAGAATACTTATATTGATTTAACATTCATTTGTATATTTAATTTGACACTTTCATAATCTAGACATTTGATATGGTGCACATGGGTCTTCATAAGAAATTTTTGCCCCATTTAGATGTCAAAAAGCCCTGGGCCTTTCTGCTCAGTGGCAACGGCACGGCACGCATAGTACCCTGTGTCTACCGAGGTGCAAAGTAGGAGATTAACACCCCAGCAGCCATCTGCCTAAGTAATGAGGTCCTGTTGTGCTTGCATCATGAGTCACTGCACCAGGCAGACACCTTGGAGTCCTTCTTCCCACAGGAGGTCTCTCACCCACGGAGGAGGCAGGCTGCTGTGGTTTGCCCACAGACCCCGAGAAGCTAGCTACGAGGCCACAGACAACAGAAAAGGGAGGTGCAGAGTCAGGAGGCGACCCCATCAGAGCAGCGTGAGGAGGTGCCAGGTGTGGACTCTGGCCCGGCTCTTCCTGGTGCATCCTCTTCCCGTTCCTTGTCGCAGCTCCAGAGGGACCAGGGAACTCTCAGTCACCCTCTCCTCCTTGCCGTCTCCCAGGGGCACTAGGATGGCTCATTTCTCAGTTGGAGGGTTCGGATGTGGAAGCCATCTGCTGTGGCTCACAGCCCGGGCAGCATTCTCTGGGCCTTGCTTTCATAAACACCACCCCACCTCAGACCTCCCGAGGTTTCGCCCTGCTCTTCCTAGAGACAAAGTGGGGGCCCTTCCTTCACTCAGGACACAGCTAACATGGGTGCTCCCCAGACCAGGTGTGCACAGGGGCTGCCAAACTGGCTGTGGGGAAGGGCCTGGCAGCCCAACAATCAGAAGGGGAGGATTTGCTTCTTTCCAGCAGAGTGAGCTCAGTGACTCCCTGATGGTCACTTGATGGCCATCGCGATCGCGATCCAAGCAGTCCTAGAGCGCCCTCTGCAGGAGCGCCCAATTCCATCTCCACTTCCCCTCCTACAGCCAAACCCACTCCCTCCCGCACACCTGCAGTTGGACTCTGTCTTTAAAACATCCTCCCTCGTGATCACCAAACCCACCTCTCCTTCCTCAGAGCTCTGGAGGGTGTGTGCCACATTCTCGAGTTCCTCAAGGTGACCGCCATGATGCAAAGCCACCCATGTAGGAGTTCACACAAAGAATGAGCTGTCTAGAGTCATACACATACACTTCCTGTTTGCCCTCCAGGAGATCCAGTTGGGATGGCCACATGGAGGTCTCTAGGTCTCCCTGGGAGCCTAGGGCTTCCTGCTCACAAGGGCAGAACACTTCATGCCCTCTAAGGCCAACAACATGGCAGAACTATGTGATGCACATGCTCACATGCATACACATATGCATTCACACACTCAGATACACATGTAGACACCCACAGATGAACACCCAGGTATGCCTACACATACACACACAACATGCACAGGCATAAAACATGCAACCATTCGCACAGAAACATGCATGTGTTCACACATAGGCACACACACTGTAGGTGTTTCCATATGGGAGTCACACTTATGTAGACTGCTGCCTGCACATCCACTGAACACTGTCTGCATTGAATGACTCCAAAATCCTTGAATATGTCAAAAATGTAATGGTTATATTCAAGGGTAATAATTCAGTGAAAAATAGCTCCAACACACCGTTTTAGAACACAATCATTACTATGCCTGAGAGTCCTATAGTTGCTGATGTCTTTAAACCAGGGATTCCAGCACAGAAAGTCGACTCCTTCTGTAGGAAATAGCAACACTGCAGAGAAAGGCACCCTGGTGGGGGCTTGGTCTCCACAGCAGGCTTGGCCAGCTGTGCTTTTCTGGGCTCCCTCCTGGCAGCAGGGACTTAGGTAGGCACTGCTTTCCGTGGCCTCCCCTGCTGCTGTGCATGCACCCTACCTCCCTTGTCAGTGAGACCTAAGCAGCGGCTGCTTGGGGTAGGAGGGAGCTCCTGGGACACTCAGGAGAGCACACGCATGTCACCAGACTTGCTGCCATCCTCAGTCTCGTAGCTTCAGAATCCACCCTTCAGCTCAGGGAGGTTGTAGGGATGGCAAAGAGGCCAGCCAGAGAACTTGGGCCACACAGCCACAGACCCTCTGAGCTGCCCACCTCCAGGCTCTTAGGAAAACAGGGGCTGTCCTTTGGCTTCAGTTTTGACTGCAGGAGAAAGTAGCTAAATGGTGCCATGATTGTGTGGTATTTTTCCATAACAAACAAACAAGCAAAAAAAAAAAAGAAAGAAAGAAAGAAAGAAAGAAAGAAACCACCCAAATATTCACTGAGTGAAGAAGAATGGTTTGCTAATATGATAACATTTATATAAAGTGGAATTCTGTACAGCACTTTAATTTTTAGGACAGGTTTGTAATAATGTTGGTCAATGCTTATAAAATTAAGGATCAAACCATGACATATTTTTACATTTAGTGTGCATTTATTTTTAATAAAGTTCAAATAGCTTTCTCTTAATGTAAAATGTCTGCAAAAAAAAAACCAAACACACACACACACACACACACACACACACACACCAAATTGCTCATTCATAGTGAATATTTATGAAGGTTAAGATTTGCAAAGATGCTAATTTTAATATTTTATCTTTTTAGTTGTCTTCATGTTTTCTATGGCATCTGTTTTGTCAGAAGAGAAAAAGCTGAAGTACCCCTATGAGAAAACAGAAAGAAAATGTATTCCTCTCTTACCACACTCTCCTGGTTTCTTGCAGGAGACTCTATAATTATATACATAGAATAACTCGTGGAGAAGAATCAAGAATAGATGCAGATGTGGAAGAATTGAGTTTCATGATTTCAATGTGGGATTGACGGTGTCTGCTGGCTGTTGGGAAAGTGGAGCCACTTTGGGGACAGGAACCTCACCCACAGGGCCTCTCCAGCCTCCTTTCTTCTTTCCACGCTTTGTAAACTCTGATCAGTTTGGACACATTGTACAGGAAGCAAGTGTTTTCCCAGAAAAAAGTTTCTTTGTGAACCAAGTAACTTATGTCACCTGAGGATCTGTGCAAAGCCATCTCCCCAGGAGCCTTTACTGACCACTCAATGTCACAGCCCTGTTTTGCTCCTGCTAGAGCACACAGACCTATGTGAAATTCCCCCTCTTCATTTATTGGCTCATTCTTGGACTCCACCTTCTAAAGTAGGTCCAAGTAGGACCTTGTGTAGCAGATAATATGTACTCAGTAAAAAACTTGTTGAATTCATCATTGCTCATGGTTCCTCTATATCCTGCCCTGGAATCAGGTGGGGAGGAGGAAGAGATAAATACAACCCAAATTCTAGTTAGCATGCGGTTGCTTAAGGCTTCAAGATTGTGACATTCAGGTGTCAATTAGTTATCAGATTGATTGGTTCGTGAGTGAAATTGAAATTTAAGTTTGACTTTTAACCCAGGAATATCACATATGTGCTTGCACACACGTGTTGATACATGCACACATATATGTACACCCACAAATGGCCCCTCTGGTTATCGGAGCATGAGAAAACAGATACATTAGATACAAAACATTGTGAATGTATTGTTGAAAACTCAGATTTAGCTGGATAGGGACAAAGAACTGAGGTGTCCCACACTACCCACTGAGAAACAAGTTTACTATTACTGGCCTGAGCCCCTAAACACAGCTGCCCCGTCTTCCTCACACCCTTCTGTTGATAAAGAAGTAATGCGCAATCATAACTAGGTTCTGAGCCACATACCCAATTAAATGTTATCATCATTGGCTTTATTATCCTGTAAAAAACGGAAACTCATGTTACAATCAGAAAAAAATTGTGATTTGTTGAGAAAAGTAGATTGCAGTAGATATTATGGAGGGAGAGAGGGGAAAAGAAGCATTGCTTTTCTCAAGGGTTAGTGTAAAAGAGGTAGAAGAGATATAATCAGCGAGTGTATAGTCACCATTTCTCTCCAAACAGACAGAACCAGTACAGTGTGTGTGTGTGTGTGTGTGTGTGTGTGTGTGTGTGTGGTGTGTTTAAGAAACTGGCTCAACCAATGACGTCTCCAGGCTGGGCCACCAGACTGAAGACTTAGAAGGAGCTGAGGCTCCAGCCCAAAGGCCACCAGACGGGAGAAGCCTGGGCTCAGGGGAAGTGAGTCTTTCACTCTATCCAGGCCATCAGCTGACTGGAGGAGCTCCTTCCCATGGGGGACGCTCTCTGCTGCACCCACAGCTCTGGTCGGATGTGTATTTCCCCACCAGTCACAATGATGCGTCGCTTTGGCATTATTGTGTTCATGAACCTCAAATGGCAGTCCCAGCCACTTGGAACCTGTACTGGCTCAGAAAGGGTCATAGCCAGTGGCCGAGGCCATTACTCGCACAGCCCACCAGAGGGCCCACTCCCATCAGGAATCACTCCTGGCACAGGTGCTGCCCCTTCAGTTTGGGCCTGCCTGCAGCCAGGCTCTCTCCACCGCCCCTCTGCACTGGCCTGGGCTCTCTGTGTGAGTCTGCGAGAAGAGCTCCACGCTGGGAGGCTGAGTCAGTCTCCCTGGGTCCAGATTGGCTTCTGTCCCTGGGATACCAAGGGAGGCCCAGAGGGTCCTCAGGCAAGAGCAGCGGTTCAGACATGCAGTCCTCACCTCCGCATCTCCTCTCAGAGGCCATCTGGCTTTCTCTGGGCAGCTCATGGCATGTGCAGGCTGCTCCATCACTGGGGAAGTCATAGGAATTAAAGTGGCCCTCGCTGGGCACTGGCCACATGGTTTCAGGCACTCTACTTGCAATCCCATCAGCTAGGCTGGGGCTGTAGGAACATGGCGCTCAAGACTGTAGCAGGACCAACACTCTGGGTTAATGGTGATGGGTGGATGGCTGACTGGCTGGCTAAATAAGCAAATGCCTTGACGGCAAGCCTCACTTTATGCACAAGGACCAGAGGCTGGAGCTGTTGGGTACATGGCCCTCCATCACACAGCCAAGCAGCTGAACACAACGGCTTCAGCAGACTCCAGTCCTTCAGCCCAGGCCTGGCCCCAAAGCCTCTGTCTTACTGGACAGTGTGATCACAAAGCACTGTCTTCTGAGTTCCACTGTCTCTCTCTGGGTTCCCCTGAGGGATCCAAGGTTTCCTCCCTTGGTGACCAGTGAAGGAGCCACACCAGCTTTCACATGTGAGTCCTTCCTCATGGGAAGGAAGCTCCAACGGCCAGAAGTTGAGTTTTCTTCACACGGAGGCTGAGGCTCCAAGAGGAGCAGTGATCTTACTAATTGCAAGTTGTGGACTTGAATTTTGTGCATTGAGAGCGGTCCACTGTGTAGCTCCAAAGAGGGAATGGCAAATGACAAGTGACCTAACTCGTTTTTTGCAGCTCATGACTTCTTCTTGTCAAAAACAGAACCTTCCAAAAGAAGTTTGGTTACTCCCCAATGCCAATGAGCAGGAGGAAATTTGGAGAGAGTGAGAGCGGCCTGGGGTGCCTGGATCTTGTCTTGAGGGAGGGGAACATCTTGCCTCTGGGGAGGCAGGGCTGAGTCTCAGGATAGGATCCTGGAAGGCAGGAGTGCTTGGTGTGGGGGAGTGGAGCAGTCTGATACGGTCAGGTGTGTAGGAAACAGAAGTCCCCTTTTGGAATGGTCTGTGGCCCCAGCTTATATATTCCTGCATAGCCAATTTTCCAACCTGGTGGCCCTGAGATCCTGCACTTATGCCCACGTTCTCCCTCTGGAACAGCTGCATGCATGGCTCTTGCCCTGCCATCCATCTCACAGTCGTAAAGTGCTGGGTCCCTTAAGAAGCATCAGGAGGGTCTCCCAGCCGCCCTGCTCCTCTGGCTGGCAGTTGCAGAGTTCCACACCTGCAGCACCAGCCTCCCACATGCTGTGGGGCCAGAGATGCTTCACGGAGCCCTGCAAGGTGTTTAAGGGAAAGTGGCCCCAAGTGAACAGTTCAGGAAATACCGCCTGGAGGGGCACATGCTCAGGGGTACAGTGATGGTGCTGAATGCTCCCATTATAAAGGACCTGCTGAAGTGTGTCTAATGTGGTGTTCCTGAATGATCATGATGTCATCACTGTTCCTGTCCCCTGCCCATCGATCCTCTTCCTCTTCTCTGTCACCTCTTCCTCTCCTCTGCCTCCTCTTCCTCCTTGCTCATGAAATATCCTCTGAGCCACTTCTGATGGACCAGGGCTGGAGTGAAAAGCACTCTCCAGAGCCAGAGTGGAAGCCCACTGCCTGCGCCGCCTGGAACCTGGGGGCTCCAGGAGGTGGAGATGGGGGCGGGCTAGGAGGAGGAGATGGGGGCGGGCTAGGAGGAGGAGATGGGGAGGCTTGGGCATCTGCATCCACATCTCCAGCCCAGGTCTTGTTGAAGTTGAGCTTCTGCCTCAGCTTCCTGTTTGGCACGGGAGCTCCTGTCCATCACTAGAAGCCGGTCTTGGGATCTAGAATTCTGCACTGGGGTCCTGCTAGTGGAGTGGTCCCTTGGACTCAGCACCTCACTGATCCTGTTGCAAACCAGATGCTTGGAGCGCATCTCTACCCTGCCTGACTCCAGGAGTTTCTCTGGCCTTGGCCCCTTGCTTCTATCCCCTTCCCCTCTGCCTAGGTTATCCTGTAATTATTAAAAGAACAGCGAAGGCGTGCACTGGTGTACCAGTGAGTTTTAGTTAAGCTTTATGATGACCAGAAAGATTTTCCAAGATTAACTTTACTTTCCAGATGAGGGAACTGGGGCTTGGCCTCCACCAGCGGCTTGGTGATGGACATGGGCAGAAGGTGGATATGCATGGCCTTGCTGTATCAGCCGTGTGGAGGGCTCCAGTTCCAGAAGAACTGAGCAAAGCCCCAGAGATGTGGAGGCTGCTGAAGGCTTCAAGGGTTGAGGCCTAGGTGGTCACGTGGGGCTCTGTGCCCTGAGGGGCCTCTAAGCTGGTAGAACACTCTTCTATCACTATCTCAAACTTCTTAGCATTTTTATCTTTGAACTTATGTCTGTGAGTCCAATCTGGTGGGGCAAGAGAGGAGGCATGCAAATACAGATGTGCCTGTGTCCATGCGCGCGTTGCTCAGATGCCCTGGGAGCAGAGGACTGCAGTGGGCTTTGTCTTTCAGGAGCTGAGGCAAGATGCCACTGGGACTGGGGACAGGAGGCATCAGTTTTCCTGAGAAGCCACACTTCTCCTGGAAAAGAACATGCTCAACCTGTTCATGCTTCAGCACGAGAACAGAGTGTGCTTGACATAGGAAGGCAGTGGCGTTCCAGGAAAGCAGCGGGCCCGGGACCCTCATGCCATTCTTTCTGGTCCTGTTCCTTCCCTCCTCGTGCTGGAAATGAAGACAGAGGAGGCAGAGAACAGAGAGGTCACGGCTCCCCGCCTCGCGCCCTGTCCCACAGGTCAGGGAGCAGAAGGTGGAGAGTGCTACAGTGTGCATCCCAGAGTGAGAGACCTGGATTCACCTGGTGAGGGCAAAGTACCTCTGCAAGTAGCATCTGCAAAACAAAATCAGTGAGACTTTAGCAATTCTCTGTGTGAGTTAAAGACTTATATTTGCATTTAAAACTCACCTTACTGAGAACAAGGATGAGTAGAAACATAGGGATGCCCAGTTTAAATCTTTGTTTACTTAGAACAACATGAAACAACAAATAAAAGCTACAATGATAAGAGAGTATGTGATGAGAAAAACTTCATATTTCAGTATCTCTGACAGCACCTTTTTCTGCTTTTTGAACAAGGCACCCTGAATCTCCATTTTGTACTAGACACAGTACAGTTTGTGGCCTGACCTGGACAGAATATTTTAAGCCAGAAGGGGAATCTGGAATGTTAAAACCCTGTCATTCTGCAAATGGAGAAGCTGGGGCTCAAGGTGGGTTCCTGTGGAATGGAGACCTCTGCTCAGGCCCTCCTCTTGCCCGGCTCTTGGCCCCGCCTCCGGCTCTCAGAGCTCAGGACTTCCCCGGCCGGCGGGGCTTTGCTCACAAGGGCTGTGGGCCCGGCCCCCGGGCAGCCTGGCATTCTCTAAAGGCCTGCTCCGAGGGCAGAGGCAGCCTGTTGAACTGCTTTCTGTGAAAGCCCCAGAAACCCTGACCCCTCCCCAGTGGAGTGTCTTTAGCCATACAAACCCCCATGCTGTGAGGCCCGTGGCCCACGGAAAACCCCTCATTATGGCCACACAATGCCAGAATGTCCCACGGCCTGGAATCCCGGCCTTATTCACTGTATTGTACCCAGAGAAAGAAGGGAGCCTTCAAGTGCAGAGAAAAGAGGGGGGCGCGTCTCCTCTGGAGCGCGGGCACAAGGTCCACCCTTGGTGCTGGGGCCTCTGCTTTCCCACGGCCTCGCTCCTCACCCAGCTGACTTTGAGTCTGAAGGTCTTTCCAAGCTTCACCTGTGAAAAAGAAAGGTGCCTGACAGCAAGGGCTGGACTGTGGGTACGGCAGGTTGGACGCTGGAGGCAGCGGGTGTGGGGAGGGCAGCGGCCTGGACAGGGCCTTGGCATCCGGGTTTGCAGGCTGTGCTGCTAACCGCCCTTCTGAAACATCTTTCTGCACAACTCTTTTCCCCCAGATGGAAAACACTTTATTTGTTCTACCTCTAACCAAATTTGCTCAGTCGTGCCTTAAAACTGTGTCCTCTCTTCTCTCTTAGTCTCCCCGTCTAACCTGCCTCCGGGTCCTGGTTGGATCAGGACAACAAGAGCAGCTCCCTGCCCTCATGCCCACCGGCCTGGCTCTAGCCCGAGGCTCCCTCTCAAGCCCCTGAGTCCAGTTCCATGCAGCCTGGCACAGAGCAGGCCTAGAGTCTGCTGCTGACCCCACACAGGAGGGACATCAGCACCAAAGGATCCCTGGCGCCCACCCGCAGCTGAAACTCCAGTGCCTGCGGGCGTGGAGCCTCCCACCAGCCTTCCAGCAGCACCCACGGCTCAGTGTGACTCCCTCCTCCAGGCGGGTGCAGGTCTCTTGGGCTGTAAGAGATGATTCTATTCCATCGGATTCTATTATGAACCCAAACCCAGGCTGGAATTCTGGGTTTGCCCCCGCAGCTGTGGGAACTTGGGTGAGTGACTTAACCTCTCTGTTCTCATCATCCTTGGGACCGTTGAGACCACCAAGTGAATCAGATCTGGATTTCTCAGGCTGGTGGCTTAAAATAGCTCCTAAATGTTCCAGAGTGATTCTGAAGACTAGAAAAATTCTGGAACCTCAAGTAAAAGGGATCCATAGGTAAAGAGTGAAGAGGCTTGAAAGGAGACCTGGAAGGGAGACGGTCACTCAGGTTCTGGCCTCTGGTTGTCCCCAGGGGTGCTTCTCCAAGATCACTACCCAGGGGGAAAGCCACTTGATCCTCTGTGACCCTCGATGGTATGTGCAAAGGGGCCATTTCAGAGGGTGAAACGCAGGGTGGACTGGCAGCACCACACAGCTGAGGGAAGGGAGAAGGCTGGGCCTGCTCTTTGCAAACCTGAGTCAGAGAGGGGCTCCCCACTCCAGCACCAGCTTCCCCGTCTCTAAGGGAAAGGGATAAATCGGTGCTTTTTGCTCCAAGTGTGGCCCAAGGACAAATGCTTCCGAATCACGCAGGGACTCTGTCAAAGACAGAAGCCCGGGCTCCACCGCAGGCCGCGGAGCCCAAGCCTGTGCGGTGCCTCGGCCAGGGCAGCGGCCCGTGAACATCTAAAAGCAACTCGTCTGGAGTTGCCAAGGCCACGTCTGGTCCTGATGTCCCAGTGGCACTGTCCAAAGGCCCCTGCTGGTGCACAAAAGCGTGCCTGAGCACCCCATCAGAGGGGCTGGTTCTGCGAAGCACGTGTGGCATGACTCTGATGATCGACATTTTTCACATCGTAAGGCTTACTTCCAAATAAAAACGGCAAAGTCTTTGTGAAATGAAAACAGACAGTCTTGTACAATAAAAATCTACCTCGGGGGTAAGCAGTGAAGACCTGATCATGTAAAATACGGGGACATGTGGAAGCAAAGTTCAAGAAGTGTTTTCATTGGTCTGCAATGTCACAAAAAATAATAAAATTGCACACCTGACTCGTATGTGACTGATGAGCACAGGCAGAGCCTTCTCAAGCTTCCCTTGTGAGGGAGGCAGGCATTTTCTAGAACACCCCTGTCCCCAACCTGAAGAGGACAAGACGGAGGTGCCTCCTCTGCGAGCAGAAGCCAGGCCAGGGGGGCCACCAGCCGCCTAGCAGGCCATCTTGCTCCTCTGCTTCGCCGGGGGCTTTCCTGCCTTTTTTTTCTGTGCCCACCCCTATCTCCTCCTTGACCCGCCCCCCATGTTCTTTGTACCCCCAGCTCAGACGGCTCTTCTAAGACTCCATGGCTAAGGCAGCAGGACCAGACTCTTCTGAGCAGGGACAAATGCCTGTACGTGGGGCTGATTTCCATATGGGATCTCATTAACTACTGGGAAGTAAAAGACAGGGTGAGCATCCTGAGCCCTTGTTACAGATGCGGTGCCCAGGGCCAGAGACAGTGGAGGTGGGGTCAGTCACACAGCGCAGTAAGAGGCAGATTCAAGAAGAATCTACACATGGTATGGAAGCCCGGTGTGCACTTCCCGCCCCTGCTGTGTGCAGGTAGTCTGGGCCCCTCCAGACCCACAGTCTCCTGCCCCAGTTTACTTTCTGTCTGTAAATATTTGTCTGAAAGCTTTCCCACTCTGAGGGAAAGGTGGGTGAGCTCAAAGCCAGGCTGGGCATGCAAGCACAGGCATTTTGTCAAAATAACGGATGCTGCAGAGCCACAGGGCCAGGACAGTGGATGCTTGCGGAGCAGATGGGGAGGATGTGTAATCCCTATAATACAGGCAGAGGCATGTAATTTAGGAAAGTGGATTTATTTTTCTTGAACAACAGGGACAGATAATGCCACTCCATGTAGCCAGGATTGTCTCTGCAAAGTCCAGACATTATTATTTCTCTGCCCTGCTTTGCCAGCACTGGCTCTACCAGCATCCACTGAGGAATGGCAAATGTGCAAGCCTGTCCTGACAGCCTGCTGGCCCGGCGTCCTTGCCCTCCAGGCTATTGCCCTAGACAGGGTGGGCTCTGGGTACGGTGCACCTTGGCAGGGAGGCCGGGAGCAAGTCTGTAGCTCTCTGGCTGGTTTTCTGCCCTGGCAGTGGGGTGAGAGTGCAGCCCACACTGGCCCAATTCATCTACTTCAAGCACACTGGTGGTGCACCTCCCACCCAGCCCCCCAGCAGTAACAACTGACGCATGAGCCATGCACCACAGCAGATTCAAGAAGAATCTACACATGGTATGGAAGCCTGGTGTGCACTTCCCGCCCCTGTGCGGACGTGGGGCTCTTTTGCTTTAGCGCTCGGTGCACCAGTATCTCAGTTTTAGAGTCTCTTGTGGCTTTTGTCCTGCCCAAGATAAAGCCCACATATCTTTATTGGGCTCCATTATTTAAGATATGTAAGAAAACAGGCAGGGTGTGGTGTGTACACCTCTCATTCCTGGAACTTGGGAGACCAAGGTAGAGAATTGCAAGCCCAAGGCCAGCCTCAGCAATTTAGCAAAACCCTGTCACAAATAAAAAAAATGAAACGGATGGGGGATGTGACTCAGTGGCAAAGCATCCTAAGTTCAACACCCAGTACCCAAAACTAATAATAATATGGTATTTGAGAACCTATATCTATCAAAATTTAAATTGTGCCCCTTTGCCCACCAGGGGCCACTTCCAGAAAAACCCCACTTGACACAGACAAATGCAGAGTGAGCTATGAATCCCCAGAATCCCCAGGATGTTGGTGCTAAGACTCACACAGGTCCCCAAATCTGTGTGATCACGTCCCTAATGTGAAAGGGGGTAGTATGTGCATATAACCTCTCTTATACTTTCAACCGACTCTGGGTTGCTTATACCCATCTACTACAATGTATGTGCTGTGCAAATAGTTTTTACACTATACACTTGGGGGGTAATGATAAGAAGAGGTCTGTACATGTTCAGTAGAGATGCAAATTTCTTTCCATTTTCAGGGATGCAGAATCAGTGGATGAAGAGGGCCAACTGTATGAACAAAGTTGTTTATTGCAGCACATTTTAACTGATAAAAAGAAATGGAAATAACCTCCCGTTGCTGGAGGAATCACAGAGGAAATTGTAGTTTGCGGGCCTGGTGAAACTCTGTCTGCCATAGCATCTGGCAAATGAGGAGAGTGAACGTCGTGATGGAAAGTGCAGGCTAAAGGAAGGCCATTCACCGGAACAGGGGGCTGTACGCGGACAAACAGATGCCATAGAGGGATGTCCCTGCTTTGTAGAGCAGGATGTGTCTAGACATCCCAAATGCATGGAAAAATGTCAGGAAGATCTCAAAGAAGTGTTCCAGCAATGATTTGTGGAAGGAGAAATGGAGAGTTCTACTATGCTAATTTCTTTCCTTATTAACAAGATAGCCCTGACATCTCGACATAGTCATGAACAAGACCCTTCTCCACCATTTTTTGGGGAGCAATTCCCTTTTGTTGGTTTGGATTTCCATCAGATTTCCTCAGTGTTGGAAGCAGTGCTGAGCTGGGCATGCTTGAGAGTATGACTTGGCTCATGAATGCTGCATCCCTGCACGGAGAACTGTCGTTTTGTTGTTATTTTACTGATTTCCAAATCCAGACATGGTGCTGCTTTTTCCTAGTTCTAGACAAATTGCATTAACCTCTGAAGATCACTCTCTTTGCTCATGCAGTGGGAGTTTATAAGTTGGGGTGCAGATGAGGAATGGCAGAGACGATCCTTGGGCATATGCAGACAAATTGCCCGGGATGCCCAGGCATCTTAGAAGAGAGAAGGCGTCACTGATGCTGGCAGAACTGAACTGACTCCAAACCAGGGCAGCCCAGGACACTGGGGCCCCACACAAGGACAGAAACTGACCAGGGAATTGGCTTTAGCAGGATTACAACAGCCCCCAGTGGCACACAGTCTCTTTGCTTGAGTTGTTTTTAAAGGAACATGGGACAAAACCCAGTAAAAAGGGGATTTTGAGTTGCCAGAAAGTCAGGGTTTGTTGAACTGTGTCAGCCTTGCCATCCTGCCCAGGGTGGTGCCTGTTGGAAACAAGACCCACCGGTGACATCTGGAGGTGCACCCTGCAAGGCTCTTTGGCCATAGCCGTCAATGTCCGCGTTATTATTTTCATTTTTCCTGGAGAGTCAGGGAGTTCCAGGAGGAAACATCAAGTCGATGGCTAGGTTCTTGCCTGCCCTGGGTCAGGCATATTCTTGGTGATCTAGCAGTGACGGAATCTCCTGTGCTCCTGGATCTTGTTTCTGGCTGAGGAGAAAAAGAATAAACACACACACACACACAAATCACATCAGACGGCTCTAAGGACCTTGAAAAATAGCAAAACCATGGGGATCCGAGAAGCAGGCAGGTGGGGTGGCTGTGGGGTGCTGACAAGGGGACTTTGGCTGAGCCCTGTGTGGAGAGGGATTTGAGGGAGGTAAGGAGACCACTGTGGCTGGATGGGGCACTGACCACCATGAGCCGGGGGGTGGGGTTGGAGAAGAGCATGGAGGACAGGGGTTTCCACTTCATTCCAAGCAGGAGGGAAAGCCACTGAAGACCAGTCAGGACCGGGGGTTGGGGGCTCCCTCTAGTGGCTTGTGGGAGAACAGCCTGGGTAGGTGCAGGGAGGAGGTGGACCAGATCTCCTTGGGTGAGTGGTGGGTTCCAAACTTGCCCATCCAGCACTGCAGAGGAAACCCAGACAGGGCGTGGAGAGTGGGGGGGTGCTCCACGCAGCACTCTCTGTCTGGGGAAACACTCAAATTGCAGCCACAGCTGCTCTCCCCAGAGGTCTCCTCTGGGAGAAGTATGGAGGTCCCTGTCCTTACACGGGCACTCCCTTGGGGCTCACGAAGGCTGACCCAGGCTGGTCCAGGTACAGAAGGAGCAAGGTTTGACATTCCAAGACCAAGTGCCCTGAATTGGAAGAACCTGGCTACCAGGAGCTCAAGGAACATTACAAACCTAACTTTTTGCTAAGTATGGATGTACTTTTTAAAATAAAAAGTACATAATTCTACAAAAAGTAACAGCAGTATTACCATGGTTAATTTGCTTTTCTCCTAAAAGGAATAAGTGCAAGAAAACTAAAGCCAATTTTACCAAGGAAAAACTTATTGGAGAGATACTATTCTAAAATAAATGGTCACGTTAAGGAGAACTCTCCAGTTTTCATCTCTGTGAAATGGGTTGAGGCATGATTTTAACTGACCCATGAGGAATTTAAAAACCTCATGGTTAACGGGTTGAAAAAATAAAACTGATTCTTACATTTATTAGGCAGCTCCTGTGCACATGACAATTTTTCCAGATGTTGGGAGAGACCCAATACCCCTGCCCCATGAAGTTATATATCCAAATGGGGGAGACAAAACCAAACTCACAGAGAGCCTGTTGGAAATGCAGGGCATCGAGGGCTGTTGAGCAGTCCACAATCCACCCATTCATGGGGCTTCTATTTACAGGTTGCCCACCGAGCACCCAGCCCTGGGAAGGCTGTGGGCATTTAATGGTAGCGGGAGCAGCAAACATCCCTTCTCTGGGGGGAATCACCATTCAGACCAGATGAGAATGGGGGCTAAGGGAACAGTGCGGTGACAAATGAAGGAGAAGTGTGACAGGGGCCTGATTTAGAGAGGGCTGTCGGTATTTATGGAGCGCTTGCCTAGGTCAGGCTGTGTCAGGGGCCGGAAGTCAGTCTGGGCCAGAGAAGGCCATGTCTTCTAGAAACTCAGAGACGAGTGGACACCAGGGCCAAGCAGGTCCAAATGAGGACGTCATGGGTCATTCTTATGTGGCCCTGGCCAGAAGTCCTGCACACAGAACAGAGCAGTCGGAGAGGGGAGGGGTGGCCATGAGGGAGTGAAGGAGGTCCTCTCAGGGGACAAAGGGACAAGGCTATGGAGGACAGATGTGATGCAGAAAGGTGGGGTGTGAGTCTGGAAGGGAGGGAGGCTCCCCCAGGGCTCTAATGTGAACAAATTGAAGCTGGGAGTCCCCCACCCGGAAGCTGCTCTCTCTAACTCCGACCCAGTGTGATTTGGCTGCATGGCAGAGACAGGAGCAGAGACACTCAAACCCGCGTTCTGAGACCCAGGTCGGCACCCACCTTGAGGACTGTCCCTGGGGACTCATCTCCCTTCTCTGCCTCCTGGGCTCCTCTTTCTGGGTGAAACGGAATGGCAGGTGGTAACTTCTAAGCTTCTCCCGGGCCTAGGAGCTGGATTCCTGGAGGGGACCTCTGTGTGACCACTCCCGCTCAGCCTCCAGGACTCTGAAAAACCTTCCTAACTCTCCTTCGCCTGGATTTTATCAAAAGCCTTAAATTTAGCCTAGAGTTCCTTTCCTATAAGGGTGGGAATGGCTGGGAACCACAGTTGTCGGCTGCAGAGGAATACTTCAATAATGCCACCCACCCATCCGTGTGGAGGGAAAATAAATCTCCAGGATAACAGGTTGGGCAACACGACGAGGAGAGAATGCAGGTTGTTGCTCCCAGTCATCTGTTACTCGTGGGGAGCAATCTGGAAGACTATGGGGCAAGCCTAAACAACGCTTCTGGTCACAGGATGGCGAGTATTTGTTTATCTTGGCTTCTCAGTATTTTCATGTATTTGTTTTTTTTTAATTTTTTAAAAAATTTTTATTATAGTTGTTCAAAACATTACATAGTTCTTGACATATCATATTTCATACATTTGATTCAAGTGGGTCCTCTATTTGACCAATGAAAACATTTTCATTTTGAATTAAAATCAAAAGTACCTTGTTTCCAGGAAGCTTCTCCCACCACCTGAGCTAACTTTTGCCTTTTTTTAAATTGTTATTTTTTTAAAATAGCCTTTCGACCCAGCAAGTAGTTTTCTGAAGTCTCCTCATTGTGTGCCATCTTGTATGTCTATTGATTTCATCATGTTTCACATCCGATTTCTCCAAGGAGATGGTAAGAGTCCAAGGGACAGGAGACACACTCTCCACTTGGCTTCTTCTCACACTTAGTGGGGCCACATAAGCACCTACCTGCCAGGCCTGGGCACCTGCTGTGCCCTGGGCCTTCCACACATCCTCTGGAGTGGGGAGTTACAGTCTATACTTGAGATGACAAGACTGGGCCTCTGAACAGTTAGGGAACTTGCCCAAGGCCCTTGAATTAATTCTAAGCAGAAAAAGACTTCCACCAGAGAGGTCTGGCCAGCTTCAGGGTGCCACACAGCACCTCAGGACAGGTAGCTCAGGAGTGCCTGGAGTGGGACATCCCATTCTCACCCTGGGGAACAACCTAGCTGAACATGTTCTTGGGTCCTTCACTTTTCTGCTACTTTTATATTCTTTAACCTCTGGGTCCTATGTATCTTGACACGCCAATCTCATGTCTGACTGAAACCTCACCGGCCAGCCTGGTGCCAGGTGTTGTGAGTGGAGCCAACTCGGTATCACACCTCATTGAGAACGTTCCTAGACCAAGCTCTGGGCCAGGGATGGGAGTGCCCTAGTGAACACTTTACTGCCCTCCAGGAGATGAAAAGCCAAATAAAAATGCAGGAAGCAATTGTTTCAAAGAGGAAAAAAGAAGAGTGACAAATTTCCGTGAGAAATATTATAAAAAGGGGAGCAGGCAGTTTGTGAGTTTTCAGTAAATCTCATACTCAAACCCCTAAAATGTTAGAATGTGATGATCGTGCTTGACGCTGCTATGTCAGACGGCACAAGTGACCTGGGCATCGGGTGATCACCCAGTGGGTGTCACCTAGTCAAGGGAGCCTTTTAAAGGAGCTGACCACCTTCTCTGGCTGGTGGCAGAGGTGGAGGCCCAGGAGCACTGCCCTCATCCTGGACGGGGAAGAGCGGATGGAGGAGGCGGTCCTGGAATCCCAGAGCAGTCCCTGACTGACAGGGTGTGGGTCTACTGTGGCAAGGGACTGGGGGCTGCCAGCAGTCTGGGATAAACTTGGCAGAGAACTCCTCCATCTGACCACCAGCTTGAGAAGCCCTGAGCAGGGCCACCCACCAGAGACACAGACAGGTGTCTAGTTCCACAGAGGAATATGAATCCCGACTGGCAATTCCTGGAAGTGACCGTTTAGGCTGCCCTTGGGCATCAGTTATCACAGCCACAGAATGAGCGATAGACAGGAAAAGCAAATCGAGTCACATGGGCACCTTGTTTCACTCTGTTAAATGCATATCCGTGGAGTGGGGGGTGTGATGATGCGTATGTGGATCTTCTGTTCCTGTTGGTCACATCTTGGCTCTCTGAGCACTTTGTCATCTCAGCAGAGAAACAGTCCAGAAAGGGAAGGAAGTGAGACAGAGCTTTCAGAATGGTCTTTCCAGAACCCCTGCTGGTTGTCTGCAGCTGCTTAATGTCCCACAGCAGCACGCAGAGGATGAAGAGCTGGCGGCCCAGCACCGAGCTGAGGCAGGGCAGGTGTTCTCCAGCCATGGGCCATTTCCCCAGGAGTCTTCTTCCTGGAACATAATGGAGGGGAGAGGGGGCGGAGGCGGTGCTGATGTGGAATGCAGCCTGCCTTTCCTGGGAGCTCAGCATGGCTGTGGGGGAGATGTAGGAAGCCTGCTGTCTACAGAGGGTCCCCCTGGGTTCTCCAACCCCAGGAAAGATTCATTCCAGTTTTCTGGTGGCAGCAGCATAAGGTGTGCAGGTGTTGAAGCAACACACTGTGCCCCGACATGTAAGATAATTATGCATTAATTAAAAACTAGAATTAAAAGAGGGGAAGGAAGGGAGGATATTGAGGCATTGCCTGGAATGGAAAGTAGGGTGGGGAGACCTTGAGTCCTGAGGGCCTGGGTCCTGCAGGAACAGTGGGAAGTACTGGGCCACAGGAGAGCTGCAGTGCAGGGGCTTTGTGTCCTATCCTCAAGAGGGGTCTTTATTTGCTCTCCTAGTTTCTTTTCGGGTTCCGCTGTCTAGTTTTCTGTGTGCAATCTTGTATATCTATTGATTTCATCATGTTTTCACATCTTTATGTGAAATCAGCCAATGAACACCGGTAGTTTGCTTTGCTGTTTTCTGTTTCCCCATAGCAGGCGTGGGGACATGTGCTTGGGTTCCTGCTCAGCTCGGCTCAGCTGGGCACCTGTAACTACTTGTTGAGATACTGAGACCTGGGCCCTTCTCACACAAGTGTGGTCACTCTTCTCGGCTCCCTGCCCTACCTGCAACTGAGGTGACCTAGCTGGGCACTCATCTCAGCCTGTCACCTTTCCTGATGCAGGACCCACTCTGACACAGGGCACACCTCTGCTCTACTTGGCCAGTACCCAACACTGTCCCTGCAACAAGTGGCATTCTACAAGCACACGAGGGATGAATTGCCACAGGGTGGCTGGAAAAGGAGGCAGGACAGGAGGCAGGGGCTAGGATGTTGAGTGTCCGCCGGCCACAGATGAGCCCCATTGTGTGTTTATTAAACTGTGGCTACTCAGCCGGCAGCCAAATAAAGACACACAGTGTTTGGGAGACTAGGAGCAGAGGGATGGGAGAGGTCATTCAAATTAAGCCATGTTCTCATCTAGTTCTAAATACCCGGCCTGGCCCACTTTTAGGAACAGCTCTCAGAAAGGAAATGCAGAAGGGCACCCCGGCCGGCGCCAGCTCGGGTTCTGCCTCTGGGGGCTGGGAAGCCCACTGGTAAGAAGAGCCTTCCTATCCGACTAACCCGGGCTGCCTCCCTGATCCGCGGAGGGCCCTGGCTGGTGACAAAGGCTCTCTCTGAGACCTCACCATCCTTATCCCCAAATAAAGACACCATCTACCCCTCACCCCTCCTCACCCCTCCTCACCCCTCCTCACCCCTGGGCTGAAGTGACAGTCCCGAAAACAGGGCCACCTGTAGGAAGCCCTGGCCCCGAGGGGTGAGTGCAGGTGACTTTGTCACGTGCTCTGACAGGAGGGAAGCTCAAGCACTGGGGGAGTGCTGGACAGAAAGCAGAGCTCTCCCTTCCCTTGCCCTCGGCGGGGGCCAGAGGCGCCGCGGCAGCTGCCTCCCTGGTGGTGGGCTATTTCAGACCGGCTGTAAGAGGGACCGAAATATCCGGCGAAGTCTAAAATTGGACCGAGAGTTGTCCGCGCTCCCTGGGATTCCTAGCGCAGCCTCAAGTGTCCCCCGGTCCCCGAGACACCTGCCCGGGCTGCCGCCAGCCTTCTGCGCCCTCCGCCCGCCCCCTTCCATTTGGGAGCTGCCGGCCCTCTGCGCGCGGGGGACAGGCTCGGCCGCTCCCGGGGCTCTGGATCCCGCAGACTCCGCCCCGGCGTGGTCAGGCCCCACCCCGGGCGCCCGGGCCCGCCCCTCTGCTCCTGCCCCGCGCTCTCCGCCCCCGCCCCCGCCCCTCCCCGCCGCTCCGCCCCGCGCCCCGCGCCCCGCGCTCGCAGCCAGGGAATCCCAGCGCTGCGCCAGGGCGCCCCGGGGAGGCCGGACAGCTTTGTTCTCAGGCAGTCACCGGGCGCTGGGGCTGCTGCGCTTCTCCCCGGAGTGTCTTCTCCTCTCCCTGCTTTTTGGTTTCTCACAGTTTCTACTCCATTTGTGAGTCTCAAGCCTTGCCTTCTAACTCTAGGCGCTTAGCTGTTTGTTTCAAAACTTGCTCTCTGGACCCCTGGCTGGGAGGGACTTCTTGAGAGTCCTGCCTGGGGCTGAACGTGATAGGTTTTGGAGGGAAAGTAGGTAGGCTGTTGACAGGTGACCCCAGGAGGGGACTTTCTGGAGCTGGCATCTTCTCCCAACACCGCTTCCAGGGGCTCCAGCCCAGGACAGAACTGACGGACACCCTTGAGCACCTCTGTGCCAGGTAAGGCCCGAGTCTCTTCTCTGCCACATATGCTGAGGTCACAGGCCTCCGTGCACTCTGCCCTTCCCCATGGCAAGGGGGACAGCGGAGTGGGTACAGGCTGGAGAGGGGGCTCTCTCCAGGTACAAATCTGTTTCCTGCTGAAGCCCTTTGGGGATGGTCCCAGTTAGGAGCAGATGTGTGTGTGTGCGCCTTGCCTCCGTTTCAGAGGGACATGGAATAAAGTCTGGGAGACGGTACCTATTTGATTCTCACTGGGCATCACCAGGATGACCACAGGGTTAAATGCCAGAGCCCTTTGAAATTGCTGCTTCTCAAGGGGTTTGTGCTGTCCTCTTCCTTTTTCCAGTAAGAAGAGAGAGAAAGACTGGGAAATGCAGGTGAAGAATATCTTCTAAGCTTTGCATTGACTGTCAAGGGACTTTGCCTTCTTCTTCTTCTTCTTCTTTTAAAATATTTGTTTTAGTTGTAGTTGGACACAATACCTTTTTATTGTATAATTTACTTATTTATTTTTATGTGGTGCTGAAGATTGGACCCAGGGCCCTGCATGTGGTAGGCAAGTGCTCTACCACTGAGCCACAACCCTAGCTGGACTTTGCCTTCTTGAGCTAAATTCAGGTCTCTTTTTTATCTGAGCATTTTCTTGCCCGTTTCCCAGCTTCCTTTAGACCACGGAGGTGTTTTTGACTACTTTTATTTTCTCTGCATATTGTGTTCTGTAGCAGACCGGAGCTTTTTGTCCCATTTATGAAGCATAATGTTAATTCAGTGTGTTTTTGGACAGTGAGCCTCATATCTCCCCATTGAAGGCCAGATGACAGGCAGACACGCTTGTCAGGCATCCATGAAGGAGGCCCTGCCTGCTGCCTGTCCCAGAAGTCTGCAGGGTCTCCCTGCTTAGAACTTTGTTGCATTCTCTGTCACCTCCCAGATCCTGAGCTGCTAGTTCTCTGTCTACACTGGTCATCCGTCTATCTTTGATGATTTATGCCTAGCAGAATGATAGAAAGACCTAGTTTGGTTCAGGGCCTGGGGAGTTTCTTTGCAGGGCTTCTGTTTAGTTAGAGGGCTGCTTTGTGGGGCGCACTGCCCGCTTTATGCTATTAGGTGTGGCAGAAGCTAACCTGTCAAGTTTTGGCTTCGAGTCTTAACTCTATGGTTTTTGTCCTATTGTCATGGATAAACCCAAGGGTCTGTGCCGGGAGCCTCCATTTTCTCATTTAACAAATGGAGATGATAAAAGGAATCAAAACAGGTAACATGTGAAGTTTCTGAGACATGCAGGCATGCGATGTTTTGTAATTTGCTTCTGTCTCATGAACCTGGGGTGCTATAGATGGAAGCACCCTGCTCCATTCTATGTCTTCTTGTCACTCAGATATTGAGCGGTCCTGGAAGGTCACCATGCTAGGTACTTGGGCCTCTCTTGTGAGGCAAGAGGTTGGATGGGATGGGGATCTCTTCTTGTGGGGGGTTGTGAAGGGCTCCAGGAGAGCTATGGACACTTTTAAGTGTTCAGAGCAGAAATGCATTTGTATCTAGCTTTTCTAGAGTTTGTTCAAAGTGTCATAAGATACAAGTTTTTCCACCTACAAAATAGTCAAGTGGCCCTAGGTTGATGCAGCCCACAGAGTTTTAATGCTTCATAAATGTTTTAAAACTGCATTTAGATCAGAAAAGCCAGGATTTCTTGGAAACAGAAACTGTGGCTTGTGTGGAAAGATAAATATGACCATGGGAAGATCCTCTGGTGCAGAGGAGAAGACAGGTGGCCTCAGTGGCCTGGGGTAGGAGAGGCATTCTGAATAAGGGGCAACTGATCTGTTCATTGGGTGCCATATTCCATTTCAATTGAAAGAACTGTCCAGAAACAAGAGGGATAAACTTATTAGGTGTGATTCCTCCACTGTGGGAGGTTTTCAAACACAGGTTGCATGTCCATTTACAGGGCTGTAGGAGGGCTAAGTTTGAACTCAGGTTCAGACTTGGACCAGGTGAGCTTTTAAGGGCTCTTCCTAGTCTGAGATCCTGCCATTCCTAAGCACTTCCTTTCATCCCTAGAAGGCCCTCCTGCCTGCCTCTCTTCCTCCAAGGCTGTGCTGATGGTTCCAAGGCAGGTTCATTGTCTGTGGAGTTATTGTGAGCCAGGACTGAGTGACTTGCATGCTGTTGGTATCTCAGTGTCAGAAACAAGGACCAGAGAGTTTGAATTACTTCTTCAAGGACAGGGAGAGGGAAGGCAGAGGAAAAGATCTCAAAGATAATTTCCATGTCAACAAAAGGCTTTGTCTTCATGCTTGGAAACTTCTCAAAAAAAAAAAAAAAGGCAACATTATTGATGTATAGCTCCCAAGGCAGACCATTAAATGAGAAAGGCCTGCAGGGAATTCTCAGGGCGAGAAGGTTCTTGGGGATTTTTGGAAATCTTTCACCCAAGAAATGAAGATATACTGAGTTGCCCCACAAAAATAGCTTCAAAGGCTGGTGAGTGGAAACAATTCAGTTTCCAGTCTACAGATGAGGACACAGAGCTAGAGAGTGAGAGTGACTCACCTGGTTTGTGTGTAGAGGTGGACATGGGTCTTTAAGTCTCCTGAGCAACCTGGGCAGAAGGCTTGACCCCTCATTCTGTCTTCCTACCTGGACTTGGCATTGTGTGTGTGTGTGTGTGTGTGTGTGTGTGTGGGTGGGTGGGTGGGTGTGTGTGTATGTGCATGTGTGCACGTGGGTGTCTGTCTGTGTGTGTGTGTTTGTGCACACCTGTGTGTGTGTGTACGTGTGCATGTTTGTATGTGTATGTTGGGAGGCAAAACAAGTGTCTGAGGCCAGGTGGGCACCCTGACATCTCCTCTTTGCACGTTGCCTGGGGTCAGGGGAGGGTTCATGGAACCAGTGACTGAGGACAGTGGATGAGTGGAGGACATGGCATTAACATTCCTTGGATTTACTCTTTAGCACAATCAGTCCCTGAGCTTGGTCTTGGTAACACTTTGGACTGCTTCTTAACATTCTTGTGAGGGGATGCTTGCCATATGCTGACCATTCCCTTCTTGCTGCTGCCATGAGCATCTTTGCTACATGGCTCCTCCCAGGGGCCAGCATGTGCCTCAGCTGACTGCCAAGGAATAGGATTTCTGGGTCAGAGGACGTGGTCTCTTTCCTGGTTCTCAGGAGGTATGAGGACTAAGCATGCTCGGGAGGCTCACAGCTGGGGTGACGTCTTGGTATGAAGGGAAGTCCTGGCAGACACTCGGGGAGTGTGGGAGGGCACCACACCTGCCTGCTGAGGTCCTGGGATGCCTTGCCAGAAGCTGAGCACAGGCCTTCTGTGGTCCACTCCTCCTCCTGCCTCAACTTACATGCTCCCAGTTATTGGGAGCTCATCACTTTCAGCTAACTCTGATTAGTTCTGGCAGAGATGAGAATATCTTTTAGTCTTTTTTTGTTTGTTTGGTTCCTAAAAAATTTTTGAGAAAAAGGAGCCAGAATTTACACTGTCTTTTGTTTGGAAGTATTTCTAAGGAAAGGCCTTTCTTCAGCAACAGCTTATAGGCAGAGGCAGGCCAGAGGTGGCTGACCTCAACTTCCCAGTAGCCACTGCCAGGGTCATAGTCTACTCTCAATGCCTGAAAGACAAGAACAGGCAGGCCAGTGACAACAACAAAGTCAATGAGACAATGGGTATAATTAGTGGCACGAATGATTCCGGTTAAGATGAATAAGTCATAGAGATCTGCTGTCTGACATGGTGCCCAGATATATAATGCTATATTGTACACTTGATAGTCGGTTAAGAAAGTAGGTCTACATCATGGGCAATCAGAACAATGAGAAGTTATTCTCCTTTTATGTATGATGTGTCAAAATCCATTTTACTGTCATGTAGAACAAATAACAAAATTTAACAAAATAAAAGAAAGTAGGTCTCATTTTGAATGTTCTTGCCACAATAAACGAAGTGAAAATAAAACAGAACCACAGATATTTTTGTGATTAATCCAGGAGGACCACCCACAAAGGCTTTGTAACTCGTATCTGCTTTCATGAGCTCATTGGGTCTGAGGGCTTGAGGTGTCCAGCAGCCTGCTCACTGGAAGGCGGAGTCCTCTCACACCCGCCCTGGGACTGCCCACCTGTGGGAGCAGAGGACTTGCTGCCTCCTAAGGCCTATAACGCAGGTCTGGGTGTGGAGCGAAAACTCCTCCTCTTATCAGAAAAAGCTCTCCCCTACATTTCCATCTGATGGTCCTTATTTCATCTTTTTGGGTGAACTTAGAATGAACTAAATCTCTCTCCCATGGTACCTTTTTACTTTTGCAGAAACAAAATAACACACTTCTTGATCCTCTCTGCAGCCGAGTGCCAGTCAGTACCAGAACTGGGGTTCAAACTCACAACTTAGCACAGTCTTGCTCTTGATATTCTAGACTGCCTTAGGTGTAAATGTATATAATTCATATAAATGAATATAATTCACATAAAGGTAAACATATGATTTATATAAAAAAGCAAACATAGCCGTTGGACATCTTTTTTCTTTTTAAAAACCATTCCTGGTTAGAGTGCTTTAAATCATACAAATAATAAAGATGTATTGTAACAAGTGCATTCATCCCAGCAAGCTCCTGTAGTCTGATCCTTCAATTTAAGCAGTAGCAACATTCCAGCAAATAGCCTTTCACAGCTTTATCTAGATCCAAACATGCACATCAGTCAAAATGTAGCATTTGAACATTTGGGAACAGTGACTGACAAATACTAAGCATGTGTTTATCTAGCATCCTGTTTGGTGTGGGTGGCACTCCATGAATCACTGCCAGGTGAAGTGTAGGAAGGGTTTTGTTTAGCCTGATCTGTTGCTTGTCATGAGCCCACCAGGGAGCAGGGCTGTCTCCTGCCATCATCAGCAGCACTGCTGGACGGAATGAGGCATGGGGTGGGATGTTCCCAGCACTCTGGAGAAACATCTAACAGTGACCGATCCTGCCTGTATGTGCCTCCCACTGTTCCATGCCTGGCAGGACCTGTGTGATCAAGTGCTCTGCTCACATGGGGGCCGGGGGCAGGGGTATGCATTTGTCCCCAGGAAATGAGCTCCTCTAGTTCATAATTTCTGTATAAGCTTTGAACCACCAATGTCTGCACGGTGCTGGGTACAGTAGGGACCCGATGGCAAATCTCTGCAGAACAAAGTAGTTTTTAAAATGGGGATTAAAAAAAAAAAAAGAAAGCTTCTCAAGGAATAAAAATCCATGCAAAATTCCTGACAT
This sequence comes from Ictidomys tridecemlineatus, assembly GCF_052094955.1. Classification (NCBI taxonomy): domain Eukaryota; kingdom Metazoa; phylum Chordata; class Mammalia; order Rodentia; family Sciuridae; genus Ictidomys; species Ictidomys tridecemlineatus. Next base: position 4,417,901 of record NC_135483.1, read on the forward strand.
AGAGTAGGTGTTAGAGTAATAAATTACAATTTAACTTAAATCATGACTAAATGAGAGAATGGAAAGGTCATGTTTATATTGACCATGCCCAGCCCAGCACCCACACTTAGGCATTTCCAAGAATGCTCACCCTTCCCAGCCTTGCAGCTCTGGCCCCAGAAGGGCTGTCTGCTTATAGGCAGTTCTGGTAATGCCCCCACTCAGCCCAGGGGCCTGGCATAGCCTGGGCTGTAATAGTGGTCATAAGGCTGTCTAGGTCTGAATTTGGCTTCTCTGTTTGCTAGTTGTGTTTTCCAGAAATGTTTAGAGCATCTCTGGGCTGGAGCACGGGGAAAGGGCTTAGGAAACAAGATGAGTGTCATCTGGAATTTCTGATGAGCAAACAAATATGACATCCTTGGCTACACCAAAGCCATAGATTCCTGTAGGAAATGGGCTGGAGAGTCCTACCCTGTGATGGCTGTGAGGTGTCTCTTGGTCTCCCTGTGTTGGGTACATTTGCGGGTCAAGTCCCTAGGAAGAGAGCTCACCCTGCAGCACTCCATTCTTGGTCCTTCTGGGTGCAGGCCTGACATCTCGGTACTCACACCTGTGAGTGACAGGGCCCCCAGGGAGCTGCAGCAACTTCTTGGAAGAGCCTCCCCATCCCCCACTTGCCTTGTGACCAGGCAAAGAAAGTAACTCTTGAGCCATGTGCTTGCTCTGTTCTCAGGAATCAGAAGCTTCAAGACTATTTAAATATATATATATATACACACACACACACACACACACACACACACACATGTATATGTAGAATATATATTAATGTCTCTCTCTATATATTTGTTTTAGAAAAAATGAGAGTGCCATGCTAAGCTAGATAGACAGCCCAGGTACACAACTCATTGATCATTTCTCTCTTACACTGATTCGTGGAGCATCTGCCGTGTGCCCATCACGGTTCTGGGCACTGAGGACGAGAGCCAGAAGGTCCCTGAGTCTGAAAACCCCAGTGGAGCATACAGACCAATACACAGGTAGCTTTAAATGTGTCCCGTGAAGTGCTAAAAACGTGTCTGGGAGCCTGAGGGAGACGGCTGAGCAGTGGCACTCTCCTTACCTAGGCAGTTAGTGAGGGCTTCACTGGAGAAGACACAGGAACTGGGTTTTGCAGTCAGGGCGGGGTCTGCCTGGCAGGGAAGAGGTGGTAGCAGAGACAAGGTCAAGGACTGATGAGGATTTAGGAAAAGAAAGTACTGTCGTGAGAGGAAAAGAGAGATGCCTTTGGAGTTGAAGAATGGGTTCATAAATACAGTGCGTTTCCATGAACCTGGAAAGGAAGGCGGGGATCCTGTTGAAAAAGGCGTGGAGGGTCCAGAGAAGGTTTCAAGCTGGAAAAATGACATTAACAGGCTTGTCTTGTCCAATTGTGAGCAGGTTCCTTCACAAATGCAGAGTGCAGTAAACAAGGAATTTACAACCTGCTGCGGAAACAGATCTCTCACTCTGAGAAGGGAACCTGTCCCTGGAGGTTGTGTGGCGTGGCTGCTAGACAGCAGAGAGAGAAGCGTGGGTTAGAGTCCACGCTTAGGTGGGGACTCCAATCAGCCTGGTCCCCCGGGGTTGCCTGGTGTGAAGCCGAGTTCTGTATTAGGCAAAGGGCCCACTGCCTGTCTGAACTTGGCCCCGGTCTCCCTTCAGCGGTATCCTCTAAAGACGGGGACATCTCTGCAAAGCCTTCCTGCTCCCACATGCTCGAGTTGTGAGTCGCAGTTCATGTCTTGTAGAGTAGCAAATTCCCGGTCTCTGGGGACATGGAGTTTAAATGAGGGAACTTAACAGAGACAGAGTGGATTCAAACATGGGCTGACCAGAAGTGGTGGGGAGCCTGTGTGGTCTGGTGGAGTTCTCCAGTGGAGTTATACTGGGGGAAATTCTGTGAGTATGGGGTTAGTACTGCAAAGGATCCTCTGGTCATGACACCTTCCTTCTGTTGAGTGCCTGGAGTTATCCTCTGCCTGTCCCATCTAGCTAGCTGGCTAGCCATATTTTCATGGCTCCTAGTCACTGAGTCAGGGAATCTAATCTAAGCAACAGCGGTGTGTCAGTCTCCCTTTATACAGATGAGGCAGCTGACCCTCAGGGGAGACCAGCTGCACTCACAGTACCCGGGTGTGGTAGAGGCAGGAACCTCGCCAACGTCTGGTGGAGGCCCCATGGGGACCTGTGGCCCTCCCACTGCACTGCCTCGTGCCACAGGGGAGGCACTGGTGGCCTGCTCATTCTCCCCCAGCACAGGCTGGCTGCTGGGGCACTATTTATATGTGCTGCTTCGTCAGGACAGACTCTCTCAAAATAAATTAAACAGAAATACCCTTCTGTGTCCTCAAGACCTGGTCATCTGAGAGTCTCCTGTGAAGTGAACTGAGACCATGTGCTTGGGGGGAGAGGGAGAAGGAAAAAAAACTGGGAAGAATTCCATCGTGAAAGCGTGGAAGACCTAAGAATGAGGTTATGACAGCTCTAAGATGCCTGAGGAGATCAATGAAGCAGGAGGGAGCCACCCCCGTGTTGTGGCAGTGATGGGTGGCACCGGCTGGGAGGCTCAGCCTCCAGGCTGTGTGGCCCGGTGGCCTGGAAGGGTGCACAGGGAGTGTATCTCCATGGGTATTTGAAGTCTGCCCTTGGAGAGGGAGCTGGAACAGGGCACTTCTGGGAAAGTGTGTCAAGGAAGGGGAGATGAGATAGGGAGCCTGGGAGGGCGGCGAAGGAGGCAGGGATGCCTGGGAGAGAGGCGAGTCTGCACTTCCTGTGTTTCAGGCCTCCAGGTGGGCTGTCTCCTGAGCTTGCCCACCTCGGAGCTCCCACTTGGAAGGCTCATCTGATGAGAACCTGCTCCCATACCTGTGTGCTCTTCTTAGATCCCCAGTCTCCGCACTGTGCAGCTGACTTGGTGGGTCGCACCCAGTGACTGCAGCAGCCTCTTTCCTTGCTCATGGGAACTCGCCCACCCTTGCCCCTGGAATCTCGAAGTGCATGCTGCCCCTCCTCCCTCTGCCCTGCCAGCTCTCCCCATTCTTGTCCCCTGGTCACATGGGTCTGAGCCAACATGCCACCAGGGGACACGTGGTGAGGCTGGGAGGAGGGGACAAACCCACCTTGCAGGCCCAGGAGGAGGACATCAACTTCATCCGGATCCAGTGGGTCTCTGCGGGGCTCATCTAGGAGTCTGACGACCACTCGGTGTGTTGGGGCCTCATTTGGCTCTGAGGAGGATGTGTAGAGAGCCTTGGAAAGGGGCCGCTCTGAGGGTGGACACAGTGTCTCAGGCAGTTGGTTCAGGGCCCCTCTGACAGATGGAGGCATTGCCCATCTCCCCTTGTCCCCTTTCTGATCAGCCAGCTCCTGTCACTCTTCAGATCTCAGGTCAGTGCCCCCAAGAGGAGGCTTTCCGTTGACAGTGTGTGAGATGTCTCACCCAAGTCACCTTCTATCCCCTGGTGCTGTTTCTTTGCGCTAAGATATTACTCTCTGAAAGTCACTGTAGTGATGGCTAGTGCACCGTCTAGGGCTCAGTAAATACTCGTTGAAGTAATTGATCAATGACTCCAAAGAAATGGCAGAGTAATAAAGAAGTGGGCGATGGCTTCAAACAGTGGATGTGCCTTTCATGTCACTTACAGCACCAGTTAAGAAATCTTCATTGTTTCAAAAATAGGTAGATGTGGTTTGAGTTTCTTTTACAGTTTCTAGCCACTGGGAAAGAAGCAGAACTGGAATCCAGGCTTTTCTTAGGGAAGTGATAAAAAGAAAAAGCAACCAATAGGAAATAATTGTGAATGCCCCATAGGTCAAAGAAGGGGGGTAGATTTTAAAGTTTTTCTCTTTCTATTTCATTTCCATCTCTTCCTTGGATCAGATTAATCAGTCCACAGTTTGGCAGTGAAGGACTGATGCAACTGTGTTCCAGCTTCTCCTGAAGAGAGGGAGCACCCCAGTGCACCAGCGCTCGCCCTCCTGCTGCTATTTGTGTCCTTTGTGTCGTCTCTTCACTGGATCTGCTACTCCACAGCCTGTTGGATCCGCTTCCATTTTTATTTATGTTCTCATTCCACACAAAATAAGCACCCCCTCTCTGCTGAGTGTCGGGGTCCCTGGAACACAAGGCCTCTTCTGTGCATCAGGAAACTTATCTCCCAAAGGCAAAGAAACACTGAGACTCACAAGGCAAAATTACCCAGGGTATTAATGATATGTGAATCTGTTAACCAGTTAGCACCGACTGAACGCTCAGGTGTGCAAAACCATCTCCGGGCTTTCAGGGCTAACCTCCTTCTTGCATTCGGTGTCATACCCTGCAATCACTTAATGGTGCCGACATGACATCTTCTTATCTTCGTACCGACACAGAAACTGGCTGGACGTGTGTGTGCTCGCTGTATTTGCATGGTGTAAGGAGGCAGGGATCGGCTTTGGCTTTTCTGGGATTTAATTTTTGTTTGGACAGTACAATGTATGAAAATAAGAGAAGGCAGAAGGAGTGGGGGGAGGAGGATGAAGGGAAGTAGAGAGGAGGAAGAGGGTGAAGGGAAAGGAGAGAGGTAAAGAGAGGAAGAGCGCTGGAGGGCTGGAGCGCACACAGCTTTCCCACCTCCCTTTGTCTTCAGCAGGCAGCGCAGGGCTCAGGGCTGGGCGAGGAAAGAGGCAAGGACAGAGGGAAATGATCTGTAGAGTTTTGTGTTTTTAAGGGCCACTGTGCTTAACTTGCAGAGGATCTAGTGGAGGGCAAAGCCAGAGAGCCGGAGAGCAGAGCAGTTAGGGCGAGAGGGAGCAGTGGCTGCTGGGGCTAGCAGGCACAGAGAAGAGGAGGTGCTGTTGGTTCTGGGGTGCACTTGTAGAGGATCAAGTGCTCGAGGAATGTTTGCCCCAATTCTAAGACCTCCTCTGGGGAGAGACTGACTGCATTTGAAGCAAGACCATCTGCTTGCAATCCATCCTGAGAAACTTTTATTTATTTTTTTATTTTGAGAGGGAAGAACTCCTGCTATTTTCTCTTATATTTGCCAGTGATTTGTCCTCATGTTCATGAGGATAACCAAGGGGTTGTCAGGGCTTCCATTTCCCGGGAAGGCTGACGTTTTCCCAGTTGGTGCTGGGGTATGGATGGCACAAGGAGGTCCACCTCTCTGGGAATGGGTTGGATTATGTGCACTCAGCAGGAGGCGAGGACTACTGCTCTGAGTTCCGTCCTTCTGCTTGGCTCTACTTGCTGTAGATGAATCTGGCCCCCAGTTCATATGTTGAAGCTTAACTCTCAAAGAAAGGATATTTGGAGGTGGGGACGTTGGCGGTGCTAGCTCCTAAGAGTAGAGCCCTCTGCCATAGGATTAGCATTCTTATAAACCACCCCTCACCCCTTCTGCTGTCTGAAGATGGTGAGAAGATAGCTGTCAGGCAGTGGCCCTTACCAGACACCACATCTGCCGCCTGGATCTTGAACTTCCAGTCTCCAGAACTGTGAGGACTGGGTCTCTTTTCATAAGCTGCTCAGTCTAGCCTTAGTCTGTGGCAGTAGCCTGGACACAGGAAGACACTGTCTCTAGTTCAGCTCTGTTCTCAGAATAAAGTCAGAATTTCTTATTCTAAAACCTGCTCACGCTGTGAATTTGAATTAAAGGGAAATCATTGATTAATTTATTCACTGAATTTTTACTTGGCACCTATTCTGTGGGCAGATGAGCTGAGCAGTGGGGACAAGGCTTCTCTCAGGAACCTCCCAGGGACCCAGTTCATTAAGGTATTTGGCACACGTGGAAGGGCCTGGCACAGAGCAGGGAAGGAGAGAGGGTCCACAGCGATGTTTCCCTCCCCATCCTTGCCTTCAGCGAGGCCTGGGTTCACATCTCCCCCCCATGGCACCCTGGCAACGGAGCCTGACAATTATCCAGCCTTGGGAGTCTCCCCTCGCTCCTCTGTAGGACGGATGGGACAGTCCCGGAGATCGTCCCAATGCGCAACGCCCTTTCTAACGTTGAGTTGTGAGTATACTTGGGATCCCACTTTACAAGTCAGTGTTCCATTTATCAAACATGTTACTGCATTATTACAATATTGACAGAAATCAAGTAAAATAAGACAAAGAGGGGGTGGTCCTAGCTCTCCTCAGTGATCGACAAGGTCCTGGTGTGAGCTGACCCAAGTGCCTCTTCTGGGGTTGGGACCTTCAGGCAGAGTGGCTGAGTGTCTTCTGGGCTCCTCACTCAGTTGCCTTTCCCTCTGCTTCTTGGAGGGTCTTGGGGCCATTTTATTGTTTCCCTTTTGTTCGTTTCATTCCTCATTCTTCAGTTTCCCTTTGCCTTCCTGCAGATTCACCGATAATTTCTGTAATTCCATTTTGATCTATTATCAAAACATGTTTATGGCTCTGGATACAGCTCCTTGTACAGTTTCCTTAGTGCTTGCTCTGAGTGTTGCCAGATCCGTGGGCAAAGTCACAGACTAGGGGTGGGCGTTCTGCCACTTTGAGGGTGGAGACCCTTCTTTCACTTAGGTCCCTTTACCCTCCTTCCCTTTGAAATACTAATGACATCTCTAGAATTTCCTCTGCACACTCTGAACACCATATTGGACGGCAGTCTGTTATAAATGCCCTCCGCTCACCCCATGCCTCTTCCTTCCTAAACCCCAGCCTCTTTCTTGTATCACTTCCTTTCTATTTAGGGAACCTGCTCTGGCAATTCTTTAATTTTATTTTTTTAAAATTCTTAATTTATTTTTTATTTTTATTTGTCTATGGCAGTGGAAGGCATGACAATTCTTATAACACAAGTAGAGCCCAATTTTTCCTATCTCTGGTTGTATACAAGTATATTCACACCAAATCATGTCTTCATTCCTGTGCTGTGGATAATAATGATCATCACATTTCAAGAGTAAGTCTGTGAGCCAGATTCTCATGGTTTCCTTACTCTCAGATTGTCTTCCTTTCCCCTTTATGCCCGAGGGGTGTGTCTGCTTGATGTAAAACTCTAGGCTAAAGGTTCTTTCCCTTTAGCTCTTGGAAACTGGGCTTCCTCTCGGTTCCTTGGTTTCAAGGGAGACGCCTGCTGTCATTCATGTGGCCTTTCCTCCCCGGACAGCGCTTCACTCTCTCTAGACCCCTGTAAGAGTTCTGTGTGGAGTTCCCAGAAGTTGTATTACGAGAGGTTTTGGTATGGGCTTCTTTGGGTCTGTTCTTCCTGGGGGAAAGCACAATCCATACCTCCTGGATCTCAGTAAGTCTGGGGGTTTCTCACCCCTTATTTCTCCAGTGTGTTTTCAGCGCCTGCTCCCTCCGCTCCTCCAGGAACTCCCATGACATGGTGCTTTGTTCCTGTGTCAGGTTCCTGAGGCTCTGCTGGTGTTTTCCCAGTTGATCTTCTTGCTGCTGTTCAGGTTGGGCCAATTCTGCCGCTCTGCTTTCCAGTCTGCTGACTCTTCACTGTGATCAGAGGTTGTTACGTGTTGTGGTCATTGTATTTTTAGCTCTTTATTTCCCTTGTGCTTCCTTTTTTATATCTTCTATTTCTTTGCTGAATGTTTTCATTTTCTATTTGTTTCAAGAGTGGTTGTTGTTGCTCATTGAAGGTTCCTGTTGACTTCCACTTTGAACATACTTATTGGACAATTTGAATGATTTCATTGTTGGAATCAGTTCACTGGACCTTCCTGTTGAAGTTATGATTTCATAGTTCTTTCTGTTAAGGCTTATTTGCAGTTGTATCATGGACACTTCTAGTATTACCTTGTGAATCTGTAGAGCCCATTGAATTTGATCATTTAGCCGATGGCTGTCATGTGTAGGTACGGCAAGATGGCCCAAGTCGGGTAGACGCTCAGCTCCTTTTCTTGGGCACCTTAGCAACTTAGATGTTTTTTCTCCCTAAGGTAAATGTGTACCACGCAGAATTCCACACCATAAAAATCACTGGAAGATATTGGGTCGGTCAGGGAAGAAAACTGAAAACTCACTCACATCACTAAGTATAGTAACCGGAAGTGGAGCTGAGACTAGTGTCACAGATGGGGCACAAGTGGCTTCTCTCCCTCTTCCAATTCCTACCTGAGCTGACGCCCCTCAGCCCCATCTTCCATACTCTTAGTACCTTTATCCAGCTTTTCTTCTAAGCTCCACACTCAAATGCCTTTGACCTCTCGTTCTGGCTGTCTTTCTGGTATCTCAGACAGACTTACCTCAGTAGGTCCAACCTGAACTCCCCTTCTGCCCACACCTTGCTCACAGGCTCCCAGATGCTCTTCTCCCTCGGTCCCCCTGCTCCCTGCCAGTCACCTGGTACCATGGAGTCCACAGCTGGACCACACAGTCCATGGGGTCTCAGGGAAGGCGGTTGGCACTTCTTTTGGGTGTTGCCCTGGTCTCCTCCTTGGTTTTTCCAATCCATCTTTGTCACCAGTTCATCAGCAGATGCCTCTCCCATGCTGCAAACATCCGCTGGGCCCAGGGGGCCTCTAAGCAAAGCCTGAACCCTGGCTCTGGGGTCAGCGCACCAGTTTCTAGGCTTCCCTTGTTAATCTTCCTTCCTCACCCCTGAATGCCTTCCTCCCCACGGGGGCCTGCCTCTGCCCCCACCTGGATTTCTTCTTCCCTCCATCCCCTCCTCCAAACGCCTGTGCTTCTGTTCTCCCTCTGAGCAGTGAAGGTGGTAGGTGGGCTGTTCCTGGTGAAGAAGCACCCATCCTCCTGCTGCCTCCCACACACCCTCCCAGGCTCAGCTTAGATTGCACCTTCTCCAGGAAGCCTTCTCTGACTGACCAGCCTGAGTTAGGTGCCATACTCTCAGCCCCTGTGACTCTGTGTCCTCCTCTCTATTAAGAGCCCTGACCACATGAACGTAGACAAATCTCCTGTTTGTCTGTCTCTACCACTGGCCTGCAAGATCCTTGGACACAGTGGAATGCTGGACATGCATGGAGGGCAGAGTTGGAAGGGAACGAAGTGCCTGGTTCCCCTGTGTGCTCAACATGGACTGAGCTCTCTGAGTAGCCAATTATGACAGTAATGGCAGCACTTTACCTTATTAAAGTTATCACACCCATGGTCTCATGTAATCTGCTCCATGGATCTCTGAAGTAAGGGATATTGCTTCCAGTTTAGGCGTGAGGAATTGGAAATTAAAATTGACAAGCCCTAAGTGATCTCCATGGCCAGCTGTGTTCCAAGTTTCTCACTTAATCATACCCAGTGAACCTGTGAGGTAAATGTTTTGTCCCCACTTGTATGTGCGGAAGATCTGAGGCACAGAGAAGCTAAGGGCCTTCCATACGTAGTCTGCATGGCTAGTGTGTGGCAGCTGGGAATTTAAGCTCAGGGTTCTGATTGAAAAGCTTCATCATTATGCTGGTTGGCCCAAGAGAAGCAAATGGTGACAGTGATAACATCTGGCCTGCCTTGGAGAAAGTCTTGAGTATGCAGGTGTTGACCTAAGAGGACATCGTCCACGTCATCACACAGAACCAAGTTTTGAATCCAGTGAGCCTGCTGGACGTCAGGCAGCCCCACTGAGACAGAAGTTGCCCTCTGTGACTGACCTGCAAGTGCAGTTGACCTTGCAGATAGCTCAGTAGGGCTGTGCAGAGGCTCAGCGCGGGGCCTGGTAGACAAGCAGACACAGCTCAGTGGCCTGGCCACAGCCACACCATGCTTTTATGTCCTGACGGGATTCCTGCGTGAAACACAGCTCATCGCCCAGCAACACGGCACTGTGTCCTGTCCCCCAGCCTCTGTACTCCAGGGCGGAGGCCGGCCCCTCTGAGTCAGACAGAACTCGGATTCTGCCCAGGCTGCCCTCGTAGTGCACAATCTCATTTTCTCTCTCTAAATTGCTTTCTGCTCAGAGTTCTCTCTGCCCCCTCCTCTGGGTCCCTGAATAGGAATGCTGGTTACTATGGCAATGGGCTGGCTAGTGGAAGGAACTCAGCCCAGTAAATTAATTGCTGGACTTTGGGGGGATTAATGGCAGAGCTCTGCCTCCCAGGGACAGGGGTGTGGCCTACGTCATGCCAGGTTGGCAGCTAACCCTGGAAACAGCTCAGGGCTGGGTGAGAGGGAGACAGTCCAGTGGTGTGCCAGGTCCCGGGCACCCTGCTGGGGAGGGTGGGGTGAGAGCTGCTACCAACCTCACATTTACTGAACACCTGCTCCATAGTTGGATCCCTGCTGCAAGCTTTGCAGCAATCATTTCCTGCCTCTCAACCCCTTCCCCCAAGGAGCAGAGATCATTGCTTTCCTATGGATAGGGGACCTGAGCACCCGAACTGCTCCCGAAGCCACTGAGAGTGCCACCTGGCCTGCCTCCCGCAGAGGGCATTTTCCTAGTGGGCAGAAGCATATTTTCTTCTTTACAGTGGCTTCTGGGAGATGTAGCAGAGGGAACACTTCCTACAGCCAGCACTGCCCTAATAAATCCTTAATGAAATGCTAGCAAAGCAATCCACAGGGCATTGCAAGAATTTCAGTGGGGCACTTGGGATTTATTCCAGGTGTGCAAGGTTGGTTCAACTCCCCCAAATCAGGCACTATAAGCCAGCACACAGGCAGCCTTGAGAAGCCAGATGCTCCCCTAGGTCCTGCCTTTCTCTGTGGGGGCCCTGGTCCTCTTCCCTGTGACTGGGTGATACAGACATGACTTGGTGATTAGATCCTTGCTCCTTTTCCTTCTGTTTCTTTGCTTAAGTCCTACCTATTAGAGATTTAGCCTTCCAGAGATGCAAGGCTGCTGTTGAGTTGCACTTCTGAGTCTCAGTTCTCCCAGTCCCAGAGGCTTGACAGCGCAGGCCTGTGTGGGGCAAGATTCAGCACAGACTCACCCGTAGGAGTCAGTTGTCAGGCAGTGGTCCGTTCTGATCTGGTGAGGCCCACCCAGGGGAGCTTTTAAGATAGAAATGTGCAGTCTACGTCCTAGAGACCCCCAGCACTGCCAAGCTCTGCAGTGGAGACACTGGATTCTGGGCAGGTTAAAAACTGACTTCAGGTCCAGCTCTGGCTACATTAGGGATGTGGCCACGGGAGTGGCTGAGGTCTGGAGCAAAGGGCTGGCTGTGTCATTTTATTATCCAGTGCATGACAGTCCCCATGAGATGGATTCTCTTATGACTTCCACTCTGTAGGGGAGGAAAGGGAGACACAGAAAGGATAAGTCACCTCCTGATATCAGAGTCATGGTCCAGGCAGGATTTGTCCCCCAGGCCCTCTGACTCATCAGCACAGGTGAGCTCTAACCCGGGTCCATAGGACGATGGTCCCTGTAGCTCTCCTGCTGGTGCTGCGGGGGCAACGGGAGCACTGCGGGCTGTCTGTGCTGCCCCACGCAGCATGGTGGAGAGACAGTCCCAGCCCAGGTGAGGGCTCTTGGGCTCATGGAGAACATGCCACCATTCCCTTGACCAGGTCGGTGGCTCGCCCTTTCGTGGACAGAGGAGCTCCTGCGATGCTGCCCTCTTTGCCAGCCTCTCTCCAAGGGAAGAAGACGGAGACCTTTCCCTCCCCTCTGGGCTGCCCAGGCTCAGGACAGGGATACCCTGCTGGGGAGCAAACACTTGTGGAAGGCAGGTGGAGAGAAGGGAGCCCTGGGGGGTGCCAGCAGGGAGCCCCCTGTCCTGGGTATTCCCAGGGCCTCCATTCCCTTCACCCCTCACACGGGTTCAGGTCTGTATCCACTTCCCATTGCTGCTGTGACAATCATCAAGTTAACAACATGCTGAGAGCCACAGCATTTGTTACATTAAATTTCTGAGGGTCAGAAGCCCCCCATGGGTCTCACTGGGATAAAACCAAGATGTGGGTAAAGCTGCGATCCTCCAGGAGTTCCAGGAGAGACCCCTTTCCTGTCTCTCCAGCTTTGAGGATCTGCATTCCTGAGCCCCATGCTCAACGCCGGCGGTGAGTTCTCTGGCTCTGAGTTAGCCTCCTCTTTTCATTAAGACAGACCCTATGATTGTATGGAGCTATCCAGAAAGTCCAGGTCAATCTCCATAGTTTACTAGCCGTGATTCCATCTATAACTATGATTCTTGCTTGCCATATAATATGACATAGACAGAAGGACTGCATGATGAACATCTTTGTTCTCATTATAGCTATATATTTATGTTATACGGGCATTACACATGCACACTCATGACATTACATTTTCCACTTTAAATACACAATTCATTGGCTTTAATTACACCCACGTTATGCAACTGTGACCACTATCTATTCTTAGACCTTCTCTATCACCCCAGACAGAAAGTTTATCAGCTATTAAGCAATAGCATGAGCTGTCTTTCCATTTATTTAGATCTTCTTTAATTTCTTTTAGCAATGTTTTGTAGTCTTCAGCCTACAAGTCCCATACTTCATTGGTTACATTTATTCCTAAGTATTCTATCTTTTTTGAGGCTATTATAAACAATATTTAAAAATGAAAACCAAAAAATTTCCCTTTCAGCTTGTTCATTGCTAGCATAGAGAAGTGCAACCAGGTTTTTTTTTTTTGGGGGGGGGGCACTGTCTTTGCACCTTGCAAATTTGATGAATTTATTCGTTCTAGCAGTTTTTATGTGTGTGGATTCTTTAGGGCTTTGTGCATACGAGAGCATGTCATCTTCAGATAGTTTTACCTCTTCTTTCCCAGGTTGGACGCCTTTAATTTCTTTTTCTTAGCTAATTGCTTTGGCAAAACACTATGAGTAGAGTGGTGAAAGCAGGTATCCTTGTCTTGTTCCCGACCTTAGGAGAAAAGCTGTAGTTTTTTTCACTACTGAGTATTATGTTAGCTGTGGACTTTTCAGATTCGGGCTTCATACTGCTGAGGAAGTTCCCTTATAGTCTTATTTATGGAGTGTTTTTTGTTGTAAAATGTCATTGGCTTTTGTCAAATGCCTTTTCTACTTCAGATGGTGTCACCATGTGTTTCTTCTTCCCTTCATCATATTGCCATGGTGTGTTACATCAGTTGGTTTTCATGCATTAAATTACCCTTTCAATCCTGGTATAGACAGATTCCTTTTGGTCATGGTGTCTGATATGTTTAATATGCTGCTCAAATTGGCCTGCTCAACTTTTTGCTAAGTATTTTTATATCTATGTTCATAAAGAATATTTATCTGTAGTTTTTTTTGTATATTAAAGAAGATATATGATAAGATTTCTCTAAAAACCTGGGGAGTACAACACATATAAATCTCAGTTACTACCATCAAGGAAATTATCAAATTTCTCGAGCCCTGTAATTTTAAAAATACAGAACAATGATAAATGCTACTATTTTGTGCCCCATACCCACCATCTATCTTATTTTCTTAAAAGTGGTGTCTAAGAACTTGCTGCTGATATTTGGATTTGTTAGAAATCACAGAATTGGTATGGGTTCTGCCCAGAAGAGAGTGTTTGAGTCTCAGTCCTTCCTTAGCCCCGTGGGGGGCCTGGGGATAGATCCATGACTTCCCTAATCTCAATCTCCGTCTTCTCCAATGGGGATGACGGTGCCTGACCTGGGAGTCGTGTGAGATCAGGTAGCAATCAGACAGTGCCTGGCACATGCTGAATCATAAACAGTAGCTAATTATTTACTCTCATAGCTTTCCAATGATGTCTCTGTTCATCTAATGACTGTGTTCTAGCCACCATAAAATGATAAGATGATTTAATAGCATCAGATACTGCCCATGTGTCATTCATTCATAAATGTGATGCTTATTGAGGTGTCCACTACCTGCTGGAAACGGTCCCAGACACTGGGCAACAGCAGCAGCAAGACAGATAAGCCCTGCACTCACAAAGCTTTGAGGAATGAGAGGTTGGGCAGCTGTTTCCCACTTGCTAAGGTTCTGTGTCTGTCCTCACCCTGGGCCACTGGTCTTTGGCCCTGGAACTCTGGATGCCCTCACGTGGTCCACAGGGGAGAGTGCCTTTCTTCTTGTTCTTGTGGCCGTTGCCTGGCACTCTTGAGTAGACTTCTAAGACTCTTCCTCCTGCTTCACTTGTAGGGTGATCTCTAACGCCCTGATGGGATGAGTGTGCCTTGCCTTGAAGGTGGGAGGGACCAGATGATAGAATTCATGCACCTGCCTTGAGAGGAGCCTGTACCTCTTTCCTGCATGGGGAGGTTCCCAAGTACCCTCCAGGGCTTGCAGATGCTATTCTCTCCGTCTGAAGTGATCTCCTACTTTTGTCAGCTTGAATCCTGCTCAGCCTTTCAAACTCCACTTGGAAGGACCTGGAAGCCTGACCTCCCCTGCAGTGGCCCGGTGCTGGTCTCTGTCCTGTGGTCCTGACACAGCCTGCACTCCCTCTTCCACACTTCCTTCATCCTGCCTTGCCATGATGTGCACCTGCGTATCTAACCCGCATCCCAGGCATGCAGGGTGGGCTCCGTGTCATTTGTCTCCCTGTGTTCCGCACCTGGCATGTGAGGGCCACTGGTGAATATTTATTAATGAGTAAATCAAAGGTGAAATCTAGGGACTATTTTCCCTGTCCAGAGCCTTGGCTTTCACAATGACAAATACTTCTAGAAACAGACATCTGCAGGAAAATAAAATTACAGAATGAGAAATACACTTAGATAACAGACTTCAGGAACCCAAACTGCACATGAAAAGCAGAAACCACAGCACTGCTCCTGCTTGGCTGTGAAAGATGAAGTGATGATGGCATCAGTGCTGCCAAGTGTGCAGTGGGAGGGGCACACACACACACACATACACACACACACACACACACACACGTGCTGCAGCTCTCTGGAAATCCGAGCCTTTGGGGAAAGCATTTTGTTTTCGTCAGCTTTTTTTGCTGCTGTGACCAAAAGACGTGACACAAGCAATTAGAGGAGGAAAAGTTTACTTGGGGCTCACAGTTTCAGAGTCTCAGTCATAGACGGCCGACCCCTTTCCCCAGGGCTCAAGGTGAGACGGTATCATGGTGGAAGAGTGTGGCAGAGGGAGGCAGCTCAGGACGTGATCAGGAAGCAGACAGACGCTAAGCTCGGCTCATCAAACATACACTCCAAAGGAAGCTCCCAGGGACCCCCGTCCTCCCGCCATACCTTACACACATTGTGTTCAGTTATCACCCAGTTAATCCCATCAGGATCGATTCGCTGATTGGGTTAACGCCCTCCAAAACCCATCATTTTCCCTCTGAATGTTCTTGCATTGTCTCACACATGGGTTTTTGGGGGACACCTCATATCCAAACCATAACAGCAGTTCATGAGAAGGTCTTGCAAAACTCACAGAAAAAAAAACAACTCTGTTTTTCTACAAATCTACCCTAAGAAAATATATATGAATAAGGCTTAGGTAAAAAGATATCTTCATTGCCATGTTAAACAAATAGAATGGCCTATTTAATGTCCAAAGGTAGAAATGATGATAAAAATAATGGTGGTAGTGACACAGGTGCAGTTCTAGGTAGCCAATAAAGAGGAAGCTAATAATGAGGAGGTTGATGAGGAATTTTAAGGGATTGAACATCGTTCACAACATAATGTTAAGAGGGAAAACATCACCAGCACAGAAGGGGGGCTGCAGAGTAGCCCCGGCTGAAGCAACAGGCATCGACCCATTGTTCACATTCTAGTGTCACCACTAATAGCTGAGACTGTCCCTCCAAGCTCTGGCTTTTCCTCTGTAAAGTGGAGGGAGATGGTGGTACCAACACAGAGCTAGGATCTAGGATCTGAGAATTTAAGTAAGGTGGGGTAGGGAGACAAACTCTTAGCTTAGTTACTAGGACAGGCCCTTAATACCCTGACTGTGGGTGCTTGGGTAATCTACACTTGGTGAAAAATGATCAGGTTGGGTGCCACCACATCCACCCAGCATGGAGACGGAGCACGCTGGACAGTGGTGCCGATTCTGAGGTCAGGATCCCTAGGGCAGCCCAGTTATTGGCCTCCCCTTCTTTCTGTGTCTCCTTCTTAGTATGGGCATGAGCTGAACGCCCGTTTGGCACTGACTGGGTGTTGACCTGGTCACTGGCGCTACAGAAACCAATAGACATGAGGGAGATAGACCCGTGGTGTGTCATGATGGGGACTGTGACGGGGGCCACAGCCAGACCTTGGAAGCCAATCGTGTTTAAATCCCTAGTAGGGCTACTGCTCGGTTCACTCAGCCACTCCTTCCCTGGGGAGGTGATGAAGAGCAGAGCAGGGCCGTGAAGAGCAGTTCCCTCCCTGCTGTGCATAGAGTGCAAGCCTCCAGCGATGCAGGGCTGGGGAGAGGTGGAAACAGGACGGGCTGTGGGAAATAAAGGCCACAAATCGAATCTGGTAGTCATTAGTGTAAAACCCAGCACAGGGTAAATCAGGTTAGCAAAGTGCCTCTGGAAGGAGGTGTATTGAACCTGAATTATGCAGTGGCACTTGGTCAATGTGGAGAATGGGAGAGATTTGAGGGCCTGATGCTCTAGTGTGTGGGGGAGCAGGGTGTCTCCTTGGGCTTTGACTCCAGGGCTGAGGGACTCCTGGTGCAATAGGGGTGTCCAGACTATTGGGATGCTAGGCCCAGGGTGTCTGATCCCGGATGCATTACTGCCAGGAGTGTGGCCTGGGTGGGTTCCCTCACCTGCTGAGACTGGCTCCTTATAACCTGTACAACAGTCTAAGCACAGCTACCCTCCAGGAGCTATAGGGTGGGTGGGAATCAGACAGGTAGACCAGCTAGAGGCCACTCTGGGGTTTCCCAGGATGGGCTACAACCTCTCAGAGCATGATGGGGGGTAATGTTCACATCTGGTTACAAGAAATCGCATGTGGCTGGAGGGCAGATGCTACAGGAGGTCTCATGCAGTCAGTGGTGCCCAGGTAGCTTATGATTTCACACACTCACTTAGCTTGCTCCCTCTGAGGTGTGTGTGTGTGTGTGTGTGTGTGTGTGTGTGTGTGTGTGTGTGTGTATGGCAGGGAGCAAGACCCCAGAGATTAACGGTTCACCCATGTTTGTCACCAGGCTCACCCTGTGGATGTTTTCTTCTGAGCTCATCCAGATTTGGGAGGTTCTCTTCCAATTCAATGGATCATTTTTTAAATGACTTCAGATGACGTTGATAAAAAGCTGAAATGTTAACATAATTCAGAAAAAAAATGTAAGAAGAGAAACACCTCCACACACACCTGCTCGCACACACACACATATCCACACATTCTCCACCAGTCCTGTGGTTTCTGTTTGCACAATAGTCCCAGCTCAGACCACTGGGGTAGGTAGCACACAGCTTCCATTGCAGTGGACATGCTGATTCAGCGGATGCAGTTTTGGAGTTCTCTGTGGTTCTTTGTAGTTACCCCCCTATGATCTTTGTAAACACAACTCACGTTGGTACTCTGTAATGATTAAGTTTGCTTTTATTCCCTTGCAATCTGCTTTTCTCTTTATTAAAATCTAAAGAAAGTACTCATAATTTGAAGCAGAAAAACTCTTATGCTCTTTTGCCTTTGGATAACCTCCTCCCATTGCAAGTGTCAGGACTGAAAAATTCTTGACTTTCCCCTTCATTCACAGATATTGGCTGTGTGTGTGTGTGTATGTGTGTGCGCGCGCACACACGCATGTGCCCACACCCTAATCCATGTCCAGTTAGGTCAGCTTGGCATCAGCCCCCAGGCATCCGGTGGTCAGCAGGGCAGACACTAGGGCAAAGGGATGAAGTAACATAAGCCCACTGCTGTGAGAGAGGCTCTGAGGGCTCATTGGAGGCAGCCGAGGGGGGCAGTCATGGGAGGGGACTGGGAAGGCTCTGGAAGAGCAGCTGCTGAGCTGGACCTCCAGGTGCCCTCAGGTGAGTGTGAGGACTTCACACAGAGGAAAAAGCCCTCCGCAGAGGCCAGGGGCCGTTTCAGAGCTGGCATCAGTGGGACACTGCTGGAAAGTCCACAGTGACCAAGTGCAGTCTGCTGGGCCCCCGGGAGGTGAGCGGTCATGGGTGCACAGTTGCAGCAGGCCTGTGGATCTCCTCAGTCGGGCATGAGTGGGGCTTACAGGTGGGCTGTAGGCTGGGCCTGGCTGGGGTCCTCCTGCACCAGGCCCCCCGCTGCTCTGCAGTCCCCTGGCCTACCGAGCTGGGCAGGTCCTCCGCACACACGTGCTAATTGGGTGGGTGAGGGACAGGTGGACGGGTCAGGGGGAGGGGCACTTGCTTTCTCTTTGGAAGGTCACCTTCTTGGCTGCCTGAAGAGCTAAGCCGAGGAGTGAAGATTGGCCGGGAGGCTGGTCGGTCCCTCTTGTGGCCATGGCCTTTCCACTCCAGGGAGGGGCTGCTCTAAGGCTGGGTCTTTCTCCACACAGGAGATGCTCTGCTAGACCTCATCAGGTCTCTTCCTGGCCTGGAAATGCTGGTCTTCAAGAGCAAGAGAGCCACGGCAGGCCTCCTCGGGAACGCCACGGCCTGCCTCCTGTGGACGCTGCTGCTGTGGAGCGGGGACCGCGGCTGCCAGGCCCAGCGGGCAGGTAGGGCGCCGTCACAAGCCATGCCGAGTGTACAGCAGCAGGCAGCACCGCACGGCCCTGCACCCTCAGTGTGGGGTGTGGACCTGTGTGAGAGCCAGTAGCCCAGCAAGTGGGTGCGCCCAAGGTCCTCCAGTGGTGTGAGGAACAGCCAGCTACTGCGTCAGGGCCTGAGTGTGAGGGGGTATGAGTGGGTGTGAGCATGTGAAGGAATGTGAGAGAACATGAGCATGTGTTTGAGTGTGTAAGTGTGTGTATGTGACTGAGCATGTGTGGGTGTGCATGTGAACATGTATGAGTGTGTGAGCATATGCTGTGAGTGTGCATGTGGCTGTGTGCATGTGTGACTGTGTGTGTGTGAGCATATGCTGTGAGTATGCATGTGACTGAGCATGTGTGAGTGTGCGTGAATATGTAAGTGTGTGTATGTGACTGACCATGTGTGAATGTGCATGTGAACATGTGTGTGTGCACATGTGCTGTGTGTGCATGCATGTGCTGTGAGCATGTGTGAGTGTGAGTGTGCAATTGTGCTGAGTGTGTGTGTAAGCATGTATGTGAGTGTGCATGTGACTGTGCATGAGACTGTGAATGTGTGTGCATGCATGTGCTGTGAGTATGCATGTGAGCATGTGTGTGAGTGTATGTGCATGCATGTGTTGTGAGTGTGCATGTGAGCAGTGTGAGTGTGCATGTGACTGTGTGAGTATGCATGTGAGCGTGTGTGTGTGAGCAAGTTGTGAGTGTGAGTGCACATATGTGGGATAATTGTGAGTGGCTATGGGAGAAAGTATGATATTGTGACCCTGCGTGACAATGCCTGTGGGTGTGAGGGAACGGGTGTGAGAGAGGGAGAGAGGGAGAGGGCAGTGCGTTGCTGTAACAGGTCTGGTCAGTGGCATGATGTGCCGTGAGCCTGTCCCTGTCAAGTGCATGCAGGGTTTGGGGCGGGGGCAGAGGGTGGGTTAGGGTTAGGGTAAGGCCCTGTCATGGTATTCTGCTCTGCGAAGGCTTTGGACATATCCCGGGGTGTGGTGACTGGTGGACACACTGGGGTCCATCAGAGAGTGTCCAGGACACAAGGAGAAATCCCTGTGGAGTTGACCAAGGCTGGGTAACATTTACTGGAGATGGGACACCAGGGGCCCGGGAGGTTGAACTGTGATAGGGTGGTTTTGCTGGGCAGCCCGAGGGCCCTGCAGCGGAGGAGGGCCCAGGCAGTGCTGAGAGACGATGGAGGGTCAGGAGCACAGCCAGGCTGTGACCACAGCACCTTCACAGAGTGGGCATTCAGGGTCCTCTGCTCCTATGGTTGGGGCTGTGGGGACTCCCCAAGGTGGCAGATCCAGGCATGAAATGCCACTCCCAGTTTACAGATGAGGAGCTGAGGCAGCGAGGCCCCAAGCCACAGGAGTGAGGCTGGGAGAACATGGAAAGTGACAGTGACGTGCTAAAACTTTCTTCTGTGAGCCTCAAAAAATAAAGTTCACGTTATTTCTTTAACAATTTTACAGCATTTTCTTATGTATTTTACTTTGCCTAAGACTCTCAAAGCCTGGCTCACTAGGAAGTCTAGACACTATGGACATCCAGTTTGTGTGTGAGGTCCCTGGGGCTCTGTGTCTGTCAAGTCGGCCTCAAATGTGCAGTTGATTCAAAGGCGGAAGACACAGCAGTTTTCTCTCCCAGGCCCTCACCTCACAGAGTGGAAGATGCCCGGCATGAGGGCAGAGGGCACCTGCCAGGGCCTTTGGCTTCACAGAGCCCAGGCTATAGCACTTGATTCTCATGTGCCCACAATCTGGGCTGTTCCTTTGCCTCCAGGAGAAAAATGTGCAGAGAGCTCAGAGGGGCCTCTCAGTGAGGCCTCCCCAGCAAATGAACCTTCAGCTTTAGAACAAATTTGCTCTAGGATTATAGCCTACAGGCCCTGCCTGGCCCTCAGCAGCAATTATCCTGAATAGGCAGGGACGTTCCTATCCTAAGGACAAAAGGATGACCTTTGTGTCAAGGAAAGCAACTCCCCGGGAATTATCTCTGAGTCTACACATCTGGGCAAACACACTCCAAAAGCCCTAATCCTGTTAGGTACAATCCTGCCAAGACCCTCGAGGTGCAGACAATAACTTGGATTTTGAAAACAGGAAGGAAAGATAGGTATGAAATACTCAAGAGTGGCTTTGGTCAGGCCTAATTGTGCATGCGTGTGTGTGTGTGTGTGCATGGTGTATGTGTGTTTGTGTGTTTGTGTGTGTGTGTAATTACATATAGCTCTATTGTTTATCTGATTTTTGGACTCAATTGCTTGCACATATAAGAGCGGAAGATATAGAATAATAAAGTTCATCCGTAGCTCTACTTGCCATTGGTGAGCACTGCTGCTCAGCTGCAGGTTCTCTGAGGCACATGTACACAACTACACACACACACACACACACACACACACACACACACAGAGAAATTGCTTTCCAGAAATCTTTTTACATTATACACAATACTTTGTAAACAACTTTCACACTCAATACTCTTTTGGGAAGTGTGTCCACACTGGTAGATGTGGGTTCCCTGGCAGCCATGACTGTGTGTGACCCATGCCTTGGCATCGCACTGCATGGATCAAGTGCACAATGGCATCGAGTTGTTCCACACAGGCCATGGCTAGGATGTTTCCTTAAATTCTCTGATCATGCTCTGTAATATTCCTAGTATATCTTTTTTTTTTTAAAATTTAGTTGTAGTTGGACATAATATCTTTATTTTATTTATTTATTTTTATGTGGTGCTGAGGCTGGAACTCAGTACCTCACACATGCTAGGTGAGTGCTCTACCCTGATCCACAACACCAGCCCCCTAGTATATCTTTTATTCTTCCATCTTTTTTTTTCTGTTTTCTTGGGATCAATCACAAATTTGGAATTGATGGATAAAAAAATTCCATCGTGTATGAGAATGATGTGGCAAATTGTATGGACACTTGTTGAGCAGATAGATGTCTTCTCCTCAAATTCACAGTGACCATCACTCTTTTTTGAACTTTGCCAATCTGGTATTTTAACTAAGTGTTTTTTTGTTTTGTTATGTTATGTTTTCACTATCTGCATGTTTGGATTTGTGTTCTAGAGGCTTCTGCAGTGCTGCTGCTGGTGTGACCAGCAGCACCTTCTGGAGTGGTCAGCACCCAAGCTTCTTGACGGTTCCCCTGTATGTGCACCACTCTGGGGTTTAGGACAACACTTTTCCCACATCATCTAGTTATAAGATGGATGAATAAACTTGCTGCATGGGGCAGATGTGAGGATGAGGAAACTTGGTTTTTTTAAACAAAAGCATCATTAGTTTAGGTAAAATCTATAAGCTATAAAGCATATAGCATAAAGCATTATAGAAATTCTTAAATTTATATTGAAAATACACAAATGGGAGATATCCTATATGTAGTAATGATGAATTAAATACTATAAACTATTTAAATATCCAGCAAGAGTGTGCATCAATCAACTGTGTACATCCTTACAGGAAAGGCCAGGGAAATGGCCTTATCAACCAGGAACTGATTTCTAGCATAGTGCTAGGTGTGGGTAAACAACTTGAACCTCAGGTCTAATTCCCAGTAACTAAGCGGAAATTGAAGGTAATCAAGGATATATACCACGACTAACAATGTTGTCTCTGTGGATGGGAAAACCAGTGTTCAGTTTGTGATTGCCTTTTCTGAGTTTTCTGAAATAGGCTTGTGTTATTTGTAAGTAGGTTTAAAAAATAGCAATAATAAAATTTACTTTTAAACCAAAATTGAAGTGCAGAGATTGACGCCTAGTGGCGTTCCAAGGGTGTGAATCATTTTAAGGTGCTGTCACTATCCTCAGTGGAATTCACAGCAAGCTTGGGGAGGCCCCTCTTGTTGCTACCAAACAGGAGCCCTGTGCTCAGAATCCCGATTGTCACCTGCAGTACTGGCAGAGCAGGCAGGTACTGGAGTCAGGCGCCTGTGGTCCCAGTGTCCACTCCTTTAGGGCCTTGGGGACATGCTTTTCCACAACCCATCTGCGCTATGTCACCCTTTCTCTTGCCCCTGCAGGCTGCAAAACCGTGCACTATGATCTGGTGTTCCTCCTGGACACCTCCTCCAGCGTGGGCAAGGAGGACTTTGAGAAGGTCCGTCAGTGGGTGGCCAACCTGGTGGACACCTTTGAGGTGGGCCCAGACGGCACCCGCGTAGGTGTGGTGCGCTACAGCGACACGCCCACCACTGCCTTTGAGCTGGGCCGCTTCAATTCCCGTGAGGAGGTCAAGGCTGCAGCGAGGCGCATCACCTACCACGGAGGCAACACCAACACGGGCGACGCGCTGCGGTACATCACCAGCCGCAGCTTCTCCCCACAGGCCGGCGGGCGGCCCGGGGACCGCGCCTTCAAGCAGGTGGCCATCCTGCTGACCGACGGCCGTAGCCAGGACCTGGTGCTGGACGCAGCCACGGCCGCCCACGCTGCAGGCATCCGCATCTTTGCGGTGGGCGTGGGTGCGGCGCTGAAGGAGGAGCTGGAGGAGATCGCCTCGGAGCCCAAGTCTGCACATGTCTTCCATGTGTCCGACTTCAACGCCATCGACAAGATCCGTGGCAAGCTGAGGCGCCGCCTGTGTGAAAGTGAGTGGCCTGCCTCCCTGTGTGGAGTTTGTCCCTGTCCAAGGGCAGCGTGCCCTGCGACCAGCATGGTCAGTGTGGGTGTCGAGAGGCAAACGAGCAGCGCAGCAGGCGGAAGTTAGGTGAACAGCAGGTGCGGGCTCAGAGAAAGCCGCCTTGCCCAGGGGTCAGTGTGGTAATGGATCTGGTGGACCAGCCAGCCAGTTGTTAGGGAGTCTGTCTTCCCACTTCTGGGGCAGAGATGGAAAGGGCTTTGGGATTAAAGTCTTCCTTCTAAATCCTCACCCCACTGTGAGATGCAGGAGGACTAAAGGCCTGAGCGTCCATCTTCATCTCTGAGCTGGGAACATGGTCTTCCAACCACCAAGGCAGCACTTAAAAAGTCCTCACTGAGGCATTTGGCAGGTGGCAAGGTCTCCTAAGGGGCTTCAGTGAACCATCAAACAAGAACATGGGCATACACAGGGTATGTGAGCTAACCAGGCCAGCAATCCAGCTGCAACTCTTCCGACATGGTCAGGGGCTGCCTCTCCCAGCCAAGTGCTCTTGACCTGCAGCCCTGTGAGATAACCCCAGTTCTCCCACTTGTTTGTCTGGAATCCGTCTCATTGTGGCTGGGGGAGGACGGGCCATTGGGCAGGAGGCAGGCACAGAGCATGAATGGCTCTGGGGCTGACCTGGAAGCCTGACCTCCAGCATCTTACTTAGTGGGTCATTCTGAGGACAGTCCTCTCCCCAGGATAAGGAGGACGAAGTGGTTTTCTCAAGGTCCAGCTTATCTGTAGTTTCTACAGGTTAGACCTGGATGGTGCCTGGCAGGGCTGTGCCTTGAGGCTGGGGAGGTGGGGGCTATAGACAGTCAGTGGACTAGTCTGAATCTGTCTTATTCACAACTGCAGGGGACCGGCCAACCCCTCCCAGGGAAGCCCAGTGGTCCAACCTCTACCAGGAGCAGGGATGGTCATAGGGTTTGGGCAAGTGCTGGGAGGGACTGGCAGTGAGAGCAATTGGGCACAGGCCTGGCTCGTGCCCAGTCAGCACACAGCTGAACTGCTCTAGGAACTGGATGGTTCTTGGTTTCTTACCGCACACGGAGCTTATCTCTCTGTTGCTTATTTAATCTCCACTTATTTTTTCAACAGAAATGCATTGAGGATCAACTTTTTGTGCAACTTTGTGCTGATTTCTGGGGCTATAGAAAAGCATGAGACGTAGCTCCTATCCTTATGTGTTCCTCATCTAGAAGCCAGGAAAGGCATGAGAAGAGCATGTGATACTGGGTGTTGAGGGGTGTCTTCATAAAGGTTCAGGCAGCCCCATGGGCTGGGGTTTTGTGTGGTGATGGCGGTAGTGATGTTGAGGAGGGAGGGAGGGCTCCCTGGAGGAGGTGTGCTCAGGTTGTTGGTGAGCTGTGGAGGGAGGAGGAGGTGGTCGGGTGGCATGAGGAGATGCCACAGCACAGTGTCTGAGGTCATGGGGAAGTGGGGGCTTTGTCAGGTTATCAGAATTTCAATAGAGAAGACTTGTGTGCTAAGGTGAGGACGTGGTAGGATTTTATGCAGGAAAGTGACAGTTTATTAGGCAACAGGGCTAGGGGCAGATTCCAGCCTCAGGCCTCCCTCTTCCTGTCTCCAGGGGCTGGCCTCCTCCTGTGTGCCTATGGAATGCAGCTGTCACCATCATGCCACCATCCATGATTGGATGACTCCTCAGAGCATAGACCACAGGAGTCCCCACTCTAACTGACTTGAAGATCGAAAAGGCCAGAGGTCAGGCAGCTTGGCACCATGAAAGCAGGCCATACCAGGCTTCTGTCTGGGTGGTAACGCAGCACCCCCAGACTTGTGTGTAGGCCCTGGAAGTAAATGGGTCCACTAGTGAGACACGGATGAAGGTTCTGCTTAGAGAAGGCTCAGCTTGAGAGATGGGCTGGATGAATAATCTGCCTGACTCCTGAGGGCTGCAGCCGCGCTCCCACTGCAGCTCTGCCTTGGAGGTCTCAGCTGCCCTACAGACTGCAGCTAAAGGAACGGGAAGCCCCACCCCCGCCCGCCCTTCCTGCTTGGCTGGGCCTCCAGGTAGCAGGACTCTTCTGATACCAGCTGACAAGAGTCTAGGTGCTGTCGTCCCAGTGGCCTCCTGAGGCTGGCAGAGGAGAGGACGATAGAAGCGGGCAGACTGGGGCTACCCTCGTAAGACACCTCCCAGCGCCCTTAGAGCTCCCTGGGCCTGCCAATCCAAGGGGAGGGCAGTTCTCCCCCCTCCCCCGTCTGACATTCAGTCTGATTGGCTAAGGAAGGTCACGTGACTGCTCCTTGGCCAATCACTAGCCTCAGAGTGTAAGCCCGCTGCAGGCGCTAGGGCTAGGGGCATTAACCCCTGTAGTCTTTTGACTTTGGGAGTGGAGGTAGTTACCACACCTGTGCCTTTGAGAAAAGGAGTCTGATACATGGAGGAAAAGTAGCCGGTACCTTAAGAGAAGGAGAAGCAGGTGCGGACCAGCTGAGAACGACTCTGTGCACCACGATAACCTTGGGGAAAACTCTCATATCCCAGTAGCCAGGGTGCTCCAAACGCCTCCCTGGGAGATTCCAGTTCTCACTCAGTTGCCTAAGGCGAATCCGTTTTTGTAAATACAGCTGCGAGATGAAGAGGGCTTGATCTATTCTGGTGACAAACCAAATAAAATGCCCTAACGGTGGCTTCAGTTAGAAACAAAGGAAAACAAAAATAAAAGATCTAACAGTAACATATTGGAAACATCTGGTAAGATTAGATCAAGGAGGCCACAAAATCCACACACCAGGAATCCCTCTGCACAGGATAGAAGATGCCCCTGAACTGCATAGGAGCTGTTCTGAATAGGGGCCTATGGATGATCTGGAACATGGCAGAATAACAATAGGGGGTTATTTTATGTAGCAGGAATTCATAAGACCCATTTAGTCATGCATTTAAGGACCATGTATGGTGGCAGCTGTTAAATTCAATCTAATCCTTTGGTCACTTTGTAACCATGCATGATAGTAGACTTTGTTCATTTCCACCCATCCATTCCTTCATTTTCATTCATTCATTAAACATACACTGAGTGGTTCTTTGGTGTTGGGGCACAGCCAGGGACCCAGGATACAGGGATGGAGTTGGCATTCTCTTTGACCTCCAAAAGCACCTGTCCACTTGGGACAGCAGGAAAGTGGCAGACAGCTACATTATTGGGTGTGTGCACTGGGTGTCACCTATGTGTTATGTAAGTGTTAATATCTGCCTACACACACAAGAGTAGAAGCATCACCAGGATGAAGTCCACTGCTTTCAGTCCATGATTCCTGCAGCAGATCCTGGCATTTAGGAAGGGTTCTCTAATATTGTTTAAAGGAAGTCGAGGACAGTGCCTGGACAGTGAATTCTGTGCGTCCTGTTGTGATGTGTGTACTTTGGAAGTAATTATGCAGTGGTCTGTCCCAGCTCCTGCCAACGGCCAATAATAAAAATCTCCCACAAATCAGAAAGCACACTCAACAATAACTGAAAACTTGAACTTGTGAGTACAGACAAATCGTTAGATTTTCAAGGTTGATGTGAGTCTGGCAAAGGCACACTGGCTGAGGCAAGCTGAATGTCAAAAATCTCAGCAGACTTCCTACAGTGGGACTTTCGCAGAGGGAGACCTGGGGAGCTGGTTCCACTTTGCATGAGAAGAACTGAGGAGTCTGCCGTTAGCTGAGCCTCTTGCAGCCTCGCTCCATCTTCCCCAGCCGCAATGTGGGCCCTGACACCATGCAAGTGGGAGCCTGGTGCTCCTGACCTGCTTGTTCAATGTGTGTGACTACTGAGCATTTGGCGTGGGGCTGGCCCAAACTGAGCCCTGCTGCAATTGTAAAACACACACTGGATTTTGTAGATTTAGCATGAATAAAAGAAAGTAATGCAGCTATGAGTTTTTATATTGACTGATTATATATTGAATTGATAATTTGGAAAAATAGACTTAAATACAAGATATTAGTAAGAAAAAACCTATCTTGTTTCCTTTTATTACTTTTAATGAGGCTACTAGAAAATTACTGCATATGTGGCTCACATTTTCTTTTGGGTTGTTGCCCTGGGGTCAAAATCATTGCATGGTTGGCAGCATGGATGGATAGTAGTGGTAGTGAAGGGGTTGGGTTGGCAGTGTATGGATATGGATATGATCCCACTTTCTTGGCCATTACACTTATTATTAGTGTGATATTTAGCACATTACCTGATATCTGTGAATTTTAGTTTTCACAGTTACAGATAAAAATCTTTCCCTCTCCCCATATAATAGCATACCTGATGCATCGTGGGCTTAAAGGATGGGGTGGTCATTGTTGCTGCCTCCTCCCCACTCCCTCTCCTCCAACAATGCTGATGTTGGTGATGACGTATGAAGTTCTGGTTGCTTCCAAAGCCATGTGTGCTCTTTCCATTGAGCTTGGCTACTGGATGGAGGAAGGACAGCTCTGAGGACCAGCCAGTGTCCAGGGGCTGCCCTTTAGAGGGGAAGCTGAGTCTAGAGCCAATGAACAGGAAGTGAGGGACTGGTGTCCATGGTGGAGTGCAGTGTTCCCCTGCCCTAAGACAGCAGGGGTTGGAGTCTGTTGGCAGAAGCTGATCTGGAAGCCAGCCAGGAGTGGCCAAATGGGCAGAGGAGGGGTGGTGGGCTGAACTTCCTTTGGATAGCCCATGCAGAAGACTTTCCATTGTCCATATGCTTTTGGACCACCTGTGGACCTCACCTGTCCTACTTCTCAGGTCTTGGATGCCCCCATTCAGTGTTCTTTTAAGAGCTATGTTGGAATCCCAGCCTCACAGCCTGCCACCCAGGGCTCAGCGGCAGGGCATAAGTGGGTGTGAATAGTTAATTTTCTCTTCATACGTGTCTGACTGTCTCTGTGCTCACATACACGGCAGATGTGTCGGCACAGAGTTGGCACCATGCTATCCCGACTTACCACTGAGGGCACGGTGCCTGAAGAACTTGAGTTACTCCTAAGGTGGCCTAGCTGCCTGAGGGCTGAGTGGGGAGTTTAGCCTTGCTGTGCTTGAGCCCAGGTTCTGAGCTCCTCTGGCTGGTTCCACTTACATTAAAGAAGCAGCTTTAAATACCCATTTTACCAAAGTGTCATCAGGATCCTCCGTCGGAGGTCCTTCCTGTCTTGTGGTTGATGGCACTGAGGTGCAGGGAGGCATGACAGGGACTACCGAGGATGACAGAGACCAGGAGCGGACTCTCGGCTGAGGGGTCTGCCATTAGCCGAGCCTCTTGCAGCTCGGGAGTCCTGCTGGACATGTGATACTGCACTTTCCCTGGTCCCTTGCAGAGGTCTGTCTCATATTTGGTGACCAGTAGCTGCTGGCTGAGTAGCTGAGTGAAACTAAGGCGACTCAGAGAAATCATCATCTCTGTTTTGTAAGTGAAAAAAGTGCAGATGTGTAGGTGGCATGAGGCCGTGATGACCACAGTGACCAGCGTCAACAGAGGTGACACTGGAGCAGTCTCATGACCTATGTAGGCCTCTCCCAGTGGCCTCCTCTAGGGTCCTCTGTGGTGCTGGAGTATCCCCTTGGCCTTGGATGCTTTCAGAGAAGTGCCTCCATGTCAGGGTACCAACTCTGGCTTCTCTGTGGCCCGAGAGAGGTTCCCAGGGGACCAATCTCAGCCTCAGCTTCCCACAGCCTACGGGGTGGAGGCTGTGGACAGGCCCAGAGCATCGGCTGTAATTAAGAGCTCTCTCCACCCCCGGCTCTGCTGTGGCCACAGAGCAACCCTTATATAGCTTATCGGGTTGCTCTAAGTGGTCTGCGGAATGCCAGCGGGGAGGGCCTCCACCTACTTCTATTCTGGGCACATGCTATGGTGGTCCTCTATCCCATCTCGTGGGCAGAGACCTCCTAGGTTCTGCCTTTTGCTCCTGGACTCCTGGGTGGGGGTGTTGGTCTGGATCAGGGGAGGGTAGGAGCTTCTGTCATGCTGGCGTGGTGCTTGCCTGTCCCTGACGTGTGGCCATCCTCTCTCTCTCTCTCTCTCTGCTCCTCATGCTGCATGGGTGGCTGCATTCCTCCTCTAACGGGAGTTTTAACTGCTGGCTACTAATGTGACCGGGGGCAGGAGGGGGAGTGACTTCTTTAAAGTGAGGGGCAGGTCAATTCTGTCCTTACATTGTTCACCTTGACTCTCACTGGAAAGATGTGGGCATTGAAGCTCGGTTCTGCATTTGGATTTGGGTGTGGTGGCCTTTAATTCACTACCTGCTGAGTGTCAGTTTCCTGTAGCATGACACCTGTTTTCTGCTGTGATAGCAGTGACTGGGCGGGCCATGGTCCCCAGCCTTTCTGAGGGCTCCCCCTTTCCTTGTGCCCGGCAGCCAGAGCACCTAACCTTCCAAAGGAATCAGCTATTGGGTGCCCTTAAAATTTATTTTAGTAGATAACACAACTCATGTAATTAGAAATGGGCTACATGGACATTTATGGTCACCATCTCACAATAGTGAATTTTAAAAGGACTCTTTATATGTGTTTTTGTTTTATTTTAATGATTTTTCTTGAGCCATATTCTCCCCTGGGAACTGTCCTGAGGCCTCTGTGGTCCTACTTGAGGGTAGGAAAGGACATAGGTGACAAAACAAATAGCAGAGTGGGCCAAGTGGCTCACATGGAGACAGGTGCTCTGAAGCAGGTGGAGCAGGAGCCTTCTCAGATCTTAGAGATGCTCTAGGAATGGCATGCAGCCCAGTGGGGAGGTCATATGTACAGGCCAGGACTGATGGGCACAGGGAATGGCGAGAGCAAAGGGCCTGAGGTGGAGTCCATCGGGCCTGTGGGGGGGAGAGACCAGGGGCCCAGGAGGGGAGGGAAGGCCTGGGCCAGGTGTGATTGCCTGTGTCCCAGGAGGCAGAGGGGAGGCTGAGCCATGCGCTCAACCTTCCCAAGTTCGCACAGCTGGGAGGGAGGTCCTGGGGCAGCCTCAGCCAGAGCCAAGTCCACCAGAGTGCCCTGCAGTCGCCTCTCCCCTGAGCACCCAGCCAAGTGCCGCATGGCCTCCAGGCTGGCGGTCAGCGAGTCTGCCCTGGGGAATTCTTGGGTCACTGGCTCCCTATGAACCCGAGTTTTGTAAAGTTATCAAAGAGGCCACATTCCTGTGGTGGCATTGTCCCCAGTGACCATGCCTGCCTGACCACACTCCTGCCTCCCCCAGTATCTATTGGCCTGGCCAGCTGGGAGGTCCCGTGGTAAACCCAGGACACACACTCTGCACACATAGACACACTTCACACACCTCACACACCTCACACGCACACGTTGGGAACACGTATGTGACCACAGAGTGACCCACACAGCTGTTCCCTCTGGGTGGACCCAGAGGCCAGAGAGGAGTGGGTGGCAGCAGCAGCTGTGGGTTTGGAGTGCCACGTCAGTGACTGTGGCTTGGCACTTGGGACCATGCAGGCCTCAGGGAGCCACTGGGTTCCAGCCCTGCCCTCCACCTAAAGGTCATGGTGAGTGCCCCTTGGGGAAACTTGTCATGATCGAGCTCCCTAGAAATAGCCATCCGGTTACTTAATTCTCATTATGTGCCGGGAAATTTTATTAGGAAATTACTGAAAATGATGAAAAAGTAAAAGCCACCCTTCATTTATTTTTAATTAGTTTTTAACTTGTGTACTTCAAGGAAGAAACAGCAGACTCCCAGCTCTGCCAGATCCAAGCCAGTTTGATGCGTGACCTCTCCTGACTCCAGCCCCTGCCTAAAACCAGAGAACTGGCAGTCACCCCACAGGAGCTTCTACACCCAGGGCCCTGCCACTTGCTTATTGACATGACAGCAGGTGGCTGTTTCTCATTACTCGCAGCGAATGTGTCCCTCTCTGGCAGGGGGCGGACACAGTGCTTTCTGAATGGGTGGTAGTTTGCTCTTCCCCTGGGCTCTGGTCTGCCAGGCCAGTGCTGAGCGGGGCTTTCTTGCAGAGAGCCTTCACTCGCTGGGGATTTGTTCCTGCAGGCTGCCTCCGAGAAGAGGTCTGCATTTCTACAGTGCACGGCCGAGGCACACGCAGAGGCAGAGGCCCTGGCTGCTCCCACCCAGCCTCTGGAGCTGTGGCCTGGGTGTGACTCGCAGCCCCCTCCTTCCTCTCTGTGAACCTTGGGCCACTTTGGTAATCTCCTTCTGCCTGATCTCTTCACCTGTAAAGGGGATGTCACAGTGTTCCCTTCCTTGCTGAGGGTGTGAGGATCTAGTGGGGGTAGTGCCAGGGACGTGCCTGGTGTGCTAGTGGGGCTGGGCACCTGCTCTCAGGATAGCCACATGTATACACGCACATGCGTAAAAGACAGTTTCCTGTGTGTGACCAGATGACCAAGCCAGAGCTTAGTCAGTGTTTCTCAGCACTTACTATTGTTTTCCCCTCCTAAAGAAGCCCGTGGAAGCCAAGTGTTTAACTCTCCCCTTCTCTGAAGTTGTAAGGTCACCCCTGGGCCACATCCAGCAGCCTGTGCAGTTGGGTTGACTGAGGCAGAAACGCTCATGTCTCCACTGCCCCATCCCCAAACCAGTGTCTGCCCCTCCGAGAGCAGCTGCCTGGGGGCACAGGAGGGGTCCCAGGAGGGGACTCAGGGTGGCCAGGGTGGGGTCCTGTGTCCTCTCCCTCACAGACCGTGACTTTTGAGCACCAGGCACAGAGTGTGGACTCATGTAAAGCCAGAGCTAAGTTCGGGCTTTTCTGTATATTTTGACAAGAGAACTCCTTTTCCTCTAAAATGAAGGCAGAGTTAGCACTTTGCTTTCTAGAGCGTGCCTGTGTGATCTTTGCTCCCTCTGCACCCTGGCCTGTACTCAGTGCCAGTCCTGGGCCAGCTCTTGCCATCCAGTGGTGTCCTGAAGAGCCCTAGATGAATGTCACAGAGGCCCGCACGGAAGCCCAGCTCTGCCACTTTCCAGCCAGCAGCCCCGCCAGCAGCCTCACCCCCGAGCCTTGGTCTCCTCGTCTATAAAACAGAGATGATGAAGATCTGCTTGTGTTTTCAAACGTCCTTGATGGTATTGTAATCACACAGTGTGTTTCTGGCCAGCTGGAACAAACAAATACACACCCATGAAAAGTCAAGCACCACCAAATAATGTGGCTGGGCCCAAGTCCCCAACGTGGGAAGGGAGTCAAGTCTACTTGTCCTGAGCTCTGCACGGGGACTGTCCCGTCAGGAAGGGAAGGCCTGTCTTGGTCTAATGCAGGGAATGGCGGATGATGGTCCGCGGGCCACATCTGGCCAGCCATCACCGCCTGATTCCCTGGAGTGTTGCTCACAGTGCACACTGACCAGGAACAGGCTCAGTGGCTGTGGCAGAGACCCCCTGACCTGCACAGGCCGCAGTGCTTACTCTGTGGTCCTCCATGGAAGCTGGCCGACCCCTGAGGCTGATTCTCCACGATGACTGATGGTCTGAAGTCACTGCCATAAGCTCTCAGGAGGTTTCCTGCCCTGGTCTCCTCCTCGGGGCACTGAGTGGAATGGGCGTGGCTCCTCTGAAGGGCTCCTCTTCCCTTCTTTCTGTGTCATGGTCAACATCACACCTAGCCAGCTGTCCCTCCACGTGTCCTCCAATTACAGGCTCTCCCGGCCTTTCATGCTTCTGGTTCCATAGGCCGCGCTGCCCGGGTCTCACACGTGGACTCCTTCCCAGGTCCCAGGGGGACTAGAAGGGGCTTTGAGCTCTGATATGCATCAGTCCTCTTGCCACTGCCCAGCTGTGGGGACCTGTGCCAGCCACATGGCTCTGGTCCTGCTGCCAGGAAGCTGAGTCCTCACAAGCGTGACCACCCCATGGGGGGGTGGCAGCATGTCTCAGTGTTCCAGCTCATGGAGAGCCGTGTGAGCTTACCTCTTGGTTTCAGTGTTGGGTTGACAAAGGGGTAATGTGTAGTGGCCACAAGTAAATTGATATTTGCCAAAAGCACACAAGCACACACACAATCTATATATAAAACATGTTTAAATATAAATGTGTATCTCTATAATTAAATTTGTGGGGACATCTTGCACTTCTGAGCATTTCTCTTGTCCTGCTGCTACCCTTGCTTGTTAATCTTAGAGCAAGAGGCGACACAGGGTTACGTGACATGCCATGGCTTTCCCAGAAATGTGTCCACGAAGTGCAGTGCTCATTACAAGTTCAGGTTGCAGGGAGGAGAACGGAAAGCAGCGGGCCACGTTGTAGGGCTTCGAGGACTGGGCTGGGAAGGTCCTTTGATCATACTCCTTTGGTTTCCTCAGATTCCCCACACAGAGGCACATGCACACACACAGATGTGGACACACAAGCACAGGACACACATGTATGCCCCCCCCCACAGATCCACAATACAGGACCTTTCAATCACACACATGTATGCACATGTGCACGCGTGCGCACACACACACACACACACACACACACAACCAACGTTTCTATGAAGGGCCTTCTATGACGCTCTTAAGCTCTTAAGGGACTGTTGGTTCAGGACAATAATGATGCCTTCCCTCTGTCCACAACTTGGAAGCATCTACTTGCAGTTGCCCAGAAAAAATAAATTTATTATAACCTGTGTTTGCATTTTAAATATCCTCATGAAGTACCCACCCGTATTTTCTAGAGACCTGCTCTGGCTAGTCTGTGTGGCTCGATGGGTGGCAGATGCGTAGACAGCTCCTCTGCTGGCTGACATGATAGATTCTCCTGTCCTCTGGTCTGACAACCAGATGTGAGCAGGTGTGGCTGATGGGGATGGAAGGTGAGACCAGGTCCTTGCTGGTCTCCCGAGGGAGCTGGAGGCAGGCAGGCTGCTCAGGAGGCCCTGCATGGTGGGGTCTGTAGCCCTTGGCACCTGCCCAGCACGTGTGTTCTCGACCATGAGCCTCTTCTGTCTTGGAGCCCCCAAATCTGGGGAGCAGGGAGACACGGTCCTGCCTGTGCTCTAGATGGGGTGGAATCAGAGGCCATGAGGGTGTGTAGGTTGGGTGTGGGGCCCCAGTGGGAGCCAAGTGCCTTCTTTCACCCTCTGCTCACCTGAGCTGACTGGGCTGGGCAGAACCTGGCTGTACACTCAAATGGGGCCCCGACCCACGAGTGGCCTTCAGTGAGAGGACAAGGAGGACTGCAGGCTGCGTGTGCTGTTTGTACATTACAGAGGTGTCCTGGAAAGTCCATTCCATCCTAACCTGCATATGCCCATGTGACAGCCTAGGAGGCAGGTAGGAATTCAGATTCCCTGGGTTCCTTACAGTGACATGCAAAGACACGGTGGCCCAGGGAGACTCGCACCCTGGCCCCAGCCCAGTCCACGGCCTGGCCTCCTTGTCTTCACCACTCCTGCTTGATCTGGAACCAGGAGGGTCCCGTGTGCATGAGCCGGAGCACCCTGGGTGTGAGGTCAGGCTTGTCCGTTGTCCCACAAGCACCTGCTCCCAGGCCAGTGAGAGGCCTGGTCCTTCTCAGGAAAACAGGTGGGCAACGAGGCTGGACTCTTGGAAGTAGGCACAGGCCTCTGGGTGGGGTGTCTCCAGGACCCAAGCCTCTGGAACACAGTCTGGAAGAGGAACACGAGTCTGAGAAGGCTGTTCCTGTCCCTTCTCCTCTTCTGTGGGGCATGGGGAAATTGAGGGGCTCTGGGCATACCTGCATCCAAAGGTGGCTTTATTTATTATTTATTTATTTAATTAGCTACACATGACGTTACAATGATCTTGGCAATTCATACATTTGAACCATTGGGGTATAATTTCTCATTTTTTTTTTTTTTGGTGCGGGGACAAATTGGACATGAAAGAATATGGTTTCTAAAATCCAGGAGGCCTCAGTTGTAAAACTTCCACTGCAGCCTACCGGCTATGTGGGTTTGGGCAGGAAGCATTACCTGTATTTCTGAGTGGAAAAGAGGAAGAAAAAACCTTGCATAGATATGTGGTGAAGATTAGAGGAGAGAGAGCTGCAGATCATGTGTCCTTAGTGAGCCTGGACCCTGTCCCCACAGCCGTCCACATTCCTGCCTCAGGAGGGGTTGACCGGAGCCCAGAGTAGACAGAAGCCTGGTCAGATGGAGCTGGCCCAGGCAGCGTACCGTGTGGCCCCGCATGCTCCCGGCCCCCTTCTGCCTTCAGTCCTTATTTCTCATGTCCTCCAGGTGGAACTTTGATAGCATGGACTCTCAGACTGTGGTCCGCTCACACCCGGCCCCACACCAACACCGAGCAGCCCAGCTGGGCATCAGGGCCTCCCCCTGGTGCAGGTCCCTGGGGGTGGGGTCGGGGCAGTTGGAAAGGTCTCCAGGGGAACTCTGGCTCAGCCACAGTAACTCACCTCAGGTGGATCATCGCAGCAGTGGGGTCTAGCCTGAGCAATGTCTAAGGCTCCCTGGTCCACAGGCTTTGTTGATAGGAGGCCATGAACAGCCTCATGAAGTTACGAAGACAGACGGAGAGCTTGAGGAGCTAGTAGACCTGAGTGCAGATCTTTGCAAACCTAGACTAGTGGAAGCTTTTATTTCATCTTTTAGAAATCCTAACTCCCGAGGCCAGGCAGCACCTATCAAGGTGAGACACTGAGATAGATGCTTAGGCTGGCAGACTGGGTTTGAGTTCCTGTGCTTGACATTTATCACCTCTTAGTCACTATTTAGCCTCTCTGTGGGCAGGTCTAGCATCTGCAGGGTGGGATCACAGCCTCGGTTTCCTCATCTGAAACATAAGGATGACAAAAAATAAGGCAAGAATCTTATAGTTTTGCTGCACACACTGTCCACACATTTAGGATGTCTCGGATCACAGGGGGCTCACCACGTAGGGCAGAGGAGTGCAATAGTTAACACAAACCCATGACAAAGCTAGCACTTAAGATTATAGATGCAAATCACAGCCGAAAGTAACAGCACATGCTTCATCCATTGGACAGAGCCCAGGGAGGGAGATGAGCAAGAACAAGAAGTTTCCCCAGGTCAGGTGGTTCAGGGACCGCTCTGAGGGCACAGCCCAGGAGTGGGCAGTACAACTGCTGGATTTATGTAGGGGCAGGCTTGGCCTCACCTCTGCCTTGAGAGGCCGGTGCCGTGGCTCCTGTGGGGTGTGAGGTGATGGAGTGGAGCATGGACAGAGGCTGGCGTTCAGAGGGTCTCGGCCTGAGGAGAGTTTGGGGTTTATTCTGAATTGAGGAGAAAGGCAGTAAAGACTGTGGTGCTTCACCTTGAACTTCACGGTGAAGGATGGGAAGCCATCGGGTAGTTGGGCATCCTTCAGCATGGAGCTCACTGGGTCTCTCACCGCGTGAACATTCATTCCCTCAGCCCCCTGAGGAGTTTAGGCCAGGGAGGTGCTACCCCGTGTGTGCTTTAAGTTCCCTTCACTGCAGGGTGGCAAATGGATCACCATGAGGGGACAGGGAAGCAAGGGAGCACCAGAAGTGGGTGAAGGGGCTAGTGAAGTAGGAGATGTGAGTAGGGTCTTCATCAGGGATCCTGGCTCATGACGAGGACCAGGTGCAGCAGGAACCAGTCAGAGCTGAAGGTGAGGCCCAGGCCAGAGCTGCTGCTGTCCTCAGGTGGGGGCCGCAGGTGTGGCAGAGCCCTGCTGCAGGTGAGGTCATGGGTGACCATGGAGAAGCACAGAGGCAGGCAGCCCCACTGCGTGCTCAGGCTCACTCCCCTCCCCCTGCAAACTGTCAGGAGGCCTGCAGGCTGCTCCCCGGTTCAGCACTCCGAGAGGGGGTGCCCTGGGGAGGAGGGGAGGCCCTTCTGCAGCCTGAGCTGCCCACTTGCCCCCCCCCACCTCAGCCCACGGAAGCCCTCCAGCTGCTCCTCTCAGCAGCTGTCATTCCCACCAGCTTCCCGAAGCTGTCTGTGGGCGCCCATGCCCGCTCAGGAGGTGGTCCACCAGCCCTCGGGAAAGAGGCCAGGAGCCCGTGTCTGCCTGGAGGCCTGGGATGCGTGAAGGTGGCCCAGCCTCGCTGTTTTCTCCCACGCAGCAGTTGGGTGGCCTGACGGTGGAGAGCTGAGCCAGCCACTGCCCTCTCCTGGGCTCTGGGCCTTCTGTCCCTGTGGTCTGGCACTGTCACTGGTGCTGATTTGGGGGTCAGGGCCTTCAGGTTAGACACAAATATGTCTGAGGCCAGGCCGTATGCTAATGGCCGAATGTGGCTGAGACTGGAGAAAATAAACACCACCTCATCTTGTTTGCCCTCTTCCCTGAGGACCACAGACTCCAGGAGGAGGCAGCAACACCCTGGAGGGCGTCTGGGGTCACGCAGCCAGTCCTGTGTTTTCTGGAAACCAGGAGGGTGGAGGTTTGTGCTCAGATGTGGAGTAGGAGGGTCAAGGCTGGGTCTGACCAGGTCCCTCTTGAGCACCCTTTTCCTGCTTCTCCCTTCTCCCCTCCAGTCTGTGCTGTGGACCCTCACCTTCTCTTCAGGGCTAAGTGAAATGTCCTGTCAGCTGACCTCCGGATTCCTATGGGACCTTTGCAACCTGATGATTCTTTGATTTTGCATTTCTCTATCTCAGAATCCAGGCCGTGATGAAGGGGTTATTGGATTCTGTAGCCCTCCCACCCTGGGCCCAGCACCCAGGATGCAGGCTTGGGGACCTCCATCTTCTGGTCCCTGCCTGGGGAAGCCAGGTGGGGGATGAACTGGCAAGCTGGCTTGGTGATATTTTGCTCATCCCTTGGGGGTTCCAAGATCCAACTCTGCAGAAGGAAAACGAGGTCCCTGCTGTGCGCGGTCTGGTT
Organism: Ictidomys tridecemlineatus; assembly: GCF_052094955.1. Taxonomy (NCBI): domain Eukaryota; kingdom Metazoa; phylum Chordata; class Mammalia; order Rodentia; family Sciuridae; genus Ictidomys; species Ictidomys tridecemlineatus. Next base: position 4,455,793 of record NC_135483.1, read on the forward strand.
CCCTCAGGGATGTACATGGTACTGCCCATGATTTCTCTCCCCCAAGCCCTGCTGGACCCCACAGGGTGCGTGGTAAGAGCTTGAACAGATGAGGCTCAGCATGGGAAGGGCCTGGGATGCCACCCCAAGAGCAGCAGGCCGGGCTTGGGGCGCACGGCACCGGACGCCAAGTGCTCCCTCCTCAGGCGGGTTTTCCTATACACTGGAGCAGGGACTCAGAATCACCCCAGCAGGTGACACACTGTGGGGTTGGCTCTATAGAGAGGAGGTGGTGGGCACAGTGCCCTTACTGAGGTGGCCTGGGTTGGCTTGGCCCTGGTACAGTTGCCCCACGAGGCGTTTCCTCTTTATTGACATACAGCTGCTTATCTGTGAAGCCATAGGGCTGGACCAGGGGTCCTTCAGACTTCTCCTGATCCCCAAGTCTGACTCTTGTCAGGACAATCACAAATGGAAGTGGCTCCCTCCGTTGTCCCCTCCAGCCTGACCCAGCAGTGCTCGCCCTGGAGTGGTTCATCCTCTGCCTTGGGTCTTGGGGGATGGGGTGGCGGGCTGGTGGAGCAGGGCTGATCGGGCATCCAGGAGGGACACTGCTGCAAGGAGAAGAGCTGTTTGAGAAAGTGTGTTTCCTGCCATCCCCAGACAGCTCCCTCCTGTCCTTTCCAGAGGGTAGGAGGAGGCCCGTTCAGAGTCCCTGGAACCAGAGGTCAGGAAGGAGGACTTGTGTGACACAGCTGGTATCCCTGTTGTCCCCATGTGCTGCCTGACCTTTCCCTGAACCTCCTCTGGCCTTTTCCTGTCACCCAGGGTACCAGTGACCAGTGAGATGTCAACTCTCAGGTCGCTGCTACCAGCACAGGATTGATGTTGGGGACTGCCCCTGTTGCTGGAACCCTTGCCCCATGCGACCTGGGGCCTCACTCTCCCTGGCTCACTCTGCCTTGCTGGCCTCCCCTCCTCAGCCTCTGTGGCCATCAGGCCTCACGCCACCCCTTTCAGAGTTGGTGGCCCTGGGACCTGGTTTGCAGACTGTACTCTTCCTTTCTCTGAGTGAGCATTCCCACCCACCCCCTGGTGCTCAGACCTGCTGTGCACCAGCGACTTCCACAGCCTGAGCCCCGGCCGGGAGCTGGGTCTTGAAATCCAGAGGCCATCTTTATAGATCACAGATGCTTTCTGATCACCTCAAGGACATCTCAAATGAAAAGTGTGCACTGGGCATCTAGGTCCAGTCTTCCGGGGACACTGAGCAGCACCTTCTCTTTCCCAGATGCTCTGCATCTAATCTGCCACCAAAGCATGCTCAGTTTGCTTTCACGGTAGATCTGAGCCTGTCCATTTCCCTCCTCCACCCATCGCAGGGGCACAGACCACTAGTGTTCCTCCCCGGACCGTCATGGAGCTTTACTGTTCTCTCTGCTTCCGCCCCTGCCCTTCACCATGGCCCCTCTGCAGAGTGGCCCATCTTGCCGCAGCCCATGGGCACCATCTCAGGGCCCTTGACACCCCCACTCATCTCATTGCTGCTCTTCCCTGTTGACGGCCCCTCAGACATGGTGTCTACATTTCACTCCAGTCCCTTTCCTGGGCCTCCAGTGGGTCTATGCACCTTCCTGCCTTCGCTGACCTGCCACCATCCTGTCCTTCAAAGGTCCCCATCCTGACCCTCCAGCAGGGTGCCCAGTGCTCTCACCCAGCTCTTGCCTGGGCACTTTCTGCTTGTCATAATCACACAGTTACCTGGGATATCAGTGGCTTTTCCAATCAGTCTCCATCGTCTCTGCTGGATGATGTCACCCACATCCCGCATAGGCCACAGATTCAGGGTCACTCCACGTGATTTGGGGTGGCAACAAAAAGACCTCACAAACACAAAATACCTTTTGGGGGGTCAGAGACGACTCTGCCACCTCAGAGGTCTGCTCCTGTGCTGGAGGGCAAGAGGAGCAAGAGAGGCAAGAGGCAAGAGGACGAGCACACCAGAACCCCCCCCCCCTATTTATTGGGAAGAAGACATTCGATAGAGTATTGCACCCAAATAAGGCAAGGGTAGGGTTCGAAGGTGGAGTCTTACTTGGTGACGTCTTGGAGTCAGCAGATTGATTTAAATCTCGTCCAGTCACACTCATCTCAGGTGCTTCGTGGGATCACAGGAGAGCGAGAGGAAAGGCACACTTGAGTCACGTAGCCTAATCGGCACATAATTCCAGACCAGTCCCTCATACGCTCAAATGCACCTAGCTCACATAGAGCCATGGATGGCTCGCAGCAGGATGATACTTGACATTTGGCCCTCTGTTGCCTGCCCTTGACCAATCCAGTAGCAGGTGCACGGTCAGTATGCATTTTGTGTGGGACCAAGGGAAGAAGGCTGGGTTCTGGAAGGTTTGCTGTCCCCTGGGAGTTGCAGCCTTGTCAGATGAAAGGAGTGAGAAGGAGTCTGAGGGCCGGTGGCACTGGTGGACAGGGCTCTGCTGCCCGCCAGCCCACTGTGCCTCCGTCTCATCTGCTCCTAGGCATGGTCTCTACAGCCTCTGGTGAGGCCTTGGTGCCAGGCCATGGGACATTCCCCAGGAGGGAAGCCAGGTCCAAGGAACCCCTGGCACACCTGGGTGACTGATGATGGGCTGTCCTTGGATTGTGACACTAATACAGTGACCCTGCTCCCAGCAGCAAGTCACTTTGTGCTGGGCCTCCAGCATATCTGCCCTTGCCCTCCTGGGCAGTGGGACTTCCTCACCCTGAATTGGGGCTCCCCTACTCTCTGCCTGTGCCCCTTCAGCTCCACAGTCCAGGCCCTTCCAGCCCCGGGGCTTGGTGCTTGCTGGCACCTTCTACCTGTCGTGCGCTTGCCTTGGCTGGCCCGTTACCTTCTACCTGTCGTGCGCTTGCCTTGGCTGGCCCGTTACCTTCTACCTGTCGTGCGCTTGCCTTGGCTGGCCCGTTACCTTCTACCTGTCGTGCGCTTGCCTTGGCTGGCCCGTTACCTTCTACCTGTCGTGCGTTTGCCTTGGCTGGCCCGTTACCTTCTACCTGTCGTTCGCTTGCCTTGGCTGGCCCGTTACCTTCTTAGTCTCAGTTCAGGTGTCAGTCACCTGAGAGATCTCCCCAGATCAGCTAACGGAATGTCACCCTGTCACAGCAGGGGCGATATCCCCCATGGCACAGGTGACACATGGTGTCCAGCTTGCACCTCTGTGGCTCTCTACTTTCTCCTTGAACATGACCTTGGAGGGAAGGAGCCACCTCACGGGTGCAGTCCCGTGCTTGCCTTGTCCTTGGCCAGGACATCTGTGCCAGACACTTGGAAGACACGCGTTGGCTGAGGAACGAGGGGATGAATGAGCGCTCACTTGTTAGGTGACAGGTATCTTGCCCAGGACTTCCCATCCACAAACCATCCGATCTTAGGACAGCCCCATGGGGACCGTCATTTGGCACAGAGACATAGAGGGAGGACTGGCATGGAAGGAATGAGGCCTGTGTGACTCCCTAGCTCTCTCCTACTGGCCTTGGAGTCACCTTCCTTCCTGGCCTGGCCCTGTCCTTCTCCTTACTCAGCAAGCAGCTGGTGCTCTGGCTGGGACAGGAGATGGCCTCGCAGGGCCTCTCCTCACTCCTTGCTCTCTCCCTCTGGTCTCCTAACAAAGATGGCTGCACCCCAGCTCACCATTGAGAAGGGGCTGGGCTGTGTGAGAGCCCATCCATCTCACCTCCTGCTGCACCATCTGCTTCTGAGATAGTGGTCAAAAGCAGGAGAAGGGGACTGGTTACCAGCATTTGCAGCTGTCAGCAGGTCTGGGGATTTTTCTTTCCAGAACCGCTTTCTTTGCTGAATATTCTATCAGGCTTCCTCTGAAACACACGAACAATCCCACATTGGCTCCCTGACCACACATCCCTACAACTTAAAGAACCTGTTTGATGTGGATCATCCAGCTAGAGGATCTGTGGCTTCTGCAGAGGTGGCTGTGCCCAGAACTTTGATCTAGAAGAGAGATGCAAGTCAAGAGTCTCCAGAAAGATCCAGAACAGGAAGTAGAAGTGGAACTGGGGATGAGAACCCAGCGTCTGACCCCAGGTCAACATTGTGTTCCTCTTCTCACATGATCTGCACTATGGCCCTGCGATTGGTTAATAGCATCCCCACCCACCTTTATAATGTGCAGAGAGGCTAATAATTCTCCTGTAAGGTATGGACAGGAGCAGCTGCCCTGCCTTGCACTCCCAGGGTGCTTTCCAAGGCTGAGATTGTATGGACTGTGGTTGAGGGAATCTGAATTCTACATCTGAATCCCTGGGCACAGTTTCTGCCTCTGCCATTTGCTGGCTATGTGATGTCAGAGGAATTAATCTCTGTGAGCTTCTGCTTCCCCATGTGTGAGTGAATGAATCCGGTGGTGCAGAATGAGGAAGAGCCTTCGGCGAGTTAGAACTGCAGAAAGAATGGGATGCTCCAGAAGGTGTCAGACTGGCCATCTGTCAGTGCGGGCTTTGGAGACCAGATTGAGTCCCGGTTGGCTGGAGGAACCTGGGCAGGTCTGTGGAGAGGCTGCCTCAGACCAAGGCCCTGATGCCAGAGGCTTGATCCCATCAGTCACTCCCTGGCTTAGTGGCCTTGGGAAAGTTACTAACTTCTTCATGTCCTTCATTCTGTATCTGTAAATAGTAGCACCTATCCCAGAAAGCTGTGGCGAGGACTGTTGAGTGTGTCCATGTGTTCTACATGCTGGCAGCAGCGTCCAGTGCGTAAGAAGCTGTCTTCTTGTGTCTGCTGGTCCCCATTTAACCACTTCCCCCAGCAGAACAGTGGAGAGGCCCAGAGTCAAACCACATAGCATGCCCAGTGCCTACCGGGAAATATGGGCACTCAGTCCCAGGAGCCATTGGGACTGTGCCTCATTAGCAGGATCCCTAGGGCCCTGTGCCTGGCTCAGTGGCTGCCACTTCTCTGAGGTGGAGGTGGATGGATGATTCCCTTGTGGGCCTCTGAGCAGCAGAGGCACGGGGTCAATGTCTGCAGGCATCTGATTCCTGCCTCTCCCCTGCTCTCTTGGAATGTCATGGTCTCCCTGTGGTCAGCTGTATTCAGCAGTGACTGGATCATGGATGAGCAGCGATTGCTTCCTGTCCGCCCTAGTGGGCTCCAGGCCTCCTTCCCTGGCCTCTGCTGGTCCCGCTGATCTCCTACCTAGGTTCTGTCACTGGTACTCCTAGACTCCAGATTCAGGTAGGCATTTATTCAGTCACTCCTCCTGTTTGGTGGGTTTGTTAACTTCTGCTAAGCATCAGTTTCTATATCTGTGTTAAGGGAACAAAATCTACCTTGTTGGATAATTGTTGTGGGTTAAATTCCAGGCCAGGTGAGCAGCATACAGTGGGTGTTCAATAGCTGCTTTCCCAAATGGAAAAATTATGGCTGACAGTCAGTGGCAGGGGGGTAGGGGGGTGGGCTTCGTATACTGCGGACTAATCCATAGATGTGTCAACACAAAGCACCAGGACACCAGAGACCAGCTTGTGCAGACTTCCCCCTCCCAATAATGAAGCACACATCTACTCCCAGTTTCCCACTGAGTAAACCGATTACAAGTTCAAGTGCATTTCCAGAAAGACTGAAGTATATGCCGGTGTTTCCCCTTAGAGCGGCAGCCCTGATGGACCCATAGCTCCCGGTGGGTGCAGTGGAGCCCCTGCATGTGGCTTCTCTCCTGAAGCCTGGGGTGTTTATTCCAGCCACCTAAAGACTGTGGGAAATGTCCCCTAGACAACAGGCAAACAATAAATGAACTCCAAGGGAACAGGAACTCTGTGAGCATCAGGCCTTCTCTATGTTTTCAAAAGGGAAAATCAACCAACCAGGAAAAAATCAAACACGTTTTTTGTTCTTGAGAACTTAACTCCATCTTTAGTTCTGGAACTGCTTCTTCTGTTGATGCTGGATGATTATCTGATAAATCCTCTTCTGGAATGTCTCTGCTCGGGCAGTGAAGGGAACCTGGCCTGCCAGTGGCTCCTTTACCAGGGCACTGATGCCTCAGTGTGCACCCCCTCTGCTGTCCTCAGGCACCCAGACAGGGACTCTGGCTGGCCAGTTGGTCCTTTATCCTGACTTATCAGTGCTGCTCATGAGAAGGGAAGGCCTGCGGTCTGTGGCGCTCCCACCTGCGGGTGAAGAGAAGCTCACGGCGGTGACTTAGACGGGAACGAGTTTCTGGTTTTCATGCTTTCACCCAGGCTTGGGCTGCTGGGTTTGGAGTTCCCCTACTTCCTCAAATCTCCTGGGTAGGCCCCCAGAGATCATGTCCTCCACTGGAAGGAGGAGGCAGGAAAGTAAAGTTGCAACCCATCCACCTGTCTGTCCCCTACCACAAGGAAATCAAGGTGCTTTATGGTCTAGCCACTTCTCCTTCCAACCTCAGCAAACTTGTGTAATTTCTTTCCTTGGCCACATGTCCTTCCCCAGCTGCAGGGGAGCTGGAGAGACAGGAAAGGAATAGCCAAATTGGCTTAGGCCAGCCAGACACAGCTTGCCTCCTGAGCAGACAACTCTGCCATTCTAAACTAAGCAGCGTTTCTTCAGCCAGGAGCAGGCAGTGGGTGTCAGGCTGCAGTTAATGGCGTCTGCTACACCTCTGTGGCATAAGCCCTGGAGCCCATGAATCTTCTCACTGGCTCACTAAGACAATGATGAATGCCGTGCCCAGAAGGCCCTCCAGTCGGCCGTTCAGCACCCACTTCTTAGCTCAGGGTCATTGGCCACTTGGGTTCAGCAAGAACTGGGGCCTGCACAGGCCTCATGCTGTGAAGACGGTGGAGGCACAGTGCAAACTGAGGGGTGTGGAGGCCCACCAACTGGGACCGACTGGCCAAACAGCACCTCCAACAAGGTGCCCTCAGCTCTGGGACCCCAGGCTGGATGCATGGACACAGGGCCCTGCAGGCATCAAAGGTCCAGCAGAGCCTCTAGGAAGGAGGGGCAGGGACCTCCAGCAAGGGAACAGAAGGTGCCACAAGCTCATGCACTTTCTGTGACCTTCATGTGTTTGGAGCCATTCACAGCAGTTAACTCCAGAGTGATTTGGAGACAGAATCAGGGATGACGGACTGTCCGTGTTTACGTACCTAGAACATCAGAGCTTGGGGTCCATCTGGAGTTGAGTACATACTTCAGTTTGAGTGAGAGTGAATGTGGAAACACATGGGTCGTAGCCAAGGTGTGGAGGTAACCTGACCACAGAGAATCGGAATGTGGCCGAAGGGGCTTAGCCTACCTCTGTGCCAAGCAGGTGAACCCCAAGAGCCTGGCATTTCCGGAGAGCCTGGCTGAGCCGGCAGTCAGGAGCCCCTTGCCTAACTTAACCCAGTCGCTAAAAATGCACATGGAACCTCCTGAAGTTTGGTGATGGTATGGAAAACGATTTGCGGTTGTTCGGAAGTTGATTCCTCAAAGCAGTTTGGGCAAGTTTTGCCTTTCTCGAGGAGACGCCATTTCTCCTGTGTCTGTGACCTTGGACTTGGCCTTGCAGTCTGGACCTGGGGGCCAGGTCTCCTCCTGTGGAATGTTTGCAGACAAAACTCAGTAGTGCAGCCCACACTGAGCTCCAGCCTCCAGGAATTTACTCACAGCTACGATGGAACCTTCTAAGTCAACTCCTTTTAAACCTTAAACTCACACAAGAGACATGTAATCCCCCGCCTGTCTTTGGCAGGATGCCAAAGTTAAAGCACTTGGTCGTCACCCCACAGCTGCATCTGTCCCGGGTGGAGCTGTCTAAACATTGCCCAGTGCCTGCGTCTTCTCTCCTATTTAGTTCTAGACAGACAGCTTGGTGCTGTTTCCAAAATAACCCTTCCATGGGGCTTGTCAGACCTGGTGGTGCCTTTAAGGATAAGCATTAAAAATAACTCCTCCCAAATCAGGGGAGATCTATTTGTTCTGCCCTGCTGTTGGGCTAACGGAGCCTCAGTGACCCTCATTGAAACACTGATGACCCCAAATAGGAGAGGTGGTTACTGCACATAGAACTGATGGGATGATGAGCTGTTCAGTAATGTGCAATTAAAATAATAACGTGATAGCCAGATTGCTTCCTGGGCGGGGCTGGGTCTGCATGAGGTCAGCGAGCTGCTTCAAGTCTGAGGGATTGCTTCCTTCCCCTAGGTCCTGAGTTGATCCTGACCAGTCCCCAAAGCAGCTGTGCTGCAGGTGTGCATTTGAAGGTCTCTCCTGTTGAGATCCTCACACTGAGACTCTAAAGGCCAGTGGGCTAGCAGTCCTGGAGCCAGCTCTTGGACCCAACCCAGTGAAGCTCAGAGCTACTGATTGTCCTGGGATAGGTAGAAGTATCCAAAGAGCTCATTTTAAAAAACCTTTTTTTTTTTTCAAGTGAAGATTCACGAAGACTTTAAGATGAGGCGTTAATGTAGCATCGTGACTCTTTTTATTTTTATGACTTTTGTATAACTGAGAGATTTTCATTCTTCTGGCATTTGCCTTCCTTGGAATTGTACCTGAAGCTTCATTGGGTGACTGAAAGGACACCTTTCTGGTCCTGTCCCAGCCACGGTCTCCCAGTTGACTTGGAGTCCCTGTGCGTGTCCCTGCCTTTGTGTCTCACTTGTTCCTTTGTCTTTCCAGCTTAGTCTTCCGTTCTTCCTTACAGAGAACCTTTTCCAGGACAGCTCCTCTGTCCTCTGGGCTGGGTTGGGGGGTGCACCTGTGCCCTGAATCCCCCAGTGGGACCCCCCACCCATCACCTATTCCCTCCTGTGGCCTAGTCTTGGTCTCAGTGTCTGGTTTTCCATAGTTGCGAGGCCGTAAGTTGGATGGAGATGGGGTGATGCTTGTTAATGTTTCACCCTGGCCGAGCGTGGCACCTGCAGAGCGGTGCTTCCCCAGGACACAGGTGGAGTGTGGACTGACAGTGGCCTCTGTGTCTGCTTGGGCTTTTGAGGGGTGGGTCCGTTGGGTGTCACACATCACAGGGTGATGGGGGCCATGCTTCTCATCACCCTGTCCCCTCTCGTTTCCCTCAGATGTGCTCTGCCCCAGTGTCCGAGTAGAAGGAGATCGCTTCAAGCACACCAACGGAGGCACCAAGGAAATCACAGGTAAGTGGGCCCACGGCTCACCTGCTTGCTTTGTGCTACCACTTGCTGGACCTGTGTGTGACCCTCACACACAGGGGTGGCCTCTCTGACCCTGTTCTCAGCTGCATCTTCCACCAAGGTCTGATGGCTTGTTTGAACCACACAGGTGGCAGTGATCCATCTGACAGTGGAGAACATTCATGGTTTTCCATTTGACAGGCCGTGGCTATTCTATAGGAGTCCCTAAATAATGTGTCAGGTGGCGTGTGTTTGTAAAGGAGCTGGAGACTAAGCAGGAAAGGATGGGCAAAGCCAGCAAAAGAATGGATCCATAAATGCACTTGGGAGTGAGCGAGGCTGCACCGTGTTATAAATATATGAATGAATCAAGGCAGAGGAACAGAGAGACACGTGACTGCAGACACTGCCACAGAGAGAAATTCCACAGAGGCTCCTCCAAGGCTGTCTCCATATAGGACAGAAGAGAAGTTTGGGGAAGTGCATGGAGGGGGCTGGCCGGTGTCCCCATCAGCCTGGTAATGCTGGACACTCTTAGCCTCCCTGTGGCTGGACATCCTGCTTAGCTCTTTAAATGTATAAACTCAGGGTGGTTTCTCCCCCCACACCTGGACCCCAACCCTGCCTTCTCACCAAAGCTGACTCACTCAGGCTCCTCTTCTCCCTCTTCTACCCTCTCGAGCCCAGTTCTGACCATGTGCTCGTGGGCTGCTTTCCTGCCTCCCAGGGACCCTGCCATGTCAGTGTGCTCCTGTGGACTTCAAGTTACCAGCTTTGGCATCCTTGAGCCTGAAGGTTTTTTTTAGAATGTCAGAAGGCTGCTGGGCCTCTGTGCACAGCAAGCAGAGGGTGCCAGGGAGGTGACATTCCCTGGAGCATCCCTGAGCCAGCAACTTGGTGTAGACCCCTCCCAGCCCATCTTTCCTTGGGGGATCATCCCCAGGCCCATGTTGGACCCATTTCCCGGTGTTTCCCAGCAGGGTCCAGGAGCACGGCCTGCTGTGTAACTGGCTTCATGACGCATCCTCTCAGCTCTTTCCTCTCCTGATCCCCAAACCTGTGCCCCTCAAGCACCTCCAAATAAACTGCTAGCAGTTTGGGTGGAACCCAGACAAAGACAAGGGACTCATCTCTCCTGTTGGGCATGTGGTGAGCAGAGGGGGCTTAGGAAGGCTGCCACTGTGGTGGCTGCTCTGTCCAGTTCCTGAGATAAAGGTGATGCATCTCTGGGCTCTGGGCTCAGTTTCCTTGAAGTGAGCGTATGACAGCTGAACCGTGCTGCCCAGGTGCCCTGTGCCAGGCAGTTAGACTTGGAGCAGCACCAGACACTTAGAAGGAGCTCGGTAAATGTTTGTTGAATGATCGACCGAGTGGATGCATGAATGAACCCAGTGAATGAGAGAAGGCTGCAGTAAATCCTGAGAACAGGGATGGGCAGAGGGGAACTGGATGAATGGGTAGGTGGACACAAGATGGACAGAGGAAAGAAGTACAGAACAGAGGAAGGAAGAAAAGGAGAGAGGAGGAGAAAAAAGAGAAGGTAAGTGAGCCCATCAATCTGCCTGTGTGGCCTGCAACTCAGGCTTTCCCGCCTACTCAAGAGCAGTGTTTTTTTGTTTTTTCCTACTTAAGAATTACTGATTCTTGCTGGGAAGAATCCGAAAGTGTGCTTGTGTGGGTATGTGCGTGTACACATGTTTGTGTGTGTGCAAATCCTATATGTCTGTCTGCACATACTCGTGTATGCACGTGTGAATATGCAGATCTGAACAAGTATTTTCATCTCTGGACGTGAGGAGGGTCCTGCTGAAGAGTCTGCTTGGTGGTTGGGTAGAAGTGAGACGGCCTGTTACGAAGCCTCCCGTGTCCACCCGCACCAGTGGAGTCCTGAAACCTCCCCTCCCCTCTGTGGAGGCTTCCTGGAAATGATGTCTGGGGCCAGGTGGGCCTCCATTTGCAGGCAGAGCAGACACCTGCCCATGCAGCTCTGAGTCCACAGGGAACCTGCTCTATCTGCTGTCTACTATGATAATTACCACCCTGAAAAATATCCAGCTAGGTTGAAGCTGAAGAGGGAGTAGAGAGAGATGGCGCCTCAGACTTGCCAATTTAAATATAACTGGGTAATCTGAGCAGCTTTTGTATCCTGGAAAAAATGCAGTTCCCCAAAGCCTCACCTCCAGGCATTTCCTTAAATGACTCTGGCTATTTTCGGGGTTATCTGGAATAATGAGGAGGCAGACAGGAGTAGAAGATGAAAACCGAGACAGGGATATTAGATGGCCCCATTGCCTGCCAACGGGTCAAGGTCTGAAGCCTCAGTTTCCCCACTGGATAACAGTGGATCTGACCAGAGTCTCTGAGGGTCCCTCAGCTGTCAAAATCAACCTGCAAATCCTTAGCACTGAGAATGTGACACAGCTTTCCTGGGAGTTGGCTCCTGGTGCTTAGGAATGGCAGGCCTGCTGCGGGTCCTGTACTTGGGCTTCCTTCTCCTTCCAGCTGGTACCCGGCATCCAGATAATCAAATCTCTTACTCAGATAGGGATTTAGGATAAACAGAGAGAAATACTGAATGCTAAAGGAAACGCCCATCAGTCACTGAGTGGCAGAAAGCGAAGTTGTAAACCTTGAGCTCAGGCCCTGGGCCCACACCCTTGTGAAATGATGGAAATGCACAAGCACAAGGAGAACTGGGGTGAGATTGTGCAGCTCTTCTCTGGCCTGTCCACTAAAGCTCTCTCTTCAGTGCAGGTTTTGCAGGACGAGGGGTGCACAGTAGGTGCCTGGCATGGGGGGTGGGACCTCAGAGCATCCTGGGGACACTGCCAGTTGCCTATCTGACTTCCGGCTGCAGCAAGGTGCCCCTGATGACTTTTACATTGACCAGTTGCCTTACCTCAGGGCACCTTGCTCCGCGCCACCTAATTCCCTTCCCAGCTCTTATTTATTTCAGGCAATTTGTCTTTTCTCTCGGGTGCCCTTTGCTGCCACCTAGTAAATTGCTTGTTGTTGAAAATTTTGTCATCGCCAAGCCTTCCTTTTCATTCACTGAAGCCAATAAAAGTGGACCCAGAAAGTACGGCAGAGGTCGGCTTGCCTAAAACCTTTTGTTTTTTTGTAATTCTCCCACATATAACTGCTGAGGGGAAATTCAGACGAAGGTGGCACCTTCTAGTGACAGCTGACAAAGCCGTGAAGCAGAGGAGCAGGCCTGTTTCGGGGCCCTGGTCCCTGGCTCTCTGGGGATTGGGTGCGAGTCCCTCTGGACTTGGCAGATTTCCTTGAGCTGTGGCCCTGGGGGCTCCCCTGTGGGCTGCAGCCTGCTAAGGGCACCCCTCACCCAGGTCACTGGGAATGAAGCCCCCAGGAGGCTACCATGCTGCCCACCGGGTCCCAAACTCGTCCCACCTCGCAGTCTCTGTGCCTTCACCTGGTGAAGGACTTGGTGTTGCTCCACAGAACCTCAAACTACAGGGCCCTACAGGGTCTTCTCGGCCAGGGTCCTCCAGACCCAAGTGGCAGCCCTCCCCACCGATTTGGGCTCTCCAGCCCCCTGCTAAGATGGCTCTCGGGGCCCATGCACGTGGCAGGCCGGTGGGTTGTCCAAGCCCCTGCACTGGTGCCTCGTCAGCCCCAAGAGCTGTTCCTCCTGGGCTGCTTAGGCACCCAGAGCTGCAGGCCCCCAGGCCTCTGCCTGAGGCCACGTGTGGACTGAGGTCTCTGGGCCGCAAGTCCCCTCTCCACAGAGGGGCCTCCTGACCACCCACGGGCCTGCCACGTGGGCTGGGGGCTGCGCTGGCCCAAGTGCAGAGGGAGCAGTGGGGAGGCCGTCCTCTGTGTCTTTCAGTGAGTTTCTCCCTCCGCCTGGTGCTGCCTGTCTCCTGCAGCTCAGGGGTCCCGCGGGATCCACGCAGGACTCTTCCCTGCTGGGAGTGGCGACTGCTCTTTGCTGAATTTGCTCTTTGGAAATCTGGTCTCGTATAACCAGGTGACCGTGGGGTGTTCTGGGGGAAGTGGCAGAGGAAGCTGCAATCATTATGACAAGAAAGTGATCAATATAAAAGCTTCATTGCGGGCCACTTGATGTATGGCAGGCACGCAGGGAGAGCATCCTGTTCTGTCGTTCAAGTCACAGAAATCCCGAGGCACCTTCCAGAACAATCCCCTTTAAACAGATGAAGAAACCAGAGAACAGGGATGTCAGGCAACCTGCCTGAGGCCACACAGCAAGGGCATCGTGGTTGCCAGCACAGCCCAGCCCTGTCTGATTCTAAAACCCCAAATCCCCATCAGCGTGAAACCCCTTCCCTCCCTGCCCATCCTCCCTCAGGACTCGACACCAAGCAGATTCTCTAAATCAGGTCGGGAATGGATAAGCCATCTCGGTGGTGGAAGGGGCTTTGGTCATTATCATGTGAGCTCATTTCCTGTTTTCATGGCAGCATCTTAGAATGGTGGAGAGAGCCAGGGACTTGGAGTGAAGTCCTGGGTGACGTGCCACTGATAGCAAGCCTTGTGCTGCTATTTCATCCTGGCTGTCCTCTCAGCCTCCCTCTACTCTGGGAGAGCTGCCCCAGGCCCGAGGCCACAGTCCCCAGTCGGTGTGGTGTCTGCTGTCAGCCTCCACCGTGGGCGTCGTCCTCGGGCCCCTCTGAGGAGCTGGTCTGCAAAACCCATCAGCCCTCCAGACGGGTCTGGACAGCTTGCTAAAGCATCCCCCCCTAGGGAGATGTGGCTGGGGATGTGCTGTGGTGGACGGCGTCTGGTCCCTCCGGCTCTGTGGACTTCCGGCTGTCTGCTGAGTGTGTGCAGGACCTTATCCAGTTGTCACAGCAGCCCTGTCTGGTGGACACGGTGGCCTTCCTTCTACAATCAAGGGCTGGAGGCTCCTGCTGGGACGGGACTTGCCAGCCTCGCACAGATGCAGATGTGGGCCTGGGCAGGTTACACCCCATCCCTCACCCCAGCCCAGGCCCTGCTTGTCACATCACTTGACATTGACAGTGACTCTCAGGGCCTCTATGTGGGGAAACAAACCCAACAAAAGCACCTTTCAGTCGTGCAAGATCCTGAAGAATGTCTTCTTCTCTGGGATATATCTTTAAGTCGGGAAACTTAAATGCTACCAAACTATAATCAAAACAAATATTGTAGCAGCAGGAAGGAAAGCCCTTCAATTGAGGGTTTGCTGTGGAGCTAGCACGTGCTCGGGGCTTCTGCAGCAGCCAGGCATGGTGGCAGGAGACATTTGTCTGCCTCCCATTTGTCCTGTGCTTGGTTGTGATCCAGGATGTCCTGTGGGAGCACAGCAGCTGCATCCCCTGCACCTTCTTGCTGGGATGGGTGTTGGAGCCCTCTGTCAGGGTGGTCCTGTTTTCCCTGGATGTCAATTCTTGCAGCACCTCTGTCCTCTGGCAGGGTGGCAGGCCAGAGAGCACTGTGCCTTCCTTGCCCCTCACAGTGTCCCTGTGTGGAGCTCACTTCCATTTCTTCTCTTTGCACAGGTTTTGACCTGATGGATTTGTTCAGTGTGAAGGAAATCTTGGGGAGGAGAGAGAACGGAGCACAGAGTTCCTACGTGCGGATGGGATCCTTCCCTGTGGTGCAGAGGACAGAGTGAGTGGTTACATCTCCCTCCAGACCCAGCCTGGAAGCCTTGGGAAGGGGCAGGAGAGGGACTGGCAGCCACAGTGGCACACAGGTGCTGAGCTGGGCTTTGTCCTGCTCAGTGGTGCCTCAGTGGTCCCAGGAAGATGAAACCTCTGACCTGAAAATCCAACCTGTGTCCTTGACCTTCTAGTGTCCTTGACCTTAACAGTTCTCTGGTCCTTTTATGCCCATTGCTCCATACACATCTTGCGTAATCATGTACATTTTTCTATCAATTTAGATAACAAACCTATAGGTCAGTGGTACATAGCACCTCCTACAGACCAGGGCTGCGATGCATGTGGACACAGTCCTTCCTAGAGTCACCCAGCGGTTCCGGCCAGTGGAGTCCCAGCTGCGTGTTGACTGGGGCTGGTCTCACCCTCTGTGCCTTGGTGCTCTGTTTTCCAACAGACGGCAATGTCCCCGCCCTGCACTTTCCCTGAGATGATCTGTGTAAAGGTCTGGCCAGCGTCTGACACCCAGTGGGTTTCTGGTCAAGGGCTAAACATGATCCCAAAACAAAGGCTCAGTTTTTCTCACTGCAGACAGATCATTTGAAAGTAGAAGTGATGCTGCATGCTGCCACCCCGTCTCCATCTTAAAACTCTTTAATTGCTTCCAAGCAAATGGCCCCTGTGAGACCTGGCCACCTGACCTCCCTCACCACTGGCCTGTCTTCGTCCTGCCAGCCTGACAGACACCTGCCATCCCACAGCTTTGTTGATGTCTTTCCCCACCTGAGACCACTGCTCTCCTCCTCCCTCAGAGAGGGCTTCGCCGTGGAGTTTCCAGGACACTGTCTCTGAGCTCCTCTTTGGGCACTCTGCTCACGACCTGCGTTCCTGCACCACACATGCACACACTTGCTGTTGTCAATCAGCCGTGCAGTTGGCCTTCAGAGACAGGCCCAGGCCGCTTCCCCTCACACAGTCCGAAGCCCCCTGGGGAAGCTCGGGACCAGAGTCGAGGACCAGCGGATCTGTGCTGAGCGAGAGAGTCAGGAGCCACAGCCATGGTGCCTGCCCTGCCGGTGCCGGCCAGCGGAGGTGCCCGCACGTCAGGTCGGGGTTCGCACTTGTACGTGCGGTCCTTCAGCTCAGTGAGCCTCCTCCATATGCCAGCTGTGGCCTGGGTCACCTCATCTGTGGCTCCAGCGCCTGTGTTCCACAAGGTGACCACAAGGAGAGTTAATGGGGCAATCCCCTCCTCTCCAGAGCCTGGCTTCTTGCTGACCTGGAGGTGGCAAGCGCAGGGGTTGGGTGGACTCTAGGCTTCGTCCTCACATCAAGACCCCAATGCGATTCCCCAGCCATAGGCCCTGTAAATAGAAAAAGCCTCGTCTAACTTCTCCTCACAGGAGAGTGCGACTGGGAGAGAAGGAGAAGAGAGGAAGCGAAAGTTCAAATCTGAACAAGGGCCCAACAGGAGCCTCCCACTTCTTAATGTTGCCTCATCTATAGAATGTTTTATTTTATTTTATTTTTTTGGTTTGCTATTGGGAACTGAACCCAGGGGTGGTCGACCACTGAGCATGTCCCCAACCCTTTTAACTTTTTATTTTGAGACATGGTCCTGCTAGGCGACTGAGAGTCTCGCTAAGATGCCGAGGCTGGCCTCCAACTTGTGATTTTCCTGCCTCAGCCTCCTGAGTCCTGGGATCACAGGCTTGGGCCACCACACCAGCCAAACCCGAACATTGCTTTAGGTGCTGGGTGGGATATGGTTCCTGGATAATGGACTTGAGCTCATGTTATGTTCACAGTTGTCCTAAAAAGGACTTTCTGCATGGTTCACATTTGTTTTAATGGCAAAATTCCAGAAACAACATCAAGCCCACGAAGCTCTGAAATTTTAAGGAAGAAAAAGTTTGCATTAATTTCTAAAGCTTTGAAATTTATGCACACACACTCACACACACACACACACACAATCTGCAGGGTAATTTTACTCATCTTGAAAAGGGATGACACTTTCAACATGTATGCTTTTTGATCTCTTGTTGGATAAGCAAACGGCATTTATGTGTCTTATCTGATTTATTTCTCACTACAATAAAATGAGATAAAGTAGGCAGGCATTAATCTCATTTATCTATTCAACATTTGAGACTCTAAATGAGGCAGGAACTGGTTCAAAGCCTCACAGTTGTGGGAAGAGGAAGTGGGCCTCACACTCAGGGCCTCTAGCTCTAGATCCTGGCCCTTGGCACTGCTGCCCCATAATCTGCTAAGTTCATATGGAAAGGATTAGATTATGACGTTTTCCTTCCTGAACATTCTGGCAAGGGCTCCCCACTTGACTGTACTGACTTTTTCTTAGGATATGTGTGTGTGTGTGTGTGTGTGTGTGTGTGTGTGTGTGTGTGTGTATGTACTTAAAAGAGGAGAGTCTGTTCAGAAAGAAAACAACGAGAGAGTTGGACTCACTGAGGAAGTAAGGAGGAGATTTGCGGCCACCAAGTCTGTGTCTGTGACACACTGGGAACGCTGTCTTCCCCCGTGGGCAGTGAGCAAGGCTGTCCCTGAATTCTGGGGTCTCCCAAGTGCTGTGAGTGATGGGATGTTCTTCTGCCTGGGAGTGGTCCTGGGTGAAATCTCAGTGCAGGGACTGACATTGAACAGCTGCTGGGCCACCTCCTGTCATAGATGTGTGCACTAAGGTTCCGAGAGGATCAGTCTTTGGCCACAGGTTCTACAGCTGAATGAAGGGTCCCTGAGGATCTGCAAATCTGAGAACCAGGAACCCGGCTGCCTCCCACTTCCCTTCCTGGCTGTCTGGCCAGACACTTTCCACCTCCTCCAGTGGCGATGCAAATGGAGGTGCAGTCAGCCACATTCAGGCCCCCCGGGTGGGGGCTCTGCCCTGCTGTGCCCTCACCTGTAGCGTGAGCATCAAATTCTTCTGTGTGATTTCTTCACGGGACAGGTGACCTGTGCATCCCAGGTCAGTTGGGCCTGCATCGAGCCCTCAACCAATACTTATTTTTAAATTAAATCTTAGGATCTTATATCAAAGAGATCATCTGTGAGTGATTTATTGAATCTAAAAAACACTACAGAAAAGCCAGCTAAACTTCATTTTGAGAGGATTTGTGTCCAGGAGAGATCTGTGGTCTCCACCTGGGGAACTTTCCCTCTGCAACATTTGGAGGAGCTGGAGGGTGTGTGTGTGTGTGTGTGTGTGTGTGTCACACCTCGGGTAGAAGAAATGCTCTGGTCGTCTAATGAGTGGGTCCAGTGGTGTTGCTAGGTGGCCAGGGCTGCTGGGACCTTCCTCTGGGGAAATCACACAGGCCCTGCATTATGGACGGGGAGCGGATTTCTCTACGGAACCAGAATATTGACGGTGTTCAAAGTTGGCTTGCCTGCACACACTCTGAGCTCTGTGGTAGGTGCCGAGGGACAGTGACTTGTCAGTATTTCCTCACTGGGGACCTCTTGAGGAAAATGTGGGGAGACGGAGGGAAAGAGGCCAGGTGGCCATGAGTTGAGCAAATGGAGAGAGAGTGATGTGTGGTTCAGGTTTCCCAGAACCCTGTGGTGGAGGAGATCACCAGCTACCAGCAGGGATGCCAGGTCCTTTGCTATGCCAGGTCCTTTGCTATCCCAGAGGGTGAGGGGTGAGGAGCTGCCCTGAGAGGCCGGGAGTTTGCTCAGGAGCCTCGGTGTGTGGGATGGGCGGAGATGGAGGACAGTGGGCTGAGGATGCCTGGGAGCACAGAGAGTTGGGGGCTCGGATCTTGCTGAATGACTGGGTGCTCGAAGGAGAAAATTATCGATTTTCATTGCTGAATTTGGAAGACGAGAGGCAGTTGGGACTGGCTAGGGTGGAGCAGGGAATTGTGGACGCCTCCAGGTGATAGGGTAACCCACAGTGGGCTGAGCCAGGGCCTGAGGGAGAGCAGAGGGTGTCTTGTGCCTCAGTCTAAGTGCCATTTCCCAGGAGGTTCAGAAACAACAAAAATGCCTTTCTCCCAGATCCGGAGGCCAGGGAGTGTAAGACTGATCCCCACAGATGGTGGTCTTCTCACTGTCACCCCACGTGAGGCAAGGAGTGAACAAGCTCCATGGGACCTTTCACAAGTCCCCATCTCCCCATGAGGCTTCCACCCTCAGGATCCCTTCACCTCCTCAAAGCCCCATCTTGGGGTTAGTGTCTCAATACGTGAATTTTGGGGGGACACAGATGTTGTGACCGTGGTGTCCTGGGACAAAGTAGTGTAAGACATCGCGGTCTTGCCTTCTGAGAAGGAGCGGGGCAGGGAGAGGTGAGGGTGAGGAGTCTCCAGGGCACTTGGTCCTGGGGGAGTGGCCACTTGGCATTCCTTGTTGATGGTCAGTCACAGCGACCACGGAGTGACTGCAGGGTGTGCTGCAGGGTGCCGAGGGCAGGGGTGGGAAGGCCAGGCAGGGACACCAGCTCAGGTCTACAGAAGTTCTTCCTGACCTCAGGAAGAAGCAGCGTTTGTAGGCCAAGAAGGTGGGTGTAGAAATACTCAGGAGGTTGGGTTGGCAGGACTCGGGGTGACAGGCGTGTGGGCTCCCACTGCCAGCCCTGCTCTCCTTGCTAAGCCCCGTGTTGTCTTTCTCCCCAGGGACGTGTTTCCCCAGGGTCTTCCCGATGAATATGCCTTCGTCACAACCTTCCGACTCAGGAAAACATCTCGGAAAGAAGACTGGTATATCTGGCAGGTCATCGACCAGTATGGCATTCCGCAGGTACGGGCAGCCAGTGCGTCTCAAGGGCCCCAGCGCTCGCTGCTTTCTTCTCCCTGGGGATGGCATCTGTCACTGTGTTTCCTCCAGGATCTTAGTCCTGGACCTAGAGAGGCAGAGGGTCAGGTGTGCAGAGCCTCAGGGAACCTTCAGGAAACAGTCACATGACCTGCGTTCCTGGATCATCCGGGGAAGAGAACCTAGGTCCTGTCCTCAGGGACCCTGCCCAGGCAGAGAGGTGGCCAACAGCTCTGTGTTTGTGCCATGAGTGACACAGCTTTGTGATGTAGCAGAAGAGATGGGCCAGCGTCAGATAGACCTGTGGGACCTTGTGTCCACTCCTCTCTGAGTGTGACCCTTGGGACCAAACTTGCTCTGAATCTTGCTTCTCAGCTGGAAAATGGAAAACAGAGACTATCTGCCACGAATGGTTGCTAGAAGAGTCACATAAAATGACATATGCAAACATTATCCAGAATAGTTCTGATACATAATAAAAACTTGTCAGGAACGGGTCCCTTCTGATGAATGCAGTGGGTTTTCTTTGATTTCTTAGGGTTTCTTATGACCGAAGCTCTGAACTTTGTCTTCGCCCACCTCTGGTGTCTCCAGGGCACGTAGCTCAGTGAGGAAAGTCAAATCTCAAAGTCAAAGCCATCACACAGTCTGTGTTGGCTTGAGATGAAAGCAGTTCTACTTCCCTTCTCTGCAAAGCCTCTCATTCTCAGAGCTTGCAGACGGGCCACCTCTGTGTCCTCTCCTGGAAGCGGAGCCTGGTGCAGATGCTCCTCACCTTCAGCTGGAGGGCACTGTCTAAATTTTTGTGTGGGGATTAAAAAAAACCCAAAACACACTCAAGTGATTCGACAGATACATAGTCGCGATCATCTCGATTCCTCCAAAGCAGCCAGTCCCTGTCCTGCGACTGGAGCCGGATCTGGCAGGGCACACTCTGGGTACCAGCATGCGCATGCTCTTGGTGGGGGCCAGAGATGGCTCTGGGTGATCTCAACGCACTCAGTCCTCATCCCAGCCTTGAGCGGCTTCTCCTGTCCGCCTCTCACAGAGGAGAAGATGGAGCCACAGGGGGATGAGGACTTTGCCTAACGGTTCACAGGAGTTGAGATGGGAACCCAGGTGTGCTCTCCCCGTGCTGTGCTCTGCACTATGTGCTCAGCTGGCCCGGCCGTAAGCCTGCCCCGAGTGACCTCTGCAGCATCCCTGGCCAGCTGAGACCTGCACATTCTCAGGGTAACTGCGAGAGGCCCAGTGGTTCCCAAGAGTGGAAGGCGGAAGGAGGGCTTGAGACTCTTCTGTGGAGGCCACTTTTCTGGAGGGGAGGCAGCTCACTGAAGCCCGTCCTTCTGCGTCTCCTGTTATGTGAATTTGCCTCTCCAGTTTCTCAGGTCTGGCTGGTGGGACTGGGCGCCTGCCATGACATTCCTGTGGGTGAGCCCGCACCACCCCCTGTCTGGGTTCTCTTTCATGGCATTTGCAGAGCCGTGTGATCCCTGTCTGCCCCGTCGGTATCCTGTCCTCCTTCTGCCGGAAAGAGCAGGGGTGTTACTGTAGAGCCACGCGGAGGATGAGTTTACCTTGAAAGTCTTGTGGCTCATGTTTGGAGAGACACCTGGCGGTTCACTTTCCCTAGGCAAGCCTTGGTTTAGTGCCCTTTGCTGGATTTGCCCACACGGTCACCTCTGTGCCTTTGGGAATTGCTGGCCAAATACAGGGAATGGTCCTGCCAGGAGGTGAGCTGCGTGCAGCGTGGGGTTAAGGCACAGGATCATCAGACCTGTGGATAGAGCCGGGGTCTGCGGACCTCACTGGGTGTTAATAAGCACCCTTCGAAGCTAACAGTTTTGCTCTTGGTCGTGTGGGGCACTCACTCACTCCACACATGATAAAGGGAAAGGTCCTGTGTGGCTGGAGCAGAGGGCCCATGTGTCTCAGGGGCTGTTGGAGAGGAGGCTGCAGAGCGGAGAGGAAGCATGTGGGGCTTCGTGTTGCA
This sequence comes from Ictidomys tridecemlineatus, assembly GCF_052094955.1. NCBI lineage: Eukaryota > Metazoa > Chordata > Mammalia > Rodentia > Sciuridae > Ictidomys > Ictidomys tridecemlineatus. Next base: position 4,477,285 of record NC_135483.1, read on the forward strand.
GAGTGGGCTCTGGGCGGGTGCAGGCTTGGGGGCGGACGTGTTGGTGAGGAGGCTGTGGTCATAGTCCAGGCGGGTGATGCTCACTCAGACCAGGCAGGGACCGAGGAATGGGAAGAAATAACCAAACTCAGAACGTGCTTTGAAGATGGAACCAATAGGGTTGGCTGATGGGTCTGAGAGGTGCCTTTCCCGAAGCCACCCAGTGAGTGCTGGTAGACACGAGGCTTCCGTGGGCCTGTGGGTGCCTTTCCTTGCTCTGTACGCCGACGGAGATTGAAACATCCATGGGATGACCAAGTCCTCAGGAAGCCCTGGAGGTGGCAGGGACACAGGTGAAGCCTGTGAAATTATTCTGAAGAAAGAGAAGACCATGTTTAGTCAGGAGAGCATTCGAGTGTGCCTATTAGGAGTGTGAGAGTATTAGATGGGGCTCTGTTTTTGCCCTATCCATGATTATAAACAAGTGAGACGTTAGTTAATCCATGGTCCTCCTGGGCTATACCGAAGCCAGGTTGTGCCCAGAAAGAGCCTCCAGAAGTCCTGGGCTGTGTCCTGCTGGCTGCGGCTGGTCCCTGCAGAGGGGGTCTTCCTTTACCTCAGGGACTTGCGTGCACTTGTTCATTCATTCATTCATTCATTCACTACATTTTTTATGGAGTCCCCCATGCAGAGATGAACAGGAGAGGAGAGAAAGAGTGAGGCAGGCAGAGAGTAAACGGGTGGACGTGAGATGAGGAAGATTCCACATGCTGACATCTCATCGCGTGCTTTGCAGATGTGAGCAAGTCAGCATGCCTGGGGACCTCAGGGTCCACTTGCTTTGTGTCCACTGGGGAAGGGTTGGGTACAGTGGTGTCTCGGAACTCACTTGCTCAGGTTATCTGACCAAGATTTGGAACAGTGCTGGCACAGCAGTACCGTGTTCATTGTTGACACGCATACTTCTTCATTTCAATCTCACAGCAGGTTGAGGAAGTAGGTACTATGCTGTTCCCATCTTATAGATGAGGAAGCAGTACAGAGCAGTTAAATAACTTGCCTCAGGCCACACAGCTCTAAAGTGACTTACTGGTTTGAGTTAGTGAGGCAGCCAACAGCCTAGGGGACCCAAATTCCTAATGCACATTTGGATGGAGCAGGAAGGGTTTGAGGTGAGAATGTGGATCAGGGTGTGTGTTAAGGGGTTCAGCAGGAACTCTGGGCAAGCTGCTACCCGGGAAGATGGGTGTCTGGTGAGATGGTGAGCAGGGGGCCCCCAAGGAGCCATGGCACAGGGAGGAATGGCCACTCTGGAGGCCTAGGGAAGCCAGGAGGTGGGGCAACAGATGGCCGCCCCTTTCTCCCGCTGCCCTTTGATCTCCGCTCCAGTGGGCTTCGAGGGGCTAACCTCAACTGCAGGCCAAGGGCTCAGGAGCTGAAGGGGTGGAGCCTTGCAGATTAGACTCTGGGTGCAGGGAGCCTGCAGGCGGGTCAGGGCAGAGGAAGACGGACGCCACGGAGGAGGAGCGGGCATGTGCCCTTCCACTCGTCCACTCCATGAATTCTCACTGCACGTCCCCCACGTTCACGCCCCAGTGAAGTTTCCCTCGGGTCCATTGTTGCTGGACTTGCCTGTCACAGAGGATGTTCCGCGAGTTCTGTAGAGAGGATGAAGAAATGAGCGTGCGGCTGGGAACGTGTTCAGCCATTCATTCTTACAGAGCAAACACAAGCAGAGCTTTCTTCCAAGCTGGCCCTCGGCCAGAGGCATTGCGCACAGGCTGGCTTCTCCAGTGACCCAGATGAGGAGCCTCTGCCACCAAGGGGCTGACTCCACTGGAGCTCCTACCGAATCTTCAGGGTGACAGGCAGTGTTGGTTGACAGACACAGCCAGTCTGGTACCCAGCACCGCACACAACAGGGTTGGTTTAGCCCACCTAGGGTTGTAAGAGACCCTGAAGCTAGCTGGGATTTCTGGGTGGTCTTGTGACTTCGCTTTCACCGCACCAGTTGTCCTGCCTGTCACAAAGCCTCTCTTACCTGCATAGCCCCTCCAGGCAGGTGAGTTTGGGGCCCCTGGACTGACATGAGTGGTTATTCCACTTGACCTGGGGCTCAGGGCAGCTCCTGATGCCCTTGCACCAAAGAGAAAGTTGAGGCTCAGAGAGGTGACGTGACTGGCCTGAGGTCAGACAGCAGTTGAGCAGGTAGGAGTCACAGCGAGGCTCTGACTCAGCTTGATGGGGCCGGCCTCTGCCATCCCCTGCACTTCTGTTGCATGGTCCCATGAAGCCAAAGGCACCTACTAGGTGCTCTAGGAGTCTCTGGTGCCTCTTCCCAGGTCTCCATCCGGCTGGACGGTGAGAACAGGGCTGTGGAGTACAGCGCCGTCGGTGCCATGACAGATGCCGTCAGGGTGGTCTTCCGAGGTCCCCGGGTCAGCGACCTCTTTGACCGAGACTGGCACAAGGTGGCCCTGAGCATCCAGGCCCAGAATGTCTCCCTCTACATCGACTGTGCACTGGTGCAGACGCTGCCCATCCAGGAGAGAGAGAACATCGACATCCAGGGCAAGACTGTGATCGGCAAGCGTCTGTATGACAGCGTGCCCATTGACGTGAGTGCTGGGGCCCGTGCAGGGCTTCACTTAGCCTACAGAGCGGAGCGGCCCAGAGAGGTTGAAATAGCAGCGTGCACAACTCTCAGAGCTGGTGCAGCTGCATCGTGGGGCCTTCTTACCTGAAGTCATGGTGACATGGGAGGGGAGGAGGGTGGGCCCACGCATGTGGCATGTGGACTCTCTCTTTAGAAGGGGGGTAGATGCATAGATGATGCTTAGGCTCCCTCTGAAGTCCTATAGTGGAACTCAGGGTGGGCAGGCCCCGGAGGAGGATGTGGGGCCTGGGCAGGACCTGTTGGGCACCATGAAGGTTTCTGGGTTCCAAGGCCCCTAAAACTCATTGGCTCTCCCCGTTCCTTTCCAGTTTGACTTACAGCGGATTGTGATTTACTGTGATGCGAGACACGCGGAGCTGGAGACTTGCTGTGACATCCCCTCGGGACCGGTGGGCAGATTCCTGGGCAGGGGCTTAGGAAGGGGAAGCCAGGGTCGGGGGGCATTGGCCCTCAGGATGGGTGTGTGGGGAGCTGGGTGCTCGTGTTGGGGTTCCTGTCCACACAGCATGGGGCTCGGGGAGCTGAGTGAAACAGGTCCTCTAGGGGGCTGCTGCAGTCTGGCCATCAGTCGGGGGGGGGCCCAAAGCTGCCCATCAAGTGATGAAGCCCAGCTTTGGGGAGCTTGGGAGGCAGAGTCTGGAAGGTGTCCCAGGCAGTGGCCAATCCTCCGTGCCACCAGTGCTCAGAGCTGGGGAGGCTGCAGTGCCCTGGGGAGGTCAGGGAGGCCAGGACATAGATGGCCCCAGAGACCAGAGGTGGCCCCTTTGGCCCCTCCCTACAGGATCTGCTGCAGTTCGTAACTCACCACCTCACCCTTTCTGTGCTCCCCCCGAACCAAATCCTAGTTCCAAGGCTTTCTCCAGAGATGGGACTTGGGGTGGAGCCCACTTTCTGGTGCGGAAGGGTACAATCCACACACAATGCACCACACTTGACTGGCTCAGTAAGTGCATGGTCGCTGCCTGTCTCAGCACCCTTGTGGTGTACCGGTGATGGGCGTGGTTGTGGAAAGAGAGGGGAGGGAAGAAAGGAAGAGGAGGAGAAATGATAGTGTGCAAGAGGATAGAAGACAGAGGAGGAGGTGGTGAGGCTCAGACACCCCCTACCAGGTGCAGGACCCCGAGGAGACATTTCCCATTTGTCTCATTAAATCCTCTGATGATATTGTGAAGAACACCCTGTGCCTATCTCACAGATGAACACTGAAGCTCAAGGGTTAAGTGGTTCCTGCAGGTTTCCCGGTCAGCCAGAGGAGGGCTTGAGGCTGCACTGGTCAGACCTGGCTGGCTCCAGGAGCCAGGAACCCAGTGTCAGACAGACGTGGCCTCCTGCTGCACCACATACTCAGGATCCTCACGGTCGTCTGGTTCCCTTCGCTTCCCTGGCTCCTTGGAAGCTTTAGAGACCTTGGCCCTCACCAGGGAGCAGTGGTGGGATGAGCAAGCAGATTCTGACCCACTGGCCTTTCCTTCCAGTGCCAGGTGACTGTGGTGACAGAGCCTCCGCCTCCACCGCTGCAACCATCCACCCCTGTCAGTGAGCAGATTGGGTTCTTGAGGACCATCAACTGCTCCTGCCCACCTGGAGAAAAGGTACCATGCACCCGGAGTCTACCGTTGGTTCCCAGCCTGCAGCCCCAGAGAAGAGTGGGGCAGGGCTGGTCCTCAGAACCACGGGGGCAGTGAGGTGGGAGTTTCCCATCATGCATCTGGTCACTGCGTTAGGATGCCCCCAGGCTCACAATGGCTTTCAGCCAGAACACTATTCGTGTTTGTTGGATCTCCTGTTTTTTTGTTTTTAAATTTTGGAATTCACCAGAAGGGGAGATGCTCAGACCCAGCTCGAATTAATGTTTTCCTAAGGTTATTAATGGTGTCCTGGGATTTCTCTGGCTCTGATTTGTGTCCTCTCCACTCATGTGCAGCTAAGTCCAATGAGATATGTTGCTGAGTAAGACCCAGAACAGGACCATGAGTGAGGGTTTGGGCATGCTCTGCAATTTCTTCTCAACGATTCCTTTAATCAGCCACACTCTATAATCCGACTCTGTGTATAACAGTGAAATGTATTTGGTTCCAATTTCGAAAAGCAGTGCATTTCTAGGAGCATCACTACCACCATCCATTGGGCTATGTCTCCGCATGTGCCTGAGGCTCTGATTTGTCTGCTTTTTCAATAGACTAGAGGCCCTTGATAAGAAAAGTGTTTCTCACTGGTGGAGCTGAGAGAACCAAAACATATTCACAAAGGATAAACCAAAGTAGAACTGTGCAAGGAAGGTTTCTGGAGTCTGCTAGACCACCACCCCAGGGCCCTTGACCTCAGCATGCACTGTGCCCAGCTCCACCTGCACCTGCCAGGAACAGGCCAGCATAGAGGAAGGATGCGATGGTTCTGTTTGGGGCTGAAATGTGGTTATAGGTCGCCGGTGCAGGCACACTTGGGATGTGTTTTTAATAGTCCTCTTGGCAAGGTGTCCTGGCATATTCTCCCTTTCCCTCTCTCCTCTCCTCTGTTAGCTTTCACATTCTCCCTCTTTATTTTTGCTTTACCTAGAAATCCAGACCCCAGGGGGCCAAACCCTAGGGAGGAAGGGTCCTTAGGAACTCTAAGTCAAATGGGCTTGCCCATCCCTGGCCCAGTTTGCCAAAGGCCTAACCAAAAGCCATCCCCTTGTGCCCCAAGCTGGGGCCTTTTGGGTGTCACAGATGAAGTTAAGAGCCTCAACCTGATGCCCAGGTTAGAGTGGAACAGACAGAGGAAGGAGCAAGGTGTGTGCACACAGCACAGGGGGCTGGCTCCTCCTGCAGCCAGGCGGCTCAGATCTGCTCAGGTCTGTGGGTTGGTTCTGCAGGCCAACAACATAACAGAAGCAGCTGGGTAAACCCCAATCCTTCTGAATCCTGTTGCCATTGTAACCCGCAGTGAGAAGGGCAATGGTCTGGAGAGGTTTTAATCTCTAGCCACCATGCACAGACTGGGAGCTCAGCCAAACCAGCTCTGCCCAGGCCACAGCTCCCCTCAGAGCCAGGCCATGCCCTGGCAGGACCTCAGGAGGGGAGTCTGGGGTCCAGCAGTCCTGGCTTCCCTTTCCCGTGGCTCCCCACTCTCTAGTCCTCCGTGATCTCCTTGGTGTGGTTTCAGGACACGCCTCCACTCTTCCACCCTGCATGACCCATGCTGGGGCCCAGGTGCCAAATAGCCTCATCCCACATGTTCCCCTTCCAGGTGATGGTTCCTTGGAGGGGCTGCAGTTTTCCCTGCCTTCTGGCATTGGCATATGGAGCAGCTTTGACCTGGAACTCTTTTTCTACCCTTTGGGTGCTCTCTCTGACTACACCTGATCTTCTAAGACAGGGCCAAGGAACCCTTGCTGATTCCCCCCTCCTTCCCTCCAATTATCACCATCCACCCAGGCAGTCTTTACTGAGTACCTGCTGTTTCCAAGGCATTAAGTCCCTTTCTTCTCCCTGACTTCCACCTGCCAGAACCATGACCATGCTGTCCCCTGGTCTTAGCTCCCATAAGTCCTACTTCTGGAGGACACACCCTGAACCATTACATGTCTGTATTTTGGGGGACTACTGCTTCTCTTGGTTTAGAGAAGCCTGCTCAGTGATATCTGAATGGATGGATAAATGGCCAGTGTTTGGAAGGGTGGATGGGTGGATAGCTGGAGGGACAGTGGGAGGGAGGGATAAAGGTGCACACCCTCTCTTCCTCTTGGCAGGACAAGGTCCTGCTGTTGAAGCTCATTAGTCAGCGGACGCAGTGTCAGCCATACGTTCTGGATGGCATCACTCAGTGACCCATTCTTTATTCAGCCCATCATTTCTTATTTCTGACCTTAGACCTAAGTGTCTACTATGTGCATGACATCCTCCTGCACATGGAGACTTTTAAGACAGACTGTGGCTCTCAAAAATCCTATAGTCTGGTTAGGGAACCAGGAGCTCAGACACCTGGCTCACCCTTGGGAGTTTACCATCAGGCCTGCTCCAGAGCTTCCCAGACACAGGTAGGTGGGAAGGTGGGAAAGGGTCAGGTAGAGGCACCTCATAATCCACTCTTGAAGCCTGCCTCCATCTGCATTTCTATGAGAACCACAGCACAGGGGCCCAGGTGGTCAGAGTTCTCTCCTTGGGGCAGAGCCCTGGCCACAGCCTGGCTTTTGTTCCAAGGGATTAAACCTTCCATTTGGTTTGCCAAACCTGTCTACTACTCACCAAGGCCAGTGCGGTGCCTTCTGGGTCTGCTTATATCCCTATGATCAATATTGTGGTGAGCATAAATGTGTCCAAGGCCTTGTGGGGGACACTCTGGAAGGTCAAGTACACACAAAATTATTACTCTTCCTTTGCAGGTACAGAGGTCCTCTGTGAATGCACTTGGAAGCTATGTGCTCCTGAAGTAGTCACATGTGTAGCTGTGACCAGAGTGTGGGCTGTTAGTGGAGGGAGCATGTGTGGGAATGGGTGTGGGGTCACCTTCATTAATGGGGTGATAGATCCACCTAAACAATCATATGAGCCAGGTAGTATTTGTCTCCTGTATGGAGTACTTACAGGTAGTCACCAGCTGCAGATCACATTTTTAAATCCAGTAACAAGATCATTTTTCCCATTTAAAAAACTGAACAGTTTACTTTGAGAAATTGCTTATAGACATGTTGTGCTTTGTATTTTAGTGAAGAATAATGACATGGACCAATAGCAGCCAATGTAATTTTCTTTTTAATTGAATTGATGACATATTTTGGGGCAAAAAAATAGTCCATGGAAAGCATTTTGTTTATATTTGTTTACATTTGATATAGAAAAATTGCAGTTGCATGTATTTGTGAGGCACAAATGGATGCTATAATGTATGTATACAATTTGGAATGGGTATCCAAGCACAGTGGCATACACATGTAATCCTAATGACTCAGGAGGCTGAGGCAGGAAGATTGCAAGTTTAAGGCCAGCCTCAGCAACTTGGTGAGGCCCTAAGAAACTTAGTGGGAACCTGTCTCAAAATAAAAAAGTAAAAAAAAAAAAAAAGGACTGGGGATGTGGCTCAGTGGTTGAGCACCCCTGGTTTCAATCGCTGGCACCAAAAGAAAAAAAGTGAAATGAGTGAATCAAGCTGATTAACAAATTGTGCTTAGCATTTATTCCTCCTGTCTGAAACTTTGTGCCCTGTGACAAATGTGTCCCTCCCCATTCTCCCACTCCCAGCCTTGGAATCCACTCTCTGCCTCTGTGTTTGGTATTTGGGGATTCCAGGTGTCAGTAAGGGCTGGTGCATTGGTCTTTCTGCTCCTGGGTTTGCTTGTTTCTCTGTACCCTCCGATGCCCGCCTCTGGAGGCCATGTTCAGAGTTTCCTAGGTAGGTCTGCAGTTCAAAGAACCCGGGCTCTTGACTGGTCAGCCAGTTCTCTTATCCAGCCTCTGGTCAGTACTTGGATTCCTTCAAGGCTGGCTTCTCAGTGCCTGGGGTGGCAAACCAGCTCATGATGTGTGAAGGGGACAATGAAAACTGAGGCTTACTTGATTGTCTGTCTTCCTTTAGGGCGAGAAGGGCGCAGATGGCGCCGTGGGACTCCCTGGTCTGAAGGTCAGTACTGGCATGGTGGAGATGCCCTTTGTGGCCTGTGTAGCCCTTGCTCCACGCTGTCAGGGTGACAGAGGGCTTTAGATGTCTGTCCTGCTCGCCTCTGGCCCTCTTGCTGGTTGAAAGGCTAGGGTAAGAGCCAGAGGTGTCAGATTTGGACCTGTGAGTCGCTCAACTGCTGAAGACTCCTTTCCTTAGACTGAATGTTCTTAAGTGTGCAAGGGCAAGATGGCGAGACCCCAGCTAAGAGCAAGTCTGTTCTCACAGATCCAACCCTCCAGGGATAGTTAATACTCCATAAGGCCCTGCAAGCCCATGTGCTCCAGACATTTTTAAGAAATTGGGTTTTTAAAATTTATTTCATTTGCATAAAATTCTTGTGTACAGAATTGGTGAATTCCATAGTCATACAAAGCCAGGTATTCCCCTGTGGGCCCCCATTCTCAGTCATGGGCCATCTCCTTCCCCCCTTTCATCCCCCACGGTGCCATCTTCTCCCATCACTGTTTGTCTTGGAAAACCGAGTCCTCAAGGTGCCAATTGGATTGGTCAGGGAGTGGGAAAGTTCCACACCAGTGTGTAGTGTCACCCAGTGTGCTGCCTGGGGAAGGGGCTAGGTGTGGTGGTGGAGAACCTGGGGATAGCTGGGTCCCCCACTTCTGCTCCTTCCCTTTCTCCACTAGATTCCATCTGCCGGGCTCCTCTGTCCCCCTTCTGCTCTCCATTCATCTCCCCTGACCCACTTCTGTCTCTTTCTCTCCCTCTGGGTCCCCTCCTCCTGCCTCTCCTGGTTTTGAGTCCACCTGTCACATCACGACTGAGCACCTGCTAAGGGCCAGGCACTGAATTGACACAGGGTTAGAGGGTGGTTGGGATTTGTCCTCAAGTGCCCAGGTTTGGTGGTGCATGCGAGTAATGTTTGAGTGACTTAGGTCCCCGCCCTCTGCCAGGGTAGGACTGTGGCCTCACCGTGCAGTTGGCAGAGATGGCATCAGCTGCTCCTAGGGATTCAGACAAGGTTGGTGGTGGGCAGCCTGAGTGCAGAACTATCCCCAGCTAACTCAATGCTTACTTCTGGTTTCATCCCCTCAGGGAGACATAGGAGCCACTGGGCCACTGGGTGCTCCTGGACCTAAGGGAGAGAAAGGGGACATGGTAAGTCACATGCTGCTTCTCTGTGCTGTTGGGCTATGTGGCTGGTGTGGGAGACCAAGGCCCTGATCATGCCAATCAGCCTGTGCCGAAGACCCAGTGAGAGCCAGGCACCAAGCCCATTCCACCCATCGGAGGAGACCCATCTCCCTTCATTCTGGACATGGCCCTAGTGGCTTTCTGTCCTGGTCTCTTGCCCCTTCACCCATCCCCAGAATTCTGTACCTCCAAATTCACACTGTTGTGTTTGCTCTTATTGGCCATTTCATGGGCTCCTCCCTCACTCTGGCCATTGTACCTGCTCTCTCTTCTGCCAAGAACAATTTCTCCTCCACCCACCCTGTTTTCTCCTACACCCTTTTCTGCCTGGTGGTGGGTCAGGAAAGACATGAAAAACCACACACAGTTCAGGAGCCCAAGAGCTGGGGAGTATCTGGCTCCACCAAGATACCTAACCTCTCTGTTATCCGTCTTCTTGTCTGTGACGTGGGGATGATAAGCAGCCTGCTCAGCGGCAGTTTGAGGATTTAGTGAGTTAATGTTCACCAATGACCTAGAACAGGGCGGGAAGTCTAGCAAGGACCATCTTTGCTGCCACAATCGCAGCAGTGGGCAGCATCAGTGATACACTTTGGTGCCAGATGAACCTCAAAACTTGTCCTTGGCACCAGTTGTGACCTTGGGCAGGTGTCTTAACTGACAGTCTCATTTACCCCATTAGCAAAACGGGAAGCATGACAACTGTTTTGCTTATAAAATGCTGTTTGTGAATGACAGTTGCCTTTTTGGGTGTGTGGGATCATAGTTGGTTCCTTCTACTTACCATCAGGAGGGAACCTCAGTTGACAGGGCAAAGTCCCTTCACAGAAGAACTCACCCAGATCTCCACTGCCTTCACCCATGTCACTGTAACCATCCAATCCACTCCTTGCAGGTGCTTTGTGTGATTCTGTTAGTTCTTATAACTTTTGAGATAGTCTTATTGCATCTCTAATGGGAATGGCACTGATCATTGACATCTGAGTGACTGTCCCCGATGACATCCGTTGTAATTCCTCTGTTTTAATCTGAGTCCTGAGCACCCAAAACCACATAGTGAAAATATCATTAAGGAAGTAAAAATGCAGCTAGACAGCCTTCACTGCCTCTGAGAGGAGTAGAGGAGAAATAAAGAAGCAAGAGACCTACAGAAAACAAGGAGGGAGTGGTCTGGATGTCAGCAATAGAATTATGTGTGAATGAGCCGAGCAAAGAGCAGGGATTTTCAGACAGAATATAGAAACAAGATCCAGCTACCATCCTGTCCATAGAGGACACAGAGATACACATAGAGTTCTCGCCTTTCATGGGCAAGGCCTTGGGCCCATTTCCAGGACTGCAAAGCTTAACAAAATGGAAAACCCAAAAGATACAAATAGGTAGAAAGTAGAAGGATGGAAAATAAATATTCTGAAACCAAAAGGACATAAAAATGGAGTAATTATTTCAATTTTGGACAAAATAGACTTTCAAACAAAAGTAGAATAAAAAGAGGGATATTTTATAATAATAAAAGGATGTGCCTTTAGAAATGAATAAGGAACAATCATTAACACATAGCACCTAATAGCAGAACTCCAGAATACACAATACCACTGACAAGATTGACAGGAAAAATGGGTGATGCAATACAGATGGCTGGACACTTCCATTTCTCATTTTTAGTAATGGACAGAGCCAGGAGGAATGCAGGGAAATAGGAGCTTCATACTTTGCTGGCATGAAATGGTGCAGCTGCTTTGGAAGCAGACTCACAGTTCTCAACAGTTTAAACACGAAGGCACCATCTGACTCAACAATTCAACTGCAGTCCTTGATATATATTTCAAAGACACATAAGCATATGGCCACAGAGAAACACACACACACATGTTTATAGCAACATTATTTGTGATTACTAAGAGGTGAAACAACCCATGGCTCATCACCTGAACCATGAATAAATGGGATGCGGGTATCCATGCCTCATCATGTTAGTCTGCAGGAGATGAAGTCTGCTGCATGGTACCACCTGGCTGACCCTTGAAAAGACCTTGCCAAATGAAAGAAGCTAGTCATGAAAGGCTTCCTGTTGCATGCTTCCATGCACTCAGAATGTCTAGAATAGGCACATCTATGGAGAGAGGAAATAGATGAGAGCATGCCTGGGACTGAGGATAGGGGAGTGGGGAGTAACTGCTAACTGGAGAGGCTCCCTTTTGAAGTGATGGAAATGTTCTAAAGCCGATTGTGGTGATCATTTCACAGCTCCCTAAATAAATTAAAACTTGAAGTGGACTCTTGAAATGAGTGAATTACACAGTGTACAGATTATGTGTCATGAAAGCTGTCATGGAAGCAAAGAATAGTACCTGTGATATTGATATACTGGAAGATTAAGTGAGATGGCACTCAGGAGAATCCATATTCAATACATAATAGTTCATCTATTTCAGAGGCTCCTGCAGAGCTGATGAAAGCATCCAGCCTTGTCAGTCTCAGGGTGGTACCAAGCCTTGGGGAAGTAAACTTGGCTTTCTGATTTCCTTTTCCTAGGGCAGAGGACCCTTTGTCCAAGGAGAAAAGGGTGAAAAGGTAAGCACTTGCCTTGATGGCACTCCTCCAAGGGAAGGTGGTGGGGACTTGGGTTGGGGGAAGTGTAGGCTGGCAATGCTGCTACCTGACGAAGATTCTTGTGGGGAAAAGAGGTGCTCTGCACTGAGTCTAGCGTCAGTGCATGTTCTTCACTCAAGTGGTCGAAGCATATGCAGTATTCACAGGAAGAGAGAAGGTGGAGACAGGAAATGGCATCTGGGAGAAGTGGGAGGCAGGATTCACTGTCTTGGAGATTCATGAAGAGTCTGTTGGAGAAGTTGGCTCTTGAGCTTCAACCTAGCCAAGCAGGGTGAAGAGCATGAACAGATGTGGAGGAGAATGCTTGCTTCAGATGTGGTGATTCATAGTGTTTAATAATGATGGCATTCAAGAGCATGGCAAAGAGAGCTGGAGAAGCAGTTTGAGGACCACCATATTCAAAAAGTGTGTGTAGGGGACAGAGTCATTGAAGGGTCCATGGACGGTCAGACATGCAGAGGATGCTCAAACAGCAGGTGTGGTAGATGTGAAGGGAGACCCACCTGGGAAATTTGTGCAGTCAGGGACAGCTGTGGAATTTGTAGGGAAGGTCATGAGGACAGAGCTGGTAGTGGCAGCAGGCCTGAACAAGCAGAGGCCGGGAGGATTTGGGGGAGGCCTAACATGTTCTACTATTAGTTTCTTCTTCTGACACCTGAGGCATCTTCTTGGTGCCCAAGGCCACACCTGAAGCCATGCATTCTAGGTCCTGTGGCCGTGGGGACACAGCTGCAGCCAGGAAGCCTCCTTTGTCACTTGGTGAGCAGAGGCAGAGAGCCAGGAAGACTGGCACTCCCACCTCTGTCCTCAGTTGACACATTGACTGGCAGTTGGCATTTGTTAGCAGAGTCTGATCTAGATTCTTCCACACCATGGTGTGTGATTTGCAGTGAGTCACCTCCCTCTCTGTGTCTCCTTCCTCCTCTGTTAGAGTGAGAGGGTGGGATGGGAAGAAGCACAGAGCCCCCTTCAGGCAGCAGCTCTGAGCGCTGGGAATCAGCTCATCCCCAACTTTGCCCTCCAGGGCTCTTTTCTGTAATGTGGAGGCTCTGTTTCCCCTCTGGGGATGAGTGGGCCAGGGTGGGCCAGGGAGTCGGCTGGGGCTTCAGGGGTCTGGTGACTTATGCCGTGGGACAGTGCTTAGCAAACTGACTTCTCTGCTGACTGCTGTCTTCAAAGCAGCTGCTGGATTCCAGGGGGATTGCACAGGGAGCCCAGTGAGTCCAGGGATGCTAGTTCTTATTCTGGCCATTTCAACTTGTTGGTGTTGTAATTATCCACTGCCTGTCTGCACCAGGCATTCTCCTAAGTGCAATCTGAACCTCACACCAATGAGGAGAACATAGCTCTGAGGTCAATTCTCCGGCCCAAGGTCACACAGTTAGTAAGTATCTGGAAAACATGGATTATTATTACAGTGAGGGGGAAGCTGGGGAGCTGATTGGGCCACCCCTCCCCCTTCAGCTGAGCAAACTGGAGGGTAGAGAAGGGGAGTCACGCAGCTGAAAAACAGTTGGAGATCTTGACTTCCTGCCTCTTCCAGACCCCTACACTACCTCTCTCCTGGCACCTCATCCCTTGACCAAGGCCATGTCTGGTGCCCATGTTTAGAGACCCTGGAAAGGCACAGGGATGGCAAAGTGCCCCATGAAGTCATCCTTAGGTCAGCGACTAGACACTCAGCATTTGGGTGAGGGGGAAGAATAATAGCAACAACGACCAAAAATGTCCATTGTTAAGCGTGTTCACTGAAATCCATATGGCAGTAAACAAGACTTCATATGGATGGTGCGCTCAGTGTCAGCGTGGTGTGCCAGAAAAGTAAAATCAGACAATGCATATAAGAAACGCAGCTAAATTTACTGGGCTCACTGACTCACCAGCAGACAGAATTTTGGGTCACAGAAATATGATATATCATCTTTGATAGTTTTTCTTAATTTTTCCCAGGACCATAAACCCAACAGTGATACTGAGCAAGGGCTCACTGCCCAATACACAGAAGCCGGGACTGTGCACTGGGCTTTTTCAAAAAGAAAGCTATTCACTGATGGCAGACGACAAGGAGGGAGAGAGGAGGCAAGCTTGGCTCTCTCCCCCCATTGGCAGATAGAGAAGGGACTTAAGGAGCCTGGTGTGGGAGGAAATAGGGGCTGGGTGGTTACAACTGGGAGTCTTGGTGGACTAGTCCACACCCAATGTGCTGCTCTAGGGGAACAGGTCACTCGGGCCTGTCCTGCAGCTGTTGACCCATGCCTCACTTCTAGTCTAGGTCTGGGGGGCCCTGTTGACATTCCTCAGCTTCTGCTCCTGAGTGACTTTTGGTTCTACCAGGTTCTTGAGGTCATTTTAGGTCAGGTCCTGGGTTCTACACCTGTGTTCTGAAAGGAGCTTGAACAGTTTCTAGGAACAGGGAAGCTGCCATTTTATGGCTCCGTTTCAACAGGAGGAACAGAAGAGAGGTCTCTGAGCCAGACTAGCAGCACAGGCTCCTTCAACTTTTGGAATGGTACCTTTATGGGCTTTGACCACCTGAGTGTTCTGAGATCATCAGGTAGGAGAGTCTTTGTAAGGTGGTTCACCACAAAGCTAAATGACTCAGGAGCAAGTCACAAAAACGAGGAAAGAAAACCCAAGGCCTTCAGGGTGGAATTAAGGCAGATGGTTAGAAAGTCAGGTTTTCTGCCACCAGCTGAGGCAGCTTGCTCCCCGAGTTTCTGGGGAGCTGAAGAGCCCTCTGATACTTTGTGCCCTGATCATTTGCATCTGGGCAAAACATCTTCTCCGTTTTGCTGTGGACTGCGAAGCTGTCACGTTGTGGGGGCAGGGTGCCTGGAACTCTCAGCTCCACGTGGCTTCCATTGCTTTGAACCTGCCACCATGCTGAAAACACACAAGTGCCTGTGAATTTGCAGTGACTTTAAAATGACACTGATGTCACCTTGCTCTGCATTACTTGGCAGGTGGCATCCAGTGAGTTTGGAGTGCACACTGGACTGTCCTACTGATGTTACATGGTCCCAAATGACCTTCCTTGGTATTTGTCTTCTGCTGCTACTGGGTTTGTCTTTTCTAGGTTCCTCCCCCATTGCCTCTAAAATATCAGGGGGGCTTCTGCTCAGTGATCTTAGGTGTCAGGCACCAAGCCAAGTGGTTTCAGGCATTGTCCTCTTCATCTCTCCCAGTAATGGCAGAAAAAAAGGCACAAATATCCCCACTTCATGGGAAAGGGCATCAAAACTTAGAAAACCATACAAACACATTAATAGTATTTATTTCATTATACAGAGGCATGGGAAGATGACAGGTTGCTTATTATAAGTTCTGGCTTATTCAGAATGATAGTGACTACCTCTTGAGAGCTGGTCAGCTTTTTTGTTGCGGCAACCAAAAGGCTTGCCAAGAACACTCCGAGGAGGAAAAGTTTGTGTGCTCACAGTTTCAGAGGTCTCAGGCCACAGATGGCCGGCTCCATTCCTTGGGGCCTGAGATGAGGCCGAACATCATGAGAGAAGAGTGTGGTGGAGAAGAGCTTCAGGACATGGTCAAGAGGCAGAGCGAGAGCTCTGCTCAACAAGGAAAAATATAAACCCAAAGACACCCCCAGGGACCCACCTCCTCAACCACAGCCCACCTGCCAATAGTCACCCCTCAGTCAACCCTTTCAGGGGATTAATTCACTGATTAATTAAGGCTCTTATAGCCTGGTCACTTCACCTCTGAACTTCTTGCATTGTCTCAGACATGAGACTTGGGGGGACACCTCACATCCAAAACATAACACTAGGGACCAGGGAAGAACAGCAAGATTTTTCTGTTGTTTATAAGCTCCTCGGTTTAAGGAGTTCTGCTGCAGCAGCCCAAGCTAAGGTAGACAGAGGGTTTCTGGCCCAGGTGAAATGCATGGCATAGCGAGGAACAACAGATGCATTGCTAATTCGCTGTTTCTCTCTGAAGCATTGGGTAGTGGCACAGGGATGTGATGAACACAACATCTGCCTGTGGGAGCAAAGGGGAGTGGTGGAGGGCGGGATGAAGGGTGTTTAGGGAGGGGAAGCTAGAAGCCATGTTCCTGACCACCCTGCTTCTGACTAGAGGGGACTCTGCAGGTGACAGTCAGGTCTGCTCTCATAACAACACTTCCCTGGTTCCCAACACAGTGGACACCCATGTACTGTCCACACAGTGGCCCTTCTCACCTGAAGAAGGTGGTGCTTCTTCAGTGTCTCTAAGATACAGCTTTGCTTGAAATTGTGAGATGAGAAAAGTTCTTGGAGTTGGAATAGGGCCACACAGGTGGATGGGGGATGCCTTCTTTCCAGAGTGGTCATCTTCCAGGAATGATCTCCAGAAACCGTGATACTTATTCATATTAGGGACATCATGGCCCAATTATTGGTGTCCCCTCACAACTCACATGTTGGAATCCCAATCTCCAAGGCAGGAGCATCAGGAGGTGGGCCATTTTGGAGGTGAGTAGGTCCTAAGGGTGCAGACCTTCTGTGTAGGGTCAGTGCCGTTGAAAGAGGCCAAGGAGAGACCCTCTCAGACCCTCTTCTGCTATAGAAGGGCACCACAAAATGGTGTCCTCTGTGAATAGGAAGTGGACCTCACCAGACACTGATTCTGCTTGTGCCTTGATCTTGGATTCTCCACCTTCACGGCTGTGAGGAGTAAATTTCTGTTGTTTATAAGCGCCTCGGTTTAAGGTGTTCTGCTGCAGCAGCCCAAGCTAAGGTAGACAGAGGGTTTCTGGCCCAGGTGAAATGCATGGCATAGCAAGGAACAACAGATGCATTGTTAATTTGCTGGTTCTGTTGGAAGCATTGGGTAGTGGCATTAGGAAAACCATCATGCAGAATTCACTTTCTAACACCAGTGAACATATGTGGAATGGTATATGGACTTCATCTGAAAAGAATCTACCACTTAGTGAAAAGACTCATGACCTAAGCCCTTTATTGATCCCTTAATCTGTGCCAGGTTATTTGGTTTTTGAGTGGCAGCTTCCTAAGCCCCTTGTACGGGGCTGCCCAATATCACAGAGCAGGTGAGGGTCTGAGGCTGAGACTGGGCCTGTTTGATACAAGACACAAGATGAGAGAGAGATCCTTGCTCTTGACCACTACATTGGCCAGTGCCATCCCCTGTCCCTCTCTGAAAGTAGGACTACTATCTGGGAATTCTAGATCCCAAAAACTTGTTCCTCATAGGAATCAATTTCATGTTATGACTGCATTGTAGAGCCTTGGAGCCAGAAAATGTAAATTACATATTTGTGTTTATATATGTGAAACTTCTAAGATTTATTTATGCCATCCACTTCTAGCTTGGGGTCCTTGCTCTTTGTTCATGGTTGGTGTAATCAGCTCCCCCATTTCCTTCCCTTAGCGTGTGTGTGTGAGTGGACATCTCCCATGGTTATTGCGTTGGATAGCTGTGGTTGAATGCCTTCCATTTTTACAATAATTAAAAGGCTGAGGGGAAATCTAGTTTCGCTGTTTATGTGTCTATGGGGATAGTTTTATAGATTGGAGTTAAAATACTGGGGAAAGAATGATGCTCCTAGCCCTGTCCATGGTGCTGAAGATAGGCACCTAGGAGCAGTTGTGAGTTGATGTGTCTTTCAGCCCCAGGCGGAGCTGGATGGGGAAGTCTGCATTTCTCTCCAGCGCCATCTGACACCCAGTTGCTTGCCAGGTCTAATGGGCTAGTTTCAAAATCAAGGACTAATCAAAAGGGTGAGAGCATTGAGGAGAAGGGAAATAAATGCTGGCGACTGCACTAGGGGGTCAGGGAGGCTGAGGGAGCAGACCCTAGACACAGACTGGCTGGATCCAGACCTTGATCAGCCACTTAGCAGCGTGACTGTGGGCTGTTACTTAACCTGTAACCCTGTAACCCCAACTTTCCTCCCTCATCTGTGAATTGGCAAATAAAGCACTCTCTGCAGAGGGTTGCTGTGAACACTAAATGAGCTAATGACCATAAATGACTTATATTTGTAAAAAGTGCTCATAAATGTTAAGCTTAATTACCAATTTGCCAGCATAATGTTCCATCCTGATGCTCCACGTGACATCTGTGCTCTCAGCATTAATCAGATCTTACCCTCAGAGGTGACAAAGAGTGGGAACTCTGTGCTCTTGGTGAGGTGCAACACTCGAGGCTCAGGAAGCCCAGCAGGAGTCTTAGGAACTATGCTTCAGGGGGGCAGCTGTAGAGGTCTTTCCTTTCTCCAGTTCATCTGAGATAATTCACAGGACATCTAAGAACGGTGACAGTACCTGCATTTACAAGCACTTGCTGGCTTCCAGGGTCCATGTGCATGCTGTTTGATTTAACTCTTGAGGAAGAGGATGTTCTCATTTCACATGGCATTTATACTGAGACCAAGTACCAGTGACTTCCTCTGTAAGTGGTGGAGGCAGAGTTTGATTCCATGTTTTCTGATTCTGTGACCTGCATTTGTCTGTTCTAAGGAGTGGTTCTCAAACCCAAGATGGTGCTCAAATCACCCGGCTGGTGGGACCCCATTCCCAGAATATCTGCTTCAGTAGGTCTACAGCAAGGCAGAGGCCCCCGGAGATGCTGACGCTGCTGGTCCAGGGACCACACATTGAGAACCCTTGCCCAGAATATTCCCAAGACCCCACCTAAAGGGCCTGCCATGCCTCCTACCAAATGGGTGAAGACTAGACTAACATAGCACCTCTGGTAGACTCATTATTATCATTTAGAAATGCCCTGATAGCTAATTAACCAAGAGTAAGAGGGGTGTGTGTTCCCTTGTACCTCTGCATCGTGCCCATGAGTTAACAGGGTGAACCTGCAATATGATCTGGATGCTGATGAGTGGGTGTGGATGGACAGGTAATTTCCTGCTACATGTTACCGTCATGTGATCTCCAGATGGGGTCATGGAGATGGTGAGTGTGCATGTGTGGGGTGGGGGTAGAGAGTTCAGGGCTGCATTTGGAATCAAGCCCCAATTTTGAGTCACAACTGCTAGCACACCAGTGGGAAGGCCCGACTTCTCCGAGCCCTGGTTGTCTTCTGCTGTGGATTTCACGGGCACTGTCTATTGCTATGCTGTCCATGACCTAAGTGTTGTTTTCCTTTTAACAGGTGCAATAAGGAGGCTCAGAAAGTCCACTCAAAATGACAGCACTCATTGCTTACTTTGCAGTCCCCCTTCTAGGAAGCATTTCCCCACCTTGACCAGGAGGCTCTTCCTCCTTGAACCACTCTGTTCATAGCAGATGGAGCTGAGAACAGGAAGGGGAGTGTCTTCCTCCTTACTGCTGCTATGACAAAATGCCTTAGACTGAGTAATGATAAGCCACAGAAATGCATTGCCCACAGTTCTGGAGTCCAGGAAATCCTAGCTGAAGTGCCAGTTCTTAGCAGAATCACGAATCGCTCTGCCTTACAGATAGCACCTGGTTGCTGTGTCTTCACAGGCAGAAGTCCAAAAGGCTCCCTTGAGCCTCTCTAATAAGGGCACTAATCCCACCTCCTAAAGTCCCCAGTTCCTGATACTATTGCGTAGGGGATTTGGTTTTCACGTGTGAAACTTGAGGGGACATAGACATCCAGGCCACAGCGGGAAGCAAGCGTTCTGCTGAGCCAAGGTGCCCCGGAGCCCCCTTTCTCCTCCCTTCACTTCCTTTTCCCCTCCCCCTCCCTTCCCCTGCATAGTATTGTGGACCCTTAGCTACACTTGCTTGGGCCTTGCCCATCACAGGGCCACCTCCGGTCTCTGTCATCCTCCTTGCTCACCCACGTGGAATTGGGGGCAGCACGTGTTTTAGTTCTTGACAGAATGCCAGCAACTGGCATTTTAATAATATTTTACAATCCACAAAGTATGTCGTCATTTATTTCTTATCTGAAATCAGCATGAAACTGTCTTACAAATGACAAAACTTAGGCTGGGGGAGGTCAGGTGGCACTCTTGATGGGCTGTGAGTGGGCAGTGTAGAGCTCTGGCTTTTTCTTTCCAAAGCCACTGAGGGCAGGAGGAGGGAGTCCAGTGGGGAATTTTGGAAGGTGCATCACAGGGGCATGGTAGTATTTTGTAGCATTAATATTAGACGACACTAAAGTGAACTATCTGGGTCAGGTTCACTATTTTGGGGGGGATGAAATTTCACAAGGCCATCTAATGAGAGGGCTTTGATGACAGGAAGGTGGAAATTTCCGGCTGTCCATTTGCAGGGCTGTCTTGGCTGTCTTAACCAAGTAAAACGAAACTCGAAGGAGTGGTCACACTTTTTCAGTCAGCTTTGTAAATACAGAGCAGAGGTAACCCACTCCTATGTCAAAAGAGAACATGGCTGGTCCTGTCACGCTGGTCTTCTAAAACAAGATGCCAAGTCTTCTGTGTCCTTGGGACGTGCGGATCCTGAAGTAGGCATGTCCCCTGCCTGCCTGGAGCCTGGGACTCAGCCTTTCACCAGCCCAGCCACAGTCGTGGTACTGAGGGATGGAGAGAATTGGAAGCTGCAGTTTGCTGGCCGTGGGGACCTTTGTCTGCTCACCATACTCTGTGTTTCACTGTGTTTTCTGGAGTGACATAGTCTAAGGCTAATTTTAAAGCAGGAGCATCTTTGTTACCCTCCCTCAGGAGCACACAGGGTTGGAGAAGGAATGGAGGTCACAGAGCACATGGGCCCTGCACCAAGGCAGGGTCTGGCCCTGTGGCTTCGCTTTCCCCTCTCGGGTGCCAGTCTTGTGGGGGGCAGATTCAGAGATATGCACCAGGCACCCACTTGAAGAGAACAGCAAGGCAAGAAACACGACCTCTGTGAGGAAAGGCACAGATTCCAGAACTTTCCAGAGTTCGGAGTTCTCTCTGGCATTGTCTTTGGTCTCACCCCGACTCCCTTTATTAGATGGCCCCTGCCCCCAACTTTATTTCTGAGGCAGGAGCCCTCCAGGACACCCTTTCCTGCCTTGAGCTGAAGGACTTCCCACCCTGCAGGAGCCAGAGGACAGACTGATCTTTCACGGACCCGCCATCCTGAATGGTAACCGAGGCACTGGGTGAACACGTTCACTGTGAGGCCTCATGCTGGGGGAGGCAGCCCCCAGGGCTCTTTCCTAGAGAAAGTCCTTGTTTTCTGTGATGTCTCCCTTTTGTGAAAGACTGAATTTCAGCCTTCAGGTTACAGGGATATGGCATTAAGGAGGCTGGTTCTGGAAATGCACAAGCCACAGCCTCTCTCAGTGCAGGAGGAGTGGAATGCGGGCCTTAGAGAGGGTAGAGCACACGGGCTGAGCCTGTCTTTTCTTTTCTTTTTTTTTTTTTTTTTTTAAAGAGAGAGTGAGAGAGGAGAGAGAGAGAGAGAGAGAATTTTTTTTTAATATTTATTTTTTAGTTCTCGGCGGACACAACATCTTTGTTGGTATGTGGTGCTGAGGATCGAACCCGGGCCGCACGCATGCCAGGCGAGCGTGCTACCGCTTGAGCCACATCCCCAGCCCTGAGCCTGTCTTTTCTTGACCACCAGTCTCCTGACCCTGTGCAGGGCTTCTGCCCTCCTGAGGCAGTTAGAGGGTAGCTCTGGAATTGCCAGGGAAGTGGGGCTGATGCTCAGGACTGCGGAGTGTCCATTGAAGTGGTGTGGGTGCAGGTCCTGCTGCACGCTACCAGAATGTGAAAAAACACATTGGTTAGGAGAAGCCGGGGATGGACTTGGGTTAATCTGATGCCAGGCTCAGAAATGCCAATCTTTCTTGGCAACATCATGCTGGTTGATATTAGAATGTTGAGGCCACAGGAGGCACTGCATAGAAGTTTTAGAAGTATACATATGTGTGCATACGTGTGCATGCTTCTTAATTGAATTTAATTTAGTTTGTGGACAAAGCTAGAAGTTTTTAGTGTCTGATGTGTCTTTGGAAAAAAACACCTTCTCAGAGGGTTATGACAGGGACTGTGTCTGATGATGTCTGCAGAAGTGCACTGCTGCACACAGGACTCTGTAGCTGCACGTGTGGATTCATCAGTCTGTCTGATCACTGCAGATGCATCACCCTCATTGTGCATATGGAGGAAGCCCAGGTGGAGGCATAGCCTGCTCAGGGTCTCGTGGAGGATCGAGGGGGCGAAGGCAGCTGAGCAGAAGGTCTCAGGCAGCTTCCTTTTATTTGAATCAGGTGGTGTCAGAGGTGGACAGGCGCTTAGAGACCCTGGAGTCCCCTCTTTTAAACTGCCTCCCCAGGCCTGTGGCAGGTGTGTGTGTGTGCAGGAGGAAGGGGGATGAGGAGCCTAATCCAGGTGCCCCCTCACCCCACAGCTGCTCCTATTTATGCTTGTCATGTGTATCTGTGTGCAATTCCTTAGAATTAAGTTTGTCATAAGTTAAAAAACATTAAATATTTGTCCTAGCCCAGTGCCTTTCAGCCAGGAAGGCTCTTGCCTCCTAGGAGGTGTTTGGCAACATCTGGAGACATATTTGGTTGTGGCAACTGGACGGTGCATCTGGTATCTAGGGATCTGCTAAGCATCCCATGAGGCCCAAGGCACCCCTGCCATGAAGACCTGCTCAGCTGTATGTGCCCCTCTGCAGCCCAGGCCGGCCTCCCCTCTACATGTGACATCTAGCCCAGAGTGAGAGGGCCACTCTTGTGGACTCTTGTGAGGACAGGGTTGCAGACCAAGCTTCTTGTTCATGTGTCAGTTCATACAGATGCCCTGGAGATCTTATGAAGGGTTGCCCCTGATGTGGTAGATCTGGTGCAACTCTTGGGAATCTGCTTTTCTTCCTCTCCTAAGTGAGGCCTGAGCTGCAGGCTGGTGTCTACTCCACAAGGAGCAGGGTCCTATCTGCAGCCTCCTTCCCAGTACTTGATTCAGTGTACCTGCACCCTGAGAGCCTCGTCCAACACTGTCCTCACCCTGTACCAATTGCTAATCTCTTTCTCTCCTTCTAGGGTTCCCTGGGCCTTCCAGGTCCCCCTGGGAGAGACGGCAGTAAAGGCATGAGAGTAAGTTCTATTCCCATTGCTCCAGCCTTCACCAAGAACCTAAACGGAATAGGCTGTGGGTTCTCTGCATCTCTTTTCCTTCTCCATCTGCATCTGGGTATGATAGGTCTCAGGTCCTGATTTGTAAGAATCCCATAAGTTCACAATTGACAATACATTAGGAGAAAAGGTCTGAGGTCCTGGAAAACCAGGAGAGAAAGGGGAGTTCTTTGTGTCCCTGGACCCTTGGTCCCCTCCACGTGGCCACACTCCTTCTCCATGAAGATGGACGTCATTGGGACTCCACTCCCACCTGCTCCTACCATCAGAGGTCCACAAAACAAATCTGAATGGGGAATGGAGGAAGCATGGGTGGTGAAGATGAAATCCTTTGCTTATAGAAAAGCACCAGAGGGCAGCCTGGGACCCTCTGCATCCTTTAGTGATGAGTTCTGAGCTGCTGGGGATGGGTTCTCCCTGTGTCCTGGGGATGGGTTCTCCATGTGTCCTGGGGAATGGGCTCTCCCTGTGTCCTGGGGATGGGTTCTCCATGTGTCTTTGGCTGCTCTGGTGTGTCCTGAGGGCTCTGACCATATGCTAATTTGTATGCACAGGGGGAGCCAGGAGAGCTGGGGGAGCCCGGGCTGCCTGGAGAGGTGGGCATGCGGGTAAGTGTCGCTGTGAGCTGTGCTCTCCTTGTGCTCCTAGGGGACAGGTCCTGATGCAAAATGAGGCCCTGTGAGTATAGATGAGATGCTCAAATGTTTCCTGCCTCCCCTTCTCACACAGCACAAATATTTGTTTGTCTAGCCACATATAATCTCTCCTAAATTCTCAAAAACTGGATCATGTAACTGGCAATTTACCTTTTTCATTTAACAAGTGATTTGAGACCTCCTTCCAAACCCACCCAGAGAGCCCGCAGCCCACCTATAGTGTCCCGTGACCCAGAAGGCTTTGTAATTTGTATAACCTTTCCCCTACTCATAGCTCTGAGGGTTTCTTTCTTTTTTATTGTATTTTATATCATTTATTTTTGTTCTTTTTAGTTATACATGACAGTGGAATCTATTTTATATACTTATAATTTCATTAGTTTTCCTCTAAAATCGATGAAGCAGTCAAGCATGCACATGTGCGTGTTTCTCCTCAAGTCTTATATATTTTCATTGCAGTAGGAGACACCACAAAAGTTGGGATGCCGTTAGCTAAGGAAATGCACATTTTTTAGTGAATTTTTATAGATCTTTCCAAACTACCTGTTCAAAGGCAGTAGTGGTGGATGGTGCGGGCAGCAGAGGAGCCTCCAGGCTCTGCAGACTTCCTCCAGGCTCTTTGTGGAACTCTTCAGGGTGTACCCACTCTGGGGCAAATGTAAATGAGAGCCACAGGAATCAGCTGTGCTTCTGCAAAAGACGTGATTGTGTCCAGGCCAGATCTCAGAAGGCAGAAGGATGTGGGGCAAGTGGAAATGGAAATTGCTGCATCTGGGCTCAGAGGGCGCGCCAGAGCTGTTGCTTGACGTCTGGCCGATCTGGGTGTGAGCATGGCTCCATCAGTAGGGGAGAGGAAGCTGAGGTCCAGGGCTGTCTCCTGGAGAGATGGTTCAGGCAGTGCAGGCAGCTCTTGGGTTGCAAACCTGTGGATCTTTGTACGAAACACGGTCACTGACTGAGCAGCTCTTATCTGTTGTTTTTATCTCTAAAACTTTTCTTTGTGAATGCTCTTCTGCAGGGTCCCCAAGGACCACCTGGACTTCCGGGACCTCCTGGGCAAGTTGGAGCTCCTGTAAGTAAAGGCTCCTGTCTGGGAGGGATGCTGTCTCTTGGCTCATCAATCAGGAGCCCGGCTCTCTGGCCAGTGCCTCACTGAATCTGCTTGATGAGGACTTGCTGTTGGCACATAGTGATGCCCAAGAATCATCGGTCTCTCTTCTTTTAGACCAGAATTTCTTAAATGCTGTGGTACATAAGAATCACCTGGGGGATAGGTTTAAACACATTCCTGAGACCCCCATTTCAAGGTTCAAAAACAGGATAGAGCTTAGGGGTCTCTGACACTTGGTTGAAAGAAGCCACTTTCACCCACCTGTCCAGTTTGCCCCCTCTGGAAGGTAGTGAAGTATATTGGATTTCTGGTCCCTGGACCAGTGCCAGTCACAGGTGCAGAGTCTCCAGTGGGTAAAGGAGTGGAGAGTGGGTGACTATGGCATAGAAGGGCCCCGTGGCTTCTTGAGCATCAACCCTTTCTTCATTCTCATTAAAAAAGGGTTGAGATTGGCAGCAGTGTAGAAAGTCACTTTCAGGCAAAGCAGCTTGCTCAGCCTCCCGGGCACTCAGGACCTCCCATCTCAGTCTGCACAGCCCAAATATTTAGATGGGATTAAAATAGAATCCATGTCCACTAATCCCCAGACCCAGGTGTCCCTGAAGACCCTCTTTCCTTTAGAACGGTGTCTTGTGGCTCTGATGCTTTGCTCTTCAGTACAAATGCACAAATTATTCCTGGAACCAATGGGAAGCTCTGGGATGTGTCTGCCATGTTTAACACCCTTCCCATGGAATGCCCAAGGGTCCCTTCTTCCAGAAAGGAGAGAAGAGGGAGGAACCACACAAGGAGTTCATAGCACAGGGCCCTGCTGCTGCTCTACAGGAGGGCCCAGTGCAGCAACTCTTCCCTGGGGCAGGAGGAGGGGTGTGTGTAAAAGGCCCCAGAGTCTCCAATTCAAAGAGGGCTCCTTTCTGGAATCCATGGCACAGTGGAATTGCAGGCTTCAGGTGGAAGGGTCTGACTCTGAAGCCACATTTATCCCTTGGCCAGGTGAGCTCAGAGGTTCTGGTCTATAGCCATGAGAACTGGTTAGCCCAGACCAGGAGAACAGCCCTACAGGCTCCCCTCCACCCTGGACATGGAGGAACCCGGGCCGCTGTGTGGCATTAGCAGGATTACACTGCTACACAGGGTCTTCACCACCTCCCTCTCCTGCACCCCGAGCTGGAAGCTTCCACGAGGTTCTCCAGAGGCCTCGGGGGTCTAGCCCAGAGAAGCAGGCTGTGGTGGTGTCACTGCTCTTACCTCCGCAGGGTCTCCAAGGAGAACGAGGGGAAAGAGGACCTTGGGGAGAAAAGGTACGTGCAGGCTGTGCTGATCGTCCGCAGCACTCTCCACTCTCCAGCGGGAGGAGGTGCTGGGACTGTCCACGCTTGGCGTGTGTATGTGTGTGCAAGTATGTTTGTGCACATGACATGGGTGTGCACATACGGGTGTGCATGTGTGGTGAGGACCAGTGCGGTGCAGTGTCAATGTCCCACCCTCCAGGTAAGCTGTGCTGAAGGCTGTGTCTTGTCCCTGCAGGCCTAGCATCCTCTCCAAGAGACAGAGGTCAGGGCTTCCAGACAGAGTCCTGGCTTGGGGCTTGGGAGGTCCTGGTTCTGGCCATGGACTGGCATCTGACCTAGCAAGTTATATAACTTCTCTGCTCCTCAGTTACCTTGAAGTGAAGAAAATGGGGGGTTTGTGGTGCCATTGATGAACAGGTCCCTGGGCACTCAGTCTTGGCACCCACTGAGTGTCAGGTACAGGCCACGTCCAGAGAGGACTGAGACACAGGTGCTGCCCTTAGGGGTCCAAGGGCTTAGGGGGCAGAACAGATACTTACAAAGTCAACACAATGCAGGGCCACAGGTGCACAGTGTTAAGAGTAGACCCTGGAACATAGGTGGCCCTCAGTGTCTGATGAATCTATGAATGAAGAGTAGACAACTCCATGAAATCCTGTCTCAAGACCAGGTCCCTGATAAAATGAGCCAGGGTGAATCAAAGGTGTAGAAACGCAAGTGGAGGACAGCAGTCTGGATGGAGCCAGGTTTGTTCAGACAAGAGGCAGCTACATTTGGAAGAGATGCAAACCCCCAGAACCCCCAGGACCTTGGCCTTTAGATCCAGGTCCAATACCAGTATGGGGCCTCAAAAGAGAAGCCCAGAAACCCTGACCAGCTGAGAGGCCAAGGTTGTGGTTTCTCCACTGACTAGAGGCCTGGGGCTGAGCCAGCCTGGAGAGAGGGGCATCCAAGAATCCTCAGGCAGGAGCAGTTACTTCCGGGCCCACAGAGGTCCTGTTCATGTTGCCCTCGGGTGCTTCACCTGGGGTCAGTGTTCCGACATACACCCCAGCTCCAGATGATGTGGGTTCAGGTCACCCAGCGCTGATACAAATGTGAAAAGGGAATTTTAAAAACAGTCCTCCTGCGAGGCCTCCACTGCTCTTGATTTGTAGACCCGAGGAGTCTTGGCATCTGTCAGCTCATCTACCCAGGAGGCTGGTACTCACAGGGGCACCTGCTGGTGCTACCGTGTCTTCTGCCTCATGAGAGAATATTGAGGAGATCCTGAAATAAATTAAAAATTACCTATGAAGTGTTTATGTTTTTAATGTGCCATAGAGGATCCAAAAACGTCTAAGCATGGCTTTTGGCCTAGGGAGCCTTCAGTCTGACTGGAAATGTGTGGGAAGTTGGATTTAGTCATCCATCCATTGATCCATCCACTCTTTCCTTCATCCATACACCACCCAGCAGTGCAGCCTCAGTATCCCCTTGACCCTCCGACTCTGGGCCCACGCATGGCTCCCTCCCAGGTCTTCCTGGGCTCGGGCCTGCCCAGAGCTTCCTCCTCTGTGCTTCTAGAAGCTGTGCAGTTCACCCGACTCTGCCGTGGTTGCTTGTGTCCTACACACACGTGAGTTCTCAGCTTCTTGAGCAGGACATTCCTGCCTCCTGCATCTCGGGTCCTCACTGGCTGAGGCAGCACTTGGTGCAAAGCATCTGGTCGGTTCTCCTCTCGGGGACACACTGGGATGGCACTGGGTATGAGCTGGGATGCTGTGGGAGCCACGATCAAGCTCGGGCTGCAGTGGGCTGTGAGCGCCAGTGTAGGGTGAACTTTGGTGACGTGTGGTGTGGTGCAGATGGTTTATTTTGGAGTGGAGGCTGAGATGAAGCCACAGGTCTGGATGAGGCAGCAGACAGGAAGCTGTGTCATGTTATCTAGGACATGTCACAGAGACAGAGCACCCATGAGGGCTCAGGTGGGCCCAGCCACCATCTGAACTGTGGCCTCACAGTGCCCCGGGTGCTATGGCTTCAGTTCTGAGGATGGTGCGACCAGCTTTCCCAGGAAATGAAGGCTGGCCAGCCGAGGGGTGGCTGTGGCCTTGTGAGGGGAAGCCTGCTGCTGAGAGCTGGGACTGCCCTGAGCTGCCTCAGCTCCTCATGGACAGAATGGAAGAATTACCGTCTTCCATGTAGCTGGTGGGAAGGCCGGATGAGATAACAGAAGTGTCCAGCTCGTAATGCATGGTCATAAACACCTGCTTCCGTTCCCACCTGTGCTTCAGAGGCACCCAGCTGTACATGATTCAGAGCTTTGTTTCTGCCAAACACTATTAGGAAACAGCAGCCTTTCCTGAGGTGTTGGGCAGCCTCTCCAGCAAGCTCCTAGCATCTTGTTGGCATTAAGACTTTGTCTAGTCAACAAGAGCGGCAGTCCTCTGGACATCCCAGACCTGTAACGACTGGAGAAGCCTGGTGCACTCTCCTTACTGTACAGCGGGGGAAGCTGAGGTGGGGTATTCCTGAAGCCATGTGTGAGAAGAAGAACAAGGTGTAGAAGCCCCTCGCCCAGCCTTTCTTTCCCCTGTGTGGTAGTCCAGGCCTGAAGCACTGGAACACGGTGGGAGGCTCCCCTGGACTCCCTCCCTAGGTGGCCCACAGCCCTTTCTGCTGAAGTCAATGTGGAGAAGCTCAAGAAGTGGAGGGCACCTTCAAGCCATGTCCAGGGGAGAAGGTTCAGTTAGTGCCTCCAACAGCCTGAGTCCCTCCAGTGAGTAGCATCCCCGTGGTGTGGGTCAGACCTGCAGTGATTCTGGAGACTATGTTTGGACCCCGGCTCTGGAGTCTGTCTGTGGGCAGCATAACCTTTGGAGAGCCATTTAACCTCGAGGCTCAAGTTTCCTCCATGCAGAAGTTCAGAGTATCTACCGCATGAGACTGCACCAGGATTAGATGAGTTAACTTCTCTAACAAGCTTAGCAGGGTCCTGGGCAGCACACCCCGAGTACAGAGGGTGAGAGGAGAGACAGAGAAGCAAGCGGGGAGGGCGAGCTGTGCATTCCGCTAGCTCAGCTTTGGGTGTGATTTCTGCCTCTCTCGCTGATGTGCTTGGGGACTTGGGCACCTCCATTTCTCCATCTGCCAAACAAGAAGCCAGGGCTCCATGCTGCCCTGGGCCCTTTTCCAGTTCTTACATTTGATGGGTACTTAAAGTAGTCTGTGTTCTCAGGAACCTCTCTGACTCTGACATCAGCAAGAAGGAAGTTTCAATCTTCCCTTGAGACAGGCCCTTCTAGCTGCTGGGCCATGTCCCAGCACAGCCTTAGCCAAAAGTCACTACCCATCCATCAGTGTGGGTGTTCACTGTGATGTGGGAGGCAGCCCTGCTTCTGGGGCTTTTCAGAAGATGTCTGTGTGGACACAGGTGGGGGGAGGTTCTATAGGTGAGAGTAGTTCCTGGTGTTGAGGGACAGTGAAGCCCAGAGGCCGTCAGGGGCTGCTGAGTCCTGTTGGTTGGCAGACAGTGAGATGCATCTGGTGGGGACAGAGAGGAGTCCACTCACTAAAGACCCTGGGAATTGGCCACTGTCAACCACAGTTTTGTCTGGAAAACCAGGTGCCCTGAAAACTAAGGGTGGCTCTGGGCATTGGGAGCATGTACTGGGTGCTGAGCCCTGTATGCTTAGGCCCAGGGGTAGTGGAAATAGACCAGGGGCTAAGGGTCAGGAGGCCCGGACTCTATTTATGCCAACTGCACAAAGTGGTTTCTTCTCCTGGGTCCTAAATTTCCCCATCGGTTGCTGGGGCTCCAACCTGCCAACTTTAGAGTTTGGAAGAAGAGAAGGAGCAATAACAGATGTGGAATCAGCAGAGAGCAAACGCAGACAGCTCTCCTCTCCTTCTCCTCAGATCTCCTGCAATGAGCCAGTTTTTCAAAACTATGTATACAATAGAGCTGGAAAACAGAAATGTGTTCATCGGCCTACTAGATATATCGAGTGACTTCTGGAAGAGAAGAACATGGACATGAGTGCATGGTCACAGGTGCAGGGTGAGAGGAAGTCCAGCTGTGGAGCTGAGAGAGATCTGGGACATCTCCCAAGGTCAAATCCATGGCTGCAGGTGGTCCTGGGGGAGTTGTCAGCAGCTGCCCTGGGAAGCTGAGTTGGGCAGCTCTTTCCTGTCCCTCGCCCCCAGATTAAGGGACAGAACCATATCCCGGGCAGCCAGCAGGCCCCAGGAGGAATGGGAAGGCCAAAGTCAAGGAGGTGACCTTGAAGCTGAGCTTGAGTGGAGCTGACCACCAGCAGAGGGAACGGTCAGCACAGTGTGGACACAGGGAAGGGGAGCGTGTCTGCTGGGCTCAGTGAAGTGTCAACATAGGCACAGATCCACCTCGGAGCATCAGCCTTTCTTCATCATCTGAGTTCTTATGGCCAGCTGGAAGGACACTTGGTGAGGACATGAAGCCCTGACCTAGGTCCACTAATGGGACAGGCCAATATCTGTGAGCACTGTCTCAAGGAAACCAGTGCAAATCTGGGAGAAAAATGTTACTGCTCCTGGACTGTCCTCGGAAGCAAGCGCTTCAGGTGTGCCATCTCCTGTCTTAGTCACAGGTGTCTTTGAGGAAGGGATTATCCTCACTCCTATGAAACATCATGAACTAACAGTCTCAGAGAGGTAAAGCAACTTGCCCAAGTTACACAGCTAGTGCCTTTAAGGGAGCTCTGGGTGGAGGCACGGCCAGCTGCAGTCAGTTCTTAGACGTGTTCCAAGCAGGGGAACGTGGTGGATGTTCATCTGGGTGTACTGGATGGAGGAATAATGCATGGAATGTGCCTGTGGTTTTTGCAACTGCATTGCAAATCCCACACATGTATCCCAGGCAGACCCAGATGGCAAGGAGGGTTGCAGCTCACAGAAGCTACATGGTCATCCCTGGGTCACAGATTTGGGAACTGAAAGGGACATGTGCCTGTTTTCTCTGACCCTTCACCTCAGTTCCTTGACACTCTCTAGGGCTGTGTGTGTGTGTGTGTGTGTGTGTGTGTGTGTATGTGTGTGTATCTGTGTGCTCATGTGCATTTGGCCTTCCTGTGCTGAGAAGTACCTGATGGAGGGTGGAGCTGAGCATGCTGGGACACTTCCCATGACAGTGACCACAGCGGTGTCTATTCAGCTGCTGCCTGTTGATCACATGCTTTAATTCATTTTTTAATTGTCCTTATTTTTCCAGGGCGAGCGAGGCCTGGATGGATTCCCAGGAAAGCCAGGGGAAACAGGAGAGCAGGTGGGTGGGTGCTCAGGATGGTGGCTGGGTTTTGCTAGAGGACAGAAATGATTGATGTCAAACTCCGGAGGGCCTTGGTCCCTCGGCTTCCTTCCTGTCAGCTGAAGACAGCAGGAGGCTTAGTGACCAAATTCCAGTTGTGTGACCCTCGTTGACTCTACTGCAGAGCTGGAGGGTCCCAGTGAATAGACTACTTCAAGTCAATTGTATGTTGAGTAGCATGACGTGTTGCCATGAATGCCAAGACTATGGATGACATGCTCATGTCCCACGTGACATGCACGTCCAGGGGTTGCTGCTCCAATCTTGTCCATAGAGTACAAGATTAGAAATGCTCGGCAATATGAACTGGGTGAATCAATCAGGAAGCATAGCTACAGGGGAATGAGATGAAGCCGTGGAAATTGTGCAGAACCCTCATGTGCTGGCCCCGGGGAATCTGTCAGATACATGGTTAATGGGGAAAGTGCATCCAGGACCTACAACACACAGCTTCTCTCTGGAAAGATAAACAAGATGGTTGCCCCTGGAAAAGGACGGTGGCAGGAGGATAGGGTGGGAAGGAAAATTTTATGCACTTATGCATGGGAATGTATGACATATTCCAAAAACTTTTATGCACTTTTGCAGGTGAATGTAAAATATATTACAAAAGTAATTAGATTTGAATATTCTTAAAAATAAAAATTAAGTAAAATTGTACATTCATTTTGAGGACTATTAGAAAGATGCTTATCATATTGAATGTATGATTTAACATACTTATTAGTCAATTAATATATTTACGTAAATAAAAAAATAGTTCAGAATGTATGTAAATTAACTATACTCAATATATAAATTAATGATAGTAAGCATTACAATTTTAGCGTACTTAAATCCCATCACCCAGAAATAATATCTGGATTTATATTTCTTGTCATTTGACAAATTGAGATCGCATTTTTCTTATATCTTGCTCTCCTTTCATTGACATTATATGGTAAACACAGAACCATTTCTTAAATATTTGCCCAAGGTGCCCCCCAAGTGGCATATTAAATATATCCATGGTGTGCTGCTTCCGTGCCGGCACACACAGGGAACACCCACTGGGTGACGGCTGAGAGAGGAGGCCCCTTCCCAGGAGAACCTTAAAAACACAAAGAAACCACAGGCTGTGGCAGAGGGTGGGCTGGGGAGCAGAGGGAGGGCACCTCCTCTCTAATTCCCTGGGGGACTCCTGGTGGGTGAGTGGGCTCCGTTCATTTTTGCTAAAGGTGAGAGAGCTTGTGAGTGCAGCCTTGAGTGGGCCTCCATGTCATTAGGACAGAAATCCCCGTCAGTAGGTGAACACTGCTTGTCCAGCTGTCCCCAGATCCCTCCTGGCTTCTCCGAGGAGCCTGACATGAGGACTCCCAGTGGGGGTCTCCTGGGGCCTCTCCCCTCTCCCCCCTGTGGGGATTTTCTGGGGTGCTTTTTCTACTCTGGGGATTGATCTCGGGGCCTCGTGCATGCCAGGCCTGTGCTAACCACTGAGCCACATTCCCAGCCCTTTTGATTTTGAGACAGGGGGTCACACTAAATTTACTAGGCTGCCTCCAACTTGTGACCCTCCTGCCCCAGGTGTGCACTGCTGTGCCAGGCTCTGAGGAGATTTGCTTGCTCTGGCTTTGGTTCTGGCCACTCCTGAAAGGGGACATTGTGTTGGGGCAGTGACGAGGAGGCAGGCTCTGCCGTCATCCTCTGGGGCCTCAGTTTCCCTGTGGCCTTAGCTGGTCCTGGCCTTCCCTCTTCACTTGAGCATGGAGGCCCAGCCAGTGCTCCGACCTCTGAGGCTTCCCAGAGAGCTCCATCAGACTTGGCCCTCGGTACTGCCTGGGCCCGGGCAGAGGAGCGATTTGCTCCTCCTGCCTCTCTCCCAGGTTCCCTCTGCCGTGCCCCCTGCCGAGTGCAGCACCGCACTGCAGAGGTTGGAAAGAGGGAGAGGTGGACGGACGTGAAGATCTAGGTTACTGGAGAAAGAGCTTCCTAGCAGGAAGCCCAGTCCAGAAAGTCTGCTGTGGGGGACCTTTGGCTTCTGGGGAAAAACACGCCGCAGGTTCAGAGGGGCAACTGCCGACTCTGTCCTTCTCCCTCCACCTGCGTAGCCCAGTGCCTGTCATGACCCAACTTTGCTTTCTTTCCCCAGGGCAGACCTGGCCCTCCTGGTGTGGCAGGACCCCAGGGAGAGAAGGTAAGCCAGGCCAGGGCTGCAGCACCAGCTCCTGAGTCAGCAGATGTGTGAACTTCCCCTGGATCCAGCCAGGGTCGGGGAGGGGTGGGGTGGGAGAGTCCTGTGAACAAGGTGGGTCCGGAGGAGGCAGGGGGGTTTGGGCATCAGCACCTCAGCTAGCGAGATGCTGCTGCTGCCACATTAAGTAGTTTTCCTTCTTTTAGGAATAAGTATCCGTTAAAAAACAAACAAACAAACAAAAAGCCCCCTATTATGTGACATTTAGATGTATTAAAATCTTTTACTACTTAAAATGCTTCTAGACCAAGATAGGCTGTGAATACACACAACAGTAATCTTTACAAACTCCTTGTCCTCTTTCTTCTCCTTCTGTTCTTTTCTCTCCTCTACAACATTTCACATTTTTTAAAAAATTAGAATAAGAGTCTTGAGAATATACTAGGCCTTTAGTAAATAAAATAAAGGTTGTATCCTATTATAAGGGTTCTCTCTCTCTCTCTCTCTCTCTCTCTCTCTCTCTCTCTCTCTCTCTCTCTCTCTCTCTCTCTCTCTTAAGCATTTTGGAGAGGAGAGCAAAGTCTTTTTATTTATTTATTTATTTTAATGTATGGTGCTGAGGATCAAACCCAGTGCCTCACATGTGCAAGGCAAGTGCTCTGCCACCACCGAGTCCCAGCCCCATTCCACATGTCATCCCTTTTAGAACATTTTCCAACAAGGCTTAACCAAGCAAATTTGCTGCTTAGGATTTCTGTATCTCAAGTAAAACGCCTGCATGTAAAAGTTTGTTGTCGATTTTGCATGCTTATAAAAATGCTGTGAACGTGACTCTCCTGAGCACTAGGGTAAACAGGAGGATGAAGGAGGAGCTCATGCTCCAGAGTGAGACCCAGGCCTGTGTGAGTGCAGGCTAGAAAAAGGCAGGGCGAAGGCTGTGGGGAGCAGGGTTTAGTGCTGCTGAGATGAGGTCCAGTAGCTTTGCTTCTCAGAGGGACCCAGGCAGGTCTCAGGTAACATCATCTTGGGGCAGCCCAGTTCCTGGAGTGTGGTCTCAAGAAGTAGAGAGGGTATGCACCATAAATAAATAAATAAATAGGAAGCAGTGGCTAAAGAGGCCTCAGCTGAGAATTCTAGCAACTCCCAACTCACTCACCTGGGCTTCCATTCAGGTGCCTTGATTATTCTCTCACCTTCTCTGGAGTTGAAATTGACACGATTGGGTTATTCTGGCATCAAGATTTTAATACATTCTTGCAGTGTTTTGATAGGAGATGCTGAATCCTAAAATTAACTGCCAAGACTCTGGGTGAAAGGAAAGTTTATGCTCCTAAGCGATGTGCAGGAAC
The DNA here is from genome assembly GCF_052094955.1 of Ictidomys tridecemlineatus. NCBI lineage: Eukaryota > Metazoa > Chordata > Mammalia > Rodentia > Sciuridae > Ictidomys > Ictidomys tridecemlineatus. The sequence continues at coordinate 4,512,278 of NC_135483.1, forward strand.
ATTAGCTCTGAGCAGCCTCCCTGCTTTAGTGATAGGGCACTGGAGTAATGGGATAATGACTTTTGTATTGCCATAGTTGACAGATGTTCCCCAAGTGGAACCAAGATTCAGCTCATGCCCTGGGGAATCTGGTCAGGTTACCTGCTCATTAAGAAGGAGGAGTCATGATGAAAGCCTTTTGTGCTCAATGACAAAGAAAGTGGACAGAGTCATCACAGCATTTTCTTGCTCGTTTATCTGATAACTGTTTATTGAATGCTGACCATTTGCTAACTGTGAACTTGACACAAGGACATGGCAAAAGATACGGTCACTGCTCTCACCGTAGTGCCTGCTGCGTGCAAGTGCTCACTGAGTAGGAAGTTTTCTAGCAGCAAATAGCTGTGACGAACCCTGAGGTGTTCCTGGGACACCAGCCAGATCTAGGCACTGGGCTGAATGTGCACAAAAGACAAAATGAGACTCCTGTCCTCTAGAAGCCTGTGGCCTAGACATAGAGATAAGAATCAGACACAGAAGCTTCAAAAATACTGTAGGGAGGCAGGAAGTCCAGGCATGGTGACCCTAGGTGTGATAGAACATGGACAAGGTCCACTGGGCTTGTAGGAGTGAGCAAGGACCCTGAGGGGGCAGCAGCGGAAGGTGGCAGCAAGTCGCTGAGTTGAAACGCTTGTTGTTTCTACACAGGGAGACGTGGGACCTGCAGGACCTCCTGGTGTGCCCGGCTCTGTGGTGAGTGCCCAGCAGTGGGTGGGAATCATGCACTCAGGTGCTGATGGGCCCAGGGCCCTGCAAGAGTCCTCGTCTCTGAGCATGAGGCAGAACTCTGCTGATGCTGCCAGTTGGGTGGAAAATCTTCAACACCAAAAGCCAGAGAAAAGGCAGAAGCCACTTCATTATAGTGTGTGTGTGCGTGCGCGTGCTCTTAATGGAACCTAGAGAGGTGGACTATTGCTGAGAAAATTCCAGCACCTTTGCTAACGCCTGTCTGTCCCTCAGGTGCAGAGAGAAGGCCTGAAGGGAGAGCAGGTAAGCGGCTGTGGGTCCTCCTGTTGTGGGGACTTAGGAGGAGCAGCAGTTGGAAAGGCCATAACCCTACAGTTGGGCGCAGGCACAGCCTTCCCACGTCCAGTTGGCTTTCTGGAGTACAGATGCCAGCACCCATGCCTCTGGGTCCCTGTTGGGAGCTCGAGAAATAAACTCTAGTCGGGGAAAGACCCCGGGGGGTGGTGTCCCTGGTCATGTGGAGAAGGAAGTTGAACTGACACATGACTTGTGTTTCTAGGGAGCTCCAGGACCAAGAGGTCACCAGGGCCCACCTGGACCCCCAGGAGCTCCGGTAAGCCATCCCTCCAACCCAGGGTGAGCTCTGGGCACTCTAGGCCCGGGCAATGGTAGTCCCCCCGTTATGAGCATGGCTGTCTGGGAGGCCTGTGCCTCACTATGGTGGAGCTGATCTCGTCATTCCAGGAGGAAATGCTGTGCGAGGTGAGACCTCGGGCTACAGCGCACGCAGGAGCCAGGCGTGGAACTGCCACAGAATTCCAAGCAGGCTGTCCCCAGTGCCCTCACTCCAAAACAAGGCTGTGACTGGGGCTGCCAGGGTTCTAGTTTCCTCCAGAGAAAACAGAAGGCATTCAAGTGCATCACCTCACGCAGGTTTACTCCCCCAGGCTTCTGATTGGTGCTGGCGAGGCGGCACCCTTTGATTTCCCTCTGTTAAGAACATAACTGTGTAAATAGCTATTTGGGGAGAGGCCACTCGAGGGGAGCCCATGATCGTTGGTGCTGTAAGTTCAGACACTCCGGATGGCCAATGAGAACGTAGTGAACACCGGGGACCCAGTTTTACAGTTGCCCCTCCTGGCAATGGGTTGCTGCTGTGCTAAGTTGCTCTCTGAAGGAGATAAAGCAACTCTCCTTTTTATGTGGTGGATGAGATTCATAATGAATTATTGAGGCCCAGGCAGCATCAGATACATGTGCATGGTTTTGCTGGGATAAAACTAGAAGAAACACATGATTTTCCATCCCAGTATCATTAGAAGAATTTCGTATAAAAAATCATGGACAAACTAAGCTACTTCTTGTCTCTGTGATGTCCCCAGGCTCAGATTCCCATTGGGGAGAACTGCGTGGGGCACCTTCACCTACAGACAGGCCTCTGCAGTCTGTAAGGCTGCACTATTCCCTCCCGTCCTTTTCCAATGAAGGCATTGGTGCTTGCTCAAAGTCATATGGCTTTTGAGAGGCAAAACGGAACTTGGAATCAGTAATCTCGGAATGTGATCGTGGAATCTTGGAATCTGCCCGACTAACTGGTCCCCATGCCCTTTCATCACTGAGAGCTCATTCTGCAGGACCCATGAAGGTCTGCAGATGTGGGACCTCCGGGAACCTCCCTAGGTTCAGACACCAGAAGAGCATAACCAGTCCTGCTGCCCAGAAGAGCTGTCCATGGTCCTGCAGATGTGTTAAGGCCCGGTGCTGCTGATAGAGTTGGATTTAGTACAGTCATAACATTGGTGCTGAAATGCCTACGAACAGAGTTCATGAAGCCAGTGACGTCGCTAAAGCCTTTATTAAAGGGAACAGTATTGAGAGGTCTAAGACTGAGGTTCATACGGCCAGGATCAACTCCCCTCCATCTCTAAGTCCACAGAGTTCTTACTTAACACATGTTTGTAGAATGATGGCCCCACAACACTCTTGGGGGCATTAAAGTGGGGCCTGAATGCAGAGTGAGCCTGTAAAGAGCAGGATGACTTTGGGATGACTTGGGATCAGGAGCCAAAGCACTTGGCTTCACATCCCTATTCTTCCACCATGGAGATTTTTGAATTTGGTACTGGGGTCTGATCTCGTTTGATCCCACTTGTTTCCTCTCTAATTTGGAAATCATCACCATCATCTCTCACAAAGACATGCCATGAGTGTTAATAAACTATTGTGCAAAACCTTGCTCCATGAAGACTTAGCCCAGTGCTAATATGAGCTGTCATTTCTATCTTCTTTGGAATCCCATCAGCCCCTGCCTTGGGGGCTTCTGCAGAGCACTTGCCTTCTACATATTCACTGGATTGAATTGAACCGAGAAGCTGGCTTCAGTGACTCTGTTGAGAATGGAAAATTTTGAATTTGTGTTCAGCAATACCAGAAAGAAGAAAATATATCCTATTCTCTAAATGGGAGCAGGGTGCCGCATTCTGCATCCAAATCCTGGCAACTTCCATTCTTTCTCCAGAGGAAACGGGCCTGATGGCTGGACCAGTCTCAGGCTGAGTGATTGAAGGGCCAGCTGGGCAGATCAATGTCAGGCGTTTCTTGATGCTTAAAGCAAACTCATTCCTGCAGGGTTGCCTCACACTGTATGCCCCAAGCTCAGCAAAACTCTTGTGAGGAAGGAGATCCATATATTAAATTCCTGCAGCTTGGCCATTTATTTATCCATTTACACAGTGCTATTAAATGCAAAGACCTTGGACCTAAATACAGCTTGATCATGTAATTAGTTATGCAACACTTGACCATAATAACTGTTAGTATTATAACCATATTTGCTTAAGGTGAGGAAATTGAAATGCAGAAAGAATGTTTCCAGCCAAAGTCCACCCAGAGGTGGTGAACCCGGTACTGGAGCTCAGGTCTGAGTTGTCCACTGAGTCTCCACACCTGGCTCCAGATGCTGTCATCCAGGGTGCTGCCAGAGGCTGTGCACAGCCTTAGAATCCATTCCTCTTGTGATCTTTACAACTGCTCAATAGCTGGCTGTATTATCTCCATATCAGAGAAGAGATTACTGAGGTTCAACCATGTGGAGTGTCTTATCTGAGGTCATGCAGCAGATGCATAACAGGGTGAGGGGTCAGGATCTGAATTGGGTCAGTGTGCTACCCTCGCCCACAGTCAAGGTTCCCTGTCCAGCTGAAATTGACCTTTCCTAGATAATTTTATGCATATGCCTGGGCTGTTATACTTTGCATGTCACTGTTGCCTGAGAATCAGCAAATCCAAGCTAGTTCTTTCTAAAACAGCAAGCCATGGGGCATGGACACTGGAATTAGACACTTGGATTCCAGAAGATTCTTCTGTGTGTGCTTTATGGAAATTGGTGATGCAAGCCATTTGAACCTTACTGTGCTCATCCATAAAATGTATACCATGGTGCTACATCTTCCTTATTAAGTGTACTTAATTAGATCAAATAAGAGCAAAAGTAGATTGGAATGAAGGGGATGTCGTCTCCTCCCCACTCCATCAAGATGTGATAATATTTCTGTATTCAGTGAGAGAGAGAGAGAGAGAGAGAGAGAGAGAGAGAGAGAGAGAGAATGACCCCTGCTGTTGAACCCTGCATTCACTATTCTCCCTCTCCCCCTTTTTTTCCATCCTGAAGGGTCTGATGGGTCCAGAAGGCAGGGGTGGACCCCCTGGTTTGCAAGGTCTCCGAGTAAGTACCTGTTTTCCCTTTCTGATGCCCCACCTTGCACCCCATCCCCCCATTTCATAAGTTCCAACGGAGGAGATGAATTCACTCCAGAAGCTTGGGATGAGTGTTGGAAGCCAAAGGAAGGTTTGGGCTCTGCTCACTGGCCTTTGGGAGATCTACCACATGCTCTGAATTGGGTTGGTCCTTGGGGACATGGAGATGGGTCTTGCCCTCTGCTGAGTGTCCAGCATATAGAAACTGCAGTGCTGTGTGATTAGGGTTCCCTGGAAGAGGGAGGCCCAAAGTAGAGAGGGCACAGAGATGGACAACTGACCCAGTCTGGGGATGGCCAGGGATGTTTGAAGGAGGTGATATCTGAGCTAAGTTTTGAAAAAAGACACAAAGAAAATAGGCGCAAAAAGGTAGAATCTGCCAACTCAGTGCAGCTACTTTAAGCAGATTCACATTACTATCATACATCATGTGGCTCGGCATTTGATTTAATCAAATTGAATTTAATTTAGCACTTGTCTTCTTATCTAAATTGTGCACACCTAACAAGTTTTAGTTCACCAGTAAGCTTGGCTTCTGACACAATGTCGTAGGCTTAAGGAGGGCTGCAGAAGCACCGGTGGGTTAGATGCCCCCCTGGACACCCCACAGCCAACTAGACTGGGACCCAGACTGAGCTCGGTCTGCCGTTCCCAGTAGGTGCCTGATACGGAATAGGGAGGCAGCGCAGTTGTTAAACTCTAACCTTAAGCTCATACCATTTTTGCTGATTCACATGGAAAAGTGTCTGTGGATCCCACCCACCTGCAGATTGAACCTGCAGCTCCAAAAATAGTGAACTCACTGCCTTGGAGGTTTTCCTGCAGGGGCCAGGTGACCACTGATCCATGGGTGGGTGCACATTTTGACATATGGCAGAAGCAACCCCAGTCCCATTTACGGCCCCTTTTAGCCTGCAGATACTGCAGCTCAGGCAGGTGGATAGTGTTACACGTTTGCTGTGGATTGTCATTTCCCTCCCAACAAGGAGGGAGCTGGGCCACAGCTCTACATCCTCCATCCTGAAATTGGATAAACCTGCCCTTCTCACCCAACACAGACTCCAGCCTGTCCAGTGAACTTAATTGTTTGATTTCCAAAGGATTCTGCCTCCTATAAGTCTCTTGGATCTTCAGATTCTAGCGAGAACTTATTTTGGAATCTAGGTGAGCGTGTAGAAAAGTGTCTCAAAGGTACTTTAGGTGAAAGAGAAGAGTCAGTTATCTCAAGCGACTGACCTTGGGTATGCCACCTCCTATCAGTCAATGAGGCTGTGAGGTGAGTTGCTTGCTCCTCTGGAGGGTGGAGGGCCCTGAACCTCCTGGGTGTGAAGCTCTGCCTCACTTTCCTGCAGCTTGCAACCCCTGCAAACCACCAGGTCTCTCCAAGCCTGAGGCCTCCTTGTTAGAGGGGAAAGGCAACCCCATGGCCATGTTGCCACGAGGCCCGGGATGGCGTGACCCTTGGTGGGCAGCAGACTGTGGCAGTGTCAAGGCCTTTGTTCCCTCTACATCCTCGTCTTAAGGGAAACCAGCAGTCTTTACACACCACGTGATCAGTGTTTATGGAACCTGCCCTCATTTGTACTGACCTGTTGCAGTATTACTGTTCCTGATATAGTACTAGGTGGCAGGTGTTTACCTGGAGAGGGCTATGAACATCTTTATGTCTTTACCTAATCTTCTTGTATGAAAGAGGAGAAGGAGCATCCTGCTGTCAGGCTCACACTCCCTTGGGCATGATTTCTTGGAACCTTCTGGGTGTGCTTCCAAGGAATGGCTGGGTCTCACCTGGGAGTGCTTTACTCCTAAGAGCCACCAACCACAGATGCAGTGGGTGTCTGGCCTGGTCCCAGCCTAACAGCTCAGGGGCCATGGAGATGGGGCAGATGCCCCAGGCCTGGAGATTTGAGGGATGAGGAGAGTCAGGAAAGCAAGCCGGCTGGGGTGTGGTATTTGTTGAGTTCTGGTTATGTGCTGGTCCTCACCGGAGCCTCCGCAGGTGCAGGGCAGGTCTTTGGTGGCTTCTCTGGGACTCCCACCTAGGACTGTGTGTCTGAAGCCTGCCTGCCTCCTCCTGCTTCCTTTCCTTGTATGTGTGAGACAGCAGCCAGCTCAGTGAGCTCTCGTGATGGCAGGTGCTCTCTGCCCCATGCTCTGGGAGTTCCTGAAATCCCCAAGGCTCCCCTGCCAAGCCTCACATGGGCTCAGAAGCTTGCCCTCCATGCCTGGGGGCCTGACAGGTGTTCTGGTGTTCAGAGGGGTGAGGGGCCTGGGCTCCAGGGAGGTCTGCCTGCAGGGGAAGCAGGGCTGGGTTCCAGGTGGTGCAGGGGTGGGGGCGGCCTCCAGGAGCCAGTGGGCTTGTGGAGGAGTCAGTGGGATGTGGAAGCGGACACAGGAAGTGGGGCTGAGGGGGCTCTGCACACTTGCTCACCCCGCAGCTCTGCTGTACTTCATCTGCAGTGTGGGGCACAGCGCTGCAAGAGGGCTGTGGCCAAAGCTTCTCCTTCGTGCCAGGCCAGCCCTGAGTGGGGCACTCAGCTGACCCCTCTTCCTTTCCTTTCGGTGTGGCTCTTCTCCATTCTCACCTTTACTAGTTCATCCTTTTCCATCCCTGTCCTTTCCCTTCTCCTATGCCCTTCCTTCCAAGTTCATCCAACCTGCAAATAGCACCCCAGTAGACTTCTCCAGCACTGACTGGGGACCAGACGTGTCTTAAGTAGCTGGGTAGTTCAGCGAGGATGGGCCGTGCCCTGATGATGGTGGTGCCCTGCAGGCAGTGGAGGAGAGACATCACAACCCGCATGCAAGTGGGTGATGCCAGCTCTCAGGAGATGAGGCTGCAGGCCAGCATGACAGCCAGGTTGGGACACCAGGTAGAGGGAGCAGCTTGAGCTCAGGGCCTGGGGCAGGGGAAGATGAAGTCAAAGAAATGAGGAAAAAAAGCCTTGTGGACCATTGTAAAGACTGTGAAGGAATTGCGGGTCAATTGCTTACACTCAACATACTTTGTTATGAAAAAAAAAAAATCACAGGAAGAAGTAGGAAGAGGAGTTCACCGAACCTCCATATGCCCAGGACCCACTTCAACCCTCTGAAGCCTTAGGGGTGATGTTTTATTTACACCAGCACTCACTTCTACCCACCACTGCATTAGTTGGAAGCAATTCCAAAAGGCACATTATTTTGTTTCTAAATATTTCAGTACATTATCTCTAAAAGATAAAGGATTTTAAGAGAAACAAAACAATGATACCATTATCCCTCCTAAATCTGTGAAAACTCTGGCTTGAAGTTTCATCAAATATTTATCTGCTGTTCAACGTGCTGCTGTCTCATACGTTCCTGGCTGCAGTTTGCTCACTGCGGACTTTTGAGAACGGCAGTGACGGGCTGGCTGACATTCCAAACACATCCATTTGGCTTCTGTGCTGAAAATATAGATTACCAGGAGCGGGGAGACCAGTCCTGGGTTCCCATGGGGATGGAATGGGAAAGGTGGCAGCTGAGGCCAGGGATGGGGACAGGAAAAGCAGAGGCCTTCGGAGCACTCACCCTGGTCCAGATCACCCAGCAGGAGTGGGAGAAGACTGAGAAAAAGGCAGAAGCCATATCCTGAAATGCCAGCCCCTGGCAGAGGACTGGCCCAAGCTGCTTTCAGGCGGGCCAGAAATGGCATTGACACTGGGGATAGAGGGGGGCAGAGGGGCTCCTGCCTCTCCTGCTTCCTTTGTGAATTGCACATGATGACCAAGGGAGTGGGGTCTTTGAGGCTCCTGGCCCTCCAGCAGCTCCGGGTGATTCTCTGACCTGGACCGTGCTCTGTCCTGCAGACATTGCTAGCTCAGCACCTGCAGTGATGGAGGAAGGAGAGGAGGAGCTAATTGTGATGTTGTGGGCTTGGAAGCCGCTTCCTGTTCTGTCATCTTCTGGCTGAGTCAGGAAAACCCAAGACAGAATGACTGATTCAGAAATTATATCTCTGCTTCCCTTGTCATGACCTGTCATTTCCTCCTCATCAATTTCAATTGAAACATTACTCGGAAGCGCTCCCGAGCGCTGCTGCGCACACTCAGGCTGCTGAAAGGCAAGACACCAGACAATGACAAGGTACAGACACGTGTGAATTGAGAAGCAGAGGCTAAAGCACCGGGTGGGGAAAGGAATTCAGGCCTCTCTTTTAGAGATTAGTAACAGGCGGACGCTATAATCCTTGGCAAGGTAAATCCATTCATTTTGGACAAAGCTAGTATTTTTCCACAATGACACCACAAAGGGGGAGAATTGGAAGCTAGGTGCCCTCTGCACCATCCAGCAGAAGAGCAGGAAGTGCCCACCCAGCTGGAGGGGGGTGGGCAAGGGGCTCCCTGCCTCAGGGGTTGCCTTTCCCTTTCCGAGGTGAGAACCCGCCCGGCTTGTCTGAGCTAGACAGCAAGCACAGTCACTTAGCTGAAGTGAGAGATACTGCAGATGCATCTGAATTGGAATGTTCCAGCAGAGGAGCCAGCTTGGCTGCAGGCCGCTCCGGCACTCGGACACTCCAAGCCTCCGAGAGAGTCACTTTCCAAAGATGTAGTCCCCCTTGTCGTCCACTCCAGATGCCACAGTTGTCTCTCACTTCAGCCCCTTCTCATTTTCTGCAGAGGGATTGACTGATATTTTCCATATTTGAGAATTTGTTTCCTTCTTCTCCATTAGAATGTGAGACCATAAAAGAAAGGATGTTCTCTTTTTTATTTAGATATCCTCATGAAGGAAAAGAGGGCCTAATGTGTAAAACACAAAGTTTTATATATACATACAATGTATGTGAAATATGGAAACATACAATTTGCATAAACATCTCATGACACATTAATAAGCATCTCAGCAAGATGAATGCATGAAGTGTGGCTTGAGATCTCTGGGTACCGATGTAGTTGAGTGGCACGAGGGAAAGGACAGGACCCTAAACTGGAATCTGGTCACCTGGGTTCTGATCTCGGACGGGAAATGTCCCTTTCAGTGAAGACAGCGTGAGCCTGGCTCTGTGGCACAGAGTCCTGGGTGACATAGCTGAGATATCCTTTTCATATCATATTTTCTCTTCTCTGGATCAAAAAAAAAAAAAAGAAAGAAAAAAAGTCTTGTTTAAGAAAATCCTAGATTGTCAGGCACTTCAACTTCATGGCAAGTTTGGAATGTCCATACTACAGACTCGTCACGACAGAAGGGGTTCCTGAGACTCTCAAGGACAGAGACTCGATGTCCAGAAAGATCACATGGCCTCTCCAGGTCAGGGCAGCCTCCTGCTTCACATTAGCTTGGGAGTGTCTTCTGTTCCTCTGATCATCTTCTCTGCATCTCTGGTCCCTCCAGACTCGTCTTGTCTTACTAAACCGCGACGGCTCCCTCCTCCTCGCGCCGTCCTGGGCTGTGTCGCCCGGGTGAGAACACACCTGGGAAGGGGACTCCATCTTGGCAGGCGTTGAGCTGGTGTGAGGTAGAAAGGGAATGACGACTGCTTCAGCGCAGGCACCTACCGAGGCATCCTTGTGGAGATTGCCTTGGAGACAGCCGGGACCCTTAATAACCCACTGTGCCACCCTGTGGGCCGCCCTGGACACGTCACTTGGTCTCGGTGACTTCCCTTCGAGTGGAGGGCTCCTGCTGCCCGCAGCCCTGACCTCCCACAGGTTTGGGGGAGGAGACGGCAGTCTTGGCAGGGGCGGCCTGGTTTGCATTTGTTTTACTTTTCCATTTTTAAAACCTTTCTCCTGCCTTTTCCTGCTCTGCCAGATGGTAACAGCATTGTTTGGATCACAGGCTCCTGTTTGATTCAGTCCAGGGCCTGGAGCCAGGGTTTCTGTCAGGACACCCTAGGTTTTTCCTGAGCACCTGGTTTTATCTTCAACCAGTAGAAAATAATCACGTTTGACATTTGGAGGCAGGGAGAAGAGGAACCGAGCTCGAGACCATACGGAGCACATTAGAATGATGCACACAAGCCATCCTTTTATCTGTTAATGGCCCCTCGAATGGCTGTGTTAACTCATCCTGCCTGGGAAGGGGTTGCTGTTCTGAATTTATAGGTTTCCCTCCTCTCCACGGGCAGACGGGCAGCCTTGGAAATACCAGTCCTGCTCAGCATCCTGGCATTCAAAATGTCTTGGAAAATCTGCCCTGGTGATAAACTGCAAACACTTATCCAGATATTGTCCTGGGTAGAAATTTAAAAGAGAAGAAAAATGACAAGGTACAGACCTATTGTTAGTAAAACAGCTCTTTATTGCAGCAGAACTTGTCCTTGTCGGCACTTCTCAAATCCCTACCATCAGTTATGAATCAAAAATGCAGAAATGACATAGCTGCTACTGCAATTCCACTGCCAAAACTACTACAAGAACACCACTTCCACACTGCCAATGTTGCAACCACCACCGATAACACCACCATCACCATCACCATCACCACCAACACCACCATCATCACTAACACCACAATCATCACCACCACCACCACCACCACCATCACCATCACCACCAACACCACCATCACTAACACCACAATCATCACCACCACCACCACCACCACCATCACCATTACCATCACCACCAACACCACCATCACTAACACCACAATCATCACCACCACCACCACCACCACCATCACCATTACCATCACCACCAACACCACCATCATCACTAACACCACAATCATCACCACCATCACCATTACCATCACCACTAACACTGTAATCATCACCACCATCACACTACTACCATCACCATCACCATCATCACCAACACCACCATCATCACTAACACCACAATCATCACCACCACCACCATCAACACCATCACCACCATCACCACTAACACCACAGTCATCACCACCACTATCACCACCACCATCACCATTACCATCACCACCACCACCACCACTACCACCATCACCATCATCACTACCATCACCATTATTACCACCACCACCACCACCATCACCATACCATTACTATCACCATCACCACTACCATCACCATTATCACCACCACCATCACCACCATCATGGGTGAAGAATATAGAGAATCCTTCCGAGTGTGTTGAGTACTCAAGTCTATAGAATCACTGGGAACTTTGTACTCGACAGCTGGTGATTCTAACTTGTTGGCACTTAGGGGGCACCCGGGAACCCATATCTCAAGTATGATTGTTTTCCCATTTGGGGGCTGCTACTTACTGTTGGGGCTTCATTGGAGGAGGTGGCGTTGACTTAGGATGCGATTTTGACAAATCTAGATGGAGTGTTACAGACAGAGGCAGCAGTGTGGGCAAAATCTCAGAGACCAGAATTCCCAAGGGGACGTTTGAGGCTGAGCTCTGTAGCCCCTATGGCTACTCCCAGGGGGTGGGAGAAAGAACCCTGGAGACTCCTGGAAGGCAGAGGAGTAAGGGCACAGACAGCTCAGATGGTGTCTCTGATGAGGAGGAGCCTCTGACTTTCAGAGCTGGGCTGGAAGGGAGCGCAGGGGCTGTAGCTGGCCAGGCATGGTTACCTTGGTGCATCTATGGATGGTGCCCTCACAGCTGATCCATGGCAGGTTTTGCCTCTGTTGGGAGAGAGACTGCCTGTGATACTACTCTGACTGCAAAGTTCTGACATTTTTCTTCTTTCTCTGGCCTCTTGCCACCTTCTTGGTTTTTTCCTCCCTACTGAAATCCTCATGCTGGCAGTGTTTGCCTGTGTGGGTGGATTTCTTTGTTTCTCTCCTCCCCACCACATCCTCTTACCTGCCTACAGGTCTCCTCCTGACTGATGTGTTTACTTCCCAGGCACAGGACCACCTCCTGACACTGTGCCTGTCTGGAACCTCATTACCTCATAGGTAGCATCCCCTGGGCATGAGCAGCATTGTGACATAAAGTCTCAGCCAGCCGAGGAGGCAGGCTGTGGACACCTCGAAGCACCCCAGGAGCCATGGCACCACCTGGCAGAGGGGAGCTCACCCCGGGCACCGTCACGCAGGCATCTCGAGAGTGATTCTGCTGAATTGCAACCCAACCTTTGCATCCCTGCTGCTGTCTGGCCCTTTCCTGTCCATGCTCAGTGTTGCTGTCCCTCTGTCCCTCATCTCAGCCTTTGCCATCCAAGAGGCACTCTGCTGGCTGGGGTTCTGAATTCTGATGATTGTTTACCAGGTGCCACTGACCTTGAGGGAAAATGGTTTATTCATCTTGTAAATAATCAGTGACTCTCAGTGGAATAACCTCGGGCAATTATAGGGGGTGTCTGTCTAGATAGAAAATTAAAGGTGTCTGGTTTCCATTCCCCAGGGAGGGGGGCTGCAGCGCTTGGTGCTCTCCTGCTCCCCACCCTGGGGGTTGCAGATCACAGCAGGATCTGACATGCCTCCAAGGCCTGGCTCATTTCTGAAGGGATCTGGGACAACATTTTGCATTTTGCCTGACAAATGACAAAAAACTCATTCTGAGTTAGACCTCAATGCACCCTGCAGGTCTATGGGCTCCGCAGCAAGGGGCTTGGACTCTGGGGGCTGTAAATCAGGTGGACTCATACTCTCTGCAAGTCCACAAACTACCAAGTTGCACCTTCCCTTCCTCCCTGACATTGCCTACCTGGGACCTCTACCGCTGTCCCCACTGCCATTGTCTGGGACCCCTCCTAGGTGGGGCTTATCAGCTGTGTAGCAGTGACATTGATCTCGAAAGCACAGGTCCTTTGTCCAGCCCATAAATGTGTATGGTGTGTCTACTGTGTGATAACTACTGTTCTGGGCCTCAGAACACAGGGTCAAACAAAAGCAGAGCTGACCCACCATCACTTTCAGAGGGCATGCATCACAGTGAGGACAGATGGCACTGCATGGAGAGGACCCTGGTGTATTGGTGATGACCCAACCTAGGGAAAATAAGGAGGATGAGATGAGGGGACGCGACTGGGCAGAGAGCGTGCTGATTTGGTGACACAGGCTAAAGAAGGCGCTCAGATAAGTGGGCATTTGAGCAGAGACCTTTGGAATTGAGGAATTGTTTTCTGTGGATCCCTGGGGAACCAGCAGTCCGGGAAGAAGGAAAAGCCAACAGGAAGACCTCGAGGTTGGGATTATTTGGCCCTTTCAAAGTAGAGGACACAGGCCAGTGTGCCTGGGGGTGGGAAGAGAGCTAGGAAGTGAGAAGACGGGCAGGGGATGGGGTCAGAGGGGGCAGGCTGGGCCACTGCAGGTCTGTGCCAAGTGGGGAAAGAAGCATTGCACTGCCTTGGGCAGTGGGGAAGGGTGTGGGCCGCAGGTGGAGGACCCTGCCTGTTTATGGGGCTGCCCCACTGGTTCAGGGATAGGAGGGGATGGCTTAGGCTGGGCATGGAGACATGGCTTGCTCAGCCCCACCCCAGCCTCTGGTGTGCAACCCGAGGTGTGCAAGGCTGTGTGGTATTCACAACGCTGGGCCCGAGGGAGGCCCTGATTGGTCCAGGGCATGCAAGGCCCCTGTGACGCTGCTGGCCACACGCTTCCCCCAGTCGTGCTGCCGGCTGCCAGTCATGCTGTCTGAACCCATGTCCTGCTTTCCTAGGCCACCTCTTGCCCCATCTCTTCCTGTGGCCAGCTTGTCCCGTGGGCAGCTCCTCCTCCTCCCACCGCCTCAGCACCCTCCTCCAGGAAGCCTCCCCAAGCCCACAGGCCCACCTCAGGGCTCTGGGACCCTCCTCGGAGGGGCTTATCGGCTGTGTTGCAGTAACACGGTGCCTGGCCCAGAGCATGTTGAGCCTGCGGGAGAACCAGCAGGAGGGAGGGGCAGGACCGCGTCTTCCGTCTCACCCACGGCTGGCTGAGTCTGTGTGGGGCCTGGGGGCTGAGCATTTCCCTCTGAGCCCAGCCTAACCCTTCTGCGCAGCCTTAGGGCCTGTTCGCCCCTCCTAGGGCAGCATGACCAAGAGCTCGCGCCCGCCAGCCTGTTCCAGGGTGGTCTCCCAGACGGCGCCCTTGGTGGTGTTCCCAGGTGGAGGCCAGATTCGGGAGCGCGGCACAGGCCAGGGACGTTAGGCTGCTTCCTGCTTCCTGCGCTGGGCACCGCGGAGGAAGGCAGAAGGCGGGAGGGAGGAGGGAGCAGGGGAAAGAGAGGGAAGGAAAAGGCCCTCCTGTGTGCAAGGTGGGCTCGGGAGCGGGGAGACGGGCATCGCAGGCAGCAGAGAGCAGGCCCATGAGAAGGGAGCTGAGGTCTGAGTTTCTAGAGTCTGACACATGCAGAAAGAGTGTCGCCAGCAGAAGTCTTCTCTTCAAGACACGCACGTCAAAACCGCTCTGTGACCCACCTCACCCCAGTCAGAAGGGCAGCTATCAAAATACAAATAACCACAAGTGTTGGCGAGGACGTGGGGAAAAGGCACACTCCTACACTGCTGGTGGGACTGCAAATTAGTGCAGCCAGTATGGAGAGCAGTATGGAGATTCCTTGGAAAACCGGGAATGGAACTACCTTTTGGCCCAGCTATCCCTCTCCTTGGACTATACCCAAAGGACTTAAAAACAGCATCCTATAGGGACACAGCCACATCAATGTTTATAGCAGCACAATTCACAATAGCTAAACTGTGGAACCAACCTACATACCCTTAAGTAGATGAATGGATAAAGAAAATGTGGTATATACACACAATGGAATATTACTCAGCAGTAAAAGAGAATAAAATCATGGTATTTGCAGGTAAATGGATGGAACTGGAGAATATTGTGCTAAGTAAAGTAAGCCAGTCCCCCAAAACCAAAGGCCACATGTTTTCTCTGATATGTGGATGCTGATCCACAATGGGGAGGAGGGAGCATTGGAGGAGTGGAGGAATTTTAGATAGGGCAAAGGGGAGGGAGGGAACCGGGAAGGGGACAGGAAAGATAAGTACATGTTTGAAGACACAAATGAATGGTGTTAACTCTACTTTGTGAACAACCAGAGATATGAAAATTTGTGCTCTCTGTATGAATTTGAATGCATTCTTCTGTCATGGATAACAAATTAGAATAAATAAATAAATTTAAAATTTAAAAATAAAGACAGCACAGAGCTGGGTGGAACCCTGCCTCTGTCACTAGGTACGTAACAAGCAGGTCTCAGCTTTCCTGGGGCCTGTGAACGCCTGCTCCACAGGGTCCTCCTGCAAGGAGTGGCGGGAAGAACCAGGAAGAGCTGGCCACAAAACTGTCACTCACAGAATGTGGGACTTACTCAAAGTCTTGTTTTACCTTTTTTAAAAATCTTTGCTAGCGCTGCTTTTGTTAAATCAGGAAAAGTTACAGGAGGAAAGCAGACACCGCCCCATTATTCACGGGACCTTGTTCTACTCTGTATGCCGTTACCTCATGGGTGTAAATTGAATGTGCAGTACACCTCATCCCTGTAGGGAGGTGGACTCAGTCCAGTGAGGGTGCTCGTCCCCCAAGGTGCCCCTGCCCTGCTGTAGGGCACATAGTGTAGTAAAGATTCTAGCCACAGAAGGGCCTCAGGGACCTCTGTCCATGGTGGGGCTGTCTACACACCCCGCCTCATCCTTGGGGGGACACTCTGTCTGTGGTGGCTGTGGAGACACAGTGACGCAGGACACAGGCAGGGCCAACCAGGGTGAAAAAGCAAGATTGGTTAGCAGATTGGATGGTAAGGTGAAGTTTGTGAAGGAAAAGGGGGAGAAAAAAGAAAAGTGTGTGTGTGTGTGTGTGTGTGTGTGTGTGTGTGTGAGAGAGAGAGAGGGGGGGGGGGGAATGTGTGTGTCTGGGTGAGATGGTGACCTCTGCACAAAACACCTCTGGAAGAACCGGGCAGCACCTGGCAGGTTAGGGAAGAAGCTGGGTGGTGGCCGAGAGCTAAGGAGGTTTTGCTCAGGTGTAACTTTTTGTGCCTTTTGAATCTGGGGCCCTGTGTAATATACAAAGTGGGATCCAGAGCCCAGCCCTCTGACCTGAGCCTTGGCCCCTTCCCCACCCCATGCTGCTCCTCTGTCGGGCACTCCCGAGGGTCAGCCTGGCGGTTTGAGCCGTGAAGACTGAGGTTTCCACCGAGAGACATCATCACACGGGCTCTGGGAATGCCTGCCTGCCTGTCGGTTAATTTTGGCTTCTTCTTTTGCACTCAGGGGAAGAAAGGTGACGTGGGCCCAGCGGGAGTCCCTGGATCCCCGGGGCTGCAGGTAACTACTGCCTTCAAACCTTCTTCTACGGGAACGCTGCTTTCTCTGATTCAGGGAGCCACTGGGGCTTCTCAGGTTGGAGCCAGAGTCCTGCTAGTCACTACCAAAGTATCAGAGAGAACGGTCAGTAGCTGCCTCTGGCCAGTAGGTGCAGCTCTCCAGGGACAGCACCTGGTCCCCAGGAGGGCGAAGCAGGGAGCAGGGTGGTGAGCTGAGGATGGGCAGGAGCCCTACCGAGTGGCCAGAAAAACCCAAAGACAGCGAGGACCCGGGTCCTGGTGCGGGTGTGACTTCCAGCCTGCTGGGACTGTGGCCCAGTCCCTTCCCTTCTTTGGGCCTCAGTTTCTGTGAAGTGGTAGGATGAGGGCCTCCATCACAAGGCCTCTGGCCTGGGCAGGGACTGATCGTCACCCCTGCCTGTCCTTCCATCTCTGCCCTCTCCTCCTGTGCTTTTGTCTCTTGGCCTACTCCTCTGGTCCCCAGGACCCAGCTGGTCACCCTGCTTTGGTCCTGCTCCCTGCCTCCACGCACTTCCCTGTGGGCCATTCTGGTGCTGCCCCAGCGGATCCCCACTGTGCTCTGTGCAGGTGGCAGACTCAGGGTCCCGTGGTGTTTCACAGATGAGGGGCAAGACTCCAGAGGCAGAGGGCCTAACTCCAGGCCACGTCTGCTGGGGGGGCACCTGACATCAAACCACATCCCTCAGTCCCCAGGTGACCTGGGCCCCTTCTTTGCCAATGCAGCACTAAGGAGCCCTCTGCAGGGTACCATGGTGTGACCAGAGGGACGATGCCTGGAGCCCACACCTGGCATTGCAGGTGTCCAGGTCCCTTGGCTCCTCTGTGCCTTGGAGCCGTTCCTCCCCCTTCCGACGCCCGGTCTTGTCCCCAGGTTGGTGAACTCACCACAAGCAGAGTCACGGGGAGAAGATGTGGAGTTAGAGAGTCAGAGAGACCCTGGTTCACCACTTCCTGATGAGGGGATCCTGGACTTGTTCTTTGACCTTCTGACTTTGGTTTCATCATTTGGTAAAAATAAGAATACTGGGATAATGAGAAAAGCAGACTGTGACCGGAGACTCTGGGTCCCCAAGGCACAGTGAGCACCCGGGAGCGATGGCGGCCCGCCCTGTTCTGGCTGTACTGGCAGTGAGCTGGCGGAGGGGTCATCCCCAGACCCTTGCCTGGTTCCCCCCAGGGCTGTGGTGGAGCCGCTGGGCTTAGCCCTGCCTGTTCCCTGAGGGATAGCTCTGTTCCACGGGGAGCCACGGTAATCCGCCTTCTGCCAGGCGTCACTGCAGGCTGCCCTTGGAACCTGCTCCTGCTGCTGCTTGCTGGCGTGAGTGTCTCCCGAGTCTCGGATTTCACCTCAAGCCCCTCTCAGTTGGGCTGGGAAAGACCGTGGAGTGAGGAATGTATCATTCACCATGATTCACCGTGTCCTAAAGATTCCGTACCCATTTTGGTATTTTGTTGTTAATAAGTAAAACGAGAGTGGGTTTGGCATTTGCTGTCTGTCCTTGCTTTTTGACGAGCAGAGCTTGGCTCTGTTTTAAAATGTACCAGCAGCCAGGTCCCGAGTCACACCTATAGTCCTAGCTGCTTGGAAGGCTGAGGCAGGAGCATCACTGGAGCCCTGGAGTTTGAGGCCAGCCTGGGCCACATAGTGAAACCCTATCTCAAAATCAATCAATAAATAAAACAATGTAAAATTCACCATCAATGCAGCTCTACCAGATTATCTTGATTTCCTTTTTCTCCTTACAATTCTGCTGTCCTGGGAAACGTGGTTCTTTTCAATTTGAGCTTTGAAGCCTTTTTCATTTGGCAGATCTTCCCTGCACGCCAGGCACAGGACTGGGTGCTGAAGACGTAAACATGACCAGGCTTCCCACAGCAGAAATTTGCCTGGCAGAGTGCATGCGGCCTTACTCAGGGAACGCAGAACCAGGCGGCAGAGAGTATGCTCAGCCTGGTGCCCGCGACTGGGCCACTGCTGAGGGACATGGGGCTGCCTTCCAGCCAGCCATGCCTGAGCCAAGAAGAAAGAGTTTCTGTGGGTGTTTGCCACCCCTCTGTGACACTCTTCCTAGTATATCCATGGGCCGGTTACCATTTTCTTCTGCTTATCACCTGTGTGTTTGTTCATTTGTTCCTTGAGTCATTCCCTAAGCCAAGCTCACTCTGCAGCTGTGAAACCTCAGTAGCCACGATCTGTCACCTGAGGAGCCACGTGCCCGGGGTGCAGAAAGACGTGCCAACAGAGACGGTGTCACTAGTGTGTGCCTGGATTTTGTTTGTATTCAGGTAGGGTGAGGCCAGGGGATCCGAGGCCATTAGACCAGGGCTCAGGCTCTAGGCCCTAAGGCTGGTCTCTGGTTTGCCTGGCATCTGGTCCTGAGTGATTTTTGGCAGGATAGTGTCCTATTCCAGTCTACAGGAACCTGGTGGAAGGCTGTAGGTGGAGGTAGGGACTAGGGTTTGTCAATTTGCATATTCAAGTCTTACTTGCAGGTAAGTTGTTTATAGCTCTAGAAGCTAGCTCCAGGGATCAGCAAGATCTCAAGATGCCAACGCATCCTAAAGCAGGGCGTGGGACTGATTGATTCATACTAAAGGACAATCCCCTGTACTGAGCTGGGTTTGGAGAGTGGCAGGGCTCTGTGGAGGCCATCCAGAGTCCCTGCACTGACCTGGAAAGTGGTGGCGATTCCAGAGGGGCACATTCCTGAAAGGTCATGTGTTAGTCGTTTTTGACACAGGCGGCTTATGGGAGGAATGAGGCTCCCAGTCCTGGAGGTTCAAGTCCAAGACTGGGTGGCCCATTGACGTGGGCCTTTGCGAAGGTGGGTGTGTGTGTCAGAGTGGATGCTCAGTCTCCAGCCAGGAACAGGGGATAGAAGAAACCAGGGGACTTTGGTCCCTTTGGCAGGCACACCCAATGGCCTGAGGCCCTCTCACTGGGCTCCACCTCTCGGAGGTCCACAGCATCCCCAACACTCATCCTGGGACAAAGCCTTTCGCTTGGGGTCCTTGGTGGGACATTCTCCATGCCGCCATAGCAGGCCCGTTGCAGAGGGGGAGGGCGAGCTGTGTGTGTAGCTTCTGCCGTCACCAGGCTGTGCCTTTAGCCTTCATACTCGGTTCTGTCAATTCTTTATGACTTCCTGTGGGCGAAGGGTGCTCGTCTCCACTTAGGGTCTCAGGAAACTCGGGCTCAGAGTGGTGAGTTAGTTTGGCCTGTGGGGGGAGAGGTGCCTCCTAGTTCCTGTGCGGACGCAGCCCCAGGGAAGTGGACAGGCCATAAGAGGCTTCCTGTGCCTCCTTTTCAAGATGAAAAACTTCCTCTGCTGAAACTCGGTAGAATAAATACGCACATCTGCGCTGTCCTTTATGAGGATTCTCTTCTCTGAAGGGTGCATCACGAGGGCAGTGCCGGTTGGTGCTGTGGGGAGTGTGGAAGTGTGGAGTCCCTTCAGCGGGAAGCAGCCAGGGGCGGAGGCTGGCCTTAGAGCTCTGTGGTGATGTGCCTGTGAGCCGCAGTGCAGGACCCCCTGAGCCAGGCAGGACCACAGTGGGGCCTCAGGGATCCGCATCTGAGGGGAAGACAGATTGTGAACACCTTCCCATAACGCCCGTGCCTCCAGGTTGCGCAGGTAGCGTGGTGGCTGTGTGGATTTATGCAAGCACTTCTCAGGCAAATGCCCCCCCCCCACACACTCGTACATGTACTTCAATGGCAGCTAGGTGTGATCAGGGTACTTATTTGCTATTTCTTTATTAATGATAATTAGGCTAATTGGTTATTTATGCATCATCATTGTAACCGCTAATTGCATTAGATAGCTGTTTACTCCGTGTTAGAGGATCAAATGTTGTTTCATTAATAATAATTGGGCTGATTGGCTAATTAATATGTGGAGTCATTACTTAGTTGTTAATAATAATGAAAACAGTCGTGTTTTGTTGTATTCATTTAGATCTACTGGCTCATGTGTCACTCTCATTAACAACTGGACTAACTGGTTATTTAGATATCTTTATTAATGATTAGGAGACAAGAAGTGTCAATGGCGATGTCCTCCCAGGACGGCTGGTGTACTTACCTTTTTCCTTCCGCTCTCAGTGACCAGCAGTCTTCCTGCCGCTCTGAGTCTCGATTACTTAAGGCTATGAGGTGACATGAGGCCACCTTGCATTTGACCCTAGACACCCAGAACCGAAGCCCTGTTTGTCACCTGAGCTCCCAGCTCTCCATCTCTCTGCCAAGAGAAGAGCGACCTGCCCGCTGCACCCGGGACTTCCTGACCTTGGTGGCTCTTGCAATTCAGTTTTTCCCCTCATTGTCCCCCATTTGTTCTTGAGCCTTGATCTTCTCATCTATAAAGGAGGGAAATAAGGTGAGGGGTCCTTGGCTTTTCGGCCGCCGCTGCTCTGGCTCAGCTGCGGCAGCTGGAGGAGGAGGGAGTCCCTTGTCTCTAGAACACCCAAATGCCGTGCAGCCTGCAGCAAAATAGAAAGCAAGTCCAAGGTTGCTTTCCGACAATCTTTCAGTCTTCTATTTTATTTAGAAACTTACCAGTGGGGTGACTCAAATAGCTGGTCTGTTGGGGTTGCGCAACTTGATTTTCAGGAGAAAAGGGGTGTGGGGTGAAAGTGCCCATGAAAGCCAATCAGAAGGCGCCGGAGTTGATTCAGTCTCAGCTGCAGTTATGGAGCTCCACCATAAGGTTCCCCAAGGCTGGAAGATGCTCAAGATCCACGACCCTCATCCAAGAAAGTCGAGGTGTGGCCTGTTATCTTTTATAGAATATCCAAAAGCCTCCCCTGGAACACTCAGCTCGCAGCACTGGGCCCACCAGCACCCTGTGCCCTCTCTACTCACCCCCAGTGGCCTCTCTGGCTCCGGTTCCTAAGGCTCTTTCTTTATCTCAATGCATCAAAGCTGAGCCCGACACTCACTCTGCCAAACCCACTGTCCCTTCCCCTGCAGAATATTCCCATGATGGCCCACCCCCCTCCCAGTATCTCAGGCCACATCCATGTCCCAGTCCAGTTGGCCACCGAATGGTGCCCTCACTCTTCCAGGCCAGCCCCTGGTCTGCACCCCTTCCTGGTGTCCCTGCCCTCTGGAGCCGGCTCAGGCTTCCTCCCTGTGGGCCTGGTTGTCTGCCTCCTGGTCCCCTCTCCCAGTGGGGTCTAAAGATGGCGGAAATGTGCCTTCTTAGCTCAGTTCTGTTGTGTCGCTCTCTCAGGGGACCTCTATAATATTTGTGCTCCCTCAAAGACGAATCCCAGTGTTTCTTACTTACCCCAGCACGCTGCCCATCCCTTGTTCCATGTCCCCACACCCTGAGCCCTGTCCTTGCACCACCAGCTGGGGCTCCACTGTTGCATCTGCTTGTGGTGCCTGTCTCCTCTCCCACCCGCCTGTTCTCAGGCTCCCCTTGGTCCCTCAAGAGCTCAGCTTCCCTCGGGTGCTGCCCGACCTACCCCTGTGCTCACCTGCTTCCTGCGACTTGGCAGCATCTCTCTTGTCATTCTCGAACTCTACCCAGGGAGTGTCCCTGGGGCTCTTCCACATGTCATGATTCCTGTGACTCAGCTCTGCAGAGAAAGTGCTGCACCTGCTCTCCACTGGCAGGAGCGGGGCCTCCCCAGTCACACAGCTGCTGGGGCCCTGAGCTGCCTGGGGTGCCTGACCCCAGGGTGGCTTTCCAGGGGGTCACAGGCACGGTTCCTTTGTCCTACCAGACTGTGGTTTTCTGGTGAAAAGGAAGGGCCTCCTCGGGGACACAGTGCGTGCTGGCCGCATCCTGGCTGGACTGGCCCCTTCTTCCATTCTGGGCTCCTGTCCTTCAGGGCTGACATGGCTCCTCATCAGGGGCACGCTGTGCTCTGCCAGCAGTGATGGGTGAGGTGTTTGCCTTTCCTTTCATCCCCCAAAGCCTCTGTGGGGACAGGAGCAATATCCCATGCAGGTTGTTAGAGGACAGAGCTGCCATGCAGCCTGGGTTGATGGGGTCCCAAAGGTCCCCTTAATCCATGTCACAGGGTGTCTCTCTGCTGTTCTTTTACCTCAAAGCAAGAAGATAGTACCCAGCCCTGTCAGGCAGACTCTGCTAGGTCGATGTGAGGGTTAGAAGAAGGAGTGTGACGCCCAGGGCATGGGAGATGCCCATCCAAGAAGGACGAGATTGGGTCTGGCCTCTGTTATGTCTTCTCATCTAGAAAATGCAAACACCTCACCTGGAGTCTCTCTGCCAGGCAGAGAACAGCACCTGGATTTGAGGGTCCTTGGTTGTGTCCACAGTGAACATCACAGATCTGAAAGCTGCATGTGGCCTGGACACAGCAAAGCTGGGCTACCCAGCAGGACATTGGAGCTGCGGGCTGAGAATGAGTGGCCATCTCGTGTCTGACCACCCAGGTCCTCTGCTGCCCCGGTCCTGTCCAGTCTTCTCTGAGCTCTCCCTCTCCAGTAAAGACAGGCCCAGGCTGCTGAAAAAGAGAGTGGGAAGGGCCTCCGATTGGCTCCGCAGGCCAGGGCCCACAGGCCCTGGGGATCCTGCTGAAGCACCATGTTTCCTGGAAGCTGCAGGTGCCTGGGCTGCTGCTCGTGGTGTCCTTGCGTTCTGGGAAGGGTGAGCTGAGAGTGGGGGCTTATTCCCAGCTCATGCCCTAAGGAGTCCAGTCCCTGCCCAGGGCACTGCCCGGATCGTCTGGGCCCCAGCTGCTCCTTCTCAGAGCAGATGTCCCCAGTGGGAACAGATGCTATCCCCACCCCAAAGACACACCAGGTCTAACTGACCTACAGAGAAATCTAAATCTGGTGACATCCTTTTTGCTTTTTGATGCCTATTTGTGACTCACATGTGCCCCTCCAAGGCAAAGAAGGGAACAGTTCATGGATGCAGCAACCTCTGCCATTTTTTAGTGTGTATCGCCCTCTGGTGGTCAAATCTCTGAACACAAATTGCTTCCTGTTCATAGGACTTCTAGAATTTTCTCAGCTCTCTACCATGCTGGTTGATGAGGGAGATGCAGACAGAACAAGAAGGGCTGGCCCTTGATAGTCTCTGGGACAGAGGAGCAGTTGTGCTGATCCTGAGCATGGAGCAGGGAGAGATTAATTCCACCTGGGAATGGAAGGCCATTAGGAAGGCAGGTGCCAGTGGAGGACACGTCCAGAGAGTCCTCTGCAAGTCCTTGAGGTTGAGTGGGCAGTGATTGGCAGTCAGGGAGGTGAGGGGACAGGGAGGTTGTGAACAGACGTGGAAGAATTCTGAATGCAAGGTGGAAAACCCAGGACCTAACCAGCAGGGACCCAGAGCTACCGAGGGAGCTCTCAGCTGCGACGTCACTGGGTGCTGTCAGAGCCTGTCCACACTCAGGGCTCTAACCCCCCCTCTCTCTGAGGGCCCCACTGTTGCACAGCTGCAGCTGGCCCCTATGTGACCCACTGCCCACCGTCTCCCTCAGTGTCCTCCAGATAGCAAGCTGCCTTTCCAAACACACATGTGATCAAAAGGAGTCTTCTTAGACTCTCTTAGTGACCGAAGACTTCTGGGCAAAGTTGTCGCTTGGCCTTGGCTCCCAGTCCTCTGGGGTCCTGGCCCTGACTACGTCTTGTTCCCATGTGGAGCCATGGGCCCTTGCTCAAACACGCTGCCCCTTTAACTCCAAAGGCCTTTAGGTGCCTAGCTCCACCTGCCATGGTCAACCTGGCCTGTGGGCAGTTTCTTCTGTCTCCAGGACCTAGGAGTCCCCTATGACCACCCTCCTTCCTCCCCCAAGTGCTCAGGGTTGCTCCTGCTCTGTGCTCGAGGCCTAATGGGGGCACTGATCTTTTCTAACACAGTCGTCTGTTTACCCCTTTCTTCCCTCCCCGCAGTCCCCGGCCGTGCAGACAGGAGCTGTCCTGGTGTTTGTTCACTAGTGGTACCTGCTGCCATTCGCAGCCACTGAAGGTGTCCAGGGCACAGGTGCAGGGAGTGGACGATGGCAGTTACAGGCCTGGGGTGCAGGCCTGGAGAAGGACCGCCAAGTGTGGCCTCCATCAGTCTCAGCGAGAGCGTTTAAGTACAGACACGTGGCTCTCCCCAGGCCTGCAGAAGCTGCAGGGCCAGGCCCTCAAGACCCCTGCTGTTCACCCAGCTCTGGTCCCTGACTAGTGATTGGGAATGTTCTGGAAAGTCTTTGTGAGTGGGTTATCCCACTGTGTGCATGTGTGTGGGCATGCATATATGTATGTGTTCACTTTAAATGTTCAAATATTTTAAATCTGAGTTTAATAGATAAAGTTGAAACAGAGAACTCCAGTCTTCCTCAAGCCAGGATTAACAGCTCCTGGGCCATATGGGTCCCGAGGAAGCTGAAGGCTGACTTGTTCTCGGGTTCAGCACAGCCTGGTTCATCTGCATGTGTGTGTCACAGGCTCTATCGATTGTAACTGCTTCTGCAGAGCCCACAGAGAAGCAACCTAGCTGCTTCTCCCCCGTTTTCTCAAAAATTCATTTTGACTTTTTACACTGTTTGCTTATTTCTTAATAAGTAGGTGGGTATCTGAATCTGGCCAGCCAGGATCCAGGCAGGTTCCTGGTCTGGCGAGGTAACAATACAAAGATGCTAAGTTCTCGTCACCAGAGAGCGACACTTGTTAGTGTTTTGCACACTGTGCTCCAGATCTTTCCTTTTTGCTTTTGTTCCTTTGTGTTGAAATAAGACATCTCAGATAAAGCCAAGCCCCTCCTCGTCATTGTGCCCACTGCCCTCTTTCTCTGTCAAGTGCCACCGTCACCAGGAGGCTGCTCTGTGCTCTTTTGTAACCACTTTGCTCTCTCCTTACAGGGTCCCCCTGGACCACCTGGTGTCCCAGGACCTCCTGGACCAGGAGGCCCCCCGGTAAGGTCACTCATGGTGCTTCCATGCCTGTGGGGTCAGGGCATTGCCTGCATGGACACTTGCCTTTGCTCTGCCCAAGTCCAGGGGACAGTTGCCAACAGGAGGACCTCCTCTCACAGACACCCCACGTCTCTGGACTTGCAGGCCTTAGGGCCCCTTTGAGCATAACTAGCAAGGGAGCCAACCCAGCACTGAGGCTGGTGGCTGCTGGAGACACGGGGTGCAGGTGGCACGTTGGGCTCCTGGGCCCATTCAGGTGTCTGCAGACATTCGTGGCTTGACTTTCAGGACCAGGGCAAGGGTTTGTCACATTTCCCCTCCCATGTTTTGGGGGACAACTGGAAACTCCCCCTGGTAGGCCCTGGGTGGGGCAGACCCAGCAATGGGCAGAGGGTGCCATTCCTTCCTGCCCCAGGTGGAGGTGAACATGGCAGGCACCCCAGCTGTGGACCAGATAAGCTGTGGGCTGCCCAGCTTTGGAGATGTGTCAATTCTGCATCTTACTGTGCCGGTCTGGAGGGTGGTGGATGCCCAAGAGGTGCCCTCCTCAGAGCCCTCAGAGGCCAGGACCTGGGCCAGGAATGGAGTCGAGACAAGGATCATACTCCAAATCGTCTAACAGCCTCCCTGTGCTCCCTTCCAGGGTCTGCCTGGAGAGACTGGCTTCCCGGGCAAACCTGGGCCTCCTGGCCATGCGGTGAGTGGCCTGCGGCGTCTCCCTCCTACCTTCCCCCTCCTCCATGGCTCGGGGTCAGGCCATTGCTGCTGGCCCTGGGAGCCCCGAGAACTGATGCCTCCCCACACCCTTGGCTCCTTGAAGCTGGTTCCAGGCCCAGCCCGCAGCTCCCTTTCCCCTTCTGCAGCGTCCTCCTGTCTGTCTCCTGGGACTGCTCCACGTGTCCTGGCCAGGGTGTGGATTGGGGCCACTCTTCCTAGGCCACCACCCTTGCTGTGGTTACCCAAAGACACATTTGAAAGTCCCTCACTTTGTAAAGTGTGACCCTCGCTTTGCAAGGTGGGACGACATGTCCACAGGGACGCCCAGAGGGTAGCAGAAGCAAAGCCCCAGACGAGAGAAGGGACGCAGGTGGGGCCCTCTTCCCGCTACTGTCCCATCAGTAGCAGCTGTTGTCCTGATGAGGTTTTCCCACCTGTGAGCTGAGAAGACCCTGGAGGTCTCAGGGTACCGCTGGTTGCTTTCAGGTCCTGCAGGTGGAGCTCAGCAGCTCAACCATCACATAGGAGCTGGGGGGTAAAGGCAGGGTGTCTTCTTGCGTGCTGGCGTGTCCTCTTCAGGGCAGTGATGCAGAGGCTGGCAAGACTCTGGCACCATGTGACAGAGAGCTGGACACGCCTGATGATCTGCCCTGGGCAGCCTCTGCTCCGCTCTAAGGTATTGATTTCTTTGTGACATGGTGTCCTCGTGGAGCTGCTGAGAGGGGAGGGCCATGGCACTGATGGAGGCTCAGACACTGCAGAAGGACGAGGAGGAGGCGAAGCAGGCTCTGCAGTGTATGGCAGCTCTCCCCTTCTCCATGGGCCACAATCCGCTGGTGCCTGTAGATGGAGCTCCCAGGAGACAGCCCCAGAGGTCTCTGCAGCACCCGCGTTCTGAGCTCGGTTGAGCCCCAGCGCATCCTGCCAGACCGCATCAGACACAGACGCAGTGTTGTGGTGTGCACTTGGGTGAACTGACACAGACCTGGAAGGAACCCCTGGTGAAGTGCCTTCCTTGGACACACAGTCAACTGCAGTGTCACCAAGAAACATGGTGAAATGGGTGTCTTCCGGCAGCTCAAACACATGAGTTTTTGTGACTCAGTGGATTCATCAAAATGTGTATCAGTGTGAAAATTCAGAAGAGGGAGTGTGTTATGCAAACAAAAACATATTTTAAGTCTTTTACGGTTTTCTGAGGCCATGGTCACTTCAGGTGTGAAGTGTGGCTTCTGGCTTTTGAGACTGCTCTTGTTCAAGGTTATTCTTGGGTGCTCCAGGTGGCCTTGAACGAACCTCCTGCAGGTCTGTCCAGTGATTCCCATGACACTGCTGTTTGGATATGTCCCTGTCCTTGTCTTTTCAATAACCAACATCCCAGGCTGGAGACTCAGGGCATCTTAAATAGGGTGATAGCAAGTCTGGGGCAGAAGAGACACCAGGATTATAAAAGAAAATTCCTTTTACTTTTATTGAAGCATTGAGGATTGAACCTAGTACTTCATGTGTATTAGGCAAGTGCTTTGCCACTGAGCTATATCCCCAACCCCCAATTCCACTTTTTAATTTGATTTTGACACAGGGTCTCACTAAGTTGCCCAGACAGGCCTCAAACTTGTGATCCTCAGCCTCCCAAGTAGCTAGGGTTATAGGCATGTGCCACTATGTCTGACAAGCATTAACTTTAAATTTTTTAAAATTTTTTTATTTGTTTTAATTAGTTATACATGATAGTAGAATGTGTTTATGCACTTTGATATATCATGCATAAATGGGGTATATAATTTCTCATTTTTCTAATTATACATGTAGAATCACATTGGCCATGTGATTCTATATGCATAAAGTAATAATGTCTGTTTCATTCTACTCTCCTTCCTGTCCCCATATCCCGCCCCTCCGTTCAATCCCCTCAACCTAATCTAAGGTAACTCTATTCTTCCCTAGTGCACCCCCCTATTGTAAATCAGCATCTGCATATTAGAGAGAACATTTGGCCTTTGGTCTTTTCGATTGGCTATTTTGCTTAGCATGATATTCTCCAACTCCATCCATTTACCAACAAATGAAACAATGGCTCATGAGATCTGTCACCAAGAGAAATCACGTACCTTATATCCATCACTGAAGAACACGTGTGTCCCGATCACCAAAGCCCAGGGGATAAGGAGAAGATGGAGTGTCCCCGGTGTAGTGGAAGGAACCCAGGAGTGGAGCCAGAGACCCTTGTGGGTCCCCGTTACTAGCTGTGTGACCTTGAGGGGGTCACCCAACCCTGGAGCTCTTGTCCCCTCATCTGCAGCAGCTGTAGTAACAGCTGTCCTGCGGCATTGTAAGGAAGAAGTTTACATTGGAAAAGCCAACGCGGAGGCCCTTGGTGTTCATTCCCACCAGGAAAAAAAAAAAAAAAGACAGTAGTGCCAAACCTGGCCAGATTTGCTCTTCTGAAGGACGAGGCGAAGGAAGGATCGGAGTGGGAAGGAGAATCGCGTGGCAGAGAGACTGTGGAGAGCAGGGCAGTAGTCGGGGGACAGTGTCTCCCCTGGTGCTCTTGGAAGCTGGGAGAAGGAATGAAGCACAGAGGTCCTGTCCCTCCTTGCCCACCTGCACATCTGGGGAACTGGACCTGGGGCACTGACGCAGCTGGTGAAGGAGGAAGGCCTGTCCCTCCAGTCTCAGAGTCAGCTCCTGGGCCCAAACGACTTAGTGCAGTGTTTCCTAAATAGGACTTTTATTCTAATTTTATTTTTTTCCTACCTTGACCCAGGGGCCACCTGGAAGGGATGGGCCGAATGGACCACCAGGTCTGCCGGGATCCAAGGTCGGTACTCCCAGGTTGGCATGAGTTTGGAAAACAAACCCAGGAGCAAAAGAGCTCCTTGGTTGTGGGTGCATTCTAAAATGGCCTCGATCAGGACCAGGTTGAAATGTTTGGATTTACCAGGTCGGGTGGGGAGAGCTCTTTATTTCTACTTAGATAACTGGAGAAGGACGTGGAAGCCTTGGGCATTGAAATCAGTCTGTTACAAACAAGTATTTATTTTATTTGAGGGAATTCTCTCAAATGCCCTTATTAATGTAAGAGATTTCAATCTAAAAAATATTCCAATTGGGCCCATTATAGCAGGATTATTAAGATAAAAGTCCAAGTTAAATATGAGAAAGTAGAGAAGCAAAGTCATAGCTTAAATACTTCAAGAAAATATTTATGATGCAACAAGTTTTTTTTTAAGATATAAACTTTCTTTTTTCATAGCCAACAGCAAAGGCTCAGGTATTCATGTCAATAGTCCTTGTAAGGCAACTGTTAATGGCAATATTTGAATATGAGGGGACACTTCATTCCAATAAACAAATTTATTGGAAATTTCAATGTTTTTCATGACAAAATACAGAGTAAGTATGAATTTAACTTCTTTGTATGAACACTTTATGGAAATATTTTCCATTTTTCTCCCTCATCATTAAGGAGACAATGGCTAACTAAGTACTTTGCATTCTCAAAAGTATTTATTCTCACAGTGCTTTTACTCAAAATCTCTCAGAAAAGTGTCATTTCTGGTCAATCATAATTATAAAATTAAAATGAGAGCTGTGGGATTTGAATGGCAGGAGGTGGCATGTGCTGTTGTGTTGGATCACCAGAGTTAGGCAGCCTCTGGGGACCAGAGGGTTCAAGTCCACTTGAGGACAATGGTCCTCTTCCTTGCCTGTCTGCAAAGATGCAGGGATTCCTGCAAGCAGGGCCCTCGGCTGACTTGCTTTTATTCCTTACAGGGAGACCCTGGAGAGAGAGGGGAAGGCGGCCTGCCTGGGAAGCCTGGACCTCGGGTAGGACTTTGCCACCTTGCTCATCGCACTCCTCATTCTGCTGGGTATCCTGGGCTGTGCGGCAGTCCCAGGCACCCCAGTGCGTGTCAGCCAGAGCTGGGCAGAAAGCAGATGATTGAAAAGGGGCTATTGAGCGGGGTGAGGCAGGGTAAGGGCTCCAGCTGGCCATTAGCATCCCCTGAGGCTGGCCACAGCTGAGCCAACACCCGCTCCGGGGCAGAAGGTGGGGTGGGGGGAGGGTGCCCAGAACCAGGGAGACCCATGGAGAAGGAGCATCCCACTTGCCCTGCAGGGAAGAGCAAGGGGGACACGCACCTCTCCCCTTCTCTTGGCTTCTCCTTCCCTTCCTCCCTGAGTTTTGCTTTCCTCTGATGATTCCTTGTGCAGGAGGCAGCCCTGGAGTCGGGCATCCTTGGGCCTCCAGGGGGTGGAGCAAGTGAGGAATGGGTGGGGGACTCGGGGAGAGATTTGGACCCAGCACCCACTGTGAGCCCAGGGCAGCTCAACATCTGGACCTTGTCGGAGGCCAACATGCAGTGAGCACAGAGGAGAGGTCGGCCCTGTGAGTGTGCGTGCTCTGTACTCAAGGACGTGCACCTGGGGCTCTGGGGAACCTGCAAGGAGGGCTGCCCCTCTGGCCCCCACCTGCGGTGCTCCCACCTGTGAGGTGTGAACTGCTGAAGGTCGGTGCCCACTGCTGGCCTCTCCTGTTACCACATGAGTCAGGCGTGTGGTGACACAGCCAGCCTTGCAGAAAGGAGGGAGGCTCCACACCCACCCAGCCAAGCATGGGAGGGGCCTGACAGCACCAGGTGGCTGGTTCTCACCTTGCTGGCCAGTGGGTGCTGCCAATGCGCAGATCCCAGGGCCCTGCCAACCCTATCGTCTCTCTTTAGAAGGTCAAATTAAAGAGGAATAGAGAAAAAGAAAGGCAGAAGAAATTGAACCCATCTGATTCAGTTATACCCCAGTTGACCAAATTGTGGCATGAGCATCCCCAGGCACCATCCTGGAACCTCCCATTTCTGAAGCCCATATTTGGAGAATTGAGCCCTCCCCCTTGTAGGGCCCAGCAAGTCCATCACTTTCCCTTCATATTTTAAGATTCAACATTTGGTGTTTTAAAAAGTTTATAATGGGCTTTTCTTGGTTGTGGCATGAAAAAATGTTTATCATCACTAGCAATTAGAGAAAAGCAAATAAAACCACTCTAAGATTTCATTTCACTCCAGTCAGAATGGCAGCTATTATGAAGACAAACAACAACAAGTGTTGGCGAGGATGTGGGGGAAAAGGCACACTCATACATTGCTGGTGGGACTCAAATTAGTGAAGTCAATATAGAAAGCAGTATGGAGATTCCTTGGAAAATTGGGAATGGAGCCACCTTTTGACCCAGCTATCCCTCTCCTTGGACTATACCCAAAGGACTTAAAAACAGCATACTATAGGGACACAGCTATATCAATGTTTATAGCAGCACAATTCACAATAGTTAAACTGTGGGACCAACCTGGATGCCCTTCAGTAGATGAATGTATAAAAAAAAATGTGGCATTTATATACAATGGAATATTACTCAGCAATAAAAGAGAATGAAATCATGGCATTTGCAGGCAAATGGATGGAGTTGCAGAAGATAATGCTAAGTGAAGTTAGCCAATCTCAAAAAACCAAAAGCCAAATGTTTTCTTTGATATAAGGAGGCTGATTCATAGTGGGGTAGGAAGCGGGAGCATGGGAGGAATAGGTGAATTCTAGATAGGGTGGGAAGGGAAGGGAGGGGGAATGGGGTTAGAAATGATGGTGGAATGTGATGGACATTATTATCCAAAGTTCATGTATGAAGACACAAATTGGTGTCAACATACTTTGTATACAACCAGGAAAAAAAAAAAAAAAGAAGTTTATCATGGGCCTGGGAGTGTGGCTCAGTGGTGGAGCTCTTGCCTCACACACGGGAGGCACTGGGTTTGATTTTGCATGCCATCCTGAGGTGGTTGTTAGGGGGATCACAGGGTCTTGAAAACACCTAGCCTAGCTATCAGGGTCCCGTTGGTTGAAATCCTGTTATTTCCAAGGAAGGATTTAAAGCATTTGGATGGGTTTGCTGTTTGTTTTCATTCTTCACTTCATGGAAGCGTTTTGTTTTTGAGTCAGCCGTGCCTGATAATTGTGTGTTCTCACATTTGGGAGCTGGCACATAATCACGGGCTTCTGCGGGAAGGATGCCAGCTCTCCCCTGTGGTCTTCAGGAGCTTCGCGCTCCCTGTGTGTGGCTTTGCAGTAGAGGGTTGATTTCGAGGAACCTGGGGATGCAGTTAGAGGTCCCTCGGGGGCTTCCCATCTGTGTGCCTCACGTTTCTGGGAATCATCAACGACTGACAGGTTCAAGCACAGATGTCTTCTGCTCCGTCTCACCTGTGTCGTTTTTGCATGATTCTAGTGCTGAGTGCGTCAAATGTTTCTCTGAGAGTTGGAAGCCGAGTTTCAACAGTAGGGGCTTCTCAAGCTGTGTGTGGCCCCAGAGGAGACCTGGCATAGGGTCAGTCTTGTTGCTTTATTTGGACCAAGTACTGGCTGAAGATGAAAATCCTTTCCGAGATGATTCTGGAAACCTTGGGAATGGTGGCGTGGAGAGTTCGCTCTGGGCGAGTTGCTCTGCGGGACGCACAGGGCACCCACATTCCAGGGCTCACTTCAAGAATTCACAAGGATGGCAGCTCCTTCTCTGTGTGCACTTGGATGGGGCTTCACAGCACAAGTTCAGGGGCATTTTGATGGACTTTAAAGTTTTTTTCTGAGTACACTCAGCCCCTTATCCTTGCTCAGCAGGCACGAAGCAATTCCCCTTGCAAATGTCACCCTCCTAGCAGATTTAAAGTGACAACTTGAGTGCTGAGTATTTGCACAATTCTGGCTACAGCAATTCTCACTAATTGTGCTTGTAAACATGGGGAATTGATGGGTGCATTGGAGTGCATCTAGAATTTTAATATGTGCTGACTCCAGATGCCAGTTCCCCTTGTGACACTGGAGCTAGGGGATAAATTATGTGCTTACACTGTGCAAAGCCTTGTGTTATCCCTCCCTTTCCTTTCTTCTCCTCTCCCCCCTCTCCCCTCCCCTCCTTTCTTTCCTCCTCTCCTTTCCCTGCTCTCCCTTCCCTTCCCTTCCTTGATACGTACTGATGGTCTGGCCTTCACTATCAGTTGAATCTGGCATGACTCTGGGGAAAATTCTCATGTGGGTGCACACTGCCAGCTCATTCACGTCCACTGATACGTCAGAAAACCACATTTCTTTATGATAATTTATACCAAAGATTTTATTAGAAAGAAATTGTCACACAAGAAGTTAGTGATATTCTGGACGTATGGTTAGCTAGAAGTTGTAGTCCCTCTCAGCCCCACCACTCACCCCTGTGCACGGATGGTTGAGGAGGGTGTGGTGGACACAGAGGCTTGGTTCCTAGGGATCAGAGAGAGAACCCCTCTTCCAGTGCCTCCCACTTGAGAGTGCTATCTAGGAACTAACTGCCTTAGTCCCTTTTGGTTGCTGTGACAATATTACTTTAAACTTGGTGAGTCATAAACAACAGAAATCTCTGGCTCACAGTTCTGGAGGCCAGGAAGTCCAAGACCAAGGTGGCAACAGACTCAGTGTCTGTTGAAGACACCCTGCTTCTTGATAGATGGTATCATATAGCAGTGTTTTCACTGATGGGATGGCAAGAGGGCTCCCTCTACAAGGGCACTAATCCAACCCCGAGAACTCCACCCCCATGAGCCAATCGCCTCCTGAAGGCCCTGCCTGCTAGTACCACAAGGTGAAGATTATTTCAGTAGGACAATTTTCAGGGGAGACATTGTCATAGCAGGACTCTAGTGGAGAGGAAGAAACTTTCAAAGGAACAAGACCAGTGTGTACCTCTTTGGGGTATACTTTCTGAACGAATCTCGAATGACTCACTGGGGACTTCACGTAGGACTCTCTTTATGGTAGCATACCATGGGACAGGTCACTGAAACTCTCACCTACCTCCAACTACAGGGCCCTGCCTGTCTTTGTGAAGAGACCAAACAACAATCATGGGACACCAGTCACCTGCTCAGGTTTCAACAGCTTCCTTTCCCTGTGGGTCCTGGCATGGAGTCTGTGTTTCCCTGATAAGGTTTACAGCGAATGGATTCAAACTGAGTGAACTCCGACAGGACAATTCCAGGAATTATTTCTTTCAGGAGAAGCAAAAGATAATATGAGAAATGCTCCTCACTTGGGTCTTCACAGCTCATAACCTCGGGCCTTTACCAGTGCTCCAGAGTGGAGAGCTGAGGGCTGTGGCTGCGGGTGCCATGGATGTGTGGAACCCCCTGGGAATGAGCATGGAGGATAATGGGGTGTCTGTCGTTCTGTCCCCAGGGTGAAGTTGGGGAGCAGGGCCTGGCAGGCCACCCTGGAGAGAAGGTCTGTTCATTTATGCCTTTTCCCATTCATTTCATTCTTGTGGATTTCTTTATTTGTGGTTATAAACTACATATTGTGTAAATTGCTCATATGCCCAGAGAAATTAACCATGTCTTTTGGGAGCTCACTACATTGATTTCATGAATTCATTTATTTGCTCAATAACTTCTAGCATGTTCTGTGTGTCAGTGGCTATGGTGGGCATCAGGGTCACAGCCACAAACAGGGTACGTTGGACCCTGGAGAACACGTGAGCAGCTGTAGTGAGTTGTGGCACATAATGTCACGTGGGGCACAGGAGAAGTCTTTCAGACTTGGGAAATATCAGGGAAAATGGTGACGAGGTGACGTGGTGATGGAGTCCTAAAGGACAGGAGGAGGTATACACCCAGAGAGGTGAAATGAGGGTTCCTGGGAGAGGAGCTAGCTCACATGGGAAAGAGTGTGGGGCTGCCCTGATGGACACGTTCTCTAGATGTCTCCTTTGCCCACTGCTCTGCTTTCCCTGTGACATCCACAAGCCTACAGCAGGACCTGGAGAGCAGTTGGCACAGGGCCTATGCCTCAGGAGAGCCGTCCCGTAGGTGCCGAGTGGACAGATCCACGGTTTTGTTCTCACAGGGAGAAGCAGGCCTCCCGGGTGCTGCAGGCTTCCCAGGTGTGCGGGGAGAGAAAGGAGACCAGGTAAGTGTGGCTGCCTCGTCCCAGCAAGGCCACCAGCCTGTGCCTGTGGAAGGCCCCTGTGGAGTCCTCTGACAGGAGGTGGCAATTCTGACTGGGTGAATAGAGTCGTGCTCAGTGTTGAGGGGAAAGAAATGGGAGGGGTGTCGAGGGCCAGAGTCCATGCGTGGGACAGGGGACAGGGGCTGGGAGACACCCCTGGAAAGGAAGAGTGTCCTCAGAGAGAATTGATGGGAGTGATGGGTGGGAGGCACCCCACCTGCCAGGTGCCAAGTGGAAGGTCAGGTGCTTCCCACCTCACTGACAGGGCACCCTGTACCTCAGGAGGATTGGGACTCAGTGTGGGTTCCAACGTTTCCTAATGGTCTTTTACTATAGGGAGAAAAGGGTGACCTGGGACTTCCTGGCCTGAAAGGTGACCGGGGTGAGAAGGTAGGCTGCCCACTGCATGCTGATCCGTTGCCATTCGCTGCTCTTGCCTTGGGTTAGAGGAGTTTTTGTTTATTCAGAATGGACTTGTGTGACTCCAGAGTACATTTTTGAGGAAACAATAAGGTAGACATAAACCTTGTTTGCAAGTGTAGCCCATTTAGACAGCAATAGAAGCAGAGATGACACGTTCATCCAAAAAACCTCTCCCTGAGTTCCAGCACAGCTTTGGAAGGCAGGCGTCAGGGTCCTGAGTGTGTGGCAGGCAATGGAGTCTCCGAGAGGGTGAAGAACTCTCTGAGAACCAAGCCTCGCGTCCCTGACTCCTGGGTCATGCACCAGCATGTCACTG
Source organism: Ictidomys tridecemlineatus (assembly GCF_052094955.1). NCBI lineage: Eukaryota > Metazoa > Chordata > Mammalia > Rodentia > Sciuridae > Ictidomys > Ictidomys tridecemlineatus. Next base: position 4,548,308 of record NC_135483.1, read on the forward strand.
GGGTTGGTTCTAGAGCCAGCCACAGAGCCAAGATAGACTATCTCTGTTGCCCAGCCCTACTGTGTGTAGGTCACAGAAGGGCAACCTTGGCTTCGACTCCCAGCACTCTCTGCAACAGGCCCAGTCCACATCAGGGGCCACTCACTCAGAACAGACAAATGGAGAGAAGGCAGGGAAAGGGCTACTTGCACGCATGGCTAGTGCAAAGGGAGACGGACCTGGGGTGGCGATGCCCTCCAGGGCAAGGCACAGCAGAGAGGCCAGGAAGGGCCCAGAGCAGATGCCCCAGAAACCGTGGGAGATGAAGCCTGTTGGGCATCCTGTTAGAAGGGTAGGGAAACAGACACGGCCAGCCTGTGGACGGGCACCCTCAGTATCTCGTCCTCCTTCCTCTTGCCTCCGATCTCCTCCTGCCAAATCTGGACACCAGAGGCAAGGTCAGTGAGACCATCAGGCAGGACGGGGAAGGTGCAGGGGTGGATGTGGAAAACAAGCACAGCTATCTGCCAGCACCCTCTGTGGGTGAGGAGAGCAGGGGGTCCTGGTGCATGTCTGAAGCTACAGAATCACTTTCCAAGGACTCTGGTCCACAGTCCCCGCAGTTGTGTGAAGGCTTCTCCCACTCAGTCTCAGCAAGCAGGCTGCGCTGTGCCTGGCACTGGAGTAGCACCCAACAGGCATTCCATCCATTTTGCCTCCTGTCAAAGCCCCAGAGAAACACACGGGGTGGAAACGCACAGTGGGCCTTTTAGACATTGCTTGGTGAAGCATGGAACTCGTCAGCTGAGCCACTGAGCCTCGCATACTTGGAGGTGTGCTAAGATTTTGTCCTAGGTGGGTACCGGTCTACTGTACCTGTCTACTCACACATGGACCTATGCTGGGATTTGGTAAGATTTTGCTGTTGGGAAGCGGTTCATTAGGTGGCACATGAGCGAGGTCGTCCCTGAAGCCAGATGTGCGGGAGTAGCTTGCCTCTGATGCTATCTGCTGGTTGCATGAGAGTCCAAGGGAGCTTTTGCTAAAACACTGTGAACCTGAACAGGTGTGAAAGGCAGGGTTTCTGCACAGTTGAGCCTCTGTGTGTCGTGATTTCTAGTTTTCAGTGTCTTGCTCTGGTAAGCAGTGAGTTCTGAGGTCATTTCCATTGGAATCCCCATTTTTCTAAATAGAGAGCTGAAGTCCAGAGAAGTATAGAAACTTGCCCAAACTTAGGGAGCTCAGACATGGCCAGAGGGTACACAGGATCCAGGCAGCTGCCTTCTCCAGCAGGCAACTTCAGCCACAATAGTCTGCATCCTTCCAACTAGATTCTAGCCCGGGAGGGATGCCACCCTCAACCCTGGCAGCCCAGGAAAGCCCCCAGCCATCTTCCTGGCGCTCTCTAGCACAGACTGGTAGAAGACGTCCTCTCTACTAGACCATCACTAGTAAAGTGACAGTGGACAAGATGCAGATCAGCCTCCAAACATCAGACACTAGAGGAGGCAGCCATGGGATGGTGGAGAATCCCACCATGAGAGCTGCTTTTCTTTGCTGTTCAGGCTCGGCCTTGGACCACATTACACCTGAAATCCCACAGTGACTTCATAAGTATGCACCCACACAGCCCTCAGTGTGCTTGTGTGTGTTTGCCTGCATCTTGGTGGGAAGAGCACTGTTACAGAAGCCAGAGGTAGCCTGGGTCCCCTTCCTGGCTCCGCGTGCTGTGTGGCTCTGAGAGTCTTGTCTGCCCCCCTGTGCCATGATGGACAAGCTAAAAATGGATCTGCACGGACCTCCCTCCAAAGATCCTTGTAAAGTGGAAATGATACTCGGCTTGTGAGCGATTTAGGGCAGGGACCTACTATGGGCAGAACAGCCCTGAGCACCATCCATGTAGGGACCTTGCTAATCCTTAGGACAAACTCCGAGAGGAGATACGGTTGTCAGTCATATCCCCACTTTAGAGATGAGGAAACTGAGGCACAGAAAGGCTGATTCCATTGCCCACAGCTGCAGGATAGAGTCGAGAGCTGAACCTGCCAGGGCCAGTCGCAGTCCTGGCTGTCGGCATCACAGTGCTGCATGCAGGGCCTGACCCTGAGAAGGGGGACACCCACACACCACCGGGCCTCGCACCCTGCCTCCTGCAAGGGGTCTGCTCTCAGGTTGTCCCTTCTGTGCTCTCTCCCTTCTGCCCTTGCCCCTCCCGGCTCCCAGGAACACCAGGAAACTCATTTCCTGAATGCAGACGATATGGAAAGCTTGGTCTCTGTGCCCGATGCTGATTCAGTAATAAGAACAAAGTTTGAGGAAAAGGATGAAGATGTTTTATTGCTTTTCTATTAAAGGAGAAAGGCAATGGACTTATATCACGGACGCTTCCATTTCCAGTGCCGGGGGGACAGGGAGGGTGTGAGGGCTGTTTCCAGGTATCACTATCCGTGGATCTAATTTATGTTTGACTAGTGTCCTTGAAAGAGCTGTTGTCCAGTCCAGCTCAGAGCGAGATTCTGGGTTTACCTCAGGCTCAGCACTGGCCGCTCCTGTGAGTCTGGGCAGGTGAATTGCAGCTTCTGTGCCTCAGTTTCTTCTTGGGGATACGTAAATACCCTATGGGCGAGTCTACAAGATTGGGATCATACACGGGAGACACATAAACCAATATCTGAAATTAAATGTTAAGTAGTGATAGAAATAATGATAAAAATTATACAACTATTATTTATTACCCTATTATGTTGTTTACCCAGAGTGGCCTTGTCCCTCAGCTTGACCCAACCTTGTTCATTTGTCCACCCAATGACCATATTACAGGGACGGTCAAAGGCCTCGCCCTGGGCCAGTTTCTGATCTAGCACAGACACTATCCCCTGGCCCCAAATGGCACTGCAGGGTGACAGCTTCAGAGACCGCTTTTGCTCACTGTGGTTCTCCATGCATAGAAGAGATCTAGGAGCCTTGTCCCCACTGTGAATGTACCACATTCTCTCCTGGGGCTCACTCAGTTGCTACATGTGCTGTGAGTCGTAGGCATTACTATCCTTATGGGGCCAAGAGAAGGAACAAGCCAAGAGGTAAAGTCATTTATGCAATGGTAGAGGTGGGTTTCAAGCTCAGGTGACTCAACTCCCAAGCCCGTGTCGTTCACAGGGATGAGACCGTTCCCTGAACTTGAGAGCAGCTGGCTTCTTTCTGAGGGAGTGGGTCCGGGCTCCAAGCTGAGGGAGCTGAGCTCCCATGTGCTGATCATGCTCAGGGGCACAGTGGGAATGTTTGCTGTAACAATCAATACTGGCCATGGTCACAAGCAAGGGAGAGCAATGTCACTGTCTTCAAAGGATGATGGACATTGTATAGCTTTATTGTATAAACTCAACGGAATAGAACAGAGTGATTTAAATAATCTATAGCTTTATGGATCAATATAGAGACTTCTCAAACCCTGTGTATGTGAGTGTGTGCGTGTGTGTGAGTGTGTGTGTGTGTGTGTGTGTGTGTGTGTGTGTGTGTGACTGAAATCTTTATAGTTGAGGATGTACATTGGCCTCAGTCTGCTGGTCTGACTCGGCCTGTGCGGGGACAGCGCTCATTTCTGTTGCCTGGAAGGTGATACCAGGCCTGTGCTGCATTAAGCAGGTGGCAGGAGGATTAATGTTCATTAACTCTTCGTTTCTTCATCTAGGGTGAAGCTGGCCCTGCAGGCCCGCCTGGGCTACCTGGAACTGTAAGTCACTCTGCTAATCCTTTCTACTTCTCAAAGTTCCCAGGGTATTGGGATCCTCCACACACACCACTTCATTAAAATCATCTCCAGATCAGAGTTTGTCAATAGTCAGAACCCCTCCAAAGGCTTATACTTTAAAACTATATCTTCTTTAAAAAACCACCCTGAGCTTCTTGGTTTACTTTATTCAGCAAAAGCACAATTAGTACTCAGCAGAATGTGCGATTCACACCGAGAAGACATAGGCACCTGTCAGGTGTGGGCACTGAGGTCCAAAGACAAGAAACCATTTGTCCAGCATGAGACTGTATCACCATGACCCAGGCTGGGCTTCGTCCTGTGCCCTGTGAAGGTCTTTGGCCACCATCATGGGTCGGTGCTGTGGCATTTAGAGCAAGGGCTCTAGGGACAGAAAGAACCAGCTCTCACCTCTGCCACTCACCTGCATTGTCTTAGATATGTTCTTTAACTCCACAGAGAGTAAGTTTTCTCATCTGATAGAAGACATTATACCCAACTAGCTTGCACATTTTTAGTACAAATTAACTGAAATAATGCAAAGTACTTAGCAGAGTTCCTGGTACCTAATAAACACTAAATATAAAACTGCTGCTATTATTATTTGTCTTACACTCAAGAATCCTACCATGGCGCTTTATTTGGAATTGGTTTTCATCGTAACATTTCTTCCCACACTTGAGCTTCTCTGCTTTGAGCAACTGATTTCAGCAAAGTTGTTCATGGCTTCTTGTGCTGGCCCTGACTGGGTGATTGATTGGTTGCTGGACAAAGCCGGGGTGGAGAGCAGGAGACGGCCTGAATTCTCAGCAGTCCTGCTGGCCGTGGGGCAGGACATCTGACTCAGCACTGTTTGTCCGGCAGTCGTTACTCCATAGCTCCGTCTTCTCCCCAACCCGTACCCTGTGAAAATGAGGCTCAGATATTCCATAAAGATGGTAGAAGAACCTCAGAATCAGAAATTTGGGGCCAGAGTGGGTTGTATGAGATTATTGTTTAAGATTGTGATACGGCCTTGACAAGGCTTCAGGGAGGTGAGCACCCTTGCCCTTCTGGTGGGGGAGCAAGTTGGTAGTGCCCACTGGGAGTTGCTTGGCCATATGCACACGCCAGGAGGTGCCTACCCTCCAGCTTAGCTAGTCCATGTCTAGGCTTCTAAGTTAGACAGATATTTGCATGTGTGCATTTAAAAAATGTGTGAGGATGAACATTGTAGTGTCATTTGTAATAGGGAAAAATCTACATGACCATAAGAATAGAATTAAGTACATCAGACCATCTGTATCACAGAATCCTATTTTATAAAGAAACACACACACACACACACACACACACACACATACACATGCACACACACACACTATACACAGGGTCTTGGAAAGATGTAGGCACACTAATTAAGTGGAATAAGACAAAGTAAGTGAACAAATTAATTTGTGGATCATTGTGCATTGAGAGATTCAGAGCACAGGCTCACAGCCTGCTTACATGATGTCAGTTCCTGACCATGGCTGGCAACTGCTGGAACTGCATTAGGAAGCTCACGTCTCTGGTCTCTGCCCAGGGTTCTTATGGACAGTGGTGGGCAGAGGCAGCTGGTCTACCTCCTACAGTCTCTGTGAAGAGCCAGGAGTTGGTGCCTGGGAACAACGGTGAAGAATGCATTCAGTTTCACTATTCTGTGGAAGTCGCATATTTCTATATGTTCATAATTGTGTGAAAACATAGAGAAAAGGTCTAGAAATATGAAAAACTGTTTTTTGGGGGGCAGGGAAGAGACTGGGATGGAGGACTTGGAGGGGAAGGTCTAGGAAGCCCCTTCTCCCTTCCCTGGTGAAGAGCCTGGGTTTTAGGGCTAACCCCCAGGTTCCCTGTGTCCATTCGCTTTATCCTGTGGGCTCCTTCTGGGAGCCAGGTCATGGCACAGCTGGCGCCTGATGGAGCTTATAGTCTTGTAGTGGAGATAAAGTCTGATCTTACAGTGGACAGGATAAACATTACAATTAGAGTGAATGTGATCAAGAAAAAGAGCAAAGTGCAGTTGATAAGACTAGCAGTGGACCTAGCTTACCTAATTCATGTTTGAGAGCATGACATTTAAGAGGTCTGAAGGGTGGCCATGGCGGAATGCAGGGGGAGAGCATGCTCCGGGGCTGAGGAACCGTGTGTGCCAAAGCCCTGAGCCTGGAGGAAAGCGTCCTGGGAAGCACTCGGCTCAGCCAGGGTGGGCCAGCCGGGTGGCGGCCAGGCTGGAGGGCTGCCCCAGGCACCGTCCGGGAGGTCTTGGCTGAGGGCACTTTGCACAACACGCCCTCCGTGAGCCCTGGCTCTGGTTTCCTCTGCCTGTTTCCCCGCCTGGCGCATGGCAGGCGACGGTGGTGGAAAAGCAGACGTGGAGGGCTGGATCCAACGTCCCAAGCACTGTTCCAGTGGCGTGTCCAGGTTATTCCAGTGTGTCCTTGTGACCCCCCAAGTGAAGAACATTTCGTCCCTTCTTACTGATGGGGACATGGAAGGTGACAGAAGATATTCAAGGTCACATAGGATTTGGTGCTTGAGGTTCTATTGTCGAAACTAATAATCACTGAAGGGCATTTTCTTTCACTTGGCAAACCTTTCAGAGTCAGCAGCTTTGGGGCTCCACACACCCGTATCTTTCTAACTTCTGTTTTTTTTCCAGACATCCCTGTTCCCACCGCACCCAAGAATGCCTGTAAGTAGCAGAGGGAAGGGAAGAGACTGGGATTGAGGAGGTGGAGGGGAAGGTCTAGGAAGCCCCTTCCCTCCTTGCGTAGCCTGGCATGTCAGCAGGCAGGGGGTGCTGTGGTGTGGGCTGGAGCGGGGCCGGGTGGGGCTGGCCTCAACCCTGCATGCCAGGCAGCCAGGCCTGTGGGCTCCCGGCCTGGTCCTGGCAACAGGCAGGAAGAAGTCCCTGCATGGAACCGGCCCTCATGTCAGGTGGGACATTGCAGGGACATCCCAGGGACACAGCTCCATAGGCAAGGGCAGATGCCACACCGGTCCTCAGCACCCAGAGCTATAGGTGCTCTTGAGGAGCAGCAGAGTTATTGAGACGGCAGAACGTCCAGGAGTTGGAGAGGGGCAAACACGTCCTGAGGATGCTCCTATAGGTGGCAGTGCTTTGAGGGGACCTGGGTCTGAGGGAGGCTGCTGAGGGTACATGGGGAGCACAGCCTGCTTCTGCACCCTGGGAGGTGGCAGAAGGAGGGAGAGCCTGGCGAGCCAGTGGACACTGCCACGCCTACCATGACACGCCACTAGAGCCCCAGAGCCCTCTCCTCCTTGCTCATGGCTGGCGCTTCTGGAGGTCTTCCTGCTGTTGGTGGCACTGAGGCCAGAAAGTGGGCCTTTGTTTTGTTTGTGTCTCTCCTGTTGTCAGGAGGCGACCCACTGCTCCATGGCATGTGGCAGCTGAGGCTAGAATGGCAAGAGCTAAATCCCCGTGTGATTTAGAAAGTTGAAGGTGTCCTCTATGGATGGAAAGGAGCAGGTGGACAGATGCAGGCCGGGGCTGAGGACCGTACAGAGGACGGATTTGTGCTTCACAGATGAAGGGGGAGGAGGCAGGGTGGTGGCGCAGCCATGGGGAGTGTGCACTTGAGGAGGAGCTATTGGGAGGGACCTGTCAGCTGTGATGACCTGGCTGGGGTGACTGTCCCCACCTGAGCGCTGCTCTTAGAGGCAGGTTCCCGTGGCCGTCCCCCAAACACCTCTATGTCTTGCTTCACGGCCCCAGCGTCTTCCCTACTTAGGCTGACACTGAGTCCCCTGAGATGAAAACTATGGGATTGCTCCATAACAAGACAGCTTTCAGAGTGTTCTCTTGGGACAGTGCAGGGGGAGAGGGTGGAGAGGGAGGGCTACCCTCCTTTGCCTCTGATTCCAGCAGTGACATCCTTCCTGCAGGGAGGATGGGAGCCAGGAGGCCTGTCTCAGAATCAACCCAAGCAAGTAGGAACTGGAGGGAAGGGAAGTTCCTTTGCGAGCCATTTCCCGGCGCTCTCTGGGACCGGCTTTGTGTTGGTGGGTCTGGAAAGTGTTACTCTGTTGGACTTCTCACTGCTCCCCGAGGTGTGCCTCTCAGTCCCTGCGGTGCAGGAAGAGGCGAGATCTAGAGGCACCTAGAAGTTTGCTGCGTGATTAACAGAACAGAAAGGAGGAGCTCACGTGGAGTGGAAGCCTGGCTCCCTTCCCTCCTGGATCAGGACTTGGAGGCTCGTGGGGGTGGCTAGTGGGCAGCCTAGTGAGGTGGCCTGATGAGATGGCTCATGGAGATCAGAGCAGGCTCTTAGATGGTGTGTGGATCTCTGGGATCTGGAGGAAAAGTGGAGGAAAGAGGGACAGATAGCTGGAGGCTTGGGGAAATGACAGTAGCAAAATGGGGTGCCAGGAGGTAGCTCAGAAACAACCATGTTGGGAAAGCTCAGGGGGCAGCCTGATCCCTCCCCTCACAAGGCATGCCTGTCCCTGCTCCTCTCCTGCAAGATGGCCCTTCAGCCTTAGAAAGACACCTGAGCCTTGGAGCTCTGCCGTCGATGCAGCCTCTGCCCCCTTACCTTCTTCCTGTCCCCTCTGGGTTGCAGGGTATAGATTTCCCACGCTTCCTGGGAGGTGTGTTGGGAACCCCAGGTGTGGCACCTGCTGCCTCAAGGGAGAAGCCCTGCCCCTACCCCACCAGATGAGTCCATCTTGGGCACACTCAGAGCACTGCCTTTCCAGTCTCTCCTATTTCTTCTTTAGCAATAGCTGGACACACCACTCCAGCCACCCAGAGTCTAGGGCTCAGCTTCCAGCCTGCCCCCAAAGGGCTGGTCCCCTTAGCAAAGTATCCACCTCACTCTCCTTCAAGAAAGGGCAGTAAAGGATTATCATTCATTATGATCCACCATGTGCCATGGGCTGGAAGGGGATATGGGTCAAGCCACATGAATAAATGTAAAATTACCTGAGCAGGCATCATGCAGGAGAAGGACCCTGGTCTCTGTGGGTCAGTACCAGGAGGACTTGGCCAGTTTGGAGATCCACTTCTCTGAAGTGGGGATTATGATCCTTAGAACTGGAAGAGTCAGGCTCAGTTAGAGTCCCAGGGTAGTGGGAGAGAAGAACCCTGGGCAGTAGGGTCAGCCTTTGGGGTACCCTGGTGACCAACCAGGTGCACCCATAGAACTGGAGGTGGCCCTCCAGCCGAGGGAGGGGTGTGTATGTGCACTGTGAGGAGTGGGGGTTCACTTTCGAGTGGGCTGTACCCTGTGCTTCTTACCAACAGGGAGAACAAGGGCCAAAAGGAGAGAAAGGTGATCCGGGAGTGCCTGGGGAGCCGGTGAGTGCACACACACTGTCCCTGCTCCCATGCCCTGTGCTCACCTGTGCCGATGGAGAATGGGCCCCCTAAGGCCCACAAGCCCTCCGTCTGAGCCCCACTGAACTGAAGGTAGCCCCTTTCTTGTTCCCCAGGACTCTGGTGACATGCCCTCTGCAGATCTCAAGTTATACCCATTGCATGCGTTCCCGCCACGCCCCATCTGCTCAGAATTAGGGTGATGAGCCACTTTATGGATGGGTGGTTTCATTGCAGGGACCACAGGGACGTCCTGGAGATTTGGGCCCTCGCGGACCCATTGGACCTCCGGTAAGAACGCCCCCTCCACCTGTTGGCTCAGCAAGGCCTTCTCGCCTGGCATTTTGGGAATGCCCACCAGAGGGCGCTGCAGCAAGCGCTGTAGAAGCCAGAATGTGCCAGCGCTTTGCAAAGCATGCCCAAATGCAGCCGCCTGGGGCCTGACCCTGCCTCCCCAACACCTGCAGGCGCATCACTAAAGGGTTGACCCAGGAGAGCTCCCGGTTCATTAGACAGCACGATCTGGAGATAGGTGGTCCAGCAGGTTCCCAGAGCGTTTTCAGAAGCAGGAAATCGGCTCCCCCTTCCAGCCATTGATTGGCAGCTCTGATTTAAATAATGCTTGTGCTGATTAGTATTTTAGTGTTATTTTTCCTGGTTGGGCTTCTTGCTGCATCTTCCCTGGGCAGCTGTTCAGTTGTCTGGGGAGCTCTGTTGGAGTGATCTGTCTGGCTGTAATACCTTAGGGCCACTTGCTGGCTGGGCCTTGGCCCTCCTGCCCCTCTGAGCCTTAATTACATAAAGCCTTGGTGAGGACACCCAGGTGACACCAGGGATCTTAATGAGGATGGAGTAAGTCCTGATATGACAGATTCCTGCAGCGGACCAAGAAACAGTGGTTTCTGTACATTTTAGACCCTGCTCCTGTCCCTTCAGTTTGGATCAGCTAATTCCAACCAGCCAGATTTGGTGGGGACTTCCCTCCTGTGAGGGTGAGGACAGGCTTGCCTCATTTTCCGATCTCTTATCTCTCCCCTTTAATTTCCTCACAGGGTGGCAAGGGACAAGACGGCACACATGGGGCCCCTGGAGCAGCTGGAAACCCTGTGAGTCCTTGTGTCCCGCCTGCATCATGAGGGACCCCACAGAGGAGGTGCCAGGATACACTTCTGCTACATGGCTCCCCTCTGTGGGCTAACTAGGTGGGACATGGCCAAGAAGCACGGCCCATGCCTGACAGCTGTCCAGGCCGGGAGCCTCTCCAGCACCAGGCACAAGGAGAGCTGCTCCGGCCTCCACAGCATTCCCAGCCCACAAAGGAGACTTGCACTCACACGGATGGTGCACACAACAGACATGCGGGGACACTTCCACCCTTTCATGAATCTGTTACTCTGAAAGGTGTGCCCAGGTTCACATCCACCTCTGCACACTCTATAAACCCACGTACACACACCCCAACACACATACACACTCAGTCGGGGAAGTGCACACAGGCACACACCTGCATGCCTGCACCTTTGGAGCTGTCCAGCTGCTGCTCCTGGACCGCCTGTCTGCAGGGTCAAGATCAGAATCCGGTGTCTGTGGTCTCATGGGGTTGACACCGGTCCTATGGCATGGTGCAGTGCCGCAGAGCCCAGGCTTGTCCATGGTGCTGGTGGGAGGCAGGACCAGGCTGGCCTGACCAGGTCTCCCAGGAGGAGTAGTGGGAGTAAGAGGAGCAGCTGGCATCGGCTCTGCTGGCACCACAGGCCTGGTGTATTGACAGGAGCACACTCACATGACCCGGCCACCTGTGCCTAAGGCTGAGTGGGGACCGGGGCATCCAAGTACTGAACAGTGAGGATGCCACAGAGCAGGGCAGAGTCCAGTTTCTGTCCTGAATGAAGAGAACCTTGGACCAAGCTCAGAAGTGGCAGAAGTTTAGGCAAGGGACCTGGGAGCATGCTCTGTGATTTCTGACCCTGAAGACATGCACATCCTTGTGACAGTGGGGGACAAGCCCAGAGGAAACATGAGCAGCCTCTAGCCCTTGAGAACCCCCATCCCCATGGCATAGACCTGCCTGGAATGTCCTCATGGACGTCTCCTCCCATGGATCCTGGCCCAACCACCAAGTTCTAGTTCAAGTGCACTCCCTCCAGGAAGCAAGGAGAGCTGCTCCGGCCTCCACAGTCAAAGCCCACACACACACACACACACACACACACACACACACACACACACCTGCTCCCCTCTGGGTGCCCTTTCTCTGTGAATGGCACCGGTGCCTTCAGCATGGTGCAGGCCAGAGGCAGACTTGCTGTGCCCATGCAGACTCCAGGAAGCAGCAGTTGATCATAAGCTGGTCCGTGCTCTCTGCACGTTCTCCATGAGTGCCCTCCCTGTCCAAACCACGCTCAGACCCCTTGTCTCTGTGGCCTTCAGGTCTGGTCCATGCCCTTTGGCTGACCTTCCTTACCCAGAGCCTCTCCTCTGCAGCTAGGGACGGAGCGGTCTGTTCCCTTCTCAGCGACTCCTTTCCTCATGCTTAGGCTGAAAGCCACTCACTCAGACCCTCTGTGTGATGGGGCTTCTTCCCCTGCCATCCCTGCCCTCCACATGCCCCACCCGACTCTGTGCCTGGGCTGGAGGAACTGTGAGGTCCTCTGCCCTCCTGTCCCTCCCCCACTCTGTCCGATGCCTGCCGGCGGTCGGGAGCCACAGCCCTGCCGGGGAGGATGTGGTAAACTGGAGCCTGGTGGGGCGGGCAGCACTGGAGAGTGGCCTGGATAGCGGTTTGCCTTTGCTTCCTTGGGTGTTTCTAAACTGCTGCTGTCTCTGCATAGGGTGCTCCTGGACCTGCAGGGCCCCCAGGTCCCAGTGGACCCCCTGGAAGCGTGGTGAGTGATCAGGAGAGGGTGGGGAGGGCAGTGGGCGTGGCCTGCAGGGCCTTCCACCACACCTGCTTACCTACCTTCCCTGACACCCAGAGGTGTGGGCCCAACGTACAGGTGGGGACACGGATGTCCTGGCAAAGGTCACCCAGAAAGAACACCCCCCAGGCTCGAGGTCTGGTTTCAGCCTCCAGTGGTTCACAGAGCTGTTCTCAGTGCAGAGAGCATCTGCATTTTGCTGATGTTGGAATCAACATCGCAGAAGAAGTAAAATGAACCTAAAGAAGTCACAGGCTCCCTGACTGGCTCTAGGGACCTGGATTCCAATCCCAGCCTCCACAGAGAGCTTTGGGACCTTGGCGAGCTGATCCTTGTAAAGTGGAGGCCGTGGGGCATGCTGGTCCCTGTTAGGGTCCCATCTCACTGCCCTTCTGATCCCACCTCTTCATGAGGATGCTCCAGGTGTCTGCTAATGGACTGGCTTTAAGATTCACCGTACACATTGATTTAGATTCCAGCATTTAACAGAACACTCCGTGGCATCTAGTCAAGGGCTGCAGAGAATCTATCCTCTGCCCTAGACTCAGGTCAGTTCTGTCCATTCATCAGACCTTCTCAGGTGTCAGTCATCACAGTGCAGGGGATGAATCCGGGCATTCCTCTGTTCTAGGCCCTGCTCCTGGGGCAGACATGGGTCAGCTCATTTCATGCTCACAGTAACCCTGTTAGGCGGATGTTATCATGGGCTCCATTTTACAGGGGAGGAAGCTGAGGCCCAGGAGATTGAGTCGGTAGTAAGGGGTTGCATGGATGCTCGGGGACATCGCCACAGCAGCTCACCCTTCCCTCAGCTCACATGCCCATCTGGAGTCTGCAGCTCTGCTCTCCTTCACTCCTAGAGAGCACTTAATCCAGCCACATGACAGGTGGCAGTAGCACCCCCAGAAGCAGCCTTGAGCGGATGGGCATGTGAGCCACCTAGCTCCTTTGCCCGGGTGCAGTGGCTCCTGGGTGGGCTCCCAGAGGCCCCTGCAGGACTCGCTCCAGTGGCTCTCATGTTTCTAGCTGCCCACCCCTCCACTTCTTCACCCCTCTACTTCTCTGGGATGCTTGTCAAAATGCTTTCAATTTTGTTTCAAAGTAAACTTCTGGGGGACTCCATGGCACGGTGGCCTCTAGTGCTGAGCCTGTGTTCTTTGGGCCATCTGTGTCTTCTTTGGTGGTCACTCTACTAAGGCCTGTCCTCCAAAAGCTCACAGCCCAGAGCAGAGCAGAGCCCTGCGCAGACCAGGCCTGCTCTTAAGAGCTCTGGTGTGCAAGGTGCAGGGCCAGACAGGGGAGGAGACAGGCCTTGGGGAATGTAAGCAGCAGGGGAAGGAGGGGCAGAGCTCAAGTGGGACCCAGATACCCTTCGCTGGGGACCACAAGCTGTCAAGCAATTCACCATGTGAATAACTGTCCTTTCTTCAGGGCTCCACTGGCCTCAGAGGTCCCCCTGGGAAAGATGGGGAGCGTGGTGAGAAGGTAAGACCAAGGCAGTCTCAACACACCAGCATGTGCGGCCCAGGCCTGGTCTAGGAGCCAGGAAGCAGAGGGCGCTTTGAGGGGAAGGGTCCTGTGCCACCACTTCACCTCATTCAGTTCTTACAAGAGACCCGTGAATCAGGTCGATGCCCATTTGACAGGTGTGGAGACTGAGACTCTGGGAAGTTGATGGCTTCACCCCTCATCTCCTCACTGTTAGGCTGCAAAGCTAGACCAGTCCAACTCCAAATCCCGCTTTCTCATCTCTCCATGCCCCAGCACAGCCAGTGTGCACCTCGACTGCGCCTTCCTCTGACCGAGCACTGCAGGGGTGTCTGAGGCTGACTGGCCCTGCCGAGCCAGCGCTTGGATGACTCAGGTGACACATGGCTTTAGACTTGGGTTGAATGGCAGCTCCCGACTGGGTGCTGCTCCCACCAGTCTTCCCGACATGTCTGATGGGCACACGGGGGCCAAGAAAGACTGGCACCTGGTAGCTAGAGACCAGGGAGTCCCGCTAAAAATTCCACCATGCACAGGACGTTCCTGGTACACACCCAAGAATCATCCACCCTGAATGTCACTGATGCCAGGACTGAGAGACAAACGCAGCCCCCTCCTCACACCTGTAGCTGCTCAGCTGCGAAGTGTGAATAGGTGCTGTGCAGAGCAGCTGGGCAACTGGGGAGGGGGGTGGTGGGCACGTGCAGAGGGCTCAGCCCTGGACAGGCGGTGCGTGAAGATAGTTGTGCCCTGCCCTCCCTGGGCCAGCAGGTGGCACTCACAGCCGCGGCAGGTGCCCAGTGTGCTGTGGCTTCCCTTGGGATGCACCCTGGCTAAGGCCTCTCCCAGAACACAAGTGCCAGATCCTTCCAGCCCAATTTTCCTGGAACCTTTTTTGAACAATCGCTGCTTGATATTTTCCATTTTTGTAAAATATAACTAGTAGGTATAATTTGCTTTTTGGCTTCGTTTTAAAATGTGTTTTTTGACTTAGTTTTAAAAATATGTGTTTAAGAGACAAAGTGATTTCTTACAGGTAAAAACAATCAAGTAATTTAGAAAAAACCATGGGTTCTTGAAGCGTTAGTTGATCATGAGCCCAATAATTACCCTTATGTGATGAAGGTGCTAACCGTTTGGAGGAGGGGGAGATAGTGCCTTCTTTGCAGTAATAAGAGCACCCAGATTAAGCAAGGGAAAGCACAGCCCTTTCTGGTATTTCTTGAATGCGCCATGTCTGAGGGTCCCCACATTATAAGTAGGGTGTTGACAAGATGCTAAGTGTCTGTTTTATGAGGACTGGTCTAACTTAAAAAGCCAGAGAAGTCAATGTGCTGTTGGTGCGTGCAACCTGTAGGGGGAGCCAAACACCTTTCCTTGGCTAAGCGCAAGCCCAGGCTGAGGGCTAGAGAGGGCCCTGGACTATATTTGGAAGGAAGCCTCCTGTGCTCTGCAAAGTGGTAAAATTCCCTGACGTCACACTGTGCGCCTCTCTCCCCGCGTCCAGTGGCTGGTCTGGGGCCAAGGATGCTGATCTTGCTGGGGAGACCTGTTCCATCTTGCTTTGCTGTCCTGGGCTGGATTACCTCACCTCTTCTACATCAGACATGTCTGGAGACCTTGTGACTGCCACCTAGCAGGGAGCTCCCTCCAGGAAAAGGCGTACCTGTGGTTCATGGGGTTTGACTCCAGTTCCACGTAGGCGGCTGCTCACAGCTTTGAGGTCAGGAAAGATGAGCAAGCTCGAGGCCAGCCTCCCTGGAGACCCTGGCTCCCTGTCCCTTTGGAGCCTTGAGCTCCATTCATCCCGTTCCAGACTTCTCACGTGAACAGGGATTCGATTCTGTCTTCAGTGCTCCAGGGAGAAGGTTGAGTGTCATATTTGGGGAAGACGTCAGACAGGTTGTCACTGAGGTGACGAGATGCCCTGTAGTGAGACTGAACTGTCTGGTGGAGGCCGAGCTCCCCGTTGCTGTTCCCCACACTGGGTGGAAGGCTGCATGGTAGCCCTGATGACCCCCTGTTTCTGTGTTCCACGCTGTATTAAGTGGCTGGGCCGCCTTCACCAGGGATCGCAGACTAAGTGACCTAAACCACAGAGAGTTATGGTCTCTTAGCTCTGGAGACCAGAAGTCCTAAGTCCAAGTAGGGGCAGGGTTGGCTCCCTCTGCGGGCTGTGGGGGAAGGATCTGTCCCAGGTTCTCTGCTTGGCTGACTGCCATCCATATTTTTCCTGGGTCTTTACAAGGTCCTCCCCCTGCTGTGTCCAAGTGTCCCAAAGGACAACACCTGTCACTTGCATGAGTCCAACTTGACCTCATCCTAACTTAACTAATCCCATCTACAGATACGTTACTTCCACATGGAGGTAGGGGGTTAGGGCTTCGACGTGTGAAGGGCATACAGATCCAACTATCACACCCTTGGTACAGTCAGTGCGTCTGTGTCCTAGCTGGACAGGCTTCTAAAGTGTTAGGGCAGCCCTGGGGACCTACCACCCATCCAAGGTGGTCCACCATGGAGGAGCTGAGCTCTGTGTCACCCTGGTCTGGAAAATGGTCCTGTTTTCTCTCCAGGGAACAGCAGGGGAAGAAGGAAGCCCAGGACCTGCTGGCCCCAGGGGCGATCCTGGTGCTCCTGGGCTCCCTGGGCCACCTGGAAAAGGGACAGATGGCGAGCCGGTGAGTGGCAGGTCGTGGTTGGGATTCTGTGCCTGGGGAACCAGGCTAAAATTGGAAAAGGGAAAAGAAAATACCAGACTCACCGCTAAACTTGACAGAAACAGAATCACAGCCAGTGCCCTTCGGCTGGCTGGGAAAGGGTGGGTGATCTGTGGGCAAACAGCTGTCCACCCCCACCAGGCGAGATACATTCCAAGGCCACCACAGAGGCCCAAGACCACAGAGAGCTAAATCCTGCATGTCACTGGGCAGCTCTGATACCGCAGGGGGAGGAAGAGGCTGGGCCATGAGTCTCCCTGCTCTAAAAATATTTCCAATCAAATTGGTAGTAAAATGGGCTTTATTCAAAGCCAGCTGTAAAGGACGATAGAGGAAAATTAATCATTTCAAAGGTTCTGTCTCCCAGAAGAGAAGCTCTAGGGTAAGGAAAGCCTGTAAAAGGGAGAAAGGGACGAGCAGGGATCTCACAGGCTCAGTCTCCTCCTGAGACCCTGAGCCCCTCATGTCTTCAGAAGGACCCTATCGCAGCAGAAGGAGCCAGCATCTGTGTCCTCACAGGGGAGTGACATTCCCTCTGTTTATACATCACATGCTGCTTCCCTCTCCACCCATATTTAGGATCAAGCTTTATTTACAAATTCAGTTAAGTAAGAGATTTAACAATGATAACAAAATAGAAAAATTCAAACAATCCACGGCCATAAGTTATTTAAAACTGATAAATTGTTTGTTTCTGGAATTTCCTATTCTGTATTTTCAGACTGTGGCTGAACCACAGGTGACTGAATTCCTGGGAAGCAGAATCACAGATGAGGGTGGTCTGCGCTTCCGTAGCCAGCGCCGCGCAGTGTGGACTGCGTGGCAGGCAGGGCCAGGTCCTGGGGACACAGAGATGGTCAGCCTGTGTCCTTGGGTTCTTGGGACTGAGGGGAAACTGTCGTGGAGACCAGTACCCCTGGCCCACGGCCGTCCAGGGGCTTCCTGGTCCCCTCTGGCTCTTCCAGCTGATACGTCCCGAAGTCAACTGTGACTGTCACTCAGCTGTGAGAGCAGCGGCCTAATGCTCTTGTTGTGCTCATTCTCTCAGGGTCTGCGTGGATCGCCCGGAGCCCCCGGACCCCCAGGAACCAAGGTGAGTAAGTGCTTGACTGCCAACTGTACCCCACAGGTCGCACTTACAAAGGGACCAGGAGCTTCTCACGAGCAACTCGGTCACCTCTGCTCACCTCCACCTTTCGCTGCTTGTCACCTTCCTTCTGACTAAAGG
This sequence comes from Ictidomys tridecemlineatus, assembly GCF_052094955.1. Taxonomy (NCBI): domain Eukaryota; kingdom Metazoa; phylum Chordata; class Mammalia; order Rodentia; family Sciuridae; genus Ictidomys; species Ictidomys tridecemlineatus. The sequence goes on from NC_135483.1 coordinate 4,565,748, forward strand.
TTCTACGGCCTGTAACTGTTACCTCGAAGCAGTGGCTGCACAGTCAGTGCTTAGTAAAAACTTGCTGTTTTCGTCAGCTTTCTGGTCGCTGCTCCCAGAACACCCAACAGGGAAAACTTAGAAGAGGAAGTGTTTATTTGGGGTCACAGACAGTTTCAGAGGTGCAGTCCCTAGACAGCCCACTTCACAGCTCTGGCCTGAGGGGACGCAGAACGCCGTGGCAGAAAGCCCGGCAGGAAAGCAGCTCTGGAAATGGTAGCCGGGAAGCAGAGAGAGAATGGTGCTCTTAAAGGACAACATATCCACCCCAGAGACACAGCCCTGGTGACCCACCTCCTCCGGCCACACCCTAACCTGCCTCCAGTTCCCCTCAGTTCACCCATCAGAGGATCAGTTCATGGTCCCGTTAGGGCTCTCAGAATCTGATCATTCCACTCTGAATGATCTTGGATTGTCTCAGGCATGAGCTTTTAGAGGACCCCCCATCTAAACCATAACACTTGCTGACTAAATTAAATCAAGAGACACTGGCTTCCAGCTGGCAGAGTAACAGGTCTGAGTGGTCTTAGATCAGGTGATCCCTGAATCTCCGAGGCTTAACACAGTGGCTCCTTTACCCTAAGTCCAAGGGACATCTTGGTGTGTGGGAGTTTGGATCCATAAAGCCATCCAGGGCCTCATTTTCTAACCCAACAGCTCTCAGGTCCTCCAGGGTCTCAGCATCTTCCCCCAAATCCTCAGGATAGAGGGTAAGATGAGGGGAAAGAGAATGGAGACTGGTGGGAGGAGAGAGCCAGGCCTGAGGTTAGAATTTATGTCAGCAGCCCTTAGTGAGAGTCCCGATGGGGAGGCCGGGGTGTCATCCAGGTGTACACCCAAGGGCAGAGGGCCACACCGAGGACATCAGCAGACTCCTCCTCTATTCATCAGCAGTTGCAATCCCAAAAAGGTGACTGTCCCCTGCAGGGTGTCCTTGAGGGAACTTTCCCAAGCCAGCCAGGATGCCCGGGAGCTGCCTTCAAGAGGATTCACTGATTCCTGTTCAGCACCCATGGCCAGTGCACTTATCATGTAATCCATTGCAGTCTCCTGAGCTCCCCACCCAGGTCAGATTTCAGGGTGGGCTTTGGGAGTGCTCAGGAGGTGTTCCTGGACCCAACAGATCATGGCCCAGAAGGCAGAGTGGATATATAGACAGCAAAGGCAGATGAGTGCTGGGGGATGGGGACTTGGCCTCTCAGTGAGCTCAGGGGAGGCCTTTTGCCCAGTCTGGTTTGACAGCAGGTGGCTTCTTGGAGGAGGTGGCATTTTTCCTGATTCTGTGTGTCTGTAGCAGCTGGCAGGGAAGAAAGCAAGGAAGCAGTGGCGTGGGCCAGACACTGAGGTGGGGTCCAGAGTGCTCATGGAGGGGCTGGACCGTGAACAGCCACCTCCAGGGAGAATTATTTAACCAGCTCAGGGCACAGGCTTTAAAGAATGTGGGTCAATCAGTGCTCAACATTAGACTGCTGATTACATTTTTGGCTTTAACCTGATGTACCTATTGAAAATTACACAAATGTGAGTGTTATTTGGAAATTGTATAATTCTTACAGACTTGAACATGTTTTCAAAAACAGTTATTTGGAAAGTTCTCATGTGCCTTCCGTGTTGGGGCCTGTCATGCCCCCCGCCCACCCCGCCACTTACAGCCAACGGGGACTTTTCTGAGGCGTTGTCCCTTCCATCACATCCAGGATTTTAAGATTCAGCATCCAAATCTGATGCTGTTACGGGGAGTTTTACTCCAAGCCCCAGAGACTAGTCGCTTGTGCGGGCCTTTTGCTCCCCTTATTCCTTGTTTTGTGTGGCTGTGTCTTGGGGATCTCAGCAACGGAGGCGGGTGCATTGCTTTTCAAATTGTATGTGAAAGGTTTGTTGAAATAATATCTAGTCTCAGGAAGCTGGAGGCTCCAGGGACGGTTACTGCATCTCCGTTAAACTTCTGGGCTTGATGGTTTTCCTCTGTTCAAGTTGTGACCGCTGACATTACCCCACACCCTACTGATTGAGGCTGCAGCATGCCAAGGTGCTTTCCTCCGACTGGGATCGTTTCATTGTGTGTGTGCATGTGTGTATGTGTGAGATGTGTGTAAATATAAGACAGCCTCCTGTTTTCTGAGTAGCTTTGCCTGGAGTTGGGGGTGTATACAATAGCCCTGTATCCTGCAGCAGTGGGCCCTGTCGGTGTGAGCAGGACAAGGAAGCAGGACACGTTCCAGTTTCTGGAACCTCAGGAATTTACACCCCCGGAGGAGCATGTGGGAAGTCCCCTGCCATGCAGAGAGCCCAGGTGGCTCTGTAGGGCCTAGAGGACACTGGTGGCTCTTAGGATAGGAAGTGAGGGCAGAGCAGCACAGTGGTTCTCCAACTATTTATGATCCCATATCCAGCTGCACGGGCTTTTCTCCTTTATTCCTTTTATTTTGTGACTGTTTCTTTGGAATCTCAGCAACAGAGCCGCACAGTATTGCTACTGTTTTCTCAGGCAGAGTGTGAGGGGGAATCAATGATGTCATACCAATAAAAATAGCTCCCAGCACACAGTCCCATTGCATGCTGAGTAAATATTTGTGATCCTTACTTGACTGCCCTGTGTGTCACCCGGAGAGGCAGTATGCAGTCTGCAGGCGTGCTGTTGAAGAACGCCCAGGGGAACAGGGAGGATCCATGAAAGTCAGAGAGGCGGGCGGAGACCCCGGGCCAGAGAGCATGGAGACCCTGACCTGGGCTCAATTCCATGGGACTCGGGATCAGTCCTGCTGCCTTTGGTCAAATGTTTCCCACTGTTTAAAAGGTGAGACTTTAAACAGCTGACCCATTCCACTGTTGGTATTGTGTAAATTTGTAAATTGGAAGTGGTTTAGAATCATGGTTTCCATAGTCGATGCATTGGGAAGAGAAGTTGGAATTTGGAGATAGCATTAGCTGAAGAATGAGTGATTGAGGGACAGGAAGGAAGGAAGGGAAGAAGGGAGGGAGAGGTGGAGAGGTGAATGCCTTCTGCTGTCTGCCGGTGCTCTCCCCGTGCCGAATGGGTGAGCCTTGGGAAGGAGGGGGCTAGCAGGGATTCTCATCAGCACACCCTCAGCCCTTCCTGGTTACTTAGAATTGCAGGAGGCTCTTAAGGACACTTTTCCTTGTCCTGAGTGGCACTTGTTTCCAGCAGAATGCCTGGGGTTTGGCTTCCTGCAGAATCCCAGTTCAGACACTACAAGATACATAACGTGAAGGCAAGTGCTTCAGTTTTTCTGAGACTCTTTGTTCCTTTTCTGAACGAGGAAGTAAGGAATATTTGACGCTAAGAACTCCTTGGGAGAGAGCTGACCTTCTGGTGCACAGCTGCTGCCCTGTGTGTGGTTCTCCGTGCAGGACCCCAGACTTCTCACACATGCCTTCCCCAGACTCTGTTACAGATTCCCGTGCACATGCCCTTTCTTTCATGCCCATCGACCTCCCTGCTTCTGCTGGCAGAACGTGAAGGACTTTGGCTGTATTCTCAGGGCCCTTTGGAAGTGTCTGTTCATTAAGCCGTGGAGTAGTTTTGGAGGAGTTGTTAGCATCACAGCAGACCACACACAGAAACAGAGCCAGATCTGACCCTAGTATAGAAACACGGTCAGCGACTCACCGCCCCCAGGAAGGGGCGGCCTTTGTCCCCTACTCCTTCCTCTGGAGAGAGCTTATTGTGCTCAGAGATGGTGTGAATGATGGGGGAGGCTTACTCATTTTTAGTACTTGATAAATATATGTTAAATGAACAAAGAAATGGAGAATTTCTATGTTCTAGCTCCTTACAGAGAAGTCAGAGGGTGAAGTGGGCACGTGGTCAGTGGGAGTAAGATGGGTGGAGAGGTGAAAGGCGTCTGTAAGAAGATAGAGGAGTGGACCGGGCAGCCATGTGCGGATGGAATGACTGGGTGGGTCAGCTGACGGGTAGGTGTTCGGAAGCTCGTGCTGTGGATGCATGAGCGTCTCTGGGAAGGCCACCGTGAGTCTAAGAAGCAGAGATGTCAGAAAATAGCTCAGAAGAAAACAAATCAGAGTGCTGTTGTGGCTTCCCTGGCAGGGGTGAGAGCTTGCTGGTGTGTGGAACGTGGCCACGGGAAGAGAAGGGGAACCCAGCGAAAACCGAACATAATGATAGGAAAATCACATTGAAAAACCTAAAGCAAAACCAAGTGCGAAAGAATATGGATTTCTCCGATATTTATATGTGTTTAGCTGGTTTTCTCTCTGCTAACTCTGCCGGTAAAGTGATAATGTGTGAGTATAATCCTGAGTGTGTGGCACAGCTTTGCATCCCTGGGACCACGCGTCTGATCGGAACCGTAAACGAGGAGAACTGTATTTTGGCTCATGGTTTCAGAGGTTCCCTCCGTGCTCCGCCAGTGCCACCTGCGGCTTTGGTCCTGGGTCAGGAAGAGCATGATGGTGGGAGTGTAGGACAGGGAAAGCCGCTCAGCTCCTGGAGGCCAGGAAGCAGAGGGGCTCAGGAGCCAGGGACAAACTGTAACCCCCCGTGGCCTAAGGTCCTCCAGCCACCCCTTCCTGCCTCTGGTTAATCCCCTTCAGTGGGCGAGTCCAGCGATTCGGTAACGACTCTCATATAATATGCAGGGACTCTGCTGGATGTGGTTATTTTTCTTGATGAGGGTCCTAAGACACAGAGACGAACTTACCTAGTCGGTCTTATCACAGGATGAGGTTGACATTGTCCTGGACCTGGACCTGGAGTCGCATGACAGTGACCACTTGACCTGGCCCACTGTGGCCAGAGCTGAAGACACACAGCAGGGATCGGGTTTGCTCTGAGTCCTGTTTCTACATTGGTCTTGGTTCTTGACCTCCTCTTCCCACCCTCCCCATAGCGCTCATTTGAGTTCCTCTCCTGAGCATCCCGTGCTTCCCAGAATGGGCCACCCCACATCATTCTGAAGAAACAGAATGCGCAGACTGGAAATTTGAAAAATAAAATATGTTGGGGAAGGAACTACTGGGAGAGTTGAGGGTGGGCCAGGGATGCTGTGGTCCAGGGATTGGTGGGCTGTGGCCTGGCCACCTGTGGGCCTCTGGGGTACAAGGGGGAGAAACAGCATCAAGGGAGCCCATCCAGGGATGGGACCTTGGTCCCTGTCTTCTGTGAGAAGGTGGCCAGGCTTATCCTCTCCATCCCCACCAACGATGCTCTGCTTCAGAGCCTAGCATGGGTACTGACAGTGAGCAAGCCTCCAAGTGAGTCATTCTTTGGGCTTGGAGCCTAGATGGCTGTTTCAGTGGACAAGTGTGGTCCCTGAGCCACAGTCCTGCGGCAGGAAAAACGCCTCATCTTAAGGTCCAGAATGCTCTTTTATTTTCCCTTAAAATAGAAGAAGATAGACTACGTATACATGAGATTTAAAAAAAATGCTTCAACACAGACATCTTGGTAAAGCAGTATGTTGCCCAGCATTCTTGGGTTCTAGGCAGAACCAGTTGGTTGCACGTTATCTGGTCAGCTCTACAGAACCGCCTCTGAGGATGTTTCCATTCATCAGACAAGTTAGCTCATCCTAGGGACAGTAAGTGGCTGGAGCAAGGCTGTCTGCCACCTCAGTCTCAGGCTTGGCTGCTGTCCAGCTGACCTAATAAGTACAAGAGGACATTCTGTTGCATGAGATTGTTGGGCCCTGCGCCTTTGGGATCAAATTTAGTTTGAATTACGGAGAGGTAGTAATACGCACGCTCCATGTCTCAACATTTACTGTGGGGTCTGGAGAAGCACCCCGAACAAACTTGTTAACAGTGATGTAATAAACATGTGTGAATTAATACAGACGGGAGGGCCAAGGACTGCAAATAGCCTGTGTTGGCCCCGATCAGGGCTTGCTGTCTTGGAGCTGTATCAGCACTTACTTCCAGAGACTGAGGTGGCCAAGGCTGTGGAAGAGGCCTGGCTTGCTACACTCAGAAAAGTGACTCACAAAATGTGGGTGTCAATAAACCTTGATGGACTGATGAATCCGTTTACCAGTGATTGAGGCTCGGAGTTGAGATGTGGGTGTTGTGTGGTTGGGATGGAGTCATAGACTGGAGCTGCAGTCACCACTGCGGGAGGATCATAGTGTTGTAATCAGTTTTAGAACCATGGTCAAGGTTGGGGACCGGTCAGCCTTGGAAAGTACATGACCACAGTCATTGCTGAGGTCCATGTGGTGCTGGACCTCCTCCTGGGAGCCGAACCATGGCACCTGGAGGCCTGGCGGTGGGAGAGGACGTCATGGAGTGGAAGTCAGGACCCCTGTACCCTGGACCTCTCCTTCTGGCACTGACCTCTCAATCTTATTTTTCCTTCTTTCTAGGGGGACCGAGGAGCACCTGGGATCCCTGGCTCTCCTGGTAGTCGTGGTGACCCGGGCATCGGGGTTGCTGGCCCTCCTGTGAGTTCTTACCCAGCACGTCCTTGCTGTCCAGGCCACCAGCCTTTCCCTGCTGGCTCCCGTAGAGTGTGCGGCCTGGGCCTCCCTGTAGGGACACCCCGGCTCCAGCTAGCATGGTAGTGAGCCACTGGTCTGTCGGGGTGGAAGGCTACACACATGGCTGACACCGGTGGAAGACTAGGTGCACTTGTTGTGGGAATGATGAGGATGCAGCTTCTGGAGAGATCAAGACTTGTCTGATTCAAAGGAGGGAAGATCCATCTTATCAAAGTGTAGATAGTAAAAACAAAGACTCGTGGGACAAACTCTGAGAATCTTAAATCATAGCCTGTGACGTTAGTCTGGTTGGAGAAGGAGTCTGGAACGGGAAAACAATGTGGGTTCATGTATTTCAGGCCCCAAACCCCCAGATGAACTAATTACCCTGCTTCCTCTAATTAGTACAGATGAGAACACAAATGAAAGCGCATCTTCAACACCCAATCCACTAAGTGGTCCTCGTAGTGTTGGTTTTAAGGAATCTCTTCCTGTTGGTCTGCTGGGGTGAGTGCACACGTCCCCAGAGGTGGCGGTTTAGGAACTGATGAAGCCTTTGAGGGCTCGTGGGGTCAAGGAAGCCCAGGCCTCATCCAGTTTGAGGGTTGCTCTCAGTGTCCATCAAGCCCCCTGAAGGCTTTGAGAGAGAGAAAACACACTTTTTCCAAGGCCTGCGCACCTGGCTCTGGAACTGAGAAATGCTTTTCCGTGGAAAACAGGTCTATTTAGTAGAAGTTTCTTCTCAAAGAGAACAGTCTGTGGTGCTCTGTATCCTGTCCATTGCTTCTTAATCTTCCCTTTGTGCCGCAGAACACAGCCTTTCTTCCTCCCTCCACTGAATGACAGCCTTTGTTAAGACAGCTTTCTCTCGAGGTCTTATTGTCTCTTTAGTCCTTTCTTTGCTAAAGACACCATATTGCTGCACCTTCAAATTGCATTTATTTATTTTTTCTTGACAGCCATGACTTACTATTATTTAAAAGATAGTAGAGTTACTCTTATTTAATAGTCATAGATTTACTATTATTTAAAAGCCCTTTTCAAATGTCCTAAGTCTTGTAACATCCAAACTACCTACACATTCATGTTGTTGTTGTTATTATTTTGATCCAGATGCACAATCTAACTGTGCCCCTATTAAGCATGACTGGGATATAACTAGAGCACAGAGCCCAGTCTCTGCATGCTTTTGCATGTAGGAAATTTGGAACACAACCAATGATATTCAAAGTATGCCATTCTTCATATTTAATCTCAAAGAAGAAGAAGGGAAATCTAATTTATCACCCACAAGGTCATTTGTAAGAAAGTTCCTCTCATTTTCCCTGAGGTCTTCATACAGCCTAGAGTCATCCGGGGCATCTTGATGCCTCCCCCAAGTTCTCCTGGCCCCCCTCTTCTGCCCACCCACTCTAAAGCAGGCCCCGTGGCCTCCCACCAGGCTGGAGCACCCACTGCGACTCCCACCCACTAGCAATGAGGGTTCCTTTCAAAGTGGTAGGAGAATGGGGGACTCTGCTTCTTACATGTCCCTGAACACCGTGGGAAGATCCTGGAGAATGTTTACTTTGGTCTCTTTTCTTAAAAGAAATTCTTAGCTAGAATTTCCGACGAACACTTCATTCATTTCACTTTATTTCACTGGTTTGATCTTTGTCTTGGACTGTGTTTTTCGATCTCTGATAACTGAAAGGTTCAGTGTGACTAAAGATGCAGTGAAGAAGCAGGTTGGCCCAGACTTTCTTATTTCTAAAATCCTCAGTTTGGGGGGTCCCCTTCCCCTGCAGTGAGGGTTCTGTTGGACATGGGGATTTCCCTTTAGGATAGAGAAGGGACTGAGAGGGAAAGTGGGAGTCTGAGACCTGGAGGTGGCACACTCCCTTAGGTAACAGGGTCTGTGTGTCCAGGGCACTCCTCAGGGACTCACTGTACCCAAATCAGAAAGCCAGCCAGCGGGGCTGGATGCAATTCACCTACCTCCCATTTAAGAGCCAGCAAAAGCCACCCATGAAGTATGTCCCCACAGAAGTGTGTCCACCTGAAAAATAATTGCCTTGCTCCAACCCAGAGGCTGTAAATCAAGTGTTTAGTGTCTTCCTACCACTTGGATTTATTAAAAGCTTCCGTGGTGCATGAAACCTTATTGAATCATCATAAATCTTGTCTTTGGCCTCCAGCCAAGGTTGCTGCTAATCCGGGATCTGCATTAAGGGTTCCAGGACATGCTGAGAGGAGGTGTGTGGAGGAGTGAGGGAGGAGTGTGTCAAGGTCATTGGGGATGCTGCTACCCCTTTACAGGAACAGTGCCCCTTTCTGAGCATTCTCTCTTATGGGTTTCGAGCATCACATCCACCACCTCATTCAGTCTCGTGGGAGCTGATGGTGCCCTTTGGCTGAGGCTAGGGTCCCAAGAGCAAGGAGTTTATTTGGGAAGTGATCCCAGAAATCACTATTAGTGACAAAGTGAGAGAGAAAAAGGAAGAGAGACCAGGGAGCACATGTTAGTGAGCGGTGGCCCCTGTGGGATCCCGGGTCTCAACTCACTCCATTGACCCAGGGTGATCACAGGGGACAGTGTAAAGTCTTCCTGCGGAAGGAGCATTGAAGCTGGGTGTTAGTGTTCTAACACCTGTTTTCCCAGGAACTCGGTCTTCCCCCTGCTTGGACTCTACAGTCTTGTGTGGCCAAAGCAAGCCCTTGGACAGGTGTCTGCAGCAGGGAGCTGCCAGGGTTGGTGTGTCCAGGGAATATGGGGGTAGGGGGATGACATGTCTGGACGTCACTGTCCTTTAGTGAGCATTTCAAGACTCAGAAGGTCCAGTGGCTCGTCAGTGTCAGCTGTTCAGGAGCAGGACTTCATGCAGACACACTTTCCACACCCTCTGAAGCCAGTCCTCGTGCCTCTGTGGCATCTTGTTTGGGGCCTCAGGAGGACAGACAGACTTGCTCGTTCAGTTCCCCAGAGAAAGCACATGAAGTGCAGGTCTGGCTGTAGGTCAGTCTCCACTTTCTGCCTCCCCTAAAGTCATGGTCCAGGCCTTTGGCGTCCAGGGGCAGTGCTACCCTGGCAGGCGGCCCAGGACTCTGTCTGCCAACCTCTGCTTCCTCAGTAGACAGGAGGAGGTGCGGCGAGGCAGGTGTTTGGGGTTTTGACTTACTGCTTCAAAACATTCACAAACAAGAAAGATCCCTTTAATCTTCAGGTTGTGTCTGATCTTCCTTTAGCAAGGTTTCAGATGCTAAAAAATAGCTTGCTCAGGCTGTGGGAGGGTCCAAGTACTGATGGGCCTGGGTGACACCAGGAGCTAGGACTCTGCAGGGACCAGGCTCACACTGACAGCCCACAACCCTGGGTCCCTTCCTTGCACCCGTCCCAGTTTCCTCATGGTAAGGTGACAGTGATTTCTTCAGCATTGTCAGGGGAACCGGGAGGGTCACAGCCTGATGCTCTTGGTGGTAACACTGGGCTCCCTGCCTTGCCCATGTGACGTCAGAAGGATCTTCTTCCCCCTACATCTTTCTCAACCTTCGCAGCCTGAAGTGCCTGAAGCTGGCCGTATGGATGCCTTATTCAGCCTAGATGCTGGGCACACATGCACCAGGTCAGGCTCACCCCCCTCCAGTGGTCTGATAGCCTGAGGCACCAAGACGCTCAGGAACCAGTTATGTGCAGGAAAGCATTTCAGGTGCCTGACCAAAGGGTTTGCTTTCTGCACTCCTCTGCTTTTCAAGGAATGACTGAATCATGATAGAGATGGCAGCCACTAAAACAAAGAGTAAGGCCAATAAGCAACCCACCTCCGCCGGCTAATTGCAGGGAGTGAGCGGGTGCCTAGAAATGCTTCCTCTCACAGGCACCTCTCAGTTCGTCCTCCCAGCAACCCCACCAGGCCGACTCCAGGTTCCTTTCCTCTTAGAAATGAGGAGAAGACGGGACATGAAACCCCTTCAGGGGGGCACGCTGGGGAGATGGTAGAGTGCGGGTGGACCCCAGCATTCTAACGGAACCAATGTCCGAACCCACTTGTTAGTAGCTTTTTGTCCTGATGACAAAATACCTGAGAAAATCAAAGGAGGAGAGATTTATTCTGGCTTCAGGCCATGGTCGGCTGGCTCCATCGTTGCTGGGCCCATGGTGGGGTGGAAAGTCATGGTGTGAGAGTGGGAGGAGCAATCACGAGGCAGGAGTGAGAGAGGAAGGGACTGGGGACCAGATATGCCCTCCAGGGATACAGCCCAGAGACCTAAGTCCTCTAACTCTGGCGCCCTTCCTGCTCCTAAGTTCACCACCTCCCAATAGTTCATTAAATTATGGGCCCATCAATGGCTGAGCCCACTGATGAGGCTAGAGCCCTCCTGGTCCATCTCTTTCTCAAACCCCACCTCTGAGCATTGAGGACCCAGCCTCCAGCACATGAGGCTTTGGGGGAACTCAGATTCCATTGCACCACTGTTGCAGTGGGGGACAGGAACGAGGTGTTTAATGTACATGTCAATCATCACCTATGCTGGGGTCTTCTGGTGTCCATATTTACTCCTGAAATATTGACTTATATGTCAGCCACATTTTTAAAAATTCATTTGTCTGTTTGCATTATCACACCTGAGTCATTACCACATATCCCAAGATCACTTCATAACACCATCAAGCCTCCAGCCACTGTTTATACTTCTAATTGTTTCACAAATGCCGCACTTTGGCAGTTTTCTCTTCTTTGAATCAACAGCCAAGAAGTAAACACGTAGCAATTGGTTGGTCTTTGACTGATTTCTAGTTTTTGCCTCCATTCTTTTGGATTCTGTTTGAAATTCATCTGCTGATGAAATCAGGTTTATTCTTTGGTCGTAAGGTGCTTCCCACAGAGTGGGGCTGCTGCTGCTGCAGTTCTTGTGTCCCTCTGTCCCTGTGCTTCTGATCATTTGGTGCTCAGGTCTGGAGGTTAGATCAGGTTCAGGTCTGATGTCTTCACATGTGCTCTGCCATGGGAAGGTGCAGGATGTCTGGTGGAGCTCCTTTTTGTTATGGTTGTGCCCTTGGCTGTCCAATGCCTTTATCAGTTACACATCAAGGGCTGCAAATTGGTGCCCTTATACTTCTATCAATGCCTCTTGCTTCATTAGCTGGAATACTTCTGTAGAGAGAGACCCCCCTCAACTGCCCTGTGTACCCTGTGGACACCTCACGTGGAAGGGAACAAGTCATGCTCAAGCCTTTCCACTGATTGTTTGCAAATAATGACTTGATGCTCTGACTTTTTGCAAAGGTGAGCAGAGAGATGTTTGTCTGTTAAGCAGAATTTTGGACTCATAACTTTAAACTTACATGTTGTGATTATTCTTCCTTTTGATGATCAACTTATTTTATCTTACGCTAGTGGGAGTCTATTCAAGTTGACCCTGAGTGCTTCTGACACAAACCTGGCAGTCTTTGATAATGGCCTTGCCATCTGAAATGACAAGGCGTTCTAGGCTTGCTGTGTACATTCTTTGTCCAGATCTCTAGTCAGTCTTTTGTTCAAGGAGTAGCAGTTCTTTCTGGTGAAAAGTGGTATCAAAGGCTGAAATTGGAGTCTTAGGTAAAGTGGCTCTTGAACAAACACATTGGAGGACATAATTCTGGAAAAGAGTGCTGTAATTACCAAAGACGTACTCAGGCTCCAGATCCCATTAGGTGCTCATTAGGGGTCTTCTGGTGTCCATATTTACTCCTGAATCCTCCTCTGCACGCTCTCATATTTCTTAAAAAGGAGACAGACAGAATAACTATGGGAACGCCAAGACCTGCAATAATGAAGACCGCTGGACAGAAAATCTGTTCTTCTGAGCAGATTTTGTATTAAATGACATCAGAAAGGAAATGTGGAGCCCAGTATAATGAACAATTTAAATGCTTGAGGTAGATCATGGAATGTAATTGGAAAACAAGGAGTGATGCTAAAATGACTTGGCAGCATTCCCAGGCCAGCAGCCAGCTGTCCCCTGCCCCTTTTTCTTAAAGTATATGTAGGCAGCCGTGGTGGGAACCACTCCACAGTGGAACAGTTTGGATGCTTGCCTGTTGGTCTGTGGGCTCTTGCGTGGCGGAGGGAGCCATGCCCTCTGAGTTACATAGACCAGGAGTGCCCCTCTGAGTCCAAAATTTCCCTGATTGACTTTGGCTAAGGTTCTTAATGGGTTTTAGCTTCAGTTTCTCTATCCATAGCACTGAGACCTGCTCCTGCAAGTCCTGGTGTTTTAGTCAGATTTTTCATGGCTATGGCTAAAAGACCTGAACAGAACAATTATAGAGGATTTGAGGGCTCAGGGTTTCAGAGGTCTTGGTCCATAGGCTGGCTCCTTTCTGGCTCAAGGTGAGGCTGAATATCATGGGGGAAGAGTAGGGTGAAGGGAAGCAGCTCACATGATGTTTAGAAAGCACAGAGAGAGACTCCACTTCCACTTCCAGATACAAAATATATACTCCAAATGCATGCCTCCAGGGACCCACCTCCTCCAGCCATACCCTACCTGTCTTTAGTTACCACTCAGATGATCCCTCTCAGGGGATTAATTCACTGACTGGTTAAGTCTCTTGTAACCCAATCATTTCTCCTCTAAACCTTCTTGCTTTTGGGAGACACTTCACATGCAAACCGTACACATGGATGGTCCCTCAGGGTCTCAAGTCTGCCCTTAGTGTGCCTCATCCTGAGTGGGAAGAGCTAGTCCTTTTCCAAGGGGTGCAGTGTGGGGAAGCCAGGGCTGCTGGGTCCCACCCCACCCAGGGTGATGGAGTAGAGGTGGGGCCAAGTGTCAGGAGCCACGTGGGAATGACGATGGAGTGGCAAGAGATTGGGGCAAATGGAGGAGGTTCCAGGGAACTTCGGTAAGCAGCATTTTTGTGTGGGCAAGGGCGAGAGCTTGTAGCAGTGTGGCCTGAAGACTCCAGTGACCCCTTCTAGGACAGCCTGAGACCAGGTTAGACAAAACCCAGGGCAGTGTCAAGGAGTGTCCCTCCTACTTGCTCACTAATTTGTTGTTTGTTTGTTTGTTAGGGCCCTTCCGGACCACCAGGAGACAAAGGACCCCCGGTACAGTACGCTTTCAATGAAGGGCTGGGTTTCTACGAGAGGAATTCTGCTTTAATCGAAACAATTTTAAATGACAGGCACCAAAAACTAAAGTAGTTCCAGAAAATTCCTAACATTAAATGGTGCAGACTCTCCAAAATACGAGCACTGGATGGGATGGGATGGACGTGGATTGAGTGGGAAGGGGCTGGGTCGTCTAATCCATCCTGCCTGTTTCCAGTTGGGCAAATGAGGCTGGCTTTGCTCCTTGGCACCTCTTCATCACAGAAGGATGGCCACAGTTTAATTAATCTCATCAAATTGCCAAAGGAACGGATTTTGAATTCTGGCTTCTGGCTTCACTCCCCTCCAGTCACAGGTCCATGAACAAATGAGGGGGTGTCTCTGAGTCTGCAGCAGGGGTGAGGCAGACCCCTGAGCTAGGTGCAGAAAGGATGGGCTTATTTTACGCTAAAGCAACTGAGAGCCGCCAGGAAGCACCTGACCTCATAAGCAGCAACCATTGACCCCGTGGTTTTTCACACCGGGGATGGTATTGCACCTTTGGTCACGTACACACATTTTAAATGTTGTTCATTCATATGATTTCTGTGATTAAGAAGGATAGGGATTTTTATTCCCATTTTTTATAGATGCAGACATTGAGGTTCAGGTTTATTAATTGATAGGCATGCCATTCTAGAGCAAGCTGTTGTAAAGTAGAGGTAAGGAATACGGGGCTCTACAAGGGCTGAGTGTAAGGGGAGGCCTGTGGAGGCCCTGAAAGAGGAGGGTTAGCTCCTGAGCAGCAGGTAGTGTCTTGCTGGTAGGAAGAGCTGATTTCCATTTGCTGATATATGTAGGGAAAAGTATTATGGGAAATGAGATCCATAATAAAAGATATCTGTACAGTTTTCTGATGCTGTTCAGAAATCTTAAGTGGAATGGGATGGCCTTTCTTGTTAGAAGTGGGGAATGTCATGTGGACAGAGCATTATGCTAGGCACAAAGACACTTGTTCAGCTAATTAAGACCCCCAGGGCTGGTTATTCACAGGATACACGGGGGAGAGCTGGGATTCACACTCAGGCCTGGGTCACCCAAGGAGCTGTCCTTTCCACTTAGAGAAGGAGCGTGCAAAGGGGGCCTGGGTCTTCAGGCTCAGAGTGTAGGTTTTCCTGAGAATCCTGTGTGTGGAACACTTCCATCTCCACATGAGCTGAGCAGGGTGCTTTTGGCACATGCATTTGAGATGCCAACAGGCTATTTGTGTGATGAGAGTCGACTATTGCCAAGCAACGTGGGGCCTTATTTGCTTACACTTTGGGATGTTTTCTCTTCTTTTCATCAGGGATTGCGAGGCTTACCTGGATTTCCCGGCCCCCAGGGACCAGCTGGCCAGGATGTAAGTAAAAAGAAATGCCATGGGCTTAGTCAAGGCTTTTAGAGGCCCCTGGACGTCCATCTTCCACCCTTTCCCGGCCTCCTTTAACCATGTGGCCAGCTTGGTAGCTCAGTCAGGATTTCTAGAAATCCCAAAGTCTTTATTTATAGTCCTTTGCTCTTATGTTTGTGGCTTATAGTTTTGTGTGTCCAGTTTTCTTTCTCATGTTTGTGCTTCCAGGTCTCCCACAGAACTGTCTCCAATTTCTTGGCCAATTTCTTACAGAGCCGGCCAGACAGTTCTGCTTGGGTTGAGTACTACCTTCTTTGGACTTCTTCCTGACCCTCCCCTGGAAGGCCCTTTCCCTTCGAGGGGACCTCACAGGTGTGTCTGTGCACCTGAGGATGTGTCACTTCCTACTTTGTGACAGTAGCATCCTCTTACATTTGTTATCTGTCTTTTGCTCAGATAGATCTGGGCTCCAAGGGTCTGCTTGTCTGTAGATCCCTGATAACAGTGTGCCAGGCACAGAAGGTACTTGATCCATACTGGTTGACCTTGCGAGTGAATGACAACCCTGAGTTCTTAGGGGAGAGAGGCCCAGCATGAATAAGCAATAGCATTCACTGAGTGCTCAAGTGTGCTCAGGTAGGCACCCTTTCCTCTCTGTCCTTTGAGTTACAATCAGGAGCAATATAGTCCTCTTCTCTTCCTTGGATTCTATTTCAAAAAATAAGGTTACTCTCTGATTCCTGACTCTAAATATTAAAATATAGCTGCCCCCCCAACATTATGTTTTTTAGCTGACAATAGAAGGACTTTCTTTTCCAAAGCCAATCAGTCCCTCCCCCTGTGTTTGCAAAAGGATTTTCTGTGTGTGTGTCGGTGTGGAAGGGGACTCATGCACATGTGCTTGTGCATGCATTCTCTGTGTGTGCGAGTTTGTTTTAATTTCTTGTTTCCAGTGAGGTTACAGGAAGGGTAGCTGTCTGTCATAAGTGTTGGACACTGTCACTACTCTCTTGGGAAGCTCTGAATACTCAAACTGAACTTGAGAAGCATGAATTTTTATTGGTGCTCATCTTCAGAGTTGGGTGATCATTTTTTCCTACCATATTACCATGGCAGAGACTGAGGCTGGCAGAGGGGGTGGGCAGAATAGGTCAGGATTATGTGCTCATCACCGTTGAGAGTTTCTCTCCTTTTTCTCCTAGGGTGCACCAGGGAATCCAGGAGAAAGAGGGCCTCCTGGAAAACCAGTATGTCACCTGAGCATTCCGGATGAGTGTTGACTGTCAGAGCTCCAGTGAGAAATAAAGTGCAGCCCAGAAGCCTCAAGAGACTTAACAAGGGGGCTTTTCCCCAGCTGTGGGCCAGGGGAACTGATAAGGGATGCTGTGACACCCAGAGATAAGTCACACTGGGGAGTGTCGCCAGTTGTGCTGATTTTCAGAGCCAAAGTGAGAGCTAAGAAGAGGGGATCTGAGCTGTAGCTGTGGGTTCAGAGTTGGTGCAGAGAGCTTGGCCCGAGGGGGGGGGCACGTCTCTCTCGCCCTCCTGTAGTTTCTCGGTGGTGCCTCCCTCAGGCCATCCTGAGCACAGGCCAGCAGGTCAGCCAGCCCTGGGATGCATTCATTCCTAGGGGTCTAGCCTCCCAGGGCGTGGAATAGGCCAGCACATGATACAAAGAGGGCCTGTGGCGAGGAGATTGACAAGACCATCATCTATGGCTAATTGTTAACTTGCCGTTTCCTACTCCTCGGCTGGGTTGCCATTTGGCACTTTTCAGAGTGGCAGAAATGTTCTTCCTTGCCTCCCATGACAACAGTGGGAGCTATGGAAGCTCAAGCAGGTGTGGACCGCCTGAGGGCCGAGTCTTTGGCAGTCTGGCTGCAGAGCAGCCCAGAGTCCCACAGGTGTCCCTGGGCCCAGCACCCTCATCTTCTGGGGTGACTTCTGAGTGAGTCACCAGTGCCAGAAAACCCCAGAGTTTTAGCCAGATAGCCAGGCAGGAGGCCTTGCTCCCCGGAGGGAAGGAAACACAGGATGAGCAGTTGGGGGGCGGGTGGAAGGCAGCTGTGCAGCTGTGAGAGCTCTGGGAGGGGCTCCTGAGAAGTGGCCACTGAGCCTGGGGAATCGCAGGCCTCAGGAGTGAGCACACAGTCTGGTGTCAGAGCCAAGATGGATCCAAGAGGCTACTAGTCTCTTCTGTAAGCCTGGCTGCTCTAGGTTTCAGACAGGCGCCTGCATTGGTGGGCACAGCAGAGACTAGCACAGGGGCCAGCTGGCTCTGAGGGTCCTGAAACTGAGGCCTTGTGAAGGGATGAGCATAAGGTGTTGTTTGAGGCTGGGGACGGCTTCGCCTCTCCTCTGTGGAGTTGGCTTTACGCCAGGTAAGCCTCATGGAAGCGAGTCCCGCGTGCAGGGGGAGGTCCTGAGGAAGTGGGGGAAGAGCCAGAGTCAGACCAGAGACCAGCAAGGGTTTAAGTGGTGTCTGCCACACGTAGACCTCGATGCCTCCATGCCAGGAGGATTAAGTTGACAGAGTCAGGCTGACACTGTGGGAAATCATGAAGGTCTCTCAGCTGATCACCACAGAGCAGAGAGCTACCCAGAGAGGGATGGAGAGGGAGAGGCCGGCCCACAGAGTCAGGTATAGAGATGCAGAGAGACGGAGAGACATGGGGAAAGATAGACAGAAATCAGGACAGAAAGAGGGAGAGAGAGAGAGAGAGAGAGAGAGAGAGAGAGAGGGGCACAGAGAGAAAGAAAAAGAGCAAGCACAGAAAGGCTTAGATGCAGAAAGAGAAAGAGGTCCTCTTTGGACCACCTTTAAATTCATGGAACCTGCTGCCTCCAAATGGCCCCAAGGGTGGTGAGTGACACTCAGAGTTCTGGCCTCACTGATGAGAGCTGCCAATGTGTCAGGGTCCCTAAGACCACCCTCAGTTTCAGAGATTTTCTGGAACTGACAGAACTTAGGCAATGGTTATGCCCGTGCATATATACCCCTGCCGCATTAGGGTGTGAGGATGCGGATTAGAATCGGCAGAGAAAAAAGTATATAGGAGAGTTTGCAGGAGAGACTAGACAGGGGCTTCCTGCGATGCTCTCTGTGTGCCGACTGTGCCTAAGCCTACCAGCTGCCGTGTGTGACATCTGCACAAGGTGCTGCCCCAGAGCTCACCTTGGCCTTAGTGCCCAGTGTTTTTACTGGGAGTGGGTCGTGGAGACGTGGGGTGCTCACATGACTGACCCTAATTACTCAGCCTCCAGCCTCTCCAGAGGTCAGACTGATGCTGTGTGGCCAAGGTCCCTACCATCAACCACCTTGTTAGCATGGACTGCCTGCCTTGGCCAAGGCCCTGGGTAAACAAAGATGCTCTAACCAGGTAGCACAGCCTGAAGGCCTAGAGGTGATACCCAGGGACCAGCCAGGAGCCAGATCTTTCTTTGGAATGTCCAGAGTTCAGACACCCAGGCGTCTGTGTTGACTCTTCAAAACACAGTTGCCCATCCTCAGTGGGTGGAGAAAGTGACTTGCGGATCTTCCATGGCAGCACCCACCTGGGGAGAAGCATAGAATCCAGTGCCAGGAGTCCTCATGCCCGTGGTTATTGTTCTGCAAGCAGAGGCTGTGGTGGGGTTCTGGCCCCAGGGGTGGGTTAAGGAGAGCTTGTAAGGTGAAACCTGTCAGGATGAGGAGAAGCAGGACATGATGGGGAAAAGCCCACTAGGGGAGCGTGTTCAGGTCATGTCTGGCCTTGACCTGATCCCTTGTGGAGTCTAGAGCATGGACAGGGCCTCAGAGCTGCCCTGCCTTCAGTAAGGCCTGCCCTGGGCCTCCCCAGGCCGGTCACTGGCTGTGTGACTCCCTCACGTTTCCAGCCAGCACTCCCAGCACCAGGGGGATGGCGCACCAGGAGGAAGGAGGGTCCAGGTGGGCACAGACGAGACACTTCTTGCTACGTCTCGTCTCAAGCCATTGGGCCTAGTAACAATCCACACTGACTCCTGGGAGGCAGAGAGGACAGGCTATGGACCGTTTCGTGTCCACCATCCTAAGGTCAGTGGTCCTTCACAGCCCCGTTCCTACGTACCTTCTGGAGGCCTCTCTGTGAGTTTTGGAGAAATTAGTCAAAGAAAGACCTAGTGAAGCCACTTCTAGGACCACACTGGACACTGGAAACTCACCCATTTCTGAGGACTTGTGCCCTTTTCACTCCTCCTGTGATGGATGTCCAGCCACATTGTCTAGTAGGGCTCATTCTCATCATATAAAACTCTCAAATGTAGTATAAAAATACCCCGGATAATACAATGCTGGTAACCTAAAGATGTCCCAGTGTGAACAACTTGAACCCTCCTATTGTGACCTTCCCAGGTGAACATGTAAGGCTTCAAAATAAAACCTTTCCCTTTTGAATTAAAGTTCTAATCTATTTCATGGCCAAGCTTGGCCTTGCTCCAGAGGGCCTGTCTCCAGTGACTAAAGGGCATTGACCTTGTGTTTGGTGACTGCCTGCTCAGTGGGTGCTCATAGCAGTGCTATTAATTCCTTCAGGCACCTCCAAGTCAGAGTGACCCCAGTCCCCTTCTTGCAGCAGCCCAGAGAGTTGGTGGCTTTACCGAGCACATCAGCATAGAGAACACCATGGGCATGTTTCTAGCCACCCCACTCATCATCTTACGCACACCGAGGTTACCACCGTCAGATGAGTTGTGGGTCCTAGGATGGGAAGGAAAACCCAGGGTATCAGGAAAGGGGGAATAGCCAGAAATTGGCTCCAGGTGCCCCCAAGCTGCCAGGCGACTTCCAATTCATACACCTGGAGTCCAGCATATTCAGAAGGAATCACACACCATGAGTTCAGCTGTGTGTCCCACTTCCCATGTTGCAGGGGACAGTAGGCAGTAGGCAGCCTTGCCTCTTCTGGGCAGGTTCTCCAATCCTCCTTTCCCAGAATTTGAGGTTCTCAAAGTAGCATGCCCCTCTCCAATTCTTACCTAAGAGACTCCTCTTCCCTCCAACATCTGCCTTTCCTTCCCGCTTTCCTCCCCAGCCTTGCATGCCCTGCACCAAAATGTGCAAGGAACCTTCACGCTGTCTCCCGCTCCAGGCTGGCACAGTCACAAAAGGCCACAATCCAACTCTCAGGGCTTGAATGTGGATTCAGTAATCTGCAGCTTCTTACGCATCGTCCGAAGCTTTGTCATGACCCTTGAGTTCTGAAGTCTCCTTTCCAGCATTAAATATTTCCTGCCTGAAATAGTAAAGAAAGTTTAAATTGCTGTTCACCTGTGAGAGCTGAAGACTTTGGTTTAAATTCCCACTAGCTGTTAGTTACTGAGAGCAGCTGCTGTTGCCTGTCTGGGAAATCCATAACACAAGAGTGCAGACGGTACCTGTACGACCAATCAGATTTTGATGCGGGTGAAGAGGAAGGAACACTGGGAGAGGAGAAAGGGCCAGTGGAAGGAGACTGGGGACCCGAAAGGCTGTCATTTAGACATGGTCAGGGTCAGCAGTCCCAGCTGGCTACCTTGGAAGGGTCATCTTTGGGTGGCCTTGGGCTGGGGACATTAAATGGGCCATTGTCTCCTATGCATGCACAGATGCGTTATGAGTTAACATCTTGAAGGCCATTCACTTTCTGGAGATGCATGAAATGTACTGTGTGTACGCACATATGTATGTATGTATGTTTTTTTTTTTTTCATTTTTTCAGGGCCTTTCTTCACTACTGTCTCCAGGGGACATAAATCTCTTGGTTAAGGTAAAAGCATAATAAATGTGCATGAATGTTGAAAATGGTGACGGGGGGTTTTAGTATCTCAGTAATTTTCTCTGAACACATAAATGATAGCATTAACAATAATAGCAGAGCATGTGTTGAGATTTCACTGTGTGCCCTCTGACGTGCTAACATCCATATTATCCAATATGGAAGCCACCACATGCATCTATTTAAGTTTAAACCTATTAAATACAATTAACACTCAGGTGCTTGGTCACACTAACCCCTTTCCAAGCACTTACTGTCCATCATGGCTGGAGGCTATATCATAAGGCAATACAGATATGGAGCAGAAGGTTCTCGACGGGACTAGCTAAGGGCTTGGTATACACCTCTTATTTCACACACTCTGTGACACAGGAGCTATTCAAGTTCTCTGTCATGTAAGAGACTTGAGATAGCATGAGGGTCTGTTAATAAAATAGACCACTGGGGTAAAGGTTGGCTTTAAAGCCTACACGGGGCTGCCTTGTGCTCTGATCAGGGTCTGCTGAAGAGGCACACAGCTTGTTCATGGTCCTGCTGGTACAAGGGTCAGAAGCACAGGTTCAGGGTGTAGGAAACAGCTGCCAGGCTTTTAGCTGGGATGGGTCTAGACTTGGTGTAGTCTCACCTGTTTCTAGAACCACAATTGCTTTCCCTGTGAGATGCAAAGGCTCTGAGAAATTGAGCATAACTCAGCCAAAGTTAAGTATAATCCCAGCTGCAAAGAGCAGGACATGGCTAGAGTCCTCCATGAAGCATCCCAGGGTGCCTGGTGCCTGGCCAAGGCCTCAGGTGTCAACAGTGAGGAGCTGGAGATGTGAAGTGTGCAGAGAGGAGAAGGGGAGATTCATGTTGCAGAAGGACAGTGGTGTGCAGGAACTTTGGCTGTCTCTCCAAGCCCTCGTCTAACTCTGCGGAGGGGTGATCCTGGATTTGGGGAGGTGTGGCACTGGATTTCTTGCAAGTGATCCTTACCTCATTCCTTATATTCTAAGAAACACTGCAGGGAAACAAAAGAAAGCAAGAACCTCTTCATAAGTTTAGGACATTCAGTCTCCCTACACACTGAGATATCTTCATGGAAAATTATATACTTCATTAAAAAATGAGTGGTAGCACAATAATTATTGATTTTTATTGATGAGAGAGTTTTTTCCCCACTGTCAAAGACTTGACAAGAAATCAGTATCTATCGATTAAATCCCTTGCTTATTACAGGATTGTGTTAACCTAGATCATTTCTCATAATTCAGTCATGCTGCATCTGCCCCTTCTCCCCTGCAGCGATATCAACCATATTATTTATGCCAATAATGACAGGAGTGAATGCTGAGGATTAAGCACAACACCTCGGGGCTAGACATGGAGACAGATGCATTGTCAGTAGACACTCCCCAAGTGCTACGGGCTGCAGCTGCGTTCATCCAGGCTGCTGAAACCTCAGAAGGGACGTGAGCACCTACAGTCAGGGTGACCCCGGAGACTCCCAGCTCCCCAGTGCTCTGGGCCTGGAAACCTGTGGCAGTAGCCTGGTGGGTAGGTGTAGCCAGGCCTGCAGAGCTCTTCTGCTTCCTCTGCTTGCAGCCCAGCTGCTGCAGATGTAATACTGTGGGTCAAAGCCTGCGGTCTAGTCCAGGTGACCAGTGGCAGGTCCTCCCCTGCTGAGAAGACAACTTTTAGTACAGAATATGTACCTCTCCAAGAGTTTTATCACATCACATATCTCATTCTGCTAGTTGGAAAACTGGCTGGGTAGAATATTTATCATCTAAGAGTCCCTGTTAAATGGACTTCCATGGTTGGATCTGTGCCCAGGGAGACCGACTTCAGGATGTCTCCTATAGACATCCCTGGCATCGACATCATTCCATTCAGAACTCACAAACAGCTCTATGGTGTGTGCTGTTACTGACTGCATTTTACAGATGAGGAGGCTGAGGCCCAGGTGGGTATGTTGCTAGCACAGGCCACAGAGCTGTAGAAGGAGAGCCAAGACTCCCACCCAGCACAACCAGCTCCACCTCCTTTGCACATAACCTGTCTGCTGTCGGATTTCATCTCTGCATGAACCAGGACTTCCTGACAGCTATCCGTTGAAATACAGGCAGCTACCAAGTTCCTGCCTGTTGTCTAGAGCTTTTGAGATGTGAACTCCACAACCCTTTGGTAGGAATATTGTAGTAATGATTCAGATGCCCAGGAAGAGTTGGATGAGATGGCCTGGAGATGATCTCTGCTCCTGGAAGTGAAGCTTATTTTTTCCACATAACAGCCCCATTCTCCAGGTGGTAGGCAGTTCCTGAGTACTTATTTACTGGTTAGTCTGTACTGCACTGACCACAATGCTGACCATCACGTCACAGCTGTATTTGCTTAAAATGTCTCAGATAAAAGGAAGGAGTAGAGATTAGAAGATGCCCAACATCCATAGACTAGTTACAGTGAACTCTGAACCATACTGGGCACTTTGCACACATTTTCTAATTTAAAATTTCAGAGTTTCCTAAAGTAGGAGAACGGTGCTCATTTACAGATGGGGAAATGTTCTCACAGATTGAGGGACCGCCCTGAGTTAACTTGTAATCCGAGGTGTTTGGAGCTAGTATTGATGACCCAGGGTGTTTAATCTGTGAATGGGGCAAGATGGCATTTCTCAGGAGTAAAATAACTGAA
The DNA here is from genome assembly GCF_052094955.1 of Ictidomys tridecemlineatus. NCBI lineage: Eukaryota > Metazoa > Chordata > Mammalia > Rodentia > Sciuridae > Ictidomys > Ictidomys tridecemlineatus. The sequence continues at coordinate 4,589,131 of NC_135483.1, forward strand.
ACCAGAAGGGCACACGCAGCAGCTAAAATTCACTGTGTTCCAGGCATGGTGTCAGATATTTTCTATTCGTTGTCTCACTTGTCATGGGACTTTGTGGTCCCCACATCACATATATAAGGAGACTGAGGCCCAGAGAGAAGCCAGGATGCCAGATGGACAGAGGTTTCGGAGGGGTCTGGACAAGCCCACCTGGTTGGAAACAGGACTCTCAGGGAATTCAGAGAAAGTGTGAAATGCTCTCCGAAGAGGGCATGTGTATTCAGGAGTGATGGGGGCGGGGTCCCAGGAGCCAGAGAGAGCATCACTAGGACTGTGGGTGGCACCCAGTCTCACCCTGTGCTCACTGAACAGACTGGGACAGTAGGCCAATTACAGGTTCCTCACCAGTACACAGGGGCTGCTGGTAGGTCTGGTCTTCAGGGGATTATTTCACATAGTGTACAGCTAAGGCAGACTGGGTCTGCCTTAAATTACAACAAAGAAAGAAGATTTTGTATTGCTCATATATAACTTCCTGATACTATTTATCCGTGTTGCTGCAAATAAATATTCTCCATCTCCACCACCCACTCCAAGTCCAACCTAACCTCAGTGGCCAAAATTCTTACTGTCACCAGGCTAGTTTTATTCCTTTTGTCTATCCAACCACCCATCCATTTACCCATTCATTATCCATCCACCCACCTACCCATCTATCCATCCATCTACCCACCCACCCATCCATCCATCTGCCCATTCACCGGCCCATCCATCCACCCACCCATCTACCCACCCACCTGCCAGTTGTCACAGGGTTTCATAGCTGTATCTCATTTCCAAGTTCTATAGGAGAACATCTAGGAATAGGTGAGTTCCTCCCTGCTATGCTACTTTTCTAAAAATCAAGAGCAACCCCAGTCTTTTTCATCTTATTTACTTTGCTTTACATCCCCAATCATTAGCATTCCTCACTTTCCAAAAAGTCCAATCAGCCTCTCAGAGCACCCACGGAAGGAAGATGGCACAAGACTCCAAAAGTTCAGGTAGTTCATTGGTCAATCCATTGGTGGTGGCTGGGTTGCCCGAATCATTCATTCATTGAACTCATGTACAGTGGAACACTATTTGTTATCATCTGGACAAACAAAGAGAAGATGACTCTTCTCTGTGCTCTAAGCACTCACATTTTCTATCTTGCTTGGTGGGGAAAGGACGGAGTTCTAAACAGACCATTTGGACATTGAGGCAAGTGCTTCAACTCTGGGACCTTCTGATGATGAGCTGCCCCTGTCCTGAGGCCACCAGGAGGGCTTCTTGGAGTAGGAGCCACCTAAAGAATCTTCAAAGACTAAATGGGAGTGAAACAAGTAGAAGGAGGGTGGGCCGGAATTGCTTCTGTGCTTGAAAAACCTCGAGGAATGCCGTTCCTGGAGACGGCGCCTCACTGAGTGTGAGCACTCGTACTTCCATATGCCTTTGCAGGTCCCGCCTGTGGTGCATCCAGCAGGCCTTAGTGCATCCACTTTGTGTTGGTTGACCCCAACTAGCCAAAAGTTCTTCAAGACACACGCTTACAGTGGTCCCAAGGCTCAGCACTTGCCTAACCCAGCGGAGCCTTTGCAACTATTTTTTCAAAGAGGGAGTGCCCAAGTGAATAATGAATGAATAATCACAGCTACATGCACTGGGAATTCTCTCTTGACACCATTCTCATGACTGACTTGTGTTGTCTCATTTAACTCATTGCAAGGAGGGGAGGAAGAGGGGAGGGTTAAAGAGGAGGGACTGGGGGAGGTGACTGTCCCGTGTGCCCAGGAGTAGGTGAGGGTAAGGCCAGTGAGGGGGAATGCTGTGCTCCAAAGTGGAAGATCGACCAGTGACACAGACAAATCAGAAGGCCCACTCCCTGGGCTGACAGAACTGTAGATTTCCTCCAGGGACAGCACTTACCTGCCTGGAAGAAGTAAAAGGAGCCCAACTCCAGAGACCAGCCATGAATGCCCCCCTGGGGCAAAACATAATGCTAAGCCAGGTCAGAGCTCAGCTGAGTGTCCCAGCAGGAAAGTCCCCAGGGTGGGCGCCTGCTGCTCCTTTTTCTCCTCCTTTCTTCAGAAACCACATTCATTTGGCAGACAGGACAAAGACCCCAGCTCCCAGCCCGTCTCACTCTAACCCAGGAACAGAGCCCATTTTTGTCAATACTAAATGCTTGTCTTAGATCTTCACTGCTATTTGTTTATTTTTGTGCACAGGTCCATGCGTTTTGACATCGTTTTCTCAGCCGTGTACCCAGCAGTACGGCTGGCTTAAAGTAGGGCAGCAATGCAGACATTCAGCACTGAGATGCAAAGCTTTGACGCAAAAGTGTCTGGATAATGACTTGTTCCACCATTTTCTTTCCCATCTTTGCTGGCATCTAAAAACAAAGTCTCCATCCAGTTGTAGGAACCAGGGCCACTTTGCAAGTTTCTTCATTTCTTCTCTCTTTCCTCTCTCAGGATGTGTGCAATGATTGTCCTCCTGGCCCCCCAGGCCTCCCTGGTATGCCAGGATTTAAAGGGGACAAAGGTCTTCCAGGAAAGCCAGGGAGAGAAGGCCCAGAAGGGAAAAAGGTAAGGAGAACGGGGGGGGGGGGACTTTGGACTTTGTCATTGCAGGTAGAAACCTCCTGCCTTCTGAAGGACTTAGGCTGTGAGGGGTGAGAGGGAATGGGGGACACTGAGCTGAGAGGACAGAGCTACAGAAATGGTGGGAAGGCATCTGCAAGTCTTTGCCAGTTTAAGGAAATGTTGGCCACGACATTCCAGGGCATGCGGATGTCTAGTCATTCACATCCAGGCATTCAGATGGTCCATTCTGGAGCACAGCAGACACCCAGTGGACCTCACTGGCCCCACTGAGCCTACCTCCTACACCCAGGGGAGAGTCGCCCTCTCCAGGCCCTTCTCTCTAATCCTCCCTCTCTTCCTCCCCTCCCCTCTCCTTGCAATAAGTGTTAAGTGAGATAATACAAATGAGTCGTGAGAATGGTGTCAGGAGACAGAATGCCCAGGGCATTTAGCTGTTACCCATCCATTCTTCACTCCATCACTCCCTCTTTGGAAAAGAAGACTGGCCTTTCCCCCTTTTCTTCACCATTCAACAACCATCAGCTGCCCACTAGGTACCACACCGAGGCAGGCCTCCAGATTCCTAACACCAGCCAGCCTGCCTTCCTTCCACCCACCCACCCATGCTTCCATCCATCTCTTTGTCATCACCTGTTGTGACCCCTATTAAGTGTGTCCTATGTGTCAGTGAATGTGCAGACACTGGGGAGGACTCAGAAGAGAAAAGCTGTTCTTGTGAACCTCATGGTCTGTTGCATGCAGAATGAGGGGTAGGTGGTTCTATGGGTATATGGAAAATGAAATCTTGCAATTTAGAAAACCAGTCCACAAAGGTAGAAGAGAGAAAAAAATATTAATAATGAGTAAGCAGTAAATCAGAGGTGAGAGCACCACGGGTATCATTCAGAGACTGTACAGCCAGAGCCTGACTCTTTACTTAGCCAAGCTGATACACTGTGTAGTGCACATCCGTTCTCAAGATAAGCAGAGACTAGTCCTCAAGAGGTTGCAGCAACACCATTTTCCACCAATCTTCACCTAGTAACAGATGGCCATCTGTGTCACTAGTTGGCCAGAGGAAAGGTAAACTCCTCCCCTCTCTGTAACAGGAGGTAGTTCTGCAACTTGGGGAGAGCTCTTACCACTTCAGGAATTAGGAGATAGAGCCATTATCTTCTTGTTGACTTTATTCCAAAGAGATAGATCTTGGGTCCTTGAGAAGCACATTCCTAGATTATAAAGCTAGGATACGCCTTCTACAGCTTTTACAAGGATTCGTGTACATTCTAAAGAGAGAAAGAACTCACAATGACAGCTTTCTAAAGTGAATGCTCCAAGATAAGAGGTTGGGGAGAGTCTCTGCCTTGTTTTCTTTTTAAAAGTAGCTGGGTTCATCCCAACAAATTCAGACATGCCTGGGATCCACTTTAGTCCATCACACCCCTTTTCCTTCCATCCTCCTTCCCCTCTCCCATTCTCCTTCCTCTCCTCTACTAGATTCCTTTCACTCATCTATTAATCTATATTTGACTGATTCTTTCTACCTATGCATAAAGGTGAGGTTCTCTGTGGTGTATTTATATATGTACATAACATGATTTTTAAGAATTTATTCTGCATTGCCTCCCTTTACCTGACCCTCCATTCTGCCTCTTGGTCTCCTTCTTCCAGGAGAGGTAAGTCTCTGTATGTAATTTGCATTTGCCCTTACATGGACAGATGCAAATGCAAATGTGAATTTCCCCTTTGTTCTTCTCTGGGCCTTGAGCAGTATCCCTCTCAGCTCCACAGACCTGAACATGCCAGTACTTCCACGTGTGTGCATTAGGATCCCAGAAACTGGTCCCTAGCCCTGGAACCCTGCAGGGAGACTAAATTCTAAATTCAGGAATTATAAAACTGATGTCACTAAGAATACTTGATTAAATATCCTGATGGTCAAGTCATAAAAAATAAGTACTGTTTTGATTTGCAGCATTTGTATCATGTGGGACAGTAAATGGACATGTTTGTCCATTTTTCCCTCTGTGTTATGGTCTTTCCCCAAGCTTGCCTTTAAACAAATCAAAAGACCATGATTGGGTCAATTAAGATGTGTAGAGTTTGGGGATGATGCCAGGAGTCTTCACCCCAGGAATTCATCCTCAGTGGCTCTCAGGGCAGCATCTCCAAATCACTTAAGGAAACCTTCAGAGAAACCCTGTTCCGAACTCTCCTCCATAGGTCCCTTGTATTCCCAGGGCAAGACAAGCATCACGTGTTGATGAACAGAAATGGCAACTCAGGCAATTCGGAAGGGCACACCGCCCCATGCCTGCTCCTGGCAGGGCCTGGAAGGTGCCAGAAAACCCCATCCTCCCAGCTAAGCATCCCCCTTCAGAGCCAGGCAGCTGACATCCCTGGCATTACAGAGAAGGAAGACAATCAAAGCACATTCTGTGTGTGTAGCTATGCATGTACAAATACATTAAAGTGCACACTCACACACACACACAAGCAAGATGCTACACAACCCAGAAGCTCTTATTCCAGTAGCCTCCTCCTCCTCTTACTATATTGGCTATCCCTCACGTCCTTCCAAATTTACCTCACAATGTCTGAAGGGCAGGAATCCAGGAGTGGCCACTCCCATTGTTCTGGCTCAGGGTCTTCCTGGGTAGCCCTCAAGCTGAGGTCATCTCAGGTTCCATGTGGCAAAGACCTTTCCAGGCCAGTTGCTCTGGGGCTGTAGCTGAGTCTCAGTTTCTTACTGACTGTGGAAGGAGGTGCCCTCCCTTCCTACACGAGCGCCGCAGCAGAGCTCCCTGGTGAGAGCCAGGCGTCTTTACGCTGTAATCCCTGAAATGACACATCATCATCGTCCCTGCTGTATTCTGCTGGCCACAGCCAAATCCTGGTACAAATGGGGCACTCCAGGGTGTAAACATGGGATGCAGGAGGCCCTGGGCTCCCGTGGTTCCTGGCTGCCATACCCACAAGCCACAGTGGTGGTGTGCACACAATGGCATAGCCACACTTGGTGCCACCACTTGTCAAACCCTTTGCCTAGAGATTCTGGAGTCAGGGTTGGATGCAGGGGCAACCCGTGGATCAGTGATCGGGTCTGCAAGGTCTGTGGCTTGGTGATGACTCTGACATGGGCCCTAGACACTCATTCTTATTTTTTTTCTTCCCCTTGGTTCCTGCTACAGGGAGAAGCTGGGCCCCAAGGCCTGCCTGGGCCCCCAGGAGTAGCTGGACCACAGGTCAGTGAGACTTCATATATATCTCTATGTGTCCATTCTGCTCATCTTGCTGGTTCATCTAAGTTTGAGGAAGAGTGATGGCAGCTGTAGAGGAAATGTGGTCTTAAAATCAGAAACCCATGTTCCAGGCCTGATCATGTCACTGACAATTGTAGTGACCTGGGGCAGCTCAGTTTAACCATGGAGCCCCAGCTGCTCACTGAAGACTCCCTAAGGGCTGCTCAGGATGAAGTGCCTGAAGGGATTGCCATGTGTGATGCCTACTGGTTAAGGCGCCAGCTTTGGGATCAGACACCCCCTTCACTGCCCACTACTGCTAAGGATGCAAGCAGCTTCCAGATGTGTTAGAGCTGATCATAGAACACATACACAACTTGGCACTCTAAAAAGTATTAGGAAAGTGTATTACAAATGCAAGTGAGAGTTATGGTCCTCGTGTGAATGGGGAGGCACTCATTTAAAGCCAGCACGAGCTCTGGATTCAGAGCCAGGAGGCCTCCTGGGAGGAGTGGGTCTGGTCTCAGCCACAGAGAGGCAGGGTTGCCCTCTTAGGCTGAGAATGTCTTGGCTGCTGTTGGTGATGGTGGTTGGCTCTGAGAAGAGACAGCAGGGGTGTTGTTGGCATGGGGGCAGGAGAAGGCAGGGACATGTCCCACTCCAGTTCCCCCTGCTCATCAGTGGCACTCCCCTGGGGATGCTCCCTGGTGCCTAGTCACCTTGGTGCTACTCCAAACCATGTCCCAGTGCTCAGGGACAGCTGTGCCTTGTGCCTTTTCCCGTGGCTGGACGTAGCATGGCTCATCTGTTTGGGAGGCAGATTGTACTTGTCACTAAAAGAAGAGGTCAAGATGTAGGAGCTGGAATCCCATCTCAGCCACATGGCACAGGAATATTTCTCAACTTCTTCCCAGTTCCTTCTTCATTAACTGGGAGTAGCCAAGAGCAGCGACCCAGAGGCCTGGGCACAGCTAGAGGCAGGATGCTCCTGCCCACACCTGGAGTCTTGCAGATGCTCAGTCAGTGTTATTTGTTATTGCTTCTTCAGCTCCTGGGGTCACACCTTTGACGGGGCCAGAGTGCGAGTGAAATCTTGGACATACAATGTAAGGGGAAGCCAAAAACCTGTCACCAATGCAAATAATACTTTAAGGCAACATTTTTAAATTTAAAATTAATGTAATAGTTTGATTGGGATTAACATAAAAACATTTAGAATAAAGACAGGATCCCACATTCCACTAAACATCTTTTCCTAATACAACAGACCATTAAGATCCCTTTGTTTAATATCAGTATAATATCTTGTCCATTTTGGATTCTTCTGCATTGATTTTGACTTTTCACAATATTGCATTGGAATATTATTCATCCTGGGTACTGAGGCTTTTAGTAGCAAAGGTTGCTGCTTTTCTTGCCTTATTCTAAAAGTCCAGCCCTGGGAAACAATGCTGAAGAAATAACTGTTACTGTTACAAAGAAATCAAACCACCACCACCAACAACAAAAACATGTGACCCATGGTGAATCAGGATGGGAGATATATCCAGGTCTCCTGGACCCTAGTTGGCAGGTTAAGATGTGCAACATTTGTGATCCATAGACTTTGTGAGGATTTAGAGGATTTTGACAGCCAAGACCTATGCTTTAAAAACCACAGATATCAGGTCTCAGTGTAGGTGGAACAAGAGATTTTGCCCAGGGCAGTGCCTGCTTGGGAGTCACCAAGGAAGGGCAGCAACATCCAATGTCTGCCACTCTCTCTGTATTACCCTTCCCTTCTGGGGTCACTGCTAGAGGCTCAGCTCCCGCCTGGAGAATTCTGTGGGCCTGTAATTCCAGTTGATCCTTAAGTGCCTTTGCTGTCAGCTTCCTGGCTGCTGGGCTTGGCCTTTGTGAAGAGATGACCCTTATTCAGAGAAACAAAAGCAAATCAATAACACAGATGAAGAGTTTTCTCCAGAAAATATGGAGTGTTTTCTCCATCAGCCCGGCCTACATGAAGGGCTGATGATTTGGGATAGTGGCTTTTTGTGTATTTCCTTACAATTTGCCAAAAAGAAGGCTTTATTCTTTTAAATATTCTGAGAAATTGAAGAAAACTCCCATCTAGGAAAACAAAACTTAGTGCTGTATCTGAAAGACAGGGCTCTTGCTTCTCTACTCAGACTTGATGGTGACCTTGAGCTGCCCTTGGGGCTAAGAGTCCACCCTCCACAATGAGCTCTCCAAAGCTGCTGTGTGCAGCCCACAGAGGGTCCTAACTCACTGCTTTACAGCATGGCTGCCTGCATGATCAGCAGTCCTGGGAGGTAGAGATGTCATCCGACTTACAGATAAGTAAAGCAAGGTTTAGCAAGAGTACGTGTCAGGTGTCAGACTACAACCTGTAGGTAACACAACAGAGGTCTACCCTGCTGGTTTAGCTTCAGGACCCCACTAGTTAGCATTCGATTATACCTCTGTCAGCATCAGCACCAAGGACAGCTCCTGGCGTAGGACAATGTCTGTGTGACTCTGATGATGTCCCTTCCTGTAAATAGCTTCTTCCCCTTATCACTATTTATTATTGGGCAAATGAGTCTCAGAGGGATTAATGGCTCCTCTGCATGCTCACGGGTTTGTGTCTTGGTTTCAAACACCTGCCAATTTCTGTGTTCTTCATTCAAACCATGCCACAGATCTCTGCTGCACTCATGAAGACAAAGATGACTTTGTAAACTCTATTACTGTACCCCAGTTACTGTACTAGTGACAGAGTTTTTATGACCACTCTTAGCATCATTCTGTAACCGAAGCCTTGTGTGTGTTTTCAAGAGGGCTTGGTTCATTTGTTTGTAGATATTACTAGGTACTTGGGAAGCAGCTTATCTAAGCTTTCTCTTGCAGGTTTGCAGCTGCCCTCTCTATGGGTTGGGGCTGGGAAAATCAATGCCATGGTTAGTTACAGAGCTGCATTCTAGGGATTTAAAACTGCATCAAACACTGCCTTTTAGGCACAGGGTCTGGAAATGGTGGCTGCTATAATTACAGTCCATGGGAGAAGGAAGAAGGAATGGGGTGGTATTCACAGGGAGGAACCTGAAAGCAAGTTCTTTGTGATGTAAAGGCTCTCTCACATCGGAGCTGATGATTATTCTATCCCCCATGGAAAGCATTTCCTTTTCTCTCATTGCACCTTCACTCGCCAGGTAATGGGGTCTGAAGGGAGTCTGTGGTGGACCTGGAAACACTCTGAGGAGCAGAAATCCTCTCATGGAGGTTCTGGATGTTTCTGGGATACAGAGATAACTGCTGCTGTTGGCACCACCAGAAAGGGCCACAGGGTCCCATCCTGTGCATAAGCATGTGCCCCATGCTCTCTCCAGGGGCAGGCATCTCCCCCACCCATCGCTGACTCCATCCTGAAAGACTGTCACCATCATCCCCTTAAACAGTTTCCTCCCAGTCAGGAGGTATGGAGAAAGGTCAAATTTGCACCTTACCTTCTGGGGTCTGATGGAGAAGAAGACCAACAGGCTGATGAGCGACTCTCACAAAAGTCACACTGAGGGTGGAGGTCCTCAGAGTCTTGGGCCAGGCCTGGACTTGGAAGCCAGGAGCTCTCTGGCCTGCTTTGCCATTTGTTAGTTTGTTGTAGCTAATTACTAATTATAGGACTTGGGCATATGTTTGACTTCTCTGAACTTTAGGTCCCTCGTCTATAAAAGAATGTGTATCCTAACACACAAAGAAAATAAGAGGACTAAATGAGAGAGATTTAGAAAGCACAGCTTGTGGGAGTGTTTAATACAGGCCACTCCTAGGGGGACTCAGAACTCTTGCTCCAGTTGAGCTGATATCAACCACAACAGGGTCGGGGGAAGAGGGAATGACTTTAAGGAAACTGACCTGTGGGACAAGTGCTAGCCTCTAAAAGCCACCAGGAGGAGGTGGGGTTTTAGTTGTGTGCAAGGGTCAGGCAGGGATTTGTCAGACAGTGAAAGGAGAAGCTTTTCCACACAGTGAAATGGTATGTAAAATTTAGAGGCAGAGTTTGCTTTGAGAGTAGCAGAGACTTATCCTTTGCCAAGTTCAGGCCCTGTACTCAATGGTTTGTAAACCCCTTGGAGAATTACCTGTTCACAAAGGCTGACATTCTCACAGAACCCCTAGTATAAAAGTGACCTCTAAATGATTAAAAATGCAATTTAAAAATTATAACTTTCTCATTGTTATTTATATTGATTCATAATTAATTTATAATCTTATTTATATTAATGTATAACTAAGTGTAATTAGAAGCAAATGGAATTGTTTTCCAAACCAGAAAACCTTTCACAAAGGGAGAAGAGAGAGAAAAATGATTTAATAATGTGCCTGCATTAAACCAGAGGCAACAAGCCTCCAGGGCCCCAGAGCCTGCCGAGGGGAAGGGGAGCCTCATCTGCCCTGCACCTGCCCGCTGCCAGCAGGCTCTCAGGGTAACCAGTCCTCGAGGTGAGGACGCAGCCGCACTGTCTGTTGTGTGTGTTCGCCCCAGATCTGCCCAGATCTGCCATCGCCACCTGCGTTCGCCAGTTGGCCTTCTCCAGGGGAAAGAGAGGAGCCTCCCTTGTTTAGGACAGGTGCTCTGCTGGGCCGTGGAGCCGGGCATCTGCCCAACTGAGGCTCCAACCCTCCCCCAAGAACTGAGAAATAAAACTGTTATCTTGCTGAATATATTCCCAAAAGGTCCCCAGAAAGAGACTCCTGAGTTCCTGGATCATATTTCAGGCAAAAGACAGACTGAGCTTTGGAAAGGATTCACATGCATCCCAAGGAAGCAGAGAAGGGAGTCCAGCGACAGGTTTTCTGAAGTGCTCTGCAGAAGGAAGGGTCCCTGTTCTCTTACTTTCAACTGGAGGACTTAAGGCTTTCCCAGGGCTCCTCAGCAAACCCTCGGAGAGACCTGAACGTGAACTGGCAATCTGCCTGGAATAAACATTCCAGGCACACAGGGTCTTTCATCTTTTTTATTGATTGTTGTACCCTGTGTGTGTAACAAGGAGCCTGACCTGTGGCCAGCATGTCAGTCAGCCTCCCTGACTACACAGCCAGTGCTCTTCACATCATGGAACCCAAACCAGTGGAGACCAGTGGTCAGGGAAGGGTGGGGAAGGAACAGGAGAAGGGAGGAAGGTGAAGTGAGCCTGCTCAGATATTCCCCCGTGAATTTCTCCTTACGTATCTCTATATTCCATTAATTTTAAAAACTATAAATAAATGAAAGAAAGACCAGTAGAGTAGAGGAAATGGAACAGGGGTGGGAGAAGGAGAGAGAAAGGGGAAGATTTCAAAATGAATCCCAATATTATGTATAACTGTAATATTCTAATAGTAAACAAACAAACAAACAAACTAGTAGGACCAAGCATCTGGCTTAGGGAACCTTCAGGAAAGTAACTCATCAGGGAGAGACAACTTGGCTATTTGATAATCAGACAGACTGGTCTGGATTAGATTTCAGACCTTGCTTTTTTTTAGCTATGTGACCTCAGGTGAATGCCTTCACCTGTCTGGTCTTCAGATTTTTTTAAATCTAACATTCTGTTAATAACCCCTATGTGTAAAGAAGACTTATTGGCTAAGTTAGAGATCATAAACATATTGAGTATTTTTGGTATCAGCTCAGGATATAAATAAAGGCATATATTTAATGAGATTTCATATGGAAAGCCCTGGCAGAGTGCCTGGCAACATAGGGGCTCTGTAAATGTCAGTCCCCTCTCTGGAAGGAAATGAGTCAGGCTTGGAGGTGGTTGTGTTTGCTTTGATCTTTGGCTGCGGTGGGCAGGGAGGCAAGACAACTGTGGGGATCCTGAGCCACTGACATTTCCATTGTTCCCAGGTGGGTGTTCAAACCACTTGAAAGCCAGACCAAGGACTAGAATTTGAAAGGAAAGCACTTACTTTGAGGCAATTGTCCTAAATGTCAGGGAAGCGGTGTGCTACTGGATGCCACCTCTTTTCATTGATTATAAAGCAGCATGCAGACGGTGCACCAGCTTTATTGATTTAGAAACAGTAGACATGATCACATGCAAAACTGTTGGAATAATGCTGTCCCCTACAAGCCCATTTTATTCTCTTCTAAACAATGGCATTTAGCCTGTCACAGGCATTAGCTCACCTAACCACCCCCTGCCACCCGACACCCTTGGGGACCAAGGGAGGGAGTGTCCTTGGGTGGTCTTCCACCAGTGAACTGCTGTGGCCTGATGCCTCTGTGAGAGAACTGTGGGTCTGGACTCAGAAGACCCACACAGACTGCCCACCACGCTTCACTTACTGGATGAACTAACAGACCCGAGTGGGAGCGTGAGCTGCTCAAGACGCCAAGACAAGGAGCACTAGGAATGGAACTGGAGCCAAGAGCGACTTGCTGCCAAGGACTTATTTTACTGCAGAATGCATTATTTTAAAGAAACTGTAATGTTCTATTTAATAACATTTTACCGAAATCCATTTGTTAACACAGTACATGTAGATCCAGGATGAGTGAGAGTTAGGACATTGGAACCTTTGAATGGTACTTTTACGGTTAGTCTACAAAATATTTTAGATAGTTTATTTATTCTGAGTGTCTTGATGACATGATAATGAAAGGAGGGTCATGATGGTGATGGTGGTGACAATAATGATGAGTAGTGACAGGTGATCAGAAGAGAGTCATGATGGCAGTGGTGACAATGACTACAATAGTGGTGATGATGGCGATGGTGACAATGTTGGTGGTGGGGACAATGATGATGATGGTTAGGATGATTATGATAGTGGTGGTGAAGATGAGGATCTGGTTACGATGATAAGAAGTGATAGTAGATAGTGGATATGGAGTGCCAACCCTGAGCCTGTCACTAATCCAAGCACTTTGTAGATTTTAGGTCAGTTAATTCCCACAACAAAGATACGATTGTTATTATTCCCATTTAGAAGAAGGAGACAGACTCGGGGCACCTTGTCCAGTGACACCCAGTAAAGAGTAAGGTGCAGAATAGCAAACACAGTGATCCCACGGGGATTCGTGCGCTCCCCTGCTCTAGCTCTGGGTTTTCCACGTAAGGTCTGCTTGCCTTCATGGGGTCACCTTGTTAATTTCTTTTTCTGGTAAAAAAGTCCACTACTCTGAGGATCTGAGTGGCTGCTCAAGGTCCCACAGCTCATAAGGAAGAGTGACAGCATCTAGAGAAGCCTTCCCCAGAGTCCAGGGAGCAGCGTCCCTTCTGCAACCCTCTCTTCTCCCCTTCTCCGCCCTACGGCTGCTCTGCAAAGCCCACCAGCTGTTGGTCCTGCTCTTGCCTACTCACTCCCATGGCGCCCGGTTTCCTCCTGAATGCTTCTTGTCTCCCCAGCCTGGACCCTCTAGCCCACCTGACAGGACAGCCACAGCTAAGACCTAGGGCACCCAAACCTTCCAGATATCCAGTGTCTACAGCTAAACCCGGATTCAGGAGCTGACACCCTGGACCTTCACCCGTGGGACCCAGCCACCTTCCCAGACCCATTCTTGGATGCCCCCCAATGGTACCCAACACCCAGTTAAGCACTGACTCCAGCCGCCCCTCAGCCAGACCTTGTTTTATCTGCTGTCACTACACCTGACACCGAGGGAAACCTGTGAAGGATCCTTGAGAAACGAGCGGAGGGTGGGTGGATGGAGGCGTGGGGAGGATTTTCTTTTGCATTAGCTCCAGTGAAAATCCTATTGACTTCTCTTTCCTTTTTTCTCTCTCCTTCCAAGGGGAGCCAAGGAGAGCGTGGTGCCGATGGTGAGGCTGGACAGAAAGGCGATCAGGTAGAGGACAGTTTCCGTCATGATGCATCACCTTGATGAAAGGTTCCTCCCCAGCAGCGTCTGGCCTCCTCTTGCCGGCAACAGGAGGATTACAGGGCATTTGGACACCTCCCTCCGGTCTCTCTGGCTCACTGTCACCTGCTCTTCCCACATTGACTTCTTTTCCCTTGTTGTGTTTTGTACCTTTCTCAGGCTGCTTCCTGCTCCCTGAAGGGGTGGGCATTCTCAGGGCCATGCCCTTCCTCCCTCCCCCAACCCCCATTCCCTGAGCATGTGTCACCCTTCACTCTGCCACTGCCCACCCAGGCCTGCGGCACCTCCTCTCCTAACGTGATTCAGGATGGCACGACATTGACACCAACGTGCTGTCCTGGGCGTCTGAGCACTGCCTGCCCCTTGTGCCAATCCAGTGCTCCAGGTGGGCTCCCTGCAGTGGCCTTATTGCTGGTGGAAGGGCTCCTGTGCCTCTGCCCTGCAGTGAGCTTCCCCCTCACTCTTCATCTTTAGTGTCTTCTGCCTCTCACTCCAGTGCTCCTTAGAAACCAGCCCCTTGCCACCACTGCCCCCAGCTCTGAGGTGCTCAGGGAGTGAGGGACACATCCCTGACCTCACCGGGCTGGCAGTGCTGCTGTGAGGGTCACAGGTGCAGGATAGGAGCTGCACTTGAGGGTGGAGTGAGGCTCTCAGCCAAAGGCTCTTCTGTATTTGGAAAATAAAATGCATTTATCTGTTCCTTACCAAAATGCCACTGCAGGCACGAGACCCTCTGACCAAGTGCTAAGTGGGCAGGGCATGGAGGTGCAGGGCAGGATATCATTTCCTGCTCGGTGGTGTGTTTGTTCAACACTAGACTAAACGTTAGATGCCACACCGCACACCTTAGCTCATGTGCCTCATCTGCATCACACAGGAGCTTCCCTTCTGCAAGGAGAAATAGACTCCTTTCTTAAAATAACTGAAATATGACCACAGTATCCATGTCATAATATGATAATCCCAGTTGACTTTTATTAAGGAGCTAGATAGACAGACAGACAGACCTGGCTCTCCATATTCCTGTGTCTGGAGAACCAACCACCCCAAGATTGAAAATATTAAAAAACACTTGCATCTGTACTAAACATGTACAGACTTCATACTATTATCTACGAAGTACAATACATTTTACAAAGCATTTACATTATATTCACTATTATTAGTTATCTGGAGATGATTTAAAGTATATGGGGGAATATATGTGAGTTATAGGCAACACTATGGCATTTTATGTAAGATATTTGAGCATCTGGGATTCTAGTATCTATGGGAGGGTGAGGGTTCCTAGCCCGAACACCCTGTGGATACAGAGCATCAATTGTGTGTGTGTGTGTGTGTGTGTGTGTGTGTGTGTGTGTTATGGAGCAGTACAGTATATCTAGGCAGTAGAGAGTATTATAAAATAGACCCCCAGGTACCCCCAGTCCTCAGCCACAACCACTGTCAGATATTATGTCCACTCTTGTTTTCACTGTTTCCTTAACTACTTCCCCATGACCGTCTCCTCACGTTATTTTAAAGCAAATCCATTTCTAGGACATAAATGTTTCTGTAAACATTGTCAGTTACATTTACTACCTATTGGGACACTAGCAATGTGTATAAAAGAGATCCTTTTTGTTGTGTCTTCATTGGATTATTGCCTGAAAAGTATATCTGAACACAGCAGAAAACTATTTACGTTCTCCATGAATTGACTCTCGTTTTCCTAGGGGCATCCTGGCGTTCCAGGCTTCATGGGTCCTCCAGGGAATCCCGGGCCACCAGTAAGTCCAACTCAAACTCCTTCTCTCTCGGCCTTGACATCTGAGCACATGCCAGTACTTACTGGAGGTGGCAGCACACTGGACCTACCTCTTATTTTAAAAGATGGGCTGAGATCTCAACGGTGCTTAGGGATGAGCTGAAATGGGAGAATACAGAGGCACTGGAGTGGCCCTGGTGGGCAGTATTCTCAGAATGGGTTGGGATCAGGGACATGGGCAAGGACTGATGAAGTCGTATTTCAAGATTAGGATCTCAAGTAAAGGCTTTCTTTTCATAGGAATGGGTCCTATGGTGAAAGGCCCAGGATCAGAAAGCACCTACCCAAGCCCGGATTTTTCTGAACAGACTTCAATCTGTAACAATAGTAACAGTTAAAAATTCTTGTTTCTTGTTACTGTTCTAACAGTTCATACATTGCTATCCTCTGCACTTCTTATTCTGATGGCTACAACATGCACCCTGAGTGTTGTCCCATTTACTGGGCTTCCTAAGCAGACATATCTCTGCTCCTGCAGAACTATGGCCCTGATATTGACCAATGACCTTAGCATTTCTCTTTTCCCTCAGTCCAGGCTGCCTCATTCTTTTTCTTTGTGGAACCCACTGTTTGAGCTCTTGTATCCTCAAGGGTAGCCATGGTGACAAGCAGTGGAAATTAGTGTCTCTGCCAAGCCCAGGAGCCCTGGGGTTCTCCATGAGGTTCCGTCTCCCAGACCTTGCCAAGCAGGGCCCTTGGTCATGGCTAAAATAGCACTGAAAGGGAACCCACTTTAAATAGGGAACAGTATATCACAATAGATTTGGAGAAAAAGGTTGGGTTAGGACTATAAAGTTGAAATATGTAAAATTAAGCTTGCTTTGTCTTCTAAAATGACACCCACTGACTTTTAATTGCAACTATACGTTCCCTGTTTGAGCAAATCATTGTTTTATATGTCTTTTCAATGAAATCTTTTTTTCTTTGATGTTTTTAGGTGTACATCACAGAAGGTTATATTTTGACATATTATACATACATAAAGTGCAACCCATTTCAATTTTGATCCCATTATTGTGGTTGAACATGATATGGAGTTACATGGTTGTGTATTCATATATGAGCATAGGAAAGTTATGTCCAATTCATTCCACTGTCTTATGAGAGCATGAAATGGCTTTTAAAAATTTTTTTATTTTTTTTTCTTCATGATTAACTTTTACAGCAAACTCATAAAAGCTTTCTCAGTTTTTTGGAAAACCTACCTCAAATCTCAAATATTTAGCTCACTCCCCTTCTATAGTGTCTTGTGTTAAGACCCTTTTGAATTCTTCAGCCTGGATCCTAACAGCTCTGCTCCTGCACATTTGTGAAGGATCTTTAGGGGATCGGTCAGTTTGCTGTCATTAAACTTCGTGGGTTTTACAGTTCTTTCAAGATTTGTATTTCCCTTAATAAAGTGTCTTGTATTGTGTTTGAATGTTATTGAACTTTGTAGCCTGTGATAATCACAAAAGGAAAATCTGGCAAAGGTGGCTATACAGTGGTTCCCAGGGACAGGCATTAGCAATGACAAAGAGGGATGTTTGAGAGGGACCTATTTATTAAAAGAAACAGTTCCTTGAAGAACAATTTTCTATCATGACAACTGTAGCTTTCCTGTGAAACCTACTAGCTGAGGAACTCAGAAAATGAATATTGGGTTAAAGCTCCACCCTTACTTCATCTGAAGTCCATAGCATGTTTCCACTACAAAGGAATCCCTGCTCTCTCTGGAAATTGCAGTAACTTGGAATCTGGCAACCATAGGAAATGACTCCTGACTTCTGAATCTTCTGCTAAGTGATAAATCTGAAACTCAGAGACAATCACAATCAGAAGCTGGCTTGTCTGTCTCCGACTGACTAATGCTTTCACTTCACTCAGCAGATGTTAATTGAGCTTCTATTTTGTGTCATGCCTTGTGCTGTTGATTGCCTTTGGGAATGGATGCTGGGTCAGCTTCCCTTTCAGGCTCATCAGCCTGTCCTGCAAGAGCAGAGAACTCACCTTCCTAGCCATTTGTACAATTTTTGAGTGCATATTATTTGGCAGGCCCTGTCTTTGATGCCCAGAGATATAGGCACCAAGCAGGAAAGATTCTTCAAGCTTTTATTTTCTGTGCTCAGTGAGAATCCTTCTTCTAGTTAAAACCCTTGCCCTAGTCCCAATGTGCAGTAGAGAATTTTATTCCAACTTAGCAGATTTCCAAAGTCTAGGGTGCCCAAAACTTCTGCTTAAAGTTATGTAGAAAAAAAATTCCAGATTTGAAGTAGAATATTTATTATTCTGTTAGTTTTGGACTAAATATATAATTAAACCCACAACTTGTGCTAATTGTTTAAACATTACCAGTATCCCTTCATTTCATGAACATTTGCCTGGGTCCTTACCTGGTGGAAGAAATAGGGGCAAATCAAGCTACATCCTTTTGCAGGAATTTGCCAAGCATGGAAAAGGACACTTCTTTTCTACAGCTATACCAATTTCCTTAAAATCCAAGGCTATGCTGTGGTCCATTTTATACTCCTAAAACTTGGTTGGCACCTGGTAAAAAATAAGCATTCAGTAGTATATGTAAAATATTTAAATAAAGGCTGCTGGATTGATGTTAATAAAGTGCTAGGAGAACTTTGATGTTTGTGCCCTACTATTTAGTTGGTGACTGCAGTGTGCTGGGTCTTTGGAGGGACAGTAGATTCTTCTAATATGGGAATGCCTTTTACAGAGAGCCCTTAGGATGCTCCTAGTGCTGATTCTTGATGTGTATTAATTTTTCCAGTTCTCTCTGCAGTCTATAAAGCAGATTGCTATCTTCACTATGGAGGGGGAAACACCATTGCGACATGATAGTTCAGGCAGCTTGGAGGGGACACATAGTGTAAGAGCTGTGCATAGCTCCCTGTCTGTAGAGGAGGGAACAATGACCTTTGCCTAGTTGTGTGAAAAAGCTAGTCTTCTGCCTTGTTTGTTCTAGGGAGCAGATGGAATTGCAGGAGCTGCTGGACCACCAGGAATTCAAGGGCCCCCGGTAAGTTCCTTGAGGGACAGGATCTACCTTATGGCTATCTTTAGGCCTTTTGAGAACCCATGTATTTGCTAACCTTTTCTGATTCTCTGAATCTCCATGGCCCAGGCATTCCTAAGCTTCCACTTATGACCAGTCCTGTGTTTATAGGAGGGACTGCTTTTGGGGGGCCTGATGACTTTGCTACTAAGATAAGTGTTGGGGTGAAATGAGCTGGCAATCTGCAATTCCAGAATTCAGCTTACCACCACCACTGCAGACAGGCCCTAGGTTCAGGCCCCATTTCCCTATTCTTTCTCAGGTACTTTCTGTTCTGAGCAAGTGTGGTGAGTGGAGGGGCTTGGGCTAGCCCACCCTGAGCCTGTGATGTGCTCCAGAGCATCTCAGACATGAGACAGCCACTGCTAGCCCATCAGATCCCAAGAGGGGTGAAAACATCAAAGGAGTCTCTGTTCAAGGTCCCAGAATAACAGCTGTTACCATTGCCACTTGAATTTTGTGCTTTTATCTGGTCAACACAAAGCTGTCAGAACCACATTTGGCTTCAGTGCCAAGAAGCAAGGGTAAAGCATGGTTCTGCAGGCATTTTGCTGGTAGCAATACATGCGTGATGTTCAAAGGAACATGTAGAACAGTAATATCCTTCATGTCACTTCACCGCTGCCCCTCCACTATCGCCCAATACGATATCATTGTATCCATCTTATAAATCAGAAAAGTGGGGATTGGGGAAGTCAGATGATCAGTTCAGGATCCCATAGTGAGGGTATGTACCAGCCAGACACAAACCCTGGTCTATAGGAACTTCAGCAACATAATCCAGGACTAGCAGGAGAGGAGGTCAACCCTGCCCTGAAATTTGGAACCTTGTTCAAAGAGCACCTCAGGCGTCTGAGAACAACTTCATCCCTTTCAACTCAGGACATCAAAGCCCAATGGGTTAATTAAGTCTCTTGTCCAAAGTCATCAAGGAAATCAATGTCCAAATTGGGACATAAGTCAGCTGAAAACCCACAGTTCAGTATTCTTTCTGCAGTCTACACTGAATCGCCGCAGAATGTTGAGACTGAATATGGACAGCCACGTGGTCCTTCTTAGGATCAACCTGTGGTAATCCTTTTGAAGCAGCCCATCTACAAGTCCTAGGATGAATTAAATGCTGCAGGCAGCATTTCATTGATCCTCAGACTGTAAAATATTTCCCCAGTAAAAACTAATCGACTGTTTGCCTAAAGGGAATATCAGCTATGAATCCCAGAAGTGAAATCATTACCTTCCTAGGAATTGACTGTATTAAACAAGACCTTCATTCTGTCCTGGGCCTCTTGGGCAAGATATGCCTGTACCTGAAGCTGTCCTTGGTCCTGGTACTTTACCATAAACCACAGACAAGACAGAGTGGAAGTTTCCTTAGCCTGAACAATGCATAGTGATATCTTTTTATTAAAAAAAAATACTTTTTAGCTGTAGTGGACACAATACTTTTATTTACTTATTTATTTTTATGTGGTGCCGAGGCTTGAACCCAGGTCCTCACACGTACTTATTCAAGCACCCTACTGCTGAGCCACAACCCCAGCCCCACATATTGATAGAAACAAAATTAAAAACATTAGATGGATAACGATCATAAAAATGTCCATGTAAAAATAAACATTTCCACTGCTTTTTGAATTAGCCAATATGTGCATTTGTTAATCTTTTTGACATTGAATAAACTCCAGTACTGTGAGTTTGAGCCCCCTGAATTGGATCCCTTATAGTTATTCTTATAAATAGAACATCCATTACTATTTGATGCCTTTTTAAAAAAAGTTGTTGAGTCCATAGTAGCATCTGTGAGACTGTATGAATGCAGAGTCCTAGATTGTTGGGATTCTAAAATAATCCTTTGAGCTTCTTACCTTAATGCTATTTATTTATAAAGTCAGCGACTCATCAAATATTTTCAAAATCCAAACTTAATTTGCATAAAGTATTATTCTTTTCCCTTTTTCTTAAATTTCTTTGAGATGCTTAATTAATAATTAAGTAGATCAATTTCCATAGCAAATAACTAGTGTGAGCAGATTTCCGGTAACAAGCACTCTGGATCTTTGGGAGCCTTTGGCTCCTCTGGTGGGAGCAGGAGGAGTGGGGAGAACACAGTGTTGCCAGCAAGGCACGACCTTCGGAAGGTGGGTGCCCCTGGGCTTCCTGTGGGATGGTCGGGTGACGGAAAGCATGTCTCCTGTGTTCCCTGTGCCTTGCCTTCTGGTCTCTCTGCCAAGGGAGAAGCCTGGACAGGATCACTGGACACAGAAGCTGGAAGCTCAGTCCTCTCCTGGATCTGGAACATGCTACTACATGACCGTGCCTTCCTCAACTGAGATGTGGGGGTGGTGTGGTTCAGGGCTTGGAAAACTTTCCCATAAAAAATAGCCAGCATTTGGGGTTTCATGGATCATATGGTCTCTGTTTTAACTATTCAGCTCAGCTGTGGTAAGGCCGAAAAGGACCCAACAACTGGTCAATTGAAGAGGGTGACTGTGTACTAAGAAAACTTCGCTTACAAAAACAGGCAGAGGTTTGAGGTTGGCCTACCCCTGAATGGCATCACTGTTGCTTCTATTCTAGGGCCTTTGAAACCACAGCCTTCCGGGAAGTAATCCAGAAAAGTCTATTTTCATATCTAAAATCCCCTAATGATGATTTGGACTTTTGTCCCATATTGACAGAAACCTTCCGCTTCATTTCTTTTGTGTGTGTAGAGTTGTGGTGTGGGGGAGGTGAATTTGAGTTTCATTGTGTTGACTGTTTTGTTTTAGTCTAAGTGGCAATATGGCTAGATGTCCCAACTCTCCTGCAGCATCACATTATGAGTCGTAGGTTCCGCCTGAGACACAGACATAACCAGTGCTTTCTGCTTTCTAAAACATAAGGAATAACTTCTTCACGTGGATGCAGAACACAAATCCTTCTGAGAAAAGGTGTTGGCAAATAAATAGTAAGCCTAAAAGCATTATTCTTTTCTCATCAGTGCCTAAGGCCCTATTAAAGAATCCCAAGCTAGCTTCTCAGTGTCTTAATCATGCATTACTAATATCTTTTATTGTCTTCAGGTATGGATAAAACTCAATTATTGAGTTATATTAAGTTTGAAAAGTACTTCATAAAATAAATGTGTTTCGGTCTCCTGATGGAAACATTTTTATATGCTGCTATTTAAAATCTGTATAAATCTGAAATATAAACTTTAGTTTGTTTTTGCCTTTGTTTTAAGAGGATTAAATAACAACCCTTTAGAATACCTCATTTTATGCCATTAGAATGCAAAACCTGACATCAGTGTCTGTCTCACAAAACGTTGGTAAGAGATTATAAAGTCGTCAGGAATCTGCATCTCAATACAGAGATGTGGTGATATAAAAATGTGCATCATGAAAAGTGGCTCTGAATTCTTTAAGCTGTTGTAGAAGCCCTGATGGAAGATCATGTCTTTGATGCATGAGATGGGAAATGAAGTGTTAATTAATGCAATTTGTTAAAATAGACTTTAGAAACCCCACATGTCTTTTCATAGGGAAAAAAATACTCTCTAGCCACTTCTGATCAAAGGTTCAGGTGTCTCTCAAAAACAATTAAAATAATGAAGCCATCAGTCACTGCTTCCCCTAGCTCAGTTTTTCCTTGCACTGGGTCCTATAGGTGCAGAGTTGCCCTGTCTGTGTGTATGGGTGGGAATTAAGTCTCAAGAAATTGGGGGACAAATGTCAGGATCTGGACCCAGGTCTTGTGGACTCCAAAGGCCCATTATTTTCTTTCCAATAGCCTTCTTTTTCTTCTTCTTCTCCTTCTCCTTCTCCTTCTCCTTCTTCTTCTTCTGGCCATCAGTCACTAGTTTCCTGAGTCTCTGTAGTGTGGCTGGAACAGATCTGTGTCCAGGCCACTGGTGGTGGGGATGCCCTGGGGAGCGAGCCTGGGCAGTGAGGAGGCTGGTGCAGCCCAGCCCACCGGGGGACTTCCAGCACCTGTCAGTCCTGTGTGAGGACTTTATTTCCAAAAAGCCAAATGACGATTTCATGATGTCTTATGTCTTGGGTCTTTCAGGGAAAAGAAGGTCCCCCTGGCCCCCAAGGCCCATCTGGAATACCTGGAGTCCCGGTAAGTGGCATTTAACAAACTTTAGTTCCACTTTCCAAAAACAAGCAAGCAAAAATGTATTCTTCTATTGTTGAAAGAATAGGCTTGATCACTAGTGGAATTTCAGATGTTACAGATCTTTAAAAGAAAGAAAGATCATTAACTCGCTTGTTGGCCAAAGCAAACTAAACTTTCACATTATTCTTAATCTTGTTCTTCTTTATTGTATAATTGCTTGTTTCTTATTTATTTATATAGTGTTTTTCTATCTCTCCTCTCTCTCTCTGTTTGAATCATTCATCAACAACGCACACATATGCACTCAACACCACAGCTATTTATGTTAATTAGCTACTTGTGATAATATAAACATTTTTATTTCCATGCTACTATTAAGTGTTCATAAAATTCACATACAATATATCCAGTTAATGCACTGAAATATATCTGATTATTCCTCTGTTGCTTCATAAATCTTGCAATTATTTTTAAAGCTACAATGGACAATTTTACATGCATAGGGTTTTCCTAATTTCTTTAGGATGATTCCCCAAAGTGGAATTTAGTTGTCAGAGTACAATAATAGCTAAGGTCTTGATACTGCAAAATGACTTTCCCTGAACATTGTTCCAAATATCTCAATTTAACATGCTTTTCAATAAAGTCCAGATTGACAACATATTTGTTATAAGGTCTGCCTGGAAAGGCCACATGTTGCCTTTGTCACCTGGGTTTTTTGAGTGCCTCAGGGTCTAGCCTGTATGTGCAGGGGCACCAGCTGACCATAGTCCCCAATTGCCCTCCACCTATAATCTTGTCCCTAAACAGACTGTGATCTTTCCTGCCACACTGGATCCATCCTCCAGGTCACAGAGCCTTTGAATGTGCATTTCTGGAAAGCCCTGTTGCTGGCTTTTATTTTATTTTATTTTTGTTTGTTTGTTTGTTTGTTTTATTTTGCGGGGCTTAGAATCAAACCCAGGCTTCAGGCAGGCTAGTCAAGTGCTACTCCCCAGCCCCTGCCGAAGCCTGGTCCCTCCTGTCTTGGTCCTGGCATGGCTTCTTTATTTGCCCCAAGACTAGGGCAGACCCTCTCTTTCCTTCTGGATGCCTGTTCCAACTGGGAGTCACTTGCTATGGGTGGAAAGGGGTGATGAGTGACTTGTTGATCCCATCAAATCATTGATTTGACACACTGGTCAGGAACTCTCTGTGGGCTAGCTCTGGGGACATCACAGAGAAGAGTAGCTGTTCATTATGGCATTGTGTCTTGGGCTGTAGCTTCTGTGAGAGCTGGGCCCTTTTCAGCTCTTGTTCAGTCTTGGTTCTCCACCCAGAGTTGCGTGCATGGCAAATATTAATTAAGGAAGCATGTGGGTGATGAATTGCTTTCTGGGGCCCTTCCTCCCAGAAGATCTGGTAATAAGCTCCTGAGCGTCATTGTTCCAGTCACACAGGTCCCAAGTGATATGCTGGCCTGTGTTGTCTCTGACAGAATAAACTGTGGTCCTACTGTGTTATAGTAGCTCAGACATCCTTATTGATTTCATTCTAGTGATGGCCAAGTGAAGTGGAGAACATCTCTGGTAGGGGTTTGTGTTGATCCCTCATCATTAAAGTCCTGGGGTGCTGGGGAAGGAAGCCACCTGAGATGTGACTGTTTTATGTTCATCATCAACAGCACACTTGCGCGCACACACACACGCACACACACACACACACACACACACACACCTTTGTGTCACTCACTGTTTGTGATGATATAAACAGATCTGCCCCTCTCTTACTCTTCCTCCCTTCCTCCCTCCCTTCCTTCTTTCCTTCAGAGGCAAATCCGATGATGCCATCTCTCTTTCTGTTGACTATTGCCACGGTGAAGCCAAGGTGGCTCCCTGGCCTCTCGTGAACTGACCTGGTCCTGCTCCGTCTCTTTCTCACCCCACTCCCCTCAGTCGCCCTCCACCACTTGGCCTTCCTCCAGGAGCCATTCCTTCCTGGGTAGCTCTTCCCTGCCTCCTGCCTCTACAATGAGGACCAGGCTGGCTTCGGTGCAGCCTGCCTCGGTGCCAGCTCCGTGCTCAGGACTCCCACCAAGGCCCCAGGCGCAGGCTCTCCTCCAGGCCTCCAGTGAACAGCACTGGCTCCTGACGTGTGCTCTTGACACTCCCCAGCTGGGTGAGGAAGGGACTGGAGCCAGACCGCAGGACCCCTGCTGTCCCCCTCCCAGCAGTTACAGTATGAACCGACCGTGAGGTCATTGACTGCCGTCGGCCTCCTCTCCACCTCCCCATAACTGTGCCAAGCAGGTGCTGCCTAGATCTGGACTGAACGAAGGACAAGATGAGTGGTGCTACGTGAACGGCAGCACTGCTCGCCCACACAGCGTTCAAGGTCCCAGCCCTCGAGGAACCCGTGGTTTTATGAAAGCGTGATGCTTGTCCTGACAGAGGGTCACACCGGGGCTGTGGGAGCCCAGGAGGGGGACACCTAAGCCAGACAATGAGGTGACGCCCCAGGCTTCATGGAGAGGTGACTTCAGTTATGTAGGTGGGTTAGGCCCGGCTTAGACCCCAGCACCTCAAATTTTTTTCAGGAAAAAATGCCAGGCCAAAGACTCAGTCTAGACCCAGACAGGGGTGTCTGTCCCTTAGGAGTGCAATTAGGGAGTGCTAATTCCTTCCACTTCTGCAGGGTGCTGAAGGGAGAGGGGGCCCCGTGAAGCTGCGGACATCAGAACACTGACATTAGCACCCTGGAAAGTGAGACAGCACCTCTCCCTATTTGTGGGGAACCAGCTCTGAGCCAAACACAGCGCAAGAAACACCCTTCACACACGTCCCAGTGTGAAGTCCTCGCCAGGCAGTGTGTGTGTGGGGGGTATCCCTGCTCAGTAAAGGTGGAGGACCGAGGCTCCAAGAAGACCCAGAATGCTCAGGAACACACAGTTAGCAAGGGGCAGCTCTTCTGTCCCAGAAAGGCATGCTTGTTTCTGAGATGGTCCTGCAGGCCACATTGGGTCCTCCTCAGCATTTTCTCGAGTTGCTGCTTCAGGAGTTAAGTGCTGCCCCAGAATTGCCCAGT
Source organism: Ictidomys tridecemlineatus (assembly GCF_052094955.1). Taxonomy (NCBI): domain Eukaryota; kingdom Metazoa; phylum Chordata; class Mammalia; order Rodentia; family Sciuridae; genus Ictidomys; species Ictidomys tridecemlineatus. The sequence continues at coordinate 4,614,827 of NC_135483.1, forward strand.
TCTCCCCTCTCCCCGGCCTGAGTGTGCTGCTCTCCTTGGTAGGCTTCGTCCTGTCTCACTTGGTTTCTTCCTGGCCCCCTTCCCTGTGACCTCCATGCATGGAGGAAGAGTTCTGCAGTTAGGCTTTTAATTGCAAAGAGGATCCGGGTGTGGATCGGCTGACTCGGCATTCACGCGCTGCCCAGGGGCTGCAGGTGCTCCCTGAGCTCCGGGCCAGCAGCCCGGGTGGTCTTTCCTTCTGGTCATGCTCACAGTGGCTCCTTTGTGCCCAGCCACTGAGGTTTCAGCGCCAGCAGTAAAAGTGTCCACCTTCGTGAGCAGCCCCAGCAGCAGAAGCAGCACGTCAGTGGGAGAGGAAGCCCGACTGCAGGCTGTGGTGCCTCTGCAGGGCAGGCTGTGGTGCCTCTCTTCAGGAGAGATGGCACCTAGGAGCTGAGCGTTGGAAGAACTTGCCCAAGATGCCGTGACTTCAGTTCCCCTCTGCCTCCGCCCCTCTGCTTTCTCTCACAGACCAGGTCCAGGTGCCCAGGATTGGGCCCCCAGCCTCTGTGGTCACAGCCGTCACACAGATTGGCTTTCCCTGCCTCAGAGACCCTGAGGAGGTGCTTGTCCCTGGGAGGAGCACGAGGAATACTGGGTCCCCTCTGGGATGAGGTTGGCAGAGGAGAGGGAGTCCTAGCTCGGCTGCGTGAAGAGCACGTGCAAAGTGCCCACGGCCTGTCCACGCCCAAGCGTGGCCTTCACTCTCTGAGCCCCATGTGTGTCCCGGGAGCTGTGATCCCCTGCTTATTATTCCTCAGCTCTTCCTCAGCTCTTCTTTCTCCTCCTCGGCGCTCACCTCCCCCATCTCACGTTCCACTCTGGAGGTGGATAGACGCGGGAGTGTTGTCCTGAGTCTGAGGCCATGGAAACGCCCCGTGGGGCCTCCCTTAGATCCGACCTGGGAAGAGCGACCCTGTGCACCACGTGTTACTTTTCCAGCACGTGCTGGGCGCTGTGAGTCCCAGGTCCGCGCCAGATCTTGGTGTTGGGAAGGAAACCCTGAAATGAGACCAGTTCTGTGCGTGGAGAATGAACCTAGCTGCTGGACGCGCAGGAGAAGGACACTTGGAAGCAGCGTCTGTCCCCTCCCCTCTAATCTTCTCTGACCTGATAACTAGCTTGAGTGTCTCTTTTTCAGGGCGAAGAAGGCAAACCGGGCAGAGATGGAAAGCCAGGTCCCCCTGGAGAGCCGGTAAGGGGCATCGTGCTTCTTATCAGTTTGCATGTCAGATGCACAGGGTCTTGATAGTGGCCACTCTGAGCCTTCTGTGAGCCAGGCTCAGTGGACGGGAAATCTCATGATGATGAGGCCTGACTGGATGCCGCCAGCACTTTGGTCTTCATGACTGGGGCTGGGGTGCGGCTCAGTGATCGAGCATTTACTCAGTGTGTGTGAGCCCCTGGCCCTGGGTTAGACTCCAGGACCACAGACAAGCAAGACAGACAGATCCCACACCTGGACGGGAGGATGCAGGTTGAAGGCAGCAGGGTCTCCAAACACCCACCCCAGGGGCCTAGCTGAATGCTGGTGTTTACCCCGGGAAACCAGGCAGGGCTAGAAGGGGCGCGGGCTTTCTCTGGGTGATGTAGGGCTGCTGCAAGTTACAGGAAAGGGCAGAGGCACAGGGTGGGGGGGCCTGCCCTGCTGTGCATATAAACCCAAGTATGTGTCTATTTTTCTAGTTCTTACATAAAGGAACTCTGTGAGACCTCATAGGACACCAACAAAAGTAGATTCGTCCATGGAAGGATGATTCCGAGCACAGGCTATGGGGTGGGAAGGCAATTCTCTGCTCCATGGTGTTTTACTTTATTATTATCATTTTAATTTTTCAAAACATGAGCATGCATTATTTATTTATAAAATTACATTTAAAATATAGCAATTAAATTAAAATCTTTTATGCCAAAATTACAGCAACTACAGTTCTAATCAGGTAACTTAGGGTGCCGCTTTGCTCTCACAGGCTGTGTGATCCAGAGCAGGTCAGACAGCATCTCTGGGCTTCAGAATCTTTTCACATAGAATGAGGATATTATACCAACTTTCCAGAGTTGCTAAAGGATCCCACGAGGTGGCAAAACTGTGCTTCTTTGGTAATTATTTTTTTGAGTTACTTTTTCAACTACCCTGCTTTAGGTCCTGGTGAGGAGAGAGCTGTGGATTCTTCAGAGCCTGATGTGAATTACATAAAAGTCTCTACAGCAAGCTGCATGCTCCATTTAATTTGCTTTGTCGTAAACTATTATGACTCATTCTGATCTTACGCAACTTGCTGGAAGTACCTCCTTTGTCATTTTAGAGTTTGCCAGCTGCCAAAGCCAGAATTCACCACTGAGAGGAAAAGAAAGAGCTTTCCGCAGCAAAATGGAAAGCTCTTGCAGAGTCATGCCACCCAGCCCAGTGCCTGTGGGGGACAGGACAGTCCCTGGGGGTGGTGCACATGGGGGTGCAGCCCAGCTCGTCCTTGTGGCCAGTACCTCATGCAGGAGACAGGCTGGTTCTCCTGGACCAGGAGGGACTCAGTGCCCTTGCTCAGGGACCCCTGAGGTGCCCATTCCAGAGTTCCCCCGTGGATCCATTCTGGGAATCCATTTGTGTCCTTGCTCTGAGCTGTTTGGGAGGAGTTTGGCACAGGATGGATAGAACCTGGGGACCCTGAGACATCAAGACAGACATGGTGCAGGCAGAATGCTCGGGAGGGGTCCCAGGAGGAGCAGAGAAAGGAGCAGGGAGAGGGACTGCTCCTGGAATACCCTTCTCTCGCTGCCCCTGAGGCAGGAGGTGGTGGCTGGAATACTTCTCCATCCCGTGCCAGCCTGTGTGGCTGCTCCTGGAGACGTGGGCTGCTGTGCACTTGGCCTTTCCACACCCTGAAGTCAAGCAGCCCTGGGGCCAGAGAACGAGCTCTCTCTGCAGACACCCTTTAGGTGTCGGAGCTGTGACAGTGGGAAGGGACCCTCCTGGGTGGGCCCAAGCACATGGCTGGGAGGTGAGAGCACTTACAGCCGGTCATAGATGGCCCTCTTCACCTTGGCCTGTTCCTTCCAGTTCTTATGTGGGGGATGCAGATAGGCAAAGAGACAGTAAGAATGGATGGATGGATGGATGGATGGATGGATGGATGGATGGATGGATGGATGGATGGATAGACAACTTTTTGAATTGCCTGTTGCTTAATTTTTAAATGAAGATGCAGTTGAGCATTGAGTATAGTATACGATTAAGTGCAGAGTCCCTGGTGACAAGATGTCTCAATTAGAACCCTGCTATGTGGCCTTGAGCACATGACGTAACCTCTCTGTGCCCCCATGTTTTTCCTGAGGGATAACAAGAGTGTGCCCCTCATTGGGCTGCGGTGAGGATCCATTGACATCATGGTAGAAAGCACCCTAGTTATGCCTGGCAGGTGGATGACCCTCAGTGCCAGCTGGCCTGGCTGGTCATCATACTTGACTGTGGCGTAGGGCAGGCTAGGCCTGTGTATGCTCAATCACAAAACACCTACGAGGGATGATTGTCCTGAATTTACAACTGCAAGATAGATCCAGGAAGAGAAAGAACACACAGTTAGGTTTGGAAGGTCCAGGACAGAAGGCACCAGCAGACAAACCTGGACTCAGAGCTTTGAGCTCCAGCCTTCTCCCTGCAGTTTTTCTCTTAACTCCAAGGATGTTGCTTCACCTCTCATCTCCCCCACAGAGTGCCCCGTGTTAGGCTCGGGGCTCACAACCTGTGGAATAAGGTGCTCAGAGCATTGGGGGATGGATCCGCCCTTGGGTACCATGAAGGAAGACCCAGGTGCTGCCTGGTGGGCCATCGACCAAACTTGCCCTTTAACTTTCTCTTTCCAAACCACCTCTGCCACTTTGTCTGGACCTGAGTCTCCCCAGGGCCCTCATCAGTTTTGTTTTGTTTTATTTATTTGTTTGTTTGTTTGTTGGCGACTTGTTCTGTCCAGGGCCATGCCAAGCTATGGGAAGTAAAGAACTTTAAATAGCAAGACTTGTCTCGTAGCTCCTTTGTATTGGAGAAGATGGGTGGGAGACGGCGTGGAGATCCCAGGCTTCCCTGTGAGTGGGTGCTGCTGCTGGCGGGAGAAGAGCATCCGCCTGGGTGTGGCATGAAGCTGGGATGCTGCCTGGCTTTGCCCTTTAGAAGCTCAGTAAAAATATCATTGCTTTGATCCTCAGTGCTGCCATTGGACAAGTAGAGTGCTTTTGTGAATAAGGTCCCTTATAACCAAGATGGCCATGTGATTCTTGTCAGACCAGAGCACTTTGGACAGTAAAAGGGACAGTCCTTTAATTTAATCTGGAGATGGAATCTGTATATACAGCAGCATTCCAGGGCATCCAGGAACATGACAGACCTGGATTCCAGTGGACACTGGTGTGGGACAGCCCAGGACACCAGAGCTGAGGGCTGGCAGCAAGCTCGAGGCTGGTGGAAATACAGTGACAGCAAGGGCAGCAGCTGAGAGAGGGGAAGTCCTGAGAAACCTCATCCTCAATCTCTTCTTTCCTTCTTCCCTCCAGGGCAAAGTGGGAGAGCCAGGTCTACCAGGAGCAGAGGGTCCCCGAGGCCCACCTGTAAGTGGTCCCTAGCACAGCGAACCCATCAGCCACTCACATCCTGATGGGCCGGGCTGACGGGGGCGGACGACCGTGGGGATCTGCAGCCCCTCTCCTCCAGGGAAGCAGTGATCCTGGGTGATCTATTCTGCTTTCTCCATACCATAGCCGTGAGATTGATTTCAAAGTCTCACTCATCACTGGCGGGTTGCTGTTCCAAGGTTTCTCTGTTCTTATCCTCTTTATTATTATAATATCTTGGGCTTTTCTCTAGATGATAGAACCTACAAATGAATCTTAATTTGTATTTTGAATACTTTCCATACCTATCGGTTTTTTTCCAGTTATGAAAGAAACCCATTCTAATTGCATAACAATCATACTGAAAATTATTAATAAGAAAAAGAATGGCATAGAGAAGAAAATAGTGACTGCTAATCCTGTAAAACAGAAGTAAAGCACTGCTAATATTCCAGTGTAGTTTCTCCAATCTTCTTTGTGCAAAATCACAACATCTGTACATTTAAATCTATATCTAGTTATTACACACATAAAAATACAAAAAATGAACTCGTGTCTTTTGTTCCATGAAAATTCTAAAACACAGTTATCTGATAAGAAGTGGCATATCAGAATGCTATTTGTTTCCTTAATGTTGCTTTTATTTAAAAAAAAATCAATAAATCATCTGGCCAGTATTCAATAAGGAGGAAATAAAACACAAAAATCAATTTTCCTTTTTCCAAAATCTCCTGCCTGCACCAGGAGGAATCTGAGAGTGAGGACACTGTTACCCTGGGGATTAAAACACAGAATTAGCGATTGATGTTTTTTCCAAACATACTTTAAATTGATGACCCCATTAAATCCTTTCTAAAGGCATTTTTTAAATTTAATAAATGAATGCTTACCATGGAGCACTGTACAACCCCTGAAAGTCAAGGACAATTCTCATGAATGATGGTCAGATTTCAAAGGAGGGGGACAGGACGTCTTCTGCACTGGTAGTTGTGAGGATGGAATGCAGGTGGGGCATCCACGTGGGCCACGGAAGCCCTGGCTCTTCTGGCTGCTGGGCACCTGGGAGGAGAGCATGGCAGAGCCCCTGCCTCTGTGGCTGGCATTGGGACTCAGTGTTATTGAGGAACATGCTGGGACACAGGCTGTTCCCTGCCCTTTTGAACATTCTTCATGTCTTATTCAGTCCTCCTAGTGACCCTGTAGAATAGGTTCTTGCCTCATTTAGCAGGTGTCAGAACAGAGTCCCACTGGAGAGAAACAAAGCCCCCAGGATCCCATTGCTCAAAGGTGGGAGCCATGGTTCAGCCAAGACCGGGTTCCTCAGTCAGCCCAAGCACATCAGGCGGCGGGGCATAGGGCGTCTCCCGTGGACAGTGCCCCTGGCTGGGTTTTCATTACCTGGTTTGATCAAGCTGATGTCGGGACTGCAAGGTGTCAAGTGTCCTTTCTGAGGTTAGAGTGGTTGAATCTGGATCCAGAACTGAGACAGCTTCCTCCTCCTCCTCTTCTCCCTCTTTCCTCCTCCAAGTCCTTCCCAGTCACTTCCAGGTCCTGACTGCTCACCAGGCTTCAGTCCTGGGTCCCCTTTGTGAATCCCCACCACAACCTGGCAGGACAGGACCAGGCTCCCCTGTCACAAGCCTGAGGCTCACAGGGGAGCGAAGAAAAGCTCAGGATTGGCACACCTCCTGTCCCCTTTCCCACTGCCCCTGCTGGGGCCCTGGGTTCCCACTGCCCACTCCCTTCCCTGCTGCCCTGACACTTCCCACAGATCCAGAGCCTCATCCTGGAGTCGAACAAGGTCACACCTTCTCATCAGCCACTTTGGGATCACAGTGACTTCAGGGAGGCCTCTCGAGTTGGAGTTCTCTCCAGGTGGCCTTGCCCAGGTTTCTGACTTCCCTGGCAGGGTCTTCCCTGGGTTTTGAGATTAGGAGATGGAATCTGGAGGTAAACCAGGGAGAGCCTGATGGAGGCAGCCAGGTGACAACTCTCTTGGTCTGGAAAAGGGCACTCTGGCCACAGACCCCTCCTGGATTGAGTGTGGAAATACAGAGGTGTGCTCTGCAGGCAGGCAGGCCTGCGTGCGAATCTGAGGGAAAGGCAGGCCTGAGCCTCAAGTTTCTTTATTTGTTAAATAGGAAAGGAAATCCCCTTCTGCAGGACCCCATGACCTGGAGCTGAGCATGCAGGAGACCCGCAGGGCACAGTGCTGGTGGGACCCACAAGGCCCTTCCTGCTCCCCTCTCCCATTGCTTCCCCACCCTTTCCTGCCTTGCTCCTGTCCCCTTCTTTCCATCTGGGCCTGGCACAGAGCAGGGCTCCACACACCTGGACCCCATCCTGGGTGCCACTCTCCCACCCCACAAGTCTGCTCATAGGTGGAATAACTGCACTTTCTTTCTTCCAGGGCTTCAAGGGACACACAGGTGATTCTGGAGCACCTGGTCCCCGGGTGAGTGGACACCTCTCCTGGGAGGTTTTCCTGGGTGACTCAGAGCTGACACTTCCTAGAGAGGACTCTTGGGCCCAAGGCAGGGCAGTACCATGGTGTCCCAGAAAGAATAGTGGGCACGGTTGGCAGTCTCATCCCCTCTTTGGTTTGAGTCTTCTAGATGGTTCTTCTGGGGGCCTGACCGTGACAAAAGCCAGTTAGTCCAAGCAGCCTGGGCTCAGGTTGGTTTCCTTTGTTGAGGCTGTGCACAGCACTCCTGAGCCCTGTGAAGCAGGTTCTGATAATGGGCTTGATTTTCAGAGAGGGAAACTGAGGCCCAGAGGTCTGGGTGGTTTTCTCAGGGTCCAGATCTTGTATTGAATCACATCAGCTTTGTCCTAGATGGGAAGGCTCCAGAGTCTGTTTTCTTATCCTTCAGATCTTTCTCTCTCTTCCAATGCCCCAAGTAGAAGTGGCCTCTGGGATCAATGATTAGGTCCCCTGCACATTGTAGAAAACTAGAAGAGAGTCATGGGTAGGAAAGCCATTGATCCACAGATAAGGAGCAGGAGTAGAAGGGCCTTGTCTGACTCAAGCTGTTCTTTCCTGCCTGAGGCCTGGGGAGATACAGTTGGCCCTAAGCACTTGCCAATGGCCTTGGGTACACATGGACACCAGCTCAGGGCCAGGGCTGTTCATGCAGAGGCACCCTGCTCTGCTGGGACCTTCTACATCGGCAGCCACCTGCATCTCTGCGTCTGACCCAGGACCAAAGGTGGCCTGTGCTTGAGGCAACCTGAAGCTGAAGTGACTCCATGCCTAACAGTGGATTTTCATTTCTAGGGAGAGCCTGGTGCCACAGGGCCCCCTGGCCAGGAAGGATCACCAGGGAAAGATGTGAGTGGGGGTGCTATGGGGCCTGGTAGGGTATGGGCATGGGGGACAAAGAAAGGATGCTCGTATCACAGTGGGTGGTGACAGCACTGTGAAGACACAGGCGATGGCACACGGTTGGCTGGCATGACGCAGAGCGGGGCTGTAGCTCCTGACGGTGCACATGCCTTACCATGGATGGGAGGCTTTTCTGGATTAATCATCTTGTGTCTGTTGGGACCAACATGGGCTCCACCGACCCAGCCTTGCACGGACTGGAGGGGCACCTTGGGGTGCTCTGGATCATTCCTCCAGTGCTTCTGCTTCCCATGCTCAACGTGAACATGCACCCCTCTCCACCTCTACTCCTCCTGCTGTCTTGCTCTACACAGCTCAGATGGCTCCTGCTTTGGCTTGGTCATGCAACTGGGCAGGGCAGGAAGGGTTTTATCTGAAGAACAGACCTGAGATCCAGGGAGGTTAAGGACCTGGTCATATGTGTCAGAGGCAAGGAGAGGTTAAGGACATGGTCACACAGTGTATCAGAGGCAGGTAGAGCCAGCTAGAGCCCCATCTGTCAGTTCAACATCCCCACTCCACCCCCAGTGTCTGATCACCCATGGCACAGGGCATCCTGCAGGGCCGTCTGGCAAGTGGGATCACAGCCTGGCCTCCTGGCACTGGGTGCCTGGTCAGAAGTCTGGGTACTTGGTCCTGAGGTCCAAAGTGGCCTCCTGTCCACTTTATGCATCCTTCAGGACCAGGTTTGGACCTGGGAAGGCAGACTCTTCCCAGGAGCTGATGATTATCAGAAGCTGATTATCTTTGGCTGATCTGCTGTCATGAGATGAAGTACCTGGATGGGATCTCAGGAGAAATCCATTGTAGTCCCCATGTCTTCCCTTATAAAACCCACCCAAGTGCAGAGCCCTATGCAGCTAAAGTACAGCACACCTCAGTCCCCCCACTGGGGACCTCTCAGCTGCTGAAGCTGCTGATCTAGCCCACCCCTCTCACTTCAGCTTATAGAAAAGGCAATGGAATGAGCCCAGGCAGGCAAGGGACCGAGCTCAGCTTGCATGGCACGAGGGTGAGGCTGGGACAGCACCAGGTGCCAGGTCATGGGGAAATGCTTTCTTCCTCCATTTCAGCGCTCTGGCTGTTTTAATTAAAAAAAAAAAAAAAAGGATCCATTTCCAGAGGGCTTATTTAGAGGCACATCCAAGCCTCTCCATCGTCATCCTTCACACAGGTGGGGACTGCCAGTCCAGGAGGCTACTCAGAAGACCACATCATCGTGCTTTGCAAACTAGAAGTTGCTGTGAGCATGGCTGGCACTCTGCCCACTGGGTGGCGGGCGTGGTGGTTCCAGGTTGCTATCTAGTGAGTCAGGGGAACTCCAAGAGCACTTGTCTTCTCAGTTCAAGATGGGGCCATCTGAAGTCACTGAGGGACCATGTGAAATAGGTCTGATGAGGTAAATGAGTACACTAATGCAGAGCTTCGAGCATTTCTGAATCTGTGAAGTGAGTGTTTTTACATTTGGAAGACAATCTATGAAGGACATCTGTTCACTGCTGGTTTTCCTTGGTCTTTTGGTGAAGTTTGATACATATTTGAAGTAGAGCCTTCCTTACCTCCACCCAGTGACTCTGTGATGATGTGACCCTTCTCTGTTTTTTCCAGGGTGATGTTGGACCGTCAGGACCACAGGGTCCCCGAGGGCCAAGGGGCCCACCGGTGAGTTTTCTTTGAGACTAAGTTTTGGCAGCAATGTTGGCATGCTGAGGTTTGGGTCTTTCACCCTGGCACAGCCATATGGTATTAAAAAATGGCTATATGTCACAGCAGGTGGGGAGCAGTCATTGCCCTAAGTCCCTGGGGCCACCCACACACCAGGAGCTTTGCTGAGACCATTTGCATACAGTGCCACCTGGCCCAGTAGGACCTATAGGACCTCTGCCAGTCTCTCTAGCTCTGGGCCATCCTAAGAGCTGGTACTTAGGACACACACAGGTATCCTGGTGCTGCTACAGCACAGTGCTGTGGGCTGGGTGGCCTGAACATGAAATGTTGCCTCGTTGTTCTGGAGGCTGGAAGTCCGGGATCAAGGTATCCGCAGGCTTGTTCCTTCTGAGGGGGAAACCGTCCCACATCTGCAGCAGCTTCTCGGGTTTGCTGGCCTCCTTGTGTTCCTTGCCTCGTGTAGGCATCACCCAGTTGTCAGGTTTCTCTCTCAAGTAAAAGGCTCGAGGTCCCTCCAGGGGAACTGGGCTAACTGGGCTGTGCAAAATAACACACGAGAGACACAGAGACCTTTTTCTTTGGGGTCGCTGTGACAACTCCTCTGACCTTAAGGATCCGAAGGAAGAGAGAGAGAGAGCACGCGCTGACCCCTTTTATCGAGGGGACGCTATTCAAATGAGGCCAGGGGTCAGGTTTCAGGGGGCTAAGTATCTTCATGATGTCCACTGTCAGCAGGTTGACTGACACCTGGGTAGGCCACATTCAAGGGCACAGTAAGAGGAGGGGACACACAAGGCACTTCCATGGAAGATTCTACTCTAAACAGGGCAAGGGGTTATATTACAAAGGAACAGGTGAGCATAGCTCCACCCATGAGCTGTAGGAAGACACACCCATGCACGAGACCCTCGAACCCTAGAAAGGGAGGCCTGATGCCACATCGCCCGGCAGGGGAGCTAACTCAGCCACGTGAAGGTTGGTCTCCCACCCCGAGTCTCTGCCTCTGTCTGTCTACAAGTCTTTCTCTCATCAGGCCACTTGTCATATGGGACAGGGCTCACCCTGTGGAGGTATGAACTCATGTGAACTGCTTACATGGGCCATGACCCTGCTCCTAGATAAGGTCACATTCTGAGGGTCTTGGGCTGTAGGACTTGAGCATATGGATTTGGAGAGGATGATTCACTGGGTCACACTCCCTACACCAGTGGACATGGTGGACATGGCCCTTGCCTATCTGTGCACCTTGGCAAGTGCTTCTCTTTATCTAAGAGGAGCCTGGGAGAGTGAGGGGGACAGAGGTAGAAAGTCCATAGTTAGTGCCTAGTGGCCTGTGATCAAGAGCCGTGGGAAACGCGAGACCTGTGAGGGCTGCTGGTGGAACGTGGCTGCTGTGTCAGGAGAGTTTTGGTAAGTAGAAGGAGTATCGTTGAAGATAAAGTGCACATGGTAGCAGGTACTCGGGCCAGCAGCAGCCAATTGTCATCACCATGCTCGGTGACCAGGTGCATGAGTGATGTGTTCGCTGTGGTACGAGGACCGCGACAGTGTCACCGGGCAACGGTCCTTCTTCCATTATACTCCTAGGGGACCCCTGTCATATATGAAGTCATATATGCCATATATGTTGTTGGGCAACACTGGACTGTGTTTAGGGATCGACTGCATTTGTAGTCATGGTGACTGTGAACAAGGGCACAGACTGGGGTAGCCCCTGTGACTCCTGGCTTCTAAGAAAGACCAGGGGAGTTCAGGGCTGAGACTGCAGGAAGCATTAACACAAGTTTTTCACTGAGCTTTCCCCAGTCCTGTGAGGCAGGGGCTGTGACTACCCCACTTACAACTACTTACTTGCCCAGGATCACAGGCTCGTAAGCAGCAAAGTCAGGATTTCGACTCAGGCAAGCTGCTTCAGCGCCTGCAGCTTGAATAACGGGCCTGGGCCTGTGTGAGCTGGAGATCATCCTGGAAGGAGGAGGGAGCTTGGGACTGGAGTTTGAAACTCAGAACGTTTGGGGAGGGGGCTGTGACTTCCTTTCTGGGGGAGCACAGGGGACAAAGGAAGAACAGGACCTGAGGAGTGGCTCATGGGGGGAAGGAAGCCAGCCCCGGCCCTGACAGGCCCCTGGAGCCTGAGCTGGCCCCCTGAGCCTCTGCGTCTGACTTCCTCAGGGCTGAGCCACAGTATGCGTTTTTGGAGGGACACGGATGGGCAGGTGGGTGGAGGGAGCACACGGGAAGGTGCTCAGGAGGCGCCTGCTGCAAGGCTGCTCCCGTATCCGCCCTCAGTAGCGGCTCCAGGCAGGGCCCGTGCTGCTCTGTGCCTCAGTTCCTCACTGGTGAGACACCGTGCAACACGGTTCCTGGGAGGATCCAGTGGGGAGAGGCCCCTTCATCACCCTTGATCACAGGTGGAAGCCATGTTCTGATCACAAACCAAAGCCCTGCCCATAATGAGCGGCATGGATGGAGCCAGCACTGCCCAGGCTCAGCACAGCTCCTGGGACGCAGGGCTCAGGCAACCACAGCAAGGATTGAGCCCTGGTTACCGAGAGCCCTGGATGCTACCTCTTTTCCCATGGAGCGAGCTATTGTTCTCTCCTCTGCCTGCACTTGGATCTCAGCTCCTCCGTTTCCCTCTCAGGGCACTTAGAGTCACTGTGTCTCAGTTTCCCCACTGGTACAGTGGTGCTGGTGTTTGTATCTGATGGCAGTAGGGTGTGGGTTAACGCACGTGAAGTCCTTAGAAGAGGGTCCAATGTGGAAGACAATCAGGAATCCTATTGTTAAATGTCAAAGCTACACATGTGCATAGACCCCCGTCAAGTTAGCGGGTGTAGAGTCAGACTTAGGGTCTGGAGGCATGGGCCTCCCATTCACAGCCGCAGGGCTCCCACCAGTGTCCTCTCCTCTCTCAGCCTTGTCAAAGCCCCTGCTGGGGTGTGACATGAGATAAGGACCTGCTCCTCAGCCATGTGAACCAGAGTTTCTGAGCTTGGTCATGTTCAGTGGCTTGTTTGCTTCTTAACACAGACTCTTGAGTTAGCGGATCAATGGATGACTGTGCCCTCGGTCTGTGCCGTGCGCACCAATCACCAGGCCGCGGGCTCATGCGATTCCACAGTGTTATGAATTAAATATTATGAGCTCCTTTTACTAGTTGAAAAATGTCCTCGGAGGAAAGAAGTGGTTTCCTGAGCGCTACATTGGCCCAGGTGACAGATTCTGTGGGAAACCTGGTCCTCTGCATCTGGTCCTTTCTTTGTTTCGCCACCCTGCTGTGTGATGCTCTGGCCGAGAGCCCTGAAGGAGAATTACCTTTCTTTCTTCCCTCAGGGTAACAATGGATCACCAGGCTCTCCAGGAGACCCTGGCCGCCCAGGAAGCCCAGTGAGTACTCGGTTGCTGCCACCTGATGACATGGGTCACGCTCTGAGAGGGCTGTGGCTCATGTCCCATATTGTCTGGCCTCTGTCCTTGGAAGTGTCAGTGGGACTGTGGGTCTGAGTGGTGGAAGGTCCAGGAGCTGGAGATCTCCTTCACAGCTGAAAGTACATGTGATTTTGCACCTGGTTCCCTGTTGTCTACACTGCAGGCGTCTACACCTACAGGGTGGAGTGGGGTTGCAGGTGGGCGTTTGGTGTTTTTAGAGAGTGGAAGGGCAGTGTCCTGCTTAGCAGCCCTGACTGCCTAAGATGACAGGGTAAGCGTGCAGCTTGCAGATGGAGGTGGGCAGAGGGGGTGGGGAGAGCAGACTGGACCAGTGGGTAGGTGGTGGGAGAGGTGCTGTGGCTAACCAGCAGGGCCAGGTCACTGGTTAGAGGATTCCGATCTGGGGTGCCATCTGGCTGATGGAGGCACGGTGGAGAAGATGTTCTTTGATAGGATCTGGGGTTGGGTAAGTCAAGCCTGACACGAGACTGCTCCCAGCCCAGCCTTCCTGAACTTTTATAATAATAACTGCTCTAGTCTGCAGTCCTGTCCAGGAGCCCACCTGCTGTGTGGTGAGTGAGCAGTCACTGCCCAGGGCAGCGAGCCTGCTGGTCCTGGGGGTTAACTGTGGGTGCTGTGGAAAGCCAGGGCCACAGTCTCAGGAAACCGGGCACTTGGTCACCGTGGTGGAGGCCATACCCCTGCCAGATGAGGGTAGCTGTGCTAAAGGAGCCTGCCTTCTCAGCCAGCAGCCCCAGGGCAGGACTTGCTGCTGGTGAGGCACAGCAGAGGGGGCAGGGTGGGCCATGGGGCTGGATCTCCCTGTGCACAGCTGGCACACATGTGGGGGCTTCCCAGGAAAGTTCAAGTCGAGGATTCACAAAGACTGAGCCTCCTACACCATGCGCCTGGCATCCTTGGGGGTGGAATGGTCCCATCTCAGTGGAGGACCCCAGGAGGGGCCACACACACCTGGGTATTTTTTCCAAATATCTGTCCCACTTGGTGTTTGCTGCTCTGAAAAGGAAGGCCACCAATGGATTCCGAGGCCATGTCTTCTCTCCCACTGGCCCGTGACAGTGCTGTGAGGACCCTGACCCTTCTCCATTGCCGGGAAGGGGGCTTGTGTTCCATTGTGTGGCTGCCCCTGGTCTTCCATGTCTGGAGTGGTCCCAAGGCTTCTGAATCCGCTTGAGTCGGGAGGTGACCTTGGAGATTGATCCTGCTTTTCTTTGCAGGGCCAGAAGGGGAACAAAGGAGAAAGTGGCAGCCCTGGACTTCCTGGCTTCCTGGGGCCCCGGGGGCCTCCCGTAAGTAGAGAACCGCCGCCCGGCCCAGGGTGTCTGGCTCCAGGTTGATGTTGACATTCAGAACTGTCCCTGCCCCCTCCTGTGTCCTGGGGCCCATTTACTCATGACGATGTGGTGTGGGATCAAAGTGCATCGAGGCAACAGAGGGCTCAGAGCCACACCTGTGTGGGATCCCTGGGTCCAGCTCCACTCAGTGCCCGCTCCATCCCGGTGCTCATGGTGGGGCTGCTCCTGAGCAGTGGGGGTGCTTTCCAGGTAACGATTATTCCTCAGCCATGGAGATAGCGGATCCTTTGTCCAACCTGTAAGATGCGCCTGCCACTGTTTTGATCCCTCTACAAATACGCTGAAATCTCGTAGGACCCTATGAAGCGACTCCTCCCTTTTTACAGAGGAAGAAACTGAGGCACGGGAAACTTAAGGAGGCTGTAAGGGGGCTTTCAAGGCCCCAGAGCCTCTAGTAGAGGACCGAGATTTGCACTAGGAGCCAGCGGCAGCCTGCTTCACTCACAGTGAGCCTGCTCCTCGGGAGGCCTCCCTCCCACAGCCAGATAACGTGTAAAACTGGAGCCACTCCTGGTGGGGTCACACACTTCTCATTGCTAAGGAGCCCACAGCTGCGGGCTCCCCTTTCTACTGGGGACCCATTTTGTTGCCTTCCCCTGCATGGAATGACCTGGGTCAGGGGAACCATTGGTTACTGTCTCTGCTGGAATGAGATTTGAGTGACAGTGTCTGCTTTGAGCACCGTCGTGGTTTTTTCTGTCTGCTGATGCGGAAGGGCCTGCTGACACTTGGTTCTGTCTTACAGGGAGAACCAGGAGAGAAAGGTGTCCCAGGCAAAGAGGCAAGTGTCCATCCCTCCTCCACTGGTAGCTCTTCCTCTGGGGGCCACGAGCCTGGTGTCCTGGGTGGGCAGCCTGGGTGGTCTCCAGGCCCTGAGCTTGGAAAGACCCCTCTGATGCTCTGCTGTCATTGGGTTGAGATCGTGAGTACTTTATGAAGAATGGACACATGTGAATTCGCACAAACCCTAAAATCAGTGTAGCCACTGTGGACAACATCTGGATGACAGCGTCCACCTGCCTCAGCTTCCACCTGTCAACAGGCCCTGCCAACGCAGACTTGAGAGACCTTGGTTGTGCCCAGTTCTCTCCATCACTTCCACCTGGATTCTAGTCTGACCTGCTTCCCCTTCACCTGCACCATCATGGGGTCTCCTCAGCCTTGCCCCCTGCTGACCTGTCCCTACTGCAGCCAAAGATCTGTGGGACAGAAGCACGCGATGGCACTTTGCAGGTCACCTCTCAGCCCTGTCCTCTCCTGGCCCTCTCAATGAGATCCGAGAAGCTGCAGCCCCTGCCAACGCCCCTCCGCTCTCAGCTCCAGTCACTCTGGACTTTCAGTCCTGGAAATGCCAAATTTCTTTCCCAGGGTCCTCTTTTCAGAAAGCCTGCCCCCTTCTTCCCATGCTGACTTCCCCTGGTGGCCAGGCACGAAGCCAATGATCCACCATGGGCTGCTGAGCACCTGTTTTGCTCTGCCCTAGCCCAGGAGCCCAGCACAGAGCGGGCACCACAGGTGTCTGCTGAGAGATACCTAGAGGGACAAATGCAGAGAACACAGGGCTTGGAAATTGTCACATTCCTGTCAAAGACTGTGCTCTCTCCTGAAGGGCCAGGGACACTTTCCCTCTGTGCCTTTGGGCTACACTTTATTAACTCAGACTTCCTTGAAGCTGGATTAATGTCTCCATGTCTGGCAAGGATTTGATCCTGGCCCAGCCACAGCTGACCACTCACTGGGCACTCACTCGTTGACCAATCACAGCTCCTGCTTATTTGATGGAGATGCAGGGGACACACCCTGGCTCCCCTTTCTGAGGGATTCATCAGCTGCATGTGCTCATAGTTGGGCTGCTGCCTACATGAATTCTCTCTGGCTCCCTATTGCTTTTCAGAATAAAGTGCAGGCTCATCAGGCATCCAAGGTCTTCCCCAGTTTGACTCCAAGACAGGAGCTCAGCCCTGCATAATATGTCCCTGCCTCCCCCATCTCCCAGGCTTGGTCTTCCCTGTGCTGCCCACCTGGAGTGCCTTTCCCGGCCTCCTCTCCCCTCTTAGATTCTACCTGACCTTTGGGGCTCTGTGCTCCCCAAGATGCTTCCCCAAGCACCTCCTTGTGCTTCTGTGACAGGAATCAGGTCTGTCTGCTTTGCACTGGAATCAGACAGAGGGAAGGCAGAGAGGCACACCTCTGCCCCACATCTGGGCAGAAAGTCAGTTGTCCCTGACAGGCCAGGGACCCTGGGCTTGCAGATGGACCTAGCCGAAGGGACTAGCAAAGCTTTTCAGAGGAGCTGATGTGGGGGGCGCTGCGGGCAGAGAAGGAGAAGGAGACGTCCTGAGTGGACCGATGGACAGAGGGGCTGAGGGGGAGGCAGGTGTCTGTGGTGTTGACCGTGGGGCTGTGACCCTCGTTCCCAGGGTGACCACCCTCCTGCAGGCTGGGAAATGTAGAAGAAGGCCACTTCTGCAGGTGGGGAGTAGGTACAGAGGACTTCCTGGAGGGGAGGTCTGCGGCCAGGCCAGTGAGCTACCTGGACAGAGGGCAGGAGCATAGCCCAGGCCGGGGAAGATGACAGGCGGAGCCAGGAGACCTCAGAGCTGAGTGCTCCCTGCCTGGGGCCCAAGCCTGTCACCTCTGCTGAAGCCATGGCAGCCGAGCCAGGGGGTAAGTGAGGAGAGCTTGTCCAGGGCTGATTCATGCTGGGCCTTGGGGCTGCCAAGGGCAGTGGAGTTCTGACGAAGAGGAGGAGTCTGGAGGGTCCACACGGGCTGGTGCCATCATCAGTCAGCGGTGGGCAAGGACAGAGGACAGCAGAGAAGAGGAGGAGGGCCAGGCCCAGGGTCTGGACAGGTTACAGAGGAGCTCTCTGGGGATCTCAGGATCCCTTGTCCTCAGCTCCCAGAAGAACCAAGAGAGGCAGAGAAGCCAGTGGCCTGGCGCGTGACTGCTGTCCCTTGGTCTCATTGCAGGGTGCTCCCGGGAAGCCAGGAGAACCCGGATCCAAAGGAGAAAGGGTGAGTGGGGAGTTCAGTCCCCTGGCAAGGCTGCAAGTGACCTTTCCACAGTGACCAGGGGACAGGTCCAGGACAGTGAACACATACCCTGCTGGACAGCTGTCTTGTGCAGTGGCTTCTGCTCCCTGTTCCTGGAAAATTTGGAGTCTCACTAAGGCAGCTTCTTTCCTGGGGATGGCTGTAGTCTCCCCCCCATTTCTTTTTGGTTGTTATTTTGAGGAATAAAATCATCATCATAATTACAAATGCAAGAGAAAGTGCCGGGCGGCCTGGGCAGATCCCCTCTCCATGTGCGAACGCGTGTGCGTGATGTGCCTGGCTCCCAGAGTGCCAATGAGCTGGGAGCCGGATTTGTTGCTGGAGGTGACAAGGGAACAGATTTTCCCATAATGAGTTGCCTTGGCGCCACACTCAGAGAGCCTTCCTCTACATTTCATTTCTCGAAAAAACAACAGGGGAAAGGTTTGTGGTTGCTGTTTGTCTCCTGGAAGAGGGAGCAGGGAACGTTGTCATCCTCGGGACAGCTGCTCCCTTGAGCGGCTTAGTAGGGCTCCTGGCCACAGTCCTGCATTTGGGCCACCATCGTGCTGCGAGGACACGGATGTCACCCACCCTCTTCCCCACCCCCGCTTGTTTTCCATGGTCCTGCAGAGAATTTATCTCGGCTTTCTTTGCAAGTTGGATGGGTGGGGAGCTGGCGGGCTGCTCCTGCAGCCCAGGAGATGGAAGTGGAAGCAGAGAATCCCAGGCCTCCCTCCTCCTCCGCTCCCCCCCCCCCTTCCCTTGACTTTGACTCCACTGATCTTGCCTGTGGCCAAGACAGGGTTGGCTCCCTCATGGGAGTGTCCCTCAGGCGCCTTTGGGGGTGATGGCTGGAGTTTGGAGGGGGGCCAGGGGATTGGACCGCAGGTAGGAACCTCTTGTCTCATATCTAATCAATAAACTGAGCTTGTCTTTCCCTGGTAAGTGGTTTCATGGAACCTGGCCAGGGAGCCGAGACTCCCCGTTCCTTCACACTCCTGGGAACACTTGAAATATGGGACAAGTCCTCTCACCGCAAAGTGATACGGAGATGTGCAATGAATAGGAAACACTGTACATGTGACAGGGCCTGGCATCTAGGTGGTTAGGGACCAGTGACTTAATAGACCCCTGAATCCAAAATCACCACGACATGTGACAGCATCACAGTGCCCCCAGGAAGTGCATACCAGCTGAACTGCTGCTTCGTTCACTGATATTCTGATAAGTGTTAAAATGTTCATTTCCTTCCTTCCTTCTTTCCTTCTTTCCTTCCTCCCTCCCTCCCTCCCTCCCTCCTTCTCCTCTCTCTCTCTCTCTCTCTCTCTCTCTCTCTCTCTCTCTCTCTCTCTTTCTTTCTTTCATCTAACCCAGGGCATTAACCACTGAGCCATATTCCCAGAGCCACATTCCCAGCCATTAAAAAATACACACACACACACACACACACACACACACACACCACACACCCCACACACATTTATCATTTATTTATTTAGAGAGAGTGTCTTGCTAAGTGAATTAGTGCCTTGCTAAATTGCTGAAGCTGGCTTTGAACTTGTGATCCTCCTGCCTCAGCCTCCCTGCTGGGATTACAGGCATGCAGGACCACACCTGGCAGTATTGACAGTTTTAAAGCAACAGAGGGGCATACCTAAACAATGAAAACTGCAAGAAAAGTAACTGCGATGAAAGTTACGTTCCTCTTCCATCTCCCACCTTTGCCCTGGCTCCTAGGCTGTCACTCTGTGGCTGCTCTGAATCTCCCTGGAGTCTGTGCATACACCTGGGCTTCTGACCTTGTGTATTCCTTCTCCTCTACCCTCTGCACACTCCACAGGTCTTGCTCCTGTCATTTCCACTCGATGGCTGCAGAACTGTGAAGTCTTTCTTTTCAGAGACTTGGGTCAAGTCCTAGCTAAGCCACATTCCAGTTGCCTTATTGCTCCTCTTCTTGGTCTCACTGTCCCTCCCTCTCTTTGCTACATCCCAGCAACAGAGTCCCATTAGTGCACTCTGAGGCCATTGATGAGGCTGTGTTTAGACCCACTGTGCTCCCACACCATGGATCTAGCACTTCTGATTCAGGGTCGGGGAAGGGGAGAAAGGGCCTCAGGCAGTGGGTTGGCCAGGAGATGACCCTCTGTGGACTCACTGGAGCCAGGACTGGGAATGGGAAGCACCTGGTGAGAGGGTGCACTCTCCCCAGCTGACAGAGGCCCAAACGGCACCAGGAGGGGGCTGGCAGCTGGGCCCCCAGTCTCTGTGGCCAGCCAGCCCTCTTTGGGCAGGCAGAGGAGCTGCATTTTGAGGGTGCAGCCTGGGATTGGTAAATTCTTTGTTTTTTAAGGTATAAGGTGAAAAGTTGTGCTCCTTCCCCTTTCCCCTCCACCCCTCCCCATTAACCATGGTGGGCACCCCGTCTTTCTAGCAGCTGCAGCGTGCTCTGTTGGTCCAGGGGCCAGCACTTTGTTCCTGCTCCCCAAATGACAGAAATGCAAGTGGGCTCAGTATGGGACTGGGGTTTGGAATCGGCCTTCTCTTCCTGGCCTCCGCAGACTCCAAGGGCAGGTGGTGTTCCCTCTCCGGACCGCCGTGTCCTCATGCTCACAATCAGGATGGAGGGATGGCTCTGGGCCCTTCTCACCCCAGGTTGTGCACAGGTCAGCCTGGACTGGGCCTGCTTTCCGGGTTCCTGGAGGAGAGCCCAGCGCCTCCTGCAGCTCACCTCCTGTCTGCCCCCATCTGCACCCACACTGATGTGCTTCTCTCCTTCTCCAGGGAGACCCCGGGATCAAAGGGGACAAAGGACTGCCTGGTGGGAAGGGCCAGCCTGGGGACCCTGGAATCCCAGGCCACAAAGGCCACACAGGCCAGATGGGCCCCCAAGGGCCACCTGGGGAGAGTGGACCAGCAGGGCCCCCAGGGCCTCCAGGCCAGCCAGGCCTTCCAGGACTGAGGGTAAGGATGCCAACATGACTCCAGACTTGGGCTTTTGTGCACTGAAGGGAAGCCAGGGAAGGGTGTGGCCTTGGTCCTCCAGGGTCTGGCTGTGTGAATTCACCTCCCCTCTCTGAGCCTGCCCTTTCTTACTGGAAACGGGATGAGTAAATTTTCTTCTCATTTGTTATGATTAAATGAAATAACATGGGTGGCCTAAGTTAAGATATCAAAAATGGAGTTCTCTGTCCTGCTATCTGTCACAGTGGTGATGAGTCCTCCAGGCTTCAGCCCTTGGCTGTGGAGCTCCTCTGTCCCAGGACCCTGTGCACAGGTCACTGAGAGGAGACCAACTCCCAGACAGGCGAGCTCCCCCCGGTGCCCACCCCTGCAACTGCACCTCTGCACTCTGCCTCCCTGGGCTGCTCATTCTGCCCTCTGGGTCTCCCTTGTCCCAAGTGTGATAGGAAAGGCTTGCGGAGAGTCGGGTAGATTTTTCCTTTTAGCACATTTCTTTCTCGTGGCAGGACTCTTGTTTTACCTGCCGGGTTACACAGGCCCCCTTGCCTCTAAACGACAGAGCAGAGTTCCCCGGGTGTATGTGTTGGTGGGGACTGGTTCACCAGGCCCTGGGACCTCCCACTCCCCACCAGAGCCCACCTGGTCATCTGGGATCCCTCAGGTGCCCTGAGCACAGTGTTGGGCACTCCATATGCTGTCTGCTCTGTCACTGTGTGTGCCTCCCTTCCTGGTGGCCGTGGTCTGTCTCCCAGCTATGTTCAGGGGGAAGGCAGAAGGTCTTGGTTGACTTCTGAAGCCCGAGAAAGCTCACCCAGTCTACACGCCCGCTGCTGTGGGTAGTGGTGGAACTTCTGAGACTCTCATACAGAATCCCTGGCCAGGAAAGAAGAGGAGAATAAGGAGATGGGATCCCCTCCACACTAGCCCATGCCAGGTGCTTGAGTGATAGAGATGAGCAGAGCAGGACCCCACCCTTGAGAGGTGACTCTGCTCCAAAGCTGTCTGGCAGGTACACTGCTCTCCCAGGTCCTTTTGAGAACTGCTGCCACTTTGGGAGCCTGGGACAGCACTCTGGCCTCTCTGGCCTTCCCATACCTGGCCCAAGCATCAGGACTTGCTCGACATTTGTTAAGAGCCAGCACAGACCAGCCAGGCCGGGGTCAGGAGCTGGAGGGGCCAGGTGGCCTGGCAGAGGACTCAGAGGTGATCCAGTGCGGGGCAGGCCTCGGGCTATGCCTGCAAGCCAGGACTTTGGCAGAGAGAGCTTGGGTGAAAGACCCCATGGGCCCAGTGCTGGGAAGAGAGGGAGTGACTTCACAGGCACAGTGGTTTGTGCTAGAAGGAAACCTGGCGGAAGACCTGGAGGCAAGGGCAGCAATGGCTCTGGGAGAGTCCAGGCTCCGTATGGAAGTAGGTGGCATTGCCTGCAGGGCAGAGAGGGAAGAGGGGGTGAGAGACGTAGGACAGAGTGATGGGGAGGCTGTGCTCCCCCACTGACGCGGTGGCTAGGGACTCCGTGGTTGCCCGAGTCATGGGGGCTTGGGTGGCAGGAGCTACAGAGAAAGGAATAACCTACCCGCCTCCCTCCTAGGGGGAGTCCCCGTCCATGGACACCCTGCGGCGGCTCATCCAGGAGGAGCTTGAGAAGCAGTTGGAAGGTGAGTAAGCAGCCCTCTGTCCTCCTCCAGTGCTTGGGCAGCCTGTTTGGAAAGTGCCCTGGGAGCAGCTCCCATGTGGAGTAGCAGGGCTGAGGAGGGGAAGCTAGAGCAGCAGCAGCACTGACCCCAGCACGGGGGCTTTGCTCTGGGTCAGGAGCAGCACTCAGCTGACACACAGGTGCTGGGGTCTCCCAGCATCCTCATGGGGAACACGTGGTGTTAGGAAGATGGCAAGGAACAGGGGTACTAAGTAGCTACCTAGGGCTGGAGAGCTGCCAGGACCCGGCCAGGATTCGCACCTGGGCTGTATAATCTATCCTCTGAACCACAAGGTTCTCTCAAATAATTGCCTCTGTTGTGAAAGCCTAGCAGAAAGTCACAGACGATCCTTCTGCAGGAAAGAGGAGGAACCTGTCACTATTTCAGGCACAAATGGACAAAGGGAGAGGGCTCATTTATAGATTTATTCATGGGGTCGTGTCCCAGTTACTCTGCATCTGACACGTGCCAGACTCCTGGGTCTGAGGACACAGAAGTAAGCAAGGAGGCCTCTTCCTTCCCCTCCTGGAGTCCAGTTGGAAATAGTCCATATCCACATCAGGCGGGCAAGAGGTCATCACCTGGAGCTGACTGCCAGGGAGAGGTGGGGTGGATGAGGGGGCACTCGAAGGAAGGAGAAGGAGCTGGGTGTGGTGGGTCTGAAGGATCATGGGTGGAAACTCCAGGTTCTTCCTCCTGGGTAATCAATTTGGGGGTTAGAAATGGCCTCTGCACCTTACAGAGTTTCTAGACAAAAGTGGGCACAGCTGCTGTGTCTGGCTGTTCTGGATGGAGCCTCTGCTGGGCTGGGTCCTTCCTTCCAGCACTCCTTTGAGGAGCAAGCACTGAGTCTACTGTGAAGAAGAGACAATCAAGGCTCAGAGAAGTTGAGCAAATTGCCCATTTTGTAGAAATAGATGATAAGTCCTTGTGGGGCCTTGTTCCTGAGCAGCAGGAGGGGGCTTGGTCAGGCTGAAGACCCCACCTCTGCCTGGGTCTTATCCAGAAATTCTGGTCTATGTCACAGTAACAACTTCTGCAGGACCACATTCTCTATGACTGGATGCAAAGGAAGATGGCCTTGGTGGCCACCAGGCTCACTGTATGACCTGCCCAATAGAAAGGCATGCCAGGCCAGCAACTGGACTTTTGAATTCTGTAATCTTCAACCCTTAGACTTGACACTCAGCAGAGAAAAGTCGCTAAATAGATTTGTATACTCCACTGAACTCTCCCCAGGCCTTGGTTTTACAATTGCTGCTACTATGCCTATTACCACCACTAGACTTCCATTACTACCCCAAGACTTCTGCTACCACTAGTACTCCTACTGTGCTTGCTATTGCTACTGCCAATGATTCAACTACCAGGGATGATACTATACTGCTGCCAATGAGGCCACCATCACTGCCAGTGTAACTACTACTGCTATTGCCAGTACTGCCACTACAGCTGCTACTGATGATGCCACTACCACCACCTTCCAGAACTACTACTACTACTAATACTGCTGCTGCAATACTACTACTACTACTACTTCTACTGCCAAAGCTGCTTCTGTGGCTGCTACTACTAGTACTGGCAGTGTGACTACTGCTGCAAAAACTACTACTGTTACTATTACTAATACTACTACTATCTCCAGCACAACTACTATTATTGCCAAAACTAATTCTCCTACTGCCACCAATACTACTTCTGCTACTACTGTCTATATTATTTCTACTGCCCAAACTACTACTAGCTCTGCTGCTGATCCTACTAGTACTATTGCCAATACTTCTTCTACTGCAAAAAGTACTACTGCTGCTACTGCCAATACTGCTATAGCTGCTACTTCCAATAATGTCTCTAGAGATGATGTCAGTACCACTGTGGCTGAGGTTACCACTGCAACCAGCATCAACATCACCACAGCCGTTGCCATCTGCTGAGCACTTACCAAGGGTCAGGCACAGCTTTGCTGGAATCATGTCACTCTTTCCTTACACCAACCAGGGAGTGGGTGTTATTTCATGGCCTCCTTTTTACAGAAGAGAAAAATGAAGGCTATAATTTTATTCTGTTTTAATGCTGAGTAATATTCCACTGTTTAAAAGAGAATAAAATTATAGCATTTGCAGGTAAATGGATAGAGTTGGAAAATATCATGCTAAGTGAAATGAGCCAATCCCCCAAACCAAAGGCCAAATGTTCTCTCTGATATGTGGATGCTGATCCATAATTTGGGGGAGGGAGATTGAAAGAACTTTGGATTGGGAAGAGGGGAATGGGAGGGGATGGGGTATGGGGGTAGGAAAGATGGTGGAATGAGATGGACATCCTTGATGTATGATTCCATAAATAGTGCGACTCTACATTGTGTACAACCAGAGAAATGAAAAGTTGTGCCCCATTCTTGTACAATGAATCAAAATTCATTTTGTTGTCATGTATAACTTATTAGAACAAATTAAAAAAATTTAAAAGAAGAGAAAATACAGACTGAGAGAGGCCAAGTGGCTTGTCCAAAGCTGTGTGGCTGGTGGCAGCTGCCTTGGGCCCCCAGTGATGGCCACCACCATCAAGGCACCCTATGGCCTGTCCAGTCAGAAATGCACGGTCAAGTGCTGTACCTGTGCTCTCTGCGTGTCACGGGTGCTGTTTGGGTTGCTGTCTTTGTAGTCCTGGTCCCTTGCTTCCTAGCTTTGCAGGGAGTTCCCATTCTGCCCCTTATCCTCCATCCATTCTTCATGAGTGTCTCTGCTTTCTGTACTCCATAGCCAAACTCGCCTACCTCCTGGCCCAGATGCCCCCGGCGCACATGAAGGCATCTCAAGGCAGACCTGGCCCCCCAGGACCCCCTGGAAAAGATGGGCTTCCGGGTCGAGCAGGCCCCATGGGAGAGCCTGGACGCCCTGGCCAGGGGGGTCTGGAAGGACCCTCTGGACCCATGGGTCCCAAAGGTGAGTAGACACAGGGGGGTGGTGCTCGAGGGCTGAGGAGAGCGGGTGTGAGCTGCAGGTTCCACTGAGCCACGTTCCTCATTCTGTTCTCACTCTCTGTAGCTTGGTCACACCCTGAATTTTGGCATCATGTCATTTTTTCATATGTTTAAGAGGTTTTCATACTTGACATTTTAGCAGAGTTGTGCTAAGAAGATGGACTCCACTCCCTCCCACTTTCTCCTTCTCCCTCCATCTCCCCCGATCAGGTTTCAGTGGTACTGTGACAAGCTCTCCTCTTCCTCTGCTGAGTTGAGAAGTAACTGAGGAATGAGACATTTAATCTCCAGGCAGTGGGGAAGAAGTGCCAGCTTTTAAATTACACCAGGAGGCTTTGAGCTACAGCAGAAATGGCCATTAACTGTCCACTGTCAGTGTCCAGCATTACCTGGACACTGCAGCACCGGACAGCCGTACGTCTCTCCCTCAAGGGGAGGGTCCTGGCTCCCTTAACCCACCGCATCTTGGGAAGCAGGTCAGAATGCTTGCTTCCTCTCAGCCAGGCAGATATGCAGAGCAGAGAGGAGGAACCTGATGCCACCCAGCCTGAAATTCACTCCTTTCTGATAAAGACTAGCACAGGGAAGGAGGGCACAGGGTAATTGTAGCTGCTCCTGGGTGACTGGGAGGAAGGGAAACAGATGATTCTAACGTCTCCCATTTCTTTATTATTAATTTTCATTCTCTGTAATAGTTCTCCTACATGAAATGGTTTTTGTTAAATTTGTGTGTTCTAGTTCAACCCACAATAGTTCATAAAGCAAAATACACAAAAGAATTGTTCATAACAAGCATAAGGCCTAGAAAACAGTAGACTGGCAGAATCCTGAAAAAAATGTAATAATTAAAACATTAAAAATGGGTGATCCAAAGACGCCACGAACTAGCAGAATTTAAATTTGGATGACAAAATATATATATGATGTATCCAAGAGAAATTTTGGAAACAACATGGCAAAAAGTGATTGATTCAAGAAGTGGGAGAGAAACAATTTAATTATCCTATCTGTACAATCTCAACTCAAATATGGTCCAAATAGCCCCTGTGGGAATGACTCCCATCTCTGAATAGGGCCCTGTTTTTATTCTTAGGATGGCACTGACTGCAATCTGTATCACATAGAACATTCCTTGAGAGTGTGTGTGCGTATGTGTATGTGTGCGTGTGTGCGTGTGTGCGTGTGTGCGTGTGTGTGTGTGTGTGTGTGTGTGTGTGTGTGTGAGAGAGAGAGAGAGAGAGAGAGAGAGAGAATGCGTGTGTACACGGGGATGGGGAGTGTCAGAGCCAGGGTGGTTTTGAGTGGGACGCTGCAGCCACAGTGTTGTGCCTCATGTCCTGCAGCTGGGACTCCCTGTCTCTGCCCTGGTCATGGGTCTCTACCCCCAAGGGAGCATGTTTTTCTCCACAGGTGAAAGAGGAGCCAAAGGTGAGCCAGGTGCACCTGGAGTTGGCCTCCGAGGCGAGATGGGACCCCCTGGAATCCCAGGTATGGGGCGTCTGGGGTCTGTGGGGGGAGTGGAGAAACACACAGATGCACTCCATCTGCAGCCACGCAGGACTCAGAAAGGGAAAGATGGGTTTGGTTCAAGTGGTGATGAGACAGAGCGGCTCTGTTTTTATTAAATATTTCTAAACTTCTTGAGGCAAACTTCATGAGTTAGAAACCCCAATAATTTATTGAATATTTCAAAATGGCTAGAAGAAAGGATTTGGATGTTCCCATCCCAAGGAAATGATCAATGTATGAAGCAATACGGATGCTGACTGCTCTGACATGACCACTGCATGTTGTGTACATGTCCAGGAATAGCACACCACGCCCCGTATATACATACAAACACAGGCAATTACCATATCAATTAAAATGTAAGTGAACAAAACATCCTGAGAAAGAGTCCTGTGCACTGGGGCTGATGATTAGTGGTCAGGACCTGGTGTCTCCCTCTGAATGCACAGGCACCTCCTAGAGCTATGGTTCTGTCTGATTCTCAAGTGGAGAACAAGCTCCCTCCTGGCCCAGGCCTACCCTGTCTGTCTTTCTCCATTGGTGGCTGCCTTAACCTTCTGGTTCACGTGGTAAACTAGGACACTCCTTCATGTCCTGTACTTCTGGTCCCTAGCACTTGCATGGACCATGGTAATCACCCAGACTAGCATACCCCAATGGGAGGCTCTCTGAGCAGACTTCAGGTGCGCATGGAATGGGGGGTAGCAGGGCTCCTTGCTCTCAGAGGAAGCACAAATCACCTTCTGTTTCTTTTGCTTCTTGCGCCAGGTCAACCTGGGGAACCTGGCTACGCTAAAGACGGAATCCCAGGGAGTCCCGGCCCTCAGGGAGAGACAGGACCAGCTGGACACCCTGGCCCTCCAGGCCCACCTGGGCCCCCTGGCCAGTGTGACCCTTCCCAGTGTGCCTACTTCGCCAGCCTTGCTGCCCGGCCGGGAAATGTGAAAGGCCCCTAGAAGCTTCTTGAAAGTCAGAAGACTGTGGCAGATTTCTGAAACTTGAACTTGGAGCCCAGTGGGAAGCCAGAGGCCTTGAAACGTCTCAGCTCTTTCCCTCTCCCCACTTTCCTCCCTCCCCCTTTTCTTTCTTCCTCTTTTTTCTTCTTTCCCTCTCTCTCATTGTCTTTTCTTGAGAGACCTCAGAATTATTAAAACCAGCAGGTGCTGCTGGCTGTTGAGATTATTATTAATATTATTATTATTGTTAATTATTATTATTCCATATTCTGATGCCTGTGAGTTTTTCCCTCTCCTCTGAAGCTGGGGAAACTTGATTGTGGGGCAGGAGGTGCACCTATCTGAAGTGCAGCTGCCAATAATTTTCGGAAACTCTTGGTGCTACGAAGCCCTGAGCAGACACCTGCCCAGACACCTGCCAAAGTTACCTTTTTCCTTAAACGAAAACCAGGAAGTGGAGCCAGTGAGCTGCTATTCCACCTGCGCCCAGAGATTGTCCAGGGAGGAATCATCCAAAGCCACCTCCTCCCAGGAGAGAGGCAGTAGGCAGGAGGGAGGGTTTTGCAGACTTGAAGAATGTTCTGGACTCCTGAGGGCAAGTGCAAAGAGAGAGCTAAGCCCTTGGGGCACCTCGACCTCTGCATTTCAAGCTTGCAGAAGCCAAGAAATGTCAGGGGCGTTGGCAATGGCTCTGTGGGCCAAAGGAAAACCAGTATTGAAGTAGCCTGGAGGTTAATTTGCTCCTCCACCACGGGTAGGACTCCTTTAACCTCCTCTTGTTGGTGTCAGTCATGTTAATTGTGAAATAAAGGAGTCCAGTGACCACTCTCGTGTTCCCTAACAGTGGGCCGCTGGCCAGGGCACTGACCAGAGCTGTGTCTCCAGGGTTCCAGTGCTGAAATAATTGCTTTGGGTGTACATGTGTGTGACATGCCCGGCAGAAACAGGTGCTCAATAAATTCGAGTTTCCTCCTCAGTTCCTCTTGTAGATTCGTTTCTTACCTCCAGCATCTGCCTGTGCCTCCTCAAGTGCTGGGATAAAACTGGGGTACAGAGTCCCCTTGTTCCGTATGCATGCTGGCGACAATGACGGCATGTGTGTGTGTGACTGGGCTAGCCCTGGGCGACTCATCCTCCCATCCTGCTCCAAAGCCGCTTGGTGAGCTAGCCTGGGGCTGCTCCTCATCGAGACCCCCTTCAAGCAGCTGTCTGTATTTTGCACTGGGAAGAAGCCATTGAATCGGGTGTTATGCTGGGTCTCAGGAGGAGGGGAGCTGGGAGCAGAATGCTGCTTCAGTAGGACCCACCCTGCCAAAGTGCACCTGCTGGGGGCTCTCCCAGGGCCTGAAGAATGGCTCTTTCTGCTTTTGTCCCCTCTTGACTGACATTTGATTGAGTGATCCCATCTCCTGGGGAGCTGTCAGCCCCTCATGACCCCCGAGGCATGTTCCCACTTTGGCCCATCTGTGGTCCATATTTCAACTGTAAACATCCAACAGAGGCTGAGGCTCTCAGGGTGCGGGTGTCCCTGCAGTGGTTTTAAAGTAAGACCTGGGCCGCTCCTGTGCTCTGTGCTCCTTCAGTTGGTGCTGATTCTGGGGACAGGTGGGTGTGGTCTAGGGGAGCAAGAGTGTCCCCAGGGAAGGAGCCGCCTTCCTCTGGTCCCTTCACACCTGCCATCTCAGCCGGTTTTCACAACCACCTATGACACAGAGCATTGTTTTGGCACCTCTTGTGGTTTGTTTCAGGAAGCATCACGGGCTCCCTCTCACCCGGCAGTCTATCCTGACCCGTGGCAGGAGGCAGCACTTCTCTACCCCGCCAAGCACAGTGCCCTGTCCGTTTGCTGTTCTGTTTCTTGTTTTTTTGTTGTTATTTTTAAAATAGACTATATTTAAGGCAGTTTTAAGTTCACAGAGAAATTAAGAGGAAGGTTCAGAGGTCCCCGTGCTCCCCACGGCCTGCACTCCCTGGGCTGCCCCGATGCCAGGATGGCACGCTCAGGAGACCTTGTTCAGCTGGGCAGCCTGCTCCCTGTCACCCAGCGCTTCCTCATGGTTTTGCTCTTGAGATGGGTCTGGACTAACGTTCTATGACATGTGTCAGTCACAACAGAGCAGTTACCCAGCCGTTCCGGTCCCTGGGCTCACCTGTCCATCCCTTGCTCCTCCCAAGCTCTGCCAACTGCTGGTCTCCTGTCTCCATGGCTTTCCTTTTCCAGAAGGTCACCCAGATGAGTCACGCGGTGCCGCCTGTGCAGACCCGCTTCTTCTGGGTGCAAGTGTGCACCTGAGACCCCCCCCCCCAGGCCTCTCCATGGCTCCGTGGCCAGCCGTGTCTTCTGGGTGCCAAGTAGCACTTCATGGCCTGCTGCAGCACAGCAGACGTGCTCACTCCAGTCCTGAGGGACATCTTGTGTGTCCCTGGTGATTCTGAGTGAAGGACTCATCAATGTCCTGTGTTGGCTTTTGAGGGGCAAGAGCTTTTAGCTCCTTTGGGCAAATGCAAAGAGCCACGAGTGCTGGGGCCCTTGGCAAAGGCTGACTTCGTTTGTCTCCAGAGGGGCTGTGCCCTGGGCTCCGCCCAGAGGGGAGAGCTCGCTCCCGCCCTGGCTCACCTTTGACCTGCCAAGCAGCCCATGGGTTTGTCTCCTTGTCACCAGCAGCAAGTTCCTAATGACCATGACATTCAGCATCTTTTCCCAGCTGTTTTTCAATGGTGTGTCCTTTTGATGAAGTGTGTTCAGGCCTTTTGCCCATTTAAAAAACCAGATTATCTGATTTGTCACTGTGGAGTTCCCAGAGTGCTTTCCAAGCTTGGATAATAGTTCTTCATCATAATCCTGGCATTCCCCAGGCCCCGGGCTGCCGGGGTGAGGTGATCCTGACACAGTCTATGGAATCAGGGCCAGTGGGCGAGCTGGGAGGAGCGCGGAGCCCAATGTGTCCCGTAAAAGGCTGGTCCTTCCTTCCTACCGGAGTTGACAGCACTGAAAAAAACCCCTCATACTATGAAAAATAATGTCAAAGTGTGTGTGTGTGTGTGTGTGTGTGTGTGTGTGTGTGTAAAATTCGTTTGTCTGAGGTGGGTTTTTTATTTGGTCTATTTATTTTTTATTTTTTAAATATCCTTACTTGACAAATGAAGCCTGGCTCCCCTGTCCGTAGGTTGCCAGGATCATTTCTGAGTTCCAGTGTGAATTCCCCGCCCCTGGGAGAGCCTGGTGCAGTTCAGGTCCACCACTGCGTCAGGTGGGGAAGACAGGCTCAGAAAGACGGAGTGACGTCCCCCGTGAACGATGGGGTCACCCAGTACCGGCTCCACCCCATTGTTTCAGCGGCTGCCGCTAGGCCCTTGGTGGAGATTCACGGGGAAACTGTTTAACACGACAGTCTCTGGGAACAGCTCCAACCCACTGAACCAGGGTCTCCAGGGTGTTCCTGATGAATCTGTGTTTTGAAAAGTTTCCCAGCAGGTTCTAGAAATCCCAGCCCCCCCCCCTTCTTTCTTGTCTCCCTCCCAGGCTGAGCATGGAGGGGGGTCTGTTTCTTTTTTATTTTGGGGGGGTACTAGGGATTGAACCCAGAGGCACTTAACCACTGAGCCACATCCCCAGCCTTATTTTTTGTATTTTATTTAGAGACAGGGTCTCACTGAGTTGCTGAGTGCCTTGCTAAGTTGCTGAGGCTGGCTTTGAACTCACAATTCTCATGCCTCTGCCTCCCGAGCAGCTGGGATTACAGGCATGGACCACTGCACCCAGCCACATTAACTCAAGTCTGAAGGTTTAGGCAAACCCAGAACTCAGGCAGATGTCTCCACAGATTTCAGGATCTGCAGAGATACAATGCCTCATCTTTATTTTTCTAAGAACTGGGCAGTTGCTGACTTGAATTAGGAAGAGATGGATCACGCACAGAAATGACCCACAGACTTGGTCTCAGACCTGCAGTCTCTGGCATCTTCCCCCAATCTTCCCTCCATGCTTCGTGGAGGGCTACAGCTACAGCATTCATCTCTGCAAACTTCTGTTCTTCCCTTGGAATACCCCAGTGAAGGAAGAGAAAGGGTTGATTCTGAGCCCTGAAAGGAGAAGGGTAGGGCTGGCACAGTAGCTCAAACCGCACACACGCAAGCTACTTAGCACATGATGGCTGAGGTGTGCTTGAGGATACCTGGGCCCATGTGGGTTTCTCCTGTCTGGGATTGGTAACACAGACTCCCACCAGCCAGGAATGCAAATCCTGCCACATTCAGGGTATGCCTGCTCCACTGTGCAGGGCACATTTGTGGTTGACTGTTGAGGGGCAGGTTGGAGGCCGCTGATCTGCAGGCGCAGCTTCCCAGGTGGAGTGTAGCCAGGCTGCAGGCAAGACCCCTGGTCCCCACAGGCTTCCAGCTGAGTTGGCTGAACCCTGTCTCAGACACTCCAGTGGTGTGAACCTGAACCTGGGGCCATCCCTGGAACCTCGGTGTTCTCGTCTGCTCAATGTAATTCACAGCGTTTAGCCACAGGGTTCATATAGGGTTAAATTTCTGGAAAGCTGGAGGGCCTGTGTGCCTGGATCCGCCCACACTTTCATAACAATTTCAGTGGCCGTTATTTTTAGTCTTATTTTTCCCTGTAAAAATGTAGCACTCAGGTAAAGTGACTCTCCCCAGGTCACACAGCAGTAAGTAGTCAAGCTCTGGGGAAGAGTATGGGCTCCCTGACGTCCATTTTCTCTATCCTGACCGCCTCCACCTGGCACAGGGCGAGGCTGAACCGTGTTCAGGGCCTCTCCATGTTTACTTATTCAGCAAATGTGCAGCCCAAATGCTACTCCGGACACTGTTCAGTCGGGTTTTCAGAATCACTTTCCAGGGATCCTAGAGGGAGCTTGGCAGGGAGCAGTGGGGACGAGTCATCTCACACCTGCAGCCCTGCAGCCCTGGTCTTACTCCCTGACTGCAGAGCAGAGGAGGGTCCTGAGGGCAGGGGAAGAATTCAGAGCCACTGGGTGCATGGGAGCACATGAGCTGGGCTTCCCACGACACATGCAGAATGGTGGTCTTCCACCTGGAAAAGAGCGCCAGTGCTCTCCGCTGCGTTTAGACCCCTGGAGGGAGCGTGACGAAGAATCAATGAGCCCAGGATGGTTCTCAGTGGCTGAGAGAGAGTGAGCACAGCTGCAGAGAATAGGAGCCCTGCCTCATTTGGGATGGTCAGGCAGAGGCTGCTGCAGGTGCCGGGGCAGTGGACACACTGCTGGGCAGGGACCAGCCAGGGAGACTGTGCCAGCTCTGGGGAGTCATGGTGTGGGGTCCAGGAATGGGTCAGAGAGGGCACTGGGAAAAGCTCACAGGGTAACAGGCAGTTACCAAGAGGCACATTCAGAAGAGACAGGGGACAGGAGTGGTGTTGAAAAGAATCTGCTTGACCCTGAAGGAGAGGAGCCAAGTGGTCCACGAGAGAACTGACCATTATCAATTATTTCTAAATGGCAGGGAGCGCCCTGGACCCCGGGCAGGAGTTAGTCTGTGTCCCTCATGACCAGCTTCAGGGCAGCCATGAAGGCCATTGCCATCTGAAAGATGAAGCATTCAGGACTCACAGAGGTGAAGGACTTGTCCAGGTCCAGCAGCAGGGGACGGCAGGGGTGGAGCTGAGCTGGGCACCCTCTGTCCCTCCGGAGGTTGGAGGAGGTTGGAGGCACTCTAGGGTTCCGCTTAATGGGCTCAAGGGTAGGGGCTACTGGAGTGAAAACCAGGAGCTGCTATTGGCTGCCAAGGAAAAACAGAGGTAGAGGACAGAGGTCCAGCCCCTCCCAGTCCCCGGGGGACTTAGGCTCATTCCTGTAGCAGCACAGGTTGGGCTGGGAGGGGCCTGGGGTAGTTTCAGCGTGTCTTAGCAGACTCGAGACCCCCAGGACTAATGGTGGCAACTAGGAGCAGCCAGAGCCCAAGCAGGAGCCAGAGTTGGGTGGGGACAGAGCCTCGAGCCACACCCAACTCCAGCTGCTCTGACCCCAAGTAGCCACGGGTTCTGAGAGGCACTCACCGAGACAACAGCAAAATTAATCTCTGAGTCCCAAAACATCGCAAGGGGACTTGGAGCCATTCCTCGGCTGAAACCATGAAGGTTCAAAAAGGGAAAGTGACCTGTCCACGGTTAAGTTGCAAGACGGTGGCCCCAGGATCCAGGTTACCGCCATAGCCAAGAATCATCATGGCCACCTGCCTTCTGCCAGTGCCCTGTGTTTGCCCTAATTAATTTGTCTTCCTTATACATAAGAACACCCATGAACTCATATGTTAGTATAACTCAATATGTTAGCATATTTCTCTAACATACATTAAAATAAAAATGTAATTACTACAAGTGAAAGCCTGCCCGTCCGCGTCCCCAAGGTACTCATGCACACTCCCAGGCAAACACGGCCAGAAAGTGTGTGTGAAAGACTGGAGGGAGATTCCAACAGAACTGGCCTGCAGTCCCTCACTAGGCACTGGGGGGAAGTTGCCCAATTTCTTACCTGTAAGTGGGGGGGCTGATCCTGAACCCCAAGGGTTCCAGTGAGGTTTTCGGAAGATCATACGAAGGACAGTATTTGAAGCCACAACAGGATCAATACACATGCTGTGCTCAGCCATACTGGTGCCTGAGGCAAGGGGAAAAATTAAAAACAGGGATTCTGTCTTTATTTAAAATGTAATTTTTCCCCCATGGACTTTTTTTGTATTGATTCTGATTTTTGAAAAAAACATTCATTCAAATATTCCTCCTGTTTAGTGAGATTTGGGGCACCCCCTATAATTCATCATCACCCCTATTTCCTGCCCTGTTGAAGTGGTCTGACCTAGGGCCAGGGGAAGCCCATCTTGGCAAGAAAATCAGACAGTCCACGGGGCCCAGCTGCGTTGGTTCAGAGGTATCACCAGGTGAGGAGCAGGTCACTCGGCAAGCATAGCAGGTTACCCGGCGGAGCAAGAAGCGGGGTGGGGGGGGAGCGGGGTAGGGGGGGTGCAGGGGGGGAGTCCCTTCCCCCTCCTCTATCACAGACAAGTTGCCGAGGCCCAGGAAGACGCAGCCTAGCAGCCGGCCAGAAGCAGCTCCTAGGATCCCCATCCTCTCCAGGCCCTGACTGGAGGGTCCAGCACTCTGCCACACCCACTTCCACTGCAAGATCCACGGGAGTGGCCTGAGCCCCAGGGACAGAACTGGCTCCTCCCAGCACACCCAGCTGCTGTCTACCTGGGAGCCCGCTGCCTACAGAGCTGCCACCAGAAACTGTATCCTGGCCAAGCCTGAGTGGCCCACCTCAGCCATAGCGGTCTGCAGTCTCTGGCCCTGACCACCTGCGGGGCCTGTAGGGTCCGTACTGCACCAACAACCTCCTGGAACTGCTGCCAGGCACAGAGGGCCTCAGAGGACACAGAGCCTGCTAGTTGGCTGATTCCTGAAGAGAAGAGGTGGCATAGTGTGGCCGATTGTTCCATCCCCATGGCCCTGTCTTCTCCCAAATGCATCGTCCCAGCACGCCCACACCCAGATCCAGAGCTGCAGGTGGTGCATGCTCAGCTCAGCTGCCCTTTCCAGGCCCCGCCCCCCATGTGTGGCCGCTGGTCTCCTCTGAGTGGTCTGACAAGTGTCAGCTGGCCTCAGACACCCCTCCAACTCCCACTCCCAGGATCCCACCTTCAAGTCCTTCCCCCATGACCACGCCAAGGCCCCTCCTTCCCTAGGTGCTCTGCTGTCCCCTGCGAGGTCACTCTCTGGCCAGGAAGCCCTGCATCCTCACCCCACTGCCCACCTGCCCGTGCTCCTCCCTCTGCAGCCTGGTTCCCCCATCCTTGGGGGCCATTTCCACCTTCTGCACCTGAGCACAGCTGGGTGGCCTCCAGCTGGACCCCAAGAGTCCATGCTTCCTTTGCCACTTTCCTTTGTGTGGGCTTTGGGTGGTTTTATTCCCTGTATCTTGGTTTCCTCCTCTCTAGAAAGGTTAAGAATTAATGGTTTCTTTACATGTAAGATGGGAGGGAAGTTTAAATAAATTATTCTTGGAAAGCACTTTAATATCTGGCACATGGTAGCTAAGCAGATAAGGCCATCATTATCATGGCTACTATAGCATGGTGGACTTGAAGCTGACCAGACACTGAGAGAGCAAGGAGAGTCAAGGAAAGAGCTAGGGAACATGCCGTGGCTTGCCAGGCTGGATGTCCACACTAATTGTCTTTCAGATCAGCTACCCTGGAGACCCGAGGGCTTACCTGGCCTTCCCCCACCCAGTCATGGGCGTGAATATCCCCTGAACATACTGGCCCCGTGGAATGAGAAGACCTCTCAGGCTCTGAGATTCACCTTTCATTCCACCCCCTCGTCTCCTGTCCTCTTCCTCCACCCATCCCCAGCCCTGCCCTGGTACAGCCTTGCTGATCTGCCCGCACAGGCCCCACACCTTCTCCTTGGCCTTCGCCTTTCAGCCTCCAGAACACATGTCCAGAAAGCCCAGAGCTATGCTGAGCCTCCTCCCAGCCTCACACCTCCCATGACCGTGGGCAGCCAGGCCTTCCACAACCACCCATTTCTTGGAAGCCCACACGTACCCACACTCTACCTGCCTCTCACAGGGAGGTAGTTTTAGATGCACTTTTGCAACATGCTATGGAGGCAGAACGACTTGTCTAGAATTAAACAATTACTGAGGGGAGGAGCTGGAACTAGATCCAGGCATCCCGACTCAAGCCCAGAGCTTTGCAACCACCCAGCAGAGAGCTCTCACCTGGGGAAGGGGCTGCCAGATTTCCAAACATCCTGCATCGCCAGCACTTCCTGCTAGAAATTGGAGCATTCCCTGAAGATGGGTTGTATAGTTTTAAAGACTAATAAAAAATGAGTGCAGGATCCAGGAAGGAGGCACTTCTCTTTTCTCTCTGTGGGTCAATTAGCATTGACTGGGTGAGCACCATTTTCCTGCTCAGCATTAGTGAGACCCAAGAGAACCACAAAACTTTGTTCTTGGTATAA
Source organism: Ictidomys tridecemlineatus (assembly GCF_052094955.1). Classification (NCBI taxonomy): domain Eukaryota; kingdom Metazoa; phylum Chordata; class Mammalia; order Rodentia; family Sciuridae; genus Ictidomys; species Ictidomys tridecemlineatus. Next base: position 4,651,480 of record NC_135483.1, read on the forward strand.
GGAACCCCACATTCCAGATGGGGAGATACAATGAAGCAGCCCATGGGCCTCTCTGGGCTGAGCTCTGTAAATCCAGCTCCATGTGAAGGTATGATGTACACCCCTAGGGGTCCACGTGGGTGTGGGACCCTAACAGCAGGGCCACTCAGTGAGGAGATACAGCCCATCCTTCCCACTCCCAGGACCACTGTGGGTTTTGTAGGAGCAGCAGCCTGTGTGTGCTGGACCCAGGGTTTGGCACACATCTGCCTGGTCCTCCAGATCAGGTGGTCTCCCTGGTCTAGATGTTCCTTCACTTGTAATCCTTCAGACGCAGAGGGCCAGGTCAGGTGGGGCGCAAGAGCGTCCTCTAGACGTAACAGGTTTCTCCTGGAGCTGCGTGCCAGGGGAGGGCTCCTTCTGTGGGGCGTTGGGAGTTACGAGGACACATTAGGGCGGATGGCTTGGATGTGGTCTGGATATTCTTATCCTCTGCAGAATCTGTGCTGGATTAAGCCCAGTGCGTAGTGTAGGGAAGCGTGGCCCCTGGGAGGTGATGGAGAGTCGGCTCTGCCCTCAGGAATGGGTTAGGTGACCTTGTCCACGGGCTCAGTGGAGGGATGCTGCCAGTCTTGCCCTTTCACCTTCTGGCATGTGAGGACCCCAGATTCTTCCTCTCCACAGGACGTGGCATACCAGGTCTGAGGCATCTTCTTGCAAGCAGATGCTGAACCTGCTGGGCTCTGGATTGTGGACCTCTCGGCCCCAGAACCACGAGAAATAAATATGTGTTCCTTATAAATTGTCCTGCCTCAGGTATTCCTACAGAGCAGCACAAGAGACTCAGATAGGCCTCTTTTAAGACCAACCTGGAGCTGGGTATGGGGCACACACCTGTGGTCTCAGCACCTCAGAAGGCTGGAGCAGGAGGATCACAAGTTTGAGGCCAGTAGGGGCAACTTAGCCAGACCCCAATAATTTTTAAAAGCCTGGGGATATAGCTCTACAGCAAAGTGCTGGCCAGCTTGGTTGGATCCCCAGTGCCACAAAACAAACAGACCAACCCAGGCAGAGTTCTCTGTTCACAGTCTCCTGAAAGAGCCTCTGGGCCAAGGGGTGATGGTGGCAGAGGGCAAGGTTCCCCTGCCAAGCCACATCTTGGATCCTTCAAGTTCACGACCAAAGAGGAAAAGCAAAGAAAGGACGAATAAGAAAGGAGCTTCTGTTGCTGTGGTTTGAACCCAAGAAGGAAAGTCCCCTGCACAGGCAAGCTCCATGTAGGTGAGCTCTCTTCCTCGCTTCAGAGGCGGAGACGTGGGGTCAGAGAGGACACGTCAGTGAGGACAGGGCCAGGGAGCACGGATGCACACCCAGGCAAGGACGCCCACCTCCGGGCAGTAGATGGCTCTTGAAGTGTTCTTGTGTTTCCTTTATTTCACGGCACGTGATGGGCGTGGCAAGGCCCTGATCACCTGTGTGTGATGACAGTGCTTTGAGGATGCCCTTCGTGGATCAGTGGATATTGCTGAACACACAGGACGAGCTTCAGACTGGCTTGTGGGTTACGTCCAGGGCCTAGGTCCAGGGGCTGCACTGTCCACAACTTAGCAGAGGGCAATGGTGGGTATGGCCAGAAGCCAAGCTGTTAAATAAATATCTCTGCCTTCAGCAACGTCTTGTCCTTGTGGGCAAAAGGACAACAGAACTCTCAACACACACAGAGACATTGAAAAGATCAATGACAAGACAGAACAGGGTAATGCAAGACAGAACTTGTGTAGGGAGATCGGGAAAATCCCTGAGGGTTCATTTGAGCTGAAACTTGGATGTTGAGAAGGAAGACAGGCAGGCCACGTTCTGTTGGGGTAACAGCATGTGATTAGGTCCTGTGGCAGGTCATGGCAGGTTGTATTTGAAGGATAGTGAGTGGAGGGTCTGCAGGGGAGAACAACATTGAGATCAGAGAGAAAGGTCATAGGCCTTCAGTGACAGGATCAGGCTTGGATCTTATTCTCAGAGTAACTGCTGTGATCTGAAGATTTCACGCCCCCTCCACTATTCATACATTGGAACCGAATTACCTAAGTGAGAGCACCAAGCCCTGAGGCCTCTGGGAGGTGATTACCTGAGGGTGAGTGCTCACAGTGGGATTCCTGTCCCATAGGAGAAGTCCTGTGTGCTGCCAGCCACTCTACACCATGTGCGGTTAAAGCCAGAGGAGGCCCTCAGCAGATACCAAGTCGGCCCGCCCTTGGCCTTGGACTTCCCAGCCCTCAGATCTGTGGGAAATAGACGTCTGATGCTCACAAGCCATCCAGGCTGTTCTAGGTTGTTACAGCGTCCTGGAAGGACTAAGAAGTGGCACCTGTGTCCCTGCAACGTGGGCTCTCACTCCAGGAAGAGAGCAATTCCGGGGTGGTCAAGAAGGAGGGGTCCAAAAATCCTTGAGCAAGAGCCAGCCAAGCAGGCGGAAGCCAGGCAGATCCAGAGAAGGGAGGCTTCCATGCAGCTCTGAAGGGGCAGCTGTGAAAGTTGGCTGGTGGAGGATGGAGACCTGGCCTCAGGCTTCAGCAGGTGGAATGACTCACAGTCGCGGAGGCTCATTTCAGAGCAGTGAGGGATATGGACCTAAGTGGGTCACTTGAGGATTCACTGGAAGTGAGGGTGTAGAAAAGCATTGGTGCCGAGAAGCCCTAAGGCACTTGCTGGGAAGAAAGGTGGTGGTACAGCTCTAAACGTATGTGTGTACAAATGATCTCTCTATCTAATCTACCCATCTATCATCCATTTGTATATCTCTACCATCTATTATCTATCTATCCATCCATCCATCCATCTCTAGGATCTAGGTTCCAGGAGCACAAATTCATTGCCTTCAATTTTTCCAGTCTTGCTTTTGGCCTCATCCCCAAGGTGCGGCACCCTTCCTCCATATCACTGTCAATCAGGAGGGTTCCCCAACTTGCAGGACACGCCACCCATGGAACCCTGGTTAACTGACCAGGACAACATGAAAGAGGTTGATGCACAGGATTTGATCTCTTGCAAGATGAGGCAAAGAAGCTTTAGAAAAGAATATGGAGGCTGATGATGGAGGATTTTGATATGAGAATGCGACAATGTTTGAATAGCATTATATGTACTGATGGAAAGAAGCCAGGAAAACTTTTATAAGCAAGTAAGTGATGTTATTTGGTCCGTGTTTTAGAAAAGCAGCCCTTCCGTACCTGCTCAGGAAATAAAATAACAAGAGATTAAGAGTTGAGAGAGAAGGAAAAAGGGAATAAAAGCGAAGTAGCAATTATTCTGAACAGCAGGGAGGTCAGAAGGGAGGGGAGGCTTCTCTTCGGGGAGAAGAGCCAGGGAGGAAGAGTGCATTAGCCAGGACCTTTGCAAACCAGGCACAGGTAGCTGGGAATGCATGGGGCGTGAGCACCCCAAGAAACCAGCCACATTTCCCTCTGCAAGAGCAAGTCTTACCGGCGTCATGCCAACTCTGTTAGTCAAGGACTTCTTGCTCTCTTCTCTTGCTGGTGTGACTTTTTGTCCCCAGCCTCTCAAGCACCACATAATCACAGTTCCCCAGTTGAGAGAGTTTTGTAAGAAGATAAATAGCATAATTACTTATGTGTCAATCCACATGACGTTATTGCACCGAGCAAACATTAACTTGAGCTGCTGCTGCTAAAACAAGATTAAAATCTAATCAAGATGTTCAAGAACTACTTGTCCTACCTTCAATTTGTGGTATGAATCATAGTTAATATTTCCTTTTTTCTCTCAATTGCTCATTATAACCTGTGCTGTTCACTTTAGAGATGCAATCATCTGCTGCACTAGCCCCAGTTGTGAAGACCAAGTGATATTTCACATCTGGGTGAGTGGAGGGGCAAAGAGTCTTCTTTTAGCTCCTGTTGAGAACCTTGGCCTGGAGTCCAGGTCATCATGTAGGATGAAAATGTTCATCAAAGTCCGTGAGCAACCCATCCATCCAGGGCTGGCCCAGGAACAACAGCAGGACATGACCCAGGGTTAGGGTGGTGGAGGAAACATGAAGGGAGATGGTAGATAGATAGGAAGCCAGAATGCTTAGCGGCCACCAGAGATCCCTTGATCTGACAAGTCAGAGCCCAGGTACTAGTCAAAGCCCAGGGCTGGCAGGGAAGATGGGAGCTCTGACAAAGCCTGAAGTGAGTTTTTCGTCTGCAAAGGTTGACCCCATTCCTTCTTTGCATAATGACTTAGGTGTTGCAGATTCATGGACAAGTGGGGAAATTGTCCATGAAGGAGTTTATATTCCACAGAGCAGAAAATTCTGGAACAGGTTATTATTTTGAACATAACTTCTGAACAAGAAGTCATTCCTATACAGCTCAGCTGTTCTTGATGCTCCTTTTCAAGACTCTGGGATCCCCTTTGTCTAACTTTCAAATAATGTGTGGGTATTCCAGTTACATGGCTCCACCCGCATCATCTCTGCCACCCTTCATCTACCCCTGCTTGCAGACATGGGTTAAGCTCTTGCAAACTCGGACAGTGCTCCTATCTGAGCTGCAGGTGCCTGCCTCCATCAGCCCTCCAAGTCACTTCTTCTGAGAACAATTTAAAAATGTTTTTATTAGTAAATTATAGTTATACATAAAGTGGGATTCATTTTGACATAATCAGACAAACATAGAATATAATTTGCTCCATTCCAGTTCCCAGTCCTTCCTCTACCCTCCAACCTCTGGTCACCTTTTCTCTCCTCTACTGGTCTTCCTGTAAGGGTCCGGCGAATGTCGGAGGAAGAGACCACCAAGAGAACGACTCATGCAACAGCAAAAGGGGGTTTATTGAGGTTCCAGCGCGCTGGGGCTCCGTGCTCACTCAAGAAGGGAGAGCGGCCAAGAGCCCCGAGCAGGGGTTGAGCAGTGCTTAAGTACACTTTTTTAGGGAGTGTGGGGACTTTGCATACATCACAGTCTCCTTTAACAAATCACCATACACCGTGGGAAAATCAAACAACAATTCTCAAACATGATTAGTACATTCATTGACGGGAACAGGTGGGGCGGGAGTGATAGGTCAGTCCTAAGAAGGGGGGTACATTCAAACTGATGGGTTTGGGCCCTGAGATGCCTATGTGCCAAGCTGCACAGGGTCCTAGGTTATTAAACAACTAAATGGTCAGGGGGAATATCTACTGGGCAGTCCCAGGAATTGTCCTAACAGCTACAGGAATTTCAGGTTTTGAGTGTAGCATAGGAACTTAACAATACCTGGTCCTTTACGTTTTAACTCAGGCTTTGCAGCTTAGAAGCAGGTTTACAATGCCTGGTCCTTTACATTTTAACTCAGGCTTTGCAGCTTAGAAACTTTACCCTTTCATTCCTTCTGTATATTTATTGTTTTTGAAATTGGTGCTTGATGGAGACCATAGAGGTAAGATTCGCTGTGGTATATGCCAATATACACTCAGCATAATTTGGTCAATTTCATTCCACAGTCCCTCCCTTTTTTCATCCCTCTTCTCTCTCCCTGAGTTCCCTTCCTCTGCTCTGATAATCTTATTTTAATGGGACCCCCACCCTTATTTTGCTTTGTTTCCTTCTTTTGCTCTCACTTCCACCTATGAGAGAAAATGTCTACTCTTGATTTTCTGAGTCTGGCTTATTTCACTTAGCCTGATGTCCTCCAGTTCCATCTATTTTTCCAGAAAATGCCATAATTTTATTCTTCTTTAAGGCAGAGTAAAACTCCATTGTGTATATATACCACAATTTTTCAGTCCAATGTGTTAAATGGATAAAGAGAAAGAGCAAGTCTACAGCCAAAGAATACACCTTTTTATCCTGGCAACCTGCGTAATATGAGCATCACATTGAGACAAATGTTAAACTGCACAGTCTTCTTAAGGACACCTTTTAAAAAATCTTGACCTAAAATGATTTGACAAGCTCTGGTTATATATTTTTATTGGGGAAAAAGAACCTGTAATTTCACACTCGCTTGCTATCATTTGCTGCCTTCTGAAGGCTTTTGCTGCTTCCATTGGAATTCTGGGTTTGTCATTGAGATGTAAGGGTCCGGCGGAGCGTTGGAGAAAGAGACCACACAAGAGACTGGCTCCATGCAATTGGCAAAAGGGGATTTATTAATTCAGCATGCTGAGGTTCCAGGCTCACTCAGGAAGACAGAGCAGCCCAGAGCCCAGAGCAGAGGTCAAGCAGAGCTTAAGTACACTTTTTGGAGAGGGCCGGGGGGGGGGGGGGGGGGGGGGGGGGCCTTTGCATACATCAGGACAAATCATCATGAGGCGCGGGAAAATTGAACAACAACTCTGGGACATGATTAGTACATTTATTGGCGGGAACAGTCTGGGCAGGGGTGATTGGTCACTCCTAAGCGGGGTACACATTCAAACTGATTGGTTTTGTGGCCTGGATGCTTACGTGCCGAGCTACTTGGAGCCCTTAGCTATTAAACAACCAAGGAATCAATGGAAATATTTACTGGGCAGTTCAGGTATTGTCCTAACAGCTACAGGGATTACAGGTTCCGGGGATAGCAGAGGAATTTTAACAATACCTGGTCTATTACTTTTTAGCCCAAGCCTTGCAATTTAGAAACTTTACACTTTAACTCAGGCTTTTGCAGCTTAGAATCAGCTTAGAAATTTTACCTTTACAGAGAGATGAGGTGAGATATTTCAAAGAGGCCTGTGTTCTCACTGTGCAAGGCAGATTCTTCAGCCTAAGTCTCAGCTTCCACTTCCCATCTCACCAGCTCTGTGTCCTGTAGCTTCCCTCCACTACTGGCAAAGGCCCACGTGGCCAATGCCCATGCCACCCTCCACCTCTGTCATCACCTCTGCTGGCTTCCCTACTCCCCACCCTGCTGGCCTCCCCTCACTTCTTCACCCTTCCAACATGCCCTTCTCCCTAGAGCCTCCACCACCAAGCTGAGTTCATGAGTCCTGCTGGAGGGCACTGTGGGTTGACCTTCCCTCTCCTTTCCCATGTCTCCTACACGAACATCCACTCATTGTCTCACCATGTGGAGGATTTGTCAAAAGTGAGTAAAACAGACAGGCTTCCCTCCAGTCGTGTGTAGGTAACACAGGATTTGGTTGGAGAAATAAGTGGGTTATTAGATAACTACAGGTGTGTTGAGTGCTGCAAAGGAGGGCCATATGGTTTCACCAGTCAAAACAGGGAGACCATCCAAGAACTAGGTAGATCTTTTCATCTTCTAAGGTCTTCTTTAATTTCTTTCTTTAGGTTCTGTAATTTTCATTATATAGACCTTTCATCTCTTTGCTCATCCAACTGTGTACACTATTGATTAGATGATTAGATAGTCATTCATAAAGGAGGTGGGCACCCAGGAGATGCTCAGACCACAATAATACTGTTGCCTCTGCCTTCACTTATTTCCAGAGCTGACCACTCCACCACATCTCCCACCACCCCCTGGATTCTGGCTACTTCACCTTCTGCAAATGTTCTGTGAACACCTGAAAAGAAGTTGTGTTCTTTTCTTTTTTGAAGCTGTGGATGCGGCAAAGTACTTGATCTGTCTCATTTCCATTCCTGCCACCCAGACTAGTTGCTAAGAGTAGCTAAAAGAGATACTCACAACCTGGCCAGGTCAAGGACTCTTCTGCTCAAAGTTCTCCAGTAATTTAATGCCATTTGCAGAACAAAATCCGAGCTTCACCTTGACCCTCAGGGCCTCAGGGGCCTGGATTGGCTGAGATCTCTGGTTATTGTTCTCCACTCTTCCCCAGCCACACCCTGTCCTTGAACTATACCAACTGGCTCTTCTGTCTCCAGACTTCATTTTATTTTTCCATCTCTTTCCTTCACCCACCCTACCAGGACAATAGCCCTGAAAACACTTGACTTAGTTCATTTTTCTTGAGGAGACTTACAGTCTCCTGAGAATACATGGTGTGTCTGTCTGTATCCCCTATAGCAACGTAAAATCCATGTGGACAGAGATGAGATCATGTCTGAGATATTAGAAATGCTCAGAAACTTTTCTGGGGAGAAGAAAAGAAGGCAGAGATGAGAGAGGTAGAGGAAAAGGAAATCATTGCATATCCTACCCCAGACCCCATGCCTGGCCCCACTTTCTTCTACCTCTCCGAGTCACAGAGGAAAGGCTGCTATTTCTGTGAGCAAAACTACTGTCCCTGTCAAGGTTGTGATGTAGAAAGTGATTCAACTTTAATAGTTAGAGGAGGAAGAGGACCTTCCACAAGGTCCTTCAGAAAACCACAGGAGCTCTGTGGAGGGGAAGGGCCGTGGGGTCCTGGCTGGAAGGCCTGACTGGTGTTCAAGGAAAGACATGAACCTTGAACCTAGAGGACTCTGAGGCTGCACTATGAAGGGTTGGTGCCTAGAGTAGAGGAGAACCTCTAGGACACATTCAGTGACAACTGTAAGGTGCTAGACCCAGGGTAAGATACCCTGTGTTGCTATTTGTATATGGAGCCATTCTGCAATGGTGCAGGTAGGCAGGTATAGGTAGGGTAACCACCTATTCTCAGAGGAGGGCTGGTTGCCTGCGGGACAGGGATGTACCTGCTTTTCACTGAAGCATCTCTGAGTATCATTTCCAAGAATGCAGTTTGTGTATAAATAATGATAAATTCTGATTACTTGGAAAGAACAGGGCGATTTCTTGGAGCAGATGAGGCAGTCGCATTCTGAGAACACCTGAAAAGAGGTGGAAGAAGTGAGAAGATTCTGTGAACACCTGAAAAGAAGTCTTCTCACTTCTTCCACTTCTTGAAAAAAGAAAAGAATACATCTTCTTTTCAGGTGTTCACAGAATAGTGATAAAAACCAACTATATATTTAGCAATGGAGAAAAAATATTAAATATAGTCCTGCAAAGTAGAAATAGTAGACAAAACTCTCATAAAGATGCAACAAACTTTCATATTAATAGCAACACCATTTTAAGAAGTCTTTGCCATCTGGAAATGAAGAAGTACAACTACACAATTCTTGGGTCCAAGAGGAAATAAACATCAAAACATATAAGTTTCTAGAAGAAATTGATAATAAAAATTTAAACATGAGAATTTGTGATGTTCATCAAAGCACTGTTCAGAGGAACAGCAAAAGCCATAAATCAGTATGTCAAGGATTTTTTAAGTTATAGAAAACTGGTAGATCTAGTAAATAAATTCAAGATTCTAGGCTGATAACACACACAAAAACTAGCTATTCTACTGGAGATGAAGAGAGAGAAATCACAATTCAGAAGATTAAAAAAAATCCTAGTGTAAGGGTCCGGAGAACGTTGGAGGAAGAGACCACCAAGAGACCGACTCATGCAACAGCAAAAGGGGGTTTATTGAGGATCCAATCCAGTGCGCTGGGGCTCCAGGCTCACTCAAGAAGGGAGAGCAGCCCAGAGCCCCAAGCAGTGGTTGAGCAGTGCTTAAGTACACTTTTTTGGGGAGGGCAGGGACTTTGCATACATCACAGTCTCCTTTAACAAATCACCATACACCTCGGGAAAATCAAACAACAATTCTTAAACATGATTAGTACATTCATTGGTGGGAACAGGTCGGGCGGGAGTGGTAGGTCAATCCTAAGGAGGGGATACATTCAAACTGATTGGTTTGGGCCCTGAATGCCTACGTGCCAAACTGCACAGGGTCCAGGTTATTTAACAACTAAATGGTCAGTACCGGGCATTGTCTTAACTTCCTCAGGAATTTCAGGTTCTGTGTGCAGTTCAGAAACTTTACAATACCTAGTCCTTTACATTTTAACTCAGGCTTTGCAGCTTAGAAACTTTACCCTTTCACTAGGAATAAAATTACTGAAGGAAGCAGAAGGCATCAAAAACAATAATGAGAATGATATTTTTAACTATATGGAAACACATTTGAACTTTGGCTTAAATAGCTATTTTCCTAGAAAAAAAATATGATTAATAAAAGTAGCAACTAGAAAATCAAGACACATCAGCTATCCTCAAGGCATAAAGATCATTTAATTTAATTCCATTTCAACTATTCCAGCAAATATAGAAAGGAAAAAAAATCCATTATTTTTATGGACTGTGACATTGAAAGCAGAAGCTGACAAAATTGTATTTTAAGAGAAGAAACTACATGAGTTACATAGAAAAATCAATTTAGAATCCTGAACGAAAAGCCAGGCAATAGAATTCAGTGGCCCCTTAAAATAATAATAGTACATCATGATATGCTCAAGTTCATTCCAGAAGACAGAAATGGATTAATGTTTACTGATACATGTATCCTACTATTAGAACAGAGTGATTAAAGTGATATGACCTTCTCTGTAAATTGTAAATATGTTTTTGACAAAATTTGTTATGCATACTTGATAACACTCAATAAAATAATAATTTTTTAAACATAATATTATATTACCTAGGAGAAATTCTCCAATGGCATTTGAAAAGAGGACTAAATCAGGGGAGTGATATTTGGAAGAGAAGTAGCATGTTTATCATGATGTATAGGCAAGTGATTACATTATATTATTATAAAACCTGTCAATTTTCAGAGAATCAACAAAAATCACCACAAACAATGATTTCATTAAAAGTGAGTGCACAAAATCAACATTTAGGAAGCCAACACATTTAAAAGCACAAACAAGCATAAGTGGGAAAGGTAATGAAACATTTCCACTTACAATAAAGGAATAAAATACATTGAAATCAGCTTAGCAAGAAATGCATAAAACCTTTATGGTTAAAACCGTAAATGCTCCAAAAGGGCATAAACACACACTCAGAAAATTATGATGCACTCCTGGAGAGGAGAGTCGACTTTGAATAGAGACTCTACCTCAGGCAAGGCACACATTACCATTAAAGAAGTCACTGGTTTTTAAGTTTTCACTGACCTTGAGCAGGATGTTGGCTCCTGGCATCTTTCCTCTGAGGCTCTGCAGAATAAGAACCAGGGGTAATGTTGATGGGGACCAAAAAGAGCAGTACAGCTCAAGTGCTGGAGGGTGAGGGCAGGAAGAGGAGGAGGAGGAGGAAGGGCAGGAGAGAAGAAGGAAGAGAGAAGGGAGGAAGAGGAATTGAGAGCCATCTGTGCATGCTCACAACCAACCAACAAACAGAACCACGTATGACATGTCTTTTCTGTCACCATTACGCTTATCCTCCCCACAATTTTATAGGTGTGTTATAGCTACACACATTGATGGAACTGGTACATGCACAGCACACAACAGACCTGTATCGTATCTATGGTGGTTCCCTTCCTTTCTTTTAAGAAACCTCCATACACATTTCCTTAGTGCTTGTACTAATTGACAACCCCACCATCAGGGTAGAATTGTTCCTTTTTCTCCATATCCTCTCCAGATTATGTCTGTTTTCAAATGAAAACCAAACAAACGAAAGGGTGGCAGGATTAAGTGGGTTGTTTGGAGTCATGCAAATGAGGAGGGGCAGACCCATAAGAGGAGAACACCTATTTGCTGACCCAGGGTGAGTCTGCATGCAAACATGCAGGACTGGGCTTCTGCTCCACAAAGTAAGACTCTCCAGCTAGTTTTTCTAGAAATGCCTGGGGGTGTAAGGATCGGAGACACCTAGAAATAAAAAGAGTGAAAACCCTGGAGGTATAAAGATGGGAAATACTTGGAGATGTTAGCAATAGGAATACCTGGCCATAGGAGGCCGGAAGAGGATATACAAGAGATATACTGGAGATCCATTTTTCCTTCGCTACCCTGGCTTAATTTGAACCCAGTGTAGAGAACCATAATTGTAACATAATAACAGAGCCCTTCTGAGGCAATGATGAATGATGCCGGCTGACAGCCCACTCAATGAATGCCAGTGTGTGTGTGTGTGTGTGTGTGTGTGTGTGTGTTTGTGTGTGTGTGTGTGTGTGTGTGTGTGTGTGTGTGTGTCAGTGTGTATTGGGGGTGGTGACCCAGTGTGGAGCTCAGTGTCTATCAGGCAGCAAACAGAAATGCCAGATGGCCCATCATTTTTAAGAGAATCAGGAATTTTTATAATTTCAGATCAAGAACTTCTCAAAAAATTTTGTGGGTCAAACAAAAGATATGGCCCCTGAGAACCAGTTTTTGACATCAGATTTCAACCTAATAACCCCCCTGTCAGTTTCCATGGACGGGAGTCCAGGGTGAAAGGGTTGGCTCAACTCTCACGGTGGAGAGTGGCAAAGTGGTGACAGAAGCGGGGACCCCAGCACTGTGCCTTGAACTCCCCCGATACATGAGACTGTTTCTGAAGCAGGAGGCACCTCTCCCAGGAGGTGGAGATGGCTTCTGTGCATGACACAGAGGCACCCTGGCTAGACCAAGAAACCTGGGGTCATTAGTCCAGCTTTGTGTTTGGGGACATCCAGCTCAGGACTTGCCCACAGTCTCCCAAAGAAGGACTTCTCTGCAACTGGCCCTTGCTACTTGTTCAACTCAGAGGGACCAAGCTGAATTTCAGGAGCCACCTGGATGACCATGACCATGATTAACATTAGGGAGCAACCGTTATCTGCTCTGTGGCACCTGAGCCACACGGGGCACCTCCCCAGAGTCTACTCCATCCCCACAACACAAGGGGTTTCTGTTAGTTAGTCCACATTATACAGAATTAATCTGCATCTCAGAGAATTAAAAGGCAAGTACTCAAAGCCAGAAATCTGCTATATGTGGATTTACTCCAGACAGGATTATGGCCACATACATTCTCTACAATTTATCATTTCAATTTTAGTGAAAAGCAACCAGAGCATGTTCAGACCCACCCGGGTGGGGGCACCTTAGCAGACTGCCTCCATCATTTTCCTGGAGTGCATTTGTGTTTGTGTTGGTGCAGCCATTGGCACCTAAGTCATTGGATCTAGAATTACAGGCAGTATTTTTCCCGTTGGGGTATGGGATCATGGAAATTATCAGATATTTTCTGAGAGGTCTAAGAGTTCCTCAAATTTGAGGAACTAGTTTTCATTTCCTCTTTGTTTTTTAAATTTATTAAAAATAAAAACTGAATATACTTATAGTGTAAAATACATGACTAAACCAAACGGATTAATGTATCCCTTTCCTCATATTCTAGGTGACATCTGGTAAAGTCTACTCTTTTATACAATAGTGTACAAACTAGCCACCGTGATATTCGACACATCTGTTGACTTACTTCTACCATCTAACTGAAATTTTAAATTCTTTGACCAATGTATTTCCACCTCTTTCGTGACCAGCCTCTGGTGACCATCATTCTACTCTCTATTGTTTTGAGACTGTTTTAGATTCCGCATCACTGTGGGATCAGGTGGCACGTGTCTTTCTGTATCTGGTTTATTTCATTAGCATCAAGCCTTCCAAGTCATTCATGCTGTTCCAGACCATGGGATTTCCTTCTTCTTTAAGGTGGAGAACTATTCCATCATGCCTGTTGTTAAGGTGTAGATAGGAGGTGTCGCCCAGAAGCTCCTCTGCAACAAAGTTTAGAGGTGGAGTGTTGGGTTATGCGAACCTTAACCCAGTCCGCGCATTCAACCTCTTAAATGGACTAACTTGGTGGTGACTGCAGGCGGGTAGGGTGTGGCTGGTGGAGGCAGGTCACTGCCCTTGGGGTATATATTTTGAACCCCATGGGCAGAGTCTCTCCCGCTCCCTGATGGCCATGTTGTGGGCTACTTTCCTCCACTGAATCATTCGTTCGCGATGTCTTACCTCACCTTGGACTCAGAACTATGGAGTTGGCTGACCATGGACTGAACCTGTGAAACTTTGAGACAAAATAAACTTTTTCTCCCCTAAGTTGTTCTTGTCAGGCATTTTGGTCACAGAGATGCAAAGCTGACTAAAACAGAAATTAAACCTTTATTAGAGACATATGTTTACAAATGCTTCCTCCCGTTCAGTCGGTTGTGTCTTCGCTCTATTTATTGTCCCCTGCACAGAGCTTTCTAAAATTGATGCAATCTCTTTGTCTATTTTTGCTTGTGTTGCCTGTGCTTTGGGGGTCATATCAAGAATTTTTCCCCCAGAATGATGGCAAAGTTTTGCATTTATATTTTCTCTTAGTAGTTTCATAGTTTCAACTTTGTTTAAATTTTTAATCCACTTTGAGCTGATTTTTGTGTAGGCTGAGATAATGGTTCATTTTTTTTCCTCTTATTTGTGGATATCCAGTTGTCCCATCATCATTTAGTGAAAAGGCTGTCATTTCCCCAGTGCATGTTCTTGGCACCTTTGTGGATGGGTCTTTGGGTCCTGCATTCTGTTGTGGTGGTCCAGATGTCTGTTTTGTGCTAGAACCATGCTGCTCTGATCTCTGTAGCTTTGCAGTAGACTGGGAGGTCAGCTGGCATGATATCTCCAGCTTCATTCTTTTTGTTCAAGACTGCATGAGCTGCTCAGAGTAACTTGAGCTTCCTAATACATTTTAGGAGTATTTTTCTATTTCTATGAAAAAGGTATTAAAATTATATTGAATTTGCAAGTCACCTTGGGTATGATGGACATTTTAACAAGAAAGACTCATTCAAGCTAGAAATGGAGGCACATACCTATAACCCCAGTGACTTGGTTGGCTGAGGCAAGAGGACTGCAATTTTTGAGGCCAGCCTAGGCAATGCTGTGAGACTCTGTTCAAAATGAAAATCATATTAAAAGAGCTGGGGGTTTATCTCAGTGGTAGAGTTCCCTGGGTTCAAGAAAACTCTCTGGATCTACGATTATAAGGTGTCTTTTCATTTATGGCAAAGTTGCAGGATACAGAGTCAACATAGAAAAATCCATAACATTTCTATGCACTAATAACAAACTATCAAATACTGAGTCAAGAAAACAATTCTATTTACAACAGCATAAACCTTTTTAGGAATAAATTCAACCCAAGAGCCTTTATTCTCCTGAAATCTGAACTTTTTGTTCCTGCCAACCCTTTGGACTCTCTGAACACAGTGTGTGTGTGTGGAGGGGGGGGGGGTCCAGCAGGTTCCTGTGTGGTGGGTGCAGCTTCCTTCCCAATCCTAGGGAGCTCTGAAATCTGGAACCATGTTTCCCAGAATCCCCTCCTCTGCTTTGTTCTCTTTCAGGGCTGACTTCAAGAGAAACCTCCATTTGGAAGGAGGCCGTGAAGGTGAGGCCTTTTTAATGCTCTGGGAGTCAGTGTGGAGCGCCAGGTCCTGTGGCAACTGCTCATATCACCAGAGAGATTCTGGAGGTGGAACCCAGGCCCAAGACTCCCCCAGCTCCCACCAGGTCATTCTATGAAGCTTTCGAGTCTTGGGTCAGATTCGTGGGCAGCTCCTGGTCAAGCTCTCCTGCTGGTCATGAACTCACTGGCCTTGGACACATGTCCTTGTGGATTCAAGATCATCCTGACAATTCAGTTGTTCCTTGTTCTGTGCTACATTGGCCTAGATTTTACCTCCAACTCTGGGCCTGAACAGCTATGATGACACTGGAAAAGCCAGGTGATGACTCTGTCACCAGCTCTTAGGGTGATGTCACAGCTAATCCCATAACACACTCTGTAATATCTCTCACTGAACATTGTCCTGCTCCTCTGACCAAACTTGAAATAGAGAAGATCCCTGACTCACATTTATAGCGTTAAGGCTGTAGTTCACAGCACGCCCAAACCCATGAGTTTATAAAGTGGCTAACTAAACTAGATCAAACAACTAATGGCTTTATAAGTCTATGTGTAGTTGATCCTGCTATGATGTAATTCACACGTTCCTAGGAACGACCATACTACATTGTTAAATTGTAAGAGTGTACAAACATGTAACGACAAAGTTCACTAACATGTTTAATTTTAATGTACCAATAACAATAAATAAAATAGTGAAAAAAATCACTGAACTACTCAAAATCATAGAACACAACCCAAAAGACTTTTAGGAACATGCAGGGTTAGAGGCACAACACTTGAAAACTTCAACAGTGATGCATTAAAATAAGAAATAAACTTTAAGTGGTAGTGCAGTTTAATACATGCATAATGGTTAAGGTCAGCATCTACAGCTTAGGAGTTGGTGGAAGTTCAGCAGGCTTGTCTGATAGGAGACTGGAGTTCCCAGCCAGATGTCCCTATCCGCAACCTCCAGTGAGGTCAAGCCCATGAGTATGGACCAGGAAGGAGGTCATTGTCATAACCCAGGTGGGACACAATACTCACTCATTCCAGGGTGGTGGCTGCAGGGGGGGTGAGATGTGATGGAGTTGTGGATGTGCTTGGCAGAGGGTGTGTTTGATGAGAAATCACACTTGGATTGCAATAGAAAATACAGAGTTGAGGGTAATGGGAATGACAGGGAGAGGGAGGGATTCTAAGGGACCTTTGCACTTGTTAGTCTCTAACACAACACGGCTCACCAAGCTCAGAGGGGGGTGGGTTTAGGATATAGCCCTGGCATGGAAGATGCCATATGGCAAAGCTGTTGAACAGGGGAGCATTGGAATCAGGCAGATCTGGTCTTTAAACACCAGGGCTGAATAATCTGGGACAACTCACTCCATGTCTGTGAGAGTCTCTCTGGGGCTATTGCATTTCCTTCCTCTTAAAATTTTGACAAACATGAAAGGAACAGTGCACCAAAGCCCCCAGCTCTGTGGCCTGTGCACAGACACCAGGGCAAGCACCCATGTCATGAAGACTACAGGACTCACGTTTTTGTTTGGATCCTGAGTGGGCCATAGAATTTGGCTATCAAAAACAAGGAGGGCAGGGGGTGTCTGGCAAAGGCACAGCATCAAACAAGGTGCCAGGAGACTGGGCTTCCACCTTGACTCTGCCAAGACAGTGAGTGTGTTTCTCAGGTGGCAGCATCATCTGCAGATGAATTAGGGTCTCCATCACAAAGGGTTGTGGGGGACCACAAAGTCAAGTCCTACCCAAATGACCAGCCTGAGCCTGGTGTACTCCTCTGGGTGTGTGCGAGTTCACTTTCAAACTGAATGGGTGGATTCTTTGGCACTAGTCAGGAGCTTTTCTGTGGTTTAATGAGGGGAATATCTTGAACAGGATTTAAAAATCTGCTCATTGCCAACCTTTTCCAAGAGACCACAGTTTATAATTGCTAATGACTCTGGCCTTGCATCTCCCAGAGCCACAGCTCTCCTGGGGTGGGAAGAAGTCATATTAAAGAAGTGGCCAGCAGACTTTAGTACGTTTATTTTCAAAGTCTTCAGGCTGCCTAGCAACCACTGAAATTTCTATCCTTTAAAAAAATTTTTTTTCCAAATGTGACTTAGTCAGGGGAGGGGAGGGAGGATAGTAGAGGACAGGAAAGGTAGCAGAATACAATAGTTACTAATAGGGCATTAAGTAAAAATGTGGATGTGTAACCGATGTGATTCTGCAATCTGTATTTGGGGTAAAAATGGGAGTTCATAACCCACTTGAATCTAATGTACGAAATATGATATGTCAAGAGCTTTGTAATGTTTTGAACAACCAATAAAAAAAAGAAAAAAAGAAAAGAAAAGAAAAGATGTGACTTAGTCACTAAAGCATGCTCCACCCCAATTGAGAAAAAAGTGCATCTAGTCATCAAGATGCTGTCATGGCTTCTGTCCCCCTTTCTACTAGGGAAGCAAAGTCCTGCCAGAGGGGACGCCTTGGTCTTGCAGGTCTTCCTCTGAACACGTCTATTTCATCTCTGCCACATGCCGTCTCCATGCATGGATTATTTCTTCTGCTTCCTGGGTGATCTCTGAATGGCCCCGGGGGAATATATCAGGTGCAAAAGCCAAAGAAACCACCCCTGAATTTCATTCTCACCTCATTCATCTCATCCTGTGGCACCAAGGCAGAGGGGGTCTTCCCAGGGTAGCTGCTGGCTTACACTGAGCCTCAGAGATCAGTGGGCAAACACAGAGATCCAGTGCCAGCCCAGGGTCAGCATGCACACCTCTGATTTCTAATTCGCTGCATTTCTGTGAGCTGTGGTACTGAGGGGATGTGCACAGCATTTGAAGAAGCTCAGTCTTAGACACATTTGACCACAGAAGCTCTGTGCACCCATAAAGGTCAGGGAGGACCTAAGAGATATAAGATCTAAGGTACAAGAGACAGAGAAGATAAGCGCCACAAGATTGGGGAGAAGCTCTCATTCGCCTTAATGCAATACAGGTATGGGATGGAGCGTGTCTGCAGCTGGCCAGGGGCGACTGTCCTGGCAGCCCAAATTCTACAGCTTTTGGAAGTCCAAAACCTCCCTCAGTTTTATGCAAATGGAGGAAGAGTGTTATTTCCTCTTCCTCACCCTCCTCTTAGCCTTGAGCTCTACTTCCTGTTCCCAGGCCTGATGCTCCACGATACTGCTTCAGATGCCACTTCAGCTCCTCAGTGTGTCTTCTTAGGTAACAAAGACACACAAAATTCAACTCACATTAAACTTTTAAAAGAAGAACTAAGAGGTGGAGCAGGGAGGTGCAGGACAATACATCATAAACAACTTCATGGTATATATTTGAGATCTCAAATATTACATTGGAGCATTCATTTCCCAAGCAAGATAAGATATTTCTTTGAGGCCACTTAAGGCCAAACATTAGGAGCTAAATACACAGTAAACAACAAAATAGGCATGATTGTTCTTTTCAAGAAAGTTACAACATAACTTTAGGGGACAGATATTTTTAAATAATATAAATAGTAATTGTTTGCTCTGGTTTGAGTAGGACTTGTTCCTCAAAGGTCCCTGTGCTGGTCAGCACTGTGACAGGCGGTGGGACTTTAAGAGGTGGGGCTTCATGGGAGTTGATAGGGTGATGACCACCCTCAGGAAGGGATTGATGCTGGGTTAGGTCTCTCAGCAGTGGATTAGATCTCATAAGAGCCACTTGTTACAAAAAAGTGAGTGGAGAGCCTGTTACTTCCCAGACCTCTGGCTCCAGCACTGGCCAGGTGACCTCTCTCTTGCACACACTCCTGCTGTGTGGCCTTGTCTGCCATGAGACCCTCATCGGGAGCCAGTGCTGGTCCCATTCTCTGAGGCCTCCGAATCTGTGCGCTAAGTAAACCTGTCTTCTTTATAAAGTGCTCAGCATGGAACCTTCTTAAAGCAACACGCTGTGGACCAGGACAGCGCTGGGGAGAACTCCGAGTGACAGGAGTGCGTGCCACCTCTTCAAGAGGAGGTTCAGAGTGGCCCGGCGTGCTCACTGATATACCTAGCCTAGTTATCTCATTAGATCAGAAGCCAGCTTGTCACAAGTTATGAAGGATTCATTTCTGTTTTCTGTAACAATATCAGGATGTCTGTATGGCCTGGCCATTAGCTGATGTTGTAAAGCTGATTGGAATGCCTGCCCGTGCCCTGAACTCACCCAGGTCCGGTTTTCCCTGACCATATAACAACCCTTTCCTAAACCTTAGTGACGCCTCATAAATTCTGGCCTTCCCTGGCTGGATAACGACCCTCTCTGAGTCTCTAAGATCTCCATAAATTCTGATGCCGGGGCCAGCAAAAATGTAAACTTGTGTTATGCTCCTCAGAGCGTTGTTACCTGTAACCCCCCTTTGTGTAACTTTTTGGGCTATAAAACTGGACAACAAAGAAGCCTCCGGGCTGTCCTTGGCTCCCACGATTTTGAGGGGCAAGGCAGCCTGGCCGGTCGAAATAATAAGCTTGCTTTAATTTGATTTTAATTGGAGTCAGTGGTCTTTTCTTGCGTCGTGGTCTAACACTCACCTCATTCTGTCGGCCAAAGCACGTTGTGAGATTGGCCCTTGTTTGAGGGGTAGCTGAAAAGGGTTTAGCTGAGTCCCGTTGCCAGGCTGTGGCGACGGGAAGGGAGGGGGACTTGATGGATGCCCTGCAGAGCAGCGTCTTCCTCACCCAAACCAAAGACGGGCCCCCTCAGAGAGCCACTCACATAGGGGGCACCGTGGGGGACCTGTCATGGGAGAGGATGGGTGGCCTCCCAGTGGGAACCCCATGTCCGCTGTGCTTGTCGGTGTGGCCGACCTTGGGGCAGGCAACACAGCCTTGGGGAAGGTCGGCCTGGTAGCAAGTTCAGGCAGACAAAGGCTTGAAGGCCAAGCTCCTGTGGGTGTTCCCGCACTCTGGAGTTACAGGAATGGCCTCAGCACACTCAGCCCTGTGATGGCCAGAGGCTGGGGTTTGGGGCTGGGCCTGGGGCCTCCCACAGGGAGCTGAGGTGCTGGCAGCAGCAGTGTCCAGAGGGTGGGCCAGGGAGGGCAAGCAGGAAGACCATCCTGTTGAGATGGAGCCCCTTACAAAGAGGCACAAAGAAGCCACTGTCCACCAGCCCCTCCAACCCGGCACCCCTCCACAGGCACTGCTCCAGCTCTCTTCCCCTAAACCAGGGGCCAAGCCTAGAAAGGAGGTGAGGACACCACACTCCTGTCCTCCCCACCTGCTTCTCGTCACCAATTAGTACCAATGAGCTCCCCTAGGGAGGGCGGGGGCAGGCTGGGGAGGTCGGAGGCCTTGAGAGGAGTAAGGAAGAGAGGATAAACGAGCAGCGTGAGTCTTAATGCTGGAAGACAGCTCCAGAGACTGAGAGCAACTAAAAAGAAATGCACCGAGTCTGACTTAGATCTCACAAAGGCCACTGCCCAGGGAGGATTTAACTGCAAAAAGGAAAAGCACTTCTTGTTCCCGCTCCAGGTTTCTTAGGCTCCTCCTGAAAACAGCAGCTTAATGATTCTGATATCAACTGTGATTATAATAGATGGCAAGAGGCTCTTTTGGGTAATATCATTTTTTTTTCTTTTGAAAGTCTCTCTAAATTTATCCTACGTCTGTAGCTGCAGGTGACAGGGAAAGGCTTAGGACTTTTAAATGGAGTTTTATTCTTTCTGCTTATATTTCTGCTGTAAGTTTTAAGTTATCACAAAGTAGTAGACTAAAATATCTTTCTTTTTGACTGTTTATTATTAAACACATGATCCATGATTGTCCTCCTGGAGAGAAGAGGAGGAAAGATATTCATTTCCCAGCAGAAGAAGAAATTAATGGAAAGTGGATGAATGTCAAGGGGGATATTAGTTCTGGTGGAAACCACAATTCAAAACATTCATTTCGGAGACAGATGCAGACAAAATGCAGCGCAGGCGCTCCTTGGCCATGCGGTTCTCACAAAGGACTCAAACCAGAGAAGGAGAAGCGAGTGTCCTTAATGAATTCACCACTTCTCGTTCATTAAAAATTTAAAGTTGATAAAAACAACACAGTTGAAGTAATAAGTGAAATTCATTATACATAATAAACTGGTACTTGAATACTTGACGTGTATTGAATCTGGCTGGCACTGATTTTCTATAAATACCAAAATTTAGTGATTGTCCCTGAGCTATTCATTAAACTTCAAAAGCCAATGAATAATGAATAAGAAATCCATTTGTTCATTAACTTATAAAATGAAAAATATTTCCCTCCTGGTTATGTATCTGATGAATTTGGCCTTGAGACAAGTTGGCAGTCTATAAACATTCCCCCAGGGCTGTGTCTGGCCCAGGAACCTTCATTCCCAGGAGGGGGACGCCTGTCTACAGTTTGCTCCGGTGCAGGTGGGCTGTCCAGGCTTCATCCAAGTGTGTTTTGCTAGAGAGGAGAGCTGGGATCATCTTAAAACCTAGCTTCAGACTGTGCCCTGTGAGCAAGTTTTAGTGGAAGCTGGTCACATTTTCAGACACCATCTCTTGCTGTCAAGGTTCTCCAGTAGCTGAAACCCACACTCAGGCAGGGTACAGGAACGTCTTTTAGCTGCAGGCAACAGAATTCCAATCTGTGGACTCTTTTTCTATTTATTTCTATTCATTGCTGTAAGAGACGTGGTCATAACTTTGACCTCCATTTATGCATTGATTCACTGGCCCATCCATGCGTCTATTCATCCATTCAATAACAGTGAATGCTTTGATACCGGTGGAGAGATGCTTTGTGCAGATGTTATTCTCAGTGTGACAGGAAGAGCCAGAGACAAGGCAGGCCATGTC
Source organism: Ictidomys tridecemlineatus (assembly GCF_052094955.1). Taxonomy (NCBI): domain Eukaryota; kingdom Metazoa; phylum Chordata; class Mammalia; order Rodentia; family Sciuridae; genus Ictidomys; species Ictidomys tridecemlineatus. The sequence goes on from NC_135483.1 coordinate 4,673,416, forward strand.
TTTGCCTCAAGGAACTTGAGTTGTAGTGGGGACAAGTGACCAAAGAAATAAGCCACATGATTTCAGCAGCAGATGGCCCAGAACTTGAGGCATTCTGTGGAAGAGCTAGAAGCCCAGACGTCTTCAGCCAGGCTATAGGGCAGTAGAAAAGGAGGTGGGGGGGGGGCGATGAGAGAGTTGTAGAGAGCAACAAAGTCACCGGGGGAAGCCAAAAACAGAAAAGAAGGATGAAAGAAGACAGGAGAACCATTACTGAAAGTCTTTTATGATCAAGCACTTAACAGGAGATGCCACTTAACTTTTAAAAACTAAGCCTAGAAAGTTAAATGCTCACGATGGGACAAGGAGGAAAGAACCAAAATGTGAAATGTTCTTCAAAGGCAGGTAAAAAGGCGAAGGAGGAAGAGAGAGAAGGAGAAGGGAGGGGAAGGAGTGGCCAGTAGGCAAGATGTGCTGGAGGAGGAAGAGAGGGGAGGAAGGGGAAGCTGGCCTTGACAAAGCAGCTTCCCTGACTAGTCCCGAGGTGCCTGCCTGCCACACCAGCAGCTAGAGAGGGTGAGGCAGGAGGGTCACAAGTTAGAGGACAGCCTTGGCAACTTAGCGAGACCCCGTTATCAAAATAAAAAATAATAATAAAATAAAAAGGGCTGGGGATGCAGTTCAGTGGTACAGCCCCCCTGGGTTCAATCTCCAGTACCAAAAACAAAAAAACAAAGATAAAACCAGAATGAAAGAGGCAGCTTCCCTGACATCTGCTGCTCATGGTTTCGGAGGTTTGCATCTGTGGTTGGGTTGGCTGGCGCCATGGTTTGGGGCCTGAGACAAGGCAGAACATCATGGCAGAAGGATGTGGTGTAGGAGAACTGCTCATCTCCTGGCAGCCCGGGTGGGGGGCAGGCAGAGAGAGAGGAGCGAGCAAGCAGTGGCCCCGGGAAGATAAATACCCTTCCAGGACATGTCCCAGTGACCACTTCCTGTAACAAGGACCTGGCTCCTCAAGAGCCAACTACCTCCCAGGAGTGCTCTCAAATCATGAATCCCTCAATGGATTAATCCACTATGGAGCCATGGCCGTCACGATCCAGTCACTTTCCAAAAGCCCATCTCTGAAACTTGCTGTAGTGTGGACCAAGCCTTTTGCACATTACCCTTTGGGGGACATTCCACATCCAAATCACAACAGGATCCAAAAAGACATTATGATTCAAATGCCTGTCGCAGTATCTGGCACATTCGAGGAGCTCGGCAGAGCGAGGCAGCCATAGCAGTTCAAAATCGGATCTGCACCAAGAACTTGAGCAGGTTTGGGGAGTGCTGCTGCCTGTGATGGTTTGAATCTGAAATGCCCCTCCGAGGCTCATGCATTGAAGGCTTGGTCTCCGTGCAGCAGAGTCCAGGGGAGGGGCCATTGGGGGGTGATGGGATCCTGAGGGTTTTCATGAATCTTAATGGGCTACTGGGAGGTACAAACCGTGGAATGTGGTTCTAGATAGAGGAGCAGGTCATCTGGGCATGACCTTGAAGGGTGCATTTCGTCTTGGCTCCTTCCTCTGTCTTGCTCTCCTTGCCTCCTGGCCATCGTGAGGTGAGCAGCTTAGCTTCCCCTTGCACTTCCTGCCGTGATGTTTTGCCTGGTCATGGATACAAAGTGACAGAGCCAAAGCACTATGGTTTGAAGCTGTGAGCCAGAATAAATCTTTCCTCTTTAGTTGTTTTTCTCAAGCATTTTGTCACAGTGACAGAAAGTTGACTAACATACCATCCCTGTTTTGCCCAAGAATAAAATTAAGCCCGGAGAGGTGAGGAATCTTGTTCAAGGTTACTGGCTCACCAGCAAATGGAGGGCGAGATAGGCCTTTTTATTTTCAGATCTGCTGCAATAAATCTTGCCTTAGATTCTGGGGCAGGATCAAAAGAAAGTTGCGAATGACCAAGCAGTTTCTGGCTTTTAAGAAATGGCAACAAAGCCCCCATCGTGCCTCTCGCTGGGCCATGCCAAGGCGCTAATGGAAGGCATCAGTCATATTGAAAACAGGCTGTTCTCATTAACCACAGAGCAAACCTCATTTCACACCCAGATGGAAAGCATCCCATGGTTCTCGCCCAACCCTGCTTCTCCTGCCTGCAGTCTCTCAGATTCCTCCCCTGCTCTTACCTCCTAGGGCATGGGCTGCTGACCCACCAAGGACACCCAGTGTGAGTGTTGGAGGTGATGGGGGCCCACAGTGGGGTGAGTGTGAGTTCCCAGGGCACTGTCGGTGGTGGTGGCAAATTCTTGGAAGGGTTTGGAGCATGGGTGACATGTGCACAGCTGGACTGAGGGAACAGATGTTTGCCAACGGTGGGATAGATGAAGGCACCCCTCCCCTACTGTGGTCCACACTGGGAAGGAGAAGAGACAGAACCAGAGTTCTCTGGCTGACATTCTGAGGGCCATAATGGGAGCTGAGGAGGGGCTATGGGAGGTTGGGGCTAGTCTTGGCCCTTAAGGACCTGGCAGGCCGGTGGGCTGGTGGCTGTGCACATAGAGAAGCGGGCCCCAAAGGGAGGGCCATGCAGAGGATGGCCAGAAGTTGGTTCTGTGTGGAGGTCAGGGGTGGAAGGGGAGGAAAGCAGGGAAGTTGGCCAGTTCCAGTGGCCTTCTGCAGAAGTGAGGCCACCTGAATCCAAGGTCCCCAACCATGCTGGCAGGAAATACCTGCAACACAGTGAGAGGTAATGGCTGGAGTGATGTTGAGTTGACCCTCTCTAGACTCTGTGGGGACCTAGAGGCCAGGACCCTTTTCCATCTCGTTGTTCTAGTTCTCAGAGTGGACACTCAATACATGTTTCTCAAATCAGGGAGTGAAATGAACCCATTTGCAGGCAATAGAAAGCTGACCACAGGCCAAGGATTTCCTGAATTTTGAAAGAAAACCCAAGTGCAAAGATGTTTAATCTATCATTACTGAGCAATAAAAAGTGGAAACAACTTAATGGTGGTGGCTAAATGGAAAGGCACACATTTGAGATGTTTTGCAGGTCATGAGAATTATGCTCAAAAATCTAAAAAAAAAAAAAAAAAGATGGAGAAATAGTTATCTCATGAAGTGAGCAAAATTAGAAATTCCAAGTCTTATATACCATGTTATCACTGCTGTGGAAAAAAATACAGTTTGTTTTTTAAATCTATAAAGAAGAAAAGCAAACTCTAAAGGATAATATATCAAGATGTTGATAGAGTGTGTTTCTGGTTGTCAGGTGAGTAATTTTCTTCCTCTGGCTTTGATGTAATTTCTAAATCCTTTTGAGTAAGCATCTATTACTTTTGGAATGGAACAAATAAGCCATTAAAATCTTTGCAGTGTGTGCTATGGCGTGTGCTGGGAATGTTTTCCTTATGCTCTTCCAACTAGGTGTTCATATTCTCTGACTCATTGAAGATTGTACCTCCTCCACCAAGAAACCCAGTCTACTTCATGCCAAGGAGTCCTAGCCACTCCACCAGCTTCTGATCACTAATATTTGTTTACCACCATAGGAGAGATGCTCTTCATATTATTTAGCTATGAGCTAACTCTGTGGGGTTAGCTTCTTTTAGGAACTTGATAACAGCCTCATTCCGAGTCTTCTCGTGTCCCAGGTCTTGTACTAAGATTGTTTATAAAGGATTCATTTGTTTCCAACAATAAACGTGGCTTATAGAGCCCAGAAAGGATGCTCACAGAAACTAAGTGACAGGGTCAAGCTCATTTTTAATTGTGGGCCCAAGATTTGGATTCACCATTTAATGGACCGGCCTTCCTTCCTCCCATTCCTTTCCTTTCTCTCTTTTCTCCCTTTCTGTCACTTTTGCACTCTAAGATTGTTTGTTGTGTATATAAGAAAGTGGGGGGGGGCATGCTGTGGTGACAGGGCTTGTCTTTTGGCCCAGCCCCTCTCTTCTCAGCTGGTGGTTAAGATGTGGAAGAGCCTAACAGCAAGATTGCAAACCACTGGTCAGACGTGCAGAGCCCACCTTGGCACCTCAGTGTCTGAAGGCCCTGAGCCTTCCTTACCTTTCCCGAGCCTTGGTCTGCTCATCTGCCACATCATGTGGTTGCTGGGGTGCTAAGGAGGTCTTGTGTTTGTGGCTCTTGGAATGGTGTCTAGCACGAGCAGGTCTTTAATACATGCTCCCCCATCCCCGTGAGTATTCTGACCCCATTCCCGTCCTTCCCTCTCCCTTCAAAGCCAAAATGCAGCTCCTCAAGATGTGTGTGAAACGCAGCTGCGGAATGGGCTCCTCTCCAGTTTTCCAGTCAAGGGTCGGCTGGCTTGGAAAGGCCTCTTCACTCTCCATGGAGGACAGCGTGGGTACCAGATCAGCCCGGGGCAGGGAGATCGGGTACTGGACGTAGCACATCAGCCATGGGGTTTCCCAAACCCCAGGTGTCAGCAGGGTGTTTGGCCCCATCTGAGCATGGGGTCTCTCCAACAGATTTCCGGGAAGCTCGCTCAGCAGTGCTACCAGGAGCCCTCCAGGGACTCGTGTTGTTCCCTAAGTGTGGAGCCAGCCCGGCCACTTGTTTGTGAGAAATCTCAGGGACCTAGTTTGCTTTGGGGGAAAGGATACTAACCACTTTCAGAAGGCAAGGCCCTTGCCCTGGCCCTGCTGAAAATCAGAAGGGGACAGACATCATTTCAAATTTCATTTTTTTTTTCTTTGTGATGGACTCACTGCCCTGAACACCACACTAAACGGTGCTTGGTATGATCTTTTCCTCTCAACCAGCAAGTGAGCTGGAAATCGAGTTTCCATTTTAGCCAGAGCTGAACGAGTGGTGAATAATGAGCACGTGCATTTCTCAAGAAGCTCAAATCTACCCAGCTGCAGAGAGGCCCCACTGGCTTCCCCTCCCCCATCAGCTATGTCCCACTCTCCAGGACAGTGCTGGTCTTCAGGACATGAGCGGGACACAGCATCATGGATCTGATCATCAAGAGTAAGTTGGAGTGACATGTCCAAGATGGCCAGTTCTGTAGGCTGCCCATCTTTGCATTCTCGGTACTTAGCAGTGTTGACGTTGATGCCAGGATTCTCATACCAGGTCACACAGGCTGAACACTACCAACTCCAGCAGTTGCCATTCAAGACACTGATCAGGCACAGGTGCCCCTTCAAAGATGGGCATGTCACAAGCTCCATGGCTGTGCTGAGGCTCCTGAGGAAGGCAGAACTCTTGTCTCCTCATTATCAGTGGCTTTTGATGCCTTGGGCTGGGCTGCGGAATCTGAACTGCAGTGTGGGCTTGGCTGAGATGTCAGTGCTGATGGCCATGTCACTGTGACTCCACCCTGACCCCTTCCACCATTTACTTGGATCTGAGCTCAGGGTCCCGTCCCATCTTCGTGTGAGTGGAGTGCAGGAGGATGTGTATTGATTTCCCACGGCTGCTCTAACATGCACCACACATTCAGTGGCTCAAAACCACAGAAATTCATTTTCTTACAATTCTGGAAATCCAACATGCACCAGCAGGACTGTGCTGCTTCTGAGCCCATGGGGAGAGCCTGCTCCGGGCCTTTGGAGGTGACCTCCTCCAGATATCCTGCAGGTTTGGGCTCATGACCCACATTGGTTTGACCTCTGCTTCCTTTACATCCTCCGATTTGATTCTGACCATCCTGCTCCTCTTATAAGACACCAGAGAATTAGAGATAATCCTCCTGCCTCAACACCCTTTCCTTAATCACATCCAAATGGTACCTTTTGTCATGCCAGGTGATGTAGGCACAGATTCCAGGAGTTTGTATTTGGACATCTTTAAGAGGAGGCATTATATATCCAAAAGGAACTCCCCTTGACCCTCAGGCAGGGGTGGGGGGCTTTTCTTTGTTTCCTATATTCAACTTCAATTTACACTTTGTTTAAAGAAAATGTTCTCTAAGGCAAAAAGCAAGTTGTTTGTGTCAGTTACACGTCAGTCTGAGCTACCTACCTCTCTGAGATTGCAGAATTCTCTTTGACTCAGAGACTCAAGACTGACTCTCCCTTAAAGTCTTCTGTAGACTGAGTACTCTCTCCCAGCAGGCCCCTTCTCTTAGATTAAGGATGCAGTTCAGCACGTCTGGGACAGGCCATGCTGGTTTACATTTTTAGCCAATACCCAACAGGGTTCTTAGTCCCAGGAGAGTATGGAGGATGCCTCTCTCCATACCCTGCCTCCACCTCTTGGAGCCCCACCATCTAGCACAGAACTTCTCACAAGAAAAAGGGGCAGGGATGTGGAGATGCATTTGCTAGGAGCCTAGGGGGTGTTGGAAACCGTGCCATATGCAAATAACCTGCAATACTGACGTTGTCATCTCCACTGGCAGAGGGGGGGCTGGAGGTCCCTGATAGGAATCAAAAGACACAAGTGGTGAGTGCACGAGGTTAAAGGAATAATCCTATAAACAAGGCCCACCATGCTGACCTCCACACAGTTTCCTTTTTTAAATACAATTTACCTCCAGCCCTGCCTGGCTTCCTTCCCCAGCCAACTACTTATTAACTAAGAGAAATGCAAGCCCCAAATTTTCAGAACACAATTTAGCCTGAAGTGGGGGACTTTTGTGACCAGGTCCCAGAACCCAGGAAGATAAAGATAATTCCCCCTAATTTTAAAATGTGTAAGAAAAAGTTCTAATTAGAAGAGGTCAGCATGGGGCAAGGTGACCTAGAATCTGATGTCATTCTGCTGTCATCCAAAAGTTATAAAGCACACCTGGGCAGAATTCTCTGGAAACTTCCCTGGGATCCCCAATAAAACTAGAAGATAGGAGGCGGGTGCTATCCTTCCGGACTCTGAGAGGACGCGCTCTCTCCCTTGAGAATGTCCCTTTCCCTTTTCCTATCCCTTCTGATAGACTCATGCCTGTCGTTCTGAGTGACATGTCTGAAATCTTTCTGCGTGATCCAAAGAATCGGGGTTTGAAGGGGGGCCTCCTCAGATGCCTCAGCTTCTTGCAGGCTGATGCCCTGTAACAGTCCTGAGATAGACTTTCCTGACCCAGCCAGTAAAGGATGCAACTGGGATTAGACCTGGTCTCTCCAACATAAATCATGCTCTGTTACTCCACAGAAAATGTGGCAAAGATTTCAATGGAATCCGTTCTTGGATAAATACACATTAACTGAGACTCATGTCACCTGCATTAAAATCTCTGGTTTGGGAACCCATTAGGGGATCTATGAAATAAGTCGACAGGGGGATGATATGGCCCCATGTCATGGCCCATGTGTATAATGTCTACTGAAAAATGCATTGTTTCCGACTTAATTGTTGTTTTCCTTTTAGCCCAAATTTTCTGTATAATTGTGTCAATTTTCCATTTTAATCATTGTGTTTAAACATAACCATGGCTTGCTGTTGCTCTCAAAGGAAAACTGCGCAACAAACAACCACGTGGAGATTGGACCAGTCATTATTTAGAGAAATGGAGGGGCTGGTAAATTGTATAATTTCAGCCAAACCCAAGGCCTCAATTTCCATTCAGAGTGAATCGGCTTAATTGAAGAGCATTATTTGCAAATGGACAAAGAGGGAGCAATAGGTAGGAGCCTGATTAGAAATAATGGCAGGGAGTGGAGTTCCTTAACCATGTGTTCTCAATGTGCTTGTGTTTTCTTAGAAAATTAAGGGGACAAATGGCATAATAATGTACCTACAAACTAGCAGTTACAAGGATTTGGATGGATTTCCAAAGAAGCCCTAGCATAATAAAACTGTCAATTAAAGCTCATCCAAACCAGGAGTATGCTTAAAAAACAATTTTGCAATACTTATAAATTAGCAAAGAATGTCTGCATGTCCTTCAATGTCCTACTGGGTAATTGTGTCAATTTTCCACTTTATCTTAAAAACAGTGGGTGGACATCACCAAACAGGAACACACAGGAATACTTAATTCTCGGAATTCCTCTGGCTTACTAGTCACTATTGAGCAGCATCACATTCTTAGGATGCAGGTCAATGTGAAGTTAGCATTCAGTAGAAATTTAAGTAAATAATTTCTGGTGAAGAAGGTAACCCACAAAGTTTATTGACCGGAAGCATACAGACTAGTTTTATCTCTAATTTGACAAACTTACACCATATGAAATAAATTTGTTTGCAAACACACACAGAGGAAATGTTCTTATTAGATCACACACACACACACGCACGCACGCACATATATTCACACACACACGTTTTCCTGGTTTTTGTTTTTCATTTGAAGTAACTTTACCATCTTGCAGTTTCCACATTAATGAGTCAAACACATCTTTGTCACATGTTTTTCTGTGGATGGGATTCAAGTTCCAACTTTTTGAGAATTCTGTTTTGTAGGTAGGAAACCTGTAAATGTACGTAGTAGGTAGGAGAGTAATTGCAGGAAGTCGGGTGCTAGAACCCCGAGAGTGGTGGCCTTGGAAGGACAGTGCAGAGGTCATTCGCATCCTCACAGTTAGCCACCTGCCAGCTCCAGCACATGGTTGCCAAGGAGGCCTGCATTCAAATACTAACACATCTCATTTTTTTCAAGAGAAGACAAAGATCTGAATTTTTATGTGAAATTTCCTTTTAAATCCAGAACTCTGTCAGTCAGTTTGCAGAATCCGAGCCGTGATCCACCAGTGTGGAACCTCCCATGGCATCTTCCTGTGCCAGCTAAATGCATTCCCTTGTGCTGAGGGCCATTGCCAAGTAGGAATGACGCATCGAAATCCTTGCCAGCGTACCCCATGTTAAATGGACTTGCCTTGGAAATTTGCTGTGACCTTGCATGTGTGTTTGAGAAAGGTGACCCTGCTCAATGACCAGGGTGGATCCAGGATTAGGGTGTATCCTGCAGGTTTGAGGAAGTATCCCGGTCCTTGGGTTTAGGGCGTTCCCGGTTTAAGACAATAGGAGTTTTAGGGAAGTTGGAGGTTGAAGATTATTGCTGCTGGAAGTAGGGCGTGCCTGCTGCCTGAGTTCCCGCTGAGTTCTCGTGGAGAAAAAGTATTTAGGACGTGAATTGTGCGGGAGATTGAAGATTGCCCCTGAACCTGTTTGTGTAGAGGCCGGTGTGAGTTAGGGAATAAAGGATTGCTGTTTGAATCTACAAGTGTGTGGTGGCTCGTGATTCTGTGCCAAGCCGAGACCTTTGGCACCCTTGCCTCTCCAGGTTTACCCTCCCAGGTGGGCTCACACCTCTAGCTCTGCTGCAGGCCCGAGACGTGCAAGTATCTGAGCAATAACTGAAAAATATCAGCAATGCAACCGCCTCTTTTCCCTAAGTATTTGTAGAGTATCACACTCACCCCATGCACTCTTGTTCTGTTTTTTACCTTGTAAATGAATCAGAGTGAGACAAAAGGGGAGATAAAGCAAAGACCAGGAGAAGCTTTACCTGTGGATGAGAAACCAGGGGGAAGGAAGAATGAGAGTTTCAGTGTTGGCGATTAATACCAGCTGTTTGCCTAGAGATGGGTGGAGCTGTTTATAAATAGCTTGAAACCTTGGAAATACAGGGAGATAGGTATTTAAAAGGTGGTGGGTGCAGTGGAAAAAAATAGAGGGATTTAGATTCAATCCCACCCCTGCCATTGACTACTATGTGCTATGGGAAAGACAATCAATTGATCTGCGTCTCCAGTTTCTCATTTGTAAAATGGATTTCAAATACCTCAATTATAGCAAGATTACATGTTTAGAGAAAATATATGGGAAAGTGTCACTTGCAGAGTGTGGGCTAGAGCAGTTACTCAGCAGGTTTTATATGGAGCTGCTGATGAGGCAGTTGCATGAGGCATTTCTGCAACAGAGAAGGGACAGGGTCCCAGTGCTTAGGGAGACCATCCTCTACACAAGGGAGAGAGGTGGGTTGGGGTTGCTGGCCAAAAGCCAGGGACTAGAAAATAAGTCATTTTGCAAATGGAAAATGAATTCAAGAGGTATGAAATACACAAGTCAGATCAGAGGAAGGCAAGCCTAAAGGAAGATCAGAGGTCCATGGTGGGCAGAATGTAGAGGTCCTCCCTGATCCCTGCCTTCTGGTCCTGATGAGTGGGTGCAGATCCCAGGATTTGCTCCTTACCAAGAGATGACAGCCAAGGGAGGAGGACCACGTAAGCCATGGTCACATGTTTATGGTAACAGTGCGGGAAGTTGCAAGGTCTGCTTCTCTTGCAGGAGACTTGCTCCCTCTTGCTGGTGGTAAAGACCATGTTATGTTGTGAGCTGCCCTTGGAGAAGACCATGTAGCAAGGACCTGAGGGCAGTTTCCAGCCAGAGAAGGGTGACCAACAGACACCCTCAGTCTGAACATGTGAAAACACTGAACACTTCCATCAGTGCCCCGAGCTTGAAGCAAGTCCTTCCCAGGCCCAACTCCCATGAGACAGGAGAGCTGGCCGAGGACTTCATTATAACCTCGCAAGACTCTGGAGAAGAGCACTCTGCTGAGCTGTCCTGGACTCCTGTCCCCATGTGAGATCAGTGTGTCTGTTTTAATCTATTATAGATGTGATAACATCATTAGGGAACAACAAATCGAAAATGAGTGGCCAGGATCTGGAAGTGGGTTGGTCATAACCGGACCTGCGATGGAAGAGGCTGTGGAACCTGAAAGGAAAGTGACCACAACACTCACTAGGAGCGACCAAGAGATCTTTTTGCAGCAGTGCAACAGAGGAGAAAAGAGAGAGAGAGAGAGAGAGAGAGAGAGAGAGAGAGAGAGAGAGAGAGAGAAGAGAGAAGAGAGAGCATGCACGCAAGGGAGACAGAGAGATCAAGAGAGAGAGACAGAGCAAGAGAGCAAGAGAGAGAGGGGCCCAGCAGGAGGGAGTTTTTATAGCCCAAATCTAGCGGGGCCTCTGGGTCTGCAAGCTGCCTTGTTGGCACAAGGGGGGGTTGAGTGTTCAGCCTTGGAGCGGGCGGGGGGGTTGAATGTTCAGCTTTGAGGCAAACAGGTGATAAAGGATCAGACAGAGGGGGGTTTGAGTGCGTGGGCCATCCTGCAGCTAACATCTGTTCAGCCTGCCCTGCAGACAACATAGTTCAGCCTGTTCTGCACCTCCCAGAACCAAGCAGCAGGTGGAAAAGGAAGACTTTTGGAGAACATGATGCGGAAGGTCATGGATAATTTCTTTTTAATTATAAACAAAAAATAACATAATCGCACTTGGCCGGGAAAGGACTCTGGGCTCATGTTGGTGACCTTTTCCTAGAATGTGGAAGTTAATGTACCCCATCTAACAACTGACTCGTTGAAGGCGAACATCTCACACTGAAATACTTGTGTACAGGGCTTTAAAAAGTGTTATTATGAATAAATGATAGAAATGTATGTAAAGTGCATCAGACACCATGGCACCTACCATGTAGAATAGTCACGATAGCTCCAATAGCTAAAGCTGTCATCTCCTACATGCAACCACGTTCTAAATTGACGTGTGTCATTCTCAGGTGTGTTTTTGGACTTCTACCACATCAGTGATTAGCGACAAGCAACCTCAAATGTTGGTTGATGAGTCTGAAATGTCTACCTAAATGGCCTTTACAATTCCTTCTTTTCCAATCAATAGCACACCATCTACATGGATCATTTCAGGATCATTTTTATCATTTATAAAGGAATTACAGTTTGTCCATTCCTTGACTACTCTCCTCCTGTTGCCAGCACTGCTCACACTCCTTTGCAAGGCTGGCAGGAGTGTTAAAGAGCTCACTACTCTGGGGAGCCTATATGAAGCTCTGTCCCAAATGGTCCCACAGTCTACTTGTGGGTGTCCTCACGTGTCCCCAGTGTCCCCAGAGGGCTTTAATCTCTTGCAAGATGATCCTTGGAAAGCGTGGATTGAACAACTCCCCAGAGGTGTAGCAACCAGAGGGCTCTCTTTCTTCCATTCCTCAGCCTCCTTTTCTCCGATCCCTCCCTTCTTTCCTTGCTGCCACTTATTCAATCCTCAGTGGAAAATAAGGTGCAGACAAAGCTTCCAGCACCATGAGCACTCGACAGTGGAGGAAACCGAAAGTCAGAGAAGGAAAGAAACTTACCCCAGGCATAAACAATGCAAAGCTCATCAATAGTCCATGCATACCTCACGCCTCCATGGCCATGACTGTAAGCCCAGACTTGGTCCACTGTCCCTTGGTTTATCTTTCAAAGAAATTACTGAAGAGCTGGCTTGCTGTACATTTTCAGCAAATGCTACACCCCAGCCCTTTAATTAATTTACTTTTTAAAGTTCTTTTTATCCTGAGACATAGTCTTGCTAAGTTGCTGAGACTGGCCTTGGACTTGTGATCCTCCTCCTTGGCCTCCTGAATCACTGGTATTCAGCAAGTATACCGTATGTTGGCATGACACATTATATGCTATTTATACATTTTTGATGTAGATATGCATGCACATGTGTGTATACACATGTATGTATAGATCTTATTATGAAATGTTCTAAATCTATTTTAGGTTAAATTATTTTAGTAGGTACATTACTCTCTGTTTCAGTTTTTTTTTTTTTTTAAAGAAAAATACTGCAGCATTTTATTGAGGAGACAGGAATAAATGCTATGAACTGTTTTGGGTTTTCCAGTTCTTTGCATGATCCCAAGGAATTTAACATTATACTATTGGCCTCTCCTAATTGTTTAATAGGGACTTGTAGTGTGAAACTGCTCAAACTAGTAGAGCAGGGGCCACTTCTAGACCTCCCCTTGGGAAAGGTGCCAAACCTCCCCTCCCCCATTCACATATCCACATACTCTCTGATGTTCCCTTTTGAATCACTTGTAGCATAAGGTGAGTGAAGTAGTGAGTGATCCACTAGCTGGAATGCACAAGGCCACTTGCACATTCACAGCACAAAGGTCACTCACAGGCCAAGTTGTTACTTTTCAATCAATCTTCTGAGGTCATCCTAAAATTAAAATAATTATAGGGAGCCAGTAGCCACATATCATTGTTTTCTTCATTATTAAATATGAAATAAAATCTTTGTCACAGAGTCACTTTGTATGTGCACAAGGGCCATGAGGTTTCTTTTTAAAAGTAGTATCCTTTTCCAGTGGGAAAGTTCATCCATTGAGCTCTATGGATGTTTGAGTGCCATGTGCCAGAGGCAGGCCAGAGGCAGGCCAGAGGTGCCAGAGCTGACTGGCCATGCTCAGGAGCATCTTTCCTTGACGACAGTGTGAGTTCCGAGTGGCAGTGGGACTCGGCTCACTCTGTCTTGTGGCTCTCCCTACTAACTTTGTGTGTCGTTTGTTTTTGATTCAGTGACCTCAGTGACTGCCCCTTGGTGGTGGCAAGGATTGGGGGTTTGGTTTATGACCTGACCATTTGTCGGTCTCTGTAAATGGCTTCCTGGAGCATAGACATCTAGTCTGTTAGGTGAGAAATGACAGAGAATTTGGGTTTTAGGGTTTTTTGCTTGTATCTCTATTTGTTTACTTGCGTTCAAATCAGATTGAGAATTCCATGGCCCCTGGCCAAGACAACTGTTCTTTGAGATCTGGATTTGTGATTTTTTGTGTGTTTGTCTCTTGATCTTTGGCTGAAATTGAAGTTGAAATCTGTCTCTATGTCTACGTCTATAGTTCAAAAAGATGAGAGGGTGATGTGTTTCCGTGTCCAGAGGGTGTTAATAAACTGCACTATGACGCCTCCCGGATAAAGAAAGGTGCTCTGTTCTGATGGGTTTGCTGAAATGAAGTAGAGCTGATAGAAATTGAATATTCCTAAAATCTCAGCATACAAGAAAACTGAACTTTATAAAAAATTAAATGTCCTACACTAAAAAAAATATATTTTGGAGATAACTCAGAAATGTTTTAAGAATTTAGGAAAAGACATAATTTACCATGAATCACCATCTACATTGTGAGCTTTGATTTTTCCACAATCTACATCTCATTAAATATTCTGGAAAATATCAACAATTCCTTAAAGTATATTAGTGGAATTTGATTTATAGTTTAACTAAGAATACTATTTTTTGATTTATTATTGTCCCACATCTGGAGGAATTGTCACCTTCAAAATAAACCTCAAATAGAAATATCTAATAAAAACTTGAAATGTAGATCCCATTGGTCAAATAACAACTTGGTCTTGAAAGAAATAAATTTTGATAGGTTTTCATACTACTTGTCTCTAAATGGTGTCTTCCAATTAGCGGGGCATCTTTTATTTAGTTTGGCCGACACTAAGTATTTGAGAATTTAATGCAAGATGTTACCTAGCATGAGAACTAACCACAAGGAGCAAAGCTTTGAACCAAACCGGCTTAGAACAAAGGAGCCTCCATAGAGTCCTGGATGTGTAAGTCCAGGAGATGACTCTGGCTTCAGACATAGTTCAGTCCAGGTCTGAATTATGTCACAAGTGTCCCTCTTCATTCTCAGGTATGATTGCAGAATGCTCCAGAATTCTAGGCTTTGGTGACCGGTTGGGGTTCTAAATCTCAGAGGACAGTTGGGAGTCTTTGCAGATCATTCTTATAACAGACCAGAGGTGACTGTCTGGGTGTAGGTCATGTGCCCTGTTCTGGGGACTGGAGGAGTCCCAAACAACTGCATAGACTGAATGGGATAACAAGGGTGGAGGAGAGTAGCATCTCACCTCACCGGAAAGAAGCCTCGCAGATCCGATGTTTAGAAGTCTGTGTGGCACGATTCACACCTTCAGACACAGCTAAATGCCCCGTGCCCCTGGGCCCCCACCCAATCGCATCATCCGCTCACTGCTTTGTGATTATGAAGTCATCTATCTTTTTCCATGAACAGGAAATGTGGATGGAATCAGAGAAGCCAGCCAGCTTTTGGTAAATGTTATTTTGCCTAAGTGGTTACGTTATTTAAATTGACCCCTAAAACAACATTGCATGAATGTACTATTATACCCATTTTCAGGATCAATGACAGGTGACAGGGCTCGTGAGTGGCAACACCAGCATATAAAACCTGGTCACAAGGCAGCCAGTGGGGCTGTGGCTCACTCATCTTCGTAGCCATGCTGCAAGGGGCCTGTCACTCCAGAGGTCAATACGTACTGAAGGGGAAGAAGAGGAAAAGCAACAGGAAGGTAATTTTTAATTTTTTTCTTTCCGGAGTATTCCTATTTTTCCCTTTTGCTGAGGACAGCCCAAGTGATTATGTGGTGTTTGTGTCCCTTGAATCCCAGCATTGTTCATACTGCTCCGTCACTGATTTTCCTCATGGTTCTCTGTCATATACATTCAAAATGGGGGTCAGCTTGTATTGACGTGCAAACTGGCCACAAACCTCTGTGTCTGGGTTGTGAGCAGCGCACCTGCAGCCCAGGGCAAGCACAGCCAGCTGCAAGTGGTGGGGGCTGTTGCTTTGAGGTGCCCAAGGTCCCATTTGTAGGGAGACAGACTAGGTGACTTGGAGGTTTTTGTCCCTCTGGGATAGATAACCAGATAAAATACAGAACACTCCGTTAAACATGAATTTCAGAGAACTTTCATTTCTGTGCAATCTTAGGGACATATTTATGTTAAAA
The DNA here is from genome assembly GCF_052094955.1 of Ictidomys tridecemlineatus. Classification (NCBI taxonomy): domain Eukaryota; kingdom Metazoa; phylum Chordata; class Mammalia; order Rodentia; family Sciuridae; genus Ictidomys; species Ictidomys tridecemlineatus. The sequence continues at coordinate 4,688,914 of NC_135483.1, forward strand.
AAGAAAAGCAAATTGTCTTTTGCCTGAAATTCAGATTGAACGAGTCATCCTTATTCTTATTGGCTGTAGTTGGCAATCTTATTCTTTGAGAAGTCTGGATTCTGAGGTTCTCTGGGGTCCCTCTGGCTCCTTTGCTGACTGACATCCTTTGGCTCCATTCCCATGCCATCCCCAGAGTCAGCCCATCTCAGAACCCCGTGGTAATGATTCCTGAAATCTGCCCATGCCACTGCCCTGGGCAGGACCCTGGCTAACATGCATGTGGGGATAGAACAGCCCTGAGGGGTCTCCTGCCTCCCCACCTCTGCTCCTGATCCCCAAGGACACATATGGACAAAGCCCAGAGTGTCCTGTGGAGGGCTCAGTGTTCCCTTCCAGGAAGGAGCACTTTGTCCAGGCCTGCTTCTTTAGGCACATGTCCATGTAGTAACCAGCTCCCCTGGACAACACAGTGAACTTGCTGTGCTCTTTGCCTCCCTGTAGGATACCCCTCTGTCTTTAGCCCACACACTTCTCCATCCTTCCCAGTCTTCTCGGGATGACCCCTGTCCTATTGCTCTGACGTTGTTCCTACCAGGAACATTGTGAGGTTTTCTTGTTTGTAACTCATGAGGAAGGCAACTGGTATAAATCAGTGTGTTATTCAACTTTTCATTGCCATGACAAATTACCTGAGATAAACAACTTAAGAGGAGGAAAGGTTTGTTTTGACTCAGTCTCAGAAGTTTCAATCACTGTCAGCTGGCTCTGTTGCTTGGAGGGAAGAGTGTGGTGGAGGAAAGCTGCTCATCTAAGGCAGCTAGAAAGAGAAAGACAGAGACTAAAGGGTGGTGGACAAGATATATCCATCAAGGACATGCCCCTAGTGACCTCTTCCTCCAACTAGACCCCACCTCTGAGAGTTTCTACTCTATCTACTCTCTTACTCTATCCATCCCTCAATGGATTAACCCACTGATGAGTTCAGAGCCCTCAAGGTCAAAAAGCCCACCTCTGAACACTACTGCATTAAGACCTAAGCCTTCAACATATGAGCCCCAGGGCTGTTCTAGGTCCAAACTCCAACAAGCAGTAAGTGGATGTTTCAAACTGGAAGATTCTCTTCTTGATCCTATAACCCACATTCAAGAAGGTGGATGTATATTGCTGAGGCTTGGATTCTTATGTGTTGACATAAGTCAACAGTGTTGACATAACTCGACAGTGCTCTGCTGTGGATTAAACAGCAGGGTAAGTTTGGGCCATAGTTGGTCCTTATGGCTTGGCTTTCATTTTGCTTGTTTTTCTCTTTCCTCATTTCAGTGGAAAGTCTTTTCTGCTGCAGATCTTAATCCAGATTGTATTAGAATACTCTGTGTGCTAGTCTCATGAATTCTGAGCTTTATTGTGATGAGGGGTTCTCCCTAAAGATTGCAAACTCCCCAACAATCTCTTCTTGCACACAGCACATGCTTAATAATGGAGGATTTCAATTGTATATTTCCACATAATCTTAGCTAAATGGCAGTCCTCTTGCTTTCAAAAAGAAGCATGGAACAATCAATCTGTCACGTGGTGTCAAATCTGTTCCACACACTCCATAGGAGATGCAATGATGTGTCAATTAAATGGCTGATTATGCAATGAATATATAATTTTCATATTCATAAAGCAATCATCCATTATTAAGATTTCTTCTCTATTTAAATGAAAAGGATCCTTTATGTAGGGTGTTAGTAAATTACTTTATCAGAAGAGATGGCATGCATTTTATTTTAGACATCAAAATCTTAATTGGAGCCTTAAGGCTTCCAAGGATGCATTTATGCGAAACTGTTGTTTAGGGGATGGTTTGGGTTTTTTCAAAATGAAGTGGGTAAGCCTGAAGCCTGCCTGGATAATGACAATCACAGGTCTCTCACATGCAGGGAGTGGGCTACATTTGTTAGTCCTTTTGCTGCTTAAAAATCCCTCAAATGCAGGCAAAACTAAGGCCATTGTCCTCACTTACAGATGGAGCTGAGGGCAGGGGCTAGCAATTCCTCAGAGGTGGGGTGCCTGCCAATGAGGGGTCTGCTTCCCAAGCCCTCTTCTAGCAGTCTTCCAGCTGGTATCCACCGTTTCCTGGCTCTCAGCTCAGGAGTCACCTTGGATCCCGCTTGGCATGCCTGTGGTGCACTCCTCCCACATCCTGTCCCTGCACCCCAGTCTGCTTCTGGTTGCAGCAAGTTTGGTGCCGTCCAACTTGCTGCAGCAGAGTAGAGCAGGTGGTGGGTGCCTGTCCACTTCATGCAGGTCTTAGTGTAGAAAGGACTTCCACAGTCCATGAACTCCCACTCCACATCTGCAAATTCCCAGTCTTCCTCTGCTTCTGTCACATCCCTGGTGACCATGAGCACAGCCAGCATCATAAGATATACCATTTTTTTCCTAGGCTGTCTGGCTGGATGACTATTATACTACATAAACTCCATAATACATAAATCTGGGTCATTTGAGTCAAGGTAATTAAAAAAAATTAAACCACATTTATTTTGCCTGATAACATACAGAATAATATCTCATAGAATATTGAGAAATTATATATAATGTATATATATATATATGTATATATATATATATATATATATATAGGAAAGAGTTAAAATCATCTGTACTCTCATTCCCATACCCTATCTTGATTTTATATATCTTCATGTCATTATGTTTTTTTCTAGTTTTGTATAATAATAGGATCACACCATAAAACTGTTTTTAGCTTCAATTTTCCATTCAATTGAACATTTTTCTTTATTTTTAAACACATGTAAAGAATAAGTTGAGTAGTCGGCTAGTAGGTTTTCATCTTTTCTTTAATTCATCTAGCCTCCTCTATCATTGAACACTAGAATGACTTCCCTCTCCCTGGTTTGTGTTACTGTAACAAATGCGGGACATACTCACATTGCAAGAAAAGGTTTACCTGTGGGCTCACAGCTCTGCCCTTCACTCTGACTATGTGCAGGAAGAATCACGAGAAGACCCAGCTATGGGGCTGACCCACCTACTGGATTATCAGAAACAGGCATCTTGAGAAGAGACCAGATTGGTCCTTCCTGACTTTGCTGAAGTGTGTCTGTGGAGGAGAGGGAAGCTATGTTCCCAACTTTGTGTTGGGCACGCAGAGTGCCTGCAGGGTGATATGGATTTCAGTTCTGACAGAGAAGCAGGTCAGGGGCAGGTGCCCCAGACGAGGGAGCAGCATAGAGGTGTGGCCAGGTGCAGCTGGTGTGGGATGTTTGCATGCCTGGATTCTGCAGCCCAGGGTGACTGCAGGTGACAACCCTGAGTCTGATTGTCAGCTGCTCTGATAGTCACGCTAAGCAATTTGAACTTTATCACATTCCAGAGCAAACACCTTCTAATTGATAATTAGCATTTATAATGCAATTCACAGTTTATGGAGTGCTTCCAAAGCTCTTGGTATTCTCCCAAGCGTGCCTTGTGGAAGGGCTTATCAGGGGTTACCCAGCATGTACTTGACTCAAGCCCCCTCTTCTGAAATGCTTTGATGGACCTGGGCCCGGGCACTATCCTCTGGAGGGCTCCTCTGAGCAGGTGTGTCTGTGACCTTATGCCCCCACTGTAGGCATGACAATGTGTTCATGGTTGGCACCCTGTCCTCAAAGACAGGATTCCCTGTGTTCTCAGGGCTCTCACGATGCAGGGGTCACTGCATCAAATCCTGTGTTTGATACAGAGTAAACAAACATGTGGCCATGGTATTTCCTCCTGCATCCTCTATACTGAAACCCCTGCCTCTACCGCAGCACACTCACTGAAATCAGCCAAATTCCTCCCCATCCACCATTCCCCCAGGGACATGGGTGAGTTGCCTACAGGGGTGTCGGTTCTGCTATAACGTGAGTGTGCAAGGAACAGGTAGGGGATTCCAATGGAAACCTCAGAGGTAGGGTCCCTAGACTGACCAGCAGAGTGTCAGAGCTGGGAAGGACTGGAGCATTGCTTTATTCACTGGCATGCCCAGTGTCACAAAGTCCCTGCTGTTGGGAGGGAGCCACAGTCCTGGTTGGGAACTCCAACTCCTCAGGCAGAGCCCCTCCTCCCAGGATGGAATGGGAGGTGTGCTACAGGGTCCTGGCCATTCCTCTTACAGTGAAGAAGGGTGCTGCCTAGACAGGAAGTACAGTTGGCTTTGGGGTGAAGGAAAGGGCAAAGGTACTGGAAAATGGGCGGAGGGGGATGAAATGAATCCAAGGACTGTACATGACATAGTCAAGGGAGGGGCCTAGATATAATCAAAACAACTCTGGTCTCTTGGTGCCTGCAAAGAGTGTCTCCACCACCAGGCTACGTGGTGCTTGATGCCAGGCAGAGGACTGTCTGGAGGGGAGGTGCCCACATGCCCCTCAATTTGCCTTTGACCCTACACTGATGCTAGACCCAAGTCCAGTGGCCAGGGTGATAGGTCTGACTTTGCTCCATGCTCATAATGCCAGCGTATTCTTCAAGAGCTCGGGTGAACCCAGAAGACATTGTGCTGAGTGAAATCAGCTGGTCAAGGAGGATAAATCCAGAATTATCCAATGAAATGAGGGCCCTAAAATAGTCAGACTCACAGGGCAGAGAGCAGAGAGCGCTCGCCAGACTCCCAGCCTCTCAGGAAGAGGAAATGGGGCATTGGTTTTCTATGGGTACAAATTTTCTGCTATGTAAAATGAATAAATTTTAGAGACGTGTTATCCAGCATGGATCATCACTGGATAACATTGATCATGGATCAATACAGTTCATAAAACTGTATTGTGCACTTTAGAATATGGTAGAAGAGAAGAGCATATTTTAGGTGTTCTAGGGAAAAAGAGCACAAGAAGCATAAGAAAGTTCTTGGAGGTGATGGATATAGATAGTACTCTGGTCACGGTGGTATTATGAGTGCCTGCATTCGCCCAGACAGAAGCCGTGTACATTAAATGTATGCAAGTTGTTTTTGTTTTTTTGTTTTTTTTTTTTTTGTATATCAACTACAGCTTACATGATGGCTAATTTTATCTGTCAACTTGACTGGATTAGGGTATATCCAGATGGCTGGTAAAGCATTATTTCTGGGCTTGTTTATTTCAGAAAGAAATTGCCATTCAAAGCACTGGATGGAGTGAGGAGGACTCATGCTCCTCCAATGTGGGCGGGAGCCTCCACCTGGCCGAGGGCATGGCTAGAACAAAGAGCAGAAGAAAAGTGAGTTGTTGGTGTTCCTCCCTCCCTCTCTCCCTCTCTCTCTCTCTCTCTCTCTCCCCTCCCCTTCCCCTCCAGGACATTCATCCAGGGCACACAGGGAAGACCAAGCGAGAGCCCTGGAGAGGAACCAGTCCAACACCTTCATCTTGGACTTCCTGCCTCCAGAATGTCGACAAAGTGAATTTCCGTTTTTGAGCTGCTCAGTCTGTGGTATACTGTCACTGTAGCCCTAGAAAAGTATCAGCCCAATTCATCCTCAGGGGGAGGGGGCACGGGATAAAAAACAAGATATGGATGGATGGCAAACTTGGAAACTCTCAGGGCCTGTTTTCACATCTGTTCAATGATGTCCATGAAAACAATTATTGCTGTAAATGACGATTACAGAATGCTTATTATATTTGAGGAACATTTGCTGCCACAACCCTACTTAGCAGAAATAATATAAAGACTATTTAACAAGGAAACTGAGGCACGGCGAGGGTCTTGCTTCCCACCCAAGAGAACAGGGCTAGAAAGCAGATAGGCAGGTTGGTCCGGGCATTCCACATGGAGCTGGGGGAGCTGGTGGGGATCCGGCCTGCTGCCACGTTCCAGGGCTCTGGGCTGATACACATCCTCTGCCCCTGCTCCCATGTCCCTCGGTCTCCCTGTCTCATGCCAGTTGTCACTGTTCCATGTACCTTTTAGGATCTAGGTACAGGCTCCCAGGCACCAACGCCTGCAGCCTCCCTCTGGTGGATTCTGGGGGCTCTTCCCTGATGTTTCAGGAAGCCCTGCCAAGAAGCCTGTCCCTGCAGGGCTCCCTGTTCATCTCTCTTGTGTCTACTGGCCCCCACTGACACGAGCCAGAGCCCAGGAAGTACTCCAGAGTCCCCCGCAGGGGAGGTGCTCAGACAACCTTTGGTAAGGTAGACAAGAATGTACCTGGAAGGGTGCTCTTCGCCCAGGGCTCACCTCCACCATGGGCCCTTCGGAGCACTCTCCTCTGCAGCGGTGAAGTGAGTTCCAGAACCTGGAGGGCCTGGATTTGAGCAGCATTGGAGCTGTGTTTTCGTGGGCAAATTAGTTCACCTCTCTGAGCCAGTCTGTACATCTCACTGGGATTGGTGATGATGATGGCAGATACACACTGAGTGTTTGCTGTGTGCCAGGCTCTCTTGTCCATGCATTATCGGTCCTGAGCTACTAAACTGTCACCAACACCTTGGAACAGGTCTGGGGGGACACATGATCCTTGTGAAGAGACTGCAGGGGAGCGAGGCGGAGTGCTGGTAGAACACGGCTTTCCTGTGTATTACTGTTATTTTTCATTTTGCAGCGCTGGGGTTCAAGCCCAGGACCTGGTGTGAGGGAGGGAGCCCCCTGTCACCGAGTCACTCTAACATGGAGACCTAAAGGTAGAAAAACGGAGGAGGGGAAGCTGAGGGGAGGTGCTGCATGGGCAAGGCCATGAGACCTGGGTTCAATTCCCAGCACTGCAAATAGATAAATTTAAATGAATCAATAAAAGATCCCCAAAGCCAGGGTCCTGCTGGGCCACTCCAGCCTTTGCTGCTTCTAGGCGTGGGGTGAGGGGCATGTCTTCTCTGCCAGTGGAAATAGCAGGGCTTTTCTGTCTGGGTTTAGCAGGAACAAATTGGAGATATGGATACAAAGAAGGCAGCGCATTACTTCTTTTTTAAATAAAAGCTCTACATCACGTGGAGTCAAATAAGCCAGACTCAGATTGTCCAGGGTTGTGTGTTTTCTCTCACGTGTGGAAGCTAGAGAGAGAAAAGGAGGAGAAAGGTGTGTGTGTGTGTGTGTGTGTGTGTGTGTGTGTGGTGTCTCATGGGAGTCACAGGGAGATGGGTGCAGTAGAGGAAAAGGACCAGGAGGGGAAAAGGGGAGGGGAAGGGAAATTCGATTCTGGGGAACAAAATTAACCAAATCATGTTGTTATATCATGTGTGGTATGAACATAAAACAATGAACCCCGCTGTTCTGTGTAATTACAGCACACCAAAAAACAAAATACAAAAAAAAGAATAAATTTTTTTTAAATTTAAAAAGCTCTATAATTACAAGGGATATTTACACCTAGTGAAATCTCTTGATCTCCCTGTGCCTAAGCTTTGTAGCTTGTAAATTGGGAACAATGTCTCCCTCATGGTGGCAATGGGGACCAGGGAGGAGTCCGAATGTGAAATGCCCCACTCGGTTCTCTTGCCTGTGCTGGGAACTGAGAAGTGGGTAGGGGGAGAGGAAGAGGAAGGGGGAGCCTTGCATTGTGCACACAGACACGGAAGACACCGCCGCCCCTGCAGATCCCATGTACCACTGTGCCTTGAAGGTGACCTGCATTTCAGAGGGTTGGAGGAACACCACTTACCAGGAATGCCTTCATCTGCCCATGAGAACGCTCAGGGCCGGGGTCCTGTCACCCTATCTGGGGCTTGTGGTGGAGTGATTGGTGCCAGGCTGGGCAGACGCACTTGGTGGTGGGATGAGGAGAACCCACCAGCTCTGGCTGGGTCACCTAAACCAGGCCAGAGAAGGCTGCCCTCGTGCCCAGGTGCTCATTCCCACCTCTCCAGAACGCAGCCCGGAACTGGAAACTTCCCTTCCTGCCACATTTGGGAACCGCCATCCTCTCAGAGAATGTTTCCCTCACCTCCTCTTGGCAGCCACCCCCTCGTCCAGCGTGTCTTCTGGGTCTGCAGACATCGCCTCCTCTCTGAAGCCTGTGGGCCATGCCGGCACCACCTCCTGCCCCCACGGCTCTGCTCATTCCCCTGGGCTCTTCACACTTCAGGTGACCCTGACCTGTCCCTTAACATTGTTTGCCACTCCCTGCAAGTTCCCCATGTCTGCCACCCACTCCTCACAAAATTCAATGCAGCCTTCTCTGAGGCTCCTCTCTGACCTCTGGGGGCTGCCTCCCATTGTATCTGGTCTGACACACCTTTGCCATACACTGTGGCATGACAACCTCATGTCAGCCTTGTGGTGAGTCCTCATCCAGGGGCCTGAGTTGTGTTTGAGTGACGAGACCCACACTTAGAGCTCCCAGGACAGGGATCACGCACAGACGCCCGCCTCTCCCTCGAGGCTCCTGTCCGTGACCATCTCCAGGGAATGCAGCTCTGGCTCCAGTTCCCCACCATGGCTCTCCATGAACTCCGGGTCTGCTCCCATGTGCAGCAGAGGTGCTTGGACTCTGTCATCTGTTGCTCCCATCTGCCACCCGTCTTTGCTTTGGCATCGTCTGGTTTAAAGACTTCCTCTCCTGCTCTCATTCCGGGAGGTTTTGATGAGCCAGGAATGACTCGCCCAACTCCCTAGGCTCTCTCTCATGTGGGACAATGTTTAAGTGTGAAAGCTTTGGAATGGGAAAGATCTGGAACGAAAGCCCATCTCAGTAGCTGAGCATGGTGCTCCACCTATCTGGGCACTGGCTTTTTATCTGTAAGCCAGAGATAATCAGAGCCACTTCATTATCCAGTTGTGAGGACTTCAGCTGCTCCATGTGTCATGCTTCACAAAACAAAGAAAACTACCCTGCAGTTGGTTCACACAGCTCTGGCTCCACACTCCTAACCACGGGGTCTCCTTCCATTTCCCCTCCTGTGACAGCAGGGTTGACCCCAGGACTAGCCAACCCCAAGCCCCAGAACGCTTCACTCAGACAAGCCTAAGTTCAGATTCTTTCTGAGCACAATGCCTGTCTTTCTGCTTCCTCTTTCCCTCCCACTCTCCCACCATTTTTTGTTTGACCTTCCCAGATGTATCCAGTTCCCAGTTCCTTTCTCCTCTCTCAGTCTATCATGATCCATCTCTTCAACCAACAGCCTGTAATCACCCTGAGTTCACAGACGGCCACGCTGTCTCCATCTCAGTCCTGCCAGAACCCCTGGAGATCCAAGCGGTTGTCCATGACCCGCATTTGCCCCTTCACAGCAAACCGATAGCATGTCCTGCTCTGGTTTCTCACACCAATCCATGTCCACCATTTCATCAAAAGCTCGTTCCGACTCGTCCTCTCTGGGAAGGCCAGCCCTCTTTCTACCTCTCACATAAAATCCCACCCACCAGGCACTGGAGACCCTCCTGCCCGTAGGGACTGCCCTCTGCTCCCTTCCAGCTCCCTCCTGAGTCTCTCATCTCACCCTTCATGGTGCTTTCTTCTCAGCTTATACACAGGCTCAAGTGGTTTCCACCCCAAGAAACTGTTGCATCTCTGGAAATTTGTTCCTTTGTTCCATTTAGCAACTGAGTCAATAATTCAAACACTTCCTAGCAAGAAAATGTTAGCCTTCCCCATGATCGTCAAATATATTAAAGAAACAGATGTTACTGTTGTACAAAATAATTTGAAGAAATAAAATGGAAAACTGCACAACTTAATTCAAGAGGGCAACACAACTGATTCTACAACCAAAGTTTTTCAGAGTAAAGAAAAATTATGTTCAAACCTCATGCATCAACAAAACAGCTCTGTAAATAAAACACGGGCAGCCTGAATAGAACACAGTTTGCAAAAAGATAGAGCTTACCACCAATTAGTTTTCATTCCAAGAGCACATCAACATTATAGGACATGTTAATATATTATTAATACAATATTTCATTAATACAGGTGAGGAGAGAAATAGCTGTCTTGTCTTAATAGATATAGAAAAAGGTTTTGATAACATGTCAAGGATCATTATTTTAAAGGCTCAGTAACAGAACAAATTAAAACCTTCCTTAAACTGATAATTAATGAACATATATAAACAAAATAATGAAATTATATACACAATATTGACTTGTTCAAAAGCATTCTCTTTAAAAATAAAGATCAAGGCAAGACTGCTCATTACCACTTCCTCTAAGCTATGTTTGGCCAGGGAACAAGAACATCAAAGAGAAATAATATGTGTAAAATATAAAAAGGAAGACGGGCAACTACAATTATTCACAGATAACTGTTTACATAAGAAACCGAAACACCTATGAGCACATTATTAGAATTAATAGGAAATTACAGGAACAGGATTTCTGTTGTCTAAATGGTCCCCACCCCCAATTCATGGGTTGAAACCTAATCCTCCGAGTGGAGGTATTAAGGGCCTTCCAGCATGAATAGGCCAGGAAGGAGATTAGTGCCCAGGATTACAGAGGCCCAGGGGATTTGCTTGCCTCTTTCCTGCTGTGAGCATAGACTGAGAAGTCTCCATCAAGGAAGCCAACAGCCCTCACCAGACACCCAATCTGCTGGTGCCTTGATCTTCAGTTTCCCAGGCTCTGAGATTTTAAGATCTAAGTCTCTGTTCGTTCATAAACCACCTAGTTTGTGGTAATTTTGTTATGGCATCCCACACAAACTAAGAAAAGAGTCAATAAAAGCAATTACTCTTGTCAATTGCACTTCTACCAATGATTGGAAAAGAGGATGTACCCGGGAATGAAATGGAGCAAGTTATGTTCCGTGCATTTGTGAATATCACCATGAGCCCCATTCTGATGCATAATCATAATACGTTAATAAAAAAGAGAAATTTTTGTTTTCAATGGGATATTTAAAATGGCATCAAAAATATGCATGGTACCTAAGTTTAAATCAAACAAAATCTTTGCAAGTGCTTTAAGTAGAAAATTTTTGAATTATATTACTGCATAAAAGGCTGAGATAAATATATAATCTTTCTTCATAAATATGCCAGTCATTCCCAAATTTATCTATAGAGTCAATGCAATTCCACAGCAAACCTAAGTAATATTGTCACAAAAATTAACAAACTTAGTAAAAAATTCAAAGGGAGAAAGGAATCACAGTCTCATTCCTTCCTTAATTCCTACAGTCTGCTCCTGTCAAGAATAGCTGATGGACTTCCAAAGAAGGATGAGGTGTATGGTGTCACCCTGATAGATAACACGTTGCACTGTAAACGGGAGAATTATAAACAGTGGCGTGTTGCACTCGAGAGGGAAAAATAAAGCCCACCATACTAATGGAACCAAAGAGCAAGCCCAGGGTGAGTCCCCTCCGCACCTGAAAGGCTCTTCCCTAATAGAGCTGGTGTTGCGGGTTATAGGCAGAAGGGTTGCAGGACAGTGGATAGTGCTGGATAGCCACATAGAAGAGGGTTAGGTTTGGATTTGGAGTGTCCCTCAATAGCTTGTTTTGAAAGTGGATCCTGAAGCAGTACCGTTCAGATGTGGGATGACTGGAATATTCAATGATTGGAATCCAGGGCTCTGTCCTCATTAATGGATTAATTCACTGTGGCTGAATGAACGACTGGGAAGTGGGGCCCTATTGGAGGAAGTAGGTCACTGGTGGTGTGCCCTTGGCAGGGCTTATCTTCCACCGGCCCCTTCTCCTCTCTCCTTCTGCTCTCCGTCTGTCACGAGCTGAGAAGGTTTCCTATGACACACACTTCCTCCATGATGTTCCTGCCTTGGAGCCCGTCAACCATGAACTGAACCTCTGAAACCATGACCCCAAATAAACTCTCCCTCTTGACTTGTTCTTTCCAGATATTTGGTCACAGTGGTGAAAAGCTGACTAAAACAAAGACTTAAACGTAAAAAGCAAAGATTTACAATCATATATATATATAAATATATATGCATATAATATACGTAATGTAGTAAAATATATAATATGCCAGTTATATATATATATATATATATATATATATATATATATATATATGGATTTTTAATGGCCTGAAAATATAAAAATGCCCCTAAAGAGAACCAAAAATATATTAAGATAAATGACATAAACACCAATTTCTATTAATTAAGACACCATGGAAATGTGGATAAACTAGACCCACAGTGTCTGAGATGATATTTGAACAGACAGAAGCCACAAAATACTATGAAATAAAAAGAATTCCTATAAATACAAAAGAAAAAGTTAAGTGATCCAAAAATAAAAATGGGTAAAACAGCAAAGAATAGGCAACATGAATGGCCTAATTGTATTTATAATCAGCAAAATGCAAATAAAAACCATTTCTGGGTCAAATGCCATTTCCCATTGATTAGATTAGCAATGTCAAAGCCTGACCTAAGGGGTGAGGGGAAGACATTGTGCCATGGGAAGCCACGCCCCCTGCTAATGTGAATTTGAGCGGTGCAGTCATTACAAAAGCTGTGGCACTACCCAGGAAATACGGTGGTGAGTGTGTTCTGTAACTTGGCAATTGTCATCCTAAGTGTAGAGGATGGGCCTATCTGTGTCAGGAGATGCACAGGGGTACTCACAGCCACTCCCTTGGAAACTTGTGAGCACACCTGTACACGCACACACACACACAGAGGGCACAAATATGTTCTTATACTGGAATATTATGCAGTGATAGCAACGGGCTTCCTCTGTCATAGTCAATGAGACACAGCTTCCTATATCAACAGAATGCTTCTAAAAACCATGTTCAGGCAAAAGGAAAAAAAATCTCTGAATAATGAGCATAATTCGGGCTGGGGTTGTGGCTCAGTGGTAGAGTGCATACCTGGCACTTGTGAGGCACTGGGTTTCATCCTCAGCACCACATAAAAATAAATAAAATAATGGTATTGTGTCCATCTATAACCAAAAATATTTGAAAAAGAATGCACATAATTTAATTCTGTCGCCTCAATTATTTTAAAAAATTCATTGTATATGACATAGATATGGCAAAATGTAAAATATGATACATAACAAAACATGGAGAAGGAACCACAACCTGCTTCTCTCCTTCTTCCTCTTGCAATCTATCTTCTCTTATCTGGTCTATTTCATAATTTTCAAAAGCCTCTTAGAACAATAGAGAATGCATTTAATCACATTTTATTTAAAAAGCATTGATACCACAGAAGATTAATTTACTTGAGGGGGGTTTTGTGTTGAACTTGTATTGTTTCCATCCAGGGCAGTAAGGCATGGGTGGACAGGGAATCAAATTGTGGGACATCTGGAATGTCCAATCAAGCCCTGCCCACCATGGGGAATAGGAAACAGCAGCTCAGAAGGTCTGAGTGGTTTCCCCAAGATTCAGATTCAGTACTAAAGCAAGACCTAGGCCTCCTCATTACTCCCAAGAAGACCACGCAGCCCGGGCAGCCCAGGAGGGGATGTGACTGCAGGGATCTGGAAGAGATAGGCCTCTGGGGGAAAAAGAGTACCTTAGCTGGCACCTACATGCCACAGTGCCCTTCGGTACCCTGGACCACCCTACTTAGGTGGGGCTCATGTTCTATTACCCAGAGGAAGAATTTTGTCTCGGAGAGCAGGGGCAAGCAGCAGCACACTCAAGATGAATTCTTCCCCCTTTGTAGCTCACCAAGTGCAGGCCTTGGAATGGCGCCTGGATTTCTGCAGACAGGAATGATACTGAAGCCCCAAACATTTCCATCAAGAAAAGCGAGAGTGCCCTGCCAACTCCCCAGGCTGTGTTCCTTACAAAAGAAGAATTTGTCCCCAAAGTATGTAGTCATTTAATGTAATGATTCACCAACTTTGAAGGATAGATATATATGTTTTTATCTTTACTGAGCTGAAAAATAGTATGTTTTCATAACTTAACAAGGGCATTTTTTTTTTTTGTACCAGGGATTGAACCCAGAGGTGCTTGACCACTGAGTCATATCCCTAGCACCCTCGTATAATTTTTTTTTTTAAGACAGGGTCTTACTAAGTTGCTGAGGCTGGCTTTGAACTTGCAATTCTCCTGCCTCAGCCTCCTGAGCTTCTGGGATTACAGGTGTGCACCACTCCACCCAGTAGGGCATTTGGTTTTAATGCCATCATGCTATCAACTCAATAGACTCCTCCTTTATTCTTTTTTTTTTCCTTCAAAGTTCCTGACATTCTTAAAGATAAAAGTGATTGTTTTGTTATCAAGTAACCTCTTTTTTTTTGGGGGGGGGGAGAGGAGTAGTGAAACTTTCTCAGCATAAAAGCAATGGGTGTCATTAATTGTGATAAGTAATATAAATTCTGTGCTTTGAATTATCAGTCACTTATTACTCAAACCTATATTGAGGCATCTGAGGAGAAGTGCAGTGTGTAGATCCAGGGACCAAGACTACACAGGGCCAAACCCTGGCTCTGCATCTTCCCAGCGTGGGGGAGTCCTATTAGTCAGCTATGCCTCCGTTTCCTCACCTGAGAAAGGACTGGCTGATAACGGCACCTATCCTGTTTGTAGTCAGTGGAATCTGGGAGTGGATTTTGAGATTGCCTAGTAGTTTGAAAATCTGTGGCTTTTGACTGATGACAGATAGAACAGACCATTCTCTGCAAAAATTTCAGCTGCACCCAGAAAGCTTGGTGAGGTAAAAGGAGAACTAATTTCTTGCCCATCACAGTCTGATGAAGGTCAGGCAGTTGTCATCAGGAGCTTCAAGGTCAGTTCAGGGCCTGACCTACCCCATTTTAAAACTTGCCATTTGTTTTTTCTTACTTTTGTTGTTGTTGTTGTTGTTCAGTTTCAAATATAGAATAGAGGGGTGTGTGAGTGAGAGAGTCACGTGCTTTCTTTCCCAACACAGGAATGACCTCTCTTTTCTGCTCATTTGACTGTGGGTGAGGACTCAGTCAGATTAGTGGTTCTCAGTTGGAGCAATGCTGCCCCCAGGGACATTAGTCAATGTCTGGAGATTGCTTTGGTCATCACAGGTCACAACTGAGCAGGGACGCTGCTCCTGAGTCTAGCAAGGTAAGGTCAGGGGTGCTGTGCACAGGGCAGCCCCTCAGGACAAGGAGCTGCCCAATCCCCATTAGTAGTATGCTCAGACAGAGTCACTGAACTAGGTAATAACAGTAAGACATCTGTGCAGTTTATAGATATAAACCTCACAGAAGAGGAACCAAAGAGAGCACACAGGTAGTGATGACATGGACTCACCCACCCCTTCCAGGCTCAGCTCCCTGTAGCTTTGTGGATTTAGTCAACATCAACACCCTCTCCTTGGTTCCTACGGTCCCTGTGAAGGTGAAATCCATTCTGATGGACAGTGTTTAGGGTAGCACTGGTGCCTAGTAAGAACTCTACCAGCTCAGAGCTTGCTGTGGTCACTGTCACATGTGGCCCAAATAAAGCACTGACCAGACCCTCTGGGAAAACACACAGGTGGTGTGCTCTGGGCTGAACGACAGTGCTGCACAAGACCCATCTCAGAGCTGAACAAAGTCCACTTCTCCTAAGGCCCTTCCCACCCCTGTGCCAATCAACCCAGCTCTTGATTAAACAGATCATCATTTCATCACTTTGTTTGTTTGCTTATTTATTTACATTGATGGGGATCGAACCTACATATGCTGTATTACTGAGTTACACTGCCAGTCATTTCTGAACTTTTTATTGTAAGACAGGTCACACACGCACAAAAAGATAGGATCTCACTAAGTTGCTGAGGCTGGCCTTGAACTTGCTGTCCCCCTGCATCAGTCTCTGGATAGTGGCATTCCAGGTGTGCACAACTGCCACCAGCTCAGTCAGTCAAATTAAATACAGCAATTGAGCATCTATTGTAAGTACAAAGATGTTCAAAACAAACTTTTGATTTTGAGTTTTCAGGCAAGACAAGACAAACATGAGAAGAAAATAAGCCCCAAATGCATTCAAATCAATTTTTAAGATGTATTGAACATCTTCTATATGTTCCAGATGCTGTGCTACCAGTTGAGGAAAGAAAAGCCCTAGCTTTTCCAGATCTGCATTGAAAGACTCCTCAGCCTATAGTAGCAAATGCATTCGAGTCTGAATAATAGCATTCCTGATCTCTGAGCATGTGTGAGGCTCCAAGCAGCTCAGTGCAAGCAAGGGTTAACTCTCACACAGGTCTGAGGCAGCTTCATAAAGAAAGTCCTGAGCAGAAAAAGGCTTGGGGGAATGAATAAGGATTCCAGGATGTGCCAGAGCAGGATGCAGAAACTAGACTCATCTGAATGCCAGGCCTGGAATTCAGAGCCTTTCCTGAAAGTGCAGAATTCCTCCTGAAGGATCTTAAGAGGAAAAGAGGAGGATCAAAGTGGCAATTCTAAAAATCGATATGGTGTGAAGGGAGATGGCTTTTAAGAAATTACTCTATTTCAGATAAGGAATAGGATGACCCTGGGCCAACTGGGTGGCTTAGTGTGTGGTCAGAATGGAAATTGTGAGCAATGAACACAGCACTCTGCTATTTCTCCAACTCATCCCAACAAACATAATCAGAGCTCTCACGTGCATAGCCCCATGTTCTGTGTTATCCAGTTCTTGCACCCACAACAAGCCTGTGAGGTGCATTTTATTCTCCTCGTTTGAGAGAAAAGAAAATTGAGATATGACTAGATTGAGTCCATCTTCAAGGACAGTCCATAGAGATCAGTGGTGCCAGATTTCACAGTTGGCCAAGTTGCCCTGGTCTGAGTTCTTCCATTAGAGGATGAGAAGTTGCCTGCCTCTGTGGAAGTCTTGCCTCCTAAACTGACCCAAACCCATGGGGATGCATGGTCCCCAGGGGAGGCTACTCTAAACCTGCCCCTGCTGCAGCCCCAGAAATGGAGAGTGTGCAGAGTCTGAAAGCCTTTCCTTACAGTTACTTCTTGCTGCCACAGGATGTCACCATTGAAAACTTGCCTCCCACAGAAGAAATGTGGCCCGCTGTGCTGGGATTTTTGGTTCACCCTGAAAAGGCTCCAGCCCCATAGATCTCTGCAGAAGAGCCATCTTGCTCCACACCCCAGAGCTACACTCCAGAGCCAGAGTGTCCCCTGATTAGCTTCCCGGGTGTGTCTCTCAGTGTGCCCCTCTTTCAAATGGGCTATCATCTTCCAGTCCTGGGGCTGCATCTGTTCAGCATCTTTCCCAGAACCCCAATCCTCCTGTCCTATCTGTCACTATTTATCTCAAAACATCAAGTTAAGATTACATCCGTTTCCTTAGACACACCATCACTCACAAGGGCCTCTTGAAGAACTAGATGGAAAGAACAGACCTCTCCTGGGGGCCCTGTGATGGGTGACTTTGAAAGCTATTCACATGGTTGGGTGACAGTTGGTATTTAATTAGATGCTTAAGATGAGAGGTGCAGAGAGAAGGAGAGGGAAGGGAGCCTAGGATGACCTTAGGTTTCTGGTCCTGTTATTCCATGGACCGCCTCATTCCCTGGGGGGGGGGGCATAAGAGTCAAGTGTTGTTTCTGCACTTGAGATGGTTCTTCTAGGCTCACCCAGGGCAAGGCAGGGGCAGGGGCTTTCCCTTCTACACCTTTTGCAGCCCCTTAGCTTCTCAGGGGCTCACTCTACCAGGCTGAGGATGTATCAGGTGGGGACAGGGCATTGAGTATTCCCCTTCTAGGAGAGGGCATTGGGCTAGGGAATCTCTGGGCTTACAAGCCATCATCCCAGCTGGAAGTCTGACGGGTGTCCTGCTGGTCTATCCATGAGCAGCATTTGGAGAGGAAGACATCACAGTAAGAATTTGTAATACCGTTATATGGAGGACAGGGCAGGAGGTTCTGGGGCAAAGTCAATCATGCTATCCCAAGGTTCGTTGAGAGCCAAGTCACAAATTTATGTGTATAAAATGTATGTATATCACATATATATGTACACATAGACACACCCAAACATATATATCTGTGATCTTTTTCATTCAAAAATCAAAAAAATGTATGATAGACATGTACATGTAATTCTCATTCCTGTGCCAAATTTTTCCACTCAGTTCCACCCCACCCAGTCCCCCAAATTAAGACATTTCTCCAAGGTCTTTTACAGCCTTCTAGCACATATCCATGCCAGTGCAAATATATGTTTACATGTATGTCTGTCTCCTTGTTTCACAAAAAGATTTTGCTTTAAACATGTTCTGAACTTTTGCTTTTAAGTTACTGCATCATGGATTACTTTCATTCAGATAAATGAAACCTATTCTAGTGCAAGAGAACCAAGATCCTAGATCATCTCCTCTACAAGAGACTAGGAAACGTAGAGGAAAACTTGCGGGGGGAGGGGGGCAGAACTTGAATTGACTTTCAAAAATGAGTGTGAATAAAAATGCAATGTCAATGTTAAACATTGTATGATTTTTTTTTACAAAATATTTTTAGTTGTAGATGGACACAATAACCTTATTTAATCTATGTATTTGCATGTGGTGCTGAGGATGGAACCCAATACCTCACACATGCAAGGCAAGTGGTCCACCACTGAGCTACAACTGCAGCCCCAACTTCATATGACTTTGATCACATTTGTATAAGTTTAAATTAAAGGTATGTATTTTCTTTTTGGAAAAACAAATTCATTTATTCATTTATTTCCCATTCACCAAATATTCCTGTTCCCGTCTTGACTGAGTGCTATGGGGAGAATAAGCAAAGCACAGACCAGGGACATAACCTGCCCAGGCCCCGTGGCAATGGTCTCCTCGCCATGCCCTTTTCTGCAGCTTAGTGCCCATCCTGTCCACTGCTACAGGGTCAATCTGGATGACCTTGCCAACCTTCTGATCCAGCCTTTCTCCTGCTGAAATTCCTTCAGTGTCCTCACTGTCCTCAGCATCAAGTCCCACCTTCTTACTTGAATCCCAGTGCTCCTGAGGGGTGCAGCCACTCTTGCCTGGCCTCTCCTGGCATGCTCTGCCCCAGCTATGCTGGGTGTGCATGCAGTGTGGATGAAACCACCCAGCTGGCCTGGCTGGGCTCCAGGCCTCTGCCTGCCTGTCCTCAGGTTCTACAATGAGTAATCTCCTACACCTGTCACCTCTCCCGTTGCCTACTTTCAAGTGTCTTTCCCTTATTCCTATAACCACCCCCCAACTGGGTTGGAGGTTACTCATACTGATGGCAATATAACCTGTGTCTCTGACTGGAGTGAGTATAGTCCAGTGTAATGGAATGAGCACTGGCCTTCCAGGTCCCCATCTTAGTTCCTCCTCTAAGGTTCTCTTGTCATCTGTGACTGACATGCCCTGGGAACACAGGGGTAGTGAGAATTAAGGTGTCCCCGCGTCAGACGCCCCCTGAAGGGAGCTCGGTAGATGGGAGCTAGCTTAGCCTCCCAGCATCTCTTCTCCTCTTTCTTCGGAACCCCTCGCAGCTTTACGCCTCCATGTTCCCCTTAAAGTAAGGAGACCAGCACATGATGGGTGAGTTAGCTGGTTGCGGCCCCCGCTGACGTCGTGGTGGAGGCATGGATTGCCAGGCAATCTCACACGGTGCCCAGTCCATCTCACGCCTGCCCCGGCCTCTACTTGTTGCCCTGGGATCCACTTCCAGGTTTAACTCCCCGCTGCTGGGGTCCGGAAAGGACCCCCTCTTTCCGTTGCATCCCGTCTTGCAGCTCGGGAGGGCAACCCCGACGTGGAGACTGAGCATGCTCGCGGCCGCAGGCTGTGAGGGCCGGACGTCTGCCCAGCGGCTGGCGCCCTCCTCAGGCCGGGCGGGCGGGGTTGGTCCGCTGGGCAGCCTGCCCGGCCCGAGGCTCCGAGCTAGGAATCGCGGGGGAGAGGGACGGAGGTGGGGCAGCGCGAGCGGCGCCTCCCAGCCAGTCGCGCAGCCTCCCGGCGCTGCGCTGCGGCTGCGGGAGCCGAGCCAGCGGGAGCGGCGGGCGGGCTCTCCAGGCCGCGAGGGCGCGCTGCGCGGCGCGGGGGTCTGGCCGCGTCCCGGCGGGGAAGGAGAGGAGCAAGGGCGCCGGAGGGGAGCAGAGCCCGCGGGACGCGAGCCCTGGGCGCCCGCGCAGCCTCTCCGTCCTTTCTCCCGGCAGCTGCGGCGACCCAATCCCCTTAACCGTATTCGCAACCTGGCCTCCCGGCGCCTTTCCTGGGGCTGTCCGGAGGCCGTGGCCGGGCAGCTGTTGCGCCGAGAGGGGGCAGCTGCGGAGTTCCATAACCATAGCAACCGCATCAGCACCACGGCGGCGGCAGCGGCGCGAGGGCAGCATCCTCTCGCTCCTCCTCCAGGCAGCCTCGCCTTGGGGACCTGAGACCCAGCTCGCAGGTGCCGCGGACTCCTCCGTCCGCCACCGCTGCTGCAAGTGTCGGCGGCTGGAGAAGGCAAAAAGAGGAGGGTGACAGGCCCGGAGCCAGCCGAGCTGGGCCCTAGGAGGTGAGAGAGGGGAGCCCTGCAGTAGGAGACAGGTAGGTGAGCGCGCTCCGGGGTCTGCAGCTGCAAACTCTCTGTGGCAGTGACGTTTCTGGAAGCGTGGTTGCTAGTTGGATGGCTTTCTATTACTGAACGGGGATTCTGCCGCGAAATGTGGTTGATCTTCTGTTTCCTCCAATCTTTCTGTCCTTTGATCTTGCCACACATCTGGGCAGGTCTTCCAGCGGGCACGAAGGGGCTTCGTGGTGATGGGTGAGGAGATGCTAAGTTAATGAGGTGGTCTCCACAGAAGTCTCAGGTAGTGCCTGAGGGGGCACATCCGGACCCCTGTCCACCCAGTTCCTCTGAGCTGAAGAAGACCATGCTGGGGCAGAGGGGGCAGTGGTAGCCACTTTCTGGTGGTCCAGGCTGACTCAGAAACCTGTTCTTTCCTGTGGCTTGGTTTGGGGCAGAGGTTGGGGGGAGGCACTGCAGCTCAGCTATGACATGGAAGGGGACCAGAGCATACACCAGCTCTTCAACCATAAAGACAGCTTCCAATCCAGCCACTGGAGGGGATGTGCAGACAAGGAAAATAGTAACTCTTACCATTTGGACACCAGGGGTATCTCTGGAGTTTTTCATGCCGTTAGCATTGACTCTTGGCGATGGGGTGGGAGTAGAAACACATCCTTAAGCTAGCAGTCAAGATTGCCCTCTCCCCTTCTCTTTACCTAATTTCTTTAAGCTTCCTCCTTACTGCCAGTTAAACCAGAAGTGCATGGAGCACAGTGTCTCCTTCGCCCCTTGGCCATTGGCAAACTGGCCCACTTTCTGAAAATCAAAAAAAAATCCCACTTCAGTTCTCCTTTTGAACTGGGGTGGGGGATTATTTTCTATCAGGTTGGAATGCTCTTGATGTTCAGTGATATTTCAGAGACCAGAGGCACCTGGGCTATCCATACTGCATGA
The DNA here is from genome assembly GCF_052094955.1 of Ictidomys tridecemlineatus. Taxonomy (NCBI): domain Eukaryota; kingdom Metazoa; phylum Chordata; class Mammalia; order Rodentia; family Sciuridae; genus Ictidomys; species Ictidomys tridecemlineatus. The sequence goes on from NC_135483.1 coordinate 4,710,139, forward strand.
GGGAGTGTTAACTACATCTGTAGGCCAGAGGTTAGAACAGAATTCCAAACAGAGCTCAGCTGGGAACAGGGCCCCAGAAGACCCTAAGAGCAGGGAGGTTTGGTTAGGTGAGTAATTTGGGTCTGAAAGCTCTTTCATATAGGTAAGTAGGTCTCTGGGTAATTTCCAACATGGACAGCCGTTGACTTTGAAAGGGTTCTCCCTTTATATCCTGGCCTCAGGAGACTGTGGTAAGTCCCAGTTAAAAGGCTGTGTTCTTTAATTGGGCTTTTAATTTATGATGTAGTTATATTACCTGAGGGGATGTGAGTTGGCCAGCATTTCATCTGGGGATTTATGTCATAATGAGGACAATATTGCCATATTGTAGCAGACGGTAAGATATAGAGGAAAAAGGACAGGATTTAGAAGTCAGAAAACAGGGGTTTGAATTTTAATTTCACCACACACTTGCTGTATGACCTTGAGTTGTTCCAGTTGCTCAGATTTCTTTCTCTCATCTGTGGAATGGGATGCTAAGACTCGTTGCAGTTCACCGGTCTCTTGTAACTATCAAGTGGGATGATAGAGAGGGTGGATGGAAAGGACTTTTAAAAACCTAATGCCTTGTGCAAGTAAAATGTATTATCGTCATCTCACAAAGAAATAACCTTTCTCAGATCAGCAAATCATCTAACAGTTGTGGGAAGGCAGTGGCTATATTATTCGGTGACTCATGGTTGAAACACCGTAGTCTGGTCCAAGATACACTCAGGGCCATATAAAGAGGGCTTTATTGGGGGAATATGCTGCATGTCATCCTTCTTGCTTACAAGAGCTGAAGGTCAAGAGTTTTGCCATCATGTGCAGTACTTGTCTAGTTTGACACAGTGAGGTCTGCTTACCCCAGAGTGGAAATAAGCAGCTGATCATGTAAACAGACTTGCACAGAGTGGGATTTCACTTAAAGGTTGGTTAGATGGATACATTGGATACATTGTAGGCTTCTTTTAGGCAGGATCCCCTTCATCCAACTCTGCTCTGTAATGCCAGAGCAGAGTTTACCAAATGTTTGCCTATTTTGGTGAAATTGAACACTTGCCCCTTGATTTCCTTGCTGGGGGAACTGTAATTTCAGGAAGAAGCCTATGCTGTGTTATATCTTCCCTGATCTTTTCTACTCCTTTGTTTGCTCATGCTGGTCCCTGCAGAGATAGACCATTTCTTACTTCTTTCCACCCTTAATGACCTGATTCAGAGCCTCCCTCCTGTGGGACACCTTTCCAGGGTCTCTCTCATGTGCTTCTATGACACTTTGGATCTGTTTTGCGACAGGTTGTGCTGTGTCATTGCTTGCATTCATCCTGGTCCCCTCTTTTAAATTCTGTGCTTCCTGAGGGCAGGGGCCTCCCCCTATCCTACCTTGGCTGTGCCAAGCACCCGGTGCAGCAAATACCATGGAGAATGAGCTGCGTGATGGTCGGACCGTACCTGCAGCCTGACCACCTGTACAGGAAGACCATTACGGAGGCTGTCCCTGGCTGCTCTCCCTGTCGATGTGCAGAATGCCTGGGTTATTGGGCATCATTTAGGGTCAATCTACTGAAGCGGAGCCAAGGAGAACAGAAACACATACTTTGCCTCAAAATGCTCATTTTTTTTTCAAGTGGGCACTTTAGAATAGCTGTAATCTGGTGTTGAATGGCCTTCATATAACATTTGCTGAAAACCTCCAATAGAATATTTTAGGCTTAAAATGTGTTTCTCTCCCTTCAGTTTCTTTCCTTGATTTCAACTCCTATAAATGGGAAAACATATAAATTGAATTTAAAAGGTCTAGGTTTGAATCTGTTCCAAAAGAATGTGGAACTAGGGCCCTTGATCGCCTTGTGCCTCAGTTTCCTCACTTATAAAAATGTGATTATTAATGCCAATCTCACAAGGAGACTAAGCACTTGGAGTGAGTTGAAAGTAGGATAGTAGAAGCTTTTAATAAACTGTAAAATATTCTACCCCAATATATATTTTTTTCTTTTCCTTAACTTTTGTTCTAGAAAATGAGCAAAATCCCTCTGCCTAATTATGTAGCATCAGACAAAATGAGCTTCAAATCCAGGCTTCTCCTCTCATTAGCTCTGTGTGACCTTCAGGAAATCATTTTGCTCTCTCAGCCATTTGCTCTATCTGCATAGTATTATGATGACAGCTACCTTTCCAGGTAGGTTGGGGACATATACACTAAGAAAACAGGCATGTAATTTCCAAATGCTAGATACAGTTGCCCATAATAGAAAATTCCAGAATATTTTTAAATTGTCAGATTACATTTCTTCCCTGAACTTCACCTACCTTTACTAAGGAAATAGATAACAGTACCCACCCCCCGCCCCAAGTCTCCTTTTTGTTAGGTGTATAAGGTTCCGTGAGGAGTGAGGTAAGCTAAAGATTCAGATCCAGGCACTGAGTCCCCCTGTGACAGTGACTGCCTAGCTCTATATCAGTGTTCATCTCTGCTGATCTATGTCCTCCTCACCCAGGTGACATCTGTAGCTCTCTATCTAGCCTTTACTTAGAGGCTCTTAGTTTTACACTCCAGTGTGCTCTATACCCATACCTCCATCACCAAATTTCTCTCCTTTTTGAATTTTCCCAGCCAGATGCTTCCAGAGTTTCCAAAGCGATTCTGAGCCTTAAGAGTTGTTGAACGCCCACCTCCATCTCTCCAGCCCAAGACCCATTCTTGTCTTCCTCCAGGCAGGAAGTTTGGCTGCTGTATCCAGCCTGGAAGGTCTTTATTCCACACAAGCACCTGTCTTACCTGAGAGGGCTGGCGGAAATTCATGACATTGCTGGTATCAGCTGAGCTTGCCAGACACTGGGTGCTCAGCAATGTCAAGTGTTTCTGCTCAAACATGAAATTTTTCTAGGTTGCTGCACAGCCATGTCAGGAGTGATTGTGGATCGGGGGGGGGGGGGGGGGCTCAGATCTCAAAGGAAACTGGATCTGTGAGCACAGGCTCTGTGACCCTCTGCTCTGGTGTAGATGGAGTGGCACTCTGACACGTGGGGTACGGGAAATGTGCCTAAGTGACCTGCCTTGTGCCACTCATCATGCCAGACCCTAGAAGTCACTCATGAACAAGGCAAGGTCCTTGCTTTTCAAGGGGTAAGAGGGATGTCCTTGGGGGATCAGAGATGGAAACTGATGAGAAGGAACCAGATGGTGCTCAGGGTGTGGCATGTGGAGTCAAGACAAGGACTTCTGACCCCTTTACTGGGAGGGATGGTCAAGGATGGCTTCACAGAACAGGAGTCTAAGCTGATGTCTTGAACTTCCCCATGGAGAACAGAGGAAAAGAAAGCCAGCGGAGGGGGTACCACGCAGGAGCTGGAGGCAAGAGCACTAGGGAGGGCGGCGTGAGGCTGGGAGAGGAACAGGGCTGGTCTCCCAGCGTTCCCTGAGCCAGTCTGCAGGCTCCTCCCCTCACCAGGAGCCACACCAAGGCTTGGAGTTGGGGGAAGTTGCTTCCAGCTGCACAGTGGAGGCCAGACTGGGGGAGCTGGATGGAGCGAAGAGTAGGTGGCCTCAGAGCCTCTTTGCTGATCAGAGGCCCCTGAATTCAGGGATGAGAGCTGGGACGAGGAGAGGGGATGCATAGGAAATGGTGTGGGAGGGAGGAAAGGAAGTGAGCACACGCGTCACCTCTCAGGAGGATGTCCTGGGACACTCTAGGGACTTGGTACCAGTGATGCGGGCCAGGGGGAGCTCACAGGTGGCACTGTCACAGGTGGCACTGGGAGTTACTTTCCATCCTCTCTTTCCAGGCTCTCTCTGGCTCTCTCAGGCCCCACAAGCCAGGCTTTCACCCAACCTCCCCACCTGGCCCTGCGCTCTGCCTGGGGCAGCCAGGGAGACTGCAGGGAACCAGAACCGCGTCACCTTCATCTGCTCCAAGCCCTGCATGGCTCCCTTCCCAGGCTGCTGGCGGCTGCACCCTGCAGGACCTCAGCCCTTCCACCCCAAGTGCTGCCATGGCTCTTCCTCCTTCTCCCAGACCCGCCTGCTGCCCCCACTCTGGCCTCCTTCCCACCACTTCCTCCTGGGATGCCTCCTCTCCAGTAACCACATGGTTGTGCCCACTTTATTCTGGCTGTGGCTCAAATGTAGCCTTATCAGAACATTAGCCCACCCTGGACCTACTTCTAAAGCAACTGTTACATCCTTTGACCTACCTTTCTTTATAGTACTTATCAATATGCGAAGCTCACTGCAGAACTCCCTCTGGTAGAACGCATCCTTTCCTGTAATATGTGTTCAATGCATGTTTGTTGAGTGAAAGAATGAATGTAGGATCAGCTGGAGTCTAGGGGAGGTGCTCTTCCCAGCACAGACAGGGATGACTTGGGGGAGAAACAAAGACATATTCTGAACAGTGGATTGAAAATTTAAGCGATTGCTTACTATATTCGTCCCATGTTTCAGGCATGAGTAAGCAGTTAGATAGAGACCAAGACTACCAGTGATGAATCTCCTATGAAAGCTTTCTCGGGGCACTGAGAACTGCGGTTTCCCTAATAGAAGAGCCCCGAGTGAGGGATGGAGCAGCCTGAGCTGCCTGAGATCTGACACTCATTTTTATGTCACTTTAGACCTTTTCCTTCCACTCCTCTTTGATGGCTCGCCCTATGTGTTAATTGAAGGTACAGCTCTTTCATTTGGCTTCATCATACAGAAAAGATGTTTCTCTTTGAAAGCTTGTTTCTAATTCTGTTTGACTTAGGCAGATGTTGAAGTGACGTCATAGCCTCTGAGCTAAGTCTTCAGCTCCGGGGGATGGGCCAGAACAGAGGGTGAGTGTCATCCCCAGGGGGTGGAGAAGAGGGAATGGCAGTGACCACCTGTGTGTGGACATGCCAGAGGCAGCCCCTGGTGTCCCCCTCTGAGGGGCATCTTCCTGGCACAGTGCTTCCATCAGGGGGTTCTTATGTGCAGTGAGCTCTGGCTGGAATGGCAGGGTGGCCCTTACCTGCTGGTCTTTCTCAGACATGGCTGCCTCTCCTGGACACACCCTCTGCCCTGTCCAGCACTGGGCTCACAGCCCCCATGGTGCTTCCAAGGACACCCAGCCCCTCAGTCCTCCCAACACTCAGTGCCTGTCATGTTTTAGTATCTGCTTCTGGGTGCTAGGCCTTGAGTCCTGCTGGTGCGCCTTTGTGAGCTGCAGAGCTGGGTTGAGTTTATATCAGAAGCCTGAGGTCTGGGAAGAAAACTGTATGAAGACCTAAGACAGATGTTGTAGGGTTAACTCTAAAGTGAGTGATCTGTGTTCTTTAAGCAGCCACTTAAACTCCCTGGGGTCATTTTCTTAACTGGGAAGTTGAAGGGCTTTGAGTGAGTGCAGCTCATCTCCTCCACACATATTTCCTCAGTGCCTCATTCTGTTCTGGGAGCCAAGGAGGTGAAAAAGACAATGTTCATTTCCTTAAGAATGATACAGCTTGCAAACAAGACCACTAAGTAAACAAGCAGCTATAATATTCCACAAGGAGGGCAAACCAGAATAGAGAGCAGGAGCCCAGCTGGGCAAAGAGGCGTCTGAGACAAAAATGAGATCGAGGAGTTAGATAGATACACAAGGTAGAAGGAAACCAGTGTGAAGGCACGGAGTCGGGGCAGAGCCCTGCACACAGAAGGACTTGCAGATGTGAAGCTTCTTGAGAGAGAGCTTAAGACAAGGGTGGAAATGAAAAGACTGAAGAGGTACGCAGAGGGGGGGGGCACGCAGGGGCTTGGGCATCTCCTGCAGGATTTTGATCTTCATCTGGAAGCTAACGGGCATCGTGGGAGGATTGTGAACTAGGTAGAGACAGAGACACACATGCCCTTTGGAACTGCCCATCCTGGCTCCAGTTTAGAGGATGCGTTGAGAGAGACGCTGGCAGACGTGGAGACTCTGTGGGACCACAGGTATGTGGAGGTACAGATGGCCCACACCTAGGGGAGGACAGCAGGGACAGAGACAGAAGAACAAGCTTGAGACATGTGAAGTCACTGGCATCTTGGGACAAGTTCAATGACTTGACACAGGGTGGAGGCGTGGAGAGGGATGAAGGATGACAGTCGGTTCTGTGACATGGTCTGATGGATTGGCCCTGCTGCTGTTCAGTGGCCAGAGACACAGTGGAAAGAACAGTTTTTAAGGGGGAATGATGAGTTCTGTTTTGAAAGGTAATTTTAGGTCTCAGAGGATGTCCATGTACCTTTTAGGCAATTATAGAGACATCAGTCAAGCTCAGAAAAGTTCTTGGCTGAATCTATAGGTTTAGGAAATCAACAGCACATGCTAATTGAGGGCCTGGGAGGAGAAGCCATTGCCCCAGGGAAGTGTATAAAATGAGGAAATGAAAACATTCTTCTGGACCCAAGGTCTATACCTTTGCACATCCCAAACTAAAACAAACAAAACCCCACGCACTGTGTCGGTTCCTTTGCCTTGGAGACTTGACTGTGTCCCCACGTGTGTGGGACATCACTCCTGATGTTCCTAGGGCTGTCTCCTTCCCCTTGTCCATGCCCCTTCTTTGCAGGGGTCTCTCTGGGTCAGACTACTCTGTCCCCTTATAGTTTATATAGGAGCCCAGGAGGTGAAGAAGACAATGTTCATTTCCTTCATTTCCTTTATTTTTCTTCATAGAATCGTCTTTATGTGACTCTCTGACATGTTGTTACAGGTATATCGGTTTCTATTTTCTGTTGCCCATCTCTGCAAGGGGGTGCATCCACGGTGCCAGGACTCTGGGTGTTTATATTGCACCAAACAGAACAGTTCCTGATACTCGTTAAGCATGCCATAAATATTTATCAAACAAACAGAAGAATTAATACCAGAAATCTTCAATAAGGAAATGATACTTTTTGGTTTTTCAAGACCACAGACCTGTTTAAGCACCATTTAGTATTACTGGTCAGAAGGTGGACATCGAGTTCAAGACACAATGAAGCTTGATCCCTGCTGGTGCTCCTTCTCCCAGGGTGGCCTGCCCATTTGTCTCAGATAAATGTCTTTCTAGTTTCTAACAGAAGAGAAAGTCCCCACCTCAGGACTCGGGTGAGAACAGGGTGGGCCATGCAGCTGATGATCCACCCATGAAGCTCTAGAGGATGCAGGGCTGGGCGTTGGCCACGTCCTAGGGACCAGCTCTTCAGGATATATCTTACCCACTGTTTTACTTAATCCAGAGATAAAAGCCATGATCTCCTGGACAATTGCTCAAGTTAGGGATCCCCTGAAGTCGTCCTGTGAACTCCGACTAAGTATGCACGTTCTAGAAGTCAGGAGCTGCCTGGGAGCCTGCAGACATCCCTGCATGGGCACGATGTGGCGGCTGCACTCTCTGGTGGAAGCTCGCACATCAGGCCTTCTGAGAGGACCTGAGGCGGGTTGTGGTAGTGCGAGCACAAACTTTAGCATGCAACAGATTTGGGGTTGAATCCCAGCTGTGACCAGAGTGACCAGCTTGTAACCCTTTTCCTAGAACTGATCCGATTTGGAAATCAAAAATCCCCCATCCTTGGAGCCCCTGTCGCCCTGGACAGCCTCCGTGGATTGGTCACCCTTGTTCTGACCCTCGTTCTCCTAATGGGCCTGGGCGGTTACTTGGTCTCTGTAGAGTAGTGCTGCTTTCTCCCCGTCTTAGGCCAGGGTTCTTGTATGTGGAGCCAGAGATGGGGATTCACGAGGGAGTGCCCTCAGCTGGGAGTGCCCAGACTGGTTACCCAGGAGGATCTGGGCCGGCAGGCCCACAGTGTCCCCAGATCAAGGCAGAGGTCCAGGACTTGGTCACTGCAGTGTTCCCTGGTATTTCTGGGAAGAGCAGCTCCTGTCAGCCAAGGCCATTTGCAGAAGACCAGGCTGACCATGGGCTGTTGTCAGCTCCCAGAGCTGCTGAGTGATGTGTGCACCCACAGGGGACCAGAATGGGACACCCACAGCATCCACTGCATTCCAACTGATGTTTCCATTAGAGCCACCAAGCCTTCCAGTAAGACAAATCAATTCCTCAAGGTCACTGCTGTGATGCTCAAGAGATGCAGCCATACCACCCTTGGAGCCTCTTAGAATGTCTGCACCTGAGGGTAAGAGCCTTGAAGACAATAAAATGGTCTCCCTAAGCCCCTCCATGCTAGGAAGCCCTGCTGTGGACTCTCTCCCCAATTTAGCCAAACCTTCTGTTCACCTCTAAAAAGCATCAATGCAAGTTGGTGCTACATTGGTGCCTAACCACCTTTGGCTGCACTAGTGTGCCATTCAGCTTTTTATTGCTGTGACCGAAATACCTGGCAAGAACAACTTCGCAGAGGAAAGATTTATTTTGGTTCATAGTTTCAGAGGATTCGGTCCATTGTCAACTGGCTCCAAGGCAGAAGCACCACAGCAGGAGGGTGTGGTGGAGGAAAGCTACTCAGCTCAGGGCGAGCGGGATGCAGACACAGAGCAGGAGGGGAAGGGGTCAGGGACAGGTATAGTCCCCAAGCCACCGCTCCGGTGACCTGCTTCCTACCACGCCCACCTCTGAACCTCGATGCACTGGGGACCATATTTTCAACTGAGCTTTGGGGGGCATTCCAGATGGAGTTACAGCTAGCTATCTTCTTATGTGCTGCCTGCAACTCCGGTAACTTAAGTAACTGAAATGTGGTTCCTTCACCATGTGAGTTGACCTTTATTTTAGGTGGCTTCCATGTCCTGGTAGATGACCATGGTGCCATCCTGGCCCTTACCTTCTCAGCTCAGGCAGCTTTTCCACAAGCCTGCTCAGCTGCACCTCACTCACCCAGTGCTATGAGTCCTGCTCCACGCCCCAGATGAGCTACTGACACAGCCTCCCCTCCTGCCTTGCTTGCTGAGCTCCTGCGTGGCTGCCAACTCTCTCTCCTCTTTCTCTCAACACATGAGCCTTCTCTTTCTGTGACCCCGTTCCTTCCCCACATAGCTTTCAGGAATACAGTTTCAGCCACACTCTTCCCTATAACCTCATTGTAATCTCAACTTCTCTTTAGAATATGGTTAGACTTCAGTCATGTGACTTTACCTGTATTGCCCTTAAAATGACATGGAATTAAATTTGAAAGTCATATGAAAAAATAAATAAAACTGAACAACTCTTATGGTAATATTTGAGATGCTGAGGGAAGTCAGAGTTTATTCTGATTACAGACTGATCTGAACACTTTCATATCACCCAGGAGGATGGAGGAACTGGCATCTTGCCATGAAAACCAAGGCACTTGATGGGCTCCTTCCTTGATGGGAACTCGGTATGGGATGGGTCAAGGAAAAACTGTTACAGGGCCTTGGGACTCTGAGTGAGGGCCATTAGAGCTGGCTGCCCCTTAGGGGTCTTTGAAGCCATCTACCTGTGACAGCACAAAGCAATAATTTATGTTCAGAAGTGTGGCTGTGAATCACCAAAGAAAAGCTAAATTACAGTCTGTAAACGCTGCTGGAGTAAGACAGAGCAGGAGAATTTCTAAAATAGGTTACATTAGAAATTGCTGAAATTTAATATAAAAGTATTTGAGGTTTAAAAGATTTGGTCTAAGTTATTTGGAAATTAATTTCTGGGGCATGCAACTTCACAGCTGAGGAGTCACTGCACGGGAAGAGAAGCCAACTGAACTCATGGCTTTTGTAAAACATTGTTGACTTTAAATAAGAATATAAAATGCACCAGAGAATAAATTCCCATTTTTAGTTTGTTTAAAGAAAATGTATAAAGATAAGATTATCCTTGGAATCCTGTGCCCACAGTAGAATTCATCAAGCTTGGTATTTTAACATGCTGGCTTCTGTTGGCCTTTGGGGAGAATAAAATGAATAATAATATAATTGCTTCTGAATTCTAAAATGAGATTCCCCTAGTACTTCCCCCCCCCACCTTGAAAGCATGTGATTATTGGAAACAAAGAATGATTCTAGCATCATCTTTAAGTGACAGACTAGCACTGAGTTATGACCTGGTGCAGATGAGAGGGAGAAGGAAGTGCTAAGCTTCCACTGTGTGTTAGGGTTGGAAGAATGTGTGTTTGGAGGAGATCTTTCTACTTAATCTTCATGTGGGAGCTATTAGCCCCAGTTAAAGCCCAGGAGAACTGGCACAGAGAGGACAAAAAACCTGCTCACAGTCACACAGCTAAGCCAGAGTGGAAGCCAGAACCTGATCCCAAATTGGTTTGACCCCAAAACTTGTTCCTCCCCATCCACTCTGCAAATGTTGCTTGTGAAATTTACTTAAAATTCAGACATAGATCATAAAGGCAGAACCAAAGAAAGAGCACCCTCAAGCCCCCCAAACCAAAATAAAACCTCAAAAACTTCTAGATAACCAAGATCTTTGACTTTTAACTGCCCATCCATGTGATGGAAAGTGGAAGGACTCCTGTTTAACTTGGAGGGGGTCCTGTGCTTAGGGCTTCTTGGATGAGTGCTGGTACCAAGTCTGTCCCCAGCACATTCAGCCCCAGGAGCCCGGGGAACACGGCAAATGAGCTCCCTAAGAAAGATGCTTGATAGAATGAGGAGCTGCTCAGGTTAAACAATAAAAAGATTAAAACAAAAATGCAAAGGCAATCTGTGTCCACCCCACTTATTCAGTCAAGAAGTCAAATGTTTAGTAGCTCAGTTTTTCAATACTTTATTTATGTATATTTCTTTCTTTATCGATCTACTTATTTATTTTGCACTGGGGGTTGAACCCAGAGGCACTTAACCCCTGAGCCACATTCCCAGCCTTTTTTGTATTTTATTTTGAGACAGGGTCTTGCTGAGTGGCTTAGGGCCTCACTTAGTTGCTGAGGCTGACTTTGAATTCTTGATCCTCCTGCCTCAGCCTCTAGAGCGGCTGGAATTACAGGTGTGCACCACCAGGCCTGGCTTCAATACTTTATTGACTACCTTGAGCCAAAATGAAAAAAAAATAATGCATGCGCTGAAATTGCAGCTGTGCCCTTTCTTCTTTGTTGATATGGTTTAATTCAGTGTCCCTCTGGATATTTTTATTCAAAAGGTGGTGATTAATGTACGTGCCCAAACTTCAGAGATGTTAGTGGAATGCACTGCACACACCTAGACTTGAGTCAGTGTTCTGCTCTGAGGTGCATCCCATTTCAGGTAGGTGCCACCAGTGGCAGGTAGCCAGAAGCTTGTCTGGAGTCCCTGGGTCTCTGCAGGAGCAGAGAATGTGCCCTGGCCTGGGGGATTCCCCTGCAGAAATTCTGGGGTACTGAGTATGAGGGGGCAGAATGTGAAGCATCTGCTAGAATAGGCTGGTGGACCCATTTGCAATTTTAGCCTAATGCATTCCTGCCTCTACCCATGCCCCACACACTAGCTTCATCTGGATGTGCTCCTCATGGGTGCAGGTGTCCAGACTCGCCTTTATTGTCATGGATTCTGCAAAGCCCGCCCCACCCCTCAGGCATCTCACTGCAGTGGGGCTCAGGTAGACCACAGCAGCAAATTGTTTGTGGGAGCTCCACTTCTCACCACCTGCCTCCTATCCTGGTTAGCTGTGGTCCCCTCCTGGCCAGATGATTCCACCTCTCTGCGCTTCAGCTTCTTCCTTTATAAGATTGGGGTTACATAGATGCCTTATTCCAATTCTGGTAGCATTAAAAATCATACAGAAGTGTCGTGAGGAACAGTGCCTGGTCCACAGCAAGACACAGTAAATGCCACCTTTGATGCTTTAAGCACTGACTGGAGTCTGTTGGATGGCTGTCCATCAAACTGCACGAGTTCACACCTCCTCCTCCAGCTGTGCCCTCCTCCAGTGGAGGTCCTTGACTCGATGACTTTGGACCCCTGTCCAATGCTGACTCCTCCAGCCCTCTCTTCACCCCTGTCCTGGGCACTGGCAGATGCCCAGTCTCATGGGAGGTCTTGGCTCCTGGAGCTGGTCACTATGGAAGCTTCTTGACGCAGCTGGGAGAGAGCAGGTGACTGGACATGGAAGGACGGGCTGTCATCCAGCACAGAGTAGAGCAGGAGCAGGACAGGCAGTGGGAGTTACCCTCCAGGGACTGGACTCCAGGACTACTCTGAAGTGGGCCCTGTCCACACAGTGGTTCACCCAAGGAACAGCCCTGGGTTCTTTCTCAGATCCCGCCCTGCTGGGTTAGCTCAGCCACCCTCCGCCCTGGTACCCCAGTGGCAAGGTGTGAGCAGTGGGCCTAGATGATGCCCGCAGAGTCCGTGTATAAAAGAGGCCCTGCCCCGGTTTCATCTCTGCCCGCCCTGGCTCTGATTTGGAAACATGTGTAACTTCTCTGAATCTGTTTCCTCGTCTGTAAAATGAGGATAACAAGACCAGTTTTGACCTCGGTGGTCTGGACAAGCAAAAGATACAACCACTGCTACATGCATGGCCTTAGCCAATGGCCAGACACAGACACACAGAGCAAAAGATTTGAGAAAGAACAGCCACTTATTAGTAAAGGAGTCTTAAGTGTAGTAGGTGCCAAGCCCCGTGACACATGCTGCAGATGCTGAGAGCAGGCATACTTGAGTTCCATCTTCTAGAACTTAAATTGTCCCAGTGGGGAGAGTAAAGAAGCCAAAAATAACAGGCAGTGGCTTCTTTTTTTCCCCCCTCTTTCCATATATGCCCTTAAACACATATTCATTCAACAAACATGGATTTTTCACATGTGATCTTCCCAACAGTTTCATAAGATAAAAGAATTTCCTTGTCGTTTTTTTCATAAAAGAAGATTCTGAAGTTCAGAGTGTTTGGATGCCTTGCGCCAAATCATGCACATTTGGTCCCAGAACCCAAATTCCAATTTAGGGCCCTCTGAACCCAGTGGTTTTGCAGGAGGCTGAGTCACAGAGAGGGAAGTGCTCACACAGCACTGTGGCCTTGCTCAGAGTGACTCACTTCTCTAAGGCTTAGCTTCCCCACTTTTTAAGTGAATAGAGATGGAGGTGATTCCTAGTGTTCTTTCCCAGAGGCTCTCTGCCACCACGGAGTGATTTCTTTGAATTCGTTCCTTCTCTGAGACTTTTTCATGTTTTTGCTTATTTCTCTCACATATTTTTTGTTTCCTTTCTCCCTTTCAGTGGAGGTATTAATCAAGTTATATTGTTATACCCTGTGCAGGTATGAATGTGTAACAATACATCCACTCTTAGGTGTAATTATTAGGCACCAACAAAAAATCAAAATATAGAAAAATATTAATTAAAGTAGTTAGGTGTCAAAACAGCAACAAGATTTCATGTTGGACGTCAGCAGTGTGAAGGCTGGATGTATTTATTCGTCTACCTTTCTCACAATGCTTTCACAACACAGGTGCACATTCAGAGTCAGTATAATTTAGTAGTGTAATCCAGATTCTGTTGTAAAACCAGATGACAGCAGCTACAGAGAGAGAGAGCGATCTCATCATGTCAAGGAACAGATGATTTGGAACCCTGTTAGAATTAGCGAGGTCCCGACGTTCCCCTGAACTGCAGCCCAGGCCGAGACCTGGTCACCCAGCCATGCTTTCCTGAGCTGACCTCTGATGGTGACAGGCTGCTTCCTTCTCTGCAGTCCTTACTTGTCCCAGGGAGTCCCAAGGAGTTTGTATGAGAAGATTAAATTGTCAAGCATGGTGGAGCCAGAGCTAAATTCCCAGAGGCCCAGAGACAACCGGATCCCGGGGACAGTTGCATTGTTCAGCGGTATTTGTTATTGGTTCCATCCTGCCAGCACAATTGGCCCCACTGAGGACCTTCCCAGAAAGTTCCTGCCCAGGATTCCACTGTGCTCAGAAACAGCCTGCCTCAAACAGTCTCCGAGCCTGCCTCACGGTGCAGGCTCCAGGGAATAAACCTCAGGAGGGATTGTGGTGGAAGAGAAGGAACACAGGGGTACCATTCCATTTCATGTCACTTTTTTGTACTAAGACTTCAAAGTGCTTCATAATTTAGAACCAAGAATAAAAGACCTGAATTTAATTTCTTTTATTCATTCAGAGTAAAACACAGAGCAACGACCTTTGGCCAAGTCCAGTGCCGAGGATAGAAAAATACCACCGCTGCATCCACCACCATCCCAAACAGCTTGTGCCTGTGGAACACATTTTAGCAGGCGTTAGGTTAAGCACTTTGAGGGCATTATCTGTTTATTCTGTGGGGTGCTAAATTCCAGAGGTATGTGGCTTTGTGATGTAATAAGAAATAGGCATTTTGGCCTCGGTCCGCAGATGGCTGCCCAGAGTTCCTAAAACTCCTCATACCCCACCGGATAGGAGCACTAAAGGTGAAATGAGCACTAAGGTGAAATGAGCTACATCTGAGTTGACCTTAACAAGGCCACTTACGGCAGGCCCCTAGAGTTGGGGACTGATTGCCAAGGGACGGACCCTGTGCTTAGAGAGTTGGAACTCTCAGACCCCACCCAACCTCAGGAGAGGAGACGGGGCTGGAGAATAACTGATTCCCAATGGCCAGGGACTTCATCTTCCATGCTCCGTAATAAAGCCTCCAGGAAAACCCAAAGCTCGGGTTCTGGAGAGCTTGAGGGTTGGGGACACAGGGGAGGGGATGCTGGCTGCCTGCACAGGGCCTGGGAGCTCTGTGCACACTTGTGTGCTTGTCCAGTACATCTCTTCCTCCGGGCGATGCCTTTAGAATAAACCAATAGGATAAATACAAGTTTTCCAGGGTTTTGTGAGCTGTTCTTGTAAGTTATTGAACATGTTTTTGTAAATTAGTGAACCTGAGGATTGGGTCACAGGAGTCTCTGACTTATAGCTGATCATCAGTAAGTTCAGACTGGAACTTGGATGGGCAGTTGGTGTTTGTGTGTGTGTGCGCGCATGTGCGTGCATATGCATGTTGGGGGCTATTATGATCTGGGTGGATGTGAGGTGTCCCCCATAAGCTCATATGTGAGACAATGCAAGAAGGTTCAGAGGAGAAATAATTGGGTTATGAGAGCCTTAACCCCATCTGTCTCTTAATTTATTGAGTGGTAACTGAAGGCAGATAGGGTGTGATTGGAGGAGGTGGGTCACTGGGGGGTGTGCCTTTGGGGTACATATTTTGTACCTGGTGAGTGGAGTTTCTCTGTGCTACCTAACTACCATGTGAGCTGCTTCCCTTCAACACTCTCTTCCGTCATGATATTCGGCCTCACTTTGAGCCCTGAGGAATGGATAATACTGTCTGTGGACTGAGACCTCGGAACCCATGAGCCCCCAGATAAACTTTTCCTCCTCTACAACCACCTGGTTGGGTCTTCTAGAAGCAATCAGCTGATTGAAACGGGCAGTCTGGTGGAACTGAGCCCTTACCTTGGGGGTCAGTGCTCACCTCAGGTGGTCAGTGTCAGCTTTGGTGTGGAAAACAAGCATATTTGGTGCCCGAAGTGTCCGCTCTGTGCTTAGAAAAATGGTTTGTTTCCTCCTTAGGGTGTCATTATGACTTCTAGATGCACCTGAGCTGGGGCACTTGGTACATGCAATGCAGTGTCCCTTCAGTTGTGTTACACAGCAACCTAGGACTCTATTTCACAAAGATGTAGAGGATATAGAAGTTGTTCATAACCTTGGTTGATGGAGGCCTTGCTTTAGCAGCATCCTCCAGAGCTGGGTTTCAAGCCTGATAAGGCAAGACCACTGCTCTCTGGGGTTTCAAAGTTTGGAGGAGTCTGCTCCACACTTGATTCACTCCTCCACCTACTGAGAGACATCTTGATAGCTTCC
Source organism: Ictidomys tridecemlineatus (assembly GCF_052094955.1). Lineage (NCBI taxonomy): Eukaryota > Metazoa > Chordata > Mammalia > Rodentia > Sciuridae > Ictidomys > Ictidomys tridecemlineatus. The sequence goes on from NC_135483.1 coordinate 4,725,872, forward strand.
GAGTCTTGAGAATTATGAATAAAATGCTGTAAGTTCTGCTGTAGAATCTGCTGTGTGCAGATTCTTGTGTGGTCATAAATCTTCAACTTGTTTGGGTGGATACCAAGAGGCACAATTTGTAGATTGTATGCTAAGAGTATTATTTACAGAAATGGCCAAACTGTCCTTCAAAGTGGCTGTCCCTTTTTTGCACTCCTTTCAGCAGTGGAAAGAACTTCCTGTTTCTCCACATAGCAACATTTGTATTGTTAATGTTTTGTTTTCAAGACAAGAGTTGGCGAGGGCCTGGACTAAGGAGGTGGCAGTGAAGAATTGTTGGCAAGTTCTAGAACTATTACAGATCTAGAACTATTATAGATCTAACAATAGTTCTAGTTATTGGTGTTCTTAAATCACCCAGTTTGACTTTGGATTGATTTGGGGTGTCAAGGGAATATGATGAATCTTGAATGATTCTAAGGATCTGGTTTGGATGCAAAGATAGTGATGCTACTTGGAAACAGGAGAGTGAGTGATGGAAGTTGAAGCCTGAAGCTTCAGTATGAGACGTCATTAGGAGCGATCCAGAGCCTGTGGATTTGGAGAGAGATCTGGGTTGGACGCAGAAAGACAGGTGTTGCCAATGTGAAGGTTGCAGTTGGATTTATGAACTATTATGTATGTGACTCTCCAGGTAGAGCATTGGATTTATTCCTGTAGAAAAATAAAAGAAGGGGCAGGAGTCAGAATTGTGAGTGGTGAAGAAATCAACTTCCATGGGGTCTCAGGAAAGGAAAGCTTAAAAAGCCAACTATGTCTTACACAAGTTTTGGTGCATCAATAAATAATTGCCAAGCTGAATTACCCAATTACTTTTGGGTCTCTGTTGTTCTTAGCAAACTTAAGTTACGGCTTTTAAGCTGTATATTTTCCACTAACAGCAATTAGAAAATGCAATGTGAATTTTGCACAACTTGGTAATGGCATAAGGTGGCACCAGTTCTTGTCCCCAGTGAGTGCTTCTGAGAATCTGTGCACAGAATGGTCTGGAAACACATCCCACGAGAGGCTGACGATGAGCTGAGCTGAGTGGTTAGGAATTAGCAATGTGAGATTTATTCTATTCACATATTACTGGCAAATATCCTAGTACTCACTATGGGATGGACGCTGTTCAACACATTGGAAATACAGAGCAAAAAAACAAACCAAATCTACAATCCCCAGAACCTCAGATCTGGTGGAGTGAATTGAACAATACATAAATTTAAGAACAAATACAATAGGAAGCAATATGTATTATGCAGAAATATACAACATAGGAGAGAGGAGATTAAAAAAAACTGATGTTTCAGATGGAGCTCACAAGCACATCCTCTCTGATAGGAGTTGTTTGAGCAAAGACCTGGAAAATTAGGAGGCAAGTCATGTGACTAGGAGGAAGACATTTCACTGGCAGGAGCTCCCAAGGTGGCCTCTGGATGCTTGTGTCACATTGTGCCTTGACTCTCTCTGAGATCTCCTTTTTTATATCTGGCACAACAGGCATCAAACCGGCTTGGAATGAGGGAACTGTTATTCAGCTCCTGCTAGTTGCTGGCACATTTTATTTAGCACATAGCTTTTCTTATTTGTCCCTTACAGCAATAGGTAGCATTATTATTCCAATTGGCAGGAGAGAAAATAAGGCTCATAGAGTAAATAATTTGCCCCAGGGCACACAGTCAATGGGTGACAGAACTGGAATGATCATTGCAGTTTGTCTGGCTTCAAAGATTTACCGTTTTCCCAGCCACCCACCCCATCCTGCCTGCATGGCCCAGCCAGCACTGTGGACTGTGCTTACAGAGCAGATGAGCCCTCTCTGCACTGCAAAGAAGGAACCGGGGCTATATTTGTTTTCGGTTGACCAGCTGGCTTTTTACAATGGATTTGCAAACCTCAGATAGAATCACTGAATCTATTTTTAAGTTTTGCCTGAGACACATTTATATAGTCAAATAAAATATGGAATACTGATCTTCATGTACTGTGCGAACGAAATCTATCCCAAGGCCCTCCTTGTGCCAAGGGCCCCAGGGGTGGCTTGCATTTGAGGAAGCCCATGATGTTTCTAGTTTTATGCACATTTACACAATACTTGGACTGAATTAAAACGATGATATTGCAATTAGAAAAGATCTCTCTCCCTTTCTCCTCCTCCTCCCTCTCCAATTTCAGTCTCCCTGTCTCTCTCCTTCTCTTTCTCCCTCTCCCTTTCTCTCAACATAATAGTTTAAAAGGCAATATAGACCTGATTACCAATAGATCAAGAATGTTTTTCACTATTGCATTTTAAGCCTTCTGTGACTGGGCCCATCTCTGGTTGTGAATTCACGAGTCATTGGACAAAAGGCTACCTTCAGACTTCTGAAGCTCTTCAGGAAATGGGTCAAGGGGGCAGGATGGATCTGGCTGGAGAAATGGCTTTTACTCCTTATCGTTCACATTTCAAGAGCGCCATCTCCTACAAGTTATAAAGAAAGTGGCCTCGAGGTTTAGAACCCTCCAAGGTGTCTATTTCTGTGTTCTAAGCTTCTAGGGTCTGGGTGGGAAGGGGCAGGAGCAGAGGCTGGAGAAGAGGAAGGACTCGGTCCCTTGGTCCGAAAGGGTTGGACAAGGCATTCCAAGGGTTCTGGGCTTGACCCTGCAAGCATGGTGGATCTTTCAAGGCCTTTTAAGCAAAGGAAGGGCAGAGCAAATTTTAGGACTTTCATGGATTGTTCTCTGGCCATGAGAACATGGCTGTGTGTTGGGCCAGAGTGGACACTGGGTCAGCACTTTCTATTCTGAATGCTTAAAATTCTCTTTTATGCTGCTCTCTCTCATTATTAATGCAAAGCTGTAAATCGTCCAGAGGAAAGCTGGCCACATGGTCGCAGTCTTAGATGGAATGAAAGGTGAATACTTTTTGAGTTGAGAAGAATTTAGTTCATTTTAGTTTCTTCTTATTTTTTTCAAATATACTAATTTACATGAATGGCCATGCTTCCAGATAGTTTCCGATGCCCATGTGCTGTATCTCCTCTAGATACCATGTGCCATGGGTGGTAAAACGTGCTTCCTTTTTCCTGAGGGGAGACATGGTGGCACCACCCACACATCTGTGTTAAGGGACCAGTCAGCAGGATGTACCCTAGTAGCCGCTGGGCAGCACCAGGCTGACCCTCCCTGTGTGTGGCACCCCCAGCAGTTTGTACTGGAGCTGCCCAGGAAGCCCGCCACACGCTGTGGGATGGCGACATTTAAGTCCTAAAATGAGCAGGTTCTTCACCTTGCCTGGGAAGCCCTTCCAGGCCGCCGTCATCTCTCCTCCACCTTCCCTTTCCCTGATGGAATTTCAGCAGTTGGAAATGTTCCACGTCACAGCCTCCTGGTGCTGCCTGTCTTCCTCAACCCTTCCTCACACTGGGAGGAGCGGACTCCACCTCCTGCCTGCACTAGGAAAGCAAATGAAGCACCCGCACAGGGGGAAGCCCCTCCTTAACCCCCATGTTCTGCACGTGTCACTCCATCTGTGTGCAGCCTTCCCTGAAGAGTGGGCCTCCTGCTCCGTGCAGACCCTCCCTACCCATCCCACCCTGGCTCCCAGCCCCTTCCACTTCTTCCCAGAGCTTGCTCCCTGTGAAATTCCCTCCTACTTCAAAATGGTCAGCCTCGTCGTCCTGCCTCCTGGCCCCAGTCACTAGCTTGTCAGCTTGTGTGTAGGATGGACGTTTCTCTCCCTTGTCAAACTCAGGCCACGCCCACATCCTGATACGCACCGCACCGTAGTGTCCTTTCCACTCCTCTCTCTCCTCCTGCACGGCCAGGTTCCACAAGGTGGCTAAACGTGCTGAATTCATTTCCTTGGTGTTTATTTGTTCTTTTCCCACTCTTTGTCACAACAGTGCAGGTCACCCGTCTTCTGATGGCCAGACTCTACTGCCTTTGGAGAGGGAGCTCTAGGATGACCATATCTCCACTCTCTGAGCCACTGGTGTCCTCCAGCTTCATTCTTTTCTCACCTTCCTCCTTCCTGGCACACATTTTCCTGCCTTCCTTTACCATATCACCTTAAATTCTTGGCTTGCCGTCCACATGCTGTATTTCTCTCCTTTGATGTTTTCATGGTAACTACAAATCCTAGGTGTCTTATGGACCCTGGAGGCTTCCGTCACTTCCTGCAGCCTCTGTTCTCAAGGCTGGCTTGTTCACTCTGCTAGGCTTAGTCCAGAAGTGCATGTCAACCCCCCCTCCGCCTCCCGGCCAAGATTCCTGTCCAGTGGGTAAGGGGGGCTTCATCCGTGTTTCCCTGAGCCAGAGGCAGACACCATCCTTGTCTGTATGATGCCCCCGCCCCCAGTCACCTGTCCCTCTCTTGTCCTTGCCTCCCTCCGTCTTCACTTTCTCGCTGTGACTCTGGAGACGCCACTCTCAGCTCACAGCTCTGCCATCTCAGCCTTCCACCTGATTCCCCTGCAGAACGCAGCCACACCCTGCCCAAGCCAGCAGAGGATCTGAGAGTCTCAAAATGGGCATGAGATCCTGCTCCTCCCACCATTCCCTGGAACTCTCTGGAGGCTTGGGGAACCAGGAAGCCTCTGCTTCAGTGTCGCCTGTGTGCCTGTGGCCTGTCTGTCCCTCACCCCACGAGACCCCTTAGCCTCTGCACTGCAGTTTCCTCCAACAGGGACTTGGGGAGTAAGAGGCGGGTATTCCAGGGAATGCTTAGGAGAGTTAGCTGGCACACAAACAGAAGATGCTAGAACGTTTACCTATATTGGTTTTGTAATCATAAAAATAAGAAAAAAGGGGCTTCAGTATTTACTGTTGTGCATATTGGTGCCCCCTCAGCCCAGGCGTCCGGTGGTCAGTTGTGGAAGAGCAAGCAACCTAAGGGAAGGGGGCTCCTGCCAGGCAGATGGGAGCCGTGTCCTCAGACACCCTTTCTGTTTCAGTGTGCGGTGACAATATATCATCTACAGGGCCTCATTATGTAGATTTGTGCATTATGGTATTTAGCTTTAATTAAACAGTCCTCACAAAACAAGCAGGTGATTTTAATAGACTCCTGCAAGGAAACCACAGATTGACGACAAGGCTGATAATCACACTTGGCATGGAAATCAAGGAGAAGCTTCCTCCAGTCACATTGCAGGTTAAAAAGCAAAGTTGATCTAATTAAGTTACATGATAAATCACGAGTATTATCACCAGGCCATCTGAAGTCGGGCTTCACACTTGTCCACATCCTCCCTGAACCCTGGCCTCTCAATACACAGAGACCTGAATGCCGTTTACCTCTAAGTACAAAGGCTACACGGCATCTGACGTGTGTCGGTGGACATGGGGCCTGTGGTTTCTGTTACCTGCTGGCGACGTGTTTGCCAGACACTTGCTGAGGCTGTGCGTGTCCTCCTGCAGCAGGGCCTCTGCCTGAGGGACGCGCTCCTCCCATTGTGTCTTTCCTATTCAGCCGTTACTTCCTCCGTACTGCTGCCATCACCTTCGATCCGACATGGATGTCTATAATTAGTCCTTTGCCTCCTTCTCTAGCTGCATGCTCCCAGTGGAGGAGGAGGCCCCTGCCCATGCGCACTGGCTCCACATCCTAAGTGTCGACTTGATAGCTATGGAATGAATAGTTGGTGCATACCCATCAGTTGCTGGGCTGGTTGCACTGCAGTTTTTATATTTTCCAATTAATGCTGCTCATTGCAGAGTATGCCGGAAGCTCTGTGCTGGGAACTGTCATCTAAGTCTGCTAGAAAGCCAAGGATATAATCCCCACCCCCCTCCTCCCAATGATACTAATCCTTAGGTGGCATTAGCATACAGTTCAGAGAGTTGTGTCTGCTCATCCATTCCTGTGATTGTCCAGCTTCCTTGCGTCAAAGCATGCCATGACAGGGCTAACTGAGGGCCCTCCCACACTTGGCGTTCTAGGGCTTGGGGCTGCACACTTATCTCTGCTATCCCCTTGAGCCTGCTGTCTGTCCGGGCGAAGTGGGCTCCTGTTCTCCAGTGTCCTGAGACTTTCCTTCCTTGATTTCACTGGTCCCTGACATCGTGCAGATCCACACTGCTTTCTCAGGTTCCCAATCAGTGTTTATATCGAGTCATCGGCCACAGACAGTACTTGGGACTGTTTAGAGAAGTGCCTTGTCATGAGTTTTCTCACAAAAGGCCCCTTGTCTTCCCTTCCTCGGTTAATCATGCCTGTCCTTTTGATATCCTTGGTCACCGAGTTTGTTGATTACAGGAGCCTGACTACCTTTTTCTTCTCCTCTTCCTGACATGGGAAATTATTCTAATTTTCAATTCTTTCTTTCCTTAGAATTTTTAAATCTTGAATTTTGGTGTTTAAGAGAAAACTTTCTCATTAGAGCTTGCTGAGTCAAAAGCAAGTTATGATAGACACAGGAGAGACCAGGTGCCTTGTATCTAATGGGCAATCATAAATGCTGTGTGTGAATTTCAACATCCTATTTGAAAAGAAAAAGAAAGAGTGGGAGCAGGCAAATAAAGACAGTCCAGTGGGATCTTAATAGAACGGATTGGTTTGGGACTGGGAGACATATGTAGAAAATTTCATGTTAGTGGAATGTGCAGGCTTTCTTCCGTCCATAGATAATGAGTCACGAGGCACTGACAGCTGATGAGTCAGAAGACACAGTAGGATTCCTCTCACTCCGTCTCCTTGACACATGTGTAAATAAAATGGCATAAGAGGAATGCAAGTGTTCCGGTCAGGTAGGGGAAGCAGAAAGGGCCTTCAAATGTAAACTGCCTATGAGTTTTGACACATATCTGGCTCTGTAAATTCCACCGGGATGTCCTGTCACAAATATTTTGTTATACAAATTTTCAAATGAATGCCCGTAGTTTCTATAGCAGATTTCACAATTGCTAATGTTTTGTAATATTTGCCCGAGTGGCATAGAAATGTAAGCATGATTTTCTAGATCATTTGAAAATAAGTTGCAGACTTCAAGGCAGTATAACCCAGATACTTCAGCGGGCTTCGAAGAAAAAGGTGTTCTTCAATGAGACGCCAAGGATGTCACTTTACTAAAGAAAATTTCAATATTTCAAATAACATTTGATGCATGTTACACATTCATAATTCCTCAATTGTTCAGGAAATTCTTCTCAGAGATATTTTGAGAAGAATCCTACCAAAGTGTATGTGAGTATTTTGATGTTAAATATTTAAATACATCTATTTAAAATGTTTGTATATTTTAAGTCGAGAATAGACTTTCAAATTTCCCTTACAACCCTCCACTCTTGACCTGCACTGACTGACACTGTAGATTAGCTGTCTTTTTACAAATTCCCACTAGCAGGAGTTGTCTGTTTCTTTATGGTGTCATTTACCCTGGTTCTCTGTCCCCTGTATTTCAGAAACACCAGCAAGCAGGTCTAAGGCACTACTATCCAAAAGAACATTCTGTGATGATGAAAGTATTTTATGTCTATCGTTCAGCGTGGTTTCGACTAGCGGCAATGAGGTTATTGGACCCTTGAAATGTGGCGAGTATGACTAAGGAGATGGATTCTAAATTTTATTTAATTAATTTAAGTGTAGGTAACCACATGGGGCTAGTCACTGCCAATCTGACACATGGGTCCAGAGCCTTGAATAAACCCGAGTTAAATCATCCGTCCATTGTGCCTGAGGTGGCTTTGCCCCAATTTCTGGTGCCAAAGGCTGCCACTCTGCACATCCTCAGATCACGCCAGGTTTACACTGAGCAGCGAGCATTCTAGGGAAGCAGGCGGGCCCCAGAGGGGATTCTGCAATCCCCTGTGCGCCCTCATAGCCCAGGTCACCAGCCCTCTTTTCACCCACCTCTGGGGGAACCGTGCTGCTTGGACTCTTCGGTGGCCAGGCACCTGTTTGGAGTTTGCCTTCTGACCGGGGAGAGGGGCTCTGGGAGAACAACCAGGAGGGAGTATTTAGTCGCCCTGTGGTTCTGGGCTCAGGCTCTCTCTGTTCTTGTCACTGTCACACAGATTCATGGTCAGCTTGGCAGTGGTGACACACTGCCTGGCCCTGAATCATCAAAGCCGGGTTTATATACGTTCGCCACAGCACACTTATTAGGGAAAGAACGTTTAACAACCCAAGTGATGCAAAACTTTTCTCTTCTGACGAGACCTGAAGAAAATTAAACAGAACATCACAGCCTGACATACAGTTAACTACAAGCTTTAAAAATAGAAAGGTTTCCAATAAGCCACTCTGGCTGCATTGACACAGATAGATTAATTTGCCCTCACCGCTTCTCTTGTGAGATGCAGCCTGATTCTTTTTTGAGTTCTGTTGTTTGGTCATTAATTCCTGGAGCAAGCACCAGCTCTTCCCACAGCAGCTCCCTGGGCACACTGTGGCTTCCTCTGCCCTGGGGATCTCAGCTCTGGTGGTGGGGTCCTTCGCAAAGCCTTTTTCCCACTCTCGTCACCTCCTGGGCCGTTTTCTAGTATCATCCCTGGGTTTGCTTCACTCCGAGCCTGATGCTGACCTACTTCTCCCTCCTGACGGAGATTCTGACCCACTCTTGTTAACTGGGTCACAGCGCAGCCTCCCTTGCTCGCTTCCACCTGTCTTAGTTTCAGAGCCAGATAAGAGGTGTCAAGAGCACTCTGTCTTCTCCTTAACGTCAGGGGCTCAACCCTCCACTGTGCCTCTGCCCAGGCCCTCTGCACCCAGGCAAGGCCTGTCCCTCACTCCCCTAGAGGGAAACAAACCTAGGCTGAGGCCTAGGGTCAAGTTGAAGAAATGGAGGGATTCATGCACCAGCACGCGGGGCCAGAAGGCAGCAGCCAGAGGAACGCGAGGGCTGAGCAGAGGCTTCACTGTTCTCAGGGGAGGCTCCTGCAACTCCCACCTGCTGCTAGCAGTGATTGAGAGGGTGTCTGGCACACAGGCACAGGGTGCGGGGACAGCAGCAAGGCAGCTGAGGGTGGTGACTGCATTGGCTGGGGGTTAGGATGGGCTCATGGGCGCGAGAGGCATTTGGAGAGGCCTCTCAACAGCGTGAAGAGAACACGGTGTCTCGAATGGAACAGCCTGTACCCTCACCTTACTGTGTGACCTTAGGACAAGGAGATTGACCTTGAAACCCCAGGTACTTCACATGTAATTAGGGAGTGCAATGAACTTCTCACAGAAAGCTGAGGGTTTCCAGGTGTGGCTTGTCTGAATGATTCTAGCATTGGACTGGACACAAGGGGCACCTCTCGAACACCCACCAGAAAAGGGTGGGGCGGGCCCTTGACCGTTCACCTTTCTGCTGGAAAACACCTGCTGTAAATATCGTCAATGAATGATGCTCTTGCCCCCATCCCAGGACCTGCCTAAATCGCATCCCCATACCCAGTCGTAAACAGAAGAGCCAGGTCCCATTTGTGATCCATTTCCCAGCTTTGACTTGACAGTTTTCTCCTGAAACTGCAGCCTCTAATTTTCTTAATTGCAAAATTGCCCTCAAGTCTGTGATTCCAGCTCTTTGTTTTTTCCTCATTAATTGTTCTCTAAACAACATGTGTGGCCGATAGCTGTCCCCCACCTCTGTGTGGTTTCTTCCACAACTGCAAAGAGTTCTTCTGTGGCCAGTGGGCTCTCCGTGCCAAGGTCCAGGGAGAGGCAGGGTCTGCTGTGCCACCTGCCACCTCAGAGCTGGAGGGAGGGTTTCTGGCGGGACACCGAGGGCAGCAGTCCAGGGGACTCATCTCCCATGAGGATGTGCACTACTGGCTTGTTTTGGGTACTGAGTTCTGGGCAGTAGGCCCACTGCCATCCAGACGCAAGTGTCTCTGTTGGGACAGTGGAGAGTGTCCTGAAATCCTTCCATTCTGTTTTTTTCCATCTTGGAATTTCACTGTGGCTTCAGCAGCCTCCTGTCTTCTTTCCCTCCTTTTCAGGGGGTCACCTCATCCAGGACTCTACAGATAACCCTTTATGGGTTCAGAAGACAGAGACGGGGACTTGGTCCAAGGATGTCCCTGGGGCTGGTGGGCCCAGAGACACTCCTTGGGCCCCTGCTTCAAGTGGGAGCATGTTACTCTTTCTTGGTATCCCGTGTCCCGTGCACAGAGGCTTTTGAGAAGGTCGGAGACGTGGAGGTCTGGATGTAAGAGGGGTTTCCTTGGGGAGCCCCACCCTAAGAACTCACCATGCAGACCAGGGAGATGTCCACTCCCATCTCCACAGAGGGAGGAACCCAGCGCGAGCTCCCTGCCCACGCCTCCTATCTGGGTAGCAAACCCCTGCACCATGGGGTCTCAGCCTCCACAACCCTCCACACTAGACCACCGTCTTCTTGACGTCGAGGTCGGTCTCCATCTCTGTCTGTCTGTCATCCTGCAGTGTCTGGTGCACGGTTCTGACAGTCAACTCACATCTGATGCAGGCAAGAGGAGCACCGTGAGGAGGCAAGTATTTACCCTATACTTTGGAAAGCAATTAAACGAGATCCTAGAACCCAAGCTTGGATAGACTTGAAGTTTTCAGTGCCCTATTCATGTTTGTTATTTTCATAATAATAATTTCTAGCAGTATTACCCCTCAGTAGGTTTCTCTATAAGGGAGCTCGGTGTTTGTGCATCCCTGTACGTTCACCCCAGGGATTGTGTGGGGTGAACCCTGCCAGGACATCATCAAATCATCCCAGGGGTCCTTTACTTGGGGAGCTGAGGCAGACAGGCTGCAGCCAGGAGATGGTGGAGTGGGCCTCGGCTTCCTGCTGTGTGAGGCTGCGGACTTCTGGTAATGGAGTCCTGCTTTGACAGAGATGGCCTCCGCTGCCCTGCTCTCATCCTGAGTCCTGCTCGAGTCCCCTGACGCCTCGGTCTCCACCCTCCCCAGCTCCTGGCTGGCCCTGTCTCTCCTTGCTCTCTGCCCTTGCCACACATGCTGGACCTTGAATCGTGATGATGGATAGTGGGCCTTTCCCTTGCACTCTGAGGAGCTTGGAGGTTGTGACCATCCGTCCCTTCTCACTTTCCTCCAGCCTGTGTCGCAGTAGGCCCTGCTGTACAGTGTGTAGCAATGTATGCAGCAACAGAACGCAGTACACGTTTTCACCAAAAACCCATCAGCAGGAACTTCCTCTGAGGGCTGAGATCTTTGCTATCTTCAACTTATTATCGAAGGTGCCTGTGACCTGAGATCGCAGGAAAGTCGGGAGTTAGATGTTCTTTTAGGCATCATCCATTATTATTTCTTACTCTCTTGATTATTTTAAAAATGCTATGTGAATGCTTTGCCGTTAGTTCATTTTCCTATGAGGTATAGAGGAAACCATAGACACGGGCCGCTCACAAGCCCCAGAGAAGTGGTGGAGAAAGCCCGCCTGAGAGCTGGCGGCCTGCCCCACTGATCCCACCGACAGGCACCACGGCCCGCCCCCTTCAACATCTCTCCTCACCCGCGTCTTCTTCTCTCACGTGGGTCCTGGCAGGATGGACAACTTCTGAGCATCCCCTTGACCCTCTCTGTGGAAAGGCACCGACCCCCTGTTTCTCAAATGAAGTTGAAAGTTGAACAGACTCTGCAAGGAAATGAACTGAGAGGAGGAGAGCTACTTGGGCCGACTCGGGGTCCAGAGCTGCCCTGGGCCTCCTGGCTTCATACTACCTACCTTTCTCCTCTGCTTCTGGGCAGCTGTCAAGGGCCAGCAGGCTCCGGGGAGGATGATTGGAGACCTTAAGCCCCCAAGTTCTGTCCTGGCTCTTGTTACAAATATGGGTCCTGCAGTAAAGCTGCCTCCTGTGGAGCCGCCTTAGTTTACAGCAGAATGCTGGGGCCTTAATCCCAGCTCTCCGCATCCTTGAAAGAACCTGATCTTCTCTACCAAGTAGGAGAGTGTTCTGCAAGGTTCCTAAAACGAAAATAAATGCAAAGAACAACAGGACAAAATGCATCGTTCCTGGATAGCCTTTGGCATATGACCAAGTAGAATTCAGTGGAAAGGAAGTGAATACACACACACACACCCACACACACACACACACACACACACACACACACACACAATTATTTCTGGTTTTGAAAGCCTTTACATAAGATGGTTCCTTATCATAAGGATCAGTACCACACCAACACCATCTTCATCACCATCAACAGTACCATCACCATCAATACCATCAACTTCACCATCACCACCACCACCACCACCACCATCACCATTATCATCATCTTTACCATCACCACCAACACCACCATCACCATCACCACCATCACTACCATGATCATCATCATCTTTACCATCATCACCATCACCACCATCACCATCATCATCATCTTTACCATCACCACCATCACCACTATTCATCCTTAACTACCATCACCACCATCACCATCATCAACATCTTTACCATCACCACCATCACCACTATCACCATCACCACCATCACTACCATCATCATCATCATCTTTACCATCACCACCATCACCATCATCAACATCTATCAAGGTAACCTTGGATACTTGACTCAGCTGGTCTTAAATTCGACTCAAGCTTCTGAGAAAGGAATGACAACTCATCAGTGGCACCTGTGTCACTCAGGCAGGATGACAGTCACATGCGTCATGCTGCTCTAGGTGGGTGGTTATTAGCCACCCTCTCCACCCTGGTGGGTTGGGTGCAATGGAGAGGAGATTGTCATTGTTGAGTTTGTGCTGGTTTTGAGAGGAAATGGATGGTATCAGTATGGCCATGGCTGAGAGAGGAACTCAGGCCTGGCCTTAGATCCCAGCATAATCACAGTTGGCTGTGAGAGCCTGGGGTGACTTGCTTAGCCTTTTGAACTCTGAGCTCCATCTTTTGTCCTTTTGTTATGTAGAGTAGTCCAGCTCATTTCACAATATTCTTATGCAGATTAAATGATATATGTCTAAGAAAGCTTTTAGAGATCATAAATATGGTAATCCTGTAGAACAGAGTATTGGCTAAAATTTCATTGATATATCTTTAATACAAACTTAAAAGAGCAGAAGTCTGATGTCCATCCTGAGACCATGTTTCTTCTCTTTATCATTTCACAGTACTGCTTAAATCCTCTGCAGTATTTCCTCATTGCACAAAATCATGACTTCTCAGAACCAAATGGACTTTACAGATATCTGATCCTCCTGTTTCCTTAGTTTTCCAGTGAGGATTGGTATCCCAGAGAGGAGTGGATTCCTTAGGGTGCACCACCTGGCTCACCCCTGCAGTTTAGTGCTGCTTTGTGTGTCAGCCAGGCAAGGAACAGAGAACTTGACTAACGGTGGCTCCAGCTGCTACTTACATAACAAGCCTAGAGTTGACCAGTTCCTGACTTTTCTTTGCCATCCTTAGCTAGTATCTCCTCTCTTTGCTATGATATAATGACCGCAGCTCCAAACATTGCTTCTCTATTCCAGGCAGAAGAAAAGGGAGCAGCAGCCCAGCCATTCTTTTCCCTTCTCCATACCTTTTTAAATAGGAAAACAAATCAAAACAAACAATAACAACATCAAAAAATAAACCACTTTCCTGATGCCTCATAGAATATTCCCTGTTTATTTCATTAGTTAAAGCATGGTCACACTAACATATAATCTAGGGAAAATTCTGGGAGGTGAACACCTGTTTTCTTTGTCCCGTCTTTACAGTCAGAAGCAGACCGAGAGGAGGGGCTGAGAGTGAATAGCCTACGGGTTAGGCAGCCAGCAGCACCGTCATACCTGGGTGATTTCCTTTGGTATGAATTGCTCCAGAACATTCATGAGGTCCCTTTCACCCTTCACTTCCAGCTGTGAGTGGGTCTCAGTCCCTGGGCTAGTGCTGGACCTGGAGGAAGGCTTTGGCTTTGGGCTGCAGGTGTCTCAGGCTCTGCAGTATAGTGCTGGGCGGTTTCAGGAGCTCTGAAGCCAGACATCCCGTGGAATCTTCCATTTCTGGCTTTACTGCTTAACTGGTTGTGCATCTTTGAAAAATTAGATCCCTTACCTGTGCCTCAATCTCCTCATCTGCAATAGTAGGATAATGCACCTGCTTCCTTGCAATCAATGCAATGAGGAATGAAAATGAACGTCATATTAGATGAAATGATTGAATAGCAGACAGACAATGAATGCAAAGTGCTGCACCATGTGCTACTTGCAAGGGCTTAGACTGCAAGTTAAGCAGATCACAGAACTCCTTGCAGGAAGCCTACTGTAGGCCCAGCCCCATCCAAAGGGCTTTTGTGTCAAATTATGTTAAATTAGTTATCTCTTCAACAAACTCAAGAGACAGGTTCTGTTGTTATATTCATTTCATAGCTGAGGACACTAAGCACAGGCATGGGTAGGATCTATGTCAGGTCACCTAGATTCAAACCAAGGCAGTGTGGACACAGTGACCACTACACCACCATGTAGATGTTAAAGGGAGCCCAGTTACTATCTTCCCTGTTCCATATGCTCTGGGTAGAAATAAAGACAGGAAAACCTGAGGCCTCCGAATGCATGAGCTTTGGCTGTGGGACACCAGGGCCCATGCAGGGTTTCTCAGCCTCACCTCAGTCTGTCTTTGGAATAAGGCCTGTGAAGGGCTGAGCTTCAGGGAGGAGATATCTTTCAAAAAAATTGGAAAAGGCTGACCCCTGATTGCCATCCCCCAGATGGGAATGTCACATCAATGCTGTCTGTGTCTCTCGTGGTCTTCCTGGTCCTCAGGGAGACTACTGACCAGATCCTGGAGGTGTCGGAGTTGTTGGTGAGCTGAGGACAGTGCTCTCTGATGGACGGTGGGCGAGGCTTGGGGGATCTCTTGAAGAACTTGTTCAATTTTATGATTTCAGGATTTTGTAGCCCTAGAGGTCCCAGTTGACCCTGCCACCAAGACCTTGTGTCTTGTCTTCTTGCCAATTCTGCCTTGTTTATCTGGCTTCCTCCTTTGTCCCACCTACACATCCACTTTGGCCGTTAGGTGAAGTGGCTCTGGAACAGTGTCAACAGGTTCCCTTAATGCCCAAGGACCTGTCCTTTTGGAGCCTGCTGATGCTAATGTCCTGGGTCCTGTGATGTCCTTTTTTGACTCTCCCCTGAGCTATGTCTCCTCAAGAGTCCGCGATGCTCTTCAGAGGCACTGTGGTCATGACCTTCTCCAGCTGACTTTGTGACTCTGTGGGTGGCTGAGCCGATTTAGAAGCCCAGCTTTGCTGTGTTTGCCTGGGCTTTTCTGTGAAAGGAATCCCACGCCACGTACTGTGTGGACACCAGTGCATTCTGGCAAGCTGCAAGTCAGGAATCCCACACTTCACTCTCCCTTTTCTTAAATTAGCCATGTCTGGTTGAGAAGCATCATTTGTCCCTCCTTCTGAACTCAGTGTAACTCCTAAAATGGCAGAGAATTAAATGAGCTCTGAAATCAGGGGTGGGCAAACATTTTTCTGAAAAGGGCCAGAAAGATAGTAAATATTTTAGATTTTTCTGGACATATGGTCTCTGTCACAACTACTCGACTCTTCCTTGCAGTGAGAAAGCAGAAACAGACAATACAGAAACAAGTGGCTGTGACTGTGTTCCAATAAAGCTTTATCGACACTGACAGGCAGGGGCCAGATTTCTGGTAGGTTTGGAGCCAAGAAGGAATCCTGAACTCCTCAGGATATAGCACTCTTTTGGCCTAATAGCCACCCCATCCACGTCCAGGATTCACTTGTTTCTGCTTCCTCCTCCCCATAATAGCCTGACCATTGTGTTTCAGGCCACATCCTCTTGCCTGGGTCATGCGGAGTTGGCTCCTTTGCCTCAGATTCCTCTCCTCTCACCTGTCACTCAGACTGTCTTCAGACTGCGCTGCAGTGCGTGTTGCCCTCACCATTCAGTAGGGATGGAGTTCCAGCCACAGGAGGCTGCAAACCCCAGGAGAAGGTGTGGCATCCTCCTTCGTGGAGCTTAGTGTGCGGTGGAAATCCAATAGGCAGCCATCCCCGTGAGGGGATACAACTTTAAATATGAAACGGACCCTCGTTGCGTATCCTATAAAGCACAAAGGATGATGAAAATCCCTGTAAAATGAAACATGAAAGTCAGATTTTTGCTTTAAGCCCTTCAATAGCTCCCCGGTGCCTGAGCTGCCCATCTGTATTGTCTTGTTGATTCGCTCAGCCATAGGAAGGCTGTGGGATCTGAATTTTCAGCGACCATCTGTGTGGTGTTGGGGCAGCTGGCTGGAGGACTGCACTTGGAGAAGCTCTGGCCTGGACCTCAGGGCGGGAAGACGCTGCTGGGCTCAAGCACTGGTCCTAGTGCCCATGCTCCCAGCTGCTCTGCTCTGGCTGTCACCTCGGCTCAGTGATGGGGAGCGGGGGCTCCTCACCCTGCCTTGCACACCGCCAAGCCCTTCTCCCCGCCCCCGTGGGGCACACACCCGCGCCCCAGCCCCTCGCCTTTTTCTCTGGCTCCTGCTCCTCCTGGAGATCCAGATGCAGATTTGGCTGCAGTCCTCCCTCCTGTCCCCACCCAGGTGACCCAGCCTTTTACCTTCTGGGCTCCTCATTCCACATTTAAAGTTTCCCTGTGTTCCTTTTACATCCCCTTTGTTGTCCCGGGTTCCCAGGATGATTTCCTGGCCCTCCACGTTTCATGTTCCCTGTCGCAGATGAGAGAAATGGGTGGAGGGAGAGAGGCAGCCGGGGCCGGGCCCCTGCAGCCAGGTCCCTTCATCTACTGAGGGCAGATGTGTGTCCGGCAGAGCGGCCAGTCCTCTGCTTTCACTCCCACAGCACGACCGTCCTCACTCATCTTCTCTCTGATGCATAAAATGTGCTGCGAGGGACACGGGGAAGCTGCCATTTGGCGTGTGTTCTCCTGAAGATGAAGGCCACCAGCACTTTAAAACAGTCATGCCGTCTCCGCTGGACGCAGAGGCGTCACTGTAACTTAGGAGGTGGCGGAACTGCCCAGAGCAGGCTCAGAGAAGCCCACCCCTCACCAGCTCAGGACCCTGAGGGCAGGGACTTCCCATGAGGCTCTCAGTGGTGCCTCCTTCCTGACCTGGGTGCAAAGCTTACATAGAAACCGCAGAGAAGGGAACCCTCGTCCTGACCTGGTGCTCCCTCAGGGGAAGGCTTTCCCCTGGCTCCCTGTAACCTCCTAGAAATGCACTGGTTCTGGGCAAACTGCAAATCTGCAATTTAAAGATTCCGAGGACTAGGAAGATACCTGACTTGGTGGATCCCAATTGGCTCCTTGCCGACTTGAACATAAGTAAAGGGAGAACATCTCTGTGACATATCCAATGGCGCGGATATGGGGCTGACACATCATTGTGGAGATTTTCATGGTTTAGCTGCATTTGGGTGATTTTGTAGCTCTGGCCACAACACAAAGAAGACCCTGAATCCTGGTTTTGATGCAGATCTCTTCCCCATGAGGGATGCCAATGATACATTGTTGACTCTCTCGCTTATTCTTTCAACACACATTTGCTGAGCACCTACTAGGTGCCAGCACAATATTCCATCTTCTCACACCCTTCTAAGTAGAGAATTTATTTCTCCCATTTATTCTGGAACAGAAGTCGAGGCTCAGAGACGTCACATGCAAAGGCAAATGGCATGTAGGGGTGGAGCTGGCATGTGGAAGGCACGGTGCGCCTGACTTCAGAACCAGTTCACGCAGTCACTGTTCTGGCCTCACCAAAACCTCCAGTAACCAGAGTTATCCATGTGGGAATTGTGGACGGCCTTGGATATTTGGAGGCTGCAGCTCCATAAGACCCTGATTAGTTTGCTCCTATCTCTTGTCTTCCGATTCTTTCATTCATCCACCCATCCACCAGTGCATCTGCTCACAAAGAGAATAATGCCAGGCCAGAGGAGGCCGAGTCAAGATTTACAAGTAGTGTGTTAGTGGACTTAGAAATTTCTCTCTTACTTAGTTACCTCCTCTGTAAAATAGGTATTATTTAGGTAACAGTAAGAACTTACAGGTTACGTTACAATAAGGATTAAATGGGCTAGTGTGAGGATCTCAGAACAATGGCTAGAATTTTGTAATTGCTATGTCATTACTATTTATTATTTAAACTGTTATGCTAATTTGGGTAGAATCTTAAGACAGGCTGTGAGGCCAAGTGCTTGAAATTTAAAGAATATGAAGCCCTGGTTAATTTGGATGTCCATGACCTTGAAGTCTGTGACAACTGTGCAGACCAAGGCCCCTGCCTTTACTCCTTCTCTCTTCCCCGGGGAAGGAATCTACACACGCAAAGTCCACGAAACTGCTTGGGGACATGAAATCTCTGAAGCACTTCAGAAGTACCTATGTACCAACAGTGGTGTATTGGTTAGATTTCAAGCATCTTATTTCTACATTAAAAAAAAAAACAATCTCCCGAGGACTTCCTCTCTCCAAAGATCACAAAATTACTTCTGGTTCCCACATTCATACCCTGAGTGACATGAGGAAATCTTTCAATGAATCTGAGCCTTGGTTTTCTCATCTGTAACTTGGTACTCATTTGTTATCTTAGGATCTAAGTGAGATCGCTCCTGATGGGATGCCTGTTCCCTGCCCAGCCCTGGGCTGAGAAGAGAAACAGGGCAGAGCTCTGGTGTCCCTGGGGTCTGCAGTCCTGTGGGTAGCACAGGTGGCAAAGGAGCCATCCCAGGGCGAGTCCAGTCACCCTCTGTTCCCATCCCGTCTGTGTTCAGTGGGACTCTATCTCTGGAGCCACAACAGCACCAAAGGGCTTGATCATCATAATAAAGTGGACTCGGCAGGAGTTTTGTGCAGCATTAAGTTATGACATGGATTAAATGAGATGATGCGTGAAGTTCCCTTCTAGATGGACTGAAGAGGAATCTGTGGTTGCAGCCACCCCTCCCTTTTTATTTAGGGCTGAGTGACAGGAGGACTGGGCTCCTGATCCGACCCTGGCCCCTGGCCTGGATCTGTACTTACTGACCTGGAATATCAAGACAATCTTACCGTAGGTTTGGCCTCTGTGTCTTCCTCTCTTTAGCAGGTGATTCAAACAGATAAACTCCCAGGGCCCTTCCAAGAGGAAACGCTGTCCTTGACGGTCATCTCATAATCCCCGTCAGTGGCTCAAAGACTATAAATCCCTTAAAAGCCTCACTCGAGGGAGGCCTTTAGGACAGCCATCTTCCACTTGATGGATGGTGGAGAAAATGGGTCCCTAAAACATGGCTGGGATCCATTAATCCACTTACCTGTACCTGAGCCCGTTTCCCGGCTTGGAGGGCTGGCCTTTGAAGAGAACCTTGGCCAACTCAATGGCTTCAGTGCTTAGGATGCTTGCCCAAAAGGCATTTTCAAAATTATGCCTTTCCATTTCAAAAGCAGTGGACTTAAAAGAAATCTGTGAGCAAGTGCCTTCCCTCTCCCCTGCCTCTGTCTCTTCTGCTGCTGCGTCTGGACCGGCACAGCCCAGCCTGGTCCTGGCAGTGAGCTCTGCCATCTGTGTTACTGTGGGATCCCCCACCCCTTCCCTGGGAATCGGATTCTTCTTTAGGGAAATGCAGAGAGTGGGAGGAAGGTAGCAGAGACCCTCATACTTTACAGGGATTCGTTCCTGCCCTCTCTGGATCTTGGAGGTCCTCCAAATGCCCCTGTGCTGAAGGCTTAGTCCCCAGCCTGTGGCACTATGGGGAGGTGGTGGAGCCTTGGGCCTGGTGGATGGAAGTTAGGTCCTGGGAAGCACCCTGGAAGGATCTGTGACTTTCTCCTTCTGCTTCCCAACAACCAGCCTCCTCTCCACTCACTCCTGCTAAAATATTGGGCTGCCACAGGCCACAAAGCAAGGGAGCCAAGCCACCATGGACAGAAAACCTCTCAAGTCCTGACTCAACGTCAACCTTCCCTCTTTTTGAGTTGACTCAGCTCAGACATTTGTTACAATAAGGGAGAGCTGACTCACCTAGGACCTGATCTAATTTCCACTTCATCGGATGGAACCAGCACGATGATCATCTCCACTAGACATATACCGAAGCCGAGGCTCATGAGTTTCAGTGACTGGGACTCTCTCACCAGGAGAGTACCTGGATTGCTCACTTCTAAGCCCAGAAAGTCTGGCTCCCTGGCTTTCTCTCTGGATCACCACCCTCCACTGCTCTGAAAAGAGAGCTCAGAATGGCACGGGACCTTACCTTGCTGGTCTTGTGGAGTGACCTTTACTCTGCCCGTAGCCCTAGGTGGCTTCCTGGCTTTTGCTCATTTTGTGGTCTGACCTTCACCATTCTCTAAAAGAGTAAATCTTCAGCGCAGCTGGAAACTTCTTTTGCTTGTGGAGCTCAGAGTCTGGCAGACAATAGGAAATGAGCACACCTTCTCCTACACAATGGGGAGGAGCGGGCGCCTATTTTGTGGTTGTCTTTGCTGTTTTTTCACTGGGACCTATCTGAAGAAGTTGGAGGGGGGTAATTAGGGTGCTTGTGTTCTCTTATTAATTCTTGTGTGAAGGGGGCGATTTTAGATGTGGGCCCTTTGTGGATGACCTCCCAGCACTCTACCTAAAAAAACCCCTGTCCCTACTCGGGCTTTTCCCCTGTGATTCCCAATGTGAGTGAAAGAAGACTATGTCCGCCAAGGAGCAACTTCATGAGAGGATGGGAGCATGCCCGGGGTCTCTTGGCTTTCTGTCCCACAGACGTGCACCTTTCCCTGCCTCACGTTTGGCTTCTGACTGGCATTCTTAGGGTGCCCAGGTTTCAGGATGGCTCTCGGTGGTACCTGACTTTCAACGTTCTGTTCCTGTGCGTATGCCGTCTCCTCACACTAGCCTCAAGACCACCAGGTGATGCAAGTGGCAGAGCTGAACCTATGAGGGTAGGTCATGAAAGACGTAGCCGCTGCCCCTTCCTCTCTTGAGCCATTTGCTCCAGGAAAACTGCCTTTTGTGCCACGGGACACTCAAGGAGCCCCGTGGAAACAATGTGGGGAAAAGCTGAGGCCCTGCCCAGCACCGGCACTGACTTACCAGGCCTGTGGGTGAATCTTCTGGGGCATGAGTTCTCCAGCCCCAGCTGAGCCTGAGATTAGGGCCACCCCAACTGACACTTGGGCCTAAGTTTTCATGAGGGACCCTGGACCAGAACATTCCACTGATCCAGTCCTGAATTCCAGGTGTGCAGCGAATGTGAGATAGCAGGTGTTGGCTGTTTTTAACGGCTGAATCTTGAGGTCATTTGTCCCATAGCATAGGTATTTGCACACCCCTCTTTACTATGGTTCAACAGCGAGAAAGACTGGGGAGTTCTAGTTAGGAGAGGGCACTGAGGTCACTCTCCATCTCTTGTTGTGGGCACCACTCACATTCCTGGGCTTCTCATTCCTCGTTTTATCCCATGGACTCTGGCCATCTCCACTCTGAAAGGTAGATGATATGGATGAAATAAGAAATCGTTCATATTAAATAGAAGTCATATTTTAAAAAAATTTGTGCCTCTAAAGCAATACTTCCTTTTTTGATACATATTGGCTTCCGTCTCTCAATGTAATTCATATTGTACAAACTATGACCAACACAGGAAAGAAGGAAGGAGAAGTAGGAACCGGGTCATTTCTTTCCTCCGCCTTTATACCAGAACACCCTGACAAAGGCCCCGCTCATGTGCTCTTCCACCACTTGTTCACCGTTGCTGTGGGTCCTTCTTTCTCAGGACCCATGTGGAGACACGTTGAAGAAGAACACCTTCCCGGGGGGGGGGGGGGTCCAGAAGGCAGTATCTCCAGTGAGAGAGGAGGAGGGGTCCTTAGAAGGCGAGTCAGGGTGTTCGCAGCACAATGTTTTACCCCAGTTGATGGAGGGGTCAGCTACCCTTTGGCTGAGCTCCCCACACCTCTGTGCGGCCCTCCTGGTCCCCGTGCTTCTCACGTGCAGCCAGGAAGTTCTGCGGTGTGGGCTTGGGCCCTGGTCTGAGTGCCCTCTGCGGCTGCAGCCACTTTGCTTCCTTCTCATCCTCCATTCAGGGCCCCTGGCAGCCCTCTTCCTTCTGTCCTAGAGGTCTCTCTTTCAACAACATGGGGTGTGCAGAGAGATGGGTGCTAGTGGCCATAAAAAACCAGATCGCACTGTGACCATCTTCCATAATAAGGGAATGCAGTGGAAGGGTTTTAAGAAGTCTCAGAACTAGTAAAATGGCAGAGATTTAGTGCAAACAATGAGCAGAGGCTGGGCATCCCTAGAGCTGTGGGACAGGTTGGGAGTAACCCATCCAGGGGATGAGCAGGGTCTGGGTGCTGTTCTGAGCCCCCCTTTTAGAGCAGCGGCTGTGGGTCCACAGAGCAGACTCCACAGCCAGACCCCAGCACTCCACCTATTTGTTTTGGAATATTCTCCAAGCTACTTAAACCTCATGAGCCTTGGTATTAGTATTTATCCAGTGGAGGTAATAAAGCACTATATTCACTGGGTGAAGGTTAGATTAATTCAGAGGTCCCCTGTGGCATGTGCAGCACAGAGCCTGGCACAGGGAAGCACCCGGCAAAGGCCTGTGGTGGCTGCAACCTCCCTGCAGTATTGAGCACAGGATCGGCTGCGCTGGAGTCAAATGCCATGAGGGTGGTTCCAAGTGGACAGGGAGGAGGGTGTTTGGTTCCATGTTGAAAGTCAGCTGAGTGGTTACCAACGCCACTAGAACTTAAAGCAGTGACAAAGTCTTCAAAAGGAACAGAAGGGGTGAGAGCTGAAGCTAGATTCTAAGCATCATTTAAATGAAATAAAATGACCACTGGAGTTGAAATCTTTGTTAATAAATATTTTCTTTCTTGAATTTTCAACTTACAAATGATTTCTGCCTGAGCCAGTGCTGCATTTCCTCATTCAAAAGGGAATGGATCACCCCTCCCTGGACCTCATGATGACCGTCGAGGTTAGGCAGGCTGTGAGTTAATGGCACAGGATACTGGGTAGGTAATTCAAGAACGGTCTCAGAGAATGTGGACCTTACCCTGAAAGCAATAGGACTTCATTACAGAGTTTTAGCAAGAGAGTGAGGTGATCAGATGGACGTGAGGCTCTCGGAGGATGCATTTCGTAGAAAAGTGAAAAGAGACGACCATCCTGGTGAGGATTTGGTTATGATGATCCAGGCAGGAAATAAAGGAGAGTCAACCATCACCAACTTTGGGAAATGAGAACCATACATTTAAAAAATATTCTGGAGATAAGTGGATGGAGTTTCATAGGATATATAAGGACTTGGGGACATCCATGTTGATCTTCATTTTCTCAAAACATAGAAGTTAAGAATACAAACTCTGAGTCAACTGATGTGCATTTGAACCCTAGTTCCACCAAGTTTACATAATATACTGGTGGATGAAATGACTATTTGAGTCTCCATTTTTCTTGTCTGTAAAGTGTGGTCATAAGCTATGCCTTCCTCCCAGAGGCTGGAGAGCAGAATGAGGTCAGGCACAGTGCCTCTGTGTGGTGGGCAGCTGGCAAGTGTGAGCTGCTATTATGATTAACTAACGGACCTCCCAGGGCCCTGGTCCTCAGAACCACACATTCTAATTCAGGTGTCACCCTTGCCTCTCTCTGCCTCCTACTTCATGTTAATCACCAGGCCCTGTTGATTATTCCTCCTACACATTTCTAACTTGGGTTCACTTGTCTTTATTTTCCACCTCTACCCCCATCCCACCCACCCCCAATAGTCTAAACCACCATTATTTCTCACCTGGACTGCAGTTGGAGCTTCCAAAAAGGTCTCCCAACACCCATCCTTGCCACCACCAAGTGTATATACCCACGACATCCAGAGAGCAGACTTCAAACCACAATTTGGGTAACAAGGTTGCAGGATGCAAGACTAATACATAGAAGTCAACTGCTTTCCTGTATACTATCGTTGAACAAGTGAAACTTGAAATTAAATTCATAGAACTAATTACATTAATACTTCCCAAAATACAACACTTAGATTAAAAACTCATATGGTATCTATAAGATCTGTATGAGAAAACGACAAATCTCTGGTGAAAGAAGTCAAAGAACTCAATAACTGGGGAAACATCCCATGTTCATAGTAGAAAGATTCAATATTGTCAAGATTATCCGTTCTTTCCCCTGGATCTATAGAATTCATGCAACCCCAATAAAATCCCAATAACTTATCTTTTGATTATTGGAAAACTGATCCTAAATTTTTTGTGGAACCAAAAACCCAGAGAAACTGGTGGAATATGAAAGAAGAGTATCAAGGCTGCAAGGCTGACCCCACCTGACTTCAAGACAGTCATCAAGACTGTGTACTTGTGGTGAAAGAACAGACCAACAGATCAGTGCAGCAGAACAGGGATCCAAGAAATTGTCTACACCGTGTGGTCGATTATTTCTGACAGAGGAGCAAAGGCAATAAAATGGAAAAAAAAAAAAAACCCAGATCTTTTCAACAAATGATGTGGTGACCGTTGGACCTCAACGTAGAAAGGAAAAAAGTGGAACTAGACACAAACCTCACACACTTTGCAAACAAAAACTTGAAAATGGTTCAGAGACCTGAATCTTATGGGAAAAATTGCAACACTCATAGGAGATAACATAGGGGAAAATAGAGTTGAGTTTCTGTTTGGATCCGACTGGGTAGTTTGGCATCAAAAGCACCAGCCATGAAGAAAATAATCAATAAGCTGTACTCCGTTAACATTGAACATCCCTGCTCTGCAAAAGAAAAGGACACTGTGAAAAGATTGGAAAGACGAGCCACAGATTGGGCGGAAATATTTGCAATAGACACATCTGACAAAAGACTATCGCATAAAACACGGGAAATCTCACAACTCCATGATCAGGAAAGAAACTAGTGCATTAAAGATGGACCCCAAAGCTTCACCAACAGCCCCCCAAAGAAGATACACAAACACGAATCAAGATTATCAAGGAAATCATCTTAACAATCATCTTCAACAAATGTTCCACATCCTGTGGCCTCAGGAAAATACAAACGAGGCCAATACTAGATTCCAAAATCTAGAAGGTGACCCCCCAGGAAGCTGGCGAGGAAGAGAAGCAGCCCGGGCTCTCATCCACTGGGGTGGGATGCGGAATGGTCTGGCCGCTGTGGAAGACAGTTTGGTACTTTCTTATAAAACCGAACCAGGTGACTGGGAAACCCAACAGATGTGCTCCCTGCTATTTGCTAAAGGAGCTGAAAACTTATGTCCACGCAAAAACTTGAACACAGATATTTACAACTGCCCACTCTCAGAAGGCAACGAGATGGCCTTCAGCAGGTAAATGAGTAAGTAAACTGGGGTCCATCCAGACAAGGCTGACAAAACTCAGCGGTCAGGCTCTGAGAAGATGTGGAGGAAACCTAATGAATACTGCTTAGGGGAGAAGCCAGGCTGCAGGGCCACAAATGCAGGCTTCCCGCTGAAGGCCCTCTGGGAAAGGCTGACCATGAGGAGTGTAAGCTCCCGGCGGTTGCCAGAGGTCATGGAGCTGGAGGGATGGGCAGGCTGAGCAAAGCAGAGTTTCAGGGCAGTGAGACTACTCTGTGTGGTATTTTAATGGTGGATGCACATCATAATCCGTGTGTCCAAGCCCACAGGAAGTACAGCGCCAGGAGCGGACCCTAGCGTGAGCCGCGACTTTGAGTCGTAATGACTTGTCAGTGCAGGTTCACTGACTGTGACAAGTGGTCTACTCTAGGGGGGATGTTGATAATGTGGGGACACAGGGGGCATGGGATATCTGTGCCTGCTTCTTCTTTTGCTGTGATCAATCGGAGCAGATTCCTCCCTACCTGAACAGGCCAGTGACTCCCAATGTTGAGTTGACTCAGCAGAGTCTGAATCTGGAAGGTGCTCTTGGTCCTCAGTGAAGGGCCTCTGATTCTTCCCAAGGTTTCACCCAGACCACTGCCCGCCTCCTGTCACTTCCTGCTCCCCCCTCAGCCCCTCAACAGTCCTTGGTACACCACCTGCCAGCTCCTGCCCCACCCTGAGCCAGGCCTTCTCCTGCAGGGTCCTCTCCTGGCCTGCTCCTTCCCTCAGGTCCCAGCTGTAATCTGGACCAGCATGACCCCATCACAGCCCCCTGGAGAAGGGCAGCTTGCAGAAGAAGCTCTGAGAGTGCCTGCCTTTGCCTTTTATCCCACCTGCTCCGACTCTAGTAGAAGGCTTCTGTGAGCTGTTGAATGGTTTTCTCACCAACTCATGACTTCCTTTATCTGAAATGTGGCTGGCACATTTCAGATACTTAGATAACAATTTTGTATTGTGAATACACCTGGGTTTCAAGTGACCTCAATTCATTTGCAGTAAATGTGACAAATAATTGTATCAAAGAAGTGACAATTGGGCCATTGCAGCAACAAATGGGAGAATTTGACATGTGTTTAGTCTTTTAGGAAGTGTTGCCCAGACAAAGATGGGTGTGTGAGGAGAGGTTCTCTCTAAAAGTAAAGGAAATCGTCTCTCAAATCCCAAGATCTGCAGTCACTGAGCTGGGGTCTGGGGAGGCAGCCAGGGATATAGCTCCAGTCCAAGGGCAGGCAGCCTTGAGATCCAGGAAGAGCTGGTATTTCAGGCCTAGTCCCAAGGTTAGAAATAACTCTTGTCCTGACTCTGGGGAGAGTCAGCTCTTTTGGTCTGTGCATACCTTCAACTGATTGGATGAGACCCACCTGAAACAGGAAGGGCCATTTGTGGGTCTCATCCAAAACACCATCACAGAAACACCGAGAGGAATGTTCTACCAGATATGTGGGCTTGCCATGGTCCGGTTGAGTTGACTCGGCAAATTAACTAACCGAAAGGCATCCCAACACTCCCCCCAAGTACGTTTTGGTGGCTTTCTGACTTCCTTCTCCATCTTCTGTTCTTCGACGTGTAGCTTCTCAGCACTCCTGTTTCTTCCTTGGATTTGTGGGAGACCCTAGCTCAGTTCACCAACTGGGTCACAGGTGGACTCCTCCTCTTGGCAGTGTGGGAGGGTTGGTGTGGAGACTCGGTTGTTGCATGTGGACTGTAGGATGCTCTGTGATTGCTGGTACTCAGAACAGCTCTGCCAGCATTCTGTCCCCTGCCCTTCTTTGTCTTCGGGTGACCTGGGGCTTACTTGATGTATGGTGTTTCTTTATATTCATACATTTAAGAGGGCGTCATGCCTGTGTGCCATCTGCACCCACTGCTCTCCTTCCAGTCTCTCCAGCAGGGCTCGTACCGTCTGTGGTATTTAGCAAATCCTGCAGGAAGAATGAACTCACCATGGCAATGGATGGATGGATGGATGGATAGATGGATGGATGGACGGATGGATGGAAGAATGACAGTTTTGACAATAGAGACGTCTTGGAGTGACTACTGAGTTCTGTTCGTGTGAGTGCTGCCTTCCAGGTGTGACAGGAGGTCTGGGGAGAGGGCACAATGTCTCTCCTAGGTTGCTTTTCTTTCCAGTTTGCCAGTGAGTGCCCCCGTGTAGCGCTCAGAGAATGAGAGAACTTGTTTGGAACCAACAGAAAAAGAAAAAAATAAAAAGAAAGTATCTGAATTGGATAGACTAGATTTCAATTTCCGTCTCAATTACTTATTATTTCTGGAACATTAGTTTCCTATTCTTTTTTTTGGGAGGGGGGGTTGACAAGATCTGCTTCACCCAGATCTGATGAAAAATGAGGCTATTACTTCCTGGCAGTAGGGTAGATAATGGACCATATCTCTCCACCACACATAACTCACCCACACAGCCCTGCCTGGAGACGGGGCCTTGGAGGGGTTCCCACGGTCCACTCAAATCAAGCCTCAAGGTGAATCCCGAGTCATCTGCAGGAGAAGCCGAGGTGGGCTGCCATCCCCTAGCTCAAAGGACACCCGTCCTCACACACAGGCTGGGGTGGCTCCTCGTGTTCTCCTGAGAACCATCAGAGTCCTTCCAGACTCATGGGTGGCACTGCACTAAGATCCACCCACTTGCCAAACCCCACTGCTGTCCTCGTCTTATTGAATCACAGACTCAGCTGCAGCACATCCTCCCGTCCCCCTGGGGGTGGGAACTCCCAGCACAGTCAGGCTCTTGGATGCAACATGGTTTGCCTAGAATTCATTCCTCGAGGCTGGGGAACTGAAGATCTACTCCTTTTTACATTCTGCTTCCTATGGAGTGCCTGGCCCAATGTCCTGGCTGTGCTCCAGAATCTTTTTGATTGTTTTTGTAGCTCACTCTCTCTCTCTCTCTCTCTCTCTCTCTCTCTCTCTCTCTCTCTCTCTCTCTCTCCTCTGTTTTCTTTTGCTTTGTGTTTGGTAGTGAAGGTCAGATGAAGATACTACAGTGAAAAAAATATCAGTCCTAGAAGCTGAAAGGCAGAACCTAAGTCCAGGAATGTCCATGAGCTTGGCCTTTCTAAACTGTTGAAAGGGGCAGTGTGGGAGGGTTGGTGTGGAGACTCAGTTGTTGCATGTGGACTGTAGGATGCTCTGTGATTGCTGGTACTCAGAACAGCTCTGCCAGCACTCTGTCCCCTGCCCTCCTTTGTCTTCTGGTGACCTGGGGCTTACCTGATGTGCTGTATTTCTTTATATTCATACATTTAAGAGGGCGTCATGCCTGTGTGCCATCTGCATCCATTGCTGTCCTTCCAGTCTCTTGGACAGGGCTCATCCCATCTGTGGTATTTAGCAAATCCTGCAGGAAGAATGAACTCACTGAGTATCCACTTACAGTATCCGCTCTAAGGGATGCTGCATGTGCCTGGCATGTAGTAGGTGCTCACCAAGTGTGTCATGCAAAGGAAACATTAAACAGAGAAACACCCCCCACGTTATGCCTGTAGAGAGATGTTCAACTGTCAGGAGTTTTATAATTCCCCAATTCTTCTTCATATTACTGCCAGCCTTCCATGTACACAGGTTCGGCACAACTGCATGACAAAATATTCAAAAATTCCGTCACTACTAGACAGGCCCAGACGTTTTTCCTTGTCTTTATCAGGTATTATAAGTAAGCTAGAAATGACTTACAGTGCACAGGAGGAAGTATTTGAGTTAGATGCATATTAACCCATTTCGTCCAAGAGCTGGAGGATCGCAGATTTTGGTATCCCAGGGGCCCTAGAACCAGTCTCCCCCACATACTGAGGGACCAGACTAGGAGAAGCTGGACTCTCACCCCGTTGGCACACACCATGAACAGGTCACGTCGTGTTTCATGACCTCTACTTTCTCTTTGAAGTCGAGAGGGAGGAGAAAGCTAAGCAACCTTTCGATCCTTTGTCTTCAGCGTTGAGACCCACCTGTCCACCTGACACAGAAGCTCTTAACCCTGCTCCCTGCCGCACCTCTGCTGGGGTGTGGCTCTTCAGATGCATGTGGGTTTCCCAGTCCTCAGTTTTTCTCCCCCCATTCCTTCCTCCTCCCCATTCCCCCAACTCCTCTTTCCTTTGCTGGGTAACTTTTTTATTTGGTGTCTGCTCTGTGCACTGTCTATGTAGTGGATGAAGAAAACACACTTCCTTGTTGTTTAAGAATATATGCAGCAACGGAGGAAAATTTAAAAAACTGAAACAACATGTCGTGCTGTGTTGAGGGCAGCGTGTCAAGCTCTTTATGTCACCATCGTGATGCAGATGACGATAGGGATTCCATTTGTTCTTACTCTGGTTCCGAGTCCCCTTCACAGTACCA
Organism: Ictidomys tridecemlineatus; assembly: GCF_052094955.1. Lineage (NCBI taxonomy): Eukaryota > Metazoa > Chordata > Mammalia > Rodentia > Sciuridae > Ictidomys > Ictidomys tridecemlineatus. The sequence goes on from NC_135483.1 coordinate 4,755,495, forward strand.
GTGCCCCACTCTGCCCTCAGGTTCACCTGAGGGACTCCTTGTGATCCCGCAGCCTGCCTAAGTAAGTCGCAGCCTTGAATTCTAGCCAACCTGCCCCGTGGCCATGAGAAGTGAGAGGTCCTCTGAGGGCTGCCCGGCAGTGCCCTGCGCTCTCATTGGAGCTGAGGCCCCGACCGTCTCTCCTCCTCTCTGGGACCTCTTCCGCCTGGTGAGCATTGTCCCTGCCACCCAGTGTCTGTGGGCCCTCATCAAGGGCAGACAAGCACAGGAGCCACTTGGTCCTGAGGAGCTGGTGCTTCCTCCCACCCGTGGCTGTGGGTCCGAGGTGGTTTTTCTGCCACGTGGGGCCTTGGTGCTGGGTGTTAGCTGTCTCTCGAGTCCCCTCAGGTCTGTGTTCAGTGTCTCGTCACCGCTTCCTGACAGAGTGGCGGAGCACTCCAGAGGGCAAAAGTAGAAGCGAGGCTCTGGAACTCCCACAGGGTCACTTTGGGGCCTTCAACTATGTAAAGTGGGCCACGGGGAGCTGGGACCCGTGGGTGGAAATTGTCTACACCCACCTTGGGAGATAGCAGAGCCGTGGTTCTGGTCAGCCAGGGGAGGCCGGCAGCATGCGCGCAGCTCGGAGGCTGGGTGACGAGGATGCTCTAGTAGGTGGGACGGACGTAATGCCGTGGGTCAGCACTTCCAGGCATTTTTCATAGACATTTAACAAAGCTCTCATTTTACCTTCATGGGTCTCTGTGTTTTACAGAGACCATGGTCCCATCCACCTTCTTCCTGGACATTTGTCCCTCTCTAACTCTCATTTCTTCTTCCCAGTAGTACCCAGTTCTTCATCTAGATGAATTGTCTCTTGAATGCATAGTCTTGGTTGGAAGTAAATTCAGGCAGATGACTGAATCGCAGTGGCTTGAGGGGCCAGGAAGAGCCATTGACCACAGCCCTGCCCTTGCTGACCCAGCATAGCCAAGGCTGGGCTGGTGGCCTTAGCATGCTCCTGAGGCTTCAGGTCTTCAGTGGGCTGAGTCAACCACAGAGAAATCCTTCCATTTCCTGCAGCTCAGTGGAGGGAATCTGGAGAGCTGGACAAGGAGTTCCCACCTGTGAGCGTCTCAGGAGGATCTTGACGATGGCTTCATTATGATCCTCGTACCTTCTCCATTACCCAAAGTTACTCCTCTCGCATAGGTAAGCCAGCACTAGTGATCGCATCCCAAGAAGTATGGTTGATTCAGCCACATAATCCATGACTTGTAGAAGCGCCTGGAGGAATGGGAGGCACTTGGCTGCTGAGCTGTGAAGAACTGAGTTCAAGTCTCAGATGTGACGTTTTTAGCTATGTTGTAACAATGGACGGTCACCTTCCTGGGTGGTAATTTCCCCATCAGTCATGTGGGACACACCAGTGCATACCTATCAGAGGAGTTAGGCCTGAATCAGAGAGCAACTGTGGAGACCCTGGAGGAGAAATTGGCATGTGGTGGGAGCTTGATCAGTGTTAATCAGTTATTAATATGCGTCACCCCTATTCACAGAACTTGGGGATCCCTGGTTACTCCAGGCAAGGGAAATCCAGACTGTTTCGTCCCCATAGGTTATATCCACCTGCTATGCATAGCAGTGTGCGGAGCACTCCAGGGGACGGAAGGTGAGCCTTGTGCTTGGTTTCCAGTGAGGACACTGGAAACCAAGTGGGGTGACATGGGGTAGTGGATTGGGCTTGGGGTCTGGGGCAGGGCAGTCTGGGCTCATGCCTGGTTAATATTTCACCCCCAGATCTCATTTGTTGTTGACCCATCATGCCAACTACACAGGGCCAGTCCACGATGACAACTGATGATGTATGAGAAGGTGCTTTGAACCTGGAAGAACTCCATTTCTGTGCTTAGGTCTCAGCAACAATTTTCAAGGCTACAGGCACTAGACCTGTGCATTGTGCAGCTCCCTGTGGATAAATGAAGGCCTTCAAGTGGGCAGGAAATAATCCAATTTCCATGAAAGTTAATTGAGACCTGTGTTTTCTGAGGCTAATGGCCTGGTGAGAGATGTCCTGTGTGGAGTAATAGGATGACCCACTTGTTCTTCCAGGTACCAATTATCAGGCAGGAGTCACATCTGTCTCTGCTAACCTGTTGGCAGTGACCTCTCCCATCCCACCCACAAGGTTTCCATGGCAATTACAGGGCAAGAAAATCACCCAATCAGAAGACAAAACTGTGCACGAGTGAAATGCAGCCCCGCGAAAGCCTTTGTGTCAGTCGTTGCAACATTTGATGGCAGAGCTGGAGCCCTGCTTGTGAAGGGCTCTCCGTGGCACCAGGCTAGGCCCAGGCTCAGGGAGAAGCACCGGGTCCTCTAGGCTTGCAGGGCTTGCCTTTTCACTGGGGGTAATTTAAACCAAAATATGAGTGAGTATTTGAAGAATAGCCACAACTCAATACGAGGCGTGTGTGAAATGAGGATTGGACGTCATCTAGGACGTTCTAGCTCTATTGGTGTCCCTGATGAGTGTGCCAGCTGTTTAGGATAAAGTGTAGATCTCTCTCTCTCTCTCTCTCTCTCTCTCACACACACACACACACACACACCCACACACTCACATACACACACACACCCACATGTGGATACATATACACACTCCTACATAATGTGTATGGGTGCATCGTATACACACACTCATACACACACACATGTCCACATACAAGTGCTTGCCTGTTGGCATGTTCTTCTGTTTTTTGTGGGTCTCTGTGACTTAGTATAAGCCCTTGTCTTTTCTTCACTGTGTCCCCAGGTGCTTCCTATATACACAGTGATGGAACTAAAGGTCCCCAGCCCCGAGATCTGTTCTTGGAGGTAAGGTAGTGGGTTAGCATGGGCTTCTCTTTGATAGCAGCCCTTTGGCCACCTGCTTAATTTCCTTGGGCCTCCATTTTCTTGTCTGGATCAGTATTACAGTGGCTGCTTGGGATGGGGCGCATGGAAAGGAGGTATGGGGACATATGCCCAGCCATGACAATGAGGAGCCCAAACAGAGGTGGCTGCTTTCATGCTCTCCCATGATTCTTCTTTGTACATCCAAACCAACGGCCAGCCCAATAGCTTGACATTCAACGGGTACCTGCACCCTGTACTTCTGATCTCCTGCAGTACCACCCTGGTCCATGCCACTGCCACGTTTACTTGGTTCTCTAGAATAGCCTTTTAACTAGTAACCTTCATTCCAACTTTGCTCCCATATAATCTGTCCTCTATAGACTGGTGAGAGGGATCTGTTGAAATGCAAATAAGGTCGCACCCTCTCAAGACTTTCCAATGTCCCCTCTTGAGTCACACTGTATTCCAGAGCTCTTACCTTAGTCTACAAGGTCCCACATGAGTTGTCCCTGGCCCTCTCTGACCTTGTCTCCTGGCTCTCTGGCACCTTACTCTGCTCCAGCCACATCCACCCTATTGATGTCTCTTCAGAACTCTAAGCCTGACAATTTGCTATTTCTTCTGTATGAGAATCTGCCATAGATGACCAAAGGGCACACTCTCTTACTTCATTTTATGTCTTCAAATATCTCCTTGGAGAGCTCTTCTCTGGCCACCATGTCTAGAGCATCCTCTTCCTACCCATTCCATCCCTTGGTTTCTTGTCCCACTTGTTCCTTTAGAAAGATCACAACCTGAAACATGGAACATTCATTTTTAAATCTCATGTCACTAGAGTGAGACCCCCAGGAACAGGAATTTTGTCCCTTTTGGTCACATTTTTCATGCCTAAATGATAGCCTGGGGGGGGTAGTAGGAGCTCACGTGTGTGTGTTAAATATTTTAAAACTCTGTGCGCAGGCCTTTGTGGTGATGTTTCTTTAGTCTTGCACATGATACCCGATCCTCAGTCCAGGATACTCTGAGTTATTCTCCAAGGCGTAACTCGTGTGCTGTCTCCTCTAGCAAGTCCCCTCAACCCTCTGGATGAATAGGTTGCTCTGGCTCCCTGAACATCAGTAATAATTAGTTTTCTTGCCTGCTGGTCTCTTAACTCCTCCAGGGCAGATGCGGCTGTTCTTATTTTTATGAACTCAGTGCCTAGCCCAGAGACCAACACGTAGAGGTGTTCAACATACGTCTGAAGACAAAAGACAGATTCGTGGTGATAGCTTCAGATTTTCCATGGAGAGGCAACTTCTCGATACCTAGATCAACGGAGCAGGAGTTGGGGGAGAAGGTGAGAGCAGGAAGCAAGGTTTACAAAGACCCCAATGAAGGGTCTCAATAGCTGAGACAGAGTGACAGAAACCGATTCCTCCCACAAGCAATGAAATTGACAATGAATATAAAACAGAAAGCTGACCATTTATTTAGGTCAAGTCTATGGTCCCGGAACTATGTGTGAAACATAATAAGTGCTTGATAATTACCTGTCAGCTGACTTATTAATGATTACGGTATGTTAGCTGTCTCCCAGCTCCAAATAGCTAATCTACCCAAAGATTTTGTCCCCGGATAAATATAACTTTCCTATAACTATTATCTTTCTGTGATAAAAAACTGTTCACCCCTTAAGACGCTTCATTGATTTCTTATTTGATTTCCTCCCTTTTTGTTTTTTGGTGGGGACCAAGCCCACGGTGTCACGCCTGCTAGGTCAGCGCTCCACCACTGAGCCTGAGCCACACCCTAGGCCCATCATTTTTCACTGGAAATCCAAGGGACATGCAAGTTTTATAGCTGGTTTTTGTTGCTATTAGCGCTGTGTCGTCGAGGGTAGTTATCATGTCTTCAGATCCCAATATCTAAAGCTGGGTGCCCAGACACAGCCTCTCGTCCTAGCTACTTGGGAGGCTGAAGCTTGAGCCTGGGAGTTGAGGGCCAACCTGGGCAACATGGTCAGCCATGACTCCAAAAATAATTCCGTCATCTAGATTGTCTGCAGTCAGTCTCTAGTGATTGGGTCACCCAGAAAGGTGGCTCTAGAGTCACCTCTCCTTGGCTTCCTGGAGCCTCATCTCTGAAGTGCCCAGTGTGCTGTCTGGGGCGATTGATTGGAGTTTGTGCATCAAGGACCTCATTTGGAGTCAGTTAGAGATCTGTGTTGCTCCTCTGTCTAGTTCCTTCCTTTCTAGGCTCCTCCCTCATTTTACAGAAGCCAAAGTCACCCTGGATTCTGTCCTCTGGTCCTTCAGGTTTTATAGGAATGGCACCCTGGCCCATGCTGAAATCTCTGTGAGCAGAAACTGACCATGTCCTCCCCGCTCCCCCACGTCAGTTCTCCCTGGGAACCATCTGCTTTTTTCCAACGCTGCATTGGCTGTGGGAACTTGCTTTTCCTACCGCCCAGTGCTGTTAAATATGCTCTGTGGGAGGGCTTGTCTTGCTACCATTAAGCCCCAAGGAAGGATGACTCTGTCACCATCTCCAGTGCTTGCAGTCTCTGCCCACTATTACAGAAGTCTAGATTTTGAGATCATGAAAAAGCACATCCCTTATCACACCATGATTTAGAAAGAATCACCTCTTAAAGCAACCCAGAGGAGTGAATGATGCCAAGGTCAAGCGCTTTCATTTACCGAGCGTCCGTTGATTGCCCATGAAAATGCATACGCACATCTCCTAAGGCGTAGATGAGTATCTTATTCTATAGATGAGGAGACTGACACCCGGGCAGTCTCCAAAGCCTGCCTTATTTTTATTATAGAAAGGAAGAGGATTGGTGCAGTGCCAAGTCAGGAAGGGCAGGCCATCACATTCCCAAGAAGGGAGAAGGAGGGGGACTGGTCATTGATGTTGGGTTGGGAGCAGGGGTCAAGGGTGGTCTGGACACAGTGGGACCTTCCTTGTTTTGTGTGTGTGAATTTGAATTGCCTTTGAAATATCCAAACGAGTGTGTCTGGAGCTGACAAAGACTCTTTGCCCAGCGGAGCTTAGATCAGGCTCCTGAACCTCCTCCTAGGCCACCTGTGCATTTCCTTGTAAAACAGTTTCAGCTCTGTTAGTTCATCAAGTGTCTGGCCACCCTCACTATCTGACCTGGTTTCTCATCCCACCATTTCCCAAGTGGTGGCAGGTCACCTTCACCTGCCTTCTCCATATTCCTGCCAGTCCTGTTTATCCAGAGACTCCTTCATTCCTTATGTTCCTTCTTAGTGATTATTTAAATCTAATACCCAAACCTGCTCCTTGGCTATAAATTCTCACTTGCCCTTATTGTATGCAGAATCGAACCCAATATTACATCGGGGTTTCCCTTGCCATCGTCCAGAATAGAATCTGTTTCTATTTTTTTTTTTCCATTTCACTATCTGTCTCTGGTTTTGCTTTGATAGAGCTCAAAAGTGCAATTGAGCTTGATTTGCAGATTTATGAGGAATCTTCATTGAGCTGGTGTTGGAAGGTGCTCAAATTCTACCTCCTTTTAGTTCTCTCTTTTATGGTAGTTTCTGATTGTGCCCATATTTTTGCTGCAGAAGTAGGGTCACAAGAACTCTCGGGGAGTTCCTAAGAATGTGGTGCTCTCAAGGGGGCACCACGTGGTTTCTCCTAGATGAAAGGGGTAGAACTTGAGGACTCTGTCTTGCTTGAGAGCCCCTTGAGGAATGATCATAAAAATGATGTTATAATAAAACTGTGCATTTAAATTGCCTCTTATTCTTAGAATGACAAAGTACTTTACAAACATAAATTGCTAGAAACCTTTTAGGTTAATTAAAATGAGCAGGTTCCCCTGTGAAAGAGGGCAAATGGCTTTCTTTCTCCCTTCCCCCTCACCTTTGGGTGTTTTAACAGGTGAATGAATTGAGGCACAAGTGTGTTCTTTGACTAATCAGAAGCATTCTAAGAATAGGCAAATTCAGTATTAGCTGATTTGGCAACCTCATTGCAAATATCATTCATTGCTCCTTTCATTAATGATAATAATAACAATAGCAATAATAATTTAATGATCTGTAAGTGCTGACATTCACGTCAAGAGCATTTGTACCGTTTGTGCTCCCCTTTATTGAATGGCTGCAGTGAGTCACGCGTTGTGCCTGGTGCTTGCTTTGCAGTAGCACATGTGTCCCTGCAGTGGCACTGTAAGATGGGCCTTATCTCCCTCTACACTACTGCAGGGTAACGTTCATCTTCACTTTACTGCCTCTGAACCTAAGATTCAAAGCAGTTTGTTACACGGTCCTGCTGCTAAAGGGGTGGAAATGGTGTTTTAATCGGGGTTTGTCATACAGTTTTCTGTATTCTTCTTCTCTACCATTATTATTGCCAAACTGTATTGTTCTTTACTTCTCTATTTTAAACTCCTGACCGCTATGGCACTTCCATCAGAAATAGCAGTGCCTCGTAGATGGGCAGCCTTGGCTCGGGATGTCCTAATGACAGCTGGAGGAGGTGAAAGAGGTGAAGCCAGCTGCTGGTGGAGCTCAGATGCAGGGACCTTGAGAAGCCGCACAAGGCATTTGAATTTTCTCTGTATATGTGTCATCCTGCATATCAGTACTAACGTAAAGCTTGCAGGGTCCAAGGGGCTGGGGAAGGAAGCCTCATTCTGTTTGGATGTCATTTATCAGTTGCTGCAGTAGAGACGTTGCTAAATGTGGTTCTCAAAACAACTCCACGAGGCAGGTTTTCATCTTCATTTTACAGAGGAAGAAGCTAAGATGCAGGAAGGCTAAAGGATATGCTCAAGGTTGCATATCCCTTGAAAAATGTCCCTAAATCATTTAACCCTAAGACCTGTTCCTTCCATTCTCATACTGTCTGAAAAGTCTAATCATATTTGATGGCCAATCAACCTGAATCAAATCTTCCTCCGATGTTGGCCTGCTGTGTAAGGATTTCCTGTTCAATACAGACACACGATGCCAAGTTTGCATTAGAGACAATTGTGATTCTCCAACCTGGCCAGACCAGCAAGACAGCAGAGCATCTCTTTCATCCTGTTCACACTGGCATAGGATATCCACGGAAGGCTTTGCCCAGATGGAAGCCCAGGGTGCACCTTTGCGTCCTGTTGGTACCATTGATGATGAGGTTTGGATTCCCTCTGGTGACTTGGGGTGTTAGATTGCAGGAGGCAGCCTATGGGAGCACAGTGCATTTCACAGTAGGCTATACTCAAAACGTGGTGTCCAGTGGCAAAACAAACACCTTTGATACCTGGTGTCTGATGTGACCTAATACATTTCTACAAATAGCCCTACAGGGCCAGCCCTTCACATCACCACCACCTCCTCTCTCTACAGGGACAGCACACATCATACGCAGTCGGGGTATTTTCCAGGGAAATGTTGGGAGTGACCACAAATGTGTGACCTTTTCATCAATCCATACACCTTGAACCTACTAAGTTCTTCCCAATGGCTCTCTCCTCTTGCTCTCCAGGTTTTCTTACCTGTTTGTCAACAAAAACATTGCTTGGTCCCATGTCTCCGCCCCGCTCACCACTTCCTGATTAGCCCGTGTGAGGTTAGCATTACTCACATGCTCCCTGAAGTTCACCTTGTATGAAGGTGAAGGCTTCCCTCACGAAGACACTGTGTTATAAAGTGAAAGTACCAGAGCCCTCCTAGACAATGGGGCACACAGGGGTCTCAGGCGGCACAGTCTGGCCATTAGGAAAGGCAGACTGGCATTGCCCTTGTCAACAAGGCAAAGAGAACAAGGAGATTGTGAAATATCTGCTGAATCCAGTCTTACACTAGATGACTGTGGACTTCAATGCCATTGAGTAATCCCATTTGATGTCTCCTCTATGATTTTTTAAGCAAAAGGGTGATATGATTAAAACTGCAATTTAGAAAGGTCATTTTGAATAGACCAAAGGAAGTTTGTGATTTTCAAATATATGTTTAGATTCATTTGTTTTGATTTATTTAGAAATGTTTACTGTGAACCTAATTTTTTAGGAATGTTGAGACCTGATGAGATGATACAGTGGAAAACAGTGAAAAGTTCTAAAATTCTATACACAATTTATCGATACTGCTATTCCATTTGGTAATATTATTAATACAGCTAATGCATTTTAATAAATGACAAGCTGCAACACAATAGGATTTCAACTGCATCCCATGACAGTAGTGATGCTGCATTATAATGCCGTATTGGTAGCTGTGTGGACTTTCAGTTCCCTCACCAGTAAGATGATGGGAATGCTCCAGGCCTGGCCCTGTGCAGGTGTCAGTGAGATGACATGTACCAGCACAGAGCCTGGAGCATGGCTTCAGCCACTCTTGGGGGCTGAAAGTTTCCTACGTCTGAGAGAAGAGCAGGTTGGTCCTAGGCCAGAGGCTTGTGGTTGGTGGCAGGAAGGTGGGACTGCCCAGGAAGCATCTGACTGAAGTGACTTCTAGTATTTAGGTAACACTGGCTTGGAACCCCGAGTCCTTGACCATGTGCTTCACAGCAGCTCCAGGATCCAGGTTTTCTGGGTCTCCCTACTTCACGCACTGCTCACAGCTTCAGGGACCGCTCTGTGTGGAGATAGCAGTGGACCACAAGGGCACAGCCACACTGGAGAGGGAGCTGGACATCATCTCCAAGACAGACAAAAGGAACAGAAGCACAGATTCCTTCAAGTCCAGCAGCCTGCTACCATTTCTACTGTGACCATACCAGCTAGGGCAGGGCACTGGCCCCTCGTGTCTAACATACCTGCAGTGGAATTCTAGCTTCTGCTGCTCACAGCACGAGACCCAGGCCAGCAGGTTGCTGAGAGCAGCCTCAGGTTCCTCATCTTTAGAATGGGAACACTCACACCTACCTTGACTTTGAAAAGTCAATCACAGACAAATACTCAATAGATGTATTCTCTTCCTCCTCCTTCTTTTAAACTTTCCTAATTATTCTCACTCTCCCCTAAAATGAAGGTTCAGAATTGAATAAATCAAAGAGATTCAGAAACAACATTAGATTCATATTTAGGCAGCAATTGATTTCTTTCCTTGGGTAAGAAAAATTATACATCTGTTTCTAAAATATGAAGAGTGGTGATTATGATTCATGCACACATGATTCACAGAGAAAGCTGGAGCAGAAACACAGCTAAACTAATAATATTCCATCCTTGTGACTACAGATCCTCTAAGCTTAGAACGTGCACCCAGAGTCAGAGCAAGGATCCCAAGGGCAATTTTGATGGCACAAGCAGAAACGACGGTGGTTTCCCCGTCACCCTCCTCCCAAGCTGGCCAGTGCCATGTGCAGCGGCTGTACCCTCCATGCACTTAGGTCCCAAGTGCGTCGGTTTCTGGTAGCGATGCACAGCACGGCCTTCATCTTCTATCCTAGACTACAGCAGCCGTTTCCAGTTAGTGCCCCAACCTCCCGTATTGCTCCTTCTCCTACAAACCCATCCTCTCTTCCCACTGGGGTAAACTCCTTAAATCTTTGGTCAGAGGTCAACCATGTGGCTGAGAAGAAAAGTGACGTACTTGAGCATCAAGGAGATTTGGGTGGAATTCTGAATCTAAACTGTCTTCTCACCACATGACCCTTAAGCACTTGACCTTGCTGAGCACAAAGTTCTTCATTTCTGAAATAGACTTTGCATCTATTTAGCAGTCTCCAAGAGGATAAAGCATACCCCCACCCCCACTATTTGACACAGTTTCTGAAATGCAGTAGGTCATCAGTAGGTCCATTTACTCTTTGTGGCTCTCCACTGCAGACCTTCTAAGCCATCCATGTGTGCCCTGTGCCCCTTGCTATCTTTGTGCGGTGGACTACCCTTCTGCTCCCTGCCTCACTGTTCTGCATTTCTTTATATTCTACCATCCGTGTCCTCTGGGAACTGATTGGAAGATGGACACCACTCCGTGGCCATTCCTTCTCACTGTCTTTCTGTGGGCACCTGGACTGCCCCCAAGAACGTCAAGGCTTTCTGGGATTTCATCACCCACAACAAACTGAAGCAAGCAGAGCCAGAGATGGAGGCCATCATGTCCCTGTCACAGACCACCTGGAGCAGGCCCTGGGTGCTCACACTGTGCCAGGGGTCGAGGTGGATACAGACCTGAGTAAGCGGTGGTCACTGGCCTTCAGGAGTTCACGGCTTAATAGGAAGTGGGAAGGCAAAACTAACTGCCCACAAATGTAAGCCAAGCAGAGTGAGAAACACAGAGATGGGTTGGTAGGGGATCGCATGCCTCAGAAGGAAGCACGCCTGGTTCCGAGGGCATGTGCCAGACTGTGAAGGAGTCTGTGCCGTTTGAGTGGAGGTTGGTCAGCTGAGGCTTGGGGCAGAAGAGGCCACGTGCTGTGGCTTTGAGCTGGCCTCCAGGATTAGTGTGATTGACACTAGCCAATCCCATCTGCCTGCCTGAAGGGGGCATTGAGGTAGAGAGAGCGTTGCTGGAGGACTCTGAGAAGGATGTTCCATTTTGATCCCCCTCAGGAGAGTCGCTCCAGGGGGATTTGTCTCTTCTGCCCTTTACATCAGTATAACCTGGGATACGTGCAGCTCTCTTGCAGACGTGCGGAGACCCAGTCTTGGGTAAAGCTGCAGCTTCGAGGGCTCAGGATAGGAATTTGTGAGGACCCCGAGTCCCTCCTGCAGCCGTGTTCCTGGGCACAGCGCCTTCCCCCAGAAAGCCTTCAGCGGAGGGGACAGATTTTTCTCCACTGTTTAAGCCCGGGATGGGAACCTTTGTGTGTAAAGGGCTAGATGGAAATTTTTTTAAAAAAATTTATTGGTTGTTTTTAGTTATACATAAAAATAGGATTCATTCTGATATAATTATAAAAGCAAGCAATAGAATTTGTTCCAGTTCCGTCCCTAGAACTTCCCCTCTTCCTTCCCTCCTCCCTCCCCTGTTCACTTCCCTCTACTCTATTAATCTTTCTGCTATTATAGTTTTCTTTTTAAATCAGTGTTCTGTGGATGTACATGGTGATGAGAGTCACTGTGGTATATTTGTCTATGTACATAGCTAAGTAGGTCAGATGCACTCCACTGTCTTTCTCTACCCCACCCTCCTCTCTTGCATTTATAGGAAGTATGTTAAGCTTCATGAGCCCTACTATCTGTTGAAAGTGCTCAATCCTGAGATCATGACATGGAAGCTGCCATAAGGAACTATAAACCAGGGAGTGTGTCTGTGTTTCAATAAAAACAGTCACATGTGTCAGAGCAGGCCCGTGGCTAGGGTGCATGCATCTCTGGTTAAGCCTTTTGAATCAGGATTATTTCTTTCAGGCAACTATGCCCACAAACATATTCTCTCTTCCTTTGCATTGATTCATTTACTCAAGGGACACATTGTAAGAAGCATATCACTTGCATATTATAGTGTCCATGTCACTATACTGAAAGTCCCAAACCAGCAGGGACATGCATCCTCTTGAGCAATGCCTGGCCCAGAAGCAGAGCTTGCTGAGTGTGTGAGACAGTGTGAGTGAGGGGGTGGACTCGGACAAGCTAATTCATCTCTCTTTGTTTCATTTTGCAGTTGACTCCTCCCGTTTACATCAGCTAATGGTGATATTAGCTAGACGTGAACATGAGTCTCTATGCACACTTATTGCACTAACTGAATTACTTCAAGTGGCCAATCCCCTTTCCCTCCGAGGTACCCAGATTTGTTTAGTGAAGTAAAGGTCACTCTAGTAACAACAGCAGCTGGCAGAGCCTCCCTGTTGGGCACGGTGCTCACCTCATTTTATAAACTCCCTTAAGGAATCCTGTGGGGTAGCTGCCATTATCCCGTCTTAGAGATGAGGAACCTGGAGCTCCGGGAGACAGAATAAGCCATCCACAGGCACAGGTGTTGGCATAGCTGAGAAGTCCGACTCCAAGAACCTCGTCCTCACCACTGTACTCTGACGGATGCCTATGATGACATCTCCTATCTGGTTTCACCGTCTCTTTTGCAAGTTGACTTCATCACTCTCCCATTGAAAGGTAGAACCTCCTTCCCCTCCATCCAACCTGGGCCAGATCTGTCTCCTGGTCTGAACAATAGAATGTGGTAGAAGGGATGCCATTCACCTTCCAAAGTGCGCTTTTGGGATTCTCAGGTCCCCCCTCACCTCCGTGAGTGCTTCCTCTTGGAGGAAACAGCATCATCTTGAATTCTGCCCAGGAGGAGAGAGGCCACGTTCACGAGGCACATCCCAGCCACAGCTCTGAGGCTAACATGGGGTCACCCAGCTGAGACCTGCTCAAATTCCTGCTCCTGCAGAATGGGGAGCAGAGAGAGTGGTTCTCCCTTTAAGCCACCCATGAGCTTCAGAGTGATTTGTGTCCAGCTAGTATTTGAAATACACTCTGTGCTTGCATGTTCTGCTGAGCTTTGGAGCGTGCGTATGCCAAGGAACTTCTTGGGTGTGGCTCACTCTATGCAATCAATAAGTAATGGGTGCCGTTACCAGTGCAGATGGCAATGGAGACAGCAGGAACACAAGGTGCTTGTGAAAGAGCTCAGGAGGGCAGCTCATTTCAGAGTAAGCTAAAGACAGGGGTGGAAAGATGGCCAAGGGATTGGACACCGTGTGGTTGGGGAGGGTGGTTTACCTGAATGTATAACCGTAGCCCTTCTCTAGACAGTGCACCTCCACTGCAATTTCATATTTTAGGTGCACTCTTAAAAGAACTGGGGGCAGTAGGTGAAGGAAGAAGCCCACAAATCTGGGGCCCCACATCTCAGTTTTGTCCCCCTCGGTGGTGTGTGATCTGAAGTTTATTTTCTCAGGCCTCAGTCAGGCCCTTGTTTGTTATGGTGGACACACAGGATTCGTGAAAGGGGCCCTGCCCGATGGGGAAAAAAAAGTCAAAGAACCGGAATCTAGTTCTGAAAGTCAGAGGTCCAAGGAGCACATCCCGGGAGCTCTTTGGTCTCTGCCGGGGCCCTGCTGGCTGCACCTTTCCTGCTGCTGTTCTGCTTATGAGCTCGCGTGTTAACCAGGCTTAATGCAAAACAGAACCGCCAAATTGGATTTGCGGGTTGTCATTACCAGAAAGCCGCAGCCTGGGAAGCTGCTGCATTGGAGCCGGAGAAGAGGCTCCGAGAGCAAAGCACTTTTCCCAGGGACACCTGGGGTGGCCCGGTTTCTCGTTTCTTTTGTCATCAACAAATTGTTGTTTTGTTCTCGAGGTGCAAAGGGGGTGCAAGTAGAGCTCACCCCAGGGCCTGTGTTCACACAGACACCTCCCACATTCTTCCTCTGTCATAGTGGCAGCCACGCGATGGAAGGAATAATGGCAACGAGAACAAAATCCAACTCAAGACAGATTTGTTGGTGGTCTGTCATCTGTCATGCAGGTTTTCTGGCACATGGGATCAAGGTGTGGATAAGGCATGATCCTGCCCTTGAGCTACTCATGAAGTAAGAGGAAAATACATTATAGCACAGGGGGATGGGTCCAAGCGCAGAGAACAGACAGTGGCAGGTTCATTGTCTGCCCGTGCACCTGGAGCCTCCCTGACCTCCCGGGCTAGCTCCGTGCCCAGTAGACTGCCAAAGCTCTGGTGTTTCACTCACGGCGTCCACCACAGTTGGAAACTGCATTTGAGAGGGACCAATGTGCACACAGCCCTACTGTAAGCTCCAGAAGAACAAAGACTATGATTTCTATTCCTGTGGAATCCCCAGCACCGTCACTGTCTCCTGCATGATAAGTCCCTGGGGGCCACTTGCTGTATGAAATAGCAGAGTAGAAGGTCTGAAAAGACTTTCCAGAGAATGAGAGTGGAATTCGGTTTTGAAGGATGCATAGAAGCCTGCATCCAAGATAACAGGGACAAAATCAGTCTTAAAATAATGTGAATTTGAAAGGAAAGTTGGCACCTCTTGGGCCCTATGGAATTAGCAATGTCCCATACTGAAGCTCACAGACATTCACAACTTTAAGAAGGTAGGTTTTGTGGTGGAAATAACTCAGCTTAAAAGGATTAAGAGTCAGTGGGTTCTACACCCAGTCTCTGCTGCTACTTTCTGGGTAGTCTTGAATATGTTGCTTGATCTCGGATCCAGGGTTAACACTTCGGCACATTGAAAATACTGTTTGTCCCCTCAGAACCAGGAGAACTAGCACAGGTGGTTTTGTTGGCCGCTGTAGATGATGCTCTAGACATTCATGCCTCCAATTTATTGTCCTTCCATTACACAAGTTGCCTAGGTTCCCTGGCCCTGCTCTAAGTGGACAAGTCACAATTGTGTTGCAGGCAGAGAGCCTCGTGTCTGGATCTACTATGTCATTCCATCATCTCAGGGACCAATGGCAAGGAAGGAAGTCTGGGACTGAGCTCTCAGCACTGCAGACTGCCAGCTCTGGCTTTGAATCCCAAGTCCTCTGGTTCCCTCATGTGTAGGAGAGCTCTGTCACTCAGCCTTGGTTTCCTTATATTTGAAGTAGGTTAATAATACCTCATGTCTATGGCTCTTATTTATCTATTTCATAATTCCACATTTCAAAAATCAAAAATGTATCCATATGACTGCAGAAATGATTGGATTATAAGTTGTTGTAAAATATTTACCCAAGAACTTGACACATGATTGGCACCCAATTAATGGGAGTCCATTCTGGTGGTGCTGTCACTGCAACTGGAGAAATAGGGTACAATGAGAATTAAAAAGAGGGGGAGGCCTTGGGGTGGGGTTTGCATATGGCATAGGCCGTAGGAGAACAGTCCTGCTTTGGATGGGTAGGATAAGGATTTCAAGCAGATGGAACGATCTGGGTTGAGACCAGATGCAAAAACTTGTAGAGTGTGTTTTGGATACGTGGAGAGTTGGTTATGGAAAGAATTAAGGTGTATCAGGGGTGTGTAAGGCAATAGAAATTGAAGCATGGGAAAATATCAGGGGCTGGTGCCTCTCTGCAACACCTTCCTTCTGGGGCTGGACAAGCCTGGCCGTGTATTGGGCACTGCTGCACGGCCTCCCACACTGTGAGCAGCTCGTGCTGACAGGTGGTGGTGAGGTAAGACTCCCTCCCCGTCACTGCCAGCATTTGCTGTGCCAGAGACTTGTTGCAGTGTGAGCTCACCAATGTCATCCTCTCATCCACTTTGTAAAATTGGTTGCACAATTCTGCCTCACAGGTCGAGGATCAGATCATTTAAATTGTATCTTTGAAAATTAGACTTTGCTTCCAGACAAAACATAGTAATTACGGAGAAAGTGAGTTAAAAGACACATCTAACAATATCAGTCCCATGGAAGAAATTTTTTATTAAAATGTACATTTATTGAAGTGTACATGCAAAGCATGTGTGTGCGTGTGTGTGCATGTGTGTGTAATCTTGATGTTTTTTCCCACACATAATGATCCAGTTAGCCAGACCCCAGATCAGGATGCAAAACACAATTCTCACCCTGGCAACCCCAGGTTACCCCTTTCAGCTACTTCTCACCCCCAGGGGTAGCTGCTCTCCTCACTTCTAAGAGCTTAATTTGTTTTTGACTGGTCTTCAACAGATCTGTATGAATGGCATTGGGTAGGAGTTCTTGGTGGCTGGCTTCTTTGCTCAAACACTATTTTTCTGTTTGTCCATATTGCTACGTGTACAGCAGCACCTCATTTCCTGCCACATCATGTGGCACAAGTATGGACACATGGCAATTTGTCACCCTTCTAATGAGAAGTGTGCCGTTTCCAGCACCGGAGCACCAGGTAATGGTAGTCACATCCATATGTTTTTAATGCATAAATGCGAGCATTTCTGGTGAGTCCTTACCACGAATGACACAGCCATGTAGCATAGATGTGTAGGTCTGATTTTAGTAGATGCCACTCAGTGGTTTTCCAAGGTACCTGTACCAGTGTACTCTTAATTCAGAGCCCATAAAAGTTTAGCTATTTCACATCTACACCTCTACTTGATGTGCCTGCTTTTTAAATAGTAGTCATTCTGGTCCAAGTGGTCAGAAGTAGTATCATATCATGATTTTAATGTGCATTTACCAGTTACAAATGAAGTTGGAGTTTTATGTAATTACTAACTTTTGGTGTCCTATTTCGATGTACAATTCGAGGCTTACTTTTCTTCTCGCTGTTCTGTACTAACGTTTTCCGGTTCCTATGAACTCCTTGGTGATGCAAACTGAGTCTCATTCCTTTGCAAGTTTCAGCACCTGGGACAGCACCGGAGGAGCTGCTGCTGGACTGCAGCTTGGTGGAACTCTGGATCCTCACTGAGTGAGAGGTGGGGTCAGGATGGAAAGCCAGGCCCCTTGATGTTGCTCTCAGGAGGGTGAACGAGGCTTAGCTCACACTTCCTTCTCCATTGTGCCAGAATCATTCCAAATGGAATGTTTAATTGAGCTAGTATGGGGCCAGGCTACGGACAATGGGCATTCTGATATGGCCACTCTAGGGAGCACAACTTGAAGGGACAGGACTTCATTCTCTGAATGGATTTGTGAGTACAGGATGAGGCTCTGTCCCACTCCCTCCCCAACCGCATCCCACTGGTGAGGAGCCTGGCTCATACTTTTTGGGTGTCTTCCCATCAACAGCACTTGAGGTTTCTAAGTAGGTGTTCATGGCTGAAATATACCTAAAACATGTGGCTATGGGATCCTGTGTTGCTTCCCATTCAGTTTTGAACCTTGACAAGGCTGCCTGTGTTCTCTGTAATGTTGGAGTACTCTCACCCACCTTCAAGGCTGCTGTGTGGATCACATGTGTCCATGTGGGTAAAATACTGTGGAGCATTCCTGGCAAGTAGTGAACTCTCACTCAACATCAGCTCTGCTCGTTGGTAGCAATGCTTGAAACACATGGGGTTGGAATTAAGTAAAAGATAATGATAAGCATGTTATGAGTGCAAGGGGCCTTGAGATGCACTAGCAACAGGCCTGTTTTGAAGTGAAAGACAAATCAGGGGAGTAGAAGATGGATAATTGAGCAGTGTAGAGATTAAATGGTACCATTGTATTTTTTTAATACCTTATTTTGTTTATTTAGTTTTTTTATGTGGTCCTGGGGATTGAACTCAGGGCCTTGTGCATGCTAGGCAAGTGCTCTACCACTGAGCCACAGCCCCATCCCAGTACCATTGTATTTTAAGTTTACTGTAAGAAGCCACTGGAGAAATATAATATAATATAATGATAATATTCATAAAATTCAAAGTGATGTGTGGTTCAAAAATGTCATGGGTTCCAATTTTAGAAAGCACATCAAAAATGGAATCCTGTCTATTTCTCCCCCCTCTTTTTAATATTTAACCCATCCATGTATTAATAGAGACAATGATTGAATATCCATGAGGACAGGCACCAAGTCTAGTGGAAAGACTTCCCTAACTGGGTTTCCTAGTGCTATTGATTTCAACCTATGGATCCCTGAACAAATCACTTACTCCAATAGGGCTATCATTTTCTTGTCTATCATTTCATATGTATTTATGAAATAATGCATAGAAATGTCTTAGTGCAATGTTTAACACTGAGAAACAGAAAATTTCATCAAGGGTAGACAATTAAATTTTTTTTAAAAAAGCACACCATTTTGTGTAGCTCAGTGAGGAAGAATCTGGAAAGACAGTAAAGGTGAATAGGGCTACATGTGTTCCCCCACATGCAAAATGAGGCTGCTGAGAACAGGAATTGTATGGTGCGTGAATTCGGTACTGCTGGTGCGTAGAAGACTGTCTGACATACACTGATACTTCGTGAACTGAACGTATATTTGACCCTCCTAATTTACCTAAAGCAGAGAAAGGAGAGAGACTAAAATGCGGCTGAAACAAGGCCAGAAGTGAGACATTTGATGTAATTACGCATACAGCCCTATTTTATTTCAGCTACGGTAGAGTGAAGGGAACCAAACAGGTGCTGGACAGTGTCCTGAGCACTGCAGGTTCTGTGTGTCATGAAAGTCACTTGCCTTTAGAAGATGACGAAATTATATTTTGATTTACAAATTTAAAGATTCAAAGATGTTAGGGGTTTTGTCCAGGATGGTGTGACTGAAAGATGGCCGGTGGGTTGGAGCTCCTGTGCTGACCTCTCCTGGGCTCCACTGAGCTCCGCCCTTCATCGCGTGCTCAGGATGTGCAGGGAAGGACAGAATGTGCCCACCTTCTACACGGCGTCATCACCCACTGGGCACATGCTTGAAGACCAACCACGAGGGGGCCTGGGAAGGAGGAGGGTGCTGGGGAAGTGCAGGGAGGCCAACCAGAGAGGCCTGGAGTGCCATGCCAGAAAGTTGGTACTGGAGTTGCTGGACACTGGGAAGCCATGGAGATACGAATGGAGAGGTGACTACGGAAGGCATTTCTCAGGAAAGGGGCCTATGAGGATGGAGGGTTAGTGCAAGTTAATTACTATGTCCCTGTCTCTCATCCTGGGGCTCTGGAGAGTGCAGGATTGCCTTTGAGGTCATAACCCTTTGATCAGTTCTTCATGCTGATGGAGTACCACACAAAACCTCTGTTGTGACTTAGCCACCCAAATCACTGACGCTCTCTTATACGTGATCTTCACCTCTGCTCTTTGGGAAGACTTGGGGAATGGAAGGAGTGGTGGCAGGGATTCAGTAGACCCGTCCCCCTCTCTCTGATGCATTTTGGGGTGCCCAGTCTGCCTCTTCCCCTCCTCGGGTCTCCATTCCCAACCCTGAATTGAGTCAGCTGACCTGAAAAGTTTCCTCCTGGGCAAAGATCTGTGATGGAATCTGATGTCATTGTCACCACTGATAGCCACACTTGGATCAGCGGGAGCTGGGGGGTCCTTTCTAGTCACAGGAGGGAGGTCCTTTCTAGTCAAGGTCCTTTCTAGTCACAGGAGGGAGCTGTGGCTTACTAGACTCCTGTCCTGGACCAGAGACTCTAGGTTCCTTCACTGGAGGAGTCATAGCTCAGCAACTGAGATTTGCAAGAATGTAGCTGTTTTTCTGTGGTTGAGACTCATACCTGCTTTAAACTTCAGGCCATAGGCAAAAGCAAAGGAAAAATCCAGAATTTCTAATCATTTTTCTGGGAGACGGAAGCTAAGTTCTCAGTTTACAGAGAGCCACAACCTTGAAGATGGGGCTCAAGAATGATGGAGCGTGTGTTTGGCCTGACAGTTACCTGGCCAAACCAGCATCTGTAGAGTTTTGTATCTTCCCACAGGAACCTCAGCTGTCAGACTCTCACCCCAACCCAAGACCTCCACTTGTCATCCCAAGGCCTTTGTGGTCCCTTGGTTGGAAACTAGTGGGGAACTCAGAAGACTTCCGCGTCCTCAGCTGCTGTGTGCACAGGGCTTCCTCAAGTCCTTTCATTCATTCCTTCTAATAAAGACCCTGAGCTGGCCTGTTAGAGGGAACCCATCAGTGTGACCGCCAGGTCCACTCTTCTTTAACTCCCTCAAATTGCCCCAGGCCCTTCAGACTTTACCTTCGTTTTAAGTTAGGGAAAGGAGAAGGACCAATGTCTTAACAATGTGCTTTATCTGTGGTTGTTACCCAGATTTCTAGGGCTTTGGAAACTCCAAATTATTTGCTATTAAGTTACAATCTTTCTTATTAAATTCAGAAGTCTCTTTTGAAGCAGACCGACCTTTCCGTGTTCCAACGTGCCATCTGTCCTGGGTTGTGGGGAATGCAAGGTGGTCCATGGCCCCAAAAGGACTGTCGTGGAGGGACAACAGTCTGTCCTGAAGAAAGCATCTGTTCCTACTCTAGAGCTTCCCTCCATCCATGTGGTGATCCTCACTGCCCTTCTCTGAAGGCTCATGACGGCTTCAGTTGTACCCTTGAGGAAACAGGCTTGCTGAGTTAGTCCAGTGGCTCATCATAGGGCACTTATCCTAGGAAAGGACGTATCAAAAATCCTCTGTCTCCATTAATTAGATAGAAACACTGAATTGTCTTGAGTGGTAATCTGCTTCCCAAATTGTGTGTGTGTGTGTGTGTGTGTGTGTGTGTGTGTGTGTGTGTGTGTGTACTCAAGGGTGTTGAGTGGATTACATGATTTCAGTATCACAGAAGTTCTTTAGTTTTTAAAGTCATTGACCTCTAGACATTTCTTACATTCACTTATTTTGGATTCTTGCTCCTGAAAATAAAGTCAGCGTTCTAGGTGGGCTGTTGGCAGGTGAGGGCTGTTGGCAGGCGAGGGTTGTTGGACGAGCTGAGCATAGAGGGAAGGGACAGCAATTGCTGCCTGCACCCCTCGGTTGGCTCTGTAGGCTTTGCTTGGTGTCCCATAAGATCTCAGGTGCTCCACAAGGTGGTGGGTGGCTTTGCTGGACTGCATCACAGCATCCAGCCAGGGGCTGGGCATGGAAGTGGGTGAAGGAGGGTGTTTCAGTTCCAGTTTCGCCCTCTTCCAATGGAGGCAAGTGGCTTTCAGGTCTAGGCTGAAATTGTCAATGCCGTGTTCCAGGGGAAAATTAATTAATTTTTGCCATTCTTCTTCCTTCATGGGATTCATTCAAGGAAGAGTAATAAGAGTAATTCAACAGTGGGAAGAGCAAGATGAATACAATACGGTCCTCGTTCCAGCTGGGGTTAGTGTTTTTAACACAACTGAATAATTTAGGCATTCATATGCTTGAAGTTCTTCAGGCATCCCAGAGAAGGGAGTTGTAGACCCAAAAAGGGGGCCTACAGGGAAGGTTTCCTTGATAACTGGAAGGATCATCCTTAAGGTGAACCATTAAAAATGCTTAAGAATTAACCAGAAGGGCCGGGCATAGTAGTGCATGCCTGTAATTCCAGCAGCTTGGGAGGCTGAGGTAGGAGGATAACAAGTTCAAAGCCAGCCTCAGCAACTTAGTGAGGCCCTGTCTCTAAATAAAATATAAAAAAGGGCTGGAGATGTGGCTCCATGGTTAGGTGTCCTGAGTTCGATATCTCCTGTACCACAGGGAAAAAATAATTAAAAAAAAAAAAGAATTAACCAGAAGACGGGAAGCTGTTCAGGGCAAGGAAACAGATGAGCAAAAACTTGGAGGCAGGAGAAAGGTGGCAGGACTGGGGTCTGAGCAGGAAAGTGACGGTGCAGCAACCAGGCTAAAGGCAGGAGGGCCAGAGAAGCCGCAGATGCAGGAGACAGGGAGGGGCTGCTAAAGGGCTCCTCCTCAGCATGACCCCAGACTGGCCATCCAACAGCTACTTTGTGTCTCCTCCTCTTTGTGGCATGGTGAAGATGGGGGGCTACAAGAGCAAAATAAAAATACCTGGAATTATCTTCAAATGAAAAGGGACACTGCAGGTTCACCCAGCCAGAGAGCAGGGACTGGGTAGTTGTCACCACTGGCACACACAGGATGGCCGAGACAGCGCCCATACTAGCCTACAGGTCACCCTAAAGCAGGGCCTGAGACAAAGCAGTATGTGCACACAGTACTGAGAAAGGCATGGTCCCAGGGAGCAGGAGGAGGGCCTGGGAGCAAAGCCCAGGAGAGAGAGCCAGTGTGGGTGACATCTAGGTGGCCATCTCTGTGGCTGCTGGGCAATACTCCTGCAGTAACCAGAGAGCAGTGCCTAAGAAGCAGTTGGAGTGCATTGCAGGACGCCAATTGCAGGACGCCAACCCCAGGGGTAGGAAAGGGGAAATCACTTACCATTGCTCCTGTTCCTTTCTTCCCTTGGTCAAAATTTGCTCCAGAGCAAGTTAAGATCCCTGCAAAACAGACGTGCATGTGTCCAAGGCAGGTAGGAGAGCAATGCCCCAAAGAACTGATCACTGCAAAGATGATGGGAATTGGAGCTGGATGAGGCCAAGAGGATCCAAAACAGTACATAGAAAATTGTTGATTTGCACTGCATTAGTTATCTCTGCCACCTAACAAATCACCCCAAGGTTAGCAGCCTACAACAGACAACATCTTGATGTCTCTGGCAGGAATTGTGCTGTGGCTTAGCTCAGTGATCTGGCCCAGGTCTCACCAGGCTGCAGTCGAGGTGTTGCGGGGTTGTAGTCCTCTAGAGGGAGATCCACTTCCAAGTTCATGCAAATGGCTATTGACAAAATTCAATTGCCACAAGCTGTTGGCTGAGAGCCTCCCTCAGTTTCTTTCTACGGGAAGCTTATAACATGATACCTGGCTTTTCTCAGAGCTAGCAAGAGGTTGAGCAAGGCAGGAACCAGAATTTCTGTAATTTGGGGAGAGGACTACACAAAAGTGTAGATATCAGGAGTCAGGGGTCAACGGGGCCACCTTAGAGTCAATCCTCCATGCACACAGTGCCTCATAGGACACAGTCCTTTTATACAACTGTGGAAATCAGCCCAGTCTTTCCAACCTCTCCTCCAAAAGCCCTTCCCGAAAATCTCTGAGCCCCTCTTGGAGAGAGGTCTGCTTTCTCTGATTTGGTGTTGCCTAGAGGAAGCTCCATACACCACCTAGTGTATTCCATCCTTGGTCCTCTGCTGGTGATGCAGCAGAGCCTTCCACACCCACCACCGTGTGAAGTACTGATGGTGTGGTGTTCAGTCTGAAGGGCAGTCTCACTCAGCACTTCAGGGTGTGGCACCTGAGGCTGGGCTTCTGTGTTTACGTTCCCGCTTTGTGCCCTTGAGATACTGAAATAAACTCTCAGTCTCCTATTTCCTCCTCTTAAGTGGAATAGTAATATCACCAATATCATTGTGCTGTTTTGAAAGCTGGCTAATTGAGTATGAAAAAGTACTCAAAACAGTGCAAGATCAGCTATAATTTTCTCTGTATATCCGTTCTCGGGATTTCTCCTCCTCTGTACTGTGGCTGAGGTGGGACTGTCCTGTGTGAGGCGGGATGTTTGGCCACTGCTTTGGCCTCTGCCCTCTGAATGCCAGTGACATTCTGCAGTGGTGGAAACCAAAAGTGTCTGCACACATTGCCAGAAAAATCACCCCCACCCCAGCTGACAAAGCCTTGGAAATTCGGTTGAACCTGACACTGGGTAGATAGGAAAGTGGGTCTCTCTGGGGGAGGGGAACAGACAGAGAAAGATCCAGAGGAACATGTAGCATGAGACAAGCTTTCAGAGCCTCCCTCTGCCCGGAGCACAGGTCAGCTTCCCACCCAGCCCTCCACGGGTGCGGGGAACCACTTCAGTTCTCTCTCTCAGGTGGCTCATCTGTAGCACAGAGATGGAAATTGCCATTTTCTGGATCACGGTGAGGATGAAATCAAAGGAGCCCCATGAAACCACGGGGAGAAACTTCACTCTCCGTGGCAGCAGCAGGATCCTTGCTGTCTGAAGAGCTCTGCATTCTTGGGTCAACATCAGACCATCCATTTGAACGAGGCCTCCCAGATATGTGACTCTGATACCATGCGTGGTCTTGGGCTGTGCTCCCTGGAGGGCAGATGTGACCATCCACAGGGCCATTTCAGCCCAGTGGAGCATGTGGGTGGAAGGCCGGAGGGATTATGTGGACACGTGAAAGGTTGAATGCAAAGAGGAATTGGAGGGGAAGCCCGTGCCCACATGTCCCGTGGGATCCTTATTTAATTTTGCTGTACAGTGAATCAGATAAAGCACTTTGCAGTCCTGTTGGGTTTGCGCTACTATAACAAACTCCATAGAGGGAATGGCTTAACAAACACTCGTCTCTTAGTTGTGGAAGCTGAGAAGTTTATTATCAAGATGTGGGCAGATTCCGTGTCTGGTGAGGACCGGCTTAGTTTGCAGACCGCCCTCTTCCTGCTTCCTGTTCAGGTGAGGCGAGATCTCATCTCTCCTGTCTCTCCTCCTAAGGTCACTAATCCAATCTATGGAAGCTCTACCCTCGTGACTTACCTCTCAAAGGCTGCACTCCACATGCCATCCTGTCGGGGTAGGGTCTGCTGTGTGAACTCGGAAACAGACCTTCCACCCTAGCCCACATTCCCTGCATGCTCCAGGCTGGCCTGCGCCATTCACTCTGACACCAGGAGCAGAATGTTAGTGCCTGAGAGCAGCAGCTCTGGGGACACACTGCTTTGGTGGGTTCAGCACTGCCCTTTCCTGTGGTGGGCCTTGGGCGAGTAGCTTGCTCTCCTTGTACTTTGGTCTCCTTATCTTCAGTCAGGTGCACCTGCCACCCTGGGTGGAGTGATTGACAACAGGGATCACTGAGCTCCAGGTGTGGCCCCGGGTGAGTGCTCTGAGTGTCATGCTTATCACTATTAATTGAAGATGTGTATTCTATTTCCTGAGAAAAATAAGAAATTGCTTATCAGTCAATGCCTACTTGACAGTATTTGCACCAGTGTTTCTGGGAAGGAAGGCTTGAATCAGTCTGGAAAAGAATGTTCTAGGTACTCTTATGTCTGCAGATGTCTAAGGCCCCACGGAGTTAGGAAGTGACCTTAGCTGAGCTTTCTCCTTGTTCTTTCTGCACAAGAGCCCCTGTTATCTGGAGAGCATCTATACTACACACACACACACCAGGGACAGGCACACAGCAGGCAGTGGGTAGCCCTTTATAGGCTGCTGCACTGGTGGGAGGATTATAAGCATCTGTGGGGAGTGGGGCCTGCCCAGGTGAACCACACCTGTATTCCTGAGATGATTCTTCCTGTGAAGATCCACTTGAGCCTGAGGATTTTCAGAACTGATGGGCTGATTCTGCTGTCTGCTCTCCTCTAAGATGTTCTGTCCAGGGTGATATTGCGAACCTCTGGGTCACATGTGTCACCTGGCTCAGGAGAGAGGAAGTCTGAAGGAAGAATTTAAACAGAAGGACTCATCCCAGGTCCTGTTGCCCAATTGGCCAAGGGTAAAGGCCACTCTTCTTCCCTTTGTCAAAGGCAAGGAACAGAGATGTGGGAGGGCCCCTGAGGCTGACACTGGGCTCCAAGCCTGGGCTGTGAACAAGTGGGTTCTTTTCAAGCTCGTGGCTGTCAGTCACTTTGCAAGAAGATCAACCATGTGCCTCCTGTGTGTCTGACCCAGTGTCCTTAGCTGTGACATAGGAATGGCGGAACAGGCCACCGAGGCTCAGAAGGTTTCAGTGACTCACACAGGGCTACAGAGCTGGCAGGGAGCTTCCCTCAGAGAGTGTGACGTGGGATACCAGGACAGGGGACAAGTCATGTAAGAATTCCATAAGCGGGAGGGTAGCGCTGCATCGTCCTAGAGCTGCTTGGCGGGGCGGTGGGGGGGGGGGTCCTCGCTCGCACAGTGCAGCCAGCCACCAGCCACCAGCCACAGGCTGCGAGAGCTGCAGCGTCGGCCTCTGAAGCTGAGGGTCCCACGTTGGGTTGAACAGAGCCTTTCTTGTCATAAATCCCATCATATTTTATATGAAAACATGTCAAGGTTCACTCCTGAAATAAATGCTCACTAGAGGATCCCTAAGGGCTCTGCCTTTGAACCCCAGACATGTTGTGGATTTCCTGGACTTCCAAGGTGCTCACTGAGCCCATGGCCCTGGGCAGGTCCATCAGAGGCCTTGAAATGGCTGACCGCCCGGTTTCTGCAGAGTTACCAAACCTCAGGAAACAGATGGCAAACAGTTGTCAGCGTTTTCAGCCCTTTCTCTGAGGTGATCCTTCGCAGAACTCGGGTTGGTTGGAACATGAACTGTGTACAGGGGTATCGGAGTGTAGGATTGGGGTTGTTTCAGACAAAGGGACGAGCTCACTCCTCATCAGGGTGGAGACAGGCTGTGGGACGTCCGGGGACAGCCGTGGGGTGGTTCCCTGCCTTGGTGGGCTAGGCGAAGGCTGGGCAGTGCGTGTGAAGGGAACGGGGATCCCTGGGCTTGCACCAGGCAGTCCCTCCACACGCAGTTGCTGCCAGAGAGTGGGAGTCTGACCTACTTTTCCCTGAGTCATCTCTCCTGGCCCTCCTCCTCTCCTTCCCCTCTTCCCACTCCTTCCAGCGGTGGTGGGTGGAGGGTGAGGTGAGATGACCTGGGGAGACCCTGGGGCACGATCCTGCGGGAATGACCAGGCTTCAGGTCCAGCACAGCGTCTGGGACCCCTGAGCTCATCCTGAGCACCGCATCCTACCCCAGCCATTTCAGAATGGAAGCTCGGTAGCAAGTCACTCTAGCAGGCCAGGGATAGGTGGCAGAGATTTGTGTCTTCCATCAGCTGGGCTGGGACACCCAATGCCCCCACCCTACACATCTTAGTCCATTTTATATTGCTCTAACAAATAACACGACTGCATAAAATGATAACCCTGAGAAGCTGATGTGGCTGATGGTTCTGGAGGCTGGGCAGGCCAATACCAAGGCACTGGCACCATCAAGGACCTTCTTGTGTCGTAACATGGTGGAAGCATCCTCCAGGGTCACACAGGAAGCAGACAAATTTGGGTCTCTCTTTCTCTCCTTATAAACCCACTAATCGCCTAAGCCCACCAAGGCATATCTTGCAGGGTTGCAGTGGTAGGATGATCATAGAATGTATTAGGCAAACCCAGATTAGCTATAGCTGATCCTAATTATTCCTCAAAGGTTTTACCTCCAAATACCAAAGACATGAATTTGAGGATTAAGTTTCCAACACATGGAACATTTGAAGGGCAAAAACTGTAGCACCCTCTGAGCTGGGGTACCTCAGCTGGCATAGGAACTTGCCTTCCCTGGGATCTCAGACAGAATCTCAGCCTAAGGTTGCTTGCTTCCAGGACCTCCCAAACCCAGGTTCCAAAGAGGTCCGGCTCCAGGAACTCCTTCCCCTAAACATCCATCACCTAGCCAATAGGTCTTGGTTTTTATACAGTGACGACTACTCTACAGGAGCTTTGGGGAACAGATATGAATAAAATAGTGAGGAATTATCTGTGCACCAGATAAGCACTAAGGATGTACACTGGGATGGGAGAACAGGCGATGCTTGCCACTCAGGGACTAATTTGAGAAGGAAATAAAAAGCCTATGGTTTGCTAGGTGGTTCCAAAAATGATGACACACATAGATGGGTCCTCCTTACTTTTTCCCATATTTTTTATTGGTGCATTATTGTGGTTTATATTGGGGGATTCACTGTTACGTATTTATACATGCACACAGTATTACAATATAATTTGACCAATATTGTTCCCCAGCACTTCCCCTTCCTCTTTTCCCCCCTCCTACCTGGTCCCTTCTGTCTATTCTCCTGATCTCACTCCAATTTTCATGAGATCTCCCAACACTTTCCTTTTCCTTCTTCCTCTCTAGCTTCCACATATGTTACAAAACATGACACTTAACCTTCTCAGTTTGACTTATTTCACTTAACATAATCACCGCAAGTCATCCTTTTTCCTGCAAAGGATATGATTCCATTTTTCTTCATGGCTTAATAAAACTCCATCGTGTCTATATACCCCATTTTCTTGATCCATTCATCTGTTGGTGATACCGAGGCTGGTCCCATAGTTCTGCTATTGTGATTTGTGCTGCTATAAACGTGGGTATGCACGTGTCGTTGTAGTGTGATGACTTTAATTCTTCAGAGTAAATGTTGAGGAGTGGTATAGCTGGGTCATATGCAGGTTCCATGCCTCATCTTTCAAGAATATGGTTCCTCTTTATGACCTTGACCTTCCAAGGGTGTATTTTTACCCTAAGGTTAAGTAAGCTCAAGGATTCCTTCTGTAATTATGGGGTTTTGTTGAATTTTACCTTGATATGCTTTGAAATTGGAGTTGGGTGGATGTGACATGAATGGTCATGGATTTTGACATGAGCATAATTGCTTACCAGGAACCCGCATCATTCATTTGTACAGTATTCCTCAGCTGGGGGTGGGGTGGGGGGATTAGGTGGTGAGGACAGTTCAGGCTTTCATTCAATGGGCATTGTTCAATGGGCATTGTTCTAGGCCCTGATGATACAGTGTTCTAACATTGGGCTTTTATTTATTTACATATATTGTGTGTGTGTGTGTGTGTGTGTGTGTGTGTGTGTGTGTGATGCTAGGGATGGAACCCAGGGCCTTCCATGTGCTAGGCAAGCACTCTACCACCAGCCCTTTTGATTTTACTTTAAGACAGGGTCTTGCTATGTTGCACAGGCTGTCCTTGTGGTTCTCCTGTTTCAGCCTTGCTGGGATTATAGGCATATGACATGAGCCTGACTTCCAAAGGAACTCTTGCAGAGACCCTTCTGCCATCTATAAATCTTGGACTATGGACAGAGGAGGGTAGGACCTCCAGCCCCAGTCATTTGGCTTCCCCATCCCCTTCAGGGCATCCTCAGGGATGCCTCTGCTCTGTTATTGGACTTGAGCAACAGCAGTTAAAACCCACTTCATGGAAAAGAATGGTTGGTAGAGAGGAGCAAGCACAGCCTCCATTCTGCATGGGCTGGATCGGAATACTGCTCTGGCTCTGAGCTGAAAAAATTATCATAAGCATGAAGTGTTCGGTTGTAAAAGGTGCTGATAATAAGGCATATCTTGCACGGTTGCAGTGGTAGGATGATCATAGAATGTATTATGCAAACCCAGAGACTCTGAGAATGCACAGGGATGCAATTCACATTTCAGCCAGGGCACTAGACCTTGGCTGGGAGTGTCCAAGGAAAATGAGGACATGCAGAGTAATTAAAATGATGCTCTGCAGCAGTGGCCCTAAAGTGGAGGTCTAAAACACTATTATTGCTATTATTATTCCTGCTGTTATTTTATTTGAAATGAGATTGAGGCTAAATATGACACAAGCCGGTGCTGTGGTAGAATGAGCCCTGCTCTAGAGTCCTGGGGGGCTGGATCCAAGTCCAGCTAATGAACGTGTGCTCTTCTCCTGGTGTCTTCTACTAGTCTGTCAAAGAACATACCCGGCTCTGTATTAGGAGAAACAGAGCCTGGGGTGAGAAGAGAGGTCTGGAGACAAACACAGAAAAGACAAAGCATTTACCGCCTTATCCTCTGGTCTCACCTTGATGTCCCAGTGGCTGCTGCAAACATTTTTTCATCATAGGCTTAAAAGCGTTGCCTGGACATGCTGCCTTAAAAGTAATAAGTGGCCCTCCCTCCCAGCCCTCACTCCTGGGGAATGCACTTCACCATTTCCTGCTCCCTACCCAACCTCCTGCCCCACCCAGGGAGCTTCCATTTGCATCCTGTCCAAATCAAAATGGGCACCCTGGGTTGACTCTGCTGCTTGATGGGCTGGACCCTCGCACCAGGCACTCTGAATGAGGCTGATTTGTGTTAACACCTGTGGCTCACCCTGCCTTGCCCTGTGTGCACCTGGTTCCCGAGACCCACAGGGATGGGAAGGAAAGGAAACAGGCTTTGACTTGTAAATTGGGCAGATTTAATATGAAATCATCCGTGGAACGTGCTATATTTAGTAGCATCCTTTTGGCATAGAAACGTTCTTATTCTCCTCTTGGAGTTGGCGCTTCCTCTCCCCTTGGGTCCTTTAACTGTGCTTCCTGAAGGAGCCCCACTGGGTGTCAGACTCCATGCTGCAGAATCCCCAGCACTGGCCCTGACCCTCCAGGATGACCTGATGGTGCTGGGTTCACAGCAGTTGGGAAGCAGCTCACTCAAGGTCACACAGTCCTTGAATTGAAGAGCTGAGCTATAGAATGGTGGCCTCCTTCAGGGCTGCATTGAAGGGAGTTGGAGGGAGGGGAGGCAATCCAAGTTCACCTCCAGGAGATCTCCCACTTCCCTAGCCCAGGGCGTGGGCCCAGGCTGGAGGCTGCAGTGCATTTCCTTAGGCTGTAAGGCTAGATCCAGTGTCCAGGCCAGGGAGTGACTGCCCTGGCCAGCCAGGTAGCTCCCAGAGACCAGGCGGCCTCTCTCTCAGGCACTCCAGGGCTGTGATGGGCAAGGTTGGCAGTGCCTCCTTCTCCAGAGCTGGCGACCTGAGCATGGGTGGTCTCCAGAGGAAGGGGCGGCAGGGACATGAGCTTGGACTTCATACCCTGGAGCTCCCTGGGAAGGAGGCCCAGTCTGTGGACTCTAACCCAAGAAGTGGAACCCAAGAAGAGACAGGGAACCATAAAGTCAGAGCCAAGAAACAAACTGAAATAATAATGGCTAATTGTTTTTGGAATCTATAACAATTTAATTATTTCCACTGAGCCCTTGGATAGGTATGTAGCATAATGCAAGCATGCATAATATTGGAGACTGTATGTTTTTAACTGAGGTGGAACTCACATAACAAAACCAGCCATTATAAAGTCCAAGTTGTTGACATTTAGCACATTCTCCATGTTGTGCACCTGCCTCCTCTGTCTCAAGGTCACTCCCATCACCTCAAACGGGAGCTCACACCATGAAGCAGCCACCCCTACCCCACCCCTGCACAGTCCAGGGAATCCACAAACCCGCATCTGTGTGGGCTGACCCGTCCTGGATATTTCAACAATGGAATCTTACAGTGCATGACCCTGTGTCTGGCCTCTTCCACCTGGCATGCTGTTTTTAAAGTCCCTCTATGTTGTGGGGTGTTTTTGCACCCGGCCATCTGGCTCCAGGGGAGTGTGAGACATTTCACCTCTCCTAGAACCTGCTGCATGGAGGATCCCAGATGGGCCTGGAGTCTGAACCTGCTGAAGTGGCTTAAGGACAGAGCTAAGCACCGGGTCAGGGATGGATTGCATGGCTCTCCAGCCTAAGGCAGCACCCCCGGACAGGTGCCAGCGGAGGCCTTGACAAAGTAGTACAAAAAAAAAATAACCCAAAAAACCTGTTTTGACATATTTTTAGCTTGCCTCCTTGAATTCTCCAGTTATGTGACTGAGTGAGCCACATCTGTCCTGTGGATAAACGCCTAGGGGCACGAGTGTCTTAAAGCAGAATAGGTGCTACCTGGGTGGGTATAGAGGGAAGGAAACCAAATGGGCCTCTTGCTCTGTAAAGCTATGAGCTGCTCTTTGGTCGGTCCTGAGTGAGGTCTGTCTACGTGGGGTGAAGTGGACAGATTGAATGTTGGCAGGGAGGCCTACCTCTGCACGCCGCCTCTCCACAGCTATGGGGCAGGTTCCTTTTCAGCTATAGGTCTGTTTTCCCACCTTTAATGGTTGTTGTCATGTACAAAGTTGCTGTGAAGTTTAAATGAATAAGTGGGTGCACCCATGGACTGGTGTCTACTGGGCATCCACTAGTGGCCTCTAAGGGCTGTGTCGATGCTGGGAGAGAGGACAGAGACTAGCGACTCTGTGCCGAGGATGCAGCTGATCAGGTGGAGTCTGCACGCGAGCCTATTCGTGCTGTCTCTTGTGGGCTGTCCTATGAGGCTGTGAAGCTCTGAAGCTTCTCCCTCCATTTCTTCCCCTCCTGTCCACTCTAAATGCCATGTCTCCTGTCATATTCTTGCCAATGTGTTTGCTCCAGAGACACATGACCAAGGGTGTGGCCAGGGCTGAGGGTTCAGTGGGGAGATGGAGAGAGTCCTCAGAGGTGCCAGGCTCCCGGGCCTCAGGGCCAGGAAGCGGCAGTGCCAGCTTTCCTCCAAGTCTAACCCCAAGCCAGGTCCTTTGCAGGGAGCAGAGATGCCCCTTCCTTGGTCAGATAGGTCGACTGAGGCCCATACACAGGAGAACACGTGACATAAATCCCTCTCCAGGAGAGCCCAGTGACTGGGATCGTGACCCTGGTGTCCTGAGTCCTGTTTGTTGGACATCAACTGAAAAGTGGCACCAGTTTGTTAGTGGAGACTGAAACCCATGGCTATGCTAGGGATTTTGGACACTATTTGAATCATCCGACACATTATTCTCATTTTGCAGATATAAGTGAAGGGCCAATGTCTGCCTAATGTCATATCTTTGCTAAGCAGCAGTAAAGTGGTTAAAATCAAGTCTTCAGGAGCAGAGGATTTTTTTTTTCTTTCTGTCCTCCAAGTGCAGAGATGGGCTATTCTCTTTCCTCTGTGAATGCTCAGGGCCCAGAGTATTATTGGTAAACATTATGTGCTCAATAAACCTCATGAGACATCCATGCCCAGGAGACTCACTGGGGAACCAGAAAGATCAGATTCATCTAGTACTGGCCTAGGCGGGGCGCCTAATC
This sequence comes from Ictidomys tridecemlineatus, assembly GCF_052094955.1. Taxonomy (NCBI): domain Eukaryota; kingdom Metazoa; phylum Chordata; class Mammalia; order Rodentia; family Sciuridae; genus Ictidomys; species Ictidomys tridecemlineatus. Next base: position 4,788,306 of record NC_135483.1, read on the forward strand.
CAGTAGGATAGACACTCTCAGAGGCTAGAGGACGGCTCCTAGCCATCCAGATGGTCAATAGTACAGCATGTGTGCAGCAGAGAGTGTCTGACCCTCAGTTGCCCCTTCCTCCAGAGCTCCCTCTTTCTCCCAAGGGTGCTGTTGACGTGGATAGGACATTTGCATTGCAAACTAGCCAACCTTCAGGCTAACCAGGCAGGTGCATCTGGAGTCTCTATCAATTCCCAGGCTGGCAGATCTGCTGGGAATTCCTCTGAGGACCCAGCAGCTGGGAGAGAGCTAGAGAGCAGAGAGGAAGGCAGGGCTGCCCTGGCACTCTTATTGTGTAAGTGGAGACATTTGAATATAATGATATAACTGCAGTCTCATTAGATAAGTAGCACTTGGGACTGAGGACAAGCTTCCCTCATGGCAACGGCTGTGGGGACGACAGCGAGATGACAGCTCACCGCACTGGCAGCGGCCCATGGGCCCAGTCATGGGGTGGCCAAGAGGAGCTGCGTGGAGAAGTGCAGAGAGTGGAGGGAGATGGGGGTTCAGAGGTGGGACCCAGAAGTGCCCATTAATAACCAGCCTCAAGTGGCCACAGGTGCTCCGCTCTCTGCTTCCCAGCGTCTCTCGGGATGGTGCCTGCTGGTGTGTGCACAGCGTGTGTGACACTGCGTCCTCCCTGCACACGGCGGTGGCCTCCCTCCTGTGCTGCGGCTTTCCTCCGTGGACTGTTCAGCTGCTCAGACCCGAGTTGGGGTCTGCTCCCCAGTCAGTAGCAGTGAGTCCTGGGACGTCAGGAGCCGTCTCAACCTGTGTCCCCAGCAGTAAACTAGGAGCAGGCCCCCTCACAGGGCTGCTGTGGGTGGACTGGGAGCCCGTGCCAAGGACTCCTAACATGGGAGGGACTGGATGAGCTCATGACATGTACGGACGGAAGGTCTCCAGGTCCTGCCTCCGTCTGCAGGCACCCTCAAATGTCTGTCTGGGGAGCAGCAGGAGACGCATGTTCTTGTTGATGTCTGAGGAATCAAGCATCGGGCCAGCCTGGATCCAAATCCGGGCTCCAGATCTCTTCTCTGACTGTGGCTATGTTACTTAGTCTTCCTGAGCCTTTTCCCTCAGCCTTGAAATAGGGATAGTGATGGAGACTCTGCCCAGGATTACTGGGAGACGGAATAAGATGGTGTGTGGTAAAGCACCTGGCCTGAGTCCTGGTACAGGGAAACTGAATAAACATTGACTCAGAATGATTGGGTGCACAGCTAAGGACCTAGTGGGTCGTGGGACCAACACACTCCACAGACCAGTTGGTCTGGACCTCAGGTATTTCCGACAGGTACTAAATTCACTTCCGACAATTGAAGTTAGAAGATGTCTGTCTAGCAGATGGGTTTTGGGTCTTCTTTGGGGAAGTGTTTCTGGCAGCCCCTACTTGGCTAAGGCCTGGAGACCCTCGGACTTAGGGTTGGGTCCTCTTGGACAAGGCAGTGATTCCCTAGCCTGTCATCGACCCCCAGTGTCCCATGTGCTCATAATACCACTGCTTGGCTCCAGTCTAGCCTGACTTTCCACTTCACACATGAAGAATCTGAGGCCCAGAGGGTGTGTGGTGTGCTCAGAGAAGACCTGGGGTCCAGGTATGGGTATGATAACCCCTTGATCAGAATGGCTGTCCTTACATCATGTCATCTGTCTGTCCACTCATCCACTCCACAGGCATTGCACGGATGCTTCTCACACTGCCCGGCTCCACAGGACAGCAGAATCTAGGAGAGACACAGGGGGGAATGTAAAGGAATGAAGGATGAGCTGGGGGAGGGGGGGACAAAGCCTGAGTTCAGTGTGGGCTACACAGCAAACAGCCTGATGTTCCTGCCTGCACTCCCCGAGGTCACAATTCCGTTCAATTCATATTAAATCCTCACCACTGGGTTCAGGCTCAGGGCTTTTCTGCTTGTACCTCTGCCCTGCAGCCTGCAAGCTGAGTCAGGAGGCACGCTCACTCTGTGCAGAGAGGACCTGGCCTCATCCAGGGGCATAGGGCTACTGGCTGCGCAGGTTCTTTAGCTCCTGTAGGATAGAAATCAAGCACAGACATCAAAGAGGGTCAGAAAGAATCGTTACTGCATTGATTACGGCAAGGTGGCCACCCTATAGCCAGAGTGGCAGGCATCCAAGGGACCACCCCCCCACACACAATGGCAAGGAAGTTAGAGGGTCTTAGGTCAGGAATTTGCATGTTTGTATGTTCGGTGGTAATGATCATGACTAGGTTGCCGTTTCTTAGTGTGTCTGCCCCTGCCATTTTGCACATGGTCAAAAATGTGTCTCAAACTGTACCCTCCTGAGTGTATCTATCTTTTAATAGGGAGACACAATGACATATATTTCAATGAGGGTCCTGGTTACTTTTGGCCAAGAGGTTGTGCCATTTCTTGTCTATCAGTTTGATATTTTCGAGTCGATTATCTGATCAAGGGGTGTGGCTGGGAGTCTTCGTACTCATCTTAATTGTAAATCACCCAGTGTCTTAGCATCACCAGCCTGTCTCAAGAGCACACTCGTAAGACGTGATTTTTCCACCTTGGAGGTTGCCAGCAAATGGGGCCCTATTGGAGTCCCTGAAAAGTCCTGTTGGGTCAGCGATTAACTCTGCTCAGCTTGGAGATTCCAAGACTTATTCAACCAAGAGAATCTTTGGAAATAAACACCTGTCAGAGAATGTTCTCAGAACGCAGTCAGGAGGCTGTTTCTGATCCCTGCCCAGAGGCTGGTGGTGGTGAGCAGAAGCAGGGGACAGAGGGACCAGCAGAGGAAAGGGAAGCCACAGGCAGCTCGCTGTCACCTGCTCCTGCCAGGACTCAGCTAGACCCACCCATCTAACTCTATGTTCTGGACAGTTCACAGATGATGACTTACAAGCTCAGGAGACGTTGCTTTGCCTGACTCTGGTCAAAAAGCTGGAAATCAGAGGGGTTGACACTCAGGTCTAATTCTAGAACAGCGTTCTTTTTTTCATCTTGACCCAGAGGGACCGTAGTAATATAGCTAGGCTAGGAGACGTAGAGGAGAAGGTGAGCGTGGGCAGGGGATGGGCCGATGGTCGGTGGTGACCCCACATTTCAGAAGGAACTGCAGAGGGTGTCGGGTGTCAGAGACAGCCCACAAACAGGATTTATTCTTCTCTGCTTTAAAACACTTGCCCTTCCCAGCTCCTCTTCAGCTTGAGGCTGCTTTCACACTTGAGTGTGAATTACTCTAATTAGCTAATATCTTCACAGGTAGCAAAGTGCCACTTAGTCTTCTGCCCCACATGGTTGCCCAAAGCGGGGCTGGAGCTGCACGTGGGGAGTAGAAGCCAGATGTGGATGGAGGGCCTCCTGGGCCAGGGACCAGAAGGTGCAAAAGCAGTTTGCAGGGGTAGTTCGCCTTATTTGAATATGCAACATCCTCCTCCAAGGCCTTTGCCATATGTGATTCAGTCCCCTGCAATCACTGAGCTAATGTCCAGTCCCACCAGCCTGGCTTGGCACCGTGCCAGGGTGGTGACTGCGTGAGACTCATCCTCTTCCCCCGGGCAGTGCTTACCTGGAGTTGCCTGACGGTGGTAAGGAGCTGAGGAGTATAGCCCAGCTTCCATGGTTCTAATCCAGTTTTGCTACGGATTTAGCTGTGTGACCCTCAGGCAAGTTGCTCAACCTGTCAGTGCCTTGCTTGTAAAATGGAGATAAGGATAACAGTGTGTACTGCATCAAGTTCTGGATATGGTTGAATTAATCCTATAAAAGGAGCCCATTGAGGTCTGGCTGTCTCCTCCCCTCACTCTGCTCTCTCTTTTCACTCCCTCAGCACAATGGGATGTTACAGGGCCACAGAGAAATTCCTGATGAATGATGGCTTCTTCATTGTGAGCTCATGGATGTTGGACTCACCATTATTTATTAGTTCAATTTTCTCTAAATATTTTTTCTGCACCTACTCTGAGCTTTTGGAATACAGTAGTGACAGGGATGACAGATAAAGTATAGCATGCTCAGTTAAATTTGAATTTCAGACAGACATATTTGATATTTCTGATACCAATATGCCACCAATAGTGCATTATGCATTTTATTCTTACTCGCTGGGTCTGGCAATCCTAACCGGTGAACAGAGAAGCCAGCTTTGTTCCGGTGGGTGTCGGCTTGCAATAAGGAAGAAATAAGGACATACACAGGTAAAGAAGCGTGCAGTGAGGTGGTTACAGGGGGACCGCTCAGCCTGTCGATACTCGTGGGGCCCCCAGTGGCTGTGCGTCCACTTGTTCCAGGAGGGAAATTGCAGAAGAGGGCAGGAGGCAGGGCTTGGTTTGGTGTCCTTTGTGTTTCTCGCGGTGACAGTGAGCTGCACAGAACACACAATGCACCATCTTGCCCAGTCTGAAGTGAGCCATTCAAAGGCTGTCAGCCGGCCTGCTGGCTGGGCTCTGGCCCCGCCTGGCCCGCAGCATTTCCAAGGCCTGTGCCTGAACTCCGCATCCATCCGCAGTGACACCCCTCTTCCTGTTCTCCCCCAGCCTGGGGCAACCACCGATTTGCCTTCTCTCTCTCTCTCTCTCTCTCTCTCTCTTTCTGGGTTTGCCTTGATCTGGATATTTTTTTATAAAGGGAATCATGCAACATCTGTCCTTTGTGTCGGCTCTGTTCACTTAGCATGCTGCTGCAAGGTTCCTGCGGCTTGTAGCATGCGTCAGAACTTCACTCCTCTATCTATTTGAGTCCATTCCATTGTGTGGACGGACCCACTTGGTTTCATCCATTCATCCATTGGTGGCTGGTAGTTTATTTCCACGTTTTTCTGTTATGGATAATACTGATGTGAGCATCCATATGCAAGATTTTGCTTGAACAAAGGTTACCAGGATTGGGATTGCTAGGTCATGTGGCAATGCTATGTTTAACTCCTTGAGAAACCTTCAAACTGTTCTCCACATCGACTGCTCCATGTTATATTAGAGGGCTCTAATTTCCCTATCTCCTTGTCAGCACTTGTTTTCTTATGTATTTTTTAAAAACATTATAGCTATACTAGTGGATATGAGATAATATCTCACTGTATATGTGTTAGTGTGTGTCGTGCGCGCATATGTGTGTGTGTGTGCATGTGTGTGTGCATGTGTGTGTGTGTGTGTGTGTGTGTTGATAGACTTTACTTTTCAGAATAGTTTTAGGTTTATAGCAAAATAAGGTGGAAAACACAGAGATTCTCCATTTACCTCCTGACCCCACACATACACAGCCCCCAGCTGTCCACGCCCTCACCAGAGCAGGACATGTGTGTTACACTGATGACCATGCCTGGGCACTCTGTTCTCACCCCAAGTGCACACTTTCCATGAGGGTTCCGTCTTGATTCTGTACATTTTGAGGGTCTTCACAGATGTATAGTGATGTACCCCCACTGCTGTGGTACCTCACAGCATTCTCACTGCCCCCTAAATCCTCCACGCTCTGCCTGTTCATGCTCCCTGCCCGAGACCCCGGACAGCCACCAGGCCTTTACCTGCGTCCACAGTTTTGCCTTCCACGCTGGCACATGGTTAGAGTCATGTGAAGTGCAGCCTCTCAGACTGACTTCTGCCCCTTAGTAATGCACCTGTGGACTCTGCCGTGTGTCTCCATGGACTGCAGCCCTCTGTCTAGTCCTAGCCAACGTTCTGTGGTCTGGATATAGGAACGTGTATTCCTCCTCCTGTTCAAGGGCAAACTTGTTGCTTCCATAATTAGGAACAAGCTGCTGAAAACACCTGGGCTCAGGCTTCTGTGTGGAGGTGAGTTTTCAGCTTCTTTGAGTAGATACCAAGGAGCACGGTGGTTGATCTTGTTAGGAAAGTAGCTTGGTTGCGTAGGAGAACTGAATTCTTTCAAATGGCTGCACCCTTTTGCATTCCCATAATTAATGAATGGGATTCCTGCTGCCCTACATCTCTCAGCTCTGGTGTTGGCAGGCTCTGGGCTGTCCTCATGGCTGTGTGGTAGGAGGCCATTGTTTTTTCAATTCACGGTTCTCTGATGTCAGGTGGACTTGGAGCATCTTTTATACGTATTTGCCCTCTGTGTCGCTCTTCTTGGCTGAGATGTCTGTTACAGTCTCTGACCTATGCTTTTCCTGTGTTTCTCAGTGTGGATTTGGTTTGTATTTCCCTAATGACTCACGATGCTGAGTCTCTTGTCCTGTACTTCTTGGCCATTTGCACATCTTTGGAGGATCTCGATTTCATTTAGAAGGTGATGTGAAGCCAATGGGAGTTTGCAACCAGGAATTCCATGGTGTGATCCTCTGGCTTCTGGCTGGAGACTGGAGGAAGCCAGGACACCATTAGGAAGGGACTCAGGATAGGAGAGATGCTGGGCCTCTAGAGATAGTGGTTCATGACTCTGTCACTCTGTCTCTCTGGTACTGTACACCTGGGTGCATGGCCAGCTGGTGCCTCACTGGCCCCTCTGAGGAGTGGAGTGAAGCACCATTGTCACGAGTGTAGGACCAAGGAGAGCCATGGCCTGGGAGAGCCCTCCCGGGACCGGCCTGTGGTGGGAACCTGGGGAATGGCAGTGCCCCCTACCAGCAGCAGCCAGCCTCCATGTGACAATGTCTACTGGCAAAATATAAGGTTGTGGTCTCCTAGTCCTTCTCTGTCCTCTCCTTGCTGGGTTGGGGGAGAGTGAGTAAAAGGGGGCAAGAGAGGGACAAGGAGTGGAGAGGTGGGCTCATCTGAGGTGCTTTTCCTCCCTTCCTCCGTCTCTGTCCTTCCCCTTGAGTGGACTTTCCACCCCTGGTCCACAGAGCCTCATGGAGGCCGGAGCCTGCAGGGGTTCTCACAGTGTGGGAGGGGTGGCTGCTGCGGGCTAGAGGAAGGTGCAGAACCCGTGAGTCCTGAGCCCTGGGGCAGAACTTGGAAAGTTCAGACTGTCTCATCTCTTCCCTCCCTGCTCAGCTAGCTCCACGGTGTGGGCTGGGCCATTGTTACTGACAGTTGTGTAATGAGATATTTACCATCCACCTTTGATGCTCCAAAGGCCCAGTAACGTTTGTCTATGGTTAAAAACGTCAGAGTAAGTGGACGCTCAGTGTTCCACCTGCTCAGCTTCCACAGGGAGCAGGTCCTTAAGGCCGTCTCCACATCCTCTGCCTCTGAAGGAATGATAGGCCCCTACTTGATCCTGGGGCAGGCCTCTCAAGTTCCCTGGTGCTCTCTGGTACGGTGTGAGGACAGCCTGGTGAGGTGTCCCCCTGCCCCAGACTCCTGTCTTACCATGCACCGTTCCCTAGCCCCCATCGAGGCTCTGACACACTCTGGGCCCTGAGTGGGTATTGATATCTGCTGAAGGGCTGAATGGACCAGGGGTCTGGTCACCACCAGGGACGTGCTGTGCAGCCTCTACAGAGACATTTACATACGATGGTTCTTTGTAAAACGCAAAAAGCGTAAGTTCATGATTAAGCCATTCCCCGGATATGTTGTCCCTCTGTGATGACTGATGTCTAAGCTGGTGTGAAGTTCCCAACTTTCAGTTCAGTTTGCGCCACAGTTGGAGGCAGCTGCCAAGACCCTCGGCACGGGCAGCTCTTCCCCTGTCCTTCTCCTTCCTTTGCTCCCAGTAGCCCCTGCACATCTCCATGACTCCCCCTGGCATCTTCTGAGACCCTCACTGTCCCTTCTCCTCACTGATGAAAGGACTCCTAGCTCAGTCCACTCTGTTGGGGAGCACCCAGCTGTTTACTACCAGGTGGCCTAAGGTAGCTGTGGCTGCCGTCCTCGGTGTCGATTTCTTTACACAAAGACGTGGAGATTTTGTGATGATGGGGTAGGTTGGGTTCTGAAGATTCAATGAAGTGAGTTGTTGAAGGATTCAGGTATGACCCACTTCCCTCATGTGTCCCTTGGCCCCTTGGCAATAAGCATGTTTTCTATCAACCTGGAGCTCCTGGATCCTACATTTTCTTCAGGACTTTGCTCCATTTCGACCTTCAGTTCATTCAACAAATATTTCTGGGTCGCTGAGCCCTGTGCTGCCCACCAAGGGCACAGCAGTCCATGAAGAGAGGAGGGCTGTTCCCACAGAGGTGGACATCAAGCAAGCAGGTGATTTCACAGAATCGCTGGTACTCAGGCTGCAATACAGCAAGGCGATATCCGGAGGGGAACCTCAGGGAGAGTGTTTATAGTCATCATGAATATAATGCCAATAAAAGGCAAGTTGAGGAAATGGCCTTTGAGCTGAGACCAGGAGCGAATTTCAGGACGGTCTCTGAACAGCCTTGGAAAGGGCCTCGGAGGCAAGTGTGAGATCCAGGCAAAAGCCTCAGGCACTCTGAGATGGACAGACTTGAGGAACCCCGAGGGGCCCTGTGTGCAGGGCATCTTAGGTGAAGGGGAGGAGGTCATGTTGGACCATGTTGGGTCCTGTTGGCCTGGGAGAGGGTCTGCAGCTTATCGACCCAGGGCACGGGAGGCCACTGCAGGTGAGATGACTGGAGTTGCTTATTAGAGAGGCCTCCATACCCTCTGCTGCCCAGTGGAAAAGGGACTATGCAAGGCGGAGCCAAAAGAGCAGTGGAGAAACTGTGGAGACTTGTACCCTTCAAACGAGAATTGAGGAAAACAGCAGGACAGGAGGTGACCACTCACCGACCTGTAGGTAGATCTGGGGGGTAAAAATGCCAGGGCTTCCTTATATTCCTCCATCTGCCCCCACAGTGTACACACACATGCACACGCTCATACACACTCACACACATACACATACCTTGTTTTAGTCAGTTTTTCCACAACTGTGACCAAAAGACTTGATAAAAACTATTTTAGAGGAGGAAAATTCTTATTTTGGCTCAAGGTTTTAGAGGTATCAGTCCATAAACAGCTGGCTCCACAGCTCTGGACCCAAGGTGAAGTAGAACATCATGGTGGAGAAGTGTGGCGGAGGAAAGCAGCTCAGGACGTGGCCATCAGGAAGCAGAAAGAGAGTTTCTCTCACCAGGGACAAAATGTATACCCCAATGGCACTCCTCCAATGTCCCACCTCCTCCAGCCACACCCTCCCTGCCCATAGTCACCCTCCAGTTCATCCCCGTCAGTGAATTACTGCACTGAGGAGGCGACATCTATCATAATCTGATCATTTCACCTCTGATCGTCTTTATATTGTCTCACACATGAGCTTTTATGGGACAACTACTATCTAATCCATAATGCACCCTTTACCTGGCAAAATCAAATGGAGAGCCGTTGGTCTTTCTCCCACTACAGCCCACGCAGCCTAGCTGCCACAGAGCCCTGGCCTTCATGTATCTCTGGAGGGAGCTAACTGTAGCTCATCCTGTGTGGGCAAATCCGAGGCTCCATTTTGAAAACCCAGCACCCAGTGGGCCTTCAATGCACCTAGTCAGTAAATAATGAAATAAATAAGGGCCTGGGAGCATGAGGGCCTGGGTTACCACGAGCAGGTAAGCCTCTCAGGAAGAGGAGGAAGCATCCTTGATGGGTGCACAGCCACCTTGGTCAGGCCTGGCTCATGGTGAGGCTCAGTCCCCAATCTCAGGCCACATGTAGTAAGTGGGAACGTGTCAGTGTGTTGTGAGCTGGGCCTCTGGCCAGGTGAGGGCTGAGACCAGGTCCCAGCTCCGGGTGCAGTGTCTTGTGCATTCTGACCATCAGGGCTCATTGGTTCCCAACCAGGGGAGGACAGGCTGAGCAATGGTGCCTGGGATCTGTGGGTGGCTGGGGAGAGGTCAAGAGCGGGAGAGCAGAGGAGCGGGCACTATCATGAGCACCATGACCAGGGTCTCCATTGTCCACATGAGCCCAGCATGACTGGAACAGAGTTGATACATCAGTGGGCAGAGCCTCACAGAAGGAAGAAGCAGACCCCAAATCCTATCTGCTACCTTTTAAGAAATAAATATCATAATTTCAAAAAGAATCATGCAAGAATTGGGTCACAGGAGTGTCTTCCTCAACATGGATAACCTCTCACAGAAAGAGAAAAGAAAGAAAACAGGTGTTTCTTTGATGACCTCCAGGGTGAGTTTGGAAGATCCAGTGGAATCCATGTTGGTGTGTCTGGTACCACTGTGTCCAAGGGTCTTCCCCCCGCCCTGTACTCTGATATTCTCATTGTCATAATACGGACTGAATACGGCCAAACGGGGAAACAGAAGTACAGACAGGATGCTCAGGACGCACCAGCTCATGCAAGAGACCCCCACATGCCAGACCCCATGGACGTCTTCTGCGTCTTCACTTTTCCCTCTGGACACATGTATTTCCACAGATAAGGGAAACTGAGCCCCACGGTATGGGACTGTAGGCACAGAAACACTCACTGGAGCCAAGATTGGAACCAAAACACATCGGCTTTAAAAGCGCTGATGGAAAAGTCCACGAAGCAGAGTGACTCTGGGTGCCTCTCAGCTTCAGAGCTTCTGCACCCAGGAAGTGCTGATTCTGGAATGAAGGCCACCAGTGTCCCTGGCATCGAGATGAGTAGTTGACTGTGTAGAAAAAGGCACTTTAGTGGCTGCAATCTGTGGACCATGATCTGTGATGTTCATATGGGTGGGTTCTGTCCCGCCAGTGATTCAGGCTGGCTCCTTTCCCTGTGGACATGTCCAGGCCAGCCTAATGCCTGTGACCACCCTCATCTCCACCCTCTGCATCTCGCTTCTCTCTGTCACCATGGAGTGACTTTTTCTCCAGTAAGGACATGTCGATAGGGCAGGTTTTGGGGGAAATGTTCACTATGAATTGCAACCCCGCCATACTTTCTTCTTTTACTTTTGGTATTAGGGATTGAACCCATGGTGCTCTACTACTGAGCCAGAGCCTCGTCATTTTTTTTTTTTTAATTTCAGACAGGTTCTAGCTAAGTTGCCCAGGCTGGCCTCCAATTTGCCATCCTCCATCCTCAGCCTCCCAGTTGGTTGGTCAGTGTGGGAATGCAGGGGTGACCACTATGTTTCCATTCAATTTAAAGAGGAACAATTTCTAACCCACTTTCAATGAAAGTGCTATTGCTTTTCTAAATTACTATTCAGAGTGTCCACTGTCATCACAAATACAGTGCTAAGGAAAGTAGCAACTACTCTAAGTGTTTCCTGTCTTCCAGATTTCACGTATACTTTAATATGTGTCCTTTGACTTCTGCATGAAGGGCCCTGTTAGCCCCTGTTCACAGATGAGAGGATAGAGAAACAGGGGCTCCTGCACAGGATCAGGAATGAAAAGGACAGGGTTCCTGGCTGGGACAGAGTGACGCAGAGCTTCGCAGCTCCCCCTGTACTGAGTTGTGGTCTCAATTTTCTTTCTGCAAAAGGTGGGCATTGGGCTCCCTCACTCCCAAAGGCCCCCCAGCTCTGTGAGACTCTGGGTACAACTGAAGCTGCAAGAGAGACCTGCCCCCGTGTGGTCTGCACCCCTGGAAGTGAGGAGGAGCCTGCAGTGCACCTCATATTAACCAGAACACAAGACTGTGCTCCCTTCCCGGGGCTCCCAGGACGGTCCAGAAAACACGCTGTAGTGCTGTCTGCAAAGGCCTCCACAGTTTGCTGTCTGTTTTGGCTGGGAGGAGGGCAGGCCTAGGAGGGTGTAGAAGGTGGGAATGGAGGTTTGCGGATCTGGTGGGTGGTCAGTGTGGGAATGCGCTGACGCAGGCTGAGTCACGGCTGCACTTGTGAGTCTAATGACAGATGCTAAACAAAATTGGATCCCAAACCACCAAACCCAGGGCACAAACAGATAGCACTTCTGAAATGCCAGCCTGACTCACTGGTGGGGGCCCTGCGTCTTGCACTGACCTCCTCTCCTGTTCATGCTGTGGCTTTGGGGGATGGACGGGCTTCCTCCTGTGCAGACACAGCATCCCTCCCCTGCTGGCTCCTCCGTGGGACCCTCTCAGGCATGATGGATGGTGCACACCTTCCTTCTCTTCTCAGCAGACACAGAGGACAAAGGGAGCTCAGGGGACAATTATTTTGGTCACCAAGTTCTAAGTTAGGGCTGTTTCCAAGGGTCCCAGAAAACTACATCACTTTGGAAAGAAGAGTCATCAATCTGTCCCTTCAGTCATGGGTGCCTTTTCTCTTGCATTGGTTTGGCTTTTCATTCCTTCCCTTGTTTGTCCCCCCAATGTCATTCCATGCCAATGTTTCTGCTGCGTTCTTATTCAACTCAGGGGAAGACTCTTCGTTTAAGTAGCTCAAATCTAACTGGAAAGATAGACATGCTCCAGAGCATAACATGGGCAGGGTTGGTTTGGCAGGCACAAGGCAGGTGGGGAATTGTGTTGGGGAGGATGGTGGGGTGGCCACTCAGGAAGGACCACCCAGGGAAGCTGGACATGACACTTAAGGATGGGAGGCCTGTCAAGTCAGGGTGAAAGGTGGGCCATCCAGGTGGAGATGACCATTTGAACAATCAGGGACAGTGGAGCACTCTGATGAGGATATTTAGAGAGAATTCACCTGGGGAGGATGGTGACATAGTGACATGAGAATGGGCCAGCATTTGAAGAACCACAATAAGGGTTCAGGCTCTGCTTGATGCCGGGCTGCACCTGTAGCACAGGTATGTCTGTCTGTGCCATCTTACCCTCACGACCATCAAAGGACCCAGATGTTCAAGGTGCAGTCATGGCTTTTCTCTCAGATGCTGCTTATGGCCCAGAACTATCCAGACGTTGTTTCCTCCGTCCTAATGTGAGAGGGCTAAGCTGCATGGTCCCTGAGTTCCATACCAGGTCTAGAGTCCCAGGATCCTGAAGAATCTCAATGCATTCCCTTCCTTCCACATTACTGTGTGTGTGTGTGTGTGTGTGTGTGTGTGTGTGTGTGTGTGTGAGCTCTGTTTACCTCTTGGGGTTCCTTTTGTGATCAGATGAAGTCCTGGGTGTGACAACTTCTACCACTAGGACCATAAAGGTCACTGGACTAGGTTGGGAGGCAGCAGTCCTTAGTCACATGCTCTGTGACCCTGGGCAGTCCAGTTTCCTCCCCGAGCCTCACATGCATTACCTGTGCGAAGAGGGCGAGGTGACCCTGGGGTCCACCGAGTCTCCATCCTTTGATGAATGAGGCTTCAATACCTGTAGAGTGCCTATGACCTCCCAGGGTTCAACAGACACCTCTGATGCTAAGCCTGCTGACGTCTTCATGTGACTCAACTCAAATTGGGTGCTGTCACTCTGCAGAGGAAATGCCCATAAAACATTTATAGCCATTAATGAATGCAGAACCTTAAAATTAGATGCTGTGATATTCATAGACTCTCAAAGCTGTCAGGAAGCACAGAGAATGTCTACTTGAAGCTTCATCCCAAAACAGGAATCCCCTCTTTAGCTTCTGGGGCAGACGACATCTGCCGGCATTCTTTAGAGATGGGGAATCTGTGTCTTTCAGGGCAGGTGTGTGTGGCACCTGTTATTTCTGACTCAAGTTATTTCTGTTGTTGTTCTGAAAGCTCCCAACCCTAATGACGGCAACATGCAGTTATGGCCTCCCTTTCTTGGGTTTCTCCAGGAGGAGGGAGGAAGCTTCTGTTTCCCCAGGACCCAGAGAACACAAGAACCTGAGTCTGAACCCCTCCTCCGTGGACCTGGCCTGGGCACCTAGTGTGCTTGGTCCAGCACAAGCTCCTATCTCATGGGTTCTGCACACTGCTGACCCAGGTCTTTACTGGCCTCTTACTCCAGGGAGTTCTGCTTGCCCACCTGCCCGCCCAGTGGATTTATTTGTGCATCAAAGCTCAAATTTGTCCTGCTGAGTTTTTAATTGCATAGCACCCATATTGACTGCTATCATAGTGATTCAACTATTAGCATGATTCACTATTTATTGAATAGCCATAATGTTGCTGAAAAATAATATCGTATTAATTTTCAAAAGGGTAACTCACTGCCAGGTAGATGTTATACCATAGTAGGGCTACAGCTGCAGAACCCAGGGCTGACACTTGATGGGTAGGTGACTGTGGAGTGGTTAGGAGGTGGCCAGGTTACGTTTCTTGACTGCCTCTGCCTCTGCAGGAAGCAAGCTCACAGTGTGCCTTTTTATGAGGGTACAGCACACACTTAGGGATGTGTGTGTGTGCATTTTAGGGGTGGAAGGAGCGACAGGATGCCACCCATTATGGTCACAAGCTTAATTTGGTGCACAGCCCTGCAGCTTCCAGCACTGTCAGAAAGGAGTCAGCTCCTTGCCTAACAGGTGAAGGCGGTGCTGGCTGTCAGCCTTAGTGGCACTGCCTTGTCTTTGGCTATAGAGGCCACAGCCTCTATGTGAGGGAGTTGTCCTTCTAGGAGGCTGTGGAATCTTAGATGCCTTCATGCTTTGATTTTCACATGCAGCCTAAGGTGAGGGGCATAGAATCTTAAGGGAAACAGGAAGCTGTCAGTGTGTGGGATCCTTCCTTTTGCACTGTCTTCAGGTAGGAAACCTGGACGTGCAGAGCCCACATTGATTTCTGCACGAATGGAAAGAACACTTTTTAAACATCAGGGGCTGAGAGCCTGGGGCAGCATTTGCTGTATGGTGAGTGTCAGAGTCCTGAGTCCTGGCTTCCCCTGCCCCACCCAGCTGGGAGGGAAGCTTTCAGTCCTCCAGGTAGAGGTACCTTGTCAGGGAGGAAAGTATCATATCTCCCCTTCCACCTCCAGAAATCCATTTCCCTCCTGGTGGTGATAGCTTGCGCCTATTGCACAGGTACTACATGCCGGGCTCCAACGTAGTGTGCATTTGAAATTTGAAACCGAGTCACAGAGAGATTAAGGTCTTGCCTTAAGGTGGTTCTGTTGCTGGGGGGTGGATCTCTGTGCTGCTCTGGTGCGCTGGGCTAAGGTAGGGTGACCTTGTGCATCACGGCTGTCACCATCAGGTGCTGCTGCCTCCTCTGCACCCTGATGTCAGGGTACCTGTCCCTGGGGCACAGCTGAGACTTGCTGTATCTCCTTGTCTGCGGCTGCTGATCGTCCACAGATACGTGTCCAGTTCTTCGAGCAGTTCTGGGTGTGGGACCCCAGTAGGTTGCAAAAGAGAGTACCTCGGGAGAATCTCCTCGTGACCAGCAGGCCCCATCCACTCGTGATGGATCCTAGCCACCTACTGAGAGGCCAGGGTGGCCCCATCTTCCAGATGAGAACGTTGAGGCCTGGAGACCTCGTGTGACTTGTCCAAGGTGCCATAGAGAGGTGAAACCCAGGGCTGATACTCACTGGGAGTGGATGAAATGCTGTCACAGAGAGAAAGAAGGGGACTTCAGGGCACCCCCTCAAAGATGAAGAGATGCTAGTTTTCCATCTCCTAATGAGATGAGTCGCCTGGCCAGGGGCAGGTTCTCCTGATATGGTCATGCCAGGAAGGAAACTAGAAGAATTCACTTCATTAGCAGGCTGCCTGGAGGTGTGGGGGGAGGATGTGCCCTGAAGATTGTCTCTCCTGCTCCTCTCAGAGCCCAGAGCAAGGGCAGCACGTTTTGGCAGGTCTGGGTGCGCGTGTGGACCTCCCATGGCTTCCTGGGTCTCACCTGGGTGTCCTGTCTGCACTCGGAGTTCTCTGCAGCAAGAGAGGCCCTGCCCTGGGCCGCCCTCCTCCCGTGTGGGAATGCCTGCTTTCATCGTTTGAGCGCATCCACCAACACATGTGCCCTTTCCACAAGGTGAACGCTGGTGTGTGTGACGGTCGACATCCCCTTTTGCGTTCGTTTAAAATGTCAAAGGCCACACACTTTGAATATCGAAGTTTCAAAAAAAAAAAAAAAATTACCTTTAAAGGAAACCATGTTGGTAACAGAATTTTTTCCCTACTCTTTTCTCTGGTATCTAATGAGGTACCAGAGTCATGGCATTTTCCAAAAGAGTATTAATGTTGATCGAATTTCCTCAGAGGCAACAGAGAAGGCTCTAAAACATTTTGGAAAGTGTAAATAACTAATTAAACAGTTTAGCCAGAAAATAGACAATCACTCAGTGTTCACTGCAGGAAGCCCAGGCTCCCAGGGAAGCCTGCACAGTGAAGGGGGAGGCCCAGTTCTCTGGATCTGGATGCCATGAAAGACCATTTGAATTCCTGCCAATTGCATCGAAGGCAGAAATAGCATTAGTAATTGCTGCTGTTGACGAACATGTGGATCTGCCAGAACTGAAGTTCTCCACGTCCGAGGTCGTATTTAACCATCAGGACCATCCTCGTGCATGGGTTCTCCCTGGCACCCTTGCAGAATTGGAGTCTTTGAAAGGTCCCATGATGTAGAACCCCGAGGCGGCCAGTTAGCGCTCAGACGTGGCATGGGAGGAGGGGGATGGTGCCGTGCCTGGAAATGGATGAAACGTGAGCACCTCTGGAGTCATGCTGAGGGCAAAGAGGACCCAGTGCAGGCTTTTGGAAGATGCAGGACGTGAGCTGCTTGGTGGTCTAGAAAGGTCGCTGTAGCGAGAAGGTGGAGAATTTGCTAAGGTGTTAAGGCCACACGGAGACTGGCCTGGAAGAGGGGATAATCAGGCAAGAGGGTGGGACTCCCCCTCCTATGTGGGTGGCTTTGGAGACATTGAAGAGGGGCTGGACTTAAAGAACTAAAGATGGTGAGAATTAACAGCTCGTTGTCTTTGGGGGTAAGAACGGGAGACACCTAGGTAAGTGGGGGCAATATTGTGCAGATTTGGGGTTCAGAGGCCTCTGTTGCAAGGAAGGGGCTCTTCTGCTGGCCCCCCTAATGGAAACAGAGCTGCAGGCCATTTCTGTGATGAGGGCAAGAGCTTTTCTGCTTCCCTGCCCTGTTGCCTGATCCGGAATGGCTTTGTGTATACCAGTCTGGATAACAATGACAAAATACGGGGAGGAAACACACAGAGAGAACAGGCTGGAAGGAATCTGATAATGGGACAAATAAAGAAAGTTCAAATAAGCCTTCCTACAGGTAATTAGACGCATCTTGGTGGCTTAGGCTTTACGTGTTCGGGGTGGGCTGAGACCGACCTGTATTGTCAACCTCCACGTTCCCCCCTGGGGACGTTTGCTGTCTTAGCTTTACAGAGGATGAGCCTGAGGACTAGTATGTTTTAGACACTGAACCAAGTTATAAAACAGGTCTCTGAATCCTGGTTGGTTTTCCCAAGACCCAAGGTGGACACAGATACCCACACCCAACACACACCATCATGGAGACCCTGCCTCGGCCCCTGACTGCACTTTGCATGGTGGTTTAGAGACAGTTTACACAGTGCTAAAAGAATACCAATTTGATTCCTGGAAGAGAAGCATGAACATTCCTTCCAAATGGTGCCTTCTTGCCTCCACAGGTCGTACCAGTGGGAGATAGATACATGGCTCTGGTCCTGGCACAGCGCTAGGCTCCACACACGGTGTCCCTGTGGGAGGTGGCAGCAGAACAGCTGCAGGGAGAGTGAACGTCAGTGTCCGTGTTCCCAGATCCCTCCTGGAGGGGGAGAGCTAGGTGCAGACTGCAAGAGTCTGACTCTCTTTCCTCCTCTTTTCCTCCCTCCCTTCCCCACACGCTGGATAGCTCTGCTTGCGGTTCTTCTGTGGGAACCCCTCAGTCTGACTTTTGCCTTCTCAGAACCTTGCCAGGCCTCAGTCCTGGACAGTCCAGAAAGGGCCAGCCCCAAGCCTCTCTGTAGGTAGCTCTAATGACAAAGAGCTTGCTTCCTTCCACCACAAATCATGCCATTGTCCCAACTCTGAAGTGATGGGGTTCTGATCCGAGTGGCTGCTTTTCCTTGTGAGCTTCACGGCCTCCCGGGCCCACACTCTAGCCCACACTCCAGCCTGAGCTCTTTCTTTTTTAATCTCTTGATCTCACGTGATTGTGAACCTCTGCTGGTTGCCAGATGCTGTGTGGGGCCTGAGGAGTTTGGAAACGGGAAATCTCCTTGTTTCCTAGGACTTTCCACCCAGCCGTCTCCTTCCTTGAAGGAGAAGGGGGAACACTCTATGTTCTCCAAGGACTTTTTGTTCATTACTTTAATGAAACCCTGTTAATAATGAAAACATTGGAGTACTTCACAGATATCTGCTTCATGGATCACCATGGCATGCCATTCTCTGGGTGGGAGGTACCTTTCTCTGGACCCTCAGAAGCAGAAGCCCAGGCCCCAGGACAGGGTGTGTGAGGTGGAGTCCAGACAGGAAATGAGGCTCCCCTCCTGGCTCACTGCTCCGTCCTCAGCCTCTAGGATCCATCCTTGCTGATTAAAGACAGACATGGCCTTCCTGGGGCCAGCATCATCGGACAACCTCTTGGGCAAAAGGCAATTTTATTGTCATTTATACTCAAGGTGGGAGCCCAGCATCCCAGAGCTGGGACCCCCCTTTGCCTGGACCCCCCAGTGACCGTTCATTGTTTCACAAGATGGCTCCGACCGTCGGTGGGCAGTGGGGTGGCTGGGAAGTGCCCAGCACAGAGCAGGACTGCAGGGGCACTCAGCCAAAGCATTTTTAAACTCACCACTCAAGATATGTTGAAGGGAACCAAACGGGACTATAAATTCACTACGTCTTCTTCTACCTTGTTTCCCACTTCTGTCTTCTGAAGCAGAACTAAAAATAGTCTGTTTGCTGGGATTCATGATATGCCAGGCTGTCCTAAAAGCCTCACGTGAATTAGCATTTTTAATTCTTACAATAACCCTGGGAAGAAGGCATTCTTATTCCCACTTCACAAAGGAGGAAATGGGGCTGGCTGGGAGGTGAGTAGGACCCTGAGGTCACCTCAGGGCACCAGGACTTGAGATGTCTGACCTAGAGCTTCCAGTCAGTTGCAGGGCCCCAGGACCCCAGCTCGGGAGGAAGCACCAAGAGCAGGTGTGCTGCTACAGGTCAGCTGAGGTTGTGAGTCTGCTGAGGGGACCCACCTGACCTCTGGACAGGGACACTGGCATGCACGACCTGGGCTGAGCTGCGCAGAGGCCTCCTCACTCAGAAGCCAGTGTCCCAGGGAGGCCCTGCGGGGCCCAAGTCCCACACCCTCCCTCTCTGCCCTGGGAGTCACTTCCCAGCAGTCACCTGGTCACTCTGGCACTGCCGTTGCTTTAGCCAGCTTTTGTGTCATCCGTGTGACCAGAGGAGCTGACAAGGACAATTTTATTTTTTATTTTATTTATTTATTTATTTTTAAAGAGAGAGTGAGAGAGGGGAGAGAGAGAGAGAGAGAGAGAGAGAGAGAGAATTTTTAATATTTATTTTTTAGTTCTCGGCGGACACAACATCTTTGTTGGTATGTGGTGCTGAGGATCGAACCCAGGCCGCACGCATGCCAGGCGAGCGCGCTACCGCTTGAGCCACATCCCCAGCCCTGACAAGGACAAATTTAGAGAAGGAAAGTTTCTTTGGTCTTCATGGTTCAGAAATCCATGGCATTTCCCTGGGCACAAGGTTCAGCAGAGCATCATGGTGGAAGATTGTGGGGAAGGAAAACAGGAAGGAGGGAGAGAGGGAGAGAGGGAGAGGGAGAGGGAGAGGGAGAGAGACAGAGAGAGCTCGAGCGAGCACACGCGCACATTCTGTTCCCCAGGGACAAAATATAAATCCCAAGGACATCCTCTCAGTGACCCACCCCCTCCGGCCACGCCCTACCTGCCTTCCTTACTCCCCCTAGTTGATCCCTATAAGGGGATTAATCCACTGATTAGGTCATGCCTCCCGTAATCTGATCTCTGCACCTCTGGAGTTCTGGCGTGGGCTTGCACATGAGCTTTGGGGCACACTCATGTACAAAGCACCGCAGTCACTGAGCATCTCGAGGGCAAGCCTGTTTGCCTTTAAGGTCCTTCGTGAACATGGGAAGCTTTTCCATCTTCCACATTGTCAAGGTCTTTCACCTCTTTTGTTAGACTGATGCCCAAGTTGTTTTTTTTTTTTTTTTGAGGGGCCATGGTGAATGGGGTAGTTTTCCTGGGTTCTCAGCTGATTCATCAGTGGTGCACAGGAACACAGTTGATTCACGGGTGTTAATTTTATCTCCTGCTACTTTTCTGAACTCATTGATGACTTCTGGAAGTTTTCTAGTGGAGTTTTTTGAGTCTTTTAAGTATAGGATCATGTTGTCAGCAAATATGGATAGTTTGAGCTCTTCTTTTCCTATTCATATCCCTTTTTTTTCCTTTTGCCTAATTGCTCTGCTAGAGTTTCAAGGACTATGTTGAATAGAGGTAGTGAAAGAAGCCATCCCTGTCTTGTTCCAGTTTAGAGTGAATGCTTTCAACTTTTCCCCATTTAGAACGATGTTGACCTTGGGTTTAATGTATGTAGCTTGTATAACGTTGAAGTGTCTTTCTACTATGCCTCATTTTCCTAGTGTTTTGAACATGAATGGATGCTATATTTTGCCAAATGATTTTTATGCATCTATTGAGATAATCATGTGATTTCTGTCTTTAAGTCTATTGATGTGATGAATTATGTTTATTGATTTCCATACGTTGAACCAACTTGCATCCCTGGGATGAAATCCACTTGATTGTGGTGCAATTTCTTTTAACATGTTTTTGTTTGTGATTTGCCAGTATTTTATTAAGAATATTTGCATCTAGATTCATCAGAGATATTAGTCTGACATTTTCTTTTCTTGATGTGTCTTTTTGGTATCTGGATGATACAGCATCAGAGAATTTTATAAGTGTTCTCTCCTTTTCTATTTCATGGGATAACTTGAGGATGAATTGGTTTTATTTCTTCTTTGAAAGTCTGTTAAACCTTAGCTGAGAATCCTGGCCTTCTTTTTTGGTAGGATTTTGATGGCCTCTTCAATTTAATTGCTTGAAATTGATCTGTTTAAATTTTCTGTGTTGTCCTGATTCAATTTGGGTAGGTCATATGTCTATAGATATTTGTTGATGTCTTCAAGTTCAAGATTTTCTTTCTTTCTTTTTTGGAATATACATTTCAAAATGTCTCTGAAATTGAAGATAGAAAAATCTTCCAAGCTCCTGGATAGGAAGAATTAATATTGTCAAAATGGCAATACTACCAAAAGCACTATACAGATTTAATGCTATTCCTATTACAATTCCAATGACATTCTTCAGAGAAAGAAAAAAACAATCATGAAATTCATTTGGAAAAATAAGATAGTCAAAGCAATCCTTAGCAAGAAAAGTGAAGCAAGAGTCATCACAATACCAGACCTTAAATTATACAATGGAGCTATAGAAACAAAACAGCACATTATTGGCATAAAAATAGACATGAAGATCAACGGAACATAATAGTAGACACAGAGACAAACCCACGTATATAAAGTTGTCTCATACTAGACAAAGGTGCCATAAACATGCACTGGAGAAAAGATAGCCTCTTCAGAAATCTGGGGAAACTTGAAATCCATATGTAGCAGAATGAAATTGAACCCTATCTCACACCCTGCACAAAACTCAACTCAAAGTGAACCAAGGACCTAGGCATTAGGTCAGAGACCCTGTGCCTAATGCAAGGAAATGCAAGCCCAGCTCCAAACCTTGCTAGCTTAGGTACCAACTTCCCCAACAAGACTCCTAAAGTGAAAGATGTAAAATCAAGAACCAATAAATGGGATGGTATGAAACTAAAATGTTATTCAAGCAAAGGAGACAAGAATGTGAAGACAGATATTACAGAACAGGAGAAAATCTTTGCCACCTGTACCTCAGAGCATTAATCTCCATGATATATAAAGAACTAAAAAACTTAACACCAGAAAACAAATAACCCACTCAATAAATGAGCAAAGGAACTAAACAGATACTTCACAGAAGAAGAAATGGTCAATAAATATATAAAAAATCGTTCAACATCTCTAGCAATTAGAGAAATACAAATTAAAACTACACTGAGACTTCATCTCACTCCAGCCAGAATGGCAGTTATCAAGAATACAATTAATAACAAATATTGCCGAGGAGGTGGGGAAAAGAATACTCTGATACATTACTGGTGGGACTGTAAATTGGTTCTGTCACTCTGGAATGCAGTATGGAGATTCCTCAAAAAACTAGGAATGGAACCTCCATTTGACCCAGTTATCCCACTCCTAAGTATATACCCAAAGGACTTAAAATCAGCATACTACAGTGATGCAGCTACATCAACATTTATAGCAACTCAACTCACAATAGCCAAGCTATGGAACCAACTCAGGTGTCCTTCAACAGATGAATGGATAAATAAAATGTTACACACACACACACACACACACACACACACACACACACACACAGGAATATTCCTCACCCATAAAATATGACTTTGTGATTTTTGCCAGTAAATGAATGGATTGGGAGACTATCATGCTAAGTGAAATAAGCCGATCCCCAAAAACCAAAGGTCAAATGTTCTGTCTGATATGTGGATGCTAAGACATAACAAAGGGTGAGAGAGATAGAAATTCATTGGATTAGACAAAGGGGAGCGAAGGAAAGGAGATGGGGAAAGAATAGGAAAGACAGTGGAATGAATTAGACATAACTTTCCTGGGCACATACATGAATTCATCACAGTAAATCTCCACATCTGTACAGCCACAAGAATGGGATCCTAATTAGAAGAAGAGGTTGCTCCATGTATATTTTATATGTCAAAATATACTTTTTCATGTATATCTACAAGAAAAACAGCTCCTCCCTTTGCACAGCGCCTGGATGTGTGTCTTTTAGCAAATGCAAGTTTCTAGGGGAACATCTCAGAGTGTAGGTGGCTCTGGGTGTAGTAGGAAATTGGTGCAGAGACGTATGTGGTGTGTAAGGGGTGTGTGTGTGTATGGTGTATGTGTAGATTTATTGTGGGTTGGGTGTGTTGGTTGTGTGTGCTGTTTAAGTGCTTGCTGGGTGTGAGTCAAGGTGTGTTTGTGTTGGGCATATGCTAGGCATGTGTCCTGGATATCTTGTGTGTGTGATGAATGTTGTGTGTTATATGTCTACCTTATCTGTGACATGTGTGTCTGCGTTTGGTGGGTATTAGGTATGTGGTACGTGCGTGTGTGCATGATTGTGTGTGTTAGGTCAGTGTCACATATCTTCTGCATGTATATGTACAAAGTGCCAGACACTATATTAACCATGTCATATACTTTATCTCAACCACAAAGATGACCATATGGGTGAGGTGCTCTTGATGGCCCCCTTTGGTGATGAGGAAACTGAGGAACAGGGTTTAAATGACGAGCAGTGGTCACACAGCTCACAAGGAACCTGGTCAGCTCAGGTCCATTCCAAACCCCTGGTCTCGGAGCCAGCAGTTCTCAGGCCAGTGTTTGCCCTGGAATCCCTGCGGACTTGGTAGAGCCCAGATCCCTGAGCCGGTCCCTGGTGACTTCCAATTCAGCAGGGCAGGAGGGGGACTCAAGATTTATCCTTTTTTAACCAAGTGATGCTGATGCTGTCAGTCTGAGGACCACACCTGGAAACCACCGCTCCAGGCACGGTCTCCAGAGAGGACGGGGCCAAGGAAGCGCTGCTGGGGTGCGAACACACAGAGCCCTGTGTGGGTCCCAGCAAAGCCAACGGCGAGTTCTGAAGTTGGTGTTTTACATGGAAGCTCATCCTCCTCACTGGGCGATGGGGACTTAAATCTAGCAAATCCCGTGTGATTGAAAAGGCAAAGGCAGCTTTCCTCTAAAGAACTGTATTATGACAAGCTGTGGAACTCTGTCCTGTGAGCAGTTCTGAACAACGGGGTGGGAAGTCGTGTTTTCTAAGGAGGGAACAACACACCGTCTGGTGTTCTCCAGGACCGGGCATCTCTTCTTGTGTATTTATTCCCCAGAACAGACTGACTCAGTCATTTTGCCTGTATGTTCTGGAGCTGGAAGACCAAGGTCACTGGGCTCCCCAGTCTTACACTTCCATTGAATGGCGCCTGTGCCTGTGTGAATCGGAGTCAATACTGCCTGAGGCAGGATTGATTTGAGGGCTGAATGCAGTGGCGTGTGGATGTGCCCGGGTGCAGCGTGGCTGATGGAGGCCATCCGTGCCATGTGCTCTTCTCGCTCCCCTTCATTTCTTTTCGGTGTGTTCTCCCTATCAGGATCAGAGAACAGGACAAAGGCTGGACAAAGAACAGGACTGGATGCTGACAGCTAGAGGCAAGGAGTCAGCTCTTTGAGGACTGAGGCTGGCTGGGGGTGAGGAAATGTGGAGGAGTGCAGATGTCGTTCTTAATGCACGAATGAAATGAAGTGAAGTGGCTTTTGTTGCTGGCCCCTCCATCGGGCTTTCCCTGGGAATGCCTCAGGATGGAAATCCAGTGGTGTTGGTGACCTGGACTGGCCGCGGGCCTCAGGCAGGAGCGTGGTTCTCCCACAGGTTTGCAGCACGTTCTATCCACCAGGACTTCAGGTCTGCCAGGTGGAAATCCCATGTTGCAGAATTT
Source organism: Ictidomys tridecemlineatus (assembly GCF_052094955.1). NCBI lineage: Eukaryota > Metazoa > Chordata > Mammalia > Rodentia > Sciuridae > Ictidomys > Ictidomys tridecemlineatus. The sequence continues at coordinate 4,812,681 of NC_135483.1, forward strand.
GGTGGAAATCCCATGTTGCAGAATTTAGAGACGTGGCTCCCAGAAGCCGCTGCCTTTCACTTGCTGAGCGGCAGCTCTGCACCATCAGAAGCAGGGCCACGGAAGAACATTGCCAGAGCTGAGAGCCGAGCTCAGGCTCAGTTCGTCCCCGTGCTGCTATTCTTGGGAACCAGCCTCACATGGCGCTGCTAAGTGCAGTGAGGCAGGCTGTCAACCGTAGTGACAAGCTGACGCTTGAAGCATGTTGGGGCAGAAAGGAGAAGGGCTTGGAAGGAGACCCCATGACTCCACTTTCCACCCAGAAATTCTAAGGGTTCTCCTACATTGTCTCCTCCTCCCTCCTTCCCACTCCCCCTCTATCCCAGAGGTATGCAGCCAGAACAGCTGGGGGCCAGGTACATTGCCTGCTGTCCTACTGGGAATCCTACTGGGTGACTGGCATTGTCCCCCTGGTGGTAAACTGAGGCTCGGGAAGGAGAAGAGAATGCAGCACTAGAACATTCTACAGTCGAAGAGTGGCTGCAAGTCAGAACCTTTTCTGATCATTTTATCTGCACCACGAGGCAAGGATCTTCATCAGAAATTTCCTTTTGGAAAAAAATGGAAAACATATATCAAATAGTGTATGCAGCACCAAGAATATAGGGGTGCTTAGTAAATTCAATTTCTTTTCCTGCTTTCAAATCCCTGGCTGATCTCATGTACTCAGAAAACCCAGCCTGCCTGATCTCCTTCTGAGTTTTCTCCCATCCCAGACCTGGACTGTTTTAATTTCACTCCTGCCCGTCTTGTCACTCAACTCTCTTGTCTCCGTTGGGCCCAGCCTCTGCCTGACCAGCAGCCACTGGCTCTCTTCCCGTGGTTGCTAGAACACACATTTTCCTTGCCACTCCCTCCACCAGGATTCACAATATGGTGTTATCAGTGGTGATTAATCATATTAATGGTAGCTAGTCCACGTGGAGTGTGCACTGGTGTCGGGACTCTGCGGTGAGCAGCATGGAGTGTTTACCTAATCTTCCCATCGTCCACCACCGCCGTGTTCTAGTACCGGTCCCCATGTTGCAGAAGTTCAGTGACTTGCTTAAGGTCACATGGCTAGAAAGCAGGAGGGTGGGGACTGGAGCCATGAAGGAGGGGCTTGTCGCCACCGTCCTGACAGGGAAGGGCAGTGGACCTGCCTAGCTTTGGGGTCAGCACACCTGGGTCTGAGTCGAAGCCCTTCCAGGTATGAGCTACATGACATTCGCCAAGTCACTGCAATTCTCTGTGCTGTCTCTTTTCATAGGAACCCCAAGTGGTGACACTGAGCAGAGACATGGAGCTCTCTTGGTCCACGGAGTCGCATGTGACTTCCTTCTGGGGCTGCTGGGTTCTCCTTGTGGGACCAATGTCATCTCAAGCTATTAATTTCTCTCTTTGTTTTCCAGGTAATGAACCAAAAAGATCATGTCTGAAGTTCAAGGAACGGTTGAGTTTTCTGTAGAGCTACATAAATTCTATAATGTGGATCTCTTTCAGAGAGGGTGAGTATGCTGCACAATCTGTGTGTGTGTGTGTGTGTGTGTGTGTGTGTAGAGAGAGAGAGAGAGAGAGAGAGAGAGAGAGAGAGAGAGAGAGAGAATGTGTGTGAGTGTGAGTGTATGAGAGTATATGTGTGTGAGTGTGTGAGTGTGTGTGTGTGTGTGTGTGTGTGTGCATCTTTTCTGAAAGGGGGTGGGGAGGGAAGGTTATATACTGGGAATTAATGAGGAAAGGATTTTCATTATTTTTTCCTGCAAATTGAAAAATTCAAACTTTTAGTTCATCTGAAAATAAGTCATTTGCTGACAAATCTAGAAAATGCTAATTTATCCTTCCCACACCCCTTTCTATCTTACTTATTTTCAATTCCTCTTTAGATATATAAATTTTAAAGAAAAGTGAGTCTATGGGGAGTGAAAATTGTTTGTGTACTACTGATAAATGTGTGTGTTTGCTACTTGTTGGGCCATCTCTCCTGAGCTACATATTGTAAGATATTTCAAAAACTGAGACTGTTTGTATGTAATAATGTCCCTTTAAGAATGTAACAAACATACAGTTGCTTTCATTTTGGGGGGACATGGTCTGACTATGACATTTTACATGTGAACCTACAAGGTCTTCATGTTAGACTTCTTCTCAGGATCATTGAAATGGTTACCATGTTGGTCAGCTTTTCACCACTGTGTCAAAATACCTGGGGAAAACAATTTAGAGAGAGGAAAGGTTTATTTTGGTCCCTGTTTTCTGTCCATGGTAAGCTGGCTTATTGCTGAGCCTGTGGGAGGCAGAGCACCGAGGCAGAGAGATCATGGTAGAGTGTGGTTCCTCACGGCAGCCAGGAAGCAGAGGGAAGAAGGGCCTGGATCCAAGACCTACCCTTCCAGAGCATGTCCCCAGGGGTCGACTCCTCCAGCTACCACACCTCCACAGTCCAACAGTCCATTCCCTCATGGACCCACTGGAGGATTAGCCCTCAGGTGAGGTCAGAAGCCTCTGAATCCAGTCACTTCCCCAAAGCTGCATCTCTGAACACTGTGGCCTCAGGGACAAAACCTGTAACACATGAACCTGGGGCTGTACTGCAGATCCAAACCCTGACGTTGCAGAAGGCAGCTAACAGACTGGAGCTGTACACATTCACAATGGCTACAACTGATGTCTCCCGAGTTAGTGACAAAGAAATCAAAGTCTATACAACCCGAGTTTGTTTGGTGCTCATGTTAACAGCAGACGAGAGTTCAAAATAATGGGTATCTATCCATTTGCTTTTGCTCCATTAAAACCTCTCCTAAATGTAGGAGCCTGAAACAACAAGTCCATCTCCTGACTTTAAGGGTAAGCACTTTGGGCTGAGCTTGGCCCGGCGGTCTTGCTCAACTGGACCAGGCTTGGCATGTCTCAGCTGGGCTCCTGCACAGGTCTGGGGCCTGGGCTGGGAGGCTGCTGTTCTCCCCCTCCAGCAGGGCAGCCTGGGCCTGGTTCCAAGAGCCAGAGCGGAGGCAACACAAACTCGTTTTTCTTTACTTTAAAGTTTCTTACACATCTACGGGATACGGTGTGCTATTTCAATGCAGGCGCATGGTGGGTGATGGGCAGGTCTGGGTGGCTGGGATGTCCCTCACCCCAATCACTTACCATATCTTTATGTTGGGAATGTTCACAGTCCTCTCCTCTGGTTATTGTGGAATACAGAATTCGTGGTTGTCAGTTAGCCTCACATTATTATCGTGATCATCCAAATGTCAGAAGTCATGCCTCAATCTAATTGCCCCCTTATCGACTGGCCACCTCCGCTCTCTTCCTTCCTCCCCACAACTCCTCTGGGGCTCTGACAACCATTAGTCTATTTCCCTGAGATCGACTTTATAGCTTCCACATATAAAGTGAGAGTAGGTGGTATTTGTCTCTCTGAACCTGGTTTATTTCACTTATTATCAAGTCTTCAAGGCTCATCCATGCTCTCACCGATTATAGGGTTTCATTATTCTCTACGAGCACATAGTATTTCTGTGTGTGTGTGTGTGTGTGTGTGTGTGTGACTATTTATCCAGTTTTTTCATCTATGGACTCATGGACCTCTAGGTTGATTCCACATGCTGGCTATTGTGAAAAGCGTCTTTTTGACATACTGATTTCCTTTCCTTTTGCTACATACACAGTACTGGAATTGCTGGATATGGTAGTTAGTTCTATTTTAAGTGTTTTGAAGAACATCTACAGTCTTCCTAACGGCCATCCTAATTTTTAGTATCACCAACAATGCATTAGAGTTTCCCTTTGTATCAGCCCTATCTCATTGTTTTAATTGCATTTCCCTGATGATTAATGACGTTGAGCAGTTTTTCATATGCACACTTCCACGATCTACCACCCAGGTTAGACTCTAGTTTCACAATGATAGTTATGAAATTAGTGCCTTCTGTGTGCCGTGGTCCCTTCTTACAGAGGGTGGAATTCAGTGGTTTGGGAAGGTGACCTGAGCCAGGCCGTGTAGTGTGAGAGATGGGGGAGTGATTCTGGGACCAGCTTCTGTTCCAGGAAAGGAGGCCCACAAGCCTTCAGATGGGCTCAGGAGCTGGGCTTAACGAGGCCGAGCTCTGTGCTTCCCCCTGGAAGCTCCTGTTGGTCAGAAGTTGCCTGCAACAGAGATGAGAGCCCTGAGCTGGGGACCAAGATGCCAAAGCCGGGCTCTGCTCCTGCCTCTGTCCCTCTGCTCCTCATGTTCCACATTTAGGAGGGAAGGAAGGAAGCAGCTCGGATGATGTTGTGTGTCATCCTGGTGTTTGACACTTTTCTACTCATTACCTCCTGGCTCTTTGTGACCGACTACAGAAGGAAGACATATGATATTCAATTTTGATAGGCAATTTGGAGTCAAGGAGTAAGCAGCCCAGGCCTTCACATAGCCAGGTGGGGAGAGGCGGCGGCTAAGTCTCTCTCCCTCAAAATCTTGAGCTCTTTTCTATTATTTAAGGCTAACCTCCAAAGTGGGCGGTATTCTCTCCGGGGTGCACAGAACAGCCATCAGGAAATGGAAAGGAAATATTAGAACTTCTGCTTGCCATTGTGTAAGCCCACAAGAAGAAAGAGATGAAGCTTCACTGATAAATAGAATCCAGGCTGGTCCTGGAAACCTTACTTGTTCGTAGGTCAGACAGTTGGTGAGTCCCTTCCTGTGACTCAGAGACCAAGAACAAAGAGCGCAGCCAGAGCACAGCCCGGCTGAGGCCACCCTCACATTATATGAATCTGTAAATTGTTCTCTACCTCCAACTACAAAAACCCCCTTAGAACTCTGAAGGGATCGTGAGCTAAGGTGATATTAACAAGGAAGAATGCAAACACCAGGAAACCACAGAATGATGCTGATCCGACTCCTTGCAAAAATCTCTTGATACACACTGAGATTAAAAATGACAAGCTAACCAGCTCCAACAGTATCGGGCAGAGAGGTCTGGAGTTCTTCACTCCTGAGCATCATTCCCTGCAAACCTCCGCCTACCTGGGTGTTGGGCCTTGAGGTCTTGGCAGGCCTGTGTGAAAAAAAATCTCCATTAGGAAAACACTGCAAGTGACACATCCAAGACACCAGTGAACCCCTGTGGATTGGCCAAGGAGGTGAAAACCGAGTATGGGCATCATGACTCTTCTTCAGGCCTTGATAGACTCTTTCTAGAGCTGCATGTTTGTGGAGGGCAGCTTGTTTAGCTGAGCTCACTGAAAAAAATGTAATATTAAATTATGCTAAACTAGAGCCAGGGCTTGCAATCACTTAATATGTATATATATATTTTTTAATAAGAAAAGGTGAGGTGTTCTCATATAAAAACTCTATTTTTATTTATTTATTTATACGTTCTAATTTGTTTATATGACAGCAGAATATAGAGTACACATATAGAGCACAATTCATAGTACACATATAGAGCACAATTCATAGTACACATATAGAGCATAATTTTCATATCTCTGGTTATATTCAAAGTATATTCACACCATTCATGTCTTCATACATGTACTTAGGGTAATGATGTCCATCTCATTCCACCGTCTTTCCTACCCCCCTTTCTCCTCCCTTTCCCTCCTTCCTCTTTGCCCTATCTATAGTTTATCTAATCTTACCTTGCCCCCACTCCCCACCCCTTTATGAATCATCATCCTTAAATCAGAGAAAACATTCAGCACTTGTTTTTTTTGAGATTGGCTAACTTCACATCTGCATTATATTCTCCAACTCCATCCCTTCACCTGCAAATGTCATGATTTTATTCCCTTTTAATGCTGACTAATATTCCATTGTGTGTATATACCACATTTTCTCTATCCATTCATCTACTGAAGGCCATCTAGGTTGCTTCTACAGTTTAGCTATTGTGAATTGTGTTGCTATAAACCTTGATGTGGCTGAATCACTGTAATGTTCTGCTTTTAAGTCCTTTGTATATAGACCAAAGAGTGGGATAGCAGGGTCAAATGGTTTCCCAAGGACTCTCCATACTGCTTTCCATATTGGCTGCACCAATTTGCAGTCCCACCAGCAATGTACGAGTGTGCCTTTTCCCCCACATCCTCGCCAACACTTGTTGTTTGTATTCTTAATAGCTGCCATTCTGACTGGAGTGAGATGATATCTTAGAGTGGTTTTGATTTGAATTTCTCTAATTGCTAGAGATGTTGAACATTTTTTCATATATTTGTTGATTGATTGTATATCATCTTCAGAGAAGTGTCTGTTCATAATAGGTTATTATATTCTTTCTTCTAAAAGACGTTTTCTATATTTCTGATGCATGTTGTATATAGCATATATACATGTTCATGATGTTGAATAAATACAGAGATATTGGGGTTGCATGCTCAAAAATGTTATTCTTCCTAAGGATGCACATCATTAAGATTAAAAACAGAAGAGAGACCGGTAGGGTAGAGGAAAGAGACCAGGGGGAGGCAGAAGGAGAGGAAAGGGGCACACTGGAAAAGATCTTGACCAAATCCTATTATCATATCATGTGCTTATGTAAATGTGCAACAATGGATCCCTCCGTTATGTTTGGTTTCATTGAACTGACAAGAAAATGGGAGATAATCCTACGGTCTCATAACCACTCCTCCAAGGGGAAAAAGAAAACAGTTGGAGACACTCATCAGGAGATCAGGAAGACTCTCCCAGGCTCCCAGCTCTCCACGCCAGCTTCCCATGGTTCCCAGGAGTGGGCACTCTGGGCACAGGCTTCAGATGTGGGTAAGAGAGAGATCATATAATTGAACATGTGCAGGGTGGGCTTCATGGCAGCTGCTTCTGTGGACAGGCCTAGGTGTGATTTGGGGGAAGGAATTAGACCTCTTAGGGGCATGGCATGAGTTCTAGTATCTACAACTCTTATCAGCAGTAAGGCCTTGAAGTTGGTAACCACCAGCCCTCTGGATCCTGCCTCCAGGGAGCTAGGGACAGGCTGGATGTGATGGGACCATGATGTGCCTCTGTCAGGCCGCCCCTGACAGGCATGGCCCCTGATGGCTAAGAGTTAAAAATTTTATGCTGTGAAACCCACAGGGCCCAAGCTTAAAGTGGAACCCAATTGCTCTCCCAGCGAGGGCTCCACAGAGAAGGGATGGCTGCAGACCAAGCATGGTGGGCGAGATAGGCCCTTGGGAAGCTTATGAAGGACAGTGAATGAACCCTATAGGAAGGAAAGAGATAAAATGTAGGGTTTAGGGAAGCTGGGTCATTTTGGGGTAAAAGGATAAATGAATATATATTTTCTCTTTAGAGCCATAAGGATGGTGTGTCAGTCAGTTTTCCACCACTATAACAAATACCTGAGATAATCAATAAAGAGAAAAGGTTGGAGCTGGGGTTGTGGCTCAGCGGTACAGTGCTCATCTAGCACGCATGAGGCACAGGGTTTGATCCTCAGCAACACATAAAAATAAATAAATAACTGTCCAACTACAACTAAAAAACTATATATATATATATATATATATATATATATATATAGAGAGAGAGAGAGAGAGAGAGAGAGAGAAGTATCTTTTGGCCCAGAATTTTGAAGGTTTCAGACCATGATCGATTGGCCCCATTTCTTTGGACCTGTGGCCAGGCAGCACATCATAGAAGCATATGGTGGAACAACACCTCTCATCTCATGGCTGGGAAGTAAAAAAAGAAAGAGGAAGAGACCAGGGTCCCACAATCCATCTCGAGGTCATTAGGTGATGATCTAGAGACTTTCCTCTAGCCCCACCACCTCCCAGTAGCACAAAGCTGGAAAGTAACCAATGAACCCATGGCCCTGTGAGCAACCTTCCTGATCCAAATTATGGCACTCCATCCCTGGCCCCCAAAGGTGTATGTCCAACTCACAATGTGAAGTGCATTAATTCTAACCCCAGAGTCTCAAAGTCCTGACATTACAGCATGGTTCAAATGTCCAAGTCCAAAGTCTCTGAGCCCCTGTAAAAATCAACAAGAAATTCATAGACTTCCAAGATACAGTTGTGGGACGGACACAGACGAGCGTTCTGATTTCAAATGGAAGAAGCAGGAAAACAGCAGGGGGGAATTGGATCAAGGCAAGAGCAAAACCCCGTAGGGGATCATCTGTGTCCAGCATCCAGGCACATTGTGGCGGGATCAGGGCACCAAGGGCTTGGGGAGCTCCACCCCTAGAGCCCCGCTGGTTGCAGCCCATGCCCGTGGCCACTCCCTCCGGTAGGTGTGTTGTGGTGCCCACGTCATCTTCCCTCAACATGCATTCCACCCTCCTGGTGTCTCTTCCCTCCTGGGCTCTCCTTTGCCGTTTCTCCTTCACTCTCACAGCTCCGGGCATTGCCCTGTCATGGGCTGCCTCCAGGGGCTCTCATCCTGTAACACACCACATGCATTTGCTCTGAAATCTCAGTGGAAGCCTCCAGATGTCTCAGTTCTTGCATTCTGCACGTCTGCAAAGCCAGCTCCACATGGGTGATTCCAGGGCCCACTGCCAGGGCAGGCTGCCTCTGGGCTACCCGAACCACAGGGCTGCAGCAGCCTCTCGGTGCCTTGCTGGCTTAGGGTGCCCCAGGGCTCTCCTCCAAAGACAGCCCTGGAAAGTACTGGAACCAAATCTGCATTTGTACCTCAACATCCAGAGGGCTGTGGCCCTGCCAGTTCACTTCCAAGATGTCCTCAGGGCAGCTTTCCTATCCTTCAGGTGCAAAGCACAGGGCTTATTAACCCCACACAGCTCGGCTGAAAATGTACATACACTACTTTTTAGCCAGGATTGCATTTTTTTTCACTTTTCCTACTTTGTTCCTTTTTGCTCCCAATTCTCACTATTAGTCGACCTGAAAGCAGCCAGTAATGCCCCTGCTGCTGCCTGCCTGTATCCCTGCCTTGGCGTTTGCTCCACCGATAGCCTGTCACAGTTGAGCACTGCCTCCCACAAGGTCTCAGGACGCGGGCAAAGTGCAGCCTGCCTTTACCTTGGGGGTGGTCGAGTGCCTTACTCTACCTGTGGGTGGGGCCCGTTCTCCTCTGGAGCTTCCTCATCTTGGCTTTCACTCTCTGCCTTCCTGTCCACCTTCTTCTCTTCTGAGGCCCCTCAGAACTGCCCATCATGCTGCACCTACAGTGCCCTGGCTTTCTCCAGCTCCTCCACTTCCCAAAACCATCCTGAAGGCTTCTCCACACCATCAGATACCTAGTGATGGTAGAGGCCCGGCTTCTTGGTCTCGATTTTCTGTGTTAAAACCTGGGATGATGAACACAGAGAGATTAAAGGTCTGTTCTGGCTCACAGTGTTGGAGGTTTGAGTGCATGACCAGCTGGCCTGGTGGCTTTGGGCCGTGTGGAGGTAGCACATCGTGATAGAAGCACCTGGCCAAGCCCGTGGCTTACTTCATGTCTGAAAGGGAGGGGGAAAAGAACAGGAGAAGGAATCAGAGAAGGGAAGGGGAAGGAGAAGGGGTGAGAGGAAGAGGAAGAAGAAAAGGCAGAGGAGGAGGAGGAGGAGGAGAGGACCGGGGCCTGCAATCTCCTTCAAGAGCCTGTGGTGACTTGGAGACCTCCACCAGACTCTGAGACTTCCCACTACTTCCCAAGTGTGCTAGTTGGGGACCTAGCCTTAGCAACTGGCCTTTAGGGGACATTCCAGATCCAAACTACAGCAGGAGAAAATGAGGGCTAGGGTTTGCAAGAGGGGGGTGTACTTCCTCAGACCCAGTGTGCCCATGGCCACCCAGGCTCCCCTCTTTCTCCAGTTGATCAGAGTGGGGCTTGTCCCTCCATCTAGGGGTTCCAGCTCCTGGTTCCTTTGTCTGGACACAAAGCAACCTGGTCTCAGGGTTTCATGAGATGCTGAGTTGGAGGCCCAGGGGACAGAGCTCAGCATACTGCCTGGGAGTTCTCCCTGAACAGGGAGCCACTTCCATATTCGCTCTGTGAACCTTTTTCCAGGTCTGGAGTGCACACTGCCTCCTGAGGATGTTTGCTTTGAGCAAACAGTCAACTTGCATTTATCCAAAGTCTATATTGACTGAGGCAAATTCTCAGAGGGAAAACTTGTCCTCAAAGCAGTCAACAAATATCATAGGGTGCCACTCCTACGCTCAGCAGTGATACTTGTGCTGACAAAAAGGGAGGGGCAGAGAGGGGCTGAGGACTTGGCTTTGGAAATCAGACATGAACGTGAAGCTACACTCTTGCCACTTAGGAGCTGGGAGAACTTGGGAAAACGCATAGAAGCAACATTTTATGGCCTGTCAAATGGTGATAACAGAGCCCATCTCACGGGTGCAATATGAAAGGTCATGCCATTCATGCATGCAGATAAGCTAGCACGGTACCTTGCATCTAGTAGATATTGTGTAAACGGTCACAATTACTGGAGCACACCTGCCTTTAACCTGTTCTTAACACCATCCATGCAGTTCCTACCCCAAATGGTGTATGTGACCACCTTACTTTCCTCTGAAAAATTCTCTGCTTTCCTGTTGCTCTCACTCCCTCACCTTGTGCTCAAAACCTGAATGATTTGGCCTAAACTTCAACTTAATCATCAGTGCTCAGGTCCTCCTTGGTCCTCCTCTAGGCTCCCCTTGAAAACCACCCTGTGCCAGTTGCAGCTGGACTCTGTCCTCTGCAGACCATTCCTGCAGAGTGCTGTCCAGCCTGCGTTTCATGCATCCTCATCCATCCCGGAGGCTTAGCTCTTCAACAAGATGCTCTGTGCCGTCATCTACTCCCAGTTCATCACCATGGACACTAGCAAGCATCAGATGTGGAGTCAGGCTCAGAAATACAATGAAAAGATGGAACCCCTGCCCTCAAGGTGTTTATCAGCTAATGAGGGAGACAGATAAGCCCACAGGAAAAGGCCAGAATGTGTGACAGGTTCTGTCACCACAGCAGACCTGTTGCACTGTGAAGAGTCACAAAAGGGGGTATCCAATCTGTAGGCAGAGACAGAAAAACACGCCAGAGTGAAGCAGCAGAGGTGTTGTTGAAGGATGGAGGGAGGTCAGCCCTGCCGAGGACCTGGAAAAGCAGGAGCCAGTGACTCAGTGACGTCAGGAAGCAGAGACCACCCAAAATATCAAAGATGATATTCATGGCTGGAGTGAAGACGAAATGGGGCAAGAAGGGATGGAAGGTAAAGGAATGATGACTTATTTATTTATAACAGTGTATTTGTGGTTAACTTAGGGCTGCAGAGCAGCTAAGGGTTGTTGGTGTTTGGTGCAGTGAGTTTTCTCTTCTGCAGATGGGAGCTGGTTAAGCGTGAGGATTTGGGCTTATTTGCTTTATGTTGCCAGAGCCCAGCCCAGAACTGGTGCATACTGGAAGCTAAACAATAGCTTATAATGATTGCCTTAAACTTTGCCATTCTACAAATTCATCAATACAGTGTATCATTCTATCCAGAGAAGATGAGTCCTAATTTCTAAAGTATGGTTTAAACCATTGCTACTCAAAATGTAGCCTGTGGACCAGGGCAGCATCCCTGGGAGATTGTTAGGAATGCAGATTCTTGGCTATTGTCTAAGACCTGCTAAGTGTGAATCTCAGGAGACCATGTTTTAACCTATTCTCCTGGGGATTGGAGCACAGGAAGCCGTGCTGAAGGGTTTTTGGTGAAAATCTCCACCTTGGTCATGTAATTACCTGGAGACTTCCTACAGACAGAGGCAATAAGAAGTGTGCCCAGAGGGACCAAGGTGCCAGCACTTATCAAAGTTTCTCAGGCAGTTCCTAGGCTGCAAATGCTTGGATTCAGATGAACTGAGGATTCTGCATGCGGGGGAGTCTCAGCCTTCTTTTGTTGATCATTTCATTGTAAAGAAAGCGAGATCCAATTCATTCTGGTAGTGGGACTGGGACTTTCGTTCTCCAGTGGGTACTGGGCCATCATTCCTTTTGCACGTCTTTTTTCTGTAGACACTACAGATGTAGCCCTAGCTTTTCAGCATGGTGCTAGGGGAGGAGAGCAGGAGGGATATCTATTTCATATACAGTTTGACAATTTTCTCATACAGAAATATTTTTTAGCTGAATGATTAATTATAAAATCCTCTACATGCATATTTGTCTATCATCAATATATACTCAGCCCATGTGTCTATTTAAGCGAGCATAAACCTTCATTTCTAATGCTGTTAGTTGACATGGAGCTAACATTTGTCCTTGAACATAAGTTTGAATTTGGTTTTAAATCTTAATTCAATCAAGGCTATAAATCAAGCTGGTTTCCAAGAGAAGTTTTTCTTCCTTTGATATTCAAATTCATCTCCTGTCTTTCCTCTACTTGTTTGTAGTCTCATGAATTTCTGCTCAAAGGTTTTAGATGATTTCACAGAAAAATTCGTCCCTATCCCACAGAATAGCCTCACAGAAGGACCTATGATCAGCTCGATTAGATATGGTGTAAAGTTCAAATGCTCACAGAAATGTTAGGATGAAACCACCCTCTGAGCAGATGCACCTGCCTTTTCTCTGCGGGAATGAACAGTGGAGTCCTAGGTCAGTGACACCCGCACTGACCTAGGACTCCACTGTTGCCATCCCTGCCTACCGCCCAGTGACAGCCGGCTCCCCTGTGAAACCAGCCAACCAGCCCTGATGTGCCCTAATAGACTCTGAAATACAATTATCTTTGCTTGCCAGAGATCAATTAATTGATTTGTCTGATTCTGTCAAAAGCAATTTTTTATTACTTCCTTTATTAATATATGTTGAGATCCTTTTCATTTCTCCCCAGGCTTTGGAAAAGGAGTGGGGATTATAATTGAGAGACCCCTGGAGTGTCAGGTTTTTCAGGACAAAGAAGAGGCCCTGGTAGAGCTAGGAGGGCAGGAGGAAGTGACCATACAAGGTTGGAGTAGCCTGGGTTCCCACAGAGTGCCAATGCCTGGTTGGGCACAAGATCAGGAGGCACCACAGCTTTGTAGATTCAAACAGCAATTCTTTATTCCCGAACTCACACCTGCCTCTACACAAACACGTTCTGGGAAAATCCAAGTTGTCCCGCCCCATTCACCTACTCCACGAGGCTTTTTTCCAAATCCCATTTGAATCTCAGGAGAACACAGTGGGAACTCAGGCAGCAGGCACGCCCTACTCCCAGCAGGAATAACCTTCAACCTGCAACTTCCCTAAACCCGGATTATCTTAAACCGGAATGCCCTAAACTTGTCTTAAACCGGAACGCCCTAAACCCAAATTGTCTTAAACCTGGATACTTCCTAAAACCTGCAGGATACACCCTAATCCTGGATCCACCCTGGTGCTTGAGCAGGGTCACCTTTCTCAAAGACACATGCAATGTCCAAGGCAAGTCCATTAAACATGGGGTACGCTGGCAAGGAAATATCGATGCGTCATTCCTACTTGGCAATGGCCCTCAGCAACAGAGAGGCTCTGTAAAGGCTGTGTCCAGCATGATGGACGGTTGCCAGGTAGGACTTGGACACACCTGAGAAGAGAAGGATTTGATACATTGTTTCAGTCCAATGCCTTTTCAATTATGCCAAACAGTACATTCCCTTTATTTTTACATTTAATGAATTCTTATTTAAATATTTGATTTGATTTAAATAAATCAAATTATTTACTTGACTTAGGGTATTTATTGCTGAAAGTCAGGACTTTCTCTAACACCAAGAAAGCACATACATTTGATGACCTCTTAGTCTTTCTTTCTCTGACATTTCATAATTACTGTTTTAATAAATGTTTGACTCCCTCTTCATGACATGTCATTATTATCATTTTTGTGAGTTGTGAATAGATTTTGGTTACCCAAGTGCTTATGTACGTGGATATTATAGATTATTTTTCTAGCAAATCCACATTCATATAACGATTTCCCTGCCCCACTTTTAGTTCATTTGCCTTTTAATCTGTGACTTCATGAGTCCGCCACTGCTTTGAGCCTTTTATCCTCTTAACCCCTGGCTGAGGACATGCTCAGCAGGTGCCCAAGGAAAAGGCCTCCCCAGGGAGCTGGTGTCACCCTGCAGAGATGTAACATGCCTCTGCAGCTCAGAGCCACCCAGGGCCTCCCCTCCTGTCGGGGGGGATCAAGGGCAGAGCAGACTGCCTTTGGGTAGTGTGGGCACCATGGCTCTCAGTCAGGTCTCTGCAGGTGAGTGGAGCACAGCGCCATGAAGGGAGTGCCCTGGAAACCTCAGACAGCAGGCGCCAGCCGTGACTCCATTCCCCTATTACCAGCTGGGAACCCATGGGCAAGTTTCTAAGGTTCTCACATCCCATTTTCTTCATTTGTTTTGCAACAACTTCATTAGATATTGATGAGGTAATACTTGTAAAGCACCCAGTATAACTGTCCAGTACTTTACCAAGGTGGCCAGAGCCCACTGTTGCCTCTCTCCCATCGCCTATCAGAACTGTCCAAACCACCTGTCTGGTCAGGTCTGAACTTGGCGTCCTTGCTGTATTGCAAGCAGTGCTTCATACTCCTGCCAATCCCTCGGGAAGGGGTCTCCTTGTCAGGGACAGCATGATGGGCTTTGGGTTGGTTCTCACCAGCTTCAGTGGCATGAGTCACGCTTCCTCTTCTCTTATTGGTTCTGACCTGGAGATCCTGGACAGGACACTGAGAAAGTCTCAGATGTGGACTCGAGTTGTTCACAATGTCCCGTGGGAGAGAGAGATGGGAGAAAGCAGTGTCAGCAGTGGAGGGGCAGGGCACAGTCCTGGGGCGCCTCGCTGCTCCTATCAGTAGGTCGAGTAGCCAGTAAAATTGGGGGAGGCCAGGTGGCATGGGACGCTGTAAGCCCAGGGGTCCAGAAGCACTGGGATGTCTTAGTCTTGAGGCCAGCTGGAGTCTGGGCTGAGATTCCTCAGCCTGGTTCAGCACCCACCAGGCTCTGTGAGCTCAGAGTGTGTCCAGGTCTTCTACGGCTCCCACTCATGGATGCTCCTGTCAGCCTTGTGAGTAGGCTTTATGATTTTCATTTTATGGATGAGTGTACCAAGGCCAAGGTCACCTACTACTGCATAACAGGGTCAGGGTTTGAATTTATAACTGGGTTTCTCAAGAGTCGATAGCATCAGCACTGCTTTTTATTTTGTTGGTGAGGCCACACTCCAAAGAGTAAATTCACAACTTAAATACATTTGAAGGTGGAAAAACTTGCAAAAGAGTCAGCTCGATCTGTTGGGTAGATGCAAGGAGAACTAGGGTGAAGAAGTTGTAGCAACCAAGGATGTGAGAGCTGGGAGGAGCATCCCTGGGACAAGTGTCACAGAGGAGCCAAGGGCTCAAGCACCCAAAGGTATTTACAACCTTAAGTTTGGCCTCAGGAGGTCAAGGCTAGCCTTTGCCAGGAAAATCTGTGCTATGAAAGTGACTCAGAGAGTTTGGTCCTCAAATATGGATGTGAGCTGGTGCTGCAGAGAATCTCATTGTGGGCTGGGCACACCAGACATGTAGCTAGGTTTTCCATCCACTGTGATGGGAGTTAACGTGCAGCTAATGGGCATAGCCATTTGCCACTCGATGCTCTCTCTGATTGACACTTCCAGTGGAAGGAGCAGAGGGAAGGCTTCTCAGAAGAAGGGGAAAGGCCCACAGAGGAACTTAGACTTTCTCTTCCAGGGTCACTGCAGGAAGGTTGGGTATGGATGTCTCTCTGGTTGGATGAATGTCCCCAAAGTCCATGTGTTTTAACCTGGGTCTCCAGAGTGGTGCTATTCAGAGCTGAACCTGTGAGAGGTGGAGCCTTGTGGGAGGTCCTTAGATGATTGGAAAGATGGCCCAAAGGGGATTTGGGGGACTCAGCTTGGTTCAGTCCTTCTCTTTTATGTCTTGGTTTCTGATGTAGGCATTTTGCTCCACACCCTCCCCATCCAGTAGCCCCAGCTGGAACTCAAAGCCATGGGTGCTACCGACCTTGGGCTAGAATCTCTAGAACTATGTGAGCCAGATAAACCTTTTCTCTTATGAGCTAATGATCTCAGGGTTTTGTTATAGTGACAGAAAGCTGACTAATACAGATTTTTGCTGAAGGGTGGAGAATAGATTGTGTCAGGGTAAGACAGTGACTGCCTGTCCATAGCTGGTATTCACATATCTGAATTCATGTCACTTAGGTGGCAACACAAAGAAGACACTTACTAAGCAGTGTGACACAGAAGTTTCTCGTTGCACTCCAAGCCCAATTGATTAGCACTTTCTGAGAAGTTGGGTTCACATTAGTAAGCTCAAGTCTCACTACTGATTTCTCTCTTTTATGACTTCATGAGCAATAGAACCGCAGGAAAGAGTATAACAAAACTGGAGCAATGTGCTTTATAACTGGGAAAGTTTCTAGCACTTTCTTAGTTCAGAACATGGAGGAAGAAAAATGGTAGAGTAATAAGGATTGGGCAAGGATGCCATATGGGACTCCTTCCTCTTTTTCTCCACCCTCCTGCGTGGAGGCAGAGGGAGAGGAAGGTGGGAAGGAGAGAAGATGAATGGATACCTGGCTCCCAGGGAGAGCCCAGGGTCCATCCCCCAAGCTGTACTCAATAAATACAAGGGGAAAAACCTAACCGTGAGACTAAGCATCTTTCTTTATATTTAAACAGTGTAACAGTGTCTACTGTGAGACATGCCGGCCAATAACCTATCAAACTGGTGGAGCTTCTCCATCTAACTTACCGGCTTACCCAGCCCCGTGAGTTTAAGCCCCATCCTTGTGCCAATGACTCCCCAGTTCACCTAAGCAGCTCAGCCTTCATGTAGCCCCTTGTCCTGTACAGGTGCTGAGGGGTCCAAGGTCCCATCCGGGGCTTGCTGTAACAAAGCTCAAAACCCTGGGCGTGCGAGACAAGAGCAGGTGTCCTCTCCTAGATCCAATGTCTGGAAGTCTGAGGGAAGGTGTGGCTGGTCCCTTTCCAGGGCTGTGGGGGCTCTGTCCCCTGCCTCGCCCCTGGCTTCTGGCGGTTTCCTGGAGGTCTTTAATGTCCTTGGCCTTAAGCCCATCGCTCTGCCCGCCCTTTGCCTTCGCTAGGTCCATCTGTCTTCCCTCTGGGCATGTCTGCCTCTTTGTCCAAATTTCTCCTCTCATGAGGACCCCAGTCCCCTTGGGTTAGGACCCTCCCCGATGACCTCATTTTAACTCCATCAGCTCTGTAAAGACCCCGACGTCACGTTCTGAGCTGCTGGGATGAAGACTTCAGCATCTCTCTGGTGTGGGGACACAAGTTAATCCTCACAGGTACTGTCACTGGTGCGTGTGGACAGACAGAATTCACAGAAGCCTGGGAAAACATGAGCTGTGTGTGAAGTGACAGGGTCGTGGGCAGTCTGCCTGCATTAGCTCAGGACTGAAGGGAGTTCCTGGAAAAGTCCTGTGCCAAATGGCAATGTGCAGGTCACCCCATGGGGACCGAGGTGAAGCAGCACCTGGGGAGTGACAGCCCTGGGGAGCTAAGCAGCTGCCACTGTCTGACTTTGGAGGGGAAGCCCTGGCTGGACCTGGTGGAGGGCTAGCACCCCGGAGCTGAAAGTGGATGAGTAAGAGAACATGTGGGGCAAAGTGGGGCCGTTCATGGAGCTTGTAAAGGGCTCCGTTCAGCTTCCCTGACATGTGAGCCTAGAACCAGGCCAGGAAAAGGGTCCTTTTTTTTATCAGCAGGCAAATGGCTGGATGGTGGAGAATGCTCTCAGGATCTCAGCTCTCCTGATTCCTAAGCAAGGCCTTTTTTCCTCTCACAGCTAAAACACGCCCAAGGGTGCTCAGAGAGACTTAGCCCTTGAATGCAGCCCCATCCTCCCTCTCTTGGGATCGATCGGGCAGCAGCACTTTCCATCTCATTGTGCCATAGACATGTGCACGTGTGTGCCTCTGCGTAGAGAATCCAGTAAGAGCTCCTGCTAGGAGCATTCCAGGGCCCCTTGTGGAGGCTGGCTTTGCTCCTCAGGCTGCCTCCATCTCCTCCATCAAAAGGACAGATCTGCAAACTGCACTGAGTTGGATTGATGAGCTGGCAAACTCCCTCACTGCTCCTGGGCTGAGAACAGAGATAATGGGGAGCTAAGCAGCTGCCACTGAGCACTTGCCTCAGGGAGTTTTGTGGACAAAAGGAGAAGCTTGTGTATGGCTCTTGCTACTGTTGGCTCCATGATTGCTATTTATGCGCTTCCCCCTCTTATTTGCTCTGCACTGTCTTCGAGGGAGCATTACTCTAGTGTGTGGTTGGCCTGCATCTGGTTCACCGTGAAGCTGGTATTTTCTTGGACGTACTTTGCATTTCTGGCTCTGCTTTGCTCAGCGGAGCCTGGGGTAGGGATGCCTGAGCAGCCAGGCTGCCTCAATGGGGAGACTGTTCACCCACCTGCGCGTCTCCTCCCCCCGTTCATCCGTGCCACCTTCCTCTCACCATGCCTATATGAACAGCATGATGGTAAACAGCGGGGAATTAAAGACAAGAGGAAGGAAAGAAAGGGAAAGAAAGAACCGCACTGTGCTTAGTCCTTCTCGGTCCTAGGGCTGTGCCAGGCATTTTATCTACATCACTTCATTGAATTATTCTTGAGAGGCACATCTCATCTTTCCATTTTACGCATGAGCAAACAGTCTTCAACCAAGAACAAAGCAAAATAACTCACGGGAAGCCATGTGGGCCCCTTGGGAAGGCCCATGGTCCCCTCCTAGGAGGTTCCTCACTCCCAAGCCCACTGTCTCGGGAGTTTGCTGCTTTCTTTCCCAAACCCACACCCTGGGTCCCCACCCTGAAGCTCTTCCAAACTGTGTCAGCAGCTGAGGAAAGAGGAGGCTTGGCGGGCGCCCCCTTTGCCTTCGCAGCAGTTGTCCACGGGGCCCCCTCCAGGGAGCCTGGGAGTGTCCGCCTGCCGCTCCTTGGCGTGCCCTGTTCCTGCGAGGCCAGGGAGCCCTGGCATGACGTCTCTGCTGGTTGGATCTCTGCGGCTCTGTGTTCCCTGGGTGTCAGTCACAGGCCCTAGAAGTGTGCTGGCAGAGTGGAGCCCGCCCCACCTGGTGAATTAACTCCTAACCATGTCCCCAAAAGGAGTGGTGGCGAGGATTGAGAAGCGCAAGAGCACCCATTTGTCATCAGTGATGGTGTCCTGGGAAAGTCTCTGTGTGTGGCTCATGGTTTCTCTGAAGGCCAGAACAAAGACCCTGGCATGGAAGGAGGCAGGTTTTTTAATACTCAACATCTGAAAACGTGCCATCATGGATTTGCCCTGAATGCACGGGGCTGCTGGACAAGGTGAGGTTAAGATGGTGACCTCCCACCGAGCCACCCACTGGGCAGGAACAAGGTGGTGAAGGGTAAGTCAGAGGTGGGGAATCTTCAGGTGATATTGTTTCTCAAGTTCAACTTTTTATCAGGTGAATCTCACAGAACAGCCAAATAGGAACAGGGGACAATGGAGCCAGCCTGGTTGACATTTCATTGGGAGACCACCTTGGAGGCCACTCCTTAGACCCTGAGGACATCAGTGTACACATTTCAGCGCTGGAATTTGGAAGGGGAAGTGGTAACCACAGAATCAGCCAACAACTTCCGGCACTCACCATGAGCCTGGGTCTCTAGGCTTTCTAGCTATTATCTCACTTAATTCTTCACTGCAGGAAATCGGGACTCTGATCCCTTTGCCGTTTTGTAGAAAAGGACCACAGAAACGATGTGAATGGCAAGGTGGCACTGCTAAGAGATTGCTGCATGTCACTAGAACAGATTGCAGAGTGTCCTGGGTGGGTTCAGAGACTTGTGATTCTCCCCAAACTGTGTGCTCTGCCCCAACTCACCACCCCTGGAGATCCACAAATGAAGTGGATGGGCTGACTGGGGACAAAACAAACTCTCCAGAGATTTAAGAGGGCTGTCAATCATGAAAGAGCAGGCTGTCTTTCTCTGGACTCCCCTCCTAACAGCACCAGGTTTTTTTTTGTTTTTGCCAAGGTGGGGGTGGGGTGGATATTCTAATGTGGTCCCTCTGTGACCTGGGTTCCCAGGCCCAGTGCTGATGCAGGGATGACCTGCAGACTCTGAAGCCTCCCTTGGCAGGTTCTGATGTTGGGGCAAGGCTCCCAGGCTCCCTGAAAGCATGTGCATCCCTCTTATTGTCTAACCTTGAGCCTGTCGAGGGCCATGGACTATCGATGCTGCCGGAACTGAGGGCTTGTGTTCCGAAGTGCTGGGCTCCATTTGCACTCTTGTCCAGAAAGTACCCCGGACCTGGGGGATGAGAACATGCTGCTTCTGAAGGCCCCCATCGATGTTGGCCAGCCACTCCATGGGAGGGATGTCATTCTACTCAGACCTGTCCTCACCACTCTCTCTCCACTCACTCTCTTTTTTTGGGGGGGTGGAGGGAAGGGGGTACCAGGGATTGAACTCAGGGGCACTCAACCACTGAGCCTTATCCCCAGTTCCATTTTGTATTTAGTTTAGAGACAGGGTCTCACTGAGTTGCTTAACACCTCACCATTTCTAAGGCTGGCTTTGAACTCTTGATCCTCCTGCTCAAGCTGCTGGGATGACAGGTGAGAGCCACAGTGCCAGCTTCCCTCTCTCTTTTGCTCACTCATTTATGTACTTAGCAAACTGGGCTCAATACCTATGTACCACCCAGGGTGCTAGAAATCAGGGACCCAGAAGTGACATACATATCCCTTGAGCTACTAAAGCCTCGTGGTAGAAACCGGCACAGAATAGCTGGAATTTGGAAGGGGAAGTGGTAACCACAGAATCAGCCAACAACTTCTGGCACTCACCATGAGCCTGGGTCTCCAGGCTTTCTAGCTATTATCTCACTTAATTCTTCACTGCAGGAAATCGGGACTCTGATCCCTTTGCCGTTTTGTAGAAAAGGACCACAGAAATGATGTGAATGGCAAGGTGGCACTGCTAAGAGATTGCTGCATGTCACTAGAACAGATTGCAGAGTGTCCTGGGTGGATTCAGAGACTTGTGATTCTCCCCAAACTGTGTGCTCTGCCCCAACTCACCACCCCTGGAGATCATGTAACCATGACAGACACCTGTGAGCTCTACTACTTGCCAGCCCTCTGCTGAGCACTTTATCTGCATGGGAGCTGAGGCAACCCAGCTTCTGTGGTGGGGACACTGAGGTGCCCAGGGCATGCGTGATGCTGTGAGAGTCTTCTCCTGCCGCATCTAGCTGGCCCTTGGTGGACTATGGGAAGACTGAGAACAAAGATTGGGTCCCCTCCTGCCTGGATTTGGGAATGCCAGCTGTTATTTAGTTGGGTGACTCTGTGGCTTGGGACATGGGTGGATCTGGAGAGAGCTGACTCAGAGTCCTCAGAGACCAGGCTGAGCAGGTTCTGGAGAAGGGATGGAGGGCGCCGTGTGAAGCCACGCGTTTCGGTGGTGATTCTGCAGACTTGACTCTCAGGCAGGCTCCTGTCCACCCCAGACTTTCCAGAGTTCTGTGCGTTCTGCTGTTCCCAGCTCTCCACCTGCCCAGCAGTGGCCAGACGCACCCTTTCCCCCATCAGCATGGCCCTGCTGCCTCCTGCTTCTGATTTCCATTTCTTCTCACGTCTGACCTATTTTGGAAAACTTCCTGGTGCCTTGTCCTGGGTGACAGCCTCCCCAGCTGTCCTCTGTCCTACGTCTTACGCTAAGTGCCTCCCTGTCACCCTGGAAGCCAGCCTCACACATCCTGTGTCTCCCAGGCAGGGTTGGCACTCAGCAGGCTCAGGCAGGGCTTTTTGATGAAAGAGTGATTTGGATGAAAGATGTTGACCATCCTCATCTGTTTACCTGCCATAAAACAGCACTTCCCAAGCGTGTGGCAGATACAGTGCCAATGTCTGGGTCATGGTTATGACGCAGGCAGCACAGCCCCTGCCCTTGGTACACAGATCCAGTGGGAGAACAATCATTCAGTCCAAAGTCTCTTTTTCAAGTCCTCTGTGCCATTTGGACGACGTGCTGCAATGCAGGTGACACAGGAAGCCTGGCAGCAGGCTCCTAGGCTAGACTGAGGGCTTGGCAAAGGCTTTTTTGAGGAAGGAACATGGAAGAGGAGGCACAGAGGTTAATTAAATGATAGCCAAGTGCAGGTGGGAGCACAGAGGCCAGGTGAGGCAGGCAGGCAGGGGGCTCTAGAGCAGGAACAGTGACTTCTGGTGCCAGGGGGCACCTGGCCATGATGTCACATTGAGGATCTTTAATTGCACTGCATTGGACAGCCAGCCCTGGAGAGCTACAGGCAGCCATTCAGGACAGAACCTCCGAGTCATTCTTAATACTGTTCTTCCTCACTTCACAATTCTCACACACACACACACACACACACACACACACACACACACACACATTATCATTCATGAGATATCCCCAGTTCCCCACTCTCCTTACCTTCCTCACTGTGGCCATCTCTCTCCTCTTACCTGATGCCTGCTCCTGCCTCCACCTACTCCCTGTTTCCTCCTGTCCCCACTCTGGTCAGGAGACCAGCCAGAGAGTGTCCCCAAACTTAATCCAGAGAGGGTCACTTCCCTGCTCACAGCCTCCCAAGGAGTCCTCGGTTCACTCAGAACAAAAGCCCAAGATCTCATTCAGCCTGCTCAGCCCACCCCTGACTTGCTGGGCCATGTCCTCCTCCCCTCCCGAGCTCCGTCCCTCACAGCATCTCAGCCCCCTGGATGCCTTCCTGCACCTTCAGCATGGTCCCCAGAGCCTGTGCCACGTCTGTTCCCCACACCTGGAGCTGTTACCCATGTGTCTACAGGCACAGGCCTTTCCCCCAACAGCCTTTGCTCGGGTCTCCCTCCCTGTTACACCCCACACTGCTTTGTCCCCCAGTGGGTGCCCTCCTTCACGCGCCACCTCTTTCCACATACCAGGAAATGACGCACGTACCCTGGGTTTGATATTTGAGCTTCCTGCTAGCATGCAAGCCCACAGAGGCAGGAATCTGAGATTAATCTTCTGCATGAATAGAGATCATATGCACTCATGTATTTTAAAAAATCAAATTTTCTTGTGGATATCAAATCCCTTTTCTCCTGATAATTTATTTGCACTTAAACAAATGGCTATTTGCTAAGGAGATCTATAGCCACTGGCTGTAGGACAAAGTCTGAGTGATAGCCAAATTTTAAAATACTGCCAAAGCAAGGATTTCTATATTGCCCTGCTATGTTGGTCAATAAGAGAGAGACAGAGGTGAGGGCCAAGGTCCACAGTCAAGTTCTGGCCACTAGAATGGCTTCGGGACTGAGTCATCTACTCTTTCACAGGATGGTGTTCTGGAGCAGTCTGGAGATATCAGCAAGGCCTGAGTTTTAGTAAGCTCACAGTGTGGGTCGGGATCTCGTGTTGGTTAAGCAGATATTAATTCTCAACATCTTACTAGTGCTCTCCTAGCCCATGCCTTCAGGAGTGTCTGTGTGCAGACATTGTGCTGAGACTTGGGGTGTAAGCAGGAAGGAACACAATATGGTCATGAAAGATTTCCTAGAAGGCAAGCAGTGGTGACGTGGTGCCTCGGGAATGGGGGTCAGTCCCAGGCACTTAGATGGCTGAGGCTGGACAGTGAGCTGTGCGGGCTGCATCCAGGAGGTCCTTCTTGGGGATCAAGGAGGGAACCTTTGAGATGAGTGGCAAGTGCAAGGGTGTGGAAGAGCAGGATGCACTTGTAGAGCAATAGCACCATATACCAGGCTCACAGGAAATAGGAAGAAGGTTGTCTGGAAGATGTCGAGAAAGGAAGAGGCCCTACCTCAGAGAGGGAGCTGGGCAAGAGGCAGGTTCCCCATGCAGAGCAAATGAGGTCCAGATTCAACTGCCCCAAGGCACGTATTTGAGGGCTCTTGGGATTCTCTTTGCTGCAGTATCTGGGTTTTGAGGTAAATCCCCCCAACTGAGCAGAAGGTACTTGTTTCTTTATCTCTTCATAGTTATTATGCTGATCACCTCTGGCTCAGTCATATTTTGAATATTATTTTTCTCTACATAGTCTAAGGTTTATCGAAGCACTGCTATTGTAAAATAAAAGAGAGTGTATGTGTGTGTGTGTGTGTGTGTGTGTGTGTGTGTGTGTGTGTGTGTGTTCTTTCCAAGGCTGTGCTCTTATAGGACTTGGTATTTGCTGTCCCTCAAACTCAAGGACAGGGACAGCACTGGGAATGGGTGGGTTTCCAACTGCCAGAGGCTGGTGTGGTCCCAACTACTGGGCATGCAGCCTCCACCTTCAATTTGTGACACCTGATTACAGAGGAAGGAGAGACGCCGAGAATAGGAGCCCGTGATGAACCTGGGTGGGCAACACCCAGCTTGGTCAGAGAAGGGAGTGAGGGTGAGAAGGTGTGTAACTGTGTGTGTGTGAGTGTGTGTGTGTGTGTGTGTGTGTGCGTGTGAGAGAGAGAGAGAGAGAGAGAGAGAGAGAGAGAGAGAGAGAGAGACTAAGCAGGAGCAAGCCGTCAGTCAACAGGTCACCCACCCCCATCCGTGTGAGCTTTATCAAGAGGTTTCTGCATCTTCCTCTTAAGCATTCAAGGCTTCCTCCATTTTTCCATCTGTTCAACTCCATATTTATGTAGTGGCATCAGGCTGTTAAACTTCCTGGCCGTCTTTTCCCAGTGAGCCCAGGAATGATAGTATGATCTTATTCATGTTAGCAACTGTGACCAGAGTGCCTAGCTTTGCAGGGCCTGGTGCTGCTTCCCCCAGACATCTTCTCATTTAATCCTAACAGCTTTATGGTGTGGGCTGAGCCTACGGCACCCCTACTGCTTGACCCCGGAACCCCTGCTCCGCTCAGCCCCTCTCTGGTAGGCACAGTGTTCCGCAGGATCACTTGCCTCATGCATGGTCTCTTGGTTAAATCACCCTCCTCCACTGGAATTTCAGAACATGTCTCTTAGTCATATGGAGTGAAGGGGCATTTTGTTGTTGTTGTGTTTTTGTCTGAACAGCTTTGCAGAAATGATGATTCTATTGATGAGGAAATGGAAATTTTTACACAAACAAGGAGATCCCTTGACATTTCCAGAATGTCTTCAGGCACCTGGTAGTTTTCATATCAAAAGATATGAAAGAGACAAGGGTATAAGGAGAGGAAAATAAGCCAGAGTTGTTACAGTATCTTCGTGTAAGAGGCATTTTATGATGGAAGGAGATATTGGTCAGAGGAACAATTGGCTAGTGTGTTTATTTGTTCCTCTATCATCTTTCTACTTATCCATCCATCCATCCACCCATCATCCATCCATTTATACATTTTTTCTCTTCCCCTTTCTCCCTCAATGATCTATCCACCTCTTCTTTTACGTAGCTTTTAGTGGTAGCATATACATGAACTATAACTTGTTCTAGACAACTTGTGTCTGAGTGTGTATGTGTGTGCATGCATGAGTCCTTTTAGGAAGGAGGCAGTGTAGTAGGTGATGGCATCCAGAAGGATGTTTTCTGCTTACACACACTATGCATGGGATTTTCCCATATAATCTCATTCATGTTCCACAACACACCTACCAGATAAGTGTTTTTACCCCTCTTGGACAGATGACAAAAATGAGGCTTGAAGAGGTGAAATGGCACTGAAGTGTCACATACCTGGTAGGTGGCAGAGCCAGGATTTATACTCAGGTCTGACTCCAAAGACCATAACTACTCCTGAAAGCACCATTCCCTAACTTCAATTTCCTTTATGAGGAGAATAATGGTAATAGTAATGTTAGTCCTTGGAATTATCACCAAAGTCTTATTCTGGACTGTGCTAAATTTGGCACATGACACCCTCACTAACCCTATGATTCTGGGTCTGTTTATCTCTATGTTACAAGTGAGAAGAGAAGAGTTTAGAAAGGTTAAGTAATGTCACACAGCTTGGAGGAAATGAATGTGATAGTCAGAGCTCTGATTTTGCAGTTGATGCCCTTAGCTGCTTCACTTGCGCCCTATGGTAGGAGGTATCTTGGGCCACCTATTTATATAGTTACAAATGCCAGAGTAAATGTTTACAAAAGAAATATCTATTTGTCATTTCTCACTTTCCATACTGTACTCCTGCCAAACTCAGCTTCCCGGGACTCCACACATGCGCACCGGCAGGCACCCCTGTACCTTTTCCAAGCTGTTTCTCTACCTTTGAGGACTTTCCTCCCTTCCCACCCGGGTTGCAACCTGCCCATTTTTAAAGGACGAGCTGAGATGGCATGTAAGCCTCATTGTATTAATTTACACTTGTGAAATGGGTCAACCCTGAACGACTCAGGAGAACTCAAGTGTAAAAATTCTCAACAGGCAGGCAATTTCAGTTGTCCCTGGGTCAAAGCCTGCCTGGCAATGGTGGGACTCACTGGGGAATATGGAAGTGTTGAACAGTTTCCTTCTAGTTCTCTGAGGGCAGCATTTCGGCAAAGCCCCAAGGAAACCTGGTGACATGGACTATATTTCTTTCTTCTCCAGCCTCTCTACTGTCTTCATTAGTCTTGAGCTCTTAGCTCACGCCATTATTTCTTTTCTTTTTTTCTTTTTGTATTGGTGCACTACAGTTGTGAGTACTGATGGGATACGTTGTTACACACTCACACATGAGCATAATATAGCAACAAAACATGGCCAATATCACTGCCTAGTACTTCCCGCTTCCCACCCTGCTCCCACCCCTTGGTCCCCTTCCCTTACTGATCTCCCTTTGATTTTCATGAGACCCACCCCCACCTTTGTTTTCCTTTTTCATGTCTTGCTTCTGCACAGGAGAAGAAACATGACCTTTGGGGCTTCTGTATTTGACTAATTTCTCTTAACACAATGGTCTTTTGTTCCATCCCTTTTCTGGCTGAAGAAAACTCCATTGTGTATATACATCACATTTTCTTTATCCATTCATCTGTTGATGGACACCTGGGCTGGTCCTATAGCATGGCTGTTGTGAATTGTGCTGCTATAAACATGAGTATACATGTGTCACTGTGATAAGATGACTTTAATTCTTTAGGCTAAATACTGAGAAGTCACACCATTATTTCTTAAAATGCAAAGTCCCACCCCTTGTTTTTCACTATCTTCTAGTGTCTTTTATTGTTCAGTTTTCCTGCTACCTTGAAGCCATGTGGCCTTGCCAAAGCCACACTTCCCCTCTCGGGTACATCCCTGTGTCCTCAGCTGCTTTCGTACCTCCTTGCTACCAATGGTCAATTTTCAATGACCATAATCAAGAAGCAAGCACATGAGTCATGTGGACATGAAGCTTGTGATGGCTTTCTGCTTTACCTTAATGGGAATGACATTTTGTATGTTTGTTTGTACTTGGGACCAAACCCAGAGTGTCCCACCATTGAGCTCCATCCCAGCCCTTTTTAGTTTTTATTTTGAGATACGGTCTTACTAAGTGGCTGAGGCTGGCCCTAAACTTGCAGTACTCTTGCTTCAGCCTCCTAAGTCACTGGGATTGCAGGCACGCACCACCACACCCAGCTCTGGCATTGGCTTTTTTAATGCTTGGGCTTTTCATGCTATTTTGGACCTTCACTGTGCTCTAGTAACATTTCAGCTACTCCTCATTATGTGTGAGTTGACCCCAATTTTAAGGATACTTTTGAAGTTTCATAGACATGATCTTGCACCTCGATTCTTCTTTATAAGCAAGTTACTTTTCGCTTTGAACTTCATGCTTCTCATAGGAATAGTAGAGGAGGTAATGGCCATCTTTGTGGTCAATATTCAATTAGAACTGTCTGTCACACAAGGTTGTCTTGCAAGAACCAGCAGTTACCATTATTCTTACCCTAATATTGTGGTTATTCTTGTTGCTATTGATAGAGCATCTGAAAGCAACAAGACAACCAATCTTCATTCTTGTAGAAGGAATTTTTAAAATTACTCAATAGCCATATGTGCATATTCAATCTTGTACAAATGTATTAAACACAATGGAGCAAGACTGGACCCTAGCATGCTCTCTGCAAATCTTTAAGGCACTTCTTCCCCTGCTCTGTGTCTACTTCCCACAAGCAAAATATGAATGAGTCATACTTAGAACGATGACTGTTCTTGGGCACAGTGCAGGGTCTCTCTGTGTTGTTGTTCCTCACAACAATTGATTTTAAGATAATGAATCCTATGATAAAAGGTAACAGAAACAACTCAAGGACACGTGCCATCAGTAAAGTGACAAATCCAGCATTTAAAACTGGGTCGATTTGAACTGGAGTGCTGGGGTTCCAAGTGTACCTTCATTTCATGCTTTTGGTCCCTCTGCATGAAAGCCATGTGAGTTGTGTTTGCTTCTTGAACCTCCCCACACCCTCTGGCTGCTTGGAACCAGTTGTGGGTTCTGGTCTTGCCATTTAGAAGGCTCCTCTCTGCAGAGACCAGGGCATGGTATGATATTGCACAGTGGATTTTCTGGTCTGAGATTTTAAATTACTCATGTCATTTCAAGCTGTGTGAGTTGCTGGAAGGCCTGCTTGCTCCCAAGCTCATTTAATCAAGCATCACAAATGTGAAGAAAATCAAATGCTGCCTCACTCTGGAAGGGAAGAGGGCAGACCCTGCTGAGCATGCACCTTACGCCAGGCATCTTGGAAGAAAGGAGCTTTTGATTTACCTGCAAATGGTGCTTTTCTGGGTGACACAGGGCCTGGCGCCAGTCACTGTTTCAGAGCAAACTTGACCTGTGTCCACCCATGCAAATTAGAACCTGTGTCTGGGTTGACTCTTTAAGTAGGAACAACAGGTCCTTAGCCACTGGGAATAAAAACAACAGAGAGATGAGGGCTAGGCGGGGGCACTTCCAATCTTCCTGCAGCCTGGAAATCTTTTATTTTTAATATATGGTAACTCCAACTAAGCTCCTTTTGTTGCTGACTCAAGTTCCTTCAGGGTCCTGCTCCTACAGACACAGACATTTGTTTCTGAACATATTGGTGTTAGAGGCAAGAATAACCATAGCTGTAACAAGGCCCACCGCGTAACTGATACCCAGTTTTGCTTGGTCTATGTATCTTGATGTCCATATCAACTGGGGAAGACAACTGGAATCTTCATTGGCAAAGAGAAGAGCTGAAGCTCCTAGGGCTGAGGTAGCCTTCAGTCTCCAGGAGAACCATCCATGTTGTTACCCCTGCAGTTGTTTTGATTTAATATGAATGAGAAAAGAAGGCAAGGGGCCAAGTTACAGACCTGCCCTTCCGAAGTCCAAGTCCTTGTGTCACAGGTGGTGGGGATCATTGTTTTCTCCAGCTTGTAGGAGAATCACCCGGGAGCCTCATCCATATTGCTTTATTCACTGAGATTTCTCTGAGCAATAAAATGTGTTTTTCCTGAAGGCTCAACAGTGGATTTCTTAGAATTGTTCCAGATTGCTCCTTTATTTGCTCTGCTTGGGTTTTGTATTTCTTTTGATTGGAAGGACAGAGTGGTGGCAGGGATGGAAGATGGGGGACCAGTGGTATGCTGATAAATGTTTAAAAACGGGCTATTAAAAAAAAAAAGATTGATAGCCTGTGTCTGTTTCCATGCTGTGAATCCTCCCACATGGTCCATTCCAAGACACCAACTTGAAGTCACACCCACAAGGTTATGTGCCATCAACCTACCACTGCCTGGTGGGGGAAAACCACTTACAATGCAATCACTAGAAATGGCCTTCACTAGAAATGGCCTTCACTAGAAATGGCCTTCACTAGAAATTCAGTGTGAAAACAATTTGAACAAATGTTTATTAAGTGCCTACAACTCAGATATGCCAGTAAATGCTGAGATGTTGGCTATAGAACTTACATTTTCAGAGATTTTTTTTTCTGGTTTGCTTTTGTTTTCCTTTCTTAAAAATATTTTAATTGCTGCATTATAGTTATACATAACAGTGGGGCTCATTTTGACATATTCACACATGTGTGGAATGTGATTTACTCTATCTACTTTGATCTCCAGTACTTGCTCTTTCTCTCCCTTCTTCCCTCTTTCTATTCCCCATCCTCTGTCCCGCGGGTATTTCTCCATTTATTTACTTTTTAAAAAAATGACTTTATTTGTTTATTTTTATGTGGTGCTGAGGATCAAACTCAGTACCCCACATGTACTCTACCCTTTTTCTCTGTTTTTTTTTTTAATTGGTGCTTTAAAGATAGACATGAAGGTGGGGTTCACAGTAGCATATTCATATATGCATACAGCATAATTTGGTCAATTTCAGTCTACAGTTCCTCCTTTTTCTATCCCCTTCCCTTCCCCTC
Organism: Ictidomys tridecemlineatus; assembly: GCF_052094955.1. NCBI lineage: Eukaryota > Metazoa > Chordata > Mammalia > Rodentia > Sciuridae > Ictidomys > Ictidomys tridecemlineatus. The sequence continues at coordinate 4,842,891 of NC_135483.1, forward strand.
AATGCCTTCCTCTGCTCCATTGATCTCCTTGCTATTTTCATAAGACAGCCCCCCTCCGCCCTATTTAACTCTAGCTTCTACATGAGAGAAAGCATTAGACTCTTGTCTTTCTGAGTCTGTTTTTGTTTTTAATCTCCTAAGGGGATGAATGATCTCTAGGGACTTCTTCAGTCTCAAACAAAAAATACAATGTCCAAAACAAGAAAGAAAGAAGAAGACATACTTAGAAGTCAGACTGTCTGTGTTTAAATCCCGATTACAGCTTGTCCTGGGATGGTTATCTAACAACTCTGTGATTTAATTTTCTAATATGTAAATTATAAAATAACAGTCCTCCACTCAAATAGTGTTTGCAAGCATTAAATGTGTTGTTATGTGTCAGTTGTGGAGAATAAACATAGCACACACTGAGAATCAATACAAATGATAACAATATTAATAATACCAAAAGTTACCCCAACAGAGCTGTCAGCAGTGTGGTGAGAGAAGCCATGCAGAGGCTCTGAGAGTAGAAGGGGTCAGGGGAGGAACTAGTTTGCCTACAATATAGCTGATGCTGATGGAGACCAATAGAGAGCATCCTCTAACTGAGATTTGAACCATGCTAGAAGCTTTGAGTGCCAAATAGACTTCACACTTGGTTGGAGAGATACTGGGAGCATTGGTGGCTTTCCATCTTTTGGTATTTTAACCTATTGCACCTTTATATTGAAAGTGGACTTGGTTTCCTTGGCTGTGGATAGTTGGATCTCACTTTTTAATGCAATCTACCAATCACTGACTTCCAGGTGCAGTATTTGCATCACGTGAGTCTCCATATGATTGAGCTCAGGTCTACCATCTTGCTGTTCATTCCTTTTCTCTTTGTCTTCCATTTCCACTTTTCCCTGCCATTGAAGAATAATTGTGCAAGTTTCATATTATTATTTTCACTGTTGGCCTCTGTGTTGTTGGCTGTGGTTCTCTGCTCAGTGGTCAGGACGGGATGTGCGGGTTATAGCGCATCAACCCCTTCACTTCGGGTGCGAACACCTGGCACCCGCGTGCCCAGTCACCACCTGCTCCTCCATGCTCTCCTTGTCTTTTGTGTAGATGCAGTTCTTCATCTGGCACTGCTTTCCTCTCTGAGGAACCTCCTTTACCTTTTCTAGACTTACCGTGAAGAGCCCGGTGGTCTGAGGCACACCCCACGGAGGATATCTCTGGGAGTGGGTTCTCTTTCTCTTAGATCTGCTCATTTGAAAACACCTTCATTTTTGGAAGTATATCCATGGAATACAGAGTTATGTGGGAACATCTCCCCTGGAAGCCTGAAGCTGTTTCTCCATTATTTTCTGGATACCAGATTCTGATGAGTGTCACTATCTGTTATCCTTTTTCTTTTTTTTTTTTTTAATGTATGGCAGTTGCTTTTTTCTGTTCTTAGGTGTGTGTTTTGAATTTCAGTTTACCATATTTATTAGGCCATTTGAGTTTGCTGTGTCTCAGTTTAATTTTCATGGGATTTGCAGAATTTATGGAACCTGTGAGTTTATAATTTCATCAAATTTTAAAAAAATGTAAACACATTTATTAAATTAATTTGTTGGCTTGGCCCCCTTATCTCTGGGACTCATCCATATGTTAGATGCCTAATTCATCCCTCAGCTCACTACGGTTCTTCCTTTCATCAGTCTTTTTGTTTGATTGTTTGTTTTTCCTTTCTCTTGTGCTTCATTTTAGATAATTTCCATTGCTGTACCTGTAAAGAGACTTTTTTCACTGTTTTTCTGTCTGATGTGAAGCACCCGGGGCACTGTCCTGTAGTCCTAGTCTTCCCATTAAACAGCTTTGTCACTTGGAACAAATGTCCCAATTATTTTGTTTTTCAGAGACTTCGTAGATAAAGCCAGGACTTTTAAGGCCTTGGCTCTGGAGTCAGGATGGGCGGTCAGTGGTCAGGGGTGTGTACTCGGAAGTCATGTTTCCAGGTTTCTCCTCGGCTCTGCGATTTCACGTCGTAGAACCTTACAGAACGGTTATGCTCCAGGACTTCACCTGGTGTTTAACACCCTGTGACTGTGAGCGTCTGCCCACGTGGGGACTCTGATGGCCAACTGAGATGATCTGTGAGCGTCTGCCCACGTGGGGACTCTGATGGCCAGCTGAGATGATCTGTGGATGTGCTTGAGGCCGCACTTGGAGAGCAACGTTAGACGTCAAAGTGACTGACGATTGTCACTGTGGCTTCAGTTCTGTGAACTCTGGGAGAACACTAGTCAGTATTCCTACACGTTTCTGTGGGGAGAAGGAGGGAGTCTGTTTAGGTTTTATGACTTCCTGAAAATGATAGCTAGAGATGGTCACTTTATTTTAAGGAATGAAGGTAACTCCGAAGAGTGGAATGGGACTCTCTGCTTGATTTAGGAGTCATGTGACCTTGGGATTTTTGAAAACTCTTATTTATTTCCTATAAATGGAAATGACAACAAGTAATTCGTAGAGTTTTCATGAAAATTAAAATCGATCATTTTTGGTGTGAATGCTAAATAGTTTCTGACAAAAACATATGAAATAAGAGCAGAGGCTGCAGCTGGTTTCCTGTTGCCTGGGACAAAAGGTTTGCAGTTTCTGCTCGACCCCTTGCTTGCCTTGAGTCGTTAGGACAGGTAGTGCTCCCAGCGCTGCCAAGAGCACTTTACTGTCACCTGGGGCTCTTGCTGCAAGCCCTGTTGGAGAGTGCCAGTAGGTCAGGTTCAGCCACATGAGAAAACCTTTCTCCTCCATTAAGTAACCTTACACCGCGGCAAATAAGGAAACCTGCTGCATTCACCCATCAAATCCCAACCTGGATTCTTAAATTTTAGAGGCTCTCATGCAAGAAAAACCTAAGTTTTTCACTGCCAGACCAACAAAGAGAAACAAGGGTTGGGTAGGAGAAGTTAGACTGCCTATCTCACTACTTCTGAGTTTTTCCCTACACAAAATATGGCCAAGGAGAATCCTAGAATCAGATTCCATCAGAAAGGAAAGGGTTCTGTTTGGCTTTAGATAATCAGATACTTGATGAACTCCAGCTCAAATATCACAAGATGCCACAGAAATCCAGGATAGACAACACCAAAGTGTTTACCAGTGGGTGGAATCAGGGTGAAGTATTGTAGTTATTAGGGTCTGACAACGTCCAAATGAGTTCTACTAAAAGGTTAGTGGTCTTTTCTCAAAAAAAAAAAGAATTCAGTATTGGTTTTTGGTTTTGGAGGTCAACAGAACCCAACAGAAGGTTTATAATCCTGCAGTGGTGAGCAGATATGCACAGAGCAGCCGGCTCAGTCCTGGAGAACAGATTGCATAGTGGAAACTACATGTAGCTTCCGGGGTCCTTTCCTTTGGTGCATTTGGAACACCAGGGCCTCTTCCTGGCAGCCCCTCCCTGCTGGGGAACTTCACCTGAGTTTCAGGGCATGTTCTACTCTCAGCCAAGGTCAGATATGGGAGACTGTGGTTCCCAGCAGTACCAGGTTCCTTCTGGGAACTGTACTCTGGCGTGTACAGCATAGTGGCATAGAACTAAGACATAGCAAACAGCAATTCCTGATAACACGGAGGCAGCAGAGTTCATGTTTACATGACCAGAATATTTCTATATTCCCAGGCAGTTTCCCTACGGATGGCCAGCCTTAGATCACAGGCCACTGCATTTTCTTCCTTTTAATTTTTTTTTACTTTGTTTTATTTAGTTATATATGACAGTAGAATGCATTTATGCACTTTGATATATCATACATAGGTGAGATATAATTTCTCACTTTTCTGAGTGTCCATGTTGCAGAATCACATTGGACATGAGTCACATACACACATACAGTAGTCATGTCTGTTTCATTCTACTATCTCTCCTATCCCCACATCCCCTGCCTTCCCCTCCCCTCCCTTCACTTCCCTCTACCTAATCTAAGGTAATGCTGTTCTAAATCATTACACATAGATGAAATGCATTCCTACACATCGGTGATGAATCTACCCCATTCACAGTAGCCTCAAAACTAAAATAAAATACCTGAGAATCAATCTAACAAAAGAGATGAAGGACTTCTACAATGAAAACTACAGAACACTAAAGAAAGAAATTGAAAAAACCTGAGAAGATGGAAGATATCCCCTGCCCCAGGATAGGCAGAATCAATATTGTCAAATGGCCACACTACCAACAGCGTTATACTGATTTCCCTGACTGCATCAGTGTGGGTTCTGTCATGGCAGGTGGCTGTCAGGGTGAGGCCCTGGAGAGGACCAGCAGTGCTTTGCATGGGATTCTGGAAGCCCCATGGGAAACCCTATGTGAAGCCATGCATAGGGACCCATGTCACCAAGAGGGTCACCTCCCCACCCAGAGGAAGCTCCCCAAGTCCTGTAACCTCTGCCCTCTCACCACATGTTCCTAGGGAAGCCCCACAGTTGTCCAGTGGAGGTCACAGAGCCATTCCAAGTGCCTTACAGGGAGCGGCGGCAGTGGTTGCCAGTTACAGGGTCCTTGGCACAGGCAATGTGATGTCTCTCTCTTTAGACATGACATTCATGTTTCAATATTTACTGTAAATGCAAGGAAAGTGGGCCTCTGTCAGTATAGGGTCTTTGGGAGTTTGAACCTGGGTCCGTGGGACTGTGAAGTCCTTTCTGCCTGTTCCCTCCTGGGGCTCAGGCAGAGCAGACCCAGTTCAGAATAGTCATGCCCACACTTTCTAGTGACCTTGGCTGACACCATGTGCTTGGCTCTCTCGTCATCCTCAAGTTAGCAGCAAAGACATTTCCCCTGTTCCCAGGGTCCTTGTCATCGGAGTGAACATGCAGACAGGGAAGGGAACAATTCTGTTACCCTGGGATGAGAGGCTGTAAGCCTGTAGTACTTACAGGAAAGGACCTCCCCTATTTTCATTATTGTTCTGCAAACACTCACTGAGACTCGCCATTCTCCATGTACCTTTCACATATCCATCGTTTAATTTTCACAGTGGCATTATGAGTGCGTTACTATCATTGCTGTCCTCATTCATACAAAGAGGCAGTTCAGCAGAGGGACATTAGATACTTTAGTCAAGATCACACTGAGAACAACAGGAGAGAGAACCTTTATCTAGCTATGTGGGCAGAGCCACGTCATGACAGAACATTTCCTCTTGAGTCTGCCATTTTGTCTGGTCAGGTACTGGGTGTCGGGGGCCTCCCTGAGCCTTGTTCCACTCAGACAATCAGCTCCTCCATCAGCTTCACCCCAGCTGTGAGGTTGGAGGATAGATGGGGGATCACAGCTGTGGGAGACATCTGTTTCATGTTTCAGGTAATAGTAACAAAGATAAGCTAGGCACAGTGGTTTATACCTGTAATTGCAGTGACCTTGGAGCTGAGACAGGATTCCAAGTTCAAAGCCAGCCTCAGCAACTTAGTGAGGCCTTAGGCAACCTATTGAGACCATGTTAAAAACATAAAAAGGGCTGGGGATGTGGCTCAGAGTTTAAGTGCCCCTCGGTTCAATCCCTGGTACCAAAACAAAACAAAATAAAACAAAACAAAAATAAATTAACAAAAACCCCACAGACATCGTTTCATTGATGGAACATGGGGTTGGACATCACACACTACCCGTGTTTTACATGTCCTCTCCTAGTGTGGGCACTAGTCACTAGCTTGAGCTTGCCTACTTGGCTTTGGGACCTATGAGTTGCAACACCAGAGCGTAAGGTTTTGACCTTTGCATAAGAGTGATTTATATTCCAGGTCATGTCAAATGTCCCTGGGTCAGAGGGGCTAATTCATAATACACTGAAATGAAAGTAATTATGACAAAATAGAGTTCAGTGTGCCTATTGCAGGTGAATACTTTCTGGTTTTTATCAGCCTTATGAAAACTGTGGGTTTTTATGTGGGTTCTGAGTCACTTGCAAAGTTGTAGACGTCAGGATCGAGTTGTACAGCCCTGCTATTTACTGAGGGCATCTCCCTCTTCTGTCCACTCACCTGGCATCTGTTGAACAACCACTGTGTTCCTGCCCTGTGTCAGCTGCTAGAGGCACAGAGAAGACCACATGTCTCATCTCCTCCTGCAGCTGTTGGGGATGGACGGTTCTGTGGTTAGCTGAGGACAGATGCTTACCTGATCGATTCTCCTCCTTGTATAGCTGTTAGAGCTCCAAGGAATGCAAAAGAAGCCCAAATGTAGCACTCCTCTTCTCAAGGTGCCCCAAGAAGACAGAGGGGAATCCAGGGCATAACAATGACATTAGAAATCCAGTGATCAGAGCAATGGTGTGATTGGCCTCCCGGTGACAGAAGAGCAATGGAAAAAAAAAAAAAAAACACAGAGAAACTGGTAAAAGTTAAATGATCTGGCTTTATGTTCCCTAACACATATTTGGTTTTAACCAAATGGTTCTGTAGGTTATCCCTTACATTTCCACTAACTGGTCTGTTAGTCAGTTTCCCATCGCTATAACAAATTCCTGAGATTAGTTAACTTAGGAGTAGGAAAGGTTCACTTTGCCCACAGTTTCAGAGGTTTCAGTCCATGGTCTCTTGGCCATGGTGGCACAGTATGTCACGGTGGGTATGTTGAGGAGCTTTGTTCATGTGACGGTGTCTGGGAAGCAAGAAAGTAAAGGCAGCCAGGCGCCCAGAATCCCTCTCAAGGCTACATCCCAAATGATCTAACTTCCTCCAATTACACCCCACCTCCTAAAATGCCACCGTCTCCCAGTGGCATACAAGCTGGTGGCCAAGTCTTCAACATCTGGCCTTTGGGGGACATTCAAGATCCAAACTACAGAAACTAGCTCTGTGACTATGGGCAAATTCTCTGTCCTCTCTGAACCGTGTTTTGAATATTGTTAGTGTGGGGATAATCACTCCTACCATTTGTCTCATGGGGAGGAAATTTGAAAGCCTGTGTACCTCATGGCACTGTTGTAACAGTGTAACAAACTCCTATGATCTTAATGGCTTTAAATCTTTCATTTGTTGTCTTAGAGGTCTGGAGGTGAGAACTCTGAAACGTGCCTCACTGAGCTAAGATCAGGGTGTCCCAAGGCCTGAATGCTGCTCTGAGTCTCTGGGAGAATCGGTTTCCTGAGCCTGCTACCTGTGATTCTACTGGGTGTGTCCTGGTTATTCAGAATGCTCTCCTGTAGGCCATCTGGTTAGAGGCCTTACTTTTTCAGCAACTTTAGACTCTTTTTTGCCTAATAGAGTCACAGATTCTAGAGAACAGGACTCGGATGTTGTGGGGGCAAGATATTATTCTGCCTACCACATTATGGAAAAGGTGGAGTTTCATGTCACTTTTACAGATGGAGGGAAAGAAAGGATGGGTATATTTCCAAAAAGGAATTCTGTGTAAGTCCAGACAGTGGGTTATATGGGCATGAACTCCCAAGTCTTCCTGCTCCTAGCTCTTCTGTGCCTGATGACTGGAACTCATGGCCCCTTCTCTAAGCATAGTCCCAAGGACTCAAGCTAATGCTCCCCTCATCACAGTATCTTCTTTCAACCATCCTGGCTAGAAAGATGGTTAATAGGGACCCACGTATGAAATAGTAAGGTTGCTCTTCAAGATTTGCCTACCTTATGTACTACATGAACTTGAACACATTTCTCTCCAGATGTTAATTTTCTTATTCAGATGTGAACATCATCCAGATGTTGATTTTACTCTCTTTAGTATAGAAATCATGGTAAGTGCATCACATATATTCTGTAGCGATCAAATGATATCATCCATGTGTGGTTTATAGATATATGAACTGGCAGAAATTCCTAATCACACAAAAGAAAATGACTAAAGGAGCTTCAGCATCTGTTTACTTAGAAAATAGCCACATGGTTCAACTTACTTGGAACTAACTTCTTTCAATGTTTGCCCATACAGCTTGTGAACTTCAGGATGATGATTAATTTCTCAAAGTGAGATTCAGTAGGGTCAAGTACATTTAAGAAGAAAGAATTCTAGAGGGCTTTGGCATTGGTTATAAAAGGTTACACACACAAAAATGTGATTCTGATGAGGTGTAGTGGGACAAAAAGGTATACATTCATCCCAGAGTTAGAGTCCTGCATCCCTTTTCCTAGCTCTGTGGCTGTTACGAGGGGCTAGATCTCTCCAGTGCTCCATTTCTTTTGGAGTTAACACCTGAGATGGAGCTATTTTTCATAGAGGATTTCTGGGAAACCAGAAATAAGATGGTGTAAGTGGAAATTCCTAGTGCCGGTCCTGACACAGAGAGGCTTCATAAATCTCGAATGCAGCTGTTCTGCTGTGAGAGAGGTCTGAGGAAAGTAACACACTGCCCCTGGCAATGATCTAACTGTCATGGGTTCACAGAAGAAGTCATCTGGATGGGACAATTGGTGGTGATGCCCATGAGATTTGTGCCCATTCTCTTGGTGATGGAGATTGAGATTCACAGGTAAAAGCAGCAACTTGTATTTTATCCATGGGGTTTGCCGATTTTCGGCCACTGGGCTTCGCCTGCACAGTCTGTTGACACCCGACTGTCCTGCTGATGCCGTGGCCATGGTTGCTGCTCTTAGCTGTTTTTTCTGATGTTGTGTTGTCATTGCCACTCATCTACAAACTCACACTTAACATTTTATAGAAGGTTTACTTAAAAAAAATCTGTCTTTCCCAGAAAAACAGAAAGATCTAGCATCACACCATCAACAATTTTTCCCAGTGGTGACCAGTCACTGCTAAGTTACAGTGGCCCCTGTGGATGGGGTGGCCACCTTCTGCTGCCACAGTGCCCGCTCAGATGCAGTTGTTTATGGCTGTTACTGGGATTTCCTTATGGTGGTTGTCTCAGTCTGTTTTCTGTTGGGATAGCAGAATACCTGATGCTGAGAGCCATAGCCAAGTAGGAATGATGCATGGCATTTTTGGTTGAAAGGTGACCCCAGCAAGCCATTGAGAAGATAATGATCATGCTAAGATGTGCATTCAATTGGAGATCAGACCCCTGCGGTCTGCCTAGGCCTGCTACTCATTGGTTGGGGAAGTGCGGTAGGAGGGAATTCCGGAGGGGGGAGTTCCTATTGGTGTAGTGTGTCCCAGAAGAAGGCCGCAGGCGTGGCATTGGTGGGAGTTTTGGAAATAAAGTTTGTTCCTGCTTGAGTGGCTCGTGATTTTGTGCCCAGCCAGACTGCGGCCACCTGAGACTGGGTGATGTGTAAGCAACAGGAAGTTATTTGGAGACTGGGAAGTCCCATGTGGCGGGGCCATCTCTGGTGAGGGCCTTCTTACTGATGGGGACTCAGCAAAGTTCTGAAACAGTATGGGGCATCCCAGGGTGAGGGGCAGATGGGGGACTCAGTGTCAGAACCACCCTCAGGATAACCCATTCCCTCAATTAATCCATCAGCCTACTTATGACCTCGTCACCTCGCAAAGGTCCCCCTGGTCCTGCCTCTGAATGACTCACAATGAGGACTAAATGGCAACAGGTCTCAATGGGGACATTTGTACTGTAAGGGTCCGGTGAAAAGTCAGAGGAAGAGACTACCAAGAGACTGACTCATGCAATTGCAGAAGGGGGTTTATTGAGGATCCATTCCAGCGTGCTGAGACTCCAGGCTCACTCAAGAAGGGAGAGCAGCCCAGAGCCCCGAGGAGGGGTTGAGCAGAGCTTAAGTACACTTTTTGGGGAGGGCGGGGGCTTTGCATACATCAGAACAAATCAGCATGAGGCACGGGAAAATTGAACAACAACTCTCATACATGATTAGCACATTCATTGGCGAGAACAGGTCGGGCGGGGGTGATGGGTCACTCCTAAGCAGGGTACACATTCAAACTGATTGGTTCAGGGCCCTAGGCTAAATGGCCAGTAGGGCGTTGTCTTCACTGCCTCAGGAATTTCAGGCTCTGGGTGTAGCAGAGGAACTTACCTGGTCCTTCACTTTTTAACCCAGGCCTTGCAGCTTAGAAACTTTACCCTTTCAGTACCATGGAAGTGGTACCCACATTTCCATCAACAGTGAAAAAGAAAAGCTAGATTAAGTGGGATCCAGAGTATCTTTTTAGATTTTCTTTCACTTATATTCCTGGCTCCTGTGGACATCTGAGTTTGCTCAGTCACTGATTGTGCTGTTGAACTCTACCGGTGCTTTCATTTTTATTTTTTTCAATTAAAATTTGGATTTTGAGATGCATACAGATTCACAGGCAGTTTTAGCAAAGCATAGAAAGACAACCTATGTACTCTTCCCCACTCTCCTCTATGGCAGCGTCTGACAAAGTGGTAACACAGTGTGACGGGTATTGTCCCAAGTGGCTGAGCCATCTACCATTACACACACACACACACACACACACACACACACACACACACACACACGCGTGAGTGATCCAATTTTTCTGTGCAGTTGCCTGCCTTCCATGTTGTCCGTTTTTCATCGTACATTCTGATGGACGTGTAGTCGTACTTCCTTGTGGTTTTGATTTGCACTTTGTATAATGAGGTCAAACATTTAAAAAAAAAAAATTTTTAATGGCCTATGTCCGGGGTGCACATGCCTCGAGAACCCCACTGCAGTGCAGGGATCCCTACAGGCAAGCAAGTCACAGATCCGCTGGCTTCCTTCGTTACCCATTTTTAATTTTTATATCTTGTGGTGAGCACACCTAAAAGCTACTCTCTTAGCAAATCTTCACCACACAATACAATTTCCTCGCCTCCAGCCCTCCTGCTGCCCGCTAGATCTTAGGCTTATTCATCCTATGCGCTTGGAAATTTATATCCTTTGATCTGCGTTTCTTCCCTCCCTCCTCACCACAGGTAACTCGCATTGGACTATTTCCATGCCTTTGACGCTTTCTTTAGACGTTCCCCATCTGTCGGATGATGTAGTATTTTTTTATTTCTGAGTCTGGCTTATTTCATTTACATCCTGTCCTTCAGCTTCATCTGTGTTGTTGCAAACGGCGGTATCTCCTTTTTGAAGAATGACGACCTGGAGAGATGTAGATCTCACTGTGAGATCTCAAGGAGGAGCTTGCGTAGCCCCCTTCAGTTCACCCAGCAGAGGGGTCACAGGCACAGCTGTGCTCCCACCTCTTGGAGGGTTCTCTCTGTCACTGTACCTAATGGCTTAGCAGGTTCCATCCCACCAACAGACACAAGGCCCTCTTCCCTGCCGTCCTCACCAACGCTGGCTGTCTCTTGTTGATAGTCATCCTAACAGGTGGCAGATGATGTCTCGTCATGCTTCTGATGTGCTTTTCCCTGAGGATCAATGGTGTTGAGCACCTTTTCAGGCACATGGTGGTGTTTTGAAAAAAAGTCTGGTCAGGTTTTTTAATCGGGTTCTTTGCTTTTCTTGCTATTGAGTTCTGTAAGTTCCTTGTGAATTTTGGATCCCACCTCTTTCTCAGCTACATGGTTGGCAAATGCTTCCTCCCATCTGTAGGCTGCCCCTCGTCCCATTGGGCATTTGCTGTGTGGATTGATGTAATCTGCTTGTTCCGTTTTGGTTTTGTGGCTGTGCTTCCAGTGCCACATCCAAAACATTATGACAAAGACAATATCAAGGAGATTTTCCTCCATGTTTTTTCTTCTTGGAGTCTTATGGTTGGGGACTCACCTTTAGGTGTTCATACCTTTCACGTTTCTTCTTGTGCCTGGCATGAGAGGAAAGTGGTTTTCCGTCCCCTTGACTGTGGCCAGCCATTCCCCACAACATTCTTTGGTGACTCTTCTTTCACCATTGTGCACTCCTGAGGTCCTGGTCCCACACTGGTAGTCTGTGTACTCTGGGGCTTACTGCTTGGCTTTCTTCTCTTCCGGGGGAATATGTCTACTTCTATACCAGCACCATGTTGTCTTGGTCACTGTAACTTTGTAATGTGATTGGAAATAAGGATATTTGATGCCTGAGGCTTTGCCAATCTTTCTATTACTATTTTTTTACTCTTAAAAATATTTGTGACTTCATTTGTGTTTATGATTCTCTATTTCTATGAAAAAAAAAACTGTAATTGGAATTTTGATGGGAGTGTGCTCAATACCTTGCTAGGTGTGGAGAGAGTATCCAACATCTTTTCATGAGCTTATGTGCCCCTGTGGGTCCTCCTTTGGGAAAGTTTTTTCTTGTATTTGCCTACTTTTACTTTGTTTGTTATCATGAAGATTTGTGAGTTATGAGTTTTTTCTAGGTAATGATCCTTTGTCAGGAAGTCAAGTCTCATATTCAAGGGCGTAATGTTCTAAAATGCCTCCATGAATGAGCAAACACTGAGCTATTGCTCCCAGGGTACACATGCGGGCAGGTTCCCCTGAGCCTCTGGTCCCGTTTTCATCAACTGACCAACATGTAGCTGTGCTTCATGTGTGTTTCTCTCAAAGACATTTTGCTTAACATGTATTGCTGATTTGTTAACCTTGATCTCTGCCGATAGTACCCTACCTCATATCTCAATAAAGTTTATCTAATACACAGTATTTTCTCTGCCTTTCCCTTGGGAACACTAATTAACACTCAGTTGAATGCATGGGGCTATTTTAAATAGCAGAATTGTCAGTAAAATCCACAAAAACACACACACACACAAAGTGGGCCATGAAACAGACTGCAAAGAGGACCCTTGTTTGCACGTTGTTCAGGCTAAGTCGGGACGTGCAGATCAGATGACTGGATTTTTTGCCACAAGGCTCAAGCCTTTGAATGACCATGAGGGTGCAACTCACATTGCATTTGGGTTAACAGATTTCAACAAATAGACAAATCCACAAATAAGGAATACACAAATACTGAATATCAGCTGCATACTATTTGCAAATATTTTTTCCACACTGCAGCTTGTATTATAATCCTCTTAACAGCATCAGTCACAGAAAAATAAAAAGGGCGAAGTTTTAGTGAAATCAAATTTATCAATATTTTCTTTTGTAGATCATGGTTTGGTGGTAAGTCTAAGATTTCGTCTTAACTCCGTATTTACAATATATTTAGAAGCTTTTTCTCTTTGTCTGAAAATGCTACAATTTTCTGTTTCTCATTTAAGCCTGAGATCCTTTTTGATCAGTTCTTACGTAAGGTGTGACATTAAATCTGAGGTTGGTTTGTTAGTGCTGTTTTACCTACCAGTGTCCAATTGCTTCAGGGAAATTTATTTTCCTTGTTTGTAAAGAGTCACAGGCATATTTATGCCCTTGTCACTACTAGCTGGCAGGTGGAGGCTGGGCTCCTTTTACGGTCTCCCTTAACGTGTGCTCAGTGGGTTCCCTGGGTTCCCCTCCTGTCTGGCTCCCTCCTCCAGATCTCCTCTAGGACGCCTGGAGGTGAAGATGATGCTTCCTTGCAGCCTGGCCTGGGGTGTGGGTGGAGGTGGGGTGCCTCCTCCTGTGTTGCTCAGCTGAGGACAACAGCTATTGTTGGAGAGTGTCTTTCCTCCAGGCTGCCTACCCTGCTGTCCTTTGGGTTCAGGGCAAGGCTGGTTGTGTGGGGCTTTGTCTGTGGATCCTAGCCTCTCTGACTTGCTGGCTTCTCCAGTCTCCAGTATGGGGTTAGGAGGCAAGAAAATGCAGAGAACTTCCCTAGTTTTCCTTGTTTCTTGAGGTCCCTGGTTTGTCTCTGTTCCCTAAGAATCTTCTGTTGCTTGTTCTGTTGTTATCTAGAGTATGTACATGTGCTTAGTGGCATGAACAGAGAAAAGTAGGTCCACTCCATCTTTCTTGAAGCAAAAGTCATGGCAGATAGGTATCGTCTTTATCCTATTTTAAAGATAAAGGAACAAGCTTAGAAAAGTTATACAGTAGAGTCACACAGCTCACAAGTGACACCCAACTACGGTCACAAATCCAGGGCTGTGCTTTCTACTCAATATCCCCTTCGTTTGTCACATACACATCAAAACAGACATGAGCCCACCCACAGAAGCATCCTGTGTGTGCGCTGCCCTTGAGTCACTGGCAGGGGACTCTCCCTGCTAAGAGCCCTGTGAGCCATGGGACGATGCTGATGGCTCATGGTCCATTTTCCTTGGAGTTCACTTTGTTTTATTCACAGTCCGTTTCATAATGGGCTTGAATCAGCAGTCGGGGAGCACAATTATGACGTCAGAAATGTTCCCAAGTGCGTATAAGCAAAAGGGTCATTAATTGCAAAGCACAGAACTTCAAAAAGATGCATCGGCACTTGTCACAAAAAGAGGGCACATGAGAGAGTTTACGTAGAGCATGAGAGACTGCAGTGTCCCCAGATGACAGGATTTGGAAATGGGAGTAATGTGTTGAAAACAAGCAAAGATAAATACACTGGGGCACATGTTTGTCAGTATCTCCAGAGATGACAGCCATTGTGAGTCGGTGTGTGTGTGTGTGTGTGTGTGTGTGTGTGTGTGAGTGTTACAACACAAGAAAGCTCAGCTTATATGTGAGTTTTTCACCACCTTTATACTGACTTTTTTCTTGTAGTGATGAATTTTCCTGACTAAAGAGAAACCACACCTCTTAATGTAACTGTGTCACGTGGCTCGCCTATTCTTTTTCTATTTCCTCACTTCCAACTTTGTTCAGTCTTGTATGATTTCAAAAGAATTCGACTTTCTGCCTCTGACTGTGACCCACCTCTTTGCCTTTCAGCTCTGCAGACGCAATGCCTTTCTCTTTGCTGTGGGATAATGGTGCATGCTGCCCAGCAAGCTCCATGGTTTCCAGTGACCTTCTGTTTAGAGGTCACCCTGAGAAGTCCAGCCTTCAACCATCTCTCATTTGCTCTCTTCTTAGGTATTACCAGATCCGAATGACCTTGAAGGTGTCCTCCAGGATCCCTCACAGACTGAGTGCTTCCATCGTGGGACAGGCAGGTGAGCAGAGGGAGGCGCAGGGCTTGCCTGGGTGCTAACCCTTCCTCTGCCCCAGTGCTCCAGGGCACGGTGGGCGCAGGGCATGGAGGCATCCAGGAAGTCACCGTCAGGTGCCACTGGATGGAGGCCTGCTGGAAGTGAAGCTTGTGGTTGAAAGTGGCTTTGTGTATACCTTGTTGCAAGGGGGACCCGATGGAAGGAAAACACACTCTTCCAGGGATGGCTGGTACCTGAGGGTAAACTGGCTGTGGAGGGTTGGTTAAGGTCAAGTCAGAGTCAAAATGGGTGGGAGATGGCATCTGCATGCATGTAAGGAGAAGCCTGTTGGTAAAGAGCGCCTGGAAGTCCACAGCACTGGGTAAGTGCATAGTCAGGGTGGCACTTTTCATGTCCCATCAGGGGTCCCAAAGCCCTGCAGCCAGCAGGGGAGGCTGCCAAGGACAGCTCAGGCCCCATTGAAAGGGGGCTTGAAGATTCAGCGGTGACCAAGGCTCTGAGCAGACACTCTGCAAGAGAGTCGAGTCAGAAATACGGAAGTCATTGCACAAGAAATAAAGACAGGCAAAGATGAGTTAGTGGAGACCCGAGGAGGCCGTGTTAGGGAACTTGGGAACACTGTGTAGACTCACGCTTTTTGTTCACCTGAGGAAGGCTTAGGGGTGGAGAAGGGAAAGTGAGGAGATGAAAAGGCAGAGCTGCACAAAAGCTGGTTAATTTTAAAAGAGTAGCCAAGAATATCATAGGAATCAAATCCAGCAGAGCTACGTGTGAGGTCAGAGCTCTTCCTTAGAGAGTTCTCTAGGAACTGACGTGATATGGTGAGTGAAAGCCTGGGCTACTGAGTTCCAGCAAGTTCCGTGTGCAGATGTGCTGTTCTGCTGAGGCTCACCTTGCAGAGGTGGGGGCCGTGGTTCCTCCAGACAGCAGAGACACATCAGGGAGGGCCCAGGTGTGGCCAGTGGCCAACTCAAGTCCATGATCTTCAAAGAGAAATGCACAGCTGACCACCAGCGTCGGACCCTCCCAGTGTGTTAAGTAATAGCCCAGTCATGGTGTTTCCAAGACCTCGCTTCTCTTCTCTCCCCTTCTCTTCCCTGGAATAAACCAGGCGTCTGAGACTAAAAACAGTGGCCGCTCACTCTTCTCTGCCCAGTGTAGACTCAGGCTGATTCAGGAGTTGACGATTCCCTCCTTTGCTCTCAGCCTGCGTTCGCTCCATGGACTTCCAACAGAGGGAGGCCCGTGGTGTCACAGAGAGAGTCAGGGATTTGAACCTTGCACTGGGTGAATTAGGCTGTGACCCCAGGTGAGTTATCAGAACTTTGAGCTTTGTTTCCTCACCTGAAATGGGGGACAAAAACCATCCTCCATCAAGTTTTTAATTTACAGCTTATAAATGAAAAGCACATTTTTTAGAAATCATAAATGTCAATGAGCCAGGACAGGAACAGTGAGCGGCCATGTGCCGGCAGTGGGAGGGAGGGTCCTCATCTCAGCGTCAGGGTAAAAGTCCAGTGAGATCCTGGAGGCCAGGAGAAAGACAGCCCGGCTGACCAGGGGAGCGCCATCCACCAGCTGCCACCAGGGATGGCACCTCTTCCCTGAGACTCTGGGAAGAGGAGCTCTGCTCCCTCATTGGCTGAGGACCTGAGACAGCAGGGCATCCAGGACGGCAGAGCCCAGCAGCAGCCCAGGACAGAGAAGGGCATAAGATAGTGCTGCGGAGAAACAGTGAAAGAAAGACAAAATGTGCTTCAGGGGAAAGTTCCTCTCTTACTTGGTCTGGCTTGGCAGGAGAGTCACCGTGATGCAGGCGGCAAGTCCCTGTGCTGCGTGCCACAGGCTATGGCGAACAGAGGCCAGCCATCGTTTACCACCTGACGGTTCCACGGTGAGGGAGAGACACCATGTGCAATCTCTCCTTCAACGTGAATTTCCCAATTCTATTATTTTCAACGAGCTACTGCTGCATTACAGAACCCTCCAGAAGCTAGCACTTGCGACAGTGGTTTCTTCTTGTTGATGTCTTGAGTTGGCTGGCTCGGCGGGGACAGAGCTTTCAGGATGACTCCATCATGCCTGCCCCTTGCTTGGTCTGGCTGAGCTTCTGTCTCTGGTTGGCAACCCAGACTTCTGACCTGGTGGGAGGCTCTGCCACCCAGGAAAGAAAACACAGAAGACCCCAGG
This sequence comes from Ictidomys tridecemlineatus, assembly GCF_052094955.1. NCBI lineage: Eukaryota > Metazoa > Chordata > Mammalia > Rodentia > Sciuridae > Ictidomys > Ictidomys tridecemlineatus. Next base: position 4,859,908 of record NC_135483.1, read on the forward strand.
CTCACTGGGGAGGCCAGGGACAAGGCCAGCCCACCTTCAGGTAGGGAAGCAGAGCCTGGCCCTTCCTGGGGGGTGCGTGTCCCTGTCAGGAGGACGTTGGCAGTCCTGTTGGCAGATCAGCATCCAGACACATTCTCCATGACAGGTGTGTATTTCTGGAGAGAAAAATAAAAAATAAAAATATGTTTTGGAAACAGAGCAGGATATATTAGAAAAGAAGCAGGGAGCCTTGAAGCAGAACCTAATAACGTCTTCAAGACTCCTCTGGTTGAACTGTCTTGTCAGAGCAGATTCTTTAATTTGGGTTTTTCCCCACTTGGCTTCAAATGGACATAGAAAGGAGCCGCTGGCTCTGGAGAGGAGACTTCAGGAGCAGTGAGGGCCACAGGCTCGCGCTCCCGGGTTCCCATCCATCTCATTTGGAAGGTGCCTCACCAACTTGCTTTATCCAGGAGGATGCAGGTGGTCTTTGTCTCAGAGGCTTGTGGTCAGGGTGAAATTAATTAAGTAAGAAACATGATAGGAAGCCGGGCACTCAGAAAGCCCAGGGTCACGTCACTGTCAGAGGCTTTGCTAGGATGCAAAGGGGTGTTGTTTTGGTCACAGTGTTCTCCTGTGCCCATCCTGGGGACAAAGCCCTAGGCACGGGAGGCTGCCTCTTCTGCCCTGGCGGGGCACTGGGTCATCTCAGGAGGTGGAAGTGGTCCAAGGAATACCGAGTGTGATGGCATCAGACGAGGCAGCGGGTCCATTCAGGAGGCCCGAGATGAGGGCCAGGCGTCTTGGTAGAGGAAGGGGGTCCTCACTGGGAAGGATGAGAATTTGGTCCCACAGACAAGGTCAGGAATGGGCGCTCCAGGCAGAGGTGACAGAGTGACCAGTACCACTGGAAAGTGACCAGTACCAGAGGAAAGCCGTTCATGGACTGATGAGACACCCAGATCGGCCACCGACAGGACCATCCTGAGAGGAGAAGCAGAGCTGGGGTCCGACCGGGAGTGGTGCCCGGCCACACTGGGGAGATCAGTTCCATTCCACAGGCAGAGTCAGGTGAATGTGGCACTGTGACGGCAGAACCCGGCACTGTGCGCCACGTGGCTGTCTTATCAATCAGGGACAGAATCATGCTTTTGTCTTCTCGAATGTCAGTCCTCTCACAGCCACATTCTACGGAAACATATTTCAATTCTGTAGGCGCTTTATGAACAGATTGTTTAGATGGGAAACAATGTCTTATTGAATTTCACCAGCTCTCTGTTGACGATTAGATCCTGCGACTGCACTTGGCTTTGTTACACTGTTTTAAATGGTGACTTGCTGAAGATTTCTCTGGAAAACTGATGGCTTGTTCCTGAGTTAGCTGTACATGTCAGTGAGTCAACTATGACAGGGTAGGAACAACCAGGCCCTTGGGCATTCTGGAAAGATCCCAGCATCACAGAAGTGACAGGTACATGAACAGATGACAACTCTAACAGTTCATGCTCATGGGCCCAGGTGCAGGGTACAAAGGGAGCAGCTTCTATGGATGGGGAACCACTGCAGGCTTTGGCCCTGGGATTCCAGATGAATCTAAGACCCACAGGGTCTCTATTACTACCAGAAGAGGCAAGTATAAATAGCAGGTGATTTTCTAAGGACTAACCTACCAACCTCAGGACACCCCTGAACTATTCCAAAACACACAAGGAAAGCCATCACAATATCTGTCTGTTGTTCTACTTTAAATTCAGCTGAAATTGGGAAATGGTTATGGTTAGATGAAAAGATCTGATTCTTGGGGAAGCAGGTCCTGCGGTCGACGGGGCCTGGACTCATGACCACCCGAGGGCTGTCTGAGCAGAGAAAGCCCTTCACCCTCTGAGCCCTAACTTCTTTTGCTAGAGCGGGGCTAATGATAACTCCCACACAGAGCTGCTGACGGGGGTTGAGCACAGCATGGGGAAGGCCCTGGGATAGTGCTTGGTGCATAATGAAAAAATGCAGTGTAACTCTAATTAAAATCAGTTAATGAAAAGAGGGGATTTGATGTGAAACAGAGGCACCCTGCAGGCAGATGAAGGAAGGCCAAGGTGGGATGGGGTGCCATGGACATCCCATCTGAACAATTCAGGCTGTGAATTCAGGATTTTCCTATCATTGCTGTGTCCGTTTTGTCCTTAGAGAAAGACTGGGTCTAAGCATGCAAGCCACAGCCAGGCTGTGCCTGAGCTCCTGAAATTGCTAAAATGAGGCCCGACAACAGGGCATAGCTTACCCACAAGTGCAGAGACACTGCAGAGACAGAACTGATGCATAGGGGGTCACACTTTTCCTTTACATGTGATGGGGACTCTCAGAAATGTCATTGGGTTTCACAGTACTCAAATTGGTATTTCTATGTACATATATGTTTATGCACATAAATACATGTGTATGTATAGTGTGCCTAATTAAATTTGAATAGTCTGTTTGTTTGTTTGTTTTTTAAAATATATATATATATATATATATATATATATATATATATATATATATATTTATTTATTTTTTGGTGGACACAACATCTTTGTTGGTATGTGATGCTGAGGATCGAACCTGGGCCTCACACATGCCAGGTGAGCGCGCTACCGCTTGAACCACACCCCCAGCCCACGAATAGTCTGTTTGTTGCTAAAGTAGACACTAAACTTATATTTGTCAGTCAGGTGTGTGACATTTTGATTCAAATCAATATTTGCCAAAATTTTCAGATGCATCTTACAAATTAGAAAACATATCATGCCCTGAGCAAGACAGAGATGAATGATGGATTAATTGGAATGTGAGAGTTAAGGATTAGAGGAAGAGGACCTAGATGGAAAAAAATTTTGAAATTATAATTACATTATTTCAAAGCCTTGTTTTCTCTTTTCTTCTGAGTTCAGAATCATAAATAATCGACAGGTCCCTGATTGTGAAGAAATGCCAAGTATACTTAACCTTGGCTATTTCTTTCCACCAAAGGGTTTTATTTAATAGCAATTGTAGTCCCTTCCTCTCTGGAGATGGTAAAAGAAAAAAACAATGACATTTCCCTTGGGGAGCTGATCAATCAGGGCAGGGGTGGGGGAGGGGACTGTCCAAGTAGATCAAGCTACCATGGAGGATGAGGCATCATGTAGGCATGTGCGAGTCTTTGCTCATCAAAGTAGGAGAAAAGATGGCACAGTGAATTGTGGAAATGTATAAAAATTGCCATGATTAGTTTTAGTAATGTTTTGAGAGGTAATTTCCATTTCCATTAAGTGGAAGCATTTAAGAGCTTTGCTATGTAGGGGGCGGGGGAGAGACATTTATTCTTCAAATGAATCAATCTAATTTCTTTTCAGGGTCCATTAAAGTGCACCTACATATCAAATATGCCTGTTTTCATGGAGAATGCTCAGCAGGCAAAACACTCCAGCCAGGGGCTGGGGGGGCGGGCGTCTCAGTTCCTGCCTGGGCCCCAGGAGAGCCAGCCTCTGGTACTGTGTGCAGAGTGGGTGCCCTGCCTGGCACAACCTTCCAGGAGGCTCCCAGCTCAGGCAGTGATGCTTCCTCCCCTCCACATGTAGAACCCACAGGAAGTTCCTCTGCCAGCTGGCCAGGGAGCCAGCTTCCCCTGGGTCAGGCCAGGCCTTCACCCTCTTTTGTCCTTGAGACTTCACCTTGAAGCTGCTTGACCTCAGGACCCCCTTCATGAAGTTCTCTTTCCTCTCCTGTAGCCCTGTGTGCTTTCCTTCCTCTCTGTTCCTGCTGTCCCTTCCCCTTGGATGCCCCTCTCTTCCTTTCCCCTGCTCCACGTCTCTTGTCCCACTGGACTGGCAGGAAGACTGCACGTGGTCTTCCACTGAGGACCAGGTTGCCCAGTGGCCATCTCCTACCCCATCAGAATCAACAATTCCTCCTCTGAGCCTCTATGACAGGACTTGGATCCATGAAGCCTGGATCCCTCCCATGCAAGCCCTGCTCCTGCCCCTGTGCCTCTCCTACCCTGTTGTGGTGTTTGCAGTTACCAGAAGCTGGAACCTCACTTTGGAGGACCACCTCCAAGCTATAGGATGCACTTTGTCCTGAAGTTGAATTTGCCTGAGAGTTTGAATCTCACTGTCCCCCTTTCTACCCGCGGCCCCTGCAGAAGACCCGTGTTGACTAATTGAAGGGCATGGAAGTTCAGCTCCTTGTCTCAGGATGGGACAATGCTCCAGAGTGTCCCACAGGGTCAGGCTGAAGAGCTCTGCGCAGAGCCTCTAGGGTGTGCTAGGCCTGTCTCCCTCTCCCTTCCCCACCCATGTGGTCTCATGGAGGGCAAACTCACCACAAATTCCTGGCACGTGCATCCTTGACTGCTGTCTTGCCTTGTATCCAGAAACCTCCAGATGTAGTCCAGCAGTTGGGAAATAGCCCTGGGAGTTAGCCAGACCTCAGTCACCTGGCACCTTTCACCCATTGCCAGTGGTCTTAGTGCTACTCTCTGCAAAAGGAGTTACTTGTGATAAGAAAGATCCACAGAGCTGTCTGGGGGTTGGCTAGGGGAATGTGTGCCAGATTTAATAGATTTCCTGGGGTGCTGGGAGCCCACACATGCTGGGTTCAGAAGCATACATGTGCACGCTGGGATATCACATCGGTGTATCACCCTCCTACCGCTTCCACAGGAGTAATCCTTAGTCTACCCCATGTGTTCTGTTGAGATATCCTCATGGGATCAAATTCCTGGTTCCTGGAAGTCAGTCCTGTGACCTCAAATCTGGATGGCTGACTTGTGGCCTCATGGAGCTCAGAGGCTGGGTGTGGCAGCAGAGGGAGGGGAGTGGCGGTCATGCTGTGAGTGGTGGAAGCTCAGGAGGAGGATAGGCGGGGTGCACAGGCTCAGGAAGCTGCTCTCTTCCTGCCTCTGGGTGTCCTGGGTCACATCACTGCAGGTCTCCTTCTGTTCTGAAAATAAGGCAGTCCCCCAGCAGGTCCCCAGGACTTCAGTTCACCAGAATGGCATCCCTGCTGTGGCCATGTCCCCACAGAGGAAGTCTCCCGCGGCCTGCCCTCCCCCAGGCAGCTGCACCAATCCCTGCACCGGTAGGCAGGCAGCTTGCATGTGTAGGCCAGGTTTTAGGCCAAGGAACCCAGAGATCCAGGTGAGGGCAAAGGGCAGGGCCCCTGAGGTCTGTGTCCAGAGGGTAGCAGGAGGCCTCACGCCTCCCCGTGGATGGGGAGAGCGGCCGCCTCCCGAGCAGAGAGAGGCGCCAGCACAGACCCATCACGGACCTGGTGACCCCCTGGACTCCTTGCCAAGCTCCCAGGCCTCATTCTCTGTAAAACAGAAGAACAACAACACTGTCTTGATGCAGTTGTCTTAGGAATGGAGAACGTCAGCCCGTGTCAGCCCGGCACCGTGAGCTGTCAGTCAGCGCTGGCTGTTGAGTCAACTTCTGAAGCCAGAGTTGATGGGCAGGAGGGAAAGCCCTGGGGCCTTGTGCTTGCTCGTGTTTCCTGCAGCCGCCTGAGCTCTGGGCACTGGTCTTGGAGGCCTCTGAGCCCAGTTGCCTAGCCATGGGCATTGTCTCCTGTGGCAGGACCCTCCCACTGCTGGTTTCCAGGTGAAGTGGAGGGTATGAAGTTGTGTGTTAAGGATCGTTTGGACCTGCTACAGCTGGCCTATGAGGTGTCTCCCCAGCTCCTCTGTTCATACTCAGAGGAGAAGTGATGATGTTATGTGACCCAATCAGTGCATCCTAGTTTGAAGGGAGTGACTGGGTGGTAACTGTAGGCAGGTGGGTGGGCTGGCTGGGTGGGCCCCTGGGCTGCCCTGGAAGTGTGCCTCTTCCCTGTGGCCTCCCTGTCCCTGCGTCCTGGCAGCCATGAGCAGAGCAGCACTGCTCTGTCGTGCCCTTTGTCCATGATGTGTCTCAGACCCAGAGCGATGGAGGCTGCCGTTCACAGACGGAACCTCTGAAGCTCTGATCCGAAAGTGAACTTTTTCTCCTCTAAGTTGTTCTTGTCAGCTATTTTGGTCACAGCAACAAAAAAAAAACTGACTAACACAGGGTCTGTACAGACACAAATCTCACTGCTCGGTATCTGGGTGTTACATAATTCTGCTAGGCATTTTTATTTCCTGAAAGATCAGGAATCAATGGCACTCCTGTTTTTTATAGCAGGCCTTTGATTCATTGTACTATTTAAGTGTGCCCAATAAAAAATTAGGAACACATTACCTCGGGCAATCTAACAGAGCTAAATTTTCCCACAGAGGTCCAACAATCTGAACAATGAAACACAATTTAAACCCAAGTAGAATTGCCCTGGGGAGTACTGTTCGAAGACCAGCCTCCCACAGACCAGCTTTCAGTACATCTGGAGAATGCCCTTTCTTGCTGATGGCAGCCAAAAAGGGAGGATGGTCATATGTTACAACTTCTCATGCAAGAAAATGAGCAGGAAACATTTACCTTACTTTTTATATCCACATTGTGTTTGGACCGTCACGGAGAGATTGTTCCCCATTTCGACTCATTAGCTAATTGGAGAGAGGAGGAAGGACATCTCTGAAGAGTGTAGTCAGGATGCTCTTGAAGGAAGAGCGCTCGAGTTCTCTCGTCTACTTTTTGCTTGTTTGGTTCGGGTACAGCACATCTACTTTAGTAGGTGGTGATTTTTTGAAGCCTTTACTTGTCTTGACCCAGCACACGCACATCCTCAGGGAAACCTGAAATCCAGGTGCACAGAGCCATCCAGCCTGAGAAAGCGGTTCCTCCATGTGTGCCAGGTGCAGCCTCTCCAGCCCTCTGGAGAGTTCAGCTTGTTGTGTAGCCATTGCTACAGGAAGACCCACCTCTGTCACTTCTTCACAAAGCCAGATGGAGAGAGGTAATGAAGATGAAGTTGGGCCTCTGCTCAGAGAATAACGTTTTTCTTTCCTCCTTCTCTCCTTTCTCTTCCTCTTCTTTGGGTCAAGACCGTAGCAGTGGTAGCCAATGTCTATGCAGGGCTCACTCCACAAATATGCCCCAGCTGCTCTTCTGACCCCCTTACATATACCCTCATGCACTGCTCAGTGATGGGAATATGCTCTCAGAAATGTGTTGTAGGTAATTTCTACCATCATGCAAACGTTGTGGGTGTTCTTATACAGACTAAGACAGCTATGACATTGCCAGGTGACATCGTCTCACAAGGCCACCATGGTGTGTGAGGCCCAATGTTGACTGAAATATCATGAGGTGGCATGTGGCTCTTTGGACTTATCAACTCTCACAGCAGCTCTGTGGGGTGTGTGCTGTGGCTACCCTTGTTTTACAGGCGAGCATGATGATGCACACTCTTGGTGAGAGGTGGGCCCAGAGTCCAGGCTGGCTTGGCTCTGGACTGCAGCAGGTTGCTTCTGTGCACGCTGAAGCTGCATCCTCAGCAGGTTTGCTCTGCACTCTCTGGTCTCTGACCCCCTGGACTCATTCTCTGCTACTTTGACCCTTTCTAGAGTGTGCCATGTGGATTTCCAACTCAGGTTCTGAACATAGGATCCCTCTACCTGGAATTTGGTAGAGGTGGTTCTTCTTTCAAAATTTGTGTAGTATTCTCTCAATCAATTCAGAGTGTTATGTTTTAGATATAAGGTGCCCCTAAAATCTCCTGGATGAGACAATGAAAGAAAGGGTGAAACATTTGCGTTACGAGAACCTTAACTGCCGCAGTCTGGCTGGGCACAAAATAACCGAGCCACCACACACCTTGTAGATTCAAACAGCAACTCTTTATTCTCGAACTGTCACCTGCACTCTACACGCACCTTCAGGGAAAATCCACCTCCACCAGGCTCTGCATCCCAAATACCCTCTGAATCCCGCGAGAACTCAACAGGAACTCAAGGAGCAGGCGCCTGAGGCAGCAGGATACGTCCCATTTCCAGCAGGATCCACCTTAAACCTGGATCCGCCCTGGTCCTTGAGCAGGGTCACCTTTCTCAAACATTCATGCAATGTCACTGCAAATGACCTGGGTCCAAGGCAAGCCCATTTCCACAATGGAGAGTCCTCCCTCTAAGCAACATGGGGTAGGCTGACAAGGAAATGGCCATTCGTCATTCCTACTTGGCTATGGCTCTCAGCACTTAACCTAATCAGTGCATTAATACACTTGAGTGGATTAACTGGGTGGTGGCTGTAGACAGGCAGGTTGTGGCTGAAGGAGGTGGCTTGCTGGAGGCATGCCTTTGGGTTTATGTTTTGTCCTTGTAGAGCAGAGCTCGCTCTCTCTCTCCCTCCTGGTGCCATGTTCTCAGCTGTTTCCCTCCACCACACTCTTCCACCATGATGTTCTGCCTCACCTTGGGCCCCAAGGAATGGAGCAGCTGTCTGTGGGCTGAGACCTCTGAAACCCTGAGCCCCAAATTAAATTTTTCCTCCTCTAAAGTTGTTCTTGTCAGGTCTTTTGGTCACAGCAGTGAAAAAGCTGACTAAAACACACAGTTAACTCAAACGTCACTGAAAGAGACATTCTTGCCCAGTTTAAGAAAAAAATTATTGAATTTCTGCTTTACTTGTTACCACATGCTTCCTTATGCTTCAGACTATTTCAGTTAGTTTTATTATATATTTGTTTACTTATTTAGTGTTCGCTTTTCTTTTTGAATTTAAAAATAATGCTGTTTTCAGCAAAGCATTTGAGCACTTTATATCTGTGAGTCTATTTAAATAGTCATACCTTGCCCATGTGAGAGGAATAGTTCTCTTCTCACAGAAGAGAAAACTCAGCAATAGAGACCCTCATTGGCCTCCCAAGATGCCCAGCCAGTGGGTTGTGGAAAGAGGATTCAAGTTCAGTTAACCTGGCTGCAGGGGCTGGTGGGACTTGTGTATTCCCTACTGCCTGTGCTGAGAGAGAAGGACCTGTAGCAAGCAGGGATGAGGGAATCGTTCAGGCCTGTGAATAGGCAGCCTGCCACACAGCTGGTCTGGTAAGGTGCACCTTCAACCTGAACTGCCCTCACCACCGAGGAAGGGACATCAAGTCCTATCGGTTGGGTCTTTCTCCTCCTCCTCAGCTCTCGGCTCCGGGGCATGCCCAGGTGCATTGCTCTTGCCCAGATCCATATTCTTCTTTCCTAGAATCAGCCTCCTCAGTCCAATGCCCCAGCCCTCATCAGACATTCACAGTGACACTGCTTGGTTCTGTGGAAGGGCTTCTAGGGTGCTGTACACAGTACCTGGTTCCAATTTACTTTTTACACTTTGAATCAATGCAATGAATTAAATGTCCATGTTAGTATTTTTGTTAGTATTTATACATGGAAGACCTACTTTCATAGTGTAATTTCTCGCATCTGTCTGTGTTCAAATCCTGGCTCCACCTTTTTAAAATAGTGAGACTTTGGACAATACCACGTGCATCAGTTTCTACATGTGAAAATGATGGCCAGAGCAGACCCTGCCACCTGGGTCCTTTTGGGGGTTCAGTTAGGAGGCAGGTCCTCATCACTGTGGCAGTTCTGAAACAGCTACTTCTCTGTCCCCATCTCTGTGCCCGGTCTCTGGGTGGGCTTCTGGTTCCCACTGTCACTGTGAGAGGAATTGGTATGCACAGGTGACAGGGCAAGCAGACACACAGCCTCTGGACACCAGCCACATGGGTCTCATATGAAAGAACCACAGGTGACTGTATTGTCACTACCAGGTGGTGATAATATGGTTACCTGTGGTTCTCTATGGTTACCTCTCACTTCCTGAGCTGCTTATTTAACTTTCACATTCATGAGGAAGAGTGTGGACACTTTTTAGAATTAGATATGGAACTTAGAAACAACACTGGATTCCCCTTTCTTAATCAATTTTGGAGTTATTGAAGAGTATCAAAGGCAATAGTGACCCTGGGAGGTAAAAATGAAGACAAAAAAAGGAAAGAGTCAAATATGAAACAAAATATTTATACACTTGCAATGGTTATCCTAAATGTTACATATGCTGTCTCTTGTGCTGCCAAGGAAAGCAATGCTTATCTAAGCTCCGTAGCTTCTGATTTCAAACTTGCTTGACAATCAAAATTGCCTTACGGCTTCCTTATTTTGTCTCAGAAAATATTCTACATCTGAACTATATGAACTAAATTATATTCATAAAATCATGTTTGTGTGTTTTCTAAATTGGACTTTGACGTAAGATTGATTTGGGGGCTTGGGGAAGAAAGAGTTCCGTTACAGAAAAGTAATTATAATAATGTGCTAAATGCCAAGCGCCGGGGCCCCAGAGCTGGTCTCCAGGAAGACCTAGCAGAGGCCAGTTCCTGTGGACTCACCAGCAAACACACAGGGGCCGGCCAGAGGCCAGAGGTGACCATGAGGCCACACGTGGCACATCTGTGGATTTTGGAGAGAAGGCAGCCAGGCCTTCAGAGTCAGCCTGAACCCCACGGTGGGCAGGGAGAACCAGACAGGGGGGCCTGGCAATGGGCAGCCGAGAACAAGAGAACAAGACGGAGCGGCAGGGAATTTCAAAGAGGAATCTCATTCCATAGTACCAAGAGTTACAGAGGGGCTTTGATATAGACTAGAAAGTACTCATCAGCAGCAAATTTCTAAACCTTATCTTCAAAGCCTTTGAAATAAAACTTTTCTTCCTTTTTTTCTTTCCGTCTTTTTGGCGTGGTGCTGGGTGTTGAATTCAGGGCCTCACACAGGCTAGGCAAGTGCTCTTCCGTGTCCTCCTTCCACCAGATCATCCAGTGCCCAGTACAATTTCCCTCCCTCCCATGCACACGACCTTTAATCCTCCAGGTAACAATAATTGTGCCTGTTTTTGAAATTTTATTTATTTACTTTTAAGTGCATTGTAGTTACATACGGTATTGGGGTTTATTTTGACATAATTATGTCCCCAGTACTTCTCCTCTCTTTCCCCTCCTCTCTTCCCCTCTTCTTTTCCTCTACTCGGCTCTTCTCCCTTCTGTTTTCATGAGATCCCCTATTTTTCCCCTTATTTTTTTCTAGCTTCTGCACATGAGAGGAAAATACACAATGCTTGTTTTTCTGAGTCTGGATTATTTCACTAACACGATGTTCTCCAGTTCCATCCATTTACCAGCAAATGCCATAATTCCCTTCTTCTTTATGGTTGAGTACAACTCCATTAAGTTTATATACCACATCTTCTTCAACCTAGATAACCCATAAAACTCTACCAGAAGACTTCCACGGCTGATACACAAATTCAGCAAAGTAGCAGGTTACAAGATCAACACACATAAATCACTTCTGTATACTTCAATAATGAATCTGCTGAAAAAAGAAATTGGAAAAACTATCCCATTCATGATCACCTCATAAAATAAAATAAAGTACTTGGGAATAAATGTAGCCTAGGAGATGAAAGACCTCTACGTTGAAAACTGTAGATCATGAAAGAAAGAAATTGAGAAAGACCTTAGAAGATGGGAAAAAAAAAACACCCAAGTTCTTGGATAGGCAGAATTAATTTTATCAAATGGCCATACTACCAAAAGTGTCATACAGATTCAATGCAATCCCCATCAAAATACCAATGACATTCTTTAAAGGGCTAGAAAACAGATTTAAAAATTCATTTGGAATAAGAGATTCAGAATAACCAAAGCAATCCTGAGCAAGAAAAGCAATGCTGGAGATATCACAATACCTGATCTCAGATTATGCTACAAAACCTTGGTAACAAAAACAGTATAGTGGCTCATGCCTGGAATCCCAGCTGCCCAGAAGGCTGAGGCAGGAGGATCACAAGTTTAAAGCCAGCCTCAGCAATTTAGCAAGGCCATAAGCAACTCTGTGAGACCCCATTTCTAAATAAAATATATTTGAAAAGGGGCTGGGTATGTGGCTCAGTGGTTAAGCATCGCTGAAGTCAATCCCCAGTATCCAAAAACAAACAAACCAGCATAATATCAACACCAAAATAGTCATGAAGACCAATGGAATAGAAGTCACAGAGACAAACCCACATAAATACACCCATTTGATGATTGACAAAGGTTCTAAAACATATGTTGGAAAAAAGATAGCCTTTTAAACAAAGGGAAAATTGGATATCCTTATGTAGAATGAAACTAGACCCCTATCTCTCACCCTGCACAAAATTCAACTCAAAGTGAATCAAAGATCTAGGAATTTGACCAGACACTCTGCAAGTGCTAGAAGAAAATGTAGGCCCAACACTCTAACATATTGGCCCAGCTTTCAACACCCTTAACAAGATTCCTAAAGTGCAAGGAATAAAACCAGGAACCAATCGATGAGAAGACTTGAAATCACAGAGATTCTGCACAGCAAAGGAAAGAGCATGGAGAGAGCCTGCAAAAGAGCCTATGGTCTTATCCACCTGCTTCTCAGACGTGGGATTAATATCTATAATATATAAAGTACTCAAAACACTTACCACCAAAAAATCAAATGGCCCACAGACACTTCTCAAAAGAAGAAATACAAATGTCCAACAAATATATGAAAAATGTCCTACATCTGTGGCAAACAGGGAAGATTATATCAAAACTATATAGAGATTTCATCTTACCCTGGTTAGAATGGAAATTATCAAGAATATAAATAATGATAAATGCTGACAAGCATTTTGGGGGAAAAGGTACACTTTTACATTGTATAACCACTCTGGAAAGCAGTATGGAGATTCCTTAGAAGATTAGGAATGGAGCCACCATATGAGCCACTTTGGGTATTTATACAAAAGGTCTAGCACCAGCATGCTATAGCCATACAGCCCCTCCAGTGTTTACAGCAGCACAGTTCACAGTAGCCAAGCTATGGATTCAGCCCAGAGGCCCATCAACAGACAAATGGATAACTGTACTTTTAAAAAATTTCCATAACACTCCTCCTGAACATCCCTTATGAGTCTCAGCTTTATCACCATGTGTCATCACAGGACCAGTGGTGTCACACCCAGGAGACATACACTGTGATGCCACACCTGGTGGTGTCACACCCAGGAGACAGGACGCTTGTCCCCTCTGCCTTTCCCCTGCCTTTATCTCTTCCCACCTACTCTGCTTTCAGATCTCTGCCCACAGGTTGCTGCTCCAGGAACTCTCCCCAGCCTGGCTGAGTGGCAGGCACCTTTGCTTTGTGTCAACCATCCCTGTGTGTGTGCAATTATTCATGTGACTAAAGGTCCTGTTCCTCCCTTGGTCATCACAGGTTCAAGCTCGGTGAAGGCAGGGACCATGTTTTCCTTCTCCCGATTCTTGGCACATGATCTAGCGGGTAGACATGCATGGGCCAGCCTCCAGGTGCCTCCATGTACAGCGGGTAATTCTCGACTCTGCATCAAGCTGTAGCCCACAGGACTTGGTGCCAAAGCCATGGTGAGATCTGCATGCCAGGTTCCCCCAGCGTCTTCCTTCCCAGATGAGGTTGCCACTTTCTGTGGGAGGACAGACGAGTGGAAGAATCTGTCCCTTGAGGCCTGTCCTGAGCTGAGTGTTGGCCATCCTTGGGCTCATGCATTGAGAAACGTGGGTGAAAGGGTCTCTAACCAAAGGAATGAGCCAGCAAGGGTGAGATGTGAGAAATAAGTCAGGAGTGTGTGCGGAACTCTCAAGATCCCACTCTAGGCTGTTTGCTCTCACAGAGAACAGACTCTGAAGATCCTTGACTCTAAAGCTCTGAAACAGGAGCCAGAGGAACAGACTGTGGAAAATGAAGTCATGCTTTGAGACCAGAAAGGATTTAAAGACTGAGGGGAGGCCTTGTAGACACAGAGTCAGGAAGGGAATTAATTAAGGTCACTGGTCTGTGGCAAATCAGGGCTCCAACTCAGCCACATGAAATCGAGTGGACACTGTCCACCTTAGCAGTTTTTTGTTTGTGTGTTTGTTTCATCACGACAAAGGCCCTCCGTTTCTTTGCAGTTTGAATGGTCAGGAATTTGTGTAAGGTGGACAAGATAATTAAGCAGTTAATATAACTTTGTTTTTATTATCATGAATGTGTTGATATTTGGTCACGACGGTAGAAACGAAGCTTTTCATTTGCCCCATTGTCTTTTTTTTAATGCATTTCATAGGATTCACTTAACTACTCCCTTTATGTTGAGTGCTTTGATTTCAGTATCACTTCTTGTGATGATATAAAAGTCTTTTTAAAATTTTTCATTTCTTCTGCCTTATTTGCATGTACTTACAAAGAATTAGGGAACATAATGGAGTGAATGGATAGGCATAGTACTGCACAGTTATTACCATCATCGTCAGGTGGTACACCTGTAGCCTTCTGTAGCTGCCTTTCTTCTATGTGTGTTAAGAGTGTTTGAAGTCTACTCTTAGTCAATTTCAAGTGTGCACTGCAGTATTGTTGGCTGTGTTCAGCATGCTGGATGTTATCTTCCCAGAGCTGCTGGATCTGATAACTCAACATTTCTCCTGTGACCCACTCACCCCTATTGCCCCTCCACCCAGGCCCTGGCCACCGCTCTTCTGCTCTCCTATGGCTCCGTCCTTCCTCTTTGTCCCCGTACCAGTGAGTCAGGCAGTATTTCACCTAGCACAATGCCCTCATTCTTCATCCCTGCTCTTGCAACTGTCCTTTTCCCTCTTCTTTTTATAACTGAATACCGTCCCATTGTGGATACCACATTTCTTTATCCATTCGTCCACCAGTGGACGTAGATGGCTTTGCTGCCTTCCTGCCACGAATAGTACTGTGATGAGCACCTAGAGCAGATATTACTTCAAGACAGTGATTTGGTTTCCTTGGGATGTGCGCCCAGAAGTGGGATGCTGGATCATATGGTTCTTCTATTTTTAACACTTTGAGGCTCCTCCCTGTTGTTTTGCATAAAGGCCTTGAGAATTTGCACTGTCACCAACAATGCAGGAGATTTCCTTATCTCCACATTCTCACCAACAGCTTTTATCTTTTGACTTTTTTTGGGGGGGCGGGGGTGGGGTAGGAATTGAAGTCAGATGCACCCAATCACTGTGCCACATCGCCAGCCCTATTTTGTATTTTATTTAGAGACAGGTGAGTTGCTTAGCACCTCGCTTTTGCGGAAGGTGCTTTAAACTCTCAGTCCTCCCAAGCTGCTAGGATTACAGGCTTGTACCACCAAGTTGGCTCTTTTGACCTTTTGATAATAGCCAGTCTAGTAGGTAAGAAGTGATATCTCAATGAGGCTGGTTTACATTTCTGATAATTAATAATATTGGGGATATTTTCATAACCTGATGGTCATTTGAAGGACTTCTTTAGGTAATTTTCTGTTTACATTTTCCCATATTTAAATTGAATTATTAGATTGTTGGATTATGATTTTTTCTTTTTGCTATTAGGTTTAGAAATATCTAAATATTTTTAAATCTATCTCTTATTAGACGAATAGTTTACAAGTATTTTCTCCCTTTTCCTCAGTTGTCTCTTCACTTCTTTGATTCCTTTGCTGTGCAGAAGCTTTTTAGTTTGATGTTACTTTTATTGATTTTTCTTCTGTTTCCTGTGGTTTGAGGAACATATCTAAAGTATTTGCCCAAGCCAATATTATGGAGCTTTTTTTCTAATAGATTTATAGTTTCAGATCTTAAGATTCAAATCTTTTGTCTATTTTAGTTGATTCTTGCCTATGGCATGAAAGGTATAATTTAATTCTTATGCACGTGAAAGTCCAGTTTCCCCAACACCACTTATTGACAAGGCAGTCCTTTTCCTGCACTCTTGACATCATTGTGTAAAATCAATTCCCCATAGATGCATGGATTTATTTCTGAGCTCTCTCTTCTGTTCCAATGGTCCATGTTTCTTTTTTTATGCCAATACCATGCTGTTGTAATCCTATATCTTTTGTAATATACTTTGAAATAAGGCACCATGATAGCTTAAGCTTTTCTCTTCTTGCTAAAGATTGCTTTAGCTATTCATGTTGCTTTATAGTTTCATATGAATTTTATGACACTTTTTTCTATTTCTGTGAAAAAAGTAATATTGATATTTTGATAGAGGTTGCATTGAATCTACAGATTGCTTTGGGTAGTGTGGACATTTTAATAATATTAATTCTTACAATCCATAAAGATAGAGTTTGTGTCATTTTCAATTTATTTCACTCATGTGTTATAGCGTATAGTTCTTTTACTTCCTTGGGTAAGTTTATCCTTAGATATTTTATTTTATTTTATTTTTCTATCATGAGTGGGATTTTTTTTCTTGGTTTCTGGTGCAATAATTTGTTGTCAGTGCATAGATTCACAAATGATTTCTGTATACTGGTTTTGTGTCCTGCATTTTTTGTTGAATTTTAAAATTATTTCTAACAGCGTTTCATGATGTCTGCAGCAGTGATGGTCTCTACCTACTCCTTCCTGATTCCGTTGCCTTTTCTCGCCTAACGGTTCCGGCTGGTCCACCAGCTCCATGTTCCAGGGAGGAGTGCAAGTGTCACCTGGTGTTCTCCCTGCCTCAGGGGGAGGGCTTCTGGCTTCTCACTGATGAGAGGAGGCAGGCTGTGGGCTTGTGACATACAGCCTTCCCTGTGTTAGGATGTGTCCCTTCTATTCCCAGTTTGCTGAGAGTTTTAACTTGGAAAGATGTTGAGCTTTGTCAAATGTCCTGACTGCATTGATCAAGATGTCCCCATGTCTTTGTCCTCATTCTTTAGATCTGATGTGTCATGTTTAATGATTGGTCTATGCCGAGCCATCCTAGTTAGTCCTAGTGGATGATCATTTCAATGTGCTGCTGAAGCAAATTTGCTGATAATTTGTTGAAAATTTTTGTACCTATGATCATCAGAGATATTTAATTGGAATCTCCTTTTCTTTTAGTGGCCTTGTCTGTATTTGGGGTCTGGGTGATGCTGGCCTTATGAAATGAATTTGGAAGTATTATCCCCTCTTTCAGTGTTTGGGAGAATTTTGAGAAGGACTGACATTTGATCTTCCTTGAATGTTTGTGTGGTGACATCTTGGGCCTAAGCTTTGTCAGTGTCTCTGTCTCTTGCCTGAGAAATGTCTTCCATCAGTCAGATGCTGGTCAGCGGGTATTCATGTAGGTGGCCTTCTGTGGTCACCTACATGCATACCAACATGTGCCATTTTCTCAGTCTAATTTTGTCTACCTCCATCCAATCAGTTTTCAGTCAACTTGTTTGTTCAGATTCAGGCTACTGTCAGGTGGCTCTGCATGTGGCATTTTTGGAACATTCCAAACAAGAAACAGCTGACATTCGATAAATTTTGCAATCATGAGCACTTAAAGCGGGATACAGAGATGGAGAAAGTCCAGCTGGCGGTCACTGTGCCCCTCATCATCTAACCTATGACATGCAGCATGGCTTGATGAGACGTGGGCTGGAGGCAGGAGCAGCTGAGTCTCCATGGTTAATGATGCAGTCTGCTCCCCACCTGGATTTTGGGCTTTATGGGAACAAAGGTGAGGGGGCCTTTGACCACTTGCTTTCAGTCTCTGCCTGTCTCTTCTTGCCATGCTAAACTCAACTTCCTGCATCAATATTAGCAACAATATGCTCCCTCCCTTGGATTTTTAGCACCCCACCCCAAGACCTCTGTGCACAAATCCTTGCGGTGGGATCTCTCTGCTCCAACTACAGTAGTTCTGTTTTTCCAGACCAGACAGTGCTATAACGACACCATAAGCCATTTAATGTAAAAAGATCAACAGAAATAATATACAGCAGAAAAATTTGGAGTTCCAAAACCAAGTTTGATGTATATTTTTTTTTCTTTGCAGTGCTGAGGATAGAACCCAGGGCCTCATGCATACTAGAAAAGTGCTCTTCCACTGAGCTGCACCCTGTCTCTACAGTTTCATTTCTTAAATGGGCCCTTTCCCCTTGAAATCAGCAGATAAAACCTTGGTTCAAAGGGATTTTAAAAAAAGCCAAAATTCAGAGTTATGAATGCTGGGTTCTCATTCTGAAGAATCAAAATCTGGGTATTCACAGCTCCTAAGGGAATGAGAGATGTCAAGAGCGGGATTTCAGTGGCTTCTGGGCTGTTTTTAAATCCAGCTCACCTTGAAGCCTGTTACCTGCTCAGAGTCACATAGTATGGCCACCTGCCAGGCATCTTAGACCAGCACGTACCCCCTTAGCTCCACCTGACCTGCCTCAAGCATGTGGATTCTGAATCTCATAAGCACCTAGCACAGAGGAGGGTCTCATCAATGCCTGACGGGACCTTGTGCAAGGTTCTGGACTGTTCTAAGGATCTCCCACTGGGAGGCATCACAGTGTCTCGAAGCCCTGGTCCCAAGGCTCCAGACACTGTCTTCCTGAAGCAGTGTTCAGGCTCATGTTTGCCTGGGTGAGGCTTCAACCAGCTCAGCTTTCTGATGCGCTCCTCTTCCCTCCACATGGGGACAACAGGTCACGTCTCAGCAGCTCTGATGGTGCTCCTCAGTGGTGCCACTTGCATATTGGGTAATCACTAAAGGAACAAAAAGATAAAAAGAATGAAACCCCAACTCTTTCTGGCATTAAAAAAGGCACCTGACTAACTCAGGATGACTGAGGTGGACAGGACGTGGGAGACATGCAGTGTGCTGGCAGCTGCTGAGAGTGCGGCCTCCCAGGTGAGCTGGAACTGAGATAAAAGTGGACACATGCAGATTCCAAAGGTCGGTCTCAAAACAGGAGTTGAGCCTGATGGTTGCACAGGTGCCCGAGATGGAAGGGTTGATTGTAATGCACTCAGGTACCTGCGGAGAAATGGAGTTTTCCTCCTTGTCCTAAGAGGTCCAGAGAAGACACTGCAGGGCTGGAGGAGTCCTGAGGACTGCCCAGGGACAAGGATGCTCTGGCCAAAGCAGGTGGAACTGGAGTGGACCTGTGCAAGCTTGAGCAGAACACGGTGCCTATTCCTGGAACAAGGAAATGAGTCACTGGTCATCAAATTGATCTACTGGTCAGTGATTAGACGTCCCTCAACAGAGCTGAGGGGAGAAGATAAGGCAGATGTGAGAAGGAGATTCCCTGTGATTCCGAGACAAGGAGGCTTCTGTTAGGTGAGGTTTCCTGGCAACTGAACATTCGTGCATCCTGATTGTGGAGGCTCGAACAGCTACCTGCAAGGACCCATCTCCCTGACAGGCGACACCTGAGTTTTACTTGACAGCTGGAAAAGCCCTGATATTGCTGGCTATGCTGAGAGTATATTTGGGGGAAAAATGATAAAGGAGAAGATTTTATCCACAGAGAAACTGGACATGTAGCCAGGGATATGAAGTGCAATGTCCAGAGGAAACTCAGACCACTAGTCATACAAGACCGGCTTGTCAGGAGGGTGTGGAAAAGACAGGTGAGCGCATGCTCACGACTGTTCTCAGGGACTTGTCTGGTCAGGACCTCTGCTTTAGGTGCAAGTTCAGAGAGAAGTTAGGTTCCATGTACCAAAATACAGCCAGAGGGGAGGATGTGCCATCACGAGATCCTCTTGAACACATGCCATGTGCAATGATCTTAGCGGACTTTGTTGCATGGGGTTGGTTTTCAAGGAATTTTATCTTCTTCCTTTCTGTCTCTATTTTGTAATATATAAAATATATATACTTAGTTGGCCCAATATTTAATTTGAGTTATGGGGTACGGTGTGATAATTTGATACATATATCAATGTAATACACAATGTGCAATGAGCAGATCAGGGTAGTTGGCATTTCCACCTCCTCAAACGTTTATCATCTCCACGTGTTGGGATCCTTCGGACTCCTCTAGCTTTTTCTTAAATACATCATAAACTGCTGGAGCCCTGTGTTGCCCTGCTATGCTGTGTGGCACAGACACTTTGCACTTCCTTCGTGATGGCACGCCCTCTTCTCTGGCTGTATTTTGGTACGTGGAATCTAACTTCTCTCTGAACTTGCATCTCCAGCCCCCACTCCAGTCTCCAAAATGACCGCTATTCTAGCCTCTTCTCTGAGATTTTTAGCTTCCAGAAATGAGAGAGAACATGGAATACTAAACTCATATTTTTACTCTCATTCTCCATCAGAAAAATACGTTGGGGCTCACCATGCTCCTGGCGGACAGCGCTGCCCCAGCTAGTGCTGTCCGCCTTCCTGGCCTCAGCTGGCCCTGCTCAGTCCACCCTGCTGACACCCACTTCCTCAGATGCTCCTGCTCGATCCTGCTGTTCCACCCAACAGCAACACCCCCTCAAGGGGCTTTCCCCGTCTCTGCTTTCCCTCTGCCCCCACCTCTCCTCCCTCTGGATCCATTAGGAGGTTTTATTCATCTAGAAGGGCTTCTCCGGCCTTTAAGCCCTGCTCTGTGGACTTACCTCACTCACAGCACCCCAGATGTCCCCAGTGTCACAGCTGCTGTGGGCCCCTGTTGTCTCTCTTCCTCAGTTAAACTTCACTTTAGCACCATGGAAATTGCTCCTGAGTCTCTGCTTCTCCCGTGACGGCCTGTGAGATCTGCCCGTCAGGGAGCAGGACGTGCATCCTCTGCACCGCCATCTTCTCCTGCAGGGCTCAGCATTATGGTGCACTGAAAATTTGCTTCACGAAGGGATGAACAAGCTTGGTGTGTTCTGGTCGGTGTGCACAAGAGCTGGCGATGGGAGGTGGGGTAACCAAAGAACAATGTAGGTTGCCTGTTTCATTAACTTTACTCTTTCATTACTTTTGCTACATAAGTAATACAACTATGTTCTTTCATTATTTTCCTAAGTTTGTTACACAATTCTCTATTCTCCTTGAGGACATTACTTAAAACAAACTGAGATGGGCTGGGGATGTGGCTCAAGCAGTAGCGCGCTCACCTGGCATGCGTGTGGCGTGGGTTTGATCCTCAGCACCACATACAAACAAAGATGTTGTGTCCGCCGAGAACTAAAAAATAAATATTAAAAAATTCTCTCTCTCTCTCTCTGTCTCTCTGTCTCTCTCTCTCTCTCTTTAAAACAAACAAACTGAGAGAGAGATGTCTTAGACGACTACTTCAAAGAAGCCCTCCCTGGTGTGTTGATATATATTATCTGTATTACTTTCTGTGCTCTTCCCACCAATAGGTCACGAGTAGATTTTGGTTTTCATCACTTTCATGAAGTTTCATCCTGTGTACTCTTAAGGACAGTGTGTGTTGTAATCAGAGTGTGCCAGAGTGTGGTCATGGACACATTTTCCTGTTTTGTGACTTTGCCTGGGCAGCTTGAAACTGGCCATGGGTAGGACTGTGTGCACCATGAAATCAGCAAATATTACAACTCGGGTCTGTTCTTGGGAAGCCAGCCAAGCAGAAGTAGCACGTCACTGTTCAGAGGACTTCTACAAATGATGGCGATTCACTCAATATTTCTGTACCAGCCTCCTTGTCCAAGTGCGTAAACAGCTTCTCCAGGGAGAGCCCAGGAATTTGGTTTCATAACCAGTCACGGGGTATGCAGACTCAAATATTTTTGAAAAAAAAAAACCTGCCTAACTGTACTTCAAAGTGTCCTTTTAAACAGAACATTTATTTCTGCAAACCAATCCAGAAGGGTGAAATGTAGTTATCTTGCTTTAGTTGGCATTTCCCTAATTACAAAGGGGGTTGGCTGTCTTTCCACGTGTTTTAGTCAGCTTTCTCAACGCTGTGACCAAAAGACCCAACAAGAACGATTCTAGAGGAGGAAAATTTATTGGGCACTCAGGTTTCAGAGGTCTCAGCCTATAAGTAGTCCACAGCTCTGGGCCAAGGTGAAGTAGAACATGTTTGTGGAAGGGTGTGGCAGAGAAAAACAGCTCAGACCTTGGCAACAGGAAGGAGAAAGAGTGGGGGGAATGCACAAGAGCACGCTCCTTACCAAGGACAAGATACAAACCCCAATGGTCCATTCCCAATAACCCACCTTCTCTGGCCACACCCCACCTGCCTACCGCTATCACCCACTTCATCTATTCAAGTGGATAAATTCATTGATTAGCTTAAGGCTCTCATAACCCAGTCACGGCACCCCAAAACTTTATTGTCTCACACATGAGCTTTTGTGGGATACCTCATACCTAAACACAACACCATGTAATTTGTTAGCAATTTTTATTTCCCCTTTTAAGAATTTTCCATTTCAACTTTTGCCACTTATTCTTTAATCTGCTCTTTAAATAATTTTGTTTCATACTTACTTCCAAATATCTTTGATAGTCAGTTTTGACATGATATAGAATGTATCTTCTGTTCTATAGCTTTCTTTTCACTTTGTTTTAGGTCATTTTTTTTTTATTATACAGACATTTTAAATGTTGAAGTTTAAGCATCAAAGTTTTTGCCCACTAGATTATTTAAGATGGACTTTCCTCCTCATGCAAATACTCTTCCCAGCAACCTGATTCTGTGACATCAATCCCTTTTACTGTTGGAGAGACTGAGGTTTGGACAGTGAAATGGTTGGGTATTTGCTCCCAGATCCATTTGGCTCTGAAATCATGGTGTTTCTGAGCCACAGTTCCATGTGGCTACTGGGGGCAACCTCGGGAGTTTGTCATGAGTGACGCCCTAGCAGCTCCCTGGTGGCTCAGCCTGCCCTGGATTTCCATCTTGCAACAGGATGTTTCGTCCCCACAGGCATCTCCTGCACAATCTTGGACAGCCTTCAAAACGGCACCAGGATGATTCTACTCCCCATGTGCCCCCCTCTGGTCCATGAGCCACGGTTTTGTGCCTCAACAAATCCTGAACATCATCACTTATCCCAGTGCATTGGCTTCGCCTTGCTGCCTGGCATTGCCTAACTTTCTGAAAATGAAATATGCATGGCCCTGTGGTCTCCAGATTGTGCATAGTGAACAGAAGTTCTCCAAGTGCACCGTCCACGCTTGGTTTAAGGGAGGCGATATGTCCTTTCTCCTTCTGTTGGAGTTGGTGTGGAGACTGCAGAGCCACAGGTTTCTAAAATAAATAAATAAATAAACAAAATATGCATACAGACACAAATGCACGCGCGCGCGCACACGCACACACACACACACACACACACACACACACACACTTCTCCCAAATCGTTTCTTCCCTTTCTATCTGAGACCACGTCACCCTGACCTCATCTGACAGGGAGTTCAATTGCCGTCTGCTTGGTGATGGGTTCTGCTGTGACTCTTCTCCCCCACATGGCTTTTCAGTGTCTGTTCTCACCTCTGTCAAGCTCCAGTTGTAATGACCTATGAAAATACCTGTTTTCACTTTCAGATGATAAATTTCTTCATCCACATATTAAGGGCATTAATTATGAAGCTGTATTCCCTTAAGTTTTCATTTTTACAACATCCATGACGTTGTAGTCAAATGCTTATGTGAGCATGTTCTTGAAGTTGTTTCTTTTCCTGTAGAGTCAGTCCTATGAGGTCAGAACTCTGTCTTGTCCTGGCCGTGACAACCTTGTCCATCTTGGTTCTACTCAATACTTCACTTTTGAATCCAAAAGTTGATGGTGGATGACATGGTGAACAGATGAGTGACAAGAACTTCATGTTGGCTTCCAGCATCCCCTGGAGACCCTGTTCCCTTTCCCCTGAATCCTGTTTGAAAGCCCCACCTGAGAACACATTTGCAGGGATTGGTGGTTTTGGTTTACAGCAATTCAGATCCACACTGTTAAAGTTTAAGGCATAATAAAGTCATGGCTCCTGGAAGCTAAAGCTCCTGCTCATTTCCCTGAAATGCATGTGCTTTGCCTGGGTCTTCTAAAATAGTGCCAGTGTGGGGCCACGTTTTGCAGGGATTGGTAGTAATGGCACTAATAAACTTCTATCAACTGCACAGCTGGAAATACCAAGCACTGGCGAGGTTTATTGTGGGTGTTACTTTACACATCTTCATCACTGTTTTGAAGAAAAGTTTCTCTTCCAGTTTTTCAAAGGAGGATCCTGAATCTCAGAGAATTTAAAAAAAAAATGAGTAGGGCCAAGGAGTGAGGTGTTTCTGAATTATTGCTGCAGTGTGATTGTGAATTTCATTTCATCAAGTGAATAAATTGATGTGAAGCACTTGCCATGTCAAGTGAGAAAAAAATAAATAGGCTGATGGGTTAGTTCTTTTATACTCGTCTTCAGGCCATTACTGTATTTTTAAAGTTGCATATTGAGCACTCTCTGTGAAGCAGCTATGTAATATATTACATTCTGTGTAATAGGTTGGGTCTGTCTGAGCAAGAGGAGCCCAGCTCTCACAGAGGATGTCCAGAGTAGAGGCCATTGCTATGCAAGTAATCACGTGGAGAAATTCTACACCAACTAATGTCACAAAGCCAGGAGAGAGGCTTGGCCAGAGAGGGGATTAGAGGAGGCTTTCTGCCCGGGAGAGAAGCCTGAACTGAGGGATGAGCAGAAGTCAAACTCTGTCCCCAGCAAGGGGAAGCACCATTCCATGCAGAGGAAGCAGCATAGGCCAAGGTGACATGGGGACAGGAAGGGACTGACCTGCCAGTGTGGCTGGAGAAAGTCAGCAGGGACCCAGAGTGTTGTGAGAATGAAGGGGTGTGGAGGGACACATGAGCTCTGACGACTGTATAAGACATTTTTGTCTCTTTATGCTAAGATGTATGGAAAGATCCGGAAAGGTTTTGATCTACTTTGCATACTGAACAGATTGTTCTCAGGCAAAACTGTGCAGAGATCATCTGCACAAGAGTCCAGCTAAGTAGAGCAGGTCATCAATTTCCAGGTAGAGGCAAGGTGTGTGCACAGTGTTTGGGTGATTGAGACGGAGGAAGGGGGGGCACTACTTGGGGAGCACACAGGGAAAGTGAGGCTACAGGAGGATCCTGGTGGCTTAGATGTCTGCCTTCCACTGAGGCTGGAGTATAGAGATGCTCACCCAAATGAACACTGTTAGAGCAGAAACACACTTTTTCTTAATTTCCCTTTTACTGATAGTATGAGGAGATGATCTATTTATTAGAGCTCTTATTATTTGCTGTGGTTTTAGGTTGACTTCAAAATTGAGAGAAAAGCCCTAAGATAGTCCGTTGCCTGTTTTATCCCTGACACAATGGCTTCCCATTGACACCCGCCCCATAAGAGTGGCTCATGAATTGTAATCGATGAACCAACACTGGTATGTCCTTGGCCTCAAAGTCCATTTTTACACTGGGCTCACTCTTGGTGCTGCACATTCTATGGGTACAGACAAAACTAAGCACCCCTGGAGTATTTTACAGAGTGCTTAAGAATCTTTGTGTGCACCACCTATCTACCCCTCCCTCCCTTGGAGTCTGGCAATCACTCATGTTTCTGTGGTTTTGACTTCTCTGGAAGGCCACGTAGTTGGAGTCATTCAGTGTGTAGCCTTTGAAAATTGGCTTCTTTCCCCTAGTAAT
Source organism: Ictidomys tridecemlineatus (assembly GCF_052094955.1). NCBI lineage: Eukaryota > Metazoa > Chordata > Mammalia > Rodentia > Sciuridae > Ictidomys > Ictidomys tridecemlineatus. The sequence continues at coordinate 4,885,186 of NC_135483.1, forward strand.
ATGCTTTATGGTTTCTTTCATGGCTTTTCATGGCTTGATGACGTGTGGCTTTTTATCCCTGAATAATAATCTATTGCTGGGATATACCCCAGGTTATTTATCCATTCCTCCACTGAATCTTAGTTGGGTTCAACCTTTATCTTAGTTAGGTCAATTTTAGCAGTTAGGAATGCAGCTGACATGAACCTTTGTGTGAGTTTGTATGTAGACTTGCTTTCAGTGCCTTTGGTAAATACGGAGAAGTACAATGGCTGCACCGTGTGGTAAGAAGATGTCTATTTTTGAAAGTGAGCAGCCATTGGCTTTCCCAAGCTCCCTCCCCACTTTGCATTCCCATCACGAGCCAACGACTGTTCCTGTGGCTCTTTCCAGCATGTGCTCCTGTTAGGGTTTTGGGTTCCAGCCATTTTAATAGGTGTGTAGTAGTATTTCATTGCTTTAGTTTGCATTTTCCTCATGACGTATCTGTGGAACATTTTTTTTCTTATGCTCAGTTGCCATCTGTATAGACTCTTTGGTGAGGTGTCTGTGAATAGCTTAGGCCTATTTTTAAATTGGGTTGTTTATTTTCTTATTCGTGAGTTTTAAGAGTTGCTAACCATATTATGTTGTGTGCACATACACATATGTAACAGCAAATCCCACTGTTGTGTATAATTTTAACATGCCAATAAAAATTAAAGTAAAAAGTTATTGGCATATTTTGGGTAATAGTCTTTTATCAGATAGGTATTTTGCAAATATTTTCTCCCAGTCTGTGGCTTATCTTTCCATTCTCTTGGCAGCATCTGTCTCAGAGTAGAAAATTTTAAGTTTTTAGAAAAACATTTTAATTTTCATTAGGTCCAGCTTTGCAATTTTTCTTACATGTGTGATAGTTTTGTTACATAGTGCCAGCACAAGGGCACTTAGATATTTCTCCTCTGCTATCTTTGAAGAAGACAGTTCTCTTTGAAACATGTCACACACATGTCACCTTTGGGAATCTAAGCAAAAGAATTCAAGTTGGCACCTTAACATTCAGGTCTTAATCTAGAGGAGAGCTCTGAGCTAGAGATGTGAATTTCATGCAGGGCCTATGTGCTGATGCCATTTCATCACAGGACTTGGGGAATGCACAAAACAGACACCTTGCTGCTGTCACAGAGCATACACTCTGGGTGGAATAGAAGAGTCGATATACCAGTGGCATTATGTACTGTGAAGAGAGATAAAGCATAGATAGCATGGGGCTGAGGAGTGAGCTGGGCTGGGGGCAGGCAGGTAAGTCACAGGGCAGGGGCTGAGGAGGAGGCAGTGAACAGGGGCCAGAGAGTGCAGAGCAAGAGGGGGGCAGCTACCTCACAGCACCAAGGGGAGAGGGCGTCTGGGGAGGCTGTGAGGCTGCAGCATGCAGTGAGGATTCAGGACCCACATGCACCAAGGGTCCCTGGACTTTAGACAGGTAGGGCACCCATTGCCTGGACGGACGTTTTAGTGGTAGAAAGAGAACAGAGACTAGATTCTGGGTGTTCAAGAACAAGTAGATTAGTGGAAAAAGGCATGGCAGAGGGCAAGTGCTCCAGGAAGTGGGGCACTGGGGACAGGACAGGCAGAGGAGAAGTGCTCCAGGAGGAGGGGCAGTGGGGACAGGGCCCGGTCAGCAGAACCATCCTTTAGGTACTGTCAGAGCTGACCATGGTGCAGAGTGGGTTTCTAGTGAGAGAATATTGAAAACAGTCAGCAACAGTGGGAAGAGTGATCCAGGTGCGAAGGTTGAATGTCTTACATGGAGCAGGAAGAATAGTCAAACAAAACCTTGGGGTAATTAAGAGTTTGCTTTTCTTAGGCCTAGGACTGACTCCCAGGGCACTGGGGTAAAAGGCATGGCTGGACCCAAGGGATGCCCACCCACATGCCAATGCACGATTACCAGGTGGCCAGTGATCCTGAGGGAGGTAGAGCAATGAGGTGTGACAGCTCAGCAGTGGGGTGGGCTGGCCTTGCCTGGAGATGTCCAGGGTATTCAACCAAGGATGAGCTGTCCTCTGATCTTGGACCCATAATTTTCTGGAGCTTGGTGACAGAGGTCATAGTGTCTAAAACAGCAAGCTCAGATGCTGGTCTTTGTGCCAAGATGATGGTGCGAAGGGACTTGAGCCTGGGGGAACAGGCCCCTGAGAGTGGACTCCGCAGCTGCAGCGATTGCTTCTGAGAACGTGCGTACATGTGCATTGATTCTGGAGGCAAGTGGCACCCAGCCAGGCACTGCTGTAACCTCCAGATGGTGGTTGTAGAATTGGCCCCTACACCATGGGTGGAACGTGTCTTGGGGTTAGTCCCTTCATGCCCGGGTGACTGTCCAGGGCCGTGTGAGCGAGCAGGAAGACCTGGACTTGCAGGTAGTTTTGGGCTTCTCTGCTGCCCCTGGGACTGAGTAATCCGTCTCTCCAAGCCCCCAGTACCTATGTATGAACTGTGTTTCTGTGTGACTTTCCTCCAGCTGTCGCTTCCCCTGTTGGATGAATCCTCAGATGTAGGACAGTGGCTCAGAGGTGAAAATACAGACCTGGTTCCCAGCCTTCTCTGGGGGATAATCAAGGATCCCAGGCCAACATGCAGCACTTGTTTGACAACTCTTTTGTGAGCTTCTCTTCATGGGGAAGAGACCATTGTTGGTGTCCTTAAGTTGCTTATAGAACAGGGAATGGGTGGGGGAGAGGTGGGTGGGTCTAGGGGAGTGGGAGATGGGAGAGTAACAGGTAGACTATGTGGTGCACACCAAAGGTGTCAGGATGGGACATGGTCAGGGCAGATGTGTTTTTCCTAAAGACAATGCCATCCATCGTTGCTATGTCTATGGCCACTGGTTTGTTATGAAGAACAGCAGACTCACAGAGCATACTGATCTGCAGGTGCGTGGAACCCAAACTGGAGTGAAGACCGACCTGTTACAAGAGCCCATGCTGCGTGGGACTGCATTGAGTGCTATAGTCGATGCTGCTTTCCCGCTGGGAAAATCTTTATGGAAGAGGGGGCATGGGAGGCCACTGAGAATCAGGCAAGATTTTGAGACCAAGGCTATCAATCAATTTTAAAAAGTGCCAGTCACACACCTCCCATGCGGAGCACCTCGGTGCAAGCCAAGAACACCCTGGAGAGGAAAGTAGCGGCCGGTGTGCGGACGCCCTTGGTCCAGTGACAGAAAGACACACAGAACTGAGAGTCCCAATGACAGGCATCCTAATGAGGCGGGTGCAGGTTGAGGTGGCAGAGGGAGCACTCATCCTGCCTGTAGCACGAGGGCAGGACAGCCAGAGAAGTGGGGATCAGCGGGATCTTCATGGGTGAGAAGAAAGGTTGGTGAGAAAAACATGTCAGAGGAAATAGAATCTTCAGAGAATATTTTCATGTTGCCCACTGTCAGGAAAGCATGTGCTAGGACTGCTGAAAATCCTCATCAAGTAACTAGATACCATTTTTCTAATAAGGAAGAAACTTGCATTGAGGCACTCTGGAATCCCAGGGATTCTGGAGGCTGAGGCAGGAGGATTGAAAATGTGAGGCCAGCTTGGGTAACTTAGGGAGACTCTGTCTCAAAATAATAAGCTGGAGATGTAGCTCAGTGGTAGGGTGCCCCTGGGTTCCATCTCCATACTGAGGAGGGGGATATGGGGTAGGGAGGAGGATGGAAATTAAGGAAGTAATTAGAACATCTTAGAACATTGAACAAGCATTCTTGTATAGTAAACTGTAAACATTCATTTTCTTTGTCTGATTGTATACTCATAACCACCCTGTAATTAGAGATTATAAACTCCATTTTATAAAAAAACAAGAGGATTTTAAAAAAATTATTCCTTATTATAAGGAAAAAATGAAGGCACTAACCCAGGTCTCTCATTTCTCCCTGTGTCCCAGCAGCCTAAAGCAGTTCAGGGACATTCTGTAGTCATCTTACCATATCTGCATACTTGATCAGACGCAGGTTCATCACCTACTATGTGTTTGAAGGACAAAATTCCACAGGCATTACTGTTGAGAAATCATAACATTCACTCAAGGAAAGAATAATACTGGGCCTTGGAGGAGGAGTATCTGGGTCAGCAGATCCTGCACATGCCATACATTCTTGATTAATTTATTTGAAGACCAACATGTGTGTATGGCAGGGGGACTGAATACATAGAGGGCACCTTCTGCATGCTGAAGGGTGTGGAGTGATGGAAGCATAGGACCCACAGTGGAAGACACACACTCCAAGCTAGGAGAGAAAGCTTGCTGGAAGGAGGACCTTGGGAATAGAGCAGAAACACAGGAAGGAACAGAGCCTGCATGGATCTCTCAAGCCCCAAGAGAGTGTGAGTCCAGGCACTCTGGCTCTTTCTGGGACTTCACAAAGCTGAGATAGGAAGTGTAAAAGTTCAGTATCCTGGAAGAAGTATCCTGGAACATTCTATTCTGCATTCAGTGTGTGCAGAGTGAAAAGCTAATGACTTGGCTCAGCAAGTGCAGGTGTGAGTCAAGGTGACCCATTGGAAGCCAGGTCGCCCACTGCAATGGGACTCTAAGGCTTCATCTTGTGGTCTATCTTTTGAATACTCTGCTCCCTCTATGGATGCACATACAACCCTGGCATATGCCCTAATGCACAGGTGAGCTAATGCAGGCTGATGGGAAGAGCTACAGATCAAGGGACAGAGAAGGTGTGAGCTGGAGAGGGGATAGCTGGCCCTGGTGGAACTTCCAGGTCCAACCTCGATCAGCTGTGTACCTGTGGCCTTTGCTGTTGATGCACCTGCAGTGGGAGAAGTTGCTGATTAAGGAGGAGGTAGATGTTTGGTGAAAGACCTCAGTGTCCTGGAGGACAGGAGCTCAGGTCTCCCTGGAGCTCAGAGGAGAGAGTCTGAGAGGAGAAGGCATGGAGCTGACTCATGAGAAGACAGCTCCAGCTGCAGGGACCTGACCTGCACGTGGCATGCACACACCTGGTTCATTTTAACCAGGTGCGCCGTTCAGCCGTGACATCAGGCAGGAACACTTGCCCAAGCAGCCACTGTCCTGAGCTTTCTCAGTGCTCCTGTCCTCACCACAGAGGCCAAGTGCCATGACCCTCCCTGAGACCTTCGGGTTCTCTACGGGTCATGAATAAAGGACTTATGGCAGGGCAGCAGATGACCTGCAGGTCCCTGCTCCCCACCACACCTGACATGCATTCTGATGGACTGATGTCTGTGCTTCATCTTGTGGCCTATCTTTTGAATACCCTGCTCCCTTTATGGATGCTCATATAACCCTGGCATATGCCCTCATGCACAGATGAGAGGGCACCAGGAGAAGAGAATTAAGAGATGGCAGGGGAGAGAGAGTCTAGGTGTGTGCAGTTGGGACAGCTAATTCAAGGCTTGCACTGAGGAGGGGAAGGCTCAGCCTATGCAAAGAGCTGAAGGCTCCCGATCCCTTTTTGGGCAGGCCAGGCTTGGCTCAGACGCTGGCAGTGGGGCCGGCCCTTCCTGCATGATTCTGCATTGCAGTGGAAGACAAAGGCAGGACAGCCACCTGGTCTTGCCTACTCAGCTGTGGCTCCGAGGCCCCCTGCTATTTTGGTAGCAACTCACAGCTTTCCCTTGCATTCTGTGGCCTCAAACTAAGGCCAAGGTCATCGTGGGCTACAGAACAGCTCTGTGCTTCTTGGAACATTCTGGGGACCATGACTGGGCAGGGATACTGCAGCTCTTACAAATATTTGATTAGCTGCAATTGTAGCTAAACTTGGTTCTCCTTGGGAAGCATATGGCTGAGGCAGATGGCTCGGGAAAGCCTGATCACATCAACAGGCTCTTGGCCTCCCATTTGCTCAATCTCCTGATGACTTATTAACAGGATGGTTTCAGACTGGAAGATGGAGTCGTGGTTAGACTCTTCTCGGAAAGTCCATGTTGTGCATTTCAGGCCTTCTTCATGCCTGCTGTTTGCAAGGGAACACAGATGGATTTGGAGGTGGGTCACTGTGAGGACTTAGCAGGGCACAGAGATGGCCTCAGTGAGCTGGCTTCTTCACCTAAGATGCAGTTCACGACCACAAATGTTAAGAATTGCTGCCAAATTTTCAATGCTCAGGTCACTGGGAGCTTTGGTTCGTGATACATTCTATAAATATTTGCCCAGCCTGGAACTGCACAGAGGACCTCACAATGTCTGCAGCTCTCCTGCTGATCCCTTAGGGCCAATTAAACCATAGCAAAGAATTCTGATTTGTTCTACGAGCAACAGGGGGTAATAATATCTAGTTTATACTCTCTATAAATAGAATAGAACGGTTGGTAAGAATGGAAGTAGAAAGTAAGTTTTCAATAAGTAATATTGAAAGAAAAACATCTTTAAAGTATTAGATTCATTGGAACCATATTGTGAATGTGAACCTACAGAATTGCTAATGATTTGTAGAGGAAGTGAGAGGAAAAGAAAGTTCAAAATGAGCAGAAAGGCTGTTATTACTACTATGGTAAAAGGGTGAGATTATTTGGAAGCATAAGGTTCTATCTTGGACATATTAGGTTTATGTTCTATCTTTGACAACAAAGGAATGATGTCAGGGGTAATGGATTATGACCAGCTGGGAGAAAAGGCACCCGAGCTCTCTGTTTTAAAGGGAACAGATAGCTAGCCTTGGAGACGGCTCAGCTGCCCTAGGAGGGATCCCAGCGTATGAAGGAGAAGGCAGTTGTGATAGTGACCTGGGTGCAGGTGGGAGGGAGAAGGGGCAGCAGTGTGGCGAGAGAGAAGCCCTGTACGTAGCGCTGTCCATGAGTGCCAGGCAGAGTGTGAAGGGCTTTCCTGCTACCATCAGTCATGATGTTATGCCATTGTCTCATTTGAAAAAAGTGAGGCTGGAAGAAACTAAAGTTCCACCCAAAGTGGAAATGCCCCGTCTCCATAGGGAGATTCCCTACATTCCACCCAGGCAGTGCCCACTGCCCTGGACCAAGCCTGCCCTCCTCGCAGTGTCAAAGGACAGACGTTGAAGATCTCACACACCAACACAGTAGTCACACTACGACTTCTACTAGTAGCTTGTAAAAGTCTATGGTAGATAATTGTGAGTGGTCACGTTATCTACACACTCCTGTGTACCTAGCAGCATTATCTATGCACTGCCATTTCCCCGACCACCCATTGTGAGTTACTTCCAGCCTCCAGTACTGTCCTAGGTCATCTCAGTCGTTCTTTCCAACTCTGGACTGGGTATCACTCTCCCATCCCCAGTTCACAGTTGGAGAAACCAAGGCATAGACCCCTGAGTGCATGTTCACAGGTACACAGAGGGTGAATGTCGGAGCCAAGAGCAAGCTCACATCTGTTAATTCAGATCCATTTGCTGCCCTCACAAAATCATGAGGCAAGACCCTGCACTGGACTCATTGGAATTCAAATTGCAGTACCTGGGATGGCTCAGCCCTTGGGATCAATCTGCAGGAAACCTGATTGAGGAAGCACTGGGCGACCAGAGTGCTCCAGGACACACGCTAGCCTTTTGCTTGCGTTTATAGAGCAATGCACATTATTAGCTAATAAAGTGTTATCAAGTGCTGAATTTACCAGGCTCAATCTAATAGGAAGGTCACAATGGCTTATAATTAAGTAATTAGGCCCACTCAGTGTTAGGAGAATGCTTACTGCTGAATTGTAGCATTAGCTTTGGCTCATTGTCAGTAGAGAAATGGTGCTTTTAACTGGGCTCTTTGATTTGGTATGTGAATTTCATATCATATCATATCATATCTCATGTAATTATGTAATGTGGATATCTGCCAGGCCATGGTAGCTGTTTTTAATTTGAGTGTTGCTGCAGAGTAGATTAGGACTCAGCAATCCTGAGTCCTGGGACCATCAACTACCTACCACTACCATATGGCTTCAGCCAGCCATCTCCCTGCACCCTGTGTTCATTAATGATGAACTGACTGGCTGACAGCTTCACTGTATTCATTGTTGAGTAACTGTGGTTTCTGCAGAATCTGATAGAACTTGCATTATTTTCCTAAACTGATGAAGTCATGCAAGTGAATTGAATAGAGAATGAGGAGAGAAAAATCTTTGAAAATGATGTAGTAAATGTTGAAGAATATTTCTTGTCAGATTCTCACCAGTGGCTGTATTCTGCCTAACACATCACCCATGTGGTCAATTAAATAGTGGACGATTAGATACACAAATTAAGGAATGGAAGAATTTATAAAAATAAGTTTTGGAGTCACCATATTCTACTATAACAGTTGTCATTTAGGATCACAGACACCTTGATGTTGGGCTTCCCAGCCTCCAGAATGGAGCTGCGAACATTTGTTCATTGTGTACCCAGTCTGTGGTGGTGTGTGACAGCATCCAGAAGGTCATTGAGTTTCCTCATGATTCAAATGAAAACTTACATATCATGGTCATACCCAGTGGCATAAGGAATATAAAATATTTGAAACTCAGGTCAGCCATTCCAAGGTTGACTCTTGAATACAATTTTGCAATTAATAAAGTCATTTTGTACTTACATTACAGAAAAGTAATTTTTTTCCAAATCATATAGTACATAAATATCCAACTCAGTTTGTCATACATAATTTACCACCTCAATTAAAAGTTTCAAATTAGCCTGTGTGAGATGTTTCAAATAACTGCAACGTAGCAGAGATGGGACGGCCATCTGTGCAAGGAGATGTCTGTGGGACTAGTCATTCCTTGTTCCATGGACACCAGTGTGACACAGGCACACCCCATGGGGAAGCCTGATTGCCAATGGCAACACCAGCGCTCTGCTCAGAACCTGGCATACAGCAGGTGATTAATAAATATTCAATTAATAAATGGATGAATACATTTTGTAGCAAAAATCATATAAATATATTAATCTGGAATTATGGGTAAGACAGACTTACAGCATGTACTTTAAAGCAAATATTCACTATTTCATATACAGTAGGGTAGTCTAAGTAGAAAGGAAAAACATTCACTGAAATGGCATTAAAATGACTGCACTTTATTGATGTGTCACCAGTGTGATGTGCTTCAAAAAATGAAGGGACAAGTAGATTTACACTGCTTTAATTTCCAGATAAGTGCCTGTGTGTCTCAATATCTTCTTAGCAGAAAGGACAACTTCTTCCTAATCACACATTGCTCAAGAAGCCCTGGGCTTACGTAATGAATGAAATGGGGCCCTGTTCTGAAAGCCACACTAGGAGAGAACAGAATCACCTCGAGCCTTGGCTGCTGGGGCCCACCCCTGGCACACAGGATCTCTGTTGAAGTGTGATCTGTGAAGACTCTACAACTTTAATGGTGAACTGCATGCTGGTCCAGGTGTCTGCACAGGCCACAGGCCCCCACTGTGTGCTCATGGTTTATAACTCATTAGTCAACTCCTGTGACTCCAACATGTGTCCTTTCCAAAACCCACACTGACATTTAATCGCCAAGGTAACAATATCAGGAAGTGGGATCTTTAAGAGATGGTAGGGCTGTGGGGACTTCTGGGTGTGATGACTATCACTACAAAAGGCACATTCAGCCCCTTTAGTCTCTTGGATCTTCTGCAATGCAGTGAGCAGAAAAAGGGCCGTCACAGTTGCAGACACCTTGATGTTGGGCTTCCCAGCCTCCAGAATGGAGCTGCAAACCTTTGTTCATTGTGTACCCAGTCTGTGGTGGTGTGTGACAGCATTCAGAAGGTCATGGCTCTTCAAAGCACAGCCTTTATGTTGGGCTAGTGGGCCCACAGGACTTGCCTGCTCACAATGAAACCAACGACTCATCTACCCGTAAAGGATTGGCTCTGTGAGATGTCCTCATCCTCATCCTGGGCTCCACATTTATTCCCTGGAATGAGTTGTCGGTGCCTGTTCCGCACGGTATGCTAATACCTCCATGGCAGGGAAAGCTCAGACCCCATCTAAAAGCTCCCTAAATTTCAAACTCAGAAAGAAGGAGGAGGAGGACAAGGAGGGGGAGGAGCCTCAAGCCTCAAGACCATGATTCCTTCCTTCATGGGCCCTTCTTTCCCAGGAGCTCCTGGCTTCCTACTCAGGTTGTTCCAGCAACAGCGTCTCCAGCCTGGAGGCTCGGGGGCAGCCATCTACACCCTGGCACAGCGCTCCTGGCCCGCCAGCTGGCAGGCTCACCTGGCCACAGGAAGTCCCTCTGTCCTTCTCTGGAAACACAGTGAACGTCTGTTTCAAAGTGGCTTTCTCTTCCACCTCTTCCTGGAAGTGGTGAGAAGAAATAACAAAGCTTGCCTTCAAGGTGACTTTCTGTCCTTCCCGTTTCTGGAAACAGCCAGGAAGTGACCTGTGTAAAGAGCCATCATTATCTGCACCTTTACCTTACCAGGAAGCGGATTTGGGTTTTGAGAGTTTTACAGTTAAAAACAGACTTCTTTGTTCATCCAATCCTTATTTTTATTATGGAAATTAACCAGGTCTTGATTCTCGTTTCCTTTGAGCTCAGATTTAGTGGTCAATCCCAGTTGGAAAGTCCAGGGGGCCGGTCTAGAGCTCTCTGAAGGAGGTTGGATTTTACATGCAGTCCAAGATCCCGACCTATCCCCCGTAGACTGCACCGACCTCCACGAGGAGTCTTTCACGGTGCTTCTAACTGGGCTCTTTGGATCGGTGTACGTCACATGGTTTGGTGTGGCTGCGGTTTGAAGAGATTGGTTGATGTCTTCTGGGTGTTTCATTTACATTTTCCATTCCAGCCCTCACTTGGCTGGCCCTTTCCTGGGGAGCTGAGGGGGTAGCTCTCAGGTTTGGTTGTTGAGCACAGAACTGATTTGGGCAGGGGTGGCTCCTATGTGCAGGCAGAGCCATAAGCACTTCTTGGAGTTGGGATTGGGGTTCAGTCGTCAGCTCAGTGCTGGGGAGGGTGCTGGCTCAGGCCCTGAGGTGCAGAGAAGCTCCTGCCCTAGCAACCCACATCGGTGCCTCAGGGGACTAGGGGACAGGGGCTCATCATTGCAAGTTCAAACACTCAGAGGTTCCTGAACATGCTGAATCCTCACGTCACTCATTTTGGGGGGAGGAAGGAGGAAATATCAAGACCTAGAACTCTTTTCACTCTTGTCCTCTGGCCTGAAATTCCAGATTATGTTGTTTAAAACACACTCCTGGTTCAATGGAGACTGCTGAAGAGCTCTTCTTCCCTCCTCCACCCCCTTCTCTGTCCTCTGCTCCCCTCCTCTTGTTCCCCCTCCTCTTCTCCCTCTGCCAGACCTTCTTTCCATCTTTCACTTTATTCTCTTAAAGCTCCAACTCTCCTTACGTGGGGGCCCAACACAGACATTTGGGAAGACTTGCCTCTACACCTTATGGGACACACTGGGACGGATCTGCTTGGCAGATAAAAAGTAAAAATGCCCTGGAGAGAAATGTGGTCCTTCACCCTCAGACAGGGGAGGACAGCATTTCAAGTGTGCATTAGGCCTTGAAGGGTAGGAAAGGACATTTCTCTCTGGGTGCATGGAGCCTTGTTTCCAGAGAAGAAGGGGAAGTGCAGACGATACAGATGGGTCCCTTCCGTCGACAGGGAAGGCTGTGACAAAGGAGCAGGGAGCCTGTACAGTGCCCCCTGAGTGTGGCTTGCTGAGTAGAGGACAGCAGTGATTCCGTCAGAATGTCGGAAAGAAGGAGCAAGGACAGGGACAGGTGTCCAAATGTGGACTGTCATTGCTGGAGAGCAGAGATCCCACAGGTGACGGCGGCTTCAGCGAGCTCTGCGGTCTGATGGGTGTCCCATGGGTGAGCCTTCCCTAGCATAGAGACTCCTGCTTTAGGTTCTATTTAATAGGATGGGGAAATGACATAGAAAATCCCCCAGGGCACAAATAGTGCCTCATCCTGGGCTTCACATTTAGCCTTGACATTTAGCAATTTTCAGTCACTATGGCTTGAGCCCTGGGGTCCCCTTGGCCAATCTGCTCAAAACCAGAGATGTTTCCCTTCCCTAAAAAAATGTGGGCTGATGGAAATACATTCACCAGCAAGTTCTCAGAATGTTCTTGAAAGCACAGTTAAAAAGCGGTAGCCTTGGATATGGCAGGTCTGTGTGCCAGGTCAGAGGATCTCGATCCGCTTCTCCCATTTCTGTCCACAGCAATCCCAGGAGGTCAGTGTGGACATGCCCATTTTTCACATGGAAAGCTTCTGTTATAAGGGGTGATGTCACTTGCCCAAAAAGGCAGGTGATTGAACTGTTTTCCTGGCTGTCCCTTTGGGCAGCAGATGGCCCGTGCCGCTCTGACCTTCAGAGTCTTTACCTCATCCATCCTCTGCCATGTTGTCAGGCTGGCTTATAGATCAGCGAGGCCCTGACGGTGACAGAGAAAGGGCTGGGACAGCAAACCAAAATGGGTTTCTGTGCAGAGTTCTTTCTATTTAAAAGTCACCTGCATCTGAATCCAGCAGGACTCAACAGGGCTCCACCGTGCAAGGCGGACCACAGCAGGCACCTCTTGGCATCCTTGAGATCACCCTTGGATGCTGCATGTAGCTGAACAGGTGCCACTTAGATGTCACTGTATGTTGGGAGGTGACAGAGCGCCCTGCTTCCTAGGCATGCTTTAAGCCATGGGGTATGCTGCAGGAGGTCGTAGGGCAGGTTTTCTTTTTTGGTTGGACTGATTTTCTTGTATTTTGTGACACCTTTTCCTACCATGCTATTTCTTTCTTTCTGCTGTGTTTTATCAAGTGCCTGCCTTTTGCTACAACATTAGATACATGTCCTCATCCACCTGAGAGTTTATTGACTCAGTTCTTAAATAGGTCGATAAAGGATGAGTCCACACAGTGCCTCATTAGGGAATAATGTCTTAGCTCGGGTTACTGTGACAGGTGCCATAAGTTGGGTGGCATATGAGTAACAGAAATTCACTTCTCATAGTTTTGGAGAGTGGAGGCCTGAGGTCAGGGTGCCAGCACCATGACCCTCTTCTGGACTTGTGGATGGATGACTTCTCCCTGCACTCTCTCGTGACGGAATGAAGGGTTAATTCTCTGATCTCTTTTCAAAAGGGCACTAATCCCATTCATAAGGACATCACTCTGTGACCCCATCCCTCCCAAAGGCCCTCCCTCCAAACACTGTCCCACTGGAAATTAGATTTTAACATAAGAACTCCAGGGGAACACAGCACTCAGTTCCTAACAAGGAGTGTTAAGACATCTGCATCTTGATTTTTGAGCCTCAGTTTTTTCATCTGGAGTGAAGCTTACCCTAGGAATGTACTATGAGGGTTACAGTGAGTAACACTTATAAAGCACTTTTGGAAGCTCTAAATGCCACCCAGTAGGTCATTGTTTTGAGTAAGTAATTATTCCTTTATGCAAATTTAATGTTATTTTAGAATACTTCCGTATTTTTTCGGACAGTATATTGTATGTATAAAGTTTATGGAGGAATTCACCTGTGTATTCCATTGTGACCCTGCCCAGTGGATGCAGTAAGGTCTTTTAACCTCATTATCTTTCTGAAATTCAGCTTAACATTGAAAATAGTATTCAGGGATGGTGGCATATAAAAACATATCGGAGCAAACACGCCCAGATGAGTTCTTCACATCATATGTGATATGCAAACATCTTTCAGGAGAGATGGGTCTGTGGGTTTCTATCACTCTCATTCCCTTCTTTCTTGATTCCAGGATGGGGGAAGTATGGGAAGACTCACAGAGGAGGAGGGGACAAGTGACTGAGTGAGGAATTTAGCAGGCCAGGTACTAAATCCCAGCCAGGAACACTGCCCAGAGCATAAGTGGCCTGTTGAGGTCAGATGGCTTCTAAGACATTGAATTTCTCCCAATGAAACCAGAGTTTGAGATGAAGTTCAATTCTCCATTTCTCCTGGTGTGGGGTACTGTGTAAGCGGCTGGCCCCTGTAGCTGAGAAAGCCCCATTTTAGTGTTAGCAGCTAATCACAGCAGGAATGCCTACTGGCATCAGCTTTGAGGGTCACAGCTAGCAAAGCTCAATTCTTCTCCAGGGCTGTGGAGTGGCATATTGAAGCTCTTGGTGTTACAACTCTAAATGGTGCACTATGCCCTCCAGTGTTGCAACAGACCCCAGCAGCTCACCACCAACTTCTTTCCTGGTTCTTATTTCCTAAATCTAAAGAATGAAACTCCCAGACAATGGAAGGCAAGAGTAGAGGAGTAAGATTTATCCCAATGTTAATAGAAACAGAACTCTGAGAAGGGCAAGAGGGAACCCCAACAGGGCTTGCCACCTGAGCGTACTAGTCCAGGGGTTCCTATTGCACTTGGTCAATGCTAGTAGGTGCCAAGTGAGGCTAATCAGGGTTTGGAAAAGTACCAATGTTATTAGCTGACCCTTAAGTCTGAACTTCCATGCGGGTCTGCCCCACTTATATTTTCTTACTGTAGGAAGTAGGAAGTTGAGGTCATTGGACAGTGGATGATGGGGGTTCAGAGCTTCGGAGAAATGGGCATAGTGGGTATCCACACCAGGCCTGGGCCAGGTTACCACCAGGTAACAGGTTGGCATGCCCTGGCTTGCCACGGCCCTCGCTTGCTGCACATCAGGCCCCTGCCACCTGTGCTCCAGCCCTCCCGGGCTTCCACGCCATAGCTCCAGGACAAGGACTTGGCTTCCCTGAGATACCAGCCCCACTGGAGAACCACACGTGTGGGGGTGTCATTCATGCACGGTTTTAAGCTTTGGAAATTGCAGTGCAGTTTGGGGTTGGGGATTGTTACTTTCCTAAAGTGACATCTGATGGGGCTGCAGGCACAGGATGGCGTTGGAGTTCATGAGCACCTTCTGATTCTTGTTTTGCAGAGAGCAGCACTCTGCATTCCGCCTGTGTCCATGAGAGCACTGTGCACAGCCGGGTCTTCCAGATCTTATACAGGAATGAAGAGGTGCCCATAAATGATGCCATGATCTTTCGAGCTCATTTGCTCCTTGACGGTGAAAGGGTAAGTCGTGAATCAACCACCAGCCCAAGACGCTATTCTCCCTCTTGACCAGTTCCTCTCATTGATAGGTGAATGGTAAGTGAAGGTGAAGCCAGAGACCAAGTCTGAAATCTGACAGATGGGAACTCATGGGGTTAGGGCATTCATGCACTTGCTTAGATGCATCCTTTACTCATCCTTTCATTCACGGGCTTGCTCATCTCATGAGGTCTCAGGGGCAAGCATCTCCAATGACCAACTCAGCATCTCTCTTCCATTCCTCACTTGTCTGTCTGTGCATCCATTCAGGCACTCTGTCATGAATCAGTCAGCATAGGCTTTTGAGTAGCCTCTTCTTGCAAAGCCTGTGTTGGGCTCTTGGATGAGAGACAGAGGTGAAGAAGGCAGCAGGACCTCAGCCTTTCCGGGGTAAATTCTTCAGTAGGGACAAAGATGTTTAAACAAGCATCTTGGTGCACTATGCTGGCTACGTAGGGAAGAATAAAGGGAAGCCAAGAGTGGAGAACTGAGCTCTGGGACCACAAAGCTGCTGCTCAGCAACCCCTTCACAAAGGAGCTGGCTTTCAGACCTACCTGCTAAGAGTCTATCAGACAGAGACAGAGAAAGAACATCCCAGGAAAGGGAATGGCAGGAATGACAGCGGAGAGACCTTGGCTCGCCATTGAAAATTCCTCACGCATCAAATTAACACATTTCAAAGGAGGATATGGAGTCCAAACATTGCTCTCACTCCCTAGCCCCCCTCAAATCCCTGGTGCCACATTCCTGTTGATTATTTCTTGATAGAATCCCTTTCAGGATGTGGAAAAGTGCTCCTATTTTAGGAAAACTTAATTAGAGTCCTCCTGCTTCATTCCCATGTGGTGTGCATAGCAGCTTCTCCTGGCCACGTGTTCTCCTCTTCTGTCCCTCAGCTTTTGGTCCAACTTTTGTGCTCTAGGTAGTGACCAGGATTTCCTGTGTGGCTAAAAGTAAGTGCTGCTACTTGTTTCCCATTTATCCACCCATCTCTCTACTTCTCCAAGATTCTCTGACCCTCACTAAGTATGTCCCATACTGGAGATAAATAGGGAAAGAGAACACCTGGTGTTTGGGGCTTCTATTTCAATGTTACCTCTTGGCATTATTTCATTTTAATTCCCTGTTTCTTGATACGGCCCTTAAAAATTTAAGGCCTTTTGAGTTGAACCTCATGAGATCCTAAAACATTCCCAAGGTTAAATGGGAGCCTGTTTCATAGGATATATTGGTTTTTTTCTCCATGTCAAATTATTTACCTATAGAAAATAACAATTCATTATTGTCAGCCGTAATGCATATGGCAGCAAACAATGTTGCAACTAATCATTATATCCAAATCAGTGATAATTAAAGTTAATTGGATATGTCTGAAAACCTGTGTATTCGGAATGCATGCATGGATTCTTTTCCAGTGCATATCTATCTGCTTGTGACAGCCAAAATACTGCTTACTGCCTGCGGCTGGGTAAGACAGAGGATATGTCCAGGAATGAATGCATCCGTCTCTATAAACAACAGATATCAGCACAGTGGATGCTTGTCCGTCAGGCATACCTTGCCAGGAGCCATGGGGAATTCCCACATGGAGAGGACTCAGTGCACACAGTGAGGCTGCAGGGAGTGCAAGGGATGGCCATGGAGAGAACTAGTCCATCACAATTAAGAAATGTGATGAGATGTTTCAACAGAACTTGCAAAGAGCAAGTGTGGAGGTAGTGTGTGTGTGTGTGTGTGTGTGTGTGTGTGTGTGTGTGTTATATAAATGCTGTGGAAACCCACAGAAGATTGAGGAAGGCTTACAACATACATGGATTGGTAAAAGGGGACAAAAAAATAAAAGCAATGGAATGAGCCAGAGTAGAGGACAAATACAGAAAGGGAGAGAAGGCCTGGGGTAAATACAGCAGAACATAATGCACACACATCCTCTGGACCTTGGCTAATGGCAGCCCACACATGGAGCACAGACCCCTAGCTGGCAAAATGGAGAAGACACAATTACAATGACAAGATGCCTGATGCTCTGAGGAGGAAGAAGAACAGATTGCATCAATGTGTGTGCGTGTGTGTGTGTGTGTGTGTGTGTGTATGTGTGTGAACAATATTGCATTATATGGGTTTAAAAAGAAAAGCGTTTCCCAAAGTGGGATTCCAGGGAGTACCCACATCATAGTTCTTTGGTAGAACTTCCACAAAATGCAGATCCTAGAGGCCACCCCAGACTGGTGATTTAGCAGAGCATTAGGATTTGCAGGGTGGGTTACTGGGTTGATTCAGAGTTTGGGAATGGAGGCATAGGTGGGATTTCCCTACCAACCAGTTAAGCACTTCTGAGACACAGGACAGCAGGACAGTGAGGAGTAAAACAGGGCAGATTTGAGGAAGACAGCGCCATGCTTGTGGCACAGAAAGCACCACGGACACGGATCTGGAAAGGAAGGTTAAGAAGAGCATGGGGGTCACAGGGACCCCACTGAGTCCACCTGTTCACCCTGGTCTAAAGGCAGGAGGATTTCCAGACTCAGTGGGAGGAGGGTTTGCGCAGGTCATTCCTGCACAAATATGGGAAATGGGGCTCAGGAGACTAAGGGTGTAGAAGCTGTCACTGCTGCTGCCCACATGAGAGTTGCAAGTGTCAAGGTAGAGGTTGGATGGGTGACCAGCAATCAGATGGACGGGAACCGTGCTGCAGGATGGCCTAGAACAGCCCATGGAAGCGGGTCAGGTTAAGTCCAGAGATGAAGGGCTTCACACAGAGAAGACAGCCAGTGATGTGACCCTACTCTGTGGCATGAAGTTTCTGTCCAGGGTCGTTGGGAGAAGCAAAGATTCGACTGAAACGTGACAGGCATCCAGGTTGTGTGGGAATGACCATCATGATGACTTTAACAGTAATGGTATCTTACATTTATTAGGGGGTGCTGTGTGGCAGGCATTGTGCAGAGTATTCTCTTTGATTCACTGAAACAACGTTGTGTTTTATTACTCCTGTTTTATGGATGAAGATCCTGAGATTAAGAGATGTTAAGTTATTGTCCTAAAGTCACCCCACCAGGAAGGAAAGGGGTAGAAAGAGGCTTCCAGCCCAGGTAGTCTAATCCCTGTGGGTAGGACCACTGTGGGGTTGGTGGCCCAGAACTAAAGAGGAAATAATTGGAATAATAATAACTAATATTTTTTGAGAACTGTCAACCCCTTGTGTACAAATTATCATATTTAGTTCACACAACAAAACCCTATGGAGTAAGCATGATTTACTTCCATTTTACAGATGGAAATCAACTGAGAGGCAGACTCAGTGACAGCATCAGAATTGGCACCTATGTAGCCTGCCTTCAAAAGCTCCTCCTTAGCCACCAGTCCAAGTGAGGATTGGGGGACAGGGAAAGAGGAGAACTGATGAGTCACAGTCATGAGTAGATTTGAAGCCAACAGGGAGAGGAGGTATAGCCTAGAACTCAGGTTTGACCGTGAGGATTAGAACCCAGGGCAGAACCAGGCACATAAGACTTGCTCAAGGGCCAAGCTTGACCATACTGAGCCTCAGTTTTCTCACTTGTAAATGGGGGACAATATTTCTTCATTCATAGTTTTATCTACATCAGGTAAGGTCTGCCACATAGCGACTCTTTCATAAGTATTAACTTCTTTTATGATTTCCATTATCATGCAAAAATACCTCAGGTCTTGTGAACCCAACCCTTGAAAGGAGATGTCTTTAACTGAGAAAAGACAGGGTTAAGGAAAGACGGGTATGCTGTGTAGTGTGTTTGTGTGCATGCATATGTGTTTGGAGGGGCGGATAACAGCCCTTCATGAAATGAGTGGTTACAGAAGGTAATGACTTCATTTGGAATATATATTGCAAGTAAGATGTATTGAGGTGTCAGTGAAGTCACAGCCAGGCTCAATCCAGCCACGGCTCCCAGGGAACTGCATCGAGTTAAAAGTTGGAGCTCACAGGGAGTTTTCATTACCAAGGCAAATGCAGCTTGGAAGGTGGCTGGGGCCTTGCTTTGCCAGTCTTACTTCCAAGGAACTGGTGGCATGGGCTGCGTTGCTTTCATTGTGTGTGTGAAGTGAGGCTCGTGATTATGCAAAACAAATCTAGGAGAAGTTATTTATAGCATTTGGATTCAGCAAAATGTTAGCTTTTAAATGCTTCTTTTTAAAACAACAATTTTTAAAACCCTAAGGACCTAAAGATAAATTCCATCCATATGTCTCTGCCTGAATTATGCTTAACCAGGAAGACATTTCCAAAGAGGCCTTTGGATAGGAGATTTCTGTCCCTGAAGGATGAGCACATTCTTGCAAAGACACAATCCCCACAAAAAAAGGTGGGATGAGAAGGGCTTTATTCCTTGAAGATGCAAAGACACTTTCTTTGTCGCAGGCCCTATTCCTTGAGCTTGAGGTCCAGAAGTAGGAAGAGCAGTGTCCCTTTAATGATAAGATTAGAAGGAACATCCAGCAAGAAAGTAGGCGGGGGCTTAGCACAGGCCAGACAGGCATCAGCAGTGAATGGTGAAGCAGTGGTAGGTGCAAGAAGAATCGCTTGCTCCAAACCAACACCAGCTCTGCCAGATCCAGGGATTTTATTTTTCCAGAACCTAGAAACCTGCAATTCGAATGTGAAATTGCCTGAATTTTAAATGTTTGCAACTTGTTCAAAACATTTTTTAAAATACCATGGGGATTAAACAAAACACGTTCACAGATGGCATTTGGTTCCTGAGATTCCAGCTATAAACCTGAAACAAACAATTCTAATATGAAGTACTAAATGCTAAGAGAAAAGAAGCAGGGTTCTGTGGGGTACAAAGGAGGACACATCCGGCCCAGGGATGGGGCTGAGTCCTGTCACCTGTGTGCAATGCTGGTGCTGGGAAGGCCAGCTGAGAGGAGGGACTGGGACATCTGGAAGTTAGTGTGAGACTCCCTTTCCACCAGGGGTGATGATTTTGAGCATGAGAAAAGAAAAAGTGGGATACCGGTGTATGTGGGAAGCACAGACTTGCTAACAATGAAAGGACACAAAATGCTAAAAAGAAGGGTCTTGAAATTGAAATGGCTACATGTAAAGATCCTCAAGGTGACAATGAAGAGCTTCTTTCTTGTGGACTTGAGCCTCCTGGGGAAATGACTTCACATTCCTGAGTGTGGACTTCCCCCTCTGCACATGTGGACACATCCCTGCCATGCAAGGGAACTTGGGGTTGGAGAAGACTTTATCGATGATTTATCCCATCACTAGCCAAGTTAGATTTCACTGTAAGTTCACTCTTCCGTCCTCCTCAAAGGAGGTGCTACTGAACATCTCATCCTGCCTGAAAGGACTCCAGATCTAATGCACAAGCAAATGAGGCCTCCGGGGTCCTACCCTTAGGAGACGTGTTTAGCTGTTTTGGCACAGAGGCTTTAGCAAGCAGCTACGTAAATGCTCTCCTTCCACTTTGCACAGAACTCACCCAGGGACCCTGTTCATGCAGAATACCACAGAACTTTCAGGGAGAACCTGCTTTAAGCATCAGTGACTTTCATTTTGTGCTGGAATTCTCTACTGTTTCTCTAGTTTAGGAAATAGAACAGCTAAATATTTCAAGTCGACCAGAGTCGGTTTCTGAAATCCCTCGGACTTTCTCTCTTTTGCAGGTGGAAGACGCGCTGAGCGGGGTGGAGTTTCAGCTCAAGGTGGACCTGCACTTTACGGATAGTGAGGAGCAGTGAGTTGCGCTGGCCCTGCGGCTTCCCCACCCCGTACCCACCCTGGGGTATCCCCAAGGCTCAGTCCTCACAACGACTTTCAAAAACCCAGTTTGGGGAAGCTGCCAGGTCCCACCAGTCACAGCTGACCAGGAACAGGGGCCAAGAATGTCTGTGTGGGCATTTCAAACTGTGCATTTGAGGCAGGTGGCTCCGGTTTTGTGTGCACAGAAATCTCCCCACTTCTCCGCCGCACTGGCTGATGCCTTCTGTCCTCAGTACCCTTTCACTGCGGTAGTAATTGGTGGCTTTAGAATAACGGCCCTGTGAGGCTGTAAAATTCAAAGCCTCCTCTGAATCAGAGGAAATTTTGCCAGGGCTCTGCATCTTTGTGCAATGGATCAGCCTCACCCTGGGAAAACCACCTTGGTGATCATGGTACCTCCCCTGCCAGGTGACTCTGCATCTCTGTACTGAATACCTTCTGTTGTGTTTCAACTCTCTGAAAATTGAAAATCCATTTATGTATAACCTGCTGATTAAATCTCTGGAAAGTGACTCTCTTCCTTCTCGTGGCTGCTTCCTTTAATTCTTCCTTGTGGCCTCTGCCTTCAGCCCTGAGGTGAACCGTCCTCTCATTGAGCACAGTGGAGTCTTCCAGGTAATGAGTAAATCATCCTTTACCTCGGAATTGGAAACTCCGAGCAGGAATGTCAAGACTCTAAACTCTCGTCCTGGCTGTAACTTCCACCTGCCTTCTTATCCCACCCTGGGTCCAGGTTCCAGAGGGTGAGGACGCCCAGTGCAGAGGCAGGGCGTGGGTGGGGCTTTATATTTCTTCCCTAGCTTCCTTCTCCACTGCGGTTTTGGGGCCAGGCCGTGAGGAGGGAGAAGATGGAGAAAATGGCACGAAACGAAATTGGGTTGGTGGAAGGCAGGGCCCGTTTTGTGGCAGTTGCTGCTTCCGCCTTGGAGCGTTCTTGTTAATTCCTTGGAGATCTACTCATTAGACCCCCAGCCGCCTCCCCAGCCCCCTCTGCGGCCCTCTGATCCAGTGGGGCCTTTTCCAGCTGGGTGACGGTGCCGCGCAGCACATTTTCGGAGGCAGTGTGTCAGTCAGCTCTCCATCACTGCGAACAAAATGCCTGACGAGAGCAACCTGGAGGAGGAAAAGCTTATTTTGCCTCAGAGTTTCAGCCCATGGTTAACGACCACCATTGCCCTGGCCTGAGGTAAGGCAGAGCATCATGGTGGAAGGGTGGGGCAGAGGAAATTACTACACTCACTCACGACAGCCAGGTGAAGGTGTCATAGAGAAGGTGAGCCCTTCCTGGGCACGTCCCTAGTGACACGTCTTCCCCAACCGTGCCCCACCTGCCCACAGCTGCCATCACCTAGACACTCACACTAGGATGGCTGAGTAGGTTACAGTCCTCGTAGTCCAATCATTTCACCTCTGCATTAAGGGGATATCCCATAACCATAACCATGACATCCTGTCCCTGTTCCCAAGAGCTCATGTCTATCTCGCAAGGAAAAACACATGTAGCCCACTTTGAAGAGTCAGCACGGTCTTAACAGTCCCAGCATTGCCCAAAAGTTCAAATCCAAGTCTCCTCTGATACTTAAGGCAAACTCTTGGCTGTGAGCCTTGCAAAAAGTTACATACATCCAATACATAATGGCAGAGACTAATCATTCCCATTCCAAAAAGGAAGGATAGGAACATTGCAAGAAGGGATGGGGCCAAAGCAAGACTGAAACCCAGCTGAGCAAACATTTCCCGTGGCTCTGCCTCTAGCATCTGGTGCACATGGTAGCAAGTTGTCTCTGCAGGGCTGGGTGGTCTGCCTCTGTGACCATGCCAGGTGAAGCCCACATGGCCCCTCTTCTAGCCTGGCTCTGTCCTCAGACAGTAGTGTCCTGGCAGATAGTCCATGTTGCTGGCATGTTACTGGAGCTTTGGGGGGAATACCTCATATCCAAACACAACAGACACTCCTCCAAGGATCCCACATCTAGTTCCTGGGAAATAGACAAAGTCACTTGAACCCCCATCTCACATTCATGGAGAATCACCCCCACCCCACGTCTATTCTCTCTCCCTCGGGCTAGTCCAGCCTCATCCAGCTGCTCAGCGGAGGGCCTTAGAAGGATGAGGTTGTCACCAGGACCTATTTGCACAGACCAGAGTGTAGTAACTTCCCTCTGCCCCACCCTTCCACCATGATGCTCTGCCTTATCTCAGGCCAGGACCATGGTGGTCGTTAACCATGGACTGTCCATGGGCTGAAACTCTGAGGCAAAATGAACTGTTCCTCCTGCAGCTCACTGGAGGACCCTTCCTCTGCTGGCAGACGGTGATAAGGAGCAAACTTCCTCTCACCACTGTCCCCTGGAGAACTCAGATACACCGACCACTTTACAGAAATTAGCATCAGTCCTCACATCTGGTCTTGCCTTTTCTTTGGCGAATGAGAACTAGGAGGCTGACTCGCCAGCACTTGATGGTCCTCCATCCCTCCAAGGACTTTCTCTCAGTTCTCAGGGATCCAATCCCTGAAATCTACCTAGTGGTGGTGGGTGTTTTCCTAACATGGGCAGTTGAGGTGGGATTGGGGGTGAGATCTGAACCAAAGAGAGGCCTGATTGGGTCTGGGCCTTGGAGAGTGGACCTGTGTTGATGTGGCTGGGCTTTCCTGGTCTCACAGTGTCTGTCCAGGGTCCTGATCCATGTCTGGGCTCAACATTGTGAACTCCTCCTTCTTGTCTTTATCAGGACCCCTAGTCATCTGCTTTTCTCCTTACATCTGCTTCCCACTTCGTGGGAAAGTGGAGGCTTAAGAAACCCTGTGTATATTCTCAGAATCAAACCCATGCCCCGCTCCACCATCTGAGGTCTCTCTCATTCACTCCTCCGATAACCCACCAGTGCCCTATGTCCCATGTCCACTTCCTCCAGTTTTCATCCATGGCTCTGTGGCAGGCATTCCCAGTTACTATAGAAACCTACCATTGATTCCAGCCCCAGCCTGGAAATCACTCCCCAACACTCCCTTAAGAAGCTCTAATGTAAGTCATAGTGGACACAGTGAATGACACTTTCCTTCCTGAAGAAGTCATTCATGGTGAGCCGGTGCACAGGAGGCTGAGTGAATCCTTGGATAAGATGCAGCCATTGGGGTTCAGTTCTCATTAACTCTGAACTCTCGGGAGAGTCCCTGTGTTTTTCCAAATCTTAGTAGCCCTGTTTATAAAGTAGGCATTATTATTGGGTCTGTTATGAGGATTAAGAGGGACAATACATGTAGCAGTCCCCGTGCAGGGCCTGCTGAACCAGTGACTGCTTTTATGGCTTTAGAGATGAAAGCAAGGTCAGGCTTCAATGTGTGGCTTCCTCTGTGCAATATGAAGCTCTTAACAACAATCTGAACGGGGCTTGCATGAAGTACAAGATTAGCTAAGAGGAACAGGAAGCCAGCAGCTGGGGAAGATTGGAAATGCCATAGATTTTCATTTTCTTAAATTGGGTTTAAGGATGATAAGGCATCTGTAGCACATCCTGGGGGAAGACATTAGACTTTGAAGCATCACCAGGTCAGCTGGCTTCTTTGGCCCCAGGTGGAAAACAAGCAGACAGGAATCAAATGGAGCAGGTTGGAAGGGCACTTGAAACCCATCTCATCCACTGGCTCTAATAAAGGTGGGGTAAAGCTGGCCCTGGGGACATTTGTCCTTGTCCAGAGACACAGGGGTGAGAGGGATATTGGAATCTGGTGGGTATAAGTCGGAGATGCTGTGCAGACTCGCAGTGACAGGACAGCCCCGATCCCAGCAAAGTCTCTTCAGGCCCCAGAGTCAACATCCCTAGACTGAGGCGCCCTGCTCTGGCCTAACTGCCCCCTATACCTGCCTGCAGAGATCTTCCACGCCTGTGGCCTCAGGCCAGGGAGCATACGCCTTGTAGTCATATCCCTTTCTGTCTCCAAACTGCTCTGCTGCCCAGGAGATTCTTTTCTTGAAGGGACAGTCCATCCTTATGTCCTTCCTTGGGTGCCCTCAATTTGATTCTTCTTACATAAAGAACACTCTCAGTGTGGACGGCTGTTTGGCTCAGGAGACCTCTCCAAGCCACCTCTTCATCTCCAGGCTACACCCTGGGCTCTCTCCCTGCTGATCTGCTTGTTTGTTATTGTCTTTACTTGCTTTTTGTTCATTGGTCTTGGGTCATTTATAAGAACCCAGGCATTCTCCCCTGCCTGGGTGCTGTTGAGTTTATCTCTGTCTTTTCTAAGTTGAGATACCCCCAGCATCTGAGTTTGGTCTCCAGGAATTGGTTCTACGTATCTCAGGGCACCAAAGGGCAATCAACTCCCACTTTCTTCATTGGTGACTCTAATTAAAGTGGCTTAAATTCGTGTTAACGTTTTTATACCTCTGCTACCCTGTGACTTGTTTAACCACCTGTTAAACCTCCTCTTCAACTGCCTGTTGGTCAGTCTCTAAGAACGTGTCAGGGCAGTGTTAAAGTATCTTGGAACAGACCGTGCAGTCAGAAGGACATGGTCTGACCTTTCCGTTTTGCTTGTGACTTTGAGCAAGTTAATTAACTCACTTGGCCTTTTTTCCTCTTCAGTAAGTGGAATAACATTAGTAAATACCTCCTATAAGTATATAGAGAGGAAGAGAAAAGCAGTGTGTTCAATTCCTAGACAGGCCTCATGAATTATCAGCTTTGAATCAAGTGCAATGCTAATGACTCTCTGAGCTCCTGGGGTAGAGACTTCATCCCATCCTCATGCGAGTTCTTCCTGGTCACTTGCAGCGTATTTATGGAGTTGCGCGGGGCCTGTGGTTTTAGCTCTGTCACAAGGCCTCCATCGGCCCAGGAGCATCAAGAACTGCAATGAGGGACAGCTGTTGGGGGCTGTGGGCGGCTGCTCCCTTTACTCCAGTGCCTTGCCTCACCTCCTCACCTGTGGAGGAAGGGAAAGCTTCTCTCTTGACTCAGTCCTAGAAGACACTCCTCCAGCTTTCTCACATGCTCGTGAGCCTGAGGGATTGGTTTTCAGAGCTGCAGGTTAGTGCTGGTCCTCCTGAGGTCCACTGTATCTGGTGTTATTTTTAGAGGAGACTCAAGCTCCCTTTATAAGCAAAGGTGCTGCTGGGTCTTCCCTTCCAGTTGGTCACCTCTGAGCATCCGGTGCACACCGGTCATGACCTGTCAGAACAAAGGTGGGGCCTTCATGAAACCGCTCAGACCCATTGGCCATGCGCTCCGGGTCCATTCTTGCTTTGGCTCGGTCAGTCAGTCATCCACCTCAATGAGCACACTGTGCAGCTTCTACTCTTGCCAGGCCTAATTGGGTGTTGGAGCTGGAAAGACGGAGTAGTGGCAGCTCCTGTCCTTGGAGTAGAAATGTGACTGAAGGCGCAGGTTCTGAAGTGGATCGGCACAGTAAGCTCAGGGCTGCAGTTGGTGGAGCATCCAGAGAGGAAGGGAAGGAGAGCCGGGGAGGCTGTGGCGTTGAGAGGAGCCGCGAGGGAGCTGGGCCTCTTGGTCACCTGAGGTGTGGGTGTGGTGTCCCTGACAGCAGAGCATGGGTCTCAGGTCTGCCATGTAGCCTTAGTTCCTTCACTTGCTGATCACGAGGAAAATAATTCCTACCAGGCAGAGTTGTGCAGATTTTAAGATGAGCATGCCCTGCGTTTGGCCTGTGGACCTTGGATGACAGCAGGGAAAACCTCATCACTAACTTCAGCCACTTGCATGTTTTCCAGGTTAAGGGACGTGGCCGGGGCACCAATGATCAGCAGCCGCACACTCGGCCTGCACTTCCACCCCCGGAGAGGTCTGCACCACCAGGTCCCTGTCATGTTTGACTACTTCCACCTGTCAGTGATCTCCGTGACCATCCACGCTGCCCTGGTGGCTCTGCAGCAGCCCCTGATCAGGTATGAAGTTAGAGATGGCCCTGAGTCATGGAGAGTCACCTCCCATCACAGGTGTGGCTGGAGGCATGGAGCTTGCCCAGGGAGGTCAGTTTCGAGCAGAGAAGCTGCCTCCAGGCTGCGGGTATAGGTTTGGGCCTAAGAGACACAGAAGAGCTAGAGGAGCCATGTGGAGGGACCACCAGGAGGCAGAGGGGCACGGGGTGGAGTCCGGGGGCTGAAAACCTGCCAACTGTGGCCCCCACCAGGAGGGCCTGAAGTCTTCGCCTGCCTCACTTTTATCTGCCTGATTTGACAAGTCGTCTTATGTCCTGAGTCACATGAGCTCCATCTCTAAGGCAGGAGTGCTACATGTGTTGTAGTGACTCCCAGATGACAGGGCCAGCCACGTGGCAAGAGTTCCCTGCTCTCTCTCCTCCTTGGTGGCTATTTGTTCAAATGCGGGTGACCACATGTGCGATTGCTCCTTCGCTGACCTCTTTGAACGCCCCAGCATGGCTGACCATGGGCCTCTAAATCATCTCACAGTATCTCACGTGGGTGTGGACTAAAGGTGCAAATGTGTACCACGAGCTATTTAGGGGTAGAATCTTGTAACACAGATTTTTGGAAAGGGAATTGTCCCAATTTCCTTTCCCTGGATGGTTTCTCAGTGCCAAGAGTAAGTGGGGCTCACAGGGAATGTGAGGTGGATTCTGAGAGGAGAAAAGTGAATCACTTTTGGGAAGGTTTGCAGTAGTGTGGGCTTTGGGCGTTGAGGGCAATCGTGCCTGGGAGCTCATGCCAGAGCACATGGAAGAACCCCAGAAAATGGGGAATTGAGGGGTGCAGACAGCTGGTGAGCAGCAGCCCCCAAGCCTGGGGCCACATGGCCCACAGTGCTCTGCTGAGAAGCCCTTAACCTTGCCTGAGCTGTTTGATAGGAACTGTGCTCTGGAGATGGAGGAGGCCCTTGGGTCAGGGAGTCTGTGGGGCTGTTGGTTCTCCTTGCACCATGAGCACTTGCTGAGCGCCTGGTGTGCTGGAGAAGGCATCAGGTTCTGCCCTGCACGTCCTACTGGGGCATCATCAGGGTCCTCAAAGCAGACCTTTCCTTCAAGGAGCTCACTCACCGAGGAGGCGGCCAGTCTGCAGGTGTGGAAATATAACATGGTACGTGTTGTTGCAGTGGAGCTTGGTGGAAAGTGTTCTAGGATGTATCATCTCAGGAACACAGGGACGGACGCGGACCTGGCCTTGGAAAACTGCAGGAAAAGTAGACTCCAGAAGCGGCAGAGTGTTGTTCTGGGAAGCACGTTCCCCAGCCCTGAAGCTGCTTTGAGGATTGGCAGATGGGGCCTGGTGCAGAGCTCAGGGTCATCTCTGTGTCAGTGAGATGAGACAGGTGTCCTGAGATCAGCCTTTGTGCCAAAGGCAGGTGACAGCCTGGGGGAGGAAGGGCAGAGCTCTCTCTGTGGTTCCAGCTCCTCAAGAGTGGGTCGTCCTCCTCAGATGCAGTCACCGCCATCTCATTGTCCAGTCTACCCCTTAGTTCCTGGGGGTCCTTAGGCAGGTGGCCCAAACTCTCTGCACACCTGTTTCAACATATAAACAATGATGAATAAGGAGTTTCTTTCAAATGGAGGTGAGATTGAGCCAACAGAGAAGATGGGGATGTCGTGGAACGAGTAGAGGGCCTACCCTTGGGGCAAATGTCCTTGGCTCAGGGCGTGGTTTGCTGTGCTTGAACCACTCATAGCTTGAACCTGGAAGCTCCGAGATGAGCAGATCAGGCTCCCCAAACCCAGAAGGTGCAGAGCCTGGCAGAGATCCCCCTAAGCAGTGAGTCCAGGTTCAGAGTGACGCCAGTGAAACTGAGGGGTGTGCCCAGTATGCAGGGAGCCCATATAGGGTAGGGTTAAAAGCAAGGACTTTAGGGTCAGAAGGGCCCAGGTGGCAATCCTGAGTGCCTGCTTGCCAGCAGTGTTGATTTGAGCACGTGGGAAAGAGAGTATATATAGAACCCTTGGCCATGCATCCAGTAGGTTAACTGTTACTGAGCATCAACCATATTCCAAGCTCTGATCTAGACCAAATGAACACAGGCTTAATAACTGGCAGGTGACTTTGAGAGTGGCAAGAAGCAGTTCTGCTTGAAACCCAAAGGAAAGCTTTGCAGAAGAAATGGGCTTGGTGTTCCGTGAGGTGGTGAGATGGATTCAGGAGGGTGAATTAGAGCCAGATTTTAACAGTATAATTAGACACACGCTAAGGAACTGAAAGTCCATTTCCTCTGTAAAGTAACTGAAGGTTTGAGCAGAGAGGCCTGGTAGGGCTGTGTTTTGTAGAGATCCCTCTGGAAGGCTGGATGGAGAGAGGTTCCATCAAGAGGGGGCAGGAGCAAAGACAGACTGCGGGAATGTTCACGTCACCTTAAGTGGCAGTGCGAGCAGGGCTTTCCCTCTGTGCCGCTGGCAGCCCTGATGCTATTCTCATGGGGACTGGGCATCTGTGGACTCTTGGTAGAAAATCTACCCCCGTCAGGAATGGTGTCTGCCAGGTTTGCCTTGAGGACCTTCCGGAGAAGGACGCAGATAAATCCACAGTGGGCGCTTATAC
Organism: Ictidomys tridecemlineatus; assembly: GCF_052094955.1. Taxonomy (NCBI): domain Eukaryota; kingdom Metazoa; phylum Chordata; class Mammalia; order Rodentia; family Sciuridae; genus Ictidomys; species Ictidomys tridecemlineatus. Next base: position 4,914,423 of record NC_135483.1, read on the forward strand.
TTCTCCGGAGACGAAGGTAAAAATAGGACTGTCTTCCGTTCCCTGGATTTTGCAGGAAGAATTTCTATCTTGGCTCATGGTAGCTGAGAACAAAGGGAACCCTTTAAGATTGTGGGAAATACCTGTCAAATAGGACAAGCACCAGCTTTTCTAGAAAGGCAATTTCAAACAGCATCAGTCAGATCCAATAAGTATGAAGGAGGTGTGAAATTAAAACTTAACCTCAAAAGACCCTTAACCTTCTATGAGAGACTGTAGAAGAGAATTCAAGTTTTAACCCTCAAATGGGGCAGGTGGACTTCTTCTGAGGTGTTTCCATCCTTCACAAAGACAAAACAAGGGCAATGCTTAAATAAATATTGTTTTGCTATATGTACACCTATAGGTACATCTATTCTATTTTTCTTCTGGAAAGTTCCTTCCACCCATCTTCCAGCTGAGTGGGAAACTTGCCTCAACTCTCAACTCAAAAGCAAATCAGAATAATGCTAATATTACATTAGACAGCCGTGCCTCCATACAGGGTGGGGCTTGTTTCCAGGACCCCCACAGATACCGGAACCCATGGATGCTCAAGGCCAGTATATAAAATGGTGTGATTCGCATACAACCTACACACATCCTCCAGAAACTTTAAGTCCTCTCTGGATTACCTTCAATATCTAATAGAATGTAAATGCTGTGTGGATAGTTGATATGCTGTATTGTGTAGGGAATGATTATAAGGAAAGAGTCTGTACATGTTCAGTTTAGATGCTTTTTTTTTCTGAATATTTTCAATCCTTGAGTGGTCAAGTCTGTGGAACTGGAGGGCATGAAAGGGGGATTATAATAGTCCTGCCTTTAGACAGGACTAGTGTGGATACACAGATAGAACTAGGCTGATGGTTGCATCATCATTAAGAGTTATTGACTTTTTGTGGATCTTCACTATTGGCTAGACGCTGTGCTTAAAGCCACCTTGGCTGATCTCAGGGAGTCCTGGCAGTGACTCTACGGTTCCAGTGTCATCATCAACCCTTCTGACCCATGGAGAGACAAGGCGGAGGAGGTTAAATCTGACCCTGGCACATAGTGTGCAGGAGATGCTTCTGGGGCTTGTCCCCTGGCGGATAGGCTTTATGGCCAGATGCTCGCTTTTAGACACATTTATTAGGCAGCAAGCCCCTGCCTGAACATCCATCCTGGTCACCCAGTGTGTTTCAAGAACGACCTTTCCCTGCTTGCAGGCCTCAGTGTAGCTCCACTGCATTCTCCAGGGACTGGTGTGCCCACCTCCTTCCCTTTCTCTATACCATTAGTAAGGCGAGCTCCACCTCAGCTGCCTGGCACATGGGGTGAGGCTATTCAGATGTGAATAAGTGGATTAAGCCAAAATAGAATGCCAACTTTTTTCTCTGTCAGTATTCTGAGTGGGAATACGGGTCTCTTGGGGGAAACCCTGCACGATTCTTTTGAGCACCTATGATAAAGATGATGCCACCTGCTTATCACGAAGACCCTCTGCCCCCAAAGACCTGCAGGCTCCCTGTGCAGTGTTTATCACACGGACAATAAGAAATGACACAGCGTTAAGGTATCTAGTAGGTGAGATCTGGAGGCAGACCTGCATCAGCACGTTAATTGATGAACATCACAAAGGTCAAGGTAGGCGAGGCGATCCCAAAGCCTAGTAAGACGAGGAGCAAGGATCACGCTGCCGCCCTCCCTCCTTGATCAGACCCACCACACCACGACAGTTGATCTCCACGGCGTCCCAGAGTGGGCCAGGTCTGTGTTGGTCAGCTGAGCAGATTACAGTCCTGCTAGCTACCGTGGACTCAGGGAGGGCTCTATCCACGGCGCTGTCTTGGACACTGACTGTGCTCTTGCTTGGCTCAAGGAGGTGGATATTTATATTCTTCTACCAAAGAGCCGGCAGAGGCTCAGGAGGAGGCTCACTTCAGGTGACAGCACTGGGGAGCTGTGTGAGCAGGGCCGCCCTTCTGCCCCTGGCCAGGCGCCCGTCCACCTGCTGCTCGGGGTGGTGTGGCCTAGACCTTGGTCTCCCTCAGCTGCATGCTCATGGCATCTCAGGCGGGCATTTTTTTCTAGTTTCTGCATGTGTATCATCTATGGCTGCCAAGTGTACATGCCAGTTGACCCCTTTGTCCTCACAACATCCCCCAAATGTCCTGTCCAGACCCTGTGAGGGGGGGACTCCTTCTAAGTGACCCGCCCCATGGGCTCCCAGCAGTGCCCCTCGAGGTTGCTGAGTTAAGGCCACCATCACCTTCTTTACCTGGGGTTTCTCCTTCACTGTGTTTTTAGTTTTGCTCGCCCGGGAAGAGGCTCCTGGCTTGGTAAAGGCGGCCCAGACATGGGAACAGAACAGTCCATCATTTCTCTGGAGAACTTGGTCTTTGGAGCTGGATATTGCAAGCCGACTTCCTCAGAGGTAAGGCCAGCCCTGGGGCCATGGACTTGTACCTGCCACTGCGTTTGCAGAGTGTGTGTTCTGTGAGATTCCTGCATCTTTCAAAGTCCCCCTAGAGATGCTCTGCTCTGCTGATCCCTTCCCCTGGCTGTCCATCCATCCTCCTCTTTATTACTGCAACATTTATTAGACACATCCTCATGCCAAGCCCTGTGGTGGGCTCAGGGGATACGGCCCACAGAAGGTACCATTATGCATGGCCCCTTGGAGAGAGAGGTTCTCTGGAGGCCAGCTGCTGTGGTGAGGGGCTTCTCTCAGATGGTGTGTGGACACTGAAAGGCTCTTGGCGTTGAGTCATGCCTGACCTCAGTGGCTGGCTCCATCCTTCATTTCTTCACTCTTTGAGTGTAACTTTCCCAAGCTGTGGAGAGGAACCAGGAAGAGGTGGTCTGTCATGCAGGATCAGGTGTGCCAACACTGCCATGAACGTGAAGTCCTCACCACCATTCCTGGTGCTCAGTGGTCACTCAGTCATCATGCATCTCCCGTCCTTCCCCTGATCCTTCTCCCCCAGAAACATCTGCTACTACTTTCCTGTGATGTGCAGGGTTTGGCTGCAAATGTACGACTGTCCCTATTTCTCCTGAGCTGGTATGTGATGTGTTTCTATTAGTGATCTGCTCAGAAATAACCAGCTTTTATTATTCAGGATTGTCAGGAAAAACAGGACCCAGAGGTCCATTCCTTGTTTTGCCTAAGAACTAAAAAAATCACAGATCAAGGAGAGTGAGAGAGAGAACATGCTCTTTTACTGACTCTCTCTCATTTGTTCTATTCAGACCTTCAGTGGATTAGACAAGCACGGCACACAGTGGGGAGGGCAATCTGTTTTACTCAGTCTACCAGTTCGCATGTTAATCTCATTCAGAAGCATCCTCACAGTCATCCAGATCAATGTTTCGCCAAATTCCTGAGCACCCATGACCTAGACAAGTTGACATATGGAATTAACGATCACATGGCCTGTGGCATGAGTGTGAAAGGCCTTCTGAGCTCGGCCACTTCCCAGGAGAGCTCTATCCTCCTGTGCAGATGGACTCCATGCTCAGACTGTCCTGAGTAACAGCACCACTTTGGCTCACTCACCTCCAACATCACCTCTCCCAGCTCTGAGACCTGGTGGGAGATCAGCCTGCAGCAGTTGCCTGTCGCAACTCCACGTGGCTCTGGCTGCTGTGTCCAGTGTTCTCAAGATCCTGAGAAGTAGAGAGAAGGGCTACCAAGGTCTATGTTAGAGCCAAATAGGATCAGTTTGCAGGTGAATCCCATAATGTATAGATGCAGGACCTTGGGTGACCACTGACATTCCAGAACCTGGTGTCCCCAGCATCAACACAGGGTCACTGAGTAACTGAGGGACTGACTATAAAGCAGTGAGCCTACCTGCATGGAGGGGGTCCTCTTTACTACGTCACACACATGAGAGGGCCCCCCACCTGGGATGGGCCACAAAGAGAAGCCTGATCTTCCTGTCTACACCCTGAAGGTCTACAGCAGAATGTCCAGGCCGAGGTGTAGCCCTAGTTGCTCCCCCAGTTTCCCTGCTGCTGGGGCACTGATGGCCGACTCTGCAGGACCAGTTGCTCTGCAAAGGTCCTCAGGCCTTGGCTGAAGTATTGTGAATATATCACAGTTTAAGTTTTCCCTGCAACCATTCCTACCCCCTCAACATGTGCTATACCCTAGACCTTCCTAGCAGGCCTCCCACCTAAAATCTTCAGCTCAGACTGCTTTCTAGGGGACATGGCCTGGGATACCAGTGACCCCATAGTCACAGCTCAATTGGAAACATTTTAAACACTTGCTTCCCAAGTCGAGGTCCTTAGTCAGTTCCACAAAAGCAGATGAAAACAATACGATCAGCCCCTTTTCCTGAAGGCCCTCTGCTCCCTGCACCTGCTCAGGGCCTGCTCAGAGGTCAGCACTGCATGAGGCACTCGGACTTCCTAGGATGAACACCTTCTCCCCAGTGCTGTGGAAGTCTCAGTCTCCTTCCCTGGGGCTCAGAGTGGTGGGAGTAGAGACCATCTCATTAGCTGACCATCCCCGGGGCCAAGCACCATGCCTGGGACTGGCTTCTTCTAAAGGAAGCCCCTGTCTAATCCCCCCAGTGGAGGCTGTGATCTGTGCTCGAGCACCGGGGGAGGGGTGAATGTCACGGGCATGTGGAGAACTGGACGGTCCAGGCTGTGGGCCACTCAGACCCATCCTTGCTGTGTATGGTAGCAGACTTGATCCTAATGGGAAGGAGCTGCAGGGTGATGGATATCTCCATGGACATCTGAGGGCCTTGTGCGGCTGCCCTGGGTGATAGCGGGGACCCGAGGGCTGGCGTGTGATGCACACTGTGGATGGTGTCAGCCCACTGGACTCTTACAGGTGACGTGTCTGAGCACGGCCTCGTCCAGTCTTCAAGTTGGACACAGTCGTAATATGGTTCAGAGAAGATTCTGGGGCAGATGCCAGCTATGGTCAGTGCTGTGGGACCTGGGGAGCTTATTCATTCCTGCAGAAACTCAGTTTTCTCAACTGTGAAATGGAATAATGTCTTTTCTTCAGAGAAGATTTCAGAGTTAACATGTGTAAAAACATTACAGAAATAGCTGTGAATGGTGGCCCATGCCTGTAATTTCAGCAGCTTGGGAGGCTGAGGCAGGAGGATAGTGAGTTCAAAGCCAGCCTCAGCCAAAGCAAGATGCTAAGCAACTCAGTGAGACCCTGTCTCTAAATTAAATGCAAAATTTGCTGGGGATGTGGCTCAGTGGTTGAGTGCCCCTGAGTTAAATATAAAGAAAAGAAAACAGCAACAAAATACATTACAGAAATAGACTCACCAGGCTCCAAATACAGTACAGATATGGTATAGTGTTGTTGTTGTTGTTTCCTATTCTTGGCTCTTTCTGGGGATGTGTGTCAAAGCTGACCTGACTGTCTTTTGTAAGAGTCAGATAGAATGGCTTATTTGTGGGTGCTTGGCATTGGATTTGCCCATGGAACTTAGCTCAATGGGTTATTTTCAGGACTTGGTTCTTTTCCTGAGCACTTTCCATTTGGGTCCCCTCCAACTATAATTCAGTGCTGTTTGCCCACCCTGAGCCTTCCCACCTGGCAAAGGCTGCCAAGCAGAGAATGAAATCCACCCCGCACTCCCCTGGGAGCCATGCACCAAATCCCCCAAAAGCCCAGAGTATTAGCAAATGGCGCTGCAATCTGCACAGATTGCAGCCTCCGCTGGAGGATTAGACAGGGGCTTCCTTCAGAAGAAGCTAGTCCCAGCAGAGGTGTTTGCAAAACTAGTTCTGCAGCAAAACGTGCTGATTGGCAAGGCATCAGGAGAGGTGATGATGCTGTGCCCCTCTGGTTAGCACAGACCCTCTCCTGATGGCCGCTCTTTGCTGCTGCACCCTCTGTGTTAGACCCTTTGTGTTCAGAGTTGCTGGAGCAGGGCTCCTGTTCCTCCCACCTCCAGCTGTCAGCGTTGCACCAGGGGAAGCACTGACCCTCTCTGCCTCCCAGCGTATCTGCCAATACAGATACTCATGCAGGCCTGGAAGGGTTGAGAGAAGACTAAGTGGAGTCACCTTATAAGGGCCTTGAGAACATAGGCCCTGGCACAAAAATTCCCAAGAAATGCTCTGCTGATATTGTTTCCTTATCATTTATGCATATGATTAAATAAACTCTTACTGCAACAGCCCCAGCCCCGGTGTGGTCTTGTGGGTAGGACTTTGAATCAAACATCTTAAATGCGGTTTTGTTCTTGGCTTCTGCCTTAGCTTGCTGTGTGAGCTTCAGCCCCTTGCCCTCTCTGACTCTCAGTTTCCCAAGGTGTAGAAAGAGAGCTGGATGGAATCTTCCAGGAGCCTCCTCCTGCTCTTTGCTGCTTTTACTGAAATCCCCCTCGAACTGCTATGTACAGCTTGGGCAGTTGGTCCACAGCAGCAGACCCCAGAGGATGTCATGGCCCCCACCACTGTGTGTGTGTGTGTGTGTGTGTGTGTGTGTGTGTGTGTGTGAGAGAGAGAGAGAGAGAGAGAGAGAGAGAGAGAGAGAGAGAGAGAATCAATCTCCAGTTAAAGCTACAGTTTTAATTCAGGGAGTGTGATGCCATCTCTTTCCACCCCCACAGGGAGAAAGATATTTATTTTAAGATTTAGCTCATGCAGTTGTAGAGGCTGGCAAGTCCAGAATCTTTGGGGTAGGCTGGTAGGCAGGAGACCCAGGAAAGAGCTGCTTTCAAATCCGAAGGCGTTCTACCGGCAAAATTCCTCCTGCTTTGGGGGAGGTCAGTCTTCCTCCTGCCAGGGCCTGTGACTGGGATAAGGCCCACCTGCATTGTGGGAGTTCATCTGCTTTATTCAAAGTCTGATGACTTCAGTGCTAATCTTCTACCAAACGTCCTCAGAGAAACACTTGAAATGTTTGGTCAAATAGCTGGGTACCACAGCTGGGCCAAGTTCACACACAGCCACCCACACATATGCTAAATCCCCTGTTCTGACAGGCCCTTATTGGAGATCCAGAGTCCAGCGACATTCTCCCTGCAGGGTCTGAAGTAAGTAAGGTTCCACTGGGCAGAGGGGGCACCACTAGGGGCGCCCTGGGAAGGGCTGAGAAGAGAGGAGCTGATGCTAATCCCCCATGGGGAGCTGCAGAGCCATGGGGATGAGGGGGCCCTGGGATCTAGCGTGAGACAACGTACTAATTAGAAAATCAAATCTTACAAGTGTGCAGAGGTTGGTGATGACCATTTTGGAGCACGCCTTTGAACCTCCTCCCCCTCGAGGTCCCTGCTAAGCTCTCTGTGCATATGGACTCCTTTGGTTCACACAGTGACCTTGGTGTTCCTTCTGTGGATGGGGAACTGGAGTCACAGAGAGGCTGGGTCAGGTCTCTGCCGGCACACAACTGAGGGGGGCCAAGCTGGTGGCCGGCCTGGGGAATGTATGCAATCTCCCAACCCCGGTCACTGGCCGCCAGGTCAATGGAGAACCTGATAAAGGATGAGCCCATCTCTCCAGCCTCTGAGACCCCAAGGCAGGGCAGGCTTCGTCTCCTGTGTGCCGCCAACCAGAGCTGCTAGAGCAGACCCTGATGTGAAATCCCTGTCCTCTGCTCGACTCGGAAGGCTTTTCCCACACACAGGAGTAAACCTCATTGACATGGTTCACGGTCACTCTTCTGAGGTCATTTTCCTTTTATGTTGAACTGCAGAAAACTGCAGAACAATAACGTGCTGGAGGGAATAATGCTCGTGCCCTAGCTTACCTGGCGAGCTTAGCGTAGCCTCACAAAGCCCCTTCCACGCCGAGCCCTGTGTCACCATGGCCCACGCCCCATTGCCAGGAGGGTGCCTGTGGTGGGACAGGCCCAGGAGGGAAACTGAGGGACAGTGCTGACGCCCAGGCAGGAATGTCCCCTCTCCCAGGAGTGCTCTCCTTTTTACCCTTTTACCCCTGTTTTATGGGTTCGGAGTCCTTTGCCCTTGCTTGGAATAGATGTTAGTCTGTTATTGTGTATCCTGGATCCCTCCCATGAGGTCTTGAGATGCACTGGTAAGACACACACTTCCATGTGCCTGTTAAACATGTCACTGTGTGGCTTCTGGCCTGTGACATCTCTGAAAGCAGAGACGCCATCATTACTTCCTTCACTAATGGGTGATCAGCAAGCATCAGCTGTGTCTGGGACCCAGGGTGCAGCAGTGTCAGGAAGACCTGCAATCCTGGAGCCTTGGGGAGCAGGCCACTTAGCATCAGGCACAAGAGTCACAATGCCCAGGGAACAGCAGTTTTAGGGGCTAAGAGAATATTTTAATGTTTTTCACTCATGAGAAAAAAAGACAAATATGGTCCAACCTAAGCTACATTCATTTTTACACCAACCCATTTAAAAGAAGCTTTTAAAATATTTGTTTTATGCATGAAGAAGCCCACCAAGATCAAAGTACCTGGGACCCAGGAGAGTCACAATTCAGGCCTGGGAGAGGATTATCGCTCCCCGTTATTGACTCCTGGTTGTAGAAATAACCATCAGCCTTGATGGTCTCACCTGTGTGGGGAGACGTGAACCTGGAACTCAGTCCCCCATCTGTCCCTATGTTCTGACACCGCTCCTGGCAGCGGCATGACCAAGGAGAGCACTGCTTGAGCGTTCATGTGTGGAGGAGGCGGCTGAGCGTAAGATATGCACTGTTTGAAATTTGTGAAAAAACATGTTTCATCGTTGTCACCCGGGGAAGGTCAGGGTCATAGGAGGATGTCCTTCAGGGTCATCGTGTTGCTTCATGTGGCAGGATCGCTTTCATTTGTAAGGCTGGATGACATTCCATTTTATCAGTGATGTGTGTGTGACCTTTACCCATCTTTTGATGAGCACGGAGGTCATTTTCGTATCTTGAATATTGTGAATGATGTGGCAATAAACTTGGGAGTACAGAGATCTCCTTGAAATACTCACTGAAATCATTTTTGGATATTTACTCAGAAGAGGTGTTACTGGCCAGGTGCAGTGGCATACACCGGTGATCCCAGTGGCTCACTAGGCCAAGGTAAGAGGATCACAATTTCAAAGTCAGCCTTAGCAACTTAATGAGACCCTAATAAACTTAGCGATTTAGTGACACTCTGTCCTCTGTCTCTAACACACACACACACACACACACACACACACACACACGGTACTCACTACCCCCCAAAAAGAGGAGGTATTGCTGGATCACACACTAGTTCTTAGTTTTTTTTTTTGTTTGTTTGTTTTTGAGGAACTTCTGTATTATTTCTGATAGTAGCTGCACCAACTTAGAGCCCCACCAACAGTGCACAGGATTCCAGTCGCTTCACGTTCTTGGTCACACTTAGTGTCTTTTTCTTTTCTTCCCTTCCGTCTCTCTTCTTTGTGCCCAGCTAACAGCCCTGCCACATGTGGGGTCCATGGTGGTTTATTAATTCCACTATGATGAGTGGCGTTGGGCACCTTTCAGTTGAAGGCCATTTGTGTGTATCCACTTTGGAGCAAGGTCTGTTTAGTTCCTTGGCCCACCTTCAGAATCGGGTTTGTTTCTGCCTTCTGTTGAGCGGTCGAGCTCCTCCTGGGTTTTGGAGAGTCACTCGCTGTCAGGTATGTGGCCTGCAGGTGCCGTCCCCGCTCCACGGGTTCCTCTGGCTCTGGCGACTGTCGCCCTTGCTGTGCAGACAGTGCTAGCTGGCTGTGATCCCGCTGACTGCGTTTGCTTCTGTTGCTTGTGCATTCAAGGTCACATCCAAGAACCTTCCTCCACGATGAGTGTCACAGAGCTTTCCTCACGTTCTCGTCAGGCTGTTTTGCGGCTTGGGTCTTATGTGTCATTCTGTAAGCCACTTCAGACCTGCTTTTGTGTGTGCTGTGGGATCTGAGTCCAGTACGGTTCCTTTGCTTGTGCATATCCAGTTTTGCAGTCATTATTTGTTGAAGAAACTATTCTTTCCAAATGGTGTGTCCCTGGTACCCCATCAAAAATCATTCGACTGTATAGGAGCAATTTTATTCCTTGGCTTTTTACTATTTTAAAAATCATGTTATTGAGGTTTGATTCTTGGGAAAAGAGCTATCCATGTGCTACACATACCGAATGTGTGCACACTAATGATTTTGGCGGGGCTTGCCATTCTGCACAGTTGGTCTCCTGTCTGTCTGTGCCAATACCGTGCTGTTCTAGCTACTACCGCTGTGGAATGTACTTTGAAATTTGCAGGTGTGATATTTTCAGCTTTGCCGGTCATGGGCGATTAAGGCAGTTTTCAGTAATGAAAAGGGTGATACATAAATAAGCAGTACTTTTGCATGAGAAGCCTATTTTCACTGATCTATGTGGCTCTTTAGGAAATGACCTGTGGAATTATGTTGAGTTCATATGGAAATTAATGGGAACTACTATAGATTCAAAGACCACCACAGCCTGTGCACCATATAGAAAATTGCTATTGATTTTGTAGGATTTTATTAAATCACAATCACTTTAATGAGAAAATTTAAACCATTTCATTGTAATGGGAAAAGCACCATTAAGATGCTTGCCATCTTAATTCTTAAAATCTAACAAAAATTATTAAATATAAAGCTTTTTAACTATAAATTTTTTTTTCTTTAAATAACTTGTGTTTCAATGCTTTTCTGGTAGTGTCTATTTTTCAAATTCTTTGACACTTCTGGAAATAAGACTTCATTTGAGGTCTGCCATTTTAACACGACCTTAACTGCCCAGACGGTGCTAGGTGAAGACTCAGTGCTGGGCAGCGGGTCGTGGCTGGCCCGGTCCACCTTGCAGAAGTGAAACTTCAGTCCTTGAGCCCCAGCTTCCACTCGCCCCAGCCCTCCTGCCCCAGCAGTCACATAGTGGCAGGACCAGGTAGTGTACCTTGTTGTGGGGATGGCTTAGGTCACTCCACATAATCCCACAATTCACAGGATCCACAGGATGCCCCTAAAAGCCCAAGGAATCTTGAAAATGGGGACCCTATAAACCAGATTAACCACACACAGGTTATCTGATTCTTCTTCTTAATGCTTGGAAGCAAGTGGGGAGTGGGGCAGAGACAAGGTGCAAAGCTGTTGCCCTGACCTGAGAGTGGTGAAGTGGATCTGGTAGTTTTCTGCCAAGGGCTGCGATTCATAGGCAAACCTGATTCACAACGAAGTGTGAATGGCTGAGAGCTCCTTTTGGATGACCCTCATTAGGCATTTACATCTTCTGATTCTCCCATAACCCTGTCCGCCTGAAGAGCGCCTCTGTCCTTCAGAACCCACTGTGGTCACCCCCTCTTGCGGAGACTTTTTGGAAAGCCGAGGCACTCTTGGATACTCCATCTGCTCTCGGTGATGCTTCTGCAGTCTCCGCTGAGCCTGCTGACTGCTCCCTCTGCTGCACCGGGGAGCACCCCTGGAGGATGTAGTTATGCCTTTCAGTACTCCCCATGAAGTCGCCCAGAGGGGGTTTCCTCTCCTTTCCTGGGGCGAGCCCGGCACCGCTCGCTGGAGGCAGCCAATGGATGACAAGCTTGGTCACAACCAGAGTTTTCATCAGAAGATGGATGAGGGATGCTGGGAGTGAGACAGTGCGTTTTCCTGCCACGTACGTTGTCCTGTGTGGATGTTGCAACAGGAAGTGGGAATCAAGAGTAGGGACCTAAAGTCAGAGTCTGCCTGGAGGGCCTGGAAGAGCTGGCCTCTGGGGAAAGTCCTCATCTCATGCCATCTCAGCCAGGGCCCTCGGAGAACCGTCTCTGTCGTGGACCTGCTCAGAACCAGAATGCATGACGTCAGCAGAGAAGGAGGCCGGCAGAGAGGAAAACCCAGAGATTCCAGAGCCGACTGTCCCTGCGTGGAGGCTGCCCACGGCATCTGCCTCAGGTCTGAGCCTTCTTTGTCCAAGCACTGATGGAGCCATCTAGGCTGCGGCGTGTGCCACAACTCAGGAAGTTAGCTGGAAGCAAAAAAAGAAAAGGAGTTTTCTGGCTCCTTTCCTCCTGTTGCCAGGGAGGAACGGAGCCAGAAAACCCAAGTTCTTACCTAATACTCATTGACCTGAGCACAGAGCTGTGACTACAGGGGACTGTCTGGTCTGGGAGACACAGGGGAGCCCCCTGAGGAAGAAGAATCAGGCTGTAGCCTGGAGAATGAGGGGGAAGTGTCTAAGCGAAGGAGGGGCTGGGCGGTCACGTACGACAGCAAGGATCCTGGCAGAGCAGAGAGGCAGGGGCTGGAATCCTGCCCAGTCTGCATGACCAAACTGTGCATCAACAGGGCTGGGTCCCCTGAGGAGGGACCCTGGTTTCCAATCCATCCACCTGAGAGGAAAACCTCTTTCTGGCGAGTACAAAGACAAACTGTGGGTTTGCTGGGACTCTGGAGGAGGGAGAGTGAGGCCAAGAGATCCCTGAAGCAAAGGGGAAATAGGTGGAGGACGCACAGGCAGAGGGGCCAGGCCCTCATGACCAGGAGGGTGAGGGAAGGACAGGAGGCTGCTGTGGTGGACAGGCGCTGCCTCCTGCAGGACCCGGAAGTCTGGGCACCATAGATAGGAGGATGGCTGACCCTGGGGCTCCCGTGACAGCCAGACACAGCTCGGCAGCCAGATTCCAGCAGCCTCTTCTCCACGCGGTCTTACAGGGTTCCAGTCGCCATCCCACACACAGGTGTTTGTGACAATGGCTCAACAAGGAGTCCACTTAGAGGCTGGCAAGGAGGGGCTACCTGAGGACAGGATGGTTCTCTGGGAAGTGGTTTACCACGTAACTTCCTTGGTGTGGACACGTGTGGTCCAGCTGGAGACGGTGTGCCACATAAGTGTGCGTGCTGTCCCTAGAGGCTCCGTGTGGTGCAGATCTGCAAATACTCCATTAGCACAGAAGTTTCACTGCTGGTGGATTCATGGGGACTAGAGTCTCTCTTCCTGCTGAGGCAGCATCTAGTCCTGATTTTGAATGGAAAGCTGGTCATCCATGTGGTTCTTCTCACCCCCAGCTGTGGTGTGCTCCCAGGGTGTGTTTGGTGACAAAGGAAAGGCCTTTTCTATTTAACAAGGTCTCAGTGGAAGGGACACCAATGAGGGAGGCAGGATCTTGAGGTTCCCAAACCCTGTTCCTGTGTTTCTGTGCTGTGTGGTTACAGCAAGGAGCTTGACATGCAAAATGGGCATCGACTGCTGAGCCTTGGAATTGGGGTAGGCAGGAAGGACACTGGTGGGACAGTCCCCAGGTCCATCCACTCCTGTACCTGAGAACCACGTCTCCAGACACACATTCAATTAGGTTTGAGCTGTGCGATCAGATTCTGGCAAATAATGGGGGCCAAGTGACACAAGCCTCTCCCAGTCCATGCTTGATCCTCTGGTCTCTCTTTCCCTTTACTGGTGACCCCAGGAGTCATGTATTTCTGTTGGTAGCTGCAGAAAGGAAGAGAGCCTGGCCTAGCCACTGAGGAGATCCACTTATGAAATGCACAGATCTGGGTTAGACTTTGCAAAAAACAAAAGGAAAAAAAAAAAAACAAAGAAACAAACTCTTGCATTAAGTCTCCACCTTCTCCATACCTTATCATGGGGTTTAAATTTCAACACACAAACCAAGCAGAGTGAGAGTGATGTGGACCTGACCCCACTGCCTACTCTCTCACTTGCCTGCAGTCCACTCCTCTTTCTTTTCGTTTCTTCTCTTTTATTTATTTATTTATTTATTTATTTATTTATTTATTTATTGTGTGTGTGTGTGTGTGTGTGTGTGTGTGTGTACACCAGGGTTAGAACCCAGGGGTGCATAACCACTGGGCCACATCCCCAGTCCTTTCTATATTTTATTTTGAGACAGGGTCTTGCTAAGTTGCTTAGGGTCCTGCTAAATTGCTGAGGCTGGCTTTGAACTTGCAATTCTCCTGCCTCAGCCTCCTGAGCTGCTTGCTGGGATAATAGATGTACGGCAACATACCCAGCCATTTTTTTATGTAAGAGGTAGGAGGCAGAAAATCAGAGAAATTAGCCAAATGTAAGAACTTTCCATGTGTTTAATAAAATCTGGAAGAAGCCAGAAACAAATAAGTTGAGGGCTACTCAGTGTTTTAGTAAATTATACAAAGAGACCACCAGCTTGGAACTATAAAAAACATTTGACTCCTCGGAGCTGATGTTTTTATAAATGGGCTACAGATCAGTGCTACAGATCTAGAGGTGGGTTTCAAAGGCTATGGTGTTCTTGGGTTGGTATTTGTCACTACAACAGAATGTCTGAGATAACTGTAGAGGTAAAGAGGCTATTTTGGTTCATGATTTTAGAGTTTCCAGTGCATGATCAGTTGGACCCATTGTTTTTAGACCCCTGGTGGAAGGATTGCTGGGCAGCCCCCCAAAAGATTGCATTAACTACTGCCCACCCTAGAGTAGGCTGGGAGAGTAAGAAAAATCACAATGAGTAGTCTCCTGGCAGGGGGACCCAGGGGACACAGTGACATGAGTCTAAGAAGTCCTACCAGCACAGAATTTGTGTATGACAAGAGACCTGTTGTGGTTTGTTGCCATTTGAGGGGTTCCCCAAGGGTTTGTGTGTTGAAATTTAAACCCCATCATAAGGTTTAGAGAAGTTGGAAACTTAATCTTTCTGTGGAGTTTAGGTGGCTTTGGGGACATGATTAGGACCAGATAAAGTCCTTTCCCCTGTTTAAGTCCTGGTGGCTTTATAAGAAGAGGGACATAAGAGGCACAGACACCCATGTGCTTCTTTCTCCTGCCCTGTGATCCCTTCTGGGCTGCACAGCAATGAGGCCATCACCAGATGTTGTCCTTGACCTGGGATCTCCAGAACCATGAGCCCAGATGGACCTCTTTTCTTTAACATCACCAGGGTGCGGGGTGCTGCTCTTGGCAGCAGAGCAATGCAGCCCTTCCAAGTCTGGCTGGAGGCCTTGGCTTTGCCCAGCTCCGGGGCAGCCCTGCTGTGTGCCGGAGCTGCTGCTGCTGGCTCCCTTCATCTCCCCTTCTCCAGTTATGCACGTCTCTTCCACTCTCATGCTGGGAAGGGCAGTGAAGTCTGCTGGATATAAAAGAGTCACATACAAAATAATGCCGAGATTGCTGACCCCGGGAACCGTGCAGTCCAGTGTGATTCAGAGAAGGCCTGAGCGGAAGGCTGCTCCCCTCGCCTGAGGGCCTCTGGGTCTGGGAGAAGAGGGGGGTAGGGGGCGATGAGAACAGCCACGGTGGCAAAGTGGCTGTCTTCCATGTCACATATTCACGCACACTTGAAGGCACATTTCCCAGCCTCCCATGCAGTCATCTTGGGATCCTGTATCTGGGCCTCAGCTTAAATATGTAAGTCTTTCCCCTTTAAATACATAAGGCTTTGCCTGAGGATCCAGGCCTCCTACCCGCTTCTGTGAAGGATGGCACCATCTCAAGATGGAAGGCTCCTGCAGTCCTGAGTCCCTGCTTTTCCTAAAACTTCCCATGAAGGCTGCTGATCCCTGTTGGCCTTTGCCACAGTGACAACTCAGCGTGCACAGTGTCACACACCGAGTGCTCAGGGAATATCTGTCAATGCAGCATCCTCTAGCTCCCTTTGACAGTAACTGAGGGCATCTGGGGAAAGGCACCCTACATGAAAGGACCATACTTAGGAAAGGCTGGAAGTCTTATGTGCAAAACCAGTTTTTTTCTGGGGTGTGGTTTTGAGGTTCACTGTGCCTGGAGGGGCTTGGTGGAAAATGAGCTAGGTCATGGGAGTCTCTGGAGCCAGGCCCATGTGTCCTTTGATGTGCTTTTTTCCTGACTCAGTTTCTAGCAGGCCCACTGCAGGAATAGAAGGACATGGCAAGGGTAGAGCATGAAGGGAGCAAAGACAAGAGGCTGTGACTGTGACCCTTGAATGCTTCCCCAATAATGAAAACACCTAGTGGTTATTTGGTGTCAGGTCACCCATGTCTGCGTGAGTGTGGTGTGTGTGTGTGTGTGTGTGTGTGTGTGTGTGTGTGTGTGTGTTCATTTAGGTCACACAGCTGTTTGCTGGAGGATAAATTAAGCCCTACATGAGTAGCTGTGTCCAGGTTTGAAGCCGTCAGCAGACTCACAGGACAGTACACAGTTATTTTCTAGAGGCCCCTCCTCTCCATCCTCAGTCCAAGAACTCCCTGGGATCACAAAGGGCGCTTGCTGCCATGGGAGGGCTGCAGAGATTCCTGGGAGCCAGGGGACCTCAGGACCTGCATTGTGGGCAGCACTCACAAGCCTGGCAGCCCCTTCCCTCCCTCCACCTCTTCCTAGGTCTCTTGCTGGCCTTAGGTCAGATGCAACTCCCATCAGTGATGAGATGGCTCAGGGAAGTCTCTTGCTCAGCTGAGCTGGGGGAACCCAGCTCAGCAAACACAGGCCTACCCTCACCAACCCACGTCTGTCAAGCTCCTCGGCCTGCAGCCCCTCAGTATCTTCTCTAACATAAACACAGATCTGAGAGGTCCAACCAATTTTTACCTCTTAGTAGCAAATGGCAGCTTTATGGTAATTCGCTTGAACATGAGACTAGGCCACAGGCAGAGAGTGCCATCCCTTGGGGTTGCCTGGCAGTTAGGGGTAATGAATAGTTATTAACCAGAAATGGATATCAGAATCTCTGGGGAGTCTTTTAAAAAATACTATGCATATTTTTTTCATTTCCTTAAAGATTCTCATTCATCCTGGCTAATGGGAAAGTTGAATAGAAACACATATTTTTAAAACCTTCCCTCTGATTCTGAGTTGTACCTCCACTTGAAGTCTCCTGGAATGGTCAGAAGGTAGATATTTAGGAGTTGAACATGTGGGTTCACACCTTGAATCTGTCGCTCCAGTTCTCAAACTCATCTCCTGAACCTTTCTGAGCTGGAGATAATGTGCACATAAAGTGCCCACTTAGGTTCAGCGCTCAGTAGCGTCCAAGGCTCTCCTGGAGATGTTTTCCTATGTCCATGAAAAAGGCTGCAGATGACGTTGTAATACGTAAGCTTCCGTATAGGCTATTAGGTTTTGCTGATTGCAGGATTGAGGATTTATTACAGAGACATGACAATGAGGATTTATTTTTCACAGGGTATAATGCTTCCATTATGCAAGATGAACACATCCTAGAGATCTGCTGTAAAATGTAGTGCCTGTAGTTAACAATATCTAACTTGTGCATTAAAAACTGTTGAGTGTAGATCTCATGTTAAGTAAACTTTCCAGAACAAAGCCAAAACAGCAAACAAAATAAAATACACCAGAGAGGCGCGGGGAAACTTTTGAAGTTGATATACATGACTGTGACCTTGATGGTGGTTTCATGCATGTATGCACATGCCCAAA
The DNA here is from genome assembly GCF_052094955.1 of Ictidomys tridecemlineatus. Lineage (NCBI taxonomy): Eukaryota > Metazoa > Chordata > Mammalia > Rodentia > Sciuridae > Ictidomys > Ictidomys tridecemlineatus. The sequence goes on from NC_135483.1 coordinate 4,931,738, forward strand.
CTCACCAAGCTGTAGATACTAAACACAGAGAGATGTGTGTATGTCAATTGTGCCTTATGGAGCTGTTAAAAATGACAAGTTGAGAAAAACAATAGGTGATAGGATTCTTATAGGATGGCTAAGGTAGGAGAGATAGAATGAAGTGAGAAATTCTGGATCCATGAGGGGTTCTTGCACAGCTAGAGAGGGGCGTGATCGGGTGTGTCTGTGCCAGTGTGCCCCTCCCTGTCAGCTGCCTGGGCTGCCCTTGCGTTGCTGGTTCACTTTGCATTTCCTTCCCTCTCTCCTTCACTTCCAAACAGCTGACTTCCCCCCTATTTCTCAGAACAAGTCTCAAAGAAGAGAAGTTCCCAAAGATGGGCATCTCTATGTGAGCAGGGATTTTAGCCACAGCCACATCAGAGGTCACTGGACATCCTAGGAGTCTGCTGTGTTCTGATCCACTGTGGGCCTGGCAAATGGGGCCACTTCTATATAACCAGGTCTCATAGATGTTTTTGCTCATCACAGTATCACTGGGACTTATTGTAGTGTTCAGTGCAAAATGAGTGCTCAGTGTTTGTTTGCAGAATAAATGAAAAAGTGCGCTCTCTCTCTCTCTCTCTCTCTTTTTCCTCTCTCACACACAAACACACACACATGCTTAAACACACGTCAAATGTAGCACCTGAGGGCTGAAAATTTTTTAACATATTTCTGAACAATAGTGCCCAAGGCTTTCAGCAACATCTCTGAGATTGCAGAGTTCTAAATGAACCGAGTCGTGGCCACCTCTACCCTCCACCCACATCTGGGTCCTGGGTACCTCTGCACTCTGACCCTTCCTCACTCTTTTGCAGGCTGCCTCTCTGCCAGAGGCACCCTCCAGCATCTTCTGTCTGGCTAATTCCCATTTCCCCTTCTGAACTCCACACCAGTATTCTTTCCTCCAAAATCCAACTGAACTTCCCATGTCTCCTCTGGCTCCTGGCTGTGTTAGGAGGCTCTTCATTGGAATCTAGATTGTTCTTGCTCATTTCTGTCATCACAACCATTGTAGTTCAGTGTTAGGCTTATTTGCTTGGCAGTGGCTCACTAGATTTTGAGCTCCTAGGCCAGGGGTGTTGGGGAAGAAGCACCTTCTTCTTCCCTGCATTCCCCACCAGCAGGAGTCCTGCGACAGACCTGGGTGAATAAGCATCGCCATGGGCTCTCCATTCTCTCCTGTTGAACCCCACGGGGACCAGCTGAGAGGCACATCACACCCACATTTTGGACACATGAAGTTTGAGGCTCAGAGACGTGAATAAACTGGTCAAGGTGACACAAGTAGAAAGGCTTCAGAGGAGAACTGGGAGTGGCGGACTCTAGCCAACCCCTGCACACACTTCCTGGAGCCTGCACATGGAAAGGCGCAGTCTGTGTGGGGACCCTGAGTCCCTGTGGCCTCCCACTCAGCCAAGCCTCGTTCCCACCATTCTCCCCGCTCCCTGCACTATGGCAGACGTGCTCCTGAACCCGCACTTCTGTACTCAGAACTGTCCCAAATGGCAATACACACACCATCATTTAAGAGAAACTATTCCTTAAACAGTTAATGACTTATCACGAGTTGCTGAAAGTAGACTTTTTAAAAAAGCTTAATTTGTGTTTCTGGTTCCTAGGAGAGTCCTAGGAAATGCACACCCCTACTTAAATTGAACCCACTATATATTGGCTTTTGTCCCTGAGCACGATACTGAATTTCTTGAGACTCAGTAGTCTCTGGTCGGTGAAATAACAGGAATACTTGCTTCTTTTCTTTTTAAGTGTATCCTGAAACCTCCTTCACCCCACTGCAGCCAATGCACTGTGCTAATCACTGGTGGCACTGTAGTCCTTGACACCCATTCCCTCTCCTCGGGGGAGCTGTATTTTGAGTGGTATATAGGTTAATTCATCAATAGTTTGATTGGAACTCAAGTTCTGAGCTCCAGTTGTGGTAAAAGTTATAAGAAGTAGAACAGGACATGGCTGTGTCCCCTCCTGTCTGTCTGGCCTTCTCCCTCGGCATCTCTCTGCACGTCTCTTACACAGCTGGCTCTGCTCAGTCTCACTTCCTACTTTAGCTCTCCCTCAGCTTCTCTTCCTCTCTCTTTCATTCTTCCCCCATCCCTGCCCCTGTCTCCACCTCACCCTCTCCAGCTCCCTGCTTTCTCTCTTGCTGGGAGTCTCAGTCTGGGTTGTCTCTCCTGATCGTTGGCATGCCTGGTAGCTTTTTATTCAATGAGGCGTTGCCATTGTACCGTTTTCAGGGCTGGATATTTGTGTGTTTGTTTAAGGCTATTCCTGAGCATTGTTATGGGAGGCAGGGTAAGTTATTTGGAATCGGTTTGATCTGAGTCTTGCATTTAAATGAAGAGAGAAGCCTTTCCTCCAGGACAGATCTTGTCCAATTACCGAGATAATGCTCTTCTGACTTCTCTAACCAATGCCCTGCGCTTCGAGGTTTTCCATTCTGCTGTGGGTACACCAGTTATTTTTGGTTCTGCATGGGCTCTGGGAATTTTTTCCTCAGCTCTCTGCTCTAGCACTTTGTCTTATGAAGTCTTTCCCCTTGTCCACCACTGCCCTGTGCTATTTTCCATTTCTCAAAGGACGGAGCCCACCAGGGCTTGCCCCAGGTCCATATTCCTGCCTCAGAGTCTGGATTAGAACAGTTGGGTTCCCTTGATTTTTAGTCTATACCGCCTGATGTCCAATGACTGCAGAGCCTTGTTTCATACATTTAATCTTGTAGTTATTTCAGATGGTGAGCAAATCTGTTCTCTCTCCTTACTGGTTGCAGCAGTAGTCTGCCCCTCTCTGTCCCCTTTTCAATGGGACTTTTGATATGTGGCAGTTACTTGTTGCTGAATTTCCCCTTTCCTAATATCCCACTAGCCGACATCCACACTGTCACTTTGAACCAACGTCTTGAAAATGGGTTTTCTTAGAGTTCTCTGTGGGGTGGAGTTGGGAACATAGCTATTTTCAATTCAGTAGCAGCGGCACCACCACCACTGTCATTATCACACACGTGCTGAGCACTTACAGTATGCCAGATGCACCTCTGAAAGTCCTCTACATTCATCTACTCAATTATAATGACAACTTATGAGGAAGGTTATTAATAATCTCATGTTTAAAATGAGGAAATAGAAGCATAGGAAGCTTAAGAAAGCCAGCTGATGAGCAGCGCCTGCTGCCCTGGCTTTGTAGCCCAGTGTCCAGGCCCAGGCACTGGGCCCCTCGCTAGTAGCTGGTCACAGAAGGGCCTTTCCAGGTGCCCCAGAGGAACAGTGGCACTTGAGATGCTGCTTGGGATTACACATGCAGTACACTCATCCTGGTCTCTGAAGAAATTATCAGCTCTGCTCTGGACTACAGGCTTGAAGGATGACCCAACCACGTGCCACTGGGCTTTTGTTGGAGGATGACCACCTCCACGCAACCAAACATTTAAAATTATGTACCCCTGTGAGTATCTATTACGTCCCGGTTGTGGACTCTGGTTCCAGACTGCTTATATTCTCCTCTCAACTCTGCCACTTTCTGTTCACAAGTGTGTATGAGCACACAAGCATGAATATGCATGTGTATGTATGTGTGAGTGTGCATGTGTGCATGTGTACACAATTTTAGGCAAGTCACTTGTCCTCTCTCGACTTCAGTTAAACTCATTCGCAAAATAGAAATACATAATGTTAATAAGAACAACTCAGGTTTGGGCTGAGAGCTAAATGAGTGGATATGTTCAAACACATCAGAATGACCAAGGCACAAGGTCAGCCTTCTGCACCTGTGTTATGGAATGGCTTATAGGCATTCACCACCATGTGCCCCACCTGTGTCCTCCGGAGCCTGAGTCCTAGAGGGAGCTAAGCTAAGCACTTACAGTGTGCTCTATGCACCTCTGAAAGTCCTCCCTAGAGGGAGGCGACAGAACAGACAGAAAGCCCTTAGCATAATCAGGGAGAGAACTGATCCATTCTGATGGCATCAGGAATGGGACAAGACAAGAGTGTGTCACAGGGAGGGAAGAAGGAGGCCTGGGTGAGAGAGAATCCAAGGGTGACTGGTGTTCTGCATTCATGGATTGGAGGATGGTGTGGCCTTCGCATTTGTCATTGGGAGCTGTGTTTTCTCACTGTCCATCACCAATATGTGTGTAGACTGTATGATCTGTATTTGTGACTGCTCAGGGCCCTGCCCAGAGCCCAGAGTTCTGAGCATGGGTATCTAATGGCTTCTGTAAAATAAAAGATAGGGAATCATCTGCCTGTGATGAAAGCCAGCAGGGGCAGGTGCCAGCCTTAGCCATTCTGGGAGTTATGGGAGAAGGGCAAATTTCAATGCTTTCCCCAAAGTTTCAGTGTCTTCTTACCTTCCTGAAAAGTATGCATGACCAAAGGAATATTCTAAACCCCATGCTTTCTATCTCCCATGTTATGCATAATTGAATATATTTGATGGTTCCTATCATCTTGAAAAATCACTTTTCAAATATTGAAATAATAAAAGATCCATCCAGGAACAGTGGTGTGATATTACCTTCTGTTCCCATGGAGACCAACTTGCTCGTGAGCTGCTGAGTGGTTAATAATGGTGGTTGCTGATAGGCCAGGTGGACTATGGCCTGGTAAATAAGCATTTAGTATTTGTCACCACCTGCCAATGGGCTTCACTTATTCCAGTTCATGTTTATTGTTGAAGTTTTAGAAATAGTTTGATTTTTCTAGTTTTGGTACAATTGAATTTCTCAAAGAGCACACTGGTATGCCAGGTAAGCAGTGTCTTCAGCCATGCTGCTTTGTGTGTGTGTGTGTGTGTGTGTGTGTGTGTGTACACATGCACACATGTGTTTAGAGGGAAGTGGGGCAAGGGACAGTCTCTGCAGAGTGAACTCAGTGGCTGTAGCATACTTTGGAAAGTTATTTATGGAACAGTTTTCCTCGTGTCCTTCACAGTGTTCAGTCCTCGCAAACAGCATCTCTTCTGAGTTTTCTAACATCCAGGAACATGAGTATGAGTCCCACTCTACAGAAGAGCAAACTAAGGATCAAGAAGCCAGACTTCTTTTTCTAAAAAGTCTTTTGAGCTCAAACAAACTATATAACAACTTGTTCATGAATATGAAGTGCTTGTTGTTTGTACTGCACCAGTTAATAGTGACTGTGAACAGAACTAACTGCTAGCCTCGTAGGAGTCTCAGGGTTCTTTCATGGCTAAAGCTTTTAGAGTGACTGACACATAGTCATACTTACACTATTTTAATTTTTTCTCATTACTTCAAGTATATCTACAATTAGAGGCAATAGAAGCAGAATTATTACTATTTTTTCTCATGTGCACATATGATATTTAGTTAATTCAAGAACTACAATTATGTAGATTCGGTTTTTATTTTTCTCCAGAGTCTCATTGCTTATGTATTTGGAAGTAATCTGAGTTGTTATGTTTCCATAAATACTAAATTTTCCTTTAATAAAGTCTACCCATTGTACTTAGAATGGAAAGGGAGGGCCGCACATGTCTTCATCATTTGGAAGAGCAAGATAATGTTTGATATAGAAATGAGAATTATTTAAATTTAAAAGCCTCCATAAAATAAATCCCAAGAACTTGTCTTCTTCCCATGCTTTTTCTCTCAGCTTCACTCTCAGTTTATCTTCTCTGCTGCAAAGGCTCTGTGAAAGAAGGGACCATGCATATCCTGAAGACTGATTTATCCCCAGTGCTTCAGACACAGGGAAGCTCACAAAATGTTGTTGTATGAAGTAATGCATGAGGGAGCCAGGTATGTCAGGAGCAAGCTGGAGACCAGGGACATTTTATACAGTATAAATCAGTTCTTCCAACTTGTAAGATAAGAGCTCTTTGAACTATGCTATTTTTTGGTCTAGATATGACTATTTAGAATTATATAAGTTATTCTAGCCATAAAATATTTTCCATTTATCTACTGTTTATATAAACATAAATTGCAGATGACATTTCCAGACTCATGACCTAATGGAATTAAGTCAATTCCTATCTGGATTTTTTCAGATGCTAGATAGTAAAGATGATGATGGTAATGATTATGATAATGGTGGTGATGATGATGGTGGTGATGGTGATTATGATGATGATGGTGATGATTATGATGACAACAATGGAGATTATGTGCTGAGGTTGATGATGGTGGTGATGATGATGGTGGTGACAATGATGGTAATATGCTGAGGGTGATGATGGTAATGATAATGATGGTGATGGTAATGATGGTGGTGATGTGATGACGGTGAGATGTTGCTGGTGATGATGGTGATGATTATGATAATGACAATATTGATGGTGAGGGTGATAATGATGGTGATGATTAGGATCATGATGGTGGTGATATGATGGTGATGGTGGTGACAATGATGGTGATGGTGATTGATCATGATGGTGATGATGGTGGTGGTGATGATGAGAATGACAATGTTGGCACTGGTAATGGTGATTATGATGATGATGATGGTGATGGTGTTGATAAAACCACGAAGATAATGGTGGTGATGATGATGGGGATGGTGATGGTGATCATAATAATGATTCGATGATGAGAGTGATGGTGATGAACAGAACTTATGTAGATTATCTCATTTAATCCTCACAGCAGCTATATGGTTATTATTATTATACCATCATACACATCTGGAAACTAAAAAATTAGAGAGTTTTTGTTACTTGTCTAAGGTCACACAATTGAAGAGTAAAGGAGATGGAAGACTTCATAGCTCAAGGGCCTGGCAAAGTTGTGCCATCTACTAGTTATGTGTCCTTATGCCTTAGTTTCCCACTTGTAAGACGGTTAGGACTGTAGCACTCTTCTAAGAACATGCCCTAAACTTGACTCAGCATGGGTCATAGCATCTGAGTCATTCTCAGGTGGGATACAGTGTGAGAGACTGGAGAGCCCCTGCAAACCTCCCAAGTTATGTTACTTGTTCTTTCTGAGAATTATCAATGAGACTGTGAGCACATGCATCATGACTTTGGGGTTCTGTGGTGTGTTCTATGTCCCAAAGTGTCTTTATCCTCTTCTTTTATTTAAGGTCCGTAACACCTCTGGAATTTCTTTGTCTATGTCAGAGAATGGGAACCTGGCACCCAGAGGGGAGTAGTGGCCTGCTTAGGATTGTCCAGATAGTAAAGATTGGGTGCTTGACTTAAGACTCCAAGTCTAGTCTTCTGTTTGCTACATGAAAATTGTCTACAGTGATTGTGGCAGTGAACTTGTAGAGACCTTAATCTCATAGATAATATTAAGACCAGACTCCATCTTTTAATCAATTAGTTAAATAATATTAGTAAAATATTATATTACGTCATTACTGTTCTCTGTCCCTGTATTAAGCCTTTGCACACATCATCTGAGTTACTTCTCTAGCATCCTATGTGGAAACTATTCCTTTATTTTACAGCTATAACTCAGGCCTGGAGAGAGGAGTAGATGGTCCAAGGTCAGGCAGATGTGAATGGTGGTGTGGGGATTTGAGCCCAGGCAGCTGGCCATCAAGATTTAATCTTAGCACATCTGTTTAGCTGGACCCATCTGTTCAGGACCTAAGATGTTTTCATCTGTATTGCTTATGAAATGACTCAACAGAAAGCTCAGAATCATCTTTGATCCCCTTTTCTCTCTTTCATCAACATCAGTGACTGATTCTTAGAAACACAAATTATCTTTGTTTTGTGCTGGGCCCCTCCCTGGGCCCTGCCTGGGTGTATGTCCTAACTGTTTCTTGTCTGGATACACAGCTTCCCCACTCCTGGCTCTTCTTCTGAACCCTTTTCCTGCTCCATCCCAAACTTTGGCCAATTTGAAGTGATGGATCTTATATCAGGACAAAGCACAGAGGCCTTCCTACTGTCTGACACCTCAAAGTGTAGCCTCCACTGCAATCTTATCCCCACATGGACTTTCTCCTAAAATTGTATCACTTTTATTTTCTACTCTACAAAAAGTTTTTCTTTCATTTGTCTTTACCTATGTGACTGGAATTTTCTCCCCACTGTCTTTATCTGGCTATTTCTTTTACATGGTCTGGACATTTTTTATATGTCATTTCCCTTGAGTTGCCCCAGAATGATACTGTTGGCTCTCTTTGTGCTGCATTAACATCTGTGGATTGGTGGATCATAGCACTTACTACACTCTACTGAAATCGTTCATCTATGTGCTGCCTCACGTAGGTGAACGATTTCAGTACAGTGTGGTAAGTGCTATGATCTAGACTAAGAGAGTCTTGAATGCAGAAATCATGTACAGGCAGCTATTTCATTTCCTAACAGTGGCTTAACACCCAGCTCAGATATAGCTCTCAATAAATAATTCTTGAAAAAATGCCTTCACACACCCTGCTGAGCATACTCTGTATGTATATTCTACTCCATTCTGATGGCCACTCTTGATAGTGCAAGTGTTAATCAAAATGGCTTTGGGCTGGGGCAATGGAGCAGCAGCTCAAGATGAGATCGATGCTGCTTGACTAGAATCCCTGTTGAGAAGGGTGGGGCCATGGCCTGGCTGGCTGTGGCAGGACTTGGTAAGCAGAAGGAAGGTGAGGAGGACAGGTGCAGCCAGGCTGAGACAAGGGACTGGATGGGGACAGCGCAGGCTGGTGTAGGGAAATGAAGGTCAGGGCCAGGAGAGGCACAGGGAGGATGCCTGGGCCCTGGCCTTAGGGTCAGAAAGGCCTCCATCGGAAGCCATTCAGCACACACTGGAGGCTTCAATAGTCACTTTGAGGCAGTTGAGAGGGGATTTCCAGCCACAGGTCTCCGGGGTGAGGACGGGTTCCTATCCACCAGTCTCTTCTCGTCCTTGCTGGGATGTTTGGTGCTGTCCTCTGGAGGCTTCCAGCCCAGTGGAGCTTCTCGCTCCCTCTCCACTTAGCCCAGTCCATTCCCGTGTATTTTCACCCCTCGTCCCATCTCTTGCTTAAATCCACAAATAGATAGCTGTAAGGGAGCTACACTTCTTCCACAGATGATCAATAACAAGCCAAATCCCATCTTCAAGATATGTTTCTTCCAAATTTGGGAGCTAAGTCCTGAAGCAATAAAAGAACAACAGGCATCATGTAAACGAGAGAGAGAAGAAAGAAACTGCATAGGTTTAGAATATCCCAGGGAGCCTGACCATTACCCTTTCCCACTCCCTGTCTGTCTCCTATAACTGGTGAGTGTGACCTATTTATAAGGAAAAAGGAGGTGACATGCTAACATTAGAGTGGCATTAGTGAAAATCATGAACTGGACTATGATAATTGTAATTGTTATTTAATTTGCTATAGTCCCTGTTTGTGGATCAGCCCTAGGTTACACTTAATATCTCCGTATCAGGCATTTGATTCATTCTGTAAATTAATCCTATCAACACTTGCACACAGTCAGCTGTAGCTTATTTCAAAACTCTTTTCCACAGAGTCAGTGTTTGCATGTGAGCAGTGGAGCACTGAGGCTTCCCCTCTCCTGCCCGGGATTTTGGAGTTGACCTTGTAGAAGCCCATGTTGAATGCAGGTTGACCCTGTGGTCATAACACACAAGATCCTGCCCTTCTAAAACATCATGCATAGCAAACATTTGGCTGTTTTTCAGAAGCATATATACATCAGGTTGAAGAAGAACAGTTTTGTCTTTAAATCAGAACTTTCTTTAAAGAAGACCATAAAAAATGAAGACATTCATCAGAAAGATTATCTGTGACCTTGTGGTGATGTGACCCCTTAATCACTTGTTCTGTTCGAGTTTGTAATGTTTTCTCAATTAGATTAGATATTAAGAATGCAAGTTGCCAACTGCTAACAAGTTTGCTGAGTGCTGTGCCGTGTGGGGAACGGCTCTTAATGAAGCCTGAAAGGGAGTAAATGCTAGAACGTGGAAAGGCCAGAGCTGAGAATGTGTCAATAGACAGGGGCAGCGTTTCCGACTGTGGAGTCTGAGCGTCCTCTGCACTGGAAGGATGTATCCGCGTCAGGATTGATAGACCGGCTGGTGACATGGCCTCTGCATACCAGCTGGGGGCTCCATCCGACTACTGAAGGGCAAAAGAGGCTTGTGTTTGGGAGACTACTGAAACGGGGTTCCAGATCTCCCTCTCTCCCTCCTCCTGTACCCGGTCTCTCCAGGCAGCTGAAGAGGGCAGGATTCCTGCAGGGTTGTTGTCTGCAGGTGGGTCTGATGACAAGCCCATTACTCTGCTGCTGGGCCCCTTCAGTGGCCACGTGTTTAACAACTGATCTTAAACCCCAAGCAAATGCAGCTACTGAAACTGCATGGCAAGACTTGGATGCAACGTGGTCACCAACAGGATAGAAATTTTACAAAAAATATCATTCAGGTTATTTTTGGTCTACTAATTTTGATAAATTAACTTGATAATTAATATTTTTTATAGAAAACACTTGATTCCTGATACTATATCTAAGAGATCAGTCACTGTTTCTCCACCCATATAATGAGACTAATAATGGTAAAATTCTTACAGAATTGATTTAAAAGCTGTGGGTAAACTATGGCTTTTCACATAAGGATCATGATCTTGGTTTCTATGATTGCTAGGATTATTTGTGTAAAAGCCAGCCCTAGCGAGTGCTGGTTTTCTATACAAGTTTTCTATGAAAGCCTTCCCTGTGACCTTGTCTCAGAACATCCCAAGAGGTGGCCAAGGTTATCACTGAGCACCTTCATGGCAAGGTGGTGCTGGGAGGGGATGGGCATGTGGACTCAGATTGGCACATCTCATTCAAGTCACAGCTGTGCGCCACAGTGATTGTCCAGGTCTGAGCACAGATGGGCCACTTCTGCCCTCACCCCGTGTCACCCTGTACATCCTTCCTAGTGCTCTCAGACTCATAAAGGGAGCTTACGAGGAGGCAAATGGGAGTGTAAACGTTTGGTAGCAGAATGTAGATTGCGTTTGCAGTGCTAGTGTGCCCAGGCAGCCTGTCGAGAGTCCTAGGGGGAGAAACAAAGAGCAAATTCACGGAGAGTGCAGAACTCAGCACTGGGTACCATAGATCCTGACTCAGTGCTGACTCCAGAGTCAATTGGAGGAATGAATGTCTTTCACAGTTAAAACTACAACACATCAGATTTGAATCTATTTTTTTTCAATTTTTAAAATTTGTTTTAATTAGTTATACATGACAGTAGAATGCATGTATGCATTTTGATATATCATACATAGAAGGGATATCATATCTCATTTTTCTGAGGGTACGTGTTGTGGAATCACACTGGTCATGCAGTCACATGTACACATAAAATAATAATGTCTGTTTTGTTCTACTGTCCTTCCTATCCCCACACCCCCTCCCCTTCCCTCCCTTCACTTCCCTCTACCTAATCTAGGGTAACACTATTCTTCTCTAGTGTCCCACCCCCTTATTGTGAATTAGCATCTGCATATTACAGAAGACATTTTGCCTTTGGTTTTGGGGGGATTGGTTTGTTTCTCTTAGCATGATATTCTCCAAATTTAACCATTTGCTGGCAAATTCCATAATTTCATTCTTCTTTAAAGCTGAGCAATATTCCATTGAATATATATACCACATTTTCTATATTTGTTCATCTATTGAAGGACACCTAGGTTGGTTCCATAGTTTAGCTATTGTGAATTGAGCTGCTATAAACATTGATGTGGCTGCATTACTGTACTATGCTGATTTTAAGTCCTTTGGGTATAAACTGAGGAGTGGGATAGCTGGGTCAAATGGTGGTTCCATTCCATTCTGAGGAATCTTCATACTGCTTTCCATAGTGGTTGTACCAATTTACAGTTCCACCAGCAATGTATGAGTGTACCTCTTCACCCACATCCTCGCCAACACTTATTGTTGCCTGTATTCTTGATGATTGTCATTGTGACAGGAGTGAGATGAAATCTTAGTATAGTTTTGATTTTCATCTCTCTAGTTGCCAGAGATATTAACCACTTTTTCATATATTTTTTGATCAATTATATTTCTTCTTCCGTGAAGTGTCTCTTCAGTTCCTTAGCCCATTTATTGATTAGGTTATTTTTTTTTTTTTTTGGTGTTAAGTTTTTTGAGTTCTTTATATATTCTAGAGATTAATACTTTTATTGGAAGTGCATTTGGTAAAGATTTTCTCCCAATCTGTAGGCTCTCTTCTCACATTATTGTTTTCTTTACTAAGAAGACGCTTTTTAATTTGAATCCATCTCATTTATTGATCCTTGATTTTACTTCTTGCACTTTAGGGGTCTTGTTAAGGAAGTCAGATCCTAGGCTGACATGGTGAAGATTTGGGCCTGTTTTTTCTTCTCTTAGGTGCAGGGTCTTGTTCTAGTCCCTAAGTCTTTGATCCACTTTGAGTTAATTTCTGTGCAAGATGAGAGATAGAGGTTTAATTTTATTTTGCTACATATGGATTTCCAGTTTTGCCAGCACCATTTGTTGAATAAGCTATCTTTTCTCCAGTGAAGTTTTTTTGGCCTCTTTGGTATGAAATAAATGCATTTATGTAGGTTTGTCTCTGTGTCCTCTATTCTGTACCATTGGTCTACTAGTCTATTTTGGTGCCAATGCTGGTTTTGTTACTATAGCTCTATAGTATAATTTAAGGTCTGGTATTGTGATGCCTTCTGCTTCATTTTTCTTGCTAAGGATTGCTTTGGCTATTCTGAGTCTCTTATTTTTTCAAATAAATTTCATAATTGCATTTTCTATTTTTATGCAGAATGTCATTGGGATTTTAAAAGGAATTGCATTAAATCAGTATAACATTTTTGGTAGTATGGCTATTTTGACAATATTAATCTTGCCTATCCAGGAGCATGGAAGATATTTCCATCTTCTGAGGTTTTCTTTAATTTCTTTCTTTAGTGTTCCATAATTTTCATTGTAGAGGTCTTTCACCTCTTTTGTTAGATTGATTCCTAGGGTTTTTTTTTTTTTGAGGCTATTGTGAATGGTGTAGTTTTCTAAATTTCTCTTTCAGTGGATTCATTATTGATGTATAGGAATGCGTTTGATTTATGGGTATTGATTTTATATCCTGCTAATTTGCTGAATTCATTTATTAGTTCTACAAGTTTTCTGTTGGAAATTTTTGGGTCTTCTATATATAGAATCATATCGTCATCAAATAGTGATAGTTTGAGTTCTTCTTTACCTATTTGTATCCCTTTTAATTTCTTTCTTTTCTCTAATTGCTCTGGCTAGAGTTTCAAGTGTGATGTTGAATTCTTGCCTTGTTTCAGTTTTTAAGAGGAATGTTTTGAATTTTTCTCCATTTAGCATGATGTTGGCTTGGGTTTAGCATAGATAGCTTTTACAATGTTGAAGTATGTTCCTACTATCCCTAGTTTTTCTAGTGTTTTAAACATGGAGGTGTGCTGTATTTTGTCAAATGCTTTTTCTTCATCTATTAAGATGATCATATGATTCTTATCCTTAAGTCTATTAATATGATTAAGCTTATTGATTTCTGTATGTTGAACCAACTCTGCATTCTTGGAATGAACCCCACTTGATCATAACACTATCTTTTAAATATGTTTGTGAATGTGATTTGTCAGAGTTGTATTGAGAATTTTTGTGTCTATGTTCATCAGGTATAATGGTCTGAAGTTTTCTTTAATGTGTCTTTTTCTGGTTTTGGTCTCAGGGGATATTAGCCTCATAGAACGTATTTGAAAGAGTTCTCTCCTTTTCTATTTCATGGAATACTTTGAGGAATATTGGTGTTAATTCTTCTTTGAAAGTTTTGTAGAATTTGGCTGAGAATCCATCTGGTCCTGGCCTTTTCTTGGTTAATAGACTTTTGATGGAGTTTTCTATTTAATTACTTGAAATTGATCTGTTTAAATAGTTTATGACCTCCTCATTGAGTTTGGGTAGGTCATATGTCTCTAGAAATTTGTCAATTTCTTTGATATTTTCTATTTTGTTGGAATATAGATTTTCAAAATAGTTTCTTGTTATCTTCTGTATTTCAGACATGTCCATTGTGATATTTTCTTCTTCCTCTTGTATTTTAGTAATTTGAGTTTTCTCTTTTTCTCTTCATTAGCATGATCAGGATTTTATCTATTTTATTTCTTTTTTTAAAGAACCAATTTTTTGTTTTGACAATTTTTTCAATTGTTTGTTTTGATTTCAACTCTGATTTTAATTATTTCCTATCTTCTATATCATTTGATCTTAATTTGTGCTTCTTTTTCTAGGGCTCTGAGATGTAGTGTGAGGTCATTTATTTGTGTCCTTTTTCTTTTAATGAATGTGCTCCGTGCAATAAACTTTCCTCTTAGTATTGCCTTCAAGTGTTCCAGAGATATTGGTATGTTTTATTAGAGTTCTCATTTACCTCTAAGAATTTTAAAATTTCATCCTGAGTTCTTCTATTATCATTCATCATTCAATAGTGTATCATTTAGTCTCCATTTGATAGAGTTACCTTCTATTTTTTACTTTATCATTGATTTCTAATTTCATTCCATTGTGATAATATAGAATGCAGGGTATTATCTGTTTTTTGTTTGTTTGTTTGTTTGTTGTTGTTGTTTTTGATTTACTGAGTTGCTTTGTGACATAAGATATGTTCTATTTTTAGAGAAGGAGCCATGTGCTGCTGAGAAGAAAGTAAATTTGCTCATTGATGGATGAAATAGTCTATATATGTCTGTTAAGTCTAAATTATTGATTATATTATTTAGTTCAATAGTTTTTTTTATTTAGTGTTTGTTTGGAAGATCTGTTTAGTAGTGAGAGACATGTGTTAAAGTCACCCAGTGTTATTGTGTTGGGATCTATTTGATTCTTGAAATTGAGAAGGGTTTGTTTGATGTACATAGATGTTCCATTTTGGGGGGCATAAATATTCATAATTATTATGTCCTGCTTATATATATACTTCCCTTAAGAAGTATGAAATTTCCTCCTTTGTCTCTTCTGGTTAACTTTGGCTTGAAGTCTATTTTATCTGAGGTGAGGATGGCGGCCCCCTGCTTGTTTACACAATCCACATGCGTGATAGGTTTTCTCCCATCCTTTCACCTTCAGCCTGTGGATGTCTTTACCCACGAGGTGAGTCTCTTGAAGACAGCATATTGTTATGTCTCATCTTTAATCCAATCTGCAAGTCTATGCCTTTTGATGGATGAGTTTAGGCCATTAACATTCAAGTTATTATTGAGATATGATTTGTATTCCCTGCCATTTTGACTTATTTCTGGTTTTCAATTTGACTAAGTGTTTCTCATTTGGTTAAATATCCCTTTAGTATAGATCCTCCCTTTGCTGGTTTTCACTTTTTTATTTACTTTATCCTCATGGAATATTTTGTTTAGAATTTTTTGTAGTGTAGGCTTTCTAGTTGTGAATTTGTTTAATTTTTGTTTATTGTGGAAGGTTTTAATTTCATCTTCAAATCTGAAACTTGATTTTGCTGGATATATAATTCTTGATTGACATCCATTTTCTTTCAGAGCTTGAAATATATTATTCTAGGACCTCCTAGCTTTGAAGGTCCGAG
This sequence comes from Ictidomys tridecemlineatus, assembly GCF_052094955.1. Taxonomy (NCBI): domain Eukaryota; kingdom Metazoa; phylum Chordata; class Mammalia; order Rodentia; family Sciuridae; genus Ictidomys; species Ictidomys tridecemlineatus. Next base: position 4,947,273 of record NC_135483.1, read on the forward strand.
TTGAGAAATCCATCGAGATCCAAATTGGTTTCCCCATAAGTAATTTGATTTTTTTTTCCTCTCACAGCCTTTAAGATTTTATCTTTGTTCTCTGTGTTAGTCACTCTCATTATAATATGTCTTGGTGTGGGTCTGCTGTCATTTTGTACATTTGGGGTCCTGTAAGCCTCTTATATTTGATTTTGCAATCCATTCTTTAGGTTTGAGAAATTTTCTGCTATTTTGTCACTGAAAAGATTGTGCATTCCTTTGGTTTGTATCTCTGCTCCTTCATGTATTCTGAAAACTCTTAAATTTGGTCTTTTCATGTTATCCTATAATTCTTGGATGTTCTGTTCATGGTTTCTTACCACCATCTCCTCCACATGGTCAACTCTGCTTTCAAGATCATGGATTTTGTCTTCATTGTCTGAGGGGCATCGCAGCAAACCTGCAACTTTCAAAGTAAAACCAGACACTGTGGTCACAAGGGCACAGGCACCAAGTGGCACTCACTGTTCTTGAGGACCGTGAGGGAGCCCTGGGGATAACAGTTGCTTCCTCTTGCTCCTGCTGTTTCCATTATCTCTATTCACACTGCCTCCCCTCAGTTGAGAAGCAACTTCGGGTTGATGTAGAATTTTGTACCAAGAGATCGACCTTTAAGTCAGGCTCTGCTGCTTTGGAATTAGAGGCTTGTCTCTTTGGGACTGTGGAACTGGGGTCAGTTACTCACCTGTCCGGGCCTATTCTACTTCATGAGTCTGCATCATGATTCCAACCTTCCCAGGAACTGGAGAGACCCACAGCCTTGACGATGGAAGCCAGAGTCACAGAGAGAGTTGGAGTCCCCTCCCATCACTTTTCCTACTGCTCCGCGCTGTCACCTGTTTGCACATTGACTGTGTCCTGATGAAGGTGATCTCTCCATGACGGACTGCAGCCTGTTTGACTGGCGTTATGTCCTGCTTCTCTGTACCAGACACATTCACTTTAGCTGCACACTGGCTTCCGATCTTCCTGCACTTTGTTTCTTTACTCTGTGGCTTTCCTTGGGATGGTCCTGGTGCCTGAAAGATACCCCTCCCTGCCTTCCTCACCCTCCAGCTCAACGGTGGCATCGCCTCTCTCAGGGGGCCATTCCCACCCCATGCACTCACCACCCTCAGCCCCCTGAGGCTGCCTCCAACCCCACACTTACCATGGTGCACAGCGAGGATGTGTTCGTGTCCGCTCTTCCTCCAGCTTGAGTGGACGCCCTGCCAGGCAGGGTCAGTATTTATTAACCTGTGGAACTCAAGTGCTCAGCATGGTGATGAGCACACAGGAAGCACCCAATAAAGAGCAATTAGGATCCTGATGATAAATTAAATGGAACTGCCCTGCTCACCTGCAGCAGGGTGTAAAGATAACTGATCATAATGCTGAGGATATGTGAACAGTCCTCTCAGGTCAAACAGTTTAATAGCAACAACTTATATATTCATGCAAAGTGCACATAGGTATGAAGGGAATTTGTAAGATGGTTATGAATTATTCATCATCAATATGTCAACTTGTGTAATTACTAATTAGCTACAATTTTTAAAGTTCTAAGTCGGTCAAAATCTCTTGATGATTATAGGGAGTGACCAATTTATTTTAAAAAATGTATTAACTCTAGTATATCAGTGGAAGGCTTTATCTGGCACTCCTACGGATAATAATCACAATAAGAAGATAGATTGCAAGTTCATTGTCCTTTGTGGATAGCAAGAACCATCTGGCTCACTCTTTCTTGCCTTTGGGGGGCAGCTAAGTTTCCCGTCCAATTGCAGAAGCAAGTCCTTATTCATAGTGAGTAGAAAATCCTAAACTTGACCTCTTGAACCTAGGAAAAGCTCAAATTCCAAGTTCACTGAATACTGCTTTTTACACACAAATGGAAGTTGTTTTTTTTTGTTTGTTTGTTTGTTTTGTTTTAAGAAATGAACCTTGCAGTGGCTTGGGAATAAACAGATCACAACATATTTTAGTTGCTGTTTAAACAAACTTTTAAAGCAGACAGGAAAGGGCAATATTTAGGAATCAGAAATGAAGACAATGAGCAGCTCAGATTGAGGTCTGGTTTTCAGGCACATGGTTTGTGTTCACCTCTGAGCCACCGTAGAACTGAGTCCTCTGGGGGCATTGGTTTAATCAAGTGATTTTCAGGATCTTACTTTTAATCAATGGATTCCTCTCTCAGACAACTTCCTGTGTAGACCACAGCATCTCAATCTGCCAGGGACAGGAGAGCGCTGCTGAAGAGAAACCCACCCACTCTTACCCTCCTTGATGCTTGTGGCACCCCATGATTTCCCCAAACATGGAGTGCCTACCACTGGTCTATTTCCACCCTCTACTTGACGTGGACTTTCTCCTGTGTGACCCCATCCCCTAGCACCACAGGCCTGTGTGGGGGACACCTTTGCAGCTGTCTTTCTCAACAGAGGATGATGAGTGATGTCAGTAACCTACTGCATCATCAAAGGAGATGGGCCCTGCTTCTGGCTGTCGGGGGCACTGAGAAACAATGCATTCTTGTCCAGAGATGAGTGCAGCTCAGGTCTTTTATTTGGATAAAAACAAGTTGGACGTCACTAGCTGCATCTTTGGACCATGGGCACCTGGACGTGGAACCTTAGTTTCCCCTACTCCCCTACATTAGTGCTGGACCATACAGCCTGTCTTGCAGAAGACCTCCTGCACCAGGCCTACCAGGGGGAGGAAGCCGCCTCTGTGGAGGCCAGGGAGAGCCCAGGGTCTTATCCAGAACTCTCCATTTTCTCAGTACATGGGCAGAGAGAAGCCAAGATTATAAAGCTGAATTAGAAGTAGAGAATTAAGAATGAGGCACTGGTGTTCTCACCCCACTCCTGCCCTCCCACAGCCTCCAATGGCTGCAGTGGTGCTGGGTAGGACCTGTGCAGGGATCCATTCCTCAGGAGCACTAGAAAGCTGAGGGAACCTCTCCACTGCACAGAGACCTCGTGTTTTAAAGTACTGTGTCCACCAATGGCACGAGAGGAGCTGAAGGTGAAGAGCATCCTCGCCCTGACTTCCACGAGGGGCCCAATGTGCAACAGCTGTACAGAGAGACACAGGACCAGGCTATTCTCCATGGCCTGAGATCCCTGGTGATGGCTCAACGGCCATTTGTAGGATCCCCGGGTAGAGGAGCTAGGAGAGGGCAGAGGGAAGGACATCTGTTCAGTCCTCTCGGTGCCTGCAGTGGAGTCCTTGCAGGACCTCACCCAACACAGACATTGAAATCCAAGGATGTTCAAGTTCCTTCTGTCAAGTGAAACCACCCTGGCTTCTAATCTGCGTGTCACACCTTCCTGTACACTTTAAATCATCTTTAGGTTACTTGTAATACCGGATACAATGTAAGTGCTCTATGAATCGTGGTTATACTGTGTTACTTAGTGAATAAGGACAAGAAAAAAAAATCTGTGCATGTTCAGTCCTGATGAGGACTTTTTAGTATTTTGGAACCGTGGTTAGGGGAACACACAGAAGTAGAACCCACAGGCAGGGGGGCAGGCTATGCATACAGAGTGGGGCAGATGCCTGGGGCAGCCCATGAGCCAACACAGGGCAGGTGCCTGCCTTCCCCACCTCATGCCCACCACACAGCCCTGGCCTGGCCACTCTTGCCCTCAGCTCTGTGAGTTGTCATCAAGGGGATAGAACAGTGGTTCCAAACCAAATTGTACTAATAGAAAAATCATTTGTGATTTTTATATTTTAAATTTTGACTCCTATTTTATAGTTCATCTCATGCCTGGGACACAGAGTTGAGCAATTACTGAACAAGACCTCAGCGGTTTGTGTTTGAAGTGCAGGTACTAAAGGCTGGGAAGGGAAGTGAGTTCCCAGGTCACAGCTAGCTGGCAGCAAGCTGAGGCTAGTTATCATAGGGTTTACTCTCTTGCTCCCTAAAGGAGCTGCTTTCCTTTCTAATGGGTCCTGACCTGAGTTAGAAACTCAGCTCTATCGCTTCCTAGATGTGTGGACACAGGCAACGTATTTAAACTATGTGAAGGTAGTGCAAAGACGAAGGTCAGAGTTCAGACTGAGAGTGTGCAAGCTTCCAGTGCCTTGAGTGGCCTCTTGCCAAGAGACCTGAAAACAAGTATGTACCACCCTGAGGTTCAGTTTCCTACTCCACAATTTGGGTGCAAATAATCAGACTTATTTCACAGGGGCAGCATGAGAACTAAGCACTTGAACCATGCTGCCATTCAACAGGGTCAAATCACAAAAGCCAATTTTTATTGTTTTTATGATCAAGATTATTTTGTTTTCTTATCAGTACAAATGGGATAATAGTTTAAAGACACTGAACCACCAAGATGAATAACACAAAGACAAAACATAGTACCAGGCAACAACAGCTACATAAGGAATGGTAGCTCTAGTAATAGTGCTCTAGATATTGAGGTCTGACAGTGCTTACATTTCTTTTTCAAATAAATATCTAGAATACTAAAAATCAATTCTATTTATGCATTCTCCCATAATTTTAACATAAAATGTATTGATATTTTTTGACAAAAGATATATCTTGCTTTTATGGGCAAGTTTGAATTATTTTATGAATTATAGCCATTCATCAGATGCCAAGTAAAACAAAGACTGCATTATATATTCTGTATGAACAAGTATAAACATAAGTGTCTACAGCATGATTGTAGTGGTAATCTTGGAAATCCTAATCCAGATCCCAAATAGTGTGAAAGCCCACATTTCTGAAATAGGAAGAGGCAAGGATAAGGTGGCCTTCAATGTGCATATGTCGGTCCAGTCTGCAGCGTTCCAGTTGCAGTGACCTGTAGGACAATGCTATATTTGTCCCTGCACTTTGTCTACCTCTGTGCATTCAGTGACTGCCTATGCACTAGGTGTTTCAGGTTCACAGACAAGCAGCACGCTGCACCTACCCTGCAGGTGTTCAGGCTGCGAGGAGAGAGTCTGGATAGTTGGTCTGATGAGGCATGCATGAGGTGTCACAGAGTAGGGGTGGCTGTACAAGTGCCCAGAGATGACATCTGCTCTGAGTCTCAGTGGTGCACAGGAAGTCATTCCAAAAGACTGACAGAGGGCCTTTGAGGCAGAAGCAGCACAGGAGAAATGCACCTAAAGACCTGGAGAGAAGTGGAGGCAGCATCCAAATGTGGAAACGTGGCTGGAGTTTAGGGTGCAGAGGCCTCAAATGCCACACCCAGGCATCTGGAATTGTCTTGTCAGGGGTGAGTGATGGTGTGAACCGGCTTGCATGGACTGAGGCACCAGACCATTGGAGACCAGAACCGTGAGGCCCATGAGAAGGACGTTTTGAATGATTCAATAATGCAGTATATATAGTTGTGAAGACAACTCGCTCTGGGGCGAGTGAAGACAATATCAAATGTGAAATCCCAGACTTGATAGCAGATTCTGGAGGTGACAAAGTCAGGAGCCCAAGAGAACTCCCTGGCTCTAGGGTGTTGGGAAATGGGATCCGTAAGTGAAGGCCAGAGGGAAGTGAGACCAGGTCAGGAGGACAGAATAATCTCCTTTAAGAAGGTTTTGTGGCAAACAGGCAAGCTATTCCATCAGAAGTTTGGAATTCAGAGATCTGGAGACCAGGGCAGGGATTGGACTTAAAGATGAAGTGTTGAGAGGTTCATATATAAAGAAAGAGTCCACCTCAAACTTGGCTATGCTCAGTTTGTATATACTCTGGTAGAGAAAGAAAAAGAAATAAAAACTAAAGGTTCTGAATTAGCACTTAGTACATACTTAACTATATATCAAACACTATCCTAAGCACTTAACTCCGTTGTTATCCTGACTTTCCATGTTGAAACTGGTGCTGTAAGGGGTTGGCTCAGTCACAGGGTGGTTGAAGGGCAGATCCGTCAGCAGGGTACTCACTTATTGGACTCCAGGTTCTGTATTCAAACGGAACCACACCCCTGCAGAGCTCCTGCTGGACAGCTGTTGAGTTAAGATGCAGCTACAAGGTTTTGGTGGGTCACTGTTGATTCTTATGCCGCACCACCCAAAGACATGTTGAGAGAGGCCATCAATGTGCATATCCTTGACGCCCAAACATGCCTTTCCATTTGTTCCCACTCTCCATTAGAACATTGCATCAGTCAGCATTTTTCCAGAATGGTTTCATTTATTCTTTAACAGCAGCTATGATGGTCCCCTCTTTACAGATGGTGTATCTGCAGGGCAGGGATAGGATGAACTGCCCAAAGCCACGTTGGTAGGAAGAAGCAAAGCAAGAACTCAAACATGAGTTTGAGTCCCAAAACTAAAACAATGTTGGCTGGAGCCGGTGCTGCAGACTCGATGCTTTACTCCAATCAGACAAGTCTTTTCCCACTTACACTTGTCTTAGTTCTCCCTCAGGAAGGGAGAGACACTCCCTTGGTGTGCCCCAGTGAGGGCTGGGCCCCAGCAAGAGCCCTCTCCTGTGAGTTCACGTGCAGCCTAATGGTATGTGTGGCCTGCTGGAGTCCTGTTTCATTATTTAGGGTTTTTACCCCAGACTTTGAAAAGTAGGTTGCTAGAGTGCTCTTTCTCCGTGTCAGGGAGATTGTGCAAGGATTTTCAATCTGATTCTAACAGGCGCTCATTGGCTTTTCCACACTGACATGGGCTCTGCAGGCCTGGAGGGCTGGCTAATGGGATTTTCTGTGATATATTACTCACTTTCCAAAAGTCATGCTGGTGAGCAGTTTATGGAAAATGGAGGTCTCTCTTTTCTTTCTTTCTCCTTTTTCTTTTTTGTCTGATATAGCAATCTTTACCCATATATTTTTCAGGTTCTCTCTTTGGATTATCATTTTGACATTTATTACTTCAATAATCATACGGAATCAGCTTTATGAAGATTCCCTAAAGTACTCTTTGTATCTTTCTGGAAACATTCATGATATTAGGATTGGGATCCCGCCTCCTCTCTTTTCCTTTTTGGGTATTAGGGATTCAATTTATGGTCTCATACACTCTACATCTAGGCAAGTGCTTTACCACTGAGCTGCACCCTTAGTCCTCTTCATTTTATTTTGAGTCCTTTTATTTTTGCTAAGTTGCTGCAGCTGGTTTCAAACTTGCAGTCCTTCTGCCTCAGCCTTCTGAGTAGCTGGGATGATAGCCACAGGGTCTAGCTTTAAATGTGAAATTGAATAACAGGCTTCATAGCTTCCTTGTCTTCTTCACTGGGGTCTGAAGCACTTTAAAAACAAGGTCATGGTGATAAGAAAATGGAGTTATGAGTAGAAGGCAGGACAGAAAACAGGATCCCCAGGGCTGCTTGAAGCTGACTAACTGGGGACGCGTGACCGCGAGTGTGGTGCCTTCATAAGGCCCTTTCTACAGTCCCGTCTGCTTAGTCACAGCTAATGGAGACACGGCAGGACTTAAATTAATGCCTCTGTCAAAGCAAGCAGACCTTTGTGGAGCATCTGTTCTCTGCCAGGCGTGGTTTTCAGAGGCGTGTGCTGCATGCTGAGGGAGGACTGCCCGGCTTTGGCACCTGAGCTTCCAGGGTCATTTCTGCAGCTGCCAAGAAGAGGAACCAGCGCTAACCTTTCAGCTCTCTGAGCCAGTCTTTCCGTCCAGGAAGTGGAAACAGGTGTTCCAAGTGCTTTACTGTTCCATAGGATCAGAAGGAACCTGAGACCTGTTAAGAGATTAAAAAAAAAAAAAAAAAGGACTGAGAAATGAAGGAGCATTCCCTAACTCGTGCGTATATCTGTGTGTGAATTTGGAATATGCATACACATCGTGAGAACACGCATGCAAAAACACAGGTACACAAGGGTATGGAAGAGTTCTAGAAGATCCACAAGAAATCATTGCACTTGAGAATGGGGCACTTTACTTTGTGATGTGTTTTCTTTGGTGACACTGAGTTTTTCTCTTTAAGCAGCTACATTCTATTTTGAAAAACAACATTAGTGCTGGTGGAAGCACTGACGGTGCTTGTTGCAGGTTGGTGATGGAACTGTCCATAAGGTCTATGAACAGCGGTTTCCTTTCTGCTCTGCAGGCCTGGGGACTCTCATGAGCTCCCTCTTCTGTGCAAGCTCTGCTGGACTTTCCACAGCTGCACTGGCTTCTCTGCATTTTGATTTTAGCACAATAGGAAAAAAGGGAAATGGCAGTGTGTGCATTAGCCTGAGTTCTGGGAGACTCAGACATTCCAGGGGCTGAATTTTCTGGTTGTGAAATGAGCACGTCCTTTGACTGCAAACCTTGTTGAATGTCTCTCTTAAATTCAAATCAAAAGGGACCTGGAGTCTTTATAATCCAGAGCTAGGGTTCAGGACTGAGGACAGTGAGGCCCTGAGGAGAGGAGGTGGCACAGAGGGTGTCTCCAGCAGACATGGGTGGGTGTGCCACCCAGAACCTTCCCTGGGCTGCAGGCATCCCTTCCTCACACTGCCAGGAAGCTGGGGCCAAGAGCAATCAGCTGAGTGTGTGGAGTGCCTGTCTAGAGACAGCTGCTCACATCCGCCCCGGGTCGCCCTCACCCAGCGCTGGTCAATGGCTGGGTCCAAAGACACGGTCCGTGCTGTGAGGCCAGGTCTCTCTGCAAGTCCAGAGCCCGAGCCATCAGTGAGGCCTCTGTGAGGCCTCCAAGAGAGTGCAGTGCCATGCTCCACCTGTGCACTTCCCTCCCTCCCATTTAGTGCCCCTGAAAGCACACCGGGTGACCTCTCTGTCTTAGAACCAGGTGATGACATTCCTGAGATTTTTATCTGGTCTGATGCCTATTGCCTGGCAGCCCATGTTACCCAGTCATCAAGACAGTGGGGACCAAGTGTGTCATTAGTCCCATCATCGCCTGCTCACAACTGGGAGCTCAGATGAAGTGCGGATGGCCGTTGGCCTCCTCAGACCTGTTCTGTCCCCACTGGGCCAGTTATGCCCTCTCAGGTGGCAGCAAGGGAAAAGGAGAAACACGGGGGCACGAGGCTGCCAGAGTCACCCACCATGTAGACCAAGGCTCAGAGCCGGGAGAGTAGACCCACCAATTGCCCAGCTGTTCAACAGCACACAGAGACATTGACTCCTCCCACCCCGGCCATGTGGGCAATAGGGGGACAGCAGGTCCCTACTCCACCATCTTCCAGCCCTCTGTCCAGTAGCTTCCCTGCTCCCCATCTGAGCACTTCCCCGTGGAACTCCTTTCTCTGCTCTCAGAACAATCTCTCCAACATTGACCTCAGGATGTCCTTGTCTCTTGGGTTGACAAGAAAGTCACAGGTGTCCCCGAGGCTCAGGAGGCTGAGGCAGGAAGATCACGAGTTCAAAGCCAGCCTCAGCAAAAGCAAGATGCTAAGCAACTCAGTGAGACCCTGTCTCTAAATAAAATTTTTAAAAAGGAGGGTGCTGGGGATGAGGTCAGTGGTCAAGTGCCCCTGAGTTCAATCCCTAGTACCAAAGGAAAAAAAAAAGAGTCAAAATTGTCCCATTTCTTCCTTTTTGTCACGTCTAGGTCTCCAGGTTCTTTGTGGATGTAAGCATCATTTTCTCATTTGACAAAACACTTTGTAATTCTATCAGTATAATCTATTCCATGTCCACCAACTAAATATGTAACACAGAACACCTGACACGCATGCCCACATCCAGAGCTCTCCAAGGGGCGTGTTCCACCCAGGTGAGGCAACTCCTCAGCACCTCACTCTTCTTACAAGACAGTTTCCCTCCTTTTAAGCGTAGCTGCTACTCCTCCGACTGCCAGGAGGGTTGTTCAAATTCTTTTTATCACTCTGTGCCAATAGGCCTGCCTACCTTTGTCCCTGCCTCTTCTTAGTATGGACCCTGGCACAGTCAGTGGAAGGGGACCTTCAGTGGGCCCCACTCAGTTTCACAAACCTGCCATGTCAGGGCATCTTTGCCATCACCATCATCATCAACATTGTCACCAGTCACCTTTTTCATTAATCATCACCATCATCAACACAATGTCACCATTACCACCACCATTGCCAGCATCATTCACCATCATCACCACCATCATCACAATCATCAACACCACCACCATCATCTCCATCAAAATTATCATCACCACCTTCAGCAATCACCACCATCATCATCAACACATATCACCATCAACACCTCCACCATCATCACCATCAACGCCATCAACATCATTATCACTATCACCATTAGCATCACCATCATTACCATCTTCATCATTCAACACCATCATCATCAACACCATATCTCCATCAATGCCTCCACCATCATCACCATCAACACCATTATTACCATCACCATTATTATCACCACCATCATCATCAATACCATATCACCATCATCACCACCATTATCACCATCATCACCACCACCGCCACAATCATCATCATCATCATCATCATCATCATCATTATTATTATCATTTTAATTTGAACATGGCAAAACAAGAGTATTTTGGATTTCATTATTTTTCCCATATGGAGGGACAAAGACGACACGGGAACTCAGGTCTCTCTCTTCCACACAGTCCTTGATGGTTGACACAGCAGGTGGAGGGGAGGAGCCCTGTGCTACTAGCCCAGGCATGACATTCCTAGCTTTGTTTCTGTTCCACCCACAGGGAAGCTTCTATGTCCCCTCAGAGAACTGCATGCAGCATGCCCACAAGTGGCACCGCGACCTGTGTCTCTTGCTCCTACAAGCCTACCGGGGCCTCCGCCTCTACTTCCTACTCATCATGAGGGACATCCCAGAGCTGCCGCACATGGAGCTGGGTAAGGAAAAAGCCCAGAAGCTAATGTTGCCCGTTGGTCACTGGGCTGGAGATAGGGTGTCATGGTAACGTCTGTTGTTCAGGGAGGGTTAGTGTGCCCTACCCCATTCTAGAGGGAGGCAGTATTCAAAGGGCAATGTGTAAGTCTAGGTATTAGTGCTAAGACTATGCTCATCCACTCATTCACTTATCCACCAAACCAGAGCACGTAGTCATACCTGCTTGGTACATTATGTCATGCTGCCTTCTAGGGGAGAAGGCGGGTTTAGAGCCTTTCCTTAACTATGCAGTAATTACAGAATTGCAGCTTCAGAGTGGAAAACAATCCTAATAAAGAGCTACATGTCCATAGGAAAGAATGATATGCACAGCCGCATACACCCATTCATGTTTGAATACGTAAATATTAAATACTTATAATTAATCTGGATGATTACAGAAACCTACTAGTGTCTATCAGATTTAGCTGTCTTGAAACAAATAGATTCTTGCACATGGATTTTCTGAAGGCTAGACATCATAGAGATTATTAAGCCTAAATCCCTCTTGATTGACAGATGATGGCACAGAGTGGTAGAGGGGCAGGGTTGCACAGCCCTATGTGTGACAGAACCATGGCAAGGCTCCGAGTCCCTGTGCTGACCTCTGGAAGGTCCTATGTCATCCCCAGTTACAGTAGGGCTTGTGTTGCAGTTCTGCTCATAGGTCTCTAGAGCAGCGTCTGAGGAGTCCTTAACTTGAAATTCAGGGTTAACACCTGTTCTAGTGTCGGAGACCTTAACTTCCCCATCTACACCCCTGGAAATCAACTGCTACAAAAACCATGGCAGAGGTGGTGTCCACGTCTTACCCAGTGTCCATCATGGCAATGGACACATGGTGTAATGATGTATTTGCATGTTTCCATTCCCTAGCACCTTGAGATCTTTGAGAGCAGTCGCTCCTCAGATCCCTTATCCACTCCCCCGACACTGGGCCTGAAGGAGAACATATGGAGTTGTGGAATTAGGATTGAATGCCGAAGCCTCTTGCCATCCATCCCTATCAGCTCTGACACCCCAGTCAAATCCTGTGCTCAAGCACTACTCTTTGAATCAGGCAATCTTTGAAATGTTTTTCAGGTGTCAATCTTATGCATGCCATAAAGACATGCAGAGAATCGGTGCAATTCACATCACTCAGAGAGAAAATGGATATTATTCAGCTGCATTTGGCTTTCTGATGTAGCATTTTCTTTTAATCCAAAGGAACCAAGTTTCTTTATACCAACTCATCATATTTGTATTGACACATAGCACCTACTGTGTGTGGGAGTTGTGCTAGGCACTGGGGATGCAGACAAAACCAATATGACATGCCACAGTCTGTCTGGGCACAAAATCACCGAGCCACCACAAAAGCCTTGTAGATTCCAACAGCAACTCTTTATTCCCAAACTCTCACCGGCACTGTGCATGTACATTCTGGGAAAATACACTCCCTCCACCGGGCTCTGCCTACCAATTCTCTCAGAACCCTGCGCAGAAAACTGCACGGGAACTCTAAAGGAGCGGGCTCCTGAGGCAGCAGGATATGCCCTAATCCTGGAGCCGCCCTATTCCCAGCAGGATCCATCCTAAACCTGGAGCCGCCCTAATCCCTGAGCAGGGTCACCTTTCAAACCAAAATGCCATGCGTCATTCCTACTTGGCTATGGCTCTCAGCAATGACAAAGCTCTGTTTTGCCTTGGGTTGGGGACCTTGCAGACCTGAGGTCAGCAGTCAGGTGGAGAGGTTTGTGCTACTTGTATCGCAGGAAGGAGCCCAAGGTGCTAAGGGATTGCTCACACTCACCTGGGAAACAGTGCATCTACCACAGCCACGTGCAGATGGCACCGAGAAACTAGGGAATAACTCCAAAAAGTAACAACCATGAACACTGTATCCCTGAGAGCTGCACCACTGGTCCATGCTGCCACGGTGGCATTGCAGGGACCATGTTGGCATGGAAAGTTAGGTGTTCATTAGTGTCCTAGTCCCTGGAGCCTGCAGAGGACTCAGATCTGCCACCCCACTTCTCTAGGCTTCTGATCTTTCATGCGTTGAGATGGAGATACAAATCCATGCTCTTTATGTCTTGGAAAGATATATCTGTGTTGTATGAATCCATGTGCCTCAAAAAGTGGAAATAAAAATGGAATCACTCTGGGTGTAGATTGCTGGCACATGCCAGCAATCCCAGCAGCTCTGGAGGCTGAGGCAGGAGCATCTTGATTCCATGTTAGCCTTAGGGACTTAGTGAGTCCCTAAGCAACTTGGCAACCCTCTGACTCTAATAAAATACAAAACAGGGCTGGGTTTGTGGCTCAGTGGTTAAGTGCCCCTGGGTTCAATCTCCAGTACCTAAAGAAAAAAAAAATCACTTTGACCCAAAAAAAACGCTCTATACAGTTGAGGAGGATCTACTTTTATGTAAATGCATTGATGAGAGGACTTTGGTCTTTACCTAGGGCTTAGCCCTTGGTTCCAAGTCAGGTCTATTCTGTCTGTAAGCACGGTGCCTCCAGCTGGTTAGGAATGCACGGAGAGGAGCCTTCATCAGTTGTGTTTGTTCCTGTGACTTTAATGAGAACTTGAAACTTGTTCTTCTTTTAATTGGCAGCATCTTCATTTTCGTGCATGTTTGTTTAACTGTATGATATTTGCTTCTTTCTTCCTAGAGGCCCTTGCTGTTGAAGAAACGCTCGCCCAGCTATGCTCAGAGCTCCAGGTAACTAGAGGGCTGACCCTGTGGGTCTGATGGAAAGAAGTGGTCACGTTACCGAATCAGGCCTGCTCTGCCCACAGGGCTTTAAGCCTGTCATGGAAGCTACCAGGTTTACAAAAGAGAAAGTTAGCTCACAGGTGCCAATGCCATGGAGATGGAGGAGGAGCCTCAAATCTGCCTCCCTAAGAATGGGGTTCAGGTATCTTTATGGGGCAAAGAAGCAGGGTGGTCTGAGGTGTGGGAAAGGTGATTGGAGGTCAGCAAAAGTGAAGTAGCAGGTGGTCATGGTCTTCACAGGAAGCATGTCCAGAAACCAGCAGCCTCTGCATGATGTGTAGGTGGAACTGGGACCCCTGCCATCAAGAGGACGCCCATGGGACACTTGTGCAGGCCCAGTGGAGGGGTCAGCTCCTTCAGCCCATTTGAGCTAGATGAGGTTACTCCAAATTCCTGAAAGATCCCCTCCAGGCATCCCTGCTCGGGCTGTGAGCTGTGGGCAGTCAGCCAGTCCACTCCTTCCCTGCTCAGCTGGGCGACTTCCGAAGCAAGGAGCTGGAAGGAAGTGCGCCTAGCAGGCCACCGCAGGCTTCCCGCCGGTGTCTAAAGAAGGTATTCTCCCTCTGGCTTTTAAACTTCAGGGAAAGAGAATGGCTCACATCCCTTACAAGAGGAAACAAAAAATGGATATGAACTTTGTCCTGGGGACTCTGTTGCGGTTTTGTGAGGCTGTGTGCATTAAGAGCATGTCTTTAACAAACCTGGCGATGCACACGACGGTGTGGTTCAGTCTCTGGGACACTTCCACCTCCTGGGGCATTGCATGGCCCCCTAAGTGAGATCCCAGGTTGGGGCTGGAAGGAAGCCCACGAGTCAGGCAGAGGGGAAGGCCAACCAGGACTTTCGTGGTGCTTGGTCTTCCCATCAGGATTTTACTGATGACATCTTTTTGTCTTAGCCAATTAGTGTAGGGCACACTCGCAAGTTACCAAGTCTGTATTTTATGTGCCTTGTGTGCATTTGTTCATTTATTCAACTGAACAGTTCTATAGGCAATCCTGTTATATTCAGTGGATGGGCTCTCAGTGGCAACCCGTTCCCTCCTGGAGCACACAGCTTAGGAAAGTGGCTTGTGTACTCTTGGGCCACCATTGTTCACTGCTCGGAGGACTCCTGGCACCTGGGAGAGGCTGGTCCTAGAGTGGTTCATGCAGCTTCCTGGGACCCTTGGCTCCTCTGCAGAAGGAGCCAGGACTTGGCACATTTGCCTTTCAATCTGCAGACCCATCGGTCCTGGGTCATGTGCCTCGGGTGAGTAAAGGGCAGAGGCCCTCTGTCCTAATAAAGGGTGTGGTCCTCCACCTCGGGACAAGCATTGGGCAGGTCTTTTCCCCTCTTGATGGCTGTTTCCCTGTGTGCGATGCACTTGTTCTATGGGGATTAAATGAGGTCACCTGGCTGCATTGTGGAGGACAGAGCCTGGCATACAGCACTGCCCAAAGCCATTACTTCTGTACTTGTCATCTTGCCTACTACGCCATGAGCCTGGCAGGAGATGAGGACACAGGTACTCTACCTGGTTGTGGGACCTCAGGTGGACGGTGTCACTAAGTTTCCTCAGGAGGAGGTAGGCCCTAGTGGACCCCAGAGAGGAAGCTGTTTTGGATCCTGGCTTTGAGCCTTGTGGTTTTGCAGCAGTGCAGCCCATGGACCCCAGAGGTAGGAGGGCCTGGCGCAAGGCTATGCTGCTAGAACAGTCAGAAGGGCCTGGGAACGGGCCACGTGCCATGACTGAGGCTTTGGGGAGGGAGCCCAGGCAAGTGACCAAGAGGCCTGGGTGCCCTCTGCACCAGGGTGCCTGGACAAATCTCTAGGTCACAGGGAGCCAGGAAGGAGGATTCACGTCCTTAGGGGGCTATGTGGGCAAAGGGACACTGAAGAGTCGTCTCCAGCACAAAACACTTTGCCATCAGGTGGTACCTCACACACACTGTCCTTTCTCTGACCCTAGCCAGATGTGGGCTGTCCACTTTGTTATAAAGCATGTCAGAAAGGATGCAGACAAACTGCCAGGTGAATACATAGACACAGGGCAAGACCTGCAAGGGCATCCCAAAGGTGGCACTTCAGTTGGGTATACTCACCAACCTAGAAGCTGCCAGGCCCCATCATTTAAGGTTTCTACGGCGCTCCAGTGCATAGCCCCACGGCCAAGGTGACCACTGGCCCTCCACAAGATGCCCAGCTCCTCTCCCTTCCCCAGAGGCCTGGAGAGAAAGTCCCAACCTCCTGACCTCCTTGGTCTTTCAGACAGCCAGCCTCTCCCTGAGGCTGTCTAGGGGTCTGTCGAGGGTCTCCACATCAGCACAGACTCAATCTGGGGGAAGGGGACGTAGAATAAGAAAAGATGCATCTAAGCTCTGGGAATTCCAAGGGCTTTAGAAACTGGGTGCCAGGAAGGAGACCTAGCTGCATCTCACAGAATCACAAACAGAGAGCAGCTGGGGCAGGAGAGGGTGTTGGGGTGGTGAAGTTAAAACAAAGGAATAGCAAAGGCCCGACCCAGAGGGAGGCTGGCTCTCTGCCCACGGGTCTCTGCGCACTGTGCCCGCAGCAGCCCTGGGCTCTGGGGGGAGTGCTCACAGGTCCACGTTTATTTCATGCTAAATGGACACAGAGGAGCAGGTCTTCCTTAAGGTGTGTGAGTCAGAGGGGTGAGCCTCCTAGGGTCTGAGCCTGGCCCCGCCTCCTGCTGAAGTTCCTCATCTGCTGCCTGCTCTGGTTCATTTATCAAGCGTATTTCACAAAAGGCCGACTGCTGCCTCCTCCTTTCTGCAGTGTCCCAGACTGCAGGGATGCTGCCTCTTGGGTTCCTATGGTCCCTGTTGCCACAACTTTATTTTATAACCAAATTTTGTTGAAAATTTTATTATGCAACTGCTGTAGGGAGTGGCTTGGTGACAAAGGTGGAAAGGGTGATGTGCTGGCCATCAGTCTGCTCCTTGGTTTGCTGAAGGGCTGGCCTGTGGTTGGAATAGAAGCAGCACCCCACTTCCCCAGAAGCCCCCCCCCCCCATTAAGCTCACAGTCTGCAGAGCTGTTTAGAGACAGAACATCGCCACCTTGTGGCCCATGACAAACAGCAGTGAAGGTTTCCATCTGGATGGCCTGCCACTGGTGGAGTGGAGGCTTCCGGGGACTCCAGAGGATTGGAAAGCTAGGTCTCTGCAGCAGTGGAGTGTGGGTGCCTCTGTGCTTCAGCAAATCATGAAGTTTTACTAAGCATCTGCTGTGCACCAGCCACTTGGATATCTGCTAGGAATAAGTAGAAGAGGACATTGGGAATTGCAGCCTACTGAAAACCAGATTTGTTTCCACAGACAGCAGAATCTCCTGAGGTGGCCACACTAGAACCACAGAGTGTGAGGCAGGGTGGTGGGCCAGGAGGAGGGGAGGGCCTGGTTCTCTCTGGGGAGGTGGGGATGCTCCATAGGGGCTGTTGCCAGGGAGCAGGAGGGAGTGCATCAGGGAGGGAGGGGCATTCCAGCAGAGGAACAGCCCCGTGAGGCCCAGGGCACCAGGACTGGAGCACCATGGGAGAGGGGCCAGCATGGCTGCAGCGCTGTGTTCCTGAAGCCCTGCTGTAGAGCCGAGCTGGAAAGATGGGCTGGAGCAGGCCGTGACGGTCCTTGCTGAGCGCTGGTCAGGAAGGAGATGTGCTGTCTGCAGAGGGATGGCTCTGTCCACACTCAGCCACGTGCTTTGGACAGCAAACATTCAGAAACTTGCTGGGGAGCTACTAAGAAGTGACACTTTTTGTTTGTTTGGTTGTTCTTTAATACAGCAACAGGATTTTCTGAATACAAAAGATGGTTCCCTTCTTGACCCCCAGAACTTACAGGAGATGCTGAGGTGTCTAATAGTCTTTCCCAGAGCTGCACTTCCCAGTGGGACCTGGGAAAGAAGCTCAGCTGGCAACTGTGAGCAGTTGGTGGCTGCTTGGGGCAGCCCCTTGGCATGGTTTTTTGTTGTTATTTATTTTGTGTGCTTCTTTGTTTTGACTAGTCCACCTGCCAGAGGGTTTTCAAATAACTTGTTTCATTTAAGCCTGGAAGTATCCTCCAGGAGGTCAACAATACCCAGTTTCTCAAGTCCCTGCTCTGGAGGAGCTAACATCAAGCTCAAGGAGGCACAGTGGTACACAAGAGGGCCCCAGACCACATTCCATTTACTTTCCAATAACAAACCAAAGAATGTAATTGGTGCACATTGAGTACCTGCTGTGTGCTGTCACAGAGCACCTATATGCTATAGGCTCCCCTCCTACTTAGTGTGCTAATTCTGCAGGGCAACTCAGCTTGGATGGCTTAGAACTTGCTTGGGGCAGCCAGGGGCACAGAGCTCAGCCAGAGGCAACTGGTTTGAGTAACAGCATCCATTTCTCCCTCTGTTCTAGAATGTTCTAATTTTAATGTGCTTATGAATTACCTGGGGGTCCATTAAAATGTAGATTCTAGTTCATTTGGCCTGGGGTAGAGCAGGAGGTTCTTTAACAAGTTTCCTTAAGAAGAGGTTGTCCACTTTAAAAGGCCTTGGGGGTGGGAGAGTTGGGGGCTGCCCTGTGTGGAGAGCACTAGGCCTTAGCTATCTGCTCCTTCCCTCTGCCACTCCACGAGGCCAAGCACAGGCTCTGATCATCTCAGTCTGGCTCCTCCCTACAGCATGTTGTCCAGCTCTGCAGCCCTGGACTGCATTCCAGAGCATCTCTCCTGGGGACAGTAATGCCCAGCTTGACTTCCCAGGGCCCTTCCTCTAGAATGCAGAGTCACAGACCTCACCACATGGGAAGATAGCTGTTTCCAAGGCCTCTTGGTGACCAAGAGTCCCTGTGTGGTGGGGACCTCATGGGACTCAGCCCTGGCTCCACACAGCATCTCCATGCAGAAATCACAGAGGGTCAGTCCATGTGCATGGACACCTGCCCAGCCCCAGATCTCACTATGCTGACTGAAAGCCCTCGTGGTTGCTGGTCACCCACCACATGAGGATCTGACTGCTTAGCATGGAAGTCAATGCCAGGGCACATGATGCCCCCTCACCTGTTCCTCAGCCCTGAGCTCCTCCAGGGCTGAGAAACTGGGCTCTGCAACCCAGCGCCACTATGTGCTCTCACCTCTGCTTGGGCTGTCCCATGTCACCCTGTTTTATTCCTGACACAATCCCCATCTGCCAGACCCAAGCCAGCTGCTCACTTTTCCGGGAACCATCTGAGATCCTGGGATCCAAGAGTCCCCCATGGGCTAGTGTCTCTTGGCGCTGGGCTCTATTCCAACTACTTCTTGGTATCATGATTTGTGTTACTTTTCTCCCCTCCACCAAGCTGTGAAGGCACTGAATCCTTTCATACCAAAACATACAAGGCACTTATGATTTTCCAGTTAGAAAGACGATAGCCCCCAAATTAATTGCCATCCTGATCTTACGTTAATCCCTCAGACGGATGGGATGAAAGTCTCCCTAAGAGAAGAGCTTTCTCCCTTCACATGCCCCTGGTGTTGAGTCAAGTGGGTGTGGGGGTGGGAGGGCTGGTAAAACCACCACTGCATATTGCTGTGGAAAGAGGCCAAGGCAGTGGGTATTCAGAGAGTTCACGGCTGCACACTTCTGGGGATCCAAGGGTTTCCAGAGTCTGGCAAGACAGGTTGCAGGAGGGCCCTCCTGACTTCTGTAGATACACACTGAAGTGCAGTGTCAGTGGAGGGCTGAGCAGGCACAGGAGCATGCTGACATCCTGTGGACAGAAGGAGGGAGTGACCAGGGGATCTGCCTGGGACCTGGAGGGCTGTATGGGGGGTAGTATGACATGGTGAGCAGCAGATCCAGGAGCTGGACCGCACGGGCCACACAGGTACCAGCTTAGGCAGAGTACTACACATGCTGTGTCCCCTACCCCAAATCATAAAGCAGGGGAGTAGAGAGAAGCTCATGGGCAGAGCCCAGATGAGGAGGGTGGGAGGCTGAGCCTCTTCTCAGGGAGCTTCACCCATGCAGACGGGGCTGGGATCGCCTGCTGGTGACAGGAGGGCCCTCCACCCCTGTCATCTGTGCTTCAGGCCCAGGTGTCTGTGAGCTTGGAAAGTCCTCCTGTGGCTTAATTAGAAGCTTTTTAAACCTTACCTTAAATCCTTTCTATAACCAACTGGGGAAAAATAATTCTCCCAAAGGTACATTTCATTAATAGCTTATCCTTTTTTTTCCATTTTTCATTGTGGTGGCTGAGCTCAGAGTTCATGCAGCGTTTGCCCATACCATGGTGGTACAGGGGCACTGTCATGGGTGGGGGACAGAAGAAGCAGCCCAGGAAGGCTAGTCTGTGTGACTGAGGCACAGGGCACCTCCCACCCATGCCAGGTCACCTACATAGTCAATCCAGGCTGCTAAGTTCACACTATCATCAGCCAGTGTGCTGGGCAGTAGAAACAATGAGGGCCAGAGCTCAGAATGCAGACCAGAGGGCATGTTGGAGGTAAAACAGGCCACATGTGGCTGGAGGTGGCATGGGAGATGGGTGTCCCTTATGAAGCGGGTGGTCAGTCTTACACTTGGAGCACGGTGGAGTTTCAAAGGAGACAGCAGAAACGAGGGGACACAGAACTGTCTCCGTCAAGATTCCCTGGAGAGAATAGACAAGGCCAAGGTGGAGAGGAGAAGAAAGAAGATGGAAGGGGAGAGGGGAGGCACTCCAGAGAGAGGGTGCAGCTCGACCTGGTGCTGGTGGGCAGGCCCAGTGGCTGGAGCAATGGGCATGCTCAGGCCAGGAGGGGAGGGCCCATGATCAGGTGGGGATTGTTGTCAGGGGCAAATGGTGCCAAGTGTTGACACAGGAGTTTGGCTGTCATCAGTAGTCATGCTGGTTGGAGAATCCAAATCTGAGCGACTTCTAGTCCATCCAAAGCCACGCTCTCCACCTGGAGGATTTTCAGTGGCTGCGTTTTCCCCAGAGCCCCCCCCCCCACCTGACCTTGGTCTTCCGTCTCTTGACCATGGTGTATGCCACACAGCCAGCAGTGGTCACCAAATACTGACCTTGCCTCTTGGAAGAAGCAGCTCTGAGTAGTATTTTTAAATAAGATCTTGTGTTTAGAAACTAATCATTAATTGAAAAGTAATAATATTCAAAATTTAGAGTGTTACTGTGCATCAAACTTCTCTTTTCCTCTTTTTCTTACTATTAGACTCCTCATGCCACCTGCTCTGCCTTCGCCTAGCATGAGCCTTCAGTCCAAGGGCTGTCGGTGATTCAGGCACTGGACTTAGATCCTCCCATGTATCACTGCATTCAAATGGAGTCAATTACCATGCGTGCCCTTAAAGGAAATTGAGGCACAGGATAGATGAGAGAAGCAGGGTTTGGAAGTGCTGTGGCTGTGTGCCCAGGTTATTGTGTGTGGTAGAGAGTGCCACAGCACTCTTTTTTGCTCACCCACATCCCTATCTCCACTACTGAGTGAGGCAGAGGCCCTCTCCAACTCGTCCTGTGTCTGTGCTTATTCAACACATGGGCTTCAGACACACACGATGCCCTCACATGCTTGCTGTCTAAATGATTAAGCCTAGAGATTGGTGTCAGGATTTGAGGACTGGCTGCCTCACACTCCTCAAAGACACCGTCTCTCTTCTCACTTCTCCAGAATTTATTTGAATTCTCCAACCAGCATGCTTCTTGGAAGATGGCTATCCCATATCAAGTGACAGCGATCCAAAGTATTTCTATTCCTGGGGTCTTCCCAAAAGGCTCTGGGCCCACTCTAGTCCAACTCCTAGCTTTAAAAGCAGCTTGAAACCCTCCGTAAGGAATGTGGGAGATGGTAGAAGGATGGTGGTAGGCCAGGGCTAGGGAGGCCCCGCCACGTGCAGTTCTCCCAGCTGGTTAAGTGCTCTGAGATCATGGACTCTCTTCTCTCTGGAGGTCTCTACTCTTGTACTGTGGTGTGGGGATGTGGCTTTGTGGCCCCACAGTTCTTCAGTTCAATCCCAGCTTGGTGTGGACGTGTGTACTCTCGCTACTTATTCACTCTCATTTTAGATTTTTGTAGAAGAAGGTTTAGGATGCCTCCACCACAGAGTAACTGTGGGGACTACATGGGAAACCTATGCAAAATACCCAGCCCTCTACCTGCCAAACGCTGGGTATTAATGAGTGGAAGCCATCATGACTACGATTCTGAGTTCAGAATCTCAGGACAGAGTGGAGTGCGTGTGAGGACCTGCAGTGCCGGGGGTGGGGGGTTGGGAGGATGGGAATGGAGGGTTTTCAGCCACATGGTTGTGAAGCCAAGGTTCACAGAGGAGAAGTCACTGGATCTGGGCACCGATGGGCAGCATAAACTGTGGAAAGGGTTGAGTAGACAAATTGAAAGAAGAAGCCATTGGACCCCAGGGCAAAGGGAAAACATCAAAGGTGCAAGACATTTCCAGAAATCCAGGATTAGGTTGGGCTTAAAATAGACACAAAGACAAGACAAAGCAGGGAGAGACTGAGCTAGGCCGTTGGTGATCTCTCATGTGAGACTAGGCCTGGATGTTGTTTGTCGACAGGGACTACAAATGATTTATCACCACCATGACTATTGAAGCCCCGCCTCCAAAGTGACTTGATAGGTGATCCCGAGAGTCTCAGGATGGTTTAATGTCATCCCACCGATGTGCAGATGTTCCCCAAGGGCATAGGAGTCAGTGGAGATGGCAGGAGCCCAGGGAGCGGGGGCCTGACCACTGCATTTTTTGCCTCCAGATGCTGAACAATCCAGAGAAGATAGCTGAGCAGATCAGTAAGGATCTTGCCTGGCTGGCTTCCCACCTGATGGCTCTGTGGACACAGTTCCTGGATACGGTGACACTCCACTCCCAAGTGACTACCTATCTCACCCAGGAGCACCACAGCCTGAGGGTAAATTGTCTCATGGCATAAACTTCCTACATGCACTTAGTGTCCTGAGGAAGTGTGACAAGTGTCAGTTCACTCAACTGAGTAAGAATTGAGACTGTTCCCAGCTCTCGTTTGGAGCACTGATCCTGGCCCCACCCTGAACAAGCAGTGTGACGTCAGGAGCTTGGTTAGCCATACAAGCCTTTGCTCCATCCTTCATAAAACACCACCCTTACCCTTATCGTAGGGGTACTCCAAGTACTTTTAAAAAGTATTTGAGGGGCTGGGAATAGAGATGAGTGGTAGAGTACTAGCATCATATGAGCAAGGCCCTTGGTTAGATCCAGGGCACTTCAAATAAACAATCAAAACAGCAACATTTGAAAAAGTAATTTGGAAGGGAAGGCATTGCTCTTAGTATATTTTTGGCCACAAGCTTGGGCACATATGGGTCGGTACTAATGCATAGTGAAAGACATTGGTCTTCTCATTTAGAGCAAGTAGAGCAAATATCTGAGGATTAGATTCACCAGATGCTTAGCAAGCACACTCACAAGGCTGGATTTGGAAATTCTGTTTATTCTGCATTTATTTATGGTGACTGTTTGCAAGGATCTCATATTCCAGTAGGAGGAATAAAACCTACATATAAAAATGATAAAAAGCAATGTAAGAACAGATTCATCAACATATACTAAACTGTGTCTATAAACCAGGGCTGGGCTAAGAGCTTTGATTCAGACCTCTGGGTGAAGGACAAGCTTTCCTTCTCTTAGTGCATAACACTTATTTCCATGACGACCCTCAATTCTAAACAGAGAGACACAGCCACCTAAAGAAGTGAGCCATTTACTCTGTTTTATTCCTCAGGTCCGAAGGTTTTCTGAGGCCTTTTTTTATATGGAGCACCAAAAACTTGCTGTCTTGACGTTTCAGGAAAATCTGTAAGTAATGAGCCGCATGCCTACTCTGCTGAATAAAGTCGTCTCCCCCACTCCCAGGACAGGCCACCTCTTTTCTTTGTTCAAGCTGCCCTTTCGCTTTCTGGATCTCCTCACCTCTGCACCTCCAGTCTGAAGCGCCAGGCAAGCGAAAGATTTAGACAGGGCCCAGTGGGAGAGGTCAGCAAGCTGAGGTTTCCTTTGTTGAGAGTCATTATGCTTCTAGAGACAGAATCAAGACTCCCAAGTCCTGCAAGACATCTGTGCTGAATCCTGCAGAATGAAGTCGAAGCAGGTGGTGTGGCCATAGGCTACGTCAGAAAACACACAATCTGCTCTAGATGCTGCAGTAACTAAAAAATGCATTTAGCATAGTAGTTAAGGCTGAGCTCCCTAATTAGGAAGACTTGTAAATTTCTCAGTTTGCCACCTTCTAGTACTCAAGAAAGTCAGAGGGTTCATGGGCGATGAGGCCATTGTCCCACAGGGACGCCCTGGTGAAGAGGGGCAGAGATCCCTCCAGGGTCTTTTGGCTTTCGCTACACACATCCACTTCTCCTGTTGATTCTGAACAACACTTCACTTCAAAATGTAAAGGTGGGTGAAGCCATGTTGGGAATGCCAAGTGAATCCACCAGGAGCAGAGCTTGACGTTCTGCTTTGCACGGGAGGGACGTGGAGAGCTCTCACACCCTTCTATAAGCTTGTTTTCTCCTCGGGCTTCCTTATATTTGCAAAGTATGGTGACATTTACAGTTTGCCTCGTGGGTTCTGGAAGTGAGCTGGGGCTCCTAGAAAACACAGCTGCATGTTGAATCCGCTTGTCTAGAGATCCTGAGAGTCTTCCACTCAGCCATTAATTTGTTCCCTCAATCCAGGCTCCAGCTAGAACTGGGAGAAGATACTTTCCAAAACTAGCTTCAGAAGAGCTAGTCTGACAAGGGTAAACATAGCTTTGGGGGCCACAGCACAAAATTATAAATCAGATTGGCTGCAGGAAATGGTCTCCCAGAGTCAAGGAGGTTAGCCTCAGGTGGGCTCCAGGAATGCCCACTAGCGGAGGTGACAGACACAGGCCAGGACTCCTCCCCTCAAACAGCCCAGCTTGAATGGCAGCCTCTTGTGCAAAGGGCAAAGATTCAGAAACTAGTGGGATGACAGCTTGAGTTTCAGACCCTGCTCCTCCCCAAAGGACAAGAAAAAGTCTTTCTGCAGATGTGACATTTGAACGCAGGCTGGGGTTACAGCAGGACATGCAGTGACGTGGGAAAAGTTTGGGCTGGTGAGATAAAAACAGAACATCTTTGAAAAGCAGCAACAAGATCAGTGCAGTTAGAATGGAGTGCAAGAGCAGGGAAGAGCAGGGAAACTCAGAGCGACAGGAGGAACAGACCGCGTGGGGCCTTGAAGGCCAGGGGATAAGGAGGACCTAGAGTAATTTCTGCTTTTTTACCTGCAAATGACTATGGACCTCAGCATTTCAAATTTCATTACACGACTTAAAATACTGATTTTGCAACTTACAATACTTGTGGCAGGCATCCCACTAGTTACCGAATCTTTCTTACCTGGTTTCTTAGACATAAAAAAAGGAGATTCCTTCTTTCAAGAAACAACTATTTATCAGGGAGCACATATCAGACACCGTTTCAACTCTTGGCTACTCTATCAGTGAACCAGAAACAAATTCCTTACTTCACGGGGCTTGTATTTTAGCGGTGGAAGGCACATGATAAATATGATCTGCCCAATGGTGATGTGCCTGGTGAAATAGTTCTCAGTGTGAGGGGAACAGATGAGACTAGTTTAAGGAGCTGTCAGAGAAGGTCTTCCTAGGAAGCTGGCATTAGGGAAGAGAACCAGGTACAAAACTGGGCCCTGCAGATATCTTGGTCCTGTAATGTAGCTGTCAAGTAGAGCAGTTTTTAAGGATTCATTTAGGAGTAGACATTAACATAAGGCAGAGACTAGGAAGGGCTCCTGCTCAGAAGGAAAGAAACTTTTAGCTAGGCCCTCCAGGGTAAAACTGTAGAACAGAGAGGGAGAGTTCATTGCAGATGGAGAAAATCGCAGAGAAAAGGCCCAGGGTCCTGTGAGCAGGGGTGAGGTTTGGAAGAGGTAGTGCACAGAGACCGGAGAGCCAGGAACTATGCATGAGAAGGGTGGGCTCCCATGGAGGGTGGGTCTGGGAAGAGGACGGAGCCTTGGGGAGGCTATCCTGTTGACATAGGAGGCTGAACTGTGCTCCAGAATCAGGGCAGACGTGTGGAAATGCCAGGCTACCCAGTGAGCCCTTTATTGTTGAAGCACACACTAGATTGTATTTCTCCAACAGGAGGTCCGCCACCGCTTAACGCACGGTGAGGTGAACTGGGTGGGCTGGGAGCAGCACTTACAAGATGGGCTGGGAGCAGCACTTGCGAGATAGGCTAGGATAGGACAGGACGAGATGGAAAGGGTAGCAGCAGCTTGGAGTGCTTGTGGAAACCCTTTGTTCCGTGCCACACTCTTGAGTGTGCACAGCTTTCCCGGGTGCCATGGAGAGGAAGACCTCTGGCCCCAGGTTGTGGTCTCGAAGGTATGTTCAAGAGCAGATGAGGATGAGACCTAGCAAGTGTGGGCTTCCTGGCCCTCCTCTCTGTACCACCAAAGTCTCCCCAGTGCTTTTCACACAGGAAGTTGGTGCTACGGGAACTTTGTTTATGACCAAATGTGAACAGAAACGACGAGGCACAGGGAGACCTACACTGGTATATCAACTGCTGTAATATGATCATTGAGATATGCCTTTGACTTTTACATGCTCTGTGTCTATACCTGTACCTCTGTATTGTGTTACTAAACATCCATGCAACAGGGTCAAACTCCACAGGTTTTTGCCTGCCTTCAGTTGTTCACAACTGTTGATATTTTTCTAGTAAGAAGCTGTCCAGGTGTTTTTCCATGCCTTGGCTTGTTCAATGTTCTTATTTGCCTATGAAGTTCACACTATTCTTCTATGAAGAAGAAACCTGGGCTGAGAGAGGGGAAGTGATTTATTGTAGAGCATATAGCAAAAGAGACAGAAATGGGGCTGTGTTGGAGGCCAGAGGCCATACTTCTAGCCCCTGTCCCATGGATCCTATGGATGGTATCGAGCCTCTTCCCTAAAGAAATAAATCAAAAGAGGGGCTTTCAGCTTCTAAAGCAGAAGTATCTGTAGGCCTGGGCTGTACAGCTGGAGTGAGGGCAAACCTGTGCTGACATGGGTAGGCAATGCCCCAGACCATCGTCCACGGGACTCCTCCCTGCTTGCTGCTCCGCATGGCCAGAGGGAAACCCAGGGGTACCTGCTGAGTGCACAACATGTGGGTGCCCCTGGCACCACACAGACAGATGGACTTGCATGCCCAGTGGCCCTGAGTGTCAAACAGGGAAAAAGGGACCAGGATCTGAGCGCCGGCCATGTGCAGAGTCTGTGTGCTCACACACAGGAGGGCAAGGCCAAGCCCAGCAGGGCTCATTCCAAGTTGGTTTCTTCCACTGTGGCTTCCACAGTGGGTATGTGGCAGAGACGTGGAGGGAGGGGACTTCACCCTCTGTCTCCAAACTCCTTTGCTGCTGCTTCCCAGCATCCCTGCAGGTCTCTAGAGAGGGTCTGGGAATATGTGGCCCTCCAGTTTCCTTGCATATACCTTGTTGATTAACTAACTCATTCAGTACATACTTTTTTAAAAAAAATTAGAGCTTTGTAGTTCTGCATAGTAGTGGGGTTCATCCCAACAAACTCATACATACGTGAAAACTGATTTCAGTTCATGATCCCCCCTTTTCCCTCCCATTCTTCCTCCCCTTCCCTATTCTCCTTCTTCTACTCTACTAGACTTCCTTTCACTCGTCTATTAACTTGTATTTGATTGATTCTTTCCACCTATTCATATATATGAATTTCTCTGTCCTAAATTTACATATGCATATAACATGATTTTTTAATAATTCATTCTGGGCTGGGGTTGCGGCTCAGTGTTAGAGCATTGCCTAGCATGTGTGAGGCACTGGGTTCAATCCTCAGCACCACATATACAAAAATAAATAATTAAGATATAATTTTTTAAAAAGTGTGGAAAAAAGAATTCATTCTGTGTTGCCTCCCCTTACCCAACCCTCCACTCTGTCTTTTGATCTCCTTCTTGTGCACTACTGATATTCCCTTTATCTTTATGTTTTCTTATCCTTCCTCCCCCTTTCCTTTATTTTACTCTAGTTTATGCATATGTGAAAAATGATTTGACCTTTGATTTTCTGAGATTAGCTTTTTTCATTTAGCATGATATTCTCCATTTTCATACATTTATCAGCAAATGCCATAATTTCATTCTTTTTTATGGCTGAGTAGAACTCCATTGTGTGTTTATATATATATATATACATTTCTTTATCCATTCATCCATTGATTGGATTCTGAGTTGATTAAATAATTGAGCTATTGTGAATCATGCTGTTATAAACAATGAGGTGGCTATATTACTGTAGTATGTCAGTTTTAGATCTTTTGGGAAAAAATAGCAAGGAGTGGGATAGCTGGGTCATATGGTGGTGGCTCCATCCCTAGTCTTTTGAGGAATCTCCATGGTGTTTTCCAGAGCAATGTACTAGTCTCCAGCCCCACTAACAATGTGCAAGGGCACCTTTTCCCCCATAACCTCACTAGCATTTATTATTGTTTGTATTCTTTATCGTTGCCATTCTGACTGGAGAGAGATGAAATCTTATTGTAGTTCTGAATTGCACTTCCCTGATTGATAATGATGTTGATCATTTTTTCACATATTTGTTGGCCTTTGCGTTTCTCCTTTTGAGAAGTTTCTCACAGGTACTTTTGATTGCTCACTGTATGGAGGCATTGCTCAAAGCACTCGGGATGCCTCCGTGAACAAAACAGACACTCATGTTAGGAGATAAGAATTCAACAGTAACATTATAAATCCACGGATTATATAGTATGTTAGAAGGTGAGGGTCTTTTGAAAAATAGATCAGGGCAGGGGCATCAGAAGTGCTTGGGTTTGGAGGTGGGGGCAAGGGCAGGGCTCCGTGTTTGGTGGACACTGTGGAGGAGTGAGAGGCCATGCTGGGAAGGCTTCTCTCCCGTTGGCTGCAGTCAAGTAATTCCTAAGGGAGTCAGGGGTCTCCAGAGAGACGGAAAAGAGGGGTGCATACATAGAGAGGTGTAGAGAAAGGGGTTTGCTAGTGGAATTGAGTGGCTCCATTTGGAGGCTAAGAAGTGCCACCGTAGTCCCTGTGCAAACTGGAGGACCAGGGACGGTGTGAGCAAGGCTCAGCCCATGTCTGAGAATCTCAGGCCCCAGGGAAACCCGTGGTGTAATTCTCAGTTCCAGTCCCAAGACTGGAGAGTCGGGGCTGCTGGTGTGAGTCGAACATTGGGAGAACTTATGGCTCTGATGTCCAAGGGCAAGAGGATAGAGAGCATCGTGCTTCCAGAAAAGAAGGCAAGACCTTTCCCTCTGACTTTGTGCTCTATTCAAGCCCCCAGCTAACTGGATGGCTGCCATCTAAGTTGAGCGTGGATCTTCCCCTCTCAGGTCACCAGCTCACATGCCAATCTCCTCTGGAAATACCCTCACACACACACCTGGTTGTAATCTCAGTGGCTCAGGTGGCTGAGACAGGAGGATTGCAAGTTCAAATCCAGCCTTAGCAAAGCGAGGCAGACCCTGTCTCTAAATAAAATATAAAATAGGGCTGGTGATGTGGCTCAGTAGTTGAGTGTCCTTGAGTTCAGTCCCTCATAACCCTCGCCCCACCCCCCCCAACAAAAGCATAAGTGTGCTTTACCAGCTCTCTGGGTATTCTTGATTCTGTCAAGCTGGCACCCCAAAACAATCATCACCAGTCCACCATTTTTCAGCAGGACACCCTTATGCACCTCTTCAAACCAATCTTGATAAAGAGGATGACAAAGCCATAGTCCCTTCAGCACGCTACTACTGTCCTGCCAGTCCCTCCAGGGAGTTTTCATGCTGAGCACCAAGACCGAGGAGGGCAGGGCAGCTCCCCCGAGCTCACCTGTGGCTGAGCCTGAAGATAGCACACACCATCTGGGCTGAGACACTTCTCAGAGCCTGTGGTCAGAGAGTGCACTGACTCTCTTGTGCAGTGTTGCTGAGCATTGCTTTAGGCACTTGGTCACATCCACAAGCCCCACACTCAAGAAGCAGCATTCCCTCCCACAGGAGCTGGCGTCTGCTCCACGTGGCTCAGAGCAGGCAGCCCTCACCTGTGCTGCTGTGCTGTGGTCGCTGGCTTCAGCTCTTACTTTCTTCATGACCATGAGCTGCAGACCTAGATGCACGTCCAGCCCCAGTGGTCCTCGTCATCGCGAGTGCCCTGGTGCCCAATCTATGTCTTCATAAATTAAAAACTGGCTAGAGGTTCCAGATTTAGATGGTGTTGCAAAGCACAGGGGTGGCTAAAAAAAATCCCATCTAAATATTAAGAGAAGAATATTTAAAGTGTTAAATATTTAAAGAGTTAGGAAGTTACAGCAGCCTTCAGGGCTTTGAGGAAGAGAAAAAAAATTCCCTCCTTTACTTTTGTGGGTAAAAATCCAATTGAAAAGTAAGAAGAAAATAGAATGCACATATTTGATATTTCTTAAACTGATGTGTGTATTAATTAATATTCACTGTGCACGGATAATATGTGTTATTTGACGTATCTGTACACTAGGGGTGTGTGTGTGTGTGTGTTCATCTCACTGTGCCCGCCAGTGAAAGCGCAGGTTAGAGAAGCTGCTTTGGGCCTAGGCAGAGCTGCACAGCTATACAGCGGGTCTACAGGCCGATGTTCTGCACATCTGCAAACCAGATGGGGGCTTCCTGGGTTCAGGCTGCTTCAAAGAGAGTCACAGACAACAAGGAGCAATGCAGGCCCTGCTCCCAAGCTCACCAATCCCTTGAGGACCCCCTGTTCTCTCACGGAAAAGAGATTGAGTTGTTATGGAAAAAAATAGTGAAACTTTAATCTTTTCCTTTCATGAGAAAAAAATAAACATTCTCTCTTCCCCCAGGGACTTAAGGAGAAGGGGATGAATATTTTGTAACATCCTAGCATTTTAATTTTAAAAAAATGATTAATTATTAATAATAATTTCTATTGGTGGAAGGATGTTTGTGTCATGAAAAAATATGAGCATTTTAAAATCCTACATAGAGGAATGAAAAAAATAGGGCTCCTGACTAGGGAAACTTACATCCTAGTCAAGGATGCCAGTATACACATAGTAATCGATAAAAAGCTATTTTGGATGGTCTTCCAGGGAAACATACCACAGTATGGCTCAGATTCAAAGTGGCACAAGGTAGAGAAGCAAGGATAAAGGTTTCCCTCCAGGGCACTAACTGGAGCTCACTGGCCATTCAGAAACTCAGCCAGCACCCCTCCAGCGTGGTCTTCAAGACATCCCCAAAATGGCCCGTGATAGACCTCTGTGTTTCACCTAATCCTACTGTTCATGACCTCTAACCCCAGCACCTGGACCAGTTCCCAAACAAAGCAGACTATGGTTCTGGGGGCTGAATAGGCGGGAGGGAAGAAAGGAAGACCGTTGATGGCCAGAGTCCACCGCAGCTCTTCTTCTGAAAGTCCCTGGGATTAGGGGTGCCACAGCTCTTCCAAAGCTTCCAGTGCACCTTGGATGCTCACCCTGTGCTTCCCTGTGCTCCTCAGCATACAGATGCACAGCCAGCTGTCTCTGGACATCCGGAACTCGGAGTACCTCACCAGCATGCCCCCGCTGCCCGCAGAGTGCCTGGACATCGATGGTGACTGGAACACCCTGCCAGTCATCTTTGAGGACAGATATGTGGACTGCCCTGCGACAGGTTTGTCTTCTGTTGTCCTGGAAAGACTCAAGGCTTTCCATGGGGTCCTGGCGGCCTCTCTGTTTCTATCCCAACAGCAGTGGGGCCGAGTTAACACAGGGCTTGTTCAGCTCCTCCAGGGGAACAGAATTAAAGTGGAACTAATCGACATGACTTTATTTCAGGAACACTGATAAATCAATCTAACAAAGGAGCAATTCCAGTAAAAACTCTCTCCACAGTTCTCTGGGGAAGAGTTTAACCTAGTGTCTATCTTCACCCACAGAACAAGAATCCCTCCACTCTGCTGTGCACACACCAGTGTGACTTGGAAATACAGGAAGGCCCTTTCTTACTTCAAATGTGCAATTTAAACATAAAGACACTTTTGATCGAACTTTAATGGCTTTGGGTTCAAATTCTCAGCAATGCCTGCTTCATGCCATGAGTCAGGCAAAGCACTCAAGACTCATGAGTCCGTATCCTTAGGCAGCATGACTAATGAGACAGATCCATGAATTAACCACTCATAGCAGAAAGAAGAGAAAATATGTTGTCCTCATTTTTGGTATGTGTGTGTCCAGATTGGCTGGTGAGGAAGTTTGTCAATGAACTCACACATCAATGGGGAAAAGTGGAGGTGGGGGGTGCACCTGGGTAGCACAGTGAATGTCTGTTCTCTGACCCCTCCCTCAGCCCTGAATGGAGATCCCCAAAGCTAATAGACTTGCAATCCCTTCAAGGTCCCAGAACTGCCAGGCCCATCTTATGCTCAGGTTTCAGGGCTCTATCTCCTTAATCCTGTAAATGACCTTGGGGACTCTATTTAAGGACAAAAAATGAGGCAGGAGGACTATGAGCATCTTTTAAAGACCATGTGGCTTTAAGTCAACATTCAAACCCGCTCCCTGGATTCCAAAGCTCATGTCCTGCCTTGCAATCTCCCCTGCAGAGTTGTTATTAGGCTCAGAATTTACATGAAGGGCAAAGGGGCTAAATTTCACAGGTGCTACAATCTGAGACTTGTTGGATGTCTATAAATCTAGGTGACTTCTAAGGACAGTGCTACCTTACAAGTACATAAATCTGATTCTCAGTTGTACTGTGACATCTAGTGTTACCCAGGTGTATGGCAACTGAAATGCACACCAGGCTGGAACTGGAAACATTTACACAAGTGTATCTACACTGATGTGTATGTACCTGTGTGTGTGTGTGTATTTATGCACGTTCATCCTCCTTATTGTTACATTATCTATAGAAACTTTGAAGTTAAATGAGAAAAGAAGTAAGCACTCATCATCTGAGGTTCTGACATCAACATTTTCAGGGTTCATTGTGATTCGTCTCCCAGTCTTTTTTCCTACACATACTAATCCATTTCCTAGTGATTATAAATCTCAGTCCCTCAGCTCACATGTGCCATTTATCACATATCTTTATTTTCTACAAATCAGCTTTGCTTTCTCTCCTAGCCTCCATCCTGCAGCATGGCTGGAAAGTCAACCTCAGTCTTTTGGGGTTTCCTTGGCCACCCATCGTCTCCCTCCATCTCGCCTATCAGCACCCTTGAGCCTTAAACAGCCACAAGACCTGGCTGGGGGAGAATATCTAGGAGCATCTCCCCGTGCAGGTCCCTCTAAGCTGTCCATTGTCCACACCTATGTGCTACCTTAGGACCAGCGTGTCTTTGTAGTTTCTCTAAAGTGCCTGAGGCCGGCTCCATCACACTCATCTCATCTTCCTAGAAGGACCACAGGCAGGTACCCTGCACTCAGCTGTCTCCCAGAGCTTCTTTCCACACGACCTCAAATTGATGGACACCCATCCCCTATACCAGTCGGCCAGCCTCTGTCCCCATGCAAAACCCAAGGCTGGGCTTGGCCTTCTTGTTCCTTCACAAAACTTCAGCACAAAGAACTACTTCCTCTTTCCTCTAGAACTTGGGGGCCTTGTTATTTATTCCTTGTCCTGAGATTGCCAGACACATCTGCAGTCATCCTTTGGGTGTAGTGTGAAAAGGGAATTAAAGAGTTTCATTTCCATGTTAAAATAATGGCATTGGCTCATGGTTTCCCACAGCATCATGGCTTGCCTCTCTTCTGGGTACCACACACTCAGCAAATCTGTCCTTACTATCTGTTGTCCCCCACTGCCCTCCTAGTCCCCTGCTCAAGGCCATTGAATGGTTTGCTCAAAGCCTCAAGAGTTGCACAGACTGTCTGAATCGAGTCTTTTCCCCAACGAAGTTACCTGCATGAACTTGGGGAATGGGGTAGTGATTGTACTCCAGTGTTACTGTGAACAATGGGCAGATCCATCCACAAGACAGTTTTTAAAAAGTGGCAGGCCCAGAGTGAAGACGAATTCAAGTTTCTACTCTCATTTGTTGGTGTCTGATTCTAAATCCATTCTCATGGAATTAGAACCCTTTGCCCTCTCCTTTTCTGGGTGAATTGTAAGCGCGAAGCCACATTGTTGCCATCTTTGCAACCCATTTCCTGAACCTCCTGTATCCAGTCTTAATTAATCCGTGACAAATCTGAGAAACACTTTTTATTCCAAGAATCTACAACCTGTGAAGTCAAGTCTGATTCCGTGTCCATGCTGGGCATGCGAGTTGATCACCTTGCAGGTCCTCTCCACCTGCCTCAACCCAGTCCCCCTTTTCTCTTCATCTTGGCTCCAACACACAGTAGCTCCTCAGGTCCAGCCAGACTGCAGCCCACAAAACCTCTGCCCATGATGTCCCCTGACCAGGGTGACTTACCTCCTTTTCTGAACAGGTCAATTGCATTCCCCAGAATACTGACCACATTCAGTTCTGTTTGCTTTCATTTCCTTTTTTAATTAACAACTCATTTTGTAGTAATTTTAGGTTCCCAGCCACAGAAGGATGAAGGAAAAGGTATAAAGATACCCCATGCGTCCCCTGCCCTGTAGGTACATAGCACCTCCCTGTCAGCAGAACACTAGTTGGAGTCAGGACACTACACTAGCTCAGCATTATTACCGGGAGTCACTGGATACCAGGTCACTCTGGGATTTTCTCTGGGTTTGGATAAATGTTTAAGGCCACGTGTCCACCATGACAGTATCATGCAGAGAGTTTCAGTGCCCTGATTCCACGTGCTCTGCTTGCATGGCCCTCCTCCTCCCCTTCCCTAGAGACCAAACATCCGTTCACTATCCCCACAGCTTTGCTGCAGTCCCTGCAGTTTCAGAAGCAAGGAACTCACTCTTTAAACAGATGCCCAGTCCCCTCTCCCTAGCCAGTTGTGTATCCAGGGATTTCTCACACTGGGCATATCTGTTCCATTCGTGGTACCCAATGACCCTGAGGTGATTTGTTTGAAGCCATTACAATCGATGAGCATAGTATCATTGTCACTATATTTCTGTTCTAGTTTCCATTTGTTATACACACAGTTCATTGACTGTGTCCTAGCCCCAATCCTGGCCCTGGGGCTCTAGAGAGTCTCATAAGATCAGCTTCCCTGGGGCAGAGACAAGATGGATGCACAGGAAGGACCTGGTGTGAGGGTGGGGGACGTGCTGCACCTCACTGTGTGGAAGGGATGCAGGGTTTGCAGCAGGGAGTCTGGGCCTGGCTATGGGCCGAGGGAAGGCCTCCGGGGAAGGCCTCCGGGGAAGGCCTCCGGGGAAGGCGAGTCCTCGCAGTCTCTCCAGAGGCTCAGCTGTGTCCAGGTGAGGGCGATTGCCATTCTTTCCTTGACGGTCATGAGTGTCACCGAGACTTACCGGGTGATGAGGTCTCAAAGTCTCACACGATTTTCAAGAAGTGTCTGGGATGATCCACTCCATGACAGTTTCCGGAACCAGATGGAGAATGCACGTTTTAAAAAGAGAATGAAAACCGGGGCTCTCTTTCTCTGCTTGGTCTATATGGAAACTGAGTACCGTCACAGGCTTTATCAGAGCTGTGATGAGGGTAGCAGAGAGGGACTCCTGTCCAGCTATTAATTCTTAGGAGGGGAAGAGAGAGATGAAGACCGAGAGGCAAAGAGAGACAGAGGCGAGGAGGAGGAGAGGAGGTTGAGAGAGGGAAGAGAGGGAATGCTGAGAGAGGGAATAGTGTGCACTAAAGAAAAAAGAAAGAAAAAGACCATATGCGGGCCCCCTGCCACCTGCCTATGAAGCTCAACCTGGTTCTGGAAGTTTCCTATGCTGTGACACACATGGGGTAGTGATCCTAGTTGCAGAGTTCCAACCTGACAGCATTTTTCTGGACAAGGTGGAAGTCTTCTTCCCTGTGTCTCCTTGGTTGGTGCTGTGACTCCTCACTGAGTTGCCGGCCATGTGGCTCTGCCACCCTAGGGCACAGGAAGTGAGCACTGACACCAGGAGCTTCCAGACTCCATGGTTGTCTGGGGCCTCCTGGCTGGAAAATGGCCACCTCAGGAGGAAAACAGACCTTCTGGCTCCACGGATGTCCCTCCTTCTGAAAATAGGAAGCAGGGAAATGCCTCTGTTCCCCCGTGAGAACCATTAAACACACTTTCATAAGTGGAAAGTGAATGAAAGCGAGGCTCAGATACTGCGTCAGCACCAAGCACACCCGACACGGCCAGAGTCAGGTCCCCACAAGCTCGACTTCACCCAGGTGCACTCCCAGGCTGAGGGGCACAGGCCACCCACCCTTCTACCCAAGCAACTCTGAATTCTGGGTTCCTTTAGCCCCCTCAGTCTAATAATTTGTTGGAATAGGCAGAACTCGGGAAGGGGCTATACTTACAATTACATTCTTATTGTAAAGAATACAAATAAGTACCAGCTGTAAACAAAAGACAAAAACACAAACATTAACAAACCCAGGGGCCCAGAGGTGGAGGTCTGCTGGTGCCAGGTGAGAAGTTCTGGTGTTCTCAGGACTAGTCTCCCTCCTGGAACATCGCTCCTGAGCCAGTGTACCTAGACTTCCTATTGGAGCTTCATTATTTGGGAAGGATGGATTGAACCACTGGGGCCACAGGGCTTACTTCACCTCTCTCTACGGGTCAGACTGATGTGACTTTTCAGCTCTAGACCCTAGGCCTCTCTTTGCCTGGTTGGTCCTTCTGCCAGGGCCAGACCCATCCTGATTCAGCTCATGAGCATGAACTATTTAGAAACTCAGCATGAGTTAGCAGGTGAGCATAAACTCTCTGGATGCCCCTGGGGTAAAAAGACTTGTATGTCCTGGGAAATTCTAAGAATCTCCAGGAAAGTATTTTCTTAAAAAGGAAATGAAGGACTGCAAAATTATTATTATTGTTGTTTTACACAATTAGCTATTTGAGAATAACTTGTGAACATAGATTTGCAAACTGTAATATAATTTTTTTTTGTAGGACCCGATTTGAATGTTTATCCTAATTTCAAAGTTCCAACTGTAAGTCCCTCAATGATGAATCTAAAAGAAAAAGAAGAGAACCATGTTATAAACAGGAAATCATCTTTTAGGGGAGACTTTGTCTTATCTACCAGGATACCACCTCAAGTGGACACTAATGAGGAGGTTACTAGGTGTCCAGAGCCAGACAAGAATGAAACCACAGCAAATGTGGACGTGTGCTCCGAATCTCAGGTGTACCTGACAATTGGTGAATTCCAGAACAAAGCAGGTATGCCTGAAGATGAGTGTGGGTCTGGCCAAATGTCTGATGTCAGAACCCATCCACTGGCAGATGTGGACAGCCCCAGGAGGAGTCTAGGCCCAGAGGAGGGACAGTCTACAGTGCTGACCTACATCGAGGTAAAATCCAGTAATCAGAGCCTCCACAAAGCTGAGCCCACGGAACTCTCTAGTGAGAGTAGAAGCCCTAGGGACAGTTACAGGACAGTATCAAGTGAAGTGGTAGCGGGTGGATATCACCAAAATGCCATCTCTTCAGACAAAGCACCTATCACCGAGTTAAGTACTTCAGGAAAGGGAACAGAACCAGAGGGTCAGCCAGTGCTGCTGAGCCTGAGACTCGCCCCCACCGAGACCCCGCTAAGTGCTACTCTGACGGAGCCTTTGGATCCTAGGTCTTCCTTCCAGGACCCTCCTGTGGAAGAGCAGGAGGAGCTGTCCACGATGTCTGGGGCCATCAAGCGGTCTTCTTCCCTTATATCTGACTCGGGCATTGAGAGTGAGCCAAGCTCTGTGGCCTGGTCCGAGGCCCGAAGCAGGGCCGTGGAGTTAGCCAGCGATCGGGAAGTCCTGCACCAGTTGGTTAGAAGACATGCACTCCACAGGAACTCCCTGGAGGGTGGACACACAGAAAGCAACACCAGCTTGCCAAGTGGCATCCAGGCCTCTCTCACCTCCATCAGCTCTCTGCCTTTTGAAGAGGAGGAACGTGAGCTGGCCCTCACCAAGCTGACCAAATCTGCATCTGCACCCCAAATCAGCAGCCCAGAGGACGCAACTGAAGGTGCAGGCACCATGAAAAAAAGAGGAGACTTCCCTGAAGCTTCAGAAATGCGGAAGAGCGGAGGTTCCCCTGAGCATAGCTCTCAACCAAGTGGAAGGCCCAGAGCCCAGGATGCCAGGGCAGCCCAGCCCTCTGGGGAAACAGTGTCATGCGCTGACAAACATCAAGACCCTGGTTACATGGACATCCCCCAGGGTAAAGAGAGCCAGGTAGAGCCTCAAGGCCACTCTCGTCTGGATGGCAGGACTGAGAACACTCCAGAGAGCGAAACCAAAGGTCTTAACGTAAAAATACCACGTAGTATAGCGCTTGAAAACCCCCGGGCCCGGGCGCTGCATAGGGCACTCATGGAAACCCCCAAGGGCAGGCCTAAGGACTCGCATGTGGGCAAACACATTCTCTCCAGCAGCAGTGTCTCAGACGTCGGGGAAATGTCCCACCACAAGGTGCCTGAGTTCAGCTGTACCTCAGCTTCGGATGCCACCACCCCGAATCCCGAGCACAGTGGTGCGCCTGGCGCCGTGGGCCACGTGGTGTCGCCTAGAGAACCCGATGCCTTCCTAGAGGACGAACCCGAAGCAGGCACTGTGTGCCACGCTCTGACTCCCCCCGTCCCTTCCCAAATTCTGAGAAACCAAGAGCTGAGGACAGGCGCTTCCATCATGGGTCCGCCGCTGGCCTCGGCAGAGACCTTCTCTCTGGAGAGCCTCAAGACCGTGGAGGTGGTCAACTTGTCCCTGTCTTGCACTGCCACCTGTCTCCCTTTCTCATCTGTGCCCAAGGAGACCCCTGCCAGGGCTGGGTTCTCCTCCAGACAGACCCCAGTTCCCATCACGCATCAGCCTCTGGGGTCCTTTGGAGTCGTTGCTACCCACTCCAGCAAGTTGGAGGAAGACGTCGGTGAAAGGATGTTCAGGTGAGCTTGCGGGCGGGATACCTGGCCCCACCCTTTGGATTCTTCCACAGAGTTCTCAATTTCACACACACTCTCTAAAAGTTGTTTGTTTCCTGATTTAGGTGATCAGATGCATGTCACACAAGTAAAAGAGGTGGAATAGTGTAAGGAAGTAAAATTACCAATAGGCCCACCTCCCAACATGACAACTGTGTAGGCTCTTCCGCAGTTTGCTAGGTGCCTCTCGATCCATGTCTGCTTTTAATGCAAAAGCTGAGATGTTCTGTCACTTCCTGCATATGTTTTACTCAACCTAATAATATATTGGAAATCTTTCTATGTTTATAGTTCATTTTATTTCCTCATGTTGATGTTGTCACAGTAACCCAGAATGTGAACAAAATCCTTGACAGACATTTAAATTTTGTTCAAGTTTTATTATGATGCACATCTCCCTTGTGAACACCATTGTCACTCTGTCTTTGCACATTTTGAAGGGCATTTTAAGAGCCTTTGAGGGTTGGAAATTCTTAACCAGATTGGTCTCATAAGCCTCCTTTAAGATTGTAAATTTCTTAAGTTCATGGATCCTTCTGCAACACCAGAATCCCCTCCTTCATCCTATGGAGATTTCTATTCCCATTTCCCCCTACTTATAAACTATTTATTGATAAGGTATAGAGTCATTTCATCAATGTAGCTCATCTTATTTACTGTTTTGCAAAATATTATTTCATATTATCTATTAAGTCCTGAGTTTAAATTCTGTGAATATTCAACAAAATGAACACAAGCGCATTAAAATGAGTTGAAAACCATGATCTAGACTTTATATGTATTGTTTAAGCACATTTTCATATAGAGATGAAACATCTGTGTTTTTACATGCTCTAATCATTTACCTATTACTTTTCTTAAATCAATGGAACTCCCCAAACATTTATTTATTTCAAGTGACCATAGTAGCATATTGGTTGCTGACTTATTTTTCATAGGTGTCTTATATATAGGATAACTTGACATAATGGGATAATGATTTCCCCCCGAAGTGAAACTGCACAGTCAGGTCAAATTCGAACTTTTATTCAGTAAAGAATACTAAATACCTATCGTATGTCACTTGTCATCAACTCAACAAGTATGTAGCAGACATCTGATTGGGTAAACATGAAGATGTGCAGAGCCAGAAGGATAAGGATTTAACTTGTCTGAGGGCAATGGCTACCAACAGAATGGTGACCAGGGGAAGTGTCTTAAAGAAGACACCTGCAAGGGGGAAAATATTCCGAGGGTGATAATGATGACCGCGACAATGATGATATGCCTGGTAGATAGTAATGCAGCTCAAACATCCCTAATATGAAAGCTCAAATCCAACATGCTCCAAAATTCAAATTTATTTATTTGTTTTGTTTGTTATGAGGGATAGAAACCAGGCATTGCATGTGCTCTGTAAGTGCTCTACCCCTGAGCCACATCCTTCACGGAGACTCTTTAAGATCCAAAGCTTTTTGAGCATGACATCAGGCCTCAAATAGAAGGTTTCATATCATGGAACTGTTTCATGACTCAAATTATTTAAAATATTGCACAGAACTACCTTCGGGTTTTGTGTATAGGACAGATCTGAAACAATAATGAGTTTCATATTTAGACTTGGGTTCTATCCCCAAGATATCAGATTATATATGTGCAAATATCCCAGAATAAAAGAAAAATCCTAAAGTCCCAAGATTTTCTGGTTCCTAGCACTACAGATGAGGGACAGACTGCCAGGAACAACAGGTGTCAACACCAAGATTCTGATGTTGGCACGCTGGTTCCTAAGTCCACGCTCTTAACCACCTAGATAGTCAGGAAACCATGCAAAGGGCATCACAGCAAAGTGGGAAGGCATTGCAGACACACAGCTGCATGCAGACACATGTGAAGACAAGCCACAGAGCTTGTGTGTGAGTCTACGGGTGGGAGTGGTGGCCGAGGATGTTGGAGAAGCAGGTGGAGGCCAGGCCATGGTGCACTTGTATGTCAAGGGAGGGACCTTTCACTCCAGGGGCATCAATTTAAAGATTGCCTAAATTCTTGGAGCTGGATAGAATCTTAGAAGTCCTATTACCTGGTTCAAAGCAGGAACCATATGGAAATCTGTACAACTCACCCCCTTTGGTTTCCTTGGGTGGTTTCCTGCCTTCTTGTTCAGAACAAAGCTTTGCTCATCAGTATCTCCCCTGAAGTCTCATGCTCAGCATTTGCGGCTCAGCAGACACTTGGCTTAGGGATGCTCATCACTCCTACATATAGCCCAACTCATTTCCTGCTCCACATGGAATACACAGCTTGGCTTGTGATTAATTAGTGTATTCTCCAGTTTTTATCAGGCCAAAGAAAAATTTAAAAAAGAACTGAAGATTGAAGGATTTCTGTACAGTGACTTATCTGTACTAGCTTCTGATATACCATATTTCCCACCAGAGGAAGAGGAAGAAAACTTGGAAGATGGGATTCACCTGGTTGTCTGTGTCCATGGCCTGGACGGTGAGTCCCAATGTTCCCTCCTCAAAGGGCTATAGTGAATGCAATTTGTAATAGCTCTGAATTCACTTAGATTGGGTATCTATTAAAAATGTTCAAGTAGCCACCATGGGATGGATTACTACAGTAAGTCTAGGGAGATGTCAAGGCCCTGTTATAAAAGAAAATATCTCTGTGGCACAAGAAACCTGTTGAGGAAAAAAATACATAAATGAATGAATCCAGTGAAGGAATTAATTGAATAAATCAGTGGTACATAAAGAGGATGTTTGAGAAAATGGATAACTAATGGGATGAATATTCAAAATGAAAGAAGAAGTGGGGTGAATGAATAGATGAAGTACTGGGCTGAGTACGTGAGTGCAGTTCAGGAATCGATGGAACCCCAAGTTAAGACAATGGTACAAACAAAGGAAGAAATAGAACGGATAGAACGAATAAAGGATTCCTCGAGGAGCTCGGGCCAGTGGTCAGTACCGTTGCTGCCTGTTTTTTTTTCACTCACCTCTTACCTTTAGGGCACCCTTGTATGCCACTTGGCTGAGCTCTGGGATTGGCAGGGACAAAGAATAAATTTCTCACTCATTCACTCAACATCACGCATGACAGGCGTGTACCTCTCACTTAGGCTACGTTAAGTCACGAGGAGGCAAGACTCTCAATTTCTTTGTTAAAATGAGAGATCTGGTTGGGTAACGGGCTGTTACCTTGTTGTGACCAAGCGTAGGGAGCACAGGCATGCTCTAAAGGTAGAGCAGCTGCATACCGTGAGAGCTGCCACCATCAACTCTGCTATCACCTGAGTGATGGGTCATCAGGAAGACAACTGATATCCAAGCCAGGTTTCGTTGGAAGGTGACTTCTGTAGTTCAGAGTGCATTGCCCAGACTCTTCAGAATTCGATAGGTTCTGTTTTTTGAAATTTGATTTGCAAGTGTATAGTTATATTGACAGAGGACTGATAACGTAGATAACAGTCCTGGCTGCTTACACACCTTCCTGCAGTGCAAAAGGCCCAAGATTCCTGCTCTTGTAAGGGTTCTCAGTTTAGCACCTGATGAAATCAGATTTTCTGACAATGCTTTAAGTTTCAGAATGTTCCTTCTCCATTAATAGCTGTAGGAAAGGGGAACATTTTAATCCCTTTAATTCCTAATACTAAATATAGGTGCTTGAGACATTTATTTTTAAGGATGCATTCTTGGAATGCCAAACAAAGGTGACAGTGAGACCAAAGAGCACAAGGTTACTGACAGAAATGAAGGAAGGAATGGGTAAAATTTAATCTCGTAACATAAAATGCACATATTTCTCATAATAGCACGACCATTTTTGATGATGGTTCTACAGGCATGGGTATTCTGTGATAGGTCACCAAAAAGGGTGGCATCTGCACCATCTGCGCATATCTATCCTTAAAGAAGAGGGATCCTCCCAGGCCTGGGGTTCCTATGACACCC
Organism: Ictidomys tridecemlineatus; assembly: GCF_052094955.1. Taxonomy (NCBI): domain Eukaryota; kingdom Metazoa; phylum Chordata; class Mammalia; order Rodentia; family Sciuridae; genus Ictidomys; species Ictidomys tridecemlineatus. The sequence continues at coordinate 4,989,818 of NC_135483.1, forward strand.
TGGACACTGTAGCCCTCCTTTGAATCATTGGGTATTTTCATAAGGAATGATGTGAAACTATTTGAAACCTTGACCTGTGGGGTTTGTTCATGTGCCGGGCAGAGAACCTAAGTATCCAAGTGAGTAGCTCCTGGCTTTTCGCTGCTGCATAGGCCTTACAGCTGAGGAATGGGCCAAACTTTGATTTAGAAGCCACAAGACCCCTGTGACCTGCATGAAATTTATGCCTAAACATGTATTGTTGTATAAAATCTGTTTTCCACATGACTTTGAACTCAGGAGTGCACTCCCTGTGTCTTGTGTCTCTGTTATTAGTGACAGCCTTAAGTTCTATGTCTATTCCTCTTCTCCTGATGTGCTATTGAGCATCATGGAGGTTGCTCTTCCAAGACTGTGGTGCCTGAGGGAGATTCTTATTCTACTTAGACAACTCTGCCATGGTTGACCCTTTATGGGGGCTACTAACTGCCTATAAATGAGAGAGCTGGACAGTCTTTGTATTAAGCAAGGAATTCAAGTGGGGTTTGTTGGCGTCACATTGTGCCACATCAGCTATTAAGTGGCACCACTTGCAAAACATCCTGGGCAGGGAGAATTTGCCAAGGAAAAAGAAGAGGTGGTGTTTCCAGCCATCCCTGCCTAGAGCATTTACGAACCACATGGTAGAAGATGAGGGGATGACCCCATTGAGGTAGGATGTCTATGAAGGAGCAGCCTCTGTGTGTGTGCAAGGGGAGGAAGACAGGATCTAATTAAAATATAATGGGGAAAATCCGGTGGGAATGGAGGAAATGGAGGAAGGCGTTCCTTGTTCCACCTTGTCTATGATTAACTATGGGAATGGGGTGGGGGCTTATCTGTCATTTTTAGGGAACAGTGCAGACCTCCGGCTGGTAAAGACTTTCATAGAGCTGGGGCTCCCGGGAGGAAAACTGGACTTCCTCATGTCTGAAAAGAATCAGGTATGGCAACACAAACATCAGAACTGAAGGAACAGGGTCCTGCTACAGGCCCATGATGGTTTCTGAACACACAGATGGGAGAGAATCTAGCAAAAGAAAAACTGGCCAACCCTGGGACGTTTGGAGAGAAAACACGTGTTGTTCTTTGGGAGGGTTGGGAAAGAGTAAGAAATGAAAACGGGAGTCAGTTGACTTGTGCCCTTTAGCCTCACAGGGCATTCAGGTGGGTGTCAATTATTTAGAGATCTGTATCCATGCCAGGAAGGAAGGGCATTTAATTTGCATCTGAATAACTAAAGAAGCTGTGTCCAGGCAGCTCTGCAGTACAAGTGACCTGTGAGGTCTTTGCCATTTCAAGGTAGATGGAGCCTGGGCCCTAATGAGATGTGTTCATCTTTGAGAACTTACTCAATCTATGACCAGAGCTGGTGCTGTCAGGAAGTGTTGTTGTTGATTGCCACCCACCATGGAATTTGAGTATCCTTTAGAGTACTAGAACTGTTTATGCCTGAAGGGTCCCATAACCACTGGGGATGGTAATTGTGCAGAGGACCACCAGCTGGCAAACCCTGGGAGGTCATGTCTCACTTCCCAACTGTTAGTGCTCAATCTGTTGCCTTTCCTTGTACCTCCTATATTCAAGGCCACACCACATGCAGGGCAAAGAGGTATAGCATAAGGAAGGGTAAAGAGAACCATTACTTGAGCACTTATTATATACAGGGTATTCTGTCCCTGTTGCCTCCTTCCATCTTCACAGCAGTTTCCTTGCTTCTCAGTACCTCCCTCTGCTTTTAGAAGGGTAGCAGAGACTCTGGGAGTTAGGCAGGCTCCATCGTCAGTCTAAGCTGGAGAGGAAGACGCCATTCATGATGTGTGCACATGCATGACTTCCAGAAGATCATGCATGTGCACACATGGCTTTACCATGTGCCCAAGTATGATCTGGTCCTAACAGAGGTTACCCAGGGCCTCAGAGGTGAATGAGATGTTCTTCTCAGGAAGATGCATATGGTGAGTGAGGGAAGTCTGCTCCAGGTGCGTGAGTGGCCTTCCTCTCCCAGCCTGTCTCCTCCTCTGCGAACCAGTGGGCATGCGTGAGATACCAGGCACGTGCCGTGTCAGTGGACTTCTTCAGCTTTCCCACCTCCACTTCCAGGCTCCTAAGTGAAGATCCCAAGTTTCTTCATCACAGCACCAACCTGTGGGCCCTTAGTCCAAAGTCCAATCTCAATGTCAGCTTAGGCATGTTCCCAGATTGCATCTCAATGTTTAGAAAGAAGATGCTTAGGTGGAGAGTCCTCAACCAGGACTTCTCCCAACACCTGTTTTTCCCTCTCTTCCAGACAGACACGTTTGCAGATTTTGATACCATGACGGATCGATTACTGGATGAAATCATTCAGCACATTCAGTTGTACAACCTCTCCATATCCCGAATTAGGTAAAAGGAAACCACAGGTAGCTAATGCTAAGGGAACGGGTGGGAACTTTTTTTTCTTTATTAATTCACACAGTGTGCAGCTTCCATGTTTGGAATGATGCCTTCTGAAAACCACTGGGATAACTTAACCTGGTTTTTAATGGCGTTAATTATCTTTAGAAAGGAGCAACAGGGATGGTTGACACACTCATCTGCCATAGTCGTGTTGGGGAGTACACATGTGTTCACTTAGTGTAAAGAGTACTGGACTTAACACAGAAGTCCCTGGGTGTGATTTCCCGTTCTAACACATACTAGTTTGAATCCTGACTCTCATGCATAGCAGGTGTGTAACCTTCAAGCCTTCTCTTCTGCTAATTGGACTAGTGCTGAGAAGACCTGTGGAAAAGCGAAATGCATTGCCTGCCCAATGCCAGGGCTTTATGGGTGCTAATTGTACCCTCACCCCGTAACTTGAGCATGTAGATTTCTAGATAGAGGGCTAATCCCTCAGTGTCTCCCTATTTAGTCTTCAGAGAGCAGCTATCATTTCTTTATCCCACCACGAGTATTCGGAGGCTGTAAGTATTCTGAGGACTGGTGAGAATGGAAGGACACAACTAGCCCATGCCATCTCCTCAACTAACATGCTCATGTTTGCTGGTTTTGTGCTTCTTGTGAGGCGAGGTGGCACGGTGTACTCTCACATATCAGAGCTTCAATAAGTATTTATTTATGTGAAAGTAAGGATGTGTTGACTCTAAGGTCCGTGGTAGCGCTGGACTTGAGCGCAGCATGCAAGAGGGTGTCCAGCACAACAGGTCTGGGGAGCAGGCATAGAAGAGGAAGGGGGCAGACCTGGAGAGGCAGTCCGCGGCCAGCTAGGACGGGTCACACAGGCCAGGCTCAGGGTTAGGATTTCATCTTGTAAATGGCCAGGAGAGTTCATGCTCAGCTGCATGTTTCAGAAAGAGGCCTCCTGGCCTCAGGTGAACTGAGCAGGGCTGTAGGGGCCAGCCATCAAGGGAGGCTGCTGAAACTGCACAGAGCTGGGCCACTTTGTCCTGTGACCACACTGGCACAGAGCTCCCTTCCCGAGGACCCGGATCATCTCTCTGAACGTGGCATAAGTTTGGATCCCTGTTGAGGAGGAACGGGCAGCCCTGTTGTTTGGCCAGTTTCCCTGCGTCCAGTGACGGGCAGGACACTAAGGACTCGGAGCTCCTGGCACTGTTCCCCCAGCAGCTGGCCCTTGCTGACGTACTCACGTGCACACTTCGTCTCTCCACAGCTTCATTGGCCATTCTCTTGGCAACATTATCATCCGATCTGTCCTCACCCGGCCCCGGTTCCGGTATTACCTCAACAAACTCCACACGTTCCTGTCCCTGTCTGGGCCTCACCTGGGGACCTTGTACAACAACAGCACCCTGGTTAGTACAGGTAAGGCTTTCCTCGACATTAATATGGGACATAAAAGTGGAGGCAGAACTTCTTGCAGCTTTGGGGCCTCTTCCAGGCATGGGAGGGAAGAAAGAGACCTGGGCTTAGAAACATGGCCTTCATTGTCAGGTCTGGAGGTTAGACTAGATGGTTTCCAAACTCATGTCTGCCTTCAGATTTCTGTGGACAAAAAGATCATGTCCCCATGGTCCTTTCGGAATACATAGATGAGGTATAACGTCTTGATATGGAGGACATGTCACTGCCACGAGAAGCGTCTGGTCAAGTTCTGAGTCAGATATTTTGCGGAGGCTCTGGCTAAGACATTTGGTCCTATGCCATTTAGATTATTTACTGTAAAATGGAGATCATGGTTGCATGTATGTATGTTTATGTGTATGTGTCTATTGTTTTTGTACATATATGCATGTACGTGGAACATGCATGTTTAAACATGTGTATAAAATATATGTGTGCATGTATAGGCATCCCTCAGTATCTTTAGCAAATTGATTCCAGGACCCCAACAGATACCAAAAGCCAAGGGATGCTCAAGTTCCTTATCTAAAATGACAGCATATTTGCAACACCTGTGCACATCCTCCTGCATTCTTTAATAATCTCTGGACTACTTTTAATGCCTAATACACTGTGGATGTCCTACAAGCAGTCATTATACTATATTGTTTAGGAAACAGACAATAAAAATTCACGTGTTCATTACAGACACTTTTGTTCCAAATAATTTTGAGCCTGCAGTTGGTTGAATCTGCCGATCTAGAGCTCACAGGCGCAGAGGGCTGGCTGCATCTGTAGTGTGTGAGGGGCTGTGTGCATGTGTGTATCAGAGACATGTAGAGAATTAAGGAGGAGGTAGAAAGAAGAGGTTGGAGAAGGAGCAGAGCTTCCAGGGCAGGAAGTGGCTGGGAGAGTGTTCTGGGCGGCAGACACGGTGTACATGACAACATAGAAGCATGGCAGAATCAGCAAACTGCTAGAAATTATTTGTGACAGAAATACAGCCTTCTCTGGGGTGGGCCTCCGGAGATGATAGATGGAGTGCCCAGCTAGAGCCCCGGGTGAAGGGCTTTGCATGACACGGCAGGATAGTGCTAATGGTATTTTTTAAAGAATTTATTCTTATTAGTTATGCATGATATTAGAATATATTTTGATATATTATACTACGTATATGGAATACAACTTCTTATTTTTCTGGTTGTATCTGGTGTAGAGTTCCACTGGTCCTGTAATCATATATGCATATAGGATAGTGATGTCTGATTCATTCTACAATTGTTCTTATTCCCATTTCCCTTCCCTTCTTTATCCCCTTTGTCTAGTCCAAAGTACCTCTATTCATCCGTTAGGTCCCCCTCCACCACTGATTGTGAATTAGCATCCAAATATCAGAACATACTGGGGATTTTAACTGAGGAAACAGCCTGGTTTGGTGTATGGAAGTCACTGAGTCTTATATAATGATAAATAATGTATTAAACCATATTCCCGATAAACACTTCATAGTTCCTGATTATCTAAACTCACTAAGTGGCATTAGGGACACCTCTAATGACATCCCTCCCTGCCAATCTGCTGCCCACTGCCACACTGGCCAGTGCTGTCCATATACTCTAATGTTTTCCTCTTGGAACTTTTGCTTTGAAGCTGCTTTGAGAACCCTACCTATGAGCATGAGCTACTCAACACTTTGATACGTACCACAAAGTCCTTTCCTCTGCCACTCTGGCTTTTCTTTGCAAATCTGGGAAATCAGCTTCCAATAATCGCCCCACACCAGGGAGTCTAGAGTGGTCTCCTGCAGTCTGTACTACTTCCTCCCCAGGCAGGTCACTTAGTGGCTGTTGAGATACGGATGCACATCGTGAATTACTCATTTCCTTGGGTTGTTGTCAGTTTGTGTGTTTGCTGTGGTGACAGCGCTGACCCTCATCAGTGTTAGTGTGTGCCTAAGCAGAGCTGAATGGATGGGCTCTGAAATGGAATGTTTCTTATAGTTTTCCAAGAATCTAAACGGCTTCTAAGGAACATTCTATTATTCTATTCTATGTACTTTGCAAGTTGGGACTGTTCCTTTGGCTTCCTTTTCAGAAGGAGGTTGAAAGAGTTCTTTGACAGCTCCGTGACTCTAGAAGCCTGTTGCCATATTGTTTTGCAGGATGATTTTATGGCTGCCAGTTTATAAGAAGACAAATTTGCCTCTGTGACTTCCCAACTCTTGGCTAAAATGCCTATTGCTTTCTTCTCTTAAGTTAACTGATTTTTTTTTTTTTTGCTTTCTTTGGTTTTACATTTTGTTTTTTTTGTTTGTTTGTTTTTGTCTTCTAGGCTTGTGGCTCATGCAGAAATTAAAGAAATCCGGGTCACTTCTGCAGCTGACCTTCAGGGATAATGCTGATTTACGCAAATGCTTCCTATACCAACTAAGCCAAAAAACAGGTGGGTGTTTCTTCCCTCAGCAGCTGCGGATCCTCCTCCTGAGATAGACATTAGCTTTGATGCTGTGTCATTGCATGAGAGCCTCGATTCTGAGGCTAAACCATCCACAGCCCTGGGCAGAGACCTGGTAGGACCCTACAGAAAGTTGAGAATGCACTGGGGCTGGCCCAAATTGGGGATAGTGAGGAGATCCAGGGAGCTAAGCCTCTTCTACCCTGGGAAGCCATAGTTACCAGGAGCTCAGCTTCCCTTGCCCCTCCCCATGTGGTACGTGAGAGAGGAGAGCCACAGAGTGTGCAGGGTCACTGCAACACACAGAAGTGCCAGCTTCTGTTTCCCGTCAGCCCTTGAGTATTGTCAGTGCACCGGTCCAGGGTCTGTGTGCCAGCCACACTCAGGTACAGATCAAAAAGAGCAGACAGGACAGTGCGCATGTGTGGTGACCAAGTCCTAGGAGAGGACTGTCACACAGGCCTGACGTTACACCTCCACCCACTGTGTCACAGGAAGCAGAAAGGCATTGAAACTCTGCCAGCACATGGGAATGACCACAGAGGACAGGGCTGATGGTGGCTGAGTGGCTGTGTAAGGAGTAGAGCCACTGATGGATTAGCCTGCCCCATGCGGGCCTACCTGCTGACCTTGCCCAGGGTCAGCTCCAGGTGCCCTGTCCTCCACCCGCTGTGTACCCCTGTGGGGACTGCTGCACCTCCAAGAATGTGCATCCAGAGGCCCAGGCTGATGTGTAGCCGGGGCAAGTTTCTTTCCTCCTTCCTTCCTCAGTGTCAAGCTGAATGTTGTTATCCCCTGTGGGGGAGACAGGACTGGCCAGAGGAGAAGGGGGAATGTGTGTGGTCACCACGAGGTTTCAGCTTGTCCCAACCATGGAGAGCTGAGGTGACCCCACAGAGCTGTCCTGGAGTGGGTGAGGGGTCAGCCCAATCCTCCCTGCTTCCAAGACTTCCAGCCGTTGACGGAGGCCATGCCCAGTGTGTGCTCCTGGGGTGTGATCTTGGATGCAGGGACCCACTCGTGGAGGGATACTGAGAGCCACCAATGTCCTCCTGCACAGCAGCAGCTGGGGTGAGAAGGGCCCTGTGCTGACCAGGACCTGGGCTGTGCACACACCCCCTGGACCCCGGGATAGGCTCTGGGAACTGCAGGATGTATGTGGGGACCTCTAGGTCTCCACGTGAGGACAGGTCAGCAAGAGCAGGCTGGAGGAGTGGGCTTAGTTGGCTGATTATTTCCCTAAAGCAAGTGACATCATGAGATGAACTCACAGAGCTGCTGTGGATGGAGAGGAGGAGAAGCAGAAAACTTAGACATCCTCATAAAATCCTCAGTACTCCTGCCCTCAGGGGCTTGCTCTCTCTCTCCTCTCTCTCTCTCTCTCTCTCTCTCTCTCTCTCTCTCTCTCTCTCTCTCTCTCTTTCTTTCTTGTCACATACATGCTTCTTTTTTCTTACTGTGGCTTGATATATGTCTCCTTAGTTTCTGTGGCTCAGACACCTTCCCTCCAAGGGCAAAAGCCCCAGTGCATTCTCAGCTTCCTGTAGGGTCCCACCAGGCCTCTGCCCTGGGCTGTGCATGGTTCAGCCTCAGAACAGAGGCTCTCATGCAGTGACCCCAGGCCTTGTCTCTCCTCATCTGTCCCCTCTGGAGAAGTCTGTACAGTATGTGCAAACGGAGGGAAAGCGGAAGCCGCCTGGGTCAGGCACTCACCCGGCTCCTTGTTACAGGGCTGCAGTATTTTAAAAACGTTGTGCTGGTTGCTTCCCCGCAAGACCGCTATGTGCCATTTCATTCAGCCAGGATTGAGATGTGCAAAACCGCCCTCAAAGACAGACACACAGGTAAGCACCCTTGAATTCCTTTAACGGTTTTCTGATTTAAAAAGCAAAAATAAATTCATAAGGTTGACTCTTCTTATCAGGGACAGCAGGGCTCTGGCTTATCCTGGAACAGAATACTGGTACAGAGTAGACTGGGGTGCAGGGCAGAATCAGGGAGGACCCATGGAGGTGGCCCTGGGGCTGGATGTTAAAGGAAAGGCCTGGCAGGCCACCAGGAGAGGGGATGGGCTGGTGTTCCTGGTTTCCTTTGATATGGTTTACTCTATGTCAGACATTTGGATTGTTTTTATTTTCAAGTAAGTGATATTTTTGTCTTATTGCATGACGTTTAGAAAAATTGTCTGCCAAAGGTCCCAAGATTTGGCACTAAATATAAATCAATCAGTGAACATTTCTACTGGGACCTAGGAAAACCAAGAGGAATTTTGATGACAGATATTTGAAATGCAATTTCACGTGCAAAATAACATTGTATTTTTTCATGTGTGATATATGCACCTGAATGTAACTTGAGGCACATCACCAAATGATGCTGTCGTTTTGAAAAATGCTCATTTATAGAACATTTGGAGAAATGGAATCTATTTCAACAAATCAGGATCATATCTAATGGTACCTGTACCACTACTCACATTTCATGTATTTCTGAAAGTCTCATTTTGTATGTATATCATATTAAAAGTCAAAATTTTGCCTCATGACTCAGTTTAACGTGATGTCCTCTTCATTTTCCTGTATGAACAATACCACACATACAAGCACATTTTCATTATTGGCTTTATTTATGAATATATTATAATTAACAATTTCCTCATCTTTGGACATATAGGTTGGACATATAATTTCCAGAAGAATTAAAAAATTTATTAGAAAGTGCAGTGTGGCAAAAGCCTTTGTATGTATGTTTGTGACAGGTCTAAATATGTCCTTAAGGTGGACTCCCAGTCCTGGTGCCATTGAGGGAAAGACATTAGCGAGCTAAATCTCTTTAAGACGTTTGCCAAGTTGTCTTCAAAGTTGTGCATTCAGTGTACGTTACTATCTCACTCTCCTACCTCTTCGATTAAAGGTATTTGATAATAATTTTTCAACCTAAACTTTCAGGTATTGGTCCTTTTCTCACACATACTTTTTTCCTTTCTTATTTTTTCTAATTGCCCACGGGACGCCTTTGCATTCACTGCCTGTGTCCTGTTCCCAGTGCAGACTTGATCCAACACAGGCATGGCAGAAATCGCTGGACTATCGTCCTCATGAGGGCACTTGCTAAGTTTTCCTGCCTACTTCATATCTCCCTACCATAGAGAAGCGGCTCTGGGGACACCTGAAACCTGGTGAAGCCTTGAGGACAGGGCTCCCCAAGTCCTCACACTGTGCCAAACCTGAGCTGGTTCCCAGTTTGTAAATACAGTTTGTTGGAACAGCCACAGCGTTCATTTATGAGCTGCACATGGCTGCCTTCTTGCGCAGAGTTAAGCTGAGTGGTCATGACGTGGTGTGCCTGGGAGGCCTTTCGTGCACTGGGAATGTCCACCCTGGCTTGAGTAGCAAGCTGCACCCTTGGTCACTATATGCCACACACCCCTGTCCATGGTTCAGCTCATGCAGTCTTCACAATGGCTTTCTGAGGGTATCCTCCTCGCTCCAGATTTACAGATGAGAAGGCCAAGGTCTCCGGAGGGTGAGAGCAGGGAGTTCTGTAGCTAGCACAAAGGTACCACCACAAAGACGAACCTTGACGTCTGTCTCTCCACTCCACTTTGAAGTAGTTCATGGAGGTTGACAGAATTCCGTATTCTCAAAGGATGCTAATAGACGTCTTAAACAGTCTACCTAAGTTCACATTTGCTGTTATGCTTTTAAGTAAGCATCAAATAAATGAAGCTTAATTGGCAAATTAAAAATTAGCACACGACCTTACATAGAATTTAATTCATGTTCGGTTGTCGATGTTGTTGCTTTTTTTTGAAGTACAACTATTTCTATTTTTCGAAAGTTCTGAAATAAAATGCTTCCCAGCTTCGGCAGTGTCTTTGTGTCACCTCTCGACTCATCGGCTGAACTGCTGTATAGATGATTCACACCTCTCCCAGAAGTCAGCCCAGTGCTTCCCTGGAGAAAGACTCATGAATGGCCTGCTGTGTATGTTTCTAAACTTCCCAAGGAATTCCTCAGGTGTTACTATCTGAGCAGAAAATTATCTGGCTGATAACCACTACATTTTGAGTGACTTTTTTTCTGTTTTTTAAATCGACCTCAGGCCTTCACTACTTGTACAGTTTAATCAAATTACGATATTGATGTAATGATAATGCACTTTCATTTTCATCTATCAAATTGACCTGCATGGATTCTTTTTGTTACTCCCTGGTATTCATAGACATCATTTTAAAGGGCACAGAATTATTTAGCTGGCCAGTGAAGTGTGGTTTTCTTAAACATTCCTTCATGATAAGTTTTGATTGACTTCCACTTTCTCTCTGAAAGGAACACTTTACCCACTCAAGTGTATGACATGGTACCTTGACAGCCTTTCATTAATACCGTAATGCCTACGGTTCTAAAACAATAATGGCGTCTTGCAAAGGATTAGACCCTTTATTTTAACCCCTAATATTTTTCAGGTCAAGATAAGATGAGGACAGAGATTTCACCGCCAAATCCCTAGTTATTTTTAATTTACATTTCAACATCTCCTACTTTGAAGTTCCTCCCCAAATCCAAAGAAGGTGATGGGAGGAGGAAATAGACAAGGTTTTTTATGTGTGAAGGGTCCACTGGCCTTCCAAATGGTGTCCCGTGTGGAAATAGCCTGAACTTTCACATGGGGTGGAGATGGAGGGCAGGGTCAGGGGCGTATCTGGAGTGGGGCTGGTGGCTGTTAGACTCAGTGTAAGAGTGGGTCCCTCTCAGTGCACACCCTGGGGTGCCACACTAGACCATGTCCTGTGGAGTGGACACCTGGAGGCCATGTCTAAGCCTCTGGGCATGGCCTCTCCTGTGTGTCAAAATCAAGGCATCTTAGCACTCGGGATTACCCCAAAGGGTGCACTGCACCATGTAACAGTGGTCATGAACAGCGTCGCAGTCAGGAGAACAGGGAGGGTGTGCTTTGTGGACAGGTGTGCAAATGTGCTCATGGTCATCATCACTGGATGCACTGTGGGTCCCACCGACTGAGGCAAAGCTGCCACTGAGTGACTTTTTAGACGCAGACACAGATGATTCTGACTTCCAATTATCAAGATCAGACAAGCCCCAGCCACCAACCATCCAGAGCCCCTGCCTGCCCTCTTCTCCCAGGCCCTCAGCATCAGGACAGACGGCGCAGTGCCAGACGGCTTGTAGGAGGCGTGACCTGCTCCCTTCGCTGGGTCTCCAGGAACGGAGTTGGAGTCTCTGAGGGTCCTCCTTGGTGTCCTCCTTCCCTGTCTCTGTAGAGAGGACAGCCATCCACTGAAACCCCTCCCACTTCTGCTGGTCTTGGTTCACAGGCCCACAGACCACTGCCTGGAGCTCTCTTCTCTCCTCTGCTGTTATTTCATATTTATTTCACAAACTTTTAGAGCAGCGATAAGATCCTGACCCAGGCGCACACCGTCAGTGCCCTGTAGATTCCACTGCCAACTTCTCCACCGGCTTCATCTGTTTCTTTCCTCCTTCCAGGGCCAGTTTATGCGGAAATGATCAACAACCTTCTGGGCCCTCTGATTGAAGCCAAGGACTGCACTTTAATCCGGCACAACGTGTTCCACGCCCTGCCCAACACTGCCAACACCCTGATCGGCCGAGCCGCTCACATCGCGGTGCTGGATTCGGAACTTTTCCTAGAGAAGTTTTTCTTGGTGGCAGGACTCAACTATTTCAAGTAGTGGCTGTGAGGGAGCAGGCCTGGGGTAGCCCTCCAGAAGTGTTAAGGTGAACTGAGTGCTTTTGCTGGGGCACATGCCCCCTCTGCCATGCCAGGATGGAGTAGCAGGAGAGGTGTGGGGATGGAGCTGGGTAGAACTGGACCCTAGTGGTGCTTTTGTTTAGAGATCTGGGAACACAGAGTGTAAAACACAACAATCTTTGCTTGAATTTGTGTAGCCACATGGAGTCTCTTTTAAGATGCTTTCTAGGAAAAATAGGGGAAAATAAAGAAAAAAACGCTTGGGGTAGGAGAGAGCCTCCCTTCTTCACCCTCACAGCTGCAGACAGGTTGCTCCAGTTGACATGTCCAACATGTTACTCGCTCATAGCTTTATCATTTTGATTAAATTAAGTGCACACAAGCATTTCAGAACTCAGGTTAACCTCTGTGCAGAAGTGCAACATATTTGTGTAAATAGAACCCTTACTAGATTCCAATGTGCCACTTGTTTAAACAAAATGTGATGCCCGCACTCTTGTTCTTTCTTCATGTTCTCCAAACAAGGGGCAAAGGAGTGTGTGGCACAACCCCATTATGTTCTGTGACAGCAGTAGGTGGAGTGACAGTGTAAGAAGGAGCAGAGGTGATGCTCTTAGTAAATACAAGTTTGTCACAAACAAAAATAACCGTAGGGAAGTTACTCCACCTACTTCCTCGAACTCTCTATGCATAGCCTGATCCAAAATTTATTTTTGTGATTGCTTCAATCTCTGGGGTAGGGAAAACTGATTGAGATTCTAGCTGCAGGAGGGGGCACTTAAGATAGATGCATGCCTGCAAAGCTCCTGCTGAAACACTTCCAAAGAAATGCTGAGTCAGCACTGGATACAGTTGCAAAAAAAAAAAAGACCATTAACCTGGCCAGCTGTTTCTCCTCTCCCTGAAGGAGAAAGATGTCCAAATGGAGGAGTGCTGGATAAAAACCTCAGGGGAGCTCTCGGAAGGGTGCTGGATAACTTTCAGTTGAAATGACTTCTTGCCTTAGGAACATAAAGGGCTAGGAAGGTCAACACTGATAAATGACAGGGGCCAAAGTAAGGTCAGGCTGGAGAACAAAAGCCAGACTGAAGACTCCACTTAAACTGTCATAGGTAAGTGACTTACAGGGAACTTTTGAAAATAACCAGGAGGGTTAATATGGTCCCAAAGACTGAGTGCACCCTATGGGCTAAGGCAAGGTCCATGAATCATTCAGTCATGTAGAAGGAAGGCATGAGCCAGGAGAGTAGAGACAGGAGACACAGATACCACCCTCAAGAGACGAAAGCTCGTAGTTCTGCACAATGCAGAGATTCCTCTGGTCCAAGCACCTGGACTGTGGCTCCAGGTCAGAGATGCCAAGTGGACCTGGGTTCGGGTAGGCATTGTAGATCCTCCCACGTGTTAAACCAAATGCAGACCCTGGGAAAATAGTTCAGAAAGGCAACTTGCAGGAGAGAGGCATTCTGCATTTCTTAAAAACAGAAGTGGTGGGCCAGACAGGGACAAATGTTTTGCAAAGACAGAATTCCACACAGCAAACTTAGGATCTTTATGAATTTTCATTATATCCTGTGAAACTTGTGTTTGTTAACCCCCTGGGGATTTTCCTGAGTTCCCATGCTGGTGCTGGCATAGACTCTGGCTGCTCACGAGCAACCATGCTTTTGTTCTAAAACCCAGGAGACAAGCATTTCCTGGTCATGCAGCCCATGACAGGGTGTCTCCTGACCCAGACAAGTGCTCGTGCTCAGCGCAGACTGGAGGTTTGTAGCACCTTCTCTCTGGCCATATGAGGAGTCTGGCTCCTTGGAGGAGTGCATTTCATGTCCTGTTTCCAACTCCCATCAGCAGCGTGTGTCATTCCCTGGTCACTCGAAAGACTGTGTAGCCAGCAGTTATTGGAGCCAGGATGAAACTGATGACCATTGTCTTTTCCAATAGCCAGATGCCATTTTTAACTTCCACATGCTGTCTGGACACCGTGAGAACTAATGGCAATAAGCGTCCAGCTGCATGGGCACCTCTTTTTTATAGAGGTGTCCTGCTGTCTTTGTAAACCCCCTCTGGCCTCTGCGCATCTTATACTTGTGTAGAAAGTACATCTCTATATTGTAAATAAGAATGTCGAGTGTTGTGTGTCGTGCCTCATTTGAAAAGGCTTTTTTATGTCTCTTTCTATTGAAGTATAGATACCTAATATATATGCATAATATATATATATATATATATACATATGTATAATGTAAAGCAGGGACATTCTATTATTGATTATAAAAATTATAAACAAAACGCCTGCCAACATAATGGTCTAGTATGTCTTCATTCTCAGCATAATATTTTTGTTTGTTTGTATGATTTGTTAAGTTTCCCCAAACTAGTTAGAAATAAAATTTACTGATAATGAGATTATTCAGAATTTCTTGTTCATGAGCCAAATAAATACAGAGAAGCAGATATGAGCCTGAGGTCATGTTGGAGCAGAATGCAAACCTTGGTGGCAGGTTGGAAGCAGGTAGGGTGCTTTGAACCTGTGGGGAGGTGGAGAGAGAAAAGCCTCTTGTTAGTGTACGCCTAGAATTCACAAGATTGAGGAATTTCAGTCTGTTCCAGATGGGAGCACAGAGGCAAAACACAGAGCCCTGCTCTCAGGTAACGTCATTCAGGATGGGATATATTCCAAGCTTCTGTTGGAGACTTGGACAGGTGCTGCGGGTCCAGAAATCCAGTCTTCATTGCTGCAGAAGGCCCAGCAGGCAGCCTGAAAGGCTAGACTATGGGCCCTACACTGCCAGCTACCATTACACATTCTGCCATTAGCGCATCCATTCATTCCCAGATCTGCACTGAGGGCCTGCTCTAGCTAGGGATGTGTTGGTTGGTGCACTAGCAGGAGCACAGCCAATCAAATGGGAATTATGTGGGGCTCATTATGAGTGGCCATGGGAGAAGGTCTTGCTTGCACCAAAAATGCAGGTTACTGGTGGCAGGAAAGGCCTTGTGGGAGATTTGACATGGAAGCAAGATATGGAGTCTGCATAGGAGGGGGCCCAGTTAGGATGGGTCGTAGGGAATCTCTTGGAAAGAGGGGAGAGAATAAGCCAAGGACTTCAAGTGAGAGAGAGAGAAGGAGACAGAGACAGAGACGAAGAGCAAACCATCTGGGAACCTACACTACACTGAACAGCGGACACAGTACACCTCTGATGGAAGAAGTGCAAGACGTCAGACCCCTGCAAGATTTTCTGAAGTCAGGAGGAAGTCTCCGTTGCTGACATGGGTGGGGACTTCCCCACTTGGGACTGAGATTGCTAGGCGTGGGTGATTCCTGCCTATCACTGGGCCAATCCTCTGGGCTAGCTCTGGGGACCTGACTCCTCCTGTCCTATGAGAAGCCCAGGCTGCATCATCCCTCACATGTTTCAGTTCTGAACTTCCCTTTAAAGAGCATCACTGCGCTGTCTGCCGGAGGCACACTGCAGCAAACGCCATCAGATAAACAGGCCAAGAAGATGGGCACATGGTTTGGATAAAGTGATTTATTTCTTTCTTTTAATAATTAGAAGCAATCAAGTAAAATTCCTATATTGATATTTGAAGGGACCACATTAAATACTCTCAGATCCAACAATTTGTGCAAAAAAAAAAAAATATATATATATATATATATAAGAAAGCTTCTTTAATCCTTAGTTTATATGTGAGCAATCTGCATCCTCATAAGACTGGGGTAATATAGTCAGATCCACTGTCCTTCATCAGGGAAAAAATATTCCCTGATGGCCTGCCATGAGCCAGATGTTGGTCATATAACAAAAAGATTGTCCATCCTGTCCCGATGGAGTGTGTGTGAGGGTTGGGGGTCATAACATGGAATCCCAGGAGCAGTGGCAGCAGTAAAAGCCAGATCCAAAAGGAGCCCTCTGAGGAGCCAAGGGGGAATCTTCCACATAGCACCTGGGTGGCAAGGAGTCAACTGGAAATAATAGCAGGCAACTCGGGATTTTCCTTAGAGAAGAAAACCATCTGAAAGTGCCAGGACCCAAGGGAAGTGTGTAGCCAGCGCCCCCTGTTGGAGGCTGGTGGCATCTCTCTCTAAACGGGAAGCTGTTAGGTTAAAGTGTGCATTTTGTACATTGGCCTATCCTGACACCAGTAGCCACTTTGAACTCTTGTCACACTGTTTGGTTCATTTTTAGTGTCGATTTCTGAGAATTTTCCATAATCAGGGATGCTGGGTACATTTGTTCAGATGAACAAATGGTATAAAAAAGGAGAGGCCAGGACAAAGAAGACACAGAAGTAGGGTGATGCTTTCTCCTGTTGTCTTTGCAAGGCATCCATCCCTGTGTCCTTAGGAAGGATGACGTTGTTCTCCAAATGGCAGTTCAACAGCATTTGCTAATATCTAGATCAATCTTTTTGTTGTTGCTGCTATTCACTCCATTACTCTTTCTTTGTTTTACTGAGCATCTATTTTGCACTGGGTACTGGGCTAGGCTATGGAGATATTAACATAAAACATAATCTACTAAAAGGATCTGGGAGGATGGTAAACATTTTGTGTTTTGTTTGTAACCATTAATGTTTCATGTGCAATCACAGGATCTCAGAAACAGAAAAGGGGAAATTAATTGTTGAATTCTGATTCTACTTGGTGTTTAGCAGCCTGGACTTTAAGCTTTTCTTCCATCTCACCAATCAGGTCTCATCTGTGTACAAAGTCTGAGTCATTGCAGTGACATTAAGGACACTGGGACATGTACATGCTTCTTCACAGATAAAAAGAACTTAAAGAAGAGCTTTCAAAACCTTTCAGATGCCTTCCCACTTGCTTCCCTTCCTCATTTCTCTCTCTCTCTTTTTTTCAGTCCTGGAGATTGAACCCAAGGGTGCTTAACCACTGAGCCACATCCCCAGTCCTTTTTTATTTTGAGGCAGAGTCTCACTAAGTTACTGAGGTTGGCTTTGAGCTTGCAATCCTCCTGCCTCAGCCTCCCAAGCCACTGAGATTATGGGTGTGCACCTTCACACTTGGCCCTCATTCTTTAAGAAGAAAAACAAAACACAACAAACTTTTTTCTATATTCTCTCTACTTTCTTTACTTTTTCCCCCTTAAACATTTTCCCCAGCACTAGGGCACTAGGCACAATACTAGTGGTGTAACCAAAGAAAACTGTGGACAATCCAGAGAAGAAAAGCTAAGCCCCACCCCCAGGGCTCTTCCAAGGTGAACAGGAACAATAGACTGCTGTGAAAAGTTCCAGGTGCCAAAATTTATAAACCAACTGTAGTTTTGGAGAAAGCAGTCCCAGCAATTTCAGTCACATAATTGAATTCCCTGGATGCAGAGACCTAGCCTCTAGACAGATGTAAATGTATGCGTGTTGCTGGATAGTGCTTTGCCCATCACCAAACTGGTTATTACCCTATATTTTGTCTTTCTTTCATGACCCATTATGTGGTTTTAAGACAAAGTACTCAAACCCCAAATTTCAGGACTGATCACACTCAGAGACATTGAAAGAAAAATTAAATGTGGACTCTTGTTTATCTCATGGTCAAGGAATGGAATTAATATGCAAAGGTCAATTTCTGTGTGCTGGGTTTTGCATACATGATTTAACTAATCCTTAAATCCCATACACACCACACAAATGCACCAGAGAGGAGCAAAGTGGCTTGCCTATGGTCACACAGCTCAGCGTGGAGGAGAAAGGCCCGAACCCTGAGTCTGTGCTGCATTTCCTCTAATGCAGAGAAGTTACTTAATCATACAAGTCATGCATCTTGTTTAAATTGAAGCCGGAGTTCAAGGCTATGAAGCTTTAAGAAATTCTATTACAATCTAGTACTATATGAGGAACCAACTTGAAAATAAAGGAACACCAGAAAAAGTTCCTCAGCGACAAAGTGGCTTTATGAAGCATTGTCCACAGAGTAACCAGGCAACTGGCTGCCCTGCTGAATCTCCGTGTTCCTCTGTCTCTCCTTCTCTTTTCAAAGTCTCTTTCCACAACCCAGGATGCTTTTCCTCCCCGAGCTTCCACCTACAGTTTCCATCTCTTTCCACTGTTTCTACATTGGGATGACCGATCTTATTCTCCAGGAACCAAGTTCTTTAAAACAGGCTTGAAGTTGCACTAAATTGTTCTCGGTTTGTGGATTCCTGCTTCAGGATGTACCTGAGTCCAAGTCTTGCCATAGAGCCCAGATTTCTCAGGGTCCCACAAGCCCTCTCCTCTCTCGTTCCTTATCCCATCCTCCCCTGTATCCTTGTAGGTTCCCCACTGGGCATATCTGTCTCTAATTCATCCATGGAAACCTGGTGCTCTGAGCCTCTGCAAGAAGCCCCTCCCCCGGTAGCACATTGTCAGTCTGCACCCCGACGGTACAGAATAGGTGTTCAACAGATACTTGCTGGAAAGAGTCAGTTTCTTGAAGCTCCTGTTTTCTTTTGTTGGCCCCTCATCTTACCCACAGCAAGTGATTCTAAAGCAAATGCAGTTTGACATTGGCTCATATTTGTTCTCTAAGCCTCTAAATTTGCAAGAAGAGAGTGGTTTTAGGAGGGGAGACATCACCGTGGAGTTTTGCATGTGGAAAGAGCCTGTTCCCTCATCCAGTGAAAATGCCCATAAAGTGTGGACAGAAGTGGGGTGTGGCCAAGACAGGACAGTGGAGCTCAGGAACAGCATGTGCTGTAGAGTTGGTATTTGAAAAGCCAGGAGGGCTAGCTTAGGAATAGTTTCTACCAAGAGAGTGGCTAAGGCAAGTTGCTCCATAAGAAAGTGTGGCATTTTCTATGTGGCTTCAAAGTAAATTCTGTACAATGACTTGAGGGAAGTTACCTTGGCTGGAGTTTCAGGCTCAACATCTTGGGACCACAGGAGCCTTGGAACTGGTGTTGTATGATTGAAAGATCTGTGTGATAAAACTGCCTTCCTGCTCAGGTGTATTGTAAGGCATTGTTAGGTGGAGAGCTGAGGAAAGGCCACAGCTTGACCTATAGCTAGGAAGAGTATTAGTCTGATTTAAGGTGTTTGAAGCTGAAATCTAGAAATGTCACTCCATTCTTTCATATTGCATCAAATTGCAAAGACATCCTGAAAGTGTTCTTTAGCCCAGGGATAAACGTACCACATATGGCAAAATATCTTGTCCATCATTCAGGCCCTGAGGGAGTTGAATAAGAACCAAGGTTCCTCTGCTAGTGGATGCCTTTGTCTTCATGAAAGGGTGTTTTTGCTTTATTTATGGTTTTCCCATAACCCGTCCTTGAACACATCTCTTTTGTAAACAGTATTTGTTCACTCTCTGCTTGACTCTGTGCTAAGTATTGGTGACCACAGAAGTCCATCAGGTGTGACCCTGGCAGTTAGTCTGGTGGTAGGAAAGAATGTCCCAGACAGGATGAGGCAAGAGAGCAGGTGGGAGCATTGACAGTAACATCATTCTGTGACTTTAAAGCAAAGCACACCCCCCTACCCTGTTACTGGGCTTTTGATGTCCCACGTGGGTTTCCACACAGAAAACTAGCCCAGGTGGGATGTCCCACTCATGTCGACCATGCCACTCTGGTAGGATTTTGATGCTCCTTGCAGCTGTCATCCCAGGATCAGTGTTGAGGTCTTAGGTCTGTAAAGGTGAGAAGGTGA
Source organism: Ictidomys tridecemlineatus (assembly GCF_052094955.1). Lineage (NCBI taxonomy): Eukaryota > Metazoa > Chordata > Mammalia > Rodentia > Sciuridae > Ictidomys > Ictidomys tridecemlineatus. The sequence goes on from NC_135483.1 coordinate 5,009,513, forward strand.
AAGATACATGGCCCCACCTAGCCTGCCAAGAAGCCCCTCTCCCGGGCAGCACATTGCCTGTCTGTAATACAAAGTCTACGAATGGCCTGTGAATAAGCTTGTTCTTTTCAAATTAATACACAAAAATAGATGACCAAATAAATAAAAGTGTCTGATGGTGTCCACCAGCATTGCCAGGCTTGGATTTGGCCAAGGAAACCACTGTGTAACTTATGTTTATTGATGGCATAGGCCAGGGCTCTGGAATTTTTTATTTATTTATTTATTTTGTATTTAAAATGTGACCTCCTACACTATAGATGGTAAAGAGAGGCAGAGTCTTTTTTTTTTTTCATGGTCCTTTCCTCAGAAACAAAACATGAATGTATAGCTTGACGCCACTGTGAATCCTAATGCACATTTATTCTGGTGACAATATCTGTGTACAATAATTGCAGTTTCCTGCACACTCTTGCAAATTGTCTGTGAAACAACCATCCTAATAATAACAAAGTCATTAGTGCTGATATAGGTCTACTATTTTTCTACAGTTGCTTCTCGGTTGGCTTTTGTGTAAACTGTGATGTGTATAAATGATAAATAACAATAATAAAAAAAGATAATTTAACTTTTTCTGGAACTTTGTGTGTATGAAATGCACAGTAGCCACTCTTGGAATGCAGTCAGGGGTGAAGGAGTGATTTGTGCCTTTGGTCAGAAGGCACATGGAGCAGGGTATTATTTCTTGAGTGTCCATTATGGGAAGGGCCTGAGGTATCCGAGGTGGCTGTCAGGATAATAGAAAACGACTAGCTGGACCCCAGGAGACCTGGTCAGGGAATGGCATGTGCCCTTCAGAAACTGAAGACTCAGACCTTCTCCTCCACGGCCAGTACACTGGATTACTCAGACTCCACCCTGCAGAGCTGCCCACTCCCAGTGCATCTAGAGGCAGGTGCCCTGGTCCCTGGGAAGTGTGTCTTGATGGCGAGAGCATCAGGTGGCGGGAATGGGGGCCCAGCCATTGTCCCCTGCTCTTCTGAAAGACCGCACATAATGATGTCATTCCATGTCCATTTCCAGGGGGAGCTATCTATGACAGAGCCCCACAGGGAAAGGAGGTGCCAGGCAGAACTGAAGTCCATTTGACATGCTGTTCACCTCAGCCCCATTGACTCAGCTCAGCTGACCAGAGAGCACCACTGAGCTAAAGACAGAGCTTCCATGCGGTAACGACTTGATTTGGACAGTCAGAGAGAGAGAGTGTAAGGTTTCACCACGAGGTGTGCCCCAAAGCTCCGTGTTCATGCATAAGTATTTAGAAGGCAAGTCATTGGAGTGTGGGCACTGTAATGTAGTCAGGCCGTCCCAGTTGAATGAACTGACTGAATGGTAACTGGGCAGATGGGCCGTGGCTGGAGGAGTGGGTCACTGGGCATGTGCCCTTAAATGGTGCATCTTCCCAGTGGCTCCCCCCCACCCCACTTCCTGGCTGCCATTGATAGACAGAACAGTGCTTCCTGCCACACACTCCCCCATGATGCTCTGCCTCATCTTGGAACTCAGAGGAACTGGGTCAGAATTCCATGTACTGAAAACCCTGAAATCGTGAGCTCAAAATAAACTTTTCCTCCTCTAAGTTGTTTTTCTTGGATATTTTGGTCACAGTGATAAAAAGCAGACCAGCACTGAGATAGAGCAGGGATGGGGAGACTGTTCAAGCTATGCAGGATATACCCAGAATCTAACCTGCAGAGTGCAGTGAGCATCAGGCCTATGTAGCTAAGAGGAGCAAAATGAGACCAGCCTGGGCCCTGCCGAGGTGGGCGTAAGCAGGCGGATGCTCTGTTACCCTGTCACCAGCTCCTGCAGCTGCCCCAGGTTCCCAACACCCATCTCTGAGAGAGGACGAGAGACCTAGCTCTCTGTTTCTCAAGTGACAGTAGGATTCTGCATTTGAGTTATATGCCCAGTTCTTGAAAATGGAGAGTTGAAAATTGTGTGAACTACAGTAAGAGGTGTAAGACTAAATGTCAAATGAAACTTATTTTATTACCAATTCTATGTTCCATAGTTTAAAATTCTTTCACTTATCTTATTACAGTCAAGTCAATGAAATAAGGAAGATCTTCAAATATTATTTCCCCAATTTAAACAGAAGGAAGCTGGGATTCTGTGAGGCTTAAGGAATTAACTCTAAGTTTTCCAGGTAATCAAGACTTAGCTCTAATTTTACCCAAGTATTTTGCCAGTCACTGGAACCTGAAATTGATGTATAAACTAGAAAGTGCTGGGGCAAAGCCATGTGGAGTCTATGATTACAAATGGTGCTCATGTCCCTTTGTCTACTGAGTTCTTTTCAAGCTCTGTGAGAGGGGCCCGTCTGGTGGGTGAGGTTCAGAGTCCAAGCATTGGATGAAGATTCTGTCACTAGTAAATAGAAGCCTCAGCATCCCATCTCTAGTCTCCCCTCTAGGTCAGGCTGCCCTGTCCATCAACATGCTAGTGCCAATAGGAACTGTGACAGTGGCTGACATCTCTATGGAGAGCATCCCCAGTCAGTCTGGCAGGGCAAGCCGCAGGGAGCCTGGGCACAGCAGGAATTGAAGACAGGTGTGGAGAACAAGCTAACCCAATTTCACAATTGGCCTCATGCCTTCTATTTCAGAGGCCCTTACGCCTCTGAGAAAATGTGATATGCAGGGGCAGACAGGGACCGCAGTGCTCACCGGGCCACCATTCAGCCCCTGGCAGCTGGCCTGGCTCCATCCAAATCCCACAAGCCCATGTGGGTATCCAGAGCTTAGGGCGGAGGGCAGACTGGAAGTGGGGCAGGACTCTGAGACCATTCTCCCTTCCCAGGCCTAGGGGCCTCCTGCTTCTGACTCTTGGTAACCTCCCCCCCTCCCCCTCCCCCAAGCACTTCCTCCCTCCCCCCTTGCTCTCTCCTGCCTCTGAAGGCAGCTTCCAAGTCTTCTGCCTCAGGGCTTTGGGGCAGACCTTCCTTTTCCCCATGCTCCTTCCCTTCCTTCTGGCTTTTAGTCCAAAGCCACCTTCTCAGCCAGGCTTTCCTAAAACCTTACCGCTTGCCTCCTCGGCCCACCTGGGAAACCTCCCAGCCAGCCGGGGGCTGCTTCCCGCTGGTCTTTCCCCTTCAGCCTGCACACTGTCCACCTGCCACCTGTTTCCCTGACTCATCTTGTCGACCATCTTTCCTCACTGGAACGCCCTCTTCACGAAGGCAGGGGATTGCTTCTTTTGGCTTGCTTTCCCTTTCTGAATTTCAGTGCCCAGGCACATAGTAGGCCCTTAAAAAAAACTTCCAGGAGGGATTGGATTCCTGTGTCTGACTCACTGTGTGCTTCATGGATATCAACTAACCAGTCCCAAAGACTGAGCTGTCGCCTCCCAGAGGCACCTGGGACCACGTCTGTCCAGGCGTCCGATCCTCTCCCTGCCTCTCCTCAGAAGCATCTCTATAAATACGCTCCTCCACCCTGAGGAGACCTGCAGCCTCAGAGGCAAACGCAGCTTTCAGGGCGCAGCCTCCTGGTTCCGCATCTGGAGCGGTTTCTGTGGCAGAGACTGAGATTCCTTTAGCCTGCAGAGGGCGCCTCAAGTCCAGCAAATAGCAGTGCTCCCTGAAGTTTGGAGGTTGAGTTCTTTTTTTTCAAATGTTGGCATGGAATCTGAGCAAGAAAAAGATAGATGGAATTTGGTTTTGAAAACAAACAAAAAAAAGGAGCATGGGAGTCAAGAATTTAGAATTATCAAGGAGTAGCATGACCGTGCACCCAAGATTAACGTGACAGATGGTTTAATCTAAGTGTGTTACCTAAGCCATTGTGCTGGATAACAGGACTCCATTCCTACCTGATCCTGGTGTGTTATCAGCTAGAACTTTGCCTTTTCAAAATGAGACTCCTGATTCCCTCTGAAAGGGGTTACTTGTTAGCTACATTTAAAAGCAATTCTCTGGCTGCCTATGAAGGCAGGGCAGGATTTTGAGGAGATTGGTAGAATCTGCTCATTCTTTTATTTCATAATATGGAGAACCTATAAAGCACTAGGTGTGTGTGTGTGTGTGTGTGTGTGTGTGTGTGTGTGTGTGTATGTGTGTGTGTAGTCCTGGGGTTGAACCCAGGGGCGCTTTACCACTGAGCTCATCCCCAGTCCCTTTTATCTTCTGAGACAGAGTCTTGCTAAATTATCCAGGCTGACCTCCAACTTGCAATCCTGCTGCCTCAGCCTCCCAAGTTACTGGGGTTATAGGACTGAGCCACTCTGCCCAGCCCAGGCTCTATTATAAGCATCCTAGAGAATCAGCTCCCAAAACAGACAAACTCCTGGCTTTAAGGAAGCTTGCCTGTTGGTGAGGGGGTTGCTCAATGACAACACACATGACAAAGGGAGAAAACTGGTGTCCTTGTCATTACTTCCTCCTCCTCCAGAAGGTGCTCCCTGCTTCTCAGGCCAGGAGTTGATTCTTCCTTTCTTCATTATATTCTCCATCTTGCTCCCAGTCCCCACCATGCTGGTCCTACTTACATTATTGATGCCTGCTTATTTTATGAATAATCTCACTTTTTCCCTGTCAGATTGAAATAGCAAGGGATGATGATTGGACTAGAGATGAGACTAAGCCAGGGCCTGACTTTTCCTGGGTTCTGATCTCCTCCTCTGTGGTCCAGTATGGTAACTGTGCATGCTGCATGCGGTTGCAGGAACCCAGTTCCCCCTTCCTTCGCTGGGTGATGTTGGCCCTCATCTTTCTTCAGTTTTCATTCTGAGGCCATGCCGATCTGTCCCCTGTGAGATCCCCACGGGGAGCTCAGAGTAGCTATTCTGTTGCTCCCAAAATAGGAACAGGGACAGAGATTGATGAAGAAAGAAAAAAAATAAGCAACTAAGACTTGTTTTAAAAGGGCTGTACAGATTCAATGCAATTCCATTAAAATATCAGTGAAATTCTTGCCAAACTGGAAAAAGCAACATTAAGATTCACATGGAAGAATAAAAGACCTAGAAGAGTCAGGACAATTCTTAGCAAAAAAAAAAAAAAAAAAAAAAAAAGTAAAGCTGAGGCATCACTATACCTGACTTTCAAGTATACTACAGAGCCATGGTGACAAAAACCTGATACTGTCACAGAAAAGGACCAGGAAGAACAATGGGACAAACCAACATGGCTACAGTCTTCTGATTCTTGACTAAAGAACAAAAAACATAAAGACTAAAGATACAGACAGTCTCTTTAACAAATGGTGTTAGGGAATCTGGGTATCCTAAGGAAAAAATTAAAAGTAAATCCCTTTCTATCACCTTGCACAAAAGTCAACTAAGTGAATCAAAGACCTAGGGATTAGACCATAAACTCTGCAACTTCTAGAAAAAAAAAAAAGCACAGGGGAAATACTCTGATATGAAAGCATAGGCTGGGACTTCCGCAGTACGACCCTCATAGCTCAGGAAATAATACCAAGCATCAGGAAGTGGGGTGGCATCCAACTAAAAAGCTCACAGCAAAAGACGTAATTAAGAACACAAAGACAGAGCCTACAGCATGGGAGAAAATCTATGCCAGTTACTCCTCTGACAGAAGATTGATATCTAGAACACATAAAGAACTCCAGATACTTTACATCCATAAAATAAATCACCCAATCAATAAATGGGCAAATGAGCTAAACAGACACTTCTCAGAAGAGAAAATACAAATGGTCAAAAACTATACAAAAATATATCTGATATCTTTAGCCATTAGAGAAATGCACATCAAACTATGGATATTTCATCTGACTCCAGTTAGAATGGCAATCGTCAAGAAAACAAATAATAACTGCTGGGGAAGACAGAAGGGTGGAACAGAAATTCGTACACACAGTTGGGATTATAAATTAGTACAGCCATGATGGAAATCAGATTCCTCCAAAGACTAGGCATGGAGCCACCACATGACCTGGCTATCCCACTCCTCAGTATCTGTTCTAAAGAATGAAAGCTTGTATACTTCAGTGGTGAGCGCATCCCCGTGTGTCTAGTAGTACAATTCACAGTAGCCAAGTTATGGAACCAATCTTGGTGCCCAGCAACATCTGTTTTACTGATGAATAAGAAAGTGTGGTATGTATATCTTTTGCAGGAAAATGGATTAAAGAACATCATGTTAAGTTAAATAAGCCAGACTCACGGTCAACAGCCTTGTGTTTCTCATATGTGGGAAAATGGACCTCACAAAAATCAAAGGAAGATCATCAGAGTAGAGAAAGGGAGTCAATCCGAAGGAATAGGGTAGGGTGAGGGAGATCCTGGGAAACTAAATTGATCAAATTTTGTGCGTGTGCCAATATGCTACAGTGAAACCCACCATCCGAATGACTATCATGCACTGATAAACAACTGTAAAAGAAAAAAATTAAGGAAGTATTTTGCCACCAAATCTGCCTACTTCACACTTTTATTTTTCCCCCATTTTAAAAAAAAAAAAGATTCTATGTCATTTAAAATTCAGGACAGCTGTGGGTCAACCTAGCAGAACCTTGGGCAAACATGATCTCTCTGGCCAGCACATACCTGCACTGAGGTGGGGAAGTGCCACCTTCATGCTGGTATGTGACACACTGCAAGCTGAAGAAGGAGCCCCTCCCCTGGCCTTGTGCTTCTCACCAGGGGAACTGGAGTTCCAGCTGAAGAACTGGCAGTGCCCTGCCGCACAAGGATGCTTTCCAGGACCCCAAACCACCATCCCCTCGCAGGCAAGTTTTTAAAGTCTTTTCCTGCCTAAAGCATTGCTGACATTCTTGCCTCCTGCGGGACTCTGTCAATATTAGTGCTCTCTCTCTTCCTTTCTAATGATTCACGTAGCAGGAGAAACTCAGACTGGAAGATAACATGAGGACGCACAGTGTCAGTGTGCCCAGGGCAGAAGGACATAGATGTACAGAAGACCAATGCTTCTCAGAGAAGGAAGGGTAGGGATACTTGTAGTGAAGGCGAGGTTTTCCTGGATTGTGGACAAATATCCAGAACTTTCCGGGTGGAGTAAATAGCTTGCAGTGGTGTGCAAGCAGGGGTTTGTGCCAGGGGTTGATGGGAGCTATCATCTGACGTGAGAGAGGGGAGGGTCTGGGGTGGGTCTGCTGGAGGGGAAGCAGGAAGAGCATCAGGAATGTAACATTTTGAGCTGGTTGAAGGAACGCATGGATACTGTCTATGAGCAATAGGCCCTTAAGGAACAAAGCTCCTACTACCAATGTGCTTGCTACAAAACAGCTCAAAACAGCACAGCAACTAGAGGCAGGAATCCAAGTCACAGTGGAGGTCATCAGGTCATCAACCTGACGGCAGCTGGGTCAGTGCCGATGGCCACAGGTGGGTGTGCTAGATGCCAGCCCCCACAGCAGGTGCACTGCCAGGACACTTGGTACAACTTTGTGAGCAATGACAATGCAGGGTCTAATTTTCCTTGTACATATATTTTAAGAGAGATTAATTACACTAATGACTATTACTATGCTCCTGGAACTCCGCCTAATTCCTTGCAAGTAACCGAGTTGGCTGACAGTGGTGACAAACTGACAGAAGCCCACCTTGTACCAGCAAAGCTGTCTGATGACATAATGCCAGGTGGGGTGCGTGGTGTGTGCCATCACTGGCCAGGTGTCCCCAACCAAGAAGCACAGCCATGGCTGGATGACTCCAAACACTAAGGGCTTTTGCTTAACTGAAGTGGGACAAAGATGGTGCACGGGGCCTCTAAAGGATGTACTCCACTCCTCTCCACTGACCTTCATCTCCAGAGCTTTGATTCTGTGCTGGGAGGGGCTCCCCACTGGAAGTAACACTTTACATTGATGCTTTTTCCTCTTTTAGTCATTTTTAAAACTAAACACAGGCTTTATATCCTTCCATCCTCAAAATCCTGAGAAATATGCTTTATTATTTCTGTTTTATTGATGCAGAAGTAGAAACATGGAGAGTAATTTGGCAAGAATACACCATTATTTGATAGACAGATGGGGATCCCCGCATTCGCTTCAGCATTTCCAAGTTCCTAGTGCCAGCTCATGGAGACTTATGCAGGGTACCTCACTCCTTATTTCCTGCCTTTTTATCTTTTTTGGGGGGGCTATTGGGGATTGAACTCAGGGGCACTCAACCACTGAGCCATATCCCCAGCCCTATTTTGTATTTTATTTAGAGACAGAGTCTCAGTGAGTTGAGAGTTCACTGCTGAGGCTGGCTTTGAACTCATGAGACTCCTGCCTCAACCTCCTAAGCCACTGGGATTATAGGTGTGCACCACCATGCCCACCCAGCTCTTTCTATCTTTTTGTTTTTGCCCTTTATTTGCTTTTGTATTCATTATTATTATTATTATTTTATTTTTATTATTGTTAAGTACTGGGGGTTGAACTCAGGGGTTCTTTACTCCTTAATTACACCCCAGTCCTTTTTAATTCTTTTTATTTTGAGACAGGGTCTTACTAAGTTGCTGAGGTTGGTCTCAAACTTGTGATCCTCTTGTCTCAGCCTCCTGACTTACCAGGATTACAGGTGTAAGCCACCATGTTTGTCTTTTATTTGCTTCTATGTTCAACAAAATAGTTTATTCCAAAGAGAATACTGCAGACCTGGCATCTCTTATAGTTTAGATGAGGTGTCCCCCAAAAGCTCACATGTGAGACAATGCAAGGTTTGGAGGAGAAATGATTGGGTTATAGCCTTAACCTAATCCGTGAATTAATTTCTGGTAGGATTAGTGAAGTGGAGACTGGAGGCAGGTCGGGTGTGGCTAGAGGAGGTGATTCACTGGGGCATGGTTGGGGCAGACATTTTGTATCTGGTAAGTGGAGTCTCTCTCTGTCTGCTTCCTGATCATTATGTGAGCCGCTTCCCTCTGCCACACTCTCTGTCATGCTGCCTGCCGCGCCCCGGGCCCCCGAGGATTGGAGCTGGCCTATTATGGACTAAGACATCTGAAACCCTGGGCCCTGTAGAAGTGGACTTTGCTCCTCCATAGCTGTTCTGGTTGGTTCTTTAGTCACAGCAACAAAAGAGCTGACGAGAACAGCATCTTTCAGATGGGCTGAGGGAGGGGATGGCAGGACTGTGAGGCTGAGCTCTGCTTCTCAATATTCCAGAAAGGGACAGGACCCTCTGAGTTCCCCTGCGGTCCAGTGCCCGTGCCACGCTGATGCCCCTTCCCTCCTCTGGTCAGGCAAGGTGTTGGCGTTTCTCGGACAGGACTTCCTCTTCAGTCTCGCTTCCAGCACTTCAGTTTACCCGAGCATCTCTCTGGGACCTGGTTCAGCATGGCCTGGTCCACGCTGGCCCTGCTGACGTCTGTGTCCCTCTGTACGTGTTCCGAGCCTGAGTTGCAGGCGGGCTCCCCCCTCAGAGGGCCGACACATGCAGGGAGGCCCTGGGCTGGCTTTAAGTGTGTGTTCCAAATTTCCCTTCCTCTATCCTGTCTCTTAAAATAAACAAACACAAAATAAGTGAACAAATCATGTCTGGCTGAAGAGCGGGTGGCTTTTCCTCGTATTTTCCTCAACAGGCCCCTGTAAGCCCTTTGAATGTGAGACGGGCTGTGGACCTGAGTCCTGGGCCTGTGGCTCAGCATTACTTTTTGCTTTTTGGCTTCGTTTCACCTTCACTCCTTCCATAATATGTTTCCAATCACGAAATGGAAAAGGGCTTGTGGCCACACTCCTTCCAGGCCCTTTCCAGTCCCGCCCACACTGCCCCTCCCTTCCCAGGGCCCATCAGCCCATCCTCCTTGGGAAGCCTGAGGATTAGGGATGACCTGGAGGGACCAGGAAAGGACCGTAGACTGAGAACGTCAAAGGGGGAAAGCCAGTGCTTTCATTTATAAAAAGCTCACTCCACAGAGTCATCACATCAGGACACAAGTGCAGTGTGTCTTCTCCCACGTCAAAACTCCTCCAAGGCTCCTCTTGCTCTTTGGGCAAATGCTACATTTTTCCCAGCTCTGATGTGACTGGGCTTGCTGTAAGTTCTTTCTCCTGCTCACCATCAAACCTCGAGAGCCCAGTGCAGTGTCTGGACAGTGCCCTATTCATCCCCCACTGTGCTCTGTGAGCTCACTCTGTGCTGGGCATTCAGGATGGAGGGACTCAGCATTGGAAGCTGTCACTCAAGGGGGAAGCATGGAGTCCCAGAGGTGAGCCTTGGAGTGGTGAGTAAGGGCTTTCTCATCAGCACCACCACAATCTACCTGTAAAAACTGTGAAAAAAAAAACACTATTAAAAGTGTCAAAAATTGCATTGGATCAAGTTAAATGGGCAGGGGCGATTTTGTTCAAGGCTGTTGGACTGGGGGAAATAGCAGAACCCAGCCTGGGCTGAGCTCCACGAACACAAAGTCCAGGACGGTCTTCAGATACTAGGAGAGAGGGGGATCATGGTCTTTCTGCCTTTGTTGGTTGGTTTTAGTAAAACTGGGAAGAGAAGACATGTCACATTAGGACAGGAGGTGATTTTGCCACCTGAAGCAGTTGCCTCCAAACCTGGCTCTGGCTTTCAGGCAGAGACTGGGAGGCAGGACCGCTCTTCACTGATGCTCACTGCAAAGGGAGACCTCCAGGCCAAGGGGACATCCTTAGTGGTGAAACTGGAGAAAGGCTTTGTAAGAGATTTAGATCTCAAAGGGACAAAGGAATGAAGCAGAAGTCTGGGGTATTTGAACTGACAACTGAATTACTGCCCAATCCCAGCTGTGTGCTGGAAAACCTCTGTTCTGGGTAAGTGCAGCCAAGAAGTCGGGGACTCCCTCTCCTCAGCTCCCAGTCTGAGACTGTGGCATTAGGGTGAGAGGGGCCGGCTGCTGGCCCTCCTCATCTCACCTCCCTCAGCCTCATCAGGTGGAGGCTCTAGTCCCGGTGAGCACAGCTGAGAGGACCAGACCTTTCTTCCCCACCCTGGGCAGCGCGGCAGGTCCTACCTGGGCAGCAACACTGAGAATCCTGGGGCCCAATTGCCCCACCCCAGATCACTCACAGGCTTTAGGTTCTAAGCCAAGGTGACCAAGGAGTGCCACCCCCGTCCCCCTGCCTACCCATACCACGTGTCGACAAGACAGCCCTCCAGGGGCAGCAGGTGGTCACTGCCAGCCTGAAGCTCAACTGCAGAGCATCTCCAAAGGGAAGAGACCTCTAGAGAACAAGAGTTCTGCAGCTCTCCATCATGGGGTGCCTGTTGTTAGAAGAGAGCGGGGAACTCTGTCTAAGGAGGTTGTTGAAACTGAGGATGACCTTGGGGGAGGTCAGTGAAGAGGAAACTGCTAAGTCTGTAATAAAACAAAACGACAACAACAACAAAAACCTATCAGAGCAACCAGGAGTTCAATGGAGAAAACCGGAGAAAGAGACAGTCAAGATCCCTGCGGGGGTCACACCAAGTCCAGGTGGCTGTGCGTTTGTGCCAGGCTGCTCCCACCGGGTAGCAACTAAATCAGAGAGTGGGCAGATGAAGGAGACACACAAAGCCACACAGGCATACGGCCACACAAGGTACACACTGTCTTGGTTTAGCCTCTTGGTCTATTTTCTGTTGCTGTAACCAAAGACCAGAGTCTGCACACACTTTATAGAGAAATCACTTACAGGAACAGAGGGTCATGGGGAGATATATCCAGCTTGACTCTCTGACAATAACCTATCAATCCATAAGGAATTAATCTGTTCTGCGGACACAGCCTTCTGGATCTAGTCCTCCCATCTCTCAACCCCTCACGATGGGTCTCATTGTCAAAGGAGATAAACCGTAACAGGCCTGTCAGGGTCTGGCTGGGTCTGAGTGTTCCCTGCAGCTTCCTAGTTGAAATCGAAGCCCTAGGAGCCTGGAGAATCCATGTGACCTACCAGGACTAGATTAGGTCACCAGGGTAGAGCCCCAGGATTGCATCTTGTGGCCTTATAAGAGACACAGACGTATGTCTGCTCCCTGTCTCTTGCTGCTCCATGTCCTGCTCTGCCTTGGAAATCTGCCGGCAGTGAGGCCATCATCAGATGCAGACCTTGGGCCTCCAGAACTATGAGCCAAAACAAACCTCGTTTTCTTTTTAAATAAGGTTAGCCTGCCCCTGGCATTCCATTATAAGACAACATGGACTGACACAAGACCCTCACCTCGAACCAGGCACTAACTGAACAATAGGCCACCGTAACAGAGAGGTCGGCCCTGAAAGGCAGGACTCAAAATATTCTCAACCCAGTCTGCATCTGGAAGGATGTGCTTGTGCCCAGGAGGGCACTGTCTCGGGCCACAAGGGAACTTCATCTACACACCCTTGACCGGACGTGCTGCACGCAGTACAACCTATAAATGTCTCCAACTGTGACATCAGCATCCACACCACAGGGATGTCCAGTGGTTAAGGGTCAGCAGGAACTGGCCCAGCGGGTAAGCACAACCATGGACCAGGGAGGGGCTTGTGCTGCCGTCCAGCTCAAGGGTGACTCCAAGACAACCTGAAGACAACTGAGCAGGGACAGAGAGCTGATGGACTGCAGGGAACATGGACTGGGAATGAGCTCAGTCAAGTCACTAAGAACCCAACAAATGACAAAGAAAGCCACCACCAGCACCTGGAAGAGGTGCCAGCCCCCAGAGAGGCGAATGCTATGACCTGAAATAATCAGCTTTAAGTTAAAATAGTATGAAGTGTAGAAAGGAAGAAGAAAGTATGTTCTGAGCACAGGGAGGAGAAAAAGAGAAGGCAGGTTTCCCTGAGCAGACATGAAATTCAGAGCAGCTCGTAGATACATTAAAATAGTCAAGAAAACTGTGGCTGAAGTCTTAAGGAAGGGTGTGGTGGCCATGGCTCATCAGATCGGCCCTGTCAACACAGAGAAGGACACTGTTAAAAAGAACCAAATGGAAATCCATTTGAGTTGAAAATATAATTTAAAAGGAGAAAAAAAATCAATAGAGATTCAACAATAGATTCGAGCTGGCAGTAAGGAAAGTTGGCAAATTTTAGATGAATCAATAATGATTTTACAATCCAAAGAACCAAGAGAAAATAAAAGCACATACACTAAAAATGGCAAGAATTAAAGATCTAAAAAAAACAAAAGACATGTACAGGGATATTAAGATACAGCTTCTATCCAAAGTGATTTATTGATTGAACACAATCCTAATCAAAACCTAGAACAGCCAGAAAAATCCTGAGTAAGGAACAAAACCAAAGAGTCATATGTCCTAATTTGGAAGCCTATTATAAAGTGCACGAGTCAGCGCAGTGACACTGGTCTAAGGACAGATGTACAGAAGAGTGGAGTAGAGTTCAAAGTCCAGAAATAGATCACACTTTTATGGACACTTACGTTTGATGAGGATGCCAAGAGAGAATCCAATGGGGTGGTATCATTGATCAACCTTACTGGAACAACCACACAGCCAGATAAAATGAAACAGAATTGGACTTCTACCACACACCAGGCACAAAAGTGGACTCAAATAGATATAGATTGAAATGTAAGAGATAAATCTGTAAAACTCCTGGAAGGAAATTTACTCTCAGGAGTCAATCTCTGTGGCTTTGGATTCGGCAAAGGAGTCTTGCATGTGACACAGAGCACAAACAAGAAAAGGTCAACGATGTGGATTAGGCCTCACCAAAACCTGAATGCTGCAAAGGACACCATTGAGACACTGAAAGATAATCCACAGGATAGGAAAACGTTCGGCCAGGCTCATATGGGATCAGGGCAGGTCAGGTGGGTAATCTGACTCTACCTGTGACAGCCCCTTCTAGGGAGGGCAGTTCAGCTCTACCTTCTCCACCAGCATCTGAGATTAGCCAAGGCAGGGGGTGGTGTTGAAGCACACCAAAGCCCCCAGGCTCTCTGACCCAGCCTGTGTGAACCCCAGCTGGGCAGCACAGTGACCACGCATCTTAGGGCAGGGAATGGACCTCTGTGAGCCTCATCTGATAAGGGAGCCACTGACTCCTACTTAGCTGAACTCTAGCTGGATCAAGTCTTAGTGCTTGGTGCTCAGGAGTGGCTCAGTGACTTCTTTGTCCTCTCCCTGGGGCAAGCAGAGCAGCAGCACCCTCTAGTCCACTCAACGCCCACATCACAAATACTTTCTCTGATGCTTGCAAAAGTTTTGGTGGTGGCAAAGTCAGGCTGGTTACTGCTAACTGTTAAATGGATAATAGGGGAGGGAAACAAGACTCAGAGAAGCACAGAGACTTGTCTAAGGCAGCATCTCCACATTCTGGGGAGAATGTGGGATGCGGAATTTGGTTGAACTGGGAGTTGCACCACCATATGATCCAGCTACATCACTCCTTGGTATTTATCCAAGAGAATTACAGTCACGTGCTACTGTGATACATGCATATCCGTGTTTATAGCAGCACAAGCCACAATAGCTACATTATGGAACCCGTCCAGGTGCCTGACAACAGATAAATGGATAAAGAAAATGTGATATACAGATGCAATGGAGGTTTTATTGGGACATCAAGAATGGAATCATGGCATTTTTAGGAAAATAAATGGAACTGGGAACATCATATTAAGGAAAATAAGCCAGACTCAGAAAAAAAAACAACACTCATTGTATGTTTTCCCCCATGTGCAGATGCTACAGAGCAAACAGGGAAAGGGGAGAGAAGAGGGAAGAGAAAGAAGAGGTGCGGGGAGTGGAAGTAAGCATGTCATGTGCCTGCATATACACCATTATGTATAACGTCCCTCCATTATGTACAACTAGAATGCAACAGGAAAAAAAAATTCTTGAAATCTACAAAATGTTGACTTCCTGGTAGCAGGCATCCCTGGGGGTGAGTATTGCTCAGATGAATTTTGGACAGAAAACTTCTACATTTGAAAAATTAAAAATTAACTTCTTATAGCACAAACACACTAATCTCTCTTTCACAGCCACTAAAAAAAAAAAGATGGTGAATAAGAAAATCAGAAAAAAGAAAATAAATCACCATAATCCATGCATTTAATTTAGATTTTAAGAGCTACTGGTCGGCACTGCTTATAGTCAGAAGAGCTCTGAGGCACTCCACTGGTCTTGGTAGCATATTTGGTGAAGTGACTTTAAAACAGCATTGCACATCTTGCACATAAACAAAGAAGTGCATTTGGAGAAATTGAGATGATGAGGCTAAGAGCAAAACCGGAGCTGGGGAGAGTTTCACCTTTGCCTCAGGCTGAGTGACCACATGGCTACCCATAATAGAGCTTGGTGAGACAGCAAGAACCCCCTGCCAGCCAGAGTAAAAGCTGAGACGGTACTCAATAGCTGTTTGTTTGTCGGAACTATAATGGTTATCCAGCACAACACATTTTAGAAAACGTCTTTCTGATCAGCATGAATTTTGCTTTTTCTGTGTGTTCTGCCTGCAACAGCCATGCCTGCTTACCACATCAGAATTCTTCATTCTCCCTGCCTGGGGATTGCTCCTGCAGGCGATCCCTTGTCCAGTAAGGGACACCCTCACACCTGTGGATACTCCAGCCCAATCCCAGGCTTAGCCTGCATGCCTCCTTTCCCTCACTTTAAAAGTCCTCCAGCTCCTCCATCACAGACCTCTCTTCTTCCAGGTGCCATCTTGTTGGCTTGTACCAGGCAAGGCCTCTGAACTCTGCTCCACCGTCCTTGATGGATCCCATTCTACATTCTCCCCCAGAAGGTCACACCCACCCTCCCCCTCCCCAAACCCTCGAATGTCTGCACATTTTGGCTGGACTATCTCCTGATCCTGGCTTTATGGGTGAGGCACGATCTGTTCCCATTCACTGTGCTGACTTCCCCCATCTTCCCCTGGCTCCGGCTGCAGAGAGCATCCCAACATTCCCACCAGGAATTCTGCCTGGAACACAAGACCTGTGTGGCAGGCTCCTCTTTGGCACTCAGGTTCTGCTTTACCTTCATCTCAGAGAAGCACCCCTGACCACCTCCTTCAGTCTGTGCCCACCTGGGACCATTCTCCACCTCACACTGATCATTGCGAGGATCTTTTTGGTTTATACTTTCATCCCTGTCTCTCTCTTCTAACTAGAATGTGAGTTTCATGAAACCCAAGATCTCCTTTTGTTTATCTCTATTCATACCATTTATAAAAGTATGTAGTGTCCAATCTGTGTATAGTCCATCTTTGCAGAGTGACCGACTTGATAAGATCAAGCCACACTTCAGTGCCTCCACAAAGCACTCTAAGGTACTCTGCGATGAGAAATGAACCAACTGCTCATTCTCCCCTTGAAAGACACTAACCCTGAACAAGGTTAATCTGAGATCTCTACTATGTATGTTGTTTCTGTAATCAGATCTTTACCCACAAGAGGAAAATCTGTTTAAAAAATCACTTATACCCCGAGCTGCCTAGCACAGTGCCCTGGACAGTGCAAGGGCAGGCGCTTGGGCAGTGAGCCACTATCCACATGACAAAGGGCATTCTACAACCTGACCCCATGCCCGCCAAGTTGGACACTGAAAAAACAAAACTACTGAAAGCAAAGCAAACAAAAAACCCCACCAAGCCAAAACACTAATACTCTGTTGAATACTCTGTCTGCCTAAAACAAGCTATCAGAGTAATAAGATGTTAAGAACAAATAAGCATATTTTTGGTGTACACATTTTACATGAATTGCAAATTGGTGACTCCCAGTTCCTACTAAATAAAATTTAAACAAACATTTAAAGACTGTCAGTTTGAAGAGCATCAAATTATTGTCCTCTTTAGGGCACCCACTGTAAGGAAATAAAAAAGAGACCCAGAGACAAGATGCAGAGGCAGGGAAGATGGCTGCTCCTCCAAGGGGCCACATTTATTGATACCAATAGGCTACATTAGGTCATTAGTGCCATCACTACATTATTGTTTATTGTATCAGCAAGGTTGCTTGTTCCACAGTTACAGTCTACAGTTACAATATGCAGTGTTAGGAGCTTTGTGCAGCTCTCCAGAAAGTCCCTTGTCTGAAGTTACTGTTAGGCAGGCAGGTCCAGGAGCACCGGGTCTTGGTGAAACCCTGTAGTTATCTGCCAAGCAAATTCCTTTATTCCCAGGAGCTGTGTGCCTGAGATCAAGGTCGATGCTGGTAAGACTCTAGCACAGAGCCTCCTCATGCAGGGCATTGCCACAGCAGCTAGACATTGCACATGTATTAGTTATCTTACTAGTTCCTAGGAGAAACTGCAGGGCATTCTAAGTGTGGGAAACAGGGTATGTTACTCCCCCAGGAGTTTGCTCACCAGAGGAATGCTGCCCTGAATTTCCATGGTCAGAATCCCTACAGCCTCCTTTATACTGTCCAGCTCCGCTCTCCACTGCACCTCTGGGTGGGGCCACGGGGTTCTTCCTTCCCTCACCACCTGGAAACATGCAGCCTGTGGCTACCCCCAGGGGAACCTCGTCCTGCAGCAGGAGGTAATGAACCAGCTGCCTCTCCCGTGGGTTGGTGGTTCTCAAACCTGCTGCAAGATCAGAATAAACTTGTTTTTGTTTGTTTTGTTTGTTTTAATAAACAATCTTGGGTTATTTAAATATCCCACATAAGTCTATAGTATTGTCTCCTGTATAAAGCAACTGGGTCCAAATATAAATATCTGTCTCTAGTGGGGATGCTCAAAAACCTTTAAAACCATCAGGGAGCTATTAAAACCCCCAATGAGATCCTCATCTCAAATCACTTCCACTGGAATTCACCATGGAACTATGTTTTTCAATCTCCACAGTGATTCCAGCCCACACCTGGGGCTGAGAACTGGCATCTGATCCTCAGGATGGTCACTGGGATTTCCACCATTCATTCTCATTCATCCCAAATGCTTCTCAGTCAGACTTTACCCTGTGACACTTCAGACAAGTAACTGAGCACCTCTGAATTTCAGTTGCCTTATGTCCACTTTGGGGACAAAGCCACAAGCTAAACTGTTATGAGGGTAAATTGATATAACATGTAAGAAGCAATTGATAAATAATAAATGCTCAATAAATGATGTGTATTAAATTATTGATTTATTCTAAAAAAAACACGCTGGGCATCCTCTAGGTGCCAGGACCTCTGCTAGGTTTTGTAGTTTTAGTAACCATTTCTCAAGGAATGTGTTCCTCAGACAGATGATCAGCAACTTCAAACGTGCTGCTGATGGAACAGTGTCCCCCAGAAAATGTCATTCACTACAGCTGAAGGGAGATCCAGTCAGACCCGTGGAGGATTCTACTCGTCAAGGTGTAGGACAAGCATCAAACTGGTTGGTGTGTGCAGATCCTGTCCAGATGGCCAGGGCTGCTATGCAAGGCCCCGAGTGGGGTGTAATTGGACCAAGGGAACACTGGAAGAATGTGCCTTGGGGTTGCAGAACTCGAGCCAAACAGACGGCCCTTCCAGATCATCCCTCAGAGGGAATTGGGCAGAGAGGAGGTGAGATAGCAGTGACCCGAGGACCCCAGCACAGTAAAGGTGTATAAATGAAGGCTGAGGGGCCCCGGGGAGAGGGAGGCTCCCACCTCCTCCACTGTGGGGAACAGAGCTCAGGGTGGCCAGATGGTTGGTGTTTTAAAGGAAACGATCGATATAGATTGTTACGTAAAACCTCTCATTTTCCAACTGTTGATGCAGAGTTTAAAAATTACACCATGGCAAAACCCCTGTGGGCACCTAAGGCCAGTGGATCCCCGTTCTGTAAACTCTTTGAAGTACACATTCTCTCAAGAACTCAGAGCTAGTTTGGAAGAATAGCAGAGGTATCACCAGTATATTAGCCCCACACTGTACACGGTCCATGAAGAAATGGCCACGTCTATGTGCAGGCCACTCCCCTCAGTGGGCATCCTGTACCCAGAGGGAAGCGCTCAGAGCAAACAGCAGGGACACTGTGTGTCACGCTGTCGGAGGACCTCCCACATCTGGCTCATGGGAACATGTGGCCTCCTGACTGTCTCACAAACCTCCCTTGCTGAATTAAATGTGCACAGTAGCCACATCACAAGGCGACTACTTTTTGGCATTTCTCTTAATTGGGGTATTTATGTCTCAGAAATGCTTCCTTGAATAATTTCAAACCAGCATTTGTGAATTTATCAACCACAGACCTTAGCCTTTGCCAAGTCTCTTTTACCTTCCAGTTAATATTTTCTATGATGACTCTTGGGACCCTCTGTCTCTTCCTCTAAACCTGTGCTAGAGTTAAGTCAGCTTTTCCTTAACCCTGCAGTAACTAACTGCTAAAGGCAGTCTTGCCGGAGTGGCAGGGGGTGCACAGTCTTCTCTGTGTTCCTGACCTGTCACACTGTATTCTGAGGGATTGGCACATTAGCTACTTACAGACCTCAGAGGCAGGAGCTCTCACCAGCCATCCTTTGTGTCCTCTCGTTGGCCTACTTCCCTGCCCCCCTTGGCCCTCTCCTGGACACGGCCCCTTCCACTTGACCCCAGTTCATCTGGCCCCGTGTGGGGTTCTGCACAGGGAGGGCCACGTGCCTCCACCTGCCCTTCTTCAGGAGCCTCTGAGTGTCCCCTCAATGCAGAGACGTCCCTCCCCAGGTCTCCAGTGGTGTCTTCTCTAGGGACAGCCAGATGCCAGGCTGTTCCAACGTAGCCCTCGCATCCTCCTGGACACACGGACTCTATGGTGTTTCTCTTGTCATGCACATCAGCGTACGCCCGCGAAAGCCAGCCGTGAGCCGCTGACACACCCCACGGGGCCTCCCTCCCGCTTCTTGGTGACACAAGGGGCACAGGGACCCCGTGAGGAGGGGCGACACTTCTCTGCTGTGGGGGCTCCTTGCACATCATAAAATGTTCAAGACACCGTGGGCCACTGCAAGAGCGGCAGGCCCTACTCAGGGATCAGCCGAGGCGACTCCCCTCAGTCTACCCTCCAAGGTGCCCCTGCCCCTCACACAGCGGGCGCTCAGTGGTCCACCCTCCCACTCACTATCCACTGCCAGTGTCCCTAGTAAGAGCCACGTTGTGGACAAGTGCTAGGACAGGTGTCAGAGATACCAAAACAAATAAGCCCTGCGCCTGGTCTTAAAGGGGCTTGGGCGTGGGCTCGCAGAGATCAGATCTCACCTGGCACGTGAGTGACCCGTACAGTGAGGGCAGGCAGCAGAGCGGGTGGGACCCCTGTCTGCAGCAGCAAGGGGCGTCTCAGAGCTGAAGCTCCAGGAGTGACTGAGAAGGAGGGTCTGGGGGTTCACAGAGACAGAAAGATACATTGCTGGGGTGCGGTGGCCTGCGCCAGCCCTGCTTCTCCTGTGAATGCAGTTGGTACTTGTGTGTTGAGCATCTGGGGAGAGAGCAGTGCACTGCCCAGGAAAAAACACCCCATCCTTACGGAATTTGCACATTGATAACATCGAGGGCATTACCATCAGAGCCGGACCAGGGAGGAACAACATAGAAGACCAAGGTCTTAAATAGGGCTCCGCATCCAGAGCCAGAGCACAGAAGGTTTTGAGTCACAGTTAGAAATTTTGGTACCATTCTGCAGAACAGGATCCTCAGTCTTGCCACCATAAGCAAACCTGGCTGGATAACCAGTTCTTCACTGTGTGAGCTGACCTGTGCCATGTGGGACAGTCCGCAGCAACCTTGGCTTCAACCCATGCCAGTGCACACTCTCACTCAGTAGTGACAGCGAAATCATCCCTAGACTTCACCAATGTACTGCAGGGAACAAAACCCGTGGAGAACCTCTGCTGTGTAGGGAGCTTATGTAAAAGCACTTCACAGGCACACTAATGTGTTTATTTGTTTCTAAATAAATGTGACAGGAGCTAGTCTAGAACATTCAAATCTTCCTTTTGAATTCAAATCATTTCCACATTTTATGCAGCAAAACTGCCAGATTCTCCTAGGCAGGTGCCTTCAAGGTCAGGGTTTACTCAGTGAAAGCCACACTGTCTGCTGGCATGGAGGGGGTCAGGAGCAGAGAAAATGGGGGCCTTGCTTTAACCAAGGCCATTCCTCTGCTCTGAATAAGGGTGAGAGATGCAAGTTCTGAGCCCCTTGTCAGAAAACACGGCTCTTGGTTGCCTTCTGCATGGAATCTCACAGGTGAAGATGAAGATATGTATGTAAAAAATGAAAACCAAAAGCACTTTGTAGACACATTCATGGGTCTTTGAAAGCCTAACCTCCATCAGGATCCTTTCAAAGGTCTATAAAAACTACAACAAACACTCATCACGGTGACTTTATTTCCACAGAAGTGGAAAATACAGCATCAGCAGGAAAGGTTAAAACATAAAAGTTTAACGTGGTGTGAATTCATCCACAGCTCTCAGGGCTCCTTACCAATGTGATTAGTGATGAGTAAGGCTTTCTCCCAGATTCTGTAGTCTCTCGGATATCACCGCATGCCAATCAGCTTACGTGCCCTGCAACATCCCATAACGTTCCACTGGGAGTCCTCTTTAGGGTCATCTCCTTCATAGTGAGTAATGAAGCCAGTTGGCAAGCAGACAACTCTAGTGCACCCCCAAGTTACTAAGCTGGCCTCACCACCAAACCCGTAGTCATCCCAGCCTAGAACGCAAGCCCCAAAGGGAAAACTGTTCACAACTGCCCAGGTGGGCTTCAAAGTGGCTTCAACGACATGCATTCTCAGCTCTGTCCTTGGTCCCCACATGTCTGGTTCACCTCTTGCAGCTTACCCAGACTCCATAACGGTCAGCCATCCATCCAGTTCTGAACCTGAAAACCTTTGCATCACCTTTGACAGCCCCTTCCCTCCTACTCTCCATGCCTCTCCAT
This sequence comes from Ictidomys tridecemlineatus, assembly GCF_052094955.1. Lineage (NCBI taxonomy): Eukaryota > Metazoa > Chordata > Mammalia > Rodentia > Sciuridae > Ictidomys > Ictidomys tridecemlineatus. The sequence continues at coordinate 5,031,259 of NC_135483.1, forward strand.
CACTGAGGACTCTGCTCCGGCCTTCTTCACATCTCCTGAATCAACATTCATGTACAGCCTTTGACTTCCCACTAGGTTCTCAGTGCTCAGCTAGTGCTTGGCACAGGTAAGACAATAGGTATTAACAAGTAGGTGTGACACAAACCCATCCCTCTAGGGCAAACTGCACACTAGTTATGTCTTCAAGTTGCAAGGAAAGTGAGAAATGGGTGGGTCTAGAGCTCCAATGTTCAGTAAGTTGCTAACCCGATGTTTATCTATGGGGTATTTGTTTCAGGAGTCCTGAAGGATACCACAATTTGCAGACCCCTGAGTCCCTCATATAAGTCAGCATAGTACTCACTTAGAACTATGTGCATCCCCCATGTAACATAGCATTTCTAGGCTACTTATAATACCTAGTTCAATGGAAACACTATGCAAAAATTATGATACTTTATTATTTAGGAAATAATTATAAGGAAAATGTCTGTGTATGTTCAGTGCAGATGAAAATATTTTCTAGACATGTTTGATCCCCATGTTTTGACTCCATGAATAAAGAGAGTCAACTGTATAGGTCTAAGGAATACCCTAGGCCTGTGCCTACCTGTTTTTCCAATGTAAGCTGCTGCCCCATCTCCTGCAAGAGCCTTCTTGCCCTGTTAACTGGACTGGTCCCCTGTGCTCAAGGAGGACTCTGGTCACAACGTGGTTCAACTGGAAGAAAACCAGTGTTTCACACGCCCCCACAACGAGGTCCTCCTGTAGTCTCCCATGCTGTCTGACCACACGGAAGAACGGGTGAGAAAAATCCATTCAAAGAGATAAAAAGTGCAGTAAAAAAAAATCTAAGTTTTGAATGGCACCCGGGGACAGACACATGTCCTCTTGAGTCCCAGGAATGCCAGGAATCATGGGGAAGGGAAAGGCTTGATCTCCACAAGCCCTAGCTCAAGGCAAACTTACACCAGGTGGGAATAGAAAGTGTTGTTCAAAGCCTTGTAGAGGTTTATGAGGACAGAGTTGGAGAAGCATGGGCACACCTGCTAGTAGGTCATGACATTCCCATGTATTTTATCCTGATCTGTCTGTGATGGGGATGGGACTACCCAGGTCCCTACCTATTGCATCCCAAGGGTGCCCAAGTGTTAGCGGTCTCCCACTCCAATGCAATAAAAGCCCCAATTTGCACATTTCCATGCAACATCACGGAGGGTTCACATTCTTGCTCCTGCAATTGCTTCATCCGGATCATGGGTGGGTATTGCAGAAAGGGCTGAGAGCAGGTGGAGCCTTTTCTCTACTTGTTGAAATTTACAAAAGTATCTTTGAGTCCTTTAACTCTGGGACTCAGGATATGCTGGGAGGAAGAGAAACTGGGGGGTATAACATTAAAGATTAAAACAAACGATTCAAATCCACCAACAGCACTCTGTACACCTCCTCTGTGCAGAGCACTGTGGCAGGCCTCAAGCTGGCAGCACAGTGAATGGGTAGAACAGTGGGACACCCCCTAGTTGAAAAGAGTCATGGCAGACCATGGTGGTGACAGAGAGGCCACAGATGTCTTTGATTAAGCTGCAGGTGACATTTGGGGCAGATTTCCCAACCTCAGCACTATGAAGATTTTGCACTAGACAGTTCTTTGTTGTGGGGGCTGCCTTGAACATTATAAAATGTTCAAAAACATCTTGGGCCTCAAACCTTAAGAAAACCTGCCCCAGTGTGACAACCAGCAACGTCTCCAGTCAATGCTAAATGTCCTAGCAGAGCAGGGTGGGAGGAAGCACGGGGCTCAGAGGAGACTAATTCTAACTGTCATAGAATACTAGATTTGCACTTGATCTAGAAAGCTTCTGCAGGTACATCCAGAAGGGAAGAGCATATCTGGGAGGGATGGTCTATTGGGGAAGAGCCTGGTGGGTGAAGGGTTTGTGCAGAGAGGTATACAGGAGCTGGTGCAGTTGTGGGGATCCCTTGGGTCCAAACATGAGGCAGAAATCCAAAGTCTATGACTGTGAATTTTATTTGGTCCTCATAACTGCAACATGACAGATTTTATCTTCCAAGTTCTCAAAAACAAACCATGGTGAGTAGAAGAGATGTGCCTCTCCTAAGGCATAGAGGCAACAGTGGGCTTCTCCAATGTCTCTTGTGTTTGGGAGCAGAATGGCTGCATTTGACTGGAACACATGAGCTCCTGCATCAAGTGAGTGTCTAGCCAGGTAACAGAAATGTGAGGTGACCCCACAAGAGCTAAATAATTTATGGTGTAATAACACAGCAAAAATCGCTTATGATTTTTGCTCGCACATAATTGGGGAAAAGGATTTTTGTGGAATGGCTTGGGGTCTCAGAGCACCCTTTGACATCCCCCAGCATCTGTAGAACAGACATTTAGAGAGTGAAAAAGGTTGGGAGGGAAAAAGAGGACTCATTTTTACAAAGCTTTATTTTTCCAAATGTCTCCATAGGATGCACATACTGCAACTATCTAATGAGGCACAGATTGAAAATGGCTAAAGACTCTTGTCATGAACCAGGGTGATGGTACCCAGAGGCGCTGTGAGAAAATTCCTCTAATTGCAATTTTTAGTTATTATCAACATGGTCCCCATGCTTCAGGGATAACTGCCAGAGATCTGTGTTCACTTTTCTCTACAATCTCCAGGTCTTTTAGAAAATCAGGATATTTGGAGCCAATACATCAGGATAAGTTCAGATTTTCTTCAGAATTTTAGTGCCTCTCTTAAATATTTATGTGCATGCATTTTTAAAAAGTGATCAAAATGAGCTAGGCTTTGAGATAAAATGATGCCTGATTTAGGTTTTTTTTAGTGATATTAATATAATAATAAATATTAACATCGATTCCTTTCCATATGCTAGTTATTGTCATAGCTATTTAATATGCATTAGCTAATATTTAGTAACTTGGGATACACGCTGTGTTGTTATAAACCTTAAATACGTTACTTAATTTAATTATTTCTTTTTTTTTTAATTTTTATTTTATTTTTTTATTGGTTGTTCACAACATTACAAAGCTCTTGACATATCCTATTTCATACATTAGATTGAAGTGGGTTATGAACTCCCAATTTTACCCCAAATGCAGATTGCAGAATCATGTCGGTTACACATCCACAATTTTACATAATGCCCAATAATTTAATTATTTCAATAGTTACATAATGTAAATATTGCCGAACCCTATGTACAGATAAAATCCAGGCTTGGAGGTATTAAATGATTTTCCCCAAGTCACAACCATGAAGACTGAAATTAAAACTTCAAAGTCTAGTCTTAAAATCCTGTGCTAATAAACCTCCGAGGCTGAAGGAAAAGGCTTGTATGTTTTGATGCAGCATGAACAAACGTACACAAAGATCCACATCATGAGTGCAATGAAAATTTACATTTTATATTTTTTGCAAAAAACTTTTTATGAGTTTTACACCTCTGCTGTAAACTCAGACCAGGAAACAGAAGAGAAAATCTTATCTCTTCGCCATCGCTGTCTCCTCCTGAAGTAATGGCTGGACTGTCTCCATTGATCAGCTTTCCCTGCTTCTGTCCTTTATATAAATGAAAGGTGATGCTCTTACTTACTTCTGATTCGGACTGCCTTTGTGCTGTGTGACATTTATGAAATGCATCCCTATGGTGTAATTTGAAAAACGAATCATTTTATCACACTACACTGCACGATATATGGAAATTCTGCATGTCTTTAGACTTACACTCTGCTTTCTGGCATTTTCAGTATTAATAACAGCATCGTGGGGCTCAAGGTCCAGTTCACTCAGGGATAGAGAGCTTGGCCAGCATTCGGGAGGCCCTGGGCTCCACCTCAGTACTGCAACAACAACAACAACAACAACAACAAAATGTTGCTATAGACATTTCTTCACATGTCTTTTGGTGCTCATGTGTGTGTTTTCCTGTGGGCACACCCTGGGTAAAGGGCAAATGTTTCCAACTCTGGCAGACACTGCCAATAGATTTACAATTTGCTTGTACCAATTTGCACTCTCTAATAGTACCTGAAGGTCCTAATTATTACTTCACTGACACTTGGTGGTGTCAATGTTGTTGTTTTTGTTTGTTTGTTTTTACTTTAGGTACTCTAGGGTTAATAATGCTCTCTCATTATGGTTTCAATTTGACTTGCTCTGGGTGACCGGTGATGTTGACTATCTTTTCATGGATTTATAGGTCACTTACTTTAACATTCTATTTTCTAGTTTGCATCTTTAAAATTGTGTTGACTTTCTTCCTCATTGATTTGAATAAGTTTTATACTTTATAAATATAATTTATAACGTAAATATAATTTTTCAGGAGTTTATTATCCATTTTAAACTGTGTCCACATTCTCATGATACCATTTGGTGAAATCCAACTTATATTTTATGGCTATCATTTATGGTGTCCTGTTTGAGAAATCTTTATCTTATCCCAATAATATGAAGTTATTTTGTCGTTTTCTTCTAAATTGTATTCACTTTCACAGAGAACTTTAAACTTGTTTTAAATTAATTTATGTGGGTCATGAGATTAAAGTAAATTTTAAATTTTTTTTCCTTTTGGATAACTTTGGACAGTATGATTTATTAAAAAACACACCCACCGTTCATTGTGCCAGATTTTTATGACTCAAGTAGTCATGCACGTGCTAGTCTCTAAACTCTGTGTTGTTCTCTAGGTTAAACTGTGCCAATAACCCAGTATTGCAATGGTTGAGATTAACCATCTGCTAATGTCAATCAACTTTGCTCTTGTTCACATGTACATTAGTTTTGTTTTCCCTTTGCATTTCCATATACATTTTAGAATTAACTTATCAATTTCCATTAACACAAAAAACCAGAAACTTTAGGAATTTGATTAGAATTGCCATGAATCTATGACTCAATTTAGGTGAAACCTGTGTGTTCTTACAATAGTTGGTCTATTATTAGGACATAGGCCTCCTTTTATATAAGTTCATTCAATTTTTCTCCTTTGTGACTTATAGTATTAATATACATGTAGTATGTATTGCTAAATATCTGATATTTTAATATTACTCTTAAATGTGTTTTCAAATGTATTATTGATGTAAAAATAACGGAATATGGAAATACCAATGAATTTTATGTATTGATCTGCATTCAGCAGTTTTGCTAATTCAGTTATTAATTCTAAAGGGAGACTGGACAATTGGTTATGTCTTCTCCTTTTTTCATTTGTACCATTTGTACCATCTGCAGATAATAGCACTTCAATAATATTTAATTAAGTAAGCTTATTTCTATTCTTTGTTAAATACTTTTTTTCATAGTGTAATGATGTTGACATTCATAAAGTAATTTTATTTCATTTATTCTGATATTGATTTGATGACTCTCCTTTATTTTGTTAATATTATAAATAATATGGATTAATTTGCAATTAGTAAACCATTTCTTAAATAATCCTAAGTTTATTAAAAATTACATATCCCCATTTTATTACATGTCGATCAGATATCAATTTAATGTTAGTCCTTTTGCATTTTGTTTGTGAGAGATAACCATCAATTTCGCTTTTGGTAATTATATTTACAAGTTTTCGGTATCAAGGTTTTCCTTTATGCCTCATCAAACAAGCTGGAGAATTATTCTATTTTTCTATTTTCCTACTCTATGGAGAAATAATAAAAAATTATAACATCATGTTCTTTCTTTTATCAAATACTTGGAAGAGTTTACTGATGAAGCCATGTGTTCCCTCAAACCCTCTGGGTGCATGTTTGAGGTATTTCATATATGATCATGCAGATTCTTTTTTTTTTTCATTTTTTTTTATTGGTTGTTCAAAACATTACAAAGCTCATGACATATCATCTTCCATACATTTGATTCTATTTCCCTTTGTTTCAGTCTTTGGAAAGAAGTTTTTGTAGGGATTTTTCCACTTATTAAAATTTTCAAATGTTCAACTTATATATGTTATCAGCTTATGCATTGTGGGGTTTAGCTATGAAGTGTCTCCCCAAATCTATGCGTGAGACAATGTAGATGAAATGATTGTGTTATGAAAGCATTAACAAAGTCAGTGCTTTTATCTCCTAATAGGGATTAACTGGGTCCTAACTGAAGGTGTGGTGTGGCTGGATGAAGTGGGTCATTGGAGTGTGTTTTGGGGTTTATACTTTGTCCTTGGTGAGAGTAGAAGCCCTCTCTGGTGCCATGTCTTGAGGCCTTTTCTCCTCCACACCCTTCTCCCTGATGTTCTACCTCCCCTTGGGCCCGGATCAATGGAGTTAGCCATCTATGGACTGAGACCTTTGAATCTGTGATTACCAAGCAAACTTTCCTTCCTCTGAAATTGTTCTTGTCAGATCTTTTGGTCACAGCAGCAGAAAAGACGGCTCAAACATCCATTGTTATAAGATTATGTGTAGACAGAGCAGGATTTGGATGACTTCATTCCCCAGCGCTTCCCATCCCATACCCTTCCCCCCCCCTTTCATCCTCCCTCCCTATTTCCTGAACCTTAGAGGTCTTCCTTCTACTTTCATGAGTTCCTTATTTTTTTTTCTTTAGCTTCTATATATGATAGAAAGCATTGAATTCTTTCCTTTCGGAGCCTGAACTATTTATAATTTAGCAGGATGTTCTCCAGCCCCAGCCATTTACCAGCAGATGGCTTGATTTCATTCTTTATGCCTGAGTAAACTCCATTGTGCAAATATACCCCATTTTCTTTATCCATCCATCTCTTGATGGACACCTAAGCTGGTTCCATAACTTGGCTACTGTGAATTGTGCTGCCATAAAGGTTGACATCCATCTATCACTATACTATGCTGATTTCAGTTCTTTTGAATAAATACCAGGGAGACTTATAGTCGGAACATATGGGATTTCATTCCTATGCTTTTAAGGAACCTCCACACTGATTTCAAGGTTGTACTAATTTGCAGTACTTCAACCTGTAGAAGTGTAATTTCTCCTCCTGTACCCTTGTCAACATGTAGTGTCTATAGTTATAATGCACTAATTTAATGAAATGATGACAGTAGAAAGACCAGTAAAGGTCACAGTGGAGAGAGTGAGGAGGGGAAGGGGAGATTGTGGGGAAGGAGGCTGATCAAATTATGTTATAGGCAGGTATAAACATGCCAAGATGACTGTCTATTATGTAGAATTGTAATGCAGCAAAAAAAACCATAAAAACTTTATTCACATATATTTTGAGATCTATAGAATTTTAAATGTTGCCCCCTTTTATTTTTTTATTTTTCTTGATATTTTTTGCATACCTGTGTCTCACATTATTCTGACTGGGGTGTTTTACTTACAATAATCTTTTAAAATAACCAACTATTGACTTTTGTCATGGAAATGTTGCTCCCTATTTTATTAAATTGTGGTCTTATGTCAATCATTTTCTTTCCTTCATGTTCTTTTCGTATAATCTGCTATTATTTTTTTTCAATTTGTTTTTTAAAATGTTGTATGTCTTCTCATTAGTTAAAAATGACAGTAGAATGCATTTTGACACATCATACATAAATGAAATATAACTTCTCATTTTTCTGGTTTCCTTCCTACCCCCATACCCCATCCCCTCCCTTCATCTCCTCTGCCTAATCCAAAGTACCTCTATTTTTCCCTAGCCCCCTACTTCATGTGAATTAGCATATGCATGTCAGAGAAAACATTTGGCCTTTGGTTCTTTGGGATTGGCTTATCTCACTTAGCATACTATTCTCCAGTTCCATCCAGCAAAAGCCGTGTCCTATTTTTCTTTAAAGCTGAGTATATTCCATTGTGTATATATACTACATTTTTTTATCCATTCATCTGTTGAAGGAAGGACACTTGTTGAGAGCCATAGCTGAGTCGGGATGATGCATGGCATTTTTGCCAGAACTGAGTGGTTGAGAGGTGACACCAGCAAGCCATTGAGATGATGATGGTTATGTTAAGCTGTGTATATCCTGGAGATTAATGCTCTATCTGATGTACATGTGGTAATGATTTTCTCCCATTCTATAGGCTCTCTCTTCATGTTATTGTTTACTTTGCTGTGAAGAAGCTTTTTAGTTCGATTCCATCCCATGTATTGATTCTTGATTTTACTTCTTATGCTTTAAGAGTCTTAAACCCCTATCTCTCACCCTATGCAAAAAATCAACTCAACATGGATCAGGAACTTAGGCATTAGAACAGAGACCCTGCACCTAATAGAAGAAAATCTCCACTATGTCAGCTTATATCAGCTCCTAAAGTGCAAGAAGTAAAATCAAGAAGCAATAAATGGGATGGAATGCAATTCTTTTTCTAAATTCTGGAAATGGATATTTAAATCAGTGATTTTTAATATTCCCTTTTGACACACATTTAATTACAAATTCAATTACATTGATAGATACGGGTCTATTCCATAATCTATCATTTCTTGATCTTGAAGTTTATGGCCTTTAAAGAATTTTGTGTATTTTTCCTATGTTGTTTAAGAGATAACTTTTTGTCTGGAACTGTAGAAAAAACCTTTAATCCCAGCTTCTCGGCAGGCTGAAGCAGGAGGATTGCAAGCTCAAAGCCAGCCTCACAACCTAAGCAACTTAGTGAGGCCCTGCCTTGAAATAGAACATAAAACTGGCTGTGGATGTGGCTCAATGGTAGAGCAACCCTAGGTTTAATTCCTGGTATCAAAAAAAAGATAGTTCCTTATTATCATCCCTGTATCTGAAGGATCTACAGGGTTGTGGCCTCTCTCATTTGGGACATGGGAACCCTTACCCTGTCTCTTTCCTCCTGTGTTTTTCTTCATTCTACGTAGTAGACAATGGATTTCCTTATTTTCAAAAGGAACAACTTTTCCTCAGTGATTTTCCATGTTTTCACCTTCATAATTTCATTGACTTCTACTTTTTATTATTTTTTTCTGCTTTATGTTTTCTCTCTCTCTCTCTCTCTCTCTCTCTCTCTCTCTCTCTCTCTCTCTCTCTCTCTCTCTCTCTCTCCCTTTTCTAGTTCTATAAGTTGGATGCTTAGATCACTGAGGTGGAAACATTTTTTCCTTTTGAAGGTAAGGAGTTAATGCTAAAGAGGTTCCTTTACATTCTGTTTCAGCTGCATCTCACACATTTTATTATGTCATATTTCAATTTCAATTTAATGTATTTTCTAACTTTCCTTTCCACCTTATATTCAATCCTTGAACTATTTGCAAGAATTGTCCAATTCCCAAATAATTGAGGGATTTTCTTCCTGATATATTTATGTGATCATTTTCTTATTTGACATCATGTTGTCAAAAGTGTACTCCTTATTTCCCCACTCCCACTCCAGAGATGGTCTTTTTTGGTGAATGATTCCAGCACACAAGGAAAACATCTGCTTTCCTGGATCCATGAATCTCAAGTAGGTCAAATTGGATGACTACGTGCTGTGTTATTCTGTGTACTTACTGATTTTCTGTTTTGTTCTATTCATCATGAAAGTGGGAGCTGCAAGCTTCAATAATCACGGATTTGTCTGTTTTTAAGTTTAGAGCTATTACTTTAATTCATGTATTTTGAAGCTTCATTGACAGAAGGATATAGATTTAGGTCTATGTGTGTTCTCAGGACATGTGTCCTTTATCATTTCATAAACCTCCTGGTCACCAAGGCTTCTGTGTGTGTGCATGCTGCTGAGCTCACGTGCCACGAGTGAGCACGGATTTACAACAATGGGGCATACTACGTGGACGGTCCTGAGAGATGGTTGCCCCTTCGGTGATTGAAGGGCATTCCCCACTATAAACCCTTATATATCTCTGAAAGTTCATCTTCAGAGAAAAGGTGCATGCTCGATGCACACATCTTTGTTTTACCAAGACTTTTACTAATGGGACAATCAGCTGGGCTTTCTTCAGATAGCTCTTTGCCTTGACTAGACTCTTGTAAATGACTGACCGTTTATAACAACTACAGAACAGGGTCTCTCCAAGGAACCTGATGGAAAGCACTGAACACCACTGGCTGTGATTTGCTCAATGAATCTCAAATTTATTGAGATAAAACTTCACACAACATATTGTTTTCTTAACAAAGAGATTGTTCTAAAGGGAGAAGAAAAGTCATTCCGGTAGTGCTTCAGAGCTAGAATGGGGGAAGGCTTGTGATCCCCATGTCAAATTCACTATTGCTTTGAGATGAAGTTTCCAACACATGTTTTTTGGAGGGGACACATTCCTATCATGGTGATTTTCCATATGCATCCTCAGATAAAATAGGTGAAGAAAAACAAGCAGACACATACACAAAAGATACCTTTCTTTCCAACACCCAAATTCAATTCCATTCAAACCTATGGCATACTCCATCTCTGTCATTTATCCTGTTCTTGCTCCTCCTGTGACAGTCTGGACATTTCCGTTTCATGGTGGAAAGGATGACCTTCAGCCATTCAGGAGCTGCGATGATAGCAGCTATCTCACTGTCCTTGTTCCACTTGGGTGTTGTCCTATATTTTCGTAACAGGTGGCCAGAGGGAGCGGGAGCACAGAGGAGGATCCAGTAAGCTCCCACATGCAAAGAAGTCCTGGAAGAACATCTGCTGCTTCTGCCAAGAGCCCAGCACCCAGGACCACACTCAGCGGTTCTTTAGGGCTGAGTCAAGGCTGGCGGCATCTCAAGCAGACTTTGCTCAGGTGTGTGTCACCTGCTGCTGGTGTGTCACCCCAGTGCCTCCTCCAACAGCCCAGCAGGAAAGGTTACCATGCAAGTGGGCATAAAGTTTAGAAACCCAGATGAGACAAGTGGTTGTCTTTAGGGGTAAACTTGTGCTTAAGGGGGAGGACATAGAACAGTATTTCCAGAACCCTGGAAGCCTAGGCAGGCGGTGTGGGGAACAGCGGGCAGGCCTGGCTTGAGAGCACATTTCTTCCCACCCAGGGGCAGGATAGAAACTCTATCCTGCTGGTAGATTAAGGAGCATGTTCTAGCCTGGCCCAGGAAAATCCATAGAAACCATTTTGAGAGAGTTATAAGCGAAAACCAGCCAAAGGACAAAGAAGTAGAGGAATTCATCAATATGCTTCATCCAGGAAACTTTTAAGGAATTGTAAAAGTTTACCTGAGAAAGTTAAGTTGTCATTGTCAAGTTGACTGTTTTCAGCTTTGAGGATAGCTCTCAGGTGGGAAAACGTGGTCTCGTGGTGTAAATGGCCAAAGAAAACCCAAACCCTTTTCTAGAGGAAAGACAGGTGGCGTGGAAACCCACACAAGCTGTGCCCTCTGTCCCTGCAGGGTGCCCAGAGCTGCTCTGCTGGTCTTTACTCCTCTGCTTATGAGAGCAGCGTCCCTCCGCTGAGGGACAGAGCCCCAGTCAGCAAATGACAGCAAGACAACCTTCAGTGCCTCTCAGTCCCCTCCTCAGGCCCTGGAAGTCACAGAAATGCAGATCTCGCTTCCATCCCAATTACTAACTGAGCAACCCCAGCCCCAGGAGAGCTACTCACTTGGTTTCAGTCCACTAAGACCCTGCCCCAGCTGGTGTCGATAACCACACCCTCTTTGCGTAACTTTGGCCTCTGACCTTATCTACCATCAAGGGCGTGTCTCATCTTTCAGAAAAGCTCCAGCAGCTTTCACTTATTGCCATATTTGTGACCCTATCTGTGTCCATGAGTTAAGGGTCGAAGGATGAGTTCACACACTGGTGGCTCAAAGGCCATTTTGTTCCTTTCCATTCGTCTTATCCAATCTCTTTCAGTTTTGCCATTAGAAAAAAAAAAAAGTGCTTAACTTTCCTCTGGAATCAATTAAACCTGCGCCTGATGGTGGGTGAACAATGAGCGCCTCTCAGTGCTTTTAGCTGCTGCTGCTGAGAGTCCCCTGAAGAGCAGCGAGAGGGAAGGAGGGGAACATGTGGGAGGAGACCTTCAACCTTCCACCAAGGCTGCAGGAGCTGGCTGTGGCCCGAGCCATCTGGAGTACCCTCCCAAGCCACACTGCATAGCTGGCCCTCCAGGGCCACTGCCTTTATCAAGTGTCACTGTGGACTTTATCAAGAGCCACTGCGGACTGTGTATGGAACAAACTGGCATGGAAGGCCATTGAATAGGAAAATCTGGTATTTAGGAACTTCTCACTGGTAAAGACTACCCAGATACAAGGGACCTGCTGTGGTTACACAGTCTCTCTGAGATGGGTGTAGCCTGCTAAGATGCCAGTCAATCTGTTGACTGCAAGACATCACAAAGCAAGACTCCACCCCTGAAACCTGATCCCTGCCTTTGATGTACCCCCTTCAATAAACCACCAGGGTGGGCTGGACCGGTTACCAGACACTCTGCTTTAAAACCTATTCTTTGACTCTTTTATTTCTTCACTAATTATTTCAGACTCTGTGTTCTAAGGTGGCTTATCCCTGCGAAGTACCGGCAGCCATCAAAAACCCAAAGCAGACATTGCTGAACCAAGAAGCCCCATCTCACCCTCAGAGTCCAGAACTAAACTGGTCACCAGCCTGGCATGGTAGTCAGATCCTTGTAAGTCCTGCCCCTCTCTCCACGAGGGGATTCTAAGTCAAGCCTCACACAGGCACTGGTGTCCCTGAGTTGAAGATGAGATTCAGCATCACAACTAGAAGATCTGGGAATCCAGTTTTCAGCTTTTCTCCCTTGGAAAACCAGGCGAGCTTTGGGATGAGCACCGAGTCCATGCACCGCGCCTCTGTATTCTGAGGAATGAATTTGCTTTTGACAAATCTCTTGGCTCCTCTTAGCCTTCCTCTCCTTGTCTAAAGTTAGATCTTAATCCTGTGCTGCTTTCCACCCAGGGCAGTGGCGAGAATGAGAGGCTGTATGTTAATGTCCTTTGGAAACAGTAACCAATATCTGCACTTTATACAGATATTTAAGAATGTGCCACCAAAACGTGGAGATTATTTCCAAAAATGGAAAACTGTATTCTGCCTTACAAGTGTGAGTAGGAAGGAAACAACCTGAAATGTATCCAATCCACACGACGGCCAGCAACTGTCACAGATGACTTCATCCCATCTCCTATTCCTGAATCACAAGGAGGCCAGGATGAGAAGCAACCCTCCCCCACAGGAGCAGCGGGTTCTGCTGCATGTGATAGCAGGAGGGGGTGACCACCAGATGGATGTCATTGTCCTGTGAGAGAATTGGATAGTCTGTTTTTACAAAGTATCCAGGACTCTATTTAGTGAGAGGAAAATGAACAATGGTTTTCAAGATGCAAAGAGGAATATCTTGTGCTGACTCCTGAAGCTCTTCTGTTTGAATATCGTCTGTTGCTTTGCTCTGTGCTGCTCTCTTAAAAGGGAGCCTGAAGTCTGTGTGAAGTTTAAAGACCAAAGAGAGAGAACTCCGGCTGGAGGCCCTCCCGTACTGGAACATTTCGGTAGTTAATGTTGAAAGAAATGGGAGAAGCATGGTTCTCCATAAACTCCTCACAAATTGTTTAGAGGGAATTCCAAATTTGCCAACTGAATTTTTAAAAAGGCACATTCATTTTTACCTTGTGCGATTCTTTCTCTACCCCCAAGTATAAATAAGAATATTGAAAGATGGAACATGTATGACACAAACACTATGAATTCTTACTCCTCAGTTTTTTCTTTTTATATCGGGAGATGGTTGATCAAAACCCAGGTCATGGTAGGCAGCTGCTGCCCCTCCTCTGTGTGCTTCTGGGTTTTGATCTGCCATCAAGGCACAAAGAACTCTAGTAGTCTGGTGGCAGATAGCAGGGTCCCTGGGACAAAGGTTGAGTTTAAGGGAAGATTGCAGCCTCTAGGCGATGAATAAGCACGAGAATAAAACAAGCAATGAGTTGGAGGGAGAGGTCTGTTGTACTGTTAGTCAATTCCCCAGAGAAACTATTGTACATGAAGGGAAAAAAAAAAAGAAGAAAATGCTGACATCCACCACTGGAATCTCAGAAGAGTTCCCTTATCAGGACAGGATACATGCTCAGGGCTGGGTGAACAGCCAAGGAGATGGGGAGCTGAGTTCCAGTAGAACTGATGGCACCTCCTGTCTAAGAGTCTGTACTTTCTAAACCATATTTGAAAGTCGCACATAATGGCCGTTGTGGAGCCGCTGAACCTGATGTGGGAGCTCTGAATGTCAGGGGACCCCTGTTCCAGCAGCACCTTCTCGTCCCTCTCCTGTGATGCACTTACATTTGCACAGTCGAGGGGGGAAAGGGGCTCCCCCTCACTTCCCTCAGAGCTGCCCGCATAGCCCCGTGGTTGAGGTTTTGTTGTGCTGGATGTATGAATGTTCAGCATGAAAAGCACTGACACACCCCAAAATTAGCAGGAAGAGTTCTCTGTAGATGGATGAGTGTTTTGCTTCCTTGTTTATACATTATTCCATGTTTTAATGGTTCCATAAGAAAATGTTGATGATAAAAAGGCAGAAGGGTAAATAATATCTCCCTGCCTTTTTTTCTTTTAATTTGGGAATTATCCGTGGCGAGAACAAAAGCCCTGTGTTGTGACTACTGCAGCCTGGATCAGCTCATAGTCCAGAGTCCTTCTTGTGGGCTTTCTGTCTCACAGCGGTTGTGAACTGGAGACTTGACTTGTTTTTGAGAAGTGATGGAGAGCACTCTCAGGAGGTGTTTCCCCTGAATACTGAGGTAAGGCAGAAGGCACATATTTGTCATATGCTGGTCATGGACCAGCTCTGCATCTGGTACTGTGGCAGGCTTCCTCAACTTGCAGGCCACCTTCTGATCCCAGGCTTCAGGTCCTCCAAGGCCATGGCAGCTGTTGAGCTGGTTCTGCAGCAAGGTTTGTGGTGCTCTCCTGGAAGCAGTAGGTGCTGTCTCTTTGACTTTCCTGATAATTCAACAATCTGCTTAATATTCCATAACAGAGACCCTTGATGTGGCAGGAGGGGATTTTATTTTCAAAAAATTTACACTGATTGACATAGCATCAAATATGTATGTTTAACAGTTGGGTTCAACCAGAGCAATGTGTTCCAAGTAGGGAAGACAGGCACTTTCAGTATTGCCAACAGGGACTCTACACTTTTGTCAACCCTGCTCAACCCGCTTTACTTGCCGTGTGTGCAGCCATAAGATGCAGTGGCCTTACTGAACTCACGTGAGTAAGGTCTTTGGTGGTTTCTACAACATGACACTCTCCTTCCAAGTCAATGTTGGGCTGCTGCAGATCTCTAGGAGCAAATGCCTGCTCCTCTGCGTTCAATATCATCAGAATGAAGTAGGGAAAAGGCTTTCTGGTCTTCTTGGTGAATCAAAGAGATGCAGCCTTATTCCCATAGGGGAGAGGGGAGAGGGCAGGGTGATTTGATGTCCTATGGGCAGCTGGAAAACTCTTCCTATAGGCGTGGGCATGACAAGGAGTCTCCACCAGGATGTACAGGGAAGCTGCTCAGGGGAAATGCTGCCAGGGAAACTTTCTTAAAGCAATTTCTCATGCCCAGTTGCATAGAAAGAAACCAACTTTCAAAAATGCATGGGTAATCTCTGGGCCAGGAAATACATCACAAAAACCTTCATCTGTTTCTTTAAAGATTCATTAACTAAGAAGCAAAGAACTGAATCTGGGTCTAAATGCGATCTTTTTAAAATAGTCACATCAAATAGCAAAGGCTGACCCAATTTGAGTGCATGGATGAAGGGACTTTGAGTCAGAAGAACTGAGTTTAGCACAGTGGTTTGCCAAATCAGGTTAAGTGCCCTTGGACCTCAGTGCACCAGAGAGTCCTTATGTGTGAAGACAGCACTGCAGCTTCTCCCCCAGCACCAGCAGGGGTGCCTATGAACCTGCCAACCTTCGCCCCTTGTCTTCACTCCTGATTTACATGGGATGTGACTCCTAGGTCACCTCTGATTTGGTTTCTATAAAATTCACCTGTCCCTAATTTAAAACAGATTGCATACAATAGCATGATTTTTAAAAATAATGCAAATTTCAACTTCTATACTTTCAGTGTCCGTGTTAGGCAGCAAACTTGCCAGACTTGTTGAATTTAATTGATACGGCTTCCTCACTCCACCCCTAAAAAGATAGACACTTCCTGTTCACAAAGGACAGAATGAGTGAGACACTGTGACCTGGCCTGGGTCATCCAAGTGGCTGAATAAAGGCTTCCATTTGGAGCTCTGTTGAATACCATTCCGTGAGCTTCTATGACATACATTTTTATTTTTCCTTCATTCAACAAACCATTTTCTTCCTGTGCCACAGTCTCCAGAAAGGCACAGTTTACTGTCTGGCAGATGGGACAGAACACACATTTCCTACTTCCTAAAATAGTCCACTGTCAAAACTTCCATTCTTCCTGCTCGGGAAGCCGAGAAAGCCATCTGGTGACGTGCAAGCTCCTCTTAACACTGGTATTTACATACATATCTTCTTTTATTCTTTATTCTTAAGAATGGGCTTGTTCATCCAAGTCAGCCTCTGAAGTCAGAGACTGTTTCTGCAGGATATTAAAGGGGACCCTAGGAGAAAGGGAGCAGTCCTATTCCAGGTGTCCTCACGGGACAGAGTTGGTGCTGGTTAGTGGAGTCGCACGTACACTTTCCAGGTCTGAACCCATCTGGCTCCATGTGGCTGGGACCGAGATAAGGGATGGTGGCCTGCGGTGTCCGGGACACTCTGAAGAAGGGGATGGTGGGTGACTCAGAGCTCTCCAGTTGGGGGCTCTGCAACACTCCTGCAGCCCCCTCATCCTCCTCACAGGAGACAGAAGAGTGGTCCAGGGGAATTGGAAAGAAGATTTTCCAAGGTGACAAGCGGTTTAAAAGAAGAGCTTGGACTCTCGATTACGGCAGTTCCCACAAGGCGTGGAAGGAGTATCGGCCTTTGTCGGGCACGATGGTCAGAACTGCCTCTCAAGCCGACTGACAGCCTGCTCCCTGGCCCCCAGCTGCGGCCAGGGCTTCCTCCCAGTGCAGCCTCTCAACTCCATTTCTCCACCGCCCTCTGCACCCTCCTGTCCATTCCTGGGATTGCCCCTTCTCTGACCTCTGAGAAATGGAAGCTGAGGCAGAAGTGCGCCGTCACCTCACCACGTGGTGTTGGGCTTGGCCTTGACACACCTCCACTTCTTTCCCCTCCAAACGCAGGGGCGATTGAGAGAAAGAGACGGCCCAAACCAGAGGAATAGTAGGGCAGCTTCCTTAGCAACAGGCTATTTGGACAATAGGTTCCATGTGTGGGACCAAAAGGGCTCAGCACAACCCCGTCCACGATCCCTCCCCTGTCCCTGAGTGACAGACTCTAGAAGGAAGGGCTCCCAGCCCAGGAGAAGCCTGGGTCAGGAGACGGGCACATGGGAGTCCTGCAACCAGTGACCGCCAGCCCCCAAACAGCTACTTTTCTCCCCTTCTTTGGCAAGAGCTGAGTGAGAGGTTGGGCGAGTGTCAGCCTCTCCCTGGAAACAAGGCCCAGAGACTCTTCCCCAGGACTATCTGGCCCTACAAGTCCCTGGGATCCCCAGGTCAGACCTGCAGTTTAACCCTGATTTATTGTCTTCACCGGGCACTACAAGTTTAACTATAGGATAAGAGTTTTTCTAATTTCCTTCTGAATATATACATGGGAATTTGAGAGAAAATATTCTAGTCAATACTTGGCCAATATTTAAAGGAGAAAGTCTTTATATCAGACTTTTCCATGTTTGACTCGATGCTTCTTTAAACATTATCATCCATTTCTTCTTGGGAAGTGCATGACAACTCTGGCACTGCGCTGGGATAGAAACTTTGGTGCCTCAAAGATCAATCACTGTGCACAGTGGTGAAATAGGAGACATCCAAACAGGTAGAAATTTGAGATCTTAAAAGGCAGAAAGAAAAAATGGCTGGGTCCGCCCCCTGCCAGGGTGTAGGCTCACCCGACACTCACTGTGGTGCGTGCACAGAGACCTTGGCTCTGACACAGTGGGATGAGCATCCTTCTCCTGAGGAGCAGTGGAGAACTTGAGAGATTTCTCCTTTTCCAGAGACTGGACTTCTGTAACCTGTGTTCTAGGCTGAACAAAGCAAGAGTCTCAAGTTTCTGATGTGGGGTGAGATTCAGATCAGAGTCACATCCAACTCTCTTGCAGTCCCCACAACAAATCCTTACGATCTAGGCAACTTTGAAGACCACTAGAAACTCAGCCAGTCACTTAAAGGGCGGACTCTAGGTGTGGAAGATTCTCCATGCCTAGATTGGAGAGTTGTATGAAATTCCCCTTCAGCCTCTCTGAGTTTTCTCTCCTGGGCCTTATCAGCAAGTAGGAAGGGAGCAGAGAAATTCATGAAGACCACTGGTCCAACCGAATTCAAAGGGAGTGAGAATACAAGGATTGGGTCTCAGTTGTCTCATACAGCTGAAATATTTTGAAGTTTACAAAATTGATTTATAGTCTAATATAAATCTCACAATAGTTTGGATTAGATAAGATACCAATGAAAGTCATCCTATGTACCCCCTTTTAGAGTTTTCCCAATGGTAACATTTCACAAAACTAGAGTGTAATGTCACACCACCAGAGACTCAGCCAGTCATTCAAAAGGCAGGATCTAGGTGTGGAAGATTCTCCATGACATTCACATCACCCATCAATCTTAATCAGATTTCCCCGGTCCCACTTGGATTATTTGTGTGTCTGTGTGCGTGTGTGTATTTAGTAACTGCAGTTGTACCACATAGGTAGGTGCATATATTCACTGCTACTTTAAAGATACAGAACAGTAACTTTGCCACAGGAACCCGTGGCTTGCATTTTTATGATCACACACATCCCTCTACTCACCAGTTTGCTTATCCCTGACAGCCCATAACATTCTCTCCATTTTTGATATCTTGACATTTCAAAAATTCACAAGTGAAATCATTCAGTATGGGATGTTAAGAGATTTTTTTTTTTAACTCAACAAATTCCCTGATGTCTCATCCAACTTTTTGCACCTATCAATAGTTTGTTTCTTCTTATAGATACATAGAATTCCATGGTATAAATACAAAAGTTTATGTGATGGTTTATTGAATCACTTACCTGCTGAAAGACACCTGGCTATTTCCAGTTGGGGGTTATTAAATAAAATTGCTCCAAAGGATCATATGTAGATTTTTGTGTGAACATATATTTTTTATTTTTTAGGATAAACGTCCAAGATTGGAGCTATCAACTTAAAGGTCATTGTGCACTTTGCTTGAGTGTGCCCAGCCGCATTCTAGACATCGCCGGTGCTCTCCAGCAGGGTAGGAGGGACCCACTCTTCCTGTGTTTTTGCAGCCTTTGCCCGTATTTGATATTGTAACTTTTTCTTTTCACTCCAGGCCTCCTGATGGGTATGTAGAGGTAGCCCCTTGTGACTTTAATTTGTGTTTTCCTGATAAGGAACCGTATTGGATTTATTTCCATGTAGTGATGTCCCATCTGTTCATTTTCTTCTGCAAAGTATCGGTTAAAGTTTCTTTATTCATTTTATTATCTTCAAGTCTTGAGAGTTTTTTTCCCCCTCAAATCATATATCCTAGTGTTTTTATTAGGTGGTGTGTGAATGTTCACCCCTGTTTTAAGTCTGTCCTTTCATCGTGAGTCTGATGAGTTCTAGTTTATCAAGTTCCTTTCCCAAGTGTGCTTGTACCAAGGTGAAGAACTGTTTGTCTAGCCCAAGAACTTGAAGATGTTCTCATAGGTATTTTAAGAAAGTTTGGTACTTTAATGGTTTACCTTGGAGTATGTGATGGATTCTGACTTGATGCTGTTGTAAGGTCTGAGGGTTTTATGGATCTTATCCCCAAACAGGGACAATCCTATTTCTTTCTTCCTCTGCAATCCGCCTTTCTTCTCTCTCTCTCTCTCTCTCTCTCTCTCTCTCTCTCTCTCTCTCTCTCTGTCTCTCTCTCTCTCTGTCTCTCTCTCTATCTCTCCCTGCAGCTAGAACTCTCAGTGATATGTTGAATAAAAGAGTGATAGTGTGCATCTGTGCATTACTGATGATATTACAGAAAGGATTCTGTCTTTCACTATTATCTTAAATATAGATTTTTTAAAGGTTTTTAAATGAATTGAGATGACTCATCTCTATTCTAACTCTCTGAGAATTTTTATCATGGAGTTGGATTTTATCAAATTCCTTTCTGTATCAATTAAGTCAGCCTAAGACTATACTCCCTTTAACTTGAAAATATACTGGAGTGCATCAGTGGATTTTTAAATGTTTAACCATTCTTGTATATCTGAAATAAATTTCAGTCAAGTATATCATCTAATACATTTTATACATTGCTAGATCAATTAAAATATGATTTATTTAATGTTATGGGAATACTCAGATTGGATATTTTATGTTAGTTGAATTTTGGTTTCTTAAGTTTTTTTATGATAAATTGTTCCATTTAGTTTAGGCTGTTGAATATATAAGCATAAATCTATTCATTATTGTTTAAGTTTCCAAGGTTTGCCATAATAAATTTCCATAAACTTGGGGCTTAAAACATGGTGCATTTATTTTCTGGTGGTTCTGGAGGCCAGGGATCCTAATTAAGGTGCTAAGAAGAGGTGATTCTCTCTGGAATATTTATTCCCACTGGAGTAATTGCCCCTTGTATCCCCCAGGTTTGGGCAGTCATGAGCAACCTTGTCATTCTTTGACGTGAGGCTACATGACTTTAATCTCTGCTTCATCTTCACCTCGCAACTCAGCTTATTTTCAAGTAAGATTATATTCCCAGAAACTGGGTTTAGGACTTGGACACTTCTTTTGGGACACCATTCAGCGTACTGTAGTAGTTTTCCATTCTTCTATCTTTAATTAGTCTTTGAAGTGGTATACTCTATTTAATTATAAGCATTGGTGATTTGTGTCTTTTGTATTTTTATTTTTCCCATTCTTGGTAGAGGTTTGTCAATTTTGTACTTGTATTTAAAGAACCCCATTTTTATGTTGCTTTTTCATCCTGGGATGTGGCATCCTGGGATGCCAAACGTGCTTGTCTTCTCCTTAGCACCTTTCCTGATTCTCCTTTGGCTGCTTCCTTTCAGGGTAGAGAGTAGTTCTCCTTTTCTACAGCAGGGACTCTCCAAGAGCCCCTGTGGACTCTTCAGAGAGTAGCAGATCTTATATATTTTTCCTAATATAAACACTCTGATAATAAATTATAATTTATAAATTAGGCACAGCAAACTATTAAGAATAATAACTAATAAGAAAACAGAACAATTATAACCATGCACCTTAAATTTGCATGCATCATCACTCTGGGGCTCTATAGCCAGATTATTAAGTAAAATAAGAGTGACTTGGACACAAGCATGCTGTGCCCTCAGCCCAATAGCAAAGCAGCTGCTGAGTGATTGACATGCAGATACCATGACCTGTGTGGATTCAGGACACAAAGGGGTGATTCATGTCCCAGGTGGGGTGAAGGTGAGGGCAGGATGGTGTAAAATTTTATTACACCGCTCAGAATGGCAAGTGATTTAATACACATGAATAGCGTATTTCTGGAATTTTTCACTTAATATATTCAGGCTTTGGGGGAACTGAAGCCACAGAAAGTGAGACTAGGGATTGAGGGAGACTCCATAATTAGCAGGGAGGATCAGGAAAAGTAGAGTGTTGTTAAGTGCAGAATGGGAAGAAGTACATTCTCTTTTTTAATGATGAGAGAACAAACGTTGATATATTGAAGCCACTTTCCACTTCTTTGCAGGTGTTAAGTGGGCCATCTGAATCCAAGTCTTCTTTTTCAACATCATCCCACATTTCTCCTGTATCCATGCAGAAAATTCATTTCTTCTCCACCTCTAGTGTTCACAACCAGCATTTCCAGGAAGGCAGAGGCGGCTGGAGAGAAGGAGGCATCACAGCCAGGACTTGTGTATGAACCTCCCCAGGTAAGACTGTGACTTCCCGAGGGGCAGTGCTGTCGGCTTAGCTATGCACATGGGGAGGACTCAATCTTAGGTCTTCTTTCTTCATTTGTGGGTGAAAATACTGCATTCTCATCTTTCCATAAAGCACAGGTTGGGTAAGGAGTCTGTCTGTCTGCTTGGTTTCTAGGTGTTCTGGGCTTTTCTGTCACCCCTCCTCACGATGCAGGACACCAGGTATGACTCCACTTTTTATGTCCTCACTGGAAGGTTGTTATTGGGTTGCTTTTTCCTAGTAATTATACAAGAGGTGTTGCCTCTGAAAATCCAGGTCAATATTTGGTTGTGAATGAAACAGGAAGGAAGCCGTGGAATACAGCAGTGCTAGGAGCAGGAGCTTTGGGGGACCTTACTGCCTGTCCTGTCTCTAGGCTGCCCAGAGACACCACAGTAGCATCTCTGAGCCTAGTTTTCTCCTGCAAGACAGGGATAGTCACCATCCTCCTCCCACTTGTTTTCTTAATCAAAAGCATTCAAGAGTCCATTGGAACCTCTGAAATGGTTTTGAAAGAAGCTGAGACTGGTGGAATGAGGTCTCCTAATCCCTGTACCTTCTTGTCCCCACTTCCTGAGTCACCCAGTCCCTCCTGCTGCCTCTGGGTGCCCTGCACTTCACACCACCATGGTGCTCCACCCGCCCCTCAGGGCTTCTGCCTGTCTTCCTCCTCCACCTTCTGGCTTTCCTACCCCTTCCTTCTCCTCCTCCCTTCTTCCTTCTTCACTTTTTTCTTCCTGCCTCCTCACTTCTCCCTTTTAAAATTTTTAATTATTTGATTTTTAATTTGTTAATAATGAAAAATGAATGTTTCAGATGTACCACCTGATGTTTTGCTATCCATAGACATAGTGAAATAATTACTCCAGGCAAGCTAATTAGCATATTCATCTCCTCATACGGTAACCTTTGGCATGTGTGTTGTGAGCCCATGAAACCTGATGCTTTAGTAGTTTCCAATATACAATATGGTGCTACTAACTGTAGCCTTCCCGGTAGGTAACACGTCTCTAGACTGTTCATCCTCCCTGACCTCAATATTACGTCCTCTGACCAACATCACTGGTTACCTCTCTTACCCAACTTGATGACCATTCTACTCCTAAGTATCACCTTTTACTTAATAGGGTGGTAATTATTAAAAAGAAAAGAATAGCAAGGGTTTGTGAGGGTAGGCAGAGATGGGAATTCTTATGTGCTGCTGGCGGCATGAATATAAATTGGCATAGACATTATGAAACATTATGGAGGTTCCCCAGAATTTACAAATAGAAAGACCACATGACCAAGTAGTTCCCCTCTGCTTATATCCCCAAAGGAAACGAAAGCAATGCTTCAAAGAGATACTTGACTCCCAGATTCACTGCAGCACTGTTCACAGCGGCCAAGATATGAGAACAGTTTATGCATGCAATGACTGATGGATGGGTCAAATTCAATTGATACAGATGATATGTATCAAGGAAGTACACAAAAGTATATGAAGTATTTGTTAATATTTTTACTCTTGTTTTTATTGAGGCTTTAAACACAAACACTTCCAACCATCAGAGACAACAGTGATGAAATGGAAGACGTAATGCTGTGTGAAGCAGGACAGAAGGACAAACCAAGGTGGTTTCATGGGGACTAGGAGACGAGCATCTTCTCACTTCTTCCCTCCCCCCTCTCATCTTTGGCTCTCTGCCTTCCCCTCCTATTCTTCCCCTCCTCGTTGTTTTTCCACACAGTTGAGTGTTCATCGTGACCGTGTCCATGACCTAAGACAGAGAAAAACTGAGTCTAGCCTTATTCCCAAATAATGTCACTCAAGGTAAGAGAGCATTTCCCACAAAAAAGGAGCTACGCCCAACCACCACCTCCTTCTCAGCCCTATTCCTAAATAAGGCCATCAAAGGCAAAGTGGCTGGGACTGACCATGGCATGACACTGTGCGTCATTTGGTAATGGCATAACCAAACATTGATATGTACAGGCAATGATAGGGTCTGTAAACAAGTCAGGATGGCGCCTGGCATTTTGCCAGGGGGAGTGGTTTGTGAGGTGGCACCAGCGAGCCATTAAGTGTGGAGATTCCTTATTGGTTGACTGCTGTATCTAGTTTATGTTAATTAGATAAGCTGTGTGGAATGTATATATACCCCTCCAGTCCTACAATAAACGGCCCCCACTCCTGCTGTATCAATGTACACAAGTTGCTCGTCACCCCCCGGTTAGTTTGCTGCAGCCGGACTGCGGCGTACAGGCAGAGCTGGACTGAGGCTTGTGGTCACCCCGGAAGGAAGTCCTAAACTGATTTCCTTTCCAAACACTCATTTGGATTTTCATTTGAAGGTGAGGACTTTGTGGGAGAAGAGTTGAAAGAAGGAGGTCCAGTGTCAGGGAGCTGTCCTGTGGAGAAAAATGTAATTTTACAAAAATTACAGATTTGTTGAGAAAATGCTTCGTTAAATAATTCAAATTAACACATTCATTCATTTATTTTTAAGTATCTATTTTCTGGGGTCTAGTATATGCGCCTGCCATATGATACTTTCCAGGCCTTGAGAAGGTGGCTGTTATGAAAAATAAGACCCCAGCCCTGGTGGAGCATCCCCCGCTTGTGAAGACACAGCAGACCAACCTGCAATAGTGATAATGATCTACAATCCTGACCGGTCCCTTGAGAACGGAGCGACAGCAGGGAATGGGGAAACCGCCAGGGAAGGTGCCCTTCTAGACAGGGAGGGCAGGAAGGCCAGTGCCCGCACCACCCCTAGAATGGCATGGAGAGCAAAATACTAAAACATCAAGGAAAGGAGCATTACAGGCAGGTATTTAGGCAAAAGTAAGCAACCCTGGGATAGGAGAGCACTTGGTACCTCTGAGAAAGAGGAAGGAGGAAGAGCTGGGAGATAATTGATAGGGAATTCAGTGGGAGGGTAGCAAGGGGCCAAACAATATTGGTCTTTAAAGTCCAGGGTGAGAATTTTAGATACCATTACAAATATAAATAACAAAAACCACCACCACAACAAAAAACTAGACAATTGAAGAGTTTCATCAGTGAAGGAAGGTTCTGCTCTGTCTTCCATTTTAGAAAAGTCTGAGTTCCAGGTAAAAAACATGTGAAATTGGGTAAAGACCAGGGTTGGGGGTGTGGCTCAGTTGTACAACCCTTTTCTAGAATGCAGCAGGTCCTGGGGTTCATCCCCAATTGTGCCCCAGAACCAGAAGAAGGTGGACTGTTTAGAAGTCACTTTAATAACACAGACTAGACTGTTGGTAAGTTGGCCAGTGCCGTTGCAGGAGGAAGAATGAACTTGGAATCTATTTTGCATGTATGGAATGGCAGGATTCCATGATTGCTGGCGTGTATATTTTTGAAAAGGTCAGTTGAGGATAAAACAAACATTTTGCCCTGAGCCCCTGGGAAATGTTGTTGCTAATTAGGAAGAAGTCAAGGTTAGATCAAGTATCAGAGAAGACAGAATCAAAAGTTATGTTGTTTTATGTTACACCTGAGATCTTATTAAATATTTAAAAGAGATATTGAGTTTGATACAGACTCATAATTTATAGAGAATATCATCCATATACATTTTATTGCTAGCTTGTTTAAAGCCTAAGAAGTTGTGCAGCCAAACAAACTGCTAAATCATTACTTAGACCAGAGATTCCCAAAGCAACTTCCCTAAGAAACTTTGATCTTTTATGATATATTTTGAGGATATATTTTGAGATATGCTGGCAGATAAATCATAGAATAGAGACGTAATTATATGTCTTGAAAATTCACTGCTGATTTTTTTTTAAAGAAAAGAAATTGTCCTTGGTACGTACAGAAAGGGCTGTATGGGATTGATGCTGACGCAGGGTTTCTCCTCATTATGTTTATCATATTAAAATCATTGTTGGAGGAAAATTTGCTTCAATACAATGGAGGCTGGACTACGTTCAGATCTTCACCTGCCATCATATAAATATATCAAAACTCTCAGGGACTGAAGCAATTTATTCTGGAAGTGGGAGTGGATTAGCAAGAGAACATTTGGCAGGCTCTCTCAATCTCGCATGCTGATGTAGGTATAAAGCATATGTGTGGTGTATTCGGCAGGATTATTCAAATGAAGAGCAAAAACACATTAGCATTCCTTCCTTGTGTGTTTAATAAGTTGGAAAGACTGCTTTGAATGCAGGAGACCAAAACGCCATGACATAAACGTTTAGATTAACATGAGCATATACAATTCAGAACACTTCCAAGTTAAGAAGGTTGAATATCATTTCCTATATTTTTATTTCTGGTGTGTGTGTTAATGTGTATGTGTGCACATGTGTGTCTAAACCAAAATATTTTGTTACTGATAATGTCATACAATATTATGAGGGTCTTGGCCAATATATTTAAAAATTAAGAAGGATCACTTTATTCATGATTTAAAAGATAGGATATGGTTGTATAATAAGGTTACAGAAACCTATGGTTGGGGGTGTCCACACCCAAGAGTGTGCAGTGGTGTCCGTATCAGGAGCACATACTCCATCATTGGGTTTTGCCCATTCTCTGCTTTGAGTAGTCCCTAAACAGATCCCATTCTCTATAACCCTACTGCTTTCCCTTAGCCCTGGCCACCTTATAATCTGAACCTCATACTTAAAAAAAAGAAGAAAAGAAAGGAAGAAAGAAAGAAAGAAAATTGAAGTGTCTGAATAGCTGCACAGTTAGTTGATCTTTCTTATTTCATTCTTGACCCCTCCATCCATCCTCCAGGTACCTTTGCAAATGTAAACACTATAGGACTTTCTCCTTCACTAACTTCTCCTCAGCTTTAAGATGTAGCCCAAAACACAGCCTGACAAAAACACCCTGGGGTCTCCCTCTCCATGGTCTCCCTAGTCTTCGATGGCCCTTTCCCTTCACCTGTCAACACAGCGCCCCCTGCAGTTCATCCCATGCTCTTCCTGCTTCCTCCTGCTCAGGTCCTTTTGCTCTGCTAACTGCCTGTACCTGTCATGTTCAGAACTATTAATTTTAAGGTGATTACGGCTATGTAGAGTGTGTAATGGGATTGCACCTTGATTTATTCACAGTATCTCTGAGTGTATTGCTGTGATTAGTTATTTAGTGTTTTTTTCCTGGAAAGTACCACAGGAATGCTGAGCTCATTGGAGTCTACCAATACTTTGGCATCTTAACACTTTGATTGCAGGAAACTTACTCTCATTTTACCATCCCAACTTTTAAAGTAACATTGTGATAAGCGTTTCTCCTGGGTATATTGAGCGACCCAGCCAATGGTGGCATGATTTCTGCTTCAGCTGCAATATATTATTTAAGAACCTCATGAGAAGAAAAATGGTCAATTGTTTTTACCATTCCAATGTCCTTCCAAACAAAACATTTCAAACATTTTTCTCTTAACATTTCCCTTCTGTTTAGAAAGTTTCCATTGGGTTTTCTCTAAGAGTATACTTGCACACAAATTGTTCTGAGTTTATTTTATCAAAGAATGTCTTTGTTTCTTTTTCCTTCCTGGATGGTAGAATTCACAGTTGATAGTTCTTTTATGTTTTATGTTGGCACTTGGAAAAAACATCAGGCCATTTCTCTCTGGCTGGGGGGAGCGGTTCATATGAGGAATCTGCTGACATCTGTTTTGCATCCCTTGTAAATGCTTCATTTATCTCTGGCTGCTTTCAGTTTTGCTTTCTTTGTTTTAGTTTCAGAAGTTTGATTATGATGTATGTTGGCATGCATGTCTTTGTGTTTTTTTGTTTGGGATTTCCCAGCTTTTTGAGTCTGTATGTGGGTGTCTCTTGTCAAGTTTGGCAAGTGTGAAGCCCCTGTGTGCTCAAAGCCTTGGTCATTCTCTCCTCTGATTGTTACAGGGCTGGGTCCTTCTAAGAAACTGAGGCAGCACGAAGACCCTCTTTTCAAACCCCTGTTCTTGCAATCAAGTCAGAAAGATCTCAGAAGTATTGCTCAGGGTAACAGGAGTAATTTAGTGGAGGGGTGGGAAAAGGAAATGGGGATGCTCTCCAGGAAAAGAGTGGGTCCTCTCAGAGAGGAGAGGAGATGGACAATATGCCTCTCCTGCACGCCAGTTTTATTGGGGATCCCCACCCAGGTCCACCTCTTGACTTTTGACTGACAGCACGTTGACAGTTTTTCAAGTCCCCATTGAAATAAAAATTCTGAGTCACCTTGGCTCGTGCTGACTTGTTCTAATGGGATTCTTAATCATTTTTACAGGTTTTATGATTAAGAGGAATTATCTTTACCTTCTGCGATCTGGTGTGTGAAAAGGGTCACAAATGTCTCTCCCTTCAAAGTAACTTGGGCTCCTCTTATCAATGTGATTTTCTGCCTGAGTTTCCTTGCAGATAGCAGGTAGTTTGCTGAGGAATGTGACACAACCTGTCCACTTAGGCCAGGCAGGGCTTCAGGTATATTGCTTTTTGGAAAAGAAAGCATGTGGGGGTCAGCACAGTGGCCCATCTTATAGAATTTTTCTCTTAACCTCACGTTCCCACCATCCTCATCTCTATGTCCCCTAACATGATGTCACTCCAATCACACAAATGTCAGCTCTTTTGCAACTGTTTTGCACACCCTGAGATTGCTCAATTGTTTTCACAGTTTATTTTCTCTCTATTGTGTAGATTTTGTGGAGTCTACTGATCTGTCTTCAAGTTCACTGATTCTAAACTCTTGTTATCGCCACCCTATCCTAGAGCTCACTCAGCAAATTTTTAGTTTCTTTTTTAAAAATACACATTTCTATCCTACAATTTCTATCTTATTCTTTCTAAAACATTCTGTGTCTGTGCTGAAATTTTCTATTTTTCATTTGTTTCAAGAGATTTTTTGTAATTACGTGTTGAAACATTTTTCTGATATCTTTTTTGAAATATTTATCAGATAATTCTAATAACAGATTGATCTCAGTACTTCTGTTGATGACCTTTTCTTATTCAAGTTGAATTTGTTCAGATTTTTTGTATAAGTGACTTTCTAATTGTGTTCTTCGCATTTAGGGCTTTACATTAGGAGACTCTAGAGCTCATTTACTCTTTTTTGGCAACTATTTCTCATGTTGATATGAGGCGTGAAGTCTAGGTACAAACTCAACTTCCTGTTGGTATGGTTAAGCTGAAATAAGGTAAGCCTGCCTCTGTACCTGGGTGATGTATTTTTGACTCAAAGCTGCTTCCATACATAGGAAACCCTAACAGAACTCCATGTGGGAGTATCCTTGTCACTAAGCAACTGAGTCTAAGCCAATCATAGCAATTAAACTTCCATCAATCAAAGGCTGCCACTGATCAGATCATGTCCATATATGGCAGCCGCTGGACATAGTCAATCAGGTTGTTTCTGTAGATCACTTACTTTGGCTATAAATACAACCTGCACAGGTGGTTGGGTTGGGCATTCTGAACCTTGTTTGGTCAGGGATGCCGCCCATTTCTGTGGTATTTTTCCTGTTCAGGTAACCTTTGTCAAGTTTAACTTGTCTCAGTTTTGCTTTTAACAGGACCCATAACCCTAGGGCCTCAGAACTGGAGTGCTGACTCATCCTTGATCATGGCAGACAGGTAGGGTGGACCTTCAGCCCCTCCCTGTTCTCCACTCACACCTCGCCATTCCTGAACAGCGGGTGGCACCGCCTTGCCTCTGAGTGATGGGGTAAGCTCTATCTCCCTGGGCCTGCTGACCATGGAAGGAAAGCAAAAGGAGTATTGGTACCACTGTGCTGAAGGGTGGGCAGGTGGCCTGGTTCTCCTCTGGTCCCAGTTAGTGCCAGGGAAGGGGAGGGAAGAGTTGAAGCTGAGTCACTTCCTCTTACCTCATCAGCCTGCCTTCCTGTTGTGCAGGTGCAGGCCCAGCTCCCCTGGATCTCTTGATGCTTAATGGGACATCCAGCGCATCTGCACCCAGGCCTGTCCCACGTTCCTCTGTCCGTCTTGCTGCTCCTGGGTGGGGGTCAAGGCACAGCTCCCTACTGTGCCATACTGGTACTACCCTGGCAGGGCACTCAGAGCCTGATCGGCTTCTCCTGGGCAGGAAACAGAGATCCGGTTGCCTGAAACAGCCCAGCAGAGGAACCAGAGGCACTCCCTGCTCTTGCTAGGTGGAGGTGATGGGTTAAAGTCCAGGCTCAGTCATCGACTCCATACCAACAGAAGAGAAATACACCTGCTCTGTAAGATTTGCTCTCTGCTGGTTCTTCTCAATGCCTTTTGTGAAAGAAGGGGGTGTTGCTATCTGTCTACTCCTGCAGGTACGTGTGTGTGTGCGTGTGAGCGCTTTGGAAGGGTGTTTAGTGGTCTATTGATTTCTGGTTGCCAAAAGGGTTTTCTGCTTTGTTAGACCATGTTTTTTTTCAGTCCTTTGTGTGTCAGGGGAAGGGGGAGGGGGACCTTTCATTGCCTGTACCAGTTGGTTCTAGGTGAGAGTCTTCTGTTGGGCCCTATCTAGGGCACGAGGTAGGCCTATCCACAGAGAAACTACCATTGCACGGTTTCTCAAGCACCAAGGTCACTGAAAGTCTACCTTTTTGCACATTTCAGTCGCCCTATGATGATGTGAGGCACAGGGTTTTGGCTTGAGAGGGAAGCCCTGGAGCAATGGCTCTACTCTCTCTTGATCTAAGGTGGGAGTCTTGCGTGGACTTTTTAATGTTTTCCCATTATTTATTTATTTATTTTGGCAGTGATTGTGTTGAGGGTTAGGAATCAGGTGATCTGTGGTACCAATAGTTTAATTTGCAGTTTTCATGCTTATTTTGTTCTTCTTCATCTATTTGACATTAGTGAGGTGGCCAATGGTTTTATCTTATCTGGTGTTGCCTAAGGGTTGGGAAGATTTATTCTCCTGTCAGGAGACAGATGTCTCTGATGAGGAAATTCTCAGGTTATGAGGACCAAAAGGCCATTTGCTCTAACTGGGATCCTTAGATGCTCTACTCTCTTATTACTATGTCTCCAGGGAGTTAAGGAAAATTCCAGAAATAATAATGATTCCTAGCCCAACATTTGCTATGGTAGGATGCACCTGTCTGTGAGCACATAGAACACCTTTGCAGCCAGGTCCTTGATGTGAGGGGCCCTTCCACTGTGCCTCCCTGCTGACCCTGGGCAGAGAAAGGAGTCTCAGGCCTTCAGGACAAAGGTGCATCCTTGGCCAGGCTATGCACTGTGGCTGGACCCCTCTTGCTGGTTCTTCTGTCCTTTCCCACTCTCTCTCTCTCTCAGTGAGGGAGGGGGTATAGCCTAGAAATAGATACCATAGTACTCACCAAGTAGCTATAATAAATAACAAGCATTGGCATGAACACTGAGAAATTTGAATCTTCACATATTGCTGGTGCAAATGTAAAATGGCACAGCCACTTTGGGAAATATGTTAGCAGTTTCAAAAAATATTAAAAAAAAATAGAATTACCATATGACCCACCCATTTAACTCTTAGGTATATGCTCACTAGAAATATGAACACATGTCCAAAGTCTTGTTCATAAGTGTTTATGGCATTATTATGTACACTAATACAGCACTGAAAAAAATGAAATATGCTCCATCCCTATGTTTGAACACTATTTGGCATTAAAAAGGAATAAAGTTTAAGTGCATGCTACAATGTGCACGGATCTTGGAAACATTATCATAAATGAAAGAAGTAACAGAAGGCTCCATGTTGCTTTATTTCATTTCAATCAAATTCCCAGAATTGGAAAAACTACAGAGAACTGGCAAAATTACAGTTGTCAAAGGCCAGCAGTGGTGTGAAGGAGCTAGGTTGGGAGTAAACACTATATTTTCAGGTTTTGTTTTTTGTTGTTTTTTAAGTGACAAAAGTGTTCTAAAATTAGAAAGGCAAAGTTCTCATAGTGCATTAAATACACTGAACAACTTTGGATTTTACATCTTGAGAATGTGACTCTATGGTTCATGGAATATACTTAGTAATGCTGTTTAAAAAAGCAGTGAGGCATTTGTGTTTTTTTTGTTTTTTTTTTTTTTGGAATTGGCTAACTTCACTTAGCATTATCTTCTCTAACTCTATCCATTTACCTGCAAATGCCATGATTTTATTTTCTTTTATTGCTGAGTAATATTCCATTGTGTGTATATGCCACATTTTTTAATCCATTCATCTATCTAAGGGCATCTAGGTTGGTTCCACCAATTGGTTCCACCAATTTAGCTATTGTGAATTGTGCTGCTATGTTTATCAATGTCTCTGTAGTATGCTGTTTTAAATCCTTTGTGTATAGACCAAAGGAGGGACAGCTGGGTCAAACGGTGTTCCATTCGAATTTTCTAAGAAATCTCCATACTGTTTTCCATATTGGCTGCACCAATTTGCAGTCCCACCAGCAATGTATGAGTGTGCCTTTTCCCACATCCTCGCCAACACTTATTGTTTGTCTTCATGATAGCTGCCATTCTGACTGGAGTGAGGTGAAATCTTAGAGTGGTTTTGATTTGCATTTCTCTAATTGCTAGAGATGATGAATTTTTTTTCACGTGTTTGTTGATTGATTGTCATCATCTTCTGAGAAGTGTCTCTTCAGGTCCTTGACCCATTTATTGATTGGGTTATTGTTTTTTGGTGTCTAGCTTTTTGAGTTCTTTATATACCTTAGTGATTGGTGTTCTATCTGAGGTGTGAGGGGTAAAGATTTGCTCCCAAGATATAGGCTCTCTATTCACCTCAAAGATTGTTTCTTTTGCTGAGAAGATACTTTTTAGTTTGAGTCCATCCCATTCATTGATTCTTGAATGTGGATTTTATATATATATATATATATATATATATATATATATATAGATAGATAGATAGATAGATAGAGAGAGAGAGAGAGAGAGAGAGAGAGAGAGGAGAGAGAGGCTGATTCATAGTGGAATGGGGGGGAGCATGGGAGGAATAGAGGAACTCTAGATAGGGCAGAGGGGTGGGAGAGGAAAGGAGGGGACATGGGGTAATTAATGATGGTTGAATGTGATGATCATTATTATCCAAAGTACATGTAAGAGGAACAAATTGGTGTGAATATACTATGTGTATAACCAGAGATATGAAAAATTGAGCTCTATATATGTAATAAGAATTGTAATGGATTCCACTTTTATATATATATATATAAGCAGTGAGGTCCCGTTGGTTGCTGTTTTTGTTCAGTCTTTCTATATTTCTACTACTTTTCTGTTTCACATGATTTTGATTGCTGAAAGGGTGGTTGAAGGTCCCCAGTTATGACTTTAGATTTTTCTGTTTTCCCTTTCTGCACCTTCTGTTTTTGTTTCATTATTAGTTTTATTGAGTGCTATGAACATATTCAGAATCCAGACTTGGGATCAGTATGTGATGTGCTCATTGCCTTGGTAATCATTTTTGACCCAATGAAAACTTTATGTGATACTAATATCCTTTATACATATTTCCTTAGGTTAATATTTATAGGGCATGTCTTTTCTACTTTTTTAACTTTAACTCTGTTATTATCTTTGAAGTTATTGTATAACATTGAGACATTGTATAAATAGATCATGCCCTTTAATTCTTCACATTGACCATCTTTCCCTTCAGTGGGTTGGTTTAGCTTTTACATGTAATGCGGCCATTCACCTGCTGGGCTTTAAGTATGTCATTTGATTATTTCCTTTTTCTTTTCTGTTTTTTGTGTCTCCTTCCTATTTTTCTACCATTTTTATGGTAATTTCATATTTTGTTTTTGTTTTTTTGTTTATGTAATGTTTTGGTTTATGTAATGTTCTAGAGTATTTTATTTATCTATTTTGTTTTGGTTTTCTGTTTTGGTTTATATAATGTTCTAGAGTATTTTATTTATCTATTTTGGTTGTTTCACCAAGTATTTCTTACACATATAAAACTTACCAGGCTACTTCTATCACTGTTTTACCATTTTGAGTGGAGTATAGAAATTTTACCACTATTCAGGTTCTATTATCAATCCACCTTTATGGTACAGTTATCTTAAAAACCATATCTCTATTACATTTAAACAATATTTTAGGTGACAACTTGTATTTTGGGTACCAAATGTTTTTCCCAATAATCCTCATATCCATTCTACTAAATAGCTATTGACATTATTATGCCATCCACAGAGATGACTATTAATGTAGTTTTTGATTTTTATGATATGGAAGCTTGGATTTGGAGACTTTAAATGTTTTACCTAAAGTTAAGCAACTGAATGTTGGTGTCGAGATGCCATTCATTTTCTGGAGGAATTCATTTACCTTAATGTGATCATTACACATGTGAACATGTTTTAAAACATCATATTGTACATCATAAGTACTTGCAATATCAATGCAAAACATTGATAAAAATGTTTTTCAAGTATAGGATCTTAGTTATTTCCTATTGCTGCTTTCAACATAAACCCATCTGAGGGTGCTGGGACAATGGCTAAAGACTAAATGCTACTGGGCCAGGAGACAGAGATAACTCAGGTTTGGACACATCTTTGCACCAATCTGGGGCTCAACCTTATCTAAAATGGCAATATGAGCTCAGGGACTATGAGATAAATGGTGGCAGCACATATTAGTTATAAAAATACGATAGAGATATTTTAAAGTTTCGGTGATAAAATCCAGTTAGGCTCTTATGTAAGGGTCACTAGTGGGTTCCAGGAAAAGTAACCACCGAAAATATTTTGTAGATAGTAGTAGGGAGGGGTCTTGCTGTCAGTGCCCTTGGGAGACATCAGTCCCCTTTGGAGATTCAAAGCAGCCCACTCACAGCATCCTGGAAACAACAATCTGCTTCTATCGGCATTAATCCACACTGGAGTCCAATTTTTACAATATTTGTACCCTCCTACACTTTGAGAAGTCTTGAAGTAGCTTTACCTAGTTGGAATGCAGTGGCCTGGAGATGTGCTGGCTTCACCTGTTCACCCTGCCCAGTTCTCTAAGGAAGACATGACGGGCAGCGCTGCTGGGCGGCTGCCTCCTGCCAGCTCCTTCACTTCATGGCAGGAGACGCCCATCCTCTGTGTAATGGATGGCCATTAACTAGGGACTCCTTCTGACTTTTCTATCAGAATGTGCTTCATTCTGTTTCAGTGAATGAGAATCTTCTATGGAAACCTACTACGTGCAGAGCCAATGCAAATAAAAACTGGAGCCAGTGAACCACAGACACATTCATTTAAGAAGTATAACATGGGGCTTCCTTTCTAGCTTCAGAACATGAACTTTTTTGTCTACTCTGACACGGGAACTACTTGGGTGCTTTCACATTAGTAGAAGTACGCCAGCTTCATGGACACTACCAGCCGCGGTCTGAAACTATCCTTGGCATGGCGAGTGGGGTGCTGAGAGCGAGGATGGCATGCAACTCTTCAAGCTCCTGCTGTCTTGGGAATAAATAGTGTATCATCTCTGGTGGCTTCGGTTCATGCATATGCTAGGAAAATGTTCTAAAAAGTGTGCAGAAGCAATTTTAGTATTTTTCCTGTCAACAGGGCGGGGTGCATAGAGGAGACAGGGGCTTTCATTGTGTTGGTGGCCTCAGCACCATACCTCTGTGTGCCTGAGACCTGGTCACTGAGGAAGCATTTGGATTATTCTGGTGCCAGATAGTGACCCGTGGTCAGCAGGAAAGTCCATGTGTCTCAGGACCTTCTCAGGCTGTTTCAGTGTGGGGGTGCATCCTGCTGTTGTGCACACCCTTCCAGCAGCCCGGGGGGGGACTCCTTCTACTTACAAATGTCTAAGCCTTGCCCAGTGCTCCAGACCTGGCTCAGAGCGCGCCTCCTTTCCAAAGCAGCCCGAGATCACTCCAGCAGCGGCATCTCACTCATCACCCTCAGAGACTGGATCACCACCTTATTTATGTCTGAGCCACTTTCTTCCTACGGTGCCATCTGCTTATTGGTGGCACATCTTGTTCCTTCCTATAATCCATGTCTAGGTGCATGACAAAAATTCACGGAGCAGTTAATGTGGCCATATATCACTCCTGCATTTGGGGATATGGCTGGGGAAAGCACAGTCCCTTCTTGGGCAGAGCTGGGGCTCTTGTCGGCAAGGGTGGCGATTAAAAGCAGAGAGTGCAAAGGATTTTCAGAAACACTGGGGGCTTTAAAGCAGGCCAAAGAGGACCAGGGGATGTGGAGGAAGGGAAGGGAGAGGCTGCTTACGGAGGTGGGAGGCTCAGGATATGTCTTTCAGAATTAAAATCTGAACTCTAAGCCTACAGGAAGACAGAGATGTGTGGGGAGGAACTTTCTGCGGAGAAGGAAAAGGTAAGAGGGAGGTGGAAATGAGCGTGGAGCTTGGCGAGCCGAGCCCAGCACCCCATGGCGGCAGTCACAGTGGGTCAGGAAGAGTGAGGTGCAGGAGATTGCTGGAACCTCCTAACAGGAGAGGGCACTGCGTCCTCACTGTCCTCACTCACTGGCTGCCACAGAGGCAGGAGCAAGGGGGGAGACAGGTGACAGTGGCTTGGAGTCAGGAGGGGACAGACGTGTGAAAGTTCGATCTTTGTCACCTCACCACAGTCCTCCACCCCCACTGTCTTGCAGGAATAGCTGAGTCCTCTTAACTGGTCTTCTGTCCCCTTCCTCTGCCATCTCTTGCCCACACAGGGCACAGGGATGATTCATTGTGAACTTTCTATCAGCAGATGATAAAGTCCTCCTGCAGTAAACACACAGCCTGACGCAGTTTTGCATACTGCACCCTCAGTGTAACCAGAGTGCAGGGGCAGAGCCAGGCCCTGTCTCACAGCAGCCCAGCATGATTTCTGCAGGCACAGGCGGGTTCACCCTCTTTTCTACTCTGTAACGACGGAGCACTCCGTGTTTTCTTTTGTGCCTGGCTTGTCTCCCTCTCCACTGTGTTTGTGAGATTGGTGAGTACTGTAGTACAGGAGGTTCTTCAGGAAACACACTCAGGCCAGGTGGCTCCCTGCTCAGCTTCCCTCCTGCTGTCTATCTGATCCTGCCCTGGTGCCAGGTGCTCACCTCTTCCAGGGCCTGCCCTACTTGTCTCCCTCTGCTGCTCCTTTGATGCTGTACCCAGAAGGCATCTGGCAGGTGAAGTCCCCAGGCTGAGTTTCTGGTTGTGCTCAGTTTCTAAGGGTGACTTGACTTCCTTCACTGAACTCAGGTCCAGCCCGTGTCCAGCCTGAGTCTCTCCTAATGAGAGCTCTTTCCTCCCTGTGCCTGTCCTGTGTCCCGGGCACTTGACACTCTACCAAACCTCCCCATTGTTCCCTGCTCCCCTGAACTCCCTCCTTGAGAGCTAGTGGCACAGCCCCTTTCTGACAGCCTCCCTTTCTGTCTGGTGACCTCCATGTCTACAGCCACAGTTGGCCCATTGTCAGGGGAACGCCCAGCCCCTAGACACAAAGGGCACCACTGCACCCACAGCTGCTTCAAGTTGGTCTTTAAAAGTTCTGTCCAGTGACCAAGTCTCTGTTGAATGAAAGGAGTTTCCTCATATGGGACCGTGGGATTTGGAATCAGGGAGTTTAGATTCTAGTCTTCAGTAGGTGCTTTGATTCTCTCACTTGAAACCACTGTTCCCCTGGTATTCTCTACCGCCTGCAGCTGAGTTGGAGTTCGGGACCCAGGCCCTGGATGGGAAGGCCAGCTTTCCACATGTGCACGTGTTTCTGTGCAGAAGAGACCAGTGAACACCCAGAGGATGCCAGCCCCCACCCCCAACCCAGCGTGCAGAGCTGCACCTGCTGTTACTGGGATCTGACTTCCTCTGGGAAAGCTGCCCAGGCTCTGCCTCCGGGAGGCTGTCCTGGAAGACTCATGGGGCCTCGCCTTGCTTTTCATTTAGTTGTGGCCTTGCACATCTGTCCAAGGAAATGCTTTGCTTGTTGAAGTCAGGAAGGGGTTTTTGAATCTTCTGTGTCTAGCAGACAGGAGATATTTTGTCTGAATTTTATTATATAGAAGAAAAAAGGAAGGAAGGAGAGAGAGAAGAAAGGACGGGAACTCTGAAGACGGCCACAAGATGGAGCTACAAGTCCACGGTCACAGTGAACAGTGACTCCACCGAGGAGGGGAGTGCAGGCTAATGCAGCCCTGGAGGACTGTGCCAGTGACACTGGCTGCTTGGGGACACCTGAGACCCTGCTCTAGGCTTCACGGAGCTCTTCTCCTGGGGCCTGGGATTGGAACGTACACTGCTCAACCGTTTCTCCCTCTACACTGTGCTCTTATTGTCAATCAAGTCTTCTTTTCAGATATTAGGAAAAATCCATAAACATTTTTTGATTGAATACCAACAATAAGATCTCCTGTGCATTTATGGCTTCTCATTTTATGTTT
This sequence comes from Ictidomys tridecemlineatus, assembly GCF_052094955.1. Taxonomy (NCBI): domain Eukaryota; kingdom Metazoa; phylum Chordata; class Mammalia; order Rodentia; family Sciuridae; genus Ictidomys; species Ictidomys tridecemlineatus. Next base: position 5,069,464 of record NC_135483.1, read on the forward strand.
TAAGTAATGAGTTCTACTTATAGTTAGTCACTTTGCAAAGCACGCACTGCTATTCCTGTTTTATCAAGGGCAAACCAAGGATCCGGGAGGTTGAGTTTCTGGCCAAAGCTCACCTCGAACACTCTCTAAAGCCTGTCAAGTGTGGATTCAAATGTGCTTCTCCTAAATTCTCAGTCTGCACTGATTTTCATGTCAACATGATCTCAACTGAAATCCAGTGCCCTTCCCTTTCATGAACTGACAATGTGACTTGAATATCCTGCCCACCACCTGGCTATAGTGCTCCTTTCCTGTAAAGAGGTGCTGTCCCTAAGGGAAGTGGATGATGGGACATCAACACAGGTTGGCCCTCCATGAATCTGTCTAGAACCCCTGGGAGCTGCCATCACAGCTTCCTTACCTAGCACCTGCTGCTGTGTGCTCTGAGCAGCTCCTGTGCCCTGCAGAGCAGAGGGACCGCCTCTTTAAGGGAGCTGTTAGTTTCCTGCAGGCCGGTTCCTTGCAGGCCCAGAGGTTGTGCCCTGGTCTCTTTTTCTCCCAAATTTGTTAGGCAACCCTAGATAAAACTTCACCTCCTTGGATTCTCAATTTTTTGACATCTGAGTAGTTAGGCTGGTGGGAAGATCTCTTTTTTCCTGGACATTATACGTTTTGCTTTTTCTTAAAAATAAACAGACTGCTTTGTCAGGACATCCCGTGACACAGCGCTCAAAGTGTTTATCATCCCTCCATTGTAGGTCAACTGGAGTGTCCACAGACTTTATTCATTCAAAAACTTTGACTAGGCATACTCTACACAAGGGTGGAAACACCACACCAAAACTCATTAATACATGCAATTAATGCATGTTAATAAAAAATAAAATAAATAAAAAAGAAAAATGTTTCCTCCAACTGGCACTAAACTGGGGAGAGGAGGCAGGTGACTGAGGTCTCCCTCCGTGCTCTGGAAGGCAGTGTGCGCAGGCGCTATCCATGTGTCTGGTCAGGTCTCAGTGCCTGCATTCGGGGCTTCTGTGGGTCAGGGAGCTTGCTGACACAGCCCCTTGGTTCTGGGCCAGGCCTGGTGCTTAGAGGCAGATGGTGGCAGAGCTGGTCCTCAGCCTGACAGCCCTGCGCTGCACACCAACCGTGTCTGGGCAGACGGGGAAGAGCTCCCTTGGCGGCTTTCATCACTCCCCTGGATTAGTGTTCAGTTATGACTGTAACCGATTACCACACACTCGGAGTTTAAAACAACACTGCAGGTTATTTAGGAGTTCTGTAGGTCAGAAACCTGGCATGGGATCACAGAGCTGAAATCACAGTGTCAGACAGACTGTATTCCTTCATGGAGACTCCGGAGAAAACAGGTTGCTTTGTCTTTTCCAGCTTTGGAGGCCACCTGTATTCCTTGGTTCATGCCATCCTTCCCAAAGCCAGCAGCATTCCACCTCTCCAACCATTATCCCTGATGGCCTTTACCTCTGACCACATACATGAAAGTTCTTCTGTTTTAAAGATTCATGGAACTAGATTGGGGCAACCTGGATACTCCAGGATAGTCCCCCAATTCAAGTTCTTAACAACTATGAAGTTTCTTCCACTTAAGGCAGGAAGGCCACAGGGTCTAGGGATTAAGACACTGATGTCTCCAGGGGACCCGACTTCTACTTATCACAAGAGGAGACGGTGGGGTTGTGGAGAATTCCTCGTTTAATTTCCTTTTGCCGTTTTCGGAGTTAAAGACACAAATCTGTCCCTAAACTATATGGAAATATGGACTTCAAGCAAGGGAACTAACTAAGGAGTTAGAGCAACACTCATTTTTCTTTAATTCAAATATGCACATATTTTAAGAGAAAGGTCATTGTGAAGTTAGCCTGTCTTGCTCATGAACAGTAGTCTTAATCTATTAATATTGCCTAAGAAGAAGAAGAAGAAAAATCCCACAGGGCAGGAGTCAGGGACTTTGGGAACATTTGGAGAAAATTTACCAAAATGGTTATACATTATCTCAGGTGGCATCTGATTTTCAAACAGTAGCTCTCGGCCTCTAGGTTCCCAGGCAAACTGCAAATCAGTTAAGATAACGCAGGTCCTTGTTAAATGCGGAGTTCTCACTGATGAAGTTGGATAGCCCCCAGGATGCACACGCTCTCACACACTCTTCTGTATGGATACTTCAGTAGGAGAGCTGAGCCCTCCCTGAGAGGAAGACAAATGGTCATGGAGACTCTGCAGGAGGCACGGCGCACACTGGGACGAGTGCATGTGAGGAGGAAACGTGTTTTCCATTCTGATGGTTTATGTAGAGCATGGAAGAGAGAATTCAGGAATAATTCCAAAAGATAGGCTCAGTTAGGCTGGCGGTTAGGGAAGTAAAGGGGCCACGGAGAGGTGTGTTTATTAGAAAGTCCTCGTCAGTAGCCTGGAGCAGTAGACAGGGCCCTGGGGGAGACCTTGGGCTGAATCCTGGTCCAGATCCCACCACTGACGTGCCAAGCAGTTTACTCACACACACACCCACCTCTGTGATGGTTCTCCCTCTTGCTTTGGGGAACCTTCCTCCTCAGGAAAGGATTAGGCAAAGGGATCTTGGCTTCTCCTTCTGATGTTAAAATGGGGGGCGGGGTTCTAGCTCTGCAGGGTTGGCTCAGTGTCCTCCAGGAGAGCAGCTGTCCCTGAGGCAGACATTGGTCCAGCCAGTGATGGCAAGCCCCGGCTCCATGTTTACCTGCTGGAGATGATGAAGCACTTTCTGTGAGACACATGTGATGGTTTTCCTCCCTCCCTCCCTCCCTCCCTTCCTTCCTGGTTCTGAGGATTGAACCAGGCCCTCCCACATACTATGCAACCAAGCTACCTCCCACCCCATGTCACTAGTTTTCTCTTCGGAACCCCCTGGAATCATCTCACAGTAATTCTGAGGGTTAAGGTCAAGAAGAGAAAGTGCAGTGTGCTCCCTCCTACCTGCTCTGCAGCCGTGCTCTGGACATGAAGCCTCTCATGCAGTGGTCCCCAAACCAGTTATCAGGGGAACCGAGAGCAGAGAAGGAGAGGCTTGGGGAAATGAGGCACTCTTAAGAGGATCATTGAAAACAGACTTTTATCAAAGTGCCACTATTTCAATGGAAAACCATAAAAAGGAGATGACCAAACTATAATCATCCAACAGCCTTCAACAAAATGGTGTGGAGAACATGTGACAGAAATTTCTCCAGGAGACAGGTAGAGAATTGGGTGACTTCCTCCGCTGCCTCAGAGAGCTCGCAGTCTGACTAGAGAAGACGACAGCACCTTAGCAACGCAGGCCAGAGACAACGGCAGGGCGAGCCGAGCCCTGATTTGGGGAGGTGAAAAAGGTCATTGAAACGGAACGGGAGTGACATTCTGCTGGAGGGATGAGGGGAGCTCTTGTGAGGCTTGAAATGAGCTGTGAAAGACCTGGAGGGGGACGTCACAGGGCATGAAGGCAGAAGGTCCATCTGGCCCCGAGAGCAGCACGTGAAGACCAGAGGAGCCCCAGGATGAGATGCACCTTCGGCTTGGGTACAGATGTCTGGCCCTGTGTGGACCCAGGTGGAGTGTGATATGGAGTAGGACGTGTGGGATGTGAGTTTGCCTAAAGCACACGGTGCTCAACGGGCCCACAGTTCAGTTTGGGAGACTGACCGGAGAGACCAGCCCACCTTGCTACTGCCAGAGGACAAGTGGGGCTCCAGGGAGGGGGGCCCCTGCAAGCCAGGATGGTGCTTATCACTCATGGCGGTGGGGAAGTGCCACATCAGCTCTTCTGTAGACTTTCCATGCCCCAGCAACTGGCATGGACACAGCTGTGTAACAGAAAGGCAAATGTAAGCTGCCAATACCGTTTGAAGACCTGCTTCATTAACCCTTTATGGGTTTTAGATACAAGGGGGGAAAGGAGGTATTTTAGGGATTTATTATGCATCCAACCATTTAATAGACACAATTTCAAGCAGTATTTAAAACAATGGCATTATCTCCGTGTTCCTAGATATAGAAATTTAGTCTCCAGGAAGATGAATCTCATTCTCAAGGTCACAGAACAAGTGACCTGAGATTTGAATCTAGGTATACCTTACCCAAGGTTGGTTTTCTTTCAGCCCTCTTTTTTTAATTGTACAACAAACTTTCTCAACCTCTGCACTGGTGACATTCAACCCTGGATAATTATTTATTGGACCAAATAAGGATGTTTTGAAGCATCTTGGTCCTCTGCCTTCTTCCTACTAGATACCAGTAGCAACCTGCAACCAAGTCGTCTCTACACATGGCTGAACATCCCCTGATCTGGGGGAATCCAGTTGCTCCTGTTGGAGAGCACACAATGAAGAACCTCTGTTCTAGAGTGAACTTTAGTCTCTCTCTTTTTGTCTTTCTCACTCTGTCTCCCTTTACACACACACACACACACACACACACACACACACACACACGGAGTTCCCGGCAGAGTTAAATATTTCAATTCCATAGTTCCCCAGGCACTCATTATATTTTCCTCTAAATCTTTTTCTGTCACATAATATATTCTTTACAACAACATTATTATCCATCCATCACCCAAAATAGAAACTTGGGCAACATCATCTTAGACTCCTCCTTCTGACTCTCAGCCACACCATTCAGGTCTTCAGACCCAGCACCCACCACCCAAGGACCACTGAAGCCCCTCCAGCCCTTGAGGCACTTTGTGTTCTTGCAGATGAAAGGCTTCCTCCTGCTCCCCAAGGTCTTCTCCACCCCACACAGACACACTTCCTTTTCTGCCAGTTGTTCTGAGCACAGTCCCCTGGACAAATGGTGGTTCCAGCTGGTCCACAGTGAAGGACACAGGCAGGTCCATTTGGACCTTTTGAAAATTATTGATTCCTCCACTGATATTGGGTTATTTCCATCATTTAACTTTTTTTCTTGTTCCTTTCTCTTTTTCTTTCTTTCTTCCTTTTTTTCCAGAGGAGTAAAAAAGTTTTATTTTCTTTGACAAACTCTTTTATTTATTGATGGTATTATCCTGTTCTTTAACTATCCTAGTATAAGATTGAAAAAAATAAGGCAAAAAAAATCCAATGATGTATTGCTACTGCTTGATTTATCAACCTGTGAAATTTTAACTCTCCTCTTTTCTCTGCCTTGGTTTGGGATTCCCTAGGAAGTCCGAGTGCAGCTAGTTGGTACATGCCGTAGTCTGAGTGTGCGAGGTGTGTGCAGAAGGGGATCCATGGTACACTTTGTGAGTGAGGGAGTAACATGAGAAGGTAGCCGGCAGTGTGCAGGGCTGAGCTCCCCCAGGGAACAGGCCCTCATGCTCAGGAGAACGCTGAGAGCTCATCAGGGCAAGTCCCACAATCCTGCCTGTGATTGGCAGAGCTGCCATGTCCTGCAGAGCGCACTTCAGGTAATCACCCAGAGGACTCCTGACCGCACAGCCACGCTCCGGCCTAATTGCACATCTTGGTCCCCCGTGGTAATGTAAAGCTCTCCAAGGACAAGGACATTGCCTTCCTTGTTTGTCATCCTCAGAGCCTCCCCAGAACCCTCTCAGTGGAAAGCAGTCCTCAAATGTCAATTGAGCAAGTTCCTGCGCGTCCTGACGGGGAGGAGGAGCAGAGCTAGCTACTGTTACATGCTTATTTAGTGGACAGCCTGTGGCTGCACTTGAAGCTCTGGGTGAGAAGTCGTGAGGCTTCAGGAGGAGTGGGAGTCAAGGGGAGACGATGGAAGGAGTGTGCCACCCCCAGCTCTTCTGAATGTGTGTTTGTTTGTCCCAGGTAGCTGTGTGCCCAGTGAGGTCACGGCTGGGCCTGACTTTTCCATACTTACTCCAGAGTAGGGACTGAAGAAGGACAAAGGATTTAATGGCCTATTGAACATTAACCATAACGAAATTAAGTTAATTAGATGTTTAATTAATCAACATGATTACATTTATTTCTATTTTTACTATAATATTTTGAAGGACACTAGTGAGCTCCTTGTAGAATGAGAAAGTACAGTTTAACATGGCTTCATGGCTTCAATCAGTAGATGATAGAGATGAAGATCAGGAGAACACTGACGGGTCCCTGAGGCACACTCGATGCAAACCGCAGGGATCCCTGGGTGGAAGTAAAGCTGAAGAGACTGTGAGCCACTAAGAGACCAGAACACTGGCAGAAAACTGAGAGTGAAAAGACAAAGGTCACCTCTAGTGAAGAAGGACAGCAACCAGGCACGGTGACAGAGGCTCCATAGGCTCCAGTGGGCGGCTGGCTGCTGCCTGGGGTGTGGGATGGACACCTCCTGAGGCCATGCTCAGTGGTTATAGAAGAAGAGCAGTGAGTGCCGGGGAGCTGAAGGGCACAGGCAGCCCACGTACGGGATCAGCACCCGCAAGCACCCAGGGGTGGGAGGGACGTGCTGCAGTGGGGGGTGGCCGGAGTTAGCATGGGACTTGCTGTAGCCAAGGGGATGGGGACAGGCTGGCCCTGCTTTTGGGGGGATCTAGAAGTCTAGAGGTCATGGCACAATCATCTCAATGACAATGCGGCGACGCTGCCCAGGTTTCAGATACTGAGATTCGAGTGAGGAGTCCGGGGGATGAGGATGGAGGGCAGTCTACAGTGGAGTGACCGGGAGTGGACCAAGGTGGGGTGGTGAGGGAAGGGGCTGCCGATCCGGGGGCTAGGTGAGAGGTTGAGTTCTGAGCACACTCGGGGCCATACAGGATGGCCGTGTCTCTCCACACGGGGATCTCAGGACCCCAAGTGTACCCAGGTTGTAAGGAAGGGAGGTCAGGGATGAGGACACACTCGGGACCTGGCTGACCAGAGCTCGGTATTTGCGGGATGACTGTCCTGTTTCATCCCTTTCCTTGCACTGGAGGATTAAAGCTCCTCAGCTGCTGAACTTACAGGGGACACAATCCACTCTTCTCAATCCCATGCTCCAGTCTCTGCAAATATGCCCCCAAGGTCACCCCATAGGCACCATGTTCTTAATTCTGAAATCCCACACTGAGAGGGGTTGTCCTTCCATTTAATTTGATTCAATCAATATTTACCAAAGGTCAGCTAGGTTAATGCATTTAATATAGTGGACTCCACAGAGAAGAACACTGGAAGTGAGAGGTCGGGCTTCTTGGCTTTTAATAGTTTGCAATCTAATTGGAGCCCCAAATAGAGGCACTGCAAAGAATATGTGTAGTTGAAAGCATTGACTGTATGTAAAAGATATGAAAAAGAACCCCGACTTTAGTTTACAGATTTCAAAGGTTCTAGTTGATCTCTATGAGGTGGATATGATTGTACTATGGGTTTCCATTATAAATGACAGACATGTGCCATTGAGGGAGGGATTCTTATTAGAGCCAAAAATGTTCAGGAAGCGGGGTGTTAGGATGCTGCTGATGGTTTGTCTCTTTGGGGTCAGACATCTTCTGCAGGACAGCTCTTCCAGGCCTTCTGTGGGGAATGTCTCAGACTCTAACAGATCTTACCTTGTGTGCTGTTCCACGTGGGCTGCCAAGTTTGACAGGCGTCACTGACAGCACGACAGGCACAGTGTCCGTCACCCGCAGTGGACAGAGAGCCAAGCTAAGCACCCATGTTCTAGGCCTCAGGACAGGCACAGTGTCCGTCACCCGCAGTGGACAGAGACCAAGCTAAGCACCCATGTTCTAGACCTCAGAGCAGGCACAGTGTCCCCCACCCGCAGTGGACAGAGACCAAGCTAAGCACCCATGTTCTAGACCTCAGGGCAGGCACAGTGTCCGGCACCCGCAGTGGATAGAGACCAAGCTAGGCACCCATGTTCTAGACCTCAGAGCAGGCATAGTGTCCCCCACCTGCAGTGGACAGAGACCAAGCTAAGCACCCATGTTCTAGACCTCAGGGCAGGCACAGTGTCCCCCACCTGCAGTGGACAGAGACCAAGCTAAGCACCCATGTTCTAGACCTCAGGGCAGGCACAGTGTCCCCCACCTGCAGTGGATAGAGACCAAGCTAAGTACCCATGTTCTAGACCTCAGGACAGGCACAGTGTCCCTCAGCCGCAGTGGACAGAGAGCCAAGCTAAGCACCCATGTTCTAGACCTCAGGGCAGGCACAGTGTCTGGCACCCGCAGTGGATAGAGACCAAGCTAAGCACCCATGTTCTAGACCTCAGGGCAGGCACAGTGTCCCTCAGCCGCAGTGGATATAGAACCAAGCTAAGCACCCATGTTCTAGATCTCAGGGCAGGCACAGTGTCCGTCACCCGCAGTGGATAGAGACCAAGCTAAGCACCCATGTTCTAGACCTCAGGGCAGGCACAGTGTCCCTCAGCCGCAGTGGATATAGAACCAAGCTAAGCACCCATGTTCTAGATCTCAGGGCAGGCACAGTGTCTGTCACCTGCAGTGGATAGAGACCAAGCTAAGCACCCATGTTCTAGACCTCAGGGCAGGCACAGTGTCCCCCACCTGCAGTGGACAGAAACCAAGCTAGGCACCCATGTTCTAGACCTCAGAGCAGGCACAGTGTCCCTCAGCCGCAGTGGATATAGAACCAAGCTAAGCACCCATGTTCTAGACCTCAGAGCAGGCACAGTGTCCCTCACCTGCAGTGGATAGAGACCAAGCTAAGCACCCATGTTCTAGACCTCAGGGCAGGCACAGTGTCCCTCAGCCGCAGTGGACAGAGAGCCAAGCTAAGCACCCATGTTCTAGATCTCAGGGCAGGCACAGTGTCTGTCACCTGCAGTGGATAGAGACCAAGCTAAGCACCTGTGTTCTAGACCACAGAGACATTCAAGTCAAAACTAACTGATTTCAATGTCCGTGATCCAGTGAGGATGTGTTTGTTCATTCTTGCTGAGGAGGGAAATAACACTGACCATTCCTCCTGTGACCTTTCTCGTCTAGGACCCCAAAGGTCAAGTTGCAAAGGAGCTGTCTCTGGGTCCAGAGATGCCAGTGTTTGAACTAGTGATGGACAGAGCTAAGATTTCACAGGCATCAGCCAGGAAGATCCCATGACCAAAAAAGCCAGATTGGCCTTTCTCCCCGCTAAGGAGGACTCGTCTTTCACATGTGGGTCATGGGCACTTTTTATCTCTGCCATAAGTCAATCTCCTCGTGGAGCGGATCAGGGCAGGGGGGGCTTCTTGTCCACTCACGTCCACATGGAGAAGGGAGAGGCAGCAGGGGCAGCACTCCCCTGAAGCAGCGCTCAGAAGTGTCTGTGAGGAGGACCTGTGATGCTAGAAATGGGGTCCTTCTGTATGGAGTGACCAAAACTGCTTTGCTTATTTGTTTGTTCTGAGTTAAGTGTAAGAAGAAATGTGACCTTTGAATTAGAAAAGCACCATTGAGCCCTTGGGTGTATTTGAGGAGGAGACCAAATAAGAAGAGCAGGTATCTTCCAACCATCAGTGGAACTGAGACGAGGATCCTTACAGAGGAATAAGTAAGGGAAATGCACCAGACCCTGGTGAAGATGGCCTCTCTGATTGTGCCTGTCATTTTGCTTGACTCCAACAGTGTTGAAAGTGTGGCAGCCACCGAATCTAGGCCCAGAACAAAGGTGCCCCTCTGTGAGGGAGGGCCAGCCCCGCAGAATGGCATGGGCAGTCACAGAGGTGCTCCACCAGCCGGGTGGCCAGCAGGGGTCCAATCAGGACTGTGCTTCTCCTGTACTTTCCCGTTGGATTGTCCTTCCTACTTTTTGTTCTTGTTCAATCCGTCAGTTCAGCACATCCAGGACTCTACCTGGCATCATCTGCCAAGTAGAGAAAACCTCTGGGCAATGTATGGTGGTCAGAGCAAAGCACACAACCCCTCTTCATCTTCTTGAGGTTGTCCTAGGTCACCAGGGTCACACTGTACTTGAAACTTCAGATGAACGTTTTAGTTAGATGACATGTCAGTGCTCACCAGAATACTAAGCTGAAAAGCCTGTTTTCAGTTTAAATACTACTTTATATTTGGGGAAGAAGACTCTCAGCCATGGGTAGATGATTTGACTATTATCACTCCCCCCCCAAAAAAAAGAGAATCAGTTAGTAATGATTTCAGATCCAGGATTCAGCATGATGCTATGTGAAATAAGTTAGGATGTAGAAAATACATTATTTTAACTGAATTAGCCCAATAATTTGTGACTTTTTCATCATTTTTAATGAAAATAGGGGGTTATTAGCAATGCAATATTTGAAATTTGAAAAATACCTCCATTTGGGTTCACATATACAAATAGGTTTAATTGTCATGGGGGATATTCATGAATAACATGGGTTGGAGTCCAACTTTCTATTGCTGAATTTTCTGTCTTCAAATTATATTAAGGTTCTCTTTAAAACAAGCAGTTTTGAAAGGAAAATATCCGGGTAGTCAGGAAATGACATTAAATGTGCACGTGTAAAACCATCAGAGAGCAGTCATTTCAGTCCCTTCCTGTGCATTGGTAAGCCAGAGTTTCCACCCGGGTCCTAGAGGTGGCCAAACACATGTGCATGGGTCATAGCCATCTACACTCACAGCCCAGGGGAGGAGGACCACGGGGCAGTACAATTGAGAACAGGGTGCATCCCCGGAAGCTGCAGGAGACAGGTTTTGTATCCTGGCTAGAGTGGGATGTCCCCTCTGGCCAGGGGAGGATGGGGTTGGCTTGTTTCCATCATCCCGTGGGATGAACCAGTTATTCAATCCTAAGCAAACACATGCCTCGTCCCTTGTCCCTTTCTACAGAGGGTGTTTGGCAAGGAGCCTTGTCCCTGGGAACAGAGCACAGGGGCAGGTGGGTCGTGAGGTCATTTCAGCAGGTCTTGGGGCAGCATGTCCCGTTGAGCCTTATTTGAGGTCTGACACCTGCAACAGTGGATGTTGTTGATTTCTAGCCCTTCTCTACTGTTGATGTTCTCATCCCACGAGAAATGGCAGCTACTCTTTAAGAACATTCAAAGTCTCTTTCCTTTTATGTATCTCTGATCCAAATTCCATCGTTATAAGACTCTCTACATTATTAGTTTTCATTAAATATTTCAGCCCAAATCAGAAATCCTGGATCTGAAATCTTTTATCTAGTTCTGGGTGTACATACTGGTTAGACTGGCATGTGGACTGGCAGTCCCATCCACCTCCTTCAGAGGGCCTCCAACCCCATAAGGTGGAGTCATTACCAGCATGGCTGCTCACCAGCCTCTATTGCCTCCAGCTCTGTTGTGGAAGTGGGCGGTATATCAATTTTTCAGGAGAACCAGAATCTCAAGGAGTGGGTCGGATTGCCCAGGCAGCTCGGCTGGTAAGGGATCCTCCAGGGTGGTTCACATTAAAGTTGAAATTTTTAATGCAGACTATTAAATGGGTTGTTTACACCTTATTTCTGGCAACAGACTGCACCATATTCTGTTTTGTATTGATTTCAGTAGCTTCATGGTTGGGAAAAACATATATCTAATGAAATGAAGTTAAATTTCACAGTAATAACACTGGAAAGTGTCACCCTTAGGGAGGAGTGAAGACAGCAATCGCTGACTTACGGCATGGTGAAGTAAGGTGCGGGGAGGCACTGAGCAGCTGCTTTGTGCCCTGGAGACCCTACCCACCTGTCCTTCTGAGAGCCGTGGGAAGTTGGGTGGTTCAATGGTTCAGCCTCACTGACTCTAAGGGCCAAAATAGAGAGAAGCGTCTCTTTGGATAGGTTGCACTGGAGCTTGAAAAGAAGACTCACGTGCCTGTGGAGAGACCAGGCCCACAGTCCAACAGGGCAGACTCGCCTGCTTCCCAAAGGGGCCACCCCCAGAGTGGAGGGTGACAGGAGCATGAGCCAGGGCCGTGCCGCCCGTCCAAGGCTGGGAACTCTGGGTAGAGCAGGGCCACTGTGAGGGGCTGAGGCACACTGCTCCCCAGACCCTCCCAGAAGCCCCCTCAGGAATGCCAAGTCTTGTCTTCCGTTGCCCAAGGTCACTGTGGATTTGCGGGTAACCCAAGGTGGCCTGGACCCTCACCCCTGACGTGCCTGCCATGCGGGGCCTGCTGAGACCAAGCATGGGCTCCTGGGGTGCTGCTGAGGTGGCTGGCGACATTCCTCTCCAGACTCTGGGGTCAGGCTAGGACCCCGTGTCCTCGCCTGGCTTCCTGGGGCCACAGCACGCGGTGAGGCGGGGGGCTGGGTGTCGGAGGCTCACCCCTGGGAGGCATTTGTCACGATGTCTCCCCGCCTGACAATGTAATTGGGGCAAATTTTGGAACTTGCAGAAAGATGATTGAAGAGGTTTTAAATGTCTCACAGGAGAGCCTATAATAGCTTTCCCAAACGGCAGGGAAACGAGCAAGCAAGGTGGTCTTTCCACAGGTGACATATTCGGAGCCCCTCCCATCCCCAAACCCTTCACTTTTTAACATAAATGACAGACTTCAGCTTCCCAATTAAACATTAAAAAACAGCCTGCTCTCTCAAAGATGAGCTCCAAATGATCCGACTAGCAGAAATCTTCCATCCTAAATTAACTGCCTACAATCCTCAGGTCCAGCATTCATTTCAATTCCAAGGGGGGCATTGTGCCCACCATGACAGGCCCTTTGCATGTCCATATCAGGAAAATTGTCAGGAGTTTCCCTTTTAGACCAGAGAGCAAAGGGGAAAATATATGAGCTGGAGATATGAAATACCTTTTTGCCTCTGGAGCTTCCCTAAACAAAAGACAAATTACCCTCTACCCACCTCAGGGGAAAATAAAAGAGTTCCTTTAAAAGATCCCCAAATTACGACTGTCGCCTCTCCCGAAAGATCAACCATGCTCTGGTTTCTTTGATTGGAATAAGATGGAAATTTCAGAACAGCCAAAGGACAGAAGCTGACCAAAGTACCTGATTTCCTGGAAGCAGTGGGGCCCTTCAGTAGATAGGAAGACAGCTGTCTACCACAGGTGGACGTGGCCGCCACACGGGAGCCCTGATTCCAGAGCCGGTCTGCTTCTTTAGAGATGGAGGGTGGGGGAGAGGGAACTGTACCTGGACTAGAACCCAGACTTCCTGCGGGCCCCAACTAGTGTGCATATTTGCAAGCAGAAGGCATTTCTGACCCTTCTTTTAGTTACATCATTTACTGTCTAGGATGAGACTCGTGGCCTGTGATGATGTCCCCTTGGAACTCTTCTGTGCCTTGCTCATGACCCTTCTCTCCTCTATTCAAGGGACGTGGAACAACAACAACAACAAGTGAACACGTAGAGTCCCATACACATAAACGTAGGTCTACAGACTCCAGGTACGAGGGCACACGCCTGGATTCCCAGCAACTCAGGAGGCGAGTGAGACGGGAGAATCATCAAGTTAAAGGTCAGCATGGGCAACTTCGTGAGACCTTATCTCAAAATAAGAATAAATAAGTAGGGGCTGGGGTTGTGGCTCAGTGGTAGAGTGCTTGCCTAGCACGTGGAGGTCCTGGGTTCAATCCTCAACACCACATAAAATAAAGATTATATCCATCTACAACTAAAAAATAAATATTATAAAAAGTAAAAAAAAAAAAAAGACTGGAGATGTAGCTCAATGATAATGCAGCCCTGCATTCAATACCCAGTACCAAGAACAACACAGGTAAATAATATAGTACACAGGAGTTGGATGTGGCAGGTAGTCCTAGCCTTATCAGGACATACAGAAAGGATGTGCACTGTACATCCAGGATAGGAACACGGGCTGTGTCCACCTTACACAGGTATGATGGGATCAGTCACTAAGTCTCATCTGTTCCTATGACAACAAAGGCAAAACATGGTGGTCTGGCCGTACCTGGATGCCTTTAGGTTATTTTCTAAGGGAGATTGTACGTAAGATGCAGATTCCCATATAGTGGCACCAACCCTTCTAAACAAGGGACAAATTGTCTACAAATTTTAGTAGACTCTCCTTCCTAAGACGACTGCTCTCACCTGTCCCCCCCTCGCTGGGCCCGGTGCAAGGACCCAGGAGACTGGAGCCCTTCCCTGGATGCAGTCTGCACCAGCCCTTCTCCTCACTCACCAGTTTCCATTGTGCAGTGTGCTCAAGAACCTCCAAGGGCAGCTACCTATTACACAACTATTTTTGGAAAGCCCTCTGTTCTTGCTCAGTTGTAAGCACAGAATTGAGACTGGTAAGTACGGCCAGGAGGAGCAAGGATGGGCAACACAGTGAGGTGGTGGTGGAGGGGCCGTGTGGGGAACCGGCCTGCTGGAGGCCCTGGGGGGATTCCCAGGAGCTGCCGGCTCCCCATTCGGCTCTGGGTTCTCCTTTTCCCAGGACAGAACCTGAAGCTCTGGTTGGTAGATTTCTGAGGGCACCTGGAGGGAGCAGAATTACAAAGCAAGGAGGAGCCACTGTAGACAGAGCGCGTGCTGGGGAGGCCTTGCTTCCTGAAGGGACCTCTCCTGGGACGTTTCATCACAGACTCTGACTTCTTCCTTGGAGACTCTGTTTTTAATAGGAAAGATGGAGCCCGCGAAGAGTTGTAACTGACTCTATTAAAGAGGTCCCTTCCAGGAGCCTCGAAGCAGTTCCACACTCCCCATTGCCGGTGAATCTGTGAACCGTGCTGCAGGACTCTGGTCCTTTCTCCCGGGGAAGTGTAGTTAGAACCCTCTCTGCTCTGGAGCCCCACCCACTTCCACCATCGCAGCCCCCATCTGTTTGACTGCGGAGGCTGACTTCATGAAATTCTGTGTCCTTTGCTGATCCTGGAAGGGAGCGACCAGTGTCCATATTTATAGCCTTCGTTTCCTCAGTGGTCAGCATCATCACTGTTCAATAGAGACTTGTTAGGGGACTACCATGCTCTCTCCACGGTATTGATGGAAAACCCAATACCCAGGGGAGTCAGGCATCAGAGCCCAAATCTCACAGCAGGTAACTGAGAGGAGGAGGAGAGAAATCCTTTGACACCTGTGCGTGGCACCAAAATAACCCTGTCAAGTTGATTCTGCTCTGTTCTCAGCGTGGATCAGGTAATTTGTCAGGCTGTATCTATGTGGGTGGGGGTAACACACGTGTAACCATGTGAGCCTGATCATGTATGTGTGAGAAGCAGGGCCCAGCGCCATGGAGGCCCAGTGGTCACCCTGCCGAGGGCCAGGATGCCCTTGCTCCTGGAGACTCCTCTGGAGAGCCGGGACGGACTGCACGCTGCCACTGCCTCCCAGAAGCTGTCCAGTGTTGGGAGCCTCGGCAGTTCGGCTTTGTTGCTTTCCCTGACGTGCCATGGCATAGTGCCTGTCACAAACTGGAAAGGAGACCTGCAGGGTACAAAGGGCTGCCCGCCCCACCATTGCATTTCAGCCAGATGAGCAAGGAGAGGCAGAGAGGCCCAGTTCCTCTCCACTTGGGTGGCTTTCTGAGAGAGTAATCATTTTGGGCTGAGACTAAAGAGACACCATAGAGAAAGACACTGCAGGTGGTGACAGAGTCGCCGGATCCAGCTTTTGCAGTTTTATACACCTAGAGGGTGCGTTTGTGGAAGAGCCGTGTGGCATTTCTTAGAGTGGAAGCTGGTTGCTAATCGCCTTGATAAAGAGTGAAATTACAAAGAAACTGGCAAAACTGATTGCCTTAAAAGCAAGAGACTTATTTACCAGGTGGGGAGGAAAGTTATTTTTCCACTCTATTTATTTTAGTATTGAAATTGGTTTCCTCGTATATGACTATATCTATTGTGTGAGTATACAATATTAACATAAATTATTTTGAGAAAAAAATGGCTTCTATTCATGAAAGCGGCTACTAAAGTAGGAGCACCTATGGCCGTGGATTTCTCACGTCTAGGTCCACTCTCACAGGCACAAATCTAGGTTTAATTGAGGACCCTCACCGCAGGGCTTTTGATGATGCTGTCAATTAGCAACCACACTCCTGTAACATCCTGACCCCTCAGGCTGGTGTAGACCCTCTGCATTTCTTATTTATTGCTATAAGAAACATCTCCAGACCCTCAGGGCACTTGGCAGTAGAGTGTTTGCTCGTCTGTCTGGGGGCTGCTGGGTTGCACTGGGGGCTCGGTTGACCGACTGAGCTCTCTTGGAGGAGCGGGGTTGGTTCCTGGCACTGGATGAGGCTCCCCTTGGCTGAGGCAAGGGCTTGAGCCAACTCTACTCCTGCCATTTTCCCCTCACCATGCTACTCCCAGAATGTCCTCATGGCAACGAGTGACCTCAAAATAGGGGCTGCCAAGCCCTGGTGTTCAAGCACCTTTCACAACTCTGCATCACATCCATGAACAGCCCGTGGCCATAACTATGGCCAAAGCTGGTCAAACTCACAGGTCAGGAGCTGCACTCGGAAAGGATTTCTCAGTTTAGAAGTTTGAAAGGCTTCAGCAGACTCCATAGAGCACATTCATGCTAGGCTTTGTTTAAAGGCAAAGGATATAGAACATTTAGAGGAAGGGGTGCAGGCAGGCAGCAGGAGTCTGAGACCATCCGGACATGCTCCTGAGACCTCTATTCTACAAGCTCCGCCGGTCCCAGTAGGCCCAAAGGGCTGGCACAAAGAGTTCTGAGCTGCAAGAATCTTGCTGGGATGAGAATGTCCAGTTCTTTATTGTGAGTTAGCATCCACATAGCAAAGAAAACATTCAGACTTTGTTTTTTGGGATTGGTGTATTTCACTCAGCATGATATTTACTTATCATGACATACTTATAATATGTCAAAATACATTCTATTATCATGTATAATTAAGAAGAACAACAACAACAAAACAAAAACAAAAAACAAACAAAACAATGCCCAGTTCCTGAAGATGAAATCAGACAAAGGGGGAAAAGAAATAGAAACCAATGTCTGAATACTTTTAGGATGAGTGTTTCTTCAAGATTTGGGGACTCTATTTCCTTTCAGAAATCCATGAAATCTCTGAACTTGTCTCCCCCATAAAAGTATATGTATTAATAAGCACATACTTGATATGCAACTTAAATCTTTTCTAAGTTCTGATTCCAATTTATGGACTTCTGTGGGGTTCTGCAACTCAGATTAGCAACTGCTGAGTGCAGTTTTGCTACCTGGAAACCCTGGAGAGGAGCTCTGAAAGTCAGCTTCCGTCTGTCTTCTCCAGTGGTCTGTCCTCCTTCAGCATCTGGAGGTCAGTGGCAGCTCTCTAACATCAAACCACAGTTGGTTCACTTTTCCTCACCTAGGCATCAGAATCCCTCTGATCCATATGCGTAGTTACCCCTCCCATCCCCTCCTGCATCTCTTACAGTAGAAACAGTGGGCTTTCTGTTCCTTTCCTTCTGATTGGTTAGGAGGGAGCAATGCTTTCCTTTCCCACCTCACGGTGGGAGCTCCAGTTGGTTGTGATCACCAGCTGACCCTGGTGGTCTGTATTGAATCGCTCAGCGCCCACCCTCTCAGCCCCCAGCACACACCCATCTTACTAACACTCTCATTATTCCATCCGTGGTGGGCTGCCAGGGCCCACAGAGCTAGTGCCGGACCTGTGGGGTCTGGCTCATGCACAAGGTTTTCTGCTGTCCTTCATCATGGTCAGTAAGACACTGCTTGATTTCAGTAAAGAAGCACAGCTGGAAGATTTGAGTGTGAGGTCCAGGAATTAGACTGCTTATAAAACCAACTTTGCTCTGCAATGTCTGTGGACAAAGCCGGCGAGGTCTTTACAGTCTTATAATTTCCCAATTGTCCTTGGTGCCAATGTCCAACCCTACTGTCCTTTCAACTAGTTGAACACAGCCATTGGCTTTTCTCCACTGAAGCAATGAAAGTGATCATCAGGAACATGTTGCTGCATGTGGAAAGTGAAGGAGAGTGTTGGAACTGTCCAAGGTTCCTGCACCCACCCCTCCTCTCCCCAACCTCTGTGGTTCTTGATCTGGAGCGTCTTATCCCAGTCGCAGCCCTGCTCCTGCCTTGGCTTTGCTCTGCACACACACTGACCTCCTGCCTCAATACCAGCTTCCTGGAGGAAATGAACAAAACGGACTTCATCTCACAGGAGCACAAGACGTCCAGGCCCTCCTGAATCTTGTTATCTTGCAGAGAGTTTGGGCATTTGAACCACCCTTACATGGGCTGAATCTTGCCTTGACTACTTTTTTTGTTGTTTACATTTGGACAAGTCACTTAAGTACGCTGAGCTCACTCTTCTTCCCTGTGAAATGTCACTTATTAATTCTGACCTGGAGCAGATTATTTAACTGGTGAGTCTCAGTCTCTTCACCTGTGTCCGTTTCCTAGATTTGGTGTGAAAGCTGAATGAATCAAAACACATAAAATGCTTAGCATACCTCCCGGGACAATAGATGTTCAATACCTGTCAGTTGGGTGGTCACTGGGCATAGATAAGATGCTCACTCCTTTATGCCTAAGAGCAGGAGATCAGGGTCAGCTAACACTTAAACAATTTCAGAAATGACTCTGAATTGAAAGGGGAAGAAATGACTGTTTCAAGGATCAAGAGGTTGTAACCCTTCAAGGCCTAGGTTCAAGATGCTGACTTGGTGTATTAGGCTCTGGAAGACTTGTTCCCATTCCTCATCCGAATAGTCCAGTCGGAACACATCTGCTCTGAGGGTCACACCTCCCCCAATCACCCAGATCTGTAAAAGGATGCCAAGTCTTCCTTTTGTTTTCCAGAATTAATGTGCTGGAATTGGTAACAGATTGGGTTGGGGGGGGGGACAGAGAGGAAAGTCACTTTAAGAGGATCTTTAGGATTCTCAGTTGAGCTCCTTAATGCCTGGTAGTTCATTTAGTAGAATGTCTGCTCAGAGAAGGAGAATCAATGGATAGGGCCTGAACAACTTTCCCACCTCTAAAAGAGGGCAGAAGAGAACAAGTATATTTTTAAAAAGGAGTTTTTAAAAGGATTCAAATATCTCTTTTAAAAAATTTAAATTTATTTATTTATTTATTTACTAGTTACACATGACTGTAGAATGTGTTTTGATATATTATATAGACATGGTGTGTAACTTCCTATTCTTGTGGTTGTACATGATGTGGTTACTCCGGTCGTGTATTATATCTGAACACAGGAAGTTATGTCTGATTCATTCTACTGTCTTTCCTATTCCCATTCCCCTCCCTTCCCCTCATTCTCCCTTGTCTAATACAATGAACTTCTATTCTTCTGTCCCTCTCCCCCTATTGTGTGCTAGCATCCACATATCAGAGATAACATTCAGCCTTTCATTTTTGGGGACTGGCTTATTTTAGTTAGCTTGGTAGTCTCCATTTTATTCGTTTACAGCAAATGGCATAATTTCATTCTTCTTTATGGCTGAGTAATATTCCATTGTGTATAGATACCACTTTTTCTTTATCCATTCATCTGTAAAGGGCACCTAGATTGGTTCCATAGCTTAACTATTGTGAATTGAGCTGCTATAAACATTAATGTGTTTGTGTCACTATAGTCTGCTGGTTTTAAGTCCTTTGGGTATATGCCAAGGAGTGGGATAACTGGATCAAATGGTAGTTCCATTCCAAATCACTTTGAATGATGCAAATTCAAACCCAACAGTTTGAGTCATGAGGTTGGTGGCAGAGATGGCAGGTTGTATCCCTGCAAGACTGTCTACCGCTCTTCAGAAGGTTCAGGTGAGGCATGTCTTCAAAGTGAAGTGTGCCTGTGTTGGTGGGGAGCACGGTGAAGGAAGGGGGTGAAGTGTTGGAAGACAGAGAAGTCTGTGCTAACCTAGGTGTGGAGGCAAGGTCCTGGGGTGACTGTGGGAGCACAGGCTTGAGCAAAGTGGAGGAACTGGATAGCAAGACTTGAGAGGCAGATTGGCCTGGCTACTAAGAATCAAGACACAGTGGCCCAGGACGGGGCTCCCACCTCCAGGGCATCCCAGGGAGGCCCAGACTGCCACACCCTCCCCTGGAGGAGCACCCCACACCTCCTGAGTGTGCCCCCCAGGCACCAGGCCCTTGCCACACCCTGTTTCCTGCAGAGCCTTTCCTGCTTTCCAGGACTCCGCCCTCTCCAGCTGTGCGTCCTGTTTCAAGTCTACCCTCTGACCTCCTTGCTTCAGTGGCTCCTCTCAGATCAGCTCTTTCAAAAGACGGAGGAAACACAGCTTCACAGCAGTTTCTTCAGTGATTCTTGGGTTCCAGAGATCAAAGAGAGGCCTTGGCAGCCTGGGTGCAGCAATGAGCTCACAGGAGCGGGCCAGCAGGGCATAACCTGGCTCTAAAGGAGAGCCGTGCCCCACAGTGAGGGAGCCTGCAGTGGAGCCATGGAGGTGGCACCGGGGACGGGAGAGTTCTGATCCTGGCTTTGCCGCGTTTTGTCCAAGTGACTTCAGGGTGAAAAAAAAGACCACATCACAGCTCTGAGCTTCAGTTCACCCCAGGAAGTGGCGCTGCTTCTGAGGTCCCTTCCACTTTCAAGTTCCTCCTTTGGAGACGGGCACCATAGTGAAGAGGATGCGATTCTTATCTGGTTCAGGAACCTGTGCTTGCTTTTCATATCCACCATGGATGATGCCTGTGAGGTTCCCAGCAAGTCCTTAAACATCTCAGCAAATGCCCTCTCATTTGCAAAATAAGGGTAATACACATTTTCTAGTTATTCTCATGATCAAATGAAATTTTGTGGGAACAGGTTAATTTGAGGTCCACCGAAAGTGCCTGATTAGGGAGAAGTTTCCCGCATGCTTCTTGTGGAGGTGTGTGATGAGTAAGAAGAATTGCGGATGTTTTATAATATGGCTTTCCTTGAGTATGCACTGTCTAAGCATATATGGGCCCAGAAAAGGAGGTTAATAAAGATATAAATTAATTTAAGTATTGATTTCTCTTGAAATATTCCCAGCAATTTTCTGTATAAATGATTAGAATTCTGCCATCAAAGTCACAGTTCCTAGAGGTCTGTGGGAAATTGCTTCAATGAAATATCCTGAGCGGGAAGAGACTGGGAGAGCCCACTACCCACCTCTTAGGAGGATGTTATTATAAAGGCAGCAGAAATGGCCCACAGGCTCTGGCCAGCCTGGTCACAGAGAAACAGCCCTTGCTCCTTCTTGTCCACCAACTCACCTGCACAGGCAGCTGTTTTCACAAGGAAACATGATGGATTTCTGTTTAATTGCAAAAACCTCTGTGTGTGCTTACTGCTTACACATTACCATAATAAGAAAACTGGGTACTTGCAATATTTCAATCCATATAAAAACATTTTAAAAATACTTGAGTCTTAATTTACTTTATGCAATCTAAGTAGAAAGGCAGAAGGCCATTTTTAAGGGATCAGCTATATATTCCAACCCCTTGAAGAGGCTTTGTAATGTGTATGAATGCAAAGGCTGTCAGACCACAGCTTTCAAGAAAGTTTAGCAAATGGTAAGAAATCACTGGAAATCAACATTTTTGTAATATATATATATATTCCTTGCAAAATGTGAGGCTCTCTATTGTTTCCCCTTATTTTTTATTTTTACTTTACTTTTTAACTGACATATAGAAATGTAAATTGTATAGGATAATGGGGTTTCGTGGTATTTCAGCAGATATGTACATTGTGTCAGGCTTGAGTCAGGGGGGACTTATCTGTCTCCTTGATCATCTAGCAATCCCTTTTTCCAGATTTTTGCGATGTGCATTGTTTCCATCTAGATTGGTCTTGTCCCTCCGCCCTCCCAGCTGAGAAAAGAAAGAGGTTGAGTTTCCCCCAGGAGGAAGGTGCAGAGACAAAGTGATGATGTGGAGTGCCAGACGCCACTCTAGTTGCTTGATTTTATTTTCTCTATGTTTAACATAGACATGGTTATTCCCTGTGGTGGTGGAGGAAGCCCTAAGAGCATCCAGCCACAGACAGGCTCCGACAGGATTCAACCTCAGTGTGCTGGTGTTCAAGCCCAACCCTCAGCCTCACTTAGGGATCCATGGGTTCTGGGTGTGGCTTCCTCCACCAGCCTTCCCGTCTTAACTTTGGATCAGGCTTGGTGAGCTCAGAGCTACAAATTAAACTTGCATCTCTTTGTTATTACAGTTACAGTTGCGGGAATGCAAAATTGCAGTCCTTTGGTTCATATCTCCAGGTGTCCCTGAGCCCACAAAGGGCTTGTGTCACCCTTCCTCACTGCCCTCACTGTCCTGTTAGCAGCTGGACATAGGGTCAGGCCTCAAGTTCACCCAGGACCGTCCACTGCTCCCAGGTCTAGCTCCTCTCAGTGTGTGCCCCTTGTTCCCTTTACAGATCAGTGTGAAAACTGCTGTCCGCCTCAGTTCCCACAAAGCTATTCAAGACCAAGACACGGGGTCTCATGATCTGCTGGTTAACTTGTATGTAACAGGCATGGACATGAGTCCAGAATTTGTACTGTACCAACCACAGATGCCCTCAGGTCTTCAGCAGGACATCCGTGACCAAGCTGTTGCTGCCTCAATAGCCAAAGTCAATCTCCTGATACAAAGTGAAGGACTGGCTTAGCATCTCCAAAAGGGGAAGACCTGTGAGTATCTGCTAAGTGGAATCCCACCCCAGTCCTCCTTCTTGAAGTCTGGAGAGACTGGTCAGCCCCCACCCGCCTACTGTCGTATCTGAAGACCAACCAGGAGTGAAAATGCTGCTTCCGGGCAGGGGAGGGGGGTCACTGCCTAGTTGGTCAAGGGGTTTTTATTGGAGGCAGTAATAGTGTTTGGGGACTTGATAGACACGGTGGTTGTACTAAATTGTGAATTTACGAAATGTCACTGAACTGTACATTGTGAAACGTTCCCCATTATGTGAGGTGAATTTCACCTGAGTTATCAAAGGTGTGTGTTGCGGGTCGTGTCCTTCATGGGCGGCCAAGGAAGGGCTGTGAGGAGGTGGCAGCGAGGCCGGAACAATGAAAACACGGAGTAACTTGAAGACCAGGGAAGAAATCTCTAAACCTGGGATACCCAGCGCAGGCTTCCTAGGGAAGGACAGAGGTGAGCCAGTGTCAGAGCCTGGCTGGTGGTGAGCAGTGGTGACCGGGGAGGGCTGAGGGCAGAGTGGCGGGACAGGACCTCTGAGCCTGCTGTGAAGTCTGACATTCTTTTATTTATTTATTTTTGATTTTTTTAATTGTAGATGGAAACAATCCTTTTATTTTATTTATTTTTGAGGATGGAACCCAGTACCTTACATATGCAAGGCAACCGTTCTGCCCCTGAGCCACCACCCAGCCCCTGACTTACTCTTCATCAAACAGAAAAGTAAGCAGAAGAGTGGAATGCATTTGACGACAACTGTGAGGTGCACTTTAGAGATGATACAAGACAAAAATTAGTATTTCTTATAATCTTGAATATGTTATGTTTTAAGAGAATATTCTGTACTATGTAGAGAAAAGGTTGTATGACATATCAAGGACAAGAGTTAGCACATCCTCTTGTTCTGACCCCGTGAACACTTGAATTTTGTCTGGAATGTGGTTTTTGGAGAGCAGGGGGGACCTTAGCCCTCCCTCTGCAGAGAGAAGGGTAGTCTGGGTGTCCATCCACACACATGATCGTCCACACCCCGACTGCTGCACAGATGGGGTAAGAGCACGCGTGTCAATGTTACTGTGAGTGGAACAAACCCATGATAAACCTGTCAAGCAGACTCAGAGCAGCGTGTGAGTTCTGATATGAAGCAGGCTGGACCTGGACGTGTCTTCAGATAAAAGCAGAAATGCTCCCAGTTACCTAACAAACTGCAGCTTCCCTGTTAGGGGTTTATCCTCTCCTCTGCATCTCTGTGTCTTTGCCTCTCACTTTTAACTTGACCTTAAATCGTAGGATTTTTTTTGCCACCACCCCAGCCCAGCCTGCACACCTTGTCCCACATGATTTATTATGTGTCTTTGAAAGCATTCACCTAAGGTTAACTTCAGGATTATATTCTACTTTGGATTTGGAAGAGTAGCCATTTCAGTGGTTCTTTGTTCCTTGAAATTAACAGTCGTTCCGTTTTGACCAAGAGAATATTACTCAGTTTCATGGGCATGGAAATTAACAAAGGACTTTGCAACTGGAACACAGGTGAGAAGTCTACGCTCCATCTACCTGAATGGATTAGCTCTTTCCTACCCGTTACTTGGGAAAATACCAGGAGGATGTGCCACGAATAACACAATTAATAGGTTGTAAGGGACTTAAATTTTTAAGAACATTTCCAAAGACTACAAGTTTCTCCCCCTGCTTCTAGAACTTATTTTTCAAATTCTACTTTACACTTTCAGAGCATGTACTCAGACTTCTTAATGTTGACAGAGAAACACAACCCCTCTTTATTCTAATTTCAGATTAAAATGATGTAATGTGAGAGTGATATGTGAAATACATCACATCCGATGAAGAAATGGCAATTTCAAAAGGCAGTTATGCTTGACAGAGCTGTGCTTCAGAAGAAAATTAATAGTAATCGCACACCCCCACTATGAAGAAATAACATGTCTGTACTACATCACTTAATTTTGACCACAGAATTGTGAAATGGCTATCAGAAACCTGTTTCCCAACTCTGGGAGAAGGCTCCGGCACTGATTAATCTCCAGGTCTTGGTGAGAGTGAGCACAGTGGAGTGAATCCTTGGTCCTTGTGACGCTCTTGAGTTTCAGAGTTCTTTCTCGCAAGCCCCTTGCCACTGCCTGTTGGGACACCTGCTGTGAGGAACTGAACTGTGCCCCCCCCCAACTCATGTTGTATATGATAAAGTTGATCTTATGAAACAGAGAGTAGAATGCTGGTTACCAGAGGCTGGGGGAGCAGAGGGCAGGGCAGGATGGGAGAAGGTTGATCAGCAGGTGCTGCACTGCAGTTGGCTGGGAGCAGAGGTTCGAGTCTGCTACTGCACCGTGGGGGACTGCAGCTAGCCACTGGGGCTAGTCTCTCAACAGCCTAGAAGGGAGGGTCTCGAGTGTTTTCACCACTAAAAAAGTGATAAATGTCTGAGGAAGTCAATCCAATTAACCTGATTACACAATGTATGCATGTATCAAAACATTACACGGTACCTCACTAACGTATATAATTTTATGTTTTTATGTGGCAATTAAAATAATTTAAATTAAAAAATAAAATTTGAAGAAGAGAAATAGGCATTTTTTTAATCTCTGAGATCCATCTCTCTCTTTCATGCACAAAGAGAGAATTTTGTGAGGACATAGCCCAAAGGTGCCGTCTGCAAGCCACGAAGAGAGCCCACACCAGGAACTAATGTGCTGCCACCTTAACCTTGAACTTTCAGCCTTGGAGCTTTGGAAAATAAATGTCTGTTGCTTATGCCACCCACTCTGCTATTTTGTCAGAATAGCACTAGCAAACCCAGACACATAGGCAACCCAACTTTCTGACCCAGATATCATAAAGCAAGGCTTGCTCAAAAGTCTTGTGATTACTGCTCAGATACTTGAGGATACTTGACTAATATTTATTCAATTAATTAATTTGCAGGTTGAGGGATGCAGCTCAGTGGAAGCATGTATGTTTAATGTGCATAAAACCCTGGGTTCAATCCCCAGCACTGCAACAAACACACAAAAATGTATTATTATTTAATCTAATATGATTTTTAAGAGTTTTATTTTTTATTTTGTCCAAACAACAGGAAATAATATTTTGGATGAAAAGTCTACAATACACTGTATTACTTTACATTTGTCATTTGATTTTCACCAAAGCCCTGAATGCTAGGTAAAAGCAATATTCATTTTACAATTTTGGGAAGGTCTGTTTAGAGAAGTTAAGCTACTTGCCTGGCAGCCCCTGACACTGAGCCCTGGGGTTATCCCACCTGAGCTTCCTGCATATACCTTCTCCTGTGGGGAGATCTCATTCCGTGTTTCTCTTCCAGGCTCATAATGAGAAAAGATAAAGAGGGATTAATTTCCAAGGGGTTTGGTGACAGTGCAACCCAGCTATCAAGTCTGGTGTTTAGCCACAGGTGCTCAGTGCTGGTACCAGTAATCTTGATTTCTGCTGTTTCTTCTCCTACTTTTTATCTCCAAAATATAGTGTTCTCTTGATGGAAAATTTTCAGGCATTATGTTCTTAATTGAATTTCCAAGATTTTTTTTTTTTTTTTTACAATTCTTACATATAAATTCAATGCTAAATAGAAATAGCTTTATTCAGGGAAACACTATTCTAGAGTAAGAGTGGTAAGCCAATATAAAGCATGTCATGAGGATAGATCTTACATAATCGACCGGGATGCTTAGTTATTAATACATAAATAGGTATAAATATATTTATAAGCACATCTAGGCTACTAGTATATTTTATGCTGAGATAATTATAGTCAGTATATTTAGTTTATTCTTGACTCGCTACTAAGTAACATGCTACTAAGTAACATATTTACATGTTTATTGAGTCATCTTTATAATATGTCTTATATACTGCCTGATATGTACTTCAAAATTAATAATGTACTTTTAATTTCTTTTCAATCTGTAAGATGGAAAAGGCAAGAGTTGTCAAGTTTCAAATAAATCGAAATAAGGTAAAATATGTAAAGTATAAACTACTTTAATTCTAAGCCTTATTATTGCTCTTCCTTGAAGTAGATTATATGATTAAAATGTAAAATATCCTAGGGGAAGAAGTGAAAATCTCCTCGAAACAAAGAAAGAAACCTTTCCCTACCTGGTTTTGGGTATAGGGGCACAGGCGAAAAGTTACTATATAACGAACATGATTTGTCAAAAGGGTAGGTCACTTAACCTGGGTGCTGGGTTGGAAGCACTGATCTAGGCATGATGTGAGGAACATCCACATAAAGAATTCCTAGCATCTTTATTTTTGCAAAGTTTTACAGTTGACTTTTGGGATTAGTAGAGGTTGATTGGTGCATGGACTTGGGAGACCAGATTGATGGGGTTGAGTAAATCAGGAGTGGAAGTTTTCAAGTGATCCGTTACAGGACTTGGACTGATGCTACAATGAAAGGGAAATTAATGGAATTAATTAATTTTAAGTAGAGACACAATAGTCTTCTAGCTGTCCAAATAAAGGAGACAGTTTTTCTTCAGTGCAAAAGAGCATCCTGTGTTTTTTTCAGGAAAGGCAGCTGGTGTGAGAACGCAGAGATGGACTATAGGTATGTGAAGGGGTTTGGAAGAGATGGGGAGCATGCAGATTCTGGGCATGAAGAGTAGACTCCAGAGGTGGGGATTCTGAGAGGAGTTTGGACAGACATGAAGACTAATGCCCACAATCTCTTCTGGAAGAAATTTCGGCACAGTATGAGTTTCCAGAAAATGTTACTGCAGGTCTCCTGAAAACATTGGATATATATATATAAGCCATCTTTGGATCTTCACTTTGGTGGGTTCTTTAAGATTAGGGAAGGAGGGGCTGGGGTTGTGGCTCAGCAGTAGACCACTCACCTAGCATGTGCAAGGCCCTGGGTTCAATCCTCAGCACCACATAAAAATAAATAAATAAAATAAATATATTGTGCCCATCTACAGCTAAAAATATATTTAAAATATTTTTTAAAAAGATTAGGTAAGGAATAAATGCAAAGCAGTGAAGGATTCTTTAAGTGGAGATTGGGGATTCTTTTCTCATCCTACCTGCACATACTTTCTGAGGCACTGTGGCTGTGGCATGTCAGTCACTTGGAAGCATCTCACCTCCAGGTTGCTCTACACGTCCATCTGTTTTGCAGGGTCCCAGGTGGCCCTGCAGTAGGGTGGATGTTCCCAGTGGTGCAGAGCAATGTTAAATGACAGAGTTGATGTGATGCAACTGTGTCAAGGGGAACAAATGGGATGCATCCAGGTGGGTAACTGTGGCAGCTCTACCTCTGCTCCTGGGACCAATGCAGTGTGAAGATGTAAATGCACCAGGTGCTTCCAGATCACTGAGAACATCCTTCTTTGTTGTTAAAGGACACCAAAATCAAAGGAATTCTTTGAGCGCCACTGTCCACATGTGGGCATCAGGTGAGAGTTCTTTATAAATAATTAACCGATTAAAGGAATAGTTTGCAACATGCCAAAATATTCATATATAGTGTGAAGAAAAGGTAGCATTTGGATCTATGATTCCTTCTGACTTCATTTTTGTATATGATTTAAATATTCATTTTTGCATATGGATATTGATTATTCTAGCATAGGATGTTATAAAGACTGTTCTTTCTCCACTAAAATGTGGCAGATTCTCTCATGAAAATTAGTTGTGCATAGATTTGGGTTTTTTTCTTGGATTATTATTATTTTTTCCGTTCCAATGTTCTATGTGTCACTCTTTATACCAATATCAAATTGTCTTGAATAATGCAAATTTATGAAACCTCTTAATAGGCTAACTTTATTGTTCCCTTTTCCAATTTTTTGGGGGGTTATTCTATATGTTTTGCATTTTTAAATGCATTTGAGAATAAAGTGTTTTGATAATGATAGTATTTAATGAATTGGGGGAAAACAGAGCACTAATCTCTTGAGTATATAAAGAACTCAAAAAGCTAAACTCCAAATAAATAAATAAATAAATAAACAAACAAAACACCCAATCAATAAATGGACCAAGGAACTGAAGAGACACTTCTCAGAAGAGGATATACAATCTATCAACAAATATATGAAAAAAATGTTTAACATCTCTAGCAATTAGAGAAATGCAAATCAAAACTACTCTAAAGTTTCATTTCACTCCAGTCAGAATGCAGCTATTAAGAATATAAACAACAAGAAGTATTGGCAAGGATGTGGGGAAAAAGGCACCCTTATACACTGCTGTTGGGACTGCAAAATTGTGCAGCCAATATGGAAAGGAGTATTGAGATTCCTTGGAAAACTGTGAATGGAGCCACCTTTGACCCAGCTATCCCACTCCTTGGTTTATACCCAAAGGACTATAAAATCAGCATAGTATAGTAATGCAGCCACATCAATGTTTATAGAAGATCAATTCACAGTAATTCCTCCCAAATGAGACATTTTAATAAGCAGAAGCTCAGGCATTTTACTTTTGCTCTTTCCTTTCCTATTCATTTCAGATAATATCTATTTTTTCTTTTAATTCCCTTTAATCCATTAACGTTGAGTGTTGAGTTCCTCTCTCTTTCTCTCTCTCATATATATATATATACACATACATACATATATATTTTTGGGGGGACACTCCACACCCCTCTCTATTACTAACCTTTAATTTAATTACATTTGGTTTAGGAAATATTTTTTGTATTCTTTGAATCCTTTAAATTCATATAGGATTATCTTAGGTCCCTGAATAAGGTTTATCTTTTTTTTTCTTAAAGAGAGAGAGAGAATTTTTAATATTTATTTTTTAGTGTTTGGTGGACACAACATCTTTATTTTATTTTTATGTGGTGCTGAGGATCGAACCCAGCGCCCCTCTCATGCCAGGTGAGCTAACTACCGCTTGAGCCACATCCTCAGATAAATATGTACTTCAATAAAAGTTTTAATTGCTTTTGAGTGAATACTTCTGCAAGTGTCAAATGGACCAAATTATCTATTTTGTATTTCTCATATATTTTCTACGTACTCACTCCATCAGCTTTTGAGAAAAGGGTACCAAAATCTCTTACTATAATTATGGCTTTGTCTATTTTTCCTTGCATTTCTGTTGTTTTCCCTTCATGTATTTTAAAGTTATCTTGTTATTTCCATCATTGTTCAAGACTTTTGTATCCTCTTCATAAAATTACACTTTAATTTTTTGGGGGAGTGGTTGTGCTGAGGAGTGAATCCTAGGGTGCTTAACCACTGAGCCACATTCCCAGCCGTTTTTCATATTTTATTTAGAGACAAGGTCTTGCTGAGTTACTTAGTGCCTTGTTAAGTTGCTGATACTGGCTTTGAACTTGCAGTTCTCCTGCCTCAGCCTCCCACTCCACTGGAATTATAAGCATGAGCCACTGTGCCAGGATACTTTAATCAAATAGCCTTATTTGTGGTGATGGCTTGTTGCTTTTTAACTAGACATTCAATTTACATGTTAAAACAGGACAGTGTTATTATTTATACAAGTAGTAAATTATCACTTAATGCTATTTAAATGATAGAAACAGATTTCTCATATTTATCTAGAAGTTACTATTTTCAATGGTTTTCATTTCTTTGTAAAAAAAAAAAACCCCAAATTTCTGGTATAGTTTGCTTCTATTGAAGAACCTATAGTTCAGCTCTGGTGGCATAAAATATTTCTTTCCTCCTTTCTTATGCTCTCTTGCTTTCTCTCTCCCTCCTTCCTCCCTTCTCCCTTCCTTCCTTTTTAGATTATTTTCATATATATTAATCTTATGCATTTGGTTTTGAATATGAACATATAACTCCAGGTGGACTTTTTAAAATTTTATTCAGTCCTATGGAAATAATGTTCCACTAACTTCTCATTTGCATTTTTCTGATGAAACACACTGCCATTCTTATTTTTCTTTTCCTGTATGTAATGTGGATTTTTCTCTAGCTGCTTTGGAATTTTCAGTTAATTACTGGTTTTGATGAGTAGACTGTAACACAAGTACACCTGTCCTCATTCTTCTTAATTTTTTTCAGCATTCGGAATAACTTGAGCCTGTGTGTTTCTAGTTGTTAGCAATTAAGAAAAAAAATTTGCCATTGTTTCTTCAAATATTTCCTCTATATGTTTTTATGCTCTTCCTTTCTCTGAAGTCTCCACTCTGACATACACTAGACGGCTTGATGGAACTCATAGCTCAATGATTCTGTTTATTGATTTCATTATTACTGTTGTGTCTTTTCTGCCTGCATTTCATTTGGATAGTTCAGATTGTTATGACTTTGGATTCACAAATATTTCTGTTCTACAACATTCAATCTGTTTTTAATCTCATCCAGTATATTTTCATCTCTAGAAATTAGATTTAAATCTCACATGTCACTGCCTAAACTTTTTGAACATTATAATATCTATCTTTATGAGCTTTTCTACGACTGTAACATTGCTCGATTATGAGTGAGGTTTGGTCGACTTGTCATCTAATTATGGGTCATAATTTTCTGCATATTTGTGTGAATGGTAGTTTTGACTAGATTTTATCAGAGATTTGGTCTCTGTGTTAAATATCTTCCTATTATTATAAATATTCTTCTAAAACACACCTTTTTGAAAAACAAATGCATCTCCCTGGGAGTTGCCATTAAAGATGGTTGTGCATGGACAGAAAGGTACCTGCTCTGTGCTGACTGGCACTCCCCACTGGACCAGACAGTCTCTGTTCCTTCCCCAGTGCTGGTCACTCCTGAAGTGCACGCCTGGCTTCTTGCAGCCACATCCTCCCTTATGAATTGTGAGCCCCATGAACTTTCCCTCCTTCTCTTTTGGTGATTTCTTACCCTCAGTGGGCTCCTCTGCGTGCAGTCACTGGCTGGTGTTCATCTGAGCAGTGGCGGGCACTGTCCCTCCCATTGTCCCCTCTATGGTGCTCTGTGCTCTGCCGCCAGCTGCCTGTCTTCCTGTGCTCCCCTCTCCCTCTGCTCAACTCGGGGTGTCCGCATGCCTGACATTTGTCCCCTCTTTCTGCACTGCAGTCTGGAAACTCTTGAAGGATGGGACAAGAACATGATCTTGGGGACGTGTCCTCTGTTTCCCGGAAGAATCGCTTCCTGGCATGGCTTGAAAGCAGACACCTTGCCCACCACCCTGTCAGGTGTCCTCTGAATTTAGGCTGTCCTCGGGAGAGGCTAAGCCCTGCCCCTGTCACTCCCTCTTGGCTAGAAGCAGGGGTTCTTCTTTGTTCTCTCTCCCTTTAGTCAGAAGGCTGGGTGGTCCTTCTTCAGCGGGAGTTCTTAGGACTGCACGTGAACATATTTATGTTGTTTCAAATCACCATTAATGACTTAAAATGCCATTGGGCTAAACAAGAAAATAATATAAAAATACTGGCATAAACTCCCCAAGGTGCTTTCAGGATTTTTAAAAGACAGGCCAGAGTTTTGATTGCTAACGTTGTGGAGAGACGCACAGTTATCCTCACTCTTCATTACCTGTGCATCAAACTCCTTGCTCTAAGGATGGTGTGGGGTGCATGCGTGGGTATAAATACTTTGATCAATTTCTCTTCAACCTGATCCTCCACTGGGCACCACCTGGGCTCGGCTCTCCTTGCACTTCAGGAGCGGGGAGCTCCACGTCTCCAAGCTCCCTCACAAACCATGACTACAGTCACAGCTTTTCCCATTGCAGCCCAAAGCCCCCAGCATTCCTCGCCCTTGACCCTCCTCACTGGATTCTGTTCTCTGTGCCGTTGCTTTCCCCTTGCCTCCCTGATGCTATGCTGCCCTATGACTTCCAGGTAACATTTAAAGCATTTTTAAATTTTAAATATTCAAATCTGTCCATTTATACTTGGTAACTTTTTTCTGATTTTGAAACTCAAAATACCGACTCTGTCTCCAGGGATCTGGTAAGTCTTAAAATTCTATTTTATTTATTTTTTCTATGAATTACTGTGTAGAATTTTAACTGCAAATGTTGTTTTATCTGCAAATTTAGATCCATGGGAAGATAAGCACACAATATAATCATATGTTCTCTAAATAATTAATCATTTTTTTCCTAATATCTTTTTTATAATTGACTTTTTCTCATGTTTTCATATTGTTATTCTCTATGAAAGAGTTTTCACCTATTTCATTTCACATTTTAATATTTATTTATTTATTTATTGGTGGGTACTGGGATTGAACCCAGGAGTACTTAATCACTGAGCCACATCCATGTACCCAGCCCTTTTTATGTTTCTGTTTTGAGACAGGGTCTCACTAAATTGCTTAAGGCCTCACTAAGTTGCTGAGGTTAGATTTGAACTTGTGATCCTCCTGCCTCAGCCTTCTGAGCCACTGGAATTATAGGCCTGTTCCACCACACCTGGTTATTCCTTAATTTAAAGGGGTCACTCTCTCTATCATAGTTTATTTTTCTTTGAATTGATTTTATTAGGCACAGAATCTGTGGTATTTATTTTTTCCTTTGGTGGTGCTGGGGAGGGAACCCGGTGCCTTGTACATGTTAGGCAAGAACCAACTGAGCTGTATCCCCAGCCCCCCATAGTTTATTTTTCAAAGGTCTCAGAACTCACCAGAAAAGGTCTGACTTTAATCGGTTCCCTGGGAAGCCCTCCACATTCAGTGTTTATGAAAGTATTCCTGTAAGATGGTTGATCAGCTACAATTTGGTAAGCTGTAAAGGCTACATTGTGGGCATGCTTACTGTATCACCAACACATGAGTTACCCTAAACAGCGTGTCAATGCTACATTCAGAGCAGAGCACCGTGCATTCCCAGGTGCTTATAGGTAGATCTAATTGAACCAGGCTCACCTCCTGGTTTTGAATCTCAGCTCTTTTATTCATTACTGTGGCAAATTAACTTAATTGGGATTCAATTTCCCTCATCTATAAAAATGAGTATAATAAGACTAGCTAGCTCACAGGATTGTTCTAAAGATTAAACGAAATAATAAAGTAACAGCCCCGAGAAAGCAACATGTAAGCCCAATCCAACTGTCAAGTTTTAATATCAAGCCAGCTATCCCAGCTACAGGTGAGGTGGTGAAACTAGATTGGTCCAATACCAAAGTAACAAAAGCAGATGGTGGTAATGAGATTGATCAACTATATTATGTGCATATAAAAAGCTAACACAATGTGTCCCACTATTATATATAATTATAATGTATCAATAAATTCCTTATAAAATAGGAGGGAAAACAATGACTTAGATGAAAATCTACCATCTTTTGCCATATAGTGTTAATAAGTATAGGTAATTCTGGAACGTTGTAGAGTAGGTCTGAAACCTCTGATAGAAGCTCAACTGTCTGGAACATGTCTCCCTGATAGGGAAGAGACAGATGTGAGCGGTGAGAACATAATGTTAAGGGAATAGTTCTATAAAATAGACCCCACTCTGCTGATCCCCACATGCTTTCTTCTTTTAGAAAAGCAATTTAGCTGGAGCCCTGCCTTCTTAAATCAACAGGATATGTTGTATTCCTCAGCATCGACCTGTTATCTGCAGGAGAAATGCAGGTCTGAAATGCCAAGAAAAAGAACACAAGTTACCCTGGTGGAGGGTGGGGTCAGGATTTTGTGACCCTTTCACAGACCAGATTTCAGAACCCAAGGATGTAAGTATAATTCCCTCTAAACATAACATCTGTAAGAACAGGTTCCAGTTAGAACTGATCAGCTTAGGCCAAAATGTCCTAGAGTCTGACATCACTCTCTTGTCAATCAAAAGTCAAACGGTGGACTTGGGCAGGACTCTGAAAAGTTCCCTGGGACCCCCAATAAAATGGGAGGGCAGGAGGTGAGTGCCACCCTTCTCTCTGAGTGGGCACACTCTCTCCCTTAAGAGTGTCCCCTTTGACATTTTCCTATCCCTCCAATAAGCTCTGAGATATAGGTCTGAAATTTTTCTGGCATGATTGCAAGAATTGGGGTGAGGGGCAGCTCTACAGCTGCTTCAGCTTCATAGCTGGCCTTTGCTTGGTATCATCCCCAGCTCTACTGTTCAGGGTTAAATCTGCTACATTTCCTTTTGATTTTGTATTTATTTAATTAGTTCAGGTCATTATTACCTTTTCCTGGGAAACCAAATGCTACACTTTTTCCACAAATTGCAACCATTCCCCCAAACCTGTCACCCAAATACTTGAAGATCAGGTGGAGGTGGACTGACTGCCCCAGACTTTCCCACCATGTTCATTAGAAATGCCCCATTGGAACATCCCCAGTGCAGTCCATCATGCTGGCCCCCGAGTTCTTTTCCGACTACTCACCCACCTCCTGAAGGCAGCCACTCGTGTGAGCATTGCAGAGATGGGGAAGCTGCAGCACCTCATAAGCTTCAGGTCAGAACTGGGGCCTGCTGGGGGGAGTCACTGCCAGTGATTTTACCATGGAGTTTCCACAGGCCCCCCTTAATCATCTGAGGGTCCCTCCCAGCCGAGGGACCCAGGCAAAGACCCTCCTCCCAGCTGCCAGCTGATCTGCTCATGCAGGGACAACTGCCCATACATCCTGAGGCTCTACCATAGCACGAAAGCTCCCTATCCTACCATAAAAGGGCTTTCTGGGGTCCAGGCCATGAAACTAGAGATGCTGACATCTTCAAATCCTCAAGAGCTCTTCTCCAAGGAACATTCAATATTGAATCTTCTACTAGAAGAGCACACATGTATGTGCACGCGTGCACACACACACACACACACACACACACACACACACACACACACACACACAACGGGTCCTGTGGGTGCTCCAGGCATGTCAGGTTGAGGCCACAGCTCCACCTGGCAGTGTCTCTTTGGCTGGGGCTCAGACTGCCTGTCCAGGACTGGCCATTAG
The DNA here is from genome assembly GCF_052094955.1 of Ictidomys tridecemlineatus. NCBI lineage: Eukaryota > Metazoa > Chordata > Mammalia > Rodentia > Sciuridae > Ictidomys > Ictidomys tridecemlineatus. Next base: position 5,104,728 of record NC_135483.1, read on the forward strand.
TTTACTGAAGCCTTCATAAGATATGTGACCAAGTTAATTGTGCCCTTTGATTTTTTTAACTCCACCTTTCGATGAGTTTTGGTGAATGCAACCTCCACCACCTCCACCACAATCACCTTTAGACAGTTCCTTCATGGAATCCTGACTTGATTGTCCTCCCAGAAACACTGTTTTTTTTTTTGTTTTTGTTTTTGTTTTTTTTTTTTGGTGGTGGTTGTTTGTTTGTTTCCATTCTTGTTTTAACTCTGGGACATTTTTAAACCCAAGTTTCTAGACCATTTGTGATTGGTTCACCCCCCACCCCCAACCCATCCACCTACGTTCTTTTCCTTTCTTTGGTGCAAGCAGCTAACAGCCCTGCCTGGTTCTGGCCTGGGCTCTGCTGAGGGGTGCAGACCTGAAAGTCGGTGTCTAGCCTGTGCTCTCATTGCAGACCCTGCTGTACTGGAAGCTGTGGTTACTGCCAAACCAAGGCAGTGACCCATCCTTTGATATTCTGTAACATCTATAGTTAGTGTGGGGAACTTTTGCAGCATAAAATATCAGCTTTGTCGATACCAAGCCTATCAAGGAGGAGAGGACTACAGAAGGGTGATTCTTAGACCAGAAATCAGCAGTGGTGGCCCTGATCTGTATGGGCCCTTGGTTGTGCTTCCAACTCTGTCAGAGATTTGGGGCTTTTTATTATCCTTACCTATTGTGTGGCTTCTAGAGAGCAGGAAGCAGGCTGGGTGACATGTGAATAAAAGGCAGTACCTGGGAGCTGGGCCTCCCTTTGCAGTTAGAGGGTTGTTTCCCAAGGATACAGAATGTGCAGAAAAGCCCTTCCCCAATACAGCCAAAGCAGCCCGTGCTGAGTCCCGCCCGGTACAGAGGTTGTCACCAGAGGCTACCCTTTTTATCCTTATAGTAGTATGTCATATTTTAGTCATTGTGTCATTTTAGGTTGGTGGGAAACCCATTTTCTTAGATGAATAGACTGTCCCCAGTCATGCTATAATCACCCTTGAGGGCCAGGCCCTGAACCAGGCAGTGCTGAGCTCAAAGAATGGCTGCCTTCTGACACCCTCTGCCTCTAAGCCAAAGGGACGTGCTTAACAGATGTGCCTAACAGACGAGCTTTATGGTTGTGGAAGTCAGCTCCATGATCCTTGCCTGTGTGTGTCTCTTGCTTACTTCACTTATGTTTTTAAATGATCATTACATTCTTTCAGTTTCTTTTACCTATACCAAGAAGAACCAAAGGAAGGAGATTCTTATGAATCAGAGCACTGAGTGTGTGTATATATATATATATATATATATATATATATATATATATATATATATATATATTCTCTGTCAAACAACACCAACAAAAAGCCCCGTGGCTCTATTTGGGTATGAGGCAAAGTCAGTGAAATGTTTTGGAAAACATGTAGGAAAACTGGTCCTCTGCTACAGAGGTTTAAAAGGCCTTTCATATCTCTGAGAGATTAAGTGTTCGATGCAAAATAAGCTAAAATAAGCTAAGCAAAACTGGATGTCAAAGAGCTGATGATAAAAGGAATTATGTTTGTGAAGCCAGAGAACAGGTAGGAAGATCAGGTCACTCTAGAGCTGCATATCAAAGGCTGATAGAATGTTTAAGATAGCAGCAGGTGATCTCCCAGCAGGGAGTACAGCAGGGTCAAGTGTGAGTGGAGGGAGTGCTGAGGAGCCCCTGAGATCCAGCTCAGTCGGACATGTGGGTCCTCAACCAAGGTGCCTGTGCTGGCCCTCTAAGTCACCGGAAGTGAGAACTAGTTTTGATATAAGAGTTTAGAGTTAATAATGATCTGTGTCTGGTGCTCACTCTGCACCAGACACTATTCTAAGCAAATTAGATAAATTAACCCACTTCATCCTTACAACACTTAGATGGAATAGATGCTAGGAGTCCCTCTATTTTTTTATAGTTAAAGAGATTGAGTAGTCTACCTTGGCCAAAGTTTTATAAAGCTAGGTGGCAGCAGCAGGTGCTGGACTCTGGGATTCCGGCCCCAGGTTCAGGAGCCCTTAATCCCTTCAGCCTTTGTCCCCTCTGGCTCTTCTGATCATGGGAACAGGAGTGTGGATGAGGAAGGGTCTATTTGGTGTGTGTGGTGCCACATTCACCTCCCTCCAATTGCAGTGGCCAAGATCAGGATTTTTTTGAGTAGGAATCTCACAGCACATGCTTCAGGGAGCACAGGAGGAGTGCAATTTGCCAAAAGCTAATTTCTTCTGCATAGTGCATTTTTGCTCCTCTTCTTTCTTGTAAGTCTTCCTGGTGTTCTTTGGAAAATTATTCAAGCAAAAGTAAGTGAGATTTCATCTGTGAGAGTTTGGGCATTTCCTTACTGTCATCTCAGATCTCTTTCGTGTCTGGTGTAACCTTGATCCATTAAGACAGATCAGCTAAGAAAATGTTAGCTCTAATAAAATGATCATTTCCAACCTGCTGCTTTTGCCAATTTATGGAAAATAGCCAGACAAGGAAGGCAGGCTGACATCTGGCTCTGTGGTGGCTGTGGGGATTGATGTGAGGTTCTGCCCGGACAAATACACCCGGGTGCAGATGGGAGCGCTGATGTGTCCGAGGTGTCCCTGTGGAGGGCAGCAGTTTCTAGGTCATTACAGATTATTATTTCCAGTGTCTCTGCAGTTAACCTAGCCTATCCAACTTGCAGAGAGATTTTAATACATAATCCCCAAATTATATTTGTATTTCCACTTCTGTTAAGGTTTGGATATATGGTGTCTCACCCCCAACCCAAACGCATTTGTGAAGCAATGCAAAAGGCAAAATGATCAGGTTAGAGAAGTGCGACACAGTCAATTGCTTAATCCACGGATATGGATTAACTGGGTGGTGGTGACTCTAGACAGATGGGGTGTGGCTGGAGGAAGTGGGTCACTGGGGTGTACCCTTGCCTTTTGTCCAGGATGAGGGAGCTTCCTCTGCCCCCTGCCTTTCACGTCCTGAGCTGCTTTCCTCCACCACACCCTTCTTCCTTGATGCTCTGCCTCACCTCAGGTCCAGGGCTATGAAATTGGCCAACTGTGAGCTGAACCTCTAAAACTATGAGCCAAAATAAACTTTTCCTTCTCCTAAGATTTTATTGTTGGGTCTTTGGGTCACAGAAACACAGAACTGACTAAAACAACCTCTAACTTGCATCTGTGTGCCTAGTTCTTATTACATGTGAGTTTTTATGTTATTTGAAGGAAGAGACTCAGTTTAACCCCAGGGACTGGAAACTATACCCCGTGGTTCAAATCCTACGTACCAACTGTTTTTGTTTTGTTGGACTGTGGATGAAGAATGCTTTTTTAAATTTCTTTTAATTTTAAATGGTTGAACTAAAACAAAAACCATCATAAAGTGGTTTCATGTGTCCCTCCTGACATGTGAAAATCATGTAAATTTCAATTTCAGTGTTGATGAAGGGACATTAGGACATTGCCACATTCCCTCACTTAATATTGACAAGTGGTTTTGTAGGGCTGGCATGGGATCCAGGTATTAGAATTATAGTCCTAATACCTGTAGCATTTACTATCCAGTCCTTTACAGAAAAATAAAACATTGCCTTTCATGGTACCTGGTGCCATACGGTACAGAGATTTGGTGGTGAGTAAATTCTGTTGAACTTTTCTCTGTTTCTGTCAAGGATGGTCTTTCCCACTCTTAACTCCCACTAGGACTCTCTCATGCCTATAAGGATGCTCTTGGCTCACTGTCTGAATCCCAAGTTTTAGTGATTTTATATCCAAGTGTATGGTCTCTGATACCCTACTCTCAGTCACTTGTCTCTCGTACGTGACCTAGTACTTGACCTTTTCCCATTCCCAGGTTCCATTGTGCAACCTAAGTGAGACTGCATGACTAGAGAAGGGAAAAGAGACATTCCTAGCAGTATAATCCTGGCAATGCGTATTCATCTAGGAAGTGGCACTGCTTTTTCACAGGAGCATCTGATTGCAAAATGTGGAAATCATAGAGCAGAGGGTGAAATGGTGGTTACAGAGCATGGAAGAGGGAGATGTTGGTGAGAAGAAGCAGAGGCTCAGTTAGACAGGAAGAATGATTCAGGAGGTAAATCATAGAACATGGTGAGTATAGTTAATAGCAATGCATATACCCTTGAAATTAGTGAGGTGAGTAGATTTAAAAGTTCTCATTGTAGAGCATGGTGTGTGTTGAGTGTGTAAAGTAATAGATATATTAATATATGTCAATTAGTTTGACTCAACACTTCACAATGTTGAGTCAAACTAATACATAATTTTATACTCCCTAGATACAATTTTATCTGTAAGTTAACAAAATGGCAATTTTTCAAACACAGACATATCCAGCTGTGAGCTCTATCAAGTCTCACCGAAGACACCAATAGCAGCTGGCCACCATATTTTTTTGTTGCGTTGTTTTTTGGTCGATGAACGTTTATTTTATTTATTTATATGTGGTGCTGAGAATTGAACCCAGTGCATCACACATGTCAGGGAAGTGCTCTACCACTAAGTCACAGCCCCAGCCCCCACCATACATTTTTGAAAGACTGAGACCCAGTGAAGGAGACCTTACAGTCCTCATACATCAGCATTTATTCTCCTTCTCCGAGCTTACAGATAAGGAAGCAACACCCAGGGTCCCTTCTCCAGGCTTCTAAAATACAAATTCCAATCTCTTTCCTTTCTCCACCATCCAAGAGGGGACAGCAGCATCCTTTGTTCTCTGAGATACTTTAGTGTTCTCTTTTCTCCGTTTCAGTTGCCAAAAAGCTAATCGATGATGTTCTTTATCAGATTTTCCCTGTTTATGTGTTTGGTGGGCTTGTCTTCCAATTGGACATAAATGACAGCAGCACTTCAAAGACGATCATTCCCTACCTCTAAGTCCCAGCAAAGATGATCATTCCCTCTACCTCTAAGTCCCAGCAAATTTGCTGTGCAGGTCACCCTGGGTGGACCCTGCTATCCATTTCATCTTAGCCTTTCTCTTTTGGATTTTCCTTTCCCTCCCTACCACAAAGCCCACCAGGTCTCAGGACACACACCTCACTGTATTTCTCTCCTCTATCTACACCTGCTACCTTGATGCTTTCATATGATGTCATGACTTTAAATACTAAGTGCTGATAAATCTCACATTTCTATCTCCAGTAAGAACGATCCAGACTTGTAGATCCAGCTGCCATGTATGTGTCTAACTGAAATATCAGACATGCCCAACCAGTCTCTGGAGCTCCTCTTCACATCTGTCTTTCCTGTGCCCACCTGCACCTGTCTTAAATGGCTGCCACATTTTCCTTCTGATAATCCAGTGTGGCAAATCAGCTGGACGGAGCACATATCCCTTTCAGGAAAGCTTCTTTTGGTGCCTGTTATATAGGTTTTGTGTTGTACTTAGGCAATATGATTTTTTTCTCTATTTTCCTCTTCACTCTCATTCTATGCCTCATTTTTACAATTGGAGTTGTTTCATAATAGTGAAATTGGTGGGGTCTGAAGACAAGTTTACCTTATCTTAAGCCAGAGACCCAACGTGAGCATGCCTAGTGCTTAGTTCAAAAGGTTTACAGCAGTAAGCTGAGCAGTTATCATTTTGTTCTATCTCTTGGCAGGGCTACTGATATTTGTTGTCATTGCCACTGTTTTATCTCATATTACCCTTTTTTTTATCTCTTAAGACTTATTTATCAAGTTTATTATATAAAATTATTTCCATAAGAATTGCTAATTCGATTTCTGTTTTTGGTCTGACTCATAATTGATTTGGCCAGGGATAGGACTCAGGTCTCCTGAAGCTCAGTTCTGTACTTTCTCTAATTGCTGGGAAGCATTTTCCATGTGCATAGTTTTTCTTCATCTGCTGCAATTTGATTCCCCATAAAGTCAACACAAATTTACATTTCTTTTATGCTTCACAGCATAGCTTAAATATTCTTTAATTGAATTGACAAAAAGTATCATGTTCCAAAAAAAGTTGTTTAATTAACAGCTCTGACCCAATGCCAGGCTCTCCTGGTATGCAGGCTTGTGGATTTTTGTCTCTGCCTGTGTGCAGTGGTGTGTATGTAAGACATATGTGTGTGTGTGTGTGTGTGTGTGTGTGTGTGTGTGTGTGTGTGTGATGGGGTGTGTATTTGAGGTAGAAGAGCTTATAGCTGCATTGAGATGTGCAGCAAACAGTGAAGGACAAAAGCCACTTGAATTCCGGGCTCCCAAATTCCGATTTTCATAATTCACTCTCGTATTTCAGGTTCACAGTAAAATATTAGCCAAAATGTGTAGTCAGGGTTGAGGACGCTCTTTCTAAATATATAATTGAAGTGCAGCAGATTGCTTACTGAGACTAATGAGGAGCTGAGGGGACTGAGAGCAAGTCACAGTTGTGTTGTGTTCAGGGGAGGAGGAAACTTGCAAGCAGAAAATGAATGCGAGCAGTGGGTGGCAGGTGCAGCCAATGTGGGGTGAATAATGAAACAATAGACCATGTAATTGGATGATGCCCTCTCCTTGTTGGCTGGAGATTATTGCTGCAGGCCCCACAACGCACCCAGCGGAAGCAGCCCACTGTGCAGGGAGAGGAGGCAGGTGCAATACGCCTCAGTTTAGGGGTACTGAAAGGACTTTCACTTCCCCCTAAATAGCTCTGTCAGCAGCTTAGTTCTGTTGCTTGAAACATTTTCCTTATAATCTTTCTATTTTCAATCTAAGAAACAATTATGAATGGGAGAGGTACTCAGAATTTGAAGTATCTCTATGGGGTAAATGAGTATACTTGTTAAGATCTTTTTTTAAAAAAAACATGAGATACTATGCAACAAAAATGAACTTAAGACAAACTCAGAATCATTTAAAAGCAGTCAGGGTTTTCATGTGACCCAAAAATGGGAATATAGATGAGTTTTAGGAACCAGGTAGATCAGGGACCCGAATCTGTCCAAACTCTCTCCTGAGCACATCTCATTTCCTAACTCTCTTTCCTCATCTCTTTTTGTCTCTTTGCATAATCTCTCCCAGATGGTTTCTTCCAAGTTTCACATTAATTTTAGATATTTTTGCCCATAAACAGCAATTGAGCTTATATGTGTTGCAGTTTCAGACACTCAATTCATGAATTCTACCCATTTTCAGTTGCAAAATTATTTAATCCTGTGTATCAAGAGTGGCCCTGGAGGTCACAGTGTGATACCTGCAAAGAAGGAGTGTGTGCAGTAACCATGGTGTGTGTGGTGTGGGGTAATTCCAAGGAAACAGAAGTTCCTGAGAACTATGCGAACATTCATGTTTATTTTGCTGTGAGTGGCAAATTTGCACAACGTGTCATAGGGCTCTTGTGCCTGGGAATTTGTAGTTGACCGTGGATTCACCATTCAATGGTGCAGTGTGTTGGCCATGCTGAACCTTGTCGGCCACCAACACTGTGAAGATCCCTGAGGTGGAAGCTCCACTCTCCTGAAGCTTGTAACTTGGGGTGAAAATGGTCCTCAGCTTCATGTTCCTAAGCAAAACTCACCTTGGAAAGTCTCAGTTTCCTTATTTGTCCCCAAATGTGGTGCAAATATCCTCTACTAGTCCCCCCAACTTTCCTTTTCAACTGGTTAATCAACCTGACTTTCAGACATTTTTTACCTAATGAATAACATGCCACTTCAGACTTCATATATTTGATTGATATGAATTTTCTCTTTTCCCATAAAGCTGTGTTTTTTATTTACAAAATAAATTATATCAATGTGGACATCACTTGTCTTTGTTCTGCTAATCTCTGCCTTTAGTTAAAATGTTTAGTTCATTATGTTTAATATTACTGCTAATATGGCTAGACTTAAGTCTATTATTTTATTATTTATTTCACTTTGCTCTATTTTTTGCCTTCATGTTCTGTACTTAATTTTTTTGAGTAATTTTACTATTCTTCAAAATTTTAATTTAATTTAACTGTTATATTTGTAGCAATGACATTTTGCATTATTTTGAAGTGGGTGCTTTATAAATTATAGTATACTTGCTTAAAATCTTCATTATCTACTTAATATTAACATTATACTGCTTCATATAAAATGTAGAAACCTTGTAAGTAATATGTTTTTTTCTCCCTCTCCATTTATTATGGTTTAGATGTGAGGTGTTCACACCTCATGTGTGAGCCACAGCAAGAAAGTTCAGAGGTGAAATGACCTGATTATGAAAATGTCAACTTAATGAGTACATTAGTCAGGAATTAATTCATCCCCTACCAGGGATGAATGCAGGTAGGCTGTGGCTGGAGAGGTGGGTCACCGTGGGCTGCCTGTGGTGTTCATATTTTGTCCTGGTTGAGCAGAGTGGTCTATTTTCTCTCTGCTCCCTGGTGTGATGTCCTGAGCCACTTTTCTGCCTCACCCTGGCTGTCTATGGACTGAGACCTCTGAAACCATTAACCCCCAAATAAGCTTTTCTTCTTTAAAAATTCTTCTTCTCAGGTCTTTGGTTACAGCAGTGAAAAAGCTGACTAAAACACCATTACTTATTCTATAGACCTTATTTTTTAGAACAATTATAGATTGACAGGGAAACTGGAAAGAAAGTATGGGATGTTTTTACATATTCTCAACACACGCATAGCTGCCCCCCTTAGCAGCATCTCCAGTGACGACCCTATATGTCTATGTCATGATCGCCAAAGGTCCCAGTTTACCTTGGGGGGTTTGGCTGGTGTTCCTTCTATAAGTTTGGACAAACGTACACCAACAACAAACTTGAGGGGCTATCGAAAATTCTGCTTTGGAAATTTCATGTCTGAGAGTTTAACTAGCCACATCAGAGGGAATCGGGTCAGCATTAGAGAGTTCAGGGGAGCATTGAGTTCTGGAGATAAAACTATAAAGCTTTATCACACAGAGTCATAAAGATGGAGTTAAGATTATGGGACTGGATGAAATATGAAAAATATTTAGTCTGAGGAGGGCTGAGACAGGATGTATGTCATGCTAACAATTAAAGGCCTAACAGGGCAAGAAGAGGAAATGCTGACACAGGAGTCCTGAGGGTGTAGCAGAGAGTTGCAAAGGAACCAGGAGAGTGGTGTCACCCAGAGCAAGAGGACACCCCCTGCACACGGTTAAATGACAGTGGAAGAGTTTGTGAAGGAAAAAATGTGAGCAGTACGAGAAAAGAGAAATGTCAGTCTATGGATAGAACGTTATGGAGAAAAGCTGGGTTTAATGGGTGAAGAAAGGATCAGGAAGGAAATCAAGATTAATTTGAAGACAAATGAACCAGAATAGAATACAACTAAAGGAAGTCAAACACACACACACACACACACACACACACACACACACGGGTCCAAGGAGAGAGCACCCTCTGGCAAATCCAACAGAGGGGTCAAGTAGACCAGCAAAACAGTCATTGGACATGACCATTGGGTCCCTGATAACTTGAGTGACATCAATGTTTGAAAACCCTGGAGGTGCATGGGGTTGGAGTGCCATGTCTCTGAGGAAGGAAGAGGAGGGCAGGATGAGGAGACAGCTCCCCAAAGAGAATACCTCTTGTCTTTCTGTACCCCATGGTTGTAGAGGGTGCACCATCTTCAGCTTCATGTTGCCTCCTCAGTAAACATTTTGATCTATGGACACAGGTTCATAACCTGTGAAGTTTATTCTGGGGTAGATCTGCTAGTTGCTGCTACTTTGCTTTGCATATGATGATTAACTATATAGAAGGAAATCCTCTTTGTACCTTTCTGTCCTTGTCTGGGTAATGGGCACCATACTACCCAACTTTCAATTGTTATGCAGACTTACTCTTTTTAAGCATTTACAAATTCATCATAAGCATTATGAGTGTTCATTAAACAAATTCTAAAGCTTACTGTTAACAGAGTTATTCTGTTAGATCAAGCATTACAGAGCGAATATGAACCCTAGAACAATACGTAGAAGAGGATATTAGGGTACAAGATTGCTCAGGGAAGCAGAAAAATATAATTAGATCATTATAAGTTCATCGCTAGCTCAGGGCAGGCCAGGAGACTTGCTAATGACCTCTCTGTTCCCCTGCGTGTCCTTTGCATCTCTTTCACCAACACTGTGGTTACATCATTGCCTGGCACGACCAAAACTTTCCTGGCTCCCCCAAGGCCTGGGTGTCAGGCAGCTCCCAGAGAGGGTCCCCAGGAGGTGCTCTCCTGTCTTACAAAGGCACCACCTGAGCATGAGGGGGAAGGAGGGCACAGAGAGGACGCACTGAGCTCCTGACCACCTCAGCATCCCCTGTCCTCAGGGAGTGAAGAGGCCCCCACCTAAGGATGTGGAGTCTGAGAGGGGTAGCAGAAGCCACAGCTATGTTGTGCCTAGGAACTCTGTGTCCTACATTTCTACTCAGATTTTCTTCTGACCATCCATTACCATTTGTGGGACGACAGAGTGAAGCCAACAAGGATTGAAGGGAGGAAGAAATGGTGCTCTTACCCCTTTCCGAGACAAGGAGCCTTGACTCATAGGTTGAAGTCCCCATGAACAGGTGTAGGGTGTCACTGCATCTCTTGTCCAGAAGAGCTTTGGATTGGAGGACATGGGCCGAACAGAAAGCTAATGCAGAGTCCTTTCCTGGCTCTTTCAAGTTTTCTTTTCTTGGAAACAGATGGAGTAGCATGCTGTAAGAGGCCATCGCCAGAAGGACACACTGGAGTTGCACAGTGGTACCCGGAACATGTAACTGCTCACTTATGGGCGCATCTGGGAGGGAGAACGTAAAAGTTGACCAAGAGGACAGAAGCAAGGTTTTAGGGATAAGCAAGGGGAGGTGGGCAAAAGGCAGGAAGGAATCAGTGGGTCTTAGGAAAATCCAAACCCATGCTCCAGGTAGGTGAAATAGAATCAGAGCTGGAAGGGTGTAGAGGGTCGGGGAAGGCGTTGGGCAAGGGGAGGCACAGGAGGGTGTGGGGAGCTGGTAGCGCTTCAGCAATCGCCTTCGTTTCTGCCTGGTTTACATCTCACATGACTCCAGGCTACTGAACTAATGCAAAAAGTCAAACCAAACCAAAGCACAACAGAAAAACCCGGTTGTGCTCTTGTCCATGTTCCTTTAAGAAAATATATGAAGAAAGAAATAAAGTGGGGGGGGGGAGAGAGAGAGAGAGAGAGAGAGAGAGAGAGAGAGAGAGAGAGAGAGAGAGAGAGAGAGAGAAGAAGGAAGGAAGGAAGGAAGGAAGGAAGGAAGGAAGGAAGGAAGGAAGGAAGGAAGGAAGGAAGGAAGGAATTGTATCCTGAACCCACCCACAGAAACTCTGGAATAATATGCTGTTTTAGTCAGGAGGTAAGAGCTGGCATGGGGCTGATAACTTGGGCTTTGTTGTTTCTCAAACCAACGCTTACAAAGCATGGAAGGAAACTGTTTTAGGAAAAAGGGCAGATTTCCCACTGGGCGACTCCTACCAAGGACCGAGCACACCGCAACACTCTCCACTAATGACTCATTTGTTCATTTACGCGTAATATTTGGAATCTTCCATATGTTAAGCCCTTGGTAAGCACTCTGGGTATATGGTTAAGCAGATTCACATGACCTCTGCCCTCACAGGACCCAAGGATTAAGACAAATATTGAGCAAAAGATTTCTAATACCTAAAAGGTAAGTTATGCAACAACATTGGGTTTAACAATATCATGATCAGTAGTAAAAATATTAAAACAAACCAGTTTGTTTGAGCTTGAAACTTTCTAAACAAACTATGATGGAGAGCAGTGGGGGCCTCCATGATCCCATTTCATAGTATTCAGGCCTTTGTATAATTGCCTCCAGAGAAACAAGACTTAGGATTTGCTTCTAATTAATAGAATGGGCAAAGGTTTCTGGGAGAGGTGCTCCTGTGAGTCCCCTTTGTTATATAAAACTCTATCATTTTTGCAGATTCTCTCTGGAGTCTCCATCTTGTTATTTGAAGAAAGCCAACCTGAGTCCTGCAGCTACAAGATGAATTCTACCAACAACCTGAGGAAGGCTGAATACAGATCCTTGCTCTGGTGAGTCTCTGAAGCAAACTCAGCCTAGGGTGGTCCCTGGATCAGAGCCTAGAGGGACCAGGGCAGAGGACTTGAGGAGCCCCGTGGTTCTGAATTCCCAAACCTTAGAAACTTTGAGATAATATGTTGTTTCAGTCAGTTTCTGCACCTCAGTGACCAATATCCCTGAGAAGAGCAATTTTGAGGAGGAAAAGTTCATTTTGGCTCATGGTTTCAGAGTTTCAGTGCATAGTCTGCCAACCCCATAGCTCTGGGCCCAAGATGATGCAGAGCATCATGGAGGGGCATGTGGTGGAGGAAAGCAGCTCAGGACATGGCAACCAGGACATAGAGACAGAGCTTCTCCATCACCAGGGACAAAATAGAAACCCCAAAGGCACATCTCCAGTGTCCTAAGTCCTCCAGCCACTGCCTGCCTGCCTACTGTTACCACCCTGCTAATCCATCATTGGATTAATCCACTGATTAGGTCGTATCTTTCATAATCAAATCATTTTACGTCTCACACATGAGCTTTTGGAGGACACCTCACCTCTACACCAGTGTAAGAAGTGTGGTTGTGTAAGAGCAGCGCAGAGAGGGCAGCGGCCAGTGCTGCTCTGTGGGGCTCAGGAGGATTGTGCTGCAGTAGATAGGAGTGAAACTGGGAGGGCCAGGACGCTGTGCTTGCCAAAAACTGCAGGGCAGGGAGGGGTTACAGCAGATGGCACGGCGTTTGCAGAGTCTCAGAGTGTCCAAGACTGTGCACACTGGTCCACCGTCTGAGGGCAGGAGGGGACCCCCGAGATCTCTGAGAATAAAGATGAAACCCATCGGCCTCTATGGGACGGCTCTTTTGTATTAAAAACAGGTAAAACTACCTGATTATTCTCCATTCCAGTCTTGCTCCCCTCTCTGAGTTATATACCTTAGGCCAATTTATGACAGTGTCAACCGAGTTATTATCTAGCTAAAATTACCACCACCCACAATGGGGATCTCTGCTGTAGTAAAACAAAGCCGGTGCCAAGGTGGGGGGGAGCGTGGGGGAGAAGGCCTTGGGCATCTCTTTTCCTGGCAATGTTCTTTTTATGCTAATATCTCATAGTTTCCTACCTTAATGGCTCCATTAAATGCCATGAGAGTATTTGCAAGAGAAAAGTGTACCTGGAGATGAAGATGTAAAGTTACTAAGTGCATTTTGAGGAACAGAGAAGATTTCTCAGGAACGGAGTTAATGTTCCGAAGAAAGCTTTGTTTATCCGACAGACTTTATGGCTGTGCTGTTTTCTTCACTCAGCGCCTTAATTCTCAGCTACCATAAGGCTGTCCAGATGTTTAAAATAAAAAGCCCATTTGGGTATTATCGGAGATTACTGGGAAGAGATAGACAGACATGATGTTTAGCTATGCAACATAAATTCCCGGAGTATGTGCCATCCAGCACACTCAATATTCTCGGCCTGCTGAAAGACTGAGCTAATAAATCATAAAAACGAGACGCAGAGCCCCAAACACAATTTACCTCTAGCCAGCTGCCATCACTGGGCGGAAGGAAAGGAGGTGGGGATGAAGAATGTAATAGTGTTTCCCTCCCAGAAGCCTGGTGGGCCGAATTTTCCATAAGCTACCTTGGAGAACCTCTGCTCTGTCCCTGACCTTCCCATTTAGGGTCAACACCAACTTTTATGAGATGCATATTCTGTCCCCATCAGTCTTGCCAATTTATCCAATCCTTGCCAGTTACCTTCTGTCACTCCTATGCCTTCATTTATTCCATTCATTTTCCCCGCTACTTCTAGCTTCCCTTCCTGTCACATTCTACTTATCCTTCAAGGTCTTGCTGGGGACCTTATTCTTCTTGAAGCCCTCTTGATTCAGACCCTCTAAACACCTCTTTATGTCCCCATGGAATTCAGTTGAAGTCTCAACAAACCTCTTTACTCCTTATCAACATTCTATTTCTTGAGAATAAAAAAACAAGTCTTTTATTTTGTGCTGCTTGCAGAATGATACCAACCATCTTTCACGCATTCGCCTATCACGGGGACTGCCTGTGAGCCTGCATTCAAATATTCACCCTATTGGTGCTTTGATAGATCTTCGGCATATTATAATCATCACTGTGAGTCTAAGAAGTAAATGCTGTCTTTGTTTTCCAGATAAGAAGGTTTACATTGTATGTATTAAGTGTTTTTACCCAGAGTCTCACAGCTAGTGACAAGCAGGGCAGGGGCTTTCGAGCATAATAGTACTCCATGAACACTGTGTCATGAGATCTCCCAAACCCAACACTGCCTTGCATATGGCGGATGTTGGAACACTTCCATGAAATGATGGAGGGCATATGTAGGCACAAGTGAATGTACAACTTGAAAACTTCACTCACCTCTGGGGATACCCATTGTCCTGTCACTCAATGGTGTTGTCAGTGCCTGGACTACTTATCCCTGTTGACAAGTGAGTTCTCCACATAGCTGTACCCTGGGTTGGATTCTGGCTCTATTTCCTTGGGTGATCCATTCAACTGCTTTGGGTTTCCAGCGTTCTCATCTGCATAGGCATTGCTTGGCCGACAGTCAATGCACATGGGTGTCAATAGCAATGTCATGGCAGGTGACATGAGAAACGCTGAGAAAATGTCAAGGGAGGAAAATGAGAGTGGGGGATACACAGTTCCTGGTGCTCACTGAAGAAAGGGTTCGTTTCTTCTAGAAGCAGAACAGAGGAATTTATTATCAATCATAATACTGCTCTCTAGAAAGAAAGCTTGGCAGTGAGTCTGGTCTCTTGATACTTGGTTGGCTTACTCTCAAAGTTGGCTTCGTGATTAGCTGTCCATCATTTATGAATGACCCAATGGACATAGACCTGTGTGGGCATTTGGGAGGGAAGAATTGTAGAAAGGAAAATAAATTTCAAGTAAGGTGGCTGAAAAAATGGGATCCCAGACCAGATCCATTATTAACCAGCTCTGTGACCTGTTAATCAGAGTCATCATTTCTCCCAAACCACAAGCAGCTCTGCTTTTCGAACTAGTATTCTATGTGTGTGTGCATTTGCCATTGGATTCCTAGGAATTTTGCTATTGATACTTTACAAACAGATGGCCACTAATGAGAATGTTCCTGTCCCTTACCTGTAATTTCTAATTATACAGTATAAATACAAATTTAGCTTTAATTCAATTAAGTGGTAATGAGGTGAGGAAATAATACTTGAGCTTATTATGCAGTTCGGGTCAGTAAGCAATGGGCAATAATATTTGTGTTCCATTAGATTCTATGAGGCATTTTCAAAATCTTCTAAAATGTCCTCGAAATACTCTTCCTCAAACAGCCTGTTAAAAGCAGAGGCAAGGACTCGAGAAAAACAAATTAAGCATCTTAGAGAAATGTAAATTTAAGTCACTTTTTGAGCCCCAAGGCACCAAAAAATTTTATATGTATATAAAACCGTGGAGACTTTCTCCTTACTTTTCTGAAACTCATTTGCATTACCTATAAAGTAAGTAATATACAATACAATTTTTAGAATATTTTTTCCCCTTCATAGCATGACCATATAATCAACTCCAACTTTCTACAGTAGCCTGGAGGACCTGATTTAGTTTGAATATGTGTCCCCTCTAAAATTCAACTTCCTTAATGCCATTGCAATGGTTTTAGGAGGTGTGGCTGAGAGAAGGCAATTGTCATGAGGTCTCCACTCTCCTAAATGGGATTGAACCTTGTGAATGGGACTTGGGGTACAGCTCAATGGTAAAGTGCATACTGAGCATGGGCCAGGCCCTAGGTTAAATTCTAGCACCAAAATGAAATAAAATACATTTAAAAGGGAGTGGAGGTTGAATGGAGCCACTTTTGCCTTCTTGCTCTTTCTTTATAGAAGGACACACCATTAGTCCCTCTGGAAGAAGCAGAAGCAAGGCGCCATCTTGAAAGCAGAAAGGAACCTTCTCCTGAAAACTGTTGGCAACTGGACTTGTCGCCCTCAGACACAAGAGCACTGCATTTGTGTTGTCCAAAGATCACCCAGTCTGTGGTGTTCTGCTTTGGCAGCACAAGTGGACTAAGAAAGGTCCCAGTTAAGCCCCAGGATAGAGTTCTGAGTGATCTTTTGCTTGTGTTCTCTCTGCCTTTAGTCTAGTGTCTGTGCTCACAGTAGATCCAAGGGGCATAGAAGGCTGCCCCTTTTAGGGTGTGTGTGTTAAGGTGAACATGGCATCTGTCTGGGGAACATGGCATCTGGAAAACCTAGCTGGCATAGCTATTACAACATCCATTAAAATTTATTCTTCATATGAATAGTGAGATCATATCTTACCTTTGAGTGAGGCCTAGCAAAACTGCATGCTAAGTGCCTTGCACAAATAGGTGTTCAACTAACAATCCCCACCATTGGGTTGAATTAGTCAATAAGCAATGCAAAGAACCCCAGACAAGTGAAGCACAGATGTATGGACTAAATTTAGTTTCCCCCAAATTCACAGGTTGAAGTCCTAAGTTCACATGAGACTGTATTTAGAGACTGAGCCTTTGAAAAGACAATTAAGATTTCATGAGGTCATAAGAGTACAGAATTAATCCAATAGGCCTAGAGTCTTTTGAAGAAGAGAAATGGTACTCAGGAGAAAGGCCACAATGGGACAAGAGGAGGGCTGCTATCTGTGAGCCAATGGTAATGACCTGAAGAGAAACCAAGTAAGCAGAGACCTTGACCTTGAACTTGGACTTCCATTTTCTAGAACTAAGAAAATAAATGCCTATTGTTAAATCCATAGCACCAAAATGAAAGAGTCACTCTGTGGTATTCTGCTGCCATAGACTTAGAATCTAACACATGAGACAATGGACTGGGCTGAATATGGTTTGTTAATAGAATCTGCCAGGTTAAAAGAGGGGAGAAGAAAGGAACATGTCAGTGCTACTTCTAAAAGCCTGCCTGGTGACTCAGTTTAAATCTAGATGCAAATTCATGCATTAATTTATTCAAGAAAGAGTTACTGTGCATAAGTGGTAGGGGAACTCACGAATGGAGTTCTTGAGGTAAGCACCTGCCAGACCTTGTGACACTGTCCTCCTGTTGTCCCTCTGGGGACCCGCCGTCTGAGTGCAGATGTTCCTCATGTCCTCCTCCAAAAGGACATCAGTGCCCACATCCCTTCACATTCCTGGGCTTCCTCAGCGCCTGTGGTCTGTGTTTCCATGGTTTTTCAGTTGCACTGTCCCCACTGCATGTTAAAATCTGTTATCTAGAGCTACGGATTACTAAAGCATTAAACACATCTCCCCACAGAGAGTGAGCTCCTTTTCAGCCCAGCCCCTCTCCTACTAGAAGAACAATGAGACACTCAATTTTATCATTTCTCCTGGATTTCCTCCTATGATACCCTCTCTTATACTCTTTCCTTCCTTCTGATGCAAAGGTCAGTAACAAAACAACTTTGGGGTTAATACCTCAATGGCTGCTGGAGAAGATAATGAAGTTCTAGATAGAGATGCCAAACAAAGTCACAGCACCAATGCCTTGTAATATTTTCATAAGTACATTATATTGATACATAGTAACAGGGTTCATTTTGACAGATTCAGGTGTGTATGCAATAAAATTTGCTCCATTTCAATTCCCAGGATTTCCACTTTCCCTCCCTTCCTTCTGCCCCTGCTCTCCTTCTTCTAATCTAATGATCTTCCTTCTATTGACTCAGTTTTTTTTTAAATTGGTACTTTATAAACATAAAAGTGAAATTCATCGTGATATACTCATGCATGTAGATACCATCTTATTATGATCTCAAAGTTACATGTTGGAGGCAGCTGCTGTTTTTTCTAAGGATTCTTAACAATGCTTTGGAAATTTCTTGAAGTGAAAAGAGCCACAGTAAATAAGATGAGTCACTTTTTCTCTTGCTCCCTCATCCAAGTCCACAGAAAGTTCTAGAAATATCCTGTTCATCTTTTCTTATTAATATCAGCTTTTCTACACCACGGTCATCTTCTGCTGGAATACTGTAGCATTTTCCCAGCCCATCTTCCTGTTTCCACCCTTGTCTCCAGGTACGTACTGTACCAAGCAGCAGTAGGAGAGATACCACTGAGCAAGATGGCGGCCACTTCTCTGCTGCCTCCTCCTCACTCCAGTGCCTTCCTATTGTACCACCCATGAGGTGTTTTCCTCTGATCTAAGAACCCTAAATTTCTTCATGATTGGCTCCCAGTCTATTCCTTAATGAACATATTCTCCATTATTACCTCCATTGCTTATTTTTCTCTGAACTTTTCAACTTACTCAATGTTTTTATCTTTCTTGCTTAAGGGAAATTATTGCCACCTCTCTGCCTGCAAATGCCATTTCCTTCATCTTTCCCTGGCCTGTTCTTTCCTGCTTGAGTCTCTGCTCCCATGTTACTTCTAGAGAGAATTCCTCCTAGACCACCCTATTTTAGTTGCCTTTTACCCTGATATTCCTGATCTCACTCTACCTTTGTTCTCATATACTGTGCTATTAATCCAGTTTCCTGTTTTAAGTTTTTATCAGTAAATATAAAATTCCAAAATATTGGGAAATTCTTTTCTTACTCATTTTTATATTCCTTGTGTGCAATATCACAACTAGGCCACTTACTGAATGATAAGGGAGGGGAAGGAGAAGAGAGGAGAGGAAAGGAGGGTGTGTCAGTGAACCAAAGGAGAGGAGGAGAAGATGGAGAAGGCAGAAAAGGAAAAGGAGGAACAGGAAAAGGAGGGGGAAAAAGAGTAAAGGAGGAGAGAGTTGGGAGGAGGAGGAAGAGGTGGAGGATGAAGGTGAGAGGCAGGGTGGAAAGAGGGAAGAAAACCTTCATCTTGTGGATAAAGATGAGGACACTTGATAGAAGAGAAATGGAATAATTTATTTCCCAGCAAGATAACAACAACAATAAAAAATTAATGGATTTTGCTCCATTGATGTTTCAAAAAGAACGACTTGGATATTTGTGACAGGAGGCCTTCAGATAACCTCTATTTGCTCACACAGCAGGAAGATACCTCTGCTCAAAGCTGGGTTATTCTTGAGTGATGCCTTTGGTCAAGATCACCCCAGGCCAGAACACACAGCAAGGTGACAGAAGTCAAGCCGGGCTGCCCCACTGGGGAATGAGGTCAATACCCACATCTGGCTGTACATCTTCGTCTCAGTACACCTGCTCTCTCCTCACACTGCTGTCCAGATGTGCTCACATGAATTATCTCAGTGCTATCTTTTTTCTTTTTCTGCTTTTTTTTTTTTAACCAGCTGATGCAAAGCCATGATTGAAGCCTGGGATAAATGTGTTCATGCATTTAAAGCATAAGCTCTGTAGTGTTTTGGTTGCTATAAGTGTATTGAGGGAGGGGAGAGAAAGAGAGAGACAGAGAATGGGAACTGGGTCTTGCAGTTCCAGAGATTGAGAAGTCCCAGATTCTGCTGTCTGCAAGCTGGAGAAGGGGAATTCCAGAGTCCAAAGGCCTGAGAACCAGACGGGAGCTGAGGACACCATCCCAGTCCTCTTCAGAAGGACTGGACAACTGGAAAACAAATGTTCCAGACCAAACAGTGAGAGCAAATGGACCCTCCTCAACCCTTATTGTTCCGTCTGGTCCTCAGTGGATTGGAGGATGCTCACCTCCATTGGTGGGAGTTGATTCAATTTCCTGATTGAGATGTGACCTTCTTCCTGAAACTCTCTCCTATACTCAGGAGGGACTTTCTTTAGGCCAGTTGACATATAAAAACTTGAAAGGACTTCATAGCTCTTCTTAACTCCAAGTCCCTTAATTGAGTCTCTTGCCTCAATCTCTCTTTCTGTCCCCCTCACCCAGATGGAGGGCCTTAGAAACATCTTATTTTGTTTAATATCAGGCTTCCTCTTACAAGGAGATGCAGGTAGGCAGCTCACTGCCTTGTGAAATTAGCGCCATTAACTATCAGTCTCGCCATATGCCAAGACAGAAGGTTTGCTTTAAGAGATCGCTACTGTGTTTGCTGTCAGTGGAATAAATCACTGTTGGCCTTTAGACTTTAAAGAGTTTAATGAACTTAGGCGTGGAAGTAACCCTCAGCAGTCACAACTGTAACCTTGCCTTCTGTAGGTAAAGCCCATGGCCGTTCACGTTCCTTCTTTGACTTGATGGAATCACTATTAACAGATCAGACCAAGGTAGAAAACCTGTTGGCATAAAATCTAACTGACCCCAGTTTCATGTCAAACAGAAATTATAAATGAAAATTCCATGCAGATAGGAAGATGCAGAGTGATCAAATGATACAGGTTCTTCTATGTATAAACGTGGCTGTATGACCAAGGTGATCCCCCAATCTGTACACGTGGAAAAATAAGATTACGTACCCCATTTGAATCAAATGTATGATATGTCAAGATCATTGTAATGTTTTGAGCAACTAATAAAAAAATTTTAAAAAATGATACAGATTCTTGGTGGACTGGTGTGAAATAAACATTTATTATAGGATCACTGTTCTTTAGTCAGTATACATTAGGAATGTGATCTATTTAATCAATATTGTAAATCTGTAGGTTAGAGTCACTATCCTTATATTAGAGATAAGGAAACTAATATTCAAAATATTTAGAAGAAAAAAACCAATATTTCTATAACAAATAATTTACCTAACAGTCCTTTTCCACTTACCAAAGGCTTGTGGTAGCCTAGGAGCCGCAGATTTAGTAAAACATGACGGATGCCCTACTTTCTAGATGCTGGAGAAACCCCCATAGCTGGTCAGTGGTCACAGGTGGACTTTGCCCCCTTTGTATTCAGCCAACTGAGTCCTAATCTGAGACATCCAGAAACTGAATTGTCTAGAGTCTGTCACTTTGTGGCTGTGACCTTAAAAAGACTTCATAGTTCTTCTTAACTCCAAGTCCCTTGTTTTATATGAGAAAGCTGGATTTGTGCAATTTTTGTGGGGTTCTTCCAGTGAATCACAGAGACACACAATCAGGTGGACAGGATCTCCTTGGTAAAGTATTCACGCACAGTGTAGTGGGCTCTTCTGGTTTTCAGGGATCCCTGCTGACCAGAGTTAGGCCAGAGAATCATGAGTTTAAGCAGTTATGACACATGGACCGCATTTTACTCCTTCTTCAAAAAGGCTGAGGAAACTTGTATCTCTGGGCATTATCATCCCAGACCTGGCTTCCTTCATGGGAGTAGATGGCTGTAGAATCCAAAGATGAGCTCTGACTGGGTCAGTTTGAACACATCATCAATGTGTTCAAGGTGAACAGATGCATGGTAGAAATCCAAGCCTTTTTTTTTCTTTCTTCCTTTCTTTTATTCCAAACAAAAGCGTATGCAGAGGCTGCTGATCTGTGTTCTGAATAGAAGTTTTGGGTTAAAAAACAGAATGCATATTATCTTCTTCAAATGTCTTTTACAAAAATAGAGCATCCTCTTCCCAGGGAGAGGTGTTTTGGAAGCTTGCCCTGACTCCATCGCTGCTGCAGCTTAGGAGGGCATGGACTCCAAGTGTGTCTGACAAGGAAGCGATTCCAGTTCCCCTCACACTATTTTCTTTTCACAGATATTTGAAATCTAACACGTATTTAGGGGACAAGCCTGGGTGGCCAGTGACTAGGTTTCAGGGTCATGAGTAAGTTACTCATTTTCTACAAATCTTCATTTTTTTTTTAAATTTTGAAATGGGGATGATATACTCACCTTTAAAAGTTGAAGGAAAAATTGAAACTAATTCATTAAACATCTTTGGTTTCATGACTGTATAAATTAAATATAATTTTTTAAAAATAAAAACAGCAGCTGTTTTTATTATTATTTTATTTTATTATTTATTGTGGGGTTTATGACGTCCACTTTTATTTTACTTGAAACTTTTATTCTGGTAAAAATCTTCCCAGTTCACGGATGGGGGCTCACGTGCTCCCTCTTAGGAGGAGGGTGCACTCAACACACTTGTGTGTAAGTGAAAGGCCAGGTGTGGAGGAGGCTCAGTGGCCGTGCTCTCCTACTTCTGCTCCTCTCCCTCTTACCCACTCCTGACCTGTGCTCTCCCCTCAGAAGGAGACCCCAGCTTCATCGGAACTCTTTGCACCAAGTGCTGTTCATGGTCAGTCAGACAGGGCTGCCTGTGTAGGTTCTGGCCTGTGCACTGGGCACAGAGCCCTGCAGGTGTTCTGCAGTCTACCTAGAAGGACTGGAGCATCCATCTGCTCCTCCCCTTTCTCCTGACGCTTACGCAGATCTGGGATAAGATAGCTTGGCCTGCACCTGCCCTCTCAGATGGCAGGGCTCGGGGGAGCCTGGGTCCCTCCTGTCCACTGCCTGCCCCTGGGCCTGTTGTACATGAGAAGGAAACCAGTGCCCATCTTGATGGCTGTTTTCCCCAGAGGTGACATAGTGACATAATCCATTTCTGTGTGGTGCCCCTCCCAGAAAGTGGATGGCCCCTGCTCCACCCTCTTGAGGCAGGACTAGCTCACTCAGCTATTGCCCATCAGGGGCAGCCTAGAGCTGAACCATCTGCACTACTCACAGCTGATGCAGTTACTTAGTAACTAGCTATTTCTTTGAATTTCTTTTGTTCTACACAAAATACTGCCAACATTTCGTTCATACACAACCTTTCACCATGTGAAAACAGGCATGGCAACAATACACAAGCAATGTGCTCACAACGACCCACTACTCTTCCCATAATTGTGATCTTAAATCTAATAAGTATAAAAACAAATTACTAGTGTAAAAATTAGATTTCTAGAAGTTTTGGTATGCAGGTACATATCACTTTTACATTATGTTCGTATGTAGAATAAATTATAAAAGTCCTAGGGAATTGATATTAATCTTTTCCAGTATAAAAGGTCTACATAGGATAGCTTTAAAGTCCTGCAAATAACAAACTCCCCTAGAGTTTTTTCCTAATTATTCACTTTCCTTGGATTTTTTTTAAAAAAATATCTTAGTGTTCACCCTAAAATTTATTATCTCAGAATAATAGACATTTAATTTGCTTAAAATCATTCTAGAAATTTGGGCTGGGTGCAGCTTCTTGGCAGATTGCTTCCTGGTCTAGCTTGTGATCACTTATTTTTCTGTAGCTTTCTGGGGACTAAACTGAGGCAGCTTTGTCCCTGATGGTTTTGTGGTGGATGCAGGCTCTGAGGTGGGACATCTATGTTCTCCTCCATGTGGCTCCTCTAGAAAGTTGGCTCAGACTTGTTCACGTTCACTGGGCAGCAAAGGAGCTAGCCCAGAGGCAGCCACAGCCCTGAGGCCCAGATTCAGCACACCAACCATGACACTCCTGCCACGATTCTATTAAACAAATCCAAAGGTCAGGCCAGGTCCAAGGGAAGGAAGACAGAGATCCTGCCTTTCCACTGGAGGAGCCACATGTCACCTTGCAGGTGACAATTCACATGAAATGTGCTCCCAGGGTACATAGAGGAATTGTAAATTTTGTAGACCTTCTATCTTATGATTCCACTGTATTCATTTCCTGATATTAAACCTAAGCTTCTCTAAGGGTCAGGACCCTCAAAACACATCCTGATTGGGCCAGGTGGCTAGAAATTCAGGGTCTTATGGTCTGCATGGTTGACTGGGATGAGGCATCTGTGTTGATCCTTTCTGTGATCCAGACACCTGCTAAATAAAGTACAAATTATGTGCCCACTCTCAAAGTAGAATGGGAGAAGGGATAAAATGCAGATGCTCCTATGAGAACAGTGGGAGCAGGAAGCACATGGCAGTCACAGGTCCATCTCTGTTCTCAAATCCACTGGGGCCCGTGCTGTCACACTCCCTTCTCTGAGGGCGGAACCCTTTCCTTATGAAGCCCTGGGTCTGCTCCAATGGACAGGTCTCCTGCTCCATGTTAGTATTGGCTCTCAGCCCCTCTATTTGGGCTCCGAGTTCTACCTTCTGGACAATTGGCTCTTCCCTTTGGCCCCCCTTTTCCAAAACATCCCATTTCCTTCCTAAGAAGAGTTGGCAGCGGGGGGTCTTTTTTTAAATTTTGAAATATATCAGTCCTATTTGTCCAAGCCACTGGTGCTTTCCTTGATTAAACACTCTTTAAAAAGTTGTGGGTTTTCTAAGAATCATATCACATGGTTGTTGCCCTGCTGGACTTGAAGTTTGTTTTGAATGAGTGACTCCTTTTTTACTTTAATTTTATCATTTTTTGGAAACAGAATTCTGTCCTTTGGTGACCTATCCTTGTGTTTTGGAAGCATACAACCTGCCTTCTAATTTTATGATCCACACAAAGAAAGGAATTTTCCCATTGTACCTAGCATCTCACTCACTAGAATGATTTTGGTGACATTTGATGCCTAGGAGTTGATGAAATTTAAATGAGATTTTGAATTTACAGTTAATGCTGCTGTAAGTTAAAGGTTTTGGTGACATTGGAAGGAGGTGAATGCATTTTTCACATGGGATGGATATAAATTTGGGGGGGACCAGATTGTAGGTTAATTAGTGTCCTTAAAAATTAATATTCTCTTAGAGTCTCATAATGTGACTCTAGAAACTGAATCTTTGCCTTTGCAACTGTTTAAGTTAAGGTTATACTGAATTAGACTATGCCCTAGATCCAATTACTGTTGTTCTTATAAGAAGAGGAATGACACACAGAGATGTCTAGACAGAGAAGGAGCACATTTGAACACAAAGGCAGAGACTGGAGTGCTACGTCTACAAAGACAAGCAGAACACAGCGTTGATGGGAGCCCTGAGAAGCTGGGAGGAGGCATGGAAGACTCTCCTCATTAGACTTGGGAGGGAGCAAGGCCGGGCTAAAACATTAATGTGGGACTGGTCGCTTCTAGATTCATAGAAGAATGGATTCCTGTTGCTTAAAACTGTAAAGTTTTGCTTATTTGCTATGTCAGGCCCAAGAACCCAACGTGTTTGTTAACCGCTGGTCTCATGCTAATGTTCAGTCAAGGCCTCTGGTCATGATGGCAGGGTCTTTCTTTCTCTTAGACACTGGCTAACTCTAAACTGGGACTCACGCCCATAGGTGGCTTCCATCCTTGCTGTTCTCTGCTCCTATCATTCATCTCAGGCTGAAATTGATACCTCTTTAAGGTTCATGATACTGTGTGAACCTACCTCTGGTTTGCCACATTATGGAGTCCTCCTCAATGCCTCCCTGCCCAGGTCTGAGCTGGCTGGTGAAGTGATACCCTGCAGAGTGACTGTGAACAAGGTCTCTGTAGCCACAGTGCTCAGGAGGGCATTACTTATTTCAAAATGACTTGGACAATACTCATCCTTTCAAGGTATCACCCTTCCCATTCCTTTTCCTTTCTTGTTCTTCTTTTTAAAATAGACTTCGCTTGTTCTATTAGCTGTAGGTTCATAGCAACTTTGAGTGCTTGGTATGGAAATTTTCACTGCTCCCAAGTGCACATAACCTCACATACCATTAAAACCCCACACCAGACTGGAACTTCTGTTGTGATTGACAAACATAAATTTGTGCATTGCTGTAACCAATGTCTGTAGCGTATCTAAGGGTCACTCTTGGAGTTGGACATTCTATGAACTGAAGAAAGTGCAGGATGCACCCACATGACAGTGCCCACACACGCTTCCCCTGCCCTGCAAGTCTGTGCTATGCCTGCTCACACTTTCCTTCCCTCTGACTCCTGACAACCGCTCACCATTTTACTGTCTCCAGAATTCTCTGCTTTTCCAAGAATGTCCTCTGGTTGGCCTCTTGCAGTGTGCCTGCACTGCAAGAGGCCAACCTTTCAGGTGGCCTGCACTCACTTAGCAAAACACTTGCATTTCCTCCAGATGGTTTCACAGCTCGAGAGCTCACTTCCTTTTGGTACCAAGTAATATCTCATTGTCTGGATGTACCTCAGTTTATCCTCTCACCTGCTGAAGGGCTGCTTGGTGGATTCCAAGTTTGGGGAATTATAAGTGAGTGGCCCGACACCTCTGTTTGGAGGTTTTGTGTGAATATACATTTCCAACTCCTTTGGGTAAACACTCAGGAACACGGTTCTGAATCACCTGGTAAGAATCTGTTTAGTTTTATAAAAAAGAAAGAAAAGAACCCTGCTAATATGTCTTCCAAAGTATCCACACCATTTTAAACTCCCACAAGCAACAGGTGAGAGCTTGACTGCCCCACACCCCTGCCAGGGTTGGTGGTGCTGGTGCTTTGGATTTGGGATGTTCTAGTTAGTAGAGAGGTAGTGGTATCTTGCTGTTGTCTTAACAGACCCATCTTTTTTTTTTTTTAAACTGGTTCAGATCTGAAAATGTTGACAGGAGAATTAAAGATCATTCACAAATCATTTAGAAGTACATCTGACACTTAGTAACTGCTCCATGAATGGTACTAGCGATGACTGATTATTACCTGGAAACCTTCTAGCTGTGTCCAAGTCCTCCGGGTGCTGCCCGTTTCCTTTCCGACTTCTTCCCTTGGCATCTGTGCAGGTAACGTTGCTGTTACTCTCTGCCCGGCTCCTGCCCCGTCCCGGGCCTGGCATGCCACTTCTTCCATTTGTGTTGCTAACAGCGAGCCTTGGTTTATGACAGGAAAGTGCACCCTCCTGTGTCCCCTTCAGGGACCCTGCTGTCTGCACTGTGTCACGGCCCTCTCTGCACTCCACAGTCACCCTATTACTGCTATTTTCACCAGGAAAATGCATGGCCGATGCCTGCCCCTGGGGTTTCCCCTGGACAGCTTGAGGATGGGGAGGAAATCTCTCCTTGGGCACTTTCCTGTCTCCAGCTTTGGGGCAGACCTAGGACCTTTCAGATACTAAATGACATTTGTGATTTCTCGAGCATGCGGGGGAGGATGAGAAAAAGGGGAGTGGGGAGAAAGAACAGTAAAAATGGTGGAAACGTAAGATAGAAAAGAGGATGAACAAAGGAACACTGGAAAAGTTTAAAATAGAGAAATGAGACAGATCTGTGAAGGAGTGCTCTCCAGGAGCCATGTGGAAATGAACGGGGAGAAAACTCGCGGTGGTAGAGTACAACCGTCACAGGACGTTAAATGAGGAAGGTACCTGGTGGCACTGTCTGTCAATTGCCTATAGAATCTGGGGTCCTACTGTACAACTGCAGATGTGAGTTCAGGGACAAGAAATTTCCTCCCATTTCTCAAGAGCTCACGGATTCTTCGAGAGACAAATAAGAAAAGTGACAGCCTTGGCAGTGTCACATGTGCCATGATAACATTGGCACTGGGACTCACAGCAGCCCAGAGGTGTTGAAGAGGAGGGAGGAAGAGCAAGGTCTTACTCAACCCAGCAATGTAGGGGTTTGCCTTCAGGTTTAGGTAGACCATTTGCTGAACCTTAAAATAAAGGCAGGAGTTAATTAAACTCAAAACAGGAAATAGTGTCATATAGGAGCAGGGGACAAGTACCAGAGTCCATGAAATGACAGGATTTTAATGGAAAAATAAGTTTGTATGACTAAAGAGGATGTTGGCCAGACCCCAAATACATCTTCCTAAGGAGACTAATCCTGCAGGAAAGAGAAACCACTGGTGGATTTTGAAGCCACAGAAACATTTTAGGATATAATAGTGTTGAGATTATATTTTTAAAAAGTCACTTAGACAGCAGTGTGAAGAATAGAATTGAGAGGATAAAAACTGGAGACCATTAAGAACCATCTAAAAAGACCAGTGACAGTCTATGAGAGTGAGTTGTGATGTGAGACCAATATCTGATACACAGATAATTTTAAAACATTTTGAAAGTTTTTTTCACATAATATGCAAATTTTGAAATAAATTTCACCCAAATATTGCAACTGTGATCAGAAAAGAAGACCTTGGATGAGGATGTTTAACTGTGATATCTCCTGTAAGACATTTCTAGTCGGGAAGACTATCTTCCTACAACATAGGTCTCATCTGGCTCAGAGGGTTGCACATTGTAGATTTCAGAAAATACCTTTTGGCTAGTACCATGTTTAAAAATCTAGGCTGTGAGAACATAGTGGTGGTGCATGCCTATAATCCCAGTGACTTGGGAGGCTGAGGCAGGAGGGTCACAAATTCAAGGCCAGCTGGGGAACTTAATGAGACACTAAGCCAGGCTCTGTCTCAAAATAAAATTAAATAAACAAATAAAAAGAAATAGGAATTGTGGCTCAATGGTAGAGCACCCCTGCTTAATCCCTAGTACTCCCCACCCCCCACCAAATAAATAAAAAATAAAGCATGGGTTCTGGAGTCTATCCTTCCTGCTTCTGGCCCTGGTTCTTCTGCCTCCCCACACTGTAGCCTCAAGAAGGATCCTTAGCTTCTTTGTGACAGTTTCTTCAGCATACAGTGGAGATAATAATAGCATCTACCTGATAGCACTCTTGTGAGGGTTAAATAATGTGCCATATGTCAGGCAGTTAGTGTAATGCATGGCAGATGGTAAATATTCCAGAAATGTTAGCTATTTTTATAATAAATGGGTGCATTGATGAATTAATTATGCTGGCAGGGGCTGGGAACATGGAGCGCAGTTTCCATGCTCAAAGTATTGTAGAATACTTTGAGTCACATTTGAAGAGTTGAGGTGAGTGAAATGAAGTACATCAATATGCCCTTGGGGCAAAGTGCCCTGGAGGGAGGCACAGTATCTAAGCCACGATTGATGAAGGGATCGAAGCGGCAGGGGAAATGCGTATCAACACACACCTGCACACGGAGATGGCCTGACTCCAAGGAGGTATAAATCCCCATATTTTGAAGCTGAAACACTGTGGATCATGTGTCTCTACATTCTGTCAATTTCTAGGTTCTTCTCTCAGAAAAAGGAGATTTGTGCACATGATATGAAGAGGAGGCTGGAGTTGTTCCACAGGCTGACATAAGGTGACAGTTCAGTTAGAACGCCACTCCCCAGCAAGTCTTTGGCTCAAAATGTAGAACTTGGAGCAGTGGGAGGTCAACCCAAGCATCACATCTTTGCAATCACTTTTATCCCACCTTGGTAAAAGGGCTGAATTCTCCAGAACTCACTCGCTGCGTATTCCTTTGCAAACCTTCCTGGGCATCTGTATGAAGCAGGTATTCTGCAAGGTGCTGGGTTACCAAATGTGCCAGTCTTGTGATTTCTGCCCCTAAGGAACTCATAAGCTAGAGTCGGAGCCAAATTAATTTAATTAACACCAATGCATTGAAAGTAAGTAAGTATGTTCCAGGAAAGAAGAAACCAAAAAATTATCTATTTATAAAAGATTGCAAGTTCTAAAGCTCAGTTGCTAAGAATCTGAGCTACGGCTAATCTCATACCCTACTGGAGGGAAATGGAAATGGGCAGAATTAAGAGGACAATTTAAATAGATCTTATTTTTTCCCTAGTGATTTCTATTCCAAAAATCTATACTAAATGCACACACATGCACACACAGACGCACATAAACATAGATGTACACAACTATTTGTCTAGAAAGAACTTCAGTTTAGAGTTTTTCATTTATAAAACTGAAAAATTTATGCCCAACAATATTGCTGAATTATTGTATACATTAAGGAGACAGATTAAATAACTAGTAAAAATTATGTGATAGAATAAATGGTGGTATCAGAAAAATTTTAATCATATGCTTTTAAGTAAGAAAAGGAAGATTATGAAGCAATCAGTAAAATTTTATCCCAACTGATAGAGACGAAATATTTTTATCTCCCAAATTTTATACATTACATCCCATCCTCCAATGTGATAGTACCAGGGCTTTTCCTGAATGGGTAAGCATGAGGGCAATCCTTCATTAATGGGATTAGTACCCTTATGAGAGACTCTGGAGAGTTCTCTTGCTCCTTCCATCATGTGAGGTTGTTGGGAGAAGACAGAGATGCATGAACACAGAGTAGGCCCTCGCCAGACGCTGAACCTTCCAGTGTCTTGGCTTTGAACTTTCTAGCTCCTGAACTGTGAGCGATGTTTCTGGTGACTATAAGGTCCTAATTCTAAGGCAATTTGTTGTAGCAGCTCAGATGGAGTAAGATATCAATATTATGGAAAAGTATACACTCATCATCTAGAGACAAAAATCAAAATGTGAGCTGATCATTTGGGGTACTTTGTTTATTGCAACAGCACAGTACATGTGTTCTTTGGGGCAGAAGGAAAGAATTTGGGGAAATGATTTTTAACTGGGGCTTGCAGGGTAAACAGGACCAAAGAAGTTGAAGAACTGATCAAATGCAGAGTGGAAAACCTGTTCGCAGTATTCAATACCACGTTCCAAAACATTCCATTTCACTAGGGTCAGGGCTTGAGATGCAGGCAGAAGCACATTTGAGTCCTGGCTGCGTCCTTTAGTTGTGCCACACGGGGAGATTACTTAAACCCTAGCCTTGAAAGCTGGAAGTGGAGGGTCGTCTCATTTACTTGCTGTGGTGATTAAATGATGGAGTATTTGAAGTTGCCCGCACACTTCCTGCACAGAGCACCTGGTCAATGAATCTTAATAGTCACTACTAGAGCACCCTGGATAGTAATATAGACCCTGGAGTCTGGATACGGTTCCAACTTCCCCATTTACTAGCTCTGGGCTCTTGGGCCAGTCACTTAACCCCTATTTCTTTTCTGTGAAATGGAAGTCATAAATTGTATCTACCTTATGCAGTTGATCATAAATAAAGGGCAATGATACATGTCAACACCCAGAACCTGCCACTTTTGAGTGCTTAATCAACATTAGCAATGGCTATTGTTATCAAAAGTTTCTGTTCACTGATCCTTGATAATGACCTAGATAGAAATGGTTTTATAAGAACTACCAGGCCACAGAGTTTGGGAAGTACCAGACCCCTAATATGGACTCTCCAGGAGCGACCACCCCTCCTGTCAGGTCACACATAGCTCTTTCATTAAATGACATCTCCCAGGAACAAACTAATCCCCACTAGGCACGGCGTTAGGTGTCTTTGGGGATACTCAGGAGTTCCCCTATTCCCAAGGAGCTCACAACTTTTCAGGACACCAGCCCATACTGCTAAATGCATAATTTGGGGTCAATAGGGATAAATGTAATTTTGTGGTAAAGGGGGAATTTGTCCCCATTGTGGAACTGGGGATGACTAGCCAAGCCGATATGTTCACAGGTATCAACAGGAGGCAGCAGGCTCCTCGCCTGTTGGATAAGTTGCATGAAGGCTTAGAGGTCCTCTGTGTGACCTCTGCATGGTGTGCACAAACCCTGTGCAAAGCCTCCTGCGACACGGGTGAAGTGCTCATGACATCCGCCACTCCCAGTTGATGATCACTTACTTTGATAAAACTTTCTGACTTTTAGAAGTCCTTTATTCTGAGTCAAGAACCCATTGACTCTGTTTTATTCCTTTGCAGTTTATCTTTTCTCTCCAAAATCAGCCTTCAGATGCAGCTCTTCCAAATCTCTGCCTGAGAAAACATTTTTCCTTTAGGCCAAAATTCTCCATCTTCCTTTATTTGCCAAAAATGTGTTTCCTGGGCTGAGCAAGAACCAGTGATTAAGAGTGGACACCTGAGCAGACTGTCTGGTCCCAACCCTGGCTGTGCTCCTTCCAAGCCATGCCGGCTCCTTCATCGGCACCATGAGCATAGCCCGGCCCGGCAGCCACTGTGTAGCAAGCCATGAGAGGTAACCCATAATGCCCTCACAGCTCCTGCAGGGAGGGCACGTGGTGCTGGGTGAATGAGACTGTTGTTATTGGGTGCCTGGGTCTGGTGGCCTCTGGGGTGTATAGGCAAGAAAGACCCCGTCTTACTCATACCCTGGGGAAAGTGGACGAGGAGCCTGTGGAGAGTGAAATGCAAGCTGAGCATGAAGCTCCTGTGTTTTAGGGCAGAGGACTTTGGCACATTGGACAGGAAGAGACACTGTTCTCTTCCAAAGAAAGGTGGGGCTGGACTGATTATTGGAAACAGGACTGTTTTGTGACACTCTGGTCAATCTTTTATCCTATATCCCTTATCATGTCATGATAAGGCAGGTGTCTTCTGCTGGCCAGTTCTCTTCCTAAGGTCACACTTGTAATTAAGTAAAATGTAAGGGTACAGGGACAGAACAGTGAGCTGGCAGGAGGTGGTGATAAACCAGATGATTATAACTAATGCTGTAGAATGTCACCTTGCTGCCCAGCTCTTACAAAAGATCTTCCATTTCCAAGGAAACAGATGCAAATTCATGGCGGGGTGGATGATAACGGGAGTGAACACACATTTGTGTCGCAGGTGCCTATGTTCATTTCAAACTGGGTGTTGTCAGCCAGGAGAGTGCTGGCACGGCGCTGCCCTTGCCTGCCTGCCCAATGTGCACAGGTGCCAGGTCTTCAGATGGAGGAGGTTTGTTATAGCTGGACGCGCCAGCAGAGGTGGAGCTGGGAGGGGAGGGAGGACAGGGATGCCAAGATAGACACGCTGATGCCCTGCTAAAGAGAGGTCAGTGCTGCAAACAGCTTCTGCTGCCAGTCCCTGCAGCTCTTTGTGGGATTTTGGGTGAAGTCCAGCTAAAAAGAGCACCCCCGCCAGGAGGGAGGCCCTGGGTCAGGTTTTCCAGCACATGCAAGTGCTTTCCTGTGT
Organism: Ictidomys tridecemlineatus; assembly: GCF_052094955.1. Classification (NCBI taxonomy): domain Eukaryota; kingdom Metazoa; phylum Chordata; class Mammalia; order Rodentia; family Sciuridae; genus Ictidomys; species Ictidomys tridecemlineatus. Next base: position 5,137,290 of record NC_135483.1, read on the forward strand.
GTGAGCCCTCTCTCAGGCCCCTCAGTCCCTGGGGAAATGACAGATGAGAGCATTTCACTCTAAGACACTTTGCCTGGAAGTCAAGTGCCTCAGCCGTGCACTCCGTCTGGAGCCTGGCCTCCTTGCCTCCTACCTGTGCAGCTCAGTCAATTTTCTGAACATTTTTGTCCTTTCTTTATGAACAAGAAATGGGAATAGCCTTTTAATTTGTTTTAATTTTTTTTTTTTGGTAATGCAGGGACTTTTCCAAGAAGGCTTACTTGCACTTTATTTTCCCATTTAGGCAGTACATTTTTGAAGGAGCTTGGAAGGAGCACAGCCAGGATTGGGACCAGGCAGTCTGCGCTATTATGCTCCCCATCGTAAAGATAAATGAATACAGGCCCAGAACCCTGCCCAGCTTCCAAGAGATGCAGAGAATGCTCGTCCATTGACCACCTGCATGAACGGGTGGGTGACAGACGCCTCCTTCTTGAACACTGAGTGGGTGAAATGACACCTGACTTCCGTGATAGAGCTGGTGAGATTCCACGTCTCCTAAGTCTGTCCTCATTTTACTTTCCACAGAATAATAAAAGTAAGTGGAGATACTGTAAATGCTATTTACTGAGGTAAGTCTCGACCGGAAGGCTTTTGCAGCAGGTGGGCATCTTGGGATAGATATTTCAAACATGCCTCTTGTGGAATTGTAAACTGGAATGCCGAGAAGCATGGTGACAATGAACAGTGACGCAGTCCATGATAGGACCTGTGTTCTCACCCAGACACCACACACAGACGCCCTTGCGGGAGAGGACTGTTCAAAGAGGACTGTTCAAGAGCATGTTCAAATGAGAGCAAGGGTCATCCCCTGGGGAAAGACTCAGGTCCACATTGTGAATCTGGGCTTACTAGCAATCGAAACTTAGGCCATTCCATTATTCTTGGTGTGACTCAAAGTGCTTTTAAATTTTTTTTTATCTAAAAATACATTTATATAAATTTAAATATTCCTCTTTCTTGATGCAGAGAAATTTCTTTGTTTAGCTTCCCTCTGGAGGAGCGTGTGTGCTGAGGCTGGGGTGGAGGTGGCCTGCGTGTAGTCATGTCTGAGTCAGCCCTGGTGGTGTGTTGCCCCTCAGGACACCCCTCACCCTCCTCAATATGGGGTGCCTCTCTCCTGCAGGAGGGCTGCTTCCCTGAAGGCAGGCACACTGTGTGCTTTGTCCACCTGCCCGGCCCCAGAGCAAACCAACTGCTTAGCTTCAAGTTGGTGCTTAATAACATGTGCTGGTTCAACACTAGAAGTTTACGCCACCACCAGCCCCCTCCAGGCTTATGTAGGATGGGCACAGAATGGAATCAGCACAGGTCTGGCTAGCTTCCCTGTGTTACCCACTGTGTGGCTGTGCAGGTGTTGCGTATGGATTGAGGGGTGAAAGGCCCTTGTCTGGGACAGGTGATAACAATGCCAGACCTACTTTCCTTTAGTGGTACTAGGTGTGGCAAAGAGGGCTCATTACCTGTGGGAAGAAGATGCCGACCGGCAGGCTGTCCTGCACATTGTGCAAGATTGACAATATGATAGGCACTCAAGTTTTTAAATTAAAATAAATAGACATGATCTCTCAAGCTATCTATCTGTCTATCTACTTGTTTTATGTTGCTGAACATCAATGCCAGGGCCTTGTGAATGCTAGGCAAGTGTTCCACCACTGAATTGCTATACTCCATCCCTCTTTATTTAAAAAAAAATCACTGGTTATTAAACAATGAAGTCTATTGCATTGGCAAAGAAGGCTGGTACTGGATTCTTAACTTTGATAATTTTTATAGAAAAGTTCCTAGAACAAACCCATTGAATCAAGGGGTACCTGCTGGAAGAGTTCATTCTTAATTTGATCACGTGCTGCTAGAGTTTATTCTTTAACTTGGTGTCATTTCCAACAGACTGAAACCTCTTCAAGAGAAAACACCACCCTTTTCATATTCCTTTGGGGCTTAGCAGAATACTTTGTTCATCGTACTCAATAAACTGGAAGAACCTGATGAATGGAAACACAAAAAGATATTAGGCACACAAGGTCAGGGAATGCGTGCTCTGGGACAAACCCTTGATGCCTGATGGCTGCAGAGCAGACCTGCTGCACTTCTCCCCGCCCTCAGGACGGCCGTCTCCATGGCCCAGGCTAGAAACTCCACAGACACTTGCTGATGCACTTCAACCAGAGCCTGGCCCTTGGGTCTTTGTCCTGGCAGCCATAGCACCAGCTGCTCTGGGGACACTCTCTGCCTGCTGCCCAACCCAGTGCTGTTGGGTGGCCAGTTGGGTGCTCGGCAGTAACTCCCAGGGCTGGAGCGCTCTGGAGAAGGCAGGATCTACATGTTGATGAAGTTTCCTGTGTGGAGCCCCACACCAGGGACAAGAATAGTTTCCTTTCCAATCCTGACATGCTGAGGACAGAGCCCTAGTCCATGCCCCCCCTGCCAGGTGTGGACCAGAGAGATGGGAATGCCCAGGAGGGATGGCACTGCTGCAGTTTTCAATTCCTAGCACACCCCAGTCTGTGCAAAGCATTTAATCTGGGAACCCCCTGTACTCCTCAGTGTGGCCTAGGAGGAGATGAGAGATTTTCATCAATTATGACGTTCACATTCTTAAAAAATGCCAAAGATATTTAAGGTTCTTCATGCAGAAGAGTCTGCTGGTGGCTGGCATCTTGGTGCCCTTTACCTGTGTGTTCCCTGGTTCTGTTTCCCACCCCCTCACTGGTTTGAGGTTCATTGTGCTCCAGATGTGGCATTTTTGTCCTCTTAACTCTTTTTCCTGAGGAAGATGGGGTGTGACTGTGAACATCATTAGATGTGAGTAAAACACAAAAGACTGGAAAAGACCTGGGGCTAATCTGCACTCGAGGTGGGCAGGTCTTGTGACATATCTTAGGTTACAGAAGATGCTTCCGTAGCTTTGATTTTAAAAGTTTTCACTGCCTTCCCATGGAAAAAAAATGTTCACTGTGATTTTGAATAATGATGAATGAGAAGTCACATTTACAAACATGTCATTTTCTTTCTCCAACTCAATCAGTTGGTTTATCCAAATTAAATATTTTGGACCTCATTTTGGGCAAAAGAGGGGAATCCAAAGAATCCAAAGGACATGAGTCATTTCTAACTCACTTCTACTTATCTCGGTCAGACTCACAGGTAAGTTAGTTTTCCACGACTGTGATCACACTCCCCAGCAAGCACATTTAGAGGAAGGGAAGTTTGGCTCTTGGGTTCCGAGGTGTCTTCCATGGTGGGCTGACTCCCTGCTCAGGGCCCAGGGGAGGCAGAGCATCCAGGCAGAGGAGCTGGTCTCTTGGCAGCAGGAAGCCGAGAGGGAAAGGGAAAGGGCCCCAGGAGGAAAAGCCCTTCCAGGGTAGCCTGCGGTGACCCACGACCTGCAGGCATGGCCCACCTGCCACCCGTTAGGATGGACTGATTGGGTCCCAGCTCTCATCATCTAATCATTTCACCTTCCAACATTCCTGTGTAACACGGGAACTTTGCAGGGACACTTTGTATCCAAACCATAACAATTCACCAAGCACCTAAAAACCCTTAGGAATCAATGGATGAGTACTGTAGCCCACTAGGATGGAGGCCTTCGCTGTCTGGTTCATCACTGAATCCCTGTCAAGGGCACCTGGCGTGTGCTGGGTGTGGCTGGTAGGGAGCCTTGGAATGCTCTTCCTCCACTACCTCCCATTTAGTACACAGCCTCAGTGTCTGCCCTAGATTCCAGTCAGTCCTCATTCTTCAGACCCCCACCACTCAGTACCACACTGGTTGGTACTCAGGTTTCTCATACATGAGATGTATTACTCTGAATATCTTGTGAGTAATATGTAAACATTTCAGGTGGGAGATTTCCTTTTTTAAGTTCATATTAGTCAAAATCCAAGCAGAGTGAAGAAACACAGGGCTCAGGGCTCAGTAAGAAGCATGCCCTCACCCTAAAATGCTCGGGTCTGGCTGACCATAGTCACTCTAATAAAACAAAATGGCGTCATGACCAGTCTATGTTTTCAAAACTCCCTGGATGGTAACTTTTCAGTATTTCCAATACTTTTGGCTAAGTTTCAGAAGAGTGAATCATAACCATGTTCCAAGAAGCAGCAGAGCTAGTTGCCATGAACAATTTCATGTGTGAAACTAGAAATGGATATGCTCTGATATTTTTCAAACGTTGAGGTGAGAAATGAACATAACAGTTTGGAATGTGGAGGCAGATTCTGAGAAGTGAAGGACTGAAATGAAAAGTGAAGCCCAAACACCTTTGCCCACGTTAGAACAGACTGTGCAGCCAAGTTTGTTTGGCTCAGGAAGAGGGGAGCAGTGTGGAAACGAGGACCGTCCTTCCTGGAGCTCCAATGTGTGATGGCAGCTGTAAAGGGTCAAGCTTCCCCCGACTTCTTCTAGCCCAAACCTTAGGACAATCGCCGCTGATTTGAGTGTCTACTCCCCACGTTCTTGTGTGTACAGGTTGACTGGCTGGCTTTATTTCCTAGTTTTATAATAATCATTTAATATAAGGAAACTGAAGCCAAGAAACTGAAAGTGTAGAGCACTTGACTTTTATTCATACACTGTATAATTTGCAGCTCATTAGAATAATACAATAGGGCTGGGGATGTGGCTCAAGGGGTAGTGCGCTCGCCTGGCATGCGTGCGGCCCGGGTTGGATCCTCAGCACCACATACAAACAAAGATGTTGCGTTCACCAAAAACTAAAAAATAAATATTAAAAAATTCTCTCTCTCTCTCTCCTCTCTCTTTAAAAAAAAGAATAATACAATAAAATGATATAATGATGTAATACAATATAAATGATGCCTCTGAGCTAACTGTAGATAACAAGGAGTTTTCTGTAGAGAGGAGGTGGGAACTGGGCAATGGATGTCCCTTGGTGGAGCCACAGGCTGTGGGCTCATTGGAGGTGACAGAGGATGTATGACAATGCTGGGCTGAAATTCTTGTCCATAATAATTTTCAGTTTACTTTTTTGTGTGTGTGCACTGGACAAAATGAGAGCCTTGTAGTAGGTTGGAAGGGAAATTTGATGCTTTCCTTTCCTCTCTTCATTTATCCATTAAGACTATGTGTTTCTTAGGAACAAGGGATCTCTGACATTTAAGGGAAACCTCAAATAAGAATCTGAAATCATGTAAATTCCAGGTTTCTGCTGGTGTGGTTGCAATTCTGTCGGACTCTGCTGTGCGCTTTGCTCTTCTGTTATGAGAAAGCGCTTCAGAAAACACTCTAAGTCCCAATTTAAGTCACTGAGAGCTTTATTTGCCTGGCCAGGGATTTCACCCACCCATAGAGACTGAAGCTCTGTGGGAGAACAGCAACTTCCTGGCCTGTGTCCTGGGAACTTAAAGACGAAAACCATAACTCAGGGCCTTTCCTTAGTGCAAGCAAGCCAATCACAGAAGCTAGAGAAAAGCAGTCAGCTATGAAACTCAGTTAAGCACATCTTAGTCCAAGCAGGTGTTAAACAACTGTATCCCGAGTTCCAGCAAGTGGTTAGCAGGGGTGGGAATCTACTTCCAAGTTTTGGGTCACCAAGACCACCATAACTTGGGTTGAGTACATTTTGTGGGGTACAAAGTACAGAAAACAATATAAGAAAACAGCTTTCATTTCGGTTTCTCAGAAGCAGCTCTTGTAACAGTTTTTTTACAGAAGGAAGCAAAGTGGAGTCTTAGCCTTGTCTATGACGGTTCTTGCTTTATGATTGTCTTACCTCACTTATCATATCTATAAGCTATATTTTTACTAATCTATAACCTATACTTACACTCCTACTGATTGTATTTATTAGTTCACACCACGACACTTCAATGCTGTGAATCTGCCATCGTCCTCGTGTGTCTTGTGCTGTTTGTTAGTACCGTGGCTTTGCTCATTCTGTGCTATACTTCCAGAGTCTCTTTTGGAACATGTTCATTGAGATCAAAACCTACTCACATTTCAGATTCAGACACAGTCTTTGCCACTGCTGCTTCTGCACCTTCTGACCTGCCCAACTCTGTAGACCTCTCAGGACTTATCAGAGCAGGCTGCTGTAGAATCTGCTTCCCAGGAGACTGGATGTTCCTTCATTCCATGGACCTGATCATATTAGCCTCTGTGTCCCCAGCACCACCACCATGCCTGACTCCTAGTGAGCTCTCCATAATGCTTTACTGAATGCATAATATAAATAACAAACCCAGGGCTTCTGTCTTCAAAGATACTCTGCTTCCCATCATACCATCCTCCCTCAGTGTGTTCTTACTTTCTGCCAGGCCCCTCCTGCCATGACTGACGGATTCCACAGTCAAACCTCCCTAGGCTCACACAGGGGTCTGGGCACAGCGATCCAGGTGGCTGTCTCCCCCACTCTGTCACCTCCGCTCATTCCTTCCTCCCTCTTCTCAAGACAACCACCACCTAGTGTCCTTCTCCCACTTCATCTCTAAAGCTAAATTGTCAGGCTGAGAGTCCCCAAGCTCTTGCCTGTATTTTTCTAGTGGTGTTATTCTGTCTCTATCTTCATTTTATGATTTCTCACCTTGAGGGAAAAACAGAAAGAGCTATTTTTTTCCTCTGCCCTGCAGGGGGTAGAGCGGATTCTGAACAGTATGAAATGATCTTGCCAGGGGCTGAAGTCATTCTCAAGTTGTAACCATCCATCTGGGTATTCAGGGAAACAGAGGGGCTAAGTGTTTCTTCTTCCTGTCAGAGAACACAGTGTCTTATTTAGGTTCATTGGGAAAGGAAAAAGAAAAAAAAAGAAACTAGACAGAAAGTGTCAGAACTGGGGATGGTCTATGTCTGAGGGTCGTTTCAGCCTGACAGACTTGACCAGAGGCAAGTCTAGTAAATGGAGCAGGAATTCCCTTGACCTCAGTCCAAGTTTTCTCCACTCACAACCCCTCGCATTTACAAGATCCTTTTTACTTTGCACAGTGGAGCTGAATCCATTAACTCATCTAATTCTTTGAATTCCTCAGTAGAATCTGTAAAATAAAAATTATTCCTGAAATTAACAGGAGGAGACCAAGGCTTGGCCAGAGCGTTCATCCAAGGACAGACAATGGGCTCACGGCCAAGAGACAGGGCACTGAACAGTGGCCCCGACTGTCCAAGCCCTCTCCTGCATTCCTCCCCCTTTCCACATGACATTTTGAAATGAATGAGACCAGTGTTAACGTGACACATTTTTGTTATTAAGAGAAAAATGCACCATTTTTAAGACATTTTTGTTTTCCGATTTTTAGGTTTACAATTTTTAACATTTAAGTTTTCTTATCCAGAACCATAAGGTGGAACATTCCATAGTGTATAGGGTGATGAGAACGACTCAAGGTTTGGAGCTTTCTGGCTCCCATGGTCTTCACTGGGGAGCACACTGTTATTGCCATAGCTTGTTGTTTCCTGAGAACCTTCTCCAGTGGAGGTTCAGTCCCACCTTCAAACACATTCATGACACACATACCACGTACTAGGTACATGCAGATGCATAAATTTACATGAATATCATTCATTAATTATTATGCAAAAGACAATAATGGCAGCAGCACTTATAGAGCACTTCCTGTATACATGGTACACATGTTAAGTAATAGTCGTATAGTGACTCTTTTAAGTAGGACCTATTATTATTTTCATTTTATATATGGGAAATCTGAAGCATAATGGTGTAAAACAATTTGTCCATGATCACATCATTAGGGAGGGAAAAACAAGCAATTGTGCCGAGTCTCACCATCTCCACACTTAATATGCTGCCTCTCAAAGTCCTATTTAATGAACTTGCACAGAATTATGAACCAGTTCAATCATTGGGACAACAGGAGGGACACTGCCATCAGCATGGATGCAAGTATGTGGGGTAGAGGAGTGGGACCCATCCAGGGAACTTCAGGACACATGGAGCATCAGAAGGGGTGGAGGGAGTAAGTAAATTCATAAAAGATGTCAGTGCACAAAGGTTGCAATATCATGTTAAAAATCGAGGGCTTTTCCTGGAAGCAGTAGGTAATCATCAGAAGATCTTATAGCAAAGAAGCAAGAGAATTAGCATTTATGGGTGGAAGGTGGATGAGGAAATGGAGGTTCTCAGGGCAGATGGCAGTAAGGCTGTGTTTGGGTGGAGGTAGAAGGAGGACGGGATTCTTACCAGGTAGCTGGAATGGGGCAGTCACACTTCATCCCTTCCTAGGCAAGTGTCAGCTGTGTCACCCGGAGCACAGTGGGTTTGCCATCCCATGGGAAACAATGGTGGTGTTGTTCTTATTGACATCATCACCATCACCATCACCATCACCATCAGCATCCCTGGCACTTTCATTAGCTCCATTATAGAAAATGCACATTGCTCTTGACTCAGTCACTCCACATTTCAGAATTTCTCCTTCAGATATAGAACTGTGAGAACATAAGACAGATGCACAAAGCTGTGCATCACTGAGTTTTTGGAATAGTAACAATTTTCACAATGGGGTATCTTTCAAAATCCAAATACTAAGCTGTAGAAAACCCAAGCCATGGGTAGAATTGTAATCAATAAATCTATTTAATAAATGGGATTTTACTAAAATTATGCACTTATCACTTGTTATTTGCAAAGGATTGGTTTCAGGACCACTGCAGATACCCAGATCCATGGATGCTCAAGTCGTTTATATAAATATATGTAGTATTTTCATATAACCCCCACACATCCTCTCCTATATTCTGAATCACCTCTCATGATACATAACGCATTGTAAGTGTATAAATAGTTGTTACCCTGTATTGCTTAGGGAATAGTGACAAGAAAACTTTGTATGTGTTCAATACAGAGGCAATTTTGTATACAGTTGGTCGGGCCCAATGCAGAACCCATAGTTTTGGAGGCTGATGTACAAACATAAGCAGGGAGCTTTCAGACTTCTGGAAACATAGGAAAAGGACAAAGACAAAGGATTTGTCGTTGTGGCTTCAGCACCACACAGGGACATGCTACTCTAACCAGGCAGCCTGAGCAGCCTCTGGAGAAAGAACGGGCAACCCTGACCCTCTTGGCCCCATGACGAAAACCACCAGATGATCCATCTCACCCCCTTGCTCTGAAGGCAGGCTCCTCACCAAACATCCTGTGATAAAACGTGGCTTCATGTCGACTATGGGACGGGGAGAATGCACGGACCAGCCACATCAGAGGTCCAGGGGGGTCACGCCATTGTGATTTTTCAGTTTAAGTAATTAAATTGGGATTTGATTTCTTCATTTGCCCTGTAAAGCTGGAGTTGAAGGCTTTGGAATGCTCACTTCTGCATATTTGTCAACGTTAAGATTTAGTATCCAAAGGGAAAGCAACGCATGAGTGGGATCTGCTGCAGTGGTTTGGATAGAGAGGTCTTCCAGAAAACATCTGTCAGTGCCTGTGGAAAGCTAGGTTGTCTCGACTGGGGGTTTATTGCCTGTCTCTGCTGCTAAGCATCTCGAAAAGTGCAAGGTGGACCCCAATCCATACTCTGCAAAGAAATATCTGGGCTAAAGTGTCAATACTACCAAATTTGAGAAACCCTGATCTATTGCCTGTCATCCTTAGGTCCTCATATGAACACTATGGGCCATTTTCTCTGGAATCACTTTGAAGTTTGAATAAAAGCAAGGTCTTTTGCACATCCCCATTCACAAATTCATCCTTCTCTGCTGGCATTGTCCTGTGTAAGGAAGGCTCCCCAGCTCTACCTCCAGATGCCCTGACCTTGGAAAAGATGCCATGGTACTTGTTCAAACATTTTTCTATAAATTAATAATCACAGTGTGGGCTGGACCTAGGTTTGAGCTCCATTATCCTATTATTTTCTCCCCATGGTCAGACAATTTGAACACCAACCTTTTTCGTCAGCGCTATCTAAATGAGCTCTGTTTTTTTGGTGCCTTCACTGCTTAAACAGAGTATTATTTGTAAAACATGTCAAACTTTTCCTGCCAACACCATACATTAGAAAGAACCAAAAAAGAAAACAATTCACTCGATGTCTGAGAATCCACCATAGTTTATGCATTCTCCAGTCCCATTTGCATATAATTTGATACTTATCTTGTGGTACAAAAATGTTAGTCTCCTAGATCAGCAACGATACAGCTGAGGATTCCAGCCATCTGCTGAACAATTCCCTAGTTTTCTGCTTTTACCTCTGATTTATTTACTGTGAATGAGACACCGCTGCTGTGGGGAGGGAGGGTGAGTGAACTGCGCTGCAAATGCCAGGAGTACAAATTACAGGCAAAGTGCCGCATGCTTGTCTCTAAGGTGAACGGCAGACGGCTCAGCAGCTCAGCAGCCTGGGGTCTGAGGACGGGTGGGATTCGCAGCTGTGCAGCGACTCCTCCCAAGTGTAGTCAGTTCCCAGGGTTCTGAGCATAATGGCAATGCGACTGGTGCTCAGTTCTACAACATATAACTGACAGAGTAAGGAATTCTGCACAGAAGCACCACTGGGGTGTCAGAGATGGCATGGTCTTTAAGAATTGTCTGTAAAATACTCTGATTTTAGCAGTGCATGAAAAGGCATGCATTGGTGGGAAGGGAAATTTTGATTTTTGTAAGAACAACTGGGCCTTATCAGAAAAACTGCTATTAGATCATTTTTTATTTTATTTTGAATTTTCTTTATAGGCTGGGGTGGGGGATCAGGTATTGAACTCAGGGGATCTCAACCACTGAGCCACATCCCAGCCCTGTTGTGTATTTAGAGACAGGGTCTCACTGAGTTGCTTAGTGCCTTGCTTTTGCTTAGACTAGCTTTGAACTTGTGATCCTCCTGCCTCAGCCTCCTGAGCCATTGGGATCAGGTGTGTACTACCACACCTGCTACCTTTAGAATTTCTAAGGTCTCTTGTTGGATCTGGGGTGCCAAGATGTCTGACATTCAGATCCTGCCCTCATGGAGCTTATGCAAACTGCTAAAACAGAACTCTGAATGGGTCACTTTGAAACTGAAAATGAGGAATTCAGTTGCTCAGGGGCTCAGTAACTCTTCCTGGTCAAGGTGCGTGATTGAAGGGTGAATTTCCCAGGTGCAAAGAGGAGCTGAGCGTGTTCACACAACAGCATCAGGGGTGCATATCTGGGTTCTTTTAGTGCCTGATGTGTCATAGAAATGCTGAAAACTTAGATGAGATTATTTGAGAAAATAGGAGATGATCATGTTGTTTATTTTATTTCATTTATTTGTGGTCTTTCTTCTCATTATTTAATGGGAAATCCAAGGAATTAAGACATATATTTGTCCTGTTCACTGTTGTACTATCAGTGCCCAAGAAAGTATGATATTGTGACAAAAAATACATAAAAACTTGAACAACTGTGTATCAGTAGGGTTATTTTCATCTGTAACAATCAGCTAAACAATGCTGCAGTTACAAATATTTTCTTGTGTTAGTCAGCTTTTCATCACTGTGACCAAAATACCTGAGTAGAGCAACTCAGAGGAGCAATTGTTTATTTCTTCGTCTCAAGATTTCTGAAGTTCTTTCCATGATTGGTCAGCTCAAGGCAAAAACATCATGGTGGAGTAACACTGCTCATCTCATGGGAGCTGGGAAGCAGAGAACAAGGGTCCAGGAACAGATGAAGTCCAAGGTCTAGATCTGCATCTTCCGTCCATGCCTTACCTGCTTACAATTAGCAGACAGTGTTCCATTCAGTTATCAGTGAATTAATGCAGCAAATGCAGAGATCAGAGCCCTCATCACTGCCTAAAAGCCCCACCATGAACCCTGCTGAATTGGGGACCATGCTTTCAACACATGAGCTTTACGGGAGAATATTCCAGATCCAAACCAAAACAGTCTTGCATCTCCGTAAATTTCAGTAAGATCAGTTTCACACTCATGCACCCTGTGTATCATGGCTCAGATGTGGCTCAGCTCTGTGAACATTTGGGGTCCTAGGACCGAAAGACCAAGGTTCACTTGCCAATTGCAGAGACAGGCAAAAGAGAAACTGGTAGGACCACAGAATTATTCTTGAAGATTCCACATGGAAATAGCACTTCTCACGTCTCTTGGCATTACACTGGTCAAAGCAAAGCACCCGCCTCAGCCTGCTAACAGGAGGTTGCAGCTGCATGGCCATTCACAGGGAAACACGATTTTATTCTACTGCTTTTTTGTTGTATGATAGGCAAGCCGAGACTACGCGATCACATAAGATGCTTTATGTCTTGAGACTGGCAAATCCTAAAGCTTGGGCTTAATCTGGGCATTTCCATGGTCTCTATTCTACCTTCAATCATCAAGAATACTAAATGATGGCTTAGAATTATTAGCATTATTTCATTAGGAATTTCGGTGATAGTACAAGAAACATTTTGCTTCACCTGGCTTTCAGAGAGGTCTGTGTCATTGACTTAATAGTATTCTGGAGTAATCCAATCCACAAATCTGGCTTCAGCAGGCTGGCTGCAGCAGTTAAGATTTTTCGTCAGTGCCTGAGTGAGATCCCAGGGCCAGGCTATGAGGAAACACAGACAGGGAAGACTTCCATCAGGAATCCCTCTGCCCTTGCAATTTGCCCTTTCTCTGATTTCTCTGGGCAGTTTTGCCAAGGGCTGTCCAACAAAGCCTTGAGATCACTTGCCCACCTCGTGAAGGCTGATTAACTTCTATAAGCTCATCTGAGAAATGGAAATGAAGTCTCTATGTACGTCTTGCTCTTACAACTATGTAAGACACTGTGAACCCGCAGGATGGCCTCGCCACTGCCTTTCCACGGTCTTTTGCCCTCTGGATCCACCTGACTGAGCTGAAGGGAAGGTATTCATAGTGAGAAAAGGCCAGGGTGGAAATGCAGGAGTCCTCAGTCTCACCCTGACCGTGCCACTTTGTGGTCCAGGGCACGTCTACCTTGTTTGCCTGTTTTATTGAATTGTCTGTCAACTCCAATTCACCCGCCAATGTGTTCTCTGTGATGACAGAATGGTTCCTGTAAGAATTTTTCTTTTGCAGACAGCATGATGCTAAACTTTCTCAATAAAGGCTACTTAAGGGACACTGAAGGAGAGAGAGGCTTCTCCTGCACTTGGCATAGATGCTGTGCATGTGAGGCCATCTCTGGGGGCACACTGCAGCAGCCCAGCAACCAACACACCACCTTTTGCTGACCTCCCAGCCCCAATCTTGCCTGGTGTTTACCTCTCGATGGCCTTCCACAGGCCTTTCCCAGACCAACACCCCATTACCTCTGCCCACCCAGCCCTCCAGAGGTTTGCCTTCTGGGGCCTCCTCTCAGAAAACAGGTGTTCCAGCTCTTGTCCATGGTGGCACCTCATCTTCTCCACACCCCCACACCTGCCCTCCATCTGCTTGTCCACTCTCTGCAGACATGTGCTGGCCTGGGCAGCCCAGGACCTTCGGATCCACCCCTGGTGCAGCCTTGCCTTCTGCAGCGGGCTCTGCACACTACCCGTGGAGAAGCACACGCCTTCCCCTATGGCTTTCTCTCAACCCGGGCTCATACTGTAGAGGTATTTTAAATTATTATTATGGACTTATAAGTATTTATTTACCTCTTCTCTTATTGAAGTCATTGTGTGGTTTCTGTCACCCAATTTGTCCCTGATTGATGTATCTTTGAATCTAAATTTTCTTTTCTTCAACAAGAAGAAATTGTATAAAATCTGTTCTGATTGTTCTCTCCTCTTACATTTTAGAGATTATAATATAATTTTTAAGATTCAATGTGCTTAGTGTAGTTATTGCTTAAAATCTGAATAAAGCTTCTAGTTTTATCCAACAAGAAAAAAAATGGACATTATCTAATTTCCATCCCTGATATATACTCTAGGGATGTAATTTTTAATGGGAATTAAAATTCATTGAACATAGTTCTACAATCATAAAACATTTTTACTTCTTTTAGTAACATGTTTTGTGTGTAGAATATTTCAGGAAGTGAACAACTGGTATTAATAACTTTAAAACATGTGAATGATCAACAAATTATAGCCCGGTACTAAGAAGATGGGCTCACAGTAAAATACCCATGATTGCAAAGGCTCTGGATGCCAAGAGAGTCATCCTCTGCTTTGAGTCTCCTGGTGGAAAGCAAGTTGCAGGGTACAGTGTCTGTCAACAGTGGGCAGCATCTGGAGTCAGGCTTCTCATATTTAAAATGTTCATTGAGTACAAAAAATATAAACAGATGTCTGTCTATATTTTATTTGAGCTTGTTTCAGCTGCTGTGAAAGTTTTACCCTTGTTTAGTGAAAGAGTTCTTATTATCACGCAGAAAAGTCCTTGTCTTAGTATGTTCAGGATACTTTAACAAAATACCATAAACTGGGTGGCTTATGAACACAAATATTTTCTAAAACATATGGAGACAAAGGAGTCCAAGATCAAGGCACCACTGACCTACTGTCTGGAAGGACTTTTCCTCTCTTTCCTCTTGTGAAGAACTTGTGACTTCACAAGGTGTTACAGAGCAAGGCCACTCTCTAAGATCCCTAAAGGGACCTTAATCATATTCCTGAGCCCCAGTCCCCAAGAGCTATCAACTCCCAGAAGCCACATCTAATTGTATAACATTGGTGATTAGGTTTTCAACCTAAGAATTTTGAGAGGACCCAAACATTTAGACATGTGTCTTATTTAGTTTGAAATAAATCCACATATTTAGGATATAATCTGGGCCAATTTGTCAATTGATGAACTTGCTCTCTTTTGCCCCAAGAGTATGTCCAATTCTTTAGATAGAGAAAGGATGGGAGAGGAAGGGAGGAGTAGGGAGGATAGGAAGGGCAGCAGAATAGAACAGACAATATGATTGATGTATGTACATTCCATGTATGTATTATATGTCAAAATACATTCTGCTGTCATGTATGACTAAAAAAAATTAAAAAAATAAAAATTCTTCTGAGTTACTTTTAATAATCAAAAATTATTTGTGTCATTGCTAAGTATGTGTAGCAGAAGCATACCTATATGTTATAGTACATTTAACAACTTCCTTGTCTAACTATCCTATAAATAATTTCAGGGTCACAATTGGTACAAGTTAATATGGTTATATAAATATGGTTACAAAGAAAACCTGTTAATGCTATATTCATTCAATAAATTTCATCCTGCCTGATGAAAAACAAAACAAAACAAAAGAGTATGTTCAATTCTTGAAAGAATTTGAAACTTATTAATTTATTAGCACAGTCATTTGCATATGAAACCTTTGTCAACTTACTCCTTTATTTTTGACCTATTTGTCCAGTTTTATCCATCATCAGTCAAGCGTTCCTTCCTTCCTGTACAGAATGGGCATTTAGTCAACCCCATCCTAGCACTGCACAGGCGAATCACCAACGTGGGGATTGGCACAGCATGCTTGGTTATTCCTCTTTTATTGGAGGCTCCTGGGACTGAACGGGGTCGTTCTGGATAACACTCAACTCCTGGCAAACAAGGAGGAACATGTGCCCTGGAGGGCAGGACGAAGTCTCGTGGTCGGTCAGTGGCTCTGAGTGCACAGTCTACACAGGCATGGACAGCAGGGCAAGGGGGCAGGCTGGACCTAAGCCAGGGTCCACAGCGAAGGAGGGTGAGTGCTGAGCAGGGAAACTCGAATCCAAGGTCAGAGAAAACAGTGCATAAGAGCATCGGAGCTAGGAGTCTGCAGCCACAGGAGACTGTGTAGAAAAGCAGGGAGGAGGGGGGAGGTGACAGTTCTGTCACCAGCCTGGGTACACGGGCCTTTAGATTGGCGTGCACTCTCACTGGTCTGCCATGGAAAGGAGTAGTGGGAAGAGGCCACCCAGAACATGTCCTTGGATGTGATGGTGGATCTGTTCTTTCCACTTGACTGGGTGAAGGAAACACTGTTTCTGGATGCATCATGAGGCTGTTTCCAGAGGAGAGTGGCATAAAGACAACCTGCCCACCCAGTGCCCTTCCTAGGTCAGCAACTTTACATGTCACTCACATGGTGAACTGGCATATGGGACTCCCTGCAGCCGCCCAGCCTCGGGAGGGGGTGTCAGAGCACATATCTCTAGCCCTGGGAAAATCAAAATTAAAAATTCAAAGTCTAGCATCTCCTGACTGTGTATTGGTTTTTCATCACCATGAAATCAAAAAGATGATGAGTCAGAGGCTGTGTGTGTGTATCTGTGTGGATGTGTCTGTGTATTTCTGGGTGTCTGTGTGGGTGTGCTGTCTGTGTGTGTGTCTATGTATGTATCCTATCTCTGTGTGTCTGTGTGTCTTGTTCTGTTGTGTCTGTGTGTCCTGTCCTGTGTGTGTGTGTGTGTGTGTGTGTGTGTGTGTGTGTGGTATCTGTTCTTTTTCTGGGGGTCCCTGTCTAATACAAAGGGATCTTTTCTGTAGTACTTTCTTAAATAACAGGAATTGCTCTCTTTTGAGTCTGGATGCCAGAATTCTGCACTCCAGGTGCCACCGTTGGGTTCCCCTTGGGGCAGCGTCTTGGACGTCTGTTCCCTCCACATGCTCCTCCTTCCTCAGTGTCCATGTCTTCTTTCCTGTGTTTTCTCAGGATACTCTTTGCTGAATTTGACCTCACATTCCCATAGAATGATCTGATTTTGATATCCTGAATTATATCCTATTATTTATAAATAATCTTATAACTTATTATTGGCAAATAACTTCATATTCCCAGGTTCTGAGTGAATAAACCTTCCAAGGGCCACAACTCAACATATCAACATACCAAGAGCATAAAACATAAGCCAGCTTTGAAATAAAAAAAATAAGCAGGAATCCATCCAGGCAGTTCCTGCGTATATCCAGCAACCATGACCCAGAGGCCCTGTGGGCTTAGGAGTGAATGGAATTCCTTGTGATGGATTACAGAAGGGCATGTCCCAGTCACAGAACTAGACCAGAAACTAAATTTTAAGTTCAATAAATTGCTTATTGAACAGAGGATGCTAAAAATCACCCACAAGAGGCTAAGGAGTTTGGCGAGAGAGGAAGGAAGTCCACAGAGGTGAGTAAGAGACAAAGAGCACCATGTGCTGGAGCTCCACTCCATAGGAAATCCTGGACGAGGTGTGCAACACCTGAGGGGCCCACCTGCTGAGACAGGAGGGAGAGGGCACACAGCAGGTGGGTGTGTCTGCAGGTCTCCCATCAGTCACCAGTTAGAAAGTGCTACATTAACCCCATGCCACCATGGACCTATCACTCAGGTTGGCAAAGTGGATGGGACAGCTAAAAACACCCCACAGGGAGAGATGCAGATACTGTGGGCTGGAGGTTGTTCACTTTCATGTAGGGAGTGTGAGCCAGTCACCAAGAGCACCTTCTATACCCATTTGCAATGACTATCAATTATTATTTTGTAAATACAGCACAAGGGATATGATTAGGCAGGAGCTATTAGAAAATTCATTTGCAGATTGCATCAAACATAGTAGGAGCTCAGCAAGTGTTAGTTTTATCTTTCTGTTTTTCCCTCTTTACAAGTTGAATGATAATTATTCATTTACATGTCAGTTTTTCCCAGTGGCTTAAGAACTCTGGGGGCATAAAATGCAGAGGCTCTCAGAAGACTGTTCCACACATAGCAGGGGCCCCATACGACTTATGGTCAGTCTTTCCACCCTTGTTCTCTGCTTAAAGCCAAATAATATGTGGGAAATGAGGGCCAAAGAGGCTCAGGAAATTAGGACTATGGTATTGGTTATCAAATGGCTTTCTTGCTAAATGTCCATTATTCCAGCCCCAGGCAGGTATTTTCCTGAAAGGTTCTGGATACAATTTAATTTCTATTTGAGATGCTCCTAGATGAAGACCCCTGTGTGAAGTCCAGCCAGCCACCACCTCATATACCCAGGCCACTTGCAAATATCTACTACCTCAGCCTGTAGCACTCCAAAGGGAATTTCTATTACTGAGATGAGTTACACTGAGGGTGACAATCTTTTTAGTGTCATTAGGGTAAATGAGGTGGTAATGGAAGTGCAGATTATAGCAACTTCAATAATTTATTTCACACTCCCCCATCAGGGTAGCTTTTACAAACAGCCAGAGTCCTTAATTGAAATGTAAATGAATGATAAATTATGAAAAATGTATTATGAAAAGTAAAACATGGCCCAAATAAAAGATCAGAAATGAAAGGTCTTCTGAAGTTGAGAAAATGAGTTTGAAATGTTAATTGCTTGGCAGGGAAGAGCTCCCACTGCCACCAGGAGGGAGGGAGGGAGGGAGGGGAGAAGTCATGTCCCCCACAGTCCCTGGAATGGGTCACCGCCTTTCCCTTTCTGCTCTGGAAGGAGCAGAGCTTGTGGAAGGAGCCTGCCAACTTGCCCTCCTGGAGATTCAACCCCAGGGAAAGACAAGGAAGGTTGAACTGCAGCTTTATGGATCCATAAACATACCACAGTGAAACCCACCATTCCCCACGGTTAGGAGGCGTCCATTTACAGAAGAAGAAAAGGAAGTGGATAAAGGAAAGGAAGGGACTGGGGAGCTGGGAGGGACGCTCTGGGGGCTACCAGGACAGGGTGCCCTTTGAACATCAGTCCTTTGGATGGTGGGAAATGGTTTTGAAGTAGACACGAGGTCCTCCGACTCCATTTTGCACCTTCTCATGGTATCGGTGTCAACATAAGGGCAGGGAACCAGTCAGTGCCGTATAAGGAGGAAGTCATTTCTTTCCCTTAGAATCCATGGTTTTTAGCTGTCATTGGGCTCAGCAGTTTGCGTATCAGCTTCCCCTTGCTACTGTCACACATCTCCTCTGACACAGGGGCTGAAAACAACAGAATTAACTTGTCTTAAAATTCTGGAGACCAGCGTCCACATCTGTCTGAGGAGGCTGAAGTCCAGGTGTGGACAGAGCTGGTCCCTTCTGGTAGCTCCAGGGGAGAATCGGTGCCCTCACCATCTCCACTGCTGGAGACTCCCTGCGTCCTGTTCTTTCCTCAGGTCCTCTCACCCACCCGCTTCCTCCCATCTCCCACTCTCTCACCCTGACACCCCACACTTCTCTCTTAACAAGTCCCTTGTGATCACACTGTGGTCACCTGATGTTGAGAGTAATCTCTGATCTCGAGATCCTCAAGCTAATCCCTGGACATCGCCAGGGCCTTTATTCCTAAGGCCTCCCGCAGGAAGTTATTGAAATGTTCTTCCTAATGGGACCGGTCTCCAGGGAGATGCTGAGGTGTCTGTTGGTTGGTGGGCCTGACCTTGGACCCTCATGGAGGATGCTTATCTTGCTCATCGTACAGCAGGGAAGTCCTAACAGAGAACATCATGTTTTGGGACAAAGTGCTGTCAGGACACTGGCAAGCACCATTTCTTTGTTCCCTTAACAAGAAGTTATTCCCTTGTTGGTGCAAGGTCAGCCTGAGTGGCAGTTTCTGAACTCTTGGTGTCTGGACTCCCATACGATGACACGTTGTGTGTCACCTCCGGCCTGTTGTGACTGTTATATGTAAATTGGCACATACCCACTATAAAAGCTAAATTTGCTATGCAATAGAGCAGACACTGTTCTCTGAAACCAGCTTCAGAGGGGTTTTTCTGCACCCTCAAGCTCCGCATGGTTGATGCTGAAAGGGCAGGCCCCCAGCATCTGTTCATTCACCCAAATGTCTGGGACCGTGAAAAAGAAAGGCAAGGCAATTCTGCAAATGCACACTCACGGGACTTCTCCAGGGCGACTTCCGCTGAGAGGGTGAAGGAGGAGCAGGGTCCAGAGCAGAATGTGCTGGTCCCAGTCATTTGGCCTCCTAACTATCAACCCCAGACAAGTGCACAGTTATGGACTGCATGCTAAAAAGTAAACAGGTGGGCCCAGAAGGCCCCCACCTCTAAGAAGCATGGGGATAAGAGGAAAAGTCAGAGATTAAAGAATGTCCTTCATGGGAGGTTGTTCGGTGGATCTCCACTGAAGTCCTCCCCAGGACACAGAATGCTCTGAGACTGTAAAACTGTCTTAATTTGGGAGCAGGTGATTTTTTTTCTGAGTGTGAATTCTGTTACTCACTGACCCTGTGATATGGGGTGAATGGCCTCACCTCTCTGCCTCTATGATTTCCCAGGTGTGAAATGGAATTGTTCAAAAAAGAACTTAACTCTATCAGTAAAAATACCAATTTTTTTTTCATAGTCAGCTTCAAAGCACCAGCTAATATGGGTTTATGATTGTTTTTGCTGTAGTTATCAAAAATTCCTGCTTTTGAGACAAAGCAATCAAGGGGAATAAAGACTGAAGAGCATGAGCAAGTGCCAGATTCTTGGCAGGACCGTAGGGCGACAACTTCAACAGTGGAGGTGTTTGTTTCTATGGAGAAGGAGGTGGCCCAAGTGTCTAAAGCCAACATCAAATGGAGTTTCCAGAGTGTGGCACCTGCCTGCCCAACTGAGCTGAGACAGTCCTTCTCATCCTGGCCATCGAAGCACAAGTTACCCACCCCATCAGTTCCCCTGGACCTCAGGGCCTTTAGATTTGCACTAAGTTATATACCTCTGGCTCTCCTGCTTTCCTCAGCCTCCATATGCATGTGAGCCAATCCCATAGTCAAACCCTCTGTGTATGGATGAATAGATTGATGACTGATTGATTGGTAAGTATCCAACTGGTTCTATTTTCTGGAAAATCCTAATAGAGTGGCCAATAAGAATTTCCTTCTTTCCTCCCTCCCTCCCTCCGTTCCTTCCTTTCTTCCTTGTTGAAGACAAGTTAATCTGCTTGCTTAATTGAATTTTCTTTTCAGTGTAGCCATCAATCTGATAAAGCAATCTGAACCATATAGACAAGAAAGAGCAAGATATTCTCCTTGGGTAATTAATGAGTAGAAACAGAAATGTTCATCTGCTACACATTTTTGAAGTTCTTTTCCTCGTTATGCTTGCATGTGAGACTTCTTGTCACTTTAATCTTTTTGAACTTTTATATCCTCTCTCCTTTACCTAAGTTTTTGTATGTTCCCTTGCTTCATTTCTCATTTGGTGTATCAGAAAAAGCTCACAATGTCTATGTAAGTCTCAGAGAAAATAAAACAAGACAAAAATCAATGAACGGGCAAATAAGGCTATTTGTGCTCTTGATATTGCATCGATATGACAATCTGTCACCCTGCCTATTTGAAGGCTCCTTTGCACTTACAGTTGAAGGTGAAGCCTAGGACTCATGATGAGAGTGATGTGATTGAGATGTCTTACCTGCTGCACCCAGTCCTGCGGGTGCAGCACTTCCCGATCTACAGTCACAAACTTGGCTTTTGCTTTCTATTCAGTGAAGTCCTCACAACGTCTACTGATTCTTCTGTGCTGCATCTGGATGTCCATAAACATTTTGCCTGTGAAATTTCTGTTCATTCTTTTTGAATACTTATAAAATCCCCACTATAAAAACCTATATAAAAAATAGGGAAAATATAATTCACATATCATAAAATTCACCATTTATGGTGTTCAACTTAGTGAATGTTGTTATATTTTCAAAATAGTACAACCTTCCTCATAATCTGTTTCTAAGCATTTTTATTGTCTTCAAAGAAACCTATTACTCATCAAAAATCACTTCTCATTCTCCCCTCCTCCCACTTTCTGGTAGTTAACAATCTATTTTTTTTGTCTGTACAAATCTTCCTATTGGGGAAATTTAATAGAAGTTGAATCATATAATATGGTCTTGTGTACCTGGCTTCTTTCAGTTGGCATCATGTTCTTAAGATGTCTCATAATGCAGTGTGCTCCCGTTTCATTTATATTCCTGCCTAGATGATATTCCATCACCTGAATGTACCACATTCTGTTCATTCATAGGTGCCATTTTGTTTTTTTGAAATAGAAAAAGCAGTCATGAAATTTATTTGAAGAAAACAAGAGACCTAGAATAGCCAAAGCAATCCCCAGTAAGAAAAGTAGAACTGGAGGCATCACAATGCCAGACCCCAAATTATACTGCAGAACTATAGTACACAGGTGGCATTTTGAGTGCTCCTCAGTTTATTGTAAATCATGCACTGTGATAGCTCATGTATAAGTTTTGTGTGCACATATATTTTTAATTTGGGGGGCATACAGCTGGGTGTGTAATTTCTGGGCCAAAGGATAAATCTGTTAAGCTTTGAGGAAAAGAGGTTTTTCTGAGCAGCCCTTCATGTTCTGCAAGGCTCAGGAGTCAGGCTGGCCAGCGTTCCTGTGGAGGCTCCAGTTTAGAACGCAGAATCTGAAAACGACTCATCAATACACAGCTTGCTACTGATTCTCTGTCTTGGCCTCGTCTTTGTCTAGAAGATTTCCCCCACCCCCCGGGGGAGGATATAGTTTCAGAACAATGCAGACAGCAAATCTAATAGAAAAATGTGATCTCTAGCCAGAGATGAACCCTAAAACCTGGCTCACTAGACACCTGGGGCCATTAGAGGAGTCCTCAAGAAACTTATACCCTCCATGAAGCCTTTTTAAATCTCATTTTATTGCAAATCTTGATATAAGGAGGGGTGCACCATCTACACAACCACTTTTGAATCCAGGACTGTCTTATAATTTGATAACCCATTCTCATTATGACAGTGATGTCATCAAGAATTGTCTCCACTGCCATTGACTCAAGAAATTGAATATGTAGCTAGATTAATGAGATTAGGACACAGTGTAGGAATGCCAGTTTTGAACATGGTAGGAAACCTATTTGCTCCACAGAATACAGGCCAAGCAGACCCAGAGGGATGCCAAGGTATCCAATCTACGTCCCCAGGGAGAAGAAGAGTTTTCCTCTAACAAACATCACTTGTCTGGATGCCTTTGTGTTGTTGCTCAGAGTTGTATCATCTTGTACTTTTATTTACTTTATATTAACACTTTACATTATATGAATAAATCTATTTTGGCTGTACAGAAGCAAAATAGCTAGAAACATAAAAAAATGCATTTAAATGTTTTGTTTGAGAATAATTAACATTTTTAAATTGACACGTTTTTCTCTTTAAAATGGAGATGGAGATTTCTTAAATAGTTTAGATAGTTTGAGAAATTACTATAAAGATTGTTATTGACATAACTGTTTCTGCTACAAATAATAAATAAATTTAAGGAGGAAAAAAGAAGATGAGATTCAAATTTTCACATGCAGTCATTGTTCAAGGGAATAAACACCCAGGCATTGAAGGTAATAATTCATCTATTAAATTTATCAGGGATTTCTAATATGTGTCCTAAAAATACAGGTAAGTTATATAAATGAATAAAAGGGAATGAATATACTTCTTTGGTTGTTGGAAAATAACTGTGTAAGTGGATGATAAATTGACTTGACACCTGGCCTCAGAGGCAGAGAGACACACAGTGGGATGTGCTGTGGGGAACAAGCCCATGCGTAGCCCGTCTCCCTGGTTTGTTCTGGTACTTGATGCTGGGGGTTGATGCTGGGCCTTGCACTTGCTAAGCACATGCTCTTCCACTGAGCTACATCCCGGCCTCTGACAGCCCGTCTTAAGAAGGCAGGTGATAAGCTACTACTGTCTAGCATGTTTAAATAGCAATGTTGGCTTTGTCCCCCAGATGTCACATGATGCTTTCTATGGAAACCAGACAAATCAACCATATTTTCTATAATCCTTTTAGATTTTTGGAACACTCTGGCTCAAGAAAACATTTTTTTTTTTGAGTTTTGAGAGTCCATATAAAAAACATCCACATACCGGAGTCAGCCTGGGGGCCACCAGCCTGAACGTCTGGGATAGACACTCTTTGCATGGCCAGTGGGACAGGATACTACTTTCCCCCAGCTGATGGGACAATATTCCACTTGCAATAGAAGGAATGTTAATTAAACAAGCTCTAAGCTCTGTGTTCTCACTAGCACCAACAGGTCCCTTCCCTAGATATACAGGCTCCTGTTGTTGGCAGAACAACAAAATAATGTACAAGACCCTCGCAGGAATTGGCTTCCACATTAATAAAGATTTGCCCACAAGAATGTCTCAGAGAAGCAGGTACGGTGGATTTAACAAAATTGATTTTATGCAAAGGTCTAGGTATGCACTTCACCTGTGTCTTTATGCATCTAAAATTAATTTTTGATCCATTTTCTTAGAGACCAAATATTTACAGAATTCTAAGAAATAGGTATAAGTCAGTGTGCCTGTTTTGACAATGAAGACATTTCTGAATCTGAGGTAGATCCATAGGCCTACAAGGTTGTAAAGGTGTAGTCACCATTATTACATGGGGAGGACACTGTGGCAGCCAGGTTCCTCCTGGCTCCCAATAAGTGCTGCCATCATCAGCCCTCCAGCTCTGTGGATGCCATGGTAGTGAGGGTAGGTGGGATGATTTCAAAACAGCTGTCAGAGGAGTGTTAATAGCAAGATCAATTAACGGATTAATTCAAGGAGAATAGGCCATGAGAAGCAGGCTCCCATGTGTAGAGTCTGTTTTGGAATTCATACCAAAATCCCTTCCTTAAAGTTCTCAGCAAGTTTACTTAGTTCCCAGAATCCTAAATTCCAAATGAAAGCAGTCAAGAAATTAGACAAGAAAAAAAAAAAAAAGAATCATTCTCTTATGAGATTTAAAGTTTAATCACCAACCTGCAGACTTTGGATATTTGAAGTAGTACAATGTCATCAAGTCAAAATGGGAAGGAAGAAACACTTCTAATCAACGGTCAAGGTCCACTCTCCATCCAGTTTACACTGACAGCTGCATAGGAAAGAGAAAAGGGCACAGTCTGGGGACTTGGTGCAGTTTATCACTGCTGCTTCCATATTGTGAAAGCGGGTGTGTGACCCTGAAAGGTAAATCTTGCAAATAAAATGAATATGAGTAAGCTCATATGCACAGCGGGCGTTATGCACATACAATATATGGTGTTGCAGGAAACAAAGATCTTTGCAAGTGAAACCAGTCTTTAAGTTGGCAATTTTGACACACAATTCTATGTGGTGCCATTTTTCTCTCCAAAAGTCTTATTTATTCAGAAAATGCCTGACCGTGTTCAGCAATGTTTTCTGGTGTTTAATATTTGTGATAGGATACATATTTTTGTACATGCTACTAAATTCAAGGTATCCATGAAGCACTGTTTTCTAGACATCAGTAATAGTGAATAAGGTTTATTAAGCATCTTAGAGATTTTTGAAGAATAACTTATGAATGTCCCAGGATTCTGACTCCTCATTTCTGAATCTCAAAGGTGAATTTCTGTTGAGAGTTTGGAAGCTCTGGACCCTGATGGAGAGAGTCAGGAAAAGCCACCAAGAGCGAGGCTAGGAGATGCTGGGGAGAAAAGCCAGCTTGACAGGAATGTGGACCGCCAAGTGGAAGGGGGCCTCCTGGGTTTTCTAAATGCCCTGAATGAAGACGCATTGAACCCAAGCACCCTGGGGCTGCTGCCTGCTGTCAGGTGGTCACAACCTCATTACACATTGTGAATGAGGATTGCTCCCATTCAGAGACCATAAAGAAGGCTGGAGGTTGGTGCAGGACTCTGATGGTCACTGATTACTCTACTGGATTCCACGGTTAGACAACACTCGCTAATGCTGAAGGGCACCCAGCCCTTGAATCCAGTCTCAATTCCTTGGTTGTATTTAAGCAGCCCCAGACTCTTTATGGTTATCAGGTTTGGTCTTATCAATCTCACAAAATTCTTGAAGGAACTTAGTGAAAATTCTTTAAGAAGGTACAGATTTTAAATAGTTATCTCTGTGAAATGCAGTCCGTGGGTTTGAGTTTCCAGATGGTTCATATGGCATGAAAGGCAGAGTTTCAATCAGCTGACTTCCTTTGTGATAGTTTCTTCCTCTACTACACGGGGATGGGGATGACACACTTGTACGGTAGGATTTTTGAACTTAGTAAATGTGATAACGCATGCAGTGGGCTCTATCCAGTAATTGATATTACTACTGTATTGTAGATGCCCAGTAATGACCACTTGACACAACCAAACCGCCAACCCACTTGTAGCTGAGGCTGTGGGCTGGCGGATTGGTTGGGATCTGCAGGGTGATTCTTCTGCTCTGGCTGTTGCCAGAGCTGGATGGCTGGAGGAGGACTCACCACACCTCTGGCATCTGCTGCTGACTCAATCTTAACTAGTGCTTCTGTCATGTCCTGAGGCAAAAGAAGGTATGGGTGAGGATTGAAAGTCCTGCAGAGGCCTAGGCTCAGGAAATCCCACAAGAATAAATGGACAGAGGAAGGCACACATAGCAAAGCAGACTGTGGTGGGAAGTGGCAAGTCCTTAGACACTGCAGTCACCAAGTCTTCTTCTTCATTTTTATTTAAAGCATAGAAAGGGGATGGTCCATGTTCAGTGGCAGTGGTGACTTCCCACTGTCTCTGGGAACCTGCCCTTTGCTGCAGCACCCTTTTGGATCACAGGGTGACTGGCCTGTGCTGTGCTGTGAGGCATTACTCTCATTTTTACACCTTTTGAGTTGCCGTTAGGTTCTGCAATGATAAATTAAGGTTATTTAAGCTTCTTATTTTTGCAGCAATAAAAGTTAGGGTTAGGGTTAGTGTTTTGGCCATCATGCCTTCATTCACAAATAAGCTTTCGTTTGGGCAAATTTTCCAAATCAGAAATTTAACATTTAGAAAAATGTCATGGATCTATATTTGGAAGCAGTAATGAAATACTCATGAGATATTTAAATATATTATTTTTCCAGGTTAAAACAAACAAACAAAAAGAGTCAAGAAAACAAACAAAAATAACAACAATAAATTTAATGTCTCTGAGCATCCAGGATCCCAGCCAAGAGAAAAAAAATTAAAGGAATATAAATATATATATATATATTTTACCAAGTTCATGTGAGATTGTTCCTACTTTGAAGATACTGGATGCTGAGGAAGTCATTTTCAGTAAATTTGTAGTCATGCCTTTGTGAATAGCTTGGTCCTTGGAATTCCCCCTTTATGGAATTGCAAAGCTACAGAACCCCTACTTCAAGGTCTGCCTCTTTCCCTAAAATTTCTTGGCTCCAAATTCAAAGATGGGCAGGTAAGAGAGTAGAAGAAGTTTCTGTAGTTCCATGCCCACTAGTGCTAGAAGTCATCTCTGATTAGTAATGAATCCAGAAAATTGCTTTGGACAAATTTTACATCCTACACAAGAGCTTCCTTGGTACTGTGGAGTTATAGAACTCTCTTTGGCAAAAGAATAAGTAAGGGAGAGTTTTTTTTCTTCACTTTTTTTTTTGTGGTACTAGGGCCTTGCACAACTGGGCAAGCATTCTACCACTGAGCTTCACCCTCAGGCCCCAGGATTAACAGAGGGAAGAGGAAGAAAGGAACAGAATCCACTGGGCTGTGGATCACTTCTCACCCACAGACAGGCTGTGCTCTCAGGGAGGCCTTGAGGATGGACCTAGTGAAGGTCCAGAGGATGGAGTTCTGCCCATTCACCACCTGCACATCCTGCTGAGTTTTATCCAGGTTCTGGATGAGACTCCACTGCATCCACCTGCCCAGGGTCAGCACAGCCACATATTGAGGGGGGGTGCCTGGAGGGACAAAGTTAGGGAGGTGGGTGGGGAAAGGCATGGGATCTGCTGCCAGGATCAGTGCTACAGGGAGGCAGGTTCATAAGGATTCACACACACACGCCTCAGTCCTCAAGATAGTGCCAGCACTCGTGATTTTAATAATTTCCCCCACATTCTTACTCTTTTCTCCCATCATACCATGCATTTAGGTATATTTTGAAGCTCAAACTATTCTCCCTGTGCTCTTAATTCCCTTTCAATCTTCCATCCTTTCCATTATAGATGTGTAGCATCTACACATCTTTACACATTCTACTCTACATAGATAGACCTACAGAGGTCTCCCTGAAATATATGTGCAACTATATATAACATGCTGCATATGATATGTGTTAGTAGATAGTGTAAGTGTAATTTAGACATGTACCATCTGTAGCACTATAGATTCATACCATATATAACACCATACCCTCTAACACATCTAAAACATTTCATAGATGTTATATTGTATTCTATATTATATATATATATATATATATATATATATATATGTGTATGTTCTATATAACATACTAGTTACATAAAATATACTGGCTATATGTGTGTGAACAAACATAATATTTTGAACTCATTCAATTTTCTTTAATGAAATTAAATATGCTAATTATGCTTACTATGGAAATAACTGTACCAACTTATTTCCATGGCTTTACTTCTCAGTTCCGACATTTCTGTTTGGTTCTCATCTATTTATCCCACAACTGAAATGGCTGTTCCCTCCTGTGTCTTTCAGAATTCAAAGCCCACTATTTTGAAGCCCTTTGGACCCACCGTAGGAGTGCTAGGGAGCAGGACTGCTTCCTGAGTTGCTTTTGGAGTTCACATGCTCTGGGACACACGCACACCCATGTGTGTAGCAAGGAGCTGTGCTCCTCCCTCATGTTCCCACGTCTCAGGATTAGATTGTTCCTGGCTAACCTCCTCATAGATGGAGTTAAGTTCTTCCCGTAACCCTGGCTCTTGGCTGTAACCCCGCTGCACGTTGGATCTTGACATTCCTGGCCTCCCTAATGCGCTGCATTGTGCAGGATCAGACTGCCTCATGGAGCTGTGTTCTCTCCTTGGGAGGGGAGGGAGGTGAGTCTCCAGGTGGATTTAAATCTGGGTTAGCGCTTTCTATCTCCAGACCGCATCAAGAGAAAGCTTGCTGTTCTCAGGAAGGAAGCACATGCAGCCAATCCACGGACTGAATGCCACAGCTCTCCTGCAGCTGGGGGAAAGAAGAATACCAGAGCATCATCATCATCATTATTATTATCATTAATGTTTTGGGAGGATTAACTACTAGGACTTGGGCTTGACAGTGAGGGTGGGAATCCAGAGAGCCCTTGCTGGCACATTACCTGTTGATAAAGTATGGGAACACCCCTGAACTGCCTGCAGCCTCTCAAAGGGCTGAGATTCCACTCCTCTAAGCCCTCCCTCCTCATAACTCCCAGAAGCATCCTCCTTTCCACCTCATATCAACAAAAGACTGAGGCCTCCTCTTGGTCCTGTCCTGCTTGAGTCCTGTGTTTGGGTTTGGAATCCTGCTGAGTGGATTAAGAGCCACCTGAAGGACTGTTCTTCCTGCTTCTAGGTTGGAGGCAGGGGAAGAAGGACCTTTATTAATAATTTCTTGTAATTGTTTCAACCCAATGGAAGGGTGGCTATGGGACCCCATGATGGGTGTCCCTTGTTGGCTTCCTATTTGCCATAGTCATGCACCCGTTTCTCAGAGGCGACAGTGGCAGAGGGCTGCACAGGCCAAGGTCTCACTTTCTCCCCAGACCCAACAGGCCTCCCTTGCTTCTGAGCAGGAATCACCCTCACCCACACAAGCAGCCGTGTGTACAGGAGTGAAGGGCCCAGCCTTGCTCTAGGAGTCACCGTGCCCACCTGCCTGCTCTTGCTGCTTTTCTCTCTAAAGTCTCCTTATTTCCCAAGGTGTCATCTGCAGACACGGCTATTCCCAGGCACCAGCTCTGTCAGGGCCTCCACCCTGGACATGCAGAGGGAAAGCACTGGAGACGTGAGATCAGGACAGTGAGCCTAATTAAGCTTCTGGGTTTTTCTTTTTTCTAATTTCTTTAAACAGAAAAATCAATAAGGGCTCTGGCACATTTAATAGAGATTAAGTGACTAGAAACAGGCTTAGGCTTACTTGGAGGCTCAGAGTAGGTTCAGGGTTAATTTCACACCCATGCTGCCCGTGGCCTCTTTGCACTGGACTGATTCGGGGTGGACCACCACTTTCTTCTGGTGCTACTTGTTAGGAAAAGGACACTGGTGCCACCACGCTTCTCCCTGGAATTCTCTCCTCCGAAGCCCTCTCAGCCCTGTCCGCTCACAGGCTGTCTCCTTCCCATAGCCTCCACTATGCCAGCTGAGCCCCGGGCTTCCACCCCCTGTGCCTGCCTGCCTTCCCCAGAGCCCTCCTTGGGGCTTTTCCCACCCCCCCTCTCATCCCTGCTCAAAGGCTACTGCTTTTGAAAAGCTTCTCTTGTTATTAGAACACAAGCCGCTGTCGCCTCATCACCCATCTCCTTAAATTAGCCAAACGTCTGTCCAGTCTCCACCTCTCCCACTTCATAAGCAAAGCTTGTGCATGCACAAGTGTTTCCCTGCCATCCATCAGGGGGCCAGGACCTGGGTGGTGCTCAGAGGTGTTCATGGAGGGAGTAATGTCAATTTCCTCAAGTATCTTTGCAGCAAAGAAACCAACATTCACAAAAAGGAACTAGCATTTTAACACTCAGTGAACTGTTCCGACCTAAGAATGTCATTTTTCCTTATTAGGCACACATGACATCCACACAGGTTTACTTTCATTCCTACTAAATCCCCTCTAGAAAGACCCCCACCATGCCAGTCTCTTTTCATGGATTCATTTCTCATGTTTGGGGGCAAAAAATTGAACTGTAACATCTTCCCAGAAGGTTTGTCTTAACTAAGCTCCAGGAAGAGGTTTTGGGGACGAATATATAACCCATGGGCCAGGAGCCTCCTGCCCGACTCTTCATCTTGGAATTTCCCCAACCTGCTGGTAGGTGCCAGCTGTCAGGGGATGAGTGACAGATGGCTACTGGCCTGAGCTGTTTCCTTCTGTGTTTTCTTCTGTGGAACTCACTTGTGTGGAAGTTCAAGTGGACCGTGGTGTGCAGCTGCAGTAAAAACCTACAGACTTCAGAGGAATGGGTGACTATAGCTTGCCACCAAGGCCGAGTGTCAGAGAGTTCCGGCTAGTCATCAGAGAGGCAAGAATAAAGCAGAGACACAGGCAGACCAGGCCCAAGAAGAAAAGAGAGCTGTCTAGTTTGTATTGACCAAGCTGCCACAAAGAGACCCCCTTTATCTTTGAGTGGATGCTAAAAATGAAGTTTTCTTTCATGTTGAGCCTCTGACATGAGGGCACCATGTAAGATAACTAAAGAAATGGGGAGCCGTGGGCCCTGGAGAATGAACAGTGGTTAAATTCAAACTGGTTCCCCAAACCAGCAGTCATGGGGTCAAGATATCAAGGTCAGAAAGGGCATCTTCCAAGGATTCTTAACTTCCCCGGAGTCTTAGCTCCTTCTCCTCCCCAGGAGAAGGGTGTGGCCCTTGCTTCCTACCTCAGGCCAGGTAGCAGGGGCTTCATCAGGACCAGAGGCAAGCTCAGAATGTGCCCCAGGGATAGAGCTGATCATGTTTGGCTCTTAGCTGGCAGATATGGCGGACATGAGCAGGCTGACATGCTGCATTGATGATGGTGTGTGGGAAGGTCACTAGTATGTTGGGATCAGACTTTGCCTCAGGAGATTCCTCAGGCAAAGAGCTGTAGGCCACCAGCACACAGAGGCCACCATGGGGATGGCTTAGCTCCCGGACAACAGGGTGGAGAAATGGAGTCATCAGAGCAGGAGCTGATGTTGACCGTGAGGTTTCCCAGGGTTGAGGAGTGGTCAGTCCCCACAAAAGAGAATGCATTCACCCAAGTCAAGGGACTTGACAATACACCTTCAACTTTAGGGTTCCAATAACTGTGTAGCACATGAGAGCACATCCGTGTGCTAAGCAGCCCAGCCCAGAGAGCAAAGGCCAGCTCAGGATGGTGCCATGGAAATGAGAACACCCTTCCCTTTGATCCTCATCCCCCATCACCAAGTGCCTTCATGCAAACTTAGGGAGCATTTAAAAGCAGCAGGAGCACCTGGAGGGGTAGTGAGCAAGAGGAAGACAAGTCCAGCTGTACCCTGAACCCAAGAGGCAGGAGCTTCCCTCCCAGTCCTCAGGAGGCAGGGCAAAGCCCAGCGCGGTCAGTTACCCAGCTGTGCTTGTGATCAGCTCTCCAGCACCTCTCACACCACGCTCCAAACCGCTTGTGCTTCCTGCAAGCAAACGGTTCTGACTAATGTGTTGCTCATCCCTCCTAAAACACCTGCAATTTAATTAACTGTTTGATGCCTTTTAAAAAAATCATGGAGGATGATTAGTACTAGACATCAGAACTCATCCAAAATCCGATTTTGGATCAGTCCCAGAACCTGTAGGTCTGATGGGGTCAGGGAAGAGATGGACTCCTCACAGGATCAGGGAGAGGAGGAGAGCCAGGGAGACAC
Organism: Ictidomys tridecemlineatus; assembly: GCF_052094955.1. NCBI lineage: Eukaryota > Metazoa > Chordata > Mammalia > Rodentia > Sciuridae > Ictidomys > Ictidomys tridecemlineatus. The sequence continues at coordinate 5,169,422 of NC_135483.1, forward strand.
CCAGCTCATCCTGCCCTAAGCTATGAAGAAGGCACGGTGTAGGGGACACAGGCGTTCCCCTGTCCATGAGCACGGCTCCCACCTGCCTGCTCCTCCTCAGTGCTTGCCACCCACTGAGGAATGTATGACAAACATTTCTCAAGACTGTGCCTATGTAGCAACAGCAGCCAAAGTAGGTATCAGTGTTATTATTTCTATTCAAATGAGGAGGCTAAATAATTATATAAATGATTATATATGTATGTATATATGCAAGTATAATATCTATATAATTATATTACTTATATTACTTACACACATATAAAATGTGTTATTATATATGCAATAGTATTAAAATGTTATATAATTAATTATTATGTGATTATAATTGCATTATTAAAATGCAATAAATAGTTACAATATCTTATTACAATATAATTATAGATTAACATAATAAAATAGGTCCTATATCACTTGTTTTGCTTTTAGTTATCATTCTTATTTGTTCTCAGTGCACAAAGCCAACATGTGGTAGAAATTGAATTCAAATCTAGGTAGTTTGATACTAGGGCCCATTTTTAAAAAAATATGATCCTTTCCTGCCTATTTATATTATATTAACAAATCTTGAAAACAACACCAAAATCTTCAATACTGTTATTCCCAGGAAACAGGTAGCAAACCCTGCTCTAAGTCACATTGTTAGGAGCTGGTGATTTAAGATTCATCCCCAGACATCCCAAGCCCCAAAGTCTCAACCTCTCCACAGTGCAGACTGGAGCCCCTGTGCCCAGGGGAGGCCAGTCCCCCGTGAGAACAAGGAACATGGACATCAGTGCCACCCGTGGTTTGTGCTTTAGCTGACTCTGACAGGTGGACCTCATCAACCCTCAGGACTTTAATCTTCCTTTTCATAAAGCCAACACTCATCTGTCTCTTGATCAATGCTGCCTTTTTATGTGAATAACATTTATCTTTGTCATTTTCTCTGGAGTAATTATTATGATTTCTCATCTCTAAAAAGCTATTAATGTCAGTCTGCAGTGAAAGAAATAATTAAATAGAAATATTTCAAAAAATGTCACAACTGATTGTACTTCTAATTGTACTTGTTCCCAAGTTTAGTATGACATTGCACATTACTGAGTAGAAACAAACCATAAATTACTGTATTTATGACTTGCATTGCAGTACAGAACTGCATGCCAATTCTTATGACAGGCATAAAAGAATTATCCAGAAATACTGCTCTGTTTGCTGCCAAATTCAGTGATAATTTATAGCTGCCTGAATTTCCACACCTGCCACAAGTTCTCTTGGGTCCTCAAGTTTTACCGACTCCCCAGGGTGGGATTTGAAGAGCATCATTTACATGGGGGAAAATCATGACTCCTTCACTATGGACTTCATTACAAGGACCTGAAAATCTCAAATGTGCCTTTGCCAAGATTTGACAAGGGCCCCATGGACATGGGTCTCATTTTCCTGTGTTCTGGGAAGTTGCTGAGCTATCCAGGCTAGAAGTGTGCTTCTTCCACTATTCTATGGCAAATGGGGATTTGAAAAACACTAATAAGAGTTTGAGCAGTGAGAAAATGGGAACCCGTCTGTGGCAGAGTTGACTTACAGCCAATATTCTTATAGGTATAAACTTAGTTTCAAAACAATAAAGGCATTATTTCATGAGTTCAGTAATTTGGTTCTTTGTTTCTCCCAATAATAATGTAGTAATCATTATAGTAATTATTTTATATGATTTACTAATGACCTATTGTGTTCCATTTTTTTTCTAGTATATTTTATACCCTCATTGTAATTCTGTAAAGCTGATAGCATTTGACTCTGTTTTTTTTTTTTTTTTTTCGGTGGGGGGAGGTGGGGTGTTCTAAGACTCTGTAAGATTATGATACTTTTCCCAGGTTTATGGCTAATGAGAAAAAGTTAACACTGATTGTCTAGTGTCTCTTCTAATCCTGTGAAGTGGTTACTATTATTCCCCCATTTTACAAATAAAAATCTAAAGCACAGAGAAATGACTTAATTCATCACAATTATCACAGCTGTTCCTTGTTGCTTGGAGTTGTCATTGAAATCCTACTCTTCGTATTTTGCATAAACTGGGTGTTATAGCTTGGAGAACACCATTTGTGGCTGCCCAGTCAAGCTGTCCTCTGTGATGGATGGAGCCCTCCATATTCTTTCTAGGAGATGTGCCGTCACCCAGACACACAGTACTGGTGGGACTGTGGGTCCAGGTGCCCACCCTATCATGGCCAGAGGGTGGGATTATGAGCCAAGGGGCAGTTGATTGCCTGCTAATACTAGGACATCAGATTGTAATGCCAGGAAGAGGACACTTACAATTGACGTTCCAGTTGTTATTTAACCTCTGCTCTGGACAGCCAACAGCTGCCCTGGCTTTCATCCTTTTGCTCATTCATTCATTTGCTAACACCTCCACAGCCCTTCCCAAATTCCAGCTGCTGTTTAGCTGCCTTGTATCTTCTATCACCTTGTGTCTTTTCTTCATTCCTCCCTTGTTGGAACTGACCCTCTCTTCCCCTTACAATGTTCCCAAGCTGGTGTCTTGTCACTGGCAACTAAATAACCACATTTAAAGGTAAATAAACTGGCACACTGAAATTCATCTGTGCACCTCTTTTTATCCCTACCATTTTAATCATCTTGAACAGAGGCACAGAGGATAGGGGGAAAAGTCAGGCACTGGTGCAGAGGAAGCACAGATTGGCAGAGCTGGCTGAGCCCAGGAAGGGAGCTGGGTTCCACAACCACTGTATACCCAGTGTGCACGGCTGGTCTGCACTGGTGTGGGCCGCAGGGCAGAGCCTTGACCCTGCATCAGCTGGACGAAACTCAAACCAGTTTGGTTAATTCTTCGACAATAGATCTGGGAGTGAGAATTCAGCTCAGTGAAATAAATGAGTAAAAAGGGACCGAGGATTTGACTAGGCCTGGGTCCTGGAACCTGAGTCTACCAGGAAACTCACTTCCTTTCCCTCGCTGCAGAATGAAAGCAGCTGGGCTCTTCACTTGTGGCCTATGATACTATGATTTCATGATTTTTATTTCAAGAAAAAGTAGATACATTAGAGAAGTGAGGGCCAATGTGATTCACTATGGATCTGGACATTTATTTAGTGTTTTATGTTTTACAAACCCCTCCTCATGAACCACGTTATGATGGCCTTGTGACCCTCTGGGGTCCCCAAATTCATGGAGCAAATTGATTGTAGTTGATGAAATAATAGACCATAGTAAGCTTTCAAGGAGTGTTTCTTTCCTTTCAAGTGCACAGTATCTGAGAAGAAGAGCAGGAGTTCTGGGGAAGAAGTGTGTCAAGGCCCACAGAGGGGCATGTACCACAGGAAGCACTGGAAGACCTAGAGGGCAGGATACACAACCCCAGTGGATGCTGACCACCACTGCTCTTAGCAACCCTTAGGTTGTCATGTAGGGTTCCAAACACAGTGTAGCCCTGATGACAGGAATGAGCCAACAGCATGGGTTCCCCTGGCTACAGCAAATGTAGCACCAGCTGCTACTGAGTTCTTCATCTTTCAGAGACCAAGGCTGAGCCCCAGGTATGGTGCAGTGATGAGGTACTTGGGACAAGTTGATTATACACCTTACGGATCATTGCAATAGTTTTCCTTTTACACTGAGTGGAGTAGAAAGCCTTTTGGGGTTTGGAGCAAGGAAGTTAACAATGTGACGTGTTTTGGAGGGATGCATCTTAGCTGAATTGTTAAATGTAGATTATAGGAAATATCTTTGAATGAAGAAAAGTAGTGAAGAGTTTCCTGACATGATTTGGGTAGATATTTAGGGTTGTGAATTGGTGGTGGAAATGGTAATATCATATTCTGTATATATTTTGAAGATAAAGAAGCATTGTTGTCAGATAAGTTTGGGGACTTGAAAATAAGAGATAAATTAGTGGTGATTTGATTTTTATTTCTGGCTTGATTTCCTAGAAGAATGTAATTCCCATCAAACTGGGTGGGAATCTAAAGAAGAGACATCTTTAAAGAATAAATAAAAAAGATTAATTTTAGGCAAATTACGTATGTGATGCCTCTTAGACATGATTGGAAATGCTGAGTGGCCAGTGGATGTATGATCAGTAATTCAGGGCAAGGTCTAAAATGAGGATATGATTTTAGGGAGATCAGCATTTAAAATACCCAAATCCATGATAATGGCATTAGGAGCAATAATATAATTTTTAAATTCAAATGGATAATAACACTGGGAGATGTGATACTCCAATACTTTAAGATTATGAAATAAGAGGAAACCCAGGGTGTAAAAATAGAGTGTCCAGGGAGGTAGAAGGTAAGCCAGGGAAGTGTGATGTTGGGGAAATTAAATGCATGCAGTGTTTTAAAGGGCCAGATATTGCTGAGAGGGCAACTAACGTGAAGACTGAGACCTTAGCCAATGGGTTTAACAAAGTGGAAATCACTGGGAACATTGAGAAGAACAGGTTGGTAGAGAAGGGTAAAAGACTGATTGGAGTAGATTAGGAAAGTATGAGAGGAAATAACATCTTACTGCAAAGCAGAAGAGATGGGATGAGTTGCAGGTTGATAAGAACAGCACTGAGGGTTTCTACTTCGAGACAGGGGAGATGAGAGAATACTTTCATATGATAGATATGATTCTTTTGGATCATTCTTTCGGAAAATGGGAAAAATACTGAGGACGAGTAGATGATAATCACTGGAACAATGCCTTCAAATAAGTAATGCAAAACTTTTCTGTTTTTTAATGCATCAAATTCGATGAATGGTGCTTCTGTGGCACATCAAATTCTCCTGCGTTGGCTACACAGTGTCTCCCACTCTGCACGGTTTTTCCAGTTTGATTTTTTAACCACTGATCCAGAGATGGAGCCCATCATGCGGTTTCTGTGCTTTCTTTGACCAGTGGTACACAGCGGAAGTCACCCTCAGAGAGTCCCAGACAGTCCTTAATTAGACTGGCAGTATCCACACCCTGCCTTTTGGAACATTTGTTCTTAGGAAATTCCAGCTCAGAACCCAGCCTTTCTATAGCCAGAAGCTCCAGCGCATCCAAGCTGACCATTCAGCAGACCTTGCTTAGTTGAAGCCAGCAGCCGGTGACAACTGCCAGCACAGAACAAATGACATTCCAGGTTCAACCACGAAGCCATCAGAAGACTCCAGCTAGTATATAAGCAACAAGGCATGAAAGGCCCAATGCAAACCAAATTTGCCAGAGCTCAGGTGGCCTACCTGATCATGAGAAAGACAACAATCATGATTTTAAGCCACTAGGTTTGGGGTGCTTTGTACACAAGGATAGTTGATGGCACTGAAGGTGAAAGGGGATACTGGGGCAACAGGAACTTCAAACAGGCAGATGTGGATTCAGGAGTGGGTGGAAGGTCTGCAGACTGGCCACTAGTGTGGCCTGGAAGGCAGTGAGATGATTGCAGCAGTGGCTGGGACAGCACAGTATTGGGTCCTGGAAGGTGGAGGAACACTCTGCTCATGCCATCATGAAGCACACACCATAGGAACAGTGATGGATTGTTCAGCTGAAAGACCAGGAGACGGAAAGCATCAAGTCTTTGAGTCACACATAAGGCACAGGTAAACAGGAGTTAAAAAGAGCTGTTCAGTTTTCAAACAGCATTTAGAAGGAACCTAAAGGTCCCAGGACATGCCAAATTCAAAAATAAAACTGTTTTCTTAACTAGCTCTTTGCAGAGCACAAAATACTACAAAGACAGAAACGGCCGCTAGTAGAGATCCTCTCAAGTGTATGACTACAAAATCCTTGTCAGCATTAAAAGAAAGTACAGAAATTATTCACAGGACCCTCAGCCAAAAATACATCCTTCTAATAATTTAAAGTTATTTTTTTATAGCACGCTAATTTTAAGACCCAGGCAGGAAGAGGAGTCTAACAGGGGAATATTTGTGTGGATGGACTCTTTCTAACAGATTGAACTAGAATAAATTCATTGTGAACACACAATGTTCATGAGACATCTCCTCATTATGCCATCATAAACTCTCTTGAGATGACCAATTCACAGAAGTAACCCAGAATGGAAAGAAGCTTCTTGGCCTTGGACATCATCTGACAGGCAAGAGGCTGGAGAAAGTGCTCAGCTGAGTTGAAGGCTATTTCTTGTGGAGGAGGCATGGGTGGCTCAGAGAGGGGAGCCAAGGCCCATAGAGCAACCTGGGCACTGGGTCTAGTCTCCTATCAAACCCCTGACAACAGGTGTCCAGCTAGATTTCAGAACTGCCAAGGACCAGTGACTGCCAACCTCCCAGTGCATACCCTCTTCACCAGGACGTTCGGGGAAGGCGTTCTCCCTCCCCCTGAGTGTTAGATGACTCACTCCTCTGCTTCTCAATTCTTCAGATGTAGAGAAGCTGTGCTCCCCAAGTTGATTTAAGTACTCTCCCCTGATGACTTGTGAATCAGCTGGTACTGATGAGACCCCGTACTTCAGGGTAATGGGACTACCCGGGACCCGGATTCCTTGGAGAAGCAGCAAGCACAGTTTGCCTGTGGAAGACACGTGAGTGGTAGAGGACGGTGGTGTTTTCTCCCCATGGTGCCAGCAGCATGTCCCACCCTGTGCTGTCACAACATGGTGTCCATGTGCTGTCCCATGGAGTCTGAACTAGCCGGAGGGTTGTTTTGGCCAACAGAACTCAGGAGAGCAGCAGTAGACCAGTCCCAGTGGACCCCCTTAAGAGGCCTAGCATCTTGCATCTCCTTCCTCATGGAATGCTCTCTGCTGGGCCACGTTCTTCCTGGACCCAGACATCATGCTGTAAGAAGCCCCAGTTGCTTGAAAATGCCTTGAGACAGGGATCTGACGCCACAGCTGCCATCCACAAGAACCAACGTGGGAATGAGTCTCCCTGGGCATCGGTCCAATTTAGATCTTCAGAGGACTCTGCATGGCTTCCGTCTCTCTGTCACCACATGGGAGTCCCTGTGAGGATCCTCCAGTCAAGCCCAGTCAATGTGCGATGGTGATGGAAAAGCAATGTTGTGTCAGCCAATAAGTTTAGGGGTCGTAGGTATACTTCTTCTTGATGACAGAAGGGAGACTTCAGCTGTTGATGACAGAAGACGGAGATTTAGCTTCCTTGCTATAAGCAGAGGTTCATTAGTAGAAATCAACTCTGTATAATAATTCAGCACAGTCCACAAATGGGACCTGTTGTTGTCCCACAGCACAGCAGGAGATAACTGAACAGTCGCCCCACTGTGCCACACAGGCGGTTGGTGAGCGATCAGATGCTCCTGTCCTGATACAAAACTCAACACAAAGCAACAGGTCCATTCTTTCCTCTTCAGTTCAGGTAGAGTTGAGTTGAGAGAAAACCAAGTGCGACATTGGAAAAGCCTTGGTGATGTACATTTCTTTTTTAATATCTAGCTTCTGCTCAATGAAAAAATTCCCACTCTAGCAATTAAAAGAGAAGTGGGAATAAAGTGCTCCCATGTCTCTTGGAGGTGCCACATCTCATGACTCACTCAGCCATGTGTCACCATCACTTATGATGGGTTCTTTAGTGAGGAATCCAATATCATGCACTCTGAGGGACTCTCAGGACATGTGGGAAATGTTATCTTCAATGGAAAATAAACACTGGAACAAAAATAAATCTACTTAATACCAGAAAGGAAACTTTCAGTTGTTTGCTGTATTTATTACAGATTGAGATTCAGGTTTCTTGTTATAAGTATGGCTTATTTATAGAAAGTAAAAAGTTCACTCAAATATCTATAATAATTTAATGCAATTTGCAAATAAGACCTTCGGTGGACAGTTCCGTCCACCCATTATCTCTTCACTGTCAAGCACTTATCACCCTAAGATCAAACACCGAGTGTGTGATGAGTTTACCATCCATACCCTGCACCGCAGAGCAAGATTCAAGTTCTGAAAATCACTAGTGCAAACAATCAAATTGATCCTTTCTATTTGCAGCTGTTTTTTGCTCAAGCTCAGGGGAAGTGTCTTCATTGCTTGCACATCAGCATGCTGACAACCTGCATAAGCTCATGTAGACCAGGGTCCATATGTGCGAGGGGCCTCCTACCACCTCTCCAAGCTGATTCAGTATGCCCTCACTTCTAGGCAAAAGTGTCTGATGAAACCACACTGGTTAAACCTGGGGCTCCTGGTTACTGTCAGTAATTACGGTGGAGATTGAGCTCAGCTCTGCGGTATTGGGATGCTCCCTAGCATGCAAGCCACTGGGGGGCAGCAGAGGGCCGTGTTCCTGAGCAGGCAGGCGGCAGCGCTGTCCTGAATTTCCACTCTCATTCATCTTTGCCCCTCTTGGTGTCTGGATATCTGGTTGGAGCAATTCCTTGTCTGATCCAGTCTGTAGTTCTCTGGATTTCTCCTTTTACCTCAATCTAGTCTGTTTTTCAGTAGACTTGTCCCGTTTTGTTTCTCCATTCATTCTTGATGTACCTACCTTCTGTGTTCTGGGCACTAGAATACAGAATGTGAATGTGACTAGAATGGGACCAGGAAACACATTTGACTGAGTCCTGTAAACCCCTGCTAGGCTAGTTGTGAAGGCTATGTGACTTATAGGAAAGGCACGTGTAGAAGATCAAGTCCCACTGTGCCCAGCCATGCCTGATGGCATCGCTGACCCAGCTCTATGACACTGAGCGTGTCATCTCTCACAAGTTTGAACTCTGGAACATCCAAGCTCCGGACACTGCCTACTTCCTGCCTGCATGTGCTCTCATCAGTGTCCAGCAGTGGCCACGGTCAGGTTTCTAAGGCTTCTGAGGCCAGGGTGTGGGATGCTTACCACACTTGCTCATCAGAAGTAGGAGCTTCTCTCTGCTTTTAGTTGTAGGACTCTCTAAAGTGCCCACTGTGTGCCGGACCTGGATCCAGGTGCTGACCGAGGCAACGGAGGACCTGCCCTGATGACAGCTGGATTCTAGACTGATGGGGACAACACCAAGTGCAGGTGAGTGGGTCAGGTGACATGTGCTGTGGACAGAGCAGAGTCAGGAAGACAGAGCAGAGAGGAAACTTCCAATCACTGTAGCTAAAATTTTACAAGCTTATCTGAATCCATAATTCATTATAATCAACAGAGTGGTGCATAAATAGGGCTGGGTTTCCCTGCTACCACAAACCACAGGGTAAATATGTGAGTCTTTCCAAACAGGACAGCGTGCAGGTGAGTGGGGGATGCTCAAACAGACTTTGAAATTGACTTTACAAGTAGTAGGAATCTGCTGTGTAGAGATTGAAGCAAGGTGGAGGTGTGGTCTCTGAGCAGCTAGGCTGGCAAGGACGTGTGAGAGCCCAGTGTCCCTGCACAATGGCTGTGGTCTGATAGGGAGGGGATGGAAGCCCACCCTGTGAGACCAGCCCTGAGTGCATTCGCAGTGGGCACTGTGCTGCCTGTTTCACACCCCAACTCATTGGAGGCTGCTCTTGGCTTCATAAGGTGGATGTTGTCTAAATTTCAGGAGCATTTGATTTTATGTGTAATAAAATATAAAAGATATCGTCTATCCCTCCTTAACAGAAATGTCTGCTAATGCCTTCTTCAGAGGAAGATGTATCGTGAGCTTGGTTGTATCATGCTGTCCAGGTAATGATCGCCCATGTGGCATGATTGGTATTCCTCAATATTTCCATAGGCTCCTTGCAGTCTCTCTTGCCCACCTTAAATCAGGCCAGGGAACCTTTTAGATAACACCCACCTGGCCTGGTTGGTGCCACTCCAGGGTCCCTGACATATCCCCTGGCTCAGTCTCCACTTGCAGCTAATCTTCAAAGCTTCCTCTGATGCTTTTCCTGCAAAGAGAATTTTAAGGAAGGAGCACACTTGGTTTGATTGTGCAGAGCACGGAGCATGTGCTTCAGCAGGGGGAAGAGGAGACGTCTTCCGGAGAGCATCCAGCCAGGTAGAACAGGACACAAGAGGACATGGCCGAGCGTCACTGGCCTGGTGACTTCCTGATGCACACACTTGTTAATCATATGTGTGTTCCTTCATGAGGTGGCATTTGTGTATCCCCCAGGAACACTGAGACAAAGGGACATCTCATATTTTGTCTTGAAGAATTCAAAATCTGCCTGCAGAAATAGCAGGTAAATAGATAATTATGAATTCTGCTGGATAACATTTTTTAAAAATTTAGCATTTATGTAAAATTTGATTAGGTTGCTTTGGGAAATTTATTTTGCATCTTTGTGCCTCAGTTTGCTTTACTGCAACAATGGAGAAAACAGTACTGGCTATTTCAAAAGATTCTTATTAACATTAAACAAGATAATACAAATGAAACTTTGGACTGACTTTAATACATGGCTGGGGCAAAAGGACTATGATGATTATTATTGATGGTTTGTTTTCTCTCACACACATACGCTCCAGAAGTCTAGAATTATAGAAGATATAAAAGAGCAACTTCATGGTAACCATTTTCTTTGAGGACAAAAGGAGGGAAAGAGGCTTGGGAGGAATTTCAATTAAAATATATCTGTAATATTTATTTTTTTTAATGAAAAGTTCTGCAGTAAATGAAGTCATCTCATCAACAGCTGCTAACCTGACATGACAGGTGCAAGAGTGTTAATTATAGAATCATATCTGTCCTGTTCTGCATGTTTAAATTTTCTTTACGTTTTAAAAAATACACAAAAGAATGATGCTGGGATGTTGTGGTTGTGGTGCTTCAGAGCCAGGTCAGCCTGGATTACAGCAGGGTCAGCCTGGATTACAGCAGGGCTGACCGAATGCAGATGTAGGAAATGCGCATCTGGAAGAAGGGAGCAAGTCACTATTTAACTCCTCCTCTGTGCAGTGTACGGTGCTGGTCTCTTTTTTGTTTGAATTTAACTTTAATAAAAACTGTTGCAAAGGTGGAAAAACGTGCACAGCACGAATGTCTATCCAACCAGTTCTTGTGGTGTGGACTTCAGAGCCAGCCAGGGGTGGTCAGATGAGGGAGATTTTGCACCTTAGGGCAAAGCTGAGACGCTTGGTTTTCGCAGCCGAGGGGAAGGGTGCTACTGACCTCTCGTAAGAAGGGGTCATAGATGCTGCTCCAATCCAGCACCACACAGGACAACCCACTCTGTAGGACTGTCCAGCCCCAAAGCCAATAGTGCTGGAGTTGAGAAGCTCTAATATCCAGCAGCCCTCAGTCAAGATGTAGGATGCCAGGGACTCAGCGACAGCCCACATTTCTCTTCCAAAGCACCAAACCTCTCCTCACTGCCCTCCTCCACTCACTCCCAGGCTGACTTCGCTGTGGATTCCATTCTTACTTTTCTTCCATGTTCCCCCACCTTCGTCTATACACCTCTCTGTCTAGATCTGATCTGGACTCTTCTGCCAACACACCAGGTGGACTTGGACCAGTCCCTTCAGCTCTCCATGGGATCGGCTTCATCTGTGCAGTGGGGACACTGACAGTGCTCAGCTCTTGGCACCAGTGTCACCTGTGCAGCCCCGTCAGGAGCAGACCCATGGGAGACTCCTGTCTTCACTGAGAGTGTGCTACCAGGGATGTCTACCAGGAGAGAGAACCAGAGCTCTGTGTTATCAGTGCTGAGAGAGCTGTCCCTCTACAGTTTCAGAGCACCGAGCTGGCCTGTTGGAAGGGTCCGGAAGACCCAGCCTGCCTGGTGCACACTGTTCCATGCTGGCTGCGGCTCTACTGCTGAGCCTGTCTCCCTGCTTGCACTCCGGGGGTGGTCAGCCTCCCTGACCAGCATTGCCTCTCTCTCCCATTCCATGATGGATGTGGGCTTTTCAATTCATTGGGCTTTTTTGTCAGAAAGAGGGCAGATGACAAATGGGATCAACTGACACAGGCTCTCCATCATGCAGGAGATTTGGACCCCAAGGTGGCCCCTCCACACCTCCTCTTGGTCTGCCGCCGCGGGTGCTTTCTTCTTGCACTCTCCCTCAAGGGCTGCAGAGACACGGGGGCATCGTCCGTCCTTAATGCCAGGACCTCTTTCCACTTTTCCATGTTACTGTCCTGCCTCTGCCTGCTGTACCTGGGCTTTCTCTCAGTCCTCTAAGCCATCAACTTTATGCAAATAGAAAACACGTTTTATTAAAAGGGATTGGCCGTAACCAGGGTCATGTTTTATGAGGTGACTCCCCAAGTGACGTGCAATGCGAATGCCTTGGGTGACTGGCCTTTTTCTCCTGGGAAACTCAATCCTCTGCCCTCGCCTCCGTACTCCTCACCCAGATGATGCCTGCTCACTGCCTAGAGGCTCTCCTGGGACCTCTCCAGGTGTAAAATAGAGTGTGAAGGAGGCTGTGGCTCCTGTGGGTGGCCCCTGCTCACCACGTGTGGCTCAATGCTTTCCTGGAAACCACACTTTCCCCAGGGGAACTGTGGCACCTGATGGCATGTCCCTTTCCCAGCAGTGACCCCTACCAGTGGACAGCTGTGGGGAGTATACAGAAGTCCTTGTCCTTGCCTCACATTCAGACAACAATACAGTCCATCCTGGCTGCTCAAGGCCCTCGTGATCAGCATTGGTCTGTAGCCAGGGCTCCTGGTCCCATCTCTGCTTCCTTTCCTCACGTCAGTGCTCTGGGGAGCTCTTCACCCGCACTTCCTCCATGCAGACCCAGCTACCAGGGGCACTCACAGAGTCAGTCAAGGAAGCAGATCAAAATGGAACTGGGAACTGCATCATCTGGGGCAGGACGTGCAGATCATATTGCAGTTATGGGGGAGTATGACTAGCCCCTGAGATCCAGGATCTTTCCTATAACTGCCACCCGTGTGAATCCAGGTAGGAGACGCTAAAACACTAAGAGGGGATGCACCAGCAGGTGGGACATCTCAGGGGCTGGAGAGATGGGGGTGTGGAAATGAACAATTAAGCATGGGAAGCTCTAGTTAGAGACAATGAAAGCCTGAGCCGATTAGCCACTAATTGAACACTGAAAGAGAGATGTCCTCCTTGGAAACCTACATAGACACTTATTCTCTAAGTTTAAGGGCAGGAAAGTGGGGAGGTCCAGGGGTTCATTGTAAGGGTGACTGTCCTCCAGAATGACTGTATTCTCAATGTCAGCAGAACTGTGAGGTCAAAGTCAGGGTCCTCACTGAGACGAAGAAGGACTCTGAGACTCGGGGTGGTAACATTTAGATCAACACAGTGAAAGCTGAACCCATGGATGTCTATGAACTCTCTTGTCCTGAGACAGACTCAGCCCTTTCTGCTCTGTTATTGCTTGAAGGCATGTAGATGCTTCATCTTGAAGACAGTATGTAGCTCCCCCAGGGCACAGCTTGCCAATTCTGGAATAAGCCCAAAAGCAAAAATCAAATCATAGTGCACACACCTGGTGAAAGTGCTGGGTCCATTGTCCAGGTGGAGATCAACCCAGAGGGGCCATAAGGCATAGCCGGCATGTGCCTGCAGGACCTGGGAGAACACATCTGGATGTATGTAGGCACTGCATGGAGGTGGGCAGGAGCTGCAGGCTTTATAAGGGAGAGTTTGGCCACGTGGGGGCATGTCTGTGGAACAGAAGGCTCATGGGCTGCAAGGGTCCTGTGAGATGCTATGCGCGGGTGTCACAACTGCCACTATAGGGATCAATGCTGAAACCCAGCATGGTGCCATCCCTTAGGGACACCAGGCAGCTACTTGGTAGAAAGTGGGTGAGGTCAGAGTTGGGAGTGTCACAGGTTTCCTGTGGAATAATTGAAGGGAAAGTTTAAGGAACAGGGTGGTGGAGAAGCCATGCATCTGTGGGCAGGGCCAGCTGTTGGGCATGCTGGCTGCAGGTGGACCGCAGAGAAGCCTTACCTGGGAATCGCCCTCACCTGGGGTTGCTCTTTATTAAGCTCCTCCCTCTTCAGAGACAACCTGTTCCAAATGATTGTTCCAGCAATGGAGGAAATAAATCCTAGCCCCCATGTCTTAACCTGGGAAAATCTGAAGGTTGCTCCCATCTGCAGGCCCCCCTGAGATCATCCAAGATCTATGTATCACAAAGTTCCCTTCAGCCTTTCCTTCTTCCCAGTCCTCCTTCCTCCATTCCTCTACCCTTCTGGGTCCTAAGAGCTCTCCCTGCCTTCTCTCCTGTTCACTAAGCTCCACCTCAGAGCCTCTGCCCTAAATGCACATTAAGCTCAGGGAATCTAGACCTAGGCTGTCAGGGACAGTTCAGCTCTGCCACTTACTGAGAGACAGGGCAGTGATGACCCCTGGCTGCCTCTTGTCCCTCATCTCCTAGATGGAGATGATTCACCTTCCTCATTGCATCACTATCAAAATCAGGCGAATACAACTAAGAAGGTAGGAGAGTCCCTGCCACACACTGTGCCTGATGAAACTGTTCTCTGTTTTTATTATTGTTATTGTCATGGCTCTGGGACGGACTCTGTTAAGAATAGAGCTAGACCAATTCACAACATGTAAGTTGTGGAGCCAACTTAGGTGCCGTTAAAGAGATGAATGGATCAAGACAATGTGGTATGTATACACAACAGAATAAAAGCCATAAAGCAGAATGGAATTATGGCATTTGCAGGTAAATGGATAAGTGAAATAAGCCAATACCTCCAAACCAAAGGTCAAATGTTCTCCCTGATATATGGATGCTAACACAAAGTAAGGCAGGGAGAATAGAAGTCCATTTGATTAGACCAAAGGGAATGAAGGGAAGGGAGGGGTGGGAATAGGAAAGAAAGTAGAATGAGTCAGACATACTTTCCTGTGTCCATAGATGAACCATGGCCAGTGTAACTCCACATCATGTACAATCACAAGAATGGGAAGTTATACTCCATGTATGCATGATATGTCAAAAGGTACTCTATTGTCATATATAACTGAATCAAACAAATATATATATTTTTTTAAAGCAGGGAGCTGGACAGTCAGACTTGGTTTGCTGCTAGGACTGCTTCACTAGCCTCATACTGTGAACTGGAGACAGTAAAGGTGCTTGCAGAATAAATCATATGAGGGTAATTCATTGGGGTGGTTTTTTGTTTGTTTGTTTGTTTGCTTGTTTTAAGGAAAACAATTCTTGACCAATGGCCTAGCCTACTAGCCCATGCTGACTATAAGAAGAATAGTAAAAGCTAGCGCACATGGAACAATTATTATAAGCCAGGCAGCATGCACCTGATTTAACTCTTATAATATCTCCATTTGATATATAATCTGCCCCAAATTCTCTGTGCTGCACACTGAAATTGAAATCCACACGTTGTAAACCAGTTACATCATTGGTGCTCTATGGTCCTGCTTCTAGGAACCTGTCAATGAGGGATGCCCACTCCTCCCTCTCCACACACCCCCTGCACATGTGTGAAGGGTTTTCCTGTCTTCCTGCTGCTTTCGTATCACCTTCGCTATGTTGGAATTTATTAATTTTAATTCTTCCCATGGGATTTTATGTAGTTTCCTCTTCCAGGGTAAAGTCTCTGTAATATTTGGTGTTGGGTGTCCAGTTCTGCCCTGGCACAGAGTAAACATTCTACAGTATTTGTTGAATTACTGTGAATTCAATAGAATTGCATTTTATCCCCCAGATGTAAACCTAACTCTTGTTTTATGTGCACTTCTGAGCTCCCTTTAGGACATCCTGCTGTGTCCTCTTCCTTATGAATGTCACTGGCAGTAGTACCTATTCTTATTAATATGCCTCACATAGACTGGGGTCATGGTTAAGCCCCTTCCCCCAAACAACACCTACCACAGAAACCCTTTCTTTGAACTCAGGAGGCAGCCTTCCCCCAATGCACCATCCAGAAGGGTTTCCATGGCAACCACCACCACTTCAAAGGAGCAGGACTGTCCCTCCTACATTTGACATTCTCCCTCCCAGTATGTCATTCAGGGGTCACCAAACAGTTGGAAAGAGTCTCAGGTCACCTTGCCAAATGGCTCACAGCTGGCAGGAGCAGGTGCACCTATTAAATAAATTACGCCAGCTACATAGAAGCTGGTGCATAATCTTCTTGCAGCTCCAGAGAGGGGACTGCTGTCATCAGCCCTCCCAATGATGAGAAGGCCCTGAGCCCAGTGAAAAGGGGCATGGTGCATGGGTGGTGCTCAGTACCTATTAGCCAAGGGACCAGTGCACGTGTACATCTTTTTCTTGTTTCAATTGTTCAGTTCTTTGGGATATATTCTATATCTGAGTCAATGGGTGGAGTTTGAATGCAGCATAAGACAACATGAGATACAGCCTCAAATTCTTATAGTCAAGATTGGGCTCCTAAGGTATAGCTTCCTCTCATAACCTGTTGAAGGAAGAGAGTTATTTTGAATGTGCTAAATCCTTTCATTATGACATTCCTCACTCAGGAAGGCAATATCCCCACATTGTTCATAATACCAAACACTGAAGACTTGAGAGCTAAAGGTTGACAGTTCCTGAAGGCTCATGTACCCACGGGTTGCAGGGCAGCTCCTCTGGTGTGGGCTAATCCAGTTCCCCCGTTTGTGCTTCCTGTGGGTTACACATACCCTTTGCTAGTGCTGGCTGAACAGGTTGGAATATGGAGACCTAGGCTATGAGCTAATCTGTGCTGGTCTTGTTTTTTCTAGTCACTTTCTAGCCCTCCAGCCAACTGCCCTAGGCTTGTTCTCTAGCACGACTGGGGTTGTAATGAACAGATGTAGAGGTGTGCATGCACTTTCTTAAGCTTTTGCTCACTTGCGTTTGCTGCAAGCCCCACAGCCAGTTCAGAGGCAGGGTAAGAGGCACTCTCAAAAGATAAGAACATGAAGAGCTAAGCTAAATGAGGGATCTGTGCAATCAAGCTATCACCATGTGGCTGTCCACAGAGCCACGCCATATTCCAAGCTCTTGGGATGAGATTAAGTACTTGGAATTTATCGCTCAGAATCTGCTGCATTTGTTATACTGTGGTGAGCTTTGCTTTACTTTGTTTAATTCCACAAGTAATTGAGAATTGTTTTTCAGTACTGGGAATTAAACCCAGTGGTGCTTTGCCACTGAGCTACTTCCCCAGTCCTTTCTATATTTTATTTTGAGACAACATTTCCTAAATTGCTGAGGTTGGCCTTGAACTTTCAGTATTCATGCCTCCGACTTCCGAGTCACTGGGATCACAGGTATGCACTGTTGTGCCCAGCGAGAATGATGTTTAGTGTCATATAGTTGGAACAGGCTTCTTTACTGTACAACAAATTTTATCCAACTTTATTCACTGCTTGTTTGCTTTACATTGCAAATAACTGAGAGATGTATATTGAGATTTTTCATTATGTTGGGATTTATTAATTTTAATTCTTATATTATGTTTTGGGGCTACCTTATTAGGAGTTTGCAGGTTAAGAATTAAATGTAACCATCTGTATTAATAACAATTCTTTGGATCTAAAAGCTGTTTCCTATAACATTTATAAAATTATTATTGGCCTGGCATACTTTTCTCAGTTTTAACATTCAGTATGTGTAGGTTGCATCTATTATAAATAGGAAGTAGCCTTGGTTATATTTTAAATAGTATTTGAAAATATTTTAAGTGAAGAGTTTGGCCTACTTATATTATTTAGAACATTTGGATTTATTTTCACTTTATTTTTCTACTCTATTAATAACTTCTATGCTTCTTTTTTCTTAAGCTTCAACTACTCCCTTTTCCTTCTTTTGAACTGATTTATTTTATTTATTTTCTGATTGCTTTCATTGTTCTTATTTTGTCATCCTAAATTTTAAGTTAGTACAACTTATTTATGTTCTTTCAAATATTGCCATTGGATTTTTACATTTGGTGATTAATGTTACTTTTTCAACAAGAGAAAATTTATTACTTTCATCCTGATTTCCATGTGATAGAGTTCTTGAAAATTTTTGTTTGCACTTATTTTAAAAATAATAAAATTGAAAATATTATTATTATGCGGTTTTTATTTAGATATTGTCTATTTATGTTTAGACACACTTGCAAACTTCTTGTGTTTCTATTTTTGCTTTTGACTCTTTTGTAGTTCTTTCATTTTTCAAAAATAAATACTTCAAAAATACTTTATAGACCTTCTATTAAGGATAGACTCTTTTTTTCTTTTTTTGCTTGTATACTTTAAAACGCCTTTATTATTCAGACAGTGTTTTATTGAATATCTAATTTTATACATCTAGCCATTTTCTTACTTCTTTGAAGACAGTGTTTCATGTTCTTTTTAATTTTCTGGTGAAAGGTTGGTCTCAGTATCATTCCTACTAAATGATTTGTCTCTGCTCTTGCCATTCCTTAGTTGGTCTCTTTGTTCTTGTTCTTCCTCTGCCTCCTGACAACAGGTCGAGGGTTGGATTTCTTTCATTTAACCTATTTGGCACACCTTATAAAAACCTGAGCATTTATCTAAAAATATAGCTGTACCTATTGCATGTTTTCTGTTATTTCTGCTTTGAGAAGGCTGAGTATATTAGACTTACATGAGATAATCCATATCCTCAATGTCTACTGACTCCCTTTTATAATTTCTGTCTCCTCCTATCATCATTAAGCATTCTTTAGCATTTCCTTTGGACTATGTTCTTTATTCTAATCCTACCTTCTCCTGTATTTAATTTGCTGGTAGCTCCCTCCACTGGGTTTTCTGGGTGGCCCACTCCCTGAGGACCACATTGAGAACCGCAATCTGCTTTGCCCCATCTAGAATGAAGTGTTAGTCTCACCCAGACACACCCTCTTAGGTGTACTGTAATATGCTTAATCAAATGTCTGGGCCCTCTATGGCACAGTCAAGCTGACTCATAAGATTTATCATTAGAGGCACACGCTACCCCAGTATTACCTCATGTCCATATCTATAATGACTGTTTCCAAACAAGGTCATGTTCTGAGGTGCCAGAGGTCAGGACGTCAACAAATCAAGGAATTTGGGGGAGAGGGAGCAAAAACAACCTATGACAGAAATTTTAAAAAAAGAAGAAGAAGAAATTTTTCAGTTCCATTTTTTATTCTTAAAAGAATTTATAAGTTATTTTATATTCTTTATGTGTCACTCCTAATATCTGAAGGCATAGGAATCAGTAGAGTTTTCTTAAATTGTTCTTATTTCTTTCAATACTTTTCTTGCATATTTGGTGATTTGTTTTTGTTATTGTTTCTAAAACTGTGCTTTAAATTTCTAAATTTAAATTAAATTTTAAAACTAAATTTAAGTTAAATTTAGTTTTAAAATTAAATTTCTAAAACTTAATCTGTGAGATTCTTGAAGACCTGCATGTGGGGTGCTTTTCCTACAGAGAGGATTGGCATTTGCTTCCAGGATCTGCTTCCTGGGACACCCTCAGAGTCAGTTTAATCCACATCCCCAGGGTTCTTGAGCAGTACCAAAGTCAGCCTCTGTGCCCTCTCTTGCTGTCCAGGCACAATTCCACTCCAGCTTCTGTTTGTCTCGGACGTCTGGAAGTGGACCTCTCTGCAGTGGTGTTGGGTAAGAGTGCTTGAGAGTCCTGCATGCTTTCTCTCCTGAGTGGGACCTTCAGTTCAGGAATGCAAGGACAACAGAGCATTGTGTTTTCTTCTCCTCCCCATGTGGCTTAGGTATTGGGTTCCCAAAAAAGCTCCTGTGTGAGACAGTGAGAGAAAGTTTAGAAGTGAACTGATTGGGTTGTGAGAGCCTGAGCCTAATCAGTGCCTTAACTCCCTGGTAGGGACTAAGGGGTGATAACGGTGGGCAGTTGTGTGGGTGTGGCTGGAGGGGGCAGGCCTCTGGGGGTTATAATTTGTTCTTGGTGAGCTAAGCTCCTCCTTTGCTTCCTGGTTTCATGTTTTGAGCTGCATTCCTCCTCCATGCCTTCCGCCATGATGTTCTGCCTCACCTTTGGCCCAGAACAATGGAGCATGCAGTTGATGGACTGAGACCTCTGAAACCATGAGTAAAATAAACTTTTCCTCATCGAGCATCATTCTCGTCAGATCTTTTGGTCACAGTAGCAATAATGCCGACTAAAACCCTTCCATTGGTCCTGTTTCCCTGGGAGGTTTCACAGGTCTGTTTGGAAGTCCTGGGCAAGGCACAGGCACATAATCACTTCTTTTGAGGGAACTAGCCTTAGGGTGGGGAATGGCTTTCTATTTTGTTTTTATCAGCTCCCTCCTCACACCTTCAGCCTCACCGTAAAAATGTGGATGTGTAACCGATGTGATTCTACAACTTGTATTTGGGGTAAAAAATGGGAGTTCATAACCCACTTGAATCAAACGTATGGAAGATGATATGTCATGAGCTTTGTAATGTTTTGAACAACCAATAAAAAAAAAAAAAAGAAGGCATACTGGAGGTGTGAACTCAACGGGCTCAAACACGGCAGGATGCAAGGCACTTCACAAGGTGGCTTGGGTCCTACTTACTTGTCCCTTAATCCAGCAAATATTTTCTTGAGTTCCATATTGACCCCAAATCTTTTTTTTTAAGGTGAAGTGCATTGAACACATTTGGAAATCACACCTGACTTTTAAAGATTGTAATATAATGTATCTATTAGGATGTGTGATGTTTTCTTTTTTGAAAAACACTTTGTGATTCCAGTGAGTAGAGAGGGAATGGACGGAAACACCAATGAGCTGTGCCTGTAAAAAGGCCAGCAAGTTTGGAAATCTCACCCCAGGGGAGCTCCCACTGCACAGCAACAACACCAGGGAGACAGAATTGAGGAGGCAGGGAAGGTTTGCTGCTGCTTCCGTGAAAAGAACTCCAAAAGTAGAAATCCACCTACTTCACAAAAAGTATGTGGGTGAATTTGGGAGGATAGACATGGATAAACAGTCCACATAACTTGTTACTTCTCAGACTACAGATATAGCATACCCTCTGCTACATCAATGTGCTTAGAGGTAGTGGGTATGATCTATAAAGTTTAGATCAGCTCAGAAATTGAATATTTCTGATAAGAACTGACCATTTGGTATCAACAGCTAGTACAATTCCATAAATCATGCCATGCTCTCAGCTGTGTTAAGTCTCTAGTTCTGGGGCCCCTTTGGCTGTGGCTCTCAACACTGGTCTCAAGGAGCTAGGAATCGCACAGTGGTCATCAGAAGAATTAGAGATGGCATCAAATCGTCAAATACTGACAGGTAATTTCAATTACAATTAAATATGCATTAAGATAAATTTACAAGTAACCACTTTTAATTCCAACCAGCTAAGAGGTTATGTAGGATGTAGCAAAAGCAGAAGCATCATACGTACCAGGACTTGTCTCTCAGTGCCACTTAAACACACTCTAGTCTTTTGCAGGTTAATCCCACCCTGAATCTTCTAACTCAGAGGTGACATGTCCTTGCCCTTCACAGTATATCTATATGGGCCTAGGAAATTAGAATCACTTTTACCTGTCTGCTTATTATGTACTAAGGATAAGTTAGATCTATAAATTAATGTCCTCCCAAGATCAACTGACCCCTGTGGCAGTAAACTTGTCTGGTTTTTCTTAGTGGAGATGGCAGGAGGGTGAATGAACAGGATTCTGAGAACATGAGTATAAAGTTTCCTGTTTTATTTTGTGACTTTCCAATCCTCTGCCCTACATCTAGTTTCCTCCAATTTTTTCCCATCTCAAACTCATAATATTAGACCTATTCATACAATTTTAATTTGTTAAAACAAAGCACAGCTGGTTCAAGAAAAAATGTTCTGAGAAAGTAGCTTGCCTATAAATCCATTTGCTTCGCAATAATTAATCTGAACACACTCCAAATGTATGCTTTAATAACTTTTCAGATCCCAATTAGGGCCAAATAAATGACTTCCATTTATGACAGAACCAGTCCGATTAGGGTTCTTGTTTGGTACACTAGAAGTCTGCAAAATATCTACCCTGGGGGCAGCACATGAATCCCAAAACTTCAAATTTCCTTAACCACAAATGCATATTTATAAATTGCAACAGACTTTCCTAATTAATTTTTCATCATGCTAATGATTTTGCTCTGTAACAACTGGTTATATTGGAATCCCAGCCAGATCTAGAGCCACTGGCAGTCATTGGCAGTTTGGAGAAAAATGAAAGGAAACTACAAAGGAAGCAACTTTCAGGGCCATGGTTCTAGCTAGGTAACTACTGATTCCACCAAACGCCCATCATGCCAATTAAATCTATAACCATATTTTATCAAGACTCAATACATTGGCCGTTTTGCAGCTAGATTTCCTTGCCACTGAAATGTTTTCTGCTGAAGAAAATGATTTTTGCAAATAGATGTCAATGCTGGGTGTGGGAGAATATCAAACCACTGCAGATTTTGAGAAAGAAAAGTGATGACTAAGGATGATTCAGCCAGACACTAAGTCATGAAATAAGCACTGCACTGAGAGAGAAATGATCCAGTTCCTGCATACTTCTGCCTCTAAGGTTAAAGAGTGACTCAGAGCTGGTCCTTGGGCAGTACTAGAGTAAGCTGAGGAAAGGGGCAGGGGCTGGATTGAGGGCAGGGGGAAACGCAGGGAGGAAGCAATGACCAGCTCAGCAATGGCAGAGCTAGTGGATGAGGAGGGGTGGGCGGAGGGCTGGGCTGGGTTGCTGCTGGAGAGAAGGGGCAGAGGTGAGTGGGGAAGGTACAGCTGCTCTGGGTCTTACTGTCATCCACTGGGATGGAGCCTGGCTTGTAGATGAACGTCATGGATTTTAGGTGGAAATTGTGCTTTGAAAATCCCTTCTAATTGAATGATGGCACCTGGGCGGAGGCTTGGAAATCAGAAAGTCCACTGCCATTTCCCAAAAGGGCATTGCAGAGCAGAATCTGAAGGTTGAGATTCAATAAGTCGAACTGGAGATTAATAGACATGGGACATGTTTCCCGAGTCATCTGTTTATTTGAAGGCAGGTCTGATCAGGAGGACTTCAAGTTGAGGCTTGGGGGAATCATGGAATAGGAAAAGAAACAAGCAAACGGATTTTAAGTGATTTGGTGAGTGGGTAAGTTACTATTTTCTGAGTGTGTGCTTTAGTAACCTGATTTGGTTTGTTTAAGGAGAAAAGACATTGATTTCATGGCTAAAAGAACTCCTCACGGTACCCAGGGACAGGGCTGCCCCTGAGCTTTAGACAATGGCTAAAATGAAGGACCAGCCCTGCCCCACCCCCACCATCAGGGAGTTTTTCTCTGAGATCAGCCAGTGGCAAAAGCAGTGACCATCATTCTTGTAGTGCCAATGATCACTTGGTAGGACACTGCAACTGTCTGCAATCAGTTAGCCCAATTTCTGATTGACTGGGTCAGGAATCTGTTTCCAGGTTGTCCACTGTGGCAGTGGGCAGCAGGTGAGAAAAAAGACACTTTTTCCTATGGTTCTTTTCATGTAAATCACAAGGACTGGAGGGATGCGGCAGTGACCTCTGGGAAGTCATGGGCAGGGGCAGGTCTACAAAGCAGTGGGTGCTCTCTACACACAGAATCAATGTCACTGGATGAGGACCTTATATTCCAGAGACAAGTGTTAGTCAAAAGATATAGTGTCAATTACACAAGAGGAGGAAGTCCTAGGGTTCTTAAAGTATAGCTCTTTTTAACAGTATGCTGTGCCTATGGCTAGCAAAACTGTGTAGTATATTCAAAAATTGCCTGAAAGTAGACCGTAGTAAGTGATCTTGTACCACACACAATAATAATGATAAATCAAGAGAGCAGGAGGGAACGTCTGGAAGAGATGGTTGTGTTCACGCAGGATTATGGGGATAGTTTCATGGATGTCCTCTTCGAGTCTGTTGAGTCATTTATATTATATATCTTAAAAGTAATTCAACCTGTAAGTCTAATCACTTCAAAAGAGTCACAATTCTTTTTAGATATGTACAGATTTTTGCATGTCAACTATACTTCCATAGAGTGGGTTAAAAATGAAAGGCTGCAAGGCTTAATAATCATTATTATTTGAAGAGAGCAGTAATTTGGTGAGTATATTGGAGCCACTCTAGAAACGTGGGTGGTGGACTCTGAGCTGGCTCTCTGGAGCTGAATTCTCAGCTGCAACCTAGCAGCTGGATTTGATTTCCTTTCCTTATATCCTGCACAGTTCAGGGCTTAGAGGGAGTGTCCCAACCTCCTGTCTTTCACCTCTGCTTCCTGATGACTTTTTTTTTCCCTCTAATCCTCAAAACAAAACTGGGAGAAGTATGGTGTGATGATGAGAAACAGGTTGTGAATTAAGTTATTTAATTAGTGTGAGCTCAGTGCTTACTAGGGATTAAATACACACCATGAGCAATCATGAGCAGCCTTAGAATTGTTCTCTCTCTCTCTCTCTCTCTCTCTCTCTCTCTCTCTCTCTCTATATATATATATATATATATATATATATATATATATACCTTCAAAGTTACATAATATAGAGGTCTGGTCACATCAAAAGAGCCACAATCTTTTTTTTTTTTTTTTTTTTTGAACATAAAGACCATTGCTTGAATGTGCCTCATGTGTTTGGAGTAATTCTCACCGAAGCAAGCTGGTTTTATATTCAGGACAAGCATTTTCAATTTTAATATGTTTGCTTACATGAGATGCAGATTGTAATTTAATGGCAGCCTGTTTAATTATGCCTTCATTTGTATAAACTGTAATGTTGCTGCTGAATAAATGAAATAAAAATCTCTTTAATTTCCTTCTCAATATTTAATTTAAATCAATGATAAACAGTGGCCGTCTCTTTGAAACAATGTTAATTAATATTCAGAAGACTAAATTTGCTTTTGGATGTATGGTACATGCAGCATGTTTGTTTCATAATTGAACCAGAAATAAGATTGATAGAGTTAAATGACTTCTAAGGAGGAAAAAATACTGTATAATTCTCCTCAATGTATTTGTGGCAATAGGAAAACATACAATATGAGCTTTATAGTTTCAAATGGCTCATACAATTGTTACCCAATATCTAGTTCAGGCTTTAGTTTCTGAAATATTTTATACATATACTCCTAATTATTTCAATTTTGAAACATCAATTTTTCTCTCAAGTGTATGTATCTAGCCCATTTGCACTTTCTATTAAAGAAGTAATCAGGTGAAGAGGGGAGTACAGACAATGATTTTGTTAAACTGCATGTACCAGGCATTATATCTACTTCCAGGGATATCAGTGGATAAAACCAGAAAACAAGCTTCGGAAAATGCATCTTTTAACAAAAGTGTAGCCAAACAATAGGCAGCTTTAATCCTTAACAAAATGGGAAGCAGCTTCCTAGAGAGTAATGCAAAGTTAGGGGCAGGGACGGGCCTGGGGCACAGTCCATGTGTCCCAGTCAGCCTGATCAAGGCCACCAGTGGTCCACACTGTCTCAGTCAGCATTGACAAGGTCATTAGTGGCACTGTCTTCCTTGCTAATATTCGTTGGGTACTGAGATGTCACTCAGTGGCAAACTGTGTTTTAGGGATTTGCATGAGCTCACTTAGTTCTTATGTGACCTAGCATGGAAGCTAAGGTCAGAGATCCCTAAGAATACAGAGCTAACAGGCAGTGCACATAGGTCCCAGCACAGTTGACGCCCACCCCCTTCCATGGAAAGCTTTACGAAGTGAGAGTGGGATGTGCAGTGACAAGGTATAGGCTACTAGGTTTTAAAGGGGCAAATGTGACAGGAGATTATTGCTGAAGGCCATACCATAAACACAGGTGGACAGTGTACAACACAAGCCAAAGCAGAGCTACCAACACGGGTCAGGAATAGCTCCATGGACAGCGAGAGCAGTAGAAGAGGGGTCCTCAGAAGGTGTCCAGTGTGAAGCCATGAAGTTGGAAGACATCTAGGGTCAGCGGGGCACTGCAAGGACCTATCTGTTTGAGAGAAGCACTCACTGAGCCTTGGCTGGGCAAGGAGTCGGAGACCACCTAGGGAAGAGGAGGGCATGCTTGTAGTCCCCAAGGAGGGTTTGGGACGGCAAGAAAGGAGTCGGCAGTGGATTGAGTAGGGCCATCCGGAGAGTGGTCAGAACAAACTGCACTGGCTATGCCGGTGAAGAGATGGTGGCAGCACTGGATATGAGCTCACCATAGATCGTCTGGTGCATTAAGCCAGGGTCTGATAGCAGAAGAGAACTGAGTGAGTGACATGTGACCTGCAACGGGGATCAGCCACTTTGAGCATCAGAGAATCGAGATCACCTGAGAAGTGAGGAACGGCCTGGGGCACAGTCCATGTGTCCAGGTCAGCATGCTCAAGGCCATCAGTGGTCCACACTGTCCCTGTCAACATGATCAGCCCTGTCAGGTTCTTATCCGTAACTGAATACCAGAGCATGCTGGGAGATTTGCTCCGTGTGGCCCCTGGTCACCCTGCCCATACACATGGCCACACAGGCAATGGCTTCACCTGCACTCGCTCTCAGGCTCAGGAGCACATTTTGAGGTCCTCCTAGGCCCATAGAGGACAGGGTGCTTGCATAGAGCTGCCACATGCATGTCCTCTGTCACTCCGTTTGTCTTTCCCCAGGAAAGTGCCATATCACAGTTTCTTACCCACCCATACAGGGTTCTCCTGAAGTAGAAACAGTGGCAGAACACAGAGCCACTCAGCCACAATCCAGAAAAGACTCCTCAGAAATGGGGTGTGCTGGTTTCTTAGGGCTGCCATGACAGACTGCTGGCTTTAGGTCATAGGATTTACTCCCTTACCGGCTGGCTGCAGGAGTCAGCATTGCCCACCTCCCGCAGAGACTCTGGGGGGTGCTCCTTCCTCACCACTTCCCGCTCCTGGGTGGATCAGTGTCCTCACTCCTGTCTCTGTTTCAGTCATCAAGTCGTCTTTGCCTCTGCATGTCTTTGTGTCCTCTTCTAGGGCTGTAAAGACACTAATCATTGGAACTAGGTTCCCCTAGAAAGCCATGATCATTTGAGCTCAAAATCTTTCACTAATTACATATGCAAAGACCCTATTTCCAAACAAGGTCACATTCTCATGTTCTGGAGAGATACACGGATTTTGGGAAAAACTACTCAGCCCACTACATAGGGCACCTTGTGATTTGTATGGCAGCTACCCCGCCCCTCTTGTTTCTGTGTGTAATTTGATGCACAGGACAAAGGCCTCAAGGAGCTGATACTTTTGCTTGATCTTTTGTTCAGTATGTTTAATCTAAAGTGGTTCCATGTGGTTTTCCTTGACAATCCAGCCAGGTCCTGTTCTTGGCCTGATCGTGTCTTATATACACAAGACCATCAACCAATAAGAAATTCAAACACAAACCCAAGGAACTCCTCCCTCCAAAGCCCAGTTTCAAACAATCGCCCTGCTCCACCAGCTCTGTCACTTTTCCGTCTCTGATCTGAGCCATGCTCGCATTCTCCACTGTTCTTTTGTTGTCCCACATCTTTTCACGAGAACTTAATGTGAGGATGAGCTTGCCACATAGAAGACATGCAACAAAAGCTGTTTTCTTTCCATAACTGTCTGACCCAGACATGGATCTTCCCGGTAGTTGCTATTCATTATGTTTGTAGAGGAGTTGTTGAAACAATCAAGACTTCCATATCCTTTTGGAAGCAATCACCATAAATTACCTTTATAATTCTCAAAATAGCTAAATGTCAACAGCAAGTTTATTCTATTTTTTTCTCCTGTAATTACCCTGTATCTTCCTCCTATTTTGAAATACTTTCCTTTTTTTTTTTTTTCTGCTTGGAATTCTGGATAAAATACTGCAGCTTCCTGAATTGTCTCCTTGTCCTCCTCTTTCTTGTTTTTATTTTTTCCTTCCTTTCCCATTTGAAAAATAAAAATCATTAATGAGCATATGGGGCATTAAAACCACCTTCCACCCACAGGACCAGCCCTCTCTAGAAGGCAGGACGTCCATCCATTTGAGAGCATCAGTAGTGCACTTACAAGCACATGTGTGGAGCTCTCAGATGGTCAGCCGCTGAGCTGGGTGCTCTGCATTGGGCACCAAGTGTGGGATTTTTTGACCCGGGCAGCCTGCTCTGCCTTTGGTCTTCTTTCCTGCCATTTTTGCTTCTCACACAAGCCTTCATGGAGTACTTTAATAGTTCTGGAATATTTTTCTTCTTGAAGAATGATTTAACCTTCTAAGAGCAAGCTTAAATGCCATCTGTGTCTGATGCCTGTCCGGCAGAATAAACTACCCACCACCAGGGTCCCCTCTGCGTGCCTTGGACACTTGTGTTTCACAGAGACATTGCTGACTGCATCGTGTTCTCTGCCATGGTAGGTCAGAAGCCTGCGGTTCCTTAATGGCACATGCTCTGCTTCCAAGTAGGATCTGCCTTTTCCTTCTCATGCCAGACCAGCTCACAGAGCATAACCCTAGACTTCAAGGAGGGCCATGAGCATCTCTCCATCAACTCACAGAGGAGATGAAGAAGGACTGATAAAGGAATTGCCAACCGTCTCAGAAACTTTCTGTAGGAGAGATGCCTGTCCCCAAAGAGGAATAGCAGTCTGCTTTGGGATGAGTCATCTGACTTGATGGACTGAAACACATCTGTGATGAAGCACTGAGATACATTCTCAAGGCAGGTCTGATGCCGGGGTCAGGGAGAAAGAGCAGGACCTGGAGAGTGTGTGCTCAAGGAATGCCTGGGAGCAGCATCTCTAGCACAAGCTTTCACTAGGCTCCCTGGGAAGCCCTGGTGTGGTTTTAGGTGGTATTATTTTAGTGATTGATTGAGCATATTCTTTGACTGGAAAACCAAATAAAATCATTGCACTAATACAGGGTTTGGCTGACCTTGGGTGGGCTAGTACCAAAGCTTTCTCTGAGTGGTTTCTGTATTCATATTCACAGTCAGGGACATAATGATGGCATGGCCCATGTAGTTCAAACATGACCGCTGCCAAAACAGGGTAGCATGGAGAAGAGAGTCTCAGGCCAGAAGAAAGGATCAAGCAGGGGCTCTGCAGGGCCAGGGTTGCTTCCATATAGGATGATGACCCAAAGTGTGCTGCAGTACTCAGTTCTGCTCAGGGGATCAGGCTGCATTTTTGAGATTCTGCTTCCCCCCAGGGTTACTTGATACCTGGCTCTGAGCCTCAGGCAAAAGAGGAATTCTAGGCCCCAGATCTTATGGAAATGGAATGGCTGACACACAACTGGTTGTAGGGGTGACTTCTTGCTGTGCGAGGGGCTTTCTTTAGAGTAGAGCCAGTCTTCCTCTGTTGTTTTAAGAAAAGAACAGGTGTTCTGATCGGGGACTTCCAGTAAAAGGCCTCAGCCTTTTGCTTCCTCTGGGCTGTTAGCTCCTCTGCAGCAGGAAGCACCAACTTACCTGTGGTCAGCTGTTTGTCCAGGTACTTGAATTCAGAGGTACACTTTAAGTTGTCCTCTTAGCTAGCAGTCCTAAACCCCAATCTCCAATAATGGTTGATCAATAATAAAGATGATATTTTGGTCCCTGCCTATTTGAAAATATCTTTCACCTCTTCTAAGAAAAGGACCATCACTGTTTGGGCCTCTCAAATCATAAGGCCTATTACTGTTCACCCCAAAGTTATCCCTGTCAACTTACTCTCTTCATTTACTCTTCCCATTGCCTATGTACAAGGTCATCTCTCACAACAGATTCTTAAGACTTGTCATTAACTCATTGCAAATTGAAAGTCACAGCTTCTTGGATCCTCCCTTCTTTAGCCTTTAACTGGTATTGAAGTAACTACCTTAATGATGATGGAACACCACATACCAAATCTTACACAGACCCTGATGGACAGAAGGCTCATGTGGAATGAAGGATTCCTTCCCTCTTGATTTCTTTCTTCCTTCTCTCTGCTACTGAAGATGCCATCCTGGGTCAATGTAGGCATTTAATTATGGAACAAACACAGAATCTAATGTGACTCTGAAATAGAGGTTGGGGACATTTGTATTAGGGGGTATGTGGTAATATTTTAGGTTATGTGGCCGGTTAGACTCTACCCAAATATTTAAATGTCTTTTGTAACATAAAAACAGCTGAGAACGATGCAGGACCAAATCAATGTGGTTGTGCTTCAAATCAACTTTATGAACAAAGCTGTGGGCTCACATATGCTGAACCCTGCTGTGCAGTGCTGTCAAAAGGTTACTTTGTTTCCCCAAAGCTGCCTCCTGAAGTGTCCATGGGAGGGCAGAGGATGGGAATCCAGCAAGAGCCACCTGCCATTGGCAAGGGTGAAGTCTTACAGCAGTCCCAGAGCCATCTAATTTTATCGAATTTATTTTAATTTGTCCAGGTGTGATAGAAATATTTTTCAAAAGTAAATAAGGATAATATCTAATAATATTTTTTCTAATATGTCATTAATACTTCTAATAACTTAATTAAGGGTATCTTTCCCTATTCTACTGGGGGTTTTTGGATACCAATTTTACTTTGGCAAAATCTGGAGGGGTTCACCCTTGGCGGCTTTGGGGCGTATGAAGTACAATCTTGTACAAAGTGGCCTTTAGGAGAATGCTCCCTGCATCGGAAGGAATTGCTATAGCTCACATGGCAATTGCCTGGTGAACCCAGACCACAGCTCCAAGCCCTGCCTGCTGTCACCTTTGGCACCAAGGTCCTTCTCAATGTTCTTTGACGTTTTCTGAAACATAACCTCTGAATTTGCCCTCTAATTTTTAAGGATGCCTGTTATATTAGGAAAAAGTCATGTCAGGATTTGAAGACTCTCAAAGCTTCTCCTGCAATAAACCCCTAGAGATAAAAGTAAATTTTCCTTTCCATTTTAATATATTTTGGGAGAAAGGAAGTCATTGTGACAGTACTCAGGATTTGAAGTCAGAGAGTCCTAAATTTGAACCTTGAAACCACCCTATGGCAGCACTGTTCAGTCTTTTAAACTCTAACATAAGTTCCTTTATCTTTAAATTTGGGGTAAAAAAAATCTATTTTTAGTTTTTATGCAATAAGTGATAATCCATTTGTAATGACCACTACATAATAGGTGCTTGATAAATTGCAGTTATTAAAAATATTTTAATATTTCTAATAAAGCAAAATTAGAATCATCTGTATTGTTTAGTCTGAGTGGGAGCACGAGTGAATTTGTTTCCATGCAACATGTCAAAACTCTTTCCATGGAGTGATTGATGCTGCATTTGCTTTAATACTGCCAATCATAGACTATTTACGTGTGTACAAATATGCATATGCATATATATATGTGTGTGTGTATTAGATGTATGTGGTTGTATATATGTGTGTATGTTTATATATATGTGTATATATATATATAGTAGATTTATTAAAATTAACCTGATTCTATTGTGATTTCAGGATTCTTGCACAATCACCAGTAGGGTCTCCAGCAATTTCCACTGCAGACACTAGAAAAATGACTGAGTAGGTACTGAAAAATAAAAACATCAGCAATGGATCCATTTTTATGAACATTCAGTGGGAGGGAAGATGGCAACCTTCCAGTATCTACCTGGAAAATTAACATGGAGCCTGCAAAGTCCCCCTCAACTCATTCTCCGAGCTTTATCCATTGTTGGACTTCATTCATCCTCTTCACAGCTGTGTGTCTTTTGCCCTCTGTGCTCCCACTTCTGCCTTAACTAATTCTCATCATCTTTATCTGGAAAATGATGACCATCTCCTATCTGGATTTCTCTTGGCCATTTTGTGCCATCTGATCTGTTGACAGGTTGTTTTAAAATGCACACTCAATTCTGTGGCTCCTCCCTTGAATGCTTCGTGTCTTCCTGTAGGGCACATGGGGTCCACTTGACAGCAGTCACTCTCTCCTGGGTCACCACAATCTACCCTTTTGCCACCTCCCCTCTCTAGTTCAGACTGACTTCCTCATACCACCCCCCACACTGGGAGTCCTCAGTCCCTCTGAGAAACAGCTAATGCTCCCCCTGGACAGCTCCGGTGCGTTTCCCTACTGTCTGCCCTGACTTCCCTCCCTCCTCATGACAGCCACTCCCCCTCCCCGTCCTCTGTGGTTCTGTAAAACAGACTTCTCCCTTTATTACCCGAGGTTCTCCACAGCAGAGCATCTCCACCCTGGGTCATGGCTCTTTTTGCCCCCCCACCCTCCGCTGTGGCTCTTTCAGGGCATGTACTGTGTGATGAGCTTCATAACTCCAGTTCTCTTTCTTTCGTGCTGCAACTTGACCTCTTTTCAGTCTTAAGGTGTACTTCTTCAGCTTGTCCTCACAGAAGCCCGGCATTTCTTTATCAAATCCTGACCACTGGCAGAGACAACCAGCCTCCTGTCTCCCCAAGGAAGACAATCTAAGAGGACTGCCCATGAGTCCCCTGAATTCCTGTCTTCAGGCTGCTGTATGTTTCCTCGCCTGGAGGGGCTTCCTGTCCTCCCTCCCCAGGGTGACCAGCTGTTTACACATGCACCTCCTAAAAGAAGCTTCCTCTAATTCCCACCTCTAGCCATGGTGTGTGCTCAGGAAGTTCTGCTCTTTCAAATGAAGATAAATCTCTTATTGTAAATCTGTACGATATCAATGTCCAAAACAATCATTCAAAAACAGCCTAAACTCAAAACCACACACCTCCCACAACAGTTGTATGAAGTCTGAAACAATACAAAGAAAGGGGAAATAAATAGCTAAATACCCCAGTCAGGCAGTTTTCTATAGCTTTGTCTTCTAAACTTGAAGACAAAGGAGGTTGGACATTTGGAACCTGAGGTTAGGAAGGAGAAAGTGTGGATGCCTGCAGTGCTCAGGGCTGGGAGCTGCTGCATCCCCTCGTACCTTGCCACCCTGGCAGCCTTAGGTCACTGCCTGGCAGGTGAGTGGCCTGCTTCCTTCCTCCGTGGGCCCCGAGGGATGAGCTTGTGTCTCTCCTGCCTTCTTCAACTGGGGGCTCTGAGACACAACCCTACCCAGTTCCAGACTCAGCCTGGCCTTTGCATTCCATGAAATGAAGGTCAAAAGCGCCTGTCACCTTTCCCAGAATTCCTCTTGCTCCCTGGACAAGGACTGGGAACCTCCAAACAAACCTCAGTGACACAGAAATGGCTTGTACAACTTTACCAATCTAGGGTTTTGGTTAAAGATAAAGGTTGCTAACTTAAACAGGAAAGGGCTTTCTGAAAGTAAGTCAGAGAACTGACTGAAACCAGGGAAAATGGGGACAATCAAGCTGGTGCAAAGGACCAAAAATTTCAACTGATAAGGAACCAAGAACATAGCCAAGATCCAAATGCAGGGTGAATTGATTAGGAGCTTACATCTGTGGGTTTGCCTCTATCTGTGAGTAACTTTCTGTTCCTTTTCTCTCATTATTTCCAAATGAAGAATAAAGGGTGGGGCCGTTTATTAACAGAACCTTGGTCCCATGACTGAGGACTGTGCCCTAGCTTCCAGCAGACAGGGAAACTTGGTCTTCCTGTTGGACTCTCTGCCATCCACTGGGACTCAGACTCTGGTACTAAGCAGAGTTTCTGTGCTGGGTGAGCAAGCAACAGTAAAATATCTTTTGTTTCTGCCTGGTGTAGTTCTGTCCCCTTTGCTTCCAGCCCAACTTTGGAGGACAAAGTGTGTCTTCCAGAGATCCTTGGGCCCTCCGTAAGGTGCTCTTGCTTTAGAGACATGAAAGATGGCAGTGTCAGAAAGATGAGGCTTGTCCTGTGTGGCCTGCAGGAGTACAACCAAGAATATTGGGAAGCCCTTCCCAACGAAAGGAGCCCCCGAAGCAGCAAGAGGGTCTCCCCGAAGAGGAAGTGGAGTGCTGGCCTGGAGTGCACAAGCTGAGGCTGCAGCATGGCCGAGCAGAAGACCCTAGACCCACAGAGCACAAGCCAGGAGCCCAAATGCCAACTTACATCAACTCAGTTCAAAAATGAAATCCCCCAGAAATACCAGCTGTGTTTCCAGTGCTCCGTAGCCACAGGTG
Source organism: Ictidomys tridecemlineatus (assembly GCF_052094955.1). NCBI lineage: Eukaryota > Metazoa > Chordata > Mammalia > Rodentia > Sciuridae > Ictidomys > Ictidomys tridecemlineatus. The sequence goes on from NC_135483.1 coordinate 5,203,252, forward strand.
TGTGTACCCTGCTGGGCTGTAAGGAAATGGTGAGCATTTCCTTACAGCATGTTCCCGTGACCGGGGCTACTGTGGAGTCTGCAGCACAGCCACACTGCGGTGAGGCCGTCCTGACACCTGGCAGTCAGAGCAGCACCAGGGAAACAGCAGAACTTAGGGCGGATAGCACAGGGACTGTTCAGGAGAGGACAAAGGAACAGAGCAGGTGCCATCCAGCAATGCTCCCTGCAGAAGGACACTGACTGTGCCCCAAAACAGGAGCAGCAAGCTACAGGGACAGACAGGAAACATGTTGATCTGCAAAGTCCCTGCCATAGATACTCAGCTGCACTACAGCACAGGAACACACATGTGACTGTGTTCCAAGAAGCTGTGTTTACACACACCAGCACGAGTGTATAAATGTTAACATGATTTTTGCATGTTACACAAGACTTTTCTTTTGATTCTTCTTCAAACATTTAAAATGTAAAAAATTCACAATTTGCTATTCCCTTACCTAAAAGGCTTCTCTTGTTTGGAATGATTAGGAAAAAAAAAATGCTCCCATGCACTGACCAATCCTCTGCAATTGTTACAATTGCCTAAACATCTGGCATCTAAGCTGTGGTTCCTGCAGTAAGGCTGCATATCAATGCAATGACTACCACTGCCCTAAGCTGTATTCCACCGAAGATGTGCTTGAAAATCAACATGGCTTAGTCATTACCAGCCCAGACTAAGCAACTGAACAGACATACTAATGAATGTTAGCCTTGCCAATTATTAGTGATTAATTTGATCAATTTACTGATTGATTTTGGTTTTGTTTTGCTGTTACTGTTGCTATTTTTAATTGTAAAATTTTATAATATCACAAAATAACTCCTAAGGTTATTCTGAGAATTAAATGTGATCTTCTGGGTAGAGCCTTTGGGAAATAGATGTCAGCTAAGTATTACAAATAGGACATGCACACCACTGTCACCCATATCATAGAATACAATAATCAGTGAAAAATGGTTGAATTGCTCTCAAGTTTGCAAAGGAAATGAGACAATATTGGTATAGGACACATAGAACAAATAAGCTCTATCAAAACCAGGTACTTTGTAGAATTTTGTTTGTCATGCCAAGATTCCTTCCCAAAAGGGATAATTTTGAGGGTGATCCCAACTGCTAAATGTCACATAACACCAGGAAACTTAACTCTTAAGGGAACATTTGATTGCAACAGCATTTCCTTTGATTGGCAGGAAACTATGATTGCTTTCCTGCAAATGAAGCTCTAATTGGACCCACTCTGAGCTGATGAGCACATCACGGGGCTACATCACGTGTCTCACAGGAAGATTGGGTTGTGCTTGGCGAAGAGTCAAGGTTGGTCTGTGGCCTGGCTGTGTTCCCCCTGGCCCACTCTCATGAGGGGCTGGGGAATGGAAGAAATGCGGTTTACCGTTTCCTAATTTAAGGACAAAACTCCTTCAAATTATCCAAATTATAAAAGGAAAACCCTTTGTTGTTCTTCCTGCATGTGTCCATCTCCTTTTGGGTATTAAATATTAAAGGGTCCGTTTTCATTCTTAATAAAACATTTTTGTATAAGCATGCAAGTGTAAATTAGACCACACCAAAATTAATCACAATAAATCGCAATTTAAAATTAGCCAGTTTCTTGTTATTTTTATAATTTTATTTATAAAATTATAAATATAAATAAATGTACAAATATCAATTTATAATTTCATATTCTGGAGAGAAATTTCATATTCTGCACTGTGACCTCTATACATGACCCAGCATAGACCCAACTCCCAAGGGGTTCACCGTCTACAATGAAAAAACAACATGAACAAAATGACTTTAGGGATGAGCGAGCAAGTGTGGCATCAAGTTAGGGACCTCTGCTGCCTCTGAGTAACATTAGACAGCTCAGGGCCATGAGTATCCTTTCCTGGTTCCAGTTCCTCCCTGTGGTGACTGGGGTGCAGGCAGCCCCAACTGCCCAAGCCCTGCCCAAGGTCTTAGCACAGTGGAGGAAGGAACGCTTCTCTCTGCAGAAGCTCAGTGCATTTGTCTATATTTTTCCTCATTCTAGGGAAAAGGAAAAGGAAAGGCAGAAGGGAAGGAAAACCCAGTACTGGGAAGGAAGGAAGGAAAGAGGAATGGCAAGGAAGTGCACGTGGGCATGACTGCATTCCAGGGACGTTTACCTGCCAAGACGGCAGCTACTCTACAGGCTGCACTGGTGACTCCCCAGTCCAACCCCCTGTCTCCAGTCAAAGGACTGGACATCATAGCACCTCTGCCACCCGCTGCCAGGTCCTCCATACTTCCATGGACATCATCTTGTTCAATTCTCAAAAGAGCCCCCTGAAAAGGCCCCACGCTCCCCTTCACTGATGCAGAAGCCGAGCCTCGGAGACATTAAGGTCCAGGAAGCTCTTCCAGTAAGAGGGACTGCATCTGCGGGTGCTTTGTTCCATCTTCAGGCACCGTATGCTCTCTAGCTTGGCGCAGTATGCTCTCTAGCTTTCTGAAGGTGTAGCAGGTCCTCCACACAATAGTGTAGAAAGTGGGCATCTCAGAAAAATCAATCAGCATACTTGGGCTCTTCAGTGAACTGAGCCAGAGCTGGAAGGAGGACAGAGGCTGCACTCCTGCTCCCATTCTCTGCCCATGCTCTGCTCCATCTCTCTCAGACATGGCCACATGCCTCAGCGTGTCCATGTGAGCCACCTTCCCAGACAGGCTACCTGATTGCATTATTTGATATTATTTAAAATGTGAAGTTTTGATCTAACTTTTTAAGCTAAGAAAAACACATTTTTCCCCTGAGCTGTTTAAATCAAATGACTGCTTTGAATATTGCAAGAAGCTGGCCTCGTGCCAGACAGAACAATGCAATACTAATTTGGTAGGTTTTCAAGTTTTCTTATGTAGATCACTGGGGGGAGATGCTGTATTTTTCTTTTCTTTTCAAGCATGAACTGCATATTTGCTTCCTGAGACTATGGTTTTAGCAATTTGAGATCAGTTCATCTCCAAATAAACCTAATTTTCAGTATCATCCAACAGTCACAATCCATTCGTTCTGACCATTAAATCAAATGCCCAGGAACAATGAGCTTCACTGTGGAGCATAGGAAAGTGGCCGCCTGATCGGGAGGGGGCACTGCTATGCAGCAGCTGGGTCTTCCCTTCAGTTTGTGGGGGGGTGTGAGAATGAAAAGGAATCCAGACAAAGTAGACAAAGTAGAAGAGGGCAGGCAGGGGGATGCCCGGACCCAACTGAGAAAGAGACACATTTGATGTTCAGTGCAGCCCTGTTTTCCAGCCAGTTAGGATCAATTTGATCCCTTCAATTAAATCCAATGCTGTACTGGAGTAGACCTGGGGGAGGAAATGATAAACCACAGGGTAGGAGAGCACATTGACTTTGATGTCCCAGCTGGTTCTATTCCCAGCCTAGTTTATATCAGCTATGCAAACCTAAGATATTTATTTAATCTCATTTGACTTGAACATGTTCATCTGTAAAATGGGAATATGATCTTGGAGGTACTGGAGTAGAATTTCAGGCAAGCAATGTATGTAAACACGACTAGGGCCCAGAGAACATAAGAAAGACTACTCTACTCCATCCTCTCGTTCTCAAAGAAGCAGATGATGGAGAAACCCTCTCGTAGATTGAACACACACATACACACACACACAAATGCACACACAAAGACACAGCTAAGTCTTCACCTGAGGATAGCTGCCTGAGTTGCATGAGTGTTGGAGAAGGGCTGATCCTTCTTCTAGGACAAAAGGGAAATTTTCATACAGATAATTAATGGCATCTGAATTGGGCAAAGCAAGAACCAGTTGAACTTGAATGATTCGGGAAATAAAAAGAGAGGCTGTAGGCTAATATTGTGGCCTAAGACACATGCAGGTGTGTGGCTAGAGTTAGGCTGTGAGGAGGAGGCAGTAAGGGAGGGGACTGAGGAGCAGGTGTGTGCAGGACACTGGGAAGATTGGATGTAGTGCTCACCAGGAATTTTCTCCATTTTGTGTATTGGGTAGTACAGAGTCAATCTGGAAGACAATGGATGAAGGCAGAAGATTGAATGATAGTGAGAGCTATAGTGTAACAGAGTTCTTATAAAATCCATTCAGTAGATGGCCTTCAGTGAGTGACATTTCTTACAGTTCCCCCCCTCTTTTTCAAGCACTGTGCTGAGTGCTAGTGAGACTCCTTAAGTCATGGAGTCTAAGCCCTTCAGAGTGACAAACCATAGAGAGGTAAATGAATAGACTACGTCAGAGAGCAGAACATGCCCTGCACAGAGTGAGCGGAGCAGGTGTTACAGGTGTGTGTGGAGTGGGAGTGGACCCTTCTACAGATGGGGGAGAAGGCCGGTACTTGGGAGAAAGAGCCCCAGCAGTCTGAAGGGAGCAGCACATGGAGAGCCCATGTGGCAGACCTCCAGCTTTGCAGACTTCAGGGTTCAGAGAGGCTGTGTGGCAGGAGGACAGTGTAAGGCCCAGAATGCAGGGAGGCTGGGGTACAGAGCCTGTGATGAAATGGTCAGGCAAGCTGGGTCTCGGGAGCCACGGAGACCAAGGTGAGCTTCCTTTTTGGTAGGATATGGAGAAGGGGCCACTTTCAGAGGTGGGTGTCCTGGGGATCACGCTGACAGATACGGCAAAGAGATGGCAGAGGGCAAAGACTGCAGTCATTGGTTAGACCTGACAGACTCTGTGAGCAGTGATGGTGAGAGGAGAGACCCTTCTGGTGGATGTTTTCAGAGAGAGCCAGGTGCCTTAGGATGTAGTAAATGGAGACTGGGTTGGGGGCAGCAAGGAGGGCTTGGGGAGGGAGGGAGGAGAATGGCTGAGGTGTGGGTGTCTGCGACCATGTCCCTGACACTTCTGTACCGAGGCTGTGAGAGACTGGCCGACTTCATCTGACCAACCCTTTGTCCTGGGAAGCAGTCCCATCTTCCCCCTGTGAACCACCTCTGAGTGTGAGATTACGTCTTCCCACATCATAGATGAGGCAGTCATGTCACCAAGAGGGCAAACAGCTTTCCCCAGGTTCTCTGCCAGTGAGGGGAAGGGCCTGGGAAGAAAAGTCTCTGACACTGGGCCCACCGCTCAACTTATTACAAAACAGTGTTGGTTGATAAACTCAGAGAACTGAAATCCATTGCCTGAACCATCTCAGTTCCCAAAAGAGGTTAAATAATGCAAAGACCTGGGGCTTCAGGCCAGTAAAACCTGAGATCAAGCCCAGAGCTGTCAATAACTATCTTAGAAAAAGCTTAGTTTTTAAGAATTTAAAATTTAAGAGTTTAAAATATAGTGGTTTGAGGATATAGCTCAGTTGGTAGAGTGCTTGCCTCACATGCACAAGGGTCTGGGTTTAATTCCCAGTACCACAAAAAAGAAAAAAAAAGAAGAAGAAGAAGAAGAAGAAGAAGAAGAAGAAGAAGAAGAAGAAGAAGAAGAAGAAGAAGAAGAAGAAGAAGAAAAGAAAAAAATAAAATTAAAAAAAAGATTTTGCCCAATTTTATCTGTAAAGTGGTGATTAAAATGCTCAATTTTAAAGGTTGTTAGAATTCAGTGCATTCCATAAACCACCTGGTTCAGTGAGTGACATTTCTTATAGTTCCCCCCCTCTTTTTCAAGGAACAAATGAAATAAAATTTGTAGCTCAGTAGTATTATGGCTTTATATGGCTGATGTCAGCATAGCCAAAATTCTGATCTCAATTATCATGACTGATGGATCATATAATGGTAATAATAATAATGCTAATGATAATGGTGCTAAAATTGTAATAAAAATCTTTAATCAAGTGAAGGATTTTTCCCTATGGAATTACAAATGTTTATTTTACTACATACAATTCAACATTTTTTTGCATTTCATCTCCTACAGATGTCATAACAATCTCAGCTAACAATTTTAAGGTCATTTATATACCTAGTCTTGTGTTTAATTCAGCTTATATTTTATTTCTCCTTCAATACGCCTATGAATTCCTGTATGTTGCATTTTACAGATGATGAAGTTGAAGCACAGAGAAGGCAGGTGGCTTATTCAAAGTCATCTCTTTGGTGCAGAGGCCTGTATTCTTGAGTTTCACAATGTGCCTGATGAGAATGGATTAGCTGTTTCGTGTCCATTATGTGCCGTATCTTATGTGCAATCAATCCTCAGTCAAGTGTTCTAAGCTGTCCAAGTGCCCTCTAATCTCCAAAAGAAGTCCCTTGTTGCATGTGGGTTCTTGGGTCACAGTGCCCAAATATCAAGGCAGTAATTGAGTGAACATGCCTTATCAGTAGAGGATTCAGATCTGATGTCTACTGAGCAAAACAGAAGACATCAACTTTTCATAGTGCAGCAGGTAACAGATAAATACATTTTAAATCAATACTTAGTCATTGATGATAGTCAACATTACTATTTTTTTTCCTCTCTCAAATTAGAGATATTAAGAGTAAAAATAGACAAAAACAATTGAATGCTTTTCTCTTCTTTGATAAATGATCCATATGAACATAAAACTAATTTCTCTAGTAGTGAGATAAGCACTATTTATTCAACATGCATTTGACAAGTGCTTAAGAGATACAGACCACATGGTCTGACAACTCTAATATCAAGTGCCTTCTGTTTCCAAGAGGAGTTGGTTCTAAATGAGTGGGTATTTGTAGGTCCATAGATTTGTAAATGGGATGAGATGTATTTCCCAAAGATCAAAATACTTTCACTATAAGCTTTGCAGTGAATCTCATCAGGCCAAAATATTAGAGATGTTTCCTGGTGATTATCTCTATTACAAAATTAGTTCTTCTTGTCCCAAATACTGGTCTGGTCTTAGGTTCTTTAACAAATCATTATAATTAGTTTCTATCCAAGAAATTTTCCAACATATGCCTATTTTCTTGCCACAAGCACTGTCATCGTTCCAACGTCTACATACTCTTTTTCAGATGCTATTCTTCCCCCACATCCCTGATCTGGCACAGTGATGAAAGCAATACTGGTCCCCAGTGTGTGTTCAGGCAGTCTCAGATGATTCGCATGCATTATCTTATTTGGTTGTAAAGGAGACCCTGCAGGTAATTGTATTATCATGTTGATACATTAAAACAGCATGCAAATAAATGAGCATTTAAGGCTTAAAAATGTTACAAGACGTCTGCATGGCCAGGTGTCCTCAAGAGTCACAGCTGAAGGTTTCTGTTGGGCTGTCTTCCTCTATTTCTCAGCAAGGAAGCTTGTAGTACTTACGGTAGAAATGGTTTTAGGAAGAAATTTTTCATTATTTCAAATGAAGACACTTGTAATTTTATAGGTCCAATTTAAGATATGGCCATGAATCAACTGAGCAGTGGAAAGTCCATGGATTTGGGAGTGAGATAGACCTAGGAGCAAAGGCCCATTTTCCTTTCTAAGCTATGTAATCTCAGGCAGCCCTTAGCTTTTGGTGCCCAGTTCTTCCTCTTTCAAAATGGCCAGTGGTGTCTATTTGGGGATTCACAGGAGGGTGTAGTAGCTCTGACTTAAACAGAGCTGCTGATTTGCACTATACTTTTTAAACACATCTTCAATTACTTTGTATTTAAAACCCTTTACAAAGTAATAATCAGGAAGCCCTGGCCATAGGAATCACCTGTCTGACCAGCAATCGCTCAAGCTACATACCTTGTTGCTTTTGGAAATATTGTTCTGGAGGAAACTTGGTCCACTGTGAAAGCTCATGAGGAGCACAGGCTGATGCTTGTGGCCCTGAGGCTGGTGGAGGAGGTCAGGGCCTCTCAAAAGGAAGCCTCCTCTTGATTGTTCACAAGAGGGCATGCCATGGTCCTGCTTTCTCCTTTAGTAAGACCAGTTCTCTGCCACAGGAGTGGCCCACTACAAGAAGATAATTAGGGAGACAGTTCCTGCAGAGGTCTTGCCCAAAGACTTGGAGTATTTGATGCAGGTCAGTGACTGAGGAGAAGAGAGAGGGCCTGGATTTGAGAGATGTTTGGGGTGCAGAGTAATCTCTCCTGGAAATGTTTTGTTATATTTTTCCTCTTCAAGATAAAACCATTTCCTCTCTCCTCTCATTCACCCAGAACCGTTATTCTCTTGCATGAGCTTCAGCCCTCCATGAAGAGTCCACGCAGGATCTGCCACCTTCCAGGAGAGATGGAGGACAGAGCAGCCTCATGCACGGCCCTGTCTCTCCAGTGGGCAGTAATGAGAGAGTGTTATAATGTTTTATAAATGAAGTCACAAAGAGCTTAAAGTGAGTTTTGGCATTTTTTAATATTTTCTCATCTTTTTTCTGTCTCTCTTGGGAGAAAAGAGATCTGCTGGCAGAAACCCAGAACTTGGCCATATTCTTTGAAATGGGTGCTCAAACATTTCGCCACTCAGGGCAGTAAGTGTCCCAGGGTGGAGTCTCCTCCCTCATCTTCACAGTAAACTCCTGGTCTGGAGTGTTGAGAACATGGTGCTCTGCCTCTGAAGGCAGCCAACTCTAACATATGTGGTCAGGGAGACACAAGTACTTCCTGCGATCCCGAGACTCGGTGCTCCAGAAAATTAGACACAAGTTCAATATCGTAAAATAACTCTGCAAGGAAAATGATTTCTGTGCCTTCACCTGTGGACAGTGCATGGCCTCTGGCCCACAGGGAGCTATTTATTTATTTACTTATTATCTTTCGACAGATCAGGTCATTGCAGAGACACCCTTAGCACTCACCTGTAACCTTCCAAAAAGGCCATTTTCAGTCAATGGCAAGAGCTAGCTATGAAATTAAGAAATATTAAAAAGGAGGAAGGCTGGAGGGAAGCAGACAGGTAGTCAGAGTGCAGAACGCTGGGGTGAGCCTGACTGCAGTCAATAAGCTACTGGCATGACTCTGACACGAGGGTGTCAGCCCTAGGAGTGTCTCTGGGTTGTGTCCATGTGGAGGGGACAGTGAAAAAGAAACCGTTAAAAGAGGATGAGGAGGAAAAAGAGAAGAGAGGGAAGGGAAGGAGAAGAAGACTGGGCAGCGGAGAGAAGATGGAAAACAAAATGGAGAGAGGGAGTCTTCCTCCTGGGTAAGGGAGGAGTTTTACGTTCCACTCTGGTCTTCCACCCGCTGGTGCTTCTCAGCTCGATGATCTTAAGTCATGGCAATCTCTGGTTCTCAAGTACATTTTTTTTTTTTTTGCAAAATGAGATAATGCATGCAAGTTCTCTCTGCTCTAGTGATTCATCACAAATAGCAAGTAATTGAGTGAATGTCAAGTTGTTTTACAGCTCACGCTACCACATCGTAGAGATTCAAAAGGACTACAGCTACTTGTAGCTAGCACGGCTCCTCTCCCCTGGGCTCACTGATGTGCCCACACTGGGGAATACACACACGCACACACACATATGTATTTTATTATATATTATTTTATATATATACACATACACACATATCTTAATTTATATTTAGATATCCTATATATATTTGAGCTTTTTAAAAATCTTCCTACCTTGTTTTGGGGTGTATAGTTGTGATTATCTTTACTTAGATGAAACATAAACACACCATTAATACATCGATGTTCTGCAACACAAATAGTGCTCTTTAGAAACAGTTTATAGATAGCTAAATAATTTATAGATGATTACTTTGCACAGCTTATATAAAATTCTGCCAACAAAGTTGATAACAGACAGCAGTTATTCAAACATGGCTTATTTTATGAAATCATGATACATTAATATATTGCAAGCAGAATGACTTTGTATGTTAGAGTAAGTGAACTTTTTTGCTCTTTATCTATATGCAGCACATATTTTATTTCCTGTCACAAAGTAAGAGGTCCCCAGGATCTCTATGCTGTGACAGCCACTTACCACTGAGCTCTTACCACTTCAGATACTCTTACTCTTTGAGCTTGGTTCTTTCCTACAACTGTTGCTGCTTGTGTCCAGCCCGCAGGTTCTAAGATCATTTTACTTAGGCCATATCTAAGTGGTAAAAATGCAGCTGGAATCCTGTTCCTGCTGGACATACAGAAGCCTGTCTGCTATAAAATTAGTAGGTTTCCCTAACCCAGTATTCTTCGGCTGTGAAGCAAACCCACCACAAGGACACTGCTCAGCTGGACTGTCCTATGCTTCCCTCCTCAGGGGACTTGGGAGCAATGGGAACCAAGGACAATATGAGATGATACTTTTGCTTGCTCTACTGCAGGTGATGAGCTTCTCTGTATCTAAAAGAAACTTCTTTCAACATACATGGAGAAGTAACAGGCTGACTCTAGTAAACAGGACAAAATGACATTTCAAAGCCAATCTTCTGTTGGGATGGAGTAATACTGGGGACTTTTTGCCTTAAGAATGCAGTTGGCCTAGCCATAAGGCATGGACAAAGTTAGCATTCATCTTGGAGGACACTGCTCAGCTAAAAGTCATGCTCAGCACGGGGCAGAGCTGAGGTGTGGGCTAGACTGACAGAAGTGCTGAGTGGCCAGTTTTCATACACACACCGTGGTCTTCAAACATCTGAATTGCTATGTTCTACTATCCTCCATCACTGTGAACTAAAGACAGTAACTGTATGAACCATGTGAACAGCATAGCTTCCTGTGATTTTCATAACTCCCATGACCACTTTTTCACTGAGAACAGCAGTGAGATCTCTAAAGTCCAGAAAGCCTGGAGGAGGCCCTGGGAAGCTCTGGAGGAAGGGTGGGAAGGAGGAGAGCAGGGAATGGGGCCTGGAGGTCAGCCTCCCCTGCATCTTCTGGCATGTGCTGGTGAATCTGGCCTGATGGAGTTTCCAAGTTAGCCCTGGGGTCAGGGTGACCACAGCGTTTGCCTGGAGTGAAGGCGCAAGCATTTTATTCTTATAATTTCTCTACAGAAAACCCTTGACAGCATTGTCACCTTCTTACAAGTTTAAAGGTCAAGGAATCTAGTGATAGAATCCTGGCTTTTGGCTTAATCGTGTTATTTGATAACTAATAACTCAGGTAAACTTATCTTTCCCCTTTAAATCGCTTTTTTTAAACCTGTGAATGAGGAAAATAATACTCAAAGATGTCTACGAAGCTGGGAGGTACCGCACCACAAACCCCGACGTGGATGTGCTCCAAGCTGGAGAAGGTTTGTCTTGCGGTTACAGTTGGCCCTGGTCACGTTGTTGAATGCTCTGTTCATCTCCAGCCTCACTTCCTGAGCTCTTACCACTTCAGATACTCTTACTGACTTCCAACCAACAGTGACTTAAATCCTTTTGGAGAGCAATTTGCCCATACGCATGGCAGCTGCCCCAGCAGCCGAAACAAGGATTGTTGGAAGTTGGCCCATAAAAGACTCCATTGCTTTGCCCTCAGGTATAATAGCTCTAAGATGGTTCCCACAGTTTCCCCCAAGGAGTAAGCTCCAGTCACCTATAGTGACTTAGTAAGTGCTAGCTTTTCATCACTGTGACCAAAATACTTAACAGACCAACTTAAACTATGAAAAGTATATGCTGGCTCATAGTTTCAGAGGTTCAGCCCGTGGTCAGCAAGATATATTACTCTGGGCTTGAGGTGAGGCAGAAAACAATGGTGGAAGACAGCTGCTCAGGCCATGGTGGCCAGGAACAGGGGGAGGGAGAGAAGGAGCCACAGGAAGATGAACCCTTCCAGGACTCATCCCTAGTGACCCACCTCCTCCAGCTATGTCCCTTCTACCTAGAGTTACCACCCAGTACAATAGAGCTTTTATATTTATTAACCCATGAAATGGATTAATCCACGGATTAGGTAATAGCTTTCATAATCTAATCTTTTCACCTCTGAACAGTCCTGCATTAACGCAGGAGCTTTTGAGGGCACATCACATCCAAATCATAAGAGTAACACTTGCTTCTACTGCCTCTCTATTCAACTTCCAAATAAACTCCTTGCACCTGGGTCTCTGCCTTGATATCTACTGGGAGAATCCAAACTCTTGTGCACCTTTGGAATTTTTTTTCTTCTACAACAACATACTTTTAATAGCAAGTAGGTCCAAAACAGCCATTTGTCCCCCTCCACCAAACTTGGAGATGTCCTTTTTCTCTATCCACAAGTATGTCAATAGTCACTTGCATGACAAGGCTGGAGTTCCAAAGAGATGGCTGTGTTCTGTCAGCAGGAACAGCCAACCTTCAAGTTGGACCAGGAGACAGAACATTCTAGCAGAGTTGGTTCTGGATCCTTTTGGATTTATGTCATACATCTGTTGCATTAAAGAACAAAGGGTAGTTTCTAAGAATGGAAAGTAATATCTGGGAGGATTTATAGACTGGGATTCATTTTTGGTAACCTGCTCTCCCTGGTGTTTCTTGAGTTTCATTGTTTCCTTTAAGTGCAGAAGGAAACTTCATTGAGAAGCAGTGAGGGACTGATTCTGCCATTGCTACCTCTTTTCTTGTTTTATGATGTTGGTATCAGAAAGTGGGAAAGGATTCTCTGAATGAAAGAGAGTCTAACTAATCACGCAGAGGTAAAAGTCCTGGTGAATTAGGAGCGTATCAGGTTTAAAGCACTGGATGTCAAAGCAAAAATTATTGGTGGAGTTAGATTGTAGCAGGTTATCAATAGAATGAATAAGGACATGGACCAACTCATAAAATAGTAAACTTTAATTTGAAGATGCTTAACATAGTTCATTGATCTGTCATCTAATTTGACTTGGGGAATCAGATGATATTCAAGATCAAGAATTAATCAAAGGGACATATTTTCACAAAGTTGAATTCTTGACAGCACAGTATGCTTCTCAGTTCTCTCTAATTTCAATACTGTCACATTTCAATTGCAAACTGTGTTTCCAAATCCTAATGTGCTTGATGCTCATCTCGCATGTGCTGTTTCCTCTTTTGATAGATGGTTCATTATTTTAAAAGCATCATTATAAGATTTCTCTGTCATGCTTCAATTCTCCTAGAATACCTAGACACCATGCAACTCTGCCACTTGTGATTGTCCTTGTCTACACATACTTCCTCATAATGTGCTGTAACTGACCCTGAGCAAAGATGAGCCTGAACCTCTGGGATCTTGAAGCCACGAGGCTTAGCACAAAAGCAACTGGGCCAATGGGGCTTACATAGCTCATTGCACTCCTTCACAGTCCACCTTGCAATCAGAAATTCCCTTTTTATCTCTTATTTATCCAGTAATTACATCCTTGAAAACTAAATATACTCATTATAAATGGAAGCCAGGAGATACCTTCAAGTAATATATATTTTTTAATATCAGCAAAATCCTTCCATGGCTGTTTTAATTGACTCTCCCAATGACACCATGCTGTGCCCTAGTTTTAAAAATCAAATAAAGCCCAGTGAACTCAAATGAACATCTCCAGCCCCTGCATCATCTTAAAGTTAAGCACAGAGAAAATGCTCAATAAGTAGTTGTTGAATAAAGGGATAAATGGACGAATGTGAACAGTGAATCACTTGGGGTAAAGATGTGAACAAAAAAAAATCAAGGAACAATCCAAATTGTTAGAAATGTGCTCACGACAGTTATATCTGACTTCCACATTCCCTACGCACTCTCCTTCATCACATGTTTCTCTGTAATCCTCTGATGACCAGGGATATTTCAGACTGACACTGGGACTCAAAGCCTTTGCCACATGTCATTCTGATGGACCTGTCTGAAGAGTGAGGAACGTGGTCTCCTATGAGAAGCCTGTCGTTTCCCAGGGTGGCAGGTGACCTCCTTACTAACTGTGAAGGGAAGAGCCTCTGAGAGTCCTCCTGGTGTGCTAAGTGATCTTCTCCAGAGATCAGGAGAGTGAACGCACACCTCTGCACACCACTCTGCCAGGTAACAATGAGGGGGTGGGGTGAGCAGGAGAGGGATCTTGGACTTGTCACACCCTCCAGACACTTGGTGGGCAATGAGAAGCATGGTCCAATCAACACATCTGTACTCTAGCAAGATGGAAACCAAGAAGTGCAACAGGAGGCAGCATGGGCACTGGCACCTTGGCATGCATTAAAAGTCACCAAGTGCCTGTAACAAACACCCCCAAGGTAACAGGGAGTTTGTACATTTGGATATTATTTCAAAAACGGCCTAACCTCCTTTTCTTCAACTAGAACTGGATTAAGTTGGAGTTGCCTAGGGGACCTGAGTTGTGTTCCGAGGCTGGCTGGTTAATTTCTCAGGTTCCTATGCCAAGTCACTACATTTTGTTGCTTAGGGGCATGTGGTATTGCAAATGAAATGCTGATCCAGGAAGTTGGCTCCATCTTGATACTTTTCCAGAACCTTTTTTAGATGCTTCAGCCTTGACCAAGGCTAGAGAAATAGTTTTTGATTGACAACTATAATTCTATCTTCTCTGGCCATGTTATCGATGCCTTATATAAAATAGCAGAGGCTTGTCAGAGAAATAGCCAGGTTTCAAGTCCAAGTTTCTGTCTTTTCCATTCTTCCAGTTCCATCCTTCTTTGTACTTTGCTTTCTTTTTCCAGATACAATGTTTGTATCTTCTTTTTCTTCCTTCCACCTTCTTTCCTGCCTGACTTCTTTTCTTCTTATGGTCACAAATTCACTCACTTTTAATTACTCTGAATTTGCACCACGCTGCATCGTTAGCCTTACTTTCCTACTGTTGTGTTTGTAGCTCTAAACTTGGGATTCTTACTCACATTCCTTTAGCCATTTCTCTCTGTGCCTTCCTCCTCAGGAAGCTCCCGCCTCCCTGATCTTGGTCAAGGTAAGAATCAGCTCTGGGTTTGGACTTTAACCATCTCAGCTCTACATCAGACCTTAGACTGTCAGAGGACTCGCTCAAGCCCTGGTCTTCTCTCCGATGCTGAGCCCAGCTTCTTTACCCTCTCTGAGCCTCAGGAAGCAGGTGTCCTCTTGCTCTTGTCCAGAGGAAGGGTGTGAGCTCAGGCTTCCACATCCTCATTCACGATTCTCATCTTCACCGTGATTCTGGTTTTCCTTTAATTTTGATTTCCTTACTCTCTCTATTCTATTTTATTCTCTATGACTTTTCCTTTATCCATTGTTTTTATTTACATATTCTGCTTTTTTGTGACTTTCTTTTTTTTACATCTTTTTTTTTTTAGTTGTCAATGGATCTTTTATTTTACTTATTTATTCATAGAGGCGCTGAGAGATCCAACCCACTGAGCCACAACTCCAACTCTTTTTGTGACTTTTAATCACTGTGTATTTGTTTCTTTCCACCTGCATGGCATTCCTCTATTTCTTTCTTAATTACATTTTTTTGTGATTCGTTTTTCTCAAAGCATCTTCTTTTCTCCTCATCGCCTCCTTTCTCCCTTTCTCTCCTCCTCATTCCCACTCTCTTCCTTTCTCGTTTGGGCCTTGGTCCACCCTCCCTCCTCTCCTCCCTATCTTATTTTTTAATGTTGTTTCAATCAGTTTGAAAGTCTCCTTTGTTTCCTATTGTGCATGGGTTTCTGCAGACTCTCTGCTTCCTTTCTTTTTACTTTACCTCGACTCGTTATAATTTTAAATTTCACCCAACCCAGGACTTCTCTAGATTCTCCTGCAGAGCTTGGAAGGGGTCTGCTTTCCCCCGCCTCTCTGCACAGGACGTGTGTGCAACAGGAGGGAGAGAAGCCAGGGCAGTGTCTGGCCACCCTCCCTTCTGGGTCAGAAGAAGCAGGCAGAGGAACAGACCCTCCGTCCCCAGGCCTTAGGCAATTGACGGTTGGAGAAGAGACGTTCATTCTGCTGTGTTTGAAACTGCTGCTGCTGCCTTAGTAAAAGGGAGGAGGGAGGAAGGAAGAACCCCTTCGTGGAAGACCTTCCACTTTCCACTGAACCTGGGTGTGTGGTGCGCTTCTCCTGTGGTAGGAGGCCCCTCCCTGACAGAGACACCTGAGGAGGGAGCAGGAGGACATCACCCTCATTCCTGAAACCTGGAAGGTTTTGAGGGTGTGGGAGGGCAGAAAGCTTTAAAGCTTAGAATTCCAAAGACAGAGCCCTGGGCAGAGCCAAGGACACAGCCCAGGGGCAGGGGAAAAATCACTACCATATGGAGGTGGTAAGAACTCGTCTGGATTAGATCCTGGTGGTGACCACTTTCAAGTGCAGCGGGCCTAAGAGTTTATAGGCAACACTGATGCAAATTACAGTTCATGTATCAAAATTGCTCAAATCGATAGCTACTGCAACAGACGCTTTACAAAAGAATACTATGCAGAGTACAGTGGTCATCAAAAGAGAAAAGGAAGGACAAATCCTTGTCCTCAGGAGCTGCATTCCAGTTGGGGGAGGAGAGAACAGGAACAACTGCAGGCGACGTGAGGGGCAGCAGGACATGCAGGTGGAGAGAGCTGTGTGCTCCTTCCTGGGGCAGCCAGAGAAGCTATCTGATAGGAGCCCCTGGGCAGAAGCCTGTAGGTAGGAGGAGATGAACCACATAGTGTCTCTCTGTGGGTCTCAGTGCGTGTATTCTGAGGTGGGGGAGCCAGGTGGGGGCTTATCACAGACACAGGACAGCAGGGGTCAGTGTTGCCTAGGAGAGTGAGAGCATGGGGGAGCTGCAGGGTAGGGGGTGGAGGACCCTGTGCCTGACCGCAGGGGCCTGAGTCCCTGCAACAACTTCAGCTGAGAGGAAGACATTATTAGAAGATTTGGAGTAAAAGTGAGGTATGATATGACCTCCATGAATCAGGGAATGCCACAGGGCCACTAGGGTAGAACAGTGGGGGAGGCAGAAGAGGAAGCAGGGAGCCCAGGGAAGAGGCTATTGAATCTTTAGGTAACAGCCAGCAATTGAAACTCAGGTGCTCAGCATGAAGACAGAATTGGGAACAGGTTGGATTCCAGGTGTGGTTTGAAGGTGCAGTGACAAGAATTTGTTAGTAGATCAAATAAGGCGTGGAGTTAGGGGGCAAAGAAAGGAATCTGCGATGATTTTAAGATTTGGGGGCCGAGCATGAAGGAGGATGGAGTTCCCAATAGTGGAAATGGTGAATGGAGCAGGGTAGGAGAAGCCAAGTAGTACTGGATCCAGATCCCACGGGGCCTGACATTTGTTCAAACCGGCAGCTTCTCTTAAAAAAAAAAAAAAAAAAAAAAAAAAAAAAAAAAAAAAGAACTCTCAATTAGCTTCTGGGGATTGGAAGAAACCAGTGCAGCTGAGGACCCAAAGCTCAGTCTCAGCCTCGTTATCTCCACACTAGAAGTAGAAGTGCCTCCTCGGCAGCAGTGGTCTCAGGTCTGGGCTGTGTGATCCTACATTAGTATTAATTGTCCAAGTACAGATGCTGCCCGGCAGTGCTTCACGGGAATTAGGTTAGTGAAGGTTCTCATCTTCTGTATGTCTTAAAATTGTGGCAATAAACGGAGCATGCATGAGGAAGAAGCCAGAGCAGAGAGTCATCAGCCTTTCCAGATTTAGATGTCAGGAAAATGAAGAAGCGCAGCCATTGAGGTAGCCGGAGAATGGATAACCTCTGTTTTTGATAAACCCCAAAATCAGCTCTGAGCTCTGAGAAGGATGTGGCCACTAATAAAAAGGAGGTAAGTCCTCGCTGGTGGGCATCATTGTTCCTTGGACTCATCCGCACCATGCATCTCCTTGGAGTGCTTCATCTTCAGAAACACTTTATTGGCCATTTGCTTTCTTTAGATTATTGGTTCTGCCTCCTCTAAAATCATCTGGTGTTGGAGGGGCCGGTGCTCGGATCTGAGCCTCTTCCTTTTCACCATTCCTTTCTTGGGTGATGCTGTCCAGTCCTGCAGATTAAGGTATCGTATCTGCATTGGCTCCAGACTCCCAGGTCTTTCTATGGCCCAGGCCACTCACCTGAAGCTCATTTACACAACCACTTTCCTGATGATTGTGCACAATGGATAAATTCACTTCCAACTTCAAAGGCTCAAGGTAGAATGTCTGATTTCCTTCCCTAACACTCTTCTTTTCCCTTCTTCTATGGTGAACTGCTTTCGTATTCTCCTAGTTACCCAGAGAAAAAGCCCAGGAGACTTTCTTGAGCATTCTCTATGCTGCACCCCAAACACCAACCTGCCAGCAAGTCCTACCCATCTGTTTCTTTCCAAGCTCCTGTCGACATGCTGCTCTACTTCGACATCTCCTCTCTCCTGAACCACTGTGCTGATACAGGATGTCCTGCTTTCACCTTCCACCTGAACTGCCTTGAACGCCGTGCTCCATCAGAAGCCCTGGGGATGAGCCAGGCTATGCCACACCCCTGGCCACCGGTCAGCTGCTTTCATTCATTATACCTTCAAATGACTAGTCTGGCCGGCAATCCAGAGCCTAATCTGCAATCCCTCTCACTTCCCTTGGTTTCTTCCAGACATTCCAGCTGCCTGCCTTCCACTACCTGGCTTTATTCTCCATTTTTAATAAGTCTTGCAGTCTTTTTATTGTCTTGTCATTCCCTGGTCTGAAAGGCTTTGCTCCCAGATTCCAGAGAGGATGCACCAGGTTGAGCAGGGGTCTCACACACCATCCTGTCTAATGTGGCTTTTCCTTCTTGTCCCCATCCATCTGTCCAGCCATTCTGTTGACAGCCCCTTTCCCATTCCTGTGCTTTAGTAATGGGCTTCTCATTTGCTTGCTTTTGTCAGACCCATGCTCCTCTCCTCTGAGATAAGTTCCATGGAGATGATGCATGTCTGCTTGCCTCTGCGCAGAGGTAAACCTCTGTGTGACACAAAATAAGTATTGAAAATGGCTATTTAAGAAGTGGTCAGCTGTTTCACACAGGGCTTGGAAGGAATTCGAACTGCATATTTAACACTTGATAATGTCAGGGATGATTCACAAGGGGCTAGAGTTACATTGAAACAGAACCAGTTGCTCGCCTCCATTATCTTAGAGTTAAAACTGAGGAAACACCTACCTAAATTGGCCAGAACAATCCAGTTCATTAACTGCAGAAGAGAGAAAGAAAAGGTGGTATGGAAGCACAGAACGATTATTCAATCTTGGAAATCCCGGGGAAGTTTCAGGCTACTTTGGAGTTGAGACCCCAGGATAAGCATGCATCTCATCACTGATTCAAAGGCAGAACTGATCTGAGAACAGATCTCACAGAGTCCTGGGTGTGACAGGGCAGTTGACACATACCCACACATTTCCCATGGTGTCTGAAGAGGGGTCCCCATCAGAGGTCACTTCCAAGGAGATGCGTCTAACATGTCAGGCCAACCAGGAGAGTGGGGAAATGAAAGCGTAACGGAAGAGAGCAGAGTCCAGAGATGCAAGCAACTCAGGCAGGTGCAAAAGGAAAGATCAGTAGGAGAGAAGAGGAAGCCTTTTTAAAGGAGAGCAGAGACAGGTGAGACAGGAGTGGCGCAGGGTTTAGGACAAACCTTTCCATGCACACCAAAGTGTCCCTTCTACTTATGGGCATATCTCCATGGCAGGTGATGGTTACCTGCCTTGAGGAACTCTCTAAGGATCTGCAGGAATCAGGAGGCTAAAGTACTTTATTATAGTGGGCTCAGCAAAACCAAAATGGAATTAATAAGGTTATAAAGAGCAGAGCAAGCCGTGTTTCGGGGTTTGGTCCTGATTCTGCCTCAGTTGGGAACTTCAAAATCTCAGTTGTGCCCCTGGCAGCTTTCTGAGCTTGTCTAGCGTGAGGTTTGTAGACAGCCATGTTACTACAACTGGAAGAAGAATTTATAGAATTCGTGACAGGTAAGCACTTCAGATACACTTTCTATCGTCTAGTTATTTTTGTGCTGTTCTTTACAGCAGAAGGAGTGCAAGAGCTAATAATCAGAAACAAGGTCTTGAAATCAGAGAGAAGGAGACATAAGTACCAGGGGTGGGGACTGCTAGCCTATCTCTGACTGAGTCCATGATGTGGGACTCACACCCAGGTCCTCACTGGATCCCAGTCCTGAGCATGAAATGAAGCTCAGGCACATAAATGCTCCAAGCTCCTTTCTGATAGTCTAGTAACCAAAGTAAAATGTCCAGATGTTACTGGAACATGAGCCTGTGGTTGATTCCCCACCTACTGGGCAAGAGCTGCCTCCTTCCTTACCAGACAGGAAGAGCTCTGTCCAGGCTCTCAGAGGTGCTGCAGTTTGTCACTAGGCAAACTGTTCAGATCACAGTATCCTAAAAGCTTTTCAAAATGTTTTGCTTTGTTTCTCCACTGATTCCAGTGTCCTTCAGTTTCTAGTTGGGGCAAAATAAAACATTAATGGGTCAAAACTAAGAAAATCACCTACAGTTGTTAAGGACAGGGTATGACCATAAATAGCCTTCTCCAGGAAGTCTGGCAAGAGTCATTGACAACAAGAAGCATTTAGCATCACCTTCTAGGCGTCTCGCTCTAGCTAGACACAAGAGTAACAATATGATCTCCCATGGAAGAGGCAAACCAGCAGAGAAGAGCCCGATAAGTATGAAGAGAAATGTCAGCATCACCTAGGTGGATTAGAAGTGGTCCTTAGTTTAGTTTGAGGTTTATATTGTCTGTCAAAGTATCTCCAAAGAATCATGACTGACATGTGGATTATGAGGAAGTTTACAGAAGTGCTAAAAAGATGTGTGATTTGGGACATAGTCCTAATCAATTGCTTTGATATCAAATTTGCAAATTTCCTCAAAACATGTGAAGTATGTGAACACATTGCTAAAGCCCTTCTAAGATGTTGAAATGTGCACTTGCAGAACAGGTGATCTAGAACGTCAGTTTTATTACCTCCTTTATAAGTTTTCAAGGTTCAGCGCAAAAGGGCTGAATAACTTAAAGGGCTGAAGCAAAACTAAAATATGAGGCCTCTGACTCTAAAAGTTTCAGAGTAACTGTGAGTGCACCCAAACTGCAGCATCAGAAAAGATCCATGAAGACATTAAATCTGTGTCCATGGGTAATGACAGACGCATGTGGTACGAATTTTACAGTGGATAGATTCTTCTTTTAGGTAGCCATCAATGACAAACTTTCCAAAGCATATACAAGGAGTGGAAAAGCATTTGGAGTTTGGCATGCACTTAACGTGACCTTGATGTTCATCGTCATCTTTACAAGTGCTGTGCTGTCTGAATGTTTGCCCTCCTCCTCATCCTGGTTCGAACCCTTCCTCTCCAACTCCCTCCTTCTGTCACAGCTATAAGGAGACTAGAACATGCCAAGCACTAATCCAAGTTAGGACCTGTGGGGACTTAAGAATGTTGGGCCATCAGTGACAAGGCAGGGGACAGCAGGAATCCTCCAGTCAGTTAACCACAGGTACTCCATCAGGAGTGGGAAGTCTAGGAAGAATCCCAGGTGGAGAAAATGGGAAGCAGGTTATATACCAGCAAAAGATCTGCTACAAAGTCACATTCCTTATAAACAAGTTTTTGGAGTGTTCAGCACCTAAAATGGAAACTTCTGAAATACTTCCTGAACCGCAGCTGATTGGATTAAAAATGTGGCCAGGTAAATGGATGTTAGTCAATCCAGTTTTAGACAGCTGGTTAACGCAAAGCCAGGAGATGAGGCAAGGACTGCAAGCATTAAACCAGAATAACCCTGTGGATGAGCGAGGAGTCTGGCTGATCGGCTCTTCCTCCCAAGAGACCTGCAGACCTTGATTTGAATCCCGACTTAACAAATTTTTCCCTGTGAACTAGGTGCTCAACAATCTTCTGTAGGCTTGGGGTATTTTATTTATAAAGCAATGACAACAAGCTGGATTACCCTTTCTGGGTCAGGTTTACCCCTAAGCAAAACCTGGAACTAAAGCTCTAGTTACACTTTCTTTGGAACACAGGTTAAGCATAGGACCAGAGCTGTGGGGGAGAAAAGACCCAGTCAAAGATGCATTGTGGGGCTCAGGGATGGATCTTAAGCCCATGTTACCTCTCCAAGGGCCTTAATAGTTGCTTTACAAACCCACTCGTCTGAATGTTTGCCCTCCTCCTCATCCATACATAGAAATCTCAACCCTCAAAGTGATGATAATTAAGAAGGGGACACCTTGAATAGTGTTAAGCCACAGGGCTCCACCCTCAGGAATGGGACTAGTTCCTTTATAAAAGGACCAGTTTGCCCTCTGCCAGGTGGGAACACAGGGTTGGTGCTAGCTCTGAAGGTCCTCACCAGACACCAGACCTCAGGGTGACTTACTTTTCCATTTCCCAGCCTGCAGAGCATTGAGCAATAAAGTTCTCTTCTTTATATATTACCCAGCCTGAGGGGTTGTCAGAGCAGCAGGCACAGACAGACAAAACCCCATCCACAAGGTTGCCTAACCTACAGAGATTTGTTACTCACAGTTTGGAGGCTGAGAGGTTGAACTTCCAACTGCTGACCAATCTGTTGGCTGAGAGGGCTCTCTCCTGGTTTCAGATGGCTTCTTGCTTTGTCCTCAAACGACAGAGAGAGAGGAAAAGAGAGACAGATGGCATGTCTTCATAAACACACCCCTTCATGAGGGTTCCACTGTCTCAACCTCATCTAAACCTGGTTATCTGTCTCCCGGGACCCCACCTCACATTGCCATGACTTTGGGAGTTAGCCTCCAACATCTGAGTTTAGGGGACACAAACATTCAGTCCATAGCAGCCCTGATCATCCCTGTCCAAAGCTTGCTTCTTGGGAGGCTGACTGTCCTGCATTTCAGTCTGCATGCAGATGAGCTCCTGTGGATTCCTAGGGTGTCCCCTACAGCAGTGTCAACCAGGAAACCCCGGAGATATTCAGGATTGGAAGGGATCTGAGGCAGGGCTCTGTCAATATGATTTCCTGCAGATTTAGATGAAATAAGGGAAAGGCAAGGCTGAGGCCCAAAATGCTACACCACCATAGCACCTAGATGTGGGTTTAATCTTAGTATTAATTTTCAAAAACAGAGACACAGAGCAAGAACAGCCCTTAGAACCTGTCCTCAGGTCTTTACAGATGATGGAGCCAGAGCTGGATATAATTACAAGACCTACACAGTTTATCTTTCTTTAAAATGTTTTTAAAGAAAGCAGATTGACACATATGCTGAGTCTTAATAATTTTCCAATAGCTGTCACCCCAGGAGCCTGTATTAATGCCATATCATAGACAGCTCATCCTCATGAACATTCCACCTCAGTGAGATGCCTTCAATCCAATCAGTCTGTGCCTTTTAATGAAATTTTCAATGAAAATTACTGGGGTTTAATTGAATTCAATTAGGCACAAATAAATAAAAATCAATTCCAAATGATTAGCTTCAACATTCATCAATAGAATTAAATTAAAATGAGCATAGAGAGCATGTACCTGGATGGCTGACATGTTTCTAAAATTTACTTTGGGTCAGTAAGGAATGAATCAGGTTGTTGACAGGTGCTTTGTAGGTTACATGTTGACTCCTGATGGGCCATGTCATTAATGGAGAGAGAGAAGAATTTATGAAAACAAAATGCATACAGACGGCACTGTGAAATTTTAAACAGTGTCACAATCAGATGGTTCATCTTCCCAATACACAGAATAAGTAAATCAGATTGACTTTATCTCCCAAGGTGAGACTGACTCTGAGTTGACATTAGGTGACTTTGCTATGGCTCTCAAGGGTGTGGTGGCCCCATCTGATGGCATAGTAACAACTCCACTTCCTGCAAACCTTGGGAGCTATCTCCCTGGTTCTGCTTTTGTTCTCCTGATATCTCTTCTGGACAGAACACCAAGGTGCTCCTTTCTACAGCACGGCCGTTGCTGTAGTCGGCTTTCACCACCGTGATGAAAACACCCAATAAGAACAACCTCAAGGAGGAAGTCTCTTTGGACTTGTGGTTTCAGAGGTTCAGTCCACAGATGGCTGACGGTTGCTCTGGGCCTGGGGTGAAGCAGAACATCATAATGCGGTCAGGGGGAGCATGGTGAAGGAAAACTATTCAGCTAATGACAGCTGGAAAGCAGAGCGAGAAAGAGAGACCAAGCAGCCAGGGAGACGAGATCTGGTCCAAAGCTACTCCTCTTCCAGCCCCAACTCACATGCCATTGGTTACTACCCAGTAGTTCATTTTAATTTATAATATATGAAATTAATCTACCGAGAGAGGGAGCCTGGAGAGGCAAGCAGACAGTTCTGCATAAAGAAACCTTCCTTGAACATTCTTATAGATGACAGTCAACTTCTCCACCTTGGGGACTTTCTATGTCAACATGCTGGGATGGTGAATAGAAACCTTTTCAGAGCTCTGCTGTGACAGACCGCATTGTTATTTTTTATTGATCTGCTGATTCACTCATTGTTTTCTTTCCTCCCATTGGACCTTGAATCCCTGGGGAAGTGAGTGCTTCTCTTTGGCTTGTGACTTAGTGTCTAGATCAGTGATCTGCATTAGAGCAGCTCTTCACACAGGGTTTTTGAACTTATGTATGAAGGTTTGGAAAGAGCAATCAGGGGATGGGTGAGACACATGTCCATTCATTTTTTAGATAAAGTAAAGCAACATTGACAGAATGCATCAGCACTCTTCAGGAATCTGAAGTCAGAAGTCCCCACATTCCGGACTCTCCAGCAAGCACCGCCCCCAGGTGCCCTAGCTGCAGCTCTGGAGGCAGCCCTGCTCCTGCCTTGTGCCCTGCCTTCAAATGACAAACACTTCACTGAATCAAAGGGACCTTAGTAACTGTTTTAGTTTGTTTTCTGTTGTCACAGAACACGTGAGGCTGGGAGAATGACATGGCCTGCAGGCTTATCTTCGCACACAGTTTGGAGCCAGTCCAAGAGTGCGGTGTCAGCATCTGTTGGGCTTCTGCGAGGGCCTCGTGGTGTTTCAACTCATGGCATAAAGTGGAAGGGAGGCTGACAGATGTGGCAGAGACAAAACAGGAGGGGCAGCGCCACTCCACGGCACCCTCTACAGTTACCTAGTGCAGGTCCCGCGGAGGGGAAGCCCACTCCAGAGAGATGGCCTCACTGCCTTGGTGAAGGCGGAGCCTCCAAGACCCAGACACTTTCCCTTAGGCCCCCCTCCTGACGTAGCTCCATACTTAACCACAGGCTTGGCTTTACAGAGAAATGAGTCTCAAACTTGTGAATTTTAATCACTTGGGAATTTTGTTTAAAATGCTAATTCCCAGGTTCCGCCTCAAGAACTTCTGTTACCCAGATCCACTGTGAGGCTTGGAAAGTACCCAATTTTTTAAGCTCCCCTAAATGATTCTGGAATGGATGGTCAACAGACAACATTTCAGGAAGTGCTGATGTGGCCCATTATCCCTCTCCTTGCTAGATCCCCTCTGTGCCTTGCCTTTGGCAACCTAGCTTCTTTCAGGGGAAGCAATCTCACCAAGCTCCGCCATGGTCATTCTCGGGCTTGCTTTTTGTGATATTGACTCAGAAGTCGATGCCAAAATTCTTCCACCTGCATTTTTATTTGCATATTTGCATATTCTGCTAATTTCCAATTTCTTAATTAATAGGGTTTCAGAGAAAAGGTAGTGGGGGTTTAAAATAAAAAATAAGGGATGCATGTTGGGGAGATGTTGGCCAAAGGGCACAAAATTTCATTTAGAAGAAAGAAATTCAAGAATTCTCTTCCATAACAAGGTAAATATAGTTAATAACACTGTATTATATTCTTGAAAATTTCTAAGTGAGGCTAGTGTATGTATTCTCACCAAATGAAAAATGATTATGTAAAGTGATGCACAAGTTAACTAGCTCAATTTAAAGAACAGTGCAGTGCACATGTATTTCAGAATATATTTTGATGGGTTCATTCTCTAGCATTCCCCATCCTACAAGAGAAAAAAAATAGAGAAAATTAAAATGAGAACCGGGCATCAGAGGTTCGGAACAATAAAAGAAAACATGGAGCCCAAGAACATGATTAATGAGGATTTTAGAGGAAGTGTTTGTGATCATGCCTGAAAAGTAGTCTATTTTTTTAGCTTGGAAAGTTGTAACTTTGAAAGATCTTCCTCATTAATTCCTTTGTTCATTCAAAGGATTCAAGATACAGTGAAATATTAAATGCAGCCACATCAATGTTTATAGCAGCTCAACTCACAATAATTAATCTATGGAACCAACCTAGGTGTCCTTCAATAGATGAATGGATAAAGAAAACGTGGTATATATATTCAATGGAATATTACTCAGCTTTAAAGAAGAATAAAATTAAGGCATTTGTGGGTAAATGGATAGAGTTGGAGAATATAAATGTGAAATAAGCCAATCCCAGAAAACTAAAGGCTGAATGTTTTCTCTAATATGCAGATGCTAATTCACAGTACAGGGGAGTGGGACACTAGAGAAGAATAAAGTTATCTTGGACTAGGTAGAGGAAAGTGAAAGGAGGGGAAAAGAGTGGATGTGGTCATAGGAAGGTTAGTAGAATGAAAGACATTATTACTATATATTTATATGTTTGTCCATATATATATATTTGACTGCATGAACAATGTGATTCTACATCATTTACACTCAGAAAAAGGAGAAATTATATCCCATCTATGTGTAATATATCAAAATGCATAAATGCATTCTACTATCATGTATAACTAATTAAAACAAGTGAAAAGTTGAAAATTAAAAAAGAACTCTATCCAGACAAGGTAGAGTAGACAGATTAGTTTCCCTCTAACATGCATTATTTAAAAACATTAGAACTATCCATGATGTGTAGGATTTTCTAAATGGTTTCTAATTCTTGAAGAAGAGAGTATTTAAGTAGAAGT
Organism: Ictidomys tridecemlineatus; assembly: GCF_052094955.1. Lineage (NCBI taxonomy): Eukaryota > Metazoa > Chordata > Mammalia > Rodentia > Sciuridae > Ictidomys > Ictidomys tridecemlineatus. The sequence continues at coordinate 5,229,900 of NC_135483.1, forward strand.
TATAAGCATATATTCAAATAACATCTTTGTCTTCATTCTGCAGTGTGACCCAGGAAGCCATGTCGTTGGTGGGCGTCTCTGAACACAGGACATGCTGACATGTGTCTCTCAGTTTCAGATAAGGGCAGATTAGATAGCTTTATGACTGACAGAGTGAAATGTCTGTATGTGTGCAAGGTGACTTGAAAATCATCATTTTTTTTCTGTGATTGCTGAGGCTTCAGAGTACTGGATATGATACAAGAAAATATATTATTAGGGAATAGTTATTAAGTCAAAGTAGCATTGAACTCTCTAACATCTGAATTGGCTGGTTAATGGGCTCTGCTATCTCAAAGACAGATGAACACTTCATTATATGAATATATAAAATAGTTTAGACATGTTTGTCCAGATATGCATAGTGTAGTCATTATTTCATATAATTCCATAATATATATGGCTGATAATTTTTATGATATACCTTATTAGAGGTGATGTCATACTGGCTTTTAAGCAATAATATTTAATCAGCTTTTTTTTTCTTCTTGAGATTGAACTCAGGGCTTTCTACCCTCTAGAGGCAAGCGCTCTACCACTGACCTACATCCCAGCTCTATGAGCTTAATGTTTTAAAGAGTTAAGTTGAATATTTTAAGGAGGTAATAAATAGGTTTTGAACATGAGTTGAACTCAATATGTTGATATCAAGCGTATGGAGGCTTCTGGTATCATTGACTGGTTAATGTGGCTGATACTTTTTATTTGAAGAAACAAGAAGGGGATTCTAGGCTCAAGAGGTAAACATGACTTTATGTGAAAAAAACATCTGAGCTCATATGAAAAAATCGAAAGGAAAGGGTGTTAACAGCCGCTGAAATTCCAGGTAATTATCTGCAGGGCTTAAGGATGGGGCCACATATCAACACCACACATGTAAATATCCAAGCTCCTGCTCTCTGCCGTGGGAAATGGTCTACAAGAGCCGAGGATGAGTACAGGTGATATGCTGAGAAAATGGATGCTATGCGCTGTGCTTGCTGCAACGGTTACAGATTGTGGATGGAGAAGTATGTCAGTCATCTGACACTGTAATGGTAATGGAGATTTAATTGATGAGGTATGTGATATTTCATGTGCGAAGTAAGACATTTGGATCTGGGACATCTGTGCATATATCACAATACTCTAATGTCATGCCAGATCACGGAAGCTACCACAGATCTAGAATGCCTTTTTTATATATATATTTTTATTTAGAGAGGGATTTGCTAAGTTCTTAAAGACATGTTTTTCTAATTTTAGTAGAGAAGGGACACTTACACCTGGTTTGAGTTAGTGGCATAACTCATGGATATTGAATGGAAACGTCCTTCTGAGAGATGTTGAAGTGGGGCTGAGATAATTCTAGCAATGAGTGAGACATGTCTAGTCTTGGAGAAAGAGGGGGGATGTCAGAGGAAAGCTCTCCTAGGTAAATGGGGGAAGAATACAGGAGGCCAAATGCAGGTTGATTGGGAGGCCATGGATGAAAGTTTCTATACTTTTTTTTTTTCTTTCATTATAACAACGACTGAGACAGAGAACGTGGATACAAAGACCTTTGTCAGTGTAGCAAAAGGACAAGGGGTGAAGGGTCATTTTCTGAATGGTGGGTTGTGGGAAGTGGCCGGGTGGCCGAAGTGGAGGGGGAAAGAATGCTTGAGGTTTGAATGAGAGCTGGATGTGTGCCTCACCCTCTGGAGGAGGAAAAAAACAAACCCAGGATCTATTTGGCAGACAATGAGAGGTAGGTATTGATGCTGGGGTACAGTTCTGTGTCGTTCTCGAATGATACTTGCCAAAGTGCAGACACAAAGTAGGTGGATTGTTGGGCTGGAGCTTCAGCATGGGAGAAGAGCAAGGAGATGAGGATCTGGAAAGGATTTGTTATAGCGAATAGATTCCTGAGTCTCTGGATGGGTGATGTTCAGGCAGGGTGAGATGAGACAGAGTGACAGAGCACTCATGTCTGTAAACCTCAGGTCTTATGAGACTCAAAAAGTGTTGTCCTTGATTCTCAAGAGGTAGAGACCATTGTAGGGAGACGGTGGTTATAAAGTGGGCGGTTAGAGGAGAGATGGCCTCGTCATTGCTCCTCTTGTGATGATCTACGTTCATTTGACTAAAACAAGTCTCATGTAAATTTATAATTCACATAATACATCATGTACTCCTACAGGTGTACAATAGGAAGCATCCACCACTATTTGGATTGCTTAATTTCTACTGTCCATTCTTTAAATTCACTGACTGGTTGTTCCCTTACTCTGTCCAACATGCTTGTGAGCCAACCCAGCGAATTCTTCATTTCAAATATTATACTAACTCTAGTGAATGGTTCTAAAATTTGGCTTCTTTTTACTAATTTCTATTTGTGTCAAGATTTCCGACTCATTTATTCATCATGACCATATTTGTGATCTGTGTCCTTAAAAATACCTGTCTTTGGGGTTTTGACACCATTTATTTTCTTTTTTTTTGGTGCTGTCATTGAAGGCAGGGTTGCCTAACCACTGAGTCACATCCTCAGACCTACTAATTATTTTATTTTTTACTTTTTTTATTTGTTCTTTTTGGATATATATGACAGTAGAGTGCATTTGACATATTATACATATGTAGCAAAAGGACATATTATACAAACATAGCAAAAGGAGTATGACTTATTCCGATTAGAACCCCATTCTTGTGGTTGCACATGGTGTGAAGATCCACTGTGGTGTATTCATATATGAGCATAAGAAAGTGATGTCCAATTCATTCTACTCTCTTTCCTATTCCCATCCCTCCTTCCTTCCCTTTGTTTATTCCACTGAACTTCTGGGTCTCACTAAGTTCCTAAGCCCTTGCTAAGTTATTGAGGCTGGCCTCAGCTTCCCAAGCTGCAAGGATTACAGGTGTAGCCACTACACCAGGCTTTGACATCCTTTCTTGCTCATCCCAGTATCTAGAACTTATGAGGGCTTTTTATTGACTAATCCCCAGAATATATAAATAGCTTCTACATTTGGGGGGAAAACAACTTAATAAAATAATTGCTACTGATAGGAAGTAATGATATAAGTATGAATGTCAGACACTCGACATAATAAAAATGTACTAGAAATCAAGGGTATACAAATTACAGGAACTATTAGATACATTTTCAACCCATTAGATTAATGAAAAACATCAAAACAATCACATTATTGAGGGGAAATACATGCACTAACACATGAAGATAGGAATATCAATTTCAGAAGTGATTTTATAAAGCAGTGTGGGAGCATATTTTAAATTCTAAATGTGCTTATCATGGAATCCGTAAGTCCTTGTTCATAGGAGCTGCACTTGACAAACGCCAAGACATCCCTCCTCCGACAGGCATCTCCACTCCCTGTACTCTCATTGAGAGGGAAGAGATATAAAAAGGTTGAGAATTGTTCCTAGTTTCCTTTGAAGGGAAATAACACAATCCCTGAGAGAAGGATTGTTCTGTTGCACAAACTGTAATCTGCACTTGAAATGAAAGCCTGTGTGTCAGGCTCTGTCTTTTATGTTTATTTCCACTAGTCTGAGTCCTGCTGAGCCACTGTTAATAGACGGTGTCAGTTGCTCCTCTGAAGAATTTTACGCGGTCCACTGCCTCTCTGTGATCTGTTGTTGGCATGCATAATGCTACCTATTAGACTAATTAGTTGTGCTCCTTTGGTATAATTAATAAGCAATAACCATACTTTTGTTTGAGGATGCTAAAATTTTAATGTCTCTTGTTATCTGTCTCACTTGAACACTGAGGAACCTAATGGCCCCACAGAGTCGTAAAGTAGTCAGGACCCTTTTTAACTTGATTGTTATTGCCAAAGCCAGCCTATTTTTGACTGTAGCATTAAACTATTTCAGGTAATTGAGATAGTTCCAGGCGCTGGGTAAGGAGCAGTGAGTGCGTGAATGTGAGTGCAAGGTGATTACATCTGCCGCTTGTGTCTTCACTGTTAGAAGGCATGTTCAGGGATTAGGAATTGCCCCTGGCTCCGATGTCTGTGGTTTTATAAACCAACTCAGTAGACAAAGAATCCTGAGGTTTGGTTGGGTCTTCACTAGCTGACTAATCAGGGTGGGGTGCTTCCTGATATGCCAGCTCCCTGGTCCCTTGAACACAGGGGTCCCATGCTCTCCCTCAATGTCTAACTCTGAGGACACATGTGCTGGCCCCATCCTGAGACTCAAGGACATGTTCTTTCCCTCCATATGGTTTGCCAAGATATTCACAGATGCTAACTTGGAGTTTATATTGAAAGCTTTCTAGTTCAATTTTTCATTGAATGCTTGAATCACAGACCCTGTTGGGGTTCAAGGTTGTTATCTCTTCTAATTTTTTTTCAGCTTAGAATTTGACATTAGAGAATTTTTTTGTGCTACTTTAGTCCAATCTAATTTCTGTGCTGCTTGGATCATTAAAAAATATTTTTTTGATAGATATTTTTTTAGTTGTTGATGAACCTTTATTTATTTATATGCGGTGCTGATGATGGAACCCAGTGCCTCACACATGCTAGGCAAGCCCTCTACCATTGATCCACGAGCTTACAGAAATGTGGAGGCATTACAAAAAGCCTGCCTGCTCTTCCACAGGGGAATGTCCCTTTATCACTTGAATGTGGGTTTCCCATCCCTGCGGGTGCTCCTGTTCATCACACAATATAATCTGGGTTCCCCCAGGGCTCTTCCTGTTGGAGTCTACATGATCTGTGAGTCTGTGCAGCTTTTCAAGTCTGGGGCCTAAAATGGGATCAATCTGCCTCGACAGCACCTTGAACAGAGGAGGGGGAATCTTTAAACTGTGATGATGGCATCCCTACAGAGGGGGCTATTGAGGTTTCACGATCACATCCCTATCCTTTATTTTCAATGGAAAACAAAGTTCACATGAGAATCAAAGGGAAAAAAATCAATATACAGACCCTGTCACCTGGGCAGTGGTCTGGCAAGGGAATCTCCTCCCCTGTTCCCTGAGGAGGGTTTTTGAGTATCATTCATTTGAGAACGGGGGTGGGCACCTTGTTGGGTGTGAGGGGTGTCTTCCCTGAAGAATTCAGGTTATCTGGGCCTTAACAATTAGATTCCTCTATAAACAGGGATGGTAAAGAGCAGGGAGCTTGGGGGAAATGTCAATACAAAAGATAAAAATGGAAAGGCTACTTTGAATTACCCCAAGAGACAAATAATCCAAGGATGCATCATGACATATGGAGACCCCTTGTGTTTCAGAAGGTTGCAGGCCACCAGTGAAGGAGGCACAGGGAGGTCCAGCTGAGAGCAGAAACAGGGCAAAGAGGCCTGGCCACCGCTCTGTGTCAGCACTGAGCTACGGGCTGTTAAGTATTCCTCTGGGGAGCCACTTCCCCCAAATGGAAAACAATCCCCGTAGAGTCAGAATATATTGCATATTTATATTTTGCCAGCATTGTTCTAAGAGCAACCAGATTGTTTCTTATGCCCTGTTCAGACTTTAATAAGGCGGAATTATTTCTGCCACTACTTTATAGATAAGGGAAATTGGGGACTTAGGGAGGTGCGTAACTTACCAGGTCCTCATTGAAAGCAAGTGGCATAACACAGTGAGACCCAGATATGGGACCCCAAAGCATGCAGCCACTACAACATGACACTAATCCTGTGTTATGCATGGCCAATCAATAACCAGTGGTTTATGTGATTGCCATTAGCTTTCAATTTAGCTGAAATTAGTTTTGACATTGAGTTATGGCTTTAGGCCAGCTGGGGGTTTTCATCCAACAAAAATAAAATTCCTCCAGACGCTAGCCAAGTGCTTTTATGTTACCTGTCTTGCTCTCCTGGCTAAAGAACCTGGGTCCGCAGTTCTGTGGGAATCCTGAGTAGCATGTCCCGGGACCTTGTTGGAAATGCAGAGCCCTGGTCCCACCCCCCGTGTGCTGAATCAGATCTTTCACTTAATGAGGTCAGCAGGTGTTGCGTATGCACACTGTTGGAGGAGCACTGCTCCAGAGCACATGTGGGAAGGCACAGACTGCCCGCTTCTGCTGATGCACAGGGACAGAGTGCTGCACCCTAGCTTCAGCTCCACAGGCTTACATCCTAAGTCATAAGCCAGGCTACCAAGAAGCATAGAGCTAAAGACATGATGGTTGAATTTGACTTTACAAAAGCAGTACTGGCACTAAGACTGCACGTACTGGACAAGCACAGGTGATCTTGTCATTCAGTGGTCATGGTCCAACCCATAGAGTGTGCTGGGATGGAGGGATGAGTTAGACTGCTCTCCGTCATCAAAGAGACATCAAGGAGACAAGTGGGAAGGCAACGCATACCATGGCAATGCCTAGTTTGCTTTTGCTCTCCAAGGATTCAGAGTGAAGATGGTAAAATAGAGAAGGCTCCCTCCTGTTCACAGGCATCACGGGTGGTTTCAGAGAGATGCCATTGGAACTTGAAGGTGAAGGATGAGGAGTCAGTGGTGACACCGGGAACTCCCAGCCTCACTGATGTGCTGAGCTAGTCCTTCCTCTTCCTTCCTTCCTCCCACCCTCTTCCCTTCCTCACCTCTCTCGCTCCCTCTCACCTTCCCTTCTTTCTTCCTTCCCTCCCTACTTCCTGTTTTGGTCATTTTTTTTTGTCACTGTGACCAAAAGATATGACAAGAAAATTTAGAGGGGACATGTTATTTCTGCTCATGGTTTCAGAGGCTCAGTCCCTGGCAGGCTGACTCTCCAGCTCTGGGCCTGAGGTGACAGAACATCATGGCAGAAGAGTGTGGTGAAGGCAGGCAGCCCAGAACATGAGACCCAGGAAGCAGAGAGAGCCCTGCTCACTATGGACAAAATATAAACCCCGAAGGCACACCCTACGAGCCACCCCCTCCAGCCACATCCCACCTGCCCAGTTAGCACCCAGTTAATCCATATGGTTAGATGAGGTTACAACTCTCACAATCTATCATTTCCCCTCTGAACATTCTTGCACTGCCTCATGCCTATCTGAACCATCACACTTCATGCCAGTTCTCTTCCTTCTGCAGATTTTATTAAATCCTGCAAGATTCATTCAATCTTGGTATAGGCAAAATTCTATTGTAGATACCTGTATCAAGAGGAAGATAAAAACACTACATTTGCAACCTAATAAGGGTGACAATAAATAAAATATGAACACAGCAATGAATACACAATAATAAATTGTCATGTGTGATAGGAAGGAAACAAATAGTTTGCTACAAGGGAGAAAAGCCTCGGGTGCTTATTTAGGTAGGATGGATGGCATGAGTGACATTTAAAGTGAGAAAATGAGATGTAAAGATCTAGCTATATGAAAAGTAGGGCAGAGAGTACCCTAGGCAAAGAAAAGGCAGAGGCCAATGCCCGAGATGGAAAAGAATCAGAAAACTGAAAGGATGCCTTGGGAGGCTACTGCACAGTGTTAGGAAGACAACTTTAGAAAGTCAGGCAGAGAACGCCCTATTTTGAATGATTTTCTGAAGTTTAAAGTATGGAAATCATTTGCATTTTGTTCTATGTTCAATAGAAAACCATTGAAGAAGTTTAAGGGAAAAAAACACATTTTCTATTTTAAAATGGCCTCAAGTTTTCACTTTGCTGACTGGATAGGAGGGAAAGTCAGGGAGGAAATCAGGAATAGTATCCATAAGAGTCTCATTTGGTCTTGGAAACTACTCTGTCTTCCCCTAGAGTCCACCCAGTTGCTACTCCAAGTAACCGTAGTCCCTCGGACTGTGCCTCTACTGTGAAACCTGGGTCTTCTCCTCAGGTTGTGGGGCATGAGCTCAGTACAGTGGTTCCCTGGGTCTGGGTCTGGCTTCCCCTCTCCTGCCCTAGGGAGAGTCTTTCTGTGCATGTCCTGATAGACCAGAGGACACAGGGACTCCTGAATCTCCTAGCTACAGACCTTACCCAGAACTTGTCATTGCCACATTTCACCCAGCTGCAGATGCTGGAGGATGATGTGAGATGGTGTTACCCAAGACGGCAAACCCTTAATCTCCAACAACTATTTACCTGCTGATCTGACTCCCAAGAGAGCTATACAAAGAAACTGGTTTGGTCAAATGTGCAGTCCTTATGACCAGAGGTCTTTGGTCTTAACCCCTGTGTGAACCCCTAACTTGGTGGGCTGCATTGAAATTGTCTCTGTGAGTTTTGAAAACGTTTTCAGTGCAGTCCAGAGATGGCCACAGGAATGCTCCATTTTCGTAAACTCAATGCTAGTTTCTTCTGACCTTTTCAGAAGGCTAGGAAAAGAATTGTTTCAATTAATTTGAGATTTCAGACTCCTACCACATGCAAAGCAAAATGGGGTAGAAAATAGAGTGATATAAACTCACTGATTTTTCTAGGTCATAAAAACAAAACATATTAACATGAATAGATACAAAGTTGTCCTAGGCATATCAACCCTATCTAGAATTATGAACAAATTATGTTTAGACAAATTATGTTATGGACAAATTAAGTTAGAACTGATGTGTTTAGCAAATGATTGTTAGAAGAATGTATTCTATGTACTCATTTGATGGGAGACATGTTAAGTTTGAGGGCTGTGGTAAGTACTTGGACTAAATCTGAAGGTAAAACACACTCCCTGTCCTTGTCTAGTGCTCTGGTGGTGTGGAATAAAGGGAGGCTGGAGAAGCTTTGAGATGACACGGAAGCTGGTGCTGTCTGAACATTTCTTCTTCCATTAGAGAGAAGAGGAGCTTGTGTTTGTGAATTTTTTTCTCCTTTTACCCTATTCCACAACTTGCTCTCGTCTGCTTCCTTTGTGAGAGAGGAACACTGCAGATGTGATTGATTGAAGAGGCACGTTTCTCTAATGCATGCCTTAAAAGCAGGAAACAGGCATTCTCCTCCTTGTTTTGCACCATTTACTTGTTCACTATAAGTGCTTCCTACCGTCTATGATGTGCCAGGCCCTAGGAACCCTGGAGATACTGCCAAGAACACAATCTTACGAGAGTGGATGAGTTCTCACCATGAGGGAGTGTAGGTAGAGAAGTGGGCTCCAGACTGCATCTCAGAGTATTTACAGACTGAAAAAAAAAATCAGGCAAAAAGAAGAGAAGAACTGGCCAGAAAGGAGGACATCAGAAGAATGTGTGTTCTGGGAATCATGGGGAGAAAGCAAGTGGCTTCTCCAGCTGTGCCTTGTGTAGCTAAATCACTGAGTGAGTCAGGACAGAGCAATGCCCCTTGGGTTCGGAAAAGTGGAGCACACTGATTGTTTGGCCCAGATGGTTTAGTTGAAGGGATGGGAAAACACATTTGGCCAGAGGGGTTAAATAGAGGACAGAAGGCGAGGAAGTGGGACAGACACAGGTCTTGGGAGAAGTCTGGCTTTAAAGAGAAGCAGTGAAATGCAACTAGTCAGAGAATCTGAGCTCCAAATAGAATGTTAAACTGAGAGATAATGAGTGAATGTGGTGCTGCATAGGTGCACCAATGTCCCTGCATATGAAGCCTAGGGAGGGGGACACCTGTGACACAGAGGGGAACCACAGAAGGAAGACTTGAGTTCTATGGGGGGAGGTGGTGTCCAGTGCCGGGAGACCAGGCCTCCATGGAGTCCAGAGTGCCTGCTGTTTAAGGAGGCTGGAATGACAGCACAATGGAGTCCGCAGGTGCCTCTGTCCTGGCCTCTGAGGGTCGTGGTGAGGATGATGTCATCCTCTCCCGAGGGTAGATGGGCAGCTGTGGTGGGCAGAATAATGGGCCCTCCAAAACAAAAAAGATCTCCATCCTACTCTTTATATGTCCTTCTATTTTCTATTTTAGGCGAGTTTCAGACTTACAGCAAACTTGAAAGTACAAAATTGCCTTTCCATATCTCCCTGCCACATGCAGGAATGTACCTTTTTAGAAAGAAGTAGGGTGGACAGACTAGTTCCAATCTAGGTATTAGGCAATAATTAAGTCTCCTCCCTACCTATGTACTAATTTTCCCCAGTGTCAGTAGTACAACACAAAGGGGCTTGTGGGGGCTGTCCTGTGCCTCAGGTCCACCAGGAGCCTGACACCTCCCTGTGTTCCAAATGCTTTCTATAGAAAGGGCGCATGCTTATGTAGTTCACCAGGATTGGTTTCCACTGAACTGGGAGTTAGAACCTCAGAACTGGGGTGTCAGAAATAGAGATTTTAACTAAGAAAATCTGGACATTTAATTGACTGGTCAAGGATTTGAGGATACTTATCCTTGACCAAATTCTGTCTTGCGAAACCAGCACAGCATGTGACTTCTGCTGTATGGGGGCTTCACCTTCCTGCCCTGGCTTAGGGTTTCCATACAGCTTGGCTTTATGATCCTGGCCCCACTTAATTTTGGAATGCTCCTTTTCCTAAAGTGCTCATATGACTTCTGGTTTTGGAATCCTTTGCCTTTGAATGCCATTTCATTGATTATAGTTACCAACTATTTATTTTTGTGAAGCATAATTCTAATTTATAAATACACTCAATTCTCTCCATGACTCCACAAGTTAGGCCTTCTCAATATTACAATGTTAGGGATAAGGGGATCTCAAGAGGCTACGTCCTACAAGGTAACACTAATGCCCAGTGTTCCAATTCCAGAGCTGATGCTTCAAATGAACCACGGTGTTAACTGCAAAGGTCTAAAACTGTAGCATCTCTGAATCTTTAAAGGTGCTCATGTATCACAGAGAGCGAGACTGGGATCACCTCAGGAGCAAAGCACTTATTTACTCTCCAAGATCATTCTCTCTAAGTTTGTATTACTATCTTGAGGTTTTGGAGGAAAGAAAGATATAAGGTGTCATGAGCCACCCTAGGATTCTCAATGACTGAGGAGTGCAGTGATCATTATTCTGTTGTCTTTTGATTTTACTCCCTTACTTTCCAAGGATTTTCACAGGCATCTCCACAGATGAAGCTTCCACTATCTCGGGAGGCACATATGGTGGAGATGACTGTACCCATTAGACTGAGGATCCCACTGATGTCAGGGACATTATGGGGTACGGACGTCATGGTGATTATTTTTACAGAGATGACAAATAAGTAAACCTTGGGCTGCCACATGCTACCTGCGTCACATCTCCTCCCCATGCCCCTGGCAGACATTAGTCATTCATCAAAGAATTCCTCTGCTGAGCCCAGATGCAGCTTCCAAACTATGTATTGTGTTCCTGTTGAGTATCTTACATGAACAATGTTATTTAAGTCTCATCCTAGTTACATAAATAGTAAAAGTACAATCTGGACCTTTTAGTCTTTGATTCCAGTATTCTTTCCTAAGGAATGGCAAGGACGAACCTCTGTAAGGAGGAAACATACACTCAGGGGCTCAGGGGCTCCTATGGGCACCTGGAGTATGGAAGAGGAAGGCTCATCTACTACCAAAAAGTGCGCTTTAGTCTGCTTATTTGCTTCAGTGACTAAAAGACCTGTCAAGAACAATTTTAAGGAAGAAAAGGTTATTTGGGGGCTCACAGTTCAGAGGTCTTAGTCCATACAGAGCCAACTCCATTCCTCCAGTCTCTGGGTCAGGCTGAACATCATGGCAGAAGATGGTGCTGGAGGGAAGCAGCTCACATGATGATGATCAGAAAGCAGAGAGAGAGGGAGACTAAGCTCAGGTCACCAAAGGCATGCCCCAGAGACCCACCTCCTCCAGACACACCCTAGAAGCCTAAGCTACCCTTCAGTTAATCCCAGTGATTAATTCACTGATTGGTTAAGGCTTTCATAGCCCAGTCATTTCACCTCTAAATATTCTTGCACTGACTCACACATGAGCTGTTGGGAGACACCTAATATGTAAACCATAACAAGGTGTACTAATTAATATGCTTTCTCAAATTGTATAATTCTTAGTCATCACATAAAATACTATTATTGGACTGAGTTTTAAAATGAGGGGTACTATGATTCTCTAATTGAAAGACCAGCGGATTTTAGATGGTGGCCAGGTGCATATGTCAGTGCAGCCTAAGGAGACACACTGTCCTCAGGTACTCAGAGAAGTGTCTTCCAGGGAGACATGGCCCACAGCTTTCCAGAAACAGAAGAGGCACATTAACTGAAATCTGCCTTTGGTAGCTGTGGTCTAGGCTGAGAGCCAAGGCAGCTCTGTTGAGATCTGTCTCAGTCTCCAGTATTGTGAAGGTCATGGGGAAGGACTAACCAGTACCTTGGCACTGATCATCTAGCAAGCACTGTACTGTCACGTTTTCACAAAGAGCAACTGAGCTGTGACTCACTTCTTGGGGACCAAGAACAGACAGTTCATAGAAAGCTCAGAGACCACAGGTGTCGTGAGCTCAGGTGTGCACCCACATGCAATGTCTGTGTTTACTTACAAGGAGGAACAGAGACTGACCAAGTAACAGTCCTTAGTAACAGGCGGTTCTTTTACTAAAGCAGTTTCATTGTCTCTCAGGGAGTGGAGATTTGTGCTGCTTTTGCTTTGATTTTAATTGGGAGGTGAATCATAGAGCATCACCTTTCCTTCCACACAGTATTAGAAAAACATCATAACTTTTATGTTCTTCGCCATGTCATTTCTCATCCCAATCTATCTCCTTTCAATCCCTTTGAATATAGTCTCCATAAGCCTTCCTTACCCACCTATTTTCCGTTTCCCCTCTTCCTTTAGTGTTAACAGCAATCAAGTTATGATGGAAAATCTGCCACTAAATTCTAGTCAAAAATGCCACATCATACCTTCTATTGACAGTGTCATGCACACTTATTAACATTCATAACATATATATATATATATATACACACATATATATATTTCCATTTATTTTGTGATTGTTCATGAGTTTACTTCTGGCCTCATTCTTTGCTACCTTATAACTTTTGTGAAAACATCTATTTTTATTCATGTTTTTCCTAAATGTCTAGTAGAGTGCCTGACACATAGTACACAGTCATTCTTTGTTCTAATTAAAAACAAAGTACTATTTTATAGCTAAGGATATAGGCTAGTGCAATTGCATAGCATTCTATCAAAGAATCCATAAGTGGCAGACACCGTTTTAGAATCTGTTTTGCCTGACTTGAAAGCCCTCTTCTCTTTTCCTTTACATGAATATGCCTTCACACCATGTTGTAGGGAGGAAAAACACCCTTCACCAGGACCTGTGTGCTGGTTCCAGGAAGCAAAGACACCACTGGGTGCCTCTTGCTAGAGTCCACCTCTGGGTCCTTTATGCTCAGTTCCTGACCCTCAGGCACCTGTCTTTCTGGGCATCTGCGGAGTCAATACTCCCAGCTTCTTTCAGGAAGGCCTTGACTGTGTGGAAATGATGTTCCCGCTTCCAGACCAGGCCCTAAAGTGCCCCTGCAGACTCCCACATTCTCTATGTCATGCCTGTGCTGCTGCAAACACGTCCCTCTAAGATGGTGACAGGACTTAAAGGAAGGAGGTGGGGTCACTTCCTCACCAGTTAGCTCAGCCCCCTCAGAGAGCCTCCAAGTGCCACACTGTGAAATGGGAGGAGCTGAACTACTCAGCTTGCAGGCCCAAGTTGCTCCTGCTTAGAGTCACTCACTCCAACAAATCTACCCCGACCTCACAGGAGAGTCACAGATGAGGCTTGGTTAAAAGATCCTGAAGAATCATAAAGGATCAACCTATTAAGAAACAAGATTTAAAACATTACCAGTGGTGTTTAATTGCCTAATGATAATCCACTATTTTTGGACATATAGGTGTTGGGTGGGGGAGTTCAAACCTTGTCAATTTTGAAGGAAGTTTGTGGAATGCTTTTGGACCATTTTGGTACAGATAATGGGAGGTCTGCTGTGAGCACCAGAGTGGACTCCTTTGTGCATTTTTTCCCCAGTATTGGAGAGCAAACCAGGGCCACTTTACATTTACAGTATTTTCTATTTGAGACAGGTCTCACTAAGTTGCTCAGGATGGCTTCCAACTTGCAATCCTCCTGCCTCAGCCTCCTGAGACATTGGTGTTACAGGCGTGAGCCAGGATACCTGGCATAGAGTGCATCTTAAGCATAAAATTTTCTTACAAAATGAACATTTTGTTTTGGCTCAATAAGCCCATTATCTTCTGAATGGGAGATTTCTGAATGTGGAAGAAACTTTGGCATCCCTATAGACATATGGACATATAAATCTGGGAGGAACATGGGGAAAATCTTTACAGATTCTATGTATTCTGACTTTGTGTTGGGCGTTTAACCAGATATAGAGAAACCATTTTTTCAAAGTCATGGAGAAAGTAAATAACATATGTAGGAAAGAACATGGTCCTTTGACTTCGTTTACTATACATTAAAATGAAATGAAAGAAACAAAGCTTACTGAGAACTTCTGTATAAAGCATTGGCAAAAATGATGACAGCCAGTTTATTCAAAATAATTTATTGTTCATCAAAATGTATTTTATCTATCAATGCAAGTAGAATCATTCATTAACTACATATTTAAGAGTTGCTTAATGGAGGAATGAGTCAAGTTGGCAAAGTTGAAATAACAAGTGATAAGGTTGGAGGGAAACTCAGGCTTGTCTAACCTGCAAATGTGAGCGATGTCCACTGCCCAGAAGAGCTTAGACGCTAGTTGGGGGTAAACATAATAAGACACATTTTAAAATCTAATGGAGGGACAACTGAGGCATGTGATAAAAATTCCTGCAAAATTTTTGCCCTGTCCTAGGCCCCTCCTCTCACCAGGGCTGTGATGTGGGGATCTAAGCAAACTCCGTGGCTCACTTCCTCTTGTGGAGTCTGGAGACAACACCTCCCTCCTGGCAATATTGAGAGGGATGCTTTGCATGCCCCTCTAGGCTGCCCGTGAGTACCCCTGCTGATTGCCTGCTGGCCTCTGACCTAGGGCCTCAGAATCAATAGTTCTGGCCACAGAATTACCAACATTAATATAACTTTGCCAGAAGGCATCAACTGCTGCATTTAAGAGCTGCCACATGGAAAGGGTGGGCGAAAGCTGTGGACCCTTCTTGTCATCTCACTACCGTGCTTCAGGCATTGACTGTTCTAATGCAAAATGGTCCAAGTCATGACTCTTAGTCAATAAAGTTATAGCCCTCTGGGCCTGAAGTCCCATGTCGGAAATCGTATTTCCTTTCAGCTGGTGCCTGATCTGGCACCCCGTGGTGTAGTACAGCGACAGCCACAGAAGCCCGACATCATTTATGTAGATCCCTGTTACCTTGCTCCCGACATCCCAGCCTCTGATGTGATGAGGCCTCAAGGTGCAGCAGGAGATGTTTTAATTCAATGCTGCACAACTGCGTAGGAGGTGGCTTTCTTTCTGGCCTGGAGTGTCGGTTTCCCTGTGCTGCATAACAAATCACCTGGAGAAGCAGCTCAGAGCAGCACACGCTCATCATCTCGCCTTTCAGTGGAGTGGACCCCAGCGAGGCACTGCTGGAGTCTCTTCTCTGGGTCTCACAAGTTTGAAGTTGACGGAGGCTGCGGTGGTCACCTGAGTCTCAAGAATCTTCTTTCAAGCTCACTTTTTATTGGAAAAATGATTTTCTTCATTCCCTACTCTGCCTCTGGACAGGGACTTTATCCTGGATCCTAAAGCCCATCCCTCTTCCTGGTACAGGGCCGCCACAGAAGCTCAGAACTCACAACTCCCACCCCTCACGTGCTTCTCACAGACATCTCTCTGGCTTTGCCTGCTGGCAATATCCCAAGGAAACTGCTGCTTTCAGAGGGCCAGTCCACGTGGGTATTCTCCCATTCTAAGCTCTGTCTTGGAAATTTGCAAAATCTCTCTACATAGTAGCTAAGTTGATGTTCAGCTGAATAACAAGGAGAGAAGAAGAAGGTTGTGTCTAGGGCCAGGAATCTTGGGGGCCATTCAGGAACTCTGCCTATCATAACTGGAAATACTGGATACCTATTGCCTGGTATCCACTTGGACAGGAGGCAAATCTCCATCTTTTGGGTTTGTGACTTGTGGGGTTTCAGTCACTCTACCTGTGAAGTTCAGTTTCAGTTGGGAAGGTTTGGAGTTGCAACTAATATAATATTCAAACAGGGCTGGAAGCAGCTAGTGTGATAACCATGTGCCGTCAGAGGATTTCTGAGGGTCGGTTGCATTTATTTATTCGATAATTTATCAGGCAGTGATTAAATCAGATGTGTCACTATCAGGGGCAGAAGAGACGCTTGAATTATAACCACCGAGACAGGGCATGTCCCACCTTCCCCAAGGCCAGCGCTTCCTCTGGGACAGTCCACAGCACACCTGGAGATGTGAGGGTGAGGTCTGGTTCGCTGTCACAGCGGAGCTGAGTCAAGGTAAAATCAGATAGTATCACTAACAGGTCTGCAGAAGCTCCCCAAGCTCCCCCAGCACAAGGCACCCCATCAGGGTGTGCAGGACAGCGGAGCTAACACAAGGCAAGGAAAAGGAGGTGAGTGGTGTCCAGTGTCCAATGCTGTGAGAACTTCATCTGGGGTTTGGATAACAGCCACTAGAGGTGATAAAGAAGAAGGCAGCCTGTGCCTCCAGATATTTGATGTGAAAATATTAATCATTAGACCCTCATAACCTCTTCTGTAAGACTGCAGAAGATGTGTGGGACAGTCTAGGAGGAGGCGAGATTTTTAAAGAATTAATCACAATAGGTATGGGAAGCATGTTTCCACACCATGAACTCAACTAATTTCTATCCCTGTTTTGATTACAGAGCCACCAAGATGAAAGAATATGTGCTTAGATTTGGAACCAAACAGGGGCAGGGTGTGGAGGATAGAGTTTGAATGTTTTCTCAGCTACTTGTGTCTTTCCTGACCTGCTGTTTAATTTCTAGGGGGCTTGGTGTTCTCCTAAGTGAAGGAGGGGTGGAATACTGTCAGTCTCCTTCTTGAAGTATTTATGTAGATTAGCGTCAAGAGGTTCAATTCAGAAAGCACTAGTTCAGAGTCGGTCACATGGTTCTTACTATCCTTTATCAAATATTCAGCAAATCTCTGCCCTGTATCTTAAGTCCCTTGCTTGTGAACTGGAGCTGCCTGTAACCACCTCACTCAGCTTTGATTAGTTAATGTGATGAGAATCCTTTGGAACAGGTGGAAAGTCTCAAACAGAGAAGGGAGCCTAACAGAAATAGTGACTGGAACCCTCATCACTGTTAGTGGGACCTTCCTGCAAAATGGAGTGACAAGGTGGGTCACTGAGAGGTAGCTTCTATCACCTCTTATAATCATCTTATTATGGACACAAAAACAAAGAAATGTGTTTCCCCCTGTGAAGTTCAGCTTCAGTTGGGAAGATTTGGAACTGGGAGGTTTGGAGCTGCAGTGTGGATGGGAGCAAGTTTAATTCAAGGCCAGAGTAACTTTTTGCATATCCAGAATTGTATCCTAATAGAATCACCTAGCAAAGCTGAGAGAGGCAGGATGGATGCCACAGGTCACCCTCTGTGTTCCTTTGGCTATTTTCCAGAAGACTCTGCAGCAGCAGGATGAAGATCTCGTTTCTGGTTTTAGATGGTTTTATGCTTGATCTCTACTTCCTTATCAAAGAGTTACAAATTAGATAAAATGTGAATAAAGTACTTAACATTTCTGGAGACCCCATTTTAAAGTTCTTTGAATGTCTTGGGAACTCCACTCACATTTGTGAGTGCTCTTGACTCTCTCATGGCATTCAGAGGTGTGTGGGCATGAACAACATGAAGGGCTTCTCACTGATTGTGAACCACCAACCTGCTCCCTCAAGTCACCCAGGGCTTTCTTACATTTATTCCTCTCTGCAGTTCAAACTGACCAGTACTAACTAGGCTCTCACTGCCTGCTTAGTACTTGGCTCAGAAAGAAGATGTGGTATGAAGCCGGACAAAGCTGCAATCAGACCTTCTGTGCCGCAGCTCCATGATCCTCATGGTTCTGGAGAGACTGGAGGTAACCTCTATAGCAGAGCCTAGCCTACAGCTTACACCTGGCTTGAGGCATTAAACTCATTTTGTAAAAGCTTTGGTGCACACCAGTCACTATTTTTATTTCCCAAATCCACAGACCAGTCCTTCTGAATGATGCTTTTCCCTAATGTGATCTTTCTGCTTCTTGACCTTCTCCCCTCTTTGGACACCCCTCTCCACCTCCATCATCATTTTCAACCCCCTAGAACTCAATTTCCAAATCTATAGCATCAATTATTTTACTAAGTTCTTCTAATCCTCTTCTGTATTCCACCAAGAGAATACACACACACATAGATGCACATGCAAAGTTATAGCTTTCTTGAAAACTATATTTTGGCACTTTATTTTATATGAATTTATTAATATGTTAATTTATTTAAGATTTACAAATATTTGTTATGTAGTGTATTGGAGACAATAGTGATAAATAAGAATTGAAGATTCTTTCCCACACAAAACATGAAGAACAACAGGAGATAGTCACTAAGCAAGAAGTATTAGAGTGACTAATTAATTCAAATTTCAGTAAGTTCTAGACATTGGAAGTACAGGATACCAGAATACTAATAGAAGATACTAATAGAAGCCTATCATACAAGACTGTTAAACAGCACACCTTCCTGGACATGATATGTGGCTCCTTAGATCTAACAGACAATTAGGTGCTTGTTGTTTACAGGACCCTGTTCAGGACCACAGGCCAGGGCATGAAGGACCCTGAATCAGAAGATCAACAGAAGAGCTGAGATCAGGGCACCCCAGCTATCTGTTGTGTGTGATTGGCTAGAGGAGAGGTGTGTGTGTGTGTGTGTGTGTGTGTGTGTGTGTGTGTGTGTGTGTGTGTGAGACAGAGAGAGAGAGAGAGAGAGAGACAGAGAGAGAGAGAGAGAGAGAGAGAAAGAAACAGAAACAGAAATAGTGTGGGATGGTGTGGGATGAATAGAGGAGAATAGCTTGAAAATACCAGAAAAGAGCAAGACCAGTTGGAGATTCTGGGAAAGACCAAATATTTCCAACTTTGCTCAAAAGCAATGATAATATACTGACAGTTTCTTAGAAGGGTCTTCACCATGGTGAGGTTGGTGGCTGCAGTTGGGAAATGTACCTAGGTTTGAGGAGAGACAGTATTGGTGAGAAGGAAGAAAAAGATGGGAGAGGTGGATTTGCAGTGGTTTAGCAAGACCAATCCAAGAGGTTCTCTGGATATATGTAATAAGTGGTCTTTAGGAATGTGTACAACTCAGGAGGACCTGGCAATTAGTGGGGTAAGAAATCTCAGTGAAACCCCTGCAGAAGCCCACGCCCAGGTCAGGCCCAGCATGGGAGCACAGGCTTAGCCCACCTCCATCTTGGGACACTACAGCCATTACCATAGAACTCCCCTGACAGTAGCCTCTACCTTGTGGCAACATACAGGACCTAGAAGCAGCTGCATCTTGGAACAGGCAGCCCAAAGCCACCCTTTTAGTCCCATCTCTGAAAGTGGTTGTATCCATCTTGGGACACCCCACTGCTATCTTGAGTTACCTCCACTATTGCCACCTGCCAAAGGCCAATGTCTCGGCTTGGCACCAGAATCACGAGGCACTCACAGCTTTGTAGGTTCAAACAGCAATTCTTTATTCCCGCTCTCACACCACCTCCACACAGGTCCAGGGGCAAACACGTTCTGCCGTCTCCCGCACAAGCCACCTACTCCACGAGGCTATCTCCAAATCCCATTTTAATCTCACGAGAACTCAACGGGAACAAGCAGCAGGAACACCCTAATCCCAGCAAATATCTTCAACTTCCAACTTCCCTAAAACCCATTATCTTAAACTGGCAACGCCTTAAACTCAAGGAGCCGGTTACTTCCTCAAACCTGATCAGCTCTAAACCCGGATCTGCCTAGGTCCTTGAGCAAGGTCACCTCATTAAAGCATGCATGCAATGTCCCATCAAATGTCCTCTAAGCAGCATGGGGTACGCTTGGCAAGGAAATTTCGATGCGTCATTCCTACTTGGTAATGGCCCTCAGCAGCCACCACCACCTTTAGTTGCAGTAGTATCCATTGTGAGACACCAGCAGGAACTGGCAGCCCAACACCAAGGTGAGGTACAGGTAATCTGCATGATCACTACAACATTATAGGGTGGAAACTGTAATACCTTAGATCCACACTACAAGAAAAGGAGACATTTACACAATATAAAAAAAAAAAGGGGAAGAAAGTGCCCCAAACAAATCAGGATACTACAATAATAGAATCCATGAACAGAGTTGATGAAACACAGGAGGAGTTCAGAATGCACAAATGATCTATGAATTAAAGAATCACCTAAGTGAGCAAATACAGGCAAAATTTGATCACTCCAATGAAGAGATAAGAGAGCAAACACAGGTAAACATTGATCACACCAACAAAGAGATAAAGGAGCAAATACAGGTATCAAAAGATTATTTCAAGAAAGATGAAGAGATTCTGGAAGAAAAACCAATCAGAAATCCTTGAAATGGAGGAAACAATAAACCAAATAAAAAACTCAATAGAAACCATTACTAACAGATTAGATTACTTGGAAGACAGAACGTCAGATAATGAAGATGGAGTATACAATCTTGAAAATAAAGTTGACTGCACAGTGAAGATAAGAAACCATGAACAGAACATCGAAGAATTATGGGATAGCATCAAAAGACCAAATCTAAGATTTATTGGGATAGAGGAAGACAGAGATTTAAACCAAAGGTATGCACAATCTCTTCAATGCAACAATATCAGAAAATTTTCCAAACATGAAGAAATTGGAAAAACAAAAACAAGAGACTTATAGGACACCAATTGTATAATATTACAACAGATATACACAAAGGCACATTATAATGAAAATGCCTAGCACACCAAAAAAGGATAGAATCTTAAGAGCTGCAAGAGAGAGAAATCAAATCACATATAGGGGGAGGCTAATTCATATCTAAGCAGATTTTTCAACTCAGACCCTCAAAACCAGGAGATTCTAGAATTACATACACCAATCTCTGAAAGAAAATGGATGCCAATTAAGAATCTTATATCCAGCAAAATTAAGCTTCAGATTTGATGATGAATTAAAAACCTTTCATGATAAACAAGAGTTAAAAGAATTTACAGCGAGAAAGCCTGCACTATAGAACATCCTCAGCAAAATATTCCAAGAGGAAGAAATGAAAAACAACAATGAAAATCAGCTAAGGGAGGTATTACACTAAAGGAAGAACTAATCAAAGAAGAAACCAAGTCAATAACCAAAAATAAACCAAAATGTCCTGGAATACAAATCATATATCAATAATAACCCTGAATGTAAATGGCCTAAACTCGTCAATTAAAAGACATAGACTGACAGATTGCATTTTTTTTTTAAAAAAAAAGGCCCAACAATATGTTGCCTTCAAGAGACTCATCTCCCAGGAAACAACATCCACACACTGAAGATGAAAAGGTGGGGGGAAATATCTAACATTCACATGAACCATGTAAACAAGTAGGGGGTTCCATCCTCATATCAGATAAAGTAGACTTCAAACCAAAGCTAGTGAAAGGGATAAAGAAGGACATTTCATACTCCTTAAGGGATTCATACATCAACCAGACATAACAATCATTAATATCTATGCCCCAAACAATGAGGCATCTATATATGTCAAACAAACCTTCTCAACTGCACTAACCAAATAGACCACAACAGAATAATACTGGATGACTTAAATACACCTCTATCATCACTAAATAGATCTTCCAAACAAAAACTAAACAAAAAGCTATAGAACTCAATAATACAACCAATAATGTGGACTTCACAGACATATATAGAAAATTCATCAATGAGTGATTAAACTGTATTCTCAGTAGCACAAGGATCCTTCTCCAAAATAGGCAATATGTTATACCTCAAAACAAGTCTTAGCAAATACATAAAAATAGAGATACTACCCTATATTCTATATGACCATAATGGAATGAAATTCGAAGTCAATGATAAAATTAAAAAGAGAATATAATCCCAACACCTGGAGACTAAACAGTACACTATTGAATGATTCATGGATAACAGAAGACATCAGGGAGGAGATAAAAACAAAATTCTTAGAGGTAAATGAGAACTCTGATACAACTTATCAAAATCACTGGGACACTATGAAGGCAGTGCTAATAGGAAAGTTTATTACATTGAGCTCACTTATTAAAAGAATAAAAAGTCAACTAATAAACAAATTCACGTTAAATCTCAAAGTCCTAGAAAAGGAAGAAAAAACAACATCAAAATACAAGTAGAAGATCAGAAATAATTAAAATCAGGGTGGAAATCAATTAAATTGAAACAAAAGAAACAATTCAAAAAATTGACAAATCAAAAAGCTGTTTCTTTGAAAAAGTAAATAAAACTGACAAACCCTTAGCATCCTAATAAAAAGAAAGAGAGAGAAAACTCAAATTAATAAAATTTGTGATGAAAAGGGAAATATAACTAAAGACATTATTGAAATACAGAACACAATTAGAAACTATTTTGAAAATTCATACTCCAAGCAAATTGAAAACCTTGAAGACACTGACAAATTTCTAAGGCATGTGATCAACGCAAACTGAGTCAAGAAGACATACACAATTTAAACAGATCAGTTTCAAGCAAGGAAATAAAGACATCATCAAAGCCTACTAACCAAAAAAAGCCCAGGGCCAGATGAATTCACCGCTGAGTTCTACAAAACTTACAAAGAAGAATTAATACCAATACTCCTCAAATTATTCCATGAAATAGAAAAGGAAGGGACCCTTCCAAACTCATCGTATGAAGCTCGTATCATCCTGATACCAAAACCAGGCAGAGACACATCAAAGAAAGAAAATTTCAGACCAATATCCCTGATGAATATTGATGCAAAATTCTCAAAAATTTATGGCAAATCCCATATAAAAACGTACTAAAAAATAGTGCATCATGATCAAGTGGGGTTCATTCCAAGGATGCAAGGTTAGTTCAACATACAGAAAGCAATAAATTTAATTCATCACATCAATAGACTTAAAGGTAAGAATCATATGATTTTATCAATTGATGCAGAGAAAGCATTTGACAAAATACAGCATACCTTCATGTTCCAAACACTAGAAAAACTAGGGATAGTAGAAACTACCTCAACATTGTAAAAGCTGTCTATGCTAATCCAAAGGCAACATCATTCTATGGAGAAAAATTGGAAGCATTCCCTCTAAAAACTGGAAAAAGATAGAGATGCTCTTTTTCACCACTTCTATTCAATATAGTCCTTGAAACTCTAGCCAGAGCAATTAGACAGATGAAAGAAATTAAAGGGATACAAATAGGAAAAGAAGAACTCAAACTATCATTATTTGCTGGTGACATGATTCTATACTTTGAGGATTCAAAAAACTCCATCAGAAACATTCTAGAATTAATAAATTAAAAGTAGCAAGATATAAAATTAATACCCATAAATCAAATGCATTTCTACACATTAGTGATGAATCCTCTGAAAGAAAAATTACTCCATCCACAATAACCTCAAAAAAATAAAATAAAATACTTGAGAATCAACTTAACAAAAGAGTTGAAAGACCACTACAATGAAAACTATAGAATATGAAAGAAAGAAATTGAAGAAGACCTTAGAAGATAGAAAGATCTCCCATGCTCTTGGATAGGCAATATTAATATTGTCAAAATGGCCATACTATCTAAAGCACTATACAGATTCAGTAAGTTTCCAATTAAAATCCCATTGTAATTCCTTATAGAAATACAAAAAGCAATTATGAAATTCATTTGAAAAAATAAGAGACCTAGAATAGCCAAAGAAATCCTTATCAAGAAGAGTGAAGCAGGAGGCATCACAATATCAACTCTTAAACTATACTACAGAACTATAGTAACAAAAACAGCATGGTATTGGCACCAAGATAAACTTGTGGACCAATGATACAGAATAGAAGACAAGAGACAAACCCACATAAATACAGTTATCTTTTACTAGAAAAAGGCACCAAAACATGCATTGGAGGAAAGATAGTCTCTTCAACAAATGATGCTGGGAAAACTGGAAGTCCATATGCAGCAAAATGAAATTAAACCTCTATCTCTCACCATGCACAAAACTCAAATGGACCAAGGACCTAGGAATTAGATCAGAGACCCTGTGCCTAATAGAAGAAAGAGTAGGCCCAAATCTTGATCACATTGGATTAGGCCCCAACTTCCTTAACAAGACTCCTAAACTATTAGAAATAAAATCAAGAATTAATAAATGGGATGGACTCAAACTAAAGAGCTTCTTCTCAGAAAAAAAAAATCAATGAGTTAAAGAGGGAGCCTACATTTGGGAGCAAATTTTTGCCACACACATGTCAAATAGAGCACTAATCTCCAAGATATATAAAGAACTCAAAAAAACATAACATTATAAAAGCTAACAACCCAATCAATAAATGGGCTAAGGAGCTGAATACACACTTCTGAGAAGATATACATTTGAGCAACAAATATATGAGAAAATGTTTAACATCTCTAGTAATTAGAAAAATGCAAATCAAAACAACTCCAAGATTTCATCTCAGACCAGTTAGAATGGCAGCTCTCAATAATGAAGTCAACCATAATGTTGGCAAGAATGTCGGGGGAGAAGCAAACTCATACATGGCTAGTGGGACAGCAAATTGGTGCAACCACTCTGGGAAGCAGGTTGGAGATTTCTTAGAAAATTTGGAAGGAGACCACCATTTGACTCAGCTATCCCACTCCTCAGTCTTTACCCAAAGGATTTAAAATCAGCATAATATAGTAATGCAGCCACATCAATGTTTGTAAGAGCTCAATTCACAGCAGCTAGACTATGGAACCAATGTAGATGCTCTTCAATAGATGAATGGATAAAGAAGCTGTGGTATATATACACAATGAAATATTACTCAGCATTAAAAAGAGAATGAAATTATGGCATTTGCAGGTAAATGGATGGAGATGGAGAATATCATGCTAAGCAAAGTGAGCCAATCCCAAAAAATCAAAGCCCAAATGTTTTCTCTGATAAGTGGATGCTGATCCATAATGTGAAAAGTAAAGAAACTGTGACTGGGCAATGGGGAGGGAGAGATGAGAGGGGGGTGGGGGCAGGAAAGATGGTGGAATGAGATGGACATCATTACCCTAGGTACTTGTATGTCTGCACATATGGTGTGATGCTACATCATGTATAACCAGAGAAATGAAAAGTTATGTGTGCTGCAATTGTGTACAGTGAATCAAAATGCATTCTACTATCATATATACCTAATAAATAGTTAATAAATTATTTTTTATTTAATAGATAATTAATTTTTAAAAAAGAAATCTCAGGGAGCAGGTGTGGCAGATACAGAGTGATCTCCGGACTCTGACATGTAGCATTTGTCATCCTAGCATTCTCAGGAAGCACACACTGAGATGAGAGAAGCAACCTGGGACAGGAGTTTTGGGAGAATGGCAATGGGTGTCATTCCAGAAAATGGATGTAAGGTGCTGAGGTGCTGTGTAGTCCCCTTTACAAAGACTGCAGGAGCGCAGTACTGGAGCTCATAAGGAAAATTTGAATTCTACGGGGGAAAAAGATGCTGAAAGATTGAGAGAAATTAAAAACCCAGTAGCAATATGTGGCACACATTCTTCACGTTTTTAACATGAGGAAGGCTGAATTCCTCATCTCCTTTTACTAAGGTGCTCCCCTGGAAATCATACCCTGCAATGCATCTCATTATGAAATGTGTGCCACCCCAGCTGAAGTATTTAAAGACTGGTGCCCGCCATCCTTCCTCGGGTTTTTTTGTTTGTTTGTTTGGTTATTTTTATTTTTTAAGTTTTTTTATGATGGAAGAGCCAAATTGAAGCTCCCTCTCTCACAAGTCCAACATGAGCAGGAAGCTTGACTGCAGGTTGACTGGACCTCAACACACACTGTGAGCACTCGAGCCCAGCTTTTGTGGTATTCAAGCATTGGAGTTCAGAGGCATGTGTGGTTTGAGGACAGCCTAGACTCTCCTGGCTGCTAAAATAGGTCTGGAATGATGGAGAGACATTAACCTCAAGACAAGGGGGACTTCAAAACTCTGCATTGGGTTACCTGCACTGTGAAGGCAAGTACAGCTTCCGATTGTCTTCCCGGAACTGGCCGAACAGCAGGCACTGCAAATGCTAGTGGGAGGGACAGGTGGGTGCAGCTGTTCATGGTGACTGGATGCATCTAGCACAGAAGGACACCCCTGTGGGATTCCCAGAGGTGTCTGCTTTTCACAGAGTGGGTTGTTCTCACACAGGATTAGAAAGTTCAGAAACTTCTGGTACAGCCCAGTCCTTGGTGGGGCAGAACCCTGAGGAACTGCATCTGTTTGCCAGTAGGGAGGAGAGTAGCCCACAAGTTGGAGGACAGCTTCCAAGAAGAGGGCGCTCCCAGGACAGCACTTTGGGTAGATGATTAATTTGTAGCTACACACACAGATTTGAATACTGTGACTCAAATCATATTTTCAGAGCACTTTAAAGCACTTGTTTCTCTGCTTTTTTTTTTTTAATGAAACAAATCTCTTTTGCCTCAGTTCATCTTAAACATTTAATGTCCTGGGATTTTGTCCCGAATCTCTTTTTCTATCCTAAATTGTTCCTAACTCTTTCATGCAGATGCTATGATGACCTCTTAAGGCCTTTCCTTTGAAGACTCAGGGGAGCTGGGCCCTCAGCTCATGGCTTCCTTTCCTGTATCCCACATTCCTTTCTATTTTCTTTCTTACAGGGGCATATCATTGCTGCTGGGGTCTGCCTGTCAGGGAGATGTGTATGTTGCCTTGCCCAGTAAATCACACTTGGACTTCAAAAGCCCCACAGGATCATTCTACTCAAAGAGCTACAATTCCTTCCTGGTGATGAAGTCCTCTCTGAAGTTCTGCCTCTTCCGGTGACTGGGACTGTAAAGGTGAACTTTCAAAGCTCCATTAGCCATCTTGCTATGAGGGTAGATGAAAACCAGCCTTAGGAGATCCTTCCCCTGCCTTCCCCAGCACATTCTCATCTACCAGATCTCCTACTAGTCTAGGTCACTCCTGGGCTTAAATTTTCCTGGTTCAGTGCACCACTCACTCACCCTCCCTGGCTTCCTCAATCCTTTTCCTGAGTGTCCACCCTGTGCCCCACTCCTACAGGAAGCTTGGCAGCAAAGGAGCTGGAATGAGTTCCCTCATGTTGTGCACATGTGTGTCTCATACAGTGAGAGAGCAGACGTCGTAGGTCCAGGGAGACTGGAGATCAGAGCAGGTGCAGAGGGAGGGCACGTTCTGCTAGAAGAGAGGAGGGAATGGCCACTCGAGAACTGCAGGCAATCACAAGTGTCCTGTGGGCAGTGGGAGATGTCCTCCCGAGAGCCTAAGCTTATAGAGGTGAGGGCAAGCAAGAGGAAGCAGGTGCTCTCTGCCCTCCCTTGGCCTCAAGCTGGACAGCGGTTTACAAAGTCCAGACGTGTCCGCCTGGGACAAGGAAGGCTAGCCACACTCAGGGCACTGCCGGACTCTTGTGGACCTGGAGATGGTGGTGGAGGGGTCTGTAAGGATGAGCTCACTAATGGCCTTCAGCTGGTACTGGCTGCCTTTCTGGAAAATCCTTTTCTGTTCTTATCGCTTCTCCCAACTGTGAATTAGAATTTAATGCTCTCTTTGACAACTACTCATCCTGGGCTGTCTCCAGGTGTCCCTGAGAAACACAGGCTAATCCACTTCCGTTTGTTTCTCTACCTACCGATCTGATCTGATCTGTCTTCTATAACAGGGTCCTTCCAACCAGGTGGGAGGGTGGACATTCTGCCCAGAAAATCCTTTATAGAAGAAGACAGGAGACAGGCAGGTGGAGGAAGTCCTTGCTAATTCTTTTTTAACTTCAAAAACCACATTCATCTTCTCTAAACAATCCCGAGATAATGAGCAAAGGAAAAGGTAAGAGCCAAAGCTAGGGTCTGTCCTGACCACAGGAGAGGGCTTTTGCCTCTGGGGTTGTCCTAGTGAGGAAGGACACTGAGTGGGTGGCCACTGCTCCCCAGCCATTATTTGTAGCCAACTGTATGGTAGCATTTAATGGAAAATGTGCCAACCCATATGGAGAAGCTCCTGTTAATTGGATATGATTTCATTGATGGTTAACATCATGTAAAATTAGTTACTTGGTGTCCTTTCCATTCTGTTTTAGCCAACTTTACAATTTTTCTCTGTGTGAAAAATATTTCAGAACTGCAGGCACATATTTGCATAACACACACAGAGGAAACCTTGAAAGGCAAGCACAATAAAAAACTTAAGAGAAATTCAATAAGACTAAAATTTCCTTATGAAAGTGTTAAATAAGAGACATAAAAACACTAAAAACACAATCTCCTGGAGAGGAACAAATGCATCCATATGTCCTTGAGTACAAGAAAATGACAGGCTAATTTACAAGGGTGAAGGTTGAGTACTTGAAAGACAGGGAATTTAGGTAAAAATGAGGTAAAAGCAAAAGGAAGAAAGCCTGTCATTCAGAATCCAGTATTGGAATGTGCCAGAAGCTGAGGAACGTCAGAACACCTACTGCTAGTGGGGATGGAGCAGGACTATTGGCACACAGGCTTATGTGGATTTAAATGAGTCAACGGTATTTAATGGACACGTGCTAAATGGTGGACTCTAAATCATATGCAGACTATTACAGTGAACAGGAGTGTTTGTTTCCAACCTCATGGAATGTATGTTCTTCTCAGAAGTGAAGCATAGAATGGGGGTGAAGTGCAAGATAGAAAGAGAATGTGTCATGAGGGCCACAGACATTCTGCATGGTCAGAGTGAGTCCTCTCCAACAACAAGACCAAAAAGCACTGGAGTTTTTTTTTTTTTTTTTTTTTTTTTGGTGGGGGGTTGGGTACCAGCGATTGAATCCAGGGTTACTTAACCACTGAGCTGCATACCAGTCTCTCTCTTTTTTTTTAATATTTTGTTTACAGACAGAGTCTCACTTAGTTGCTTAGATCTCCCTAAATTGCTGAGACTGGCTTTGAACTTGCTATCCTCCTGCCTCAGTCTCCCAAACAACTGGAATTATAGGCATGTACCATCATGCCTGGCCAAGAACCCTGGACTTTGATAAGAATGATTGGGAGTGGGGTGGGGCATCAGGAGCCTGGGGATGAGGGGAAGAAGAATGCAAACATGCTTATGGATTCAGAAGTAGAGGACTGGGTCCTTGCAGAGATGTGCACATTCTCTGGGACATTTTCCAAACTGTATCCTAAACTTTGTATCAGCAACACCATGTGGTAGTGAATTTGTGCTCATATCTATATCTATATCTATATATCTATCTATATCTATCTATCTTTCTATATCTAATATCTATATATACCTATATATCTATATCTATATATCTATATATCTATTTATCTATATCTATCTATCTATCTATATCTATCTATATATATATATATTTAAACTCGAGAGTAATGCACCATGACAGAGGAGGTTGAGCCTCTATGGAAAATAATGAAGTGCTATTTCTACAGCATCTCAAGATATTTAAGTCCAGAGAGGCCAAAGCAGAAGGAATGGCATCTACATCACATGCTCCAGCTCTGGAGGGAGAAAGTCACATGACAGACAAGCCAGAAGGCAGTTCAGGACTTGATGGAGCTTCCTCAGTTGAGGGTTCAGATGAGTGAACCCTCCTGCTTGGTGGTTTCCCATGAGTGTTGGTTTTGACCATTAAGGGACCGTGTCATGTGAGCTTTTTGATAGCCATCTGGAGACACTGGCCATTACCAACAGCAAGTCAAGTGGGGCTCTAACAGATTTGTGGGATGGCTGTTTTGCTGTTTTTCCAATCTTCTGCTTATTCTTTAGTTGAACTTTCTCTCCATCTCAGTGGGGATGGATGTGATTGCCATCTGCCTTTTGCAATCCCACAATGTATTGAACAGTGACATGACATGGACTGTCCCGCTACAGCTCTGCAGAAGAGGGACATAGAAGTCCTGGATCACTGACTCTGGGTTGGGAATATTTCCTTACAGAAACCTGAAAGGTATATAATATTATTTGTATTTTAGAAGGAAGAAAACCAGAATTTGAGAGGTATGAGAAACATCCAGATTCCTACATGTATATTCTGGAAAGCACAATTGCAAAACCAAGTCGTTTGACCCTGAACTTGCATGATTGCCATTTAAAACTACACCTATTTTCCCATATTTTCTGTTGTTGCTTATATTCAGAAAGTATTCTGATCGATTCAAGCAAAGAGCTCAGGTAATAGTAATAGTCACAACTGATACAGTGTTTACTATGCCCCAAGCATAGTTCTCAGAAAATATATATAGGTTGGCTTTTTTTTTTCTTTCTGTAAATTATCCAGTTCTCACTTGGACCCTAATGCATTGACCCTTGGCACCACCCTTAGAGGAGGAGGGAGGTGAGTTGTAGGGAGTTAACTGGCGACTAAGTCACCCTCCTGGAAAAAGAGCAGGCAGGGGAGCCCTGCTAGCCTCTGCACCAGGTGCTGAGCCCCGTTGCCTCCGCACAAGCCTGCTCTGTGGAGGTTGGAGCTCTGTTCGGGGACCCTGAGATGCCACCCCACACACCAGGCGTGAGAGATGCCGAGGGAAGCACTGTCCCCCTGGATCGCCCTCTGGAGCAGGGCTCCCAGAGGCAGCTCCCATGGACGCAGGAGGGGTCCTGGGCAACGCTCTCACCTCTCTTCCTTTCACCCAGTTCAGAAAAGCCAAGGGTAGTGTTAGAAAGGTCTGGGTGTGTGGGTCTGATTTGGGATCACACACTGGTTTTCACACATCAGCCCCATAACCAAGGGAAAATCACTTCTCTCTGATTCTTGGATTCCCAGGAGTAAAGTGGGGACCCTTTTGTTCTCTGGATGGAGAGGACTCAGGGAGCTGGCACTCCCTGAGCGTGTGGAAGGGCACTGGTGCCATAAACATGCCACGTGCAGGTTCTCTCCTATCTTCTTCTCTGGGACTGAACCCCTGCCTCATTTTCTCTCTGCTCTCAGAGACCGTCATTTCTCTTTTCCTTCAGTGGCCAGGAGTTTGTCCTGAGAGAGGTCCTGGGACGGACTCAGTCACAGGCTTCGTAAGGCACCCTGCCAAGAGATCAATGCGGTTTCCTAAGGAAGCATCTGGAAGCTTGTACATGTGCTGTCTTTCGGGCCTCCTCAACACGCTGCCCCAAGAGCACGTGGAAGGGCTGACTTCTCACAGCAGCCGGCTGCTGTGCATTCTAAGAAACACCACCGTCTGCTCTGGGCAGCCAAGGCCCTGCTTCTTACCTTGACATCATTCTCCAGTCACCGAGGTGCACCTCTCGGTTTTCCTCACCCCCACACCAGTGGCTCTTTACCTTGCCCAGGGCCCTCCCAGCAGTCAGCCCTGAGAAGCCTGTCTAGTGGGGTGGGGCCTCCCACAGGGACCGGATGAGCTGCTTCCCCAGGGGCTGGTCAGGGCACTGGGCAAGTCACTCCATCCCTCTACACACTTTGTGGACTCACCTGGAAAAGGAAGGATACCCGTCCTCCATCCCGCTCAGGGTCTTTTAGGGGGTCTGAAGATTTTCAAAAGTTGATGAAATAAAGATAATGAACTTTGCATGAGAAGCTCTTTACTCCTCATTGAAGGAGCACACTTCTGTGAATCCTATCTTTTAACAATTACCTAGAACACCCAAGACACAGTTAAAAGAACACAGAATGGGCTGCCTTCCCTTAGGACTTGCACACGATTGTTGTTGGGGGCCCATAACATTATCCTCACTCCAGTTTCTTCTCAAAAGTTCAACTCAAATATCATCAGCTACATTTCACTCTCATGATCATTTCAAGAACAGTCATTTTTCCTGCTCCTAACACCATAAATCCATCCTGATATCTTCCACATTCTTCCCTAAAAACTTGCTTTGGGTTCCTGTGCTTTGGTTCACTTTTTTTTTTTTTTTTTGGTATATAAACTCTTCGTTATTAACAGGACAGGCCTGCAGCCTCATTTCTTCTTGGACATCCCATGGTGTGGCCTTGGCACCCAGTGGTCTTAGTGTGCTGGCCTTGGACACGAAAGTCCCAGCAGTGGCACAGCCCCCTGTGGACCCCAGTCTTCCTCCCAGAGCTTGTTGTCTAGACCATTGGCCAGAACCTGGCTGTATTGTCCATCCTTTACATCTTTCTGTCTGTTCAGGAACCATTCTGAGACCTGTATAATGGATTCTGCATAATGGTGGTCACAGGTTCAGCCTCATCCTCAGTGAGCTCTCCAGCCCTCTTGGTGGGGTCAGTGTCTGCTTTCCCCAAGACCACTTGAGCATACCTTCACCCCACAGCCTTAAAGGCAGTGATGGCAAAGGCTATTTTCCACCGTCCATCCATGTTTGTGTTGAGTTCTTGCAAAATGTGCTGGAACTTCTCAGGAATCACTAGAGACATAGCGGCAACAGAGCGGTGGCATGTAGGCCTCCTGTGGAAGAGCCACTTTGCTTTTTAATGTAGGTAAGAAAACCACCTTAATCTGGTCATCCCTCTCAGTGGAGACTGAGGGACTTGCTGCTGTTGTTTTCATTGTTATTGAGGTTTTGGCTTTCCATTAGGAAGAGCCAGGTAGGCGGGTGCCTCTCTGTGCATGAGAGAAGCTGAATGAGCAGGGTGGGAGGGACAGTCCCCAGTTGTAGCTGGGAAGTCACCCAGGGCATCTGGGCTTGGGCAAGCAGACATGAAGGAAAACACACCAAAGCAGAGCAAAGAGAGAGGAGAGGAGAGAGTGGCTGGAAGAAGCTACTCTAGGCCCAGGAAGTGGTCAGTCCCATCTGTTGAATATTCATGGAAACATAAAGATGCTGACTGCTGTTCCAGATTAATGGGAAGTGTG
Source organism: Ictidomys tridecemlineatus (assembly GCF_052094955.1). Classification (NCBI taxonomy): domain Eukaryota; kingdom Metazoa; phylum Chordata; class Mammalia; order Rodentia; family Sciuridae; genus Ictidomys; species Ictidomys tridecemlineatus. The sequence continues at coordinate 5,262,784 of NC_135483.1, forward strand.
ATTTTCAGAGCACACACAATGCTAAGGGCACAGCCCAGAGGAAGAGAAGAACAGGACAGGAGATAAGAAGAAGCATTGGAAGAGCCCACACCTTGCAGACTAAGGCCATTTGAAAGGAAGAACAGGGGCAACAGTTAAACACAGCGCATGCCCTACTGCTTCCCAGTCTAGGCAATCAACGTTTCCACAGTAGACGATCAATGGAAAGACTCAGAGTATTGCAGTAATGGAATACAACTTAGCAATGAGGAAGCCCTCTTACTGGACAGTTAGGTAATGCAAGCAGGACACAGAAATGTCAAGGGCTTCCCTAGGAAAGCATGCAGCGGCCCTTTTCAGACCCAGGCAAAGAACAGGGATCTCTAGTTTCCCCACCCAGAGTTCATTTACTGTGAAAATATGTTCTTAATATTCTGCATGCACAGTGGAGACAGGATACCAAAAGTAATACCTGATTTACCTATGGGTAATTTTCTTAGGACTTTGCCAGGTCAAAGCGATTACAGGCACTAGGGACAAGTGGACTTAAGGAATCCAGATGCATGTAGCTCAAACTGCATCAAGCTGTTTTTTCTTACCATTGCAACCAGAGGGGCTTCTAGTTATGGACAATTATCTCCCCCTTTTTGACATCTGTCTGATCTCTTGTAGAAATTCTCCGCAGTGCTCACCAGCTGCTTTATCAGGTGGGCTGTGGCATGACTCGGGAGGTATGGCAGTGCAGAAAGGCATGCATAAATGAAGCAGTGAATTAGAAACAGGCTGTCCATCTTTTCACCAAGAACCATGTCATGGGGGGGGGGGTGGCACCTGCAGGGCTCCCACCAATCACTGATTTCTACACACAGCACCCTCCCACCACATGGTGACATGAACAGTTTAACAAGCTGACAGGAAATCTCATTTACACCTATGACTGGTATTATGGCTGCTTTCTTAATATGTTTGGGAAATTGCCCATACTATACCTGCCACAGGTGAAAACTGCATGCACATGCATAATTCATAAGCCTCCAATCCCAAAGAGAATTGCAAATACTGTTGTTATTCAGCTGCCAGTTTTTATGGCAACATCTCAGATATAATTGAAGACTGTGGAAAGGGGACTTGTGGGGAGGGGTTCTCTGTTTAGTCTGTGTTTGCTGTTAGGACATGAGTAATTTGTAGACATAACAAATGATAACTCTCATACCTATGCATATTCCAAAATGTGGATAAGTCACATTACAAGTTTTGACCTTTACAATGTTCTCGCTGTCTGAAAAGTTCTTCTCTTACCCCACTCTGTATATTTTAAATATAACTATATCTTTAAGTTTCTTATCTTGCTTTCATTGACTAAAAATAAATCTAACATGAAAGAAATAGACTACCACATTGCAAACATGTAAAATATTTACATGCTATAGAAATATATACAGCCATAAATTATAAAATATTTAGACATTATAGAAATACATATTCCCCTCCTCATATTAACCACCAGTAAATTCATATGTGCATGCACTTCTAATCCCTTTCTGTATGTATTTGTATATACATATGTCACAGATACACATTAAGTTTACCATATAAGTCATAATGAATAAATTATTGTTGTTATTGTTTGTCCCCTTTGATGATTTAAGCAAACATTTCATTTTAAAAGAGCTTTATATGCACAGAAAAGTTACAAGGAGAGCAGCATCTTCAAATGCCCCTGTCCTGTCCCCTGATGTGAATACCTTGCTGCTTCATTTGTCACAACTAGTGAGCTAGAATCATCACATTAGGACTCACTGGTTTATATCTGGCTTAGGCATCCTTACTTTTTCCTGATGTACTTTTCTCTCCCAGTCTGTGCCAGACCTCCTGGGTACCTCTATAGCACCCTTAGGTTATTAGTTGCACTGTGTCTGTGCACGAGTACCACCCTGCAGGTTGCACAGTGTTAAATGATTGTGGCGGTGTGCCTGACAGCAGTGCCTGGAGTTAAGTAAAGGTTGGGTATAAACATACTGTCTTTAAAGTACTCCCTCAATAATTTTTGTGTCCTGGGAAGGCACCTCTGTTGTTCCATACATAAAATACGGAGCATACCCTCAAAATGGCAACAGCCTTGCATACAACCAGCTGAAGACGGACGTTAGCTGAATGGACTTTGAGACAGTAAAACTTTCTTGAAACTATATGAACTCTAAGATTTTGTGGGAAATTCTGGAAAATATTATATTCATTTTATCCTTTGAGTAAGATTTGGACAAATATTGCTAAAAAGATCACCTTTTGGTGCATTTCTGATGTTGCTTCTCATCAACACCATATTTCTTATGTGCCTTCTGTGCATCATTAACATGGGATGGAAAGGGAAAACAGATGTGCCCTGCTTTCTATAAAAACTGATCATCATGGAGGAAGTCCTTCTACAGACCATGTCAGAGATGAGCGCAAAGAGGAGGTGAAGTGTGAGAACCAGCACATTCCCAGGGTCAGCAGAGGGAATGGAGGGAGTGCTGTGTAGTGGCAGCCAGGCCCCAGCTGCAGGGGCTGGGAGGCACACTGAGGACATCTATCATAGGTGAGTCAAGGCTTCCTTCTGAAGCAGTCAATGTTGATGCTATGAGGCTCTGGGTGAAGAGGGTCCCTGAACAGACACAGCCTCTGACCTCCAGATTGGCAGCAGAGGGCATGCTGGAGGCTGCCCGTTGCATGAGTACAGGCAAAGAGCTGATTCCAGGGAAGAGAGGACCAGGGGCTACAAAATGCACCCTGGAGGATCTGCCTGGTTTTAGCACCTCCACCTTGTCTACAAAATCTGGGGGTTGGCTTCCTCAATCCCAACACTGATTCAAAATATGAAAGTCTACTATGACTTACTTGTTATCTGAGGTGGAAATGTCACCCAGGCCTGTGGCACTCTCCAAGCCAATACCCACTGTATTTGCTGCAAAGTTCTCTTCTTTTTATCAGAGCAGGTAGAAATCTCAGGGTTCTGTTTATCATTCTACTCTCCACAAAGCATGCATTAAGTTAGACCATGTCACCTCAAAGTCTCTCTGACGTTAGTGGTGAACATCCATTTCCAATTTGTCATTTGATATCAGTCCAGCATGTCAATCTTCTTAAATTGAATTTAATGCACTTTGAGTTGTGTAGTATAAGAAGGAAACCACATTAACTATGCCCAGCTCTGTGTGTGTTTGTGTGTGTGTCTATGTGAATGCCACAGAGTGAGAGAAAGTGAGAGAGTAACTTACAGTGTCATGTGACACAGAACAGATAAACACAACCAAAAATAGAGAGTGGTGGGAAAAGAACAGATATGAAATTGGATATAACTTGTTTTCTGTTCCCACACTTCAAGCAGTCTCTTTAATCTTTCTGAATGTTAGAGTTTTTCATCAATATAATGGAAATAAAGTCATCTCCTGAACTGAAGGATTATATAAAGTAATTGATACTTTTAAATTTGTACATAGCAGATCCTTCGTTAATTATAAAATATTTTCTTTTTTGTTATATGTCAGATTGTCAACAGTTTTCTATTGATGTTTTCAATATGACTTATTTCAATATGTAAGATGCTATTCTTATATTTCCTTTCTGAGATCCTAGGAGTTTGCAATGATATTCATTTTCATAACAAAAGTGTTGTAGATGACTGGTATATGGTAAATAATAAATGTTTGGAAAATTATATTACTACTGTTTATAATGAGTTTTGTATTTAAATTGCTCTTAATTACTTATGAAATAAATGCATACATTTTGTTCCTAAATTGTGTCACAAGTCTGTGAGCTTTGACTTTTAGCTTGAGTATGCAGATGAAGAAAGTAAGACTGAGAAAGGAAGGTTGACTCTTGGCCCAGTGCATGCAACTAGCAAGAAAGACAGTCTGACTTAGAGCCCGGTTTATATGCTGGTGCTTGCACTGCCTCTCTTCTTTAGGCAACTGCACACAGAAATAGGCAATTATCATAGGAAATCAGCATCCAGAATTAAGCTATTGCATTTGATAAATTCAGCACTAGCTGTTGCTGAGGGTCAGGGATGTACAGGACTGCCAGCCATCACCATGAATGAGTTAATCTCAAGAGACAGTATCGCTCGTGATCACTGTCAACCCGAGTGAGCCCAGCACTCTGAAGGGCACAGCTGGGGAAGGAGGGAGGGACGGCACAGGAAGCTTGGTTTGATTTTGTCAGGAAACTCATAAATGTTTCATAACCTCCAGGGAAGATAAAACCTCCCCAAATGACCTCTTTTGATTGTTCCCTAATGGGGAGATTAGAAACCCAGATGAAACAGAGGCCAGAATGAAGACCTGCGTTCTGAAAACCCAAAAACGCCCTGTCAAAGTCCATGTCCCCCTATCTGATCTTGCGTGCCCTGCTTCTCTCTGAACTTGAAGAGGAAGGAGGTTATCAGTTTGTCACAGCAAGGGCAGCCATGGAGTCACCCAGGAAGGAAACTGCGCCTCCTCACTGTGGTTGGCAGAGAGTGGATCCACTCTCTGCGCAGTGGGCCTGGCCTGAGCCGGACTCCTCCATGGGCTCTAGGTCCTTCCTTGAAGTACGACACCCACTAGCGCCATGGCCATGAGATGTGCTGACACTGTTTGTAGCGCCATGGCCATGAGATGTGCTGACACTGTTTGTAAGTGGCGCACCTCAGGCGATACATTCCTTTAAAAAAACACACTTTCCTATTTGTTTTATTGGTAAGGATTTTTGTAAAAAGAAATGTGAATAAGCAAAAAGCAAAAAAAAAAAAAGCATTTTCTCAAGAAGTGGAGACAATCTGTGTGTTGTGACAGAGCATCTTCCCAGTACAAATGCTTTTAGGGAGCAGCTTGTATTTCTCTCCGAAACTTTTTTCTCCAAGTGATTTTAGTACTCTTTATTACAGTATGAATGGCATCCTCTTATTGTACTTCTATCTATTTCTATATATATGTGGATATAGATAAAGAACTCTATGTCAGTGCATAATATTTATATGTGTAAATTGCATGTATCCTATATTTGTTCATATTTTATTATATACACATACACACATATACACTTATATGTATATGAGTATTGCAAAAGATTTATGTGAAATTATGCCCATACACAGAATTTTCACTATACAGAGGCCAGTGTGCTTGCACTTTCTGTTGTATTCCTAACCTTACCCACCATTCTATTTTGCTTAAATATGAAGGGGTATGCATATGCACAGAAATCTTGCTAAATGGTCAATGAGCATTAATGCCCTCCCTGCTGCTTCTCAATTCAAATTCACCACGCACGTATCTGATTTGTCTTGTGATGTATGAAGTCTTTCATGATTATCTCCATCTTTCTATCTTTGGGTTTTGCCAGCTATAGGAACCTTCCACTTCTTCTCGTGAATCTCATTCTATCCTCAGAGGTCAGGCCTGAGTCCCACCTCCTTCTTGAGGCTTCTTTGAATTTTCTAGACAGTGAATAATACCCCATTTCTTTAGACACTTAGGAACATGAACTTTTTGGATGTAATACTACATTTCCTTCTGATTATGTTTACATAAGATTAAATGCATATACATATTTTCTTCCCAACGACTCAACTTTAAAGGGAGAAATCATAAAGCTATATGATAATATTAGCATAGTACCAAGGAGAGAGGGAGAGGGAGAGCGAAAGAGTGAGAGAGCGAAAGAGAGACAGAGAATCTTCAACTGTTTTATAATGGATGCATAGAATTGTACATTCTTATGTTGTATAGTATGATATTTTTATGTGTGTACACATTGTACAGTGATCAAATCAAGGATATTAATATATCATTGTTTCAATATTTTATATTTTTTATGTTGGGAATAAAGACCTTTCATCTATTTTGAAACACTTAGAATTGTTAATTATAGTCACTAAAATTATATGACACTAGAAATTATTCTTGTAAAATAATTTTATAATTATTTTATGTAAACATACAGAATTCAGTAGTATTTATATACACCAATAATAAAGTAGCTAAAAAATTCTATTCCATTTAAAACAGCAAAATAAAATAAAACAAACATCTAGGAGTAAATTTAACCAAGAAGGTGTAAATGTCCACAATGAAAACTATAAAGCATTAATTAAAGAATTTGAAGAGAACACATGCAAACAAAAGCTATCTCATGTTCATGGATTGGAACAATCAATACTGTTAAAAATGTTCTTACCATCCACTATGATCTACAGATTCACTGCAATCCCTAGGAAAATACTTCACAGAAATAAAATAAAACTAACCTAAAATGTATAAAAAAAAACACACAAGTTTTCAAAAAAGTAAAACATTCCTGAGCAGAAAGAACAGAGCTGGAGGCATCACAATAACTGATTAAAAATACTCTACAATGCCTTATTTACTAACGTAGTTTTGTGTTGGCATAAAAACAGAAACATGAGCAGTGGAAAAGGGAAGCCATAAATAAATCCATGAATCTATAGTTACCTGGGTTTGGACAAAGCCAGGAACATGCATTGAAGGAATTGGAGTACCTTTACCACGTGGTGCTGGGAAACTGTACATCCATATGCAGAATAATAAAATTAGAGTCTCATCTCCACAGAAGCAAAAACAACAAAGAAAAAAGCACAATTCAAAGTGGACCCAGAACTTGAGGATAAGGCTCCAAACTTTGAATCTAATAGAAGCAAAACACAGGGTAAAGACTTTCGAACATTGACAAGGGAAACTGGGCACAGATGTTTTGATTACGGGGTGTGTGTGTGTGTGTGTGTGTGTGTGTGTTTCCCCCTTTCTGGGTTTGGTTGAGTTCTCAAAAGGAATTCCTGAGGCAAGGGCCTGGGTAGGTGATTATTTGGGAAGTGTTGCTGGAAACATTGATGGTGAGTTCAGAAGGGATAGTAGACAGAAGAAGCCAGTACAGGGTGTCCAAGGAGCAGCTCTTGCTGTGGACATCAGAGGACCTGTTCTGTTGGAACCTGTGGGAGACAGAGTACAGGATGCCTTGAAGTCACCCCAAGCTGTGAGGACCAGGTGAGGGGCCTTGGAGCTTTCCTCCTTGTGGGCACTTCCAGACCTCCTGGTTCCAGGGTAAGAGAGCCCAGCTGCAGGTAGGAGGTTGCTACCGTCTGTATCTGGAGTGCTCACCCAAGTTCTCCTGTTAAAGTCTTAATCCCCAACATGGAGCTATTGAAGGATGGCGGAAAGATTGAGTTGCAGCCTGGGCGGGGGGCTTTCCGATCATTGGGCTGTGTCCTTCAAGGGGATAGTAGAACTCAGCTCCTTCCCCTCCCTTTCTTTCATCTTCTTTCACAAGGTGAGTTCCTTTGCTCTGCCAGAAGCTGCCTAGTGTGAGGTGCTTCTTTGCCAGAGGCCCTGAAACAATGGGGTCAATGAATCATGGTCTGAGACCTCCAACGTGGCGAGCCAAAATAAGACTTTCTCTTGTAACAAAAGTGCAAGTGTTTTGTTACATGATGGAAAGGTGGCTAACAAGGACAACAACAAAATTACTGGTGCTTAGGCTGTGACAACATCAGAAATGTGGGACACTTGCTGTGGGGATGTTCACTGGTTATTAACTGCTGTCTCAATGTGCCAAGCAATGTGTAGAAATGCAAACAGGTTCTCCAGCCACTTCAGTGCTGTATGTGGAGAACTACTTCAGTATTACCCAATTTTACCCAAATGAATTCAAGGTATTGTCTTCCCACTATTTTCAGCATGCGATACAGCTCATGTTTGAGAAGTCCTGGGCTTGTGATTCTCCACAACTCCCCCTTTCAACCTAAGCTCTCACCATGCTGGGTCTCTTGGCCAGCAGACACAGACCAGGGTATTGTCCTACTAGATCTCTGTACTCAAAGATCAACTCATTCTCCATTCAGTTTTTTTTTTTCTTTTCAAGGCTATCATGTCTATCTGTTCAAATGTTCAGGAGTCCAATATCTTCCATAAATGATTTGCTAATGTGTTTTACTGTATAACTTTGTTGTAAAGGAAGTTGCATAGGAGGATGGTGGTTAAAATAAGATCATGTGAAAGGACAAAAGAGACTATTTTTAACTCCAATAAGAAATCAGGAAAATAGAGATATGTTAGTGATCCATCAAGAAATGGATATAATTTAAAAAGCCCTGGAGTTAATTTCTGCCACAAAAAAATTTTGTGAGTTTTAAAAAATTACATTACTATAATTCAGCTCTTAGAGAGAGTCTGTAATGGGCTATATTTACCAACGGGGCTGAGTCATAACCCAAAGGTGGTAATGAACCCCACAGTGGCTGTGAAGAATTCCCTTTCACAGAGGCACTTGGAGCTCCACTGGGTTACAAACACTGTAATCAGAGTTACCAAGATGGCTTTATAGAAGTTATAGTTTTTTTATTTAAAAGGAAACTTTTATTCCCTTTAAGAAACAACAAATAGTACAATATCAAATAAAACTGGTTCTTTCTTTTGGCCCTGGGCCATTCCTACCAGGAGATTCTGTGCTATGTTTTCATGGCTTCAGTCTTGCCCAGCAACCCACCAGGCAAGGTTCCAAAGAGAGCGGACGATGCTACTGAGCTGAGGGCCAGCCATGGAGATGGCTCATATCTGACTGGTCTTAGCACTTTATGAGGACATGTGTGTTGGTACTGAGCTTCGAATTCATAACATTAAGAAGCATCGGTTAGAGACTTGTTCTACTCCTCTTCCTCTAGACCTTTTGATTTATGGTTGCCAGATTTAGCAAATATAAATAATTCACTTTCCAACTGGAATTTCATATAAACAAGAACACACACACACACACACACACACACGTTGAGTGTATACATATCTACATATGTTTATATGCACATGTATACATTTTGTTAGAGTTTATAGCACAAAGTGCTCAAGATACTAAATCAATGTTGTTAATCTGAAGTCTAGATTTAGAGTGCTCATGATTTCAACTGAAAACTGTATTCTAGGTCCCACTTCCCTTGGCTGGGCTAATCTGGGTTTCCACCCCACTCTAACCGTGCCCTGAGCCCCACTCCAGGTCAGAACAGGACACCACTGCATGACTGCAGGAGAAGGCTGTTCGTCCCAAGTTCATGGAGTCTTGATCTTGGTCGCACCTCTATGCTGACCTCATTCCAGAATGTTCTGAAGCCTCAGAGGCCCCTGAGGAACAATCTGGCACTGCACCACTACACCTCTCCCACTCGTCATTCATGTCCTCACCTGTCACCAGTATGACCACGGGAGCCTTCAGCTCCTGCAGGTGCCTCCTCCTCCACATCTGAGCATCACTCCAGGAACTGACTACATTTTCTTCATTTTTACCAGCAGAAAAATATCTGCCCCTAGTGTAGCATTCACTTTTTTTTTTCATTGTTAGCAAGTACTCCAGCACTCACATATCATTTTTAAGAACATTTTCTGAGCCTTGTGCTTGGGTTCCTTCATTATATTCTTCTTCCTGCTTTTTTGTTGATCTTTTTTCACTTTCATTATTCTTGGGTTTTGCTAAGGGATCTTAGCTAAATTAAATAGTATAATTAAAATGCTCAGGAGCATTATTCTTGCCAAGAAGAATAAAACAGAATCACTTCTCTACTGCCCCCTCAGATATCAAAAAAAAAAAAATTGCTGTAGAATAGTACCTCAAATTATTTCAGAAAACTTTGCATGTGGGAGAATTTTATACTTAGGGCAACCTGAAAAATATCCAAATCAAAGTTCAGAACACAGGAAATATGAAATTTTCCTCGTTTAATGTCTCATTAGAAGAAGAAGAAGAAGAAGAAGAAGAAGAAGAAGAAGAAGAAGAAGAAGAAGAACAAGAACAAGAACAAGAAGAACAAGAACAACAACAACAACAACAACAAAAAGTATAAATAGAACATATTTTGCTATCCAGGGGTTTTTGTATCATGCTGAGCCAGATCTGCAAAACACACACACACACAAAAAAATAAATAAATAAATAAATAAATAAATAAAAATAAAGACAGTGTTTGAAAATATGTAGTAAAAATGTCTCAATTTTTGGTTGATAGATTCACTACAGACTATGAATTCACATGATAGTGATCAAGCATAAGATTGTAGACAAGAAGCAGAAAACAGATTTTATGTCTCTAATGAACGATCTGCTCACCAAACACCGTCCTTGAATTCCCAGCTGCCTGTCCCAGCTGCCTTTGTGGTTGGTTAGGGCCATAGGCCTCACAGTGAGAATGTCCAGGGCAAGGGGATGCAGTGGAGGCGATCCTCCAGGTCTGCCCTGTAATGCACCCCACATTGAGCTCCTCCGTTTTGTTTTCTGTGGGATGAATGCAGGGGACTCTGGGAATCTAGACGGGAAAACCACAAGAGACTGAGCCCTGCTGGAGGGAGGTCATCTAGAGGGGTCTCTTGTCCTGGAACACCGACACTGGGTACAACATTAGTGGGAAACAACTGTTTTTTGAATTAAACGTTTACATTTTTGTTTTTGTTACTGTTGTTGTTTTTTACAGGAAGCTACCTTTCTAGAATAATGGAAGACACATTGTTCTTAATTTATGCATTCATTCAGCAAGTACACATAGTTTCTCAAATACGCGCCAAGAGTCTACTATGTTATAGAGACTCTGCAAGTTAAATATATTGGCAACATATGTGGACAAGTGTCTGCCATCACGGAGCTTGCAATTTCCTGAGGATAAGGGACAATAAGGAAAATGGGCTTATCGTGAAGGAAGCAAGTGAAGAAGATTGTCCCTGTTGCTAAACACTTCTCTCTCTCTCTCTCTAATCATATGTATATGATTATATATATCATAGTCAACTTCTTGGAATAGAAACAGGTGTGTATCACCCAAGCTGTGACTGATGAGAAGCCTTTCCATACAGAGCCAGGGAGGGAAGCTTCGGGTGAAGGGAGCACCAGCAGCCTTTGAAGAGGGAAAGGGAATTATGGGTAAAGAAACCACAGGAAGGGAACTGAGGAATGGGCAACTGGAGAAGTCAGCAAGGAGCAGGCTGTGAGGTGCAGGAGTCTCATAAGGACTTGTGAATTAAGTTTAAGTGCAAATGTTTGTTTGGTCCTTGAAGGAATTTAGTAGGTATAAAAAGACTGATATTTTTTAAATGTCTGCGTTGTTGAACGTAATTTTGATTATGAGGAGGGAAAGTATCTATAAGCCGGCAGGACAGTTCAGTGGTAGGGGTACATTAGTGAACAGATGTAAGACATGCTTTGGAGGTGGAATCAGCTGACTGAAGGAGAGTGTGTCTGTGCAGAGAGGAGATTAAGACTGATTTTCAAGTTTGCATCTTGGTCGCATAGTTCAAATGAAATATTGTTTCCTTGATTGAAAATCAGATGGTAAAGGCAGATATAAAGGAAAGACAAGGCTTCAGAGTTACCTTAGAGATCATTTTTGGACTTCAGTTCAAGGTGCTGGTGAGATGAGAAACAGGTAGCCCATAGGCATGAAGAATGAAGTTCAGGGGGAGATACAACAGGAGATGGAAATGTGGGCACTGTCAACCCAGACTCATATTTAAAACATGAGAAAAATAGGTCATTGAAGAAGAGACTATAGGGACATTAGGGTGCTAAGGACTGGTCCCTGGAGCAAGTTGGTGTGAGCTGAATCCTAGTGGTGTAAATATCTGCCTCTTTTCAGTTTCCCTGATGGTCACTGTTTCAGGCTTGGGAAGGGCTTTCTGGCTCTGCTCCCCTGTGTGATATACTTCTTTATTTTCACCCCCAGCATTGGCTGTGCTGCTTGTCACCCCACAGGCTCTCCACAGGTGACAGGAGGAAGGAAGGACAGACCACAAGACACTCACGATCTCAGCAGTCTCAGTTATGACACACCTTTTACTAAATTAAGAAATTCCTAAAGAGAGTCTGAAACGGCAGGTACCAATGCCCAGCCGTGGAGACAGATGCACAAGCTGGGCTCCGTCCTCTGTAGTCATTCCCCAAACTCAAAGCGAGACATTCTTAAGACTGGTGTATCTGAAATGGGCCCAAGAAGTTCTTTGGCATTCTAGAGAAATCCAAATTGCTCATTACTATTCTCCACTTTTAGTGCCATAAAATTTTTAGTAATGTTCAGGGAAATACACTTCCTGCAGCACTAATTGTGTGTTAAGGGAAGAGTGGCTCTATCTGCTTTAAGGCTGAATTATTAGAATTAAAGCATCCATTATAACCCCTGTGCAAGCCCTGTAGGGTGAAGCACTCTCTGGTTACCTCTGCTCAAATCGTTCACTGGAGCTGGGAAGGAACACTGCCTAGTTTATGACTTTTGTTGTAAACATCACCCTGGAGGGAAATAAATGTTTTCTCTAGTCTCTTTCCCTGGATGTGTCTCTATCGGCCTCACTTTCTCTCTCTTGAGGCTAGCAACAAACTATTATTTATTTCCTTTGTGGGTAATCTACAGATCCTTCCCCTACTGACTGAGCTGTGAATAGAACATCAGAAGTTTATTGAAATGAATAAACTTTAAGGCTCCTCCTCTATGCAGATGCTGTGCTAGAGGTTGGAGGCAATTGGAAATCAAAATCTTGTCATCCAGAGACAAAAAAAAAAAAAAAATACACATGGAGAAGTGGGAGTGTGATGACATTTTGGAGGGAGAGGAACACTGAGGATTAGCCTAGGATGTTTTGCTTACCTGCCTGGGTATGCAGTGTAGTTGGACATAGACTAAGGACATGCTTTGACTATCATGGACATATTTATTGGGGGTATGTTAAGAAGTAGCAAGATGTATGTGTCTTTTGGGCAGTCATGTACTTGGTCTGGAGTTTGAGAACATAATAAATATAGAGATAAATCTGCCACTGTGTGTGTCCCTTAGTAGAACTGAACCAACATTCCTTGGTTCAACATTACCTAAAATAAAAGGGTCAGAACAGTGGAGACAGAGAGATGACACATGCTAAGCACCTGACTTCATGTAGTATCTCAAGGTGACCCTCCTGTGAGACCAAGGTGCTATATGAACATTTGTCCAATGAACAAAGAAGCTGAGGTTCCGGGTATGGAGGGACCTGCTCTGCTGGCACTCATTCTTTGTTCTGATGTAACTGAAACTCATGTGTTTGTACTCTTTAGGGACTGGGATGACCATCAAGGAATCACTTGATGTCTGACATCCTATGAAACACCTTCATCTGAGGCTGCAGGGCAAATTTCTTAGAGGCATTATTTGACTTTGGATCACTCTCCTTGGATAGAGAAGGAGTTCAGATGCTTGCTAAATGAGTATATAGAAAAAGGAATAAATGAGAAAAGATTATTCCACTTAAAATCACTTGAAAAATATATGAAAATTTTTAAAATATGAATGAGAACACATTATACCAACACCCATTAAAAGTTTCCTATATCAATGAAAGAAGAGGCACAGAATATTTAAAATAACCTTTTCAAACCAGCCCAACATCTATCTCCAGATTGCACCCCAGAATTCCTGCTTATTCGCCTGTTTGTCATTTGGAACCACCAATAGTGCCATAAACTAGCTTGCATTGACTGTTCTGCCTTGAAGGTTTGGAAACAAATTCCCTCTTTCTTTTAGGCTCACTGAAAAACTAGAATGGGTGGGCTGGAGAAAATGAAAGAAGATGCAGGGAAAACCAGAGCAAGATTGATTCATTGAGCTAGTTCAGGGCGATTAGTGGTAAATGCCCATGGGGCTGTATGAGCAAGGTATATGGGGAATACACCTCAGAGAGAACTAGGGGAACCATGGAGGAGGGGCGCTTGTCCATGGAATTCTATGCCCTGTTTGTCAAGGTCATCCCAAGGGCATTAATCCCCTCACTTTTCCTGACTGCAGAGCTTTTGTGGAAGGAGACTGCAGGTCAAAACAAGATGAGGATGGCCAGACTGACTCCAAGAGCCAAAGGCTTTGCTAAGGTGCAGCTGGTTGATGTGAAGATAACTGCAGCAGAGAGGAGGAGCAGGAGACAGTGTATAAATATTTCCAGCACAGTCCACCAGGGTGAGCATGTTCTTCCCACAGCAGTGTGACGAAATGGAATGAACACTACATTTTGAACAAAAAGGCTTAAGTTTGTATCACAATTTGGAAAAATATCAGAGACCTCATGGCAAATGGGATCTTTTCAGTATTTTTTTATTGGTTGTTTAAAACATTACAAAGCTCATGACATATCATCTTTCATACATTTGATTCAAGTGAGTTATGAACTCCCATTTTTACCCCAAATACAAATTGCAAAATCACATCAGTTACACATTCACAATTTTTACATAATGCCATATTAGTGATTGTTGTATTCTGCTGCCTTTCCTATCCCCTACTATCCCCCCTCCCCTCCCCTCTCATCTTCCCTCTCTACCTCATCTGTTGTTGTTCAGTTCTCTCTCTTGTTTTTTCCCCCCTTTCCCCTCACAACCTCTTATATGTGATTTCGTATAACGTTGAGGGTTTCCTTCCATTTCCATGCAATTTTCCTTCTCTCTCCCTTTCCCTCCCACCACTCATCTCTGTTTAATGTTAATCTTCTTCTCATGCTCTTCCTCCCTGCTCAGTTCTTAGTTGCTCTCCTTAAATCAAAGAAGACATTTGGCATTTGTTTTTTAAGGATTGGCTAGCTTCACTTAGCATAATCTGTTCTAATGCCATCCATTTCCCTGCAAATTCCATGATTTTGTCATTTTTTTTTTTTTTTAAGAGGACAAAGGGCAGTCTGATTGGGAATGATTTCCTCATCACGGCTCCACATGTTCCTCTTCTTGCTGGTGACTCATATACTTCCTGTTTCCTATCAGTCAAGGGTTCTCACATTCCACCTTGACATATGACTTAAAATTCTCCACGTGTGCAAGCTCCTATACAATGTAAGAGGCAGCTCTGCACTTTAAGAAGTGTCAGGAATCAGAACGCCCAAGATTTAGGTTTGCTCTGCTACCTGCTAAGTGCTGTGACCTTGATCTGACCCATTGTCCTCTCCGATCCCCTTTTCCTGTTTTGTAAATGAGAAGAATTTCATAGACTCTGCGCTCCAGAGTAAATATGGCAGCATGATTATGAAGGTCAAGAGAAGCTGTACCCAGGCCCTGTTCCTGCATGAGTAGTTCTATGGTATTATTCAGATCCTAATCCCTGGTGTGAATGAGTCTGGCAAGCTGCCCCCAAGCTCCTTAATGCAGTCCCTTTCAAGAGGAAAAACATTTTCACACATTAAAACAGGAAATGCAAATGACTCATTCCCTCCCTGGTGACCAGAATGTTTATTCAGTAAACATTTCCCCCAGAAGCCCTTTTAGAGCCCCCCTGCCCCCCCCCTCGCTGTGAGTTAACATTCAATATCTTATTAGGCAAAGTCTGAGCAGCTATGACTCTGGACTAATGGGGTCGCAGCCAATCTATTTTGAGGATGGATTCATTAGAGGCTAATTGCACCAAGAGTGTCCAAGTTAATTCCCACCTCTTCTGTTTCTATAATCCTTGGCTCTATGCAGTAATAGCTCAACCCATCTATCTCCATAGAAACAGAAGTTATAAAGGACCAACAGAGCTCCACTATGCTGGAGAGAGAGTATGTAAGCAGAAAGTAGATGCATTTAAAGAAGTCTCCTGTCAGTTCTCAGGATAGGAGCTTCGCATTAGCAAGAGCAGGTCTGGGAGAGCACTGGGCATATATCCCAGGGGTCTGGCAGCCACTAAAGGACTCACAAGTGAACAGTTAGGAAGATTATAGACCAGGCAAGTGGTACCTTGTCAGTTACATCAAAACAGCTGCTGAAACTCGATTTCAGGAAAGGGAATGAGAAGCTAGGTGGCATCCACTCATTCAGCCAGGAAATCCTGTGAATTGCTCATTACTTACCGATAACTGCAACCTGGGGCTGAAATAGCAAGCAAGATGGGCATGGAGCAGGGTCCAGTCCCCACGAAGATGGCATTCTATCAGAGGAGAAAAGTTATCAACATATGAACAAGCTGCCCGGAAATATGACTAAACAATACAGCAGGCAATGAATTAATTTGACAAACCAAAATTTGGCATAGGTACACAGGGGTGTAGCTTGAATTTATTAAGTGAATATTAACTTCATAAAATATTTGGCTCCCAAAGTGAAACGACAACTTTTAAAAAATGTTGCCATTTCTCTTGCAGATGTTTAATTTCCTTGACTTGTTCATTTTTAGCGAAAAAAAATTCATTATCTTCTTTTCAAATCATTTTATACTGATTACACTTCCTGCCAGATTCTAAAGTGTATCTATAATCCATTTATTTGGCAAAAGAACAATTGAGCTTTCAGTCTTTGATTAACAAAGGGAGAAGACTTTAAATTCAGGATTAATATTGAGAAGGTAGGAGAAATCCTAAGTATTGAACAATAGCTCACACAATGGAACTTTCTCTGAATAATAATTAAAGCATTCAAGAAACTTTGTCTTCTGCCCCAGATTTTCTATGAATTACTCAAAGCATTGTAAAATTCACATCCATTTTCTGGTTTTTGTATTCTCAGCACAGTGTTCACCGGTAATGAGGGAATATTTATTGAAAAAAGGAAAAGGGGAGGGAGATTGGATTGAGGGACACAGATTTGAAAACTTCCCTGTTGATCTAGTCACAAAAAAAATCCTATTTATTTTCATACTGGGACTATGGTCACTTTGTTAATGAGGGCTCCATAGAGGAAAAATATATTTAAAACCATTAGCATAAGTAACTTCAATCAGCCTTTCCACACTGAATCCTAGAACCCTCACAGACCCAGGTGAAGTGACATTAAATCTTATATGAATTTGAAGCGGAAAACCACCTCCTTGCTGTGTCATTTCAGTTGCAGTTTAACTCTCACCCGGGTACACGGAGACCCTCCCCCTTCCACAGCCTTCTTCATTCCTCTTTTGTTTAGGGTCTGTCTTGCTATGTCCCCCAGTTGATCAAGTCGACAGCATGCTGCAGATATGATGTAAAGATATTAGTGCTTCAGGGAAGTCTGTAAGCGATTACAACCCACAATTTATGCCATACCTTAAAGGGCAATAACTATGATTCATTTCAGAAATGGGTGTTATAATCCAGCCATTAAAATTCCATAACAAACTTCTCTATGCAACCATTAAACTAGAACAGTGCATGTTTTGAAGATTTTTTTTTTTATAGTGAAAATTGTTCTGTTAGCTATTTGCTTTGTTGAAAGAACATTAAGCCTTACTGTGACAGGTTCCAACGGAGACAAGTTTCTCTAAGGTCATAGTTTAATCAAATATGTGCTAATGGAAATTACTGAAAGGCATATAACTTTCTTAATTAAAAGTCTTATTGAAGATATAAAGAATGTACCAAAGTACATATTAACATATAAAATAAATTGACCAAAGATGATTGGTCTAAGAATCTTCATTACAGTGACACAAGGAAGTATTCTCATTTAATACCAGAAATAGAACTAAGTATGATGTCCAGGAAGCAAAGAGACAACTTAACAGGAGACTAAATTAGGTTCCCCAGTGTTGGAAACCTCAGTTTAGCCTTGGAGCAATACCTGTGTTTCTGGAACTCACATCTCTCACCTACAAGCTGAAGTGGTTGGACTGTGCATTCAGTGAGGTAGTTCTCGATCTAAAGGCATCGACATGCAATTAGATAGTTAATAATGTTAATGAAAATATGGTATGTGTTTTATTTTCCAATTGAACTTAAATTCTAGTGTATCCATATTGTAACCCAAATCAATTCAATTGATTTAATTAATGATTAACTTAACTTAATGTCAGCATAAAGCTAATGTCCTTCCTGGATAAGTGTAGCTCTCTACATAGCTCGAAGATATAGGAAAAGAAAATGCGAATGTATACGAATCGTCTCAAGAGCCAGGAGTGCATTGAGCAGATTCTTTATTATCTGTAATCCTCACTGCTATCATCTGAATATTGGGCAAGTTGTGTTCTGTTTGAAGATTTCTTTGGTGAAGAAAAATGCAGAATATGAAATACTCTGCATGGTGTGGATGCAGGTAAGTAGTAGCTGGATATGGTATGGTAATAAGTTTAATAGTATGAGAAATTATAGTGCTATATGCATGTATTCGGTCAGTTCAGTCACTGAAGGTATTTGTCTAGCAATGATTTCCAGGACATATTATATGGATCATTTTTTTTAGGTACAGTGAGAAGTTTTGTTGTTGCATGTAACTGTGAAGGGCAAGAACACAGCTGGAGGCAGCCTGGCCAGGGATGTCCTGCCACCTGGAATGAGATGCCCTCCTTCATCCTGACATCGCTCTTCATTGTCTTCAATGTCTGCTTTCTCTACTTGACAGGATTTGACCACCACCAGCTTCCAGGCTCAGGCCTTTACATGTCCTATCTAGAAATACATGGAGCTTATGAAGCTTGGGTACAACTGGAGTAGTTCTGAAGAATAATCCAGATGAATCGAGCATGGGTCATATGTCTACCCTGAAAACAATCACTGCACTCAAGAAGTGGACACACTTACTAATGCAGCAAGATCTAGACGACACTCCTCAACCTAGTGTCGTAGCAGGGACCCCTTCCATCCGAAGGACTGAAGAGTCTGATTTGCATTCACCCTCAAAAATTGGAGTTTGCAATGACAGAGTCTTTGGGTGCAAGATCACACATCTTCCAGAATTTCTGTGGTCTCCAGTAAGCCTATTCAACGATTAGCAACTTAAGAGAGTTCCAAACTCAGTCTTCGCAGGTGTTTCCAGCTTCATCTTTCCAAAGGCTCACGACCCCTCATTTTTGGTAAAACTAAAATACTTCTTCCTTCAGCCCTTCACACACAGCACTGTGAGTGAGCACATGAGCTGAGCATTTCACAGGGCAACACAGCACCTGCGCCTATGATTCTAGTGAGGCTTGCCTCTCCCTCACGAGAGTGTCTTCAAGACATTGAGTCATCTTTTGAGCCTTAGTTTTCATGTGTATAAAAGCAGAAGTCTACAGCATAGGGCCTTTTCAATTTTATTTTTTCTAAACTTTATCTATATACTTGTTCAATTCAGTGAATACAACTGGCCCTAGGATTGCTGTATGTATACACATGGATGTATAACCAATGTGATCCTGCAATCTGTACACGTGGAAAAATGAGAATTCATACCCTATTTGAATTAAATGTATGATATGTCAAGATCATTGTATTGTCTTGAGCAACTAATAAAAAAAAAATAAAGAGTTTTTCATTGACTCAAGTTTTTCAGACATCATCCTTTTCTTCTGATTGGGACATACTTTTTTTTAAATTTCAGGGAATTTTAGACTTTATGGTTAATATCTGAGCTATCTGAGGCCATGACTGGTTGCTATCATTTTCTGAGAAAAGCAATTTGCTTTCTTTTGAAACTCCTGGGACAGGCATGGAATGAATCCCGATGCTTCTTCAGACTTCATTCCGTCAGTCTTTAGAGCCCTGCTTCTTTTCTGTTTTTGTCCCATCGATGTGTAGAATAGTCTTTAAAAATTTCAATTTTCAAGGAATTTTTATGATTTTCACTATTCTCTCAGAATTCAAATTTGACACAGGCACTTGCTTTGGATTCTCAGATGGCTTGTGTTTCTACTGTAAACAAACACTGAAAACAAGCCCAGAGGGCATAGTCTGCATCTATGCCTTACGAGGTACTTTTAGATTAGGAGTAGTTCAAGAAAATCTTAAAGAATCTGAGACCTGCTGTAGCAAAAGTTGTACTATGCTCCTACTTACAGACTTCCTAGCCAAAGAAAAATATTTGAGAAATACTGAAGGTGGGTTGATTTTGACTTTTTCTTACGCTTTCATTCCCTTTGAAACATTGTGAAGGCAGAGACCATGCCTCACTAGTGCTCAGTTGCTTCCTGAGCCTAGCAGGGCTGTGCACATAGCAGATGCCAAAAACAGAGGAAAGCCAACACCATTGCTTTGTAGACGTTGGAAGGCAAATATGCTGCTTTCCCTAGTCAGAAATCCTTGTAGCACTTCAGTGGCATTTCCTATGCAGCTGCCTCTGTGAGGAAGAACAGAGCAGGCCCATGGATTGCAGGAAGTTGGAAAGCCACTAGAGCGATTTGGAACAGATATAATCAAAGTTCTTTGCTGTTGCTATTATCTCCTCTCTATTCCATGAATGCTTCATATTCCAGGGTGGGAGTGCCCTGCTCCTCACTCCTGAACACTCACCCATGGGATAGTAACTGCTTTGGTTTAGACGTGGTGTCCCCCAAAAGCTCACATTGAGACCATGCAAGAGGGTTCAGAGGAGAAATGAGAGTCTTAACCCAATCAGTGAATTAATCCCCTGAGAGGGATTAACTGAGTAATTGAAGTGGTGGGGTGTGGCTGAAGGAGGTGGGAATTGGGGTGTAGCTTTGGGGCATATATTTGTATCTGACAAGTAGAGTCTCTCTTTGCTTGGTGATCATCATGTGAGCTGCTTCCCTCTGCCACACGATGTGTGCCTCACCTACAGCCCCAAGGAATGGAGCCAACCTTCTATGAACTGAGAACTCGGAAACTAGGAGCGCTCAAATAAGCCTTTCTTTCCCTAAAATTGTTCTGGTCAGATCCTTAAGTCACAGTGGTGGAAAACCAGATTAAAACAGTAACTGTCCTGGAAAGTCCCTGGGGACAGTACTCTGTTGGGTAGCAGAGGCTCCTGCCTCCTGAGGATGCTGCTTGCAGTCATCACCTTCAGCAGCATCACCCTCTTTCTGTGACAGTAAGAGCACATGTTGCTCAGACCCTCTGCCTTCTGCCCTGGAATGGTCAGAGTGGCCTCCACCAGTTGGTGGCTATCCCCTGTTGTGTGCCGGACTCTGTTCTGTTGGTCTGCTTGTGTGGTCCCAGTGAGAGTCCTGTGAGGTGGGTGTCTTATTGCTGGTGCTAGAGGAATTCTCGGAGACCTGAAAAAGGAGAGGATCAGAGAGCCCCAGCCACACACCTGGTGGATGGAAGAATGGGTGACAACTTTCAACAGGTGACTCATTTTCTGCTGTGCAAATTCCTCATTGAAGCAAATCTCACTGACATGTGTCACAGGTAGTGATCATGCACTCAACACCCACAGTGTATGGGGTCTTCCTTGTAATCTCACAAGAACCCAATGATACTGGTGTGCTTTTCCCATCTTTCCCATCAAAGAACCTGGGAATACAGTCGCTCAGTAACTTGATAGTCAGTAAGGAGCAGAGCTCTGATTTGAACTCAGGATGTCTGAACGTGCACCAAGCTCCCACCTGTCCTGAAAAATTGCCTCGTGAATCTAGAGGCTGGAAGGGCAGATATCTTGGGGGAGAGAAAAAGCCAGACACCCTTGTGAGACCACCACAGTCTGAGTCACTGTTTAGATGGTGACTTTGCCAAGAGTCAGTACCTAAAACATCCTTTGCCCTCAAACTGTGACTCCGCAGAGCCTCTTGGAGGTCCTGCCCCGGGCTCTCCAAAATGGCTCACACTCCCTTAGCCAGAGTTGGATTGGCCTTGCCCATGCCCTCCCCACAGATTCCTTCTTGGGCTTTGGTCCTTCCTTAAGACACAGGTCCACTGCAGCAGGCCCCCTTAGGTGTCTCATTTCTTACAGTAGCCCGTGAGGAGACTGCAGCAGGAGTTGGGCTATAGGATGGTTTTTCTTCATGCCTCCCTTCTTCTTTTTCCTTCTCTCTCTCTCTCTCTCTCTCTCTCTCTCTCTCTCTCTCTCTCTCTCTCTCTCTTTCTCTCTCTATCTCTCTCTCTCTCTTGGGAGTGTAGTTCTTGGAAATAGAAATAGAAATGTATCAATAGAGATGTCCCCTTGGCTGAGAGCACACAGCACACATTCACACAGGATGAAGTTTTCTTATTGGTCCTGCAGAAAATACTTCTATTGCTTTTAATAATTTCTCTTGTCTTCAAAGTAATTACATGGCATCAAAACCAAAAAAAAAAAAATTTATCATTATCTTCATTTCTTTCCTGGAAACTGCGATTGTAAAGCTCTGAGTAGTGCAAGTAGCAGAAGCTCATTTGAGACTCCTAGCTGGCACTCCCCAGGCCTGGTCCGGGCATCCTTCATGCCTCACTTGGTCATGCAGGAAGCAGTTCCAAACCACTCTGCCAGAGCCACCTTCCAGTTTGGAGCTCTCTCTGCAGTTTAGATCTTACCATGAAGATTTTAAATCAGAGTCTAGAAAAATGCTTTATTTTCATTGTTGAAACTGTTCCCATATTTAAAATACATCAGATTCAAATTGAAATAGGATCATTATTTAGTATTTCATGCAAACTGATTTAAAATAATAGGCATATATGCATTCAATCAAACAATTTCTATTATCCTTATAAAGTTTCGAAATATTTTAATAAGCCACGAAGGGTAAACTATAACAGAGGAAAAATTAATTTTCTGGTAACCATGTCAATTTTACCAACATGCATATTAGAATGCGGATAGAAAATGTCAGAGAGAGACATATGCACTATATCAATTTTTACTTGAGTCATAATTAAGGCTATAAAATGTGGCATGCTGAAAAATTTGGAATAATGAAATATGATAGAAAAATTGACATCCGTGATATCAACGACATGGTGTGAAGGAGACAATGAGTGCCAAGGAAACCTTGTTTTATGGACACTTGTACAAGGGTGTCTGTATTAACTGCTCTTTATATCAGATAAGTCAAACCACATATTTCAATCACCAGCAAAGTTGCTGCTTTGAGTATCTCCTAAAATGGGAGTTTTCAAGGTATATAAAAAATAGACACTAACAAAAATTCAAAATAATGTGTGCTTCAAATACCCCTCCAAGTATTTCTGCTCATGCAAATTACTGATCCTTCTGTGGGTTTTCTACTGTGATCAGCATTTGCATCTGAATGGAGTGGGGAGGGAGCTGGGAGCAGCTCTTGACAGAGCTGGTATTTCTGATCTTAGCAAACATCCACATTTACCAGGAAAATGCATTATTTATGAATTCATGGCATATGATGGGGAAACTACTGCTGTGAGCATGTTATTCTTCCTATGTGTGTATTTTGTTTTGTTTTCCCTCAGGAAAATGGAATAATAAAAAGATGATAAACTGCATTCAATGTGTTCGCGTCTATTTGAATCCATGTCCCCTGAACTTCCCACTGGGGCTGATTTCTCAGAATGAGGTTATTTATTGAGACTAAACAGTAATTGTGTAAGTTGACCACAGTAGATTCTTGCAGAATTCAAGGACATCTTCTTTAATTTCTTTCTCATTAGCAGTTGGCTGCTTGCACATCCTATCATACATGCAGTTCTCTTTTATTGAAGTGTTTGTCTTTCTGTAGGTCCTGTCAATGGTGACACTGACACTCAGGAATATTCATCCTAGATTTGATCTTCCCTTTCCCCACCTCCATGTGTTCCATTTATCAATCACTTATTATATTGAAACTTATTTTACTTTTATACTGTGACATAATTAACATAACAACGTTCATCAATCTAAAGTGTATCCTTCAGTGGGTTTTAGTATAGTCACAAAATTATGCAACTGTCACCACCAATAACAGAATATTTTATCAGTACACCCACAAAAAATATATGACTTAAACTTCATTCCTTTTCTGCCCCCAATCCTAAAAGCACAGCTATATATTCTATTGTGGATTTGACTATTATAGGTATTCATAAAAATGGAGTTATATAATTTGTTGTCTTTGTGCATCACTTATTTTAATTTTCCATAATAGTTTTGAATTCTTGATGTTCTTTATGTAGTAACACATAGCAATACTTCATTCAGTGTTTTACACACACACACACACACACACACACACACACACACATCAAGAGATTGAACCCCCAGGGACTGAGCTTCATCTCCAGACCTTCCTTTAATTTTCATTTTGAGACTGAATCTTACAAAGTTGACCTTGCCATCCTCCTTCTGCCTCAGCCTCCCTAGTAGCTGAGATTACAAGCATATTCCACTGCTACCACATGGTTGAATAATTTGATTTCTGTATTTACCTGTTGATAGACATTTGGTTTGTGTCCATTTTGTGGCTACTATGAATATCACTGCTGTGCACATTCCTCTATACATTTTTTAAAAATTTTTTATTTTTAATTTTTTTAGTTGTTTTCATGTGGTGCTGAGGATTGAACCCAGGGCCTCACACATGCGAGGCAAGAGCTCCACCACTGTGCCACAAACTCAGCCCTCCTCTATATGTTTTTATGTGAATATAAACGTTTGGTTCTCTTAGGTACTTGGATGTGGGGCTTCCTGAGTCATAAGCAAAACAGGTTTAATTTATTGAGGTATCAGTCAGAATTTTCTCCAAAGTGCTTGGACCATTGTATATTTATTTCATAGTTTTTTTTTCCTGATCCTAAAGGAAAGCTTCTTTCCTTCACCATTAAATATGATATAACTGTAGACATTTCATAGATGCTGTTTTAAAGACTTTCCTTCTGTTCCTAGTTATTTACACATTTTTACCCTGAAAGATATAGGCAATATTTTTGCTATTTTCATTGAGATGAGTGTCTTTTGTTTTGTCTTGTCTTATTAAAAAAATATAGTATATTGTATTGATTGATGATCATATAGTAAAGCACTTTTGCCTGTTATAAATCTCACATAATTATGTTGTGTAAAATACATATGTGTGTGAGTGTATATGTATACATATGTATTGTTTGCTAATATTGTATTCAATAATTTTTATATCCATTTCACAATAGATACTATTCTATCCATTTTTTAATGTATCACTTGATTTTAGCATCAAGTCAATACTTTTTTGATAGAATGAGCTAAGACTTTTATGGGAAGATAGTGTGAAGTTTATTCTATGTTTGGGTGATTCTTCTTTAAATATTTGATAGAATTTTTCAATGAAAGCATTCTGAGCTTTCCTTTATTAAACGTTTTTGATGACTAGCTCTCTCATATACTCTCTCATATACTCGTTAAAGTATTACCTACCACATTTTTATTGGTGCACTACAGTTTTACATAATAGTGGGATTTGTTGTTACATATGTGTGCATGCATACAATATAATGATATAATTTGGTAAATATGATTCCAAAGTATTTTCCATTTTCCATCTTTTTTTATCCCCTGGTCTTTTTCCTCCACTTTAATAATTTTCATTAATTTTTATGAGAATCCTCCTCCCCAAAATGTTTTTTTTCCTGATTGTCCTTTAGGATCCAAAAATGAGAAAAAACACCATATGACTTTTGACTTTCTGCATTTGGCTTATTGCCATTAACATAATGTTCTCAGTTCCCATCAACTTTCCACCAAATGGCATAATTTCATTCTTCTTTATGGAAAAATAAAACTCCTTTGTGTGTGTGTGTGTGTGTGTGTGTGTGTATACATATGAATCACATTTTCTTCACATATATGTGATAAGTATATTTCACATATATGTGTCTTTCACATATATGTGATACACACACACACACATATATATATACACACACATATCTATATATGATGCGAGATATATGTATCTCACATTTTCTTCATCCATTGGGACTCCTAGGCTGGTTCTATAGTTTGGCTATTGTGAATTATGAAGTTATAAACATGAGGTATGCACATATCACTGTAGTATGATGACTTTGATTCTGGAGAATAAATACCAAGGAGTGGTACAGCTAGGTCCAATTTTGATTCTATGCCTAGTTTGTAGAGGAAACTCTACTGATTTCAATAGTGGTTGTACCAATTTACAATCCCACCAAGAATGTGAACGTGTTCTGTTTCTCCACGTCCTCTCCAGCATTTATTATTATATATAATCTTGATGGCTGCCATTCTCACTTGTGTGAGATGAAATTTCAGTGTGATTTTTATTTGCATTTTCCTAATTGCTAATGATGTTGAACATTTTTTTTGTACATTTATTGATCCTTTGTATTTCTTCTTTTGAGAAGTGTTTTTAGTTCATTTCCCTTTTATTAATTGCATTTTTGGTGTTAAGTTTATTGAGTTATTTACATAAACTCAATATTAATCCTCAGGAGCTAGCAAAGATTTTCTCCTATTCTGTAGGTTCTTGTTTCATGCTCTTAGTTGCTTTCTTTGCTGTGCTGAACCTTTTTAATTTGATGCTTTTCTGTTGATTGACTCTTGACATTGTTTCCCAAACTTTAGAAGTCCTGTTGAGAAACTTGTTGCATGCTGAAGTGTTGACTCTGTTTCCATCTAGGAGTTGCATGCTTTCTGATCTAATTCCTAGGTCTTTGATCCATTTACAGTTGATTTTTGTGCAGGATGAGAGATAAGGGTCTAGTTTCATTCTTCCACATATAGATAACCAGTTTTCCCAACAACATTTCTTTAGAAAGGCTGCTTTGTCTCCAATGTATGTTTTTAACATTTTTGTCAAAGATCAGATGAGTATAAATATGTGAGTTTGTCTCTTTGTCTTCTATTATGTACCATTGGTCTATGTGTTTTTATGTCAATACCACGCAGATTTTGTAATTTGTAGTAAAATTTGAAGTCAGGTATTGGGATGTCACCAAGGTTGCTTCTTTGGCTTAGAATTGCTTTGGTTATTTTAGGTATTTTATCCTTCCAAATGAATTCTGTGACTATTCCTTTTTTGTTTTGTTTTGCAAAGACTATCATTGTTATGTTGATGGAGATTGCACTGAATCTGCATATATATATATATATTTTTTTTGTAGCATGGCCATTTTTACCCTACTAATTCTGCCTATCCATGAACATCTTTTTCATCTTCTTGGATCTTTTTCAATTTCTTTCTTCAGTTTTGAAGAGTTGTCTAGATTTCATTGTACAGGACTTTGACCTTTTTTTAATTGCTATTGTTGTTTTGTTTTTATTTTTGTTTGTGGTTACTGTGAATGAAATAAATGTGAATGGGATTGTTTTTTTTTCTGATTTCTTTCTTATCAGGTTCATTTTGGCTTATGGGAAAGTTTTTAATTTTGTAGATTGATTTTGGAACTTGCTACTTTTCTGAATTTGCTTATTAGCTCTAGAATTTTTCTCTTATAGCTTCTTGGGTCTTCTAAGTATAGGATCATCTCATCAACAAACAGTGATAATTTGACTTCTTCTTTTTCTATTTTTATCACTTTTCTTTTCTTGACTTGCCTGATCGCTCCAGTTAGAATTCCTAGTATTATATTGAATAGGAGTAGTGTGAGTAGATATCTTGTTCTGCATTTTAAAGGAAGTGCTTTCAGCTTTTGCCCACTTACTATGAGGTTGATTTTGGTTTTATCATATATGAGCTTTATAATGTTTAGGTAGGTTCTTTTAATTCTGGTTTATATGTTGTTTTTATTATGAATGGGTGCTGAATTTTCTTGAAGTTTTTCTCTGCATCTATTGAGATTACTGTATGATTTTTGTTTTTAATTCCACATATGTGTTGAATTACATTTATTAATGTTTGTGTGTTAAGTCATCCTGCCAACACTGGGATAAAAATATCTTGGCCCTGATATATAATTCTGTTAATATGTTGTTGAATATAATTTGCTAATAGGTTATTAAGAATTTTTACATCCAAATTCATCAGGGATATTGGTCTGTGGTTTTCTTTCCTTGATGTGTCCTTATCAGGTTTTGGTATGAGGGTGGTACTTGCATCATAGAATGAATCTGGATGTATTCCATCCCTTTTTATTTTATGGAATAATTTGAAAAATATTGGCACCAGTTCTTCTTTAAATGTCTGGTAGAATTCAGCAGAGACTCTGTATGTTCCTGTGTTTTTCTTTGTTGCAAGTTTTTTTTTTTTTATTACTGCTTCTATCACATTGCTAGTTATTGTTCTGTTTAGAATTTCTATGCCCTCTTGACTCCATTTTGACAGGTCATACATGTTTAGAAACACATCCGTTTCTTCTAGGTTTTCCAATTTATTGAAGCATGTGTTTTCAAATAGTCCCTAAAGATCCTCTAGGTTTCTATAAAGTTTGTGCTGATACCTTTTTCATCTCGAATTTTATTAGAGTCTGCTTTTTTTGTTGTTTGGTTAGATTGACGAACAGTTTAATCAATCTTAGTTATTTCTTCAGAGAACCAGATCTTCATTTTATTGGTCCTTCGTATTGTGTCTTTATTCTTTATTTCATTAATTTCAAATCCAATCTTAACTATTTCCTTCCTTCCGCTGGCTTTGGTTTGCTCTTGCCTTTCAAGAGCATTGAGATATATCATTAGGTTATTTGGGATCTTTCTGATTTTGTTTTTATATAAGCACTCCTTGCTATAAAATTTTCTCTTAGAACTGCCTTCAAAGTGCTCCCAGAGATACTGATATGTTGTACGAATATCCTCATTTGAGTCTAAGAATATTTAAATTTCCCCCCGAGCTCTTCTATCACCTATTCATCCTGCAAGAGTATGGGTCAATACTCTTGTGTTTTTATAGTTCATGTAGCCTTCTTTACCCATCAGGTTAATCTGCTAGTCTATGTCTTTTAATTGGAAAGCTGAGAATATTTACATTCAATATTATAGAGAAATGTTTTTAATTCCTGATATGTTGATTTATTTCTAATATTAAATTTGTTCCTGTTTTTAAATTTACTTTTATATTCTTTAAATGAAACTTGTCCATTTGTGAGTTCTGGGTTGCTTTTAATTTCTTCTTTGTGTATTTCTTTCTTTCTTTCTTTCTTTCTTTTTTTTTTTTTTTAGTAATGCCTGAAGTGTGGACTTAATAGACATGAATTCTTTTAATTTTTAATATTTTGGAAGATTTTGGTTTTTTTTTTCATTCTGAAGGACAGCTTTTTCAGATATTGCAATATTGTTTGGCAATAACTTTCTTTTTTAATTGATTTTACTATTTTCTTAAAATACACGACAACAATGGAATGTATTACAGTTCTTAATACACATATAGAGCACAATTTTCTTTCAGGGTTTGAAACACATCATTCCAAGCCCTTGTGAATTTTTGCAGTTTATGTTGAGAAATTAGATAATTATCACCTTTCTTAATGTGACCTGATATTTTTTTTAATATGTTAGGCATTTAAATTATGATATGTTGTAAAGAGTTCTTTATTGATTTTATCTATTTGAAATAGACATTTGGAAATTTTTTAGTTATTATTCTCTGAAGAGGTTATTTGTGCCACTAACCTGCTTCTCAAAACCCTTCTATATTTCAACTATTCTTAATTTTTGTTTATTAATATTGTCCTCAATTTCTTGTATATTGTGGTCATTTTCTTCATTACTTATTTTCTTTATTAGTGCCTGAATGTTCAATTCAGTCACTGTTTTTCATCTCTAAGAATCTGTTTTCAACATGGTTTATACTATTAGAGAGACTTCCAACTAAACATGTTCGTGTGATTTATTGTGTCTTTCTTTTCACAAATTTCTGTTTGGTTCTTTTTTCAATATCTTCATCTTATTGAATTTTTCACTTATATCCTGTATTGAATTACTTATTTCATTCAGTTATTTTTCTGTATTCTCTTGCAATTCAATGATCAATTTTATAATTATTCTTTTGAGTTCTTTGGTATTCCATCAACTTTAATGATTGGGTTCAGTTACTGGTGAAGTATGAACTTTAGGAGATATAAAGTTACCTTCTTTTTTTCATATTTCTCATATTACTGTGTTGAGTTTTATCCATTTATTAGGAAGAATTTTTCTTCCGCTCTTATGGGTGGGATTTTGTGAGTACATCTTTCTTTCCTAAAGTGTTCTGAGATATCAGGATGTTGTATATAGTTCAGCATATTTCAGGAAGGGATTTTAGAGTGTAATATATTGGTTATAATTAGTGTTTTTATATACAGGGTATATTTTGTCAGCGCTTGAGGGGTCTATTTTTCCAGGGTCACAAAAGACTAGATCCTCTGTAAATCTCAATGTCCTGTATATAGCTAATTGTGTGGGGTACATTTTCTGCTATTGATCTTATTCATTTAACAACTCTGCATATTCTAAAGGGATATGGGAGTGGTCTAGATTGAGACCCCTCACATTTGTGTTGTTTACAAACGTTGTGTTCTTTGCTTTTGTTATAGGAGTGGATGTCCATGAATGGGAACTGAGGGTCCACCCCTAAGTGTTCCTACTTGAGGACTGGTCATTAGTTTAGGGTTTCTTTTGTATTAGAGAATCCCTGATGTTTGAGCAGGGTTAATCTGCATGAGGAGCACGGTGTGCTGTATCTGGACAGGGTTTAGGTCAGGAGCAGGGTGCTTTCCCTCTAAAATTGCAGTCTCAGTGGATTCCCAGAATCTCACATAAGAGGGGAAAACAAACAATATCAACAATAGAAGCCAACAATATACAAAGTTAAAATAAATGTCTGGTACACACTGCAACATCTGCAATCCTATTTACAACAAAAAAACGGGGATGGTGGGTCAGCAATTACCAACAGCAAAAATAACAAACACCCATGAACTAGTTCTGACAGTGAAGTAAACAGCAGGTGTCAATTATGCCATCCATGGTACTAATAGATGCAGCAAAATGAACAGTGCAAAGTAAATAGTTCAAAACGATTATCAAAATGTTAATGTTAAATGTTAATCAATAGTAAAGAAACAAATGATAGGAATGTAAAGGAAATTTAGAGTGTTCAAAATAAACAGCAGAAGACGCGTAGAGAGTGATGGATTTATAAGGAGAAAAGTAGAGGAGGAAAAAACGAATAAAATAAACAGAGCATGTAAAAGAAGGGGAGAGAGAACAAGGGAATTTGACCATTAGAGGGAAAAGAAAGAAGATAAACAAAAACACAGAAACAAAACAAATAATCAAAAACCCCTAACCCTGAAACAATAAGGAACACAAAAAGTAACGGAAAAAAATGCTAACAATGAGGAAAAACAGAAACAAATGTGTATATGTCTGTATATCGCAATGGAACCCAACCTCAGGGCTGCTCAGATGCTGGTCTCTGCTGAGATTCTGGATCTCAGGAGAGTCCTGAGGATTCTACTCACTGGGAGCCTACCCTCCACAGGTCTCACACATTCTGCTACCCCTGAATATGGGCTTCCCAGCCAGTGTAATCAAGCCTGCCTGCTCAGTTTCCCAGCCCTCTTCAGATGGCTACCTGAGCTGCCCGACTCTAAGGGAAAGCAAAATGTACTCCATCCCCTATTTCTGACTTGAATGCCTCCATGTATGAGCTTCTCTGTTTCACCCATATTCTGCAGATACACCCTTGGCCACACTATAGATTTTCGGTTTGGTGTCTATGTCTTATTTACCAGTTTATCCTTGATCTTAGTTAAATATGTAACATCAAATGGACACTGGATGTAATTTGGAAAATAATGGACATATTAATAAATGAATGGATGAGCTGAATGGAATTCTAATTTTCATTAAAGATCAGGAACCCAGAATTCAAAATAATCCACACGTGTGCATACACACACAGTTTCCACAACATTTTCTAAGCAAAATGAAAATGACAAAATGGATTTTTCTCTTGTTCTGGTTGAAATGATTCTATTCTTTTCATTCCTACTTTTGTTAAGATGCAACCAGCTATCCCAATAAAGACTTAAATTTGAAAGATTTTTTTTAACCAATGAATATTTTGCTTGAACACACAGAAACATACCCACTCACTTTATTTGTGTTTGACTTTATTTAGTGACTTGACATTTCTGTCCAGGGTGTCTAATGAAGACAATTTCTGAAACAACTAAAAGAGGAAAAAAAAAGTCTGGCACTTCATCATGATAAGTGATTTTGAAACTGAAGTAGCAGATGGCATTATTACTCATGTGGATGGATACAATGTGGTGTCACAGGTGTGGCTGGCTGACTGCCTCATGTCCATGGTCATGCAGGATTAAATTCCATGTCATTTTTTCAATACATTATTTTGATGACCATGATCAGAATGATTCTTCAGCTTGCTTGGAAGTGAAAGCTGTTTGTTGAATAGATAGGGTATTTCATTCCTGAGATACAAGCATCAAAACGTCATTAAAAATGAACACTTTCTCAAAAAATTAATCAATTGTACCCATTTCCAATTAAATCACCTCTCTTATTATATCATACCTCAATTTATATCCTCAGACATGTAAGAAAGTAAACCCTTGGATAGAATTGCATACTTCAATGAGTATGTGGACTATAAATATTGTACAGAACATATGAAGAGTATGAGAAAAAAAAATTCAGGAAAGGATTCTGTATTGATTTTATTTTCCTCTCCTGAATCTTCAATATTCAAATATTAGTTTCTCTTATTTTTCTCCTCCAATCGATAATTTTCCTCACCGATTGAGTCTGAAACATTTCAAAATTAACAGTTGCTAAAGTAAATTTCATAATTTAAATAAAAATTATTATTAGACAGGATACCTATCACCTATTTGTAGCCAATTCAGAATTACTAAGGTGGCTTTTTAATGCATAGTGATATTTATTGCTTTTGGTTTCATAATTTCAAAGAGCATAGTGTATAATTTTAAACATTTTATAAACACTTTAAAATTTTATATGTCCCAAATTTTAGCTTTGTTATCAATATGTATAGCTTTATTAAGCTTGAAATAATGATAACCAAAGGGCACATTGTTGTTTGCATGTTTGCATCCCTGAATCAGTCCCTCTACTTCTCTTTCTCTCTTTTTCCTTCACCTTTTCTCTGTCCAATAGTATAGTTAAGTATGATATTTAATTTTATGTGACTATTTATTTGGGCTAAATAAATTTAAAACATTATTTTATTTTGATTGCTGGTAAAACATTATTTCTGGGTGTGTCTGAGTTCACAAGAGATTAGCATTTGATTTAGTGAGTAAAACAGATTCACCTCACTGGTGTGTGTGGGCATCATGGAATCCATTGATGTCCAAACAGAAGCAAAAGGTGGTGTATGGTCACATTTCCTACTCAAACCCAGCTTTCTGCTCAGGCTTTCTGCTCAGGCCTTCAGCTTTGGATGCAAAGTTACACATGTGTTCCCTCATTTCTCTGGCATTCATATTTGGACTGAACCACATCACAGAATTTCCTGGTTATTCAGCTTTCTCACAGCATATTAGGTCGATTTGGAGCCTCCATAATTGCATGGGATAATTCCCCTCATAAATCTGTTCTTATCTATATATACATGTCCTGTGGTTCTTTTTCTTTGGGGAAGCCTAATTGAATAAACCAAGATTTTTTTCTTTCTTTCTTGTTATCACTTCTTTTTGTCTCTCTTGTAAAACACATGACAATCCAGACTCTATTTTCCCAGGTCTAAGAATGAGGACCTTATTGCTAATTGGAGTAACAAATTTAATTTTTGAACAGCTCTGAAAATAAATTTAAAACATTCTAATTTTTATCCTTTGTAGCCCATGCTATATAATTGTGAGATAATCTCAGATTTGCTCCATAGTTTTCAGAAATAATAAACATTAGAAAGCAATAAGATGCAATAAATTGATGAGTATTTAATCTTTCCAATGAAAAACCAAGGAGCTGAACATTTCTTCTTTTACATGAGAGCATTTTTCTTTCCTTTATAGTTAAGTAAATACCAGAGTCCATTACTTCAATCAATTACCCAATCTGTTATTTCTTTTGTCCTGCTTAAATAGTAAAGGCAAGAAAAGACTATTTCACATTTGGCTTCTCTTTGCATGTATTCTTGACAGCTATAAAAATCAGTCTTTTGAAGTGCAGTGCTCTCTGGGAAAAGATGTATAATTTAGGTTGCATAATTTGATAATAAAAATAAAAAGTCCATTTTCCGATGTGCAGCCTTTGTTACTGGGATACATTCTCCAGCAATGATTGCAAGTTTTGGTGCTGAATGATCTTCGTGTACCTCTCTTTTATGTAAATCTGAGAAAGAAAAATGTCTTAACATCTCAAACATATTCACCATACTTTTCCTGGGTTCTACATTCTCAGTGCTAGAGATATGTACTCTGAAATATTAGAAGAATAAATAGTGCAACTCTATTTGGTTAAAATATGCTGTGCAGGTTTTCCTCTTAGCATTGAGCAAATTATAAACATTTTGCTATAGCATTAATTACTGCCATTGTAAGGAAAATTCTTCTGCCTTTGTGGGCTCCAGTTACAGCTCTGCCCATCTCAGAAATAATACCAGTGAAAATTGATAAAATATGCAGATTATCAGAGGCAAAATCACAGCATGGATATAGGCTCCTCTTTCCAGCAATTAGTACTTGGAATGTATGACGGCGCTGTGTCCAGATTCCCTGCTGGTCATAAACTTCCACTGTCCGTATGTGGCTGAGGATTTGTCATGGGAGACTACTACTTAGATCTCCTTTGAGAAAGAACTTCTGAATTCATCTCCCATCCAAGATGGCATGACACGAAGCATTTTATTCTTTTTAGAAAATATCATTGATAAAATGTATGAGAGTGTGTGCTTTTAAAAGTAGTAGACCTCAGACAAGTAAGACAAGGATCCCTTCAAGATGGGAAAAACACCACAGTGAAGTTCTCCTTTATCTATATCCATAGAGTACTGATTTAAAAACAACTATGAAAACATAAGTAAAAATAAGACCGAAAAGCAGAGGAAAGAGAGCAGGAGAGGAATAAAGGGAGAAAAAATGGAAGTGGGGACTGAAGTGGAGCAAATTACACTCCATGCATGTATGATTACATCAAAATGAACCCTAAGATTATGCATAACTATAATGTACTAATAAATATATATATTTAAAGATGGAAGAAAAATGAAGTCATCATTGTCTCAGTTTACTGCTTTGAGTGTTTCACAGGTAGGGAAGACTCCATTGTTAGAAGATATAGCACAGCATTTCAGAGAGGAGATAGCTGAACAGAGAGAGGGGGTGAGCTACAGAAAGAAAGAGAGAGAGAGAGAGAGAGAGAGAGAGAGAGAGAGAGAGAGAGAGAGAGATATTGATTTAAATACCTGTAGAGTTTCTCCTTTGAATCTTCATCTGAGGACTGACAGTCAGGTGTGTGTGAAGAAAATATGAAAAGACAATGAAAGAATGAATCAAGGAATGAGAGGGAATGGTTCTTAAGTTTGAATGGAAATGACTGTAAGTGTTGCCACTAGGAAGACCATTAAACCTAGCAACTCCGGGGACCCAAGTAGAGGACATAGAAAATTTTTGCCTCAGTAATGACACCACTTTAGTTCTGGATTTGATTATGCTTTTGTCCTGCCTAATGAAACATAAAAGAATCAAAGGAATCTAATATCAAAAGTGAATTAGCTGAGATCCAGAACAAAGCTCAAGGATGTTCATAATCATGAAAAACATAGCCAGAACACAAAATAAAATTCACAAATGCCATCCAATAATAGTATTATTCATACTTAGGAGCAGAAACACGTGAGACATAATGTAGAGAAATATCCATCAAGTGAAACCAACCCAGAAATGGCACAGATGATAGAACTGGTGGATAAGGACTTTAAAATAATTGATCTAAATGGAATTCTCGTGTTCAGGAAGGCAGATGGCAAACTGAGCATACTGAGTAGACCAGGAAAAATTAATCAGAACTATTAGATGAAAAATCACATTAAACACAAATGATCTAAAACCATCATTTAAAAGTGGAGACTATCTCACTGAATAAGAGAAACAGGAACTCACCACATTTTAGCTGCAAAACACCGACTTTATGCTATAAGGACACATACAAATTAAAGAAAAACTATTTGAAAAGTTCCATTATGTTTCCATTAAAATATTAGGTATATTTCTATCAGGCCTATATGTTTCAGACTAAGGGATGTAATCTTCAATAAAGGGGGCATAAAGATAATGAAGAGGCCATAAATATAAACTTTTTATTAATCTCATGAATAGATTTAAATTATGTTAAGGAAAATTCATAGACTTGCAATAAAATTTAAAAATATAAAAGAGTAATTGATTATTTTTACACCTCCTCAATCATTGAATATACCACTAGACAAAAAAAGGAAAGTAATGTCATATGAAAACATGAACAAAATAAATATCACATAGCTGATATTTAAATAAAGAGAAAATACATCTTTTCTAGGATGCGGGAAGCACTGACAATGTTGGACACATATTTGAAGCCATAAATAATTCTCAAAAAATTTTAAAATATCACGGTGGTCATACAAAACATGATCTCTAATAATAGTAAAATTAAATTAGGAATAAGTACAAAAGGAGATCTAAAAACCCTAAGACATATCAAACACTTATAAATATACACATCTAAACAATCAAAAGGTGTTAAAAACCCCTGGAAAGTGTGATGGACAGAATAAAATGTAACTACACGTAGAAACTGAGGAGCTGCATAAACAGGATTTAGAGATATATTTTCAGTAGCAAGGACCAATCTCATAAAAGAGGGAAAAACTCGAGTCAGTGGGTTTGATCTTCCAGTTTACACTGTTGCAAATAAGACACAAAAGAAAAACAAAATTAGGGCAAGAAAAGAAAAACATAAAAATTGAAATTAATAAAATAGATAAAAATAAGAGAAAGAAATAAGACAACAAACTTGACTTTCTAAAAGAACAATAAAATTGATAAACCTCTGGCCACACAAATGAGAATAAAAGTAATGAATGATCAATAACAAGAGAGATGTCATCACCATAGAATCTACACCCGTCAAAAAGGTGGAAAGATATGGACGATATTCTCCTGGTAAATGTGAAAATTAAAAATAAATGGACATTGCTTCCTCTGATTCCGCTGCTGCCAGCCTGAGGTCACCTGGAGGTCCTCTTTCTGGGTTGCTACAGAAGCCACTGCCTTGCTGGAGGTCTCTCTCTGGGCCTCATATTCCTCCGAGGGGAATTCCAAGGTTACATTCGTGGTTGCTGCTGCTGAACTGGAAGTCTTCTATCAATCAACTGCCAACTGCAGGCTACCACCCTTGCTGCTGCCTCTGATTCTGCTGCTGCCAGCCTGGGATCTCCTGGAGGTCCTCTTTCTGGGTGCCTCTGCCACAGAAGAGACTGCTGCCCTGGATGCCAATGAAGCCCACGCTGCTGCCTACCCTCTGAGATCTCTTGGTGACACTGCCCCCACAGCTGCGGCTCCTGCAGGCCTGCTGCTTACTGCCAACCACCAACACTACCACAGCCTAGAGAACTGCTCCGGGGGAGACTCCAGGTTTTGTTGCATGTGGTTGCACACATTTTGGGACACCAGCCAGGGCCTGGGGTCTGAGTGCTAGCAGGTTTACCACCACAAGAGCCTCTGGCTTCTCCAGCTGGGACCTGCAGGTCCAGTGTGGGGGTGCCTGCTGATTTAGAGGAGCCTAGAGTCCTCCTGCTGAGAGTGCTGATGGCCCTTGTCCTGCTGCTGCATCATGGAGTTGCTCCTTTGCATGGGTGTACCCCTGGTGTTCTCTACAAGTAGGAGCAGCACTGAGATCTTGGGACGGCAGTGTGGCGAGCCTGAGGTATCTGAGGCCCAGATGGGTGGGATAGAGACTGGGTTTGTGAGGGCTGATCTGGCCCGAGAGATGTCAGAGACAAAGCTGAGAAACTGTTGAACACTGACAGAGACAGTTCAGCTTTCCATCAAGATTTATTGTATTTTTGGATTCACTAATCTCTCTACCACATTTGGAACAGGATGTTTTTTATTGCATCAGTGTGTGGAGGACAATGATACATGAATGGTGTTTTGCATTTCTGTTGTCTTCTTATGTCTTTATTTATTTTCTATTTGTTTGTATTCTTTCTCTCTCTTTCTGTTGTCTTGGATTTTCTTTTCAACTTTTCTCCAACCAACAGCCAATCTCTGTCAGCTCATCTTCCATTCTTCCTGTGAATTTTTACCTCTAGCGTATCTCCTCCTCCTTCCTGAATACTGCATACCTCACCACCTCTGTTCTCTCATCCACCATTTGAAATTGGAAATCGTTTTAACAAACATTCTGTTTGTACTATAGATGGTTATTGAACTCATCATTTTGGTTTAATGTGACAAAGCAGTGGACACCTTAGTGGGAGCTATTAGGTTTGAGGCTATATATTGTCTGCACTGGGTGCTGTTGATATAGGTCTCACCAGTAAAGGTGAAGCACTGGAAACCTTCAGGGACTCTATAGGTCTACAGGGAAGAATTTATCCTGCCATAGATCCATACTTTTAGATGGGAAAACACACTAACAACAAGAAAAAAACAAGGGAATAAAGCACCCCAAACAAACCAAGATGCTTCAAAAATAGAAGCCACTGATAACACAGTAGAAGAAATGTCCAAGATGGAGTTCAGATTGTACATAGTTAAATTGTATGTGAAGTAAGGGATAGTATGAGGGGTGAAATCAAAGAAGTGGCTCCTATACAGACTAGTTCATCAGAGCATATTTTCCATAGTTGAATTTCCTCTAGGCAACTCTTCAAAGATCAATAGTATTTGATAGACATGAAAGGTAGGGAACGTCTCTTTGCATGTGGCCTCATGTAGGTTTCATTTATTAAAACCCTGATTCAGGAATTTATTATCCCTGCTAATAATTGGGCTCAAGAGTGTGGAACATCTGTCTTTTTCCATTTTCTGATTTTTAATGTAGTTGTTTCAAATGTAGTTGGCTTTTTGTGAAAAATGTATATATATTCACTTTCCTGTCATCAATAAAAACAAGTATATTTATCAGTCCTTACTGGTGATATTAAGTAAAAAAATCAGCTTCATTCTACCTCTCATTCCTTCCTTCAAGTTTTCTTGCTACTTAAATTATAGGCTTACCCTGGGGAAGGCCTGTTCTAGTTCTCTAATCCGAAAATACTCAGATTTCCAATAGAATTCAGTATCTTGAGTTCAAGTATGGGTGATTTTTTCCGTTTTTTAAAGTAGCATTCTGAACCCAAAGACACTGCAAAAATTATATTTCTTGGCAAAATGGATTTACTTTTTAAAAATACATTATCTATTGCATTGACCAGGAGAAACATTATGGTAGGAACATGTTAATGCTGCTTCATCCCATCTTCCCCTTTCCCATTTGTCTGTTTGTCTTAGAGAAGATCCTGATATAACAACTTGGAAGCAGGTGGTTTCCATGGGAGATGATTCCAGAAAAGGAGCCGAAAAGTGAAAGTGGAGAGGGAACAGAGGATGGAGTGGTGTCCCGAGGGAAGGGTCGCCACCTGAACAGCTGGAACCCAGACCCCCAGAGGTTTCTGTGGGAAACTGGAATTTCTCTACCAAAGTCAGGAGGAACTGAGGCCATTAATCCACT
Organism: Ictidomys tridecemlineatus; assembly: GCF_052094955.1. Taxonomy (NCBI): domain Eukaryota; kingdom Metazoa; phylum Chordata; class Mammalia; order Rodentia; family Sciuridae; genus Ictidomys; species Ictidomys tridecemlineatus. The sequence continues at coordinate 5,301,907 of NC_135483.1, forward strand.
GGCTCTCACCCCCCAGCAGTTGAACATTGTCCCTGGTGGGACGAGTTGCCCCAGGCTTTTTGGTTGGACTTGCAAGGTAGACCAAGCCTAAGAGACCAGAGCAAGCCCTCGGGCAAGGAGTTGGAGAGAGGAGTCATGTTTTTCTGGCTGGTAACTGTTCACCAGAGCTGAAGGTGTACTCACAGTGGACGAATGTAGATTAGAAGGGACACCTCCTGCTCTGCCACCAATCTATGCATATGTTGGATGTCAGTCTTTGGCATCAATGAAAGAAGAGGGTATTTAATGTAAAAATGAGAGTGAGTACATGAGAGAGAGCTGATTAATTTTCTAAGACAATAAAACCCTCCACTTTAAATAAGCACTGTCTCTTTTTTCTTATAGTTGATGTAGAGTTTGCATTTATGGCCAAAGGCAGAGTTAACAGAAGAAAGGATTTTAATCTCCGGAGAACAGGATTATTTCCCACCTAAGGCCACTGCTTAGGTGCACCCTAAAATCCCCCATGCCTCGTGGTAGGTGAAAACTCCATACCTTTGTCAGCTGCCAAGTGTCTTTCTTCAGCCTTCCATGGCCAAGAGGATGGGTTTACGCCGTAACGTCAATGTTCATTATACTGTTAGTTCTTGAGTACTATTTTAGTGAACCAATGGACATTCTCTATAATTTAGGAACAAAACACAAGGCAAATGTATGTTGGATAAAGTCCAGCAGGATAACAATAAAATGCTCAAGGTCCATTGTCTAAAACTTGAGGCCAATTGGGTTTGGGTAAAAGAACTTTTCAAGATTCAGAAAAACGTATGTAATTCTTAGGAAAATATTATGTAATTCACCTAATGTGGTCTAAAGTCTCACCCTATAAAAGAACATACTAATATTTATGAAAAATAAATTAATATTCACATTGAGAAAATCAACTATGTTCTATGTTACTGCAAATCAAAGTCCCACAAACGCAGGCTTAAAACAATGACTCAATACATTTGTTACATCTTTTGCATGTGTAACGGGTGCATCACTTGTTTCCAATTTTGTAAAATGGTTTTCCGTTTCACAAATTGGTTGAGCCAGAGGGTTGGATAAATTCAAACATGATAAAAATAATATATAAAGTCAAACATGATAAAATCATATATATATATTGGGGATTGAGCCCAGGACATTGCACATGCCAGGCAAGCACTCTACCACTAAGGTAGAGTTCTGAGGTAGAATCCATGCCCCTGAGATCATTTTATTTGTAACTCTGGTACCCTGGTTGTGGGTTCAGGAAACTGTTCCATCTCAAGAACTAAAGAAGCTATCCGAGGGCTCTTCTGAAGACATGGCTTCGGGTTGATCAGACTTCTTAGAGAGTAGTTCCAGGATCTGAGAAATATTGTTGGGAGAAGAATCCTTAAATATTTTAGAACATCATGTTCTCCACCCTCCTGAACAAGCAGGTCATCCAGGTCAGGCCAGAATAAATGGGAGAGAAGTGTGTTCTTATCTACTAAAGAGAAAAGTAAAAACAAACAAACTAACAAAAACATGTTCTCCAGTATTCTACCAGAGTTCACCCAATGCTCACAAATTATTTAAATTTCTCAACTTGAAGAGTATATTTATCCACTTCTCCATTTTTTTCAAATTCCCATGAAGTGAGCTCAAGTACAGTAGCCAAACCATTTACATCAGGTCCAGCCTTGGATGAGCATCCCCAGGTGCACTTCCTTAGGAAGAATTGTGGGATACAGTTTCTTTAACTTTGAAAATCTGCAAACAGAGACACACATCTACCCCCACCAAAGCCACTATACCATGGTGATTCAAGGATCTGATAGTTACAGTATACAGAGTCAGTTAAATTGTGGGAAAATGAAAACAGATTAATGTCACTATTCCAGAGCAATTTGGAAACTCAGTTGTCAGACATTGCAGTCCTTTCATTAAAATCCAGTCCTGCTCCTTGGAGTTGATTCTGCAGCTCTTGGTGTTAGCTCCTGAGGGTCAATGCTCCTTCTGCATTGGCCCTCTGTTCCCATGTTGGTAGTTAGGTCACCTTATCAATCTATTTTCTGCCAACAGAAGTTCAAATATCCTGAATTTTTGAGTGTTTATAATTTTTGGTTTAATTATAAGACGCTTCTGCTTCCTTAGTCCCAGCTAAGTGGGCTTCAACCAACACAGTGGTCTTAAACATCACTTGATGGGCTTTCTCTGTATCTCACTGAGATTCATTCCATTAGATCAAGGTTACACCAGGAATGTCTTCATGAGAGAGTTTTCCAAGGCATGGATGAAGATCCAGGTGTTGTGCAGAATAATTTCAAGGGTCTTAGATATCTATTTGTCCAGGTGAGAATGTCTATATGGCCACATTCAAATCTTTCTGAAGTCGGGTTGAATCTGGCCTGCCAAATGTTTGTGTAAATAAAATGCTATTGGTATGTCCATTCAATTTCCTCTTTAGCATTAAGTTTTCAGCATTGAACAATTTCAATACAGACCACATAGCCAGAAAGTCACTCTGACACTTGGTACAAAGTTGGCCCATACTGGCTTTAAGTTATCTTAATCCTGCAGCAATTTCTTCTAGTGTTTTTGGCAACCTGGAGAATCTTAGAATGAAAGTGAGATTTAATTTTTTAACACACAAACAAAAATAATTTTATATTTACTTTCTAATTTTTCTTAAGAAAGGAGAAGTTGTTTTTTTTGTTTTTGTTGTTGTTTTTAAGTTTCTCTTTCTTTATTCACATCTTGTGACATATGGCCATAAACCTAAACAGAAACTAAACATAAGTTAAAATCAACACAATACCCTCTCTCAGTGTGAACTCCATGCCTCTTTTCCCAGATCTACCAGCTCATTAAGTGTGTTTTCTATTTTTCTACATGACCACGGGTACCAATACCTCTAGATTTCAACTTCTATACAAAGTTTTTTTTTTTAAAGTGTCTGCAGTAGTATTTTCTTTCCATTTTTCCTGTTTTACCAGACTCTTTTTACTTTCACTAAAACCCTCCAAAAGAGTTATCAACACCATTTTTTTAAACACAGAGATGTGACTTAAATCAAATCAGAGTAGAGGATAACCAAGGACTAGGAATCAAATTACTGTTTGATCTAAAACATTTGTGATGCTTCTGTAGTGTCGCACCTGCTGCTACTACCACTCTGGTTTCAACTACTACTAAGCTTATTTGCCCTCTTTCTACAATATTCACACTCAATTGGTATGCAAATTTTGGAGACATAGCCAACAGTGTTTTATAAAGTAAATGGTAATAGAGAAGAATCATGGAGATTGAAGTGAGGTTACATAAAGGAAAATAGTACAGAAAATTGACTCTACCGTGAAAACAAGAAGAAAAATAAAAATTTAGTCAAGTTCTTTCTATTCCTTTGAGATTTAGATAGCCATTCTTCTCAAATGCACTCATATTAACCCAAAATCCCCACTAGACAGATGGACCCCATGAAAATCCAAAATGCCCCTTAGAGAAATAAAAAGACTCCACATACCCATTAGATCAATGATCCAGAAAGTCAAAGGTCTGTGGTTTTGACATTTGATTGATAAGACTAATGTGCTCGGCATTTCCAACTGTGCTGATATGTTGATATTTGAATTTTTCAGAAAAAAAATACAAAAGGACTTTTCTTTTTTGTGGAGGAAAAAACAACCAGCTGTTTTCCTATCTGCTGAAAGAAATTACAGTATTTCCCATTACCAGCACATGCTTTATGGGTCTGGGTTATTTATTGACCCACAAAATCTCAGTTCAGATGCACCATCTGGTTGCTCAATGAAGTCTTACATTGTACACAATTTTCCACCTGGACTCCCCAGAAAATACAAATCTAGACTTGATATAAATGCCAACCACTGTTTTATGTCAGATTAATTTATTTCCAAACTTTTATAAAACTGTTAGACTGCCAAGATTCTCTACAATAGGTTACCAGCCCAAGACCTGCATCCCACCTTACCCTCATCCTGATGTGGATTTGACCATCAACCTGCAATGGACAGGAGGGCAAAGGGGCAAATGTGCAACAAGGAACAGAGAGCAAGGTGCAGGCAACCCAGTGGTATCATCTTCCTGTGCCCTGTTCACCCTCTCCTCCATTTTTTCACCATTGAGCTCACTTCTACTGGAATGTAGGCAGTGCACCCCACATACACAATTTTCAGCCATTATGTGTGTGTGTGTGTGTGAGGATATGTGTGAGGGAGTCCTAAGGTGCGATTGGCTCAGAATCTGACTCTTAAGTATGTTCCTGGCACAGTAAGCCCACGTGATTTATTTGATGGAAGTGAATAGTGATGTGTCGATTTGACATTTGATTGATAGTGAGCCTCAATAGTTTTCATCCTCATCAGACTTAAAGCTCTTCAAGGGCAGCAAGGTGTCTGTTTTGCTGACCACTGAGCCACAGTATTTGATACAGTGCCTACAAATACAAGATGTAGAATCAACTTAACAGAAATGCTTTTCTTATTGTATAGCAATGAGAGGAGGTAGGATCCACTTCCTTCCCTAATTTTATATACTCCCCTCATCTTCCAAGCCCTGAGTTTAAATCCCAGTTTGTAATTTGCACACAAATGACATTCTCAGTTCATCATGTCATCCCCAAATCGGGAAAGTTTCGCTGTTCTGGGTTCTTCCAGTGTGAGACACCTTGTGTATGCAGAATCAGTCCAGCTCAAGACCTGTAAGGTAAGCACTTTCCTGAGGTGCCTTGATGCTGGATCCCCGCCCCCAGCAGCTAGTTCAGCCCATGAGAGTTGCTCTCCTCTGGCTCTGGAAGGACTGCAGATCTCAGGCTCTTACAGTTTACCACTTCCCTAACTCACCCTTCCCCTTTACCTGAAAGACACGCCTATCAGCATCCACAGGTGAGGTCAGAGTCATTTACAGGATACCACTCCCAGGTGGCAGATGATTAATGTGAGGTAATCCTTTAAGGACTAAAATCCAATAATTAATAAAATGGCTGCCTAAGTCCGGAAGCAGATATGTGTTAGTTAGATCTTGAACTGTGTTACTTAAATCCATTGGAGTTTAAATTCCCTCATAAGAAAACATGAGGTCTGGGGAAAGATACATAATTACCAAGTGTAATAATTGAAAATTTAATTCCTTTTTCTGGTCATATTTTTAGAGACATCCAAAGTCTTCTACTCAAATACCCCAAAAGTAATCACCTGACTCTCATAACCTGGGGAAGTATCATTTTTAATAAAACAAATTATGTGAGGCTATCATTCATGAAACTTTTAAAAGTTTTGAGATGTTTATAAATTCATGCACAGTGGTACAAAATAATATAGAAAAAGGTCATGAAAAGCTTATCTATTTTTACACAGTGGACAATCTTGCAAAACTCTAGAGCAATCTCACAACCAGGATGTCGACATTGACGTGGTTGAGATAATTTGCATCCTCACAAGGCTGCATCCTATCATTCCCTCCTCTCTGTGCCCACTTCACCTGTCTCCATGCATAACCCTGAAGACACGAATCTCTTCTCCATCTCTAGAATTCTGACATTTCAATCATGCAGGCAAACAAAGCCACACAGTATGTAAGCTGTTGTGATCGTGTATGTTCTTGTTTCATTCAGATTTGTTTGGACAGTCATCCGATTCTTGCTGGTGTGAATGCTTTTGAGCATGTCCTCTCATGAAGTGTTTTATTTAACAACTATGCCATACTCTCTCACTCTACGGACGATTCCTCCACTGCCTTCATCTGGGCTTATTTATATAGTTGACGTCAAGGGCCTGAGATCTCCTGGGATTGCTGTGTGTCTGTACCTCCTGCCCTTCATCCTGGGCGTCTCTGCAGGACCGTACCTGGGAGAAATCCCTGAGAACACAAATGGATGCTAAAAATCATTAGCTCTGAAGTCACACAATGTTGTTTCCACCTTATATGAGTGGTTGAAGTTTTGTCAAAATAAGGAGATTTCAGATGTATAACAAGGAAAACGGATTCTACCATTTTATGGAATAAGCTGTAGGGAATTGTGTCTGTATTTAGTCAGCTGAAAGATCTGGGAGGTTAGTTTTTAGAGTATTTGCCATATGTACCCAAACTGACATTTCACCAGAGCAAGGGAAAGGAGAAAAACAGTCTTGCCTACACTCATACTCCTCTGTCCTGCCCTACTGGTGTCATATCTTAAATGTGTTCTGCATGTGCATTATAACCCCCTCAGGCACCTTCATACAGAGCTCAGAAAACTCCAGAGGAAGCAGGAAAGCTGTATTTTCTCATAATTCTGTTTCCTGGGTTCTTCTTCCTTCGTTATGTCCCAGGATTTCTTCTTTATCATATGTTTCTACTTAAGAGCTTCCTTTAATAATCCCCTAAAATTAAGTCTGGTGGTGACAAATCATCTTGTTTTCTTTTGCCTATGAATATCTTGACTTTTCCTTCACTATTGACCAATATTTTATGAGATATAGGATTCAGAGTTCACATTTCTCATCAGTCAACACTAATAAAAGATCCCGCCCATTCAATCTATCTTCAGTAGTTTCTAATGACAAAACTGCTATGATTAAAAACGTTTTTCCTATAGGTAAAATTTCATTTATTTCTCACTGATTCCACAATTTTCCCTGAGTGTTTAGCTTACAGAAATTTGCCGGTCATGGGGCTGCCTTCAGGTTTTTCCTGTTGAGCTTTGCTCAGCTTCAGAAATCGTACATCTGTCTTTGTTAAATCGGTTATTTAAGTGCCTGTTAAGCCCTCCTTTTATTTCCATTTTTTTTCCTCTCTGTTGTTCAGATTGGGTGATTTCTATTATTTTCAATTAGAGTTCACTGATTATTTCCTCTATTCTTTAAGATTCTTTTAACCTGACCCTAAATCTCTATCAGGATGGGGTTGCCGTTCTGTTGAGTATCATTTATAAAGTAAGTTGAGATATTTCTGGTTCTTGGTAGGGTTAGATACTTTTTATTTCAGAATTTTTTTATTGAAGAATGTCTACTTTGAGAACCACCCACCAGACTCTGGAACTCCTTAACCCTCTGTTTCGCTGACTCCCCCAACCTCACTCCAGCAGGAAAGTGTCAGGTGTGGCCAGATGGGGCAAGTGTACAGCTTCTCTTCTTGTCCTCCACTGATACCAACATGGACAGAATTCCTATTAATGCTGGACTTAGGTTGCAGCCGTAGCTTCCTGTAGGTTGGCATTGGCTGATACCAGCAGGGCTGAAGGGGCAAAGCCATAGCCTGATAGCTCCTGAGATGACCCCTAATGGCATAGCACAGGAGCAGCTGCTCCATTACCACTCTTTACTAGAACTCACCTGACCTGAGTCCAGCATGTGGGGAGAGGGACGCTTGCTGCTTCTGCCAGGGAAAGGAATCTTAGACTCTTTACCTGGTCTCCACTGGCACTGCATTGGGTGGTGGTTACCACCCAGAAAGGAAGACAGTTCAAGATCCCTACCTGACCTTCTGTTCCTCACCCAGGAGGGGGACATAGGTTTCCAGGTGCCTCATTCCTAATGGCACGAGGCCAGGCTCCTGCTCATGGATTAAGTTGCGGGTAAGGACAGCGCCACAACTGGCATGGAAGAGTGGTCATTGTGGAACAGGTTTTGTCTCAGTTTTAGTTATCTTTTTACTGTGGAGACTAAGATACCCTACAGAAACAACTACAGGAGGAAAAGTTTCAGAGGTCCATAGAGAGCCAGCTCCATTCCTCAGGGCCCAATGTGAGGAAGGACGTCACAATGCAAGAGTGTTGTGGTGGAAAGGGGCTCTGAACAGGACACCAGGAAGCAGAGGGAGAGCTCTGATCAAAAGGATAAAATATAGACCCCAAGGCAAGCCCTCAGTGACCCACCGCCTGCAGTCCCACCCACCTGTAGTTAGGACCCAGTTAATTCCTATTTGTGGATTAGGTTAAGGCTCTCTTAACCCAATCACTGCACTTCTCGGAATGATTGCCTTGTCTCATGCATGAGACAAGGCAACCACATATTGAAACTTTGACCACCATGCTGAGCTGCCCCCTCCTCACCACTTGGCTGGAAAGAGAAGGCTATGGTTGGAGTTTTGAATTGTTCATACCCCCTGGCACTTCTGTATTCCTGGCTTCTTCTGCTTTGAACCTGAGACACATGATACGAAACAAAAACCCAGAGAACTTACTGCTCTGCTGTTACTTGGGTTCCAAAGCCCCAACCCAGCCTGACTTCTGCTCTTCAGCTTTCAGAGCCGTCTCATGTTTGCTTTCTGTGTAATGTCAAGCTATCTAGTTGTGATGAGCAAAGGGATAAGGGAAGTCCTATATACCCACCCTTCCACAAGCTGAATTATAAGCATAATTTTTTAAATAATAAAAAGATTATTTACATAAATAATTTCTTCTAAATTTTCTCAAAGGAAATTAATGGTACTATGATGCAGATCATTAGTGTCCATAGTTTAATGAGTATGTGTTACCCTGAGTATGATTTGCACTGGCACATACATTAGATGCCCTAACTCTATTCCTTAGCAGATATACCAGCATTCCCATTTCAAAAGATGAAGGGTATGATTCTTAAAGAGGTACAATAATGCTTTTAAGGGAAACTTACTGCCTACTTAAAAATCTTTCCTTATTAACATCACAGGTGAAAATTGACCCTCCATCGTGTAGCATTCGATACTGTTATGGTTTATATATGAGGTTCAGATACAAGGTGTCACCTAAAGCTCATGTGTGAGACAATGCAAAGATGAAATGATTCCAAAATGAAAGGTATAAGCTTATCAGTGGATTAATCCTCTGATGTGAATTAACTGGGCCATAACTATAGGCAGTTAGGGTGTGGCTGAAAGATGCAGGTCACTGGGGGCATGGCTTTGGGGTTTATACTTTGTCCCTGGTGAGTGGAGTTCTCTCTGCTTCCTGGTGGCCGTGCCCTGAGCTGCTTTCTTCTGCCATGAGGTTCTGCCTCACCTCTGGCCCAGAGCTATGGACTTGGCCAACCATAGACCGAACCTCTGAAACCGTGAGTCAAAATAAACTCTAAACTCCTCTAAAATTGTTCTTGTCAGAGCTTTTGCTCATAATGATGCACAAGAAAATGTGCAAGATGACTAAAATAAATACATTTTACAGTCTGAGTCACATTCTATCTTCCTAGTCTCTAGATAAGTTTTAAGTTATCATCTGATCAACAAAGAGCTACTTGTTTTTTTTTAAATAGGAAATTGTCCTTTCCACTTTTGCTGTACTCTGTTTACTTGTATATCATGTGACTCTCTTCTTTCACCTTCTCAGTTTCCAACCAAAGTCAATGACTATGATTTATTCAGAGTACAAAATTCAATGGTGAGCAGGTTAAAAAGCATATTGCTAAATGAATCAATGAGTTATATAAAAGGAAGGCTTTTGAAAAAGATAATAATAACCCAGGAGGAAAGTTATGGATTCTTAATAAACTCATCTTGACAGAGTCATAAAGGGTAATAATTCTAATTATACAAATAATATTAAAGACAAGGATAATTTTGGATTGCGTGATTGTGATTGTTGAACTCTATAAAGAGCTTCAACATGGATAATTTCATCTGATTCTCACATTATATTCTAAGGTAGATAAGAAGTAGTTATTACTTTTTGTTTTCAGACAAGCAGCTTTGTTTTACAAAGTGGCTCCTTTTCTAAGTATACTAGTGCCTGCATAGCATTACCAGATCATTGATCCCTACCTCAGGCACTTTTCTATCTATAGGAGACCATTCTGAAGAAACAGTGCAGTGGTTGACATGCATTCCTCCCACACAGTCAGTCTGCATTTGCATCCCAGCTCTGCATGTGCTAGTTTCTTTTCATCTTCTTGTACAGGACAACATCTGTGCATCTAGCTCAGAGGGCAGTTTCAGGAATTAAGATTTTATCATATCATATTTGGCACAAAGTAATTTGACCTTTATTATAAACCAGACTTCTTATATATAAACCAAAAACTTTGTAAATAGGAACCTTGAACCTAGGAGCCAAATGCACATACCAATATAATAGCAGATTCCTGCTTGATTGGCATGTGAGGTGCAACTTCCAAGGAGTCTCTAGATCCTAGATCAGGAAAGCTATGGTGATAAGTTGAGTAGGTGCCCCTAGTGTCCAATGGGAAGACAAAAAGGGCCAGTGGAAAGATTCAAATGATAATATCATGATGAAATAGGTAGTTTTTTAAAGATCAGTTTTTCACAAGTAAATGTGGGAAATGCATCTGAGGCAGAGAACTCTGACTTTCCAAGCCAATCAAAGTCTACAAATCTGACACTGACATCTCTTTGATTCATTTTTCATAAGAGCTCTTATATAGATCACTTTTAATAAAATCAAGCTAAATTTTCAAATAGCATACACATTAGGCTTTAAGAATTCTTTGTTCATTGCAAATAGTCCCAGCAATAAGAAGATTAATTCCAACAACTCCGTGTATATGGTTGTAATGTGTTCCCTTGAAGCATGATTTTATATCGTATTGCCGAAGGAGAACAAATTGAACTCAATTATTTCATTCTCTCAACTTATTACTGAAATATTAAGGCACAACAAAGATATTTTCTACCTTAATCGCCTTATCTCTAGCTGCTGGCACATGGCTGAGCCTCAACATTTTGAATATTGATGTTGAAGCGACAATCTCTATTTCTATCCCACAAGCAAGTGTCAGAAATAAAGAAATTTCAAGAGAAAGCACATTTCATGTCAAGAAATATCCTGCCACTGCACTTCCTTACCAGAAACAAACATTGGTCAAGAAATGAGAAATACAGGTGCCGGGATCTGAAATGAGCCTGGGAGTTGGGCTGTGGGCTCATCTATCACAACAGGCAATCAGGACCTTCTGGGTGGCCGAGAAAGACCAGTGATTTGCAGGCTGCCACCTTGCCTCTCTGCAAAGCCTGAGATCAGCAAAATCTTCCCCATGATGTATTTCACAATGCCCAAGTAGAAATTAAAACTTAAAGAAATCACCTGTGCATGTTTTCAGATCAGTTTTTTTAACATTTCATAATGCCACACAACCCAGGGGTGTTTATAAACATGAATGAGGAAACGGAGGAAAGGACAAGTCGAGAAAGGGGAGTGAGAGAAAGAGAAGCAGAAGAAAGGCAAAGCACACTTTTGATTATTCATGCTGGTCTTTCCTGGTTTCTCAGGTTATTGTGAGACTTTGTTCATGGACTGATAGTGCCTGATGCTTGTGGCCCTTATAAGTAATTAGCTATATTTCTCTAGTGTCACATAAAAATTTTATATCCATAATCTCATTTCACTGTCCAGCAATGATGAAATAAGCATCACCAATAGCTGAATGTGGATGTGCTAACTGAGCTTAAAGAAATTATCTTTCCAAGATAAATTATGGTGCTAATACTTTGCAAACTTGTCCCTCGGATCGGTGTCCTGGTTCAAAATACAATACGTTTTTGCTACTTGTGTCACCCAGATAAATGAATTGTCTGAAACAGAAGAGCACCGGTAATAGCAGTGTTGATGTGTGTAATCAAGGTGAGATGATTCCCCAATTCTATGACTCTTTTTCCATTGATAAGCTGTCCCTCTCCTATCAAGATTTCTCTTCATCTCCAAGAAACTCATTCCACTTTTTAAGGATGAGCACAGACTTCTGGATTTTTCAATGCAATGTACTGTGATATTTTTCTTATAATTTTGTTGATTACAATTCTGTTGATCTTTGAATTGTTCTATTTGGTTGTGGTTTGAACTTCTCTGATTCCTGTCTACTTGATATGCTCCCAGCCACCTTCAGTATTTTCTGCATTTTCGGGCACATGATGTCCTAGGCTTGCCTTATGCTTTTCCTGACTCATTTGTGATAAAAGCCATTTGTCTAAGAAGCCCTCATTTATTTTCATGATAGATAATATTTACAAATCAAGAAATGGGTGCTTAGTAGGCTTATTAGTACTGGGCTATCCTTGTAGTGCCAAATTAAGTTCAAAGCAGTGCTTTGCTCTTCACATTTCTCTCCTCCCTATTCCTATGGATCCATGCACTGCCTAACAACAATTCAAGCAATGATGGACTGTATAGACGATGTTGTGCCCAGAAGATTATAATGGAGCCAAAATAGTCTATCCCCTTGTCACATTGTGACCATCATAATTTCATAGTGCAATATTACTCACTTGTCCGTAGTGAAAACACTGGTGTAAATAAACCTATTGTGCCGCCACTCACATAAAAGTGCAGCACACACAATTATGTACATACATAATGCTTGATGATAATGAATGGCCATGTTACTGGTTTGTTAATTGCTATGCTACATTTCATCACTGCTTTATCTTCCTGTTGTAAGAGGAAAAACATTTACTATGAGTCAGTAAGCAGTGCTATCGCTGCAACAGCCTTAGATTCTGTGCTGAACATGGGTCTTCATTCAATCAAGAGACCACATTAGGTCGTTGACCTGTGCCTTCTAGGTTTGAGTAAATAACATTCTACAATGTTTGCACGTGGATCACCATTTTCCAGAATGTAACCCCCAGTTGTCTTTTTCCTCAGGGTTAGAAACCAGTGTCTAAGAACATCAGTAGATTTACTCATTTCATCTATTCCACAGGTTTAGTGCACAAATGCCACTCTATCAAATATGGTGTTAATAGAGTTCAAGATTTTTTTGAGGTTTTTTTTTTTAAATCATCATCTGTTAGTCACCTCAGCTTCGACCCAGGGCAAGTAGGAACACCCTAGATCACTTACTTCTGGCTAACTGACCCCAGACTAGAGGAACTTCCCACATAACCTACAGATGTAAGAGAACTGGCAATAGTTTCAATCACGACTACATTTTATAAGTTAAGCCTCGTCCTTTGTGGAAGCCATTCTTCGTACACTAGAGTGCCGTGACATATTAACGTGGACAGATTGATCAGCACTTCCCAGAATATTCTTTCTGATATGTTTCCTATTAGAATGGGCCACATGGGAGTTTCTGCAGGATCTGGAAGGTAGAGGAATAAAACATTAGCAATTTCAGAGCTGAAACACATTTTCTCTGATTCACTCAGTCCACCCACATGAACCAGCCTTGGAGCCTGCACTTTCCCTGTTCCCTGGATTCCTCTTCAGTTTTAAGCCTCTTTTGTCAGACATGTATATTTAGCTCTGTGACCAATGGCCATGGTTTTTGTAGGGTACCCAGGTTACCAGGGTCAGAGCCAACCATAAGAGATATAGATTTCAGTCTGTCCTCATGGAATTTCGGCTCCTGTTTGTGGGATACCGTCTACTCCTACAGTCCTCCTGACGGGCTCCTTTGGAATTCACATTCCAGCCTCAGGCTAGGAGACACAGCCCAGCAGAGACCACCGTTCCTTCCCCCACCTCGCAAACCAACTTCTCTATAGACTCCTTTTATATACCCACCTCGTTCTGCTTCTCCGGTTGTGCCCTGTCAGACGCACACAGCAATAGATAGTTAATACAAAAGACTAAGCGGATTCCAGGGTCCCACACAACTGGGCTTATTATGGGAGGTTCTAAGGGGAGAAAAGATATGCACAGTGTTCTCAAGAATTTCCAAATTTAGAAAGTTAAAAGGGAGGTTTTCCATGCCCAGGCAGGGTACACCCTGGGATAAATTCTAGTAGTAAAACCAACAACCTCATGGATACAGCACACAGCAGTGACAAAGTTGGGTTGAATCCTGCTTCCTTTCAGATTGTGGCTATATAAAATGGAAGTTCTTATTCTCCAATGCAGCAGGAAGCCACAGATACGTTCTTGCCGTCTATCTTTTGGAAAACTGAGGTAATTCAATTGGTAATAGAATCTATAAATATTATAATCTCTAGAATTAGGTGGTCAATCACAGGTAAAAAGGTCAAATTTCCAATAGCAACTATAGTTCACTTAAATTGCTTGGAACCCTCAGGGCAGTTAATTCCAGATACTAGTCTGTTTCAGGTCTTTTATAATTAAATGTTGATCTTTTACTTTATTATGACATTATCATTATTATTACTACTACCACTACTATTTAACGCTGGCAATGTACAGCTGTCTGAAGAAAAAAAAAGTATCAAAGATTCTGAAGTGCCAAGAGATATTTGGAACTAATCCACCATTCTTAATTACAGCATCACTCATCTTTAATCTTTTATAGATGATTTATCTTTTATGTCTTTAACCTTTTGTATTTTTAAAGCCCAACAAAATCAACTCTTCATACTAGAACATAGGTGTAGGACAAATACGGAGACTAATTACCCTGAAAGACCACATTAGGAATCTACTACCAGGTCATTAACTGGAGCCTCCGATCCTGTCGGTATAAAATGGACTCAAGTGAAGTGAAAAGACTCCCAGGAACAATAAACAGACTCTTCCTCTTGGTGGTTTCTTTTAGGGAACACGTCAGCAAACTCATACAACCATTTATCAACATCCAGGGTGTGTCCTCCTTAAATTCCAGTGGAGTCCCATCCAGTGAGACACCGGCTGCTTGATTTCCACTGTGTCAGGTTGAGCATGTCCCTTATCCAGCCGAGAAGAAGCCTTGTACCCTAAATCAGAAGCTTCTCATCAGTGTCTTTTAAACTATGGACTGTTAGGATTTTTAATCAGCCAGTTCAGGATACTCTTTCTCAATCTGGGATTGAGAATTTTGGAGTAAATATAAAATTCCTGGGGGTGAGTCTAAAGTATGTCTAATCCTACTGGTAAGCTTAGTGTTGGTCTGTCACATCGGCTAAAATATTTGTCCCTGCCAGGACTTGACCGGGAAAATGCATTTTTGCCAATAAGCACAGCTCCAGTGTCCTTGTCTATCCCCAGCCACACCACTGCTGGGGACATGGCAATATCCTCAGTTCTGACAGTCTGCGAGACGTGGACATCTCACAAGGAAAAAGAACACGCACTCCTTGGGGACTTCTGTGAGGATAATGGGGTACAATGCCACCAAAGTCCCCCCATGACTGCCTGAGCACCACAGAGGCACACACAGTGGGACTGTTGTGAAGGAGATGCACCTATTATTTCCCACCTGTGCTCAGTCCCTGCAACCTCCAAGGCCCCTCCCAGTCCTCACCCTGAGAGTGGGAACGAGGTGGCCCCGGGTCTCCCTCCTCATGCACTTACTGTTACATGACATGCTCCCATTTACATGGATATCCTGACTTGCTTGTGATCTGCTTTGACTTTGATCTTGTTTTGATTCTCCTATTACCTTTGTACCAACGTGAGTGTTGGGCCTGGCTACATTGAGCCCTTTTTGACTATGGTTTGAATTTTGTGTTCAAATTCCCATGATAAAAATCTCTCCTGAGCAGTGTTGGCTCTCCCAGTTTCACATTCCTTCCTTAGCTGCCTATAGGGCTTGTCCTATCTCGGTTTGCAGGAGCCTTGCACACAGCACCTGGAAAGACTTCCGACGCACTGGAGATCTGTCTTACTAAGAACTGCTCGGCTGTGGTGCCCTTAAAGTACCTCACATTGCCTGCATGGACCTTACTCTCTGACCGGGACCTTCCATCTACTATTCAGCTGTTTCCTCGGGAGGGCATGGCTTCATATTGCAGCCAGTCTTTGCTACTCCCCTGACTTGACATGCCACAAATAAATACTGCAAGATACATGATAGACTTGTTCCCATTGATTCTAACAGCACCTCTCCAATCTGTGCTAGGCAGGCACTGACACTGTCACTAACATACATATATACACACATGCAAATAGTCACATTTATATATATACTCACACACATATATTATGTATGTATATATTGATATAACACACGCACTCATACATACATATATACACACACATATGTTGTCTAGATTTATGAGCAAGATAAATCCCTGAGCAGAAAGCCTCGGTAAGTGAAGTGGAGAGAGTCCTCCAGGCATTATGGGGGAAGTTCACATGCAAAGAAAACGAGAGGAGATTTTAATAAATAACGTAAACTACATACAAAGAGCACATAGCTGGATTTTAAGCCCTGGGAAGCAGGTCAGGTGACATTATGTGGCAAGCCAGAGTGCTCCCTGGAGACCTCCACCACTCCCTGCCCCCTGCAGAGGACGCTCTTCCTCACCATGGCCATGGCCCTGCTTGGTCAGAGGCATCTCCCGCCATCACTTAGATGCACCCTGTATTCCCGCTCATCTCCCCGAGGCTTCCCACCTTTCCATGTGAAGAATATGCTCAGGTAACAACTGCCCCTTCAGGCTGGGTTTCAGAGTGACCACATGTGGTGGCACTGCTGTCTCAATCCAAGAGAGGGTGACAAACAGCCTAAGCAACTCACTCGCCGACCTCAGTCCCTATGAGCAAAGAATCAGTAGCTGCTGGAGGTTGCCACTGAGATTGTTGAATTAGTTTGCTACCAGAATTAGCTTACTGATTCACCAGCTTAGAGTGAAAAAGGGCTTCATATTTTATATCCTTGATCTATATTAGCTATCTTGTTCTTCTAACAATCCCATGGAGATCTACTATCTCTGTTTTTGGAGAGGAAGCTAAAGCACTGATGGTTAAGTGGCCTGCTGCAGTCTCCCAGAAGGGGTTCCAGATTCTAACCATCAAGGTCAAAAGCAGTGGTATTAAAAATGCTGTTCAAGCTGGATAATTCTCATCTTCACTCAAAGTATGAAGACTGAAGTTTACCTCTGAGTTTGCAAAACACTGAAGAAATCTTAACAGGTGAGTGTTTTGATGAGAACTAGTTTTATAAGCATTCTTTAAACACTATGTAAAGCATGAATTAAAGGAAGGAAGGAAGGTTCCGGGTAGAAACAAGAGACTGACTCAATCTTAGTGAGGTAGAACTAGCGATGACAAATAAATATACTTGTGAAGATTAATTTAAGGTGTTAGCTATTTGATAGAGCAGAATCAAAGATGATCTCAGATTTTGGGAGTGAAGTAGGGATGCAAATAAAGAGGACCCTGGGAACAGGATGAACAGGCAGATGTGAACCATGTGAAATGCTTCTGAGAATGTCCAATAGGCAGACTGAAAAATTGTCTTGGTGCTATGGCCTGAGTCTCAGCAGAATATCTATCTTATCATAATAGAAGTGAGATTGCCTGGGGAGAATGTGTGGAGTGATGAGAAGGCCTAAAACAGGGCTCGGTGTCAAAAATTTCATATCCTGCTAGTGTCTTAACAATACCTAGGTGCCAGGGTCCTAGGTACACATTCACACCATAGAGCTCATTGGTGACATGGAGATGTTTTGAAAATAAACTTTCCATCCAATCTCATAGCTTTCTCCCTCTCCGCTCAACCATCTTTAATGAAGTAAAGGCTCAAATGTGCTTTGCTGTCTCTTGCCTTTCCTCAAGGCTTCTGTCAAGGGTATACGGTCGGTACCCTAGCAATGGCTCTCACACTCCGATGGAAACCAATATTTATTTAATGCCTGGCTGTAAGACATCACAGAAGTTTTAATAATTTTCTCTTTGAACTTGTGTTTTGTAGGTGGAATCTGGAGAAGCAATGTGTTTGCCTGTGTATAGAGATGGTGGGTGGAATATGCATGACCAGGCTCCTAGATTTCCCAGTTGCATATGGCCCAATGCCTCATAGGTACCGAGGTCTGGTGATCAGGATGCATGGGGATTCATCAAGACTCAAAAACATTCACTCAGTAAGTACCCTTGGACTGAGTAAGTAGAAGTGCTGGATCCCTGAAAGGACACACTGTTCTTTATATCCAGAATTTACTGAAAACCATAACTTGGGAAGAAAGGGAACAATAGGATAGGGAAGCCCTGTGTCCTTTTCCTTTAAGTTCTTTTATTTTTAACTCATCACTAAGTTGAAGGTAGAGAAAGACAGTGCCTGAAACATTGTGTTAAGAGAGTGTGTTTGCTTCAAGAAGTGAAATGAACACTGTTGAGTTCATTTTGTGCAGGATTTCCACTGTTCTGAGAAATATGAGATACACGATCATCTATGAACAGTTGGATCCAATTGTGAAATGCCAACTCCAGTGATTTTTTATGAGTTAAATGCTTTTATACTTGCAATAAAACTTGGTTATTGTTATGGTTTTGATATGAGGTGTCCCCCAAAAGCTCATGGGTACAAGGCAATGAAGTTTAGAGGTGAAAGATTGGGTTCAGGCTCTCCGAACGCCATAGGTGCAGTAAGGTCCTGATAGGGATCAACTGAGTGGTGACTGCAGGCAGGTGAGGTGTGGTTGGAGGAGGTGGATCATTGGGAGTGTGACTTTGGGATGTATAGTTTGTCCCAGGTGAGAGGAGAGGTGTCTGCTTCCTGGTGCCGTGTCCTGAGCCGTTTTCCTTTAGCACACCCATTGGTCATGATGTACTGCCTCATCAAAGGCTCGGAGCAAGGAGATATGATCATCTCCAGAGTAAGAGCTCTGAAACTTTGAGCCCCAAATAAAGTTTTCCTCTTTTAAAACTGTTCTTGTCAGATCTCTTGGTCACATAGGAAAACAAAACAAAACAAAAATCTGACCAGAGTAGTTATACAATATAAATGTAATGAATCCATCCATAATGATAACTTATTTTTTCTTTTCTTTAGATACAATAGTATTAAGAAGAAAATAAAAACGGTGAAAATTTGAAAGAGACTGCCAAAGTCCGGCTGCAGCAAAATAACCGGGGAGTGACGAGCAACTTGTGTACATTGATACAGCAGGAGTGGAAGCCTTTTATTGTAGGACAACATCGATAGTGTTCCAACATAGGAATGGGTATTTATAGTTTTATACTTCCCCAGAATTATGACACACAAATATTAATAATGTAATAGAGCCTTCTTCTATTTTTGTGAATAAGTTGTGAACTGGTAATGATACAGTACTATTCACTCCTTGGGCATCTCTGTGTTGGCACAGAACACAAAGAATCACTCCACAACCCACCAGGAAGGGGGATGGATTTTCTCATTAAACCAAACTCTCACACGTGCCAAAAAACAGAAAAAAAGGGAGCTCTAAAGACTGCAGAGCAAGACAAATCTAGTCAATGAAAGGAAATATTTTTATAGGTACCTCAATAGGGATTCCAACACAGTTGTCAGGGAACAATGCATGGGAATTGAGACCTCAGACTGAATTATGTAAGATGAGAGTTATGGATAATTATGTGGCTTTTATACAACTTTATTAGCTAAATGCTTCTCCATTCTCACTGAGTTTCTCAAGAGATAAAATGACAGCCTGCGCTCCTGCGTAGAATCACTCCTTGGCAGAAATGATAACATGGAGTGATGTCGCAGTCATGGCGTGAGGAGAGGTACAAACTGGTGTTTGTAGGATCAGGCAGATTTATCGGTTGTGGAATAAAATCGGGGTCGTGGAGGAAATGCGGTTGACACGACCGCTTGTTAGGAGCTTCAGTATCTGCCATCTTCGATTCATCTACAGTCATGTCCTTTAATCAAGCCACTTTCCTGATCTTCCAGGAGGCATTTTCCACTATTAACAATCTACCTTCTCTGATGGCTTCACGTGCACCACGGGAGGCTGAGTGTCCACACTTCTGGAATGGAATTAGAGCTTTGCCCAGGCTGAACTCCTCTTCTCCCCAGGATACAGAACAGGGGCACCACTTGGGCTCCAGAGCCCAATGCTCCATCTCCTCCCCTGACACCCATGACCCAATCCTCTCCCCTCCCACAGCTCTCCCTTTTTAATTCCATCCCCATTCCCATGGGTACTGGATGTTTTCTGGATCTCATGCATTTTTGTTGGCTTAAATCATAGGCTCTTCTTCTCAGGTCTTTATCTTTAATTTCTCCCCTTTTAATAAACCCTCTTTCCTAAGGAGAAATGATGATCCAGTTATCTTTTACTTTTTCGGAAGCTTAGAATTTCTGGAGCATTTGCCACTGAGTGAGACTCAAGGCCTGTGGACCTCAGAGCTCCTTTCTCAGCTCATGCATATAGACATTTAAGTACAGAGTTGAGAAGCTCACACACTAGAATCAAGGGGTCTTACATTCAAAACTGGATTTTAGGCTTTTCTTAAACTGAATGTCCCACAGGTTTCACACCTATGTGATGTGGGATGATGGAAATTAATAATACAACATACTTATAAGATCCTGAGGAGGATTTATAATTAACACTTGCAGAATTTAGCACATTGCTTGACTAATTGTGAAGTGCTCAAAGGCTAAATTATTTTCGCTTTTAACTATTCTCCTATGTTCATCCTTGTTTTCCTCAGTTTCCCTTATTTATCATGCATTTATAGATTTGCAAATGTATTTTCCTTTACCAAGAAATCAATCTTATCCTCCCTTACAATCTCAGTCTAAGTGACTCTTTGCTGTGAACTGCCTCTGATTTATTAGCTCTGCCCTTACCCCCCACGGACATTTTTGTTCTTTTTCTTGAATTTGTTTCTGAATTCCTTGTGAATGGTTACTGCATGGTACACATTCTATGTATCTACTAAATGAATTGAATCAAAAAGGAGTTGTGAAATGGCCCTGGTGAAGAATAAAACAGACAATGAAAACCTGAAGAAGGAAATATTTCATTTCGCTGGGTGGCCAAGGGGCCTTGGGGTTCAAAAAAGCTCTGGAGGTCCTCAGAGGGGAGAGCATCTTCCTCAGTCTCCAACTGTACCCGAACTGCGGAGCCAACCAACTCAGAGATGGAGGAAAGTACAGGGAAGTTGGGAAGGCAGAGGAGGAGGAGGAAAGGGGAGAAGGTGTGGTGAACTAGGGCAGATTCCCCCAAACCTAACACAAGGCCAGAGGCTCAAAACACCGAGAAGACACAAGGTATTGAGAGCAGTTCTGTCCAGCCATGTGTGTGTGTGGGGGGGATTGCCTGCGTGAAGCAGGTCCATTACATCACCTAAGGACGTAGGCCATGGCAGAAGTCCAGAGAACCTGCTGCCTGAACTTTCAGTCTCAGAAAGAGAAGTCAAATGGAGTGTTCCAGTTAATCCCAGCCTTTGTGTCTGTGTGCACGTTTGAGGATCGTCTCTTGTTTCTCTTGAAGCACACTGAGGTTTAGACTCTTCCCAATTCAACACTGAGGGGTAACTGTTGTAACTATCCTTCACCTCACTTTTCTAATTGGAATTGGAATATGCTTCTTGGTGGCTTTGGGATGTGTCTCTCCGTCGGGTTGACCCTCAACTTTCTTAGAGTCCTATTTCTTGCATATTTTCCCTTCAGCTGCAACACAGGTGGAATTCCTTGGAGATCTAGGGGACAGAAAAGAAGGGACAATCTTGGATAAACCCCCGATTTGTTGTTGGTCTTCAGACCTACTGCACTGGTGTGAAGCAGTGACATCTCTGTCTTGCTCTGTCCTCTTCAGTGTCTCCAATTCTTGAGTCTGGTGTGCGTGGGTTGGGGTCCGTGGTGAGGGCTCCAGATCCTGCAGGAGACACAAGTCACCTAGGACAGCACAACAGCAACCAGCACAGGTCATGGTGCGTCCTCGTGGTCTTCCCCCTGGTGTTTGTAGATTTGGGCTGGGCTCTCCTTTCCCCTACTTTACATATTTCCTCCCTTCCTGATCATGTCTCCTGTGAACTCAGCACCATCCAGACACTCCTCCTTACAGAACACAGAATTCCCAACACCTCACAATTGCATTAGGCACGGATCCATCTCTCTCCCTTCCTCTGTCCCCACCCACAGTGCATACCAATGCAGAAAGTGACTCTGCTTCTCTTGTTTGAGTTTGTCAGATTCAGCTTTTGTTCTTCTATTTGCTTATTTAAATTGTATCTTGTATCTAGAATCATCTTCAGATGATTACAGTTCAGTCACATGTTCATATTGGTATTAAATGGAGATTTTTTCACTGTATGGTCTAAGAGTTTCTATACTTTCCCCTAAACAAATGCACTATTTAAGGAAGAACGCTGGGTCAATTAAAAAGCTGCACTATGGATTACATTACCCATCTCTAGAAACTTCCTTTCCACAGAGACTGAGTTATCTGGGGAATCACTAAACCTTGGATGTGGATCTATTTAACTCCCTCGTCCTCCACATTAGTATTTTATACTTGACTGAGGTGGCATATCCATAGTCCCAGGTGCACACAGAGCAGAGGCAAGAGGATTGTCTGAGACCAGAAAAAGTAATTAGAGAATAAGCGTTTGGAGAAAACCCATAACTTATAGCTGATAAGAAAGCACGCCCACTGTGTTTTATTCACTAACTGAAAACCCAGTCCCCATGTTGATTTGAAAAGTCACGACTTGTGTTCAGTGGTTCAGGTGCTCCTGTCTGAGCTATGGAAGAATAAACTGCTTTTTCTAATCCTTCAGAAAACTCAGAACCATAATTACGTTCCTCTTTGCCATGCATTCTCTAGGTTAAATATCCTTTGGCTTATCTATATACTTAGTTGAATGCATAGGATTATTTTCAGTACTTTCTTCTCAACATGATAAATCATCGTGTTTAAAAACCCCCTTCTAGGATATGCCTAAAAGGACATCAGGGTTATGTGAACTTACCACTCAGAAAACAGTCTATTGGCACCCTGTGGCTTTATAACACATTATTGTAATGCTTGAAGAATGTATTCAAACCGCGGCTCTTGGTATCTCTGACATTATGGTAGTTTATCTGTGGTGTACTTTGAAATTAATTTAGGAATGTGATATAATCATGAGAGCTCCCAGGCTGGTCATAAAGAACTGTGACAGCTACTTGGAGAGGCCCTACATTGATTTGTGGCAACCTTCTTGAGTTGCTTAGTTGGGATTATAAATAATAAACTCCCCAAACATAATGAAGTAGTAAATGACAATAGAAAATCAATAATGCATGAAAACACGCCTGTGATTTACTGGCATTTAAGCCATCTCCACACGCGAGGTTCAAAGATTGCTTAAAGCCACTTTCAAGGACCAAGAAGTGATTGCATATAAGGCACCATTGTGGAGGACAGGGGGGCACTAAATAAACTCACATTCATGGCTTAATAGTAATTACCTAGATGGCTCAATTCCCATGGGATGGAGAGTTAATAGAGATGGATCCATTAATTTATAGTATAGTTTTTTAATTGTGCCAATATTCTTCTTCTTTAAATAGTGCCTTTGTTAATGGTCAAGTACAAGTAAAGAAAGTAGCTTGGCCTTTGTCTTTGCCGATAGGAGAGAGAGAATCTCACAAGTTACCTTTTCGAGTGAGCAGCTCACAGGGGAAAGAAGGATGGCCAGCATCACTTACTAAAGTGACAGGTGACACAACGCCTTAGAGAAAGAAGAGAATTCATCCTTGTCTTGGTGTCCCTTGCATCACGGCGAAGACCTGACATGAACAATGTAGAGGAGGAAAAGCTTATGTTGGATCATAGATCCACCATGCTCCAGGTGAGGCAGCACACCATGGCAGACAGACTCGTGGCCCCAGGAAGCAGCTCAGGACAGGGAAACCAGGGAGCAGAGAGAGCTGATCACCAGGGATAAAATAGAGACCCCAAGCACACCCCCAGTGGCCAATTTCCTCCAGCCATACGCTACAATTACTGCCCCATTAAATTCAAATGAGTAGGTTAATCCACTGGTGAGGTTCCGCCTCTCACTGTGTCATCATGTCACCTCTGAAAATTCTTCATTGTCTCACAGATGAGTTTTGGGGAGACACCTCATATCCAACCCATAAAAACCTTGAGCAGGGGGCACAAAGGGACTGTATAAATGATTTATGACATAAAAAGTTTGAAGAAGGGTAGGGATCTCATGGGAGACTGAAAGGAACTGTTGGAAGGTAACCATTAAGTTAGAAAAACAGACCAGCTAATTTTTTTTGCATCACCAACACAAAAAGTCTTCAGGTGCCTCAGCCCTGCTCTCTATTTCCACACTCTTTGGATCATCCTTTTGCCCTCCTTGAGCCACTATTGAGTGTAGTGTGATTTCTCACTGGATGTCATTGTGCCCTCTCTCTGTGGCATCTGTGTCTTTTTCCTTCTGGATTTTATGGGAGAAAATCTCAA
This sequence comes from Ictidomys tridecemlineatus, assembly GCF_052094955.1. Taxonomy (NCBI): domain Eukaryota; kingdom Metazoa; phylum Chordata; class Mammalia; order Rodentia; family Sciuridae; genus Ictidomys; species Ictidomys tridecemlineatus. The sequence continues at coordinate 5,325,871 of NC_135483.1, forward strand.
CTTCCTGCCATTCTGTGACTGAACCTTGGTGGCCAATGTAATGGAGCCCCTGCGTCCACATAACCCAGAGGGTTCCACGGCCAGCGTCTTGGCCCACTCTCCGCAGTGATTCCTCCCACATCCTCACCACCGTCCTTGGAACTCTTGTGGCTCTCTTTCTTTCCAGAATCACCTTAAGACCTTAAGTTCAATTCACAGGGAAAATACAACTACACTCCAGTGACCATACGACTCCTTGCCAAAAATATCTTCTGGGAATAGTTTCAATCTTCAGGGACTCTGCTTTAACTTTCTGAGACCAGATATCAAAATACACTAGGGCCCATGTCTCGAATTCCCCGTTCACTTTCAGGAGGGTGAAATGGTTAAGGATCGCTGTTCCCTCTTGTCTTTTCCTTCCTCCAGTGTTTTGAATATCACCACATTCTACTTTCTCTATGAGCTAGACTGCCTCCCTGCTAAACTCCACATTTATAAGGATTTGTTTTAATGATGTCTCTTATTAGCATCAAATAATCACATGCACACACACATGCACACAAATGCCAGTCTCAACCCCATGTTCTCCCTACACACCCTCAGGTCCTTTTTTACTCTCTCATAGCTGTTCTTGACAGAATTGTATGTAATCTGCTCCATTTTGAATTCTTTCACCAGGAATCTATCTTAAATATATATTTACCTGGCACACTGTAGGTGTTTCATTAGCAATATTTATATAAGATAGAAGTGTATGCAATTTAAGTTATTTACAACTTGTTATTTACAACTTGAGTTTAGGCAATTACTTTGCTCTAGAGTTGTCTTTGCAAGCCATGTGATTGTCTAATACAGCAGGTAATACTCCCAGAAATGAGTGTGGATAAAGGAGCTAATAATAATACAGTATTATTAGAAAATAATGTAGAGCTTGTATCTGATGTGGTCAGAACTGTGCATTTATGTGTACCTAGAAAACCTGAAAGAAACCATATCACAAGCCATCAACAAGTGTCCAACACCTGGAAAAGGGACTGTGCCCTGGGATTCTCTCGGAGCTCTCCTGGTTCCAAGTAAGTGTGTATGGGGGCCAAGGAGAGAGGCCCATCTGGAGCCTCTCCCCAGTGATATCTTAGTTACCAAGGACACCAGAGGTTCTCTTCACCAAGAAATGACCTAGAGACAGCTGTTTTGGAACCTGTGAATGTGGGTTTGCAGGCTGCATGGAGTGGGCGGACATGGGCTGGTGTGAAGCCTCCTATGGACATCAGGGGATGGGACCATACTGCCATGGCCAGAGCCGAAATTCTAAGGACCCTGAGATTTCAATGTTTGAACTTAAACTTCCAAGTCATTCGTAAGGTATTTTTGTCAAGGTAGAAGAAAAGAAAAAAAAAAAAAACTCTACTGGATTGTCAATATGTTTGCTGGGCCCACAGTTTTTAAAGGTATAGCTGTGTAGGATCTGGGCACCCGTGGTGTGCACATAAGGCACAGCCTGACCACTGTCTAAGATGGCAACAGTCACACATCTCTGCATGAGTGAGGTTGATGAGTTCTTCCTTCTCCCCGGCTTCTTTCTTTCCTTTCTTCCTCCCTTCCCCTTCTTTTTCTTTTTGTGTATTTCTAAATTTCTACTATTAGAATTTCTAAATGTTTTATAATATAAATTTAAAAAGCAGTAAAATAAACTTTAAAAATATTCAGTTATCCACAGATCAGATACAAAATACACTTTAAAATAGGCTTGCAGGAGAGAAGCTCAATAAGTACTTTGTACCAGAGGATACAGAGAAACCCGCCTGGAAACACATAAATCAATAAAAACAAAGCTCAGGCAAGTGTTCGAATTGAAAAAAAAAACCTTGCTCTGCTAGGCCTGGCGCTTTTCTATTTCAAACCCAAAGTACAAATCCCACAACAGCAAAGGACACAGAGAAAATGCCTTAAATTCACATATACCAAAGTATTGCTGTGAAGGTGGTCAGAAAGCTTTGTCAAGGTTCTTTCCCAAATAGATATGACTGACGTGGAAGCGTTCACAATAGCCATGGGACCCTCGCTTTTTGAGGTCACTGATCCCTTAATGCTGGGACAATGCTGAAGGAGTGGGAGATATAACAAGTTCAACTGGCTTATCCCAACACCACCTTTCATGGTGTCTCATCTTTTATCTTTTAGCCAAATGAATTTCTCCAGTAAAAGCATTCTAAGAGATTCATACAGGCATGAAGTTAGATAGGAAAGGGTTTCCTCTTTTCTAGAAATTGCTGCCTGACTTCTGACTGAAGCGTGGGAGGTGTAGTTGGAAGCCAATGAGGCAGATTCAGAGGCTGGTCCTGGGAGGAGCTCAGGGCAAGGTCAGGGAAGAGGTGCGCTCAGTTGCTGGGATGGATCAAGAGCTCAGCAGTGTCCCCCGGAGGAGGCCAGCTGGCTCCCAGGCACGGGAGCTCTCTGCCCTCTGTCTGCAACAAGGAGCCCTCACCCTGTTTCCCGTTTTGAAGGTTTTTGATTTTGTTTTTGTTTTTGTTTTTGTTTTAAGATGCTGGTAGATCTCACTAAATTTTCTCCTTTATTCTGGGGTTTTCTTTATCCAATATATCCTTCTAAAACAGAACTATGATTTACCCATTTCCTGGATTAAAATGTGTTCAGTGTCCTAGTTGCCATAATTCTACACTCTCTCACCTGGTCAGAAACCTCTTCATCACCAGACACCCTTCTCATCTCTCCCTGTTCTTTTCAGGTTTGAACTGAGTAAAACCTGGAGTAGCTCCATCCACCCAGATGTGCGTGGAGCCTGGTGTGCTGCCTGGGCGGGCCTCTGCCCGGGGCCCAGCCCTGCCTCCCTGCAGCCTTCCCAGCTCCATTCCTGTGAGGACAGGTCCCCTCTGATGTTGCCTCCTCTGTGCACCTGCTCAGCCACCTCCACCCTGGAGTCACTAGCCCCTTGGAAGACAGAGTAGTGTACGGTTTCCCTCCACCCTGATTAGAAAAATTCCACTTTTGCATTACTAAGTGTGCTCTTGGAGTAATAGGAGTAATATTTGTTGAAATAGTCCAGTGGTTTCCTTCCTATGGTCTGATAGTTCCTGGTGAGTCCTAAAGACTCACGTGAATAGAGACCTGTAACTCAATGTTAAGACCAGAGCTGGGATATTTCATAACATCAATACATGCTTCCTCCATCGATGAGTCCTCAGAATCTTCAACTGCATAGGGAGCTCCCTAATCATGGGAGGAATATCTATTTGATGAAAAATACATAAACGGATATAATCTGAGGGGCAGATGTAGGTGAAAATTCTTCAAAATAAACCACTGTTTATTTTGCTTGTTTGAAGGAGTAATGAATGCACTGATGTAGTTAAAAATCCAAAACAATGCCAGGAAGTCATGAGTGGAATAAATCCTCTCATTCCCACTTCTCTCTAGCAATGTGGTTTCTTCCCACTCCCATTCAGGCACCCACAGTATTAGTCTTCCCTGTGTTCTGGCAATATCTCTTCATGAAAACGTAGGCACATGAGAGCGTATATTCTGGTTGCCCTCTAGTTTATGCTGAAGGTAGCAATTTACACACACCGTACTGGGCCTTGCTTTTTCACTTAACCATATATTTTGCAATATTTTCTACGAGGTATGCTTTGTCATCCTCTTCAAATGGATTGCATTGATTGCTTTTAACAGATGCATAGTGAGAGTTGTGTGGCTGTTTATTTCCTCAGTCCTGTGCAGAGAGGCATTAAGGTGGATGCTGGTACTTGGATTATAAGGAATGATGAAATGAGAAACCTGAAAACATACCTGCATGCACAGGTGTGCCTGTGAGATAATGTCAGAGTAATGAGACTACGGGGTCAGGTGCAAATAAAATTTTGATAGATGCTTCAACCTAGCCCCTCAGAGCATCAAACCCTCAAGGCATTAAAACACTTTGTGTTCTTGCCAGGTGTACCATAGAGTACTAATCTCTTCACAGAGTTGCCCCAAAGATGATTTTCAATGTTTTGGATTTTTTCAGATCTTATACTTGAGAAAATTTCTCAATGTCCCCCTTTTTAAGCTTTTTTAGTCTTTTTATCTTGATGGACCTTTATTTCATTCATATTTATATGCTGGGCTGAGAATTGAACCCAGTGCTTCACTCATGCTAGGCAAATGCTCTACCACTGAGCTACAACCCCAACCCTCAATGCACTTTTATTTAGAAAAACAATTACATAATTTCAATGTTTAGTGACAGTTCAGTGTGTATGTGTGTGTGTGTGTGTGTGTGTGTGTGTGTGTCCTTATTTATGGGCTTGTCTTGAGTTGTATGTTTTTCTAATTGCTTTCTAGCTCATAGAAGGCAAGAATATAATCTCAGTTCAATCTGAATTGAATACATTTGGTAAATTTTTAATTGGTATTTTGATGTTGCTCATGGAAAATTTTTCGTTTGGCATTGAATATTGTTTTTAATCAATTAAATTAAATTTTACAATTTTAACAAAAGATATTTTGAATTAGCTTAAGAAAGGTCTTTTTTACCCCCAAATTATGAGAGTTCACCATTTATTCTAGTGCCTATTTAGTTTCATATTTAACAATGATATTTTTCTGTATTTAAAATTGTATTGATAGGCCATGTTAGGTTTTGTTAGTATGATTGTTTAGTTGCCCAATTTCAATTGTTAAAAATTCTATTCTTTGCATTCTAATTTGAGAAGTCAAATTTATTATGTACTCCAGCTCCTGATTTTCCATTTTTCTTCTTTGAGCTTTATAATATAATATGTATTACTAACTAATCAGGCTGTATTTCCTTTGTAGTTCTCAATCTCTTTTTCCATGATCTGTTATTTCCTGTTTTTATATGAATCCAATAGCACTCTCTATGTAATACACCTGTGCAAGCATTTCAGATGCCTAATTTATACTATTGTTTTCTTTTATATATATATACATACATACATACTTTAAATAGAGGATTTCTGATATTTTTTCTGTGATGATACACTTAAAATTGAATCATTGAGTATGATAGTTCAGTTCCTTATGAAATGGAACCCCAAATAAAGTGATAGATTTGAAAGATGTGTGATGGGTCTGTCTGTGGTAGACAGATGGGAGGGGGCAGGCATGGACAGGGCTAGCCTGTGGCCCATGCAGGGGCTGCAGGAGAATTGAATCCTGGAGCCTCAGTGAAGGGGGGATTTTGGCTTGCTAATGGACAGGATTATGGATGACCTGGGGCAGAAACACCACTGACCATGGTGTGAAGACACTCAAGCACCCAAGGAGGGCACCAATTGCCACGAATTGTGCAAGCATTTCAGATGCCTTCCAGAGCTCACAGGAATAATGATTCTTTCTTGTTTTAAGGTGCTGCATTGTGGTATAACTTTTTTCCATTCTATTTTCTTGGGTGTGATTTGTTTATGTGAGGGCTATGGAGTATGTATTTTATTGTCTGCTATCTTAGTTAATTATTTTATTGTTTTAAACAGCTTCTCTTTTTGCCCACTTAAGTACTTTTCAATAATATAATCATGTCATATTCAAATTTTGATGTTTTTTATTGACTTTTTTATACCCTTCAATTATTTTTCTTCTCAAATTGCATTGGCTAATTTCTCTAGAGCAATAACAGTGGTAGCATAGGAGAGCTCTTGGCTTACCCTAGCTTTTAATGGAAGTGCTCCCTCTGTTTTTGGTACCAAAGCACAAGTCTTAGAAACAGTTTCTCATGTTCATACCCTATGGTTTCCAAAACATTTCACCTCCATCCTCCCCACAAGGTTTAGGGACAGTTCATAAAAGAGCATGGGGAACTGTCACAATCTTGTTCAAATGCCATGGGAAACACCATGATGAAGAGCAATTCTATTAATCTGATTAAAATCTACTGTTTTTTTCCACTTTTCTCATCATTAAAACTTGACATTTATTAGCTTCCATTTGACTGTAGATTCTAAATCTGATTTCTGTTCGTGGCCAATATTCCACAAGACAATTCTGCTTCATCGTTCCACAAGTGATGAGCACTAAGGAGTCACCTGAAAATGTCCTGGGAAGTAGGAGAAGACAGCACCTCCTTAACCTCACACTCTTACCATGCAGGTGAACATGATCTGCTGACAGAGCTTTGAAAACTCAATTTTGTACCTAATGGAAGTCTCCAAACTTATAGGTACCTCTGTCCTGTTTCTGTTTCCTCACTTCCTTTCACCTGATGCCCAAGGCATGGCATGTCACCTCCTGCACTAGGCAGCGTCCCCTGGTCTCTCCTCAGCGGCAGTCCCCTGCTCTGGCTCCTGTGTATCTACCACAGCCACTCTGGCCTTTCTTATAACAATCTTTTTCTTAAAATTTGTCTCCACAAATGCCCCACTACCTGGCGAGGACAGGAATGGTCTCTCTGTTCCATTATGCCCTGGAAGCACTGCAGAGAAGTCAAACAACTTTCAGTCAACGCTGAAGAGGTCAGTGAAAGAAGCAGGTATTTAAACAGGTTCACACACAACCCAAGAGTGGGACAGCATATCCAAATATGCAGAGACAGGGCTATGTTATCAAATCCATTCCTGTAGCGACAGGTAATCTCAGTCATTGCTTAAGGAACCAAATTTGTGGCTTCAGCCTATACAATTTTAATTTCAAATCCTAGTTCAACTTTATATTACTTGATAAAGTATTTTAGTCCAAGATAAAATTACCTTTGCCATGCAAGAGGTTTACAACTCAATGATATCTAATAAACTGAGAAAAAAAATACAGAATTAGATTACTTTTGCTCACTCTTATAAAAGATAAACTGCTCTAAGGATAGCTATTTGGAAACCTGGGTGTTCTTTTGCATTGGTCTTCTGTTTATGTGAGTGAATTATAATTTCAAAAACGCTGCTGCTTTATAGCAGTGATGGGGTTTGTGAAATGTTCTCAGGTCCTGAAAACATATCCAGGAGGAAGCTGTTTTGATATATGCCTCAACTGTTGGAGGAAAACACACAGAAGCAGATGGGCTTGGAGCATTATATAGCGTTTACGGTGGTGCAGTTATAATTCACTACAAAAAGGAAGATCAATTATTTATTCTCAAGTTTTTTATTATCTATCTATATATATACATAGATATGCATATATACATATATATATGTGTGTGTGTGTGTATGTATGTGTGTGTATATATATATATATATATATATATATATATATATATATATAATTATGTTAATGATAGAGGAGAACAATGTAAGCTTGCCCCAACTAGATAACTAGATGTCAAGATTAAGGGAATTCTACTGAATGATTTAAATGTTCCTTAACAAAGTAGAAGCCATATATGAACAAATTACAGCTAACACACTTGTATTAGTCCATTTGCTATTGATACAACAAAATATTTGAGGCTAGGTACTTTATAAAGCAAAGAAGATTATTTAGCTCACAGTTTTGTAGCTGAAGATCATGATGGGGACCTCATGGTAGAAGGCAGCACCCAGCGATGGGAATTTGAGCAGAAGGAAATCACTTGTTAAGGAAAGAAGCTAGAGAGTAAGAGAGGCTTGTCATTCTTTTGTACAAAAAAATTGTTCTCCTTAAAACTAACTCCATCCTGCAATGACTACCTCAGTTCCTTCCCAAGAAAGCATCCCCAAATGACTGAATCACCTCTCCCTGTGCCTCACCCCTTGGTAATTCTTTTTAACATTACCATCCTGGAAACAAATCTTCCAACAGACATACCATTGGGGAGCACACCCTAACCACATCCAAACAATGGCCATAACACTGCAGAGTTGAAATCTATTCCTTTAAGATTCAGAACAAGAAAATGATGCCTGTTACTCTCCCTGACATTCAACCTATTACTGGAAGTCCTAGCCAGAGCAATTAAGCAAGAGGAAGAAATAGAGGTCTCCACATTGGAAAAAAACAAAATTGAATCACCTCTGCTTGTAGATGATGTATATGGGAGACAGGCTTATCTACAAAACCTTACAACAGATCAGTGGCTGATTTCTGTGGTGACAGGTGGACAGATAGCACTCATCCACCATGGTTATCTGCCAAGCAGAGCCTCCTGTCCCTCACTGTGGCTTGTCCATTGGCAGCCATCTGGATGAGTGACACTTACTCTTTTCCATAGTGGCCCACGGTCTGCCCTGCCCACACTGAGGGAGAGGTCTTGTAGCCTAGGTTGCTGAAGCAGTGATAATGCTTGGCACCAGCTGCTTAGTTAGCTTGCATGGCCAGCCTTCTGGGAGCAGTTGTCCCAGCGTGCACGCAACAAAGTAGCCGTGTGCAGAAGACACCACTTATCCTAAAGCCCAGTGCATGACCAAACACCAGTGTCCTTTCAGTTGGCACCTAGCTGGGCTTCTTGGCCCAGATTTGCGCTCATTTATTCCCTAAACTTAGGTAGGTTTTGGGGGAACTGAAGGGGCACTCAGGCACATGGAGCTTTACTGTCCCCCTTTACTTAAGGAATGCTACACCTTCAGAGCTGGCTCTCAAAACCATGTTTTTCCTTCAACTGAGGTTTGTTTGTTTCTTGTTTTTTTTTTTTTTTTTTTGGTTTTGTTTAGAAGTTATGTATGTAATCTTTTGTTTCTTGGTGAAAAGATCAACAAGAAGCCATTTTATTATTCACTTTTGTAGTCTTACAGTGTCCAGAACATTTGAATCACTTTTTGCTTTGAAAAATCGGTACATATAGCTTCATTTTTCCTTAATTATTGAGAACCTCAACCTCTGCAGAGCATAATGGTGGTTTTATTGTCATTTCAGAGTTAATTCTTCAGCTTTGACAAGATATCTCTAGGAATTTTTCTTTAAGACGGAATCAATAATAACCATTTTTCAAAATTCTGTGATTTAGCTGCCCCCACACGTTTTCTGTCTGTGAAGGACCTTGTGGGTGTGTGCTGGAGCTGGCTGTATACGTGCCTAATTTAGCTGCGTCTCAGAGGGGAAGCTGGACACAGGTCTGGCCCCAGGATTCTGTGGGCAACAGCTTAGGCTCTGCTAGGGGAGTCCCAAGTGGAGGTGTATGACAGTGGTCAGGGCAGGTAAATCGGGTAAAGAAAAAACAGAGAAAAGACAAAAAAACACAGAGGCCACATCCTCACGATCCAAAAGACTGCACCTTCCTGAGAAACACGCTAGGCAGAACATGTGTTCATGCTGTGAGGCTTGGCACTGAAGTTTCCACTCTGCCTGGGCTGGTCCCCTAGAAGAGAGAAGGCTGATTTTGGACTCAGTGGAAGCAAATGTAATGGCCTCTGCTTGGCTCCATCCTGGCTCTGTCCTTGGTCCATCTGAGTCCACACTGTGTAGGGAATTCCTGACAAGTGAGGGTCATCTGAGGAATGCCACCTCCTCACAGAGGTGATCAGGACAGGGATTCCAGGTTAAAGTCAAACATTTAAAAAGGCCCTCTCCTCCAAACTGGATGCTACAACTGGAGTCCACTGTTCTTCATCCTGCAGGGTCCCTCTGGACCTTGCCCTGTGCTCCCTAACATTCTCTTTTCCACTGGAGGCAGAGCAAAAGACCTGGCTCTTGTCCCTCAATTCTCCCTGAGGGCCATTACGCTGTAGTCATCCATTGACAAGTGAATATGCCTGTGAGTTCATAGGTAGGGCAAGTCACAGCAGAGGTCCACTGTTGACATGATGCCTACACACGATGCAAAATGTTGCCTGAGTGAACATGTGTTAGTTCAATTTAATCAGGGGACTGCATGGGAAGGGTGTGTGTGTGAGTGGGTGTGTGTGTGTGGATACTAACGTGCTTGGGACGCTTCAACAAGGCACAAAGCATTATCCAAAAATATCTCCAAAGTGAACATCTGTGACAGAAATTTCCCTGGACTAGAAGAATTCTTTTCTCCCACCACTGCAACTTTGTGGTGGCAGATGTCATCCCTTCCCAGAAACAGTGGGGTGACCACCTGGCCTGAGTGACAACAGCATAAGGATGTGCCATTAAAGACACCAGGCTCATCATCTCTCAAAAGGCAACACCCACCATCTTGGGGAATTTCCTTCCATGGACTCCCCTCATGGTTTGGAATTATAAGCCCCTTAACTTTTATGGAATAAAACACCCAGGCACTAACGGCGCCAACATCGAGAATTAATCCATCCTCCCTTATCAAAAGGTGACAGTAATTTAAGATGATTGGAGCCAGACATTAGAACCTACTTAATAAAGAAAGAAACCAGGACTGGGGACGTTGCTCAGTGGTATATCACCTGCTTAACATGTACAAGGGGTGCGTTCTGTCTCCTGTTCTGCAAAGAAAGGGAAAAGAAGCTTAAAACCAAGTGAAAATATCATTAATAGAGAAACCACCCTTCACTGCCAAGCGCCTCTCTACATCCTCATTTGTGCTCCATGATGATTCCATGACCATCGACTCGTCCCCTCTGCCCCAGCTGGCTCTCCTTCGGCTCTGTCTCCACCACAGCGGGGAAGTGACCTCACACACTGCATACCTGCTTATTGTGCTCCCTTGACACACCTCTCAATCACCATGAAGGAAAAATTCAGCTCCTTACCTTAACACAAAAGCTCTCGGATCCCGTTCAGAGCACTTCATTTAGAAAGGAATTTGAAAGCAAGAGGACAATGTCAAGGTTTATAGAAGATCTAGAACTCCCGTCAGAACAGGCGTCTTATAGTAACAAGGCCCTGTGAATGGGATGCAGGAAACAAGGTGGGCTGTGCCGGGTGGAGATGGGCATCAGCACCAGCTCAGTGGAGGACAGAGGTTACAGTGGCATGGGACAGCCCCTCTGGAGGGGCAAGGTGCCCAAGCTCAAGCCTACTACCAGGGGAGATTTCAAAATCTGAGCTTCAGTTTGCATACCTCTTGTCGTTTTATATATATATATCTCACTACTGTGAAATGAATCCAGGGCCTTGCACTCTATAATGGGACAATACTGGTCTGATCTCAGAGGAGTGTGATGTCACTCAAGGGCACACAAACCAGTTGTTGCAGTCCTTCCCCATTAGTGAGGGACTCTGGTCCTGGTCCCATGGCTGCTGTCCCATTATGTTCAACAGGAGCATTGCAGGAATGAAGAAAACTACCTTGGAAAGCGTTAAACTGCCTGATGTGGGAAAGTAAGACATCGCTGGCTTCCTCAGTTTTCCCTAAACGGCCTGGCTCCTGAATATGGAAACAGCCATGACATGGAGATCAAGCACTTTGCTGGACATATTTCACTCCTCGAGCACCATCAGAGTTACTACCGCAGCCGTTTTCCTAGGTGATCCCTCTGAACCCAGAGGGCTCCATTATCTCATCCCAACTAGGCAGGGAGTTAGCCTGGAGTCCTGGGAAGACTGGAGCGCCGTGTCTCCTGCTGTCTGCACTGAAAAGGGTGCCAAGTTCAGGCAGGAGACACATGAGGCCTTCAAGACAGATGCCTGGAGTTACCTGATCTTTATGAAAAGGCAAAATTAGATTCCAAAACATTAGGGTGAGGGACAGGATCCAGGCTATGATGTCTAAGTAGGACAAAGTGTGTTTGTTTCCTTGTTTCCTTACTTATTTTTTCTGTCTTTCTTTGCTGGAAGAGAATGGGTCAGTGCTCTGTGTTTTGCATATTAAGGGTGAAACTCCATTGTCCCTTTTCTTCCCCTTTGGAATGAGCTGCCCTCCTGGAAGTTGTCCCCTGGCTTTCATCTCCTCACCCCTGCAGCAAGAGCAGCCAGGTTGCTTCTTATTTACTGTAAGGTAGATTAATAAGAAACCCATCTGTGGTTCAGAGCATGGTGCGCGTGCAGGATAAAATTAACAACAATGAATATTAAACATCCAGTGTGTGTTGGCAATGAAGGAAGAGCGGTGCTGGACTAATCTTGGAGCTGCAGGAGGACTATTCATTTTACGAAGCAGCCGTCCAGGAGGCCCGGCGGAACTGTGTGGAGCTGTCAACTACGTTTTCCACACAGGCCGTCCTCTGTAGGGAAAGGGACAGCTGTTCCTGGTTCGTGGGGTAACTTTTGTCATAAGAGGGCACACAGACAGGACTTTCAGAGGCTAGCAGGTAATGACACTAGGGCTTCCAAGCTTGGCCTGGACACGGTGTTGTCACGGAGGCAGGCTGTGGTTGTCCTAACATTCTGGAAGCTGGGTCTCTCACCTGGAGCTTTCTGATTAGATGCCTATCTCTATGAGGCAAGGTCAGTGGGATCTGGTGCCGTGGAGGGGCCTGGACACGAGATTCGAGAGGACTTGGCTTCTGTCCAGCAAGCAGGGTGCTGCCCCCCAGGCCCCCCACATCAAGGCTTTGAGCAAGCTTCCTTCTGCCTGTCCTCTGATATCAGGACAGTCCCCTCATTCCTCAGGCCTGATGCTCACAGTGAGTGCTTAGAGAGGCAAAAAGAAAAAAAAGAAAAAAAGAGAGAGGGGAGAGAGAGAGAGAGAGAGAGAGAGAGAGAGAGAGAGAGAGAGAGAGAGAGAGAGAGAAACAACAACAAAGCTAACCTTCGCTGGACTTTTAAATATATCTTAAGTTTCAAATTTAAAACCTATCCATAGAGTCAAGAATAAAGTTTATGGAATATAAACAAGTAAATTTAAAAAAACAGTAGAGTAGGATGGAAATATAGCGTTCAACACCCTGAAAACCAACAGCACAAGAGCAAAACAAACTACTTCATAGGATGATCTTGAAAAAGAAAACATCCCTGAAATATAACTGCAGAACAGAATCCTAAGACCAAACATCTAGAGAGGTTAGAAGGTTCGGAAAATCCTGTCATCAAAAGTGAAAATGAAATTTAGATTATTTGACAGTTTAGATGTGGAAAATGCATTGGAGAGATGCTTTACACATTTTATAGGGATATTTTATCCCAGGGATAATGTAAAATTCGATAAGATGAGGAACTTGATAATAGTACATTACTTGACTGGGCTGTGTGTTTTTCATGGTCAACATACAGAAATAAGCAAACATGTTTAAAACCTTTGAAATATGTTTATTTTGGGATTTGCTATGTGTAAGAGGAGTACAGATGAGCTAACATTTTAAAAGTGACAGGGAGTAGGTAAACTTAAGCAGATTTTTTTTAAAAGCAGTATAAGCAACATTAAACTAAAAGAGAGGAAATTTGTCCCAGAGAATAGAAGAGTGGAAAAAATTGCTTCTTTAATCTGTTGTGTCAGAAGCCTTTAGCATTGATTGCCATGTTTATTATTGTTGTTGTTGTTATTAACATCATTATTATTTTTGTTGGTACTGGGAATTGAACTCAGGGGCTTTCAAACAAATGGAAAAAAGTCAAATCCCCAGCCCTATTTTGTATTTTATTTAGAGACAGGGTTTGCCTGAGTTGCTTAGGGCCTCACTAAGTTGCTGAGGCTGGCTTTGAACTTATGGTCTTCCTGCTTCAGCCTCCTGAGCTGCTGGGATTGCAGGTGTGCCTGCCTCATGAAAAAACTAGGTGCTAACTCTGCTTGCAGGCAGAAGAAAGAGGGATCCATTGGAAGCACATGGTCCATCCCATGCACACCTAGAGTGGTCCTCCTTGGTCCTAGGGAAACTTCTCAGCAGGAGCTTCTGCATTTCTCCCAGAAAAGTCTGGGACTTGGAATATGATATATATCCTCATAGCCTGCTTTAAAGAAAACTTGAATTGCATTTTCTTTGGAAGAAGTAATTACCTTTAAAACAGACTACCAGAGGCCACAATTCCTATTCTTTCCACTTTATTGAAAAATTCATGTTGAATAGGGGAGCAGTAAATAACTAAACTGTGTTTAGAAACTCCACATTCTATCACATTGATTGTTTATTAAGTGATTTGATTAATGAATAGAAACAAAGTAATCAAGGAATGACTATTTCCACATCACAGGAGCAAAACAAAAGACTTTGAAACTTACCTTATGTGGATCCCAAACCTATGAGAGGGCAGGTGCTTCTTGGTGCCAAAGTTATGATGAGGCAGAAAAGTAAATAGTCCATCCAGAGTGCTGATTTTTCTGAACAGAATGGAAAATTTTAGTTAACTTAGTTTCTTGAGTTAAGTTGCCATCCAACATTTCATGAACATGAAGAAAAGACAGGTCCCATATTTCAATCCCACATTCCCAGGTGTGACAAGGCTGTCCACCCTCCTGTCACCCTGTGCATTTGATGATGCTCCTCCATACAGTCCTTGGTGACACTAAAGACATTTCCCTCCTGCAGATGAAGCTGGAACCATCCCAAGGTCAAGGTCAAGTGTTCCCATTTGAAAGAAAAAAGGTAGAAACTGAGATTTTTGTTTTGTTTTCCTTTGTTTTAAACTATTCTGCAGAAACACTACAGAGTTTTGTTTATTTTGTTTTTTCTACTACTCAGAATGTCACTATCTTAGGTTTCTGTTTTTTTGTTTTTGTTTTTGTTTTTTTGAGGTGAGAGTACCAGCGACTGAACTCAGGGGCACTCATCCCCAGTCTTATTTTGTATTTTATTTAGAGACAGGGTCTCACTGAGTTGCTTGTTTTTGTGAGGCTGGCTTTGAACTCACAATCCTCCTGCCTCAGCCTCCCAAACTGCTAGGATTACAGGCTTGTGCCACTGAACCCAGCTAGATTTCTGTCTTTGCATTCCGCCCGAGGCCTTGACTCACAAGACTGGCTATCAGTAGAAGTCCATTGGATTACACAATGGGGGATGAAGGGGAGGGAAGGAGGGAGGATGAGGACAGGAAAGACAGTAGAATGGATCGGACATCACTTTCCCATGTTCATATACGAGTACACCACCAGTGTAACTCCACGTCGTGTACAACACAAGAGCAGGAAGTTATACTCCATGCATGTATAATATGTCCAAAATATATACTACTATCATGATTAACTAAAAAGAACAAATAAAAAATGCAAAGAGAAGAATCTCTTGGAGATTCCTGAAAGGAATGACTCATTTCTATCTTACTGCTTTCAAGATTTTTTGTCTATGCTTTTCCATAGTTTGATTATGGTATGTTATGGTGTGTGTTTGTTTGTGGCTATTCCCCTTGAAGTTTGTTGATCTGCTTGGGTGTATAGATTTATGTCTTACCTTAAATTTCATATATTTTATATCTAGGTCTACACTACATTTTCATTTAACTTTTGTGAAGAGTACATGGCCTGTATCTAGGTAAGTTTGCATGTCCACATATACCTGCACCATGATTTCTCTTCTTTCCATAATTTGTCTTCATTCCTTTCTCTAAGATTTGTTGATGATATTTATGTGGATTCATCTCTGGACCATCGAGCCTGTTATATTGATCTATTTCTCTATTCGTTGGCCAATGCCTCAATGATTATTGTAGCTTTACAATTACTCTTGAAGTCAGGTAGTGTTAGTCCTCCAACTTTTCTCACTCAACATTAAGGCTGTTCTGGACCTCTCGTCTCTCCACGTAAACATTGGAATCAGTTTTTTGACATACAGAAAATAAATTATTGAGATTTGAAATGGGATTGTATTGCATATGCAGTTTGGAAGAGGAAGACTCAGCATTTTGATGATATGCAATCTTCTTATTCATGAACATGGAGTATCTCTGCATTATTTAGTTCCTCTTTAATTTTCAAATTTGTAGACTTCTCCATATGAATCTTGTACATGTTTTATTGGATTTGAATTTAAATATTTCATCTTGGCTTGCCCTACACTGATAATGCATTTTTTTAAAATTTAAATTTGTACTTGTTCACTTATGACTTATGGTACATAGAAAAGAATTTGATTTTTATACTAACATTTATCCTGAAGCCTTGCCATACTTGCTTATTAGTTCTTGGAATAATGCAGTTTTATTCCACATTTTCTGATTGTTACTGAAGTTGAGCCATTTGTATGTACTCTTTTACAAAATATATATTGTAGTTTTTCCTATTTACCATCATCTTGACTCTTTTTTAAAATTTAATTTATAGGAACACTACATATATTCTGGTTACAACTCCTTTGACTGATATATGTGTTGCAAATATTTTCTATTGCATGGTACTTTATTATTTTATACTTTTATGTTTTCTTATTGAGTAAAGTTCTTAGTTTAAAAAAAAAGTAAAATAAAAAAGGGTTGGCAATCAAGTGTTTTCACAGTGATATATTTTCATTTCAAATTGTCCTCAAATCTTAGCAAAATAAGTAACTATTGGAAGGAACTTGGCCAGTGATGGCAGAAAGCTGGGGCTGATCTGGTTGGTCTGGTTTATCATTCCTCAAGTCAAGTCACACAACTGGTCAGCAGCCCACTTAACCTTTGATCAATTGACTGTGGATAGAAGAGCACCCCATGATATATGGTTGCTCAACAATTTTTTAAGCCACAATACTATACTGTTAGCTAAGGCATGAAGTCACTCAGGTGGCTTCTCCAATGTATATATATTGTGCAACTGTAAATTTGCACCCAGTGATCATCTCCCCAACTCCCCGCCCTGATCACTCATCTATATTTTGCTTTTACTAATTATTACTGGTGTGGGGGGGAGGCCTGACAAAATTTGAGTGAGGTCAGGATCTGCAGATAAGTTTAGGTTCTCATGAGGGCAAGTTTAGATCCTGATAAAAGTAGAAATACAAAGGATTTTTTTTTGAAAAACTAAAATAAATTTTTAAAAAATTGAAATAGTCAAGAAAGCACTGACCATACTTATCCTATGTCTCACCCTTAAATGTCCATCCTTCTTGAGCTGACTTTTGCATATGGTGGACATGGGAGTCGCTGTCACTGTCCTGCTTGTGGATGTCTAGTCTTCCCAGCACCATGTACTGAATAAACTTTCACTGTTTTCTAAAAGTGTCTTTATGTCATCATACGCCATATTGTTTCTTAATTTCCTTTTCAGGTAATATGCCAGTAGTTTTTAGAAAAAAAACAAAACCTATTTTTTCTTGATTTTGTAACCTGAAAATTCACTGAATTTATTTATATTTCCAACAGTTCTTTGATAGTCTTTAGGATTTTCTATATGTAAGATTATGTCACTAATTAACAGACTTTATTTTTCTTTTCCTGTAGAGTTGCCTTTTATTTATTTTTCAACATAATCGCTGTTGCTTGAATTCTCAGAGCTCTATTAAATAGAAATGGTGATACTGGGCATCCTGACTTAATCCTGATCTTAAAGGAAAATTAACTCTTCATCATTGAGCATGATGTTAGATTGCAGGGTTATCCTTTGTGACCTTTGTTGTGTTGAGGTACATGCCTTCTATACTATTTTATTAATTTTTATCATGAATTGATGTTGAATTTTGTGTTTTCATTTGTTAACATGGTGTGTCATATTTATTGATTTCTTCATATTGAAACATTCTTGCATCCTTGGGATAAATCTCACTGAATCATATCAAATATTCTCATTAATACCCTACTGAATTTAGTTTTCTAGTACTTGGTGGAGGATTTGGATATCTGTGTTTGTCAGGAATATTGTTCTTTAGTTTTCTTTTCTTGCAGTATCCTTCTCTGGCTTCGGTATCAGGGTAAGGCTGATGTTTTAAAATATTTCCCTCTCAACAAATACAGAAATATACTGTGCAAATGTATGAAAATAAAAAGTTTCTGCATAGCAAAAGGAATAGTAGGAAAAAGACAAAACTCACTGATAGGAAGAAAGTATTCATAAACAATACATCCAATATAAATTAAGTTTCAAAAAATATGTAAGCTATTCAAGCAACTTATATAGCTATGTATATATACATATATTTGTATATAGCTATTCAAGCAATTTAATAGCTATAGATATATCATTCAAAATTGGAAAAAGAGACTGAACAGACGTTATTTTTTGAAAGAGATATAAATGGTCAACAGGTATATGAAAAATGTCCAACATCTATAATCATTGGGAATGCAAATTCAAATTAGATCTCACTTCACATCTCTTGGAATGACTATGATCAGAAAAAAATGACAGATAAAAAGTGTTACAAAAAATGTGGAAAAAGAGGACCCTGAACATTGTTGATAGAAATGTAAATTAATATAGCTGTCCTCAGCATATTAAAAATAGCAGCACACTATGATCCAGCCACACAACTTTTGGCTCCAGGGGAACTGATATCAGCATATCAGAGTGATATCCAAAGTCTCAGGTATAGTGCATCATTATTCACAATAGTCATGGTATTAAAACAATTCAAGCATGCTTCATTGGATGAATAGATAAAGAAAATGTGGTATATAGATAATGAGATATAATATAGCCTAAGAAGAACAAAACGCCAGACACAGAAAAAGAGGTACTCTATGTTCTGACTTACATACGGAATCTATAGAAGTTGATTATTGAAATAGAAAATTGAGATATCGTTACCAGAGGCTGAGAGGAATGAGAAATGGGAAAGAGAATGTGGATGGAAGGGTATAAAGTTTCCACTTGACTGTAGGAAGAAGTTTTAGTGAGGTATTGAATTATGTGGTGACCACAGTTAGTAAGAATGTGACTTTCAAAATTACCATAAAAATAAAATCTTAACATTCTTACTATAAACAAAGAAGTGGGTGAGATGATAGATTTGTTAATTAGTTTGAGTGAATCTTTCTACAATTCATACATAGCCAAAAAGTCACATTGTTCCTCTTAAGTGGACACCATCATTATGTCAATCAGTTTTAAAAGACAATAATCATGAATTCCTCACAAAATTCTGGTTACATGTTTTAAGAAATTTGAGATAAGCAACATGAGCAGATTTTAATTTCTTATGAGCCACATAAAACCCATCTTCAGAATATTACAATCTACAAAGTAAAGGTCTAATTGCTAACCAAAGACATGAGATTGTAAAAAATTAGTCATAAGAATGACTCTCCCTTTATAAAGTGAAGAATATTAAAGTTAGGATGGATGAGAAAAAACAAACACCTTGAATTCTGTGTTTTAATGAATGGTGATCTTGGAACATAATACTCCCTTTCTTCTGACAGTTTGAGGACATTTCTAGAAAAATAGGACCTAATTTTAATTTTAGTTAGTCTTAGAAATGTTTCATTTAAATACCATGACAGAAATTCTAGTATTTAATTTTACAAAATATGCTTTTAAGTATAGAAGTGATTTTATACACTAAGTTTAAAGTTTCTTACATGCTTCCTAATAACTCTTCAAGATCAACTTTAATTAAAGATATGGGGGTTGGAAACACACTGGCATTTATGTAGTGATACACACATGCAATTACTAAAACTGTTAAAGACAAATAAGTAGCAAGCAAATCATATCATTCAACCAGGAGACATACTTATACCAAACATAAAATAATCAATGAGAAGCAGCAGTTAGTGACACCTAATGAGAATTTAATGACCCTGATAAACCAAACTTATTTAATTTTTTTTCGAATTTCTAGGTTCAGTTGAATTGATTTTAAATCCAAGGTCAGAGAGGCTGAACCTCTAATATGAGGAATAATGGTAGAGAAAGAAAAAGGAAGTGGTTCTTCTTTGATATGGAAGGTTAAAAATAGGCATCATGAGTAGTAACATGAGACAAGAAATCACAGAGAGAAAATTTAAAAGTTACCTTGGGTTCAAGCTTGGATGATAAACAGAAAGGAGAGCTCAGGATTTAGGTCAGACTTTCAGAGTACTCCTTGGACCTTGCACCAATCACTGTTTAATTTTTTTGCTGGAAATTTTGGCCTTGACTGGGCCAACGATGAGGGTGGTTTTGGAGCAACGGAAAGATGAGTGATGCCATTTTCTGGTCAATAGAAGATCCTCTAGCAGAGTTGTCATTGGTCCCTGAGGAGTCAGCTGTGTCAAGGGAGGGAAGCACAGTGAGACCAGTGGCAGTGGGTCCCGGGGGTCGTGGACAAATGGCCCTCTGGGTCTTTGCTGGCCGAGGAGAGTGCCCAAGAGTTCCACCTTTACTGTCTGGAGCACCAGGGATGTCGAACTCGCCCCTGGATGGTTTTCAGCAGAAAAGTGACATGTCTAAGAGATTTCAAAGGGTTTGTGTGTGGACCAGAGCCACATGCTGGGCATGCAGAGGGGGACCCATCCTGCAGTCTCAGGGGGAACTGGTGGTTTCCTGGCACTGACCCTAGATTCTTGATCCCAGAATTCCTTGTGACGTGGAAGAAAAAATAATGAAGGTATTTTGGAAAACGAGTGAATCCATTCTTTTTGTCTTAGTCTCCTGCTTCCCAGCCTCTTCTTCCCACCTGTCTTCTTATTCCTCTTTGTCTTCTTTTTGCAGCTATACATCTTCTTGACTCCAGAGAGATTAGAAAGGGCCTCCAAATGTGAGGGACCTCTGATATGAGGTTGTGGAAGGAGACACATATTAACCAGAGAAAGAGGGAGAAAGAAACGATTCTTGGAGAGAAAATGTGAGCTCAGCGATGAGAAATTGAGGAACTAGAGTAGATCAGAATGACAGTGCGAGAGTGAAATTGTGCAAAAGGAGTTAGGAGCAACCCCAATGTTGCCCCGAGGGATGCCTTCCACCAGCCCCACCCCAATCTGCCAATCCCCAGAAACCTGATGTTTGGGGAAAGTTACTTGGTAAGATGTGACTGCTTTCTTGGAGGAGTAACTGGCAATGTTGTAAGGAGGTGATGGACGGACGAGACTGGGTCTGCACTACGGATGAGAAGGTCCCTGTCCCCAAAGTCCAGTGTCTGCATTGCTGCTTCAAGGTGCAGTTGCCTAGTGAGAGTCCTGGTCCCCAGGGTCTGCAGCTTGAGCTCTATGATACGTCATTCCACTGATGAGGTTTTCTCACTGAGAAGCCCACCTGGGCGAGGAGACCTTGTGCTCCAGCTTGAGAATCAGCAGACTTGGAATGCTCTGCAGTACTCTGTGACCTACACATTGTGCAACGCTGGACACTTCACATAAACTTGCCATGTCTCATGGGCTGGGGGAAGAAGGCCAGCCTCAAATGGATCTTTGCAAAAACTGGAAAATGCACAGATGTGCAGAGTTCAGTGCCCAACACAGTAAACGTCAGGGCTGCATTTAGCAGCAAAGAGGTGGATTCTTACTCATCCTGAAAAACATACCCAACTGTCTCCTTCACTGGGAGCCCTGCCTGAACACAATTGAGGGTATTCACTCCCTTCTCCGCACTCCAGAGCATCACCATTATGGTTCTGGCCTCTGTCAGACCCCTGCTTTTTCTCAGGTGTTATAGGTACACACTGCATGGGGTGGCAGCATTTGCTGAATGAGCCTTTCAGCTGCCCAGCTTCTTCAGATCCTTGTAACATACGCCTGATTTCTTCCTATCATCTTCACTTGGATGCTTCTTTCTCCCTCCCGGCATGGCCACACATCTTCCTTCCCGGTGCCTCTTTTCCTGCTCCTTCCCTTCCTCTCTTCTCTCTTACCCTCCCACTAACAAGGTACATCAATAAAATGAGGCAATGTGTCAGCGATCTTGACAAGTGGGTAGTGGTGGTAGGAAGCCGCTCTTTCCCACACACTGCCCCCAGCATGTGTGATTAATCAACAGCTCTTGACTGCAGGAAGAATGCAGTTCATGCCAAAATATGCTTGAATTCAGCAGAAACATCAACAGAAAGTCTACAGTGCTCATTTGCATAATAAAGAGTTATGTTTGGGTGAGATTAAAAAATGCATCTATTTAAAAATTCTGTCATGAGACCCCCAGTTAACTAGACACCATCTTAATAATAACAAAGGAGAGCAATGTTTTTGAGTCTGTGGGGATCCTCTTAGCAACTCCTCACCTGATGCTTGGAGCTGGGCTTCCATGAGGCAGCTTGGGGGTGCCCAGGGGTTGGGAGGCCCTCATTAAGGGAGCACATTTGATTCTATCAGGGCAGAGAATAGAGACTGGTGTTTTCAATGAAGTTATCAGAGCAGGCATGGTCCACAAATAAGATTCTTGAAGTATTTTAAGGATATGAACTTTTAATAAAGACCAATTGTACATAGGGCCATACTAGTGTCTATTGTATTGTGCTAAACGTGGCTGTATAACCAATGTGATCCTGCAATCTGTACACATGGAAAAATAAGTTTAAGATTACATACCCCATTTGAATCAAATGTATGATATGTCAAGATCATTGTAATGTTTTGAGCAACTAATAAAAAAATTTTTTAAAAAAAGCAAAAAAAAAAAAAAAAAAAAAAGACCAATTGGGCAAAAGGTCAGCATGGAGCTAGCAGAAAGAGGTACATACTTTATGCAAGAGAACAAAAGAAAGACTTCTTGTTAAAGTTCTCTTCACTGCGGCAGGTTCTACCTCATGCCACTCTGGAAACACTGGACCTGCATGATTGACAACAGAGCATCTTCAGTGACGTCTAGCTGGGTCCAGGTTCTGATGCACCAGGGAAGACTTCTGAGCAGTGGGCCCCTGAGCATCAGATTCCCCCCTGAGTAACAAATGTCCCGAGGAGGGTGGACTCCCTTGATCCTACTGTCTTACTTGCTGTTTCCAGGTCCTCACTAAGAAACTAGAGTCCTAGCCCAATCCCAGGCTGATGACTGTTGAATTGCACTTGAACAGATCTTGTGGTTTTTTATCTTTCTGCTACACAGCAGGTGGTCGCAGCTTGAGCCCTGCACAAGTTATTAAGACCAAACAACCTCCTTTGATGCACACCATAAATAATCTCCACTGTATGTGTGCATGTATGTGCATGTATGTGCATGTATGTGCACGTGCTAGAGAGAGAGAGAGGGACACAGACAGAGACAGAACAACAGAGGGGTGGGGTAGGCCCAGGAGATGCTGAAGCTGCTACACTTTTTGAGTCATAGAACCTAAGATGACTAGTTTCACATTAGTGGTGTACCCGCTTCATATCATCCCTGGAAAAATCCTAGTGTAAACCATTCTTTTGTTTCTCTTTGATGATTATAATATGCTCTGATGATTCTTTATCTTTTACTTTTTACATCTCTAATATTTTTATAAACTGATAGTTGGAAATATTTTTCTTAAAAACAAATCTAAGGAGACTCTCATTGTCTTGGCACACCACTGATGTGATATTATCATCTATGTGATTTGGAGCAGTGTTCTCATGCCTCCATGTTTCCCTTCACAAATTTGTAAAATGGAGGCTAGGGTACTCTTCATTCCAAATGGCAGAGGTGACAACTAAATGAGTCAAATATAAAGTACTTCAGGCACAGAGTAAAGACTTAGTAAATGTGAATTATCATCATCTTCTTATCATCATCGTAATTCAAAGTCATTATTATATCCAAAATCAAATCTATGCCTAGTATCTCAGTCCTTGCTCCAAAAATTCCTCATTAAGTTCCAATTACCAATGCTTCTTTAACCTGTTTTCTACCTAAAGATATTTACACATACTGTTTATTCTGCCTGGAGGCCACTTCTCCCAACTATTCTCATAGTTATATCCTCCTGAGATGTCACGGATCAAATAACACCTCCTCAGAGACATCTCCAATTTATTCCACGGATTTCTACGTTATTCTGAGTTGTTTTATTATAATTATGATTTGTAAGTATAATTTCTTTTGCTTTTTAAAATTCATTTTTGATCATATTTCTCCTCTTCTTATTTATAAAATGTCTTCAGTGTCCTTTCCCAGCAAATTTCCACTTGACAACACTGCATGCTTCACCCCTGTTGCTTTCTCACCAGTTCCTGTGTATACCACTTCCAATTGCTCCACAGTATTCTTTCTGCAAGCAAATCCTTCCCTCCACTTTTCTGATATTAAAACCCCATCTTTCTTCCCTGTTTCATTTTATTGCATGGTGAGATACTTTTAGACTATGTAAATACCTCGTTTATTGGAGATGGTATATCTTAGTTGGGTTCCAACTGTAGGATCTGATATCATTTTGGTTTTGAAAATTGATTACTTATTACTTCTATTAGTTATAGAAGTAATAATTATAAAATGGGGAAATATAGGGAGAGGGAGGGAAGATTTGGGGCAACATGAAAGAATTTTGGATTTTCCACGCTCTGTGGTGGCCTTGTGGAGGTAGGCACCTAGTCAGCAGGGAATGTAGGACACACTGTGCTGCCCAGTCTCTCTACCATTCAGACACTCTGGTCTGACACTCAGACATTACTCCCTGTTTATCTTGTCAGGCTGTGTCACATGATGCTGGCCTCTGGCACTGTCTTGTGATGTCAAGGGCTCTGGTTATGATGGAACCAGGGCTAGTGCCCAGGGGCAACAACAGTTCTTGTCCCTCTGCTGAGAATTCATGAACTAACATAAAGAAATTCTTGGACACTTGGATTTTGGTGGCTCAAAGAAAGATAAAGACACAGAGCTAAGAGTCTTTTTTTAAAAAAAATTATTAATTCATTTTAATTAGGTATATATGATAGCAAATGCATTTTGATTCATGGTACACAATTACAGCACAACTTTTCATTTCTCTGGTTGTATAAAATGTAGCATCACACCATATATGCAATCATACATGTGCCTAGGGTAATGATGTCCATATAATTCCACCATCTTTCTGTTCCCATACTCCCTTTCCTTCATCCTTCCCTC